>NC_054481.1:90894747-93470997 GCF_017639515.1 Carcharodon carcharias
GTGTGTGTCAGACTCTGTCAGACTCTGTGTGTGTCAGACTGTGTGTGTGTGTCAGACTGTGTGTGTGTGTGTCAGACTGTGTGTGTGTGTCAGACTGTGTGTGTGTGTCAGACTCTGTGTGTGTGTCAGACTCTGTGTGTGTCAGACTGTGTGTGTATGTGTGTGTGTCAGACTCTGTGTGTGCGTGTGTCAGACTGTGTGTGTGTGTGTGTCAGACTCTGTGTGTGTGTGTGTGTGTGTGTGTGTGTGTGTGTCAGACTCTGTGTGTGTGTGTGTGTGTGTGTCAGACTCTGTGTGTGTGTGTGTGTGTGTCAGACTCTGTGTGTGTGTGTCTGACTCTGTGTGTGTCAGACTGTGTGTGTCAGACTGTGTGTGTGTGTCAGACTCTGTGTGTATGTGTGTGTCAGACTCTGTGTATGTGTGTGTCAGACTCTGTGTGTGTGTGTGTGTGTCAGACTGTGTGTGTCAGACTCTGTGTGTGTGTGTGTGTCAGACTGTGTGTGTGTGTCAGACTCTGTGTGTATGTGTGTGTGTCAGACTGTGTGTGTGTGTGTGTGTGTGTGTGTGTCAGACTCTGTGTGTGTCAGATTCTGTGTGTGTCAGACTCTGTGTGTGTGTCAGACTCTGTGTGTGTGTCAGACTGTGTGTGTGTGTCAGACTCTGTGTGTGTGTCAGACTGTGTGTGTGTCAGACCGTGTGTGTGTGTCAGTCCGTGTGTGTGTGTCATTCCGTGTGTGTGTGTCATTCCGTGTGAGTGTGTCAGTCCGTGTGTGTGTGTCAGACAGTGTGTGTGTGTGTCAGACCCCGCGTGTGTGTGTCAAACTTGGTATGTGTGTGTCAGACTCGGTGTGTGTGTGTGTCAGACTCGGTGTGTGTGTCAGACTCGGTGTGTGTGTGTCTGTGTGTGTGTCAGACTGTGTATGTGTGTGTGTCAGACTCTGTGTGTCAGACTCTGTGTGTGTCAGACTGTGTGTGTGTGTCAGACTGTGTGTGTGTGTCAGACTCTGTGTGTGTGTCAGACTCTGTGTGTGTGTCAGACTCTGTGTGTGTGTCAGACTCTGTGTGTGTCAGACTCTGTGTGTCAGACTCTGTGTGTATGTGTGTGTGTCAGACTGTGTGTGTATGTGTGTGTGTCAGACTCTGTGTGTATGTGTGTGTGTCAGACTCTGTGTGTGTGTGTCAGACTGTGTGTGTGCCAGACAGTCTGTGTGTGCGTGTGTCAGACTGTGTTTGTGTGTCTCAGACTGTGTGTGTGTGTGTGTGTGTGTGTGTCAGACTCTGTGTGTGTGTGTCTGACTCTGTGTGTGTCAGACTGTGTGTGTCAGACTGTGTGTGTGTGTCAGACTGTGTGTGTGTGTCAGACTCTGTGTGTATGTGTGTGTCAGACTCTGTGTATGTGTGTGTCAGACTCTGTGTGTGTGTGTGTGTGTGTCAGACTCTGTGTGTGTGTGTGTGTGTCAGACTGTGTGTGTCAGACTCTGTGTGTGTGTGTGTGTGTGTGTGTGTGTGTGTGTGTCAGACTGTGTGTGTATGTGTGTGTCAGACTCTGTGTATGTGTGTGTCAGACTCTGTGTGTGTGTGTGTGTGTGTGTGTGTGTCAGACTCTCTGTGTGTGTGTGTGTGTCAGACTGTGTGTGTCAGACTCTGTGTGTGTGTGTGTGTGTCAGACTGTGTGTGTGTGTCAGACTCTGTGTGTATGTGTGTGTGTCAGACTGTGTGTGTGTGTGTGTCAGACTCTGTGTGTGTCAGACTCTGTGTGTGTCAGACTCTGTGTGTGTCAGACTGTGTGTCAGATTCTGTGTGTGTCAGACTCTGTGTGTGTGTCAGACTCTGTGTGTGTGTCAGACTGTGTGTGTGTGTCAGACTCTGTGTGTGTGTGTGTCAGACTCTGTGTGTGTTTGTGTGTGTGTGTGTGTGTGTTTATCAGGCTCTGTGTGTGTTTGTCAGTGTCTGTGTGTAGGTCAGTCCATGTGAGTGGGTGTCAGTCCGTGTGTGTGTGTCAGTCCGTGTGTGTCAGACTGTGTGTGTGTGTCAGACTGTGTGTGTGTGTGTCAGACTCTGTGTGTGTGTCAGACTGTGTGTGTCAGACTCTGTGTGTGTGTGTGTGTGTGTCAGACTGTGTGTGTGTCAGTCTCTGTGTGTATGTGTGTGTCAGACTGTGTGTGTGTGTGTGTGTGTGTGTGTGTGTCAGACTCTATGTGTGTGTGTGTCAGACTGTGTGTGTCAGACTCTGTGTGTGTGTGTGTCAGACTGTGTGTGTGTGTGTGTGTGAGACTCTGTGTGTGTGTGTGTGTGTGTGTCAGACTCTGTGTTTATGTGTGTGTCAGACTGTGTGTGTGTGTGTGTGTGTGTGTGTGTCAGACTCTGTGTGTGTGTGTGTGTGTTTGTTTCAGACTCTGTGTGTGTGTGTGTGTGTGTGTGTGTGTGTGTGTCAGACTCTGTGTGTGTCAGACTCTGTGTGTGTCAGACTCTGTGTGTCAGACTGTGTGTGTGTGTCAGACTGTGTGTGTGTGTCAGACTCTGTGTGTATGTGTGTGTCAGACTCTGTGTGTATGTGTCAGACTCTGTGTGTGTGTGTCAGACTGTGTGTGTGTGTGTGTGTGTGTGTCAGACTGTGTGTGTCAGACTCTGTGTGTGTGTGTGTGTCAGACTGTGTGTGTGTCAGACTCTGTGTGTATGTGTGTGTCAGACTGTGTGTGTGTGTGTGTGTGTGTGTGTGTCAGACTCTGTGTGTGTGTGTGTGTGTGTCAGACTCTGTGTGTCAGACTCTGTGTGTGTCAGGCTCTGTGTGTGTGTGTCAGACTCTGTGTGTGTGTGTGTGTGTCAGACTCTGTGTGTGTGTGCCAGACAGTCTGTGTGTGCGTGTGTCAGACTGTGTTTGTGTGTCTCAGACTGTGTGTGTGTGTGTGTGTGTGTGTGTGTGTGTCAGACTCTGTGTGTGTGTGTGTGTGTGTGTCAGACTCTGTGTGTGTGTGTGTGTGTGTGTGTGTGTCAGTCTCTGTGTGTGTGTGTGTGTGTGTGTGTGTGTCAGACTCTGTGTGTGTGTGTCAGACTCTGTGTGTGTGTGTCTGACTCTGTGTGTGTCAGACTGTGTGTGTGTGTCAGACTGTGTGTGTGTGTCAGACTGTGTGTGTGTGTCAGTCTGTGTGTGTGTCAGACTGTGTGTGTGTCAGACTGTGTGTGTGTCAGACTGTGTGTGTGTCAGACTGTGTGTGTGTCAGACTCTGTGTGTGTCAGACTCTGTGTGTGTCAGACTCTGTGTGTGTCAGACTCTGTGTGTATGTGTGTGTCAGACTCTGTGTATGTGTGTGTCAGACTCTGTGTATGTGTGTGTCAGACACTGTGTGTGTGTGTGTGTGTGTGTCAGACTCTGTGTGTGTCAGACTCTGTGTGTGTCAGACTCTGTGTGTGTCAGACTCTGTGTGTGTCAGACTCTCTGTGTGTGTCAGACTCTGTGTGTGTGTCAGACTGTGTGTGTGTGTGTCAGACTGTGTGTGTGTGTCAGACTGTGTGTGTGTGTCAGACTGTGTGTGTGTGTGTCAGACTGTGTGTGTGTGTGTCAGACTCTGTGTGTGTCAGACTGTGTGTGTGTGTCAGACTGTGTGTGTGTCAGACTGTGTGTGTGTGTGTCAGACTCTGTGTGTGTGTGTGTGTCAGACTCTGTGTGTGTGTGTGTGTCAGACTCTGTGTGTGTGTGTCAGACTCTGTGTGTGTCAGACTCTGTGTGTGTCAGACTCTGTGTGTGTCAGACTGTGTGTGTGTGTCAGACTCTGTGTGTATGTGTGTGTGTCAGACTCTGTGTGTATGTGTGTGTCAGACTCTGTGTGTATGTGTGTGTCAGACTCTCTGTGTGTGTGTGTCAGACTGTGTGTGTGCCAGACAGTCTGTGTGTGCGTGTGTCAGACTGTGTTTGTGTGTCTCAGACTCTGTGTGTGTGTGTGTGTGTGTGTGTGTGTGTGTGTGTGTGTGTGTGTGTCAGACTCTGTGTGTGTGTGTATGTCAGACTCTGTGTGTGTGTGTCTGACTCTGTGTGTGTCAGACTGTGTGTGTCAGACTGTGTGTGTCAGACTGTGTGTGTGTGTCAGACTGTGTGTGTGTGTGTCAGACTGTGTGTGTGTGTCAGACTCTGTGTGTTTGTGTGTGTCAGACTCTGTGTATGTGTGTGTCAGACTCTGTGTGTATGTGTGTGTCAGACTCTGTGTGTGTGTGTGTGTGTGTGTGTGTGTGTCAGAGTGTGTGTGGGTGTGTGTGTGTGTCAGACTCTGTGTGTGTGTCAGACTCTGTGTGTGTGTCAGACTCTGTGTGTGTCAGACTCTGTGTGTGTGTGTGTGTGTCACACTCTGTGCGTGTGTCAGACTCTGTGTTTGTGTGTGTGTGTGTGTGTGTCAGGCTCTGTGTGTGTTTGTCAGTGTCTGTGTGTAGGTCAGTCCATGTGAGTGGGTGTCAGTCCGTGTGTGTGTGTCAGACCGTGTGTGTGTGTGTCAGTCAGTGTGTGTGTGTGTCAGACTCTGTGTGTGTGTCAGACTCTGTGTGTGTGTCAGACTCTCTGTGTGTGTGTCAGACTCTGTGTGTGTGTGTGTGTGTCAGACTCTGTGTGTGTATGTGTGTGTGTGTGTGTCAGACTCTGTGTGTGTGTGTCAGACTCTGTGTGTGTGTGTGTGTGTGTGTGTGTGTGTGTCAGACTCTGTGTGTGTGTGTGTGTGTGTTTGTGTCAGACTCTGTGTGTGTGTGTGTGTGTGTGTGTGTGTGTCAGACTCTGTGTGTATGTGTGTGTGTGTCAGACTCTGTGTGTGTGTGTGTCAGACTCTGTGTGTGTGTGTGTGTGTATGTGTGTGTATCAGGCTCTGTGTGTGTTTGTCAGTGTCTGTGTGTAGGTCAGTCCATGTGAGTGGGTGTCAGTCCGTGTGTGTGTGTCAGTCCGTGTGTGTCAGACTGTGTGTGTGTGTGTCAGACTGTGTGTGTGTGTCAGACTCTGTGTGTGTGTCAGACTGTGTGTGTCAGACTCTGTGTGTGTGTGTGTCAGACTGTGTGTGTGTCAGACTCTGTGTGTATGTGTGTGTCAGACTCTGTGTATGTGTGTGTGTGTGTGTGTGTGTCAGACTCTCTGTGTGTGTGTGTGTCAGACTGTGTGTGTCAGACTCTGTGTGTGTGTGTGTGTGTGTCAGACTGTGTGTGTGTGTCAGACTCTGTGTGTATGTGTGTGTGTCAGACTGTGTGTGTGTGTGTGTGTGTGTCAAACTCTGTGTGTGTCAGACTCTGTGTGTGTCAGACTCTGTGTGTGTCAGACTCTGTGTGTGTGTCAGACTGTGTGTGTGTGTCAGACTGTGTGTGTGTGTCAGACTGTGTGTGTGTGTCAGACTGTGTGTGTCAGACTGTGTGTGTGTGTGTCAGACTCTGTGTGTGTCAGACTCTGTGTGTGTCGGACTCTGTGTGTGTCAGACTCTGTGTGTGTCAGACTGTGTGTGTGTGTCAGACGCTGTGTGTGTGTCAGACTGTGTGTGTATGTGTGTGTGTCAGACTCTGTGTGTATGTGTGTGTGTCAGACTCTGTGTGTGTGTGTGTCAGACTGTGTGTGTGCCAGACAGTCTGTGTGTGCGTGTGTCAGACTGTGTTTGTGTGTCTCAGACTGTGTGTGTGTGTGTGTGTGTGTGTGTGTGTGTCAGACTCTGTGTGTGTGTGTGTGTGTGTGTGTGTGTCAGACTCTGTGTGTGTGTCTGACTCTGTGTGTGTCAGACTGTGTGTGTCAGACTGTGTGTGTCAGACTGTGTGTGTCAGACTGTGTGTGTGTGTCAGACTGTGTGTGTGTGTCAGACTCTGTGTGTATGTGTGTCAGACTCTGTGTGTGTGTGTGTGTCAGACTCTCTGTGTGTGTGTGTGTGTCAGACTGTGTGTGTCAGACTCTGTGTGTGTGTGTGTGTGTGTGTGTGTGTGTCAGACTGTGTGTGTGTGTCAGACTCTGTGTGTATGTGTGTGTGTCAGACTGTGTGTGTGTGTGTGTGTGTGTGTCAGACTCTGTGTGTGTCAGACTCTGTGTGTGTCAGACTCTGTGTGTCAGATTCTGTGTGTGTCAGACTCTGTGTGTGTGTCAGACTCTGTGTGTGTGTCAGACTGTGTGTGTGTGTCAGACTGTGTGTGTGTGTCAGACTGTGTGTGTGTCAGTGTCAGACTGTGTGTGTGTGTGTGTGTGTGTGTGTGTGTGTGTCAGACTCTGTGTGTGTGTGTGTGTGTGTGTGTCAGACTCTGTGTGTGTCAGACTCTGTGTGTGTCAGACTCTGTGTGTGTCAGACTCTGTGTGTGTCAGACTCTGTGTGTGTGTCAGACTCTGTGTGTGTGTCAGACTCTGTGTGTATGTGTGTGTCAGACTCTGTGTGTGTGTGTGTCAGACTGTGTGTGTGCCAGACAGTCTGTGTGTGCGTGTGTCAGACTGTGTTTGTGTGTCTCAGACTGTGTGTGTGTGTGTGTGTGTCAGACTCTGTGTGTGTGTGTGTGTGTGTGTGTGTGTCAGACTCTGTGTGTGTGTGTGTGTGTGTGTGTCAGTCTCTGTGTGTGTGTGTGTGTGTGTGTCAGACTCTGTGTGTGTGTGTCAGACTCTGTGTGTGTGTCAGACTGTGTGTGTGTGTGTGTATGTATGTGACTGTGTGTGTGTGTGTATGTATGTGACTGTGTATGTGTGTATGTATATGTATCAGACTCTGTGTATGTGTGTGTGTGTCAGCGTTTCCGTATGTGTCAGACTGTGTGTGCGTGTGTGTCAGGCTGCGTATGTCTGCGTGCGTGTCGGGCTGCATGTGTACGCGTGCGTGGCGGGCTGTGCGTGCGCATCAGGCTGTGTGTGCGCGTGTGAGAAAGTGTGTGCGTGCGCATGCGAAACAGACTGTGCGTGTGTGTGTCTGTGTGTGTGCGTGTGTGTGTCAGGCAGTGTGTGTGTCAGACTGCGCATGTATGTCAGATTGCGTGTGTGTGTGTGTGTCAGACTGTGCGAGAGTGTGTGTGTGCACCCGTGCGTGTTGGGCTGTGTGTGCGGGTGCGTGTCAGGCTGTGTCTGCGCATGCGAGAAAGTGTGTATGTGTGTGTGTGTTTGTGCGTGTGTGTCAGACAGAGTACCTGTGAGTGTCTGTGTGCCAGACAGTGTGTGTGTGTCAGGTTGTGTGTGTGTGTGAGTGAGAGACTGAATGTGTATGTGTGTGTGTGTGTGTGTATGTGTGTGTGTGTCAGGCTGTGTGTGCATATGTGAGAGATAGAGCGTGTGTCAGACTGTGTGTGTGTCAGTCTCTATGTGTATGTGTCAGTCCCTGTGTGTGTGTGTCAGTCTGTGTGTATGTGTGTGTGTGTGTGTCAGACTCTGTGTGTCAAGCAGTGTGTGTGTGTGTGTGTCAGACTCTGTGTGTGTGTGTGAGTGTGTGTGTGTGTCAGGCTGTGTGTATGTATCAGACTCTGTGTGTGTGTGTCAGTCTCTGTGTGTATGTGTCAGACCCTGTGTGTGTGTCAGACTCTGTGCGTGTGTGTGTGTCAGACTCTGTGCGTGTGTGTGTGTCAGACTGTGTGTGTGTGTGTGAGACTCTGTGTGCCTGTGTGTGAGGCTGTGTGTGTTTCAGTCTCTGTGTGTGCGTGTGTGTGTCAGGCTCCGTGTGTGTGTGTGTCAGGCTCCGTGTGTGTGAGAGTCAGGCTGTGTGTGTGTGTGTGAGTCAGGCTGTGTGTGTGTGTCAGGCTCTGAGTGTGTGTGTGTCAAGCTGTGTGTGTACGTGTGTCAGGCTGTGTGTGCGTTTGTGTGAGGCAGTGTATGTGTGGTGTGTGAGGCAGTGTGTGTGTGTCAGGCTGTGTGTGTGTATGCGCGTGTCAGGCTGTGTGCGCATGAGAGTATGTGCATGCAAGAGAGACCGAGTGTAGGTGCGTGCGAGAGAGACCGAGTGTAGGTGCGTGCGAGAGAGACCGAGTGTAGGTGCGTGCGAGAGAGGCCGAGTGTATGTGCCTGCGTGAGAGAGAGACAGAGTGTATGTGCGTGCGAGAGAGAGACAGTGTGTGTGAGTCAGTCTCTGTGTGTGTTTGTGTGTGTGTGTCAGTCTGTGTGTGTGTGTGTGTGTCAGTGTGTGTGTGTCAGGCAGTGTGTATGTGTGTGTGTCAGACTGCGTCTGTGTCAGATTGCACGTGTGTGTGTGTCAGACTGAGCGAGAGTGTGTGTGTGTGTGTGTGTGTGTGCGCGCACCCATGCGTGTTGGGCTGTGTGTGCATGTGTGTGTCGGGCTGTGTGTCAGACTGCGTGTGCGTGTGTGTCAGGCTGCGTATGTCTGCGTGCGTGTCAGGCTGCATGTGTACGCGTGCTTGTCGGGCTGCATGTGTAAGCTTGCGAGGTGTGCTGTGCGTGCGCATCAGGCTGTGTGTACGCGTGTGAGAAAGTGTGTGCGTGCGCATGCGAAACAGAGTGTGCGTGTGTGTGTGCATGTGTGTCAGACTTTGTGCGTGTGTGTGTCAGGCAGTGTGTGTCAGACAGCGCATGTGTGTCAGATTGCGCACGTGTGTGTGTGTCAGACTGTGCGAGAGTGTGTGTGTGCATCTGTGCATGTTGGGCTGTGTGTGCGGGTGCGTGTCGGGCTGTGTCTGCGCGTGCGAGAAAGTGTGTGTGTGTGTGTGTCTGTGCGTGTGTGTCAGAGTACCTGTGAGTGTCTGTGTGCCAGACAGTGAGTGTGTGTCAGGTTGTGTGTGTGTGAGTGAGAGACTGAATATATGTGTGTGTGTGTCCCCGGCTGTGTGTGCATGCCAGTCAGGTTGTGTGTGTGTGTGTTCATGTGTGAGCGATAGAACGTGTGTCAGACTCTTTGTGTGTGTGTGTCAGACTCTTTGTGTGTGTGTGTCAGACTCTTTGTGTGTGTGTGTCAGACTCTTTGTGTGTGTGTGTGTCAGACTCTGTGTGTGTGTGTGTCAGACTCTGTGTGTGTTTGTCAGTGTCTGTGTGTGTGTGTGTCAATCTCTGTGTGTGTGTCAGTCTGTGTGTGTGTGTGTGTGTGTGTGTCAAACTCTGTGTGTGTGTTTGTGTGTGTGTGTGTCAGGCTGTGTGGGAGTGTGGGCGTGTGTCAGGCTGTGTGTGCGTGTGTGTGTCAGACTCTGTGCGTGTGTGTGTCAGACTCTGTGCGTGTGTCAGTCTGTGTGTGTGTGTGTCAGTGTGTGTGTGTCAGACTCTGTGTGTGTGTGTGTGTGTGTGTGTGTGTGTCAGACTGTGTGTGTGTGTCAGACTGTGTGTGTGTGAGGCTGTGTGGTGTGTGTGTGTGTGTGTGTCAGACTGTGTGTGTGTGTGTCAGACTCTGTGTGTGTTTGTGTGTGTGTGTGTCGGGCGGTGTGTGTGTGTGTCAGGCTGTGTGGGAGTGTGGGCGTGTGTCAGGCTGTGTGTGCATGTGTGTCAGACTCTGTGCGTGTGTGTGTCAGACTCTGTGCGTGTGTCAGTCTGTGTGTGTGTGTCAATGTGTCAGTGTGTGTGTGTCAGACTCTGTGTGTGTGTGTGTCAGGCTATGTGTGTGTGTCAGGCTATGTGTGTGTGTCAGGCTATGTGTGTGTGTCAGGCTGTGTGTGTGTGTGTGTGTGTGTGTCAGGCGGTGTGTGTGTGTGTATCAGGCGATGTGTGTGTCAGGCTGTGTGTGTGCGTGTGTCAGGCTGTGTGTGTGTGTGTGTTTCAGGCTCTGTTTGTGTGTGTGTGTTTGTATCAGACTCTGTGTGTGTGTGTGTGTGTGTGTGTGTGTCAGACTGTGTGTGTGTGTGTGTGTCAGACTGTGTGTGTGTGTGTCAGACTGTGTTTGTGTGTGTGTGTGTCAGACTCTGTGTGTGTGTATGTATGTGACTGTGTGTGTGTGTATATGTATCAGACTCTGTGTGTGTTTGTGTGTGTGTGTGTCGGGCGGTGTGTGTGTGTGTCAGGCTGTGTGGGAGTGTGGGCGTGTGTCAGGCTGTGTGTGCATGTGTGTCAGACTCTGTGCGTGTGTGTGTCAGACTCTGTGCGTGTGTCAGTCTGTGTGTGTGTGTCAATGTGTCAGTGTGTGTGTGTCAGACTCTGTGTGTGTGTGTCAGGCTATGTGTGTGTGTCAGGCTATGTGTGTGTGTCAGGCTATGTGTGTGTGTCAGGCTGTGTGTGTGTGTGTGTGTGTGTGTCAGGCGGTGTGTGTGTGTGTATCAGGCGATGTGTGTGTCAGGCTGTGTGTGTGCGTGTGTCAGGCTGTGTGTGTGTGTGTGTGTTTCAGGCTCTGTTTGTGTGTGTGTGTTTGTATCAGACTCTGTGTGTGTGTGTGTGTGTGTGTGTGTGTGTGTGTGTGTGTCAGACTGTGTGTGTGTGTGTGTCAGACTGTGTGTGTGTGTGTCAGACTGTGTTTGTGTGTGTGTGTCAGACTCTGTGTGTGTGTATGTATGTGACTGTGTGTGTGTGTATATGTATCAGACTCTGTGTATGTGTGTGTGTGTCAGCGTTTCCGTATGTGTCAGACTGTGTGTGCGTGTGTGTCAGGCTGCGTATGTCTGCATGCGTGTCGGGCTGCATGTGTACGCGTGCGTGGCGGGCTGTGCGTGCGCATCAGGCTGTGTGTGCGCGTGTGAGAAAGTGTGTGCGTGCGCATGCGAAACAGACTGTGCGTGTGTGTGTCTGTGTGTGTGTCAGGCAGTGTGTGTGTCAGACTGCGCATGTATGTCAGATTGCGTGTGTGTGTGTGTCAGACTGTGCGAGAGTGTGTGTGTGCACCTGTGCATGTTGGGCTGTGTGTGCGGGTGCGTGTCGGGCTGTGTCTGCGCGTGCGAGAAAGTGTGTGTGTGTGTGTGTCTGTGCGTGTGTGTCAGAGTACCTGTGAGTGTCTGTGTGCCAGACAGTGAGTGTGTGTCAGGTTGTGTGTGTGTGAGTGAGAGACTGAATATATGTGTGTGTGTGTCCCCGGCTGTGTGTGCATGCCAGTCAGGTTGTGTGTGTGTGTGTTCATGTGTGAGCGATAGAACGTGTGTCAGACTCTTTGTGTGTGTGTGTGTCAGACTCTTTGTGTGTGTGTGTCAGACTCTTTGTGTGTGTGTGTGTCAGACTCTTTGTGTGTGCGTGTCAGACTCTGTGTGTGTGTGTGTCAGACTCTGTGTGTGTTTGTCAGTGTCTGTGTGTGTGTGTGTCAATCTCTGTGTGTGTGTCAGTCTGTGCGTGTGTGTGTGTGTGTGTGTGTCGGGCGGTGTGTGTGTGTGTCAGGCTGTGTGGGAGTGTGGGCGTGTGTCAGGCTGTGTGTGCGTGTGTGTGTCAGACTCTGTGCGTGTGTGTGTCAGACTCTGTGCGTGTGTCAGTCTGTGTGTGTGTGTCAGTGTGTGTGTGTCAGACTCTGTGTGTGTGTGTGTGTGTGTGTGTGTGTGTGTGTGTGTCAGACTGTGTGTGTGTGTGTCAGACTGTGTGTGTGTGTGAGGCTGTGTGGTGTGTGTGTATGTGTGTGTCAGACTGTGTGTGTGTGTGTCAGACTCTGTGTGTGTGTGTGTGTGTCGGGCGGTGTGTGTGTGTCAGGCTGTGTGGGAGTGTGGGCGTGTGTCAGGCTGTGTGTGCATGTGTGTCAGACTCTGTGCGTGTGTGTGTCAGACTCTGTGCGTGTGTCAGTCTGTGTGTGTGTGTCAATGTGTCAGTGTGTGTGTGTCAGACTCTGTGTGTGTGTGTGTGTCAGGCTATGTGTGTGTGTCAGGCTATGTGTGTGTGTCAGGCTGTGTGTGTGTGTGTGTGTGTGTCAGGCGGTGTGTGTGTGTGTATCAGGCGATGTGTGTGTCAGGCTGTGTGTGTGCGTGTGTCAGGCTGTGTGTGTGTGTGTGTGTTTCAGGCTCTGTTTGTGTGTGTGTGTTTGTATCAGACTCTGTGTGTGTGTGTGTGTGTGTGTGTGTGTGTCAGACTGTGTGTGTGTGTGTGTGTCAGACTGTGTGTGTGTCAGACTGTGTTTGTGTGTGTGTGTCAGACTCTGTGTGTGTGTATGTATGTGACTGTGTGTGTGTGTATATGTATCAGACTCTGTGTATGTGTGTGTGTGTCAGCGTTTCCGTATGTGTCAGACTGTGTGTGCGTGTGTGTCAGGCTGCGTATGTCTGCATGCGTGTCGGGCTGCATGTGTACGCGTGCGTGGCGGGCTGTGCGTGCGCATCAGGCTGTGTGTGCGCGTGTGAGAAAGTGTGTGCGTGCGCATGCGAAACAGACTGTGCGTGTGTGTGTCTGTGTGTGTGTCAGGCAGTGTGTGTGTCAGACTGCGCATGTATGTCAGATTGCGTGTGTGTGTGTGTCAGACTGTGCGAGAGTGTGTGTGTGCACCCGTGCGTGTTGGGCTGTGTGTGCGGGTGCGTGTCAGGCTGTGTCTGCGCATGCGAGAAAGTGTGTATGTGTGTGTGTGTTTGTGCGTGTGTGTCAGACAGAGTACCTGTGAGTGTCTGTGTGCCAGACAGTGTGTGTGTGTCAGGTTGTGTGTGTGTGTGAGTGAGAGACTGAATGTGTATGTGTGTGTGTGTGTGTGTGTATGTGTGTGTGTGTCAGGCTGTGTGTGCATATGTGAGAGATAGAGCGTGTGTCAGACTGTGTGTGTGTCAGTCTCTATGTGTATGTATCAGTCCCTGTGTGTGTGTGTCAGTCTGTGTGTATGTGTGTGTGTGTGTCAGACTCTGTGTGTCAAGCAGTGTGTGTGTGTGTGTGTCAGACTCTGTGTGTGTGTGTGTGTGTGTGTGTGTGTCAGGCTGTGTGTATGTATCAGACTCTGTGTGTGTGTGTGTGTCAGTCTCTGTATGTGTCAGACCCTGTGTGTGTGTCAGACTCTGTGCGTGTGTGTGTGTCAGACTCTGTGCGTGTGTGTGTGTGTCAGACTGTGTGTGTGTGTGTGAGACTCTGTGTGCCTGTGTGTGAGGCTGTGTGTGTTTCAGTCTCTGTGTGTGCGTGTGTGTGTCAGGCTCCGTGTGTGTGTGTGTCAGGCTCCGTGTGTGTGTGAGTCAGGCTGTGTGTGTGTGTGTGTGAGTCAGGCTGTGTGTGTGTGTCAGGCTCTGAGTGTGTGTGTGTCAAGCTGTGTGTGTACGTGTGTCAGGCTGTGTGTGCGTTTGTGTGAGGCAGTGTATGTGTGGTGTGTGAGGCAGTGTGTGTGTGTATGCGCGTGTCAGGCTGTGTGCGCATGAGAGTATGTGCATGCAAGAGAGACCGAGTATGTGCGTGCGAGAGAGACCGAGTGTGGGTGCGTGCGAGAGAGACCGAGTGTAGGTGCGTGCAAGAGAGACCGAGTGTAGGTGCGTGCGAGAGAGACCGAGTGTAGGTGCGTGCGAGAGAGGCCGAGTGTATGTGCCTGCGTGAGAGAGAGACAGAGTGTATGTGCGTGCGAGAGAGAGAGACAGTGTGTGTGAGTCAGTCTCTGTGTGTGTTTGTGTGTGTGTGTCAGTCTGTGTGTGTGTGTGTGTGTCAGTGTGTGTGTGTCAGGCAGTGTGTATGTGTGTGTGTCAGACTGCGTCTGTGTCAGATTGCACGTGTGTGTGTGTGTCAGACTGAGCGAGAGTGTGTTTGTGTGTGTGTGCGCGCACCCATGCGTGTTGGGCTGTGTGTGCATGTGCGTGTCGGGCTGTGTGTCAGACTGCGTGTGCGTGTGTGTCAGGCTGCGTATGTCTGCGTGCGTGTCAGGCTGCATGTGTACGCGTGCTTGTCGGGCTGCATGTGTAAGCTTGCGAGGTGTGCTGTGCGTGCGCATCAGGCTGTGTGTGCGCGTGTGAGAAAGTGTGTGCGTGCGCATGCGAAACAGTGTGCGTGTGTGTGTGCATGTGTGTCAGACTTTGTGCGTGTGTGTGTCAGGCAGTGTGTGTCAGACAGCGCATGTGTGTCAGATTGCGCACGTGTGTGTGTGTCAGACTGTGCGAGAGTGTGTGTGTGCACCTGTGCATGTTGGGCTGTGTGTGCGGGTGCGTGTCGGGCTGTGTCTGCGCGTGCGAGAAAGTGTGTGTGTGTGTGTGTCTGTGCGTGTGTGTCAGAGTACCTGTGAGTGTCTGTGTGCCAGACAGTGAGTGTGTGTCAGGTTGTGTGTGTGTGAGTGAGAGACTGAATATATGTGTGTGTGTGTCCCCGGCTGTGTGTGCATGCCAGTCAGGTTGTGTGTGTGTGTGTTCATGTGTGAGCGATAGAACGTGTGTCAGACTCTTTGTGTGTGTGTGTGTCAGACTCTTTGTGTGTGTGTGTGTGTCAGACTCTTTGTGTGTGTGTGTCAGACTCTGTGTGTGTGTTTGTCAGTGTCTGTGTGTGTGTGTCAATCTGTGTGTGTGTGTCAGTCTGTGTGTGTGTGTGTGTGTGTGTCAAACTCTGTGTGTGTGTTTGTGTGTGTGTGTGTCGGGCGGTGTGTGTGTGTGTCAGGCTGTGTGGGAGTGTGGGCGTGTGTCAGGCTGTGTGTGCGTGTGTGTGTCAGACTCTGTGCGTGTGTGTGTCAGACTCTGTGCGTGTGTCAGTCTGTGTGTGTGTGTGTCAGTGTGTGTGTGTCAGACTCTGTGTGTGTGTGTGTGTGTGTGTGTGTGTGTGTCAGACTGTGTGTGTGTGTCAGACTGTGTGTGTGTGTGAGGCTGTGTGTGGTGTGTGTTTGTGTGTGTGTGTCGGGCGGTGTGTGTGTGTGTCAGGCTGTGTGGGAGTGTGGGCGTGTGTCAGGCTGTGTGTGCATGTGTGTCAGACTCTGTGCGTGTGTGTGTCAGACTCTGTGCGTGTGTCAGTCTGTGTGTGTGTGTGTCAATGTGTCAGTGTGTGTGTGTCAGACTCTGTGTGTGTGTGTGTGTCAGGCTATGTGTGTGTGTCAGGCTATGTGTGTGTGTCAGGCTATGTGTGTGTGTCAGGCTATGTGTGTGTGTCAGGCTGTGTGTGTGTGTGTGTGTCAGGCTATGTGTGTGTGTCAGGCTGTGTGTGTGTGTGTGTGTCAGGCGGTGTGTGTGTGTGTATCAGGCGATGTGTGTGTCAGGCTGTGTGTGTCAGGCTGTGTGTGTGCGTGTGTCAGGCTGTGTGTGTGTGTGTGTGTGTGTGTTTCAGGCTCTGTTTGTGTGTGTGTGTTTGTATCACACTGTGTGTGTGTGTGTGTCAGACTGTGTGTGTGTGTGTGTGTGTGTCAGACTGTGTGTGTGTGTGTCAGACTGTGTGTGTGTGTGTGTCAGACTGTGTGTGTGTCAGACTGTGTTTGTGTGTGTGTGTCAGACTCTGTGTGTGTGTATGTATGTGACTGTGTGTGTGTATATGTATCAGACTCTGTGTATGTGTGTGTGTGTCAGCGTTTCCGTATGTGTCAGACTGTGTGTGCGTGTGTGTCAGGCTGCGTATGTCTGCGTGCGTGTCGGGCTGCATGTGTACGCGTGCGTGGCGGGCTGTGCGTGCGCATCAGGCTGTGTGTGCGCGTGTGAGAAAGTGTGTGCGTGCGCATGCGAAACAGACTGTGCGTGTGTGTGTCTGTGTGTGTGTCAGGCAGTGTGTGTGTCAGACTGCGCATGTATGTCAGATTGCGTGTGTGTGTGTGTCAGACTGTGCGAGAGTGTGTGTGTGCACCCGTGCGTGTTGGGCTGTGTGTGCGGGTGCATGTCAGGCTGTGTTTGCGCATGCGAGAAAGTGTGTATGTGTGTGTGTGTTTGTGCGTGTGTGTCAGACAGAGTACCTGTGAGTGTCTGTGTGCCAGACAGTGTGTGTGTGTCAGGTTGTGTGTGTGTGTGAGTGAGAGACTGAATGTGTATGTGTGTGTGTGTATGTGTGTGTGTGTCAGGCTGTGTGTGCATATGTGAGAGATAGAGCGTGTGTCAGACTGTGTGTGTGTCAGTCTCTATGTGTATGTGTCAGTCCCTGTGTGTGTGTGTCAGTCTGTGTGTATGTGTGTGTGTGTGTCAGACTCTGTGTGTCAAGCAGTGTGTGTGTGTGTCAGACTCTGTGTGTGTGTGTGTGAGTGTGTGTGTGTGTCAGGCTGTGTGTATGTATCAGACTCTGTGTGTGTGTGTGTCAGTCTCTGTGTGTATGTGTCAGACCCTGTGTGTGTGTCAGTCTGTGTGTGTGTGTGTCAGACTCTGTGCGTGTGTGTGTGTCAGACTGTGTGTGTGTGTGAGACTCTGTGTGCCTGTGTGTGAGGCTGTGTGTGTTTCAGTCTCTGTGTGTGCGTGTGTGTGTCAGGCTCCGTGTGTGTGTGTGTCAGGCTCCGTGTGTGTGTGAGTCAGGCTGTGTGTGTGTGTGTGTGTGTGTGTGAGAGTCAGGCTGTGTGTGTGTGTCAGGCTCTGAGTGTGTGTGTGTCAAGCTGTGTGTGTACGTGTGTCAGGCTGTGTGTGCGTTTGTGTGAGGCAGTGTATGTGTGGTGTGTGAGGCAGTGTGTGTGTGTCAGGCTGCGTGTGTGTATGCGCGTATCAGGCTGTGTGCGCATGAGAGTATGTGCATGCAAGAGAGACCGAGTATGTGCGTGCGAGAGAGACCGAGTGTAGGTGCGTGCGAGAGAGGCCGAGTGTATGTGCATGCGAGAGAGAGAGACAGTGTGTGTGAGTCAGTCTCTGTGTGTGTTTGTGTGTGTGTGTCAGTCTGTGTGTGTGTGTGTGTGTCAGTGTGTGTGTGTCAGGCAGTGTGTATGTGTGTGTGTCAGACTGCGTCTTTGTCAGATTGCACGTGTGTGTGTGTCAGACTGAGCGAGAGTGTGTGTGTGTGTGTGTGTGCGCACCCATGCGTGTTGGGCTGTGTGTGCGTGTGCGTGTCGGGCTGTGTGTGCGCGTGCAAGAAACTGTGTGTGTGTGTGTCTGTGTGTCAGACAGAGTGCCTGTGAGTGTCTGTGTGCCAGACAGTGAGTGTGTGTCAGGTTGTGTGTGCATGCCTGTCAGATTATGTGTACATGCCTATTAGGTTGTGTGTATGTGTGCACGTTTGAGAGATAGAGCGTGTGTTGACTGTGTGTGTGTGTGTGTGTGTGTGTGTGTCAGTCTCTGTGTGTCTGTGTCAGTCCCTGTGTGTGTGTGTCAGTCTGTGTGTATGTGTGTGTGTGTCAGTCTGTGTGTATGTGTGTGTGTGTCAGGCTGTGTGAGTCTGTGTGTCAGGCTGTGTGTGCGTGAGAGTGTGTACGTGCGTGAGAGACAGAGTGTATTTGCGTGCGTGTGAGACAGAGTGCGTGTGCGTGTGTGTGAGACTGTGTGTGTCAGACTGTGTGTGTGCGTGTGTGTGTCAATGCAAGTGTGCCTGTCAGAGTGTGCGTGTATGTCAAACAGTGCGTGTGTGTGTGTCAGACAGTGCTTGTGAGTCTGTGTGTCAGACAGTGCATGTGAGTGTGTGTCAGTCAGAATGAGATTGTGTGTGTGTGTACGTGCATGTGAGTGTGTCAGTCAGAATGAAATTGTGTGTGTACATGCGTCTGAGTGTGTATGTTAGTCAGAATGAGATTGTGTGTGTGTACGTGCGTGTGTCACATTGTGTGTGCCAGAGTGTGGGTGTGCACGTGCGTGTGTCAGACAGAGTGTGGGTGTGCGCGTGTGTGTGTGTGGGCAGAATTTTACGTCATGCGGGCGCTTGCCCAACCCAATCGGGCGTAAAATCCCGTGAGGTGACGTCGGGCAAGCGTCCCAATGTGATCATGCACTCGCGCGATATTTTGCTCGGAGGGTGCACACAAAAGTCAGGGGCATGCCTGCTGACAATTAAGAGGGCAATTGAGCCCATTAACGGCATTTAATTGTCTGTGATTTTTTGTGGCTCATCCAACTTCAGGTTGGCGGACAGGCAATTCAGCCAGGCATTTTTCATCAAACCTCATCCAAGGGTGGGATGAAATCGCTGTTAGGAAATAAAATAAAAATAAATATCTGGGGACAGCATTTTTGTGAGGTATGCTTTCATTTTTTTGCAGCCTTTTACACCTTTATTTAATTATTTGCCGGTTTGCAGCTCCCTAAGGTAGCTATCTACCTTCAGGGAGCTCTCTCGCAGCGCTCACCCACGCCCGTGGTGATGCCATCGAAGCCCTCTTTCTGCCCCCACCCCGGCAGTGCTGAGCTTTTCAGCGCATGTTTCACGCTGGCTGGTCATTAACTGGCCAGCCAGTGTGAAATTGTGGCTGGGCTGATCGCAGTTGAGCGCCCGTTTCCCTCTGCTCCTGAGCCTGCCGATCGCATGCGCCCACCAAGGGTAAAATTCAGGCCTGTGCGTGTATATGAAAGAGAAAGAGTGCATTCGCACGTGTGTGCCTGGTTCACTCCCAGTCTCAGGGTTTTCAATCAGCCTCACCCAATCTCATAGTGGGTGGGGATGAGTGAGTGAGCACCCAGAGTTTGGAACTGAACTGGATACGCACACTCTCACCCTCCCACGCTCTGATGTTCATCTTTATTCATTACTCTTTGTTTACTTATCAATTTATTGCTGTGACATTGCTTTATTTCTGCTCACAAAGTTGTTTCTTCTGCTCATTGTTCTTTTTTTTAAATTCATGTTTAATAGTGTGCCAAACCTTATCTTTCCAAAGTTTGCGTATCGGCTGCTTGAATGAGAAAAAAATGGAAATGTGCCCCCCCCCCACACGAAAAGGTTGGGCAAGCGTTTATTAGCACAATAGAGAGGGATGGTCTAAATTCGGTCAAAACTAGGATGTAGGGGGTCATATATTGGCATGGATAGAAGATTGGCTGGCTAATAGGAATTAGAAACGGCATAAATGGGTCATTTTCTGGCTGTAACGAGTAGTGTGCCACAGGGATCAGTGCTGGGGCCTCAACGTTTTACAATTTATATCCATGACTTGGATGAAGGTATGGTTGCTAGATTTGCTGATGATACATAGATATGTAGGAAAGTAAGTTGTGAAGAAGAGGTTGGAGGCTACAAGGGGACATAGATAGGTTAAGTGAGTGGGCAAAGATCTGGAAAATTGAGTATAATGTGGGAAAATGTGAAATTGTTCATTTTGGCAAGAGGAATAAAGAAAAGCTTATTATCTATATGGTGAGAGTTTGCAGAGCTCTGAGATACAGAGGGTTATTGGTATCCTAGTATATGAATTGCAAAAGGTTACTATGCAGGTACAGCAAGTAATTAAGAAAGCTAATAAACTGTTATTGTTGATTGCGAGGGGAATTGAATACAAAGTAGAGAGGTTATGTTTCTGTTATGTCGAGCATTGTTAAGACCACATCTGGAGTGCTCTGCACAGTATTGGTCTCCTTATTTAAGCAAGGATGTAGATGCATTGGAAGTAGTTCAGAGAAACTTACTGGACTAATATCTGGAATGGGAAAGTTGTCTTGTGAGGAAAGGTTGGACAGGCTAGGCTTGTATCCACTGGAGTTTAGAAGAGTAAAAGGCAACTTGATTGAAATGTATAAGATCCTGAGAGGTCTTGACGGAGTGGATGTGGAGAGAATTTTTCCTCTTGTGGGAGAATCTGGAACTCGGGGTCACTGTTTAAAAATAAGGGGTCGCCCATTTAATACTGATGAGGAAACAATTTTTCTCTCAGAGGGTAATGAGTCTTTGGAACTCTCTTCCTCAAAAGGCAGTAGAAGCAGTCCTTGAATATTCTTAAGGCAGAGCTAGATAGATTCTTGATAAGTAAAGGGGTGAAAGATTATCAGAGGTAGGCGGGAATGTGGAGTTGATGTTATAAAATCAGATCAGCCATGATCTGATTGAAGGGCAGAGTGGGCTCGAAGGGCCTTGTGGCCTACTTCTGTTCCTAATTCATATGTTTGTATGTATGTTCATCTCCTGATTCCCCAGATAATTTCCTCTATCTGCAGTGCACAAGTCAGGGGTGTATTTGGAATATTTTCCACTTATACACATGAGTGGAGCTCCAAAAAGAAGTTTGGCACCATCCAGGACAAAGCAACTTGCTTGATCTGCACCTTATGTACTGTGTTGCCCCCTCCACCACCGACGCACCATGGCTGCAATGTGTAGTATCTACTAGATGCACTGCAGCAGCTCACCAAGGGTTCTTTGACTTTTGTATCCTGCGACCTCTACAAGAAGGAAAAGGCATAAGAACCCACCACTTCCAAATCCCCCTCCAAGTCACACACCATCCTGACTTGGAAATATAGTTCTTTCATAATTGCTGAGTCAAAATCCTAGAACTCCTCCCCTAACAGCACTGTGGGAGTACCTACACCACACAAACTGCAGCGGTTTAAAATGATGACTCAGCATCACCTTCTCAAGATCAAGAAGCGATGGGCAATAAATGCTGGCATTGCCAGTGGCATCCATATTGCGAATGAATAAACAAAACTCAAAATTAGCCCTTATCAGATACCCAATCAATAAATGACAGGATGCCAGCTGCCTACAAACCTGCAGTGGTAACACAGCCTGTGACCTTGAAGCCCTGGGAAGAGAGTCATCTTGGTCTAAAGTAACTTAGCACACCACTTTGCAGGCTTTAGAACAGCGCACAGAGAGAGCACTCAGAAGAAACAGTAATGGAAGGAAGGGTTTAGTTGTAAATATTAAATGCACATGTAAAAAGGAATTACTGTAAATATTAATGTACATAGCATGAATGAAATCCAGTGTTCAGAATATGTCTTCTTTATTTGAATTTTGTGATTGAGAAGATGTTTGATGATTTGGTTGAAACATGACACAGAGTTCCTGGATTGCCGCCTTATTGAACGAGGGTGCGTCCTAGTTAGCTGTCTTCTCTTTTGGTATCATCTTACCCTATGTGCCTCTCTCATTTCTTCCTGCAGTACGCCAGGGAGGCATGAAATTCAGGTATGGTTTTGGCAGTGAAGGTAGGAATTTGGGGTGCCAGTCAGAGCCACTAACTTTCCACTCCATGTGGTGTACCCTGAAAATGCTGATGGGATTGAGGCTTCTGCCCATCAAATTGCATCCTTTCAGCATTTGGAAGGTATTTCAGGGGACCTTCTCAGTATACCTGGTGATGCTGCATTTGTGAACCTATATATGGTTCCAAATTATAAATATACTGTCCTTCAGATCCCTGTGGGACCTTTGAATTTCTTTTTTTCTCTCCTTCAACCTGATGAGAATCTCAAGATCCCCCTCCAGAGTACCTGGATACTACTCCAAGATTGTACTAACAATGTGGGGCTGCAGCTCTGTTACACCTCTATCAGTAGGTCACCCAAACTGATTATCCATTGACGCTGTCCCAGTGACTTGGGCTATTCTGTATGTGTATATCCTATAATTTGATCACAGCATGAAATTGATGTACATGAAACCCTTGATTAAACCATGTCATGTCCATTTAGCATTCTGCATGTTAAAAGATTTTTTTAAAATGTCTTTGACATACAAGCTGGAAAACATTTTCCAAAATGTTAAAATTTATAGTGTCAGTTCTAGAGGTCAAGAACTGTCAATCTAGAATATTAATGTAAAATATACAACTAGAGAGCTTCAAGTTAATGCTTGAATAGCAGAGAACAAAGCAGTAATATGAATTCAACTTATTATTTATTAACCCTGATTCTGTTATGTCTTGGGTGTGATGTTTACTGAGCATCCTGTATTCTAAGGTGTGCTTGTGCTCAAGAGAAGTGGTATGCGGTTTCCACCTTAATTAGTTTCTGTGCTTGCCAAATCAGCACAGGTATAATTAGTTTCTAAGGCAAACAATGGGAATGCAATAATTGCTTGGGAAAGTGCAAGTTTCTGTGTTGCTGTGCAATGTTGCTGTGACGCCAAGGGAGAATGGCTGTAATTAACTTTTTTAAACTTCCAGGAAAAAATGCAAATGCCAATTTAATTTCAAATGATCTTCACACTAGAATTGTGTACATGTTATATTTGTATTTTAATGGAAATTACCGCACAGAAACTGACCATTCAGTGCAATTGCTCTATGATAATGCTTTTGCTCCACACGTGCCTTCCCCCACCCTACAAGGAGCAGCTATTAGGCATATAAAACACAACAAGCAAATAACTTCTGTTATAACACAGTAAAACTCATAGAGGCTAAATTGGGTTGTGCACGTACCGTTTTTAGGTGCTACACAGCCACATAGATTCAGGCGCACACAACTTAGTGTGCAAGATGTCATCTTGGTAAAGGGGCTTGCACACTTGATGACTGCTGGCAGCAGGGTATGATGATTATGATACAAATTAGTATACAATGCTAATTAGAAGTCATCACTGCCATTTTCAACACCCCAATCCAGCCAACACATTGTTTCAACCTCGCACAGCTGATCATAACATTAATTGGCATGCAAGATCTCCACTGTGACTATATAAAAGGAATGGGAAGTCCAGATTAGTTGCTGGATTATTTTTTCTGGCTGTTGGTACAATTGTACAGGGCTTTGAGCTTTCTTATATGTGCAAAAGGATGATTACTTTGGGGGAAGTGGATCAGCAATTGCTTAAGTACTTTTTCTGTCATTTAAAATAAAGTTGTTTCCAGATATGAGTGACCTGGTAGGGCTTCCTCTGGGAATAACCATGATTAGGACAATGAAGAAAGGACAAACAGAGCAGGATAAGCTGCTGGAGGAAGGTGATGAAGAGGTGAGGGGGATAAAGGTACTCAGCAGGAGGCCGAGGGTCTTCGGGAAGCAACTCTCTTAGCTCAAGTTCAGCAAGGACCAATGCATGAGACATATTTGCTTCACAAAAGAGGTCATGAATGAAACCTGTGCTGCTGCAGTAACATCTGCAGCCTCAAAGCAGGCCAGAGACAACATTGCCTGTGGCGATCAAGCTGTCTGTGCTCTTAACCTTTATGCATCTGGCTCTGTTTAGGCTGCTGCTGGATACATGAGCAACATCTGAGAGTTTGCAGTGCACTGCTGTATAAGGGAGCTCACTAAAGTTCTCTTTTTTTATTCATTCATGGGATGTGGGCATTGCAGGCTAGGCCAGAATTTATTACCTATCCCTAATTGCCCTTGATAAGGTGGTAATTAGCTGCCTTCTTGAACTGCTGTAGTCCATGTGTGCAGGTACACCCACCGTGCTATTAGGGAGGAAGGATTTTGACCCAGCAACGTTGAAGTAACAGCAATATAGTTCCAAATCAGGACAATGAGTGGCTTGGAGGGGAAATTCCAAGTGGTCCCATGTGTCTGCTGCCCTTGTCCTTCTAGATGGTGGTGGATTTGGAAGGTGCTGTCTAAGGAGCCTTGGTAAGTTCCTGCAGTGCATCTTACAGATGGTACACACTGCTGCCACTGTGCGTCAGTGGTGGAGGGATTGAGTGTTTGTGGATGAGGTGCCAATCAAGCGAGCTGCTTTGTCCTGGATGATGTCAAGCTTCTTGAATATTGTTGGACCTGCACTCATCCAGGCAAGTGGAGAGTATTCCATCACACTCCTTGTGCTTTGTAGATGATGGACAGGCTTTGGTGAGTCAGAAGGTGGGTTACTCGCCTCAGGATTCCTAGCCCCTGACCTGCTCTTGTAGCCACAGTATTTATATAGCTAGTCCAAGTCAGTTTCTGGCCAATGGTAACCCCCTAGGATGTTGATAGTGGGAGATTCAGTGATGGTAATGCCATTGAATGTCAAAGGGCGATGGTTAGATTCTCTCTTTTTGGTGATGGTCTTGCCTGATACTTGTGTGGCGCAAATGTTACTTGCCAGCTGTCAGCTCAAGCCTGGATATTGTCCAGGTCTTGCTGCATTTGGACATGGACTGCTTCAGTATCTGAGGAGTCGTGAATGGTGCTGAACATTGTGCAATCATCAGTGAACATTCCCACTTATGATGGAAGGTCTTGATGAAGCAGCTGAAGATGGTTGGGCCTAGGACACTACCCTGAGGAGCTCCTGCAGTGATGTCCTGGAATTGAGCTGGTTGACCTCCAACAACCACAACCATCTTTCTTTGTGATAGGTATGACTCCAACCAGCCGAGAGTTTTCCCACTGATTCCCATTGACTTCAATTTTGCTAGGACTCTCTGATGCCATACTCAGTCAAATGCTGTCTTGATGTCAAGGGCAGTCACTCTTACCTCACCTCTGGAGTTCAGCTCTTTTGTCCATGTTTGAACCAAGGCTATAATGATGTCAGGAGCTGAGTGGCCCTGGCAGAACCCAAATTGAGCGTCAACGAGCAGGATATTGCTAAGCAAGTGCCACTTGATAGCAGTGTTGGTGACCCCTTCCATCGCTTTTTTGACGATCGAGGGTAGATTGTTGGGACAGCAATTGGCCGGTTGGGATTTGTCCTGCTTTTTGTGTACAGGATATACCAGAGCAATTTTCCACATTGCTGGGTAGATGCCGGTGTTGTAGTGGAACAGCTTGGCTAGGGGCGCGGCAAGTCCTGGAGCACAAGTCTTCAGTACAGTTACTGCAATATTGTCAGGGCCTATAGCTTTTTGCAGTACCCAGTGCCTTCACCCATTTCTTGATATCATGTGGAATGAATCAAATTGGCTGAAAACTGTTATTTGTTATGCTGGGGACCTCTGGAGGAAGTCAAGATGGATCATCCACTCAGCACTTCTTGCTGAAGATTGTTGCAAATGTTTCAGCCTTATTTTTTGCCCTGATGTGCTGGGCTCCCCCATCATTGAGGATGAGGTACAATTGTGGAACTTCCTCCTCCAGCGAGTTGTTTAATTGTTCACCCCATTCATGACTGGATGTGGCAGGACTGCAGAGCTTAGTTCTGATCCATTGCTTGTGGGATTGCTTAGCTCTGTCTATTGCAAGCTGCTTATGCTGTTTGTCACAAAAATAGTCCTGTGTTGCAACTTCACTAGGTTAGCGCCTCATTTTTAGGTATGCCTCTTGCTGCTCCTGGCATGCCCTCCTGCACTCTTCGTTGAAACAAAGTTGATCCCCTGGCTTGATGGTAAATGTAGTGTGGGGGATATGCTAGGTGATGAGATTACACATTGTGGTTGAGTACACTTCTGCTGTTGGCCCATAGCGCCTCATGGGTGCCCAGGCTTGAGTTGTTTGATCTTTTGAAAATCTAACCCATATAGCACGGTGGTAGTGCCATACATGGAGGGTATCTTTAATGTGAAGGTGGGACTTTGTCTCCACAAGGAATGTACGGTGGTCATTCCTACCGATACTGTCATGAACAGATTCATCTGCGGCAGGCAGGTTGGTGAGGATGAGGTCAAGTATGTTTTTCCCTCTTGTTGATTCCCTCATGACCTGCCGCAGACCCAATCTAGCAGCTATGTCTGTTAGAACTTGGTCAGCTTGGTCTGTAATAGTGCTACTGAGCCACTCTTGATGATGAACGTTGAAGACTCCATCCAGAGTATATTCCACGTCTTTGCCACCCTCAGTGCTTCCTCCAAGTGACGTTCAACATGGAACAGTACTGATTCATCAGCTAAGGGGGGCTAGGGTGTGGTACGTAGTAATCAGCAGGAGGTTTCCTTGCCCATGCTTGACGTGATGCCATGAGACCTCATGGGGTCTCTATACAATGAAAAACACACGCAGACCATTCCATCTTCGCTGTCTTCTTCCACTTCCTCCTCTGACTGAGAAGGTTCCAATTCTTTGATATCTTAAATGGAAAAGTGACCAGGATTGGTTTTTGGTGAGGGGAAAAGAGAAAGTAGAAAGTGAGCGCTTACACCATCTGCAGCTTGTGAGCAAGAAGAAACTTGTAAGATAAGGGAGAAGAGGGAAGACAGATGGATGATTGGGTATGCAGATACGCTCATCATCTATTCCCTCCAGAGCCACCAATGGCCACTCAGCAATGCTCCTTTCAAGATGCCAGCACTCACTGGAGGTTAAAATATGCAGGCAAGCTGATCCCCTGCCAGTTATTTTCTGCTGCCTCCTTTTATGTTTTTATTCATTGGATGTGGGTGTCGCTGGCTAGGCCAGCATTTCTTGCCCATCCCTAATTGCCCTTGTTCAGAGGGCATTTAAGAGTCAACCACATTGCTTTGGGTCTGGAGTCACATGTAGGCCAGACCAGGTCAAGACAGCAGATTTCTTTCCCTAAAGGACATTAGAGAACCAGATGGGTTTTTACAAAAATCTACAATGGTTTCATGGTCATCATTAGACTTTTAAAGTCCAGATTTTTTTTTTATCGAATTCAAATTCCATCATCTGCCGTGGTGGGATTTGAACCTGGAGCATTACCCCGGATCTCTGGAATACTAGTCCAGTGACAATACCATTTTCCCCTGAAAGAAAGAGGGAAGTGTATAACTGAGTGTTCTGCAATATGTTTGGATGATGTGGCATTCGTGATTGCATATTTGCCAGTGTATGTGAGTTGTGGATGTGAGGCTTTCAACAGTGCTAAGTGTGTGACGGTGAGTATAGCATATGAATTGAAGGGTTGGGTATTAATTGATAGAGATTGTTGGTAGATAGGTAATGGAAGTGCAGTGAATTGAGCAATGGATGAGGCTCTTAGTCCAGTTGGTAGGCTATATCATTTGAAGGCTGAACTCACTCACCTTGACAACTCATGTCAGATTGTTAAACTTCTTCCAGCTGTGCATCCATGCTCTTGGATCAACACTCCACTGACCTCCATCACTATTTCTTCCCACTATTGTGGAGGGCCTTCTGCCACCATCCCTGGAGATATACCATGGCTGTCCTTCCCTCCACATTTTGCTATTTCCAGTCTATTTTCAGAAACTTGGTGCAGCTCTCTCACATGTTCAGCTATTCCTCAAAATATCACAGCACCGATTCAGTTTTCAAATTACTCCTATCACTTTTTCTAGCCACAATGACCTCCTCTTTAAAAGATGGAGATTGCCACTTGCAATCTCGGGATCCCTTGCTGTTCCTTGCGACAAATGAACAGCATGCGTAATGCTGGCTACACGCAGCAACCATGTAAATCAACAGACGACGCCAGTTTAATGCAATGAATAGGTTAATTATGTACCATGATCTGCAAACCTGTTTTCAGGGGCCCCTTTAATTCTGAAACATTTATTGAGATAAAAACAGAATGTTTGTGAAATACACTGTAATTCAAAGGATAGTTAGCATTTGAGATGAGATCCTTCAATATTCAGTTGCCCCCAAATGTGTATCTTTTTCAGGCGCTGACCACCCAGACTTAATTTTCAGCATTTTTCCTCAGATTTCCAAAGTTCCCAGACTTTTCATCTCTGCCATTCAGTGAGGGTTTCCCTTATTATTTTCACTTGATGCCACTCACAAGAATTCTCACTAATATTTCAATTTTATAAACTTTTGTTTTAGTTTTTTTGTCAGTATATTTTTTTCTTGGCTCTACGGCCAGAAGCTTGTTCTCTCGCTGATGGTGAGCTTGGAGGCGGGAATGGCATTTACCTAGGTGGGATAGTGGCATATCGGAATCCCGCTGCCTCCCTGGATGGGAAGGCCCAACCCGTTGCCAATTGAGGCCATAAAGTGATCAATTAATGACCACTTAAGGGTCTTATCCTGCCACTACTGATATTAGCCCCCAGCTGTAGGCAGGCCTGTCAAAAAGCTTGTCACTTTTGGGGATGGTGCCTGATTGAGGGACTGGACTTCAGGAACAAGGCAGGAGCCCACTGAGAGCCACCCCCCTGCCAATGCTGCAGGTGGACCGACTACATTCTGAGAAAAGTATCAAAATGTCATGTCACAGGAAAACAGGTGGTTGGTGAGCATTTTTCTCAGTTATCTTTCAAAACTCAGATAATTTTAGTAATTGTACGGTTGCGTTAGTAATAGTAAGGTTTACTAATAGTAATAAAGCTTATTAGGTTGGCTGGGGAGTATTTCCTATTTATCTTAACCAGGGAATTTCAATAGGAGTAAGTAGAACAGTTATTAAAATAATAAAAACATAAGCGCAGACAAGACTAGAGACACTAATTAAAATTTAATCAGTAAAATAAGTAGTTAAATGCTATAAATATAGCAGGGCAGATGATGTGTGGCAGCTGCAGAACGTGGGAGCTAGCTAACGTGGGAGCTCGTGGACACCTGTGTGATCCAAGACAAACACATCTGCAGTAAGTGTCTGTAATTGGAGGAACTTTGGCTGAGAGTCATTGAGCTGGAGGCGCCATGCTGCAGACACTGTGACACATTAGGGAAGAGGAAAGTTACCTGGACACTTTGTTCCAGGAGGTGGTCACATTCCTTGGGATAGGATCATCTGATTTGGTCCATGTTCAGGAATAGGATGGTGCGACTGCATATGAAGCAGGTAGGGGGATTAAGAAGCTATACTGGAGGAGGCTCAGCCCTTGTAATTGTCAAACAAGTTTGAAGTTCTTATAACTTGTGTGGACAAAAGTGGAGACTGCAGCTTGGATGAGTGAACTGACCATGGCACCATGGTACTGGAAGCCATTCAAGCGGGTGAGGGGAGTTAATAGGAATGTAGTGGTAGTAGGGGACAGTAAAGTCAGGGGAGTAGACACAGTTCTCTGCAGCCAAGAGTGAGAGTCTAGAAGACTGTGTTGCCTTCCCAGTGCCTAGGTTTGGGACATCTGCTCTGGGCTGGAGAGAAACTTGCATTGGGAGGGACAGGATCCAGTTGTCATCCACGTAGGTACCAATAACATAGGTAGGACTAGGAAAGAGGTTCTGCTTAGAGAGTATGAGCAGCCAGGGACTAAATTAAAATTCAGTACCTCAAAGGTAATAATTTCTGGATTATTACCTGAGCCATAAGCAAATTGGAGTAGTCTAAATAAGATTAGAGTTAAATGTGTGGCTCACAGATTGGTTTGAGAGAAATCGGTTTCAGTTCAAGGGGCCCTAGCAGCACTACTGGGGAAACTGGGAGCCATACCATTGGGACAGTCTTCATCTGAACCATTCTGGGACCAGTGTTCTGAAGAGGGCAGTATAGAGGGCTTTAAACTAAATAGTGGGGGTGAGGAATCAAGTGAAGGAAGTTATGATAAATCAAAGAGAGAAGACAAGGTAAGAAAGCAATAAGGGAATTGATAATCTGAATGTGGTTGAAAGAAACAGAGCGTTTAAACTTAAGAATGTGCCAGCAGCTATGCTAGAGGTTGTGAAAATAATAAAAATACAGAAGTAAAGGCACTCTCTCTGAACGCACACAGCATTCACAACAAGGTTGATGAATTGACAGCATAAATAGAAGTAAGATAGGTATGATCTAATTGCTATTACGGAGACATGGCTGCAGGGCGACCAAGGCTGGGAACTGAATGTTCAAGGATATTTGACATTTAGGAAGGATAAGCAAAAAGGAAAAGATGGGGTAGCACTGTTAATGAAGGATGAGATCAGCACAATAGTTGGGATGGATCTTAGATCAGAAGATTAAGATGTTGAATCAGTTTGGGTGGATCTGAGAAACAGCAAGGGATGGCAAACATTGGTAGGGGTTGTTTATAGGCCACCAAACAGTAGTGGTACATACAAGCAAACTAACTAAGAGCAGGAGAAGGCCATTTGGCTCCTCGAGCCTGTTCTGCCATTCAATGAGATCATGGCTGATCTGATTATGGCCTCAATTCTACTTCCCTTCCTACCCCCATACCCTTTAACTCCCTTGTCAATCTAATTCAGTCTTAAAAATATTCAATGATTCTGCCTCCATCACTCTCTGGGGAAGAGAGTTCCACAGACTCAAGACCCTCAGAGAAAAAATTAAACTCTGTCCCCTAGTTCTAGTCCCTCCCACAATGGACAACATCTTTTCAGCATCCATCCTGTCAAGTCCCCTCAGGATCTTATATGTTTCAATAAGATCACCTCTCATTCTTCTAAACTCCAATGGATACAGACCCAACCTGTCCAACCTTTCCTCAAAGGATAAGTCCCTCATCCAGCAATCAGTTGAGCAAACCTTCTCTGAACTGCTTCTTATACAATTATGCCCTTTATTAAAATAGTCCAAAAGTGCACACAGTACATTAGATATGGTTTCACTAATACCCCATTCAACTGGAGCAAAACATCCCTACTTGTAGGTAAGATACAGAACAATATAAATCAGGAAATTAGAGGTGCATATAACAAGGGAAATGCAGTAATCATGGGGGCCTCAATCTAGACTGGGTAAACCTAATTAGCACTAATGCTGTAGAATGTATATGAGATGGCTTTCTAGAACAGTATGTTGAGGAACCAACTGAAGAGTGGCTATTTTAGAGCTAGCATTGTGTAATGAGAAAGAGCTAATTGATCTCATTATAAAGGAGCTTCTAGGGATGAGTGACCATAATATGATAAAGTTTTAAATTAACTCTGAAAGTGATGTAGTTAAATCTGAAACTAGGGTCTTAAATCTAAACAAAGGAAACTACAAGGTATGGGGTAGATTGGCTGTGGTAGATTGGAAAACTACATTAAAAGGTGTGCCAATAGGCAGAGGCTAGCATTTTAAGAATTAATATATAGTTTACAACAAACTTACATCCCTTTGAGGCATAGAAATCCAGCAGGAAAGGTGATACAACCAAGGCTAACAAATGAAGTTAAAAATTGAATTAGATCAAAGGAAGAGGCTTATAGAGTTGCCAAAAAATGTTGTAAGCTTGAGGGTTGGGAGCATTTTAGAATTCAGCAAAGGAGGACCAAGCAACTGATAAAGAGAAAATAGAAAATGGAAGTAATCTAGCAAGAAACATAAAAATGGACTGTAAAAGTTTCCATGGATATATAAAAAGGAAAAGATTAGCAAAGGCAAACATGGGCCCACTACAGGCAGAGACAGTAGAATTTGTAATGGGCAATAAGGAAATGGCAGAGAAACTAAACAAATATCTTGTGTCTGTCTTCATAGAGGAAGATACAAAAAATAACCTCCCAAAAATACTAAAGAGCCAATGGACTAGCAAGAATGAGGAACTGAAAGAAATTGGTATTTGTAGAATTGGCGATATTAATAGGACTGAAAATGGATAAATCCCCTGTATCTGATGATCTTCATCCCAGAGTGTTGAAAGAGGTGGCTGTAGAGATAGTGGATGTATTGGTGGTCATCTTCCAAAATTCAATAGATTCTGGAATGACTCATGCAAATAGTAACCCCACCATTTAAGAAAGCAGGGAGAGAAAACGGGAAACTATAGGCCTGTTAGCCTGCCATCAAAGTAGTAAAAATGCTGGAATCTACTGTAAAAGATGTGATAATGGGACACTTAGAAAATAATGGTCGGATTTAGGCAGAGTCAACATAGATTTATGAAAGGGAAATCATGTTTGATATACCTGTTAAAGTATTTTTGAGGATGTAACTAGCAGAATAGATGAGGGGGAACCAGTATATTTGGATTTTCAGAAGGCTTTCAATAAAGTCCTACGCAAAAGGCTAGTAAGCAAAATTACAGCACATGGGATGGGGGGTAATATACTGCCATGGATTGAGAACTGTTAACGGATAGAAACAGAGAGTAGGATAAACAGGTTATTCTTGGATTAGCAGGCTGTGACTATTGGAGTACTGCATGGATCAGCACTTGGCCCCAGCTATTCACAATCTATATCAATGATTTGTATGTGGGGACCAAATGTAATATTTACAAGTTTGCTGATGACACAAAACTGGGTGGGAATGTGAGTTGAGGAGGGTGTAAAGAGGCCTCAGGAGGATTTAGACAGGCTAAATAAACAGGCAAAAACATGGCATATGGAACATAATGTGGAAAAATGTGAAGTTAATCAGTTTGGTAGTAAAACAGAAATGCAGAATTTTTCTTAAATGGTGAGAGATTGGGAGGTGTTGATGTCCAAAGGGACTTTAATGTCCTTGTTCATAAGTCACTGAGAGCTAATGTGCAGATGCAGCACAAGTGAGGAAGGCAAATGGTATGTTGGCCTTTATTGCAAGAGGATTTGAGCACAGGAGTAAAAAAGTCTGCTGCAGTTGTATAGAGCCTTGGTGATACTGCACCTGGAGTATTGTGTACAGCTTTGGTCTCCTTACCTAAGGAAGGAGATAATTGTCATAGAGGGAGTGCAGCAAAGGTTCACCAGATAATTTCTGAGATGCTGGGATTGTCCTGTGAGGAGAGATTAAGGAGACGGGGCTTATATTTTATAGAGTTTCGAAGAATGAGAGGTGATCTCATTGAAGCATACAAAATCCTTACAGGGCTTGACAGGGTAGAATGCAAGAAGGATGTTTCCCCTGGTTGGGGGGGTCTAGAACCAGGAGACACAGTCTCAGAATAAGAGGTAGGCCATTTAGGACTGAGGTGAAGAGGAATTTCTTCATTCAGGGAGTGGTGAATCTTTGGAATTCTCTACCCTAGAAGGCTGTGGAGAGTCAGTCAATGAGTATGTTCAAGAGAGAGATCAATAGATTGTCAGATATTAAATATATCAAGGGTATGGGGATAGTGCGGGAAAATAATGTTGTGGTAGGTCAGCCATGATTCTGACCCTGGATTCTGAATGTTGAATATTATTCAGTGCTCCCTGTTGGAAAGTAAAACATGCATTTTGGGTGAAGGTAGGTGAGGGGCCCCACAGTGGAACAGCCTGCCAACACTTGCTACCCTAGTCTCACATGCAAAAAAGGATCAGACTGGAGGGATGTCTGCACTTATGGAACCTCCAGAGGCATATAATTTAAGCTAACATTTTGGTGCAGTACCAAAGGAGTGCAGCATTGTTAAAGGTGTCATTCTTCAATTTCAGTTGGTGCAAGAACTGGAGAGTTCTCTCACTATCATGGCTCACAATTATTCCTCAGCCAACATCACTTAACAGAAAAATGGATTATGTCATTGTTTATTTTCTTGCTGTTTGTGGGATCTTGCTGCATGTAAATTGGTTGTTGCATTTCCCAACAACACATTACTATACTTAAGTCACATGATCCCTGGCAGAAACTCACAATCCTGAGTAGATATCATCCTTGAAAGAAGGGAATGCTGACGATGACTACACTTCAAAAGTAATTTATTTGCTGAGAAGTGCTTCGGAATATCCTGTAGTTGACTAAAAAGCTGTTTAAATGCATATTCTTTATTTCTTCATACCACAGAATAGTTAGCACCTTCAGGAGAGGAAGGGAGAAAATTAAAAAATGGAGTTCATAGCGCTGTTGCAGAATTATATCTAAAAAGAATCACTAATTCTTTGACACAATAAATAATGAAGGAGTTTTATAGTTGAGTCTGAAGCCGATGATGCCCAAGTTTCTAACTTGTTTTTCTCATACCTCTGATTGTAGCTCAAGGAGCATCCAGAGAAGGGCATTTATGTGAAGGACCTTTCCATGCATACTGTGCACAGTGTCTCAGAGTGTGAGAAAATCATGGATATTGGCTGGGGCAATCGAGCTGTGGGATATACCCTCATGAACAAAGACTCATCACGTTCACATTCTATATTCACCATTCACTTGGAGATGTGCTCAATAGGTCAGTTAAGCAAATACCACAGATGGATTGAAGATTACTATTTTATTTGCAGCTGTTTATTTCTGAAATGTAATTTTTGTAAGATTCATAAGTCAGAATTTCTTACAAAATTAAAGTAGATCAAAACAAATAACATTTTCTCTCTTGTAACTGAAATATTTTTTCTTCTATCTTCTCCTCTTTGTATTTTACTGTCTATCTTTGTATAATTTCTCCAGCATATTTCTATTTTTGCCTCTCACTTTCCCACCTGTTGTCATCCTTTTTTACAACAATGTTTCTTGCTGTTCCTCCTGCTCTTATTCTTTCCACTGTCTTGCATTCCTTTCTGAAATAGAATTGAGAAATATACAACATAGCATTTACCACCACAGTATTATGGGAATGAACTAAAATGATGTTGAACTCTTGCTTATTTTTGCCTTTGGTGCTGAAATGAAATTCTGAAGGGTAAAGGAATTGAATGTGAACAAATTAGCACCCTGTGCCAGTGCCACCATTCAATGAAATCATGGCTGATCTGAGGCCCAAATTCCATAGACCTGCCTTTGCGCATATCCCCCAATACCTCTGGTTAACAAAATTCTATCAATCTCAGATTTGAAATTAACAATTGAAATGGAAGTGTTCCAAATCTCTACCACATTTAATTTACTCATATTTACTCCTAAAAGGTCTGCCTCTATTTTTAGACAATGCCCCTTCATCCCAGACTCTTCAGTCAGCTGAAATACCTTCTCCTTATCTCCACATTATATCTTGAAAGCCTCATTGAAATTACCCCTTAACCTTCTAAATTTCAAAATATAACCTCTAATTATAATTTAATCCTTGAAGTCCAGTTATCATTTTGATTAATCTACACTACACTTCCTCCAAGCCCATTATATCCTTCCAAAGGTGCAGTGCCCAGAACTGCTCAGAGTAATGCCAGGTATGATCTAACCAGGGCTTTGTATAGCTGAAGCATAACTTCTACCCCTTTGTATTTTAGTTCTCTACATAAAAAGGGCAGAATTTCATTAACCATTTTGATTACTTTCTGCACCTGTTCATGACATTTTTAATGATCTTTGTTCATGGATCCAAAGTCTCTTTAGACATTCACCTTCAAGCTTTTCCCTTTTTTATCCTTTTTAGGTCCAAGTGGATGAACTTACATTTGCCTACATTGAAATACATTTGCCACAGTTTTGCTTAACCTATTAATATCTTTTTGTAATTTTATACTTCTATTTACACTGCTTACAATGCAACCTTTGCGTCATTGGCAAACTTGGATATGTGGCTTTCTATCCCATCACCTAAGTTGACAATACATACAGTGAATAGTTGAGGATCCAACACAGATCCTCGCAAGTCATCACTGGTTACATCCTGCCAATTACAGTTGCTCATAAGAACCTCCCATTTTCAATTTCAATGAGCAAGCAGCAATATGATTAGGGAAAAAAATACATGAGATAGTTTCCTATTACTTTCCTCAGGTGTACTTAAGGAAACACAAGTTGTCTTCCTGAAGAATTCTCTGCCTGTAAGCAACAATTGTCCCTCGAGATTCTAGCTCTTCCCCCATCGACCCTGAAGATTCACTGGTTCTGCCGTTGGCCATGGCTTATAACCGTGAGCATGGGATCTTTACCTGGGCCTGGGGCAACTTGTAAAAGGGCAGGGTCAACCTATTTGATCCTGCTACCCCTCAATTTCCCAATCAGATCAATAATTTGCCTTTAATTCCATGAGCTTCAACTTTACCTAAAGGTCACTAATGAGGGACATTATCAAATGCCTTCTGGAAGTCCATATAAATAACATTCATGGATATTTCCCTGTCCACTACTTTACTACCTTTTCAAAAATTTTTCTTCGGGTTTATCAAGTATAACCTACACTGTATAAATCCACTCTGGCTCTTTCTGATTAGCTGAAGAATTTCAAGGTGTTCAGTCTCTCTATCCTTAAATCGAGACTCTAGTGATTTCATAAGAACTAGGAGCAGGGAGTAGGCAATTCAGCCCCTCGAGCCTGCCCCGCCATTCAATAGGATCATGGCTGATCTCATTTCGGCCTCAACTCCAATTTCCCGCCCTCTCCCCATAACCTTTCAACCTGTTACTAATTTAAAAATCTGTTTATCTCCTCCTTAAATTTATTCAGCATCCCAGCATCCACTGCACTCTGAGGTAGTGAATTCCACAGATTCACGACCCTTTGAGAAAAGTAATTCCTCCTCATCTCTGATTTAAATCTACCATCCCTTAGCTTAAAATTATGGCCTCTCATTCTAGAATGCCCCAGAAGGGGAAACATCCGCTCCACATCTACTTTTCTATCCCCTTTAGCATCTTATATACCTCAATTGGATCTCTCATCCTTCTAAACTCTAGAGAGTATAGGCCTTAACTGCTTAATCTCTCCTTATAAAACAAGCCCGAATTTCCCAACAGCAGATGATAGGCTAACTTGTCTATAATTCCATTGTTCCTCCCCTCAACTTTTTCAAATAGAGGAGTGACATGTGCAATTTTCCAATCTAAGAGAACAATTCCTGTACAGAGATAACTTTGGAATATTATAGTTAGGGCATCTGCAATTTTCTTACATACTTCCTTTAAAACCATGAATGAAAACCATCTGGTCCTGGAAATCTGTCACTCTTTAGTGCCATTATTTTCTTCAATACTGTTACTTTTTTATGTTAATTGACTCCATGTTCCTGATTTAATACTAATTTCCTTGGGCTATCTGGCATTCGATCCACTTCCATCACTGTAAGTGCTGACACAATGTTACAAAAGCAAAATATTGCCGATACTGGAAATCTGAAAATGCTGGAAGCAGGCCTGGCAGCATATGCAGAAAGAGAAACAGAGTTTGCGTTTTAGGTCTGTGACCGTTCATCGGAACTGAGGAAAGTTAGAAACATAAGGGTGGGAAGATGATATGAGAAGGTCTGTGATAGGGTGGAGGGGCAGGAGAGATTAAGGCCAGGAATTTCCAGTCCCACATCCCGCCGAAAGTCAATGGACGTTTTACAGGCGGGACCAGAAAACCCCGGCCTAAATGACTGAAGGTTTCTGGGTGCAAAACCAAAGGAAGTGGTAATGGGACAAGTAAAGAAACAAAAGATGGATCTAAATGAGGTGTGAAGGGCTGGATAGCAGCTGCACAACGCAAAGTGATTCCCTTAAAATAGTGAAACCAAATTAGCAATATTATTGAGAGGCCATAGGATGACTGGTTTGGCGAATGGGAAGATATCACATAGTTGCAGTATGGAGTTCCTTTTAGAATTTTAGGAAGAGCGGGATCCTTAATAATATAAAATAAAAACAGAAAATGCTGGAAGAACTCAGCAGGTCTGGCAGTATCTGTGGAGAGAAACATTAACGTTTCGAGTTCATATGACTCTTCTTCAGAGCCTTACTCTTCATATAATCAAGCTATACCTGTATGGAGTGTTTGACTCAGTACCTGAAGTGGAAAGTATTACAAGTTTTACAACACTAAACTCCTTCAACTTTGATGAACTCTGCAATGTAGACCTGTAATCCAGAGAGCCTGAGTTCAAATCTCATGATGGCATAAGGTTGCCAAATTTGGTTGGACTTATTCAAAGAGGTTTCATCACAAAACCACCCACCCCAACCTGTCAAACAGTATTTTTTCTTTTCATTTTCAATATTTCTATGACTAAATGACAAAATACATGATTTTAATGCCCCCATGTATTTTCTCCTAGGTTGCTTGCAGTGGTACCCATCATGCTAACCTTCAATTCCTGGAGACACCAGGGCAGCCTTGGGGATTGGCAACTATACTATGGCAGTTTGAGAATTTAAAACACAAGTCTGGAAAAAAAAAAGCCAGCCCAAAAGAACCCAACTGGTTCACAAAGTCCTATAGGGAAAAAAACCTGCTGTCCTGCCTATAAGTGACTCCAGTGACCAAGATATTTGACTAACAACTCTCTGAAGGCCAATTAGGAATAGACAAGTAATTTTAGCTTTTCCAGCAATACCCACTTCATTAATAGAATTGGCAGAGACCAAGGGACAAGCTACTTGCCTTCCTCCTCAGTTAAGAAATGACGATATGGACATCTTGATAAAATAATAAGTGGCAAAACATAAATGTCTATCTTTTTTGCAGATGATAAAGGGAAAGACCGCATCCGTGTGGGAAAGTTAAACCTGGTGGATTTGGCAGGTAGTGAGAGACAGGCAAAAACTGGAGCAACTGGAGATCGACTAAAAGAGGCTACGAAAATTAACCTGTCACTGTCAGCACTTGGGAATGTAATTTCTGCACTCGTGGATGGAAGATCAAAACACATTCCATACCGTGACTCCAAACTGACACGAATGTTACAGGATTCCCTTGGAGGAAACACCAAAACTCTGATGGTGGCATGTCTGTCTCCTGCAGACAATAATTACGATGAAAGTCTTAGCACTTTACGATATGCCAACAGGGCAAAGAACATCAAAAACAAACCAAGAATTAATGAAGATCCAAAGGATGCTTTACTCCGAGAATATCAGGAGGAGATTAAACAGCTGAAGGCACTACTAGCTGGGCAGCTCGGGAATGATAATTTATCTAGTAAGTACTTTCTCTTTCAATGTTCACTGAGAACTCCTTATTCAATAGTGATATGAACTGATGAAATCCAAAACCCCATTAACCAACAAGCAGAAGGCTCTTCCATTCGGTGTAGTAAGTTGACCCAGCTGGCAGCTTATATCTATCAGAAAAATTTGCTAACCCTTCCAAGTACATACATAACCAGATAAGTGACCCAACATGGTCCTGTTTCTTAGATGAAATAACATTGATCAGTTTGTGAGAGCATGGTATAACTGCTTCAGATTTTCAATTCTGAGTCAGTAACCTGGCTGCCGCTTCAGTTTTGGGTCCCAACCCCACATGGTGTGTCTCAGAGAAGCCCACGTAGATTTTTAAAGGGCCAGGCCAATTCATGGCAGGACGCTGGCTTGCGTCCAATGCCGGCACTGGAGGGAGCCCCATCCAGTACTCAATGATTGGCAGCCACATCAGCCGAGGTGGGAGCTGCTGATGTGAACGTGGAGAGAGAAGGAGAAATGAAAGAAAATTTATTTTTATTTTTTAAAAAGCCACAGCTGCCTGACCATGGTCCAGGAAGGGCAGTAACTATGGGAACAGGGCTTTAATAGGTCCCGTAATTACCAATAATTAGCCTTAATGGCAGGCAGTTGATCAGAGCCCGAGCCGCCTCATTGAAAATTGCTCGGGGTCAGGATTTTGGCGGGGAACTGACATGGAAACTGGCAGCACAAAATTGTGTGACCGCTTGCCTCTAATCTCAGCCCCTCCCCTTTAAAAATCCCGGCCGAATTCTGTTGCTATGACAATATACTGTCATTCATTATTTAAATTAACCATAGAGCATATTCATTGCATCACTGAGCAAACAGTAGTGTCCCTAATTATTTATAATAATAAATGGAACATTAATCACCGTTACAATCTGAAATTTTGATAGATCATATTATGTATTCCACCAACATCATGAACAGGATTTGTATTACCACACTTACTAGATGATAAGACATGCTTTTTCCTGGAAAAATGTTATCCAAAATTGCCGTGCATCTTATGGCCCTAAGATTATCCCAGTTGCACATGTTGTTTTTCTTTTTAAAATCCTTGTGCATGTTATGGCCTGGCAAATATGGAAATACTGACTGGCATTTCAGTGATTTTTGTAGTTTGGGCCTTGTTTTAAATAAATCTGTTAAAATAATCTTTCTGGTCCTCCACTATAATGTTACCTTTTATTTTGCAGATTATCTAAATAAAGTGCAAGTGGGTAGAAGTCAAACAACCGTTCAAACCCCTCAGAACACCATTGTTCGTACTGAGATAGAAATTGAAAAAGAAAATATGAGACAGGTTTGTGTGCATCAAAGCAAAAGCTAAAATACATTCTCAATCTTTACATATTCTGTTTAGAGATATGGGCTGAGTGGTACTGCTGGCTGTGATACTACTGCTTGTTAATGTATCGTCCCCACAAAGGACACTGTAGACATTCCAGGCCAGTAACAACATCCAAACAACTGGGTTACAGAATTACGTAGTGGTTGTGTTGGGAGCAACTTAAAGTGATAAAATAAAATTTCATCTAGGATAATGTATGGATGTACTTAAGTGCAGTGATATTGCTGTATCAATCTCAGTTGCACACAGGGTTCAGTAGGTTGAAATTTGCACATTTGTGGCTAATTCCGGTGCATACTGCTTCAGTGGAGCCATTAACTGAAAAATGTTAACCAATGTTATGACGTAGCAGATGATGTGTGTCTGGCAGACCAAATCCACAAGGGAAGCTTGGCCACGCTATCACAGCGGTTTTGGAATTGCATTTATTACAAGAGGATGTGTGCACTGAATTCAGAAGCAATGAGTCCACCAAGACTTTAGAGTTTTTCAAAAATTAAATTAAAACACTTATTAAGAAAAGAAAAGATTTCAGGCACATACATAAGACTACAATTACTTAATACTATAACAACTCCTAAAAATCCTAATTAACCTTCCAGTTACACATCCCCTTTAAGGCAACAGTCCAAAATAGATTTTAGATTTTTAAAAACCCAGCAAGTTAACACAGTACCCGCTTGACAGTGGAATTCCAAATGGCTTTTTCCAACTTTAGTTACTCGACACAGTAGACTTATGCACAAATGGCTGGAGGCTTCTTCAAGGCCATTTCACACACTCCGGTTAGATCTTACATGGTCTTCAATGTAGCCTTTCATTCTCCTTTATATATATATATATATATATATACATGTTTCTGTCTCTTTAATATGTAAATTCCATTGTTCCGTATGGCTTTGGAACTGTACCTTTCCCATAATATAAAAATATTCATGTTGCCAATATTGTCAGTAACCTTTGGGGGAAAATAAACACACTGCTTAGCCTTGTTTATCTGGCTAGTTGTGAGCAGACTAACATCCCTTTGAAATTCAAACAATCCCTTCACTTATCTAAAATGAAAATTCCTTTCACACCTCACATGCTAAGATAGCATCTGTGTTTAACTCATTAGCATATCAAGTACATTTCTACACCTAGCTTCTTTTGATAATTTCAAGCTTGCAGACTACCTGACTCCAAATGTAATTAAATCACAGACAGAACTAGCTACACTCACACCCATAAACCTACTTTACAACAAACCAGAAAGATATTATGAAAATTATTATACTTTCATAACACCTCCATCCTTATGGACAAAATAAACTGTCATAATTTTAAAAGATGGCTTCATTTTCTAAGCCCATTTTTCGCAGCCCCACCGAACTGAAAATCTAAATGATGCGCGGTGACATCGGGAAGCCCGTCCAACGTCACTGCGCATCATCTTATATGTCAATGAGTGGACCCCGCCCCTGTTCACCGACCGGAAAATTCTCCCCGTTAAGTTTGTCACATAATTCAGGAGACTTGTTTCCGAATTTTGACCCATCAACTTCAGTGGTCCCCTTACCTCATAACCATAGACTAATTCAAAAGAAATAAATCCTGCCGATGCGTTAGGAACATCCCTAATAGCAAATAACAAGAATGGAATTCCTCTATCCCAATCCTTTGGATAGCCTTGACAATAAGCCCTCATCTTGATGCCATCTTTCCAAAGCACCTTGTGATTCAGGATGATAAGCTGTTGAGTTAAACTGTTTTATCCCCAAGCTGTTCACTACTTCCTTAAACAATTGTGACATGAAATTTGAACCCTGATCTGAATGTACTTCTTTTGGCAAACCTTTTCTTGTAAAAAAAATTTAGTCAACTCTTCCACAATTCTTGTTGCTGTAATATTTCACAAAGGTATCGCTTCTGGAAATCTTGTAGACACATCCATTATTGTCAGCAAGTACTGAGTTCCACTTTTAGGGAGGGGTCCTACACAATATTTCAGGACCCTAGTAAAAGGTTCCTCAAATGCTTGAATTGGAATTAAAAATGCTGGTTTAATCACTGCTTGTCGTTTCCTTGTCATGTTCTACAGAATTTGACTACATCTTTATGCTATCCAGGCCAATAGAAATGTTTTTGTATTTTCACCTGAGTCTTGCTAATTCCTAAGTGTCCTCCTATTGGAATTTCGAGAGCTACTCTCAATATCTCATTTCTCTATCCAGATAATATAACAATCTGATGCACTTCATCCATTTTTCATCTGCTGAAACATGATACGGCCTCCACTTCCTCATTGACACATTATCTTTAAGGTAATAACATTCTGGAATATAATTCTTCTGTGTTTCTGAATAAGCTCTCTGATATAATTGCTTTATTCGTGGATCCTTTTGTTGTAAATCTGCCAACTTCCTTGAGCTAAACACTTCAGCTTCATTCTCCTCCATTCTCTCTCCCTGATCAATCTTATCAAAGATAGTAACAACTAATTGAACTTCAACACCTTTCCCCTGCCTTTTAACTTCCTCCTCTTCCTGTTTCAACCTGTAAGTTCGTGATCTCGTTACCACACAATCTGGAAACAATCCAGGATGGTCTTTCTGCAACATCTCTGTTGAATGCACCTACACAAGCTCTGCAACTACCGTAAGCATCATCCACATCTGTGACCCAGCTATATCATTACCTAAAGTAAATTGAGCCCCTGTAATGGCCAATTTTTCCACTACTCCAACGATCAGCTCACCTATTTTCCACTTACTCTTTAAATTTACCTTTCCACAGTGGAATAAGTTTAGCATCTCCATGAACCCCACTTATTATCATCTTTTCCTGCAATACTCCCTCAGAACAATAAGTATCACTATCCCATAACATTAAGGATTGACTAGCTCATATATCTCTTAAAATTTTAATACCTTTACCTGCTCCATCCTGTAAACATGGAAAGACTTCCCCTTCACATACAAAATCTTTAAACATTCCTGAAACCTGCTCTTTAGAATTCCTGTGGGTAAATTGTGAACACATTCCCGCAGCACTGATTCTTCCTGTTTTTCCTGTACACAAATCACTGTTTTTTCCCGTGCCTGGACTTAAGAACCCACAGTACTCTTAGTTCCAGAACTTTTCTGCGTTCCAATTACTGCAACAGATTTCCCCTGTAACCTGCAACACGTTGACTTCCTGTGCCCAACCTTATTACAATGAAAGCACCTCAATTTTCGAATGTTACTTCTACCCTCAGCACCTTCCTTTTAGTCTGAAAAAAAACTTCTTGAGAATTTCCAATTACTCCTCCTCTTCCCTGACTACCCACCTGCCTTTTACCTTCCCACTTTCTATCCTTCTCTGTTTAAAAGGGTGACAAGAAAAAGGTTTAGATCTGTGAACCAACTCGATCATTAGCTATCTCTGCTGCTTGTCCTGCCGTTTTAACCCTCTGTTCCTCCACATGAGTTCTCACTACCAAAGGAATTGAATCTTTAAATTCTTCCAGAAGAATTACTTACCTAAGAGCTGCATATGTTGTCTCTACCTTTAATGCCCTTATCCACCAGTCAAAATTACTTTGTGTTCCTCTCTCAAACTCAATATCAGTTTGCCCAGGCTGTATCCTTATATTCCTAAATTTCTGCCTGTACTCCTCAGAAACCAACTCATATGCACTCAAAATAGTCTTTTTTACTGCATCATTATCTACCAATACCACTTCTGACAGTGAAGCATAACCCTCATGAGCTCTATCCACTAATCTAGACTGTAAAAACAATGTCCAGATTTTTTGTGGCCATTTCATATGCTTAGCTATCTGCTCAAACGAGATAAAGAACATTTCTACATCTGCTTCTTCAAACTTTGGAAGAGCTTGACAAATTTAAACATCTCACTGGGCTTTAGACCAGAAGTGGTTGTTTCCACATTAGAACGTTCCTCAGCATCTGTGATCTCTTTTTTAACTTGTAGCTTTTTAAGCTGATATTTTCTCTCTCTCTCTCCATCTCTCTTTCCTCCCTTGCTAATTTCTCCAGTTCCAATTCCCTTTCCTGTTTTCTTTCTCCCTCCTGACTTTCTGCTTGCTCCCTTTGGAATACCCTTTGTCTCTCCTTTTCTTTCTCTTTTGCCTCCAGATCAAGCTTTTTTCATTTCCACTGCTTGTTTATGTTCAAGCTTCTTCATTTGTAACTGAAGTCTAACTACCTCCAGCTGTGACTCACTGGTTTCCAGTATCCCTTCCAACTTCAAATGCTATGCTATCACTTCAAATATATCTGCTTTCTTTGCCTCTAGAGTTAACCTCAACTGCAACTTTTTTGCCAATTCTGTTAACTTACCCATAGATACTTTTGTAACCCAATCAGAGTTATATCTTCTACTTCCAAAAAGGTTTTAGCCATGGATAAAGCCATTTTTTCAGTCTCACCACTTTAAAATTCCTCACACCAATTCCTACGTTCAAAGTGCTTCTCGTATTCGTAGCCTAAAGATTCAGCCACTCCAAACCAATCAAGGAATTTCAAAAATCCCGGACGAGCCCCAATTTTGTTAGGAAGTGGCAGATATGTTTGCCAGGTAGATCAAATCCATAAGGGCCACACTATCACAGTTTTGCAATTTGTATTTATTACGAGAAGATGCGTGCACTGAATTCAGAAGTAATGAGTCCACCAAGATTGTTAGAGATTTTAAAAATTAAAATAAAATACTTATTAACAAAAATATTTCAAGTACATATATAAGACTACAATTACTTAATACCATAACAGCTTCTAAAATTCTAAATTAACCTGACTCCCAGTCACATACCCTCTTTAAGGCAACAGTCCAAAATATATTTTAGATTTTTAAAAGCCTAGCAAGCTATCACAGTACCCACTTGATAGTGGAATTCCAAATGGCTTTCTCTAACTTTAGTTACTGGACACAGCAGACTTACGCACAAATGGCCAGAGGCTTCTTCAAGGCTGTTTCACACACTCTTGTTAGATCTTACATGGCCCTCAACATAGCCTTTCATTCTCCTTTATATATGTTTCTGCCTCTTTAATATATAAATTCCATTGTTCCATATGGCTTTAGAACTGTACCTTTCCCATAATATAAAAATGTTCATGTTGCCAATATTGTTAATAATCTTTGGGGAAAATAAATACACTGCCTGGCCTTGTTTATCTGGCTAGTTGTAAGCTAACTAACATCTCTTTGAAATCCAAACAATCCCTTCACACATCTAAAAATGCAAATTCCCTTCATACTTTACATGCTAAGGTGGCATCCATGTTTACTGATCAATGTTTCAAGTGCATTCCCACACCTAGATTCTTTTGATAATTTCAAGTTTGTACACTATCTGTCTCCAAGGGTAATTAAATCTACACTCACATCCATATACCTACTTTATAACAAAACAGAAAAATATTATGAAAATTATTATACTTTTGTAACACCAGCCTAATAAAAGACTGCATAGAGGAATTTTAATCCTAGCAAACTAGAGAACTCTTCTCATCTAAATACACCTAAGTTTCTTTTTAATTTGCTAATAATATTCCCACAACTCTGCAGTTGGAAAAGCAGGGAGATTCCGAATGGAAATTTATTTGAAACTGTCATCAGTATTAACAGTGATTACCTGACAGGCAACAAGCTACCAGTGAGTTACGGTCAGGCTTCCCCTTCAGTAACAGGAGGTGGAACAAAATGAACCATTAGACTCCCCCTAGCTGACAGGCATTTTGAGTAGAATGGGAGCAAGATAGGGCCCTGTGTCTCCCGGAGGCCACTCAATTGTTATTTAAGTATTTCGCTGCTTGAATTGATGTTAAAATAGTAAATTTTGGGAGTTTTTCATCAAATGTTTAATTTTCTATTTTTCCTCAGGAATACGAGCAGAAATTATCAAAGATTAAAGCAGATTATGAAGCAGAGCAAAAGTCCAATGTTAAGCTGCAAGAAGATATTGAAAAACTAAGAAGTTCTTATGAAATGAAGCTGGCATGCATTGAGGCTCTTGATAAGGCCACAGGTATGCTTCCTGGATTTGGGTTTGAAATCTATTTTACGTAGGCCTCATTGGTGAACAAGGTGATTGTCTTGTTATAGCTGAACATGACTGCAAAAGTTAGCCATGTTGGATGTGGAAATGCATGCATGTAGACTCTGAGATTGCCTGTGTGTCCTACATGTGACAGACATGTTCAGCAACATACTATTCACAATAGCGCAATCACAGGGTTGTTTGGGTAATCCATTTGTGGTTTTATTTCTGTCCGTTTTTTTTGCTAGATCTGAGAGATACTTATTTTTAAATATTTTGAGGCTTCTCCCTCAGACTGGTGCATCACTCCACATATTATTTTTAAATATGGTCTCCCCATGACTTGATGGAAATGCAGTTAACACCTTAGATTGCCTCTCAGGATAGTCTTAATATATTTTTGCTGGTCACCCTGTGGGTGTTTGCCTTATTTTATTTGACCATATCATTGGAAATTTTGACCACACAACCAATTCTTGACTGTTGATCCTTTAAGGTCATTAACTTCACTTTTTGCTATCTTGCCTAGTCAGTGAATTCTCAGGACAATGCATCTAGATGTGAAATCTGTCAAAAGGCTTGATGTACTTATGATAAATTACCACATTTCACAGTTGTATAGAAGTGATCAATAAGCTTTAATCTTCAATTTTGGCATATTTATGCTTTCAGGAGCATAAAGTGATACCTTTTGATCAATCACTGTAAATAAACAGAATACTATTGTGGTGTGTGAAATGCTGGGCTGCATTAAACCATGTGCCATTGCAATTTTACAGTACAGGTAGTAGGGTCGTGACTGATACAGAATCTTAGTTTTCATCAAGTTATTAAGTCACTATTGTTTCTTTGAGACTGAAAAGGAATATGTGATTAATTGTAGATATTCTGTCTCTGGGCAGAAAAACGGCATTCACCAGCAAAGATAGTAACAGAAAAGTCATTTTCCAACTTTGTTTTTTGAAATCTTGTAGAGCTATAGTAACTCAGATGTAATCATCATTATCTAGGTTAGGGGGCACTGCAAAGGACAGTCCAAAGAAGCTGGATGCTAAAACACAGACTTGCTTAACACTATTTGGAATGGAGAATAGGCTAGGATCTTACGTGTTGGCAGCTAATCTGCCTGTTCTTTCATTATGCAGTTGGAGTACAATTTAATTAACTTAACTAACCTGCCAAACTTAGCTACAATATGCCAGAGATCCTTTTGCCTCGTACTTCCATAGAACATGGGGAAGGAGTTTGTTTAAGTAGTACCAGTGCTACACAGAATACTGCGATTCACCGGGGCAGGCAGCGCCACAGGTGCTACATGCATGTCCCACGCGGCTTTCTTCATTGAAGAATGCCTTGTGGCCCCATAGGTATCGGTCTGCAGTGCTGCCTGCCTGTTGAATTAATGCATAACAAACGGAAACAAATTTTTCCCTACTAGTTTTTGTTTTGCACCTTGTCACATCCCCTGGACATCCTAAAGCACTTTATAGCCAATGGGCGGAATTGTCCTGGATTTGCACAAAGTGCGGTAGTGGGTGGGAAAAAAGTAATTTTACTTGCTGGCCGCAATGGCGGGTTTTCGCACCATATCGTCCCATTCCCGCCTCATTATAATTATGCAGCCACAGGAAACACGGCGTCTTGCTGGAGGGCAGCCTCCAATTAGACCGCCATGCTGTTACCTCACCACTTCCACATGTAGGGCACCTTATTTAAATTGTAGCTGCACAAACATTTCAAATGCTTGCAGCCCAGGACTGCTCTGGTGAAGACATAGCCCCAAAAGATAAGAGTGCAGCCCCCCGATTCAGTGACGCATCCCTAGGACACCTTGTGGATGCCATGGAGGCTTGCCGTGATGTCCTTTATCCCCGCTCTGGCTGCAGAAGGCCCATCAGTCTCACCACTAGTGCTTGGGTGGCAGAGGTGGTCAGTGCTGCACACAAGAGGTCAGCCATCCAGTGTAGGAAATGGATGAATGATCTCATTTATGCCACTAGAGTAAGACAGCCATCTCATCACTCTAATCTCACACACTCACAAGGCCATCACACATTCACTGGCATCGCACTCATTGCCATCTTAAGGGACATCACCACTCACTCTCTCACACAGCCCCTCACATTTCCATCAGGCCTCATCTCCTCTGGAAATTGCTTCCTTAGCCCTCAACATCTTGAGGCCACTTGCACAGATCAACATGTGCCCCCCACCCCCCCACACTCCCTGGGATACCCCCTTTCCCAGACAGCCCTCACCCTGCAGCGTCTTCCCTTGCCTGAGGCCATTTCTCCCCCTTCACCAAGCAAACCCTAGTCTTTTGAAAAGCTACCCTCGTCTTACAGCTGGCCTGGTAGGTAGAGACCTGCCCGTGAGCCCTCCTAAAAGTGATGTGGTGCTGCCTGCAAAGCCTGGTGCTGATGACCATAAGTGCTGCCAAAGCAAGGTAGGCAAGCAAACCTTGAATTCCCAAGTGAAGTGCAGCTCGCCAGATGTAAGTTGCTTCCGTACAGTTGTGAAGTTGTGTCAGCAAGAGTGCCCAGATGATTCAGCATGGGGATGATTCTGGTGAACAGGTCTTATAATGAGGTGCTAAGGTATTGAAATTAGGGTCCCGACATGCGGCGGCGGGAAACGCAGCCTGCCCTTGACTATTGGAGTGGATGATCACAGACTGGTTTCACAACAGCGTGAAACCAATTTTTGGCCGTCTCGCTATATTGTCCTGTCCTGTACAACTGCCCCCACCGCACCCCCCCCTGCCCATCATGACACCCGATGCCAATGGGGCAGGAAAATTCCTGCCAATGGGTTATTTTTGAAATGTAGTTATTATTGTTATGTAGCAATTGGCACACAGTAAAGTCCCACAACAGCAAGTGACCGATGACCATTAATATTCAAACAGTGGCGCGGAATCCTAAGGGCTCACCTGAGTGGGCAGATAGTTTGTTTAACTCGTGTAAAAAAATCAGCTTACAATACACCATTCCTTCAGGGCTGCACAGAAAGATGAAGTAATATCTAGAAAAGAGGCAGAACTCCCTTCCTAACAGCACTGTGGGTGTACCTACACCACATGGATTGCAGCAGTTCATGAAGGTGGCTCACCACCACCTTCTCGAGGGCAATTAGGGATGGACAATAAATGATGGCCTAGCCAGCAACACCCACATCCTGTGAAAGAATAAGTAAAAGAAAACTGCCATGCTTGACTGGTCAGTTGACCTGGTTGTGAACTCAGAGTAGGCTAGATGTTAGTTTTAATGTGTTGCAGTTATGTGCCACGATGAAATGCCTTAGAGTCTGTGTTGAGGGCAAATAAAACATTTTTTAAAAATCTGAATAAATGCACACTTAAGTGCTAATACTTAAATGACCCAAAGAACATGAGGCTCGTTATTTTTTCCGATGCTTCACGTGCTAATCTTCCCAATGTGTATTCTAGTTTGTTTCATGTTTTGATTGTGTGAGAATGGGAGACTTTATCCTTTAGTTTGGGAAACTAAGAAAATAAGAAGAGCTGTTAAAAGTACTTTGGCTGCCGAAACACTGTCTCTTGAGGAGGCAGTACAGATGGCATTGTCTTTGTCAGATATTGTAAGTTAGATTCTGTACAATGGCTATACTAAAGATAGTAGACCCATTGAATGTCATGAGGATAATTGTTCCTTCTGGGATTGTTTACATTGTATGAAAAGCGTGAGTGAGAGAAGGTTATGAATTGACCTTTCTGGCTTGATACAAATGCTGGAGAGAAAGGAAATCCCTAAAACTAAATGGATGGATGCAAGTCATGGACTGTCAAATTGTTCTACAAAAAGAAATGTTTGTATGAAGAAATTGTTATGAGTCCTAGAGGAGGATGTCTCACATTGTATAGTATAGCATTGTATAGGATATGAAGGTTTTTGATTTACTTTGTTTTGAAAGATTGGTTGTACATATAAACTGACTTAGAGAGGGGAATTTGCTAATTGTATATTAATTCTACGCACGTGTTGGGGATTCATTTGTACCTTATAAAAAATGAACAGATGGAAACTATGGTAAAAAACAAAAAAACTGCGGATGTTGGAAATCCAAAACAAAAACAGAATTACCTGGAAAAACTCAGCAGGTCTGGCAGCATCGGCGGAGAAGAAAAGAGTTGATGTTTCGAGTTGGGTCATGAGGACTCGAAACGTCAACTCTTTTCTTCTCCGCCGATGCTGCCAGACCTGCTGAGTTTTTCCAGGTAATTCTGTTTTTGTTTTGGAAACTATGGTTGTTGGATGAGAAGGTGCTCATTTGTAATGTGTATCTAAATAAATGCTTATAAAAGTGTGTAAAGATTGGCTCCAATTCTATCCTTCGCCAACTGGCTTTTTAGATTATGACAACAGCTGCTCCAGCCGAGACCCTCCAACACCACTGAGAAATTGGCCAGCTAGATTGTAGGGTTATCAGGCTCAGTACTGTATTAAACTGTGTGCTTAGCTACAGAGCCAATAGGAAAGCAATTAAACTAGAAAGGGCATTTTATAGTTGGAATTTTATATCCCCAGGGGTCAGGTTACCAGGTAGTGGAATGTAAAATTGACTGTTAAGCCATAGGCACCATTACCGGTGCCTACCCACCCTCTGCTCCTGTAGTTTTACCCACAGTGCAGTTTTGGGAGGCCTGTCAATTGAGGCCCTTAAGTGGCCAATGAATAGCTACTTAAATAACTCCTCCTGTGACTGCTGGGATTTTGCCTGTAGTGGTTGGAGGCCAGCACCAAGTGTGCAGCCTGGCAGCTTTCACTGCTCGGGCTGGTGTTAGGCGAAAGGGGAAGTATACCTCCTTTAGGGTCCCCCGTGCCCATCGGAGGCCCAATCCACACCCCTGGCAAGGTCTTCTCACCTCCGCGTATCCCCTCCCTAGCCTGTCCTGTCCACCCCAGCCCTTCGGCCCCCACACAGAGGCCTGCCAGCCTGGCCATGACCCTCCCGAACCTTACCTTTACATCTGGCTCCATCAAATGATCACCATTGTACCATTTCTGTTGGTGTTGCTGGGGGCCAGACAACTGCTGATCATTTGATTGGCCAGCAGCTCTCAGAAGCGAGATTTCCTCCCCAGATGGTGCCCTGGTTCAAGCCCAATGACGGCCGTTAAATGGCCGCAGGGGGAGCTGGCCAAGTCCACTCCTGACTTTTTTGTCTGGGGACAGGCTCTCCATCTCCAGAATAAAACCCAGCCCTATGATCCAGCACTCCCAGCAAGGACTGGCACCTGCAAGGAATACATTTCCTATGATGCATTCATTGCTGGAAGTGCTGAAAGAGCAAATTTAATTTTTATTTAAATAAATCACTTAATTGTAAAGTTATTGAAAACATTGGACCATGCTGCTGAAAAAGATTAAGAGTAAGCAATCCAAATGAATATTTTAATTGAAAAAGCATTGGTTACGTAGAAATGGAGCTCCAACTTTTTAAAGTAATCTCGGGCTTTGATGATTTCGAGATGCAATACTTTGGCATGCTCAAAGATTTGCATTTGACCAGGAGCATATACACAAGAGAATATATTGGGGTTGTTGTCAAGCCTGTGCATATGTTGGGGCTGTGTGCTTTTAAGGGTTGAGACAGTTTGTTTGGTTAAGGTCCTGAGGTATAGCTGGTTTGAAGCATAAATGTCATTGGCTCTCTTTTAAGGTAACAACCACAAGAGCATAGTACCAGTACAAAAACAGAAATGTATCTCTGTCTCCTCAGATGCACCTGAATTTGAAGAAAGAGCTTTTGCCCAGGAGATAACTCAGCCATTTAATGTTGAATTAGCGGATGTGAGTGAAATAGAACAGAAACTAGATATTGCCATGGTAAGTATTCTTATAACACTGCCATTAAGCATGTATACACATTTCATTGGGTTTCTTATTATGTGTTAGGATAAAATTCAGGGTAAACATTAGTACACTGACAGCCAGTTTAAATTGTGATATGTTAGTAATATAATTGGGCATTTCTGGTCATTACAGAAGAGATTGTATTTACGGATCTTCATTGATTCTGACCCAACCATTGGATTATACATATGATATTTTATCTTTAAATTTTCAAGCGTTTGGTGGTGTTCAGAAACAATGGGAGCTTTTAGGTCAATGATAGGTTAAAATAAAGAATCATAAAATAGTTACAGCACAGAAGGAGGCCATTTGGCCCATCAATCCCATACAGGCTCTCTACAAAAGCATTTTAGCTAGAAGTAATCTTTTGTCCTTTTAACCAGCTCTGCAAACTCTTTTCCTTCAAATGCTTATCTAATTTTATTTCATAGGTCACAAATGAATTTTCCTCCATCTCCCTTTCAGACAGTGCACTGCTGCGTAACCACTCGCTGTGTAAAATAGTTTTTCTTCATGTCTCCTTTGGTTTCTTTGCCAGACACTTTAAATCTGTGTTCTTTGGTTCTCGGTCCTTCTGCCAATTGAAACAGTTTCTCTCTACCTATACTGCCTGGGTCTCTTGATTTTGAACACCTCTATCAGATCTCTATTCAATCTTCTCTCTTCTCTAAGGAGAACAACCCCAGTTTCCCCAGCCTATCCAGTAACAAAACTTACTTATTCTTTGAACTATTCTTCAGAATATTGTCAGTACCCTTTCTGTTGTTACCTTGGAGAAAACTCTATTGGCCAGTACAATGTGCCTGGTAGTCTAAGCATTGAACAGTGAAATCAAAACTAATGGAATAGGCTTAAAATGGTTCCAAGCCACAAAAATAGTGCCCATAAGGTGAAGAAGCTTAGTTTTGCATAGCAGGGCCATGGTTGAGGGGTAGTAATGGAGTATGTGAACAAAGGCTAGCAATACAGTAAGTATTTTAATAGTGTGACACTGGAAAGTGATAATGCTGTGTACATTAAAATGTTGATCAAGTTTCTTGTGCAGAGTCAGTGTAAATAATCAACTTTTGATGACTTCTGAAACTGCACGGATAAGACTGATAATGGATAACTGAGAACAGAACATTTAATTACAGTGCAGTGCTGTAGTGCCATGGAGCAATAATGTACTTTGCCATAGAACAGTAGGAGATGGATTTGGGTCAGGAATTCCTCACATGGTGATCTCCCAAGCTCAGTCCAATCTGCAATGCTTAGTACAAGCAGAAAACGATCAAGTGGGAGGGAAGATTGACAAGAGCAAGTAAAACTGGGTTTCTCTCAAAAACAGGGCAGCACTAAAGAGAGGGTTCCCAAATTTTTTGCCAAGTCCAGAACAAGAGACAGGATATCATCAGAGTAGGGACTTGGATCATGTTTTGCATTTTGGTGATGATGAAAATTCATTGAAAATAATTCATTGAACATCTTAATGATAAAGGAGAGAATTTAAAAAAACTATTTAAAAAATAAATCAATGCTGTTTGGTTTGTCTGGTACAAATGGGTAGCAATCCCAACTGAACGAGGTATGAAAAGAGACTGTTTAGGCATCATCTTCAGTGCCATAGAGGAAATGGGAAGCCAAAGTACAAAAGAAGAATGGCAATTGCTGTCGTAGGCAATCATAAAGTGTATATGCTACCTATCTTTCTGAACAAAATTCAATTGTTCACAGCTTCAAGAACTAAGTCATATTTGTTTTATAAATTGGCTTTAAAGTGGTACTGAGCAGAGGGACAAAATGAGTCATGTGGGAATGTAGTGAAGAGGGCAGCACAGGTTACTGCTTTCTATCAGGCTGTTTGGGACCATCCCTCTGTTCAGCCCAAACATAGCCTGTGCAGTTGGATGCAGGCCAAAGGATCTTTCCCTGCCTCCCCTCCTCTGTTGTCCAAGATTCAGCAGAATGGGGTAGATGCTTTCCAATGCTTATCGAATGAAGTGAGTTCCTCAACTGAAGTGAGTTCCAGATAATCTGAGAGTGCCAGGAGCAGATTGCTAGCACCTTCTTCTCTACATTTCCACCAAGTAACAGGCGAACAGTTACTGGAGCCAGTATGCTTATTAGCAATTAATAAAGCAAAGAATTCACATACATGTGTCCCTATCTGTCCTTAAAGCCTTAATGTTAATAACTTACCTATTACCTACAAATAACATAAGCTAGCACAATATGCATTTTAATACATATGCGTGTATTTTTTAATTAAGGTTATTATTCATTGTGGAAATTGCTGAAATACCTGACAAATGCTAAATGTCTCTTTGATTTTATCAAATTTTTCAAGTTAATTGAAGTAGAGCCTGAAATAGTGATGCAGGACAGCAGCAAGAAAGTTACACTGATTAGTGAAGAGCAAAGTTCTCCATTAGATCTGCAACAGCTCAAGGAAGAAATCATCGCTGAATGTTCTCCACCTGGTTCATCACCCACCACCTTAGATCAGGAGGAAGTACTTGCAAGGTCTGCTCCATATGTGTAGCTTTGTTATGATAAATAATATACACAGCTTTTGGTAAATATGCCTATTTATTTATTTAATTTTTTGTTATTGATGAGAACACCACACCCTGCAAGTTCCCCTCCAAATCACACACCATCCTGACTTAGAACTATATTGCCATTCCTTTACTGATGCTGGGTAAAAATCCTGGAACTCCCTTTCTAACAGCACCGTGGGTGTACATACACCACATGAACTGTAGTGGCTCAAAAAGGCGACTCACCACCACCTTCCCAGGGGCAACTAGTAATGGAAAATAAATGCTGGCCTAACCAGTGATGCCCACATCCCATGAACAAATATAAAAAACATATTGCATATGTGAGATGATTCAGGTCATCTATGTGTGCTGTTTTCAATTCCTTGCCTATGGCAAGGGACCTCATCTGCTGTCAACACATCTCAGAAAATTGCAGTGTTTTTTGTGTGTGTGTTTGTGTCTATGTATATGTGTGTCTTTAAATCTCACTTAAAGGTAAATTACTCTGCATGCTGAAGATCAGACCTCTAGCTTTGTTTATGGGAAAGTCACTTAAAAACTTGCAGATGTTATGGTTCCAGTCTTTCAGTTCCTGGAGCACTTTTTATATATATCAGATGGCAGCCTATTGTAATTTTTTTTGTATACTATATAATTTAATATATATAATAAAATATATAAAAATAATATAATGTACAATATAATAATTGTAATACAGCCACTATAATGTTTTTAAAGTATAATACAGAAATTTGCATTAGCAGTGTTATCTGGGATTTCAGCCAGTCTCATGCCAAAATTACAGCAGGAGACTGGTGATGACCCAATGGAACTTCAGGGCCCACATGTATTGCCTTTCACGTGTTAACATCTCAAAGCACTTACAATCAATTAACAACTGTGACTTCACTTCAAAAGTAATTATATAGTCAAAAGTGGCAACCAAATAGCACTTGCCAGTAAGCACTAATGGAGATAAATTAGTTAATCTGCCTTTATTAATGTTTCTTCGAGCCATGAATGTTGACTGCTGGCACCAAGAGCTCCCGGCTTTTTTTCAAATAGTGTCATGAGATCTTTTACATTCACCTCGACAGGCAGGTGTTTAAATATCTCATCCTAATGTTGATACTTCTAACAATGGAGCGCTTTCTTAGTTCATATTTATCCTTAGTTTTCAATTCCATTCCCAACCTGATATTTAACGGGATTTTTTTCTAGCTGCCACAGCTCACTGCCTTGATGTAAATGAGGTTGCTTTCTCAAACTCACAGCTACCTCTTCATCACGGGTAGAAACAACTGATTGCTGTGCTCCTTTATTTGGTCACCCAAAAATCAAATTCAATTCCAATGTGCAGACCAATTAATAAAACTTTCTATTGTTTACTGTAGGCTGAAAATGTTGGAAAATGAGGTTGTAGGTGGAGAACAGGCCAAAAATACAGAGCTGAAGGAGAAACGGAAACGACGGAAAACGTATGCAGATGAACGAAAGAATCAACTTGCAGAAGCACTGAAGCACACAGACAGAGATGATCCAGCTATCTTGATCAATGTGTACGAATCTATTCAGGATGAAGTTCGAGCAAAAAGCAAAAATATAGAAAACCTGCAGAGAAAGGTCCTGCTTTTTCTTTGTAGTTCCCTCTTACTCTTTCAATTGTCATGGACACTTGCCTACACAAGATAGCAGAACTGATTTATAAAATGTTGAAAATCAAAAAGCATTGAAAAATCATTCTCAGAACAAGTCCTGTGAGTAACAGCTTTTCATTTAGGCAAGGAAACAGTTGTGCTGTTTCAGTATTCAAAGCCCTCCCAGCTTGTGAATTTCACAGAACATTCGCTCCTCACTATGCTCTCACCTTGCTGACTCTGGCAAGTTTCACTTGTGCTAGCTGTTAAAGCCAGAATGCAGGGTTAAATTTAAATTAACAGTTGGATGCAAATGTTGACCTCCCGACCCCACCAGAAGGGGGTTGGTATCATTAAAATTCTGCCCATGAAGTTGTACAGTTTCTGGTAATAATGTTACTCTGTGATGTAATTGACAAATAAACATTGTGCTACTTTATAGCAGGGATAGCTGGATAGCAATTAGAAGTGAAAACTTCATTTTCTACGAGCACAATGTCTATTAGAAGCAACCTTAATCTCGAAACCAAGGATTGAACCTCTAGATCTTCACAGGTTGTGTGTGTAAACACAGCCATTTTGAGTACAGCAATGTTCCACAAATAGCAAATAAATAAATGATGAAATGATTTGTTTTAGCTGATGTAGCTTGAGGAAAGAATGCTGACCAGGATACTTAGAGAATTTCTTGCCCTTTTTCAAATAGTGCCTTAGGATCTTTTATGTCCCTTGTTAAGCAAGAACAAAGGGTCTCAGTTTAATTTATCATCTGAAAAGTAGCTTTTGAAATCACGAATTGAAGAAATTCGTGTTGCTGAGCTATCTGTCCCTTTCTCATTTCTTAATCTATTTCCTCCATCCATATTTCTCTTGATTGCTCTGTTTCTCCTGAATTAGGGGATTAATCTGAGCTCAGTGTTAAAGTCCTCAATGTTCAAATCAACACACTTGCTCTGACCTTCCGATACAAGGAGCATAACATGGATGAGAGAGAATTGTGGAGAAAGAGAGAGTAAATTTTCAGAGTACTGGAATTCAGAATAAACCCAAACCTGTTTAGACAGAATTTACATTATTTATGCACCACACCAACCTCCTCCCACCTTATTTCATCTCACCCTATCAACATATCCTTTAATTCCTTTCTCTCTCATTTACTTATCTAGCTTCCTCCTAAATGCATCTACATTTTATTGACTTCCACATTTTCATCACAGTTTGAATAAAAGCTTTTCCCCTTAATTCCTTACTAGATTTATTAGTGACTATCTTATATTTATGGGCCACAAACAGATTTGTTTGTTAATCTGTTTATCATTTATCTTACTTAAGCTCAAAGTTGCAGAGATAGAAATCTCTGATCTCCAATCTGAATTTGAATTTGAGCGCATTGACTACCTGTCCACTATAAGGAAGCAGGAACGGGAAAACATTCTGCTGCAGCAAGTCCTGGAAAGAATCCAGCCATTAATCCGGCGTGAGTGTAACTACAGTAATATTGACAAAATAAAGCGGGAAAGTGTTTGGGATGAAGAAAATGGTTGCTGGAAATTACCAGAAACAGTTCTTCAAAAGATCACTCTTCCTTCTGGTAAGTGATAGTGGATATCTTTAGCTAGAGAAGTTTTCTCTTTATAAAGCTCACTCAGAAACATGCCAATATCTCCAGTGAAGAAGTTGTGAAGCACCTTTCCATGTCTTTATGTATGTGTGTGCTTCTAATAAAATGCTATTTGAAGTGAAGGTTTTGGAATTTTCAAAGACAACTTAAATTTATGTAGCACCCTTAAGCGCCCTAAGGCATTTCACAGGAGGATTATTAAACAAAATTTGACACTGAGCTACATAAAGAATATTAGGACAGAAATAGGTAGGTTTAATGAGCACCTTAAAAGAGAAGAGCGAGGCAGAGAGACTTTAGGAGAGATTCCAGAGCTTAAGGCTTAGGCATCTGAAGGCAAAGCCACTAATGATGGAATGATTAAAATCATGGACGTGCAAGAGGGCAGAATTGGAGGAGCACAGAGATCTTAGAAGGTTGTAGGACTGGACGAGGTTACGGAGAAAGAGAGGGACAAAACTGTGAAAGGATTTGAAAACAAGGATGAGAGCTTTGAAATCAAAGCTTTGCTGGACCAGGAGCCAATGTAGGTCAGCAAGCATGGGGGTGAGGGATGGACAAGACTCAGTGCAAGTTTGGATATGGGCAAGAATATCTATTTATTAGACTAGACAAGCATGGTCTATTCTGTAGGTTAAAAATTGCAATTGATTTGCTTGTGCTGAAGTCACTTTTAACATATTAGATACTTTATACTCTTGGTGGGATGAAAACAAAGCAGTTCACCTTTATCCTTGCTTTTTCCTCTGTCATTACTTGTTTCTGCCTTGTTGCTACATTTGATCTTTCCTGGACCGCTGCATCTGTTCACTAACACTCTCTCTAACTCATCTTTGTCTAAGAGATGTGGTTTATTCTTTTTTGGAATTCACCTACTGTCTTGATTTTTGTCAGTGAAAAACAAATTCAAATACTTCAAGAACAAATTCTGTTTGCAATCAGTGACTGTGGCAAACAACCAGAATAAATAGCTCAATGAGCACATTAATAAACAGTAGATGTAACCCTCTGCCAACTTGAGAATTTTTAAAAATCTAGTAATGGTTTAAATACAGAACTGATAATTGTATATTCCCACAAGCAAACCCTTCCTCTGTGTAGAAAGTAGTTATTTTGTTTGTTATTTTGCTATTGATGACATCAGTCAGATGGGCCAAATGGCCTTTGTGCTGTAATCACTCTAGGGTGGGATTTTATGTGCCACCCCCTCTCCCACTCATAATGGGAAGGCATTGGGTGGCCCACCTGACCTTGGGCCACTTAAAGGCCACGGTGTGCTTTTTCCGGGCTGAGAGGGGATCCTTCCTTTTCAAGCATCCTGTGCCCAATGGAGGCTCCCTATTATGGTACTCACATCCCTTGCCTTCCTGAACCTGTCCTCTAACCTCTGTGCTGGGGCCTGCCAGACTAGCTTTGGTGAAACAACCCACTCTCCTTTTAGTCCAACTGCGTTGACAATCATTGTTGGGGACTGGATGAGGTCCTACCAGTGGCCATTGCTCCAGACCAGCCAAGCATTCATTGAGGCCTTCTGACAGCTTTTTAAACAAAAATTCTCCAGAAGGCCTCATTATTAATGCTTGCATGGCTCCAAGGCTTTCTAATAGATCAGCTCAGCAGGGGTCTGATTACACAGGCTGAAATGAAGATCTAGCTTTGATTGATTGCTGTCTTTATGTGGTTATAATACATTATTCTTTCTTGTTTTTTTCAATGTCTGTATGCCTATCTGGACAAAGTTAAGAGATGTGAAGTGGGGTAAAGCTTCTGTTATTGAGACTGAGGGTGGCATTTAATGGAGGCAACAGGGATCTCCTCTGCTGGCTGGGGAGCCTGTGAGAACCCTATGTCGCCTCCATTGGGAAAAGCCCACAGAATTCTGACAATCAGGCACTTAACTGGGCAGCAGTGGACCTTCTCCAGAATCAACAACCCCAAGGGTGGAAATCCTGCTTCCCTGCGAGCTACCGGCCAATCAGTGGCTGGCAGCTGTGCATTACTTGCCAGTGCCACCGGGGCAGCAGTGGCTGCTGCCAGTATTGCACCCATCCGAGGCCCCATCACAGAGAGACCCAGGCCACAGGTGAGTAATGTCAGGATGGGGGTTTTGGGGTGGGTAAAATGGGGGGGGGGGGGGAGTCAGCAGTAAGGGCCGAGGGTGACTCTTAGGCCTCCTTTCCCGATGCTGGGCCCTTGATCAAGCATTGAGTGGGTTTGAACAAGGGAACTCTCAGTGGGTGTTTCTTTCTTGAGCATTTCAAGAATTGCCATTGTTACTACATCGTACATCGATTCTGTACATAGTGAGTGGACATGGAGGATATAGTGGGCTTGCAAGGGGCATGGGAGATATGAGGGCATGGAGGGGCCTGGGATATTTGAGGGAGCATTGAGGATATGAGGGGACATGGAGGGAAATCAGGGGTATGGAGGGACATGGAAGATATGAGGAAGCAGGTGGGGATATGAGGGGGCATGGGTGGGTGAAGGGGTGTGAGGACTAGAGGACCGAACATCCTTTAATATAATTGGACCGAGGTCCTGGAGAACCCGACTAGCTGCCTCAGCACTCACCTGCCTCTCTGGCTGCCTCCAAACTGCTTGTGGGGTGGGTAGACCTGACCCAGTCCTTCCCCCGCCTCCCTGCAGCCAAAATAGTGCATATGGGAGTCATTTATATAAAGGTGGGTCTAACAAGTCAGGAAATTCCCTGACTCAAACTTCCCATCTCGTAAGTGAAAATCTGGCCCTGTATCACTGAAATGTGCTCCCTTTGAGTGCAGCTTAATGGTTGGGAAGAATTGTACAATTATCAGTATAGTCACAAACAATTCCTTCATTTCTTTCAAATATTAAATGTCTGCAAAGCTTGAAAACATGCTAGGATTTTTCTTGGAACTAAACTTTGACAACAGGTCAGATATCAAAAGCAAATGATACCAGCAGACAGTAAAAGGACCACCATTCACACTCTTATCTATTGCAATGGTAAAATTAATTACTAACATGTTTCCTGCCATTGGAAAAGGACCATGTTTGGGACATTTCCAAAAGAAACCAGAATCCACTTGAAAAAAAGCTATAATAATCTCTGGAAAGAATGGTCGGGTGCCAGCTTTCATATTGGAGCAGTGGGTGGGGCTCCACGGAGCTGAAGTGCCCATAATACTTAATCAACAACTCAGCTAAAAGGTTGTGAAAAATACACTAAGATTTAGATCTTGTTATGGCTTTGGGACAGTTTAAAATATTGTGAAATCAAGAATTACATGGCTGATTATTTCCTGTACTCTTTTGCCTCTGTACAATTACAACTGTAAGGAGTATTAACAGCTTTCTTTTTACCAGGGTGACCACCTCTTGCGGCAGAAAATAAGGGACACTCTGGCATGGGGTCCATGGAGTGGGGGTTTCTGCCAGGGCTGTGAGTGCCGGTGGGGGGGCACGGGAGAGGGCGGAAAGAGAACAGTTACTGCGCATGCATTAAAGGTCTAAATTTCATGAAAAACAGCATCCTGATTCATGCAACCTGGGACACAACAGTTTGCTCAATTACGGGACAATCCTGTAAAATAAATGACTTTTACCCTGAGTGATGCAATCTGGCAGTGTGGTGGTACCTACCTGTTGTAGTGGAAAAGAGGGCACAGTGGGAAATCCCATGCAATCTCTAGTGAAAAAGACCATGATAACAAGGTTTATTATCCGTCTTGCCACCTTTGATTCCCTCAGTGCAATGCATAAAGTCGCAAATTCACTGGAAATTCAGGTCTGCTTGAAAATGGCTTTCTTGCAATAGAGCTTTTAATAAGGTGCACAAATGCCACTTTTCTAGTGGTCAGAAGTTGAAATAAATTTAGATTGGAATAAAGTATAATTCTTTGCGCTGTACAAGTTACATCTCTTTAACAATTTGGTTTTATTTTCAGCTGGCCCTAATTTAGCACCAAATAAGCAGGGGATGAGAGTCTCTAATAATGAAATTGCAGATTACTTAATGGTAAGTGTCACACACACATTCATCCAAACTCCATACAGACTACTAGAAATACATCGTTAAACTCAACTGAGGTTAACTTTGCTCGAACATTTATAATACTGAAGTGAAGGTATATGTTTTGATCATGCACACTACTTTGAGAAGCGGGGTGTGGAATATGGTATTCAGGCATGGACTGATAAGTGGCAAGAAGCATTCATGCCACACAAATACCAGGCAATTACCATCTCCATAAGGGTCGAACTGCCTCCCCCTCCCACCATTGTCATAAACAGGACCAGCCACATAAAGTGGCTTCAATAACAGGTCAGAGCTGCATATTCTGCGGCAAGTGACTCACCTCCTATCAAAACCTTTCTGCCACCCACAAGGCACAAGTCAGCGGTGTAATAGAACACTATCCATGTGCCTGGATGAGTGGAGCTCCAACAGTATTCAAGTACTCAACATCATCAAGGACAAAAGAAGCCACTTGATCAGGGCCCCATCCAACACCTGAAACACTCACTTCCTCACCAGCATAATGTGGCAGCAGTGTATACCATCTACAAGATACATTGCAGCAACTTTCCAAGTCTGCTTTGACAACACCTCTAACAGGTGACCTCTACCATCTAGAAGAATAAGGGCAGCAGATGCATGGAGCACCATCACTTCCAAGTTTCCCTCCGAAGTACACACCATCCTGACTTGAAAATGTATCACCGCCATTCCTTCATCGTCAGTGGGTCAAAATCTTGTGGTTCCCTCCCTAAAACACTTGGCGAGTACATTCACCACATGCATTGCAGCAGTTCAGGAAGGTGGCTCACCACAAACTTCTCAGGGGAGGCTGTGGCATAGTGGTATTGTCACTGGGCTGGTATTTCAGAGACCTAGGGTTATGCTCTGGGTACCCGGGTTTGAATCTCACCACAGCAGACAGTGAAATTTGAATTAAATAAAAATCAGGAATTAAAAATCTGATGATGACCATGAAACCATTGTCGATAGTCGTAAAAACTCATCTGGTTCACTAATGACCCTTTAGGGAAGGAAATCTGCTGTCCTTACCTGGCCTACATGTGACTCCAGACCCACAGCAATGTGGCTGGCTCTTAAATGTCCCTGAACAACAGCAATTAGGGATGGGCCAGTGATGTCCACATCCAATGAATGAATTTTAAAAAGTTAGGGATAGGCCTTGTCAGTGACATATCTTGTAAATAAATCTTTGTGTATAGGTTATTTAATAAAGAGCAGTTTTAGAAAGGGAACATTTTGTCTCCAAAACTTTCTATATTATCTTTATTTTATTTTATTTTTTCCACCACCCCCACCCCCGTCACTTGTTCTTATGTTTTGCTTTCACACAGCATTGACCCTTGTTCTGCTATTAACATATTCTGCCAATTTACCTTTATGCCTCTATCAGTACTTTATTTAGTCTTTAACATTACCGTTAACACTCCCTGTGTCCATGACTTATTTTTCAAATCTCTCCTGAGCTCACACCTAACCTTCTATTTTGCTCCACCCCCTCTTAAATAGTATAAAATTCATCACATTTCTACCTCTCTTTAGCTCTGAAGAAGAGGCATATGGACTTGAAATGTTAATTCTGTGTCTCTCTCCACAAATACTGCCAGACATAGAGTTTTTCCACCAGAATTCTTTCATAAAATACAGATAAAGTAAATGAAAGAAAACTGGATAAAATGTTGCAAAGTGTTAAGAACTGAGCAATGCTTGCTTCACTGTTTCAGTAGCTGTTGGCTATTCAGTATTCATTCTATAGGTATCTTATGTACATTATCAGCATTATATAGGTAGAGTACCACACCCAGGTCTGAGTCAGAAGGTTGTGGATCCAAGCACATATGTGCAAATTGGCTGCCACAGCATTTTTCCACAGATACTGCCAGACCTGCTGAGTTTTTCCAACATTTTCTGTTTTTTTAGAGTTCTTAAGTCAAGTTCTTTCTTTCTGTAATGATCTGAAAATGAATTGAATCTAGTAAGGTGTTTTTTGCATTTTGGATGAAAAATTTAGGTTCTAACATTTGGGGTTCATTGTTTATGTAAATCAGATTTCTTCAACACAGCATGTGGGGAAGAATCTTCTACTCCTTTGCAATTTTATCCTAAGAAACTGTACCAGCAGGCATAGATCATTAGTGTTGATTACATGAATCACTTTTACCTAATCTGCATAGGAACACCACCTCCAAGTGAAGGCCTCAAGCTCCCCTCCAAGCCACTCACCGTCTTGATTTGGAAATATGTCACCATGGTTCATTGTCACCATGGGAGCACTTTTACCACATGGACTGCATCCATGAGTGAATAATAAAAAAAAAATGACTAATGAAGATAAGGTGGCAAGACAAGAACCCTGAAGTTTAAGTTCTTAAAAGCACTGACATGCCAAGCATAGCTGCACTGATCATGAAAACACAGCTACAATGGTCAGGTCTTGATGAACAAAACCTGAACAAGATCACTTTTTGTGCATGACAACTGGGGAGTGGTTTCATGATAGTCAGCAAAATAAAGATGTAAAAGCAAAATACTGTGGATGCTGGAATCTGAAACAAAAACAAAAATAGCTGGAAAAACTCAGCAGGTCTGACAGCATCTGCGGAGAGGAATACAGTTAACATTTCGAATCCGTATGACTCTTCATAAATATGTACACTACTTAAAAGCAACTCTGAAACAGTGCAAAATGGACTTTCGTACATTGGAACAACTTGCTCAGGATGGAAAGCATGGCAAGAAACCACCCATGAATATACCCTTGAGGCATGTTGCACTGTTGATGCTGAATGTAAATACAAGCTTAGGAAGTTTCGCTTGGAAAGTCAAGATTCCCAGTCTGGTATATATGGCATCTGCTGTTCAATCTCATTCAAAGCAAAATCAGATCCCACCAGTCATTAAACAACTCATTGCAGTCTGGCTGTCTTATTCAGTATTGAAGAATGGTTGACCAAATAAATAAATTTTAAAAATTGTACTGTTCTGTTAAATAGTTGTCAGGATTTTATTTTGTTGATGTTCCACTACTTAGCATGGGTAAACCTAAAGATTGGAGCTACAATTCACTGTAAAAGTTCACTGTGGTATAAGGAAAATTTACACTTATTAGAGTACTCTCTACAGTGTTGACTGTTCTGTGTATAAGTTAAACTTATCTAATAGGTTTCAAAAATGGAATTTGTTGGTCTAAGTTGTGTGATACCTGAAATCTTACTATCCAAGACCACTTTTTCAGTGCTGGCTCCAAATCAGAAAACTATATTTCATGTTCTAAACATTTGGCTGAATCCTGATTATTGATTTGAATACAGTTATACCATTCTTTCTGTGATAAGGAAGAAATATGTTTTCAAATATTATTACTGATTATTAGGAGGAAGACCGTTACAGGCAAATGCTGAACCGCAGTGATAGTGAAAATATTGCCAACAATTACTTCAGGTCAAAGCGTGCCAGTCAGATCCTGAATACAGACTCTGCAAGAAGTCTCTGTAAGTATCATTGCAATCCATAATTAAAGCAATAAAACCAAGGATAACATTGGGAACCATTCAAACATTATTGCATGTGAGAGGAAATATCAGAAATCATAAGAATCCTTGCCATCTTAAAAAGCACCTTGATGAGGATACCTTTTAAAATTAGAGGGTATTGGCCCTAAATGTTATTGTGTGTGTTGGGAGCTGATTCGACCTTTTAGTCTGATTATAACTTCGGCACGTTACTTTCACAAAACATGTCCTCACTATATTGTCACTAATGAGAAGAAACTGAATCCAAAAGGTGTTAGCTCGGAAGGAATAAGTTTTGGCCTTGATGTCATCACCTTGTGGCAATTTGATAGCCAACTTGGGTGCAGTCACTTCCTCAAACTCCATTTAATTTTCTGAGTTGTATACTTACCAATTTTCCACTACCTTGTGATGAATTAACTGTCCTGTACAGTAGCACACTATTAATTCAGTGATAGAAGAATTGAACAACCATCCAACCGTGACAGTGAAATGCATTGCAGCATTTCATAACCCACATTATAAGATATTTTAAGTTTACTAAGATTGTTACTAATGGCCTTATTCAGTGAGTTGGAGATTTTATCAGAATAGGACTGTTGTACCAAGTAATATTACCAAGAACATTAATTTATCACCTCAGGCGATCCCTAGGGTCTGTCGGTTAGATAGTGGGGTTTTGCAGTCTAATAGTGTTTTGAAGGAATGCCAGGAGAAACAATTCAGGAATACTGGAGAGAGGTTGTTCTTAAGATCACTGGGGAAGGGGCCCTGGAATCTGGAATAAGTTTGCATGCCCTGGCAACAGTGGAGGTGGGCCTGGAATCGAGGAGGATTGGAAATGCAGTCTGGGGTTTGTGAGCATTGAGAGAGATCTGGCAAGTCTGGGAATGGTGGATTGGGACCCTGAAGAGAGGGGTCCCAAGATCTGTAAAACTAGCAAGAGGTTTTGGAACTTTTGTGTGGGTGATTTTGCAATATTTAGGGGTTGCAAACACATGGCCCTAATGGGGAAAGATTAGTATAGTAGCCTTCTGAGGGTGGGAGCCCAAATTGCCCTGACTGCATTTAGACCACCATACTCCCCACAGCTCCTCAACAACATTCCTATATATAAGGCTCTATCACCAACCTGTCCACATCATCTTTTGTATCCTCAGGTGTCCCTTTCCCGCTATGCTTCCTGTTTTTACATTCCTGTTTTAAGGCATTTAATGGTAAAATTTTCCGGACATATGCTAGAGCACATGTCACAGGTGCTGCTAAAAACAGGTAATGTTTGTCTGTGAAGAATTCAAAGCAGAAAATCAACAATAGTTAATAAATTTACATAAATTAGATCACTTGCCTTAAAAATATCTATTTTGTTCAAAAGACTTTTAGGTAAAGCAAAATTGGAGCACATGCTGTATTTTAACAATTTTAAAGAAGAAAATCACCATATTTGGGCTGACCAATTAAAAGAGCAGTTTTCTGTATTAGGTCCAGTCCATACTGATTTATATTCATCATTGGAATTACAAAATCAGATATAATTTATTTCAAAGCTTAACCCAAAGTACTACATAGATCTGGTCAGGCAAATCATCTTGATTAGAAATTCCTTTAATGAGCAACCTTTGAGGTTGAGGTTGGTTAAATCAATCTGTGTACAAAACTCACGAAGAGTATTGTGGCATCAAGCAAATTATCCTACTTTCTTCCTTTGTTCTCTTATAACAGTGCACAACCCCACATCTGTGCATAACGTATCTCTTAACAATGGATCTTCTTCCCATGCTGTCTCCAACCTGAACACAGTGTCTCCAACCCAGCCTCCTGAAATGCCAACACCAAGACCATTCCGTTTGGAATCACTGGAACTTCGTGTGCCCTCTGCCAAAACCAAACGCAAGAAAAACAAAAGTAGTTCTTTCATGGACATTGCCTGATGTGCGACTGTTTCAATAAATTGTTTTTAAAGGCATTTGTTGTATTCTTCCCTTCCCCTCCTGCTCTTACTGCTCCAAACACCAAGCCTGGCCAAGGGTGGGTGACCTTTATCTCTGCCAATGCTACTGTATCACCAGCTACTCATAGATGTTTGGGAAAAAAGTAGAGCTACTTTCCTGAAGGTTCTGTGACATAGTGCCTTGTCTCCACTTAACTCCCTACAAAGGCATACCTGAGATTGAGAAGTCATAACGTTGTGGGAAACTAATTGAGACCTGTATTGGTCCAATGCGACACATCACAATGCCATCTATTGTTATTGTTACAATGATTTGAATATATATATATATATATATAAAGTTAAATTATAAAAGTCAAACTTCCATACATCACATCTCATCCCATCAATAGCACTATTCATCAATTCTAAATGTCACCAAACCTTTACTGCACTTGCCAAAGTACTTTGTTCTCTCTTCCACTTTTCTTTCTTCATTCTAATCATTCATTCGTAACTATTACTATTCCTAACCAATCCTAATTTTACTTACTAAGTTCCTTCAAATCAGCCAACCTCACAACACTTCTGGTAGTACAGCTAAAATTTTGTTTCCTTCAAATCCGTAGATTTATTTATATCCACCAAAAGTCTGACCAAGATCTACCATCTCTTTCCTTTCGAGTCTATGTACTTAGGTTTTAAATATTGATCTTCTTAGCCTCACTATTTCCTTTAATATCAAACTGAATTCTCATACCTCAACCTTTCTTACAGCTGCTTTCAAGAAGCTTTGCTCCTTTCATGCTAAAATTGCTTTTCTCCTCAACAATTCTGTTTCATGCCCATGACTGCCTAACACTTTAACATTACTCCTGTGTTGGAGAAGGATCTTAAAATATCTTTCTAACTTTCTTGGACAGGGTACTAGAAAAAGCTTGTCATCTGATGCAACAAAGACTTATATTTCTGTGTTATTCATTGCATGCAGAATGTGACTCAGACATTTTATACATGGAGAAAGTTAGTGGATGGCGTGCAGGAAGAAAAAGGGGTAATAGAAAGGATGGGGATAGAAGTGACACTCACCTCTAACCTTTGCACACACAGCTTTTCTTCCAACTCTATATTAGCAGGACTCTTATATCCAGGACTCCTCCTGTACTTTCCTAATATCTTATTAACTCTTTCTGTACCCTGCACACTCCTTGTGTTGAGATTAGGACTCATCATAGTATCTTAATCTAACTCATCCATTCCAAGAAGTTTCCTCAGTCTTACCTTTCACTGTCATTACCAAAACTTTATTTTCTGATCTGTTGTCCATTCTCTTTTATTGCTGTTAACCTTGATGATGTACTACCCTATATCAGCTAAAATGTGAGGCCTCCCTCCAGGTCTCCCAAAGCTGTTGCATCATTGTAAGCAATTTCAGTTCACACAGGTTCCTCACATCAGGATGCTCCTGGTGACACTGTTGTTCACCTGTGTCAAAAATGATGATTGCAACTGGTCCAGCTTTTTAAAAAGCTGTACAGGCTTAAGAACAGGATCATCAAATAGACAGTAGTCAAGAGGTTGGCAATGGCAAGACTTGAATTTGTTTTGTTGCTGCCGGCTGGGTATTATGAGCTCATTCTGGGAGCAGGAGCAGAAGGTCTGGCTGTATGCCTTTAGCAATGTTACGCATATACTGCTGCCACAGTAAAGTCATTACAAATATTGTACTTTTAAAAAATTGTCACTTTGTTCTTATAATGTCTATAATAGCTAAACAGCCAAGCACTTGGGTTCAGAATTAAAGAGTCAATAACTGCCTGGGCTCTCCTTCAACTCCGATGACCAATTTCATGGTTCCCCAAATGATTTTGTAGGTAAATGTACTGCATGGTGCAACACCAAATTTGCAAATCACAGGGTCCTAAGTTTGATTCTCAGCCTGAGTTACTGACTCTCAGCTGGGGTATATTAAAGGTGATTTTAGTTTTGAGGTGGAGGAGGATGGGTAGATGGAATAAATTGATTGGTATCCAATTATCCTTGTTGGAAATTCCTGGTATGGATATAAGGTGAAAATGTGGATTGGGCTTGGCCATGATGTTTCTCACAGTTAAACAGCCTGCTGTTGCGTAAAGAATGGCACCCATGGAACTGTACAGAGGGCCAGAGAGGACAGTCACATTGAGGAGTTTGGCTCCAGAGTGTACTGGTTTGGGGATTATTATGGTTTCAACACCTTAAACTCCGGTGAAAAAAGAAAACCACCAAGCGGTATCCCCAGCCCCACTTATTTGTAGAGTTTGACAAAACCATTTAGACATACAATTGGTATTGAAGTTCCTCTGCCTAACAGGAACCCCCACTGTCCAAAATTATACTGAACACCCAAGGAAGCATCCCAGTCTATGTTAGCTAATGTAGTTAGCTAATCTCAACTGAATTAGGCTATTATAATTGTAGTTCAGGCAAGGGACAGGGTGAATCAGCCAGCTTTCCCATTCTTGGTTGTTACCCAATAATCTTTGCTGCAAAGTGCAAATGTGTGGAAGCTAAATGGGGATTGGATAAAGCTCTACTATGTTTTCTCTGTGCTCAAACTTGCCACTTGGGCAAATTCTGGAAGGCTGCTGACACTTTTGGAATTGTCCTCTAACCACGAATTATTTCCATGCAGTAAGGAGGGAGGGAAAATGGTGGGGCCGGGGGGAGGGTGAGAGTGGTGGAATATGAGAAGTACGTGTGAATGTTCAGCTTGGAATGAACTGTATAAAGAAAGAAATGCAGTCAAACTTTATGATGACATACTACTAGGAGTATACAAAGTTGGTTTCATTTTAGAATTTTAACTGACTAACAATCCTTCAATTGGGGCTGAGTTCTTTTATAAATAATGACATATGAGTAATGTTTTGTTATAATGAGATTTGACTGCAGTCACACTGAATGATAAATTAAATTGAGATAAGGAGGAAATGGGCATAATTGTTCTTATTCATATATTTTAAACTATGTAGTCACAACAGAATAAATGTATTATGTTACTTTAAAATTAAATTATCTGTTTTGTTTATAACAACTTAGACTCGTATATGTAAATATTTGCAATAAAGTTTCAAAGGAACCTGAGCTTTTCTGAGTCCTCTTACAATTAAAAAAGTAACAGGTTTGATGCAAGTGTCATTATGGACTTCATAACCTTCACAAATCTAATCCAATCTCCCTTTAGCTGTATGTGTAAATGCAGTACCTAGTGTGAGATAAGGCCACGCAGACAGAAAGGTCAGGCCAGAGCCATTTCACCCCTTCCTTGGATTCACCTAGTTCTGTTGAAGGGTCATGAGGACGCGAAACGTCAACTCTTTTCTTCTCTGCCGATGCTGCCAGACTTGCTGAGTTTTTCCAGGTAATTCTGGTTTTGTTTCCGAGTTAGCTAATCTCAGTCTGCAGGACAGTGAAAGCTGGAAAAGGAACAAAAGCAGAATCAGCCAAGGCTCCTGCTTCTGTCTCTTTCCTATAACCCCTACTAGTAAGTTTGCAACTGTGGACCTTGCATAAAAGCAGAAATGACATTGGCTGTGACATCCAGGCTTAGGTACAATATAAACAATGACTACTGAGCAAGTAACAGAAGACTGCATACCTTAGCATAAGCTTTAACATTCATGACAGCAGAGGCAAATTCCATAGATCATGGCATATAAGTTGATCCGACGTATAAGACAACCCCATTTTTTCAGCCCCAAAGATCATATTTTTGTATATACTCTGTATAAGTTGACCCCCTTTTCAGCCATGACATACTATACTCGCTTAAGTAACAGCCTCAATTTTTCACCCCACAAACTTACTGGTACCTTATAACTGAGTGCTTGGGATCAAGCAGGTGATATGGGCTATGTTGCAAAGATGCACAGGAGTTTAAGACATGTCCACACAAAGCAGACACCGCATGGCGAATGACAAAGATGGCGACCACCCACACCCATGCTGGCGGTTCACTTTTCTACTTGGTGTGGAAGTCAACTCACTTTTGGAGGGATTTTTTGAGGCTTCAAAAATCGACTCAAATGCAGACAACAATGGTAGTTGATTAAATTGGACCAAAATAACTCCAAAACTGATCATTAGAATTATCAGATTATTACCTAACAAAGAATCATTGTAATTATAATAATGAGGAAACATCCTGGAGGTTACTTGGATATTAAAACTGATGACAAAAAAATTGGGGTTTGCATGTGTTACTGCATATTCAGGTGAGTCTTTGGTTTAATGGTAATATTCCTGCCTGAGTCAGAAGGTAAAATGTTCAAGATCCATTTCAGACAGCCCCCAATGAATGGAGACTTGAATGCGGTCTCTAAATACTGGGTTGACATCCAACTGAAGATTTATGTCTGAACAGTGACCACTAACTCAGGGTAGTATTCCCTCTGAGTCAGAAGTGTTGAGTTTGGACCCCACTTCAGACATCCCTGTGAGCGGCAACTATATTCTGGCTCTAAATACCAAGTTGATAACCAGCAGGATACTTGTACCAAACCCCATCATAAAGGGCAGTTCAGCTTTTCAACATTGGTTGCAGCCCAGCTGGTACTCCTATCATCAAAATTGATGGAAGAAAACAAAAAAAACACTTCCAACTACTCTAATCTAAGGGTCTCATGTGGAAGATTTGAATTAAGACTGACCCTAGGGCAAATTGCAATGGACGAAGGGATTGCATATTCACAATTTGTGTCTCACCCTCACGCAAACAACTGAAATAAGTTAATTTCAGAAAGCAGTTAGCCAATTTAAATTTGCCAACCTTGGTTTAGTTATCAATGCATGTATTTGGAAAATGCTGATGATTTGAAACAGGATGGATCCCTGTTTAGGTCACAGGGTATACCCTTTCATCGTTTTCCATAATAATTCTTCTTTCAAACTACTCAACTAAATGAATTATTGCTAAGAATAACTTAGAAGTTCTCAGGTGGGTGTCTATGATAAGGTTTCAAGGGACTCACCAGAAATAACTGGATTTTTTTCAACCTTGCATTGATGGCCTATCTTCAGGATAGCCAGAACATCAGCACACACATGCATACAAAGCACGTGAGTGAGAAAAGCATATTAAAATAAAAAGGAACAAGCCTTGGTGCCAGGAACCAGATGCAGTTTGAACAGAAGTGGGCAAAGGCACCAGACTTCAAGCTCCCACAGCCCCCACTGAACAATACTTATAGAAATATGGTGGGTTATTTGGAAGGGGAGAGCCAGGTCTCAAAGCCAGTTCATGGAGAGTTGCTGTGGGTATTCAATGCAAGAGTGCAGATGGAGTCCCTGTCAATGATGGACCTTGTGCTCTCAAGTTTCACATTAAGTAAAGAAAATAATTAATATATATTTAATTGAAGGTATAGAAAACATACAGGTATTAACATACCAGTGTTATGGGGCTGTGTAGAATTTTTTATAGCATGGGAGTGAGGGAGGAGGGGTGTCTCACAAGCAAAACGATTGAGATCCTCTAGTATAACTAATAAAATATTTGATAATTCAGCTGTGGACTCTGCAAAACCTGCAAATAAATGGCAACCTGTTAAATCTAGAAAATACCAATTAATCCCACAAGGTTGAAAAAAGAAGTTCCAGTTTAAAAGGTGCCACTACTCAGGTTGTCAGTCATCGAATGCGCAATGAACTCCGAGGTGCCCAATGCTTTTTACATTTCCAAGCGACGGTAATTGTTTTCAGTTTAAATTAATTGATTAGAGTTCTTTGTGCTGATACAGATGATATTGGGAGATTGATTACAACTAAAGATTAAATACTAAAAGGTGATCAGAAACTAAATTTTCAATTTAAATTAGTTTGAACAACAAACTTCACAAAATTGTAATGATCACTAATTATCTTTTTAATGTACTGAAGTATATTTTGTTACAAAAGACAAATACTGCAGATGTCGGGAATCTGAAACATAAACTGAAAATCCTGGATTACTCTGCAGATCAAGCTGCACCTGTGGAGAGAGAAACAGTTAATGGACTGAAGCTTCCAGATTTTGAAAATTTTCAGCATTTTCGATTACCAAAGCTATTCACACAACAGCGTGCCTCCTGATATAATTTTACAGGCGGGGGTGGGGGGGGGGGGTGGTTGTTCAATTCAGAAGCCGCCTCCAATTAGGGACAGTGGGCATGTGAGTAGGCGAGGCAGTGTATAACACTGTAAGGGCAGCCGGCAACTTTCACTGTGTTTGCAGTGAGAGTGCTGCAGGTGTGCTTGGTATGCCAGAGGGATAGACAAAATGGAGGATTGAAGTGGCTGGAGGCAAAAGCCACCATTTACTTACCAGCTGCACTATTCCTTACTGCATGCTCCAGGAAGAAAAGTGCAATGTCTCTGGAGGATCTTAGGTTTTCCCATTTGAATTTTCAGGCAGTAGCTTTGAATTATTTGTCATGGCACTCCAACCTCTAGCTGTGTGTGTGCCTCCTGTTACCTGATAAGTTGCAGACATAGTGGGGGTCTCATTTAACACCAGTAAAATCTCATCTACACTGGAACATTGCTATTAATTGGTTACTGATAAGCCTTAATTGGCTTCCCACCACTGCCAGGCTGTTTGTTGTCACTGCACTGAAGCCACCTCTAGAAAAAGCGCAAGGAGGAGAGAATATGACAGGGAACCGGCATAACCTCTCTATCTGATTTTCCTGTCCCGTCCCCCACCTCCAAACACATTGCTGAGTAGCTGGGAAAGTTCACCCCAATGTTCCCTCTAATTTCTCTTTGCTGTGCATGACTGTTTATTGTACTGCACAGTGCCCTTAAGATTGCCGCACAGCCACACGTGCATGCATCCTAAAGGGAATGTTGACTGTGCATGGCAAGTCCCAGGTTGCTGCACAGCCATGCGCCCTCGCAGCTTAGAGGGAGTGTTGTCAATGACTCTCCAGCAGACTTAGAAAACATGAAAGATGTAATAGGTTTTAAGCAAATACATTGGCAGTGGAAATGGACCGGGGGCAGGGCGGGGTGGGGAGTGGGCTTAATGGACTGAATGATCCCTTTTCTTTTATAATTACTCCATGAAAGGACAAAAAGGAAGGTTTAAGATAGAGTGGAAGGCAGGAGTAATTTAAATGACAAAACAGATGATGGGGCAAGATGCTAATGGGATGAGTAAATAAACAAAAGATGAATCCAGAGGAACTGTAAATGGCAACAGCAGAATCATTACCAGCAGCTGCTGTCAAAAAAAGTACAGGTACTGGACCCCTTATCCGGCATCCCAAACTCTGGGAAGACCTGAAATCCGGCTACATTCGAAGCTGGCATCCTGGGTAGCAATTTGAAATTGGTATGCAGCGTACTTCTTTAAGCTGCCACTTTGTTTTGGTGACCCAAAATCTGTAAAATCCCCAAATCCGGAATATGTTTGGTCCCGAGCTTCCTGGATACAGGGTCCAGTGCCTGAAGTGACCATTATCTGAAATTGTAGATCATGATGTTGAATCTAGAAGGCTGGAAAGCGTGTAACCGAAGGATAAGGTCCTGTTCCTCGAGCTTCCATTGAGCTCCATTGGAGCAGTGTCGGAGGCAGAGGGGTCAGAGTGGGGGTGGAGCAGAGACTTCAATTATCAAGTAACCAAAAGCCTAAGGTCACACTTGCAGACTAAAGGGAGGTGTTATGCAAAGCAATCATCCAATCTGCATATGACCTCCCCAGTGTAGCAGAAATCACATTGTGAGTAGTGAATATAGTAAACTGAATTGAAAGAAATACGAGGAAATCACAAATACGAAAGCAAAATGCTGTAGTCACTGAAAAATCTGAAATAAAAATTGAAAATGCTGGAAATATTCAGCAGGCCAAGCAGCACCTGTGGAGAGAGAAACCGGTGAGCTGATCTGCATCTGAAGTGCTGTAACCTGCAAGGCTACGTACCAGGTGCTGGAAAGTGGGATTAAAAATGAGCAGCTAGTTTCTTTTTTTTGGCTGGCGCAGACACAATGGGCTGAATAGCTTCTTTCTGTGCCATAACATTTCTATGGTTCTATGGAATACTAACTCAGTTTCTCTCTCCAGAGATGCTGCCTGACCTGCTGACTATTTCCAGCATTTTCTGTTTTTATTTCAAGTAAATTGCTGTTTCACTTTAACGAATGTTTGGGGCCCTGAAGCTGGAAAGAGGCAAAACAGCAGCTGTTGCAGCTCCTGCACCTGCTTGAGAAGATGCTGTAAGAAGGGAATCAATTGTTGAGCTGATGGAAGTGAAGGCCAGGATGCCATAGAGGCAATGCTGAAAGGAGAGAGCAAGAAAAGTTGTATTTGGTGGTGGCATTGCACTCGAAGTGGCAGAAATGGTGGAGAATGATCTGTTGAATGTGGAGGGGTGAAAGTTAAGGGCAAGGGGGGTGGGTGGAAGCAGAGGTGCAGGAAATGGGACAGACACAGTCGTGCACCCTGTAAACCTCAATGAAAGGGAATCTTTGAGGAAAAAAGAATACATATCAGAAACACTTGTGTGGAAGGTGGATTTGCCAGAACAGATGAAAATGGAGAAACTGAGAAAATGAAATAGAGCCCTTATAGGAAGCAAGATGGAAGAATGTATAATTAAGGTAGTTATGGGAATCTATTGGCTTATAGCAGACATTGGGTGACAGCATGTTCCTAGAAATGGGGATGGTGGAATCAAGGAAGGGAAGGAAAGAGTCAGAGATAGACTATGGAAGGTAAGGGGCCGGGGAAGAAACTTGAAGAAAAGTTGATGAAATTTTCCAGTTCAGAGAGACAGCAGAAAGCAGCATTGATACAGTCATCAGTGTACTGGGAAAAGAGGTGAAGGAGGAGATGTGAGTAGGACTGGAAAGAATGTTTCCTGTATCCAACTAAAAGGCAGTTTTAGCCATAACACATATATGTTCCATAGTGGCAACTTTTATTTGGAGGAGCTGAGAGGGTCAAAGGAGAAGCTGTTCAATGTATGAACAAGTTCAGCCATGTAGAGGAGTGAATCAGTTGACCCTCAGTTTAAGGAAGAAGCGGAGGGCTAGCATGCCACCCTGCTGAGCAATTGAGGTATACAGAACTGGACATCTAGAACCACAGAATAGTATAGCACTGGAGGCAGCCATTCAGTCCATTAAATCTGTACTGGCTCTTTCAAAGAGCAATGCAGTTAGTCCCATTCTCTTACTAATTCCTGATATCCCTGCAATTTTTTTCACCTTTAAATATTTTTCCAATGCCTTTTGAAGGCTTCTATAGGATCTGTATCCACCATCCTATCAGGCAGTGCATTTCAAGTCCTAACCACCTGTTGCATGAAGAGGTTTTTCCCCATATCACCTCTGGTTCTTTTGCCAATCAGCTTAAACCTGTGCCCCCTTATATTGATCCTTCAATCATTGGAACAGTTTCTCTTTATGTACTCTAAACCCTTCATCATTTTAAACACTCTATCAGATCTCCTCTTTGCCTTCTCTGCTTCAAGGAGAACGTTGTGGTGTAAAGGACGAGGTAACTAGAAAGTGTTAAAGTGGCAGAAGGTATCAAAAGAGTTGCAGGTGTAGGTCGGAAGAAAATGAACAAAGGGAAAAATATTAGAATGGAGAAAGGAGAAAATAAGAACCATGGGTAAGAACAGGCTGGAACAATGGATCTACCAGGGCAGTCCGGTTTTTGGATTTCAGGAATGAGACAGAAGACGGTTGCACAAGGTTGGGGTCTATGAGGTTGGAGCCTGAGCCAGGAAGGTCTTCGGAGGAGATGAAGTCAGTGATGTTTTGGGAAACAATAGCTTGATCTTCAGTGGTCAGGGGTTATGGTCCAGGTGGAGACAGGAGGTGGTGTTGAAGAGTTTGCGTTCAGCCTCCGCTAGCTTGAGGTTTGTTTGCCAAACAATACTGCTACACTTGTCAGCAGGTTTAATGACCATGTTGGACCTGAGAGTGCAGCAAGTTCAGAGGGAGGTAGCTTAGCATGAGTGAAGGAGATAGAGAAACTGAGGCAGCCAACATCACACCAGAAATTCCCAATGAAAGATCTAGAGACAGTAAGAGGCCAAGAGGTGAAGGGTTCAGGTAGAATGAGAATTCTAAAGATGGGAAAAGAGTCCGCAGTGTGGGGCATGAGTCACAATCACTGAGGTTTTGGAGGAAGTGCTCATTGTTCTGCCAAACTCAAATGTCATTTAGCTGGAGGCATAACAGAATGAAGCTGAGGCCTTTCCTAGGGTTTCCTCTTTCAGAATTCTGAAAGGACCATCCCTTACATGACATGTAAGTCCATGTTTCCATCACCCCCAACGACTGCTCCTCTTCCTATGACACCTTCCCATGCAAGCACTTTCACTTCCCTTCCCACTATCCAGAGCCCAAACATTCTTCCAAGTGAAAAAGTGATTTATTTGAACTTCTTTCAATTTAACATACCCCTACTGTTATGGGTATGTGGTCTTACAATCAAAAGCAAACATATCGATCCTTGCTTATCCATGCAAATGGCTCTGCCCCTCCTTATCTCTAATTTACTCCAGCCCAAAAATCCTCTGAGACTTCTGTATTTCTTCATTTCTGGGCTCTTGCACATCTTCAATTTTCATTATCCCACCATTTGTGACCGAGTCTTCATAGTTGTCCATGTCCTAAGCTCTGGAATTCCCTCCCTAAGCCTCACCACCTCTCTCTTTCTTTAAGGTAATCCTTAAAACCTATTCTTTAATCAAGCTTTAGGTCACTTTTCTTAATATTTCAATGTCAAATTTGGCTTGAATTGACTTCTTTGAAGCACCCTGTGATGCCTTACTACCCGCAAAGCCACTATATTGTTGTAAATTGTTGTTTCTTTGACATGCAACATTTAATTTCTTTGGAATGACACTTAATCAATCCTTTTGCATTGAAGTCTCCATCGATTCCTGACAGACATTTATTCCATTTGCTAAGAAACTGAAATCGCAACACACAACAATTACACTACTGCACGTCAAACCAATTATATAATAAAAAGCAAGAACAATAATCATTGATCCTCTGTCACTGTTTTGCTGCACGCAGCATTTAAACACTTTGGCCGGAAACTTTCTTGGGGGTGCTCCACTACCATTAATTTCACTAGAGGTACCTCAGAAAAATGCAATCTCAACCCCACCCCCCTCACCTTCCAACTACCACCTATAATTTTCTTACTTGTACTTTAGACTCTGAACAGGCGTCAAGAATCATGCTATTAACGACCGGAAAATTCCATCAACTCTCTCCATTGGTCTTGTTGACCTATTAATTTAAATTAACAATTTTAGTTTGCCTCACTGCTGCCTGTGGGATCTTGCTGAACACAAAATAACTGCACTTCATTGCATTCCAAGCATTTTGGGAGGTCTTCTAGGTGTGATAGGGCACTTCACACATGCAAATCTTAACATCCAACAAAAGAAGCATTCCTATTTTAAAATTGATTCAAGTTAAATCTCTTCTCCCTCTTCCTTTGCTAAAAAATGTGGTGTAAAACATCACTATATCTGAAAAAAGACAAAGTAGAGGTTATTTGTTCATGATCAGGCCATTGTAAAATATCACAAACATTACTAAAACAATGACAATCACATGGCACCAACTCAGAGCACTGAAAGCAGATTATTTCTTGACTACAAATAACCCATAGAGGGTGCTCTTGCTGTGCAAATGAAGAGAAGGGTATTCATCAATCAAGTGTAATGCTCAGAACAATTCTGAAAAACTTTTGACACTTTCTTTATATTTGGCAGCTCATAAAGGAGCATTTGGAAAGAGAAAGTGAAGGAGAATAATTGGAAAGCTTTCAAAGAACCAGTACAGACATGATGGGCCGAGTGGCCATCTTCTGTGCCATATGATTCTATGGCCAGTTGTCACCATCTGCTGAAGATGTCGGAGGTACCCCAGGGGAAGGGATACCAGGTTCTCTCCTCCCCACAATTAAAACTAAGAATAAGCATTGTCCTATCACCTTTGGAGGTTCTAGGCCCCAATCCCAGCTTAGACCTGCTGGTGGGCGCCATTTCTCATAGAATTATAGAAGCTTACAACAGAGGAAGAGGCCATCCAGCCAGTTACACACACAGCCTACTGTTAGCTCTGTTGAGTTAGGTAAAATTACACTTATGTACAGTGAAGTAACAGGAAATAACTGAGTACATCTTTGTTAAAGACACTGGTGCTTTTTCCTGGTAACCAAGCAATGAAAACTGGAGCCTATGACGAAAGAGAACAGGAAACCACTTGTGGGTGAGTACATAAACATCTTAGTGAAACAATTTACCCTTTTCCCAATGTCCCACCCAAATCTGTCCCAAAGGTAGTCATTCCTGTTAGCTAGTGAAAAATTGCCCTTGAAAATGTGGAAGCTACATAAGTATATGAAGGAGAACAATATGTTGATAGGGTGAGGTGAAATAAGGTGAGAGGGAGGCTCATGAAGAGAATAAACACTAGCATTGATCTTGTGGACCTTTTTCCATGCTGAAAATTCTATGGAAAATCTCTTGTTTTCATAAGATGTTTCAATGAAATAAACTTCTAAAGAACTGTGATTTATACAGTGGCTGTTGCAATGTTAACTGTCTGCTGGTCAGTTCACAGTCTCTCCTCAAGCTAACGTCTGAGACTAATTAGCACAGTGTACCAAACACTGCTACAAGTCAACGTCTTCAATAGCCGGACCTTGAGTGCAGACCACACTTCAGCTTTTTCTCAATCTTAAAGTCTCATTGTCTGCCCAATAGGGAGTGCAAATTATTTGCTCTTTGGCTTTCATCAATACAGCTCTTAATTTGGCCAAGATTAGTTGTATAAAAACAGCCAACGGTGACTCAATTCTGATCTTTTTCTTTAACCTTATAGTGTTAATCCATTGATACCTCACCCAACACACACCAACAAAGAGAAACTTGAATTGGTATTTGCTTCCAGCTAGCATGAAAACATTCTCAAAACAACTCTGCAAAATTATAAATATCAGAATTTAATTTTTAAGAAGGTACTCCAGAGTGATTGGCAGCAATCAAATCATTACAAGCCTAATTCCAATAAAGAATATAAGCTGTCTAAACTAAAAAAACTGAAAATGCTGGAAATGCTCAGCAAGTCTGGCAGCATCCTGAAACGTTAACTCTATTTCTCTCTCCACAGATATTTCCAGACCTGCTGAGTATTTCCAACATTCTCAGTTTTTATTTCAGATTTCCAGCATGCCAAGTACAGGGTATTTTACCTTTAGATAAGCTATTTCTTTGATCACATCCTATAATCAACCTGCTATTATTTTGAATACTAAAAGCAGAAGTAGCTGCCAATGCCCAGCAGGTCAATTAAGGAGAGCACTTTGATATTAAAATGCTCTTCTTTGTTTTCAGATCCGTCCACAGTCTCACCCCTCCCTATTTCTCTAACGTCCTCAAGCCCTACAGCCAATGTTTCCTCAAGGCTGCATGGCAACCCAAAAGTTCCCACACAGGCTGCACACAAGTTGGCTCCTTTAAGTTATCACATCTGCATGGCTGTGCACTTAAACAAATTGCCCCGTAATACCTAAAGAATTAGAGGGCATTGCCCATAACCCACCAAGATCCCTGTTTCTGTTGCATTTTTCTAGCACCAGGAATATAGAAACAAGAATAGGTCAAGCAGTTCCTCAGGCCTGCTCTGCCATTTAATTAGATCATGACTGATCTGTACCTCAACTCCATTTTCTTGCCTTTGCTCCATATACCTTAATAACTTTACTCAACAAAAAAAATCTAAGTTTTGCTTTCAGAGAGCGCTAACCCTTGTTCAGCTGTTAGCACATTCTGCAACTGACCTTTATGCCATCATTACACCTGCCTCAGTCTTTAATGCTACCACTACCGCTCCCTTTGTCTTGTGTCCATGGCATCTTTGTCAAATCTCTCCTGAGCTCCTATCTATCCCTGGCCGACTATTTTGCTCCACTTGCTCCAAGCCCTCTCTTCAACAGTATAAAACCCAACACAGTTGTACCTCTCTTCAGCAAGATTCATACGGACTCGAAATGTTTACTCTGTTTACCTCTCCACAGATGCTGCCAGACCTGCTGAGCTTTCCTGGAACTTGCTGTTTTTAATAATTTTTTAAAAATCTGTCAACCTCAGTTTTGAAAGGGTTAATGGGTGGAGAATAAGCTAGTTCCTTTAGGAATGTGGGCTCGATTTTCTGATTCAATGCAACTGGGCACAGACCAAAGAGAATCTCCCGTTTTATCCGAGCTCAATTAGTTTATTGCCTTGTTACAGTCCTGGTGTTCCTTATAAATGTTTAATTCATTTGAACCCTTTGATCACATCTTATAACCAACCTGCTATTATTTTGAATACTAAAAGCAGAAGTGGCTGCCAATGCCCAGCAGGTCAATTAAGGAGAGCACTTTGATATTAAAATTCGAATCCTTGTTTTCAGATCCGTCCGCAGCTTCACCCCTCCCTATTTCTTTAACCTCCTCAAGCCCTACAGCCAATGTTTCCTCAATGCTGCATGGCAACCCAGAAGTTCCCACGCAGGCTGCACACAAGTTGACTTCTTTATCACATGTGCATGGCTGCACACTTAAACAAATCACTCCTGTACCCCGCCACCACTCCCCCAAAAAAAATTAGAGGGCATTGCCTATAACCCACCAAAATCTCTGCATTCCTACAATTCTGGCCAATTGCCCATTCCCAATTTTCAACATTCCACCAATGCCGGCCATTCCTTCAGCTGCTTCAGTACTCGAATTCCCTCCTTACCTCACTTTCCTACTATAAGACACTCCTTAAAGCCTCACTCTGACTGGGTTTATGGGCACCTACATCAATATTTCCCTATGTGACTCAGTGCCAAATTTTGTTGATAGCATTCCTGTGAAGCACCTTGGGACATTTTACTTACTATATTAAAGATGTTATTAAATGCAAGTTGTTATTGTTGTTCAGATGACACAGGAATCTTTATCTTTTTCTTTGGATTTCTAAAACCTTCTGCCTTTATTTCAGTTTTTAGCTCTCCCCATTTCCTGCATTATCTATACTACCAGATCCCCTGTGGAATTGCTCCTGGTGAGCAGGACAGTAGATTATTTTGTAACAATAGGGACATTCAACAAAGTCTGAGGGATATTAAAGCAGTGTGTTCCATATAGAATATTTTTACAACTTCGTTATACAATGTAATGAGGCAGTGACTTTGTGAAATTGCACATTGGAAGTCAATGAAAATGAAATAAGTAAAATGGATTGCCAATTCACTATTATTGGCTTTGCTCTATCACACAAAATCCAGAGCTACTCAATGCATCTGAACTACTTCATTAGGTTCCAGTTTCAAAACCACTTACAAATGTCTACTTTTCTTCATCTGCATAGTCTTGATTCTGTCACTGGCTGTTTTGGTTCAACATTGTGAATTGTTTGATGAACAGACTTAATTATCAACATTTAGTTATTTAGATTCTGCCAAGCATAATGAGAAAATCACCACTTAACAGAACAAATTTTTAAAAAACAATTACTGATAGAAGTACATGTTTTCAAGGATGCCTAAAATAAAATGATTCACAATAAGACATTTTTCTTATGACTCCAAAGCATTTTTCTTCATGAAGTATAAGGGGTCATGGTGTGAAAATGTATAAGGGGTCATGGTGTGAAAATATCCACTTTCTTGGAAAGAATGGAAAAGCAAGACATTTTTAAGAGCTAAGAGAGTTGTTATTTTAGAGAGATTTGAGAGTCCTTGTACACTAATACACTAATAGCAGCAATTTAACATGCAAGAGAGCAAGTAATTAGTAAGGCAAATGACATGTTAGCCTTTTCTGCAAGGAGTTTGGAGCATATGAGCAAGGAACTCTTCCTGTTCAGTCTTTCCTGATAGTTGCCACATCCTGGTTCTACGTTGTTGTCTTAGATTGTGGAGTACTTCAGCCTATTGCAGGGAAAGGGTGGGCACTTGTTGATCCTCGTGTGCTCTAGTCAACGGCAACAATCAACAGTTTGTCCAAAACAGGATCCCTTTAGAAATTAAACCAATAGAGTTGGAATTGCTCCTGGTGAGTGGAATACTAGGTTGTTTTGTGTGCAGTCTGTGTGGGAACATTTGGGTTGCCACGCAGCCTTGAGGAAACACTGGTTGTAGGGCTTGAGGACGTTAGAGAAATAGGGAGGGGTGAGACTGTGGATCTGAAAACAAGGATGAGAATCTTAATATCAATTATCTCCTTAGGTTGACCTACTGGGCATTGGCAGCTATTTCTGCTTTTAGTATTCAGAATAATAGTAGGTTGATTATAAGATGTGAACAAAGGGTTCAAATGAATTAAACATCTATAAAGGAACACCAGGACTCTAACAAGGCAATAAACCAACTGAACTCAGATAAAACAGGAGATTCTCCTGGGTCTGTGCCCAACTGCATTGAATTGGAAAAGAGTCACTGAACAAAAAACCAAAATCCTAGGGTACCACTAATATAATAAACCAAAGGGTACAATCAAATTGGCATGTTGGCTTAATAAAGCAATAGGAAATAAACTAGAAATAATCCCACAATTAAATTATATTATGCTAAGTGCCTGTGAGACACTCTATAGCCTACTGTGTCCATTAGTTGTGGAATGCTAAACAGAGTACTGCACTGAGCAATGTGGACAGGCCAAATTTAGAACTAATCCTTGGTGTTGCATTTTACCATCCAGCAAAGGCAAGAGTCCCAATAAAGGGCTCTACATAATTAGAGTAGGATGTTGCACAGAACAGCTCTGCCAAATTAGTTTTTCAAATTATTTTACGGACTCCCATGACACTTGTAACTGTTGCTGCTTGGCTGAGTATGTGCTTCATGTTTTTACTGAATGCGAGTGATTGCAGCCCCTGTTCGATTATTTGAAGGGACTTGCCCTCAAATTTTAACGTTTCGGGTTTGGTGACAAAAGCAACTTAGCGTCAGCTTTATAGATCAACCAAAAGAGCCAGAAAGGGTTATTTAGAAACGACACACAACTAATAAACTGGCTAAAAAGGCAAATTAATTCCCAATTAGGACCGCCAGGTCGGAATTGTGGAAAAGAGGCGACCTCGGCCAGTTTCAATGAGGATGACGCTCATGAAATCTCTATGAAGGCATTGAAGTAGCTGGAGCTGGTGGTATTGCCAAGTGGGGGGAGGAGGAGGAGGAAAGCAAAGCAAGAAGCCAAGGGGAGGGGGGAATAGTGAACGAGAGCTTCATCTCCTCTCTTCTGGTCCGGCTGCGGGAATTTGACTCTCCTCCTCTTCTGGCACCGATCTCAGTCTGATGGCCGAGAGCCCCGAGTGAGCAGCTCCGAGTCCCCGCTCCGACCCAGGGAGAGAGTCTGAGACCCAGGCCGGACTGTAACCCCCTTTTTCTCTCGGATCCCAGCAGCCGTCCTTTCACAGTACCCCCGCCCGCCCCGCTTGGGGCAGGGTATAGGAAAGGGAGCCATGTGCCAGGGCTCCAGCTCCCCGTGCGCCCCGGGGCCGGGCTGGGCAGCCTTAAGACTGGGTATCGAGCAGTGCCCGACCCTCTGAGCCCGCTCGGCTGGGCTACAGCCGGGGGGAAAGGGGGAGGGGGTCTCTTTCCCCCCCCCCCCACCCCCCAACCCCCAACCCCTTCCCTCTCTCTTTCTGCCCCTTTCCCCCAACCATGGACTACATCTTCCGTAAGAGGAAACTCCTCAAGACGCTGCTGAGCCTCTCGCTGCTCTTTGCCGCTCTGGCCCTGCTCCAGAAGCTCAAACTGGGGGACGGGGTGAGCCCAGCCCTGGGGCCCCGGGGGCAGGCGGCCGGCGGAAGAGGCGGGAGGCAGCTGGAGGCGGCGGGCTGGCTGGAAGCCGAGAGCAGCTTCTATCGGAGCGCGGCTAACGGTAATGGCAGCGTCGGAGCTCCGGCCTCGGAGGAGACGGCGGCGGCGGCGGGCCCGGGGGGAGCCGGAGGCTCGGCTAACCTCAGCAGCCCGGCCCCGGCCTGGGAGGTGACGGTGACCAAGTGCAGCCCGAACGGCTCGGTGCGGAGCCTGGCCTGGTTCTCGGGGCTGGACAGCCGCTTCCAGCAGTACGTCCTGTACCGGCACTGCCGCTACTTCCCGCTGCTGCTCAACCACCCGGAAAAATGCTCGGGGCCCGGCCCGCCTCACCTGCTCATCGTCGTCAAGTCGGTCGTCGAGCAGCACGACCGGCGGGCGGCCGTCAGGAAAACCTGGGGCCGCGAGCGCATCCTGGGCGGCCGCAGCATCAGGACCGTTTTCCTGCTGGGCACGCCGGCCGCCGGCAAGGACCGGAGGAACCTGCAGAAGCTTCTGGAATTCGAGGACCGACTCTTCGGCGACATCCTGCAGTGGGACTTCATGGACACTTTCTTCAACCTGACCCTCAAGGAGGTGAATTTCCTCAAGTGGTTCGACATTTACTGCCGCCGGACCCAGTTCATCTTCAAGGGCGACGACGACGTCTTCGTCAACACGGAGAACCTTCTGGAATTCCTCTCCTCGCAGAGCGAGGGGCCGCGGCGCGATAGCCTCTTCGTGGGCGACATCATCTCGCGGGCGCTGCCCATCCGCAACCACCAGAGCAAGTACTTCATCCCCAAGCAGCTGCACGACCAGCCGTACCCGCCCTACGCCGGCGGCGGCGGCTTCCTCATGGCCTCGGCCCTGGCCCGCCGGCTGCTGGCCGCCTCCGAGGACATCCAGCTCTACCCCATCGACGACGTCTACCTGGGCATGTGCCTGCAGAAGGTGGGTGTCGAGCCGCAGTTGCACTATGCCTTCAGGACGTTTGGTATAGTAAAGCGCCGGGTCAGCCCCATGAACAGCGACCCTTGCTTCTACAAAAACCTGGTGGTCATCCACAAGCTCAGCCCCGAGGGGCTGCTCCAGATGTGGGACACTGTCCACAACACTACTCTCATTTGTGCCAAGAAATTTTTCGTCAATTTAAACGAGTAATCCTCCCCCAACCGCCACCTTTGCGGAGTGACTGAATGGACACCTGTACAATAGAAAAGTCTAGGTACTTCTGCTGGAGTGAATCTTTGAGCCGGTGAAATATGCTTGATGCAATGAAGAGAAACCTTTCATTAAGAATGACACCGATGTTTTGCTTAACTGAGTTAAGGTACTTCATAGAATAGACTTTTAAAACTGCTGTATGCTCAAACTACAGTGTTTAATCTCTATGTATAAAGTTGCACTCCCCTCGGTATCTGTCTCCAGATGCTTCAACTAAAGACTCTAATTTTCTTTTTTCACTGGTTTTGATTATAGGGAATAAGTTTTGGGGGATTCGAGTGCATTTTAAAGAGTTGGGATAGTAACTATTTTTTCTTTTCTGCCTGTCATGAAGCCTAGTCTTGCTAGATATAAGGATGAGGTTTATCCCTTGGTAAAATGCCCAAGTAGATTATTCCTGTTATCATGGTGGACGGCCTAGTAGGTTGGGGTATGGCTAACCCCAACCCTGTCACATCCTGCAGTCTGAACAAAAGGGCAAGCCTGCCCAGGGACTGTGAGCTGATTTGCACTGCTCCCACCCCCTCCATATTGCATTGCAGAAAGGACCAGCTAACTTTACAGACAAGAAATAGAAGGTGCCACCTTTTTGTTCCATCTAATTCAGCTACACCAGGAACATCAAGTGAACCCAGTAATTCTTTAGAAAAAAAGTCTGAAATGTGGCATGCAAACTAAGTATACGCTAAAATGCAGTACAGCAGAAGGGAAATGGAAAATTTAATTCCCTTCCCCACCAGCCCCAGTGGGAAAAAAAATACAAACTGACATGAGGAAAGAACAAGCAAAATAAGACCAAATTTGAATAAGCCTATTCTGTGAACTGTTTTGGGGTGACTGCAACAAACTTGGAAAGCCATTATTAGTAAAGTGTTAGTACAGATTTTCCCCCTCCTCCCACTAAACCAAATGAGTGATCTGTGGCTTTTGAGCCGATCTTCAGAAGTTAAACAGCAGTTCAGAAATGCTTTGAGACCCTGCCCCTCCACAGGAAGTGTGGTGCAATGGGACCTCTGGCTGCCACCCTGCTCCAGACCCCATTTATATTCCTGTTCCAGGTTGAAGTTGTTGCAAGGATGGCTGATGCTGGTGTCATTGGGAAATGCAGAGCAGCACCTTGATGCTTAATTTCAAAAGTGGCTGCTTTCAGCCAAAGGAACTTGGTGCAGCAATACATTGTATTTAGGAACCTGGCATTTGGTGCTGGTATGGGCCCCATTTCCAGTAGGATTTCTTGGCATTGAGAGTACAGGTTTCCAAGATTTTCTGATGGGTGATAGGACTGGCCAGGTGATTTTTGAAAGAAGTGATGCTCTTAATCTTGGCAGAGTGCAGTGGCGGTACTGGGCTCAGCCTTGATTGTGCTGGTGATGTGCAATCCCAAACAGTCCAGGAATTTCAGGCCTACAAATATCTATGTAGATTTTGGTCATGTGTTTACAGTATGACGGAGTAATAGGAAAAGTTAGGTGAGAAAATGAAGTAATTTCCTCTGTGTACTTTTAATCAGCTAAGACAACCCCAGTTTCTGAACTGTCAGAAAATCAAGCTCCTGTTTTGATGTTTGAGCTTTGGAATCCAGCCTTTAATCTCTTAATTCTAAGTAGTAATAATCATTGTGCAAAATACCCTTCCAGATATTAATATATTCAATTAAAAGTTAAGATGTGAAGTAATTGAGAGGTTAACATTGTATAAAATGTCCCTCTTGTCTGATTTAGTCAGGGCCACCAATTTCTGCCTAACTTGCTTCAGATGCTGCTCAATGGTCCTGATGAAGGGGCCATGGAATTGCTGAGGTGCATGGTATTGAATATTCTTGCTGCCTCCCTCCCACTTGTCACTGTCTCTCGTCTCCACCCCAAAATGAAAACTGCCTTTTATGAAGCACTCTATGTTGAGACAAGTGTGCTGGAATATCAGTAATGGGATTTAACCCCATGATGTCTAGCCTAACATTGAAGCACTGCCTGAATGACTAGTCCTTTCAAAAGGGCAACTTACATTGTGGGGAGGGGGGGTTGGAAAGAATATGCAACAGTGGCTGGTGTGTCCTCTACAGAAAAGTGTCCCCTACCTATACGTGTAAAAAATTTTTTAAAGAGTCTTAATATTTAAAATCAATTGTGTCTTATGAAATCCAGACTGTTTTGTCAAAAAAATAAAAATAATTTGTATGGAATTTTTTGTTTGGTAAAAGTTAACTTTGATACTAGAAATGGTTTGACAATGTTGCCAAAATTATCAAATTGAACATGTACATTGAAACATAACTAATAAAAAATCTAAAAGTGATTTTTTTTCCTTACATTCTGTAAGCTGTATTTCCATGTGCGTGGAAGGTTAATAACTTTAAAAGCTTTTTTTGTGTATTGATGTTGTGAAGTGATTAAATAGCAGAAAGCAGTAGTCCATATAATGTTCTAAATATGACTAATAACTATATAGACATTTTATATTGTTGTGGACAATTTATTCAGATCAATTTGTACAATTATTTGTTCTCTGGACTGAACCTCATCTCTTGGTATCTATGTGGTAGTTTGTGTGGCAGATGTCTAATGTTCCTCCAGTTATTTTTTTTTATGAAATATGAAAATTGGAGCAGGGAGTACTTGATTGCCACCTGGTACATTTAAAACCCCTAAACTTCCTGGTTCAGTCTCTGGTCAGAGGAGTTGAGGTGGGCTAGATGGGGGTGGAAAACAATCGGCTTGGGTCTTTACTGCGGATTGTTGTTCAGTGATCCTCCTGCTGTGGGAGGTGCGTGTGGAACAGAACAAAAAGAGATGTGTTCTCCTAATTCACTTGCTGGGGCATTGCAAAGGCTTTGACAGGCTGGCTGCTGGCCCACCCTTTCCGCTGTGGATAGTGCCTGGCAGAGAGACCTCAGACGACTTAGAAAAATAAAGTCCTTACAAATAAATGCAGGCCAAGCTAATCTTGGCCTGTCTGCTGCCCTGACTGCGGTATCTTCAAACTCCTAGAATGTTACATTTCGAGACCTGTCTGGTTCTGGTATTGGCACCACTCTGGCTGTTAGACCGTTCAAGATGGCCTGGCCTGGCCTGGATCTGTAATCCAGTATATAAACCAAGCTTTAGTTCAAAATAGAAATTTAGTTGTAGTTAATGATGGAAGCCAAAATGTTGAATCCTTTATTAAAATCTGTTTAATTCACATTCTTTCACAATCGCCAGAGGCACAAGCAAAGATTAAAGTCTGAAATTCCTATTAAAGAAAGACTTGCATTACCATTCATGACCAAGAGATCCCAAGATGCTTTTGAAGTGTAATCACTTGCAGCGCAGGAAATGCAGCAGGCAATTGCACACATCACAAACAGAAGGTGATTATCTAATCATTATCGGTTTTGGTCATGTCAGTTGAAGGATAAATATTGGTATTACACTGAGGAGAACTCCCTCTGTTCTTCAAGATGGTGCTGTAGTATCTTTTATGCCTATCTGAGAGGGCAGACAGAACCTGGATTTAATATCACATCTGAAAGAGGCCAAATCCTGACAATGCAGCACCTTCTCAATAATGCATGGGAATGCTGTAGCCTAGATTTTTGTGGGTGCTAGTGGGACTTAAATCTCCAACTTCCTCACTTGAGTTGTGAACACAATCTGTTGAAGCCACAGCTGATGTTGTTCCATTACTTTACAAACTGCCCTGATGGTAGACCGTGCTTTTCTGATCTTTAAAACTCCCCTGCCCCTTTAAAGCATTGACTTAAAAAATATAATGACCAACTGCCAAGTTGATGAGTGCATGGAGTGGTGCAAATACCCATTAGTATAATCTTGGCCACAATTTCCAAAGTCTAACACATTGGATGAGTGTGATTGATAATTCCTGCAATTTATCTTTTAGTATAGAATCGCAGTACCATCAGCTGCCTGGTTTTGACTGAGTGTTGTCATGCATATACAGGCCCTTGGCTGCAATCGTCAATGCTGAGCAGCTGCTTCCAGCTTAAACAAATTCAAACTGAATAAAACATCACCCACAAAGCTCAGGACATTCTGAGATCAACAGCCTTCAAAGCTGTAAGGATAGTTTTGTATAGCTTGATAACGGAGTCCTTGAGGGATTAAGCCAGGGTCCCTAGAAAATCAGTTGTTTATCTTGTCAGAAAAAACTGTATTACAGTGCAGTAGAGCAGAAGATACTGTATCTCCAAGGAAACTATATTTGCAATTCAATCTCAAAATTGTTTTCACATCTTATTTGTTTTAAAGTACTTTAGTTCTCTTCTACCACCGTTTTGTGTCCCCACCCCCCCCATTCTCAAACCCGAGAAGACTAAGCCATTAATCTGTGTATGTTTTAAGTTTGGGCTTGCTTGGCAAGGAAACTGCACTTTCTGGCTCTAAATGCTATGAAATACAGTGCTTTTTCCACACTGTGGTCCAAGAGTGCCTCCTGTCCAAGTCCCACATGACAAAATATTGGCTACTTCCTTATGGTCTGACTAGTTAATGCGCTTAATTATCTTTTAGTACCTGCTTTCAAAAAAATGAATGAATTTGGGATAGGACCAAAATGTGTGAATAAGCTTCTTTCTCAGTGCTGAGCCTTGCAATTACACTAAAGGATGTGGATTTGTGTCCAGGGAGACCCTGTGAGAGCGTTTCTATGAAAGGGTTTTTTTACAGTTCTTTAACAAAGAGACTTTCACCTGGGCAGGCCATGGGGAGGGTGGGGTGGTCAGGGTGGGGGGAGTTATGTTAGGCACACTCAAACGTAATCCTGATGGCTATTGTGGATTATTATAAATTATATTTAACAATATAAATTACAACATTTTATTTTTCATTGTGCCCTCTTTTCAAAAAGATTTCAACCTGTTTTAGCAATCAAATCTCTAAAAGTTTCTGAGAGTTTATAAGTTGTGCTCAACTCAATACCACAGGCCTCAAAAAAAAAACACTGGAAACCAAGCTGAACAATGCTCTTGGGACTGGGGTCTGTTAACACAAGTCTGCTTGCATGCCAGAAATCCTTTTAATTTAGTCATTGCTCGTCTTCACTTGGGAAAAGGATGATGCTTGTTCCTCCTCTGCCCTAATCTCGAGAGCCTTTCTGCTAATCTCAAGAGACCTTCCCTCTCTTTGGAGGGATGAGGGAAATGTTTTCAGCTAATGTGAAGCACAAGCAGTTGTTTTTTTTTTTGAAGAATAATGGATGAAATTGTGGAATCGTATCCCACAAACACCAGTTTTAAAACACCACAATAGTGAATTTGATTTGTTTGCCCGCTCTGAATCAGTGGCCCTGCATTCAACATGACCTGCTCCAAGGGTCACAGTTACAAATGCCAAGTCAAGGCAATGTCATGTGGGCAATGGTATGATATTGCTGGAACCTGGGAGATGCAATTCCTAGTACTTACTGAGGTGATGCAATTCCTAATATTTACTGAGGCCTGTTTCAGCCTAAAGGTATTGGTGCTTTGCCCATTGCTATATTGAAATTTACTGAGTAAATATTAATGTGATTAAATTTGATACCAATATAGTAGGTGGCATTAATTCCTTAAAAAATCAAAGGAATATTGATGAGGATTAACAAAAAAGGCAGATGGAATTCAATGTCTGTGTGAGGTGACACATTTTGGTTTTAACTTTAAAAATAACAGCAGTGATTTATACTCTGGGTGTAGCCTAGTGTTGTGTAAGAGCAGAGGCATTTGGGGATACAGTTTCTCTGGACATTAAATGCACCATCTTGGATTATCAAGGCTATGAAGAAATGTATATCTAAATGGAATTCCGGGTTTAATTGTGTGATATAGAATATTAAGGCGAAGAAGTAGCAATAAAACTATGTAAAACTGCACAGTACTGAGTACAATCTTGAGCTTAAAGCTGCAGGAAGGTCATTGAGGCTTTGGGAAAGGCACCATGCAGATTCACTAGGTTTGCAGTCTGGTGTAAGGAAATATGAAGATGAAGAAAGGCTTGAAAAACTTACTTATGTGAATTACTGAAATTATGGGTCAATACAAGAGTTTTAAAATGATGGGACGAGGTAGATGGAAGCAGACTTGTCAGCAATTGGGTCTGAAATGACTGGCTATAGGTACAAGGATAAAAGAGAGACTTTGAATAGAGAGCAGGAGAAATTTCTTAGTTGTGAGGCTGTGGAATTCACTTCCAAGATTCATGGTTGAGGCAAAATCTATGTCAATGTTGAAGATTGGATTGGATAAGTGGATAGAGGAAAGTGGTTTGAAGATGACAGGATGGGTAAGTATCGTTACATTTTGCTCATTGGATGGTAAACACACATTGATTAGTTGGCAAATGTTCTATTTCCATCTAATTTAAAATACATGTTTAAGCTGCAAATGATTATATATTTCCCCCAAAATCTCTCATTTCTAATTATTTATGTTAGAATTAGTTTATCATACATTATGGCTCTGCAGTATTTACTTAAGGTATGAGAGCTTTGTGTTTTTTCACCACCACCCCCCAGCCTCATTTCTGAGCTTCCTATTTCTCAGTTATCTTCAATGATTTTCCCTTCCTCCTCATGGCGTACATGTGGTTTTTGCTGAAGCATAGTGCACTTTTGTTTGGGGAGACTTCTTCTATTGCATTTCTAGTGATCTTTACCTGAGCATGTTAAGGACAGGAGAGAGAGAGAGGGGGGAAAACTGCACTGATTTCTTCTCGCCACCTGTGCACAAGCAGAATGTGTATTGAATTATTTTTAAAGTGTGCAGTGACATGGTTTCCCAATCCCTCAGTTTGCGTGATTCAATTTACTAATAATCAGCAGCACACTCATGATATGTTAACTCAGGTTAGTTTATTTCGCATTCAAAGAATCCGGGGGAGGCGTGTCCGCAACTTCCCACTCCAATTCACGTGCAGTGCCGGGGTAGGGATAGAAAAAAGGAGTTTTACAGTACAAGAACCACAGAAATAAATATTAGTTCATGTGATTTCCAGAGTTTGACTTCCAGAGAGTGTTTTCTTCGAGGTGGGATTCAGTTCCGATGAGTTTCTGGTTGGAGTTAACGATACAAATGTCCTTGAAACAAACAGTGCTGCAGCACAATGGGATTTCTGTGCTTGGGCCACTTGGCAGGTGTTGACCAGAGACTTTTAAAATCAAGCAGGTTTCATGCGGTTGAGATGTTAATTGGCTGTTCAGCCAGGCTGCTGGAGTCCTTTCCAGTTGATGTTAAAACAATAGTCTGAGGATTTTTCAGTTCTCCAAAGGCATAAAGAGATTTCAAAATGGTTACTCAAGTCATGTGACCTTTCTCCACAATAACTCTGAAAGGCAATGTTTATCCGCTGTCTGGTACTGGATTTAATCTCAGGACTAATAATGTCCCAGTCGTTAGTTGTTGAAAGAGTTACCACCCATATTGAGGGTCTGGAAGCCATTGACTAGGCTGACGCGTTGACTCCAATAGAAAAGTGAGCTAATCAGATGCAAATGATGTGCTGTTGGTTCCCTTTTGAAATGGGTCTGGACAACCCCAGGTGTGATATGGGTCTGTTAGCAGCTTTGCAAACCTAACTAGTTTGAATGTGTGAGTCTTGTAGTTTTTGTGATTACAAGGGGTCTGTACAATGAGGGGTGAGATACCACTAGCTGAGAAAAGAATTCTTTTATTCTTGTAACTCTTGGGGGTAGCCCCTGGCAAAGGGCCAGTCCTGTGGTCGTGTGAATTGTAGCAGCCATCATTTTTTTTGGTTCAGGAGAAAGCCCTTTCTTTAAAAAAAAGCAATAAGAAGTAAACTCTGAATTTCTTTTTATGTCCCAGGGATCCCACAATGTATTTTTTCATTATGGTCCTGCTCCTGGCCAAGTGACTATTGCCTCTGTGTCTTAAGGTTTGGATCAAATTTCCTCACAATGCCCTCCAATAGGACAAAATATTCCGAACATTTAGCTTAGTTTTGCACCTCTGTAAATTTATGTTCACTCTCATTGCAGTTTCAAGAAGCAGGATGAAAAATTTACAACCCCAATGATGCCTCATAGAGAAATGCTACAGGTACTATAACTCTCTTATCCCATCCCACTTTGTCATGTGGTATGGTTGTGATGTACTCTAGATATTGTCATTAGGAATACAAATTTACAGTGGGCATTATGACATTTTTAACTTGTTTACATTTTTTGGTTAAGGAGTCTTCTGGCCAATAGTTGTCCCACAATCAACAATACTAAAACAAATACTAAAATATTACCTGATAAATATCACAATTCTACTTGTGGGAGCCTGCTGTGCACAAACTGGCTGTCATGCTTTCTACATTACAACAGAGGCAATGCTTTAAAAGTACTTCATAGACTGTAAAACGCTTTGGAATGTCTGTGATCATGAAAGGTGCTATATAAATGCAAGTCTTTTTTTTAAATTCAAATTCAGCGCAATGTTGTGACGGGGAGTATATCAATAGTGCAGTGCAAGATGGACCAGTAAGGTGATTTCTCATTAATATTAATTTATTGCCTACCCGCCTGCAATTTCCTGCCTGTTCACTGCAATGCAAGCCTCAGCTGCCATTATCTTACAACATGCCTGCTGATCCATACGTGCCAACCAAGTATTCCCTTTTTAGGTCTGACTTTACCTCATCTCGTGGAATGTCCCAGTTGGATATATTTCCTGCAGGCTTCACCCTGTATTTCTTTGCAAACTTGGTATTATAGATGTAGAACGCCCATTTCCAATAAGTTGGTATCTCAGCCTCCGGATTTAAAGCAATGTCCCGCATTTACGTGCCATCGCACGGTTTTTTTCACGTTAAATCCGCCACTGTATACATAGGAAGGAAATCTGAGTGACGCACCTATTCAAAGAGTAGTGCTGAAGAAGCAATGGACGAGGTTGTAAAATACCTAAGTTTTAGTAGTGGTGTGTTTTCCAGCCACTTAAAATTTGTTCTACTCAGAACGGTTTATTTCCCAAACTAGGAGTTAGAACAAAGAACCTTTAATTAGTGTCAAAATGGAACTAGGTAGGTTCTTGCCAATGAATGGGATTCAGAGTTATTAGAAGTGCACCTAAAGAATATTATGGATGGGTCTGCTTGATGATCTTCCCCTGCCTGAAACTGGTACTTTTACACAAACCACTAAGAACTAATTCTCTAAGTGAATGCAGGCATTCTATTTTGGGAACAATCGATCCAAAAGGGTAGTGAATATAAATTAATGTTCAAAAATACTTGGAAAAGTAGCATCACAATTGCAGTGTTGGCATATTCTTTAAAGCTTTAGGCAAAAGTTTCCAGCTAAAAATTGGTGAATATGTTAAATGCAAGTTGTCCTCTGCAGAGATTAAAGAATAAGCAATTTGATAGCTTGTCAGAAAATACCTCACACTCATTGTTAAAAATCCTTTTGATCTCAGTTCATGGAGAGGATAAAGGGGGTGAGGCAAAGAATGCAAAAAAGCAAGCTGCTGAGATAGCGATGTCTCAGAAAAGGCAATCTCAGAAAAAGCCAGGAGACAATAGGGTGAGCAAGTTTTGCCATGAGTTTCAGGGCAGAAAGCAAAGGGTTGATCCTGTTTAACTTAGGTCAGACCCACTGATTACACAGAAAAGTGGTATTAAATGAAATAAGGTCTATATTTTCACCTGATGTGAAATAAAACAACTTAACAATTTGTATCAAACTTCATCTCGCCAAGTATTGCTCAAACTGCTTTCAGATGGATGGAATTACATGTGTAATATTGTGATATACAGGAAAATCTGGTGGAGGTTACAAGGGAATGTTATTATTATGATCCTTTAAAATATTGTACAAGCTGATATTGCTTGGCAGAAGTCAAGTCCCATAATTATATGCACAGACCACTAAGGGAAACACTAAGCCACTGAACCTGCATAGCTATCTGAGCAAGTGATAGCTTATAGGTGACAGTAAATGCAACAAAAACAACTTCAACTATTGTTTCAACCAAAACAAAAGCTGAATTACCTGGAAAAACTCAGCAGGTCTGGCAGCATCGGCGGAGAAGAAAAGAGTTGACGTTTTGAGTCCTCATGACCCTTCAACAGAACTGTTCAGTTCTGTTAAAGGGTCATGAGGACTCGAAACGTCAACTCTTTTCTTCTTCGCCGATGCTGCCAGACCTGCTGAGTTTTTCCAGGTAATTCTGTTTTTGTTTTGGATTTCCAGCATCTGCAGTTTTTTTGTTTTTATCATTGTTTCAACCAGTTTAACAAATGCATATTTCATACTATCTTTCCTGTTATTTTCTCCTGAATCTGGAAATCAAACTAATGTGGAGTATCTCACCCATATGTTCTTTAAGTATAAGTATTTGCAATGAGTTGATGGACTAACCTATTAAAACTGAGGGCATTAAAGCTGAACCTAAACTGGTCCTCACTCGATTCTTAAAATAGCAATCACTGATCGGCATCTGGAGCCCTGGCCCATTATTGTCCTTCTGAGCTCAGGAATGAATTTGAAATAGAAATATCAAGGTGCTACCCATGGCTTAGTTGTAGCACATTTGCCTCTGAGTTTGAAGGTTTAACTCCCACTCCAGAGACTTGAGCACATTTTCAGTCAGGAATCAGCATGATTGAATGCTCCTCACTTGACTGGATCAGTGGAGCTCCAATAACACTTAAGAAGTTTGATCCCTAATGATGCCCACATCCCATGACCAATTTTTTAAAAAAATCATCCAGTGCAGTTCAGGTGGAAGATACTGTCCTATCAATGAGGCATTAAGCCCTCAGGTGGATGTAAAAGATCCCATGATGCTATCTCAAACAAGAGCAGGAAATTTCACCTTACTGTCCTAGCCAATATTTATCTTTCAGCCAACATCACCAAAACAGATCATATGATTATTATCAAACTGCTATTTGTGGGACTTTGCAGTGCACAAATTGGATGCTGAGCTTCCCTACATTATATCAGTGACTGCATTTCAAAGTAACCATGGATGTCGACCTTTGAAGCCTCAAAATCCCTCCAAAAACAGTGGTCAACTTACATGCCAAGTATAAAAGTAAACCACTAGTGTAGGTCGTCATTTTGAAATATTATCAGCATCTGATGCAAAGAATGGGTGTGTTTTTAAACTCCCGTATTGCCTGGTTGATTCCTTGCATCCAGTTATAAGGTACTGGTAAGTAAAACCTGCATTTGTGGGGTGAAAAATTAAGGCTGACTACGAATGCGAGTACAGCATGTCATGGCTGTAAAGGGGGTGGGGGGAAACTTATATGCTGAGTATATGCAAACACATGATTTTTGGGGTTGGAAAAATTAAATTGTCTTATAAACTGGGTCGATTTACAGTAAAGGGCTTTATGGAAAGTCCTGTGGTTGTGAAAGGTGCTATCTAATTGCAAGCTCGCTCTTTTCCTTAATTTTAAAAACCTTTATTCTTTTATCACCTTACCTTACAGATGTTATCAAATTTGAAACCTCATTGCACAATACTAGATCTAAATTAGCTTTATCCCTAGTTGGTTTCATAATGTGTTGTCCTGGGAAACTGAGATGAAAGCATTCTACAAATTTATCTTCCAGATCACTATAGCCAATTTGATTTGCTCAGTCTATATGAAGAATAAAGCCTCTCCACAATTATTATACTGCCATTGTTACAAGCTCCAATTATTTCTTCATCAATGCACAGAGCATTAAAGTAACAACTGTTAGGGGGCCTATAAGCTACCGTACCAGCATTTCTGACTCATTTTTATTCCTAATCTCCATCCATACTGATTGAACTTCCGAATCAAAATCCTTTCTCACTACATACCTCCTGTTGTCCTTTACTATAAGGATGGCTACTCTTCATTTTGCATTCTATCAGTCTTTTTGAGATATTGTGTATTCTGAAATATTTATTCCCTAACGCAGTCACCCTGTGATCATGTCTCAGTGGCAGTTAGATCAAAAATAATTATCTCTATACGTGCTTTGGGTATTCAGATAGAAGGCCACAGTTTACTGAAGTTAAATGGATCTAATTCCAGGTGAAGTACCCGATGTCACCACCAATTTGCCCATTGACAGGGCGCAATAAGACATGGGTTGAGGTTGCAGAAATTCTGAATGAAACCTCTTGGATAAAAGGAATGAAACACATGAAAGTTAGTTAGCTAAATGGCTAGAATGTGATGTAGAATGACACCATTAGTGTGGGTTCAATCCTGTGGTAGTTCGTGGTGGCCTGCCTCTTTGCCTTGCCCCATGCTTGATGTGGAGTGGTGCCTCTCAAGCTATATACCCACTTGTCTCTCTCTAACAAAAAGATATGCCTATGGTTCCTTGTGGGCAATGGCTAATTACTCTTTATAAGATATTAAAAGACAGTTAACAAGTAAAGTGATTGACTTGCCCAGAGAAAATGGACAACCTGTCTCCTGAAACTGCCAGGAGTAAAGAAGTGAGCATAAGACTCCCTTCAATGGAGTGTTGGAGGTCATGGCATGGAAGTAGAGATCACTGAATCTGATAAGTAGCGTGCTTCTTCTTTAATTTTACCATAATAAATTGCATTTATGTAGTAGCTTTAATGTAGTAAAACATCCCAAGGTACTTTGCAGGAGAATTCCCAAATAAAATTTTACATCAAACCACACAAGAAGCTATTAGGACAATTGACAAAATTTTAGTTGCCAGCCGGTGGTGTCTGCAGGGAAAACATCTCCTCAAAGAATATCAGGAGGTTCAATATATGTGCTAACATGGAAAGCTGTTTGAGCTGTGTTGGCCTCAAGGTCTCAGAAATAATCTTCAAGACTTCCCAGTGGTGGATATCTACCAAGTTTGTGTGGCTGCTGCTGAGCCAGTTTGAACAGCAGTACTCTGCTGTTGGGTAGAGCAGGGCGAGTGAAGCAGTAAGAAGTATGTTGGGTCTGCTGCCCCAGGTGGTACCCACCAGTTTCTGTATGAGATTCACTCTCACCTTGACCTTGGCTCCTGTGTTCTGGAGGTGTTGCTGGTAGGTCAATGTATGGTCAAAAGTAATGCCAAGACAATTGGGTTGTGGGTGAATGGTTGGCCATGGAACTGGGCATTAAGTCCTTCTCTGGCCTTTGAGTTGTTCAGGTGGAAGGCAGAACAACAGTCTAGCAGCACTTGGTCGAAATCTTCATTTTCTGAAGTAGTCTTCTGGAGAGCATAGATCTTCAGTGACTGTTTTCTCAATGCCCTGAAGTTTGGAAAAGCTTCACAGAATCACAGAATTTTAACAGCACAGAAGGAGACCATTTGGCCCATCATGTCTGCACCAGCTCTCCAAATGAGCATTATGAACTAGTGCCATTGCCCTGCCTTTCCCCATATCCTTGCACTTTGTTTCTTTTCAAATAATCATCTAATGCCCTCTTGAATGCCTCAATTGAACTTGCCTCCATCACACTTCCAGGCAGTGCATTTCAGACCTGAACCACTTGTTGTGTGAAAGTTTTTTCTCACATCACATTTGCTTCTTTTGCAAATCACTTTAAATCTGTGCCCTCTCATTCTTGATCCTTTTACGAAGGGGCACAGCTTTTCCCTATCTATTTTGTCCAGTCCCCTCGTGATTTTGAACATCTCTATCAAATCTCCTCTTAGCTGCCTTCTCTCCAAGGAGAACAGCCCCAACCTCTCCAATCTTTCATCATAGCTTAAGTTTCTCATCCCTGAAACCATTCTTGTAAACCTCTTCTGCACACTCTCCAATATGTTCACATCCTTCCTATAATGTGGCACCCAGAACTGTACACGATATTCCAGCTGAGGTCTAACGAGTGTCTTTTATGAATTCAACATAACCTCCCTGCTCCTGTACTCCATGCCCCTATTAATAAAGCCCAGGATACTATATGCTTTATTAACTGCTCTCTCCCCCTGTCCTGCCACCTTCAATAATCTATGCACCTACACACTCAGGCCTTTCTGCTCCTGCACCCCCTTCAAAATTTCACCCCTTATTTTATATTGTCTGTCCACATTCTTCCTACCAAAATGCATCACCTCACACTTATCCATATTGAAGTTCATCTGCCACCTATCTGCCCACTCCACCAACTTATCTATGTCCTCTTGAAATTCCACACCATCGTCCTCGCAGTTCACAACACTCCCAAGCTTCGTATCATCCACAAACTTTGAAATTGTCCCCTGCACACCAAGATCTAGATCGTCAATACATATCAGGAAAAGCAAGGATCCCAATACTGACCCTTGGGGAACTCCACTACAAACCTTCCTCCAGCCTGAAAAATATCCATTGACCATTACTCTGCTTCCTATTTTTCAGCCAATTTTGTATCCACGTTGCTACTGTCCCTTTCATTCCACGAGTAATAACTTTTCTCACAAGTCTGTTGTGTGGCACTGTGTCAAATGCCTTTTGAAAGTCCATGTATACCAGATCAACATCATTACCCTCATTGACCTTTTCTGTTACCTCTTCCAAAAACTCCAGCAAATTAGGTAAACATGAGTTCCCCTTTAGGAATCCATGCTGGCTCTTCCTTATCAACCCATATTTTTCCGTGTGACTACTAAATCTCTCCTGAATAATTGTTTCTAGAATCTTTCCCACTACTGAAGTTAAACTGACTGGTCTGTACTTGCTGGGCTTAGCCTTACAACCTTTTTTTTTGAACAGGTTTGACAATAACTTGACCATTTTTTTTAAACCAGCCTGCTTCATAAGGCCAAAAGACCTTTTCAAGGTAAGCGGCACTGCTTAATTGCTACAAGCTGTTTTTCAGCTAAGGATGCACTGAGACTGTATCTAGTCTTTCCTAAGCCCGGCAAGGTGGACGAGAGGATCTGGGAAGCAACCCATAACCATCACACATATTGATCAGGAACTGAACTCAAGGGCGGGCTTTGACTCCATGGTTTCAGACAAAGAACTCTATATACCAGAGGATATTTTGTATTAAAAACTTGTTTAGGACAGTAAAGTCCTGCCAATATAGCATCTGGGCTCACTTTTGCTCTTGTGTGGTGGTGGGGGTACAGATGCAGGGAGAGAAGAGAAGGTATAAAGTATGTAAAAATGACACTCATTGCTTCAGTCAGGACTCACTTGCCAATTAAAGAGTCACACTAAGTCACTGGTGAACTGACCACTCGCTGGCGTTTACACCTACCAATCTTAGACCCTCAAGATTGTGTCACAGCTCAGCAGCAGCCCAGTCACTGATGGGCCAATATTACCCAGTAACCAGTACATGTAGTGGGAAGCTTGTCAATGAACAACATTAAGTACAGGATTGGGCAGGCCAATATCCCAGTGACAACTCCCAATGTCCCCTTGGAAACCCTGCAATGTGATTTGGCTTCACTACTGGACACTATTCAACCTTTCGAGCCTTCTCCTTCCTGCCCCCTTAAATCTTACAATTTCTAGCTTTTCACCATTTGGAAAATATTCTGAGCTATCCTTCTTCAGTTCAAAGTGGATGCCCTCACACTTGCCCACTATGAATTCCATCTGCCACTGTTCTGCCTCCTCACTTAATCTATCAATGTCGTATTGCAACTTGCTGCCATGATTTGCACTACTTGTGCTACCAAACTTACTGTTAGTAGCAAACTTAGATATATGACTCCATTTCTTTTTCTAAGCCATTTATAATAATGAAAAGCAGAGACCCCAGTACAGATCCCTGGGGGGCGGGGTGGGGAGGGGGTTGGTCACTACTAGTCACATCCTGTCAACTTAAGTATATATCTATTATTCTTACTCTCTATCTTATACCTAACCAATTGCCTACCCAAATCAAAAGATTGCTACCAATTCCATTTGCCCCATTTCTAAAAAAAAGTCTCCTGTAGAGTGCCTCTGGGAGCCCATATAAATACCAACCCTAGACATTCCCTTACCTTTCATGTAAATTACCTCTTCAATAAATTCAACTAAGTTTGTTAGACATGATTTCCCCTTTCCAAATCCATGCAGGCGCGCTCTTTGGTCAGTTCATTTTTATTCAAGTGCTCAGTCACTCTGTTACCAACGATAGATTCTCTGCTACAGATGTTAGACCCTTACCACATAATTTCCTAGGTTCTCTCTCCTACCCTGCTAGAAAATAGGAGTGCTATTGGCAATTTTCCAGTTGAAGAGGACAATTCCTGAATCAAGAAAGTTTGGAAGTTCGTAACTACAGCATCTACAATTTCCTCACCCACTTCTTTTAATACAGTGTAGTGGAACTCATCAGTTCCTGGATATATATCCTCCTTTAGTCTCATTATTTTCTCCATTACCATTTGTTAACTTGTAATAAATCTAGTAAATTCCTCCCATTAATATATTATTAATTTTCCTAGTACTTTTTGTTACTTATCCTCACCTGCTACTGCGAAAACTAATACAAAATGATTATTTTCCCAATTTTTATGTAGAAAATCACCTCCACCTGTCTTTATTAAACATGCCTACATTACACCTAGTCACCCTCTGTCTCTTAATAAAAAAGCTTTGATGTTGTCCTTGAGATCCCCCAAGTATTTTTTCTCTCACATTCCCTTTTGTATAGCTCTCCCAGAACTCTAGATTTCTACCTTTCCCTGAATTTGTGTAAGCCTTTCTTTTTAGCCTGATTCAGTTGCTTATCTTATTTGTTTACCATGGTTGCAAAACTACATAAGTGGAGCCTTTGCTTTTAGGAGTATGTATTAGTTTAATGTTGTATCCAATACTTCTTTGAATACTTATCACTGTTAGTCTGTAGGTTTACCAGTTTACTGTGGTCAATTTCTTTCTCAGCCCTCCTTGTGGAATGAAGGGCAATAATATGACCTCTCAATCTCCTGTGTTCGGCAGAAAATGTCACAACTGTTTGAGATGTTTCCTCAGCCCTGCAACTATCCAGGCAACAATGCATCCACATCAGGTACCCCTGCACTCTCCCCACTCCTATGGTTCATAACAAGCCATGTGGCATTCCTGAGGCCATCTGACCAGCCTGTCTGCTCGTGTGTTTAATGGTTGGGGCCCGTCTTGACTCATTTCCGCCTCACCAATGTTCTTCTTAAGGTCTTTAAGGGTGAGCGACTTATGAGGCTGGGGGGGGAAAGGGATGAAAGGTTGAAGTGAATGAATGCTAACCGATGCACTGTCCTTGTTAATTTCAGCATCATCACCAGAGTGACCCACACATCCGCACTGCAGCACCCCCCTTCACACCTGAGGGGCAACATGTGCAACTTGCGGCACATCATTTCAACCAGCCAGGCACCAGTGCAGACACACACACCTCGGTGGGGACTTTACCATTGGCTAGTGTCCCGGGTCACAGTGGAGAGGGCACGTCACAATCGCTGGAGGAGATGGTGGGGGCAGAGAGTGCTGATTGCTCCAGCAGCCGGAAGGCTGCAGGGGACAAGGTACATGCTGAGTCTGGCACTGATGATGTGCCTCTGGAGTTGTCCCCATTGCAGCAGCTGCAGGACAGGCCGCGTTTGCATCTGGCAGGGTTGCATGAGGGAGTGGTTCAGTTGGTCTCTGCGACGGAAGAGCCTAGGTAGAGTGTACGTGAAGATTTCACCCTCAGGGCAGAGCTTCAGGCTTCCTTCAATGAGAGATTGGCGACTCTTATAGAGAGGGGCTTTCCGAATGGATCAAAATATGATTGGAATATGCTCTGATCTGCAAGCCCTCACAGCGGTACTGGCCACAGGTGGTCTTTCCCATTGTGGGAAATGTTGTGGACACCAAGCGCCGGCACTCGGTGCCCATGCATCTGTGATGAGCAAGGAGGTCGAAATAGACCTCACGTCAGCGTAGCAGCTGCCTGTCGTCGCTGTGAGCTCCTCTCATGGTGCTCCGGATGAGGGCAGCAGCTCTTCCGCCCCTCTGCCAGTCAACGTTTCTTCCGTTGAGTCTGCAATAACTGGGGAGGTGCCAGTTCAGGAACTGGCCACTCCCTCCCAGGCAGGGCCATCACAGGCTCCATGGGCCAGAGGACGCCCACCAAGGTCATCTAGGCCAAAAGGACAGCAGAGTCAGCAGGCTCCTCGGAGTGGCTTGTGAGATAATGGGGCGGCACGTAGACGTAGCACCCGGAAACGTAAGCAAAAGGCACCTTAGGCACTCCCCGGGTATGTCACTGGTGATTTTGTGTTGGCCTTAGAATAGAGACCCATTTTTCTGTCATTGTGAAATAATCATGTGTGCTTTAATTTTGGACACAGTGAAGTCCACCTTTGTTACCATGGCTGAGGGTCTTTTCATTGCGGTGCTTTTTTCCTTTTTCACATAATTATTATGAGTGCTTGAGTGGACATTGATGTTTCTGTACTAAGGCCTTATTTGCAGCTGATAAGTTGGAAGATGTTGCACCTAAGTGCCACGTGTGGAAGTTCCAGGCAATGCTGATCCATGTGTGTGGAGTTAGCTGATGGTTCTTTGGATTAAATTGTCCTGGGTGTCCCTGCCTCCATGGTGTAAACGCGGGTTGTCGTTGTGCCCCTCATCATCGCCCTGTGCTTCTTCATCTTCTGAGGCACTGCTGGATTCATCATGTGTAGCCTCATCCAGGACGTCAAGGTCTTCATCGTCAATTCCATCCCCCCCTTTCCAGCGCAAGATTGTGCAGCGCGCAGCAAACCACCACGATCAGAGAGACACGATCTGGGGGGTACTGGAGTGCGCCCCCTGAGCGGTCAAGGCAACAGAAGCGCATCTTGAGAAGACCGATGGCTCTCTCCACCACAGCCCTTGTGGTGCTGTGGCTCCTATTGTACCGCTGCTCAGCTTCTGTTCTTGGACGGCGTAGTGGCGTCATGAGCCACCTTCACAGGGAATAGCCCTTGTCACCCAGCAGCCAACCATCCAGCCAAGCCGGAGCACTGAAGAGCCCGGCACCTGGGAGTATCTGAAGATGCAGGTGTCGTGAGAGCTGCCTGGGAACCTTGCACAGACTTGTAAAATCTGCATCCTGTGATCACACACTATCTGCACATTCATGGAGTTGAAGCTCTTCCTGTTGACGAAGGCACCGGGCTCACCTGCTGGCGCCTTGATGGCCATATGTGTGCAATCTATAGCACCTGGACGTGGGGGAAGCCAACAATGGCTGAGTAGCCTCTGGTTCACTCTGCCTGACTTGCCTAGTCGCAGTGGAAGTGGATGAAGGTGGATACCTGTCTGAACAGAGCGCCTGTAACCTGATTGACACAAGTGTGGACAGCTGATTTGGAGACACTGCAAAGATCACCCACTGAGCCCTGGAAGGAGCCAGAGGCATAGAAGTGGTGGGCAACTATGAGCTTCAGAACCGCTGGCATGGGGTGTCCTCCCACACAGGTGAGATCTCAGGGCCAATCATCTGACAGATATAGTTGACTTGCGAGTCGGAGCCTCCTTCGGCACTGCACCTCAGTCATATTGAGGTCGCTGCTTCACCCGCCTGTATACCCTGGCAGCAGGATAGTGGCGTCGTCTGCGGCCTCTTGCACCTTGGACAACCTCTTGGCCCTGCGCCCCTTGTGCCTGCGCCTGGACAACCAAAGGTGGCTCCCCTGGAGGCTGATTGTTCAGTCCTGGCCTCCTTATTCTATCCCTCCCTTCCTCCTCAGGGGAGCTGCCTCCAGTGGAGAGGTCAGAACCCATAGCCCCAGGCTAAATGGAGGCTTCCGGAAAGCTGCAAGGCCAAAAAAGAATGCTGTCTGCAGACTGGTTTCAAATTACACAAAAACCTCTTGGACATCGATGAGAACTACTAACAATCACACAGGTAAGTTTTAAACACTTTCATCAATTATAACTTAGTGTAAAACATGAACAACCCCTTTGAGTCCACATATCCTGACATTGCAAAAGTTTTTATAAATAATCTCCTGCCTGTTGGGCCCGTGCACCGACCCGAAGTTTGCACAGGCCCCCTCAGAATCCTGGACAATTGGCAAGTTAAGGGCCTTAATAAGCCCTTCAATTAATGGCAGGTGAACTGAGTGCACCCGCCCACCAAAATATCACGATGCTGCGCGCTGACATTGGCACACTCAAGCGACATTTTACACACTGGTGTGCGGGCTACACCACCCGCACGTCAGCCAGAAAATTCTGCCCATTGGCTGTACTCCATGAGCTATTCTGCTTCTCCTAGTCTGTGCAAGTTGAAGTCTCCCATTGTCTTTGCTACTTGCTTCCCTGATTTCTGTATTTTAACACCACTACTATGAGGAGATCTGTATAAAACTTCTACCAGAACCTTGCATTCTTTCATGTCCCTTAACTCTACCATTAATGTTTCCATGGCCTGATCGCATTTATTTAAATCTCTGCTTTGACCTACAGCAGCAACCTGCAGTAATGCTAGGAATCTAAGAGAATCACTTCTATTCCCCATTCAGCATATTAAGTAGTTATTTTTGAGGGCTGCTGGTTGGGCCAGATGTAGACCAAGTAATCCTGAGCAGAGCAAGTCTGACTCATGCTCATGCAGATGTTTTTAGAATGGATCCAGGCATTAGGTTGCTATTTAGAACCTGCAAAAGGATTAATGCCTGTGTTAGAGGTCTGAGAAATCGCCTGGGCATCCTTGGAAATTGGGACATAACCCCATCAGATTGTTTGTTTGTTTGTTTTTACCCTGTTTTTCACTTGGAAAATAAGCACAATGGAATTTGTTCCCTCTCTGATGGTCCATTGGCTCTTTGACAATGGGGGAACATCCCAATCCTATCCATAGATATGCCTTCAAATATTCATTTCCAATTGAATGGCTAGCAATCAGGAGCAGGACAACTAAGTTTTTCCCATCCCTAGTTTGGAGCAATGAAGCCAATTGCATCCTCTGCCACGGCAAACCTGAAGTCTGCTAACTCAGCAGAACTGAATGAGTGAACTGGGTTTTTCTTCATTTCTATGGCTTAATGACACTTTGGAAGATTATTTATATATTTTTCTGTTTCGATCATAATGGAAATGGATTGGAACCAGAAGAGGAAATGAGCTTGTGAATTCCCGTAGAGCTCGTTGGGGCTTCCTTGCCCTTTGGGCTCTTTATGTCCTTTTTAACTTCTCTCCAATTGTTTTGCTTTCTCCAGCCTAATTTTTTTTTGTTACCTTCCATTTTGGCCCCACATTATCACATGGCATTGCTGGCCCAGAGAGGAGCCAAAAAAGCTGCTCCTTGGCCTTTGTCCATTCCGTTCTTGAGCTGGCCCTTAACAGGTGCACGTGAGCAGCTGTGGCCCCACTGTTGGAATGGATTGAATAGCATTATATTCAGAAGTGAATTGAAATGTGCAGTTTGCGTAAGACACAGAGAACAAAATGGTCCAGCTGGGAGCATTTGTGCAGAATTCAACTGTGATAAACACTGGGTTTGCCAAGAACTGTAGACCTCCCATTAAAATGCAATTACATCTGCAACAACTTCATTTTATTGAATCATACCTTCTGCAAACTAATCTAGATTGAAACATAACTACTGTAAAACATAAAACTTGTGGCATCTGCTTGAAATTTGTGAATTAGTTCACAGTATCTCACGTACAATAATAAGATTGTAAAAATGGATTTCTCGCTCAACCTGGAATGTTAAAGTGCAGAAATGCATGAAGAAGTAATTTGCCACAGGGATGGGACATGCATTTCTTCAGAATGAAGTATATTGTTTAACACCATAAACTTGTTTCTTTGCAAGGAAGCAGGCAGAGAGGGTTGGAGCAAGATTTTTCTCTAAATTAAACTACAGAAACAAAACATATTTTAGGCAACAAATGTTTCTAGTTCTTGTCAAGCATGGGTCACATAGACCAAAATCCTCTGACCGTGCCTTGAGAATTGTGTATTAACCCCAACCTCAGCAAAACAGCCCCTGCTGTATCTTTGCGATGTTTGTCAATTTATCGTGCTTTATGTCCTCTAGGTTCACTGTCTTCCCTTAATCTCTATCTCCTTTTAATCTCTCCAACCCATTTTCACAGCCACCCCATAAACTTTACCATCACCTGTGGCCTTCTGCTAATCGCAGCTATGGCCATCTCTGATCACTTCCTTGCATTGCTCTCCACCCACATCTGCCTCCTTATTCCCAACCCTGCTTCCTTCTATATCCATCCCTGAAAAAAAACTTTGTCCCAATCTGTTCAACCACACCCTTACCTCCAATGCTCTTGTCCCCATTAAAACCATCACCCTCTCTCTCTCACTTCAGCTGTTCCCCTGTTATGACCCTCACCTCCATTCCTTTAAGTCCAAGAGAAGCAGATCTGAACAATATGGTGGACAACTGATTTATAGCCATTCACTGCCAGATCTTGCTGGAATACATAAAGCATTATCAGGAATGGCTTCTGTCTGTCAAAACTGCTCACTATTCCAAGAACATCCTGAAAACAAAGATAACCCCCTGGAGTTCTTTTCTCAACTGAAATTGCCTTGAACCCCTCTTCCCTGCCTCCTTCACCATCATCTCAAATAACTTTTGAGGAGCTCATGAACTTACTTGTCATCAAGTTGGAGACGATCCAATCAGCTGCTTCTGCCACTTCCCACACTTCCCCTAAACAACCGGGCCAAGCTTCCTCTAAGGTACCCATCTGCCCTGAAATATTAACGTTCTCTAGTTTCTCTCCTATCTCCCCTTATGCCCTCTGTGAACTCATTTTGTTCATGAAATCCACCACCTGCTCTCTCAACCCTATTCCTACTAAACTAAACACCCACCTTCTCATCCTGACACGTTAGCTGATAATGGTTCCCTCTGCTCAGGCACAGCACCCCAAGTCTTGTTCAAATCAAAAATGACAGGGCCCTCATCGCCCCTGTTCCTTGGATCCACTGCCCTTGCAAACTACCTCCTCATCTCCAATCATCCAGCTGGATGAGACTGCACTCATCTGCTACGTTCTTGTCTATTTAATTGTAGCCAGAGAATCACCTGCAATAACGTCTCTTCTCACTCCCACAAAACTATCTTTGGTGTTTCTCAGAATCTGTCCTTAACCACTCCTTTTTCTCATCAACATAGTGCCCCTTGATGACATCATATGAAAACATAATGGTTTCTACATGTACACTGATGACACAGATCTGTATCACCTTGTCTCTCAACCTCCCCACCCCCACTGACTCTAACTTATCAGATTGCTTGTCCGACATCTTGTTATGGATGAGCAGAAATTTCCCTCAACTAAATACTGGGAAGACCAAAGCCATTGTCTTTGGTACCCAGTGCAAACTCCACTCCCCAGCCTCTCCTGCCAACTATATGAGACTGAAACAGACTATGACACCAAGGTTGTGAACATTTGACCCTGAACTGAGCTTCCAGTCACATATCTGCACCATCCCTAAGACTGCCTATTTCTCAACATTACCCAACTCCATCCCTGCTTCAGCTCATCTGCTGCTGAAATCCTCATCCATGTCTTTGTTACCTCTCAACTTGACAATTCCATGATTATTCAAACACACTTTTGGCTGACCACCTACATCCTTGATGTTAAACCTCTTCTGCCCATGTCCCAGCTGTGCTCACTTGGCTAATATTAGCTCCCAGTTAAGCAACACCTTGATTTTAAAATTCTCATTCATGTTTTCAAATCCCTCCATGGCTTCACCCCTCCCCATCTCTGTGATCGCCTCCAGCCTCACGATGCTCTGAGATATCTGTGCTTCTCTAATTTTAATCGTTCCACCTTTGGTGGCCATGTCGTCAGTTGTCTGGACCCTAAGCTCTGGGATTCCCTCTCTAAACTCTACCTCACTTTTCTTCTTTAAGACACTCCTTAAAACATACCTCTTCGATCAAGGCTTTGGCCATCAGCTCTAATATCTACTTACGTGGTTCGGAATCATATTTTGTTTTAGAATGTCCCGAAAAGTGCCTTAAGATGTTTTGTACTTTTAAAGGTGCTTTATAAATACAAGTTGCTGTTGTCACACTAATCATTCATATGCACTAGCTGGGAGGTTGCCAATTTAATGTTGATTTATAGAAAAGTTCTCCATGGCTTGAATTGCTGAACTAATTTCTCTTGGGACCAAATGTCACCAATGGGAGGAGGCTTTTATTCCTGCTGTCTGGCTTGCATTTCAGTTTGGTTCCCAGAGGACAGTGTTCAAATATACAATGCCAGTCAGTTTCTCCACCTACGCTTTCTAATGTAAGCTCCAGTCAAATGTATATGCAGAGGTAAATATACCTTACACACAAGAATGCTAGGTTTCTGAGACCTTATAAGAAATGCAGTTGGGATTGGCTTTTCCAATGTCTGAGTTTTGGCTCTGTTATGAGTGAGAGAGATGGGAAAGACTGGGAAATTCCCTTCTTCTGTAACTCAGTGGTGGCTCTTGAGAAGAATTGATCATATTTATGAACTCATCATACTGGCCTAGACCCTTCCTGAATCTATGAAAGGTTACGTTTTTGATGCAGGCTTGTGTGGACAGACATTCACAGCCTGATGCACTTTAGGGAGGATAAACAGATTTGGTGAGGGAAAAAGAAGACCACATTTGTAGAAATTAGATAGTTTCCAAAGGGCTCCAGACCAATGAATGGGTAAAAGCAATGGTGTTTGGAACAGGAAACATGAAATACCCTGAGATAAAATATATGTCCATTGGCAAAGGTAGCAAAAGGTTGGACAACCATTAACTGAAAGTATCCAGCCAAAATGAAGCTATTACTACTTATGTTGCCAGTCATACTGGGATGAGCTTCAGGCCATCTGATCTATGACCTTGAGGCAAGGCCACACTTGAATATTGTGTGTAGTTTGGGCATTGTTCCTGTTAAAGTTTGTTAATGATCAGATAGGGCCAAAAGAATAAGGAAAACTCTTTTGAGCTCCGAGCTGTCACTGGGTCAAAATCCTGCAACTCCCTCCCAACAGCACTGTGGGTGTACCTACACCACATGGATTGCAGCAGTTCAAGAAGGCAGCTCACCACCACCTTCTCAAGGGCAACTAGGGATAGGCAATAAATACTGTATGAATAAATATTTTAAAAATACAAGGATGAATTTCTGAAAGGAATATTGAGACACAGGGTTCTTAAAACCCTGAAAGGTATTAATAATGTCGTGGGGGAAGTTCAGTTCATTGAAACCATTAGCGTAGACATGAGTAGAAAATTAATAAATCTCAGCCAAGAATTAAAATTTGAGATTTGAAATCCAAGATGGGGCCAGAGATCACCAGATTTATTCCCAATGAAACCATCAGAGAAACATAAAATTGTTGGACCCAGAGGAAAGCACTGCCAACTACAAGAACTCCCTTACTCTCAATAATTAGCTTGCTTTCTAATGAAACAGAACTTTTTAGCACAAGAACAGGTCATTTCATCTTCTTGACTGAGATGAATTTAGGGTGTTCAAGGGGTTGAGGTGGGGGGGATTTCGCATAGCTCCCTTTACCTGCTTTCTCCACATTCTATTTTTTAAATTTATTTACTTTTTATTTGTTCATGGGATGTAGGAACCGTTCGCAGGTTCTTCAATTTTGCTGGGGCTCCTTGATGCCACACTTGGTCAAATCCTACCTTGATGTCAAGGGCAGTCACTCTCAACTTACCTCTGGAATTCAGCTCCTTTGTCTTTGTTTGGACCAAGGCTGTAAAGAGGTGCATAGCTCATAGGTGCATAGTACTGATGGAACCCAAACTGAGCATCCATCAGAAAGTTATTGATGAATAAGTGCCGCTTGATAGCACTGTTGACAACGCTTCCATCCCTTGTTGATGATCAAGAGCAGACTGATGGAATGGCAATTAACAGGATTGAATTTGTCCTGCATTTTATGCAATTTCCACACTGTCAGTTAGATGCCAATGTTGTCGCTGTACTAGAACAGTTCAGCTAGGGGCGCAGCTGGCTTTGGAGCACAAATCCTCAGTACTCTAGCTAGGATGTTGATCAGGCCCACAGACTTTGTTGTATTTTTTTTCTTTATTCTTTGATGGGATGTGGGAGTTACTGCCAAATCTAGCATTTGTTGCCTGTCCCTAATTGCCCTTGAACTCTAGCTTGCCAGGCCATTTCAGAGGGCAGTTCAGAGCCAGTCACAATGTTGTGGACCTGGAGTCATATGTAGGCCAGACCAGGTAAGGATGACAGATTTCCTTCCCTAAAGGACGTTAGTGAATCAGATGGGTTTTTTACGACAATCGATGATATTTTCATGGTCACCATCACTGAGAGTAGCTATATATTCGCGATTCGGTTTTTTAAAATTAAAATCCCCCCAGGTGTCATTGTAGGATTTGAACCCGTGTTCCAATAGCCTGGGCCTCTGGATTACTAGTTCAATGACATTACCACCATGCCACTGTCTCTCCATTTCTTGATCTCATGCGGAGTGATTAGAATTGGCTTTTTATATTTCATATTCTTTAAATTAGTATCCAGTATATTTTTGAATGCTCTAATCAATTTCGCATAAGCAACCACCATAGTGCTCCATAGAAGCTGTAGCATGCCTCAAAATGTTTTACAGGAAAATGGACAAAGAATAGACGCCAAGCTTCTTGAGGGTAATTAGGGATGGGCAATAAATGCTGGCCTAGCAAGCGACACCCCACCCACATCCTATGAATGAATTTTTTTAAAAAGCAGAACAAAGGATTGAGGGACAGAAACATAGTTGGACAGAAGGTTCTTAAGAAAACTTTTGAAAGTGAAAGGAAGATGGTGTTGGGAGCAGGGTTTGAGTGTAGGGCATAAAAGCTGAAGGACTTGCTACTGGTATTGTTTTGAAAGCAAAAAGGAGTAAATGTTTGTCAGAGGAGCAGAGATCCATTCAAGGATGCATGTTAGAAGAGATCACTGAGGTAGGCTAGGGCAAGGCCGTGGAGGAATTTAAAGATGATGTCAATGCTCTGAATTTTCATGTTGCTGGGGCAGGAAATGGAAGTCAGGACTAGTTCTGGGTCCTGAACTCACCCCCGGGGGAGGGGGGAAGTAGATTAAAATCAAGGTTTTTGCAAGGGCAATCCCTTAATTGGATTAGAGTCAGGTTCTGTGGCCATTTAGAGGTTTTTGGGGTGGGAATGAAGGTGGGCCCAATGTAAATGTGCCTATCATTTGAGCCCTGCATCACCTGTCCCATATTCAGGAGCAGCATGTGTCCTGAGGCTTCTCAGCTGATGTGTCTGCTGGAGGGTAAATGCTCAGAGGTCCATTCTGAGTGTTGAGGGTTTCACTCACCTTGCTAGAGAGTATGAGGTCATTGAACCTTTTACAGCACCGAATCCAGGTTCTTCAGATCTCACTTCTGCCACAAACAGTGGCTGCTATTTCAACCCATGTTGCCTCCAGCTTTCCACTGACAACTTAAAACATTGTCTGCAGCTCTCATGAAATCTTCAGCTTGATTTTTAAAGACTCAAGCGGCACCTAATAACCCTTCAGAATGACTCCGAGCCATAGTGCTGCTGAAGACCTGTCACCATTGAGACATGCAACTTCTAATGGATAGGGGGAGAAACCATTGGCCATAGTGCCATATTTTGTTGTCTTTTGTCCTTGCGGGAGAAATGGACATACAATGTATGAGAAAGGCCATGGGGTACTATACTACCAGAGAATAAAGATCAACCAATGGAGATCACCAGGAGGCTTGATGAGGAGAAAGTCAACCGTGGCGAGATAGGAATTCGTGTTGGAGATGGTGATTACAGAGGGAAAAGCGCTTACCAGGTGGGTGTAGTAGGTCACTCTGTCCAGTGTCATTCCGAGCACTGTGTTGTATTGGGTAGCCTCAGCCACAAAGTGGCTTCTGCTCTCCTAGACTAGTTCTCATGATCCTTTTACATCTCCCAGAAATGCAAACATTTACCCAAGGACACCCTCTCCTTCTCCTTCCACAGCCCCCGAGGAACAGCACGAGAGCGAAGAAGCAGTGTCACATCTTACGAGTGTACTCTCACCATGGTTGCTCCTCACACTGTTTAAATAGGTTGGTACTGGGTGAGCAGCATGGCACTAATGTGCAGGAGGGATGCCAGGGACAGATAGAGTTATGACCAGTTCCCCTCAGTAGAGAGAGGATAAACACAACCCTGCTCAGCTGGGCATAGATGCAGGTCCTCAGAAATCATTGGAAAGGAAGCTCTACTTGGATCAGCAGATGTGCCCTCACATGTCGGGAGAGTTCCTTGAGGCTGTACGAGATGATGAGTTGAATTTGGAAGAGCCCATTCAGTTCAAATACCACCATAGCTCAGTAATATGAGTGCGTGGGTTCATCCATTGATAGAGTGGCCAATCTTGTGGAGAGTCATATACAGCATCATTGAGTGGATGCAGTAGTGATGCACTGACATATGCAGGATGTATGCCACACTCTGTAACCTGGTGCTGGTGACTCAGTTATTTGAAATAGATGCTAGTTGAGTCCCAGTTAGTGTCCTCCTCCAGTCATCTGGTGCTCCCACCAAGGGCTGAGGGTGTCACCCTTTACCTTCTTCATCCTTGGCCCCTCTGTCAGTGGGAGCACCTGTGCAGCAGAGTCAAGTGAAAGTGGTTGCCCCTGCAATGATGCAGGTGCAGCAGCCTCTGGAGATTCCACCACCAGCATCATCGTGATGAGGACGACTGCCGCATGCATCACAGCTGCAAGCTGCAACAAGTGAGCAGGCTACCCACACTCCTCGAAGGTCTGAAGGAGAGCACTGTGTAGAAGTGGCTGAGCATGGAGGCCACCACATTGGACAGAGCACTGAATGAGTCACTAGGATGTTTGCTTACTGTGCCTTTGCACTGCTTTTGTTTCTTATCACTTTTTAAAAATAGTAATACTTCAAGGCACATGTCTGAGACTCCTTTCATTGCTGGTGTGACAGGAAGTGCTAAGAGCTGGTGAAGGAGATCAAGGTGTCATTGATATTGAGGGCAAAGCCTCTGAGCAAATGTGTTTCAATCATTGGTGGTAAGATTTTAGATGTCTTAGCAGAGATATCTCATAGTTGCTTGCATGCCCTTCCTCCTGGGTGAGAGGGACTCACTTGAAATGTTCTTGAATTGGAAGATCCCTGATAGTGGTGGCATCCTGATGAAACTGTCATGGCCCCCATCATGGTCACCCAACTCCTTGTGCAGCCGGGGCACCTTGGTGTTTTGCATCCTTTTCCTCCACCTCCACTTCTTCCTCCTCTACCAACTCCGGCTCCACCTCTTCCTCGGATGAGCTATCTCCTTCCAGTGTCTCACCATGCTCAAGGTCATCTCAGGATAATCTCCATCTTTGACAGTGGAGCCTATGTGAAGGGCCATGTGATGAACAGCACATCAAACCACCACAGTGAGCGAGACCCTTGTGGGAGTGCATTGGAGAACACCATCTAACCAGTCCAGGCACCGGAAGTACCGGAGGAGACCAATTGCCTGCTCAATGGTTGTCCTAGTGGCAAGATGGCTTCGGATTATATCAGCTCTGTGTCTCTGTCTCAGGCTCCCATACAGGGATGAGTAGCCATCTCAAGAGATATCTCTTGTCCCCTACAATCCTCAGCATAATTTGAGGGGATGGAATGAAGCTCTGCGATAGCCTGGATTGGTGTAGGACAAAGGAAACATGGTACCTGCCGGGAAAGTGAGTGTGCGCAAAGAGGAAGCTCTTGTAGCTGCAGACCAAATGAGCATTGAGGGAGTAGAAGCCTTTACTGTTAATGAATCTCATTGGGTGCTCACTTGGTGACTTGATGGTCACATGGGTACAATGGATGTCACCCTGTGCCTGGGACAAGCCAGTGATGGCAATAAAACCTACTGCCCTGTGACCCTAAAAGGCCTCATCTGCCATGAAATGAATGGACTGTCCAGTCCTGGCAAATAGGGCATCAGCGAGCTACAGGATGCAGTGGTGTGCTGCCGTTTGCAAGATGCCATCAATGTCTGCAGCTGATATTTGGATGGAGCCAGAAGCAAAAGACCACAGTGACTTAGACAGTTACTGGCAGGGCATGCTGTGGGGTTTAAGGTCTTCAACAATGAGGGCACATCAGCACCATCTTCCTGGAGTGCTGTAGTCTCCTGTGGCACTGAGTCTCAGTCATCTCCAGGGTAGCTCCTTCTTTGGTGGTAGATTCTATGCAAAGGGTATGGCCCTCATGTCCTTCCTGTCTCTTGTTCCTCTCCTCAGCCTTCCTCGGGCCCAGGACTCTTCCCTTGCTGCTCCTCATTGCCATTGGGCCTAAAATCTGAGAGTTGTGCTCCCATTGCCAGCTGCAACCTTCCTTCTGCTCTGCCAGCTGCCCAATTGTCCTCAGTGGCTTTGACCCTGCTCTCCTGACTCCACAATGCCAGCACGGTGATGACCCTCTGCAATTCCCAAACGCTGACTGCCAGCTAACTCTGCCGCCTGAACAGTTTTAAGGTTTCTATTTCCCATTAGCTGAACCCCCTGCACACCACTGAAACTTTTATGGCACTGGGTAATCTCCTGGGGTGGCCATGACGGGCTTCCCATTCTGTACCAATTTCCCTTCACCTTGTCTGCCCCAGATAGCGTGTGTAGCCCCTGCAGCTCCATGAAGTTTTCAACTCTCCAGATTAATGGGCTCTTAATGAACTCTCCATGCAGCTGAATGGGCAATCGATCTGTTTTCACCTGTTCTATAACCCCTGCCAAAGTAGAATGTTACAGCACAGAAATAGAGCTTCTGCACATCAAGTCCATGTTGCCGTTTTTCTCTGCATGAGGCAATGCTCCTACTCACTCCTCACAGCCTTTAATATTTCTCTTTTCCAAGTTATCTATATTCCTATTTTTGGCCATGTTTAGTGGCAGCACCCAGTGCAATGAATAATATTTAATGCACTGTTCATTTCAGACTTTCTGTATTGGAGTGTTGGTGGTCCAGGATCCAGTAACGCATCATGGAGAACAGGGAGCAACAACTGCTGTGTTGTCTTCTAGCTGCAATAAAAATGAAGAAACTGACTTTGGAATTTTCCCATTCATAAAACTACTTTTTTTTCCAATATTTAATTAATTGTCCTTATGATGTCCTTGTATCTTATTAGCCAGGTACTATTTTTCAGACTGCCCAGGCTCTGAATCCACCTTGCACTGTAAGTGTAATGTCTTCAAAGCACAGGTATCTCATTTTACCCATCATTTCCACAGTATAACCACCGAGTATCAGTTTTTCAACTATCCCATCACCAAGATCTCAGGCTCAGGACAAAAGCTGTCAGACATCTAATTACTGTTATTGGCTTTTTATCAGTCCTTCAATTAACCTGCATTTTGACCTCGAGCTTGGATAGCCATTATATAGAGGTTCATATTAGTATCCTACTCTCTGCAGCTCCTCATATATAAATGGTTCATTAGAATAATTAGTAATGTCCAGGGAGGCCATTAGCTGAATATCCTGAGAGGCAGTTTGTGTACATGCAAAGCAAAAAGGGGTTAGGAAACTGAAGCCTGCAATCTGTTACTTATCTACAACTAGGCAATTATTGTTTGGAGGTTCACTATGACCATTTTATTAATCTTATCCGTAATTACTGAAAACAATAAAACAGAGTCTTCTGTCCCAGTGGTTGCGTGGTTTGGAGCACTACCCTGTAAGATAAGGAGCTGTATAGACCTAGAAACAGTCAGATTATTATTGGTCTTTGTCACCTTAGCTACTCTCACCAATGGGTGTGATAGATCCATCATAAATAGCTTCCATAATCCTATAATAAAGACAGATATTCAGCAGGTCTGGCAGTATCTGTGGAGAGAGAAACAGAGTTGATGTATTGGGTCGGTGACCCTTCATCAGAATCAAATTCTCCTGAGTTAGGATGGGGAGGAATCAAGCAGGGCTCCAGTTCCTGCTCATTATCCATCAGTTAGGAAGACATGAAGAGGTTTGAACTCCTGGTTGAACAGCCTGCTGACATCAACCGTCTGAAATCTCATGTGAACAGTCTTCCTTAAAAAACATTGGAAGCAGACCCTTTGAACATTTTTAAGGCAGAGATAGACTCAGATAAGCAAGGAGGTGAAATGTGGGAATGTGGAGTTGAGGTTACAATCAGATCAGCCATGATCTTATTGAATGGCAGTGTAGGCTCGAGGGGCTGAGTGGCCTACACCTGCTCCCGATTCGTATGCATGTTAATCACCCAGGCAAAGTACTGGAGGGCAACTGGTGCAGGTAGAGCCAATCAGGAGAGGAGAGGTGAAGACCAACAATCGTAACCAACATCCAGTGGTAACAGGCAGCAGGGTTTTATTAATCTTGAAATATCAGCCCTACAGTCATCTGAGAACTCTGTGTTCCACCGACTCTGGCCCCTTGCACATCCCCAATTTTAATTGCTTCACCATTGGTGGATGTGGCTTTCGCTACCTAGGCCCTAAACTCTGAAATTGCCTCCTTAAAATTTTCTTCCTCTCTTCCCTTCTTTAATGCTCCTTAAAACTCCATGAGTCCTAATGCCTTCATCTTAGGCTTAGTCAGTTTTTGTTTGGTTATGCTGTTGTGAATTGCCTTGGGACCTTGGGATGTTTAACAACATTGAAGGCATGTCATAAATACAAAAACAAAAAAAATGCGGATGCTGGAAATCCAAAACAAAAACAGAATTACCTGGAAAAACTCAGCAGGTCTGGCAGCATCGGCGGAGAAGAAAAGAGTTGACGTTTTGAGTCCTCATGACCCTTCGACAGAACTTGAGTTTGAGTCCAAGAAAGAGTTGAAATATAAGCTGGTTTAAGGTGTATGGGGGGGCGGGGGGGGGGGGGGGGGGGGGGGGGGGGGGGGGGGGTGGGGGGGGGGGGGGGGGGGCAGAGAGAGAGAGAGAGAGAAGTGGAGGGGGGGGGGTGGTTGTAGGGACAAACAAGCAGTGATAGAAGCAGATCATCAAAAGATGTCAACAACAATAGAACAAAAGAACACATAGGTGTTAAAGTTGTTGATATTATCTGAATGTGCTAATTAAGAATGGATGGTAGGGCACTCAAGGTATAGCTCTAGTGGGGGTGGGGAGAGCATAAAAGATTTTAAGATATTTAAAAATAATGGAAATAGGTGGGAAAAGAAAAATCTATATAACTTATTGGAAAAAAAAAGGAAGGGGGAAACAGAAAGGGGGTGGGGATGGGGGAGGGAGCTCACAACCTAAAGTTGTTGAATTCAATATTCAGTCCAGAAGGCTGTAAAGTGCCTAGTCAGAAGACGAGGTATTGTTCCTCCAGTTTGCGTTGGGCTTCACTGGAACAATGCAGCAAGCCAAGGACAGACATGTGGGCAAGAGAGCAGGGTGGAGTGTTAAAATGGCAAGCGACAGGGAGGTTTGGGTCATTCTTGCGGACAGACCGCAGGTGTTCGCAAAGCGGTCGCCCAGTTTACGTTTGGTCTCTCCAATGTAGAGGAGACCACATTGGAAGCAACAAATGCAGTAGACTAAGTTGGGGGAAATGCAAGTGAAATGCTGCTTCACTTGAAAGGAGTGTTTGGGCCCTTGGACGGTGAGGAGAGAGGAAGTGAAGGGGCACGTGTTGCATCTTTTGCGTGGGCATGGGGTGATGCCATAGGAGGGGTTTGAGGAGTAGGGGGTGATGGAGGAGTGGACCAGGGTGTCCCGGAGGGAGCGATCCCTACGGAATGCTGATAGGGGGGTGAAGGGAAGATGTGTTTGGTGGTGGCATCATGCTGGAGTTGATGGAAATGGCGGAGGATGATCCTTTGAATGCGGAGGCTGGTGGGGTGATAAGTGAGGACAAGGGGGACCCTATCATGTTTCTGGGAGGGAGGAGAAGGCGTGAGGGCGGATGTGCGGGAGATGGGCCGGACACGGTTGAGGGCTCTGTCAACGACCGTGAGTGGAAAACCTCAGTTAAGGAAGAAGGAGGACATGTCAGAGGAACTGTTTATGAAGGTGGCATCATCGGAACAGAAGCGACGGAGGCGAAGGAACTGAGAGAATGGGATGGAGTCCTTACAGCAAGCGGGGTGTGAGGAGCTGTAGTCGAGGTAGCTGTGGGAGTCGGTGGGTTTGTAATGGATATTGGTGGACAGTCTATCACCAGAGATTGAGACAGAGAGGTCAAGGAAGGGAAGGGAAGTGTCAGAGATGGACCACGTGAAAATGATGGAGGGGTGGAGATTGGAAGCAAAATTAATAAATTTTTCCAAGTCCCGACGAGAGCATGAAGCGGCACCGAAGTAATCATCGATGTACCGGAGAAAGAGTTGTGGAAGGGAGCCGGAGTAGGACTGCAACAAGGAATGTTCCACATACCCCATAAAGAGACAGGCATAGCTGGGGCCCATGCGGGTACCCATAGCCACACCTTTTATTTGGAGGAAGTGAGAGGAGTTGAAGGAGAAATTGTTCAGCGTGAGAACAAGTTCAGCCAGACGGAGGAGAGTAGTGGTGGATGGGGATTGTTCGGGCCTCTGTTTGAGGAAGAAGCTAAGGGCCCTCAGACCATCCTGGTGGGGGATGGAGGTGTAGAGGGATTGGACATCCATGGTGAAGAGGAAGCGGTTGGGGCCAGGGAACTGGAAATTGTTGATGTGATGTAAGGTGTCAGAGGAATCACGGATGTAGGTGGGAAGGGACTGGACAAGGGGAGAGAGAAGGGAGTCAAGATAACGAGAAATGAGTTCTGTGGGGCAGGAGCAAGCTGAGACGATCGGTCTACAGGGGCAGTTCTGTTTGTTTTGGATTTCCAGTATCCGCAGTTTTTTTGTTTTTATCTCTGTGTTTAATTGACTGCCACTGCTCTTCAAGAAATGCCTACCTCCTTGAAGAAGTTCTGTTCTTTTCTGCGACAAGATTTCCGATCCTCTCTTTTGCCTTGCTCACCTTCATTGCTTTCCATTTCCCTCCTGGTGTTTGACAAGGTGTTTACTAAAACCCGCTTTCACAGCCATATCTCCTTTCTCAGTGACTGTCTCGGTCTCCGACTTACCCCATGTGGATTTCAACTGAAATTCCACCCCTCATGTTTCGAACCCACCCAGGATTACAGGAATCTCCGGGACATAAAACGTTTCTCGGACTGCTGTTCCCGTCACATTCTGAGATCCACACTCAGTGCCATGCGCCGCCATATGAACACACTCGACCTCTCCCTCCAGCAGCACCGCCGTACCCTTTTTCAAAGCTGCGCGTGCCCCCAGTTTCATTTTATTCTTCGGCTCATCCGACGCCTCAACAAGAAACTTTTTCTCTTTCTCTCAAGTGCTAAGGAACGCAAGCTCCAACAACTCATCGACACCAACACCCATCTAGGACCCTCCACCCCTGCCCGTCCCTCCGTCCCCACCCCATCTTCGAAACCCAACCCCAGCCGTGTATTCACTATACCCCCTGACCTTCCCCTCTCCGATGCTGAACGTTCAGTGCTCAGCAAAGGACTTAGTTTCATACCCTTACGCCCTCACCTCAATGAATTGCGGGCTCGGCATGATGCTGAACTCTTCTTCCGCCGTCTTCGTCTCCGGGCTCACTTCTTTGGGCAGGAGTCCTCTCCCAGTTCCAATATTCTCCCTCCACCTGGACCCCTCCCTCTGGATTCTTAACTTCTCTTGATCTTTTCATTGAGAACTGTCGGCGCGACATTAGTCGTCTCAATTTCTCTGCTCCTCTCACCCATTCTAACCTGTCTCTCTCTGAACTTACTGCACTCCATTCTCTCAGGTCCAACCCTGACATTGTCATCAAACCTGCTGACAAGGGTGGTGCTGTTGTTGTCTGGTGCACTGACCTCTACCTCGTGGAGGCTGAGCGTCAACTCGCAGACACTCCCTCCTACCTCTCCCTGGACCATGACCCCACCACTGAACATCAAGCCATTGTTTCCAGGACTGTCACTGACCTCATCTCCTCTGGGGATCTCCGTCCCACAGCTTCCAACCTGATAGTCGCCCAACCTCGGACAGCCCACTTCTATCTCCTACCCAAAATCCACAAACAGAACTGCCCCGGTAGACCGATCGTCTCAGCTTGCTCCTGCCCCACAGAACTCATTTCTCGTTATCTTGACTCCCTTCTCTCTCCCCTTGACCAGTGCCTTCCCACCTACATCCGTGATTCCTCTGACACCTTACGTCACATCAACAATTTCCAGTTCCCTGGCCCCAACCGCTTCCTCTTCACCATGGACATCCAATCCCTCTACACCTCCATCCCCCACCAGGATGGTCTGAGGGCCCTTAGCTTCTTCCTCGAACAGAGGCCTGAACAATCCCCATCCACCACTACTCTCCTCCGTCTGGCTGAACAATTTCTCCTTCAACTCCTCTCACTTCCTCCAAATAAAAGGTGTGGTTATGGGTACCCGCATGGGCCCCAGCTATGCCTGTCTCTTTATGGGGTATGTGGAACATTCCTTGTTCCAGTCCTACTCCGGCCCACTTCCACAACTCTTTCTCCGGTACATCGATGATTACTTCGGTGCCACTTCATGCTTTCGTCGGGACTTGGAAAAATTTATTAATTTTGCTTCCAATCTCCACCCCTCCATCATTTTCACGTGGTCCATCTCTGACACTTCCCTTCCCTTCCTTGACCTCTCTGTCTCAATCTCTGGTGATAGACTGTCCACCAATATCCATTACAAACCCACCGACTCCCACAGCTATCTCGACTACAGCTCCTCACACCCCGCTTCCTATAAGGACTCCATCCCATTCTCTCAGTTCCTTTGCCTCCGTCGCTTCTGTTCTGATGATGCCACCTTCAAAAACAGTTCCTCTGACATGTCCTCCTTCTTCCTTAACCGAGGTTTTCCACCCACGGTCGTTGACAGGGCCCTCAACCGTGTCCGGCCCATGTCCCGCACATCCGCCCTCACGCCTTCTCCTCCCTCCCAGAAACATGATAGGGTCCCCCTTGTCCTCACTTATCACCCCACCAGCCTCCGCATTCAAAGGATCATCCTCCGCCATTTCCGCCAACTCCAGCATGATGCCACCACCAAACACATCTTCCCTTCTCCCCCCTTATCGACATTCCATAGGGATCGCTCCCTCCGGGACACCCTGGTCCACTCCTCCATCACCCCCTACTCCTCAACCCCCTCCTATGGCACCACCCCATGCCCACGCAAAAGATGCAACACGTGCCCCTTCACTTCCTCTCTCCTCACCGTCCAAGGGCCCAAACACTCCTTTCAAGTGAAGCAGCATTTCACTTGCATTTCCTCCAACTTGGTCTACTGCATTCGTTGCTCCCAATGTGGTCTCCTCTACATTGGAGAGACCAAACGTAAACTGGGCGACCGCTTTGCAGAACACCTGCAGTCTGTCCGCAAGAATGACCCAAACCTCCCTGTCGCTTGCCATTTTAACACTCCACCCTGCTCTCTTGCCCACATGTCTGTCCTTGGCTTGCTGCATTGTTCCAGAGAAGCCCAACGCAAACTGGAGGAACAACACCTCATCTTCCGACTAGGCACTTTACAGCCTTCCGGACTGAATATTGAATTCAACAACTTTAGGTTGTGAGCTCCCTCCCCCATCCTCACCCCCTTTCTGTTTCCCCCTTCTTTTTTTTTCCAATAAATTATATAGATTTTTCTTTTCCCACCTATTTCCATTATTTTTAAATATCTTAAAATCTTTTATGCTCTCCCCACCCCCACTAGAGCTATACCTTGAGTGCCCTACCATCCATTCTTAATTAGCACATTCGTTTAGATAATATCACCAACTTTAACACCTATGTGTTCTTTTGTTCTATTTTCGTTGACATCTTTTGATGATCTGCTTCTATCACTGCTTGTTTGTCCCTACAACCACACCAACCCCCCCCCACTTCTCTCTCTCTCTCTCTCTCTCTCTGCACCCCCCACACACCTTAAACCAGCTTATATTTCAACTCTTTCTTGGACTCGAACTCAAGTTCTGTCGAAGGGTCATGAGGACTCGAAACGTCAACTCTTTTCTTCTCCGCCGATGCTGCCAGACCTGCTGAGTTTTTCCAGGTAATTCTGTTTTTTTATGTCATAAATACAAGTTGTGCTGAATTAACATGCAAGCACTTAACTGAACCGTGTTAAGCCTCTTGTTGCCTGTTCAGTGAGGGCTTAACTCATTTAAAATAAATGGATTAATAGTACAAGATGTAATTTCCAGACCCTTAACATTTAAAGACTGGCTAAGGTTGGCAACCATCATATTGGGATAGCAAACAGTTTCTACAGACTTAATAAGAAAAATGTTTGAAGTCTAAACTAAAAACATGAAACATTGAAAAAAATAGTCCAGGTCAATCAACATCAGTAAACAGAAGGGGAAAAGTTACCTTTGGGGTCTGGGCCTTTTCTTATACTTGTACATTGGAAGATAGAGAGGAACTTGATAGGGGAGGAAAGGGAAGAGCAGATAAATTTACAGGATACTAAAAATACTGATTTCAACCATAGTGAGGAGTTAATGGCTGAAATATATCTACTGGATACCAGTTGTGGCTCTGTGGCAGCAATCTCACCTCTTTCATTAAATTGGAGGTTTGACTACTATTCCAGGCACTTGAACAAAGAACCAAAGCTGTCACTACAGTGTAGTACTGAAGGAGTGCCCCACTGTCAGAGATGCCATCCTTCAGATGAAATATTAAATATTGGCCCCATTTTCTATCTCAGGTGGATATAAAAGATCCATGGCAATATTTGAAGAAGAGCTAGGGATGTGAAGGCACAAATTTTCATCCTCGGGTCGGGTGCACAGAGATGGGAGAAATCCCAGCTCTGCGAACCTGACCTTTAAAACTGGCCACCCACAGGTTGTATTTTCAGTCGGTGGGGGGAGTGGGCGAAATAGAAGTCAAGGTTGGCGACCCTGGAACAAGAGCGGACATTGCCATGTGTGGAGGTGGACTGGGCAGAAAGCCTGCCTCTGTGCACCAGCACTGTGTTTAAATAAATAAAAAATAATGATAGAACAAAAAAACCCTTCCAGCCCTCATCCCTCACCCTCCATTCACTCCCTATGCCCCTTTCATGCCAACCCATGCTCTTAGCCACTTCCATGGTCCTTCATACCCAATGCCAATGCATGTCCTTCACCCATCCCCATGGCCCCTCACACTGACATGCCAACTCAGTGCCAACTCATGCCCCCATACACCACCCTTTGTCTGTACCCCCTCTATGCCAACTCATCTAGTATCCTTGGACACTTCCTTGACAACTTGGCACTTCCTTCACAGTTTTGAAAGCTGGACAGTTCTTTAGCAGTTCGTTGACAGCTGGACAGTTCTTTGACGGCTGGACAATTTCAATGAGTTTGTGCGTAAAAAGTGCATAATCATGTTCACTCCTAACAATCCCAAATGGTTCTTATTTCCCCTAAAGGGTGCTTTACCTCTCTCAAGGGGTGCCTTACCTCTACCAAAGGTTTCCTGGGACCCTATCCAATGCCATGGCTATCCAAACAAATCCAGTAATTTCAGACCTCCTGTAAATTGGTAAAATCTGCACACTTTGGATTTCACACTCCTGGCCTACCAAATCCCACTTCAGTAGAGACAGCTGGCAATTTAAATGGCCAGCTGCTTCCACAAATCAAGCATGCAGGATTCCCGGCCCAACTCCAGACCCACCCCTACACAAATTGAACGTGCCATGTTCGGAGGCAGAATTTAGAATTTTCAGTCATTTCTGGGATTTTTGCCACAACGGAGAGCCTCTCCATCTTAGCAAAAATCTGGGCCAAACAGTTGCTTGGTAGTATAGAACTCAAATATTGCAGAAAAGAGAGACATGTTGCCAAAGCTTTTCATCTAGCACTCATCAGGACCAATGCAAGAATGCCAAATTTCAAATGATCACAACAATTTATACTACAGGAGAAAAGAGTGCTGATATGGCCTGTGTGCCTGACAATACACAGGCACTATGTTGAAGTAATTGGCTGATCAAATCAAACAGCACATTCCTTCAGTTGTTTGTAATAGGCAGAGTACCAATCTTATGCAACCAACCCATGCTTGCAAAATCCAAAACACAAAGTTTTGTTGTACTCGATGAACAATCCTGAGTGTGCAAATAGCTACACTAACAACCAATTTAAGATAATCAGTCAAGCTCATAACATGGCTCCTTTATGCTTGCTAGAAGTGACATACATTTATACACAGGGACATGTTCTCTGCGAACAAACAGAATATGTTGGACCTTTTTTTAATTACCCTGGAACTTGTGGAGCCTACAGTTCCCCGTTGCTATCTCCAAAGCAATGCCTGTGCCAATCAGAGTCAATTTGCTAACCAATCAGCCTTTTCCAAGCACCGTTTTCTCCTGTAGTATAAATAGTTGTAATAGTTTGAAATTTTGTATTTTTGCATTTGTCTTGATGAGTGCAAGACAAAAGGTTTTTGCAACATGTCTCTCTTTTCACCAATATTCAAGAGCTGGGGAGTTCTCCCCAGTGTTTTGATGAAAGATCATCTTGACTTGTAATGTTAACTCTGTTTCTCTGCACAGATGCTGCCTAACCTGCTGAGTATTTCCAGCATTTTTTTTGTCTTTTATCTCAAAAAAATTGTTCATATTTGAAACAACAATAACTTGCAGTTGCATAGTGCCTTTAAAGTACTATTACAAAATGCTTCACAGGGAGGTTATCAAACACTGAGCCACATGCAGAGATACTAGGACAGGTGGTCAAAAACTTGGTAAAATAGGTTTTAAGGAGAATCTTAAAAGCAGAAGATAGAGGATTAGTGAGGAAATTCAAGGCCAGAAATTTCACGTGCAGCGGGACCTGCACACTGACGTGTAAAATGACGTGCAGTGATGTCTGGCATGGGTCCCAACGTCACCGTGTGTCATTCAGATATTTCATTCGGCGGGTGTGCACCAGATGCGGCTGCGTGCCCGCTGAACTGTCAAGGGCAGCTTTGTGTCTCAGGGAGGTTTCTGTGCTATTTCGTGCGCATGCACGAAAGAGCACAGGCTCCGACTCTCCCTCTTCCCCCCCCGCCTGCACAGGTAGCGCTGCGCTACCGGCTGTGCGTCATGCTGGGCGGGCCTTAATTGGCCTGCCCATGTGAAATGGCAGCATGGAACCGATCGCGGGCAGCAATCAGCTCCGTGCCCGCTCCCTACTGGCCTGCCTAACAGGGAGACAATTCTTCCCCAAGAGTTTAGGTCTTTGGCACCTTAAGGCAAAGCCATCAATGGTGCAGCGATGAAAATTGGGGATGTGCAAGTAGATGGATTGGAGGAGAGAAGAGATCTTTGTTGGTTGGAGGAGGTTACAGTAAGGGAAGGGTGAGGCCATAGAGGTATTTGAAAACAAGGGTGAGAATTTTCAAATCAAGATGTTGCCAGATCAAGAATAACAAACAACTTGCGAACTCAAAGATCTCTGAGGATTGTAGGGCTTGAGGAGGTTACAGACATAGGGAAAGGCTCTTCAATGCTTTTTGACTTTGCTCTGTGACAGGCGTCAACATTCCTGGCACTTTTGTCTATTCTTCATTCGAGTGACACACTCGTTGCTTTCAGTCTCCAGTTCTGATAAACAGCGTACACTCATTGTTATCTTTTCCTTTCTCTTTACTCACAAACTAATTGTGTGCATTTTCAAGTTTTCTGACCTGGGTTTTAATGTTTCCTTTATACATTGTACCTCTGCCAAGGGCAAGGCATTTACGCAGTTTGTGCAGGCTCAGTGGGTTAAAATGCACTAGGGATTAAATTGTTTTTAGGAATAGTTGTTCATGCTTTGCCACTTTCTTCCCTTGCCCCCTCCCCCAAAGTTTTCCTTTGAACTTCTCCAGTACCATTCCCCTGCAGAAGCTGCAATTGTCCTTGATGTTAGTTAATGTATGATGAGTTTGTTATCCACAGACACAACTAAAGGAAATGGCAAAATAAATAAAAGGATCTTTCTTCCACCCCAAGGCATCCAGACGTGAAGTCCATATGGGCCCATGAGCAGAGATGTGGAAAGAGTACATTAAAAAAGGTACGTTTAATGTTTTTCATTAATCCTTTGAATCTACTTTGCCTATTAAATTGTGAATAACATAACATTTCTCCATTATATTCTTGAAAAGTTTAAATTCCCTTTCAGTTTTGTTTCTTTCAATAAAATACATTCATAAAGTTAATTATTTGCAGCTACTTCTAGATAAGAATATTTGTAAATAAAACACATTAATTTCTTGTATCATAGTATCCTATTATTATCTGTAAATATATTCATTAACTTTGTCAGCAATATTGTTCTGAGCCTTTTGTAAACCTAACAAAACAGTGATGCTATGTTGTGCTTGGCTTGGTTGTGTTAATTTTCTGTTTCTAAGAAACGGTCTCCATATTGTCCCTACTTATTGTGCAACCTGATCCTCACTAATAGAATACTACTGTTGGCATAATCTTAATCTATCACAATTAATAATAGTGCTAATTAATAATAGCATATTATTAAATTATCCTCTGCTTTTCACAAACCCAATTTACATTTACTGAAAAATCTGGGGTAGATTTGATGTGTCTTCCACAATAGTTGATGATATTGGGCTATAATTCTATCTATAGGTGGTGATAAGTGGAGCTCCATGGAGTTCACTGCACTGTCTGCGTTGTTTAGCGCTATTTGCAAAAAGCCTGAGGAGGCTACTATGAGTAAAAACAAAAACTCCGCAAGGAAGCTGACTCACTCAGGAAGTTAAGGATAGTATTGGATTGAAAGAAGAAGCTTACAATCTTGCAAAAAATAGTAGCAAGTCTAAGGTTTGGGAGTGTTTTAGAAACCAGTAAAGGTCCACCAAAAAGTTGATAAAAGGGGAAAATATAGAATATGATTGTAAACTAGCCAGAAATATAAAAACAGATTGTAAGAGCTTTTATAAGTATATAAAAAGGAAAAGGATAGCTAAAGTAAACATTGGTCCCTTAGAAGCAGGAGAAATTATCAGGAAGAATAATGGAACGGTGGAGGCATTGAACAACTATTTTGTGTCTGTCTTCACAGCAGAAGACATAAGTTTCATACCAGAAGTTATCAGTAACCTAAGGGCTAAAAGGAGTAAGGAAATTAATAACAGCAGAGAAAAAGTATTGGAGCAACTTAAGGGACTAAAATCCAACAAATTGCTGGGACTTGATGGCCTACAACCTAGAGTTCTAAAAGAGAGCTAGAGAAAATGGGTGTACTGGCTATGATTTTCCAAAATTCCTTAGATCCGGGATTGGTCCCATTAGATTGGAAGTTGGCAAATGTTACACTGCTTTTCAAGAAAGGAAGGAGAGAGAAAATGGTGAACTACAGGCCAGTTAGCCTAATGTCAGTCTTTGGGAAAATGCTGGAATCTATTTTTAAGCAAGTCTTAACAACGCACTTAGAAAAGAATAGTATGAGTTGAACAAGTCAACATGATTTTAAAAAAGGGAAATCCTGACTGACAAATTTATTAGAGCTTTATAAAGATGTAACTAGTAGGGTAGATAAAGGGGAACTAGTAGATATATTTACCTGGATTTTCAATAGGCATTTGATAAGATGCCACACAGAAGGTTAATAGGCGAGATAAGAACTCATGGAATTGGGGGTAATATATTAGCATGGATAGAGGATTGGTTAATGGACAGGAAGCAGAGAGTGGGCATAAACAGAGCATTTTCAAGTTGGCAGGCAGTGAACAGTGGAATTCCAAAGATTCACATCCCTTTGACTGAAGTAATTTCTCCTCATCTCAGTCTTAAATGATCAACCCCTTATCCTGGGATTGTGCCCCCATGTTTTAAATTCCCTGACCAGCAGAAACACTCTCTCAGTATCCACCCTATCAAGCCCTTCAGAATCTTGTATGTTTCAATGAGATGGTCTTCATTCTTCTAAACTTCAGAGAATATAGGCCCAATTTACTCACCCTCTCATCATAGGACAACCCCCTCATCCCAGGGACCAATTTAGTGAACATTTGATGTACCCCCTCCAATGCGAGTATATCCTTTCTTAAATGTGGAGACCAAAACTACACATAGTATTCTAGATGTGGTCTCACCCTGTACAATTGTAGTAATTTATTCTGAATTCTGAACGTTTTATTGAACATCAACACTTAGAAGTTTCTCACCTTTCAAAGAATATTCTGCTTCTCTATTCTTACGACTAAAGTGAATAACTTCAAACTTCCCTATATTATACTCCATCTGCAACCTTGTTGCCCACTCACTTAACCAGTCTATATCTCTTTGCAGCCTTTTTGTATCCTCCCCACAGTTTACCTTTACACCTATCTTTCCATCATCAGAAAACTTAGATACATTACTCTGTGTCTCTTCATCTAAGACATTAATATAGATTGTAAATAGCTGAGGCTCCAGCGCTGATCTAATGACCCATGTACTGTCTTTATCTGATATCCAAATACACTCAACAAGAGTCACTAGGCAGCAATTAGGAGCAGGAACCCTGCCTGATTTTTACCCTTCTCCAACCCAGCAGTACTCAGGCCAATCTTATAGCTGCATTAATTGAACGGAGCTAATTCAACATACAGTTGGGAACAAAAGTTGGAACAGTCTGTGAGACTCAGCTGTTCAGAGTTTTTGGGGAGTTGAGTTGAAGTACCACACTGAGTTATTCATTTGCCCAAATGTCATAGATATAAAATAGACCTGCATATAAAAATATGGTATAACCAGCATCCAGCGTAATCTTGGAACTCTGTTGTTCCAACTACAGATGCCACTTTATCCATTTTATACTTGCTTTATCACCTCATTAACACAGCAATTCCCTGGCAGCTTTCTGTATCCTCGCTGTAAAATCAATTCCAATCTTTGTACATTTACAATAGCAAAATACTGCAGATCTGGAAATCTGAATGGAAAACAGAAAATGCTGGAAATACACAGCAGGTGATGCAGCATCTGTGGAGAGAAACAGAGTTAACAAGAAACAGAGTTAATCAAGGCGATGGGGTCTAACCTGTTGGCTGGAGAGTCATCAGGAGTCCCACATTGCCTCTTGGAGAAGGTCTGCCAAACTAAATGCTGATCAGCCCCTTAAATGGTCTGTGGCAGGCCTTCGCCAGGATTAGGGACCATGGGGGTGGAAATAGCAAGGACAGGGGCAGTACTTTCAGCGGGCACCCTCCCCACTCAACCCTGTTCCCGAGGCTGAGTCCCTCGATCAGGTACAGAGTACCTGTGAATGAGGGCCCCCCCAGGAGCTCTCAAGCAACCATGACGCGGTTTGCTTTTCAGGCTTCCCACGTAGTGACTGTCCCGCCCACTGCTGGTTTAATACTAGGGGTGATGAAATGATGGCCTCAAGTGATTATTAATTGCCCACTTAAGGGCCTCAATTGGTAGCGGGGTAGGAAGGCCATTTATGTGCCTTCCTGCCGCAGACCTAATCCGGGCAGAGGCGGGAAGGCAGCAGGATCCCCACCTGGCATCCTCCTGTTGAGTTAATTGCCCCCTGCCTTCAAACTCACTTTGGGGAGGACATTAAATTCTGCCCAACATTTCAGGTTGATGACCCTTCATCAGAACTAAGGAAGGATAGAAATGTAATAGTTTTTGAGCAAGGATGAGGAATGAAGAACAAAAGGGATGGTTTCTGAAAGGGTGGACTGCAGGAGAGATTAAATGTCAAAACATTTCAAGGTAGAAAAGCCAAAGGGAGTGGTAATGGGTAAAGTAGAGAAACTAAACGTGTGTCGATGAGGTGTGAATGGCTGGATAGCAGCTATCTAAACGCAAAGTAAAGAGGTAAAGAAGGAAATGAGAAAAACTGAACCGGCACAAAAATGCCACACATTCTTCAAATCAATATGGACTCACCAGCTTTGAATTTCATTTGAGATTTGTCTACCTCAATAAATAATCTCTTTCTCTAATCTCTCCGTCTGGCAGCATTTACTTTTGATACTAAGGTAATTTTTAAATAATAAGCAGTGTAATTATAATATACATAGGAGTTGCGGAAACCATGTACAAATTCATTGCTGATGCCAAATTGGAGGTATTGAAAATTGTAATGATAGTTGTGGAATACTGTAGGAGTGCCACAGGGATCAGTGCTGGGGCCTCAACTATTTACAATCCATAGTAATGATTTAGATGAAGGGACAGTCTGTATTGTAGCTAAATTTGCTGATGACACAAAAATAGGTAGAAAAGCAACTTGTGAGGAAGGTATAAAGTGTCTGGAAAAGGGATATGAATAGGTTAAGCGAATGGAAAAAGAAATGCCAGATGGAGTATAAAGTAAGAAAATGTGAGGTTGTCCACTTTGGTGAGAAGAATAGAAAAACAGAACATTCTTTAAATGGAGAGACACTGCAGAATGTTGTGATACAAAGGGATCTGGGTGCCCTCGAACATAAATCACGAAAGGTTAGCATGCAGGTACAGCAAGGCATTAGTAAGACAAATGGAATGTTGGCCTTTATTGCAAGTATAGAAGTATTATTACAGTTGTGGAGGGCATTGGTAAGACCAACATAGAGTCCTGTGTACAGTTTTGGTCACTGTTTTTAAGGAGGGATATACTTGCATTGCAGGCAGTTCAGAGAAGGACACTAAGCTGATTCCTGGAATGAAGGGGTTGAGCAGGTTGGGCCTATATTCATTGGAGTTTAGAAGAATCTTATTCAATATTCTGAGGGGGCTTGTGTAGATGCTGAGAGGATATTTCCCCTTGGGGGTTAATCTAGAAAGGGGTGGGGGTGTGGGGGCAGGGGGTTGGGGTGGGGAGACAAAATAAGTGCTCTCCCATTTAAGAAGGAGATGAGCAGAAATTTCTTGTCTCAGAGGGTCATTAGTCTCCAGAATTCCCTTCCACAGAGAACAGTGGAGGTTGGGTCATTGAATATATTCAAGGCTGAGTTAGATAGATTCTTGATCTAAAGGGAGTCAAGGGTTAAGGGGCAGGCAGGAAAGTGGAGTTAAGGCCACAATCAGATCATCTTATTATGGAGCAGAGTTGCAGGGACAAATGGCCTACTCCTGTTCCTATTTCTTATGTTCATCTAAAAACATAGATAGAACAGTGGATAGATAGATAGTGGATAGTAGCTCAATGTTAGAAAAAATGAAGCCATTTTGGAAACCAGAATAGGGGAAGGATATCCATCTGAAACTGTAATATTTTAAACTGAATGTTGAGGATCAGGAAAGAAAATACTCATAGTAACAGTGTCTCATGATCTCAGGATTTCCCAACTGTTTTACAACCAATAAAATATTTTTAAAGTCTAGTCATTGTTGTCCTTTTGGAAAGCAATAATTTGTACACTAACAGCAAAGATGCACAAACAGCTTTGAGAAAATGCCCAGATAATCTGTTTCAGTGATATTGTTCAAGGGATAATTGTTAATGGTGCTGGGAGGGTGAACCCTTGTTCTTCTTTGAAATAATATCATGGGATGTTTTATGTTCACCTGAGAGGCAGACAGGGCCTCAGTTGAACATTTCATCTGAAAAATGGCCAAGCCTTGAGCTAAGATGTTCCAGTGTAGCTACAGCACTGTGTCACGGACAGGGTTTATGTGTTTTATTGATGGCCATGATCAAAGTATGTTTGTGTGAGGTTAGTGTGTATTTTTACCCTCAAAGTGGTCTGTTTCAATTTACATAATTCCAGCAGCAGGCTTTTGGGAATTTAAAAATAAAGAAGATTAGTTATGATCACACAATTGCCCTGAAGGTCTAAAATGCAACGTCTCATATACACTATCACACACACACAGATTGAATACAGATGATGAATAGAAACAATATGATTGCAATTTGGAATAATTCCAGTCTTTTTTGTAGCAGGCTTTAAGTTTTTTTAGATGAATTAATGCTTTAGCTGGAGTAGGGGTCTTGTAAAAACAGAGGATTCTCAGTAAGCTGTGAGGCTTCTTGTAGTTGAATTTCCAGGTGAACTTGAAATTGGAACAGGTTGGGGGGGAGGGTCCTTCTCCCACCTTCAAGGTTTGGCTGTATGTTACCTTGGTTGCATAGTTGCCTTGCAGCTGGCTTCAATGGCTTTTCAGGTGGTCTTTCTGACAGTATCTCTTCCAGGACAACTTCTACTGTTATTTCTAAGGCTGTATTTGCTGCCAACGTGGTGCATGTGCAATTGTACCAACGTGACATTGTTGTGAGTGAAGGGTTCCATGTGCTGGTGATGTCTGTGTACACCAAACTCCTGATTTCGCTGTTTCTCAGTGAAGCGACCTATTGTTCTTGCTGTCATTCAAATTTAAGTTGCCTAATCTTGGTTCAAAAGTTCATACAATTCCCTTATAGGATTCTAATTTTCATCTGACTCCTTACAGCAATGCAGTAGCAAGCTACCCTCTTATGCATCACAAAAGGCTGATAAATAAAGAGCAAACAAAGACAGAATTGTCATGAAGGTATAATTTTTTCTGGTTTATTGTAAGGTAGATTTATAGGGGTAAGTATACTTAGGTTTGTCTGTGTGTGATTTAATTACATTTGAAGTCGAGTAGACTACAAGCTTTAACTCATCAAAAGAAACTAGGTGCTTGACATGCTAATGAGTAAACATGGATGCTGCCTTAGCATGTAAGGTGTGAAGGGAATTTGCATTTTTAGATCGATGAAGGGAGATTTGGCTTTAGAGGGATATCAGTCTGTTTACAAATAGCCAGATAAGCAAGGCTAAGGAATGTGATTATTTTTTCAAAAGGTTACTGACAATAAATAGTTGCAACATGAAAGTTTTTTATATTGTGAGGAAGATACAGTTTCAAAAACATATGAAACAATAGAATTTACATATTAAAAAAGAGAGAACCATATATAAAGGAGAGTGAGGCTATGTGTCAGGAGAAGATATTGTGAGATCTAACAGAAGTGTGTGAAGTTGCTATTAAGCAGCCTTAATGAAACCTCCAGTATTTTTGCATAAGCCTGCTACTAAAACTGAAGCTGGAGAAAAATCATTTGGAATTCCGTTGTCCAGGGTAATGTGTTAATTTGCTGAATCTGTTTAAAATCTAAAATCTATTTCGAACCATTGCCTTAAAGGGGGTGTAACTGGGAGTCAGGTTAATTAGGAATTTTAAGAGTTATTATAGTAGTAATTTGTAGTCCTATGTATATGCTTTAAATCTTTTCCTATGTTAATAAGTATTTTAATTTAGTTCTTTTTAATCTCAAAATCTTGGTGTATTTATTACTTTTGAACTCAGTGTACCCTTTGCGTAATAAATACAAATTGCAAAACCATTTTATAGTGTGACCATGTTTCCCACATGGATTTGGTCCACCTGGCACATTTCATTTGCCGCGTCACAACAGGGTTATTTTCCTCGCAAACTCCAAAATGTCTCATTTTCTTTCTTATTAAATGTGATAATAAGATAAAGTTGATAATATGCAGTTATGTAATTGTCCAAAGCTGATGAAAATGGATTATTCCAGAAACTGATGAGTCTCTTGCACAATTAGATTGTGAAACAGTGCTGTGATGTTTGTGTGGCTCTACATTGCTCTCATTGTGGTATGTATGCGGTTGCATTGAGAGTTTTTTTTTCAGTATTTGAAAGAAAAATAAGGCATAATACTTGAGGTATATAAATAGTTGGAAATAAATAGCTGTTAATTGGGAATTGGAAGGGAGGGAGGAACTCAGGAGAATTAAAATCACCAGGGAAGTGGTACTTAGCAAATTGTTGGAACTGCGGGCTGACAAGTCCCCAGGTCCTGACGGACCCCATCCTAGGGTCTTAAAAGAAGTGGCTAGTGAGATTGTTGATGTGTTTGTTTTAATTTTCCAAAATTGACTAGATTCGGGGAAGGTTCCATTAGATTGCAAAATAGCTAATGTAACTCCTTTTAAAAAAAACTGAAAGCAGCAAACTATAGGCCAGTTAGCTTAACGTCTGTCATAGGGAAAATTTGAGAAGCTATTATTAAAAACGTTTTGGCGGGGCACTGTTACGACCACAATCGATGTTATTCACTGAGCAACCCAGAAGGAAACTTGTCTTACTGATGTTAACTTTTTTTTGCATTTGAGAACTACTGATCCCAGAAGCATTAAATCCTAGTAACAATTTTAGGAACTTTAAAATTAAAAGGTCTATTAACAAAAAAGTTTAAGCACAACAAAATTAAAATTACACAGTTAAGCAGTCTTACAAAACATTCCCCCAAAAAACCCACTTGATCAAAACACGTAAGTAAATTACTTGGCAACAGCTCCCTTACAGATTTTTACTCAAAATATCAAATAATATTACCCAAGGCAAAACTGCTGCTACTTTAATAAAAGGTATACCGCACGACTTCTCACTCTCTTCCACTCTGCTGTGAAAACCCCAGAAAGAAAGGTTCAGAAACAGACTGCTTTCTGAAAAAAAAAGACTTCTCTGGCTTGAAACTGGATGACTGCTTCAAATTGACAACTTTTCTCAGCACAGAGCTGGTCTCAGGACAGCTCCCCACAAGCCAACACAACTCAACTAAACATCTTTCCTTAAATACCCATTTCCCCTTTGACCTTAGACTCCATTGTTCTAAGCACCTCTTTGTATTCAATTTTTCCAAAATAATAAAATATTTCATGTCTTCCTATTGCCTCCACTTTCAGGTAAAATAAAATTTAATAACCTTCCCTTGTTTACCTATGAAACCTGTAAGTTGTAAAAGCCCATTGTCACTTCCAAAGTCTCTTTGAAACTTAACAGCTGAAATGTCAAGTTCCTACTTGTCTTATAATGCAAATTTCTAACACAACATATTTACTCATACATTCAGCTTCACCATAGCCTCTCATTACAAATGCATACATTTAATGCCTTTACCTTTCTCTGCTCCCACAGGCAAGTTGTCTTTACTAACCTTCCCCTGGTTTAATCTCTCTCACACACACACACACTCTCATTCACTCACTCACTTCCTTCTTTATAAAATATCCCATGTTTCTAAAAATATACTCTTAAAAATACATCTTCACAGCATTTAAATAAATTTAGGGTAATCAGGCAGAAGCAACGTGGCTATGTGAAAGGGAAATCATGTCTAACCAATTTATTGGAGTTCTTTGAAGATGTAACAGGTGCTGTGGATAAAGGGGAACCTGTGGATACACTGTACTTAGATTTTCAGAAGGCATTTGATAAGGTGCCTCATCAAAGGTTATATGGAAAATAAAAGCTCATAGTGAAGGGGGTAACATTGGCATAGGTAGCTAACAGAAAGCTGAGAGTAGGCATAAGTGGCTTATTTTCTGGTTGGCAGGATGTGACAGGGATCAGTGCTGAGGCCTCAACTCTTAACAATTTCTATAAATGATTTGGATGAAGGGGCCAATCATACAGTTGCTAAATTTGCTGATGACACAAAGATAGGTAGGAAAGTAAGTTGTGAAGAGGATATGAGGAGGCTACAAAAGGATGTAGATAAGTAATTGGCAAAGATCTGGCAAATGGAGTATAATGTAAGAAAATATGAGGTTATCCATTTTGGCAGGACGAATAAAAAAGAGGCATATCTCAATGGTGAGGGATTGCAGAGCTCTGAGATGCGGAGGGATATGGGTGCATAAATCACAAAAGTTTAATATGCAGCAGCGGCAAGTATTTAGCAAAGCTAATAGAATGTTATAATTTATTGCAAGGAGAATTGAATACAAGACTAGGGAGGTTATGCTTCAGTTGTACAGGGCATTGGTGAGACCACATCTGGAGTATTGTGTATAGTATTGGTCTCCTTATTTAAGGAAAGATGTAAATGCATTAGAAGCAGTTCAGAGAAGGTTTACTAGATTATTACCTGGAATGGGCAGGTTGTCTAATGAGGAACTCCATAGGAGTTCAGAAGAGTAAGAAGCAACTTGATTGAAACATATAAATCTTGAAGGGACTTGACAGGGCGGATTTGGGAATGATGTTTCCTCTTGTGGGAGAATCTAGAACTTGGGTCACTGTTTCAAAATAAGGGATCGCCCATTAAGGACAGAGATGAGAAAAAAAATTTCTCTCAGAGGGTCGTGACACTTTGGAATTCTCTTCCTCAAAAGGTGGGTGCCTCAGAATCCATGAGTATCTTTGAGGCATAGGTAGATAGATTCTTGATATGCAAGGGGATGAAAGGTTAATGGTGGTAGGCAGGAATGCGAGGTTAAAATCAGATCAGCCATGACTTTATTGAATGGCGGAGCAGACTCAAGGAGCCGAGTGACCTATTCCTGCTTCTAATTCGTATGTTCGTATAGTTTGAGAGCTGCTCTAGTTTCTATGCATATGTGGCAAAGTACAGCTTTAATAACCCTGGTACAGAATATGCAATAAATCAAAGCCGTACACTGGGGCGCCGCATCATTGGTTTTCTGCGCGTGTGTGGACCAATGAGCGCGCACAGATGTATATCAGTAGCCATCTTTGAGGCCAAATTGCATTGGCAGGTGACAGTGTATTTTTAAAAGCAGGTAGCAAACATGGTTTGCCTTACCCATGTGACCTGTTACAAGTCCAAGTCATTTTCCAAATAAGGTGGTGTGCTAGACCGGTAAACATTCTGTCTTGTGGATTTTCGCACTGAGTTTCAGGCAGCCAAGTCTTTGTGTCTGGGATGAGAAGTCATCACAATACAGTGAAAGGTCAATGGGATTCACTTCCTAATCGTTTAACACCCATTGAGTATCAATGTCTCTGTTGTCATGGTGAAGCAGAAAGATGAGTTGGCTGGTATGTTATGGTCCATCCTCAACAAAGAAATGTGTGAATTTCACAAGTGGCTATGATTGTCCATATTTTAATTAGGTAATTGCTTGAGTTTCAGGGTTGTCTGGACCTGAACATTGCCAAGTCACGTGATATGTCACAGCCATCTTAAAAAATATTTGGTGTTCACTTTTTAAAATATAACCTTAAATTTTGTAAAATCTTCATGCCTGTACTGGAAATGACAACTGGAATCTACCCAGCAATGTGGAAAATTGCCCAGGTATATCCTGTCTATAAAAAAGGACAAATTCAACCTACCCCATCAGTCCACTCTCAATAATGGAATAATGGCTCAGAACTTCCATTCCCCAGGGAGGCTGTAACTTCTGGAGGTACCCCAGGAAATGTGCTGGGGGAGCCCCCAGACCACCCCTTCTCCCTAACCCCCCAGCCCCACCTCAGAAGTCCCCATGCAAGGACTGCATGGGAATTGTCCGGGAAATTTAAACTTCTGATGGGCAATTGCCCTGCATCAGGAACCATCCGATTTTAAATCAGAAATTCTGGATTGTTCTGACTCTCTTAACAGAATACTTATCCAGGAAAAATTAGAAGTGTTAAAACCACTTCTAACTCCTGGGTAACTATGGTACTGACAACCCCAACCACCCACCACTGACTACACTCCCCATTTGATTACCCTCCTGACCCCCCAACTTCCCAGCCCTCAGACCCCAGACCCCCGACTACCATCCCCATCCCTTAACCCCCAACCCCTCACTACCCTACCGACCCTCCCACCATCCTCTGAGCACCCCCCCAACTACCACCATCACCCCACCCAACTCCCACTGACCACCCAACACACTTTGACCACCTGACCCCTGCGGCCACCCTAACACCCCTCCCCCGACTACCCCAACCACCCCATTTCCAACCACCCTAACCCCTCACCCACTTACCTTCTACCTGGCTTTTCAAAGCTAGTGCTGTAAAAGGGGGGGGGGGCATGGCTTCACATCCCCCCCCCAGTGAGTCTGCCCTATACTGCAAAGATTCACTAGCTGCTGCACTGTACATTTCTCACAAGGTGCTGGTCGGAAGATCAGCTGAGAAAATTAAAAAGGAGCGGAGCTGTAATCTGATGGTGATTACCACTCCACGGAAGTTCTGGCCCAATCATCAAAGTAATGACAGGAAGAGACATGCACATAAATAATACCTTTCATGGTCACAAAGCACTTTATAACCAATGAAGTACTTTTTGAAGTGTTGTTAGTTTTAGTGCTGTTGGTTGAGAAATAATTATTAGGCAGGACTTCAAGGATAACTCCCCTAATTCTTCTTCAAAATGGTGCTATGTGACCAATTATGTCTCCCTGAGCGAGCAGACAGGGCCATGGTTAAAGGTCTCATTCAAAAAACAGCACCTCTGACAGTGTAGTATTCCCTCAGTGCAGCACTGGAGTGTCAGCATTCATTTTTGTATTCAACTCCTTGGGTGAAACTTGAATGCCCAACTCCTGACTCAGAGGCGAGAGTGGTGCCAACTGATCCACAGCTGATACTTAAAAAGTATGCTGAATTCAATTTTAGAACTTGATATGGTGGCAACAGAACCCCCAACTCTATGTAGTACCAAAATCAGGCTCATGCATCCTCACAGTTGTACCCAGCAGCTATTGAGCAGCACTTATTCACCAAGAACCTGCTCACCAATACTCATTTGCATTCCGCCAAGACCACTCGTCTCGTGACTTCATTACAACCTTGGGTCAAACATGGATAAAGGAACTGAATTCCAGAGGTGAAATGACAGTGACCAAGTGTGGAATCGAGGAGCCCTAGTAAAAGTGAAAATAGTAGGAATCGGGGGAAGCCCAAGGGCTTTGCTGCAGGAATTCCTCAGGGTAGTGTCCTTGACCAAACCTCCTTCAACTCCTCAGATACGGAAACAGTCCTTACACACGTGCAACAAGACCTGAACAACCTTCAGGCTGGTTTGATGAGTGGCAAGTAACATTTGTGCCACACAACTGGCAGACAATGATCATCTCCAGCAAAAGAAAACCTAACCACCTCCTCTTGATATGCAACGGCATTACCATCGCTGAATCCCCACTATCAACATCCTGGGGGTTACCATTGATCACTTGTGTGGCACATATGTTACTTGCCACTAATTAACCCAGCCTGAATGTTGGCAGGAATAACAGCAGCAAAGTCCTTGGGCTGAGATGATTGGCCCCTAACACACAACCATCTCCCTTTGTCCTCAGTATGACTCCAGCCAGTGGAGAAGTTCCCCCTGAATCTTATTAATTTCACTTTTACTAAGGCCCCTTGATTCCACACTTGATCAAATGCCAAATTGATGTCGAGTGCAGTCACTGTCACTTCACCTCTGGAATTAAGTTCCTTTATCCACGTTTGGCCCAAGATTGTATTTATATGGACCAATCATATAAACACTGTGACCAAAACAGCAGGTCAGAGGCTGGGAATTCTGTGGTGGTAATTCATCTCCTGACTCCCCAAAGCCTGTCCACCATCTATGAGGGACAAGTCAGGGGTATGATGGAATACTTTCCACTTGCCTGGATGAGTGCAGCTCCAACAACACTCAAGAAGCTCGGCGCTATCCAGGACAAAACTGCTGGCTTGATTGGCACCCCATCTGCTACTTTAAACATTAATTCCCTCTGCCACCAACACACGGTGGCAGCAGTGTGTATCATCTATAAGATGCACTGCAGCAATTCACCAAAGCACTTGCGATTGTACCTTCCAATCAATGATCTTTACTGCCATGGAGTGGTAGGGGTCTGGAATTCACTGCCAGAAAAGATAATAGAGGCAGAAACCCTCGACTCATTTAAAAGGTGTCTGGATATGCACCTTAATTGCTGTAACCTGCAGGATTACGGACCAAATGCTGGAAAGTGAGATTCGGCTGGTTGGCTGTTTTTTCAGCTGGCACAGACACAGTAGGCCATGTGGCCTCTTTCTGTGCCATAGACTTTCTATAATTCTATGCCTAGAAGGACAAAGGCAACAGAGACAGAGAACGCAACCACCTGGAAGCTCTCCTCCAAGACACACACCATCCTGACTTGGAAATATTGCCGTTCCTTCACTGTCACTAAGTCAAAATCCTGGAACTCCCTCCCTAACAGCACTGTGGGTGTACCTGCACCACATGGACTGTAGCAGTTCAAGAAGATGGCTCACCACCACCTTCCCAAGGGCAATTAGGGATGGGCATTAAATAATGGCCTTACCAGCAAAACCTACATCTGTGAACAAATAAGAATAGCAACAATGCAGCACTCCCTCAGTACTACACTGAGGCATCAACTTAGATTAGATGCTCGAGTCTCTAGAACCCACAGCCTAAGAACAAGAGCTCTAGCACTTGGCCAAGCCTGATAACCAGGTCAATAAAGTTGTGAGGAGAAACAGTTCATTAAAAAGGCAAAGCAAATTCCTAGTTTCATATCAAGGTATAAAGTGTGCAAGCAAGGAAAATATTGAAACAAAAGTGAAGTGGGGATGCTGGAATTCTGAAATATACTGTAAGTGGAAAACCCTGGAAATTCTCAGCAGGTTAGGAAATCGTGGATAGGGAAACATAGTTAATTTTACGGTCCCTCCCACCAGCAGGATTTTCCGGTCAATGGACTTTTGAATAGCTCGTCACATTTTCCGGCCCTGGCTCCACCCTTGCTGCGACGGGGCTGTAAAATGCACCCAATATTTCAGGTCTGTGACCTTTCATCAGACCTGGAAAACGTTACAGGTGTAACAGGTTTTAAACCAGTATAAAGACAGTGAAAGTGGGTGGGGGAAGGGGTGTGGCATGGAGGAAAGAATAAAAGAAATGTCTGTAATTAGGTAGGGGTTGATTCAATGAACAGCACAACCATTACTAACCCGCTGTCTGGAAAAAAATGCAGCAAATGTTATGATCTGAAATTTTTGAACTTGATGTTTGTTTGGAAGGTTGTAAAGTGCCTAATCAAAAGATGAGCTGCTGTTCCAGTTTCTGTTGCGTTTCATTGGAAAAGTGTAGGAGGCCAAAGACTGACAGGTCAAGTGGGAGAGAGAGAGAATAAAATTGGTTGCTTGCCATTGTTACTGAAATATTAACACCATTTCCCCCTCCACTAATGCTACCTGACCTTCCAGAATTTTCTGTTTATATCTGTGTATATACTGAGATTTGAGCACAAAATCTAGGCTAACATGCCAGTGTAGTACTGAGGAAGTCTGTGTTGTTGGAGGTGTTATCTTCTAGATTAGACATTAAACCAAAGATCCGTTTGCTCAATGTAAAAGAAGCCATTGTACTGTTTTAAAAAAGAAAAGGGGAGTTCTCCCCTGTGTCCTGGACAATATGAACACTGAAGTAGATGAGCTGTCTATTTATCTTCATGCTGTTTGTGGGAACTTGCTGTGTGCAACACTTCTGCATTTCCTATGCTACAATAGTGAATATGCTTCAAAAGTACTTATAAACATAAGAATATAAGAAATAGGATTAGGCCATTTGGCCCTTCAAGCCTGTTCCGTCATTCAGTACAATCATGGTTAATCTTCTACCTCAATTCCGCCAAAATTCCAAAATCCTTAAATCACTGTACTCAAAAGAGTAATAAATCTCTGTCTTGAATATGCTCAATGACAGTGCATCCATTGACCTCTGGGGTAGTGAATTACAAAGATTCACATTCTTTTTGAGTGAAGAACTTTTGCCTTATCTCAGTCCTAAATGGGTAACCCCTGATTCTGAGACTGTGACCCCCTCCACCCCCCAATTAAACATCCTAGCCATTTTCTCAGCATTTATCCTGTCAAACTCTTTAAGAATTTTAAATGTTTCAATAAGATCACCTCTTGTTCTTCTAAATTCTAGGGAATTTAAGCCTATAATCTACTTAATCTCACTTCATAGGGCAATCCCCTTATACCTGGAACCATTCTAGTGAAGCTTTGTTGCATTCTCTTTAGGACAAGTATTTGTCCTTCTTTAGGTAACCAGACCAATATTCCAGGTGTCACGGTATCACTGAACCTTAATGGCATAGAAGAACGCCAATTACTCCATCGTGTCTGCATCGGCTCTCCAATGAGCATTATGACCTAGTGCCAAATAATCAGTTTAAATAATCATCTAATGTCCTCTTGAATGCCTTGATTGAACCTGCCTCCACTACACTTCCAGGCAGTACATTTCAGACCCGAACCACTCGTTGTGTGAAAAAGTTTTTTCTCACGCCACATTTGCTTCTTTTGCAAATCACTTTAAATCTGTGCCCTCTCGTTCTTGATCCTTTTACGAGTGGGAACAGCTTCTCCCTATCAACGCGATCCAATCCCCTCATGATTTTGAAAAATCATCTCACCAATTGGTTGTAAAGCGCCTTGGGATGTCCTGAGGTTGTGAAAGGCTCAATATAAATGCAATTTCTTTCTTTCTTTAGTCAGATCATAGTTGGGGTATTGTGCACAATTGGGACATTGTTTAATAGGAATGGTATAGAAGCAAAACACTGTGTAAAATGTGGATTCCCAAGGGTTTGTGGGCATTTACAGTTAGTGCTGAAGACAGAGTTGGGAAGTTAGGAGTTTATTTTTGGTAGAGTTGAGAACATTAAGGATGACCTGATAGAAAGTCTATAAAATTATGAAGAAGTAAGTGGTGATTGGTTGTTTGTATTTAATACAAACTTACTTGTGGTAAGTAGATTCAAATGTGAGATAATCACAAGAAGAAGGGGAAGTTAAAAAATGTTTCTTTACACAATGATTAGAATATGGAATTCTCTGATGTTGAACTAGTGCCCATAAATTATTTTAAAAGGAAATCAATAATTCCTTTAAAAAGAGGAATATTAAATAAGCAGGGGACTGAGCGTGAGGAAAAACATGAGTACTGATTGATGGGCTGAACAGCCTGTTTCAGCAGAATGAAATTCTGCTTAGTTTACGTCCCACTAACTTCTGCCACGACTTTGGCTGTAGAATTTACATTTGGGTGAGCCATCTGGAGAGCGAATTGCAAGAGGTTTACTAAAAACCCAAAGTAGTTAACGCCTGACTCTCACTAATGAGAATATAAAGCTTTGCATTGTTTGGTCTTTTACCCAAAATTCTACCATTTGCAGTCAGTGAAAAGTGTCTGAATTTTTTTTTATTTGTCAAATGCTTCAATGACTCTGGCTGTAAGGCTCAGCAGGCTGTGGGCCCAGAATTCCCAGTGACGTAAGTGCCAAGTGTTTGCAAAGGGCTCTTAAACATTCTCATTCCCAAGGCTTCATGATTACATTTGTGTGCTTTTTATTGTCCAGTTAAAAAATATATATGTAAAATGGGATGCTGTAAGGTAACCTGTTGGCATTCATCTAAAAGAGCGCAAGAGACAATTAGGGAGAGTCAGAATAGCTTAACAGGTCACAGATCATGAATTCACATTGAATTCTTTGAGGAAGTTACTTAAATAATGACTTTACTCAGTAGATTTGCAGGTGACAATGCTTCTTTTTAGACATAACAAGGAAACAAATTTTTTAAAATGCCCTGAATAATTTTGTCATCCTTTTCTGGCAATGAATGACTATGAGTAGTTGAATGTGCTGATACTGGCCAGGCAATCCTGTTGGTTCTGATTCTTGCCCAATGTACTTATGGTTCAATTCTTTGCCCACATCACATTTTAAGAGCAGGAGGCAACTTCACTTACAGTGCTGCAGCGTCAGTGAGATTTTAAATTCCGTTTATGATGTGATAGTCTAATTTTCTCTATTCAGCACTGAGCATTTGGTTGAGTTCACCCCACTTAAATTTGGCACTGCATTGAAGGGAGTCTCAACCATTTTGCAGATCACACTCTCAAAGGGACGGGCCATTATTAACTGCAGAACTTCGTTTTGTTACGGTACTTTTTCATTAAGTTTTGTAACAACTTTTGTTTCACTTGTTGTTGGTTTTGTTTTCAGCCTATCTTTCTTATCTCGTTAGCAGCTGCAATCACAATGTCACGACCACAGTTCTGAAATTTCCTCTGGTATACCTCACTATTCTACATCATCCCTCTGCCCACCTGGTACTTTGACAAAACATTTTTCCTTCCCTTCAGGTAACAGGAATTGGACACTCAAGGAGCTTCTGATTGCTAGTTGATCTTATCAAACTTTTTCTTTTCGCTTTTCTTTTGACCAAATTTCTCTTTCTAATCTCACTCTTTGACAGGTTTTGACTTTACTCTTTCTGACACAGAGCTCAGCAAAGGCTTTAGTTTTATTCACCTACAACCCCATCTCAATCCCGACATGAGCATGTTGCTCTGTTCTTCTCGCTATTCATAACTCTTGTGACTTCTTTGTAGCTCCCCTCCATGGATCTGACCATCTCTTCACATTGTTCAAGATCCTCCTGGACCCCTCCCACTGTTTCAGTTTTCATTCTCAGGATGCGGGCATCATTGGCAACATCAGAATTTATCTCCCATCTCATCGGCCAGTTAAGAGTCATCCACCATGGTGTGAGACTGGAGTCACATATAGGTTAGACTGGATAAGGATGGCAGGTTTCCTTCCCTAAAGGACATCAGTGAATTAGTTGGTCATTAATGACAATCTGACAGCTCCATAGTCAATCTTCCTGATGCCAACTGTTTATTTCCAGATTTTTTAAAACTAAATTCAAATTCTTGAACACTTGCAGTGGGATGTAAATTCATGTTTAGTGAATTATTAATTCAGTACTCTAGATCAGTAACTACAATATAGCAGCCCCAGTTTTTTGAATAAAAACAGGAAATACTAGACATACTCAGGTCAGACAGCATCTATGGAGAGAGAAACATTTTAGGCTGATGACTTTTCATCAGAACTGGGAATAGTTACAAATGTCATAGGTTTAAGCAAGTGTAGAGGGGAGGGTGGAAAAAGAGTAAAAGGACAGGTCTGTGAAAGAGTTGATGGTGCAGGGTCAAAGGGAGTGGTAATGGGACAAGTAAAGAAACAAAAGATGCATCTAGAGGAGGTGTGAACGGCAGAATGATGAACAGCTCTCATCCGAAATCATAAATTCAAAGAAAAAGGAAACAAAAAGGCAGAGATTATCGTCTGAAATTATTGAACACAGTGTTGATTGTGGAAAGCCGTAGAACGCCTAATTGAAAGCTGAGATGCTGTTTCTCAGCTTACATTGAATGTTGCAGTAAGCAGAGGACAGAGAAGTCCACATGAGAGCAAGGTGGAGAATTAAAATGACAGGCAAACAGAAGCGCAGGGCCATGCTTGTGGACTGATTGGGGATATTACACAAAGTGGTCACTCCAATCTGCATTTGATCTCCCTGTTGTACAGCAGACTGTAGTGCAAGCAATACAGTATACTAAATTGAGAGAAGGATGCACAAATCACTGTTTCACCTGGAAGGAGCGCTTAGGGTCTTGAGCGGTGAGGGAGAAGAGGTAGAAGGACAAGTGTTGCATCTTCTGTGCTTGCATGGGGAGGTGCCATATGGGGAAGGAGGTGTTGGCGGTGATTGAGGAGGGAACTGTCCCTTTGGAATGCTGAAAAGGGAGGGGAGGAGAGGAGTGGAAGGTATGTTTGGTGGTGGCATAATGCTGGAGATGGTGGAGGATGATCTTTTGAATGTAGAGGCTGAGGATTGGAAGGTGAGGACAAGGCGAACCCTATCAAGTTTCTGTGGGGCCAGGGGAAGGGGTGAGAGCAGAAGTGTGGGAAATCGGATGGACACAGTCGAGGGCCCTGTTAACCACGTTTCTCCACTTCCCTTCCTCACACTAACCCATCTCCCCTTGGACTTAAAGCTGTTGCATTATCGTAAAAACCCAGTTGCTTCTCTCATTTGGGACTCTGACATCATCATGAAATATGCTGACAAAGGGACCTCAATTGTTCCATGAGGAAAAACCTCTACCTGGCTGATGTTCAATGCCAGCTATCTGATTCCTCCTTCCTATAGTACTCTGGATCTTATTCCTCCTCACTCTCTACCCACCTATATTCATAACTCCTCTAGAGTTCTCACTGCTCAACGATTTCCTTTAGTCACCCCTAAATGCCTTGTTTTCACCATGGATGTCCTATCTCCCATCAGCTCCATCCCTTAACTTTTGTGGCCTATCTTCCCTTTTGGCAACTTTTACAGAGAGGAATTTCAAGGGAATTTTTCCCTCCTTGATTCTGTATTTCATCTCTTTTTTTGTCTCTCCCTGGAGTGGATGGGGAGTGGGGATTGTGAGGCATTGTATAGTCAGGATGTTCCAGCGATCATGGTGTGGGCAGACTTGATGGATCAGCTGGTCTCTTCCCAATTTTGTATGTGTTTCTTTTTTTCCATCCATTCATGGGATGTAGGCTTCGCTGGCTGGGCTAGCATTTATTGCTCATCCCTAATTACCCTTGAGAAGGTGGTGGTAATCTGCCTTCTTGAACCGCTGAGGTCCATGTAGTGTAGTACACCCACAGTGCTGTTAGGAAGGGAGTTCCAGGATTTTGACCCAGTGACAGTGAAGGAACAGTGATATATTTCCAAGTGAGAGATTTGGAGGGGAACTTCCAGGTGGTGGTGTTCCCATGCCCTTGTCCTTCTAGATGATAGTGGTTGTGGATTTGGAAGATGCTGTCGAAGCAGCCTTGGTGAGTTGATGCGGTGCGACTGTGCGTCGGTGGTGGAGGGAGTGAATGTTTGTGGATGTGGTGCCAGTCAAGTGGGCTGCTTTGTCCTGGATGGTGTCAAGCTTCTTGAGTATTATGGGAGCTGCACTCATCCAGGCAATTGGGGAGTATTCCATCACACTCCTTGTAGATGGTGGACAGGCTTTGGGAAGTCAGGAGGTGGGTTACTTGTCTCACGATTCCTAGCCTCTGACCTGCTCTTGTAGCCACAGTATTTATATGGCTACTCTAGCTCAGTTTCAGTCAAAGGTAGCCTCCAAGATGTTGATAGTGGGGGATTCGGTGCTGGTAATACCATTAAACATCAAGAGGTGATGGTTGGATTCTCTATTGTTGGAGATGGTTATTGCCTGGCACTTGTGTGGCATGAATGTCACTTGCCATTTGTCAACCCAAGCCTGGATATTGTCCAGGTTTTGCTACATTTGGACATGGACTGTCTGTACTAACTCTGGTAACAAGTCTACAACTGTGTAACATAAATCCACAGTCTTCCACTGCTATTTTCATTTGTGCTTCTTCCCATCATGCTTCTTTCAAAGATCCCATCCTTTCTCTTTGTATCTGCGACCCAACTTTTTTTTATTCGTTCATGAGTGTTGCTGGCTGGGACAGCCTTTATTGCCCATCCTGAATATCCCTCAAGAAAGTGGTGGTGAGCTGCCATCTTGAACTGTTGCAGTCCATGTGTTGTAGGTACACCCATAGTGCTGTTAGGGAGAGAGTTCCAGGACTTTGACCCAGTAACAATGACATAGTTCCAAGTCAAGATGGTGTGAGGCTTAGAGGGGACCTTGCAGGTGGTTGTGTTTCCATGCATCTGCTGCCCTTGTTCTTCTAGGTGGTAGAGGTCACAGATTTAGAAGGTGCTGTCGTTACTGCAGTGCATCTTGTAGATGGTTCACACTGCTGCCACTGTATGACAATGGTGGAGGGAATGAATATTTAAGGTTGTGGGTGGGTGTCGATCAAGTGGGTTGCTTTGTCCTGGTAGGTGTTTGCCCTAATGACTTATTTTGCCACTCTAGAACTTTTGAAATGTTCTTGCATTTTCCACAACAGAAATTTCCATTTGACTGGGGTTGACAGGGCTCCTGACAATGGCCATACCATTTGCCATTCCTCCGCTTACAAACTCTTCCCCTTCTCGTCCAACGATGACACAGACCTCTTTGTTTTGTCTTCCATATCCACCACGTCATCCTTTACTATATCTGTCACCTACAACATGAGCTCCAGGGCAAGCACTTTCCCCTCGCCTCCCCCTCCACTTTGCAGGGGACAATTCCCTTCAGGATATCCTTATTTATTCTTCCACTGCAGCAAGTTCCTGCTGCTTTTCTCTTGGCAACAGATGTAACATCTGTCCATTCACCTCTTCCGGCAAAACTGTCCAGAGCCACAAACACATATTGTGTGTGAGATGGTAATTTACGTTTACTTCCTCCAGTCTGGTATTTGCTGTTCATGATGAAATCTCCTCTGCACTCAGGAGATAACTGCAGAGTGGGTGACCACTTTGCTAAACACCTCCTTTCTGTCCATAAATTGGCCCAGATATCTCTGTAGCTGACAACTTTAACTCCCCCTAATTCCTGCTCCCTGCCTTGTGGGACTGCTCTGAGTAATCTCAAACTTCAGGAACAGCATATCTTCCTTCTGAGTACTCTTCAGCCATCTGATCTGAACTGTGATTTCAGTGACTTCAGATCTTAGCCTATCCCCCATTTTTCTTTCCTGGGGGTGGTTGGGTTTGGGATTGATTTGAACCCTTCATCAGAACATTGACTGTGACAGAGACCTGCAGGATGAATCTTTATCTGTGCTTTTCCGACAAACCTCCTTTAAATTTCCAGCATTTTTATGTTTTGATTTCATGCCTTGTGCATCTTTTGACATTTTTCCCCAATTTCCCCCATTTTTGGGTTGCTTACTTCTCTTGTGCTTTTCACCATCTTGACTATTTGCACCTTCTTTTGTATTTCCAATGTTGTTGCATTGCCTCGTGCTCTTTCAAATCATCCAGCAGATTCCTACTTGCATATCAAGCAAACAGCTTGTTTATGTGCACACTTTCAGTTTTGATGAAACAGCTACAGCCAAACGTTTGGTCTGCCTTTTCTCTTGTTTTAGATGCTGAAGTATGTGCTGTTTATATCCAGCATTTATCTAAAATTTCCAACAAGTTTTATCTGTACTTCTCTGTTTTTGTGTTTTGGAGCAGACCAATTATAGTGTGTGCCTGACTGTGAATGTTAAGACAATCAAAGGCTTGAACATTTTTGTGCAGAATTCTGCGACAACTATCCTGGATATGAATCTATTCTCCTGCTGAGATCTTATTCTGCTCCATTCTACAGGATCCCTCAGGTCACAGTTCAGATAAAAGTCATCCATTTTATTCTCCCAGCAGTGTTCCATACATCACCTTTGTAAAGTGTGTGGCATATTAGTGCTGATTTTAGGGTTCCTTAGTATCAAGCTGTGTGTAAACCATGGTTAATACACCAACTGCCACACACTAACAGGGCTTAATGCTGCAGTGTGTTTGTCATCAATTAACAAACTCAAAGAAGGATATACATCACTAATTGTTATTTAGTATAACTGGCACACTAATCCCTTTTGCCAATATATCAATCTTTTCACCTCTACAAGCCACCCCCTTAAACACCATCTTACAAATAATTAGCCTGTAGTTTTATTAGAAACAAGGTCACTGAGCTACTTTTTTTATCCCACAAATAGATCTTAATCATAATAACACAATCATGGGGGGGGATGATAACGTAGCAGTAATTTCGCTAGAGTACAAATTAGGGGCCCAGGCTAATGATCTGGGGGCATGGGTTCAAATCCCACCTTAGCAGTGGTATAATTTAAATTCAATTAATAATTGAATTTGAAATTGAAAGCTAGTCTCAGTGATGGTGGCCATGAAACTAACTTTGATTGTCTTAAAAACCCACCTGGTTCACTAATGCCCCTTTAGGGAAGGAAATCTGCCATTCTTACCTGGTCTGGCCTACATGTGACCCCAGAGCCACAGCAACATGATTGAATCTTAAGTGCCCTCTGCGATAGCCTTGCAAGTTAGGGATTGGTAACAAATGCTGACCTTGCCATGGAAGAATAAACAACTAAAAATAATAACACAAATTTTGCCTCAGTCTCTTGAAGGGATTCGGTGACCTGATGTTCACCACGTGAGCCAGCAGTCTGTTCCAGAGCTTCACTATTTCCCGGGAAAAGAAGAACACACAACATCTAACATAGTTCTGTCCTTAAGTAACTTTTATATGTTACCCCGATCCTCCCTAACCTGTTCAATTGAAATAATTTATACATGTAAACATCTTATAAATTTCAGTCAAGTGACCCTGAGTCTACGCTTCTTCGAAGTTACATATCTCTTTGTCAATGTGGATAGTCAAGGTGCTTTGAACTGAGAATCCATCAATGCCCACCTCTGCACCTTAACCAAAACCTCAAAGGGCCAAAACAGGAAGTCAATAGAAATAAAAATGGGGGGAAGTGTAAAATTGGCTGCCACTCGCCATCTACAAAGTCCAGATCTAGCCCTGTGAATGAGAAGGGACAACAGCTGTACAATTGCTTTTTGATCATTTCAACTCAGTCTGTAGGTCATGAATGCTCTCCCTTTGCTCCTGTGGCTAGGAACATCTAGAATAGTCAGGTTGTTCTGGCCAGGGATTTATGCAGTTTGAACATGACAGATTCCAAACTATCACTGTCCTGCTGTTGCTATATTATTCAGTATTCTATTTGGTTTGTTGACTGATGGTCTGCCATGATTGAACATGCTTAAGGGTGAATCTACGGCAGTCTGAGATCTCGTACAACCCAGCTAATCTGTTATTGTTTGCTGAGGCACTTCTTTTACTCAATTTTCTCTCCCAATGTATATTTGTTTGTACTGAATTGCTCCGATTCCAGGTCTATCTGCTTCCAGATTTTATATAATAACATTTCCCAGGTCCCTATCTTCTTCATCCTTAGCAACCTCTACGTGAGTGAAAAGTTATGTTCACTTAATAAATATCTCCTGTTTATGTGGGAATACCAGAAACCTTGCTGGCTTCTTGTGAATGTTCAGTACATGAGAATATACCTGTCAACATTTCGACTTAATCCTTGTTGAAACAACATTTTTTTATGCTTACCATTATCTTGTCATGCAATTAGGGATGGGAAATAAATGCAAGCTTTGATAGCGATGTTCAGATCCCACAAATGAATTTTTTTAAAAAAGCAGTGACCCTGCTTCATTTACATGTAACCACCAGTTCCCGGGGTGGCCAAGAAGCACTGTAAAGCCCACGGCTAGGAAATAGAGGAAGAGATTCCATTCCCTCTAATTGGTCTCAACTGAAGCCTTCATTTGGAGCTTCCATGAATTTTTCAGGACTTCTCTGCCCCTTGTAAATGGCCTTTCTGCCACACTGCTGCTCCAAGAGGATTCTCCTTTCTGCACCAGTGGATTCCACCTGGGAGCCTTGCTATAAATTCCCCCCAAACCAGGAAAATGGACTGGAGCAGATTCAGAGGAGCAAATGCTGGAACTCTGCCTGCAAGAGAAATATCAAACCATTGACTCTTGCCAGTTCCACATATGTCAGATGCTACAATACCTAAGCAAGAAGCTATTCTTCAAGTGCCATCATGGCCACTGAGCATTGATGAGTTATTCAACCATGAGGAGCATCACAGCTGAATCCACACCTGTGCTTCCAGCCCAAGATCAATCCTCCAAATTTTTACCTACTGTGGCCTTCTTCACACTGGAGAAATGAAGTATAGATTGGGTGACCACTATGTTCCACATGTGACCCAGATATGACCCACACTGTGGTTGACATCTTTCATGCCCTTCCCCTTCCACTCTCTCCTTTGCATCAATAAGTTGTTCCAGCTAAGCTCAAAGGAATCTTCAGTGTCCCACCTTCTCCTTTAACATTCTGGGCATTGCCTTTAACAACATTTTATCTTCGACATCTCTATCTTCTTTTATGCATGGGGTGCTTATAATATGAGGTAGGAGTGTTGGCAACCAGAGAGAGGAAGAAGGTGTTTTGCAGGGTTCTGGTTGTAGGAGAAGGATCAGTTCATCTGGTTATTGGTCTTTCTTTTCTCTTTTCCAGTTTGAACGGATTTCTTACCAGCGTTCACTATTTTCATTTTGGTAGCGGGAGAGTGGAGGTGGTTTGGCTCTTTCCTTGGATAGCTCTTCTTTTAGCAATGCTATTTTCACATTGCTTATTCTATTAACATTGACTGCTTCACTACCCATCCCTGTTTTTCTGGTAAGCAATTTTCAGGTGTCTAAACAAAAGACAAGTAAAGAAACAAAAGATGGGTCCAAGGGATGTGTAAATGGTTACAGCAGAAGAGGAGAGTGAGGGGGGAGGGACTGTGGAGGGAAGAGGTTGAGGGAAGAGGGGACAGGATGGGGAGATGAGAGAAGGGTAGAGGGGAGGGGGGCAGAGTGGGGTGGGAGAGGGGAGAGGAGAAGGGAAGGGGAAGGGGGGAGTGGAGAGGAGGAGAGAGAGGTGGGGGAGGGGGAGGGAAGGGGAAAGGAGATTTCGTTACTGGTACCATTGCCATCCCCATTTTGTGATTTAATTTCTTCTGCCTTCCACCCCATTGCAGTTCTATCCTACCCTCCCTCTCTTTCCCCACCTCTGTACTTCTTAAAACCTGTTACACTTGGTACTCTTTCTTCAGTTCTGACATAAATTCACAGGCCTGCTACGTTAACTCTGTTGCTATCTCTGCAAATACTACCTGACCCCCTGTGCATTTCCTGTTTATATTTCAAACTTCTTTTACATGATCTTCTGTAAATTCCAGCCATTGACACCATTCCTCCCGAGTTTCTGTCAATTCTCCACAGATGTGATTTTAGGACAATTGTGTAGAAATTCTGAGGTATTGCTGCCCATTGCTACTGCCCTTTTGAGATCCTACGTTGTTACAGTCAATGTTCAGAGGACTATGACTTACCCTAGGGGAAGGAAGGATGCTGTTCCTGTAGCTTGTGTTTGTTTAACTGTGTTTACTCTTTCAGTTTCAGCTGGACTCACACCACCAATATCTGAACACGTTAATTCAAAAGCTCAGAATGGGCCAAGGTCAAGAGTTCTGCCTGCAGTGGGTAAGGTATACTGGGCATGGTGGATGAGCAACTGGAAACCTTAAAGATGGGGTGGAATTATGGTGCAACATCATTATTTAAAGGTACAGTGATGAGAATGGGGGATGTGCAAAGGGGCTAGGATTGGAAGAGCGCAGATATCCCGCAGGGTTGTAGGCTGGACGACATTACAGAGATAGGGAGGGGTGAGGCCATGGAGGGATTGGAAAACAAGGATATGAGCATGAGGGTTTTGGATGAGTCAGGTTTATGGAGGAAAAACCATGCGGATCTGGGACCCTGTCCACAGATTCCTGCCCCACACAAGCGCAAATTCTGTCCTCCGCCACCACCACCAACCCTGGAATTGTGCACCTTTTCCTTTTAGAGTTGCTGCTGGGCCTGCTGTGTATTTACTGCACTTCCTACTTTTATCTTTCTCAATCATTCCCCACTACTGGCAGGGTTACAGGGAGAAGGTAGACTGATACTAATTGAACTGCTCATTCAGAGGTGGTGCAGACACGATGGGCCAAATGGCCTCCTTCTGCACCATAACAACTCTGATTCTGTGATACTTGTCTTGATAACCAAAACCCTTTTTTATTTTGTTACAAAAGCGCTGGAACCAAAAATGACCAGATACGAACTCTGTGACAAGTATATTGTTAGAAAGTGTAAAGTTATTTACTAATACAATTTTCAATGTCAAATTGTTGTCTGAGACTAAAGAATCTTTTTCTCTCACAAGCTTCTAACCCCAGTGGGTAACTTTGATTTGGGATGACGGGATAAATCTTGCCCAATCAACTCAGCCGCCTATTAAAACTCAACTTCAATAGAAACCGATATCAGGAGAGTTGTTCAATCAGCAGCCATAGGAACATAAGAGCAGGAGTAGGCCATTCGGCCCATCGGACCTACTCTGCTATTCAATTAGATTGTGGCTGATCTTCTACCTCAACACCACTTTCCTGCGCTACCCACATATTCCCTTGGCTGAGCCAATATTGCCCTTATTCCCCAGCATCAAAACTCACAATGACACCTCACCCCACCTCTTCCTCCACCTGAAGTCACTGAGCACACTGCCCATTAAAATGCCAGCATGGTTTTGTGGGTGTCATAATGCTTGGTTTGGATACATTAGTTAGGCAGTGGCTTGGATGCCTAATTAAGGGCTGGCAGCAAATGTGTACAGCTATCAGGCAGGGTTGGCTAAAAATGCTTTGCAGCGCATGACATCATTTAATGGCATACGTGTGCATGCATGTCTGCGTGAGTCTGTGTGTGTATACGCATGTGTGTGAATGCAAGGTGCTATTTTACTAATTTACATCACTGGCAACTGGCTGGTATAATTGGTTTGTATTCTGGCAATGGAGCTGGTAGAAAATTGGCAGTGTAAGTTTGGCCACTGCAGCTTATGTAACTTAACAAGAGGGATATGGTTCTGCTGCCAATACAGGCAGTGTCCTCATTTGAATAACACCAAACATTTTATTCAATAAAACAACCAGCTTGAGTGTTTTGGTTTAAAAAGTCAAGAATATTTCCTCTGAGACTCCAGTAGCACAGATGTGTTTCATTAGCCTGGTCATCTGGACAGTAAACTAATAATATTTATTTATGAATATTGTTTGTCTCGTCCTCCATCACTAGCCATTGAATCCTGCTGGAATCTGCACAGTTTGAGAAAGAGGCCAGACCTGGATGAGATGCATCCCGTGGTTAAATATCCTGTCAGAAATCGCATTAATACTTTTTATTGATATTGTTATTTCCACTACAGAGATATCAAGATGTTGCAATAACTTTAACACTAATACAAGTGCAAAAATATTTTGGATGTTGGAAATTGAACTAAAAACAGAAACTGCTTGAAATACTCAGCAGGTCTGGTAGCATCTGTGAAGAGAGAGACAAAGTTAACGTTTATAGCTATGATTACTTCTTTAAAAATTTTTTCATGGGATGTGGGCATCACTGGCTAGGCCAGCGTTCATTGCCCATCCCTGATTACCCCTGAGAAGGTGGTGCTGCCTTCTTGAACCACTGCAGTCCATCCACAATGCTGGTAGGAAGGAAGTTCCAGGTATTTGACCCAGTGACAGTGAAGGAACAGTGATATAGTTCCAAATCGGGATGGTGTGTTGCTTGGAGGGAGATTTGATGCTGTTCCCATGCATCTACTGTCCTTGTCATTCTAGATTGGAGGGGTCATGGGTTTTGTTTGATTAATCTTCTGTTTTCTGCTCCCAACTCAGGTCACTTTCATGGACACAGAAATAGCCTTTGCCATTGTGAGAGTTTTAAAATAGAATTAATCTAGTTTCTACAGTACCTTTCACAACCTCAGGACCTTCCAAAGCACTTTACAGTCAATGAGGTACTTTAAAGTGTAGTCACAATTGTAATGTCGGAAACGCGGCAGCCAATTCATACACGGAAAGCTTCCGCAAACAGCAAATTGATAATGACCAGAAAATCTGTTTTAGTGATGTTGGTTGTGAAATAAATATTGACCAGGACACCGGGGAGGACTGCCCGCCGGGCATCAGATGGGATCTCAGTTCAGTGCTGCACTGAAGTGTCAGCCTAAATTTTGTCTCTGGAGTGGGACTTGAATCTACCACCTTTTAACTCAGAGGTAGAAGTGCAACTCAACAAGTCACACTGATATCTATTGGATTGCAGAAAACAAGTTGTCTTTGTAACTCTTTCGAGTACAAACACGTTTCCATCTGTTCCTATTCAGATGAAATTACGTTGTTTCATAGTTTGCCATTGTGAGATTTGAACTCTTGATCTGGGTTACAAACCCAGTACCATAACCACTTGGCTATTTAGGCCAAGGCTAGGGCGAAGATGTAACTCTTTCGAGTACAAACCCATTTCCAGCTGTTTCAGATGAAGTTACATTGTTTCATAGTTTGCCATTGCGAGATTTGAACTCTTGATCTTGGGGTTACAAGCCCAGTACCATAATCACTTGGCTATTTAGGCCAAGCCATAAGTTGTCTTTGTAACTCTTTCGAGTACAAACCCGTTTCCATCTGTTTCAGATGAAGTTATATTGTTTCATAGTTTGCCATTGTGAGATTTGAACTCTTGATCTTGGGGTTACAAACCCAGTACCATAACCACTTGGCTATTTAGGCCAAGGCCTAGATGTAACTCTTTCGAGTACAAGCCTATTTCCATCTTTTTCAGATGAAGTTTCATAGTTTGCCATTGTGAGATTTGAACTCTTGATAATCTTTTAAATGAAAACCAAATCAACAAAATTGGGTTAAATCAGGCACAGCCCCTAATTCAGGTCAGCTGTAAAACCAAGGACAAAGTTTAAAGGAACCTTACAAACTTTAAATCAAAATGTGATTAAAGGGGTCAACAAAACACCCCAGTCCCCGCGGTGCCCACCGAGCACGGAAGGCCTCGAGAGTGTCAGCAGACACCGCGTGCTCCCTCTCCAGGGACATCCAAAACAAGTTGTCTTTGTAACTCTTTCGAGTACAAACACATTTCCATCTGTTCCTATTCAGATGAAGTTACATTGTTTCATAGTTTGCTATTGTGAGATTTGAACTCTTGATTTTGCCAGTGTGAGATTTGAACTCTTGATACACTTTTGAGTAAACCTGTTTCCATCTGTTTCAGATGAAGTTACATTGTTTCATAGTTTGCCATTGTGAGATTTGAACTCTTGATACTCTTTTGAGTAAATCCGTTTCCATCTGTTTCAGATGAAGTTACATTGTTTCATAGTTTGCCATTGTGAGATTTGAACTCTTGATCTTGGGGTTACAAACCCAGTACCATAACCACTTGGCTATTTAGGCCAAGCTTAACATGTTTCCATCTGTTTTTTCAGATGAAGTTACATTGTTTGCCATTGTGAGATTTGAACTCTTGATCTTGGGTTTACAAGCCCAGTACCATAACCACTTGGCTATTTAGGCCAATTTATTGTAACTTTTTCAAGTACAAACCCGTTTCCATCTGTTTCAGATGAAGTTACATTGTTTCATAGTTTGCCATTGTGAGATTTGAACTCATGATCTTGGGGTTACAAACCCAGTACCATAACCACTTGGCTATTTAGGCCAAGCCTATGAACTCTTGATCTTGGGGTTACAAACCCAGTACCATAACCACTTGGCTATTTAGGCCAAGCCTATGAACTCTTGATACTCTTTTTTTTTGAGTAAACCTGTTTCCATCTGTTTCAGATGAAGTTACATTGTTTCATAGTTTGCCATTGTGAGATTTGAACTCTTGATCTTGGGGTTACAAACCCAGTACCATAACCACTTGGCTATTTAGGCCAAGCCAAGTCTTTGTAATTGCACCATCAATTTGACATTACAACTTCTCAATATGAGCTCTTCACCAGTCAGAATGGAGTTCATGAGCTAACCAATGAAACTTATCCTGTTATACCAGCCCTAACTTTCTGCAGTGAATTAAATTGACAATTAAGTGGATAAGTGCACCAATTTCATCAAAATTATGGAGAGGCTGACGTGAGCTGATATTTACTTGCTGAAGTGGTGCAAATTGACCAGCAACTTGTACTAATTCACAACTCTCAGGACATCTCTTCCTTGCCACAAGTTGCTGAGTGCAATGAACTCTGTTATTTTAGCAGCAAAATCTGGGCCAATGTCTCAGTTAAATGAGTGGACAAAGAATTTTGCAGGAACGTGTTGAGTGTTTGTAAGCTCCCATTCACACAGTGTCACTCCCAAGGTTGAATCATGGTCTCAGCTGTGTTTCCTGAGGTCGGATACTCTCAGTTCAGAGCTTCCTCTCATTCTGAGCTCTCTGTAAAGGGAAGCGTCGATGGTCTCACAGCCCGTGTTGTTTTAATTACAGGAAGATAAACATAATCAGGTCTTAAAGGGACAGTGTCTTTGTGGGAAAGAAAACGCTAAAGAACTGCAGGAAGAGCCTTCATCACAATGAAATCACATTCTAGTCAAGCCAATCTGATGAGTTTCGATCCCAGTTGAAGAAATCAGCCGTTGCAAAAAAAAACGTGCAAATTCTACTTTTCTTTCATTTTTGGTTGCCTGCCCTTCATAAATTTGAGCTTATCCAATATTTTACTGCCCTTATCTTAACTCGCAACAAGTCCTGTTCACCAATCGCCCATGCTTGCCGATCTGGTAACACTTTGATTTTAAAATTCACATCTTTGTTTGCAAGTCCCTTCATGACCTCACCCATTCCTCCCTTAGTACCTTCCTTCAGTCCTACAGTCCTCTGAGAACTCTGTGTTCCCACAACTCTGGTCTCTTGCGCATTCCTGATTTTAATCACTCCACCATCAGCGGCTGTGCCTTCAGCAGCTAAGCTCTGGTATTCCCTCCCTAAACATCACTGCATCTCTATCTCTTTCTGTCCTCCTTTATTACCTGCCTTAAAACAAACCACTTTGACCAAGCTTTTGATCACCGGTCTTAATACTTCCTTCTTTGGCATGATGCCAAGGTTTGCCTCAGAAGGTTCAATCTCGAGCCCCATTCTGTACTTACGAACAGAAATCTGTCTGTTCAAGTGGATGTCAAAAATCTCATCGCCCTTTTGAAGGTGAGCAGGGAATTCTCCTAGTTTCCTGGTGGATAATCAATCAACACCAAAAAAAATCTGGTAATTCATTTACCTGTGGGAACTCGCTGTGCATTATTTGGTTGCTGCATCAGCCATTGTAACAACAGTGCCTTTAAAAGTCAAGCCGATTAAGATATCCTTGAAGATATAAAAGCTGGAAAAAGGTGAAGTTGTCACAGGGATCCTAGGGAGTAGCAAAAAACCGAGACATTTTGAAACTCCTCAGACATGGCTGATGCATTGTTTCCTGCCAGATGTGAATCTTGGCCTTGCCCTCATGTTGTGTGCCGCACCCTATGTTGCCCAGTTTACACAGCTGTGAAGGTCACCACCTCCATCTGTTACATTTTACTCAGATGGCTGTTTTAAACATCTTCCAGCCACATAGTACATGTTCATTAACTAATAAAAATTTGCATTTATATAGAACCTTTCTCCTCCTTAGGAAGTCACTTTGCAGTTTGTGTACAATGAAGTATTTTTGAAGCCTAGTCACTATTGTAGAAATTGAGGCAGCTAGTTTGTGCACAGCGAGCTTCCACAAACAGCAATGTGATAAAGAACAATTAATCTGTTTTACTGATGGTGTTTCAGGGATAAATATTGACAAGAACATGAAGGGAGCACTCTCCTGCTCTTCTTCCAAATAGTGTAGTGGAATTTAATACCCACCTGAGAGAGTAGTAGGACCTGAGTTTAACATATCCCACGAAGGACATTTTCTCTGACTTTGCAGCACTCCCTCAGTGCTGCAAAGTGTCAATTAAGATTTTGTCACTCAAGTCACTGGAGTGGGGCCCACAACATCTGCTCAGAAGTGATGCCCCCCACTGAGCCATAGCACAGGACAAAACAACACAAACACTAATTTTGTCCATATGGAAGTGAAGAGTTGCATAAAACATATTGGAGTGTATCTCAGGGTTACTGTACATCTAGCCAGTCACAGCTAGGCTTGGCATTTAAATTGCTTCCTCAACATTACATTTAATCTTGATTAAAGAGTTCATATTGACCCTACTTCTGATAAATTGCCTGTTCTTACAACAAAAGCCTGAACTGAGTTAGTTATTTGTTTTTAAAATTGCCATAGCAATTTCTCTTGGGGGGAAAAAAACATTGTCATATATTATAGATTGGTGTTCAAATTATGTACTACCAGAGTATAGTAAGTCATTTTGCTTTAAAGTCGGTCAGCTAATGGGTACCATATTTGCATTTAGTGCCAGGAGTTTCGTTTTAAAGTTTTGTTCTGAGTGTGGCATAGGGCACGTGGCCCCCATTTTGGAGGGGCCTCTGTCTCCTCCTGACCCTCCATATTGCCACCGACTCTCTGGCTCGTGTCCTCTGCTGCCCCTAGATTCTCCCTCTCTCTGATCATTACCATTGCTCTGCCCTCTCACTCTCTGCTCAGGTCTCTGACCATTACCCCAACTCCAGTTAGTGACTGATGCTGACGTCCGATTGCACGGGTGAACAGCGGGCCTCCTGTGATCTGTCCTAAAAGCTATTCAGAACATAAGATTAGATAAAGAATGACAGTTAACTATTCAACTGTGGACGCTATTGCAACTATTGCAATGGACTTTAATTAACACAAGTGGCATTAAAATTGGCACACAAGATTGCGCTGTTTCTAATCCCTTCTAAATAGCACAAAGATGGGAAAAAGCACAGGACAAGATCTGATCACTCAGCCCAGAGAGCCATTCCTTCCAAAGACCATTCACAATTTTCTTCATGTTCGACTCTATCCAATCTATATAATCTTCTGAAATAAGGCTCTATAGGATTGTTCCCATCTCCAGCCCAAGGTAAATCTAGCTGTAGTTTAGGATAAAACCCTCACCTCTCAACAAAAGCATTTATATAGTGCTTTTCATAACCTCCTGGATTTTGCAAAACACCTAGGCAGAAGATTGTGGGTTCGAGTCTCACTTCACATAAACTAGGATACACTTCAGTGCAGTACTGAAGGAGAGTTGTATCGTCAGAAGTCCCATCTTTTAGTTAAGATGTTATTTGAAAGGGAATGAAAATGTCTCAGTCTGCCCATTAGATGTAAAAGGTCCCATGACACTATTTCAAAGAATGGAGGGCTGGTCATTATCATATTGTTGTTTATGGGTTCTTGATATGCATATATTGCCTGCTGCATTTAGTATTTTACTACATTGACTTCATTGGCTGTTAAGCACGTTGGGTCATCCTGAGATCATGAAAGTCTTACTGATCCAGTCAGCTCCTCCCACCATGTCACTGTTGCTGGGCAACAGACTTCTCAGGACACAGAGATAAAAACAAAAAAACTGCGGATGCTGGAAATCCAAAACAAAAACAAAAACAGAATTACCTGGAAAAACTCAGCAGGTCTGGCAGCATCGGCGGAGAAGAAAAGAGTTGACATTTCGAGTCCTCATGACCCTTCGACAGAACTTGAGTTCGAGTCCAAGAAAGAGTTGAAATATAAGCTGGTTTAGGGTGTGTGTGTGTGGGAGGCGGAGAGAGAGAGAAGTGGAGGGGGGAGGGTGTGGTTGTAGGGACAAACAAGCAGTGATAGAAGCAGATCATCAAAAGATGTCAACAACAATAGTACAAAAGAACACAGGTGTTAAAGTTAAAGTTGGTGATATTATCTCAGGACACACACTGTTTGGAAGTTAAAAATATGATTAGCACTGATGACATCCACAAAGTCCTTGCACGTTAAGTGCACCCCTGCCAGTGTTTAACAGGAGGTTCCTCTTGGGCCTAAATCTCTGTCATAAATATCACATTGGCTGGAAATGTGGTTGGATTGCTCGATTTTGATATTTTAACACTTCGCCCCTGCACCTGGACTTAATCTGTTCCATTGGACTATTGATAAGGGAAAACCCCCAGAGAATTTACTGCCTCAATATTAAATTCCCTCCCTGTCTTGTATCAAGATAAACAAAATCTCCCAGGTTCTTCAAGTTGATGGTATGTTGCCTCCCTGGTGCCAGGGTCCGGGATGTCACTGAACGGCTACAGGGCATCCTGAAGGGGGGAGGGTGATAAGGCAGAGGTCATGGTACATGTTGATACCAATGACATAGTAGAAAGAGGGATGAGGTCTTGCATCAAGAATTCAGGGAGTTAGGCAGTAGACCAAAAAGCAAGTCCTCTCGGGTTGTAATCTCTGGATTACTCCCAGTGCCATGTGCTAGTGAGCTCAGAAATAGGAGAATAGTGCAGATGAATACATGGCTTAAGAGTTGGTGCAGGAGGGAGGGTTTTAGATTCCTGGATCACTGGGACGGTTTCTGGGGAAGGTGGGACCTGTACAAGCGGGACGGTCTACATCTGGACCAGAGCAGAGCTAACATCCTTGCAGGTGGGTTTGCTAGTGCTGTTGGGAGGAGTTTAAACTAATTCGGCAGGGGGAGGGGACACAGAATGTTAGCAGAATAGGGACACATCATAATACAGTAAAACAATCAAATTAGAGGGAGTACAGCTACATTAAGCTTCAAGGGAGTAAGGCAAGGCTGGATGGCCTCTACTTTAATGCCAGGAGTATTATAGGTAAAACGGATGAGTTAAGGGTGAGGATCGACACATGGAATTGTAATATAGTAGCCATCATTGAGACGTGGTTGAGGGAGGGGCGGAATTGGCAGCTCAACATTCCAGGATATAAAATCTTCAGGCGAGACAGGGGAGGGGGTAAAAGAGGAGGAGGCGTTGCATTATTAGTTAAGGATTCAGTTTCTACAGTAAGGAGAGATGATATCTTGGAGGGGGCATCGCATGAAGCTTTGTGGGTAGAGCTTAGGAATAAAAAAGGAGAAGCCACATTGTTAGGTGTTTATTATAGAACCCCTGATAGTCAGCGGAAAACTGAGGAGCAAATTTTTGCACAATTTGTGGAGGTGTGTAAAAGCAATGACAATAGGGTAATTATATTAGGTGATTTCAACTTCCCCAACATTAATTGGGATAGATTTTGTGTTAAGGGCTTGGATGGAGTGGATTTCTTGAAATGTATATAGGAGAACTTTTTAGGTCAATATGTAGAGGGTCCAACAAGGGACGGCACAGTGCTGGACCTAATTCTGGGGAATGAAGCCAGACAGGTAGCTGAGGTGGTGGGACGAGCATTTTAACGATAGCGACCCCAACATGGTACAGTTTAAGTTTGTTATGGACAAAGAAATCGACAAGTTGCAAAAAAATGTTTTGAATTGGGGGAGAGTGGATTTTAGTAAATTAAGGCAGGACCTAGCCAAGGTAGACTGGGAACAGTTACTTGTGAGGAAATCTACAGAGGAATAGTGGGAGGTGTTCAAAAAGGAAATGGGGAGGGTAGAGGCTCAACATGTTCCCTCCAGAGTGATAGGAAGGAGTAACAAGCCCAGAGAACCATGGATGACCAGAGATATTCAGGTTACGATGAGAAGGAAAAGAGGGGCTTTTAGCAGGTACAAGGGAAGCAAATCAGCAGAGGCATTAGTGGAGTACAGAAAGTGCAGGGTTGAGCTTAAGAAAGCAATTAGGAGAACAAAGAGGGGACATGAGAAAGCACTCGCTGGTAAAAGTAGGGAAAATCCCAAGATATTCTATAAGTATATAAATGGGAAGAGGATAACCAGGGAAAGAGAAGGGCCCATAAGGGACCAAGGGGGTAATCTATGGGTGGAGCCAGAGGACATCACTAGAGTGTTGAATGAATACTTCACATCTGTCTTCACCCAAGAGAATGAAGATGAAGGTATCTTACTCGGGGAGAGAGACTGCAAGGTTCTTAAGCAAATTAATATAGGGAGTGACAAGGTATTGGAGGTGTTGGCAGGCTTAAAAGTGGACAAATCTCCAGGTCCAGATGACTTGTGTCCTAGACTGCTGAGGGAGGCAAGGGAGGAGATCACAGGGGCTCTGACCCAAATTTTTAATTCCTCTCTGGCCACGGGGGTGGTGCCAGAGGACTGGAGAACAGCTAATGTAGTTCCGCTATTCAAGAAGGGTTGTAGAGATAAACTAGGGAACTACAGGCCTGTGAGTCTCACGTCAGTCGTAGGGAAACTATTGGAAAAATTTCTGAAGGAGAGTATCTATCTCCACTGGAGAGGCAAGGTTTGATCAGGGATAGTCAGCATGGCTTTGTCAGAGGGAGGTCATGCCTAACAAATTTGATTCAATTTTTTGAGGAGGTGACCAGGTGTGTAGATGAGGGTAGTGCAGTTGATGTAGCTTATATCGATTTCAGCAAAGCATTTGACAAGGTCCCACATGGGAGTCTTATAAAAAAGGCAAATGCACATGGGATACAGGGTAATTTGATAAGGTGGATTCAAAATTGGCTTAGTTGTAGGAGGCAGAGGGTGATGACAGAAGAATGCTTTAGTGACTGGAAGCCAGTGTCCAATGGCATATCACAGGGATCTGTGCTCGGTCCCCTATTATTTGTCATTTATATAAACGACATAGAGGACTATGTGGGGGGTAGGATTAATAAGTTTGCGGATGACATAAAGATTGGCCAGGTGGTTAACAGTGATGTTGAGTGTCTTGGACTACAGGAAGATATAGACGGGATGGTCAAATGGGCAGATAAGTGGCAGATGGAATTTAACCCTGAAAAGTGTAAGGTGATACACTTTGGAAGGAGTAATTTGACAAGGAAGTATTCAATCTACGGCATGACACTAGGAAGTTCTGAGGAGCAAGGGGACCTTGGCGTGTGTGTCCATAGATCTCTGAAGGCAGAGGGGCATGTAAGTAGAGTGGTGAAAAAGGCATATGGGACACTTGCCTTTATCAGTTGAGGCAGGCATAGATTACAAACATAGGGAGGTCATGTTGGAGTTGTATAGAACCTTGGTGAGGCCACAGCTGGAGTACTATGTGCAGTTCTGGTCGCCACATTATAGGAAGGATGTGATTGCACTGGAGGGCGTGCAGAGCAGATTCACCAGGATTTTGCCTGGGATGAAACATTTAAGTTATGAAGAGAGGTTGGATAGACTTGGGTTGTTTTCATTGGAGCAGAGAAGACTGAGGGGCAACCTGATCGAGGTGTACAAGATTATGAGGGGCATGGACAGGGTGGATAGGGAGCAGCTGTCCGTTTAGTTGAAGGGTCAGTCACAAGAGGACATAAGTTCAAGGTGAGGGGCAGGAGGTTTAGGGGGGGATGTGAGGAAATACTTTTTTATCCAGAGGGTGGTGATGGTCTGGAATGCACTGCCTGGGAGGGTGGTGGAGGCGGGTTGCCTCACATCCTTTAAAAAGTACCGGGATGAGCACTTGGCACGTCATAACATTCAAAGCTATGGGCCAAGTAGGTAGGTTAGGTGTTTCTCACGTGTTGGTGCAGACTCGATGGGCCTCTTCTGCACTGTGATTCTGTGAAACACTTTGCACTCCAGGAATAGAATTTTGGCCACCATAATCCTGGTAACTAAAAGATAAATGTTACTAAGCTGGGAATCCAAACCAATATCCTCTTCCTCAGAGTAACTTACTGCATTTGTTGATATTACTAAATGGATGTGCTGTCCAAGGTAGTTTGGGCCAACATAATGAAATCAAGTAGGTCATGTATTTTCTGGCAAGGAGAACCCTTTGATAATGAGCCTGGGGTGGCTTAATGGCTTGCTGGGGTTTGGCAACCTTGTTCACAGCAGGTTCTCATTATAATAAATGTCACATTTTGGTAGTATTCCCAACTGGGCAACTTGTTTTTCTATTGTTCATTATCAAACTTGAGGGAAACACACATAATGAATTACTTTAAAAAGAAGTGAGTATTGTTATTGTAGGTACGTATGACTGCCAAATTCCTATTAGGTGAATGGCCAAATAATTAGTTTTGGATGGTGTTGGTTGAAGGTGGAATGCTGGTCAAGGCAATAGTGTCATGAAACACAAGAACAGTTGGATTCCTCATCCAAAGGACAGTGCTTCCAACAGTGTCATCTGAGATTATAGATACATTATCCTTTCTCCAATGGCATCTCCCAAATCCATGACCACTACCAATCAGAAGGATAAGGGCAGCAGATACTTGGGAACATCATCATCTCCAAGCCACACATAATCCTGGTTTGGAAATAATATTGCTGTTCCTTGCTCATCACTGGGTCAAAATCCTGGAACTGCCTACTGTAGGTGAATCTACACCACATGGACTGCAGCAGTTCAAGATGGTGGCTCACAACCATCAAGGGCAACTAAGCATAGACAGTTATGCTGCTCTTGCTAGCGACACTCACATCCCATGACTGAATTTAAAAGAGAATTCTGGCATGTGGCTTGAGGCCGCAAGCTCAGCTAACCACAGGAGAGGCATCGAGTTGAAAAAGAGATGTTGGGAAACTCTGTGGTAATGCGTAATGTGTAAATAATTTTGCCAAATTTCTCCCTGTGTTAGAATAGCCTGAATGTATCTATTGCCTGGGTTTGTGAATTAAGAATGTATCTTGAGATGTCATTGGAGAGTTATCACTACCCCTTGAACCCCCTAGGATGAGTCCACACTTTCAGGAAAGGAGAAAATTACAGGCAAAATAGTTCAAGCTTTTTCAGGTTGATTTTATAGCATCCACAGGGTACAGATGGAAACTTCCAGAACTCCATTTACATTTTCTGCTGCCAAAAATGGTCAACTTGGCCAAGAATTGAACCAAGATTAACTATGTGAACACCATCCCATTGCAAAACTGAATCACTGAAGTACACAACCTCCACCCCTGCCTGTCCCTCCGTCCCCACCCTTTCTTCCAGTCCCAACCCCAGCCGTGTATTCACTATACCCCCTGACCTTCCCCTCTCCGATACTGAACGTTCAGTGCTCAGCAAAGGACTTAGTTTCATACCCTTACGCCCTCACCTCAATGAATTTCGGGCTCGGCATGATACTGAACTCTTCTTCCGCCGTCTTCGTCTCCGGGCTCACTTCTTTGGGCAGGAGTCCTCTCCCAGTTCAATGGATCCTTTTACCCATCTCCAATATTCTCCCTCCACCTGGACCCCTCCCTCTGGATTCTTAACTTCTTTCGATCTTTTCATTGAGAACTGTCGGCGCGACATTAGTCGTCTCAATTTCTCTGCTCCTCTCACCCATTCTAACCTGTCTCTCTCTGAACTTACTGCATTCCATTCTCTCAGGTCCAACCCTGACATTGTCATCAAACCCGCTGACAAGGGTGGCGCTGTTGTTGTCTGGCGCACTGACCTCTACCTCGCGGAGGCTGAGCGTCAACTCGCAGACACTTCCTCCTACCTCTCCCTGGACCATGACCCCACCACTGAACATCAAGCCACTGTTTCCAGGACTGTCACTGACCTCATCTCCTCTGGGGATCTCCCTCCCACAGCTTCCAACCTGATAGTCGCCCAACCTCGGACGGCCCTCTTCTATCTCCTACCCAAAATCCACAAACAGAACTGCCCCGGTAGACCGATCGTCTCAGCTTGCTCCTGCCCCACAGAACTCATTTCTCGTTATCTTGACTCCCTTCTCTCTCCCCTTGTCCAGTCCCTTCCCACCTACATCCGTGATTCCTCTGACACCTTACGTCATATAACAATTTCCAGTTCCCTGGCCCCTACCGCTTCCTCTTCACCATGGACGTCCAGTCCCTCTACACCTCCATCCCCCACCAGGATGGTCTGAGGGCCCTTAGCTTCTTCCTCGAACAGAGGCCCGAACAATCCCCATCCACCACTACTCTCCTCCGTCCGGCTGAACTTGTTCTCACGCTGAACAATTTCTCCTTCAACTCCTCTCACTTCCTCCAAATAAAAGGTGTGGCTATGGGTACCCGCATGGGCCCCAGCTATGCCTGTCTCTTTATGGGGTATGTGGAACATTCCTTGTTGCAGTCCTACTCCGGCCCCCTTCCACAACTCTTTCTCCGGTACATCGATGATTATTTCGGTGCCGCTTCATGCTCTCGTCAGGACTTGGAAAAATTTATTAATTTTGCTTCCAATCTCCACCCCTCCATCATTTTCACGTGGTCCATCTTTGACACTTCCCTTCCCTTCCTTGACCTCTCTGTCTCAATCTCTGGTGATAGACTGTCCACCAATATCCATTACAAACCCACCGACTCCCACAGCTATCTCGACTACAGCTCCTCACACCCCACTTCCTGTAAGGACTCCATCCCATTCTCTCAGTTTCTTCGCCTCCGTCGCATCTGTTCCGATGATGCTACATTCAAAAACAGTTCCTCTGACATGTCCTCCTTCTTCCTTAACCGAAGGTTTTCCACCCACGGTCGTTGACAGGGCCCTCAACCGTGTCCGGCCCATCTCCCGCGCATCCGCCCTCACTCCTTCTCCTCCCTCCCAGAAACATGATAGGGTCCCCCTTGTCCTCACTTATCACCCCACCAGCCTCCGCATTCAAAGGATCATCCTCCGCCATTTCCGCCAACTCCAGCATGATGCCACCACCAAACACATCTTCCCTTCACCCCCCTTATCGGCATTCCGTAGGGATCGCTCCCTCCGGGACACCCTGGTCCACTCCTCCATCACCCCCTACTCCTCAACCCCCTCCTATGGCACAACCCCATGCCCACGCAAAAGATGCAACACCTGCCCCTTCACTTCCTCTCTCCTCACCGTCCAAGGACCCAAACACTCCTTTCAAGTGAAGCAGCATTTCACTTGCATTTCCCCCAACTTAGTCTACTGCATTCGTTGCTCCCAATGTGGTCTCCTCTACATTGGAGAGACCAAACGTAAACTGGGCGACCGCTTTGCAGAACACCTGCGGTCTGTCCGCAAGAATGACCCAAACCTCCCTGTCGCTTGCCATTTTAACACTCCACCCTGCTCTCTTGCCCACATGTCTGTCCTTGGCTTGCTGCATTGTTCCAGTGAAGCCCAACGCAAACTGGAGGAACAACACCTCATCTTCCGACTAGGGACTTTACAGCCTTCCGGACTGAATATTGAATTCAACAACTTTAGGTCGTGAGCTCCCTCCCCCATCCCCACCCCCTTTCTGTTTCCCCCTTTTTTTTTTTCCAATAAATTATAAAGATTTTCCTTTTCCCACCTATTTCCATTATTAAAAAAAAAACAAAAAAACCCACTAGAGCTATACCTTGAGTGCCCTACCATCCATTCTTAATTAGCACATTCGTTTAGATAATATCACCAACTTTAACTTTAACACCTATGTGTTCTATTGTACTATTGTCGTTGACATCTTTTGATGATCTGCTTCTATCACTGCTTGTTTGTCCCTACAACCACACCAACCCCCTCCACCTCTCTGTCTCTCTATCTCTCCGCCCCCCACACACACACCTTAAACCAGCTTATATTTCAGCTCTTTCCTGGACTCGAACTCAAGTTCTGTCGAAGGGTCATGAGGACTCGAAACGTCAACTCTTTTCTTCTCCGCCGATGCTGCCAGACCTGCTGAGTTTTTCCAGGTAATTCTGTTTTTGTTTTGGATTTCTAAATGATGCCTCATAGCATACGAGCAAGGAGCAGGAGGAGGCCATTCCGCCTCTCGAGCCTACTCCGCCATTTAGTAAGATCGTGGCTGATCTGATGGTAACCTGAAATCTGCATCCCACCTACCCCCGGTAACCCTTGCTTACCAAGAATCTATCCATCTCTGCCTTAAAAATATTAAGACTCTGCTTCCACCACCTTTTCAGGAAGAGTTCCAAAGACTCATAACCCTTTGAGTGAAAAATGTCACCTCATCTCTGTTTTAAATGGGCGACCCCTTATTTTTAAACAGTGACCCCCTAGTTCTAGATTCTTCCACAAGAAGAAACATCCTCTCCACATCCATCTGAAAAAGCACTTAACATGACTTCATTATGTCCCAAAATGCTTTACAGCCAATAGAACACTTTGCGCTCCACTAATTCCAATCTCTTGTGTTGTAAAAGTTAATAGATCAGGAACACAGCATTGGTAAGTAGTGAGAGGAGGCGAGTCGAAAGATATAATTTGTTAACTATGATAAATTCATGATTTGTTAATTTTACCACACCAATGTACCAGCAATGTATTAGATTGCATTAGTGCTCATGAAACAAATATATGAAGGAATTAGACAGCTGTGTATGTCTTCTTCCTTTTTTATATGAGGGTGGGTTACTTAGATGCACCTTGTGGTACGGAAAGAAAAAAAATACTTGGATTTATTAGACTTATCATGATCTAGGGCATTCCAAGTCCTGTACAGCCAATCAAGTATTTTTAAAATGTATTCACTCATAAAACACAGCAACCTGTTTGCACACATCAAGTTCTCACAAGCATTAATGTGATAAGGTGTATAATGACAAAAACAAAATTACCTGGAAAAACTCAGCAGGTCTGGCAGCATCAGCGGAGAAGAAAAGAGTTGACGTTTTGAGTCCTCATGACCCTTGATGTTGGTTGAGTGATAAATATTGCTCAAACACCTGGAATCACTTCCCTATTCTTCTTCAAATAGTACCATGGGATTTTATTCCACCTGAGAAAGCAGGCAGGGCCTGCACTCCCTCAGTAATGCATGGAGTATCAACTTTGATTTTTGTGCTCAAGTCTCTGGTGTGGGGCTTGAACCCACAACCACCTGAATCAGTAAAGAGTGTGGCCCACTGGGCAACAACTGAGGCAAGCAGGGATTTTCTTTTTTGGTCTATCTAATTTCCTTCTGTCCTCTCTTGATACTTGTTGGGGTTGAACTATCATCATGAAAACACTTTGTCACATTGCTGCTTGTGGGAGCTTGATGTGTGCAAATTGACTGCTAATTTTTAACTGTTCTTTGACCATTCTTTTCATAAGATTTAGATTTTGAGGCTCCTTGCCCATGGCTACATTTCATCCAAGTTTGACACACGTAATGCGTGGGCCACTGGAGACTGTAAAGGTACTGGAATTGTGATTGAGTTCCCCCTCCCTATGGACATAAAACCAATTGCAGTGGCTTTTGATGCTGCCATGATGGATATTATCTTATGCAGCCTCGATTAGGGATCAAACCTGGTCTAAATAAATCAGCACATTTATCCACTAAGGCATCAGACAGGCCGAAGTCATTTTTAGTAAATTAATTACTAAATTAATTATCAAAGTTGGAGGTGGATTTAAGATTTTTTAAAATTTTAACATCCCAGCCAACCCAAACCAAACTGGGGTTTAGGGTTAAAATTGCCTTCTCTGTATTTTTTCTAGCAATTTCTATTCCCAATTCCCAAATAAGTACATTTAACTTATAGTGTTTGCTTATGCCTACAGGCACTCCGTTTCACTAGTTATTTAACTAGATTGGATTTGAGAAGGCTGACATCATTGTAAACCTATATAATACATGGCGCTCTGCTGCTGCTTATAGCTACTCCTACCAGGAGATCTGCTGTCATGGTATATTGTCTGTCTTGTGCAATTCTCTCACACCTGCTGTAACTCGTCTACAAATGCTCTGTGACGTCCATCATCCAACTACACCTAGGTCGACCCCTCTTTCTGCTGCCCTCCACTTTGCCCTCTAGCAGAGATCACTGTAGCTTTTCAGCTCTGATTAAATGATCAAAATGCTGAAATTTTCTTTTCTGGTCACTTTTTAGAGTTCCTTTTGCTCTTGGGATTTCAAGCACCTCTTAATTTGTCTTATGGTCTGTATATGGAATATTAGGCATATGTCTCAGCATCCACATTTCAAAGGACTTAAGTTTTTTCCACAGATCTTCATTTATTGTCCAATTCTCTGACCAGGTTGCTTGTCCAGATGAATGTTAAACATGTACCACGACTTTGATAAATATCTGTTTCCACTGAGGACACAGATCTAAGATAATCAACAAAAGATGCTGCAGAGATGAGAATTTTTTCTAACAGTAAATTGTTGTGATTGGGAATGCACTGCCTGAAGAACTGGTGGAAGTAGGTTTAATTATAATTTTCAAAATGGGATTGGATAAATATCTGAAAAACAAAAAAAATTAAAAGGCAATGGAGAAAGAACGGGGTGAAAAGATCTTCCAAAGAGTTGGCACAGGCATGATGGGCCAAATGACCTCCTTCTATGCTGCATAATTCTATGTGAGACTGCTATGAATTTGAAAAGTGTGGCAGCACTAACACTGGATGTTATTCTTAAGCGTAAGGCTTGCTTAATTTCTGAAATTCCTTCTGGACACCATTAAAATACTTTGTGTTCAATAAAATATTTCAAGTTGCACAATAAGTGATCTAGGGCTATGTTGTAATGACAAGTAAGTGAGGCAAATCCAATCTAGTTAAATAACTAGTGAAACGGAGTGCCTGTAGGCATAGGCAAACACTATAATTTAAATGTACTTATTTGGGAATTGGGAATAGAAATTGCTAGAAAAAATACAGAGAAGGCAATTTTAACCCTAAACCCCAGTTTGGTTTGGGTTGGCTGGGATGTTAAAATTTTAAAAAATCTTAAATCCACCTCCAACTCTACACACTTATGGTTTTTAATAGAGACAGGACAGGTTGTGTGGGAGTGGGTTGTGGGGAACCAAACAAATTGCACTTGGATTAATTTAAATATTATAATAAGGCTACATGCCTGAGATTTAGCTTCTTTTCCAAGTTTAACCCTGGCTGGTCAGGTTTGCCAGACCTCAGGAAATCTGGCAGATAAAGAGAGGTGATGATTTCTCCACAGAAAATGGAAGTGCCTTTCCAGCACTGCTTGTGGGCTTGAAGGAGGAGTGTTTCTTCTCAGCCCACTGAGCTTACCTGCTTTCCAGCCTGCCATCAGGCTCTCCCCCTGTGAAAGGACTCCAACTGGGATCAGAGATTGGACCCCTCCCAAGATCAGTGACCATTCTTCCCAACCTCAGTTAGACCCCACCCCTACCATGCCTGAGATTAAACCCCCCTAGGGAATCAGTGATGATAGGCCTCTCCCAAGATCCAGAGGCTTCACTCCATTAACCCAGCTGCAGAAATGCAATCTGCACCTGGACTACTGCCTCCTCCAGGGTGTTTCCTGCTTGACAGGAATCTCAACCTATCAAACTGGCTTCCAAGTGGGGAACCTGTTTGAGAAAAGTGCATGATGTGGAGTCACAATTTTACAGTGTGTCCCAGCCAAAACTTCTTCACCACCTACCTCACAAACCCACTGCAGTAAATATCAGGGTCATTCTTCATTGGCACACCCAATACTTATGGGCAATACTAAATCTGTTATCCAATTTAAATTACACCCAAGTTTCACATTCAATTAGTTCAATTGACAGGAAAATCAAGCATTGTGTATGACAGCCGGGAAATGCAATATTACTCACTTGACACCAGTGTCAAATGGTAAAGTTACCCCCTATAAGAGTTGGCACATGATTCCTTCACAGGGAACATCATAATTCAGCCCAATCCCATACAAGGGTACACACAAATGGCAACCTGGAAAATGAATGATGGACAGCATGAAAAAAATGCCCTGAATACAGGTCTCCTCAAATGCTAAAACAAGGAGACAGGCTGGAAATGCTGGGGAGACAGGGTTGCGATAAATTATGGTGCAACAACAGGCGATGTGTGATCGATTATGCTGCAAGGGAATAACCTGGGATAAACAGAAGCAGTTTTGTTGCAGTGCTAGAGAATTAGAAATTATTAATAGGGAAGGAGAGTGATGAAGGCATGAAATTTATTTTTGGAGAATGTTGAAACTTCAGTTTGTGTGGCACTTTTTCTGGCACTTTAATTCTTCCTTGCACGCCAAAAAATTCAAGGAGGCCGTAGGCAGATAAAGAGATGATGGATTAATGATATACTGGTTTAACCATTTTAAGTCATTCTTATGTAGCTTCATGATTAAAATAATTGAAACAAAACTTTAGAATAGGGTTCTAATGAATGACCACAATGAAATATCAAATCATCTTCATGTTGATACCGATTCAAGTTGCAGCACATTTCAAGTTTTTTTTTAAAATGACTGTTCTAACGTCAGCTGACGGAGACTTATCATGGTTTTAAAACATTGTTCTGCCCATTATCTTAACTGTGGCTCTCAGAAGCTAGCGGCTTATTTTAAAACTTACTTGTCTCAAGTTTATTACCCAAAAATAGTGGGAGAAAGTAATTTATGCCTGGTTGTCTTATGAGGAAAGGTTGGACAGACTGAGCTTGTTTCCACTGGAGTTTAAAAGAGTGAGGGGTGACTTGATTGAAGTATATAACATCCTGAATAATCTTGACAAGGTGGATGTGGGAAGGATTTTTCCTCTTGTGGGCAAGTCTAGAACTAGGGGGCACTGTTTTGAAATTAGGGGTTGCCCTTTTAGGGCAGAGATGAGCCTGACTTTTTCTCTTAGGGTTGTGTGACTTTGGAATTCTCTGCCTCAGAAGGTGGTGGAGGTGGGATCATTGAATATTTTTCAGGCGGAGGTAGATAGTTGGTCAAGGGAATCAAAGGTTATCGGTGGGGGGGTAGATGGAAATGTGGAATTCGAAACACAAACAAATCAGCCACGATTTTATTAAATAGCAGAGCAGGCTCGAGGGGCAGAATGGCCTATTCCTGCTCCTATTTCTTACGTTGCTAGGATCTGTCCTGCATTGTAACTGATCTAATAATATTTCACAATCTCCCAGCCCATTGGAAAATGATCTTTCTTGCTGAGAGGCTCACAAATGTGTTTAATTTCGATCATAATCTTCAAATGGTGAAAATTGGTATGCAGAAATACTGAAGTCAATTGTTCTAACTGCTACCCTGACTGATCTCTGTCATGTGGCCTGACCCAACAAAATTGGCTAATATTTGAAAAGTAGTCATTTAAGTGAGATGTCAGTTCTGTGTAACAACATGCATGAATCAGCAGAATCAAGATGAGATGACAAAATTGTGAAATTGGAGGAAAAACAAAAATCCCAAAAAACAGAATAGCAGATGTCAGGTAGAACAAGGAAGTAGTACAGCTTTAATAATTACAAAAGACAGACTAAAGAGATTATGTTACCTGAAACCTTGGATTGTGTTACTGCTTTATAATTCTGTCCTACCATTCTATGTTCTTTAAATAATACAGTGCATACAATTTGTATTTTTAATCACTCCAATGACTTCCTGACAGAAAGGTTCCCTTGGGAGATCATGGACTGTGAGAAGGGTGAGGTCAGGGGATTATAACTTAAACTTTGTTCTCATTCCTAACAAATGCTGCTGCTTTTGGCATATTAGGCATCTTTGTAGAAATGATACAGGAATCCATATTGTTTTCCCTTGCAGAATGTAGTATAAAAATGAAGTGCTGGGAATAAATGGCTTGTCCATAGATGTGAAGACTTCAAAACAGAACAGATCCCTAGTTTGGTGGAAGGGCTCCACATAACACATTATTCTCTTTTCTTTCAGATATTGATGGACTTGTAATGTATTAGAAGCATTATTTTCCGTTTTAGATTGCCAGTAACTGTATTGTTTAGTAAGCAAACACTACTGCATGAGGAAAGATTCCCACTGGTTTACCACTGTGTTAAAAGTACTATCAACACATATCCGACGGTAAAGCTTTTCATTCTAAGAGGTCCAGAAAACTCAGTCCTATTTGTAATTATTTCCCATCTACAGGCTTGTCCTGTTTGAATTTGAGTTTAAATGATAATAAGACATAAAATTCATACATAAGTTTGAAAATAATAAATGTTTTAGGTAGGCAGAAATAAAGAGTGTAGAAAGCTGGATTGATCGAAAAAGTATTTCAACTACTAGTTGATCCTCTATGGCATTGCTCACAGAAAAAAAGTAAAATTAAGTGGGGTGAAATCAAATTTATAATGAAAAATCTTGAATTTATATAGAGCCTTACACAACTTCAGGGCAACCCAAAACTCTTTACAGTCAATTAATTCATCTTTGTAATACAGGAAACTAAAACAGGTTGAACTTGATGAAATGGCTCCCACAACAATTAGATCTGGTCATGATTCAACTGATGGTCCCTTATTCGGGAAGCTTTTCCTAAAAAGACAAATAATGACTAATAAAACAGTATTACAAAGTCAAAATACTGGGGATGCTGGAAATCTGAAGTAAGAACAGAAAAGGCAGCATCTGTGAAACAGAGTTAACATTTCAGGTCGGGGAAAGTTTGGCAGAACTGGAAAATGTGATGGATGTAACAGGTTCTAAGCAAGTAGAGAGGTAGAAAAAGGGGGTGGAGGGACAGAAAGAACAAAGGAGAAGGTCTGTGATTAGGGTAGAAAACAGGAATGATTATATATCAAAAGGGACAATGGTGCAACACAAAACAAGGTGGTAACAGAAGATAGATTGACTGGAACTGTAAATGGCAACAACAGGATTATTACCAGCAGCTGCTGTCTGAAAAAATGAGAGCAGTGGTTATGATCTGAAATTGTTCAAGGGTTGAATCTGGAAGGTTATAAAGTCCTTAATTGAAAGAGGAGATGCTGTTCCTCAAGTTTCCATTGAGCTTCATTGGCATAGTTTAGGAGGCTGAGGATAGAGAGGTCAGGGTAGGGGCAATTAGGAGAATTAAAATGCCAAATACTAGAAGCTCAGGGTCACGCATCATGCAGACTGAATGGAGAATTCAGGAAAGCAAGCACTTTGTGTTTGGTCTCCCCAACCTAGAAAAGGCCACATCATAAGCAGTGAACACAGTATATGAAATTTAAAGTACAAGTAAATTGCTGTTGCACTTGGAACAAGTGTTTGGTGCCATGAATGGTAGGAAGAAAGGAGGGAAAAGGGCAAGTGTTGCATCTCTTGCATCTGAACGGGAAGGTGCCGTGGCTGGGGGGGGGGCTGGTTTTGGGGGCAATGGTCCCTTCCCAATCAATATTAAAAAATAAATTTTGTCTAGTGATCTGACTGGCTTTTGAATAAGGTAATGCATAATTGAACAGAAGGTATGAAGCAATATGCGCATATTAAAGTGCTCTATGTTAAGACTATCCTGTAAGATTGAGCTGGTCCAGCTCCACTGAGATGGATTGTTTCCCATTTAAGTTTTATGGATGGGAACTTTAGGGAACATTTCATTAGAAGGTGGAAAAAGAAATGGATTAGGAGGTGATTATTAAGCATAGAAAGTATTTGAACAAGCTTTTACCAGGAACATTAATCAAATCCTAGGATGCACTGTATTGAGAAGGGTCAGAAAAGAATTAGATTAAGTTATGAATTTGTTTTCATTAAAGAGCAGATTGAGAAAACATGAGCATCACTAATGCTGATACAACCAGGCAATTTGAAACTTTGAATGGGATCATCAGCAATAAAAACAGGAAGCACTGGATATGCTCAGCAGGTCTGGCAGCATCTATGGAAAGATAAACTGAGTTGTCGTTTCAAGTTGAATATGTCTTTTCAGAATGGTTCAGTTCCATTCTGATGAAGTCATATTCAACTCAAAACGTTAACCATTTCTCTCTCCACAGACGATAGCAGATCTACTGAGTATTTCCAGCATTTTGTTTTTATTTCAGGTTTCTTTATCCATAGTATTTTGCATTTATTGAATATTAGCAAGCCTTGGCTGGGACTTGAAACCCACTTCCCCACAACTCATGACTGACAGCAAATATATGGAATATATTTAATACTGTGTCAGTGCTTTTGCAAACTCCTGTTAAATCTCTGGTTTGCAGGTACACAGAGTCATGGTCAGATGCATTAGTTGTGCGCTCTGAGAGTGATGGCAAGGTTTGTGAAGGACAATCAGGCAGAGTTGGAAGGTAGAAATATAGCAATGATTATCTTGCAGCTTCACTTGATAGCCTTTGGAAGGTCGGAGTACTTATGCAGAACTGTACCTGATTGAGAAGACGTGACTTGTTCCCTTACTGTACCAGCTGAAAGGTTTCAGATTTGCACTGGGTATTCATAGGAAAGGTACAGATTAGAAAGTACACACTTTCCCAGAAGAGGCAAAAATCAGACAAATCGCTCCATGCTGCACTAGTATTCTTTTTATTCGTTTACAGGATGTGGGCATTGATGGCGAGGTAAGGTCAGCATTTATTAACCATCTGCAATTACCCTTGAGATGATAGTGCTGAGCCATCTTCTTGAATACAACTGAGTGACTTGTTAGGCCATTACAGGGGGTAGTTAAGGAGTCAACTGCATTGTTGTGGGTCTGGAGTCAAATATAGGCCAGACAGGGTAAAGACAGCAAATTTTTTCTCTGAAGGACATTAGTGAACTAAATGTTTTTACTACAGTCCAGTAGATTAATGGTCACCATTACTGATACTAGCTTTCTTATTCCAAATTTATTTAACTTGGTGGTGGCAGCATTCTGTCTTGTAAGACAACACTTTGCACCATGGTGGTCAACACTGTGATAAGCATCATTTGGTGTAGCTCAGGAGCCCACTCTGGCATGACAGCCTCTGCTTCGTTTGTTGCAGAGGAACAGTGGGCTGAGAAGGTGTTTTTAATTTGTTTGAATTGGATTCGGTCTACTTGTTAAACAGAGACTCTAAGCTCCAAGCTCCAAGCACTCATTGGAGCAGATGGACTGTGATGGGTCAGCGCTCTAGTTGTCAGGGGCTGCCCGACTTGAGGTTGGTGGTGGCTGACACTATAGTCCCTCCCACCATCAGCCTGTCACACCTATTCTCTACGTCAATCAAGTTGGCCTTATCACTTGTAACTGCTGTCTCTCGTGTTGTGTTAATACTCTGCTGCGAAATGGGAGTGTCTTCTCTAGGGTGCAAGACTGAGCAAAAATTATAAGACCATAGTACATGGGAGCAGAAATTAGGCCATTCGGCCCATCAAGTCTACTCCGCCATTCAATCATGGCTGATAAGTTTCTCAACCCCATTCTCCCACCTTCTCCCCGTAATCTTTGATCCCCTTACCAATCAAGAACCTATCTATCTCGGTCTTAAATACACTCAATGACCTGGCCTCCACAGCCTTCTGTGGCAATGAATTCCATAGATTCACCACTCTCTGGCTGAAGAAGTTTCTCCTCATCTCTGTTCTAAAAGGTCTTTCCTTTGCTCTGAGGCTGTGCCCTCGTGTGCTAGTCTCTCCTACTAATGGAAACATCTTCCCCACGTCCACTCTATCCAGGCCTTTCAGTATTCTGTAAGTTTCAATCAGATTCCCCCTCATCCTTCTAAACTCCATCAAGTATAGACCCAGAGTCCTCAAACATTCCTCATATGTTAAGCCTTTCATTCCTGGGATCATTCTCGTGAACCTCCTCTGGACCCTTTCCAGGGCCAGCACATCCTTCCTGAGATACAGGGCCCAAAATTGCTCACAATATTCTAAATGTGGTCTGACCAGAGCCTTATAAAGCCTCAGCAGCACATCCCTGCTTTTATACTTTAGTCCTTTCAAAATAAATGCCAACATTTGCCTTCCTAACTACCGACTCAACCTGCAAGTTAACCTTAAGAGAATCCTGGACTAGGACTCCCAAGTCCCTTTGCACTCCAGATTTCTGAATTCTCTCCCCATTTATAAAATAGTCCATGCCTCTATTCTTCCTACCAAAGTGCATGACCTCACACTTCCCCACGTTGTTTTCTATCCGCCACTTCTTTGTCCATTCTCCTAACTTGTCCAAATCCTTCTGCAGCCTCCCCACCTCCTCAATACTACCTGTCCCTCCACCTATCTTTTTATCATCTGCAAACTTAGCCAGGATGCCCTCAGTTCCTTCATCTAGATCATTAATGTATAAAGTGAAAAGTTGTGGTCCCAACACTGACACCTGTGGAACTCCACTAGTCACCAGCCGCCTTCCTGAGAAGGACCCCTTATCCCCACTCTCTGCCTTCTGCCAGTCTTCTATCCATGCTAGTACCTTGCCTCTAACACCATGGGCTCTTATCTTACTGAGCAGCCTCCCTGTGCGGCACCTTGTCAAAGGCCTTCTGGAAGTCCAAGTAGATAACAACCATTGGCTCTCCTTTGTCTAACCTACTCATTACCTCCTCAAAGAATTCTAACAGATTTGTCAAGCATGACCTCCCCTTGATGAAACCATGCCGACTTTGCCTGATTTTACCATGCACTTCCAAGTATTTTGAAGTCTCATCATTAATAATGGACTCTAAACTCTTACCAATGACTGAGGTCAGGCTAATTGGCCTGTAATTTCCTGTCTTTTGCCTCACTCCCTTCTTAAACAGGGGGGTTACATTAGTGATTTTCCAGTCCTCTGGGACCCTCCCTGACTCCAGTGATTCCTGAAAGTTCACCACTAACGCCTCCACCATCTCTTCAGCTATCTCCTTCAGAACTCTGGGGTGTAATCCATCTGGTCCAGGTATTTTATCCACCTTCAGACCTTGCAGTTTTCCTAGCACCTTCTCCTTGGTAATGGCCACCATACTCACCTCTGCCCCCCGACTCTCTTGAGCTTTGGGGATGTCACTCGTGTCTTCCACTGTGAAGACTGACGCAAAGTACCTATTCAGTTCCTCCGCCATTTCTTTGTTCCCCACTAATACTTCTCCAGCGTCATTTTCCAGTGGCCCAATGTGCACTTTGCCTCTCTCTTACCCTTTATATATCTAAAAAAACTCTTGCACTCTTCTTTTATATTACTGGCTAGTTTACCCTCATATTTAATCTTCTCCCTCCTTATTTCTTTATTAGTTGTCCTCTGTTGGTCTTTGTAGGCTTCCCAATCCCCTGGTTTCCCACTGCTCTTCGCCGCATTGTATGCTTTCTCTTTAGCTTTTATGCTGTCCCTGACTTCCCTTGTCAGCCATGGTTGCCTCATCCTCCCTTTAGTATGCTTCTTCTTCCTAGGGATGAATTTTTGCTGTGTCTCCCAAATTACTCCCAGAAACTCCTGCCATTGCTGTCCCACTGTTTGGAGCGCCTGAGCCGGCCAAATGTCAGGGTCCCCCTTTCGACTTCCCTGGTTGAATCCAAAGGATTGCAAAGCGTTATGTTTAGCATCAGCTTGGTTGCAGGAGTTGCCCGAAAGGTGACATATTTAGATGTCAGTCCGCCTTTGGGCTCCACTCCAGAGCCTGAATTTTTCCCTCGTCGGGCGTGCAGAAGTAGTCGTGAAATGCACTTCCGCCTGCGATCAGCCCCCGACCGTGATCTTACGCTGACTGGTCAATTAACGACTACCCGGAAAAAGGCTCAGCACTGCCATTGGGGATGGGAAGAGGGTGGGTGCCGACATCACCGCGGGTGCTGGTGAGCGCTTCCACTGAACTCTCTGGAGGCAGACAGCTGCCTCAGAGAGCTGCAGACTTCAAAATAAAGCACAAAAATGCTGCCAAAAAATGTCCATGCAGCACAATCAAGCACCTGAAAGCAGGCCTAAAAAAAAGTCCCCAGATATTTCTTTTTATTTTAAATCCTAATGGAGATTTCATCCTGCCCTTGGATAAAGAGAGGGCAGCCCCCGGACAGGCAGTCAGCAACACCTGGAGGATCTAGCATCTAGTCTATACTCTAGTTGGAGTAAGGGTAAAATAAAAGCGAAGCTTCATATTCTATTTAGTTACGATATGTCTGGGGAGCTCAGTCCTGTGATTTGCACATCCTGTGCTATGTGGGAAATCCTAGATGCTGCTGGCGGTCTGGATGACTTTGTGTGCAGGAGGTGCCTCCGACTGGAGCAACTCGAGCTCCGGGTTTTGGAGCTTGAGTGGCAGCTGGGGGCACTACGGTGCATTCATGAGGCTGAGAGGTACGTGGATAGCATGTTTCAGGACGTGGTCACCCTGCAGCTTAAGGAAGTGCAAGCCGAGAGGGAATGGGTGACTGCCAGACACAAGAAGGGGACCAGGCAGGTAGTGAAGGAATCCCTCGAGTGCATCTCGCTCGCAAACCATTTTTCAGCCTTGCAAAATGGTGGGAGTGACGGTTTCCCTGTGGAAGCCAACCAGAGCCAAGGCCATGGCACTGTGGGTGGTCCAACTGCTCAGGGCAGGCGGAAGAAGTGTGGAAGGGCAATAGTGGTTCATTAGTGAGGGGAGTAGACAGGCGCTTCTGTAGCCATAGATTTGACTCCAGGATGGTAAACTGCCTCCCGGGTGCCAGGGTGATGGAACGGCTGCAGGGCCTTCTGAAGGGGAAGGGTGACAATCAGAGGTCATGGTCCGTATTGGAGCCAATGACATAGGAAGAAAGAGAAATAAGGTCCTGCAAGCAGACTTTAGGGAGTTACGTAAGAAATTGAAAAGCAGGACTTCAAAGGTAGCAATCTCCAAATTATTCCTGGTGCCATGCAGCAGTGAGTATGGGAATAGAAGGATAAAGCTGATAAATACCGTGGCTGGGGAGATGGTGCAGGAGGGAAGACTTTAGATTCCTGGGGCATTCGAACTGTTTCTGAGGGAGGTGGGACATGTAAAAATTTGAAGGGTTACGTCTAAACAGGAACAGGACCAACATCCTCGCGGGGAGGTTTGCTAATGCTGTTGGGGCAGATTTAAACTAAACTGGCAAGGGGGATGGGACCCTGAAAAGTAGTTCAGAGAGGAGAGAATCTGAGATGGAATTAGAAGTTAAAACACTAGTGAGTGAGTCTGGAAGGCAGAGGAAACATAGGCTTAGTTAAGAAAGAAGTGAGTTTAGCAAGGCTAAGTGGAATATATTTTAATGCAAGGAGCCTGAGGAATAAGACAAATGAGCTGACAGCACAGAAAGGCACGTGGGAGTATGATAACATAGCTATGACCGAGACTTGGCTAAAAGGGCAGGATTGGCAGCTCAAAATTCCTGGTTATAGGGTATTCAGATGAGATAGAGAGGGGGATAGAAGAGGGGGGTCGCAATATTGATCAAGGAGTCAATTGTAGCAGTGAGGGATGATATCTTGGAAGGATCATCAAATGAGGCCAAATGGTAGAAGTAAAAAAGCACAGAAGGGGCAAACACGCTGTTGGGTGTGTACTATAGACCCCCAAACAGTCAGGGAGAGATAGAGTTTCAAATACCTGGGGAAGGTGATGGCATAGTGGTATTGTCGTTAGATTAGTGATCCAGAGACCCAGGGGATGTAGGTTCAAATCCTGCAATGGCACATGATGGAGTTTAAATTCAATAAAAATATGGAATTAAAAGTCTAATAATGACCATGAAACCATGTTGGAAAAGCCCATCTGTCCACTAATACCCATGCTACATGTGTCTCCAAACTCACAGCAATGTGGTTGGTTCTTAAACATGGCCAATTATTGCTGGTTTAGCCAGCAAAGCATACATCCCATGAATGAATAAAAAAATGTAATCAAATTTCAGAGAAATGTAATAATAAGGGACTAATTGTGGGGGATTTTAACTACCTAAATATTAACTGGTATAGTTTTACTGTGCAAAGTAGGGAGGGAGCAAAATTCTTCAGTTGCATCCAGAACCTTTTTAAGTCAGTACGTAGAATGCCCAACAAGGACCTAATATTCAGAAATGAGAAAGGCTTATCAGCATTTTGGAGATAGTGACTATAACTCAGATTTAGCTTAGGTATGGAAATAAAAAAGTTCTAAACTGGGGAAAGGCTAATTTTACTATGAGATGATTTGGCCAAAGTGGACTGGGAGCAGCTACTTGCAGATAAAACTGTGTCAGAGCAGTGGGAAGCATTCAAGGGGGAAATAGTGAGAGTACAGGGCAAATATGTTCCCGTAAAGACAAAGGAGGGAGGGGGGGGGGGGGGGGAACCAAGTCCAGAGAACCCTGGATATCAAGGGACAAAAAGGTTAGAATTAAGAAAAAAAGAGCTTATGACAGATGTCAAGCACTCAATACAGCAGAGTCCTTAGAGGAGTATATAAAGTGCAGAGGGGAACTTAAAAAAAGGAAATTAGGAAAGCTAAGAGTGCATGAGAAAGCATTGGTGGGTAGAATGAAGAAAACCAAATGGTTTTTTTAAATATATAAAGAACAAGAGAATAACTAAGCAGAGAGTAGGGCCAATTAAGGACCATGGGGTAATGTGTGTGTGGACCTGGAAGACGTGGGTACAGTCCTCAGTGAATACTTTGCATCAGTCTTCACAATGGAAAAGGACAACACAGGTATAGACATCAGGGTGGAGGACTGTGAAATATTAGAGGAAATTAACAAAGGGGATATGAGCGGGTTTAGTGACTTTGAAAGTGGATAAATCCACAGGCCTAGATGAGATGCATCCCAGGCTGTTGAGGGAGGCAAGGGAAGAGATATCATGGGCCATGACAGTAATTTTCAAATCCTCTCTGGCCACAGGTGAGATGTGAGAGGACTGGAGGACTTCTAATATTGTTCCATTATTAAAAAAGGGAGGAAGGGATAGACCATGAAATTACAGGCCAGTCAGTCTAACCTTGGTGGTGGGGAAGTTATTGGAAAGAACTCTGAGCAACAGTCTATATCTGTACTTGGAGAGACACAGATTAATCAGGGATAGTCAGCATGGATTTGTTAAGGGAGGGTCGTTTTTGACAAAGTTGATCGAATTTTTTGAGGTAACCAGGAGTGTTGATGAGGGTAATGCATTTGATGTGGTCTACGTGGACTTTAGCAAGGCTTTTGATAAGGTCCCTCATGGCAGACTGACCAAGAAAGTAAAAGGTTATGAGATCCAAGGCAAAGTGGCACATTGGATCCAAAATTGGCCAATTAAGGCCTGCCCAGTGTGATGCTTGCCCAGAAGTGCTGAGCGCTCCCTGCAGGCGGAGGGGCGATTCCGAGTCAGGGCCTGTGCTCTTTCACGCATATGAAAGAGCACACAAATCTCCGAGGCACAGAGCTGCCACAGGGAGATCAGTTTAAGGTTTAAAATTTAAATAAAGGAAAAAACTTTTAAAACATGTCCCCTCATGTGAGTGTCACATGAGCTTGGACATATCAATGAATTTTTAAAATAATTTTTATTGAATTTTAAAACATTTCATGAAACCTCAACCCATCCGTGGATGAGGTTTCATGAAAAATACGAAGGCTGCCTGGGCTCTTCGCCTGTCTGCCAACCTGAAGGTTGGACAGGCAGCTCATTTAATTGTTTTAACTAGTTTTTAAACAGGCCTTAATAGGCCTTTGACAGTTCGACGGGCACACAGCCAACTTGGCTGCGCGCCCGACAATCTGAAAATCTAAATGATGCGCAGTGACGCCAGGACGCCTGCCCGATGTCACAGCATATCAATTTACATGTTGGCGAGCGGGCCCCGCCCCGCCACTGGCCAACCAGAAAATTCTTCCCATACTTCCAGTATCTACCCTTTCAAGCTCTTTAAGACATTTCTATTTTGCTTACCAAAGTGGGTAACTTCACACTTCTCCAAATTATATTGTCCGTTCTTGCCCATCCTAAACCTGCTGAATTGCTTTTGAAGCTTCCTCGAGCATTCCTCATATCTTACTTTCCCACCAAACTTTGCATCATCAGCAAACCTGGGGCACATTATGCTTGACCACTTCAGCTAAGTAATTGACATAGATTGTAAATAACTGAGGCCTGCTGATTTTTGTAATATTCTGCTAGTTATAGTCTGTAGATAACCATTTATTCCAATTCTGTTTTCTGTCCATTGATCATATTCAATCCAAGCTAATATACCCCCCAATCCCATGAGGTCTAATTTTGTGTAATAACCTCTTGTGTGACACTTTACCAAATGCTTCTTGAAAATCCAAATGCATTCCATCCACCAGTCCATGTTTATTGACCCTGCTGGTTATCACCTCAAAAAAACATATTTGCAAAACAAAATTTTCCTCTCTTAAATCCCTGTTGACTTTGCCCCATCATATCATGATTTTCTAAATGCCTTTATCACATTCCTAATAATACATTCTAGCATTTTCCCCACTACTGATAACAGGCTAAATGGCCTGTGGCTCCCTGCCTTCTCTCTTCCTCTTTTCTTGAATAGTGGGGTAATGTTTGTTACCTTCTAATCCACCAAGACTGATCTAGAATCTGGGCAATTCTGTAAGATCAAAACCAATGTACCCATTACCTCTGTAACCACCTCTTTTAAGCCGTAGGATATCGGCCATTAGGTCCAGAGGATGTTGGTTATTAATCGCAATTTTTCTAGCACTATTTCTTTACTACTTTTAATATCTTCATTTTTACTAGACCCACTTCTTCCAGAATCTTGTACCTGTCTTGGTAGTGTTGGCCAGGGGCTGCAGAGAAACTCATGAGCAACTTTTGAACTGAAGTAACCTGAGCTCAGTCACTGGCCTGAGCTAGCTGGAACCAGTTTGAATTAGCAAAGACAAAGGAAATGTGATGAGACACAAGTTCTTATTTAGAAAAAGAGTAACGAGGTTAATGCTACCTAAGTCTTGGAACAGAGCCAATGAGAATATGCCATAGACTGGGCAAGCAGGCCTAAACCAACGAGAGAGAGACGGAAATAAAAACAAAAAACTGCGGATGCTGGATATCCAAAACAAAAACAGAATTACCTGGAAAAACTCAGCAGGTCTGGCAGCATCGGCAAAGAAGAGAAGAGTTGACATTTCGAGTCCTCATGACCCTTCCACAGAACTGAGTAAAAATAGGAGAGGGGTGAAATATAAACTGGATTAAGGTTGGGGGGAGGGGTGTGTGTGGGGAGAGAAGTGGGGTGGGGGGTGGTTATAGGGACAAGCAAGCAGTGATAGGAGCAATCAAAAGATGTCACAGACAAAAGAACAAAGAGGTGTTGAAGGTGGTGATATCTAAAAGAATGTGCTAATTAAGAGTGGATGGCAGGACACGCAAGGTACAGCTCTGGTGGGGGTAGGGTGAAATAAATCCATACCTTTTATGCTCTGTTAGTCTTATTTCACTCCACCCCCACTAGAGCTGTACCTTGCGTGTCCTGCCATCTATTCTTAATTAGCACATTCTTTTAGATAATATCACCACTTTCAACACCTCTTTGTCTTTTGTCTGTGACTTCTTTTGATTATCTGCTCCTATCATTGCTTGCTTGTCCCTACAACCACCCCCCCCCAACTTCTCTCTCCCCACCCCACCTTAAACCAGCTTATATTTCACCCCTCTCCTATTTTTACTCAGTTCTCTGGAAAGGTCATGAGGACTCGAAACGTTAACTTTGTTCTTCTCCGCCAATGCTGCCAGACCTGCTGAGTTTTCCCAGCTAATTCTGATTTTGTTTTGGGAGAGAGACGGCACAGTTTGGAGAGATAAGATTTCGGAATAAGAATGGAGGGTTTCAGGTGTGGAAGCAGCAAGAACTCTAGAGACCAACCATCGCAGAAGCGGAAGAACCTATGTCAGCAATGTAGAGACGTGAGAGAATGGAATGCCTGGCCAGCGTCAGCTCTCCTTTTCAGGTATTAGCTTTTATATCCCGTGACCACTCGGAGTGTCAGAGAAATCTAGTGGGTGTGCGTTTAGATCCTAGTTTTGGGTATAAAACTGTATAACCTACTGTAAACTGCATGTCTATATTTAACCAGACGTATAAGCTATATGTAGATGATCTAATGACGTGAATAAAGCGAATCTAGAGTTGAGAGAATTGACTCTTGTCCTCTTTGTACTAAGCCAACAACCGTTACAGGTGACCTCCGGCAACAGTAGAAGACAACAAAAACTAATTGTTTGATTTCTCTGCCATTTCCCATTATAATTTCTCTGGTCTCTGCCTCTTAAGGGACTAACATCTACTTTAGCCAATCTCTTCCTTTTCACACACCCACAGAAGTTTTTACATTTGTATTTGTCTCTTGCTATTTAACTCTCATATTCTATTATCTCTTTATCAACTTCTTGGGTCTCCTTTTCTGAATTCTAAACTCCTCCCAATCCTCAGACTTACCAATCTTTTTGGCAATGTTGTAAGCCTCTTCCTTTAATCTAATACTATCTTTACTTTGTTCTCATTAGCCACAGTCAGACCATTTTTCCTGTATTTTTTTATTATTCAAAGTAATGTATATTTTTTGTGAATTATGTATTCTTTAAATGTTTACCATTGCTTACCATGATATTTTTAAATCTAATTTCACAATCCACCTTAGCCAACTCACCCTCATATCTTTGTAGTTTGCTTTATTCACATTTAAGACCCTAGTTTTGAACCAAATCACTCAAACTCAGTATAATTAAAAAATATATATTATGGTCATTCTTTTCCAGAGGCTTCCTTACTACAAGGTTATTAATTAACCCTATCTCAAGCTGAACAGATAGCATCCTGTAAAGGAACATCTCACCTTCCCTTCCATCTAACCTCTGCTAACTACACTATACCACAGCAGTTTGGAAACGCATCAGAATGGAAGGTAGAACCTGCATCCCTGCACTCCACTCAAAATCTGCAGGTTTTTGAAAAGGCTACCAAGGAAAGGTGAACTGGGGTCCATCAATGAAACTAATACTGGAATGACATAATGGTTGCTGAGAAACAATGATTCCTTGTAATTAATACAATATACATCGATCAAAAGATATTTATAGTTTATAATCATGTAGAGGCAATTCTCACTAAAACTCAGCACGTTTAATTTACTTAAGTAATATTTACACAAACCAGTAATAAATATCATTCCTGACTTTCCATTCATTTTTTTCCCTTGTTTGGAAGGTAGCAAAATGTACTAGAAAATGTTCAAAATATAGCTGTTGCTCACACCTGTGAAAGAAGACACTAGCAGATAGCTGTGTTATTCTGGGGACGAACATGATTATGCCACACCCTATTCTTTATGCTGGTTTTGGCATTTGTTCTTCCAGCAGTTCACTGATTAGATATCAATGGACAATTCCCCCCAGTTCCTTGTGTGGAGTTACTGGATTGAGATCAATTAAGTCAGCATTGATCAGCAGACCTTGGACCTTCTTCATCTTCATGTGTTAGGGAAGACTTTTGGCAGCCTGTTAAACAATTTTTATTCATAGTTTCATAGGTGCATGAATCCTTACCATGGTCACTCAATGTTCTTGTCATTTCCAATTTGTATAAAATTCTTTGAAGTCATGAGCTTGTAAAAAAAACCAGACATATGTTACAAACTAAATATTTATTCCTCATTTCATACATCAGTGCAAATGCTTCTTACTGCGGTCCCTCAAATATCTTACTATATGCTTTCAGTTTCAATAAAGTTCTCTGAAGCGATTATCTTGTAAAGTTAAACAATAATCACATGCATAAATTACAATTTCTGAACAGATTCATTATTTCTGATTTAAAAAATGTCATACCAGTTGATTTAGAGGATGTAAAATATGCACAATATTGATACCTGCACACTGGAATATATGGTAGCCCTAGAGATCCAGTGCAAATTATAGAAATACACATGGAAATCCCTTATTCATCACTGAGTGAAACAATTGGAAATACTCTTGATGTAGGTTCAGTATTTCTGATCTTCATGCACTAGCACCCAAGACGTTCTGGATCATTGCTTTATTCAGAATGTGCAATGAACTCTGGTAGCAGAAGAGAGTTTATTAACCTCACTGTCCTTTTAGCAGTAAAGGGAGTTTCAGCAAATAGATTAAATCTGTTGGTTACTCTATAAATCAAAAAACCGAACTATAGTCAATACTATTTTTCAATGCTAGAAGTATTCCACCCTCTGCCTCCCCACACTGGTGCAGGGACAGTAGGATTATGAGGGCTATGATTCTTTTTTGTAACCACAGTCTATAATGTTGTGCAATTAGCTTTTGGGAAAATGCTTAAGGAGAACAGGGTCAGTTCCCGTTTTCATAAAGAGGAAGTACACCTGTTGCAAATTGCTCCTTGCAACCCAAGCAAGGTCGAGGGAAACGGACCCAAGCGATACAATTTGAAAATTGGTCAATCCCCTTTGTAAACACCTCCACTCCACTTTCCTCCTTTAAGACTTTCCTCATAACCCATCTCTTTAACAAAAATTTTGATAGTCTTTCTTTCATGGTTTGTTGTCCGATTCCCACATGCCTCTAAAGTGCCTTGGCACATTTTCCAACATTATCTGCATGCATCTGTGGTTACTGTGACCCAGGGGCTGGTAACCTAGTGCTCTATCATTTGGGTAACAGCCCATCCTCATTTGGGGAACAGACCCATCCTTATTAAGAGGTGTTCCTGTGCATGTTTTCAGAAGAACCTGTTCTACCTGTATACAGGAACACACAAAAGGCTGCTATTGGAACTTGGAGTCTTCAATAAGTCTGTTCTGCTGCCAAACATCATTTGATACTCTGATGAAATGATCTAACCTGTCTTCTGGCTGATTAAAAATGAGTTCATTGTTTAAAAAAAAAGTGCACAAGGAATTTCTTGGATTTGAAAGAAAATACAGCACATTCACAAATTCAGCATCAATATCATTTAATGTATTGCACAAATCTAAAACAAAAACGGGTAAATGTTAAAATCAGAGAAAGGATAGTTGCCTTTGGAACAGTGTACCTTCTTGTCACTCGCATCTAATGGGGCAGATATCCCATATTAAGTGTGATCTACAAACTGGTAACTTGCATAATGTGTATAGTTATGGACAAGAAAACAAAAAAATAAGTCAGGTCCATAAAGTATTATTAATTAATTCTCAGCTGAAGATATTAGTTATAGGTATTTGGGCCATTTTGATTTGATCTCAGTAGAATGAATGAATAACCTAGAAGCTAAGGCAATGGATTGTCTGGCATGGGTACAATACCAAGTTCTGTGCATATCAGTGCTTAAACGATGTAACGTATTTATTCTACATGTGCTTTTTCTTGTTAATGTTTGGGTACCCATCATCATTCATAGGTGTAAACTTTAAAATCACAAATCAATTAAAGGAGTTTCCAATTAAGTGTATGCAGAGGAGCACGCAAATGCATCATTATACTGTCAATTGCCATTGGTACTACAATTTATTTTTACCACTAGAAACCTAGCACAAAAACCCTTTTGCAAAAGACTTGTACTGTACCTGAATAAGGTGGATAACGATCAAGGCACACAGTTCATGTCAAGATATGACCAAGAAATAATTAAGAGGGAGGATAAATCAATCAATCAATAATTTGTGATTTGGCAAAACAATTCAATTTCAATAATCTGTATATTGTAGATGAGGTGAAGGTGTGAATCGCACAGTATTATGATCCTGGAAATGAATTATTTGTGACATTGGATGAATCTTTTGGTGGAGTCTGATGTCACCTCATTGGGACTGAAAATGGGAGTGACCCAACTCCAGCAAATGGCAGGATCCTGGGCAGCATCTCATCCCTGGGGACTGGGTTGGGGGTGCTGGTGCTCTGGCTTTGCTGCCACGGGGCAGCCATTGCTCAGGGAGGCCCCTTCGTGGGCACACTAAGGAGGGCTCCTTAGGAACCTGCTGGGAGGCTGCCAGGGTTTACCTGGTGACAGGCCCTTCTGACATGGGAAAAATGCCTGAGGGGAGTGCCTCTTTATGGGGCCCTTATATAGCTCAACAGAGCCTCTGAGGTGCCTACAGTTCAATACGCCGTGGCGGCAAGATGATATTGAGCTCCTCTCCTGCCACATCCTCTGACCATACTGCCAACCAACCCCAATGGGATGGGAAAATTTAGCCCTTGGATTTGGATCTTGACACTCAAGACTTTCAGAAAAGGCTATAGCATTTACTGACCAAGTCCCAATGCTGAACATGCAACACCTCTTTAAAAATGGATTGTCCTACGACCAGTAGAATAGAGAGATCAATTTCTGCATCATTATGGATTATAGCCAGTGTATTACAGGATGGAAGGCACTAATCATTTTGCCAATAAAGCCAGCATTTGCCTATTAACAGCATTCACTTTAGTTGGCCATTTTCGAAACCATGGACATAGAAGGAATGATCTTTTATAGTAAATACTTGAGCAGAAATTCAGCATCTAAATGGAGAAAAGAATAATTTATGTGAACTGTATTCACACAGACGTGGAAGTCAACCAAATCAACCCCCCCAAGTATTATGCCTCCCGAGCAGACAGAAGTAGTCGGACTTCGGGATACTTAATGCAAAATGTATGCCCATAGTTTAATCTGCTGGATGTGAAGCTTCCTCGATCTGCAAATTCTCATAGCAAAAGACAGTATATAGGTGAGGCGAATGACTGCCCTTGACATTAAGACATTTGACCTCACCCCCTTCCAATGGCATCTTCCAATGCAATCACAGAAGGTGCAACACCTGCCCCCTTACCTCCTCACCGTCCAAGAGCCCAAACACTCAGGTGAAGCAGCACTTCACTTGCACCTCCTTCAATTTGTCTCACTGCATTCACTGCTTCCAATGCAGATCGCATGGAGACCTCTCTACATTGGGGAGACCAAACGCAGACTGGGTAACACCTTTGCAGAACACCTTTGGTCTGTCTGCAAGCATGACTCAGACCTTCCTGCTGTTTGCCATTTCAACACACCATCCTGCTCTCATGGCCATATTTCTGTCCTTAGCCTGTTGCAATGTTCCAATGAAGCCCAATGCAAACTGGAGGTTCAGCACCTCATCTTCCGATTAGGCACTTTACAGTTTTCTGGATTTAACATTGAGTTCAACAACTTCGAACCATAAACTCTCTCCTCTATCTTCACCCACTTTTTAAAAATGTATTTTAAATTTTTTATTCTTATTTTACTTCATTTATTCATTGTTTTATCCCTTTTTCTATCCTTTTTCCCTAACCACTGCCCCCTGCGCCACCAAAAGGGCTATCAGTTACTTGTTTCATGTTCTTGCAACAAGTTCTGTTATTAACACATTCTGCTTTCTTACCTTCATGCCACTATCAGCAGCTTCTTTAGTCTTCACCACTACCATTAAAATTCCATTTGCCATGTGTTCATGACATCTTTGTCCATCTCTCCTTAGCTCCCACCTATCGCTGAGCTTCTATCCTGCTTTACCTACTCCACACCCCCCCTTAAACAGTATAAATTTCATTTCTACTTCTCTTTAGCTCTGAAGACTTGAAACATTAACTCTGTTTCTTTCTCCAGGCGCTGTCAAACCTGCTGAGTTTTTCCAGCATTTTTCTGTTTTTACTTCAGATTTCCCACATCTGCAGTATTTTGCTTTAAGCATTTGACCGAATGTAGCATCAAGGCGCCTGAGCAAAACTGGAGTCAATGGGAATCAGAGGGAAAATTCTCCACTGGTTGGAATCATACTCAGCACAAACGCTGTTGGAAATCAATCATTTCAGTTCCAGGACATCACTGCAATAGTTCTTAAGACCAGTGTCCTAGGCCCAAACATCTTCAGTTGCTTCATCAGTGACCTTCCTTCCATCGTAAGATCAGGAATGGGGATGTTCACTGTTGATTGCACAATGCTCAGCACCATTCGCGATTCCTCAGATGCTGAAGCAGTCCATTTCCAAATGCAGCAACACCTGGACAATATCTAGACTTGGGCTGACAAGTAGCAAGTAACATTCACACCACTTAAGTGCTGGGCAATGACCATCTCCAACAAGAGAATTTAACCATTGCCCCTTAACATTCAGTGGCATTATCATCGCTGAATCACCCACTATCAATATCCTGTGGGTTACCATTGAGCAGAAAAGAAACTGGACAAGCCATATAAATACTATGGCTACAATAACAGGTTAGAGGCTGGGAATTCTGCACCAAGTAACTCACCTCCTGCCTCCCCAAAGCCCGTCCACAAGATGTAAGTCAGGAGTGTGACAGAATACTCTCCACTTGCCTGGATAAGTGCAGCTCCAACAACGCTCAAGAAGCTTCATACCATCCAGGACAAAGCAGCCCACTTAATTGGCATCCCATCCACAAACATTCACTCCCTCCACCAACGACACACAGTGACAGCAATATCTACCATCTACAAGATGCACTGCAAAAACTCACCAAGGCTCCTTAGCACCTTCCAAACCCACGACCGCTACCATCTAAAAGGGGAAGGGCAGCAGATAGATGGGAACACTACCAACTGGAAGTTCCCCAAGTCACTCATCATCCTGACTTGGAAATATATCATCATTCCTTCACTGTTGCTGAGTCAAAATCCTGGAACTCCCTCTTTAACAGCACTGTGGGTGTACCTACATCACATGGGCTACAGCACTTCAAGAAGGCAGTTCACCACCACCTTTCCAATGGCAATTAGGGATAGGCAATAAATGCTGGCTTAGACAGCGAAGCCCACATCCCATAAATGAATAAAGTGGGCAATGAGAATATCACAATTAGATGCGCTCACAGGCTTCCTTGTTTCCTTGAGAGCTGATCTGAAATATTTATTTTAATTTAGAAAACGAGAGGGGAGTGAAAATAAAGAGGGCAAGCTGCCTTGTGCAGTTCCCATTTCGTGTCTGCATTGCAATACAGGCCTGGGAATGGGCTCATTCCCTCAATTTCTGTGCAATTTTGTAAAATAATCAAGGCACCACAACTGGACTCCTCAGTGGCGCAGCCATTTTATGCAGTGACCAGTACAGATTATTGAAATTCCATGTTATCAGTGGTCCTTGCTGGGTAGAGGCTCTACAACTGGCTCCACCACTTCTTGGTCAGGGAAGAAAAATCTATCAGGGTAACAGCTTGTGAGCACGAGTCAATGACCATTTCTGAAAGTCTGTACTCAAGACGTTGGTGACAGACTGGTGGGCAAATGAACAATGCTCATTTGGGCAAGATATAGAATGGTGACCAACTGTCAAAGAGTCAACACTTTCAAGAGTGGAGAGAAGGGTGAAAATTGGCACAGAAAAAGAAATGAAAAAAGATTATCCTATTCCTCCCAGTGCAGACAGCTATGTATAATGTACTTGAGAATGCAAAATATATTCCTCACAGAAACTGCCTTCACAAAATCTAAACTTGGTGATTAAAGGAGGAATAATCTGTATTTCAGGAAAGATTGCAATAAATATGAAACTGCACATTTGACAAGGATATGTACAAAAAAATCACTAAAAAAATGAAAAATCTGATTTTTAAGCTAAATACACTTGGAATCAATAACAAATTATGGTCAACCTCTTTTCAATTGGTAATGTACTTGTAATCATATACATTGTTTGAAAAACCCTAAACCCTACAGTTAGTTCACTCAAACAGCTTTGTCAAATACTTTGAACCATGGATTTAAAATAAAATAAAGTTAATCTGGATTACCCAAGGCCTTTTGCAATGGAGATATTTTAATGGTTGGCCTTGTAATTTTACTTGTTTCTAAATTAGCTAAGCCAGGCTTATGGGGAACGGTGAGACACTGTGATCTAGGCAATGGAACTGCAAAATCCTTTCTATTTTCACTTAGCACAGCTTTGACCACAGTAGATTTTGTGACCAAAACAAACAGTTTTGACTTGCTAATTTAAAATGTAGAAGAAATATTTACATGCAGTTCACCTGTCGAAGCTGCCCATGTATTTATTACTCTTGGAAAAACTCAGCAGGTCTGGCAGCATCGGCGGAGAAGAAAAGAGTTGACGTTTCGAGTCCTCATGACCCTTCGACAGAACTTGTTCTGTCGAAGGGTCATGAGGACTCGAAACGTCAACTCTTTTCTTCTCCGCCGATGCTGCCAGACCTGCTGAGTTTTTCCAGGTAATTCTGTTTTTGTTTTGGATTTCCAGCATCCGCAGTTTTTTTGTTTTTATATATATATATTTATTACTCTTGGTGGTTCTCAGGATTCATATAATTTTTGGGTTGGTGAGTTGTAAGTTTTGAAAATTTTCACCATACTTTTAGCACTTAGCCACATTACTCTGCTAATATGGATGCTGTCCTCCTATTTTTTTTAACATCCCAGGACTGAATCCTTCCCCTATCTTCAGTGTGGCCTGCAGGTGGCATCCAAGTGCACATAGATTGACCTGGTCAGCCTGGATTGAAGTCTTCAGCGTAGGTCCAGTGTTCCCCTGTTGCTGGCCTCCCCTTGGTGGATGCCTGAGCCCAAAATTTGGGTGAGGAAAGCCAACCACTGCTGTGCACCTGGTTGGCCTAGAGCAGAAATGATTTTAGGGCCTTCTGACTACGGTCTGAAGACTAGCCAGATAGTTCTCAGCTTCAAAGATCCTGTGGTCCACCTTTTGGGAGGTGGAGGGTGCACGGTGGCAGTAAAGGAAAAGAGGATTATTTCCCATTTTCCATTCTCTGTGTGTTTGCTACCTGATACTACCCCTTTCCTCCAGTGTGAGAGAAGTGGCACAAGCGCCAAGGCCCACCTGCTGAGGCAGCTTCTCTGTGTAGGCCTTTGCCAAACTCTATTTCACTTCAATCATATTCTCATTGTTTGCATTCTTCCCCACAACATTACAAAACGGAATTTTGCATAGTCCAATGTCAAACAGCTCAGAACATTTGGCAACAGTTTGTGAATAAATAGTAATTAAAAAATCTTTGTTTAATGCTCCAGATATCTAATAAGCATTTAATTTGATTAAGTATCCTATGCAAAAACCACATAAAAGCATCATCAGTGCCATCTTTAATCTGGGATTTTGTGGTTTCCAACAAATATAAGCAGAGAAACAACTGCAATTTATTTTTGGATTCGTTAAAAACACACCACCCATAATCTTCTACAGTTACTAAACTATGTCACAAACATTTAACATGATTTTTTTTTTGTTTGGGCAATATTGCTCCCAATACAACTCAAGAAGTAATGGTTGGGATTCTGGAATAATTTTCAACAAGTGAATGAGCATTGCAGCTGATTTTCTGCAATGTTGAGATTCTAGACTTTAGGTAGATATTCCCACATTGGGTTTGTTGGTGTTTAATAATCACTGTACAATTTAGATAGATGGAAAAATCAGGTGGGTTCTGTTGGCCTTTCCCAACCAATGCTTTGCTATGTGTTTCATCTACGCAGTTATTTAACATAAAAACAAAATACACTGCCCTTTAATGTTACTTCATGGGTTTCCCTAATGCATTTTACCATCAATATTTTCCTTGCTAAGTGTTTACAGGAGCAAAGCTAAGTTGTCTCACTCCACTCTAAATGATTCTATTCACATAGAAGCAGCAATCAGACTTGTAGGCTATAGATGCACAAAAGAGCTGCAGTGGGAGTTCCAGTCGCCTAGCATTTCTCAATCTATCTCAAATTAAGTTCCACCGTCAGATTCACAGAAATATTTGCCACAGATTTATTGCATATAACTAGTTTGCAACAACCACTTACTTCAGGGATAATTTTCTGCAGTGAACAACAGTCCTAGCTTTCAGTCTGACTCTGACAGTAAATGATTTATCTGGTCATGATGAGCTCAATTCCCTAATGGGTTACAAGTAACTCAAGTATTTGGACAAAAGTTCAGAGATAAAAGAATGCTTAAGTCCAATTTTCATATTGCAGCACCTCATAAAAACCATGTGGCACTCTGCTGCAAATAAAATTGTTTTTTATGTGGGCAGTTTAAAATGAATGATTCTGTATAATTGTTAACAATATATTCTAAGCAGGACTGCTGTAATTGATCAGTCCAAAACAGTGAGATCAAATTCTCTTCCAAAGCTGTTGCATGAAAGGAAAGCAAATGGGGAAAAAAATGGATTTCAGTAAATTGGAATTTTCTGCAACACAATAGATGAATGGACTGAGAGATAACTACTGAACTTGTATTTTACAGTCCTGCTTTCTTTTAATCATTTCATTAAACAACTTTCTAAGTACCAATGGAATTATTTAAGGAATTAAGCTGGAGTCTAGCCTGGATGGGATGGATGTTTCATAGGTATCAAAATGGCTCCAATAAGTCAGAAGCATGCAAACAGCCTTTTGCCTGTCAGTGATTTCTCAGTCCTGTGTGCATTCATAACTGACATTGCAATCTGATTGTTCGGTGTTCGTGGTGCAGGGGTTTCGTTAAGTTTGCTGCAGTATTTTGACCTTTGGATGGTGCAAGTTCATCGTCGATTTGGAGTTATGCTTGTTGTTTTGTTTAACCCAGCTCTTGGAGCAGGAATTTTGCTGACAGAGGTTGGGGAACGTCCTTTAACCCCTGTTGGACCCGACCTAGATGTAGCCACAGTTCCAGACTTTGCTGTTTAGAAAGAAAATAGACATTTAATTGCCTTTATTAAAGACCTTTGTCATACTGTTGCAATGGTATGAACAGTGAATAGAAAAAAAAGTGTTACTTTCAACAGAGGCCTAAACTGAGCGGAATGAGCAACTTGGCAGGTTGAAGCAACCTGGCAGGAACAAACCAAGAGTGAACGTGTACTTTGTTCTGGTTATTAATGTGAACAGAAATAATGTGCGGGGAAAATTAATTATCATGTGCATTTAAGTTTGATGTGCTTTAAAGAAAGTGTCAGGAAACAAGCATATATCCTCGGCTATAAATCACACCAATTTTATTTCATTATAATTCTGTGCTCTAGCTGGATGTAAGCAACTTGTAAATACTTAGCATGCAACTTCGCTGAGTTAAGCTAAACGCAAATTTCACATATATATCATTTATAAATTGCCACTGCATTATGCACACACAGATAAACCTTATGTAGTAGGCCAGCTCATTCATGTCATCAAACCACAAGCATGACCACAAGTTAACCAAAGACATCTGTTCAATAGGTTTTATTCAACAAGTGATCTGATTAATGAATAATCAAATAAGGTTGTGTTGATAGAATAACAGGTGTCTATTAAATTAAAATTTCCACTTAGTTAAAGGCATCTTTTACAGTGAACCTGAGCATTTGGTGCTAATAGTACAACATTCACATTTGAGTATCACTTCGCTATTAACTATGTATAACAATTAGTGATAATGAAGCAATCCGAACCTGGGAAGGGGTAGATTAAAGCACATTTCTTTATAGATTATTTGGAAATCGAATGAGTGAAAAATCACTTCACACCACACAGTTTCACTCACGTGGCTGATAACCACAATTTAGTTTTTTCTCCAAAGTACGTGTAAGGAAAGTATAATGCAATATTCCCAAAGAGCACAACTGGAAGATAGAAGTGGTAGAACTAGCAATATTGCCTTCTTGTTGACTTGCAGAATCATCCCGAAATCCAATCTGTACTTCCACTTAGCAAGGCACCACAACAAAGCACAGCTATACAAAATTCCCCATCAAGCTCATGTTTGGAGTTCCACAGATATCCTTCAGCCCCTTTAATAAATTTGTATTCAATGGCCCCAATACAACTCCCACATTCAGTAATTCTTTGAATATATCACTGGAATGAGACTATTTCTTCCGCCAGCTGCATTAACATTATATGTAAGGTTTTTGAGGGCTCATTTCTGCCGCCCTTTGTGTTTCACTGTTTTGTGGAACAAAGATGAAAATAAAAAATATCTATAGAAGAGCAGGGGTTGGTACATGAATACTAAGGTTTAAATAATCTGAGCAATTTGATGATTTACAATATTTACAAAAAATGATTACGAAGTCACCCTAATCAGTCAGAATGACCATTGTCTCTCTGATAAAGTGACTAGCTTAATTTTATTAGATTTACGTAGGGTAAATGTAGACTGATGTCATTTGTGTCTGCAATAAATTAATTTATCAAGGGCTTCCTAGGTGCATTAAATGTTCCTATGAAAACTGCATTGCAATAGACAGTTCAGACTTCCCAACCATTCAAAGATCACAACGTTGCCAATGAATTTTTTTAAAAATGGAAAGATGCCACCATTAGAGCAAATGGAATGGATGCACTTGAATGCATTTCACTATGATCTACCCAATGCTTTGTTGTAGTAATGAAAGTAACTTCCTGTTTCAAAAATATGAATGGATGACTTGTGACCAAAAGTGAGGAGATATTAATAAAAATATGCAGAAGAAATTAGCCATTGCTCATCATTTAAAGAGGCACGTGGGGTTTAGATACAGGGTGGATAAACTAAAATGATTTAAGCATGGCCACAAATATGAGATGAATGCGATGCAGAATAGACGGGAACAGCATTTCAGAATGGCAAGAATCTTGGGAAATAACATTTGTATAGTTGTATTGGTGTGTTTAGCAATCTCCGACCAAAGCCAAGCTTGCTGTTCTATCACCAGGGGCAACTGTTGATACCAGAGCTGGGTAAGTGTGATTAGCATGTACTCAAGTAGCAAAACCCCTCTCCTGAATCTACTCATTCTTGATACTTCCAAGGTTTTGTTCTCAGGTTGGATAACTAGACATCCACAAACTTTTAAGGTTATTCCTCTTCTGATTTCCCTTACCAGAGTCACTTTCATCAATGCATCTGATACGAACTCTCACTTATTTATTAAATGACAGATGCTGTCTCCATTGGCCAAGGCAAAAACAAGGAAAATTCACTTTCCTCTTTTGATCTGTAGGACAAGGTTTATGCACAAATGATCAAAATGGGACATCCTTTCTCCTAAAATAATTTTCCAGTAATTTATGTGATTTGGGAAGCCTAATAGATAGATGAGAACATTAAACTTGGGCAACATCAGTGAATTTTGCTAAAGCTAACATGTTTAGAATGGGATTTCAATGGGGCGGGGGGGGAGCGGAAATATCAAATTGCTACCAAACTAAACTGACGAATTTTAACCTGGATGCTAAATTAGGCCTCAGAAACAACATAGATACTAAGGCCGTAACATGGCTAAAAAAAAGCTATGAGGAAAAGTAAACATAAAAGAAAAATCTTGGAAAAAGCAAACAAATGTAACTCAAGGCTGCTGCAAAGGTAGATTATGCAGTACAACTCCAAGTCCTCTAGGTTATTAAGGTGATGAAGTAAGCTAAGTTAACTTTGATAGTTTTTCTGTGCTCTATCACCAAGCATGGTCAAATGCCAATGATTGGCAAGTTTGGTATGCTCCAGCAAACCAGTGGTTGCATCTTAGGGGCCATTTAGAGCATTACACGGAATTACATGTGACAAAAATGAAACATTTTTATTGATGTTATTTATTCGATTCTTTCATGTTGGTTGTCACACATGTAGTTAAAATTCGTTACCGCCTGCTATTTCTAAAGACTTCAAATACACAACTCATTGTCTAACGTGTGGATCAATCCCTGCTATTGTCTGTGGATGGGTACCTATCTAATAGGTCTTTCAATGTATTTGGAATTGATCAGTGAGGTAGGCCATACCATTCAATTTAATTACTAACATCCAGTGAGGTTTTTTCAGTATGTTTGCTGGCACTCTTTGCAGACAAAGGTGAGTCTTATTGTTGTCAATGGTGCAAAGAACAATGTTATCGTTTCTCAGAGCTATTTTCAAAGAAATCCAGAGATGCATATTGTCTGCATTGTACTTTGTCAGATTGAAGACAGCAGGGATACAGGGGTTAGCAGCTTTGTTATAGTAAACAGTTCCATGTGATGTCTGATTCAAACTGAACTCTCATCTATGGAGTTTATAAAGGCCAGTGGACTCAAGAGGTGAGGTGAGAGTGGCTACCCTTGACATCAAGGCAGCATTTGACTGAGTGTGGCTTCAAGGAGCCCTAGCAAAACTGGAGTCAATGGGAATTGGGGGGAAAGCTCTCTGCTGTTTGGAGTCTTACCAAGCACAAAGGAAGATGGTTGTGGTTATTGCAGGTCAATCATCTCAGTCCCAGGACATCACTGCAGGAGTTTCTCAGGGTAATCACCTAGGGCCAACCATCATCAGTTGCTTCATCAATGACCTTCCCTCTATCATAAGATCAGAAGTGGGGATGTTCACTGATGATTGCACAACGTTCAGCAGCATTCACGACTCCACAGATACTAAAACAGTCCGTGTCCATTTGCAGCAAGACCTGGGCAACATTCAGTCATGGACTGATAAATGGCTAATAATGTTCTTGCCATGCAAGTGCCAGGCAATGACCATCTCCAACAAGAGAAAATCCAACCATCTCCCCACGAATTCAGTAGCATTACCATCGCTGAATCCCCCACTATCAACAGCCTATGGCTTACCATTGACCAGAAACTGAACTGTACAAGCCATATAAATACTGTGACTGCAAGAGCAGGTCAGAGGCTGGGAATTCTATGACAAGTAACTCACCTCCTGATTTCCCAAAACCTGTCCACCATCTACAAGTCACAAGTCAGGAGTGTGATAGAATATTCTCTGCTTGCCTGGATGAGTGCAGCTTCAACAACACTCAAGAAGCTTAACACTATCCAGGACAAACCAGCCCACTTGATTGGCACCCCATTCCCCAACTTAAACATCCACTCCCTCCACAACCGATGCACAGTGGCAGCAGTGTGTATTATCTACAAGATGCACTGCAGCAACTCACCAAGACTCTTTTGACAGCACCTTCCAAAACCACGATCTCTACCACCTAGAAGGACAAGGACAACAGATGCATGGGAGCACCACCACCTTCAAGTTCCCCTCTAAGTCACACACCATCCTGACTTGGAACTATATCGCCTTTCCTTCATTGTCACGGGGTCAAAATCCTGGAATTCTCTTCCTAACAGCACTGTGCATGTACCTACACCACTTGGACTGCCGTGGTTTTAGAAAGTGGTTCACAACCACCTTCTCAAGGGCAATTAGGGTTGGACAATAAATGCTGGACCACCCAGAAACACCCACATGCCATGAGTGAATAAAAAAATCTGTTGTCACTATGTTACTGTATTTGCAGTTGTAAAACTGATAGTTACATTTGACCTTTTGCAGCAGACACTTTAATCAGGTTGCCCTTCTTCAGCAATACCAGAAAATTCCCAGGTTATTACACAAATTCTTTTGATTTTAGCAAGCATGCACGTTTTGCTCCAATGCATGTGTTTCAAATTGATGAAATGGTTAAAAACTGGCTCTTAAGGTGGTTCTGATTTATACAAAATATTTTACCTTGTTGGAGTTGCTGACCCCTCTGTAATGTCTGCGTCCTGCGGGGGTTCATTTTACAGCCATCTCTTCCCATGAGATGCACTTTCCAGGCCTAGGAAAGTTGGAAGAACAAGAAGGTCTCTGTTAGTTACGATCTGTCCAGTAAGCAGCTCCTTGTGGAGCAGAGCTGCAGACGGGCCTCTGCTGAAAACGGCGCAAACCACACAGGGCGAGTAGGTCAGCATGTCTGCCAGATCGCCTCATTTTTCCTTTCAATGTACAAAGCCATGTCTTTATTCAGGGCTCGACATCTTTAATGGAGTGGAGACTTAAACCAGCAACACAGTATCTTAATCTGTATATTTTTGTCTTCAAATTGTTACACTGTGAAATATTCATATGTATATTTAAAGCTTTCTACATGACAATAAAATTGACCATAATAAACACTTTTCAGGAAAACAATTCCAAATCTCTTGAATCAAAAATAGTCAAAACTCTGTTATTTTCACTATTTAGTCACAGTTTGGCCTTTTCTTTCTTTCCATGTGGTAAATACTGATACATACAGTGTAGGTATCACTAATGCAATTTCCACAAGGCTTTGGACTTGACTTTCAAGTAATAACTATAACTGATCTTTGTCGTAACTTCTTCCATTTTTCTTGGCTTCATAAAAATATGAAACATTTGTTCATTCAAGTTTTTTCATTAAAGTGTTGCAACTTGTGCAACTGATTTTTTAAAAAACATATCCATGCAACCAAAATGTAAATACCAGCATTAATAAGTATCATCAGGTACAACATTGGAGAGCAGGAGCCAAGGTGATGTAAAACTGTTCTATATTGTTTAACCAATAACCTGCAATATGCTTATAAAACAGAGTTTATATTATCAGACCTATTTTGTGAATTGATAATCAAGGTGAAAGATACTAATAAGATTAAAGTGTAGACATGGCAAATTAGCAAGTCTACCTACGTGATACCAAGCTCAGAAAGATAGTCTGAGGGACTTCAGCAGTTCAACAATCAACAATCCTGGTTGCAGACTGGCACATTCCAAGGTCCAGGACTATGTGCTGAGGGACACAGTTAAGCTTGGGGCAGCCGCCACAAAGGCACAATGGGAAAGGGTCGCTGCCTAAGACCTTTCTGCCACAGTGCACTGAGGGACTGGGAACTATTTAGAGCCCCTCAGGCTGTACAGCTTAAAATGAATGTCTGCCAATGATTGTAATATTCATTGTTTGTACTGATACACCTTGTGATTCATGTTGTAAAAGTTGAACCTGATTGTATTTTTGTAATGGTTCGAAATGTTTTTGAAGATTTATGAATAAAGTATATTTTTGCAAAAAAAAAACAACAATCCTGGGGGGGAGAAAATTGAGTTGAAGTAGAAAACAATATAATAAACCATGTTTTCAATATATTGAGGCTTTAGGGAAGAAGGAACTTTTGGACAGCATAGGTGGGATTTTCCAGCCCCAACATTGGTGGGCATCATCCTGCCTGCGACGATGCCCAACGGTGTTGGGGCAGGAAAATCCCAGCTTATACTGGCAGCTAAGAAATAACCCAACAATGATAATGACTAAAGCAATATCAATAAAATAGAAAATCAAATGACCTCCAGCAGAAATTGAAGAGCTGTCCAGAACTGTTAAAAATGTGTGGGAGAAACTAGCCATAATACGAGGGCAGCATTTATGAACAGGAACATGATAGAGCCAGTCAGTCCCAAGAGTCGGTTCTGCCATACAGATCAGCTATGAACTAACTGAACATTATCCCACTTTGAATGCCAACCCGTAAATACCTTAGCCAAACAAAAATCTATCAATCTCAATTGTGACATTTCAATTGATTTCTAGGCCGCGATTTTCTGGTCCCGTCGCAAGCAGGACCCGCCATGTGTGAGGCCAACCAGATGTCCACTGACTTGCGGCAGGTGGAGTTTGGAAAATCCAGCCCCTAGTCTCACCAGCTTTTTGGGGAGAGGGTTTGAGATTTCACCCTTGTATGAAAAAGTGTTTCTGAGATCACCCTTAAATAATTAGCTCTAATTTTCCCTAGAGGACTGCATAAAGAACTGGGAACTATCAAGAGGCCAAAAAAATATCCAAAAGCTTCTTCGGAATTTTGGCAATGGAAGAGATGCTTGTGCTCAATTTGAAATTGGAAAATACAATGAATCTGGAAACTAGAAACAAAGCCAAACAAGAAGTAGCAACTGTTCACTAGAATTAAGGCACACATCAAGAAATTATTTGGTTGAATTTCCACTCTTAACTATCCGCTGTAAGTTCAGCGCTTAAACCCCTCATCCCATCATTCTAATAAATCTCTGCACCCTCTCCAAGGCCTTGACAGTCTTTCTGAAGGCTGGAACCCAAAATTAGACACAATACTCCAGCTGAGGCCTAACTAGTGATTTAAAAATGTTTAACCAACCTACTTGCTTTTATACTCCTGTCCCTCTACTGATAAAATTCAGGATCCTATATTTTTTTTTAAAACAACAGTCTTATCAACTTGCTCTTGCACCTTAAAATGTATGCAAAGCCCTAGGTCTCTATGTTCCTGTGCCCCTTTTAAAATGGTACCATTTAGTTTATGTTTATGTGACCTCACCTTATTCTTCCTTCCAAAATGTCACTTTGCACTTGTGCATGCTAAATTTCAGCTGCAATGTGTCTGCCCATTTCACCAGTCTTTGTCCTCCCAAAGTCCGCTGCTGTTTACTACATGTCCAAATTTTGTGTCATTGTCAAATTTGGAGATTATGCCCTTCATGCTCAACTCCAATGGTCCCAATACCAATCTCTGGAGATAGCACTGTATACTTCTCTCCAATCTGAAAACAACAGTTATTCACTACCCCTTAGCCAATTTTGTATCCATGTTACCCATTTAATCCCACTGGTTTCAATTTTGCTAAGGAGTCTATTATGTGGTAGTTTATCAAATACCTTTTGAAAGTCCAATGCAGAACGTCCGCTGCACTACCTTCATCAACCTTCTACAATCCTTCATTGAAGAACTCAAATCGCGTTTGTGAGACACAATTTGCTTTAACAGATCCGTACTGACTGTCACTGATTCACCCATGTTTTTCCAAGTGACAATTAATTTTGTCCTGGATTATGGTATCAAGACATTTCCCCAACACTGACATTGGGCCAACAGGCCTGTGGTTACTAGGTTTATCCCTCTTCCTTCAATAGGCATTTGTAACCCTCCATTCCATAAGGAACCAAGCCCATATCCAAGGAACACAAAGATGTGGACAAAGTCATCCTTACCTCCCTCAGCAACCTAGGAAACATTCCATCTGGAATGGGTGACATTTCTGCTTTGAGCACCTTTTATGCACTTCTTTTTAAATCTATTTTATCCTATCCAATTTTTCTAACCATTCTTCCTTTAATGTGACATTGGGAAAATGAATACAAAGTACTCAGTGTCTCAGACATTATATGTAAAGATACATTGGAGATATTTTCATACTAGTTCACATCGGAAAGTAGTCTGGACACCCATTATGCCCGACTTCCCCAATGGAAGAGATCCTCTGGCACATTTCATTTCCAGCCACTTGCTACTGAGCTCTAGCATCGGCACCCTTCCTACATCTGATTGCTGAACTTAATATTTACATGAAAGTTTTAATCATATGGAGTATTTAAATTTTTCATCATAAGGTCATAAGACGTAGGAGCAGAAGTAGGCCATTTGGCCCATCGAGTCTGCTCCACCATTCAATGAAATCACGCTGATCTGATAATCCTCAACTCCACTTTCCTGCGTTTTCCCCATAACCCTTGATTCCCTTACTGATTAAAAATCTGTCTATCTCAGCCTTGAATATACTTAACAATCCAGCCTCTTCAGCCCTCTGCAGTAAAGAATTCCACAGATTGACTACCCTCAGTGAAGAACCTCCTCCTCATTTCTGTTTTAAATGGGTGCCCTCTTACTGAGATTAGGGGGAAACAACCTCCCAGCATCTAACCTGTCAAGCCCCCTAAGAATCTCATTTGTTTCAATAAGGTTACCTCTCATTCTTCTAAATTCCAATGAATACGGGCCCAACCTATTCAACCTCTCCTCATAAGAAAATCCCTCCATACCCAAGATCAACCTAGTGAACCTTCCCTGGACTGCCTCCAATGCCAGTACATCTTTCCTTAGATAAGGGGGCCAAAATGCTTCACAGTATTTGAGGTGTGGTCTAACTAGTGCCTTGTACAGTTTCAGCAAGACTTCCCTATTTTTATACTCCACTCCCTTTGAATTAAAGGCCAACATTCCATCTGCCTTCCCTATTACTTGGTGAACTTGTATATTAGCTTTTTGGGATTCATGCACAAGGACTCCCAAATCCCTCTGTGCTGCAGCCTTCCGCAGTATTTCTCCATTTAAATAATATTCAGCTCCTCTATTCTTTCTGCCAAAGTACATAACCTCACATTTTCCCACATTATATTTCATCTGTCAAGTTTTTTGCCCACTATCTTAACCAGTCTATATCCCTCTGCAGACTCTTTGTGTCATCCTCACCACTTGCCTTCCCACCTATTTTTGCGTCATCCGCAAGCTTGGCGATAGTACATTCACTTCCCTTGTCTAAGTCATTAATATACATTGTAAATAATTGTGTCCCCAGCACTGATCCCTGTGGCACTCCACTAGTTACAGGTTGCCATTCTGAAAATGCCCCCCTTAACCCAACACTGTCTTCTATTAATTGGCCAATCCTCCATCCATGCTAATATACTACCCCCAACACCATGGGCACTTATTAAGTAGCCTTATGTGCAGTACTTTATCAAATGCCTTTTGAAAATCCGCATATCTTACATCTACTGGTTCCCCTTTATCCTGCTTGTTACCTCCTCAAAGAATTTTAATAAATTTGTTAGGCATGATTTCCCCTTCATAAAGCCATGCTGACTCTGCTTGATTAGATTAGGTGGGCAGAATCTTGCCCTTGGATGGCGGGCTGGCCCCACCAGCTTGGTGGCGGGCGGGCAGCTGACCCTCGCCACTGAAACGGGGCCCGCCACCATTTTAAATGGGCAGGCCAATTAAGGGCTGCCCAGCGGCATCCCCGACGGGAAGCACTTCCTGTGCAGGGGGGAGAGAGGAGAGAGGGAATCCTCATCTGTCAAAGAGCACACTTCTCCCTGAGGCAAAGTCCTGTCCAGAATACTGACAGTGTCAAAAACATTAAAAATAGAAACATTAAAAAATTATTAACATGTCCCCCTCATGTGACAATGTCACATGAGATGGGACATGTTAATAAAGACCACATAAACTTTATTAATTTTTTACAATACGGACATGAAACTTCATTCCGCCTGTGGATGAAATTTCATCAATAATCTGGAGTCCACTGGGGCTCCTGGCCTGCCTGCCAGCCTTAAGCTTGGACGGGCAGGTCTTTAATTACTTTAAATAGCCTGTCAATGGCCTCAATTGGCTATTGACAGGTCGGCAGGCGGACGGCTGATTTCACTGTCCGCCCGCCTTCCTAAAAATTTAAATGGACCGGGATGACGTCGGGGATTCCTCCCGACGTCATTTTCCCCTCGGCGACTGGGTCCCGCCCCCAAATCGCCGAGGGGGAAAATCCCGGCCTGTATTTCTGAATGTTCTGCCATTACATCCTTTATTATAGACTCCAACATTTTCCCAGTGACAGATGCTAACTGACCTATAGTTACCTGTTTTTTGTCTCCCTCCCTTTATGAATAAGGGCCATTCTCCAATCCTCTGGGACTTTTCCAGAATCTAAGGATTCTTGAAAGATTATTACCAGTGCATCCACTATCTTTGTAGCTACTTCCTTTAATATCCTAAGATGCAACCCATCAGGTCTAGGGGACTTATCGGCCTTTAGCCCCATTAGTTTCCCTAGTACTTTCTCTAGTGATAATTATTGTAATTATTTCCTCCCCCACTTTTGCCCCTTGATTATTTAGTATTTTTGGTATGCTATTAGTATCTTCTACCGTGAAGACTGAAGCAAAGTATTTATTCAACTCCTCTGCCATTTCCTGGTTCCCCTTAATTATTTCCCCAGCCTCATTCTCTAAGGATCCCACATTCACTTTGGCTTCTCTCTTCCTTTTTATATATTTAAAGAAGCTCTTACTGTCCGCTTTTATATTACTCGCTAGTTTACCCTCAAAGTTTATTTTCTAGCTCTATTTTTTCTGGTCATCTTTTGTTGGTTTTTAATACTTTCCCAATCGTCTGGCTTACCATTAATCTTTGCCACATTGTATGTTTTTTCTTTCAATTTGATACTGTCCCCCAATAAAAGTCACATTCTAAATAGATATAGAACTTGGATGAGGAGTAGACAATTCCTATACACTACAGTAGCTATTTCAAGACAACAATGAGGTCACTTGGGCTTCCTTGTTTTGCAATAAAGGAAAATTTATGCCATTGATATGAAAGCCTATGACAAAACGTTAATCAATTGAAGAATTAGAACAGAACAATATATTAGACTATTTAGATAATGTAGTAAGCAGTTCCTTCGCATGAAAAATGTTAGAACAAGCTAGAGTTTTGTTGGAAGCTTAAGTGTGCCTGAAGCATTCTTGGAACTTGTGTGTTCAGCTGTGTGAACTCTGTTGTTGGAGGCAACAGGGCAGTGAACTGAACAGGCAGCCCTTGCTTTGGATAAACACTCTGATTCAGACATTTACTGCTGTAGGTTTCTGATTTTTCCCTTCCTCTTCTCCTTGACTTCTGAATGGTGCTGCAGGCCTACCCGCCCAACAGTTAGCCAGCCTCTCAATCTGTCTGGTTGTGCTCAGAAAAGGGAGGCGAAGAATGCTATTCGAGTTTCCATGCTTATTAAATTCGGCAGGACCTGAGGAAACCAGTTCTTCTGACCTCAAAGCAGGTTGACCTCAAAGCAGCCCCTCAGTTCCCTCCCCATCTCTAGCCATGCAATCTGCCTGGCCGAGATGTCAGAATGGGACACAGAGCAGGTATACCCAAATAAGCTTACCTGAGTTAAGAGTGTGGCCTAATTTAAAAGGGAACTGAAGTGCCAACTATTCCAATTGATAACTACATCAAGTAGAAATTATTTGATCAATACAGAGTTTATTTATGGAGCATAGGGCTGCAAACAATAGCTACATGCTATACATTAGATGTGAGACAAAAATATTAAAAGTGTCTAAAGATGGCAATGCAGAGAAAGCACATCATTTTTTCCTGTTTGTTAGTTTCTTCTAAAGAACTGAGATCCAGTCAGCATCGAGAATTGGCTCTTCCCCATTGCCAAGCCATGGTCCAGGGCACTCACTGCTCCATTTCTCGTCATGTTGGCATAACAACTGTGATCTCTTTGTTTCCCTCATCTCATCATTGTTTAAATTATTCTGGATTTCTTCTTTCATTTCAGTCTGTCATGCGTTCGCTGAAAATTTCAGCATGTCAAGTATTCACCAACAAAAATCTTTTGAGTATCCTTCCTGTTGCTGAATATTATAATCCATTGCTGCTTTCACCAATTGCTTGATAATTATGAATTGTAAACTCACATCTATGAAAACAGTTTAAAGCACATATCTGCGAGACTGCACCCCGGGCAATAACAATCATGTGTAATCCATCCAGTAGGATAACATGCCCATTAACACTCAGTGCAGTCAGTGGTAACAGAATTGATGCCTTAAATCATTTTGCAGTAAAAACAGTGAAAGTTATGTTTTTTGAAAGTTTGTGTGGCTCCAATTGATCTCAAACTTCTGAATCTTTACTAGCACGTATGCATTTTTCTGAAGTCTCTGATCAGCCAGTAATTCATTATCAGGCTTGACAGTGAGGATGGGTGGAATTTTATAAGTTTTTAATGTTACAACTCTTTGACTAAACGTTAGGATAGTCTGAGCAAAATCTCCACAAAGGAAGTGCAGAACATTGTAATTTAGCAAAGACCTTTCAGCAAAACATGCCAGGAAGGGAAAAAATACATACAAATTGGATGCCTGTACCACCTTCCAACCCTGCTCTAACTGACACTAATCTAAGCAGCTTTCCTGTGAGTTTCAATTGAAGAAAATCACTTCTAATCAGATTTCAACAACTGGAAGCATGCCAATTATAACAAAAGAGCAAAAACACTGTGGAGCTTGGAATGAAAGATTTGATCCAATTAACTGAATCATCAGTGTAATTGGTGATCAGTAAAGCTGAACTCCTCTGTGTGTGTCAAGTTTTGCATATACGTAACCAGTCACTGCACATCAAAAGTAATCTGTTTCTTTGTAGTTCCTTGCTATAACTGGGTGCTTTATCGGTATTATTTTACTTATGACTGAAAACTGAAGTCAGTTATTCTGCTGCTTCTCCTTAGGAATGTAGGAGTAGCTTGGGGAGGAAAGACCAACATCCATCTAATTCACTATCTCCCTTTGTGCATACAATGATTATGGATTTGATCAATCATAGCAATCCATCTCTGTCAATAGATCCAAGTATAAAACAGAGAAAACCACAAAGGTAGAAAGTTTTGGAAACCACAGGTCCAAAGTGCCCTATTCTTTCAAGCATGCTACACTTACCGTAAGTCATTTCTTAAATTCCTCACATGCAATGCCACAATATATTGTTGCCATTGATGCCCACACCCTGTGAAATATTTATTAAAAATCAATTCAATGGATTACAAAACAATGAGGAGTAAAATGGGTAGTTACAGGTTGATGTAAACACAGCCTACAGGATTAGTTAGGACCAGTATTAAAAGGCTAATACAATGATGCAGGTAGTAATAATAAGGGATGTAATTATAGAAAACAACTAACGCACAGCAAGAACTCAAAAATTAGCTTAAAAGCATGGGCACAGGAGGGATGGAAGGAAGGACAGATAAGAGGAAAGGATGAAAGGAGTAAAGAAAGAAAAGCCTTGCATTTACATAGTGCTTTTAATGCCTACCAGACATAACGAGCACTTTACAGCCAATAATGAACTTTTTTTTTTGAAGGCTAGACACTATTGTACTGTAGTGTTCCTCTAGAACTGGGCCCGAGCACAAATGGATATATATTCAGGGGAAAGGAGAATATGAGGAACATGGAAATTAGAAATCAGAACAGAAATCCATGTTACACAGCAAGAGTGGTCTGATTATTTTCTCCTGTACACCAGAGCAGGGCGATTTGTGCAACATCACTGCATTGAAAGAAACTTTCTAAATTCCAGTAGAATCACAGAAAATACTACGATTTCAACTAGTAGTTAACGGGTAACATTCTCTTCATGTCTGATTCAGTGTGGCAATATTCCTCCAATAACAGTCCACGGAACGAATGCTTTCAAAGCATACAGTGAACGATCCACTAAAAGCTTATATAATTAACTATTTCGAAGGTACTAATGTGTAAGAGGAGATCTCATACTTATGAATGCACCAAGCAATCAATCAAGCAGTATGGCACTAAGTTAATAGTGCACCGAGTGCAACCATGAAATGCTGGGACACCAGAGTACGCTACATTTCCTGATGCAACAAGTTCCCATAAAGAAAGCTACTGAAAATCATGTCCAACGCTCTGAGCCTCACCTGGCAGGTTACACAACAGCATTGGCTGAAATTTGCTTGTCAAGTCTCCGCTGACAGAAAATGAAAGATTGTAGACAAACTGAAAAAGGAGCTGGTGGGTCTTGAAATCTGCAATATTAGCCATCCCATAAAAAGCAAATGAAAAATCAAAGCAGCATTAATTGTTTTGAACAAAATGGAAAAGTAGTAGAAAAATCATAGAGCAGGCACATCTCTGTGACAGTTTCCACAATTGAAAATGTGGCACTTGTTCTAAAAGTAGATCTCATTGCTACCAGTGTACAGCCTTTGATTGTTCTAGAAGCTGGACACCCAGCCAACATAAAAAATGAAAAATAAATGTGAACTATATTTGGTACAATCCTCTTATGGAACAGAACTGTCCATTTGTAGCATTCTCAGTATAAGGTTAATTAGGCCCAGGAATAATTTTTCACCATTATGGTTTTGCTCACATGGGTTGAACTTGTGCTAATGATCACCTACCTATGTGCTCCAATGATTCATAAGAATACTGCTTTGTTGTTGGCTGAGTCTGAGTGCCAAAATTCCTCAGGAAAATCTAAATGGGTACACTGTGCAGAATGGGAAAAAAGTCTATCTTTGAACTCCAACGAGTATGCAGGTGTGCGCTGTCAATATGTTGATGAAGTTTGTCTGAGGGTAGCGTTAGCCATATGATTTTAAAGCTACGCCTGGCAGTTAAAGAACTATAAGGGGGTTATTGATTTGTTCACTTTTACAAAGCATGTATTTGAATACTTATATAGTATTTTAACACTATTTTTATACAGCAATGCAGGAGGCAGAACCTTCTTTATAGCACAACACACAAGATCAGTGACAATATGTGATGTCATAAACATATCAAATAAGTATTTTTTTTTTGAACACTCAAAAGAAACTATTAGCTAGAATTCTCTTTAAAATGTGTTTATTCTAATTCCACTGCAATTTCAGTATCCTTGCTGCAAAATAAATTGAGGGGTGATTTTTAAGTTTTGTTGTTCTGGAGTGAAAAAAAGCTCACACCGACTACCTTCACTGATGAAATTAATTGTTGAGCAGAGATGGGTCCTAAAAATTTAATAAAAAATAAGGTGCCTTCTGTACTTGTCACCCACAGTTTAAAAAAGCTGTTTTGTCACACAATATACTGACGACATCAGAGGGAAGAATGTTATATTTCTAAAATCCAGAAGAGAAACCTTTTTCTTTTTGATACCACAATTCTTAAGAAAGTACATCATATAGTGACATGGAAAACTGATTTCCAACTTGGACCTGCAGGCAGGTATATTTAGTTCCCATCACTTACAAAGCTGGGGTATCATCCATTTCATATCCTATCCAACACCGCAATCTGCCCTTTGTTATGCACTGTTCAGTTCCATACTCCTTTGTAAACTACGCTCCCCATTCCACATTAATCTATTGTTTCAGACACCTTAGCAAGCTTATAAATAAAGGAACACATAAGGGCACCTTCATGGCTAAGAGTAATGGGATTTCATATGGATCTTCTTACAAAGTAGGTTTCAACTTTTCAGTTACTTAATTTCACTCAACATTTCTTGGAAACATTTCTACCTGGCAATCAATCAAGCATAGTAATTATTTCTCCCTTTCTTAGTCCCTTTTATTTAATTAAATCACTAAAGACCAAGGTTTATAGTTCAATATGTTTAGTTTGTTACCCAATATTCCTGAACAAAAGATGTTCTGTTACTTCAGTCTTCAAGTTCAACCATCTACAATTCCTCAGCTATTCCTTAGTTATAAAAGGTGTTTTTTTTTTTAAAAAAACACACTTTTCATTCCAGTTTTGTTGGCCACACAGCATCCTCCATTTTCAACTCCACTTTCCTGACTATACCCTATACCCTTTGATTCCCTCGTTAGTCAAGAATATATCCACCTCTACCTTAAAAATATTTAGCGACCCTGCCTCCAGCACTCTCTCGAAAAGGAAATTCCAGACTCACGACCCTCGTAGAAAAAATTTCTTCTCATCTCCGTCTTAAATGGAAGACCACTCATTCTTAAACTGTGCTCCCTAGTTTTAGTCTCTCCCACAAGGGGAAACATCCTTTTAGCATCCATCCTGTCAAATCCCCTTGGGATCTTACATGTTTCAATAAGATCATCTCTCATTCACCAATGGGACACAGGCCCAGCCTGTCATTGCTGGAATGAGGGGTTTATCCAACCAGTTAAGCAAACCTTCTCTGGACTGCTTCTAATGCAATTATGCCCTTTCTTAAATGAGACCAAAACTGTACTGTATTCCAGATATGGTCTCACTAACACTCTGTACAACTGCAGCAAAAATCTTTCCTACTTTTATACTCCATTCCCCTGGCAATAAACAAGACACTGCGTTTCTAATCACTTGCTGAATCTGCATACCTACTTTTGCGATTCATGTCCAAGGATATGCATATCCCTCTGTACTGCAGAATTCTGCAATCTCTCTCCATTTATATAATATTCTGCTTTTCTATTCTTCCAGCCAAAGTAGGCAAGTTCACATTTTCCCACATAATCCATCTGCAAGATTTTTGGCCACTCACTTAACCTATCTATATTCCTTTGCAAAGTTCTTATATCCTCTTCACAATTTAATTTCACAACACTGCATTTGGTCCCTTCATCCAAGTCGTTGATTATAGATTATAAACAGTTGAGGTCCCAACACTGATCCCTGTGACACTCCATTTGTTACATCTTGCCACCCTGTAGATGATCCATTTATGATTTGATGAATATATGGTTATTTTAATCATATTGCTCCAGTTTCTCCCTCAACTTTTGTTGAACTGAAATGATGATCATTAGGCTGAATATTTCTAAAGGTACTGAGGTTGCTTGTAAGCCAACTGCACATAGCTGGAAAATTACAATCCTGTAGAGTTGGATACTCACTGCCGGATTTTTTCTATTTTATTTTCCTCGCTTCTAGTGTTCCTCAGTCAAGTTTTGTTCAGCGTTTTAAGGAACTGCCTCTCTTCCTCCTATGCTACTCAAGTTAAGTGATGTGTATTATTTCCATATGGTGCAGAAATGAGATGGGGACCATAAGATGTAGAAACAGAAGTAGGCCATTTGGTCCATCAAGCCTGCTCTGCCATTCGATGAGATTGTGGCTGATCTGATAATCCTCAACTCCCCTTTCCTGCCTTTCCCCCCATAACACTTGATTCCCTTACTGATTAAAAATCTGTCTATCTCAGCCTTGAATATACTTAATGACCCAGCCTCTACAGTAAAGAGTTCCACAGATTGACTATCCTCAGAGAAGAAATTCCTCATCTCCATTTTAAATGGGCACTCTCTTACTCTGAGATTATGCCCTCTGGCCCGAGGCTCTCCCACAAGGTGAAACAAACTCTCAGCATCTACCCTGTCAAGCCCCCAAGAATCTTATATGTTTCAATAAGGTCACCTCTCATTCTTCTAAATTCCAATGAGGTACAGGCCCAACCTACTTAACCTCTCCTCATAAGAAAATCCCTCCAGATCTGGGATGAATCTTCTCTGGACTGCCTCCAATGCCAGTATATCTTTCCTTAGATAAGGGGACCAAAATTGTTCACAATATTCTAGGTGTGGTCTAACTAGTGTCTTGTATAGTTTTAGGAAGACTTCTCTATTTTTATACTCCATGCCCTTTGAAATAAAGGCCAACATTCCATTTGCCTTCTCCATTACCTGTTGAACTTGTAGGTTGGCATTTTCGGACTCATGCACAAGGATTCCCAAATCCCTTTGTGCTGCAGCCTTCTGCAATCTTTCTCCATTTAAATATTATTCAGCTCCTCTATTCTTCCTGCCCAAGTGCATAACCTTACATTTTCTCACATTATATTCCATCTGCCAAGTTCTTGCTCACTCACTTCACTTGTCTATTTCCCTCTGCAAACTTGTGTCATCCTCACTGCTTGCCTTCCCACCTATTTCTGTGTCATCCGCAAACTTGGCGATAGTACATTCACTTCCCTCATCTAAGTCATTAATATATATTGTAAATAATTGAGGCCCCTTATTGAGGGACCGTATGATGTGGGGAAATGTGGGCACAAAATTGGATCCTACTTAGTGTACCAATAAGTCACATCACAATATGTTTCAAAAGCATCTAATTCCCAGTTGTCCAATTAATATCAGAACAGAAAACGTTGAAGACTTTCAAGTACTTTTTAGTGGTATTAATTTCAAATTGGAAATAATATGGTAAGTGATGATATTTGATTATTTTGATCATTTTCAGGATTCAGTATTTTCAAACTCTGCTTCACATTATTACAACCAAATCATAAAGAACGTAAAAATAGGGTTAGGATGCTCCTGAACTATTTGTTTAAAACATGACATTGAAATGTATTGCTGAGTGCCTGCGTCCATCCTCCCTAACGTAAATCAATCAGTCACAACCAGTACTAAGAGAAAGAAGCATCAAAGTGGTGTTCTCCAGGTTCAAAGTTTCAAAAAGCTGGGTTTATAATTATAGTTGCAATGCTTTTTTAAAAACCTGATGGGGAAATAGTTTATTGATTTGGAAACAGACAAAATCTTATCCGATCTGATGAATGGAGACAGCAACTAAATTGTTAAGGATATTTATGAGAAGATTCTAATCTGAGTTCAATTTTTTCAGTACCAAGCCTAAAACTGTTAACTGTATACTACTTAAGGATACTCCTAGAAGGTAATTATCTGAATCCATAAAAAGCTTTATTTGGCAACTTGTTTCTCAATGTGTGAAAGAATACAGAAACGATCATTAAAGCAGCAGTGAAAGACAAGTTCCACACTGGACATTTGGTTGGAAAGCATCTGGCTAAATGAAGATGTTTCTCGTGTTCAATGGAGAATCATTTTACATGGTAAGTGGGTATAAGGTCTACGTAGAAATCGGAACTTCCTGTGTTTGTACATATAATGACAGCTTTGAATACTCAAATAGATTAGTGCTATATGGGTGAGAAAGGGGTAAACCACCTACTTATGAATGGATCTGCAGGGATATATAATAAAAATTGAACCATGCTCAGCTGTGATAGCTAATGTGGTTCTGGAAATGTGATGGCATTGCATCCTTTTCTCATGTACTAAATGGATGCCTCAGTCTCTGATCTGACAGGTAGAAAGCATGAACTTAAGCACACCTCCTGACAAATTGACAAGATGACAGGTGCCCAAATCTCAACTGAAAATGTATTATACCCTCTGCATATGTAGACATGGGCCCACAGCCTGTTTGAGGTGCCCATGTCAAACTGTATTGGGCTGTGAATTGTGTGTGTTCAGGATACCATGTTTGCATGAAACCTAGCCACCTTAAAGGGACCACTACCAACAAAAAGGTATTTTTAAAAGAAACCTTACCTGAACATGCTCCTTCTGGTTTCACGTTACTGCTGGTTACTACTATGGCTCTCTCCTGATTATCGCCTCAACCATGCCACTACCCCCTACCACACAGCCCTTCACCCGGACACCCAGTTCCTGCACAGGTGAAGGAAATACATAACAGATCTCTGCTTTTCTACCCTCTGCATTATGCCCAAGAAATAAGTATTTCTAGGGTACAAAGGAAACTCTGCCTTATGCTATATAATTACATCTCAGCAACATTGATTATTGTGATGAAGATTTAGAGTTAAATAACACACAAAAGCAAAAAACTGCAGATGCTAGAGATCGACAATAAAACTCAAACTGCTGGAAATACTCCACAAGTTTGGCAGCATATGTGGAGAGAGAAACAGAACTGATGGAAAGGTCACAGACCTCAAATATTAATCCACAATCTACTTACATAATCTTGGTAGAATATTGCTAACAAGGCTCAAGTGGACTGCAGGTCTGGGAGCAGGCTCCCCGACCACCTGTGCAAGAGCAAAAATCTATGGGTGTTGGGAACCTGAAATAAATAATAATAACCAGAAATCAGATGAAAGGCCATCAACCTGAAACTGAAAATGTCTCTCTTTCCAGATGCTACCTGACCTGAATATTTTCTGCATTTTCTGTCTTTATCTACAAACATCTGTTTGGGTGTGACATAACCCAAAAGAGAAATGAAGATACGAGTTGTTCTATCAGAAAATGTGCTTCATTTGTTCAAAGCTAAGTAAACATTGCAATTAAGTAACTTTATAAAATGCTTATAGACCCAAACATTAAACAACCTGGATTACACCCTCTATTGACATCTGAAAAGTAATGTTTCAAAGAAAGAGATAAGTTGACTAAGTACAATTTCACAAAGAACCATAGGAGAAAACTGTGGGAATCCAACACAACCTCTTCAAATATGTTTAAATTATGCAGCTATGCAAAGTGATTGCCTCTTTGTTCTAATTCAATCTTTCCATATACAAATATGCACTGCAGTGATCCAAACTTTGTCATGTTAAATTTAGCAATTCAACCTCATTGTTGTGAGAAACACGTTAGTTAGTACAATGGAAGCTTAAGTCACTGAAATTTCTTTTGCTCTGGTACAGCCCTCTTAGAACGTTCATGTTCAGTATCCACACTGTAGCACAATGAAAATTGTTTGGTTTACTCTTAAGTACTTAGGATAGGGATCATTGATGATTGGGAAAGGATATATGATCAACTGTACTCATTGCAACATAATGATTGTTGTTGCCAGGAGTTCAGTACATGTAGGTCCACGGGCTTTCTGTTCCTGGGCTAGATACTAGCATAGACACGTCACTCAACATATTTATCAGACAATTGCTGATGTTTTCTTTTTAAGGCTGCACAACCTAATTTGCATTCTTTTTCAGATATTGACATCCTGGAAGGACCAACAATTTCCTGTTATTGAGAGACTTACTGCCCTACAAGGCTTTCTGGCACAGAATTTCTAAGGACATATGAAAATTAAACCATATCACCAGCAAACCAATCCACTGTCATTGTAAAGGAAGAGGTCATGAATACACTACTTGAGTGTAGAACTCAACAAATCTCATCAATTTTGTCACCAATTGCTTAGGCATTTTACTTTAAGCTATTGTGGAATGGTCCCAGTGCAACCTTTTAACTGATGATATTACCAACTTGTCAATGTGCTATAAACCCATCTGCCAGGACTTCTACTATGCTAAAGCAAAACTGAACTCAAGCCCAAGGGTAAAAGCAAAAAACTGCGGATACTGGAAATCCAAAACAGAAATAAAAATACCTGGAAAAGCTCAGCAGGTCTGCCAGCATCTGCGGAGAGGAACACAGTTAATGTTTTGAGTCTGTATGACTCTTCAACAGAACTAAGTAGAAATAGAAAAGAGGTGAAATATAAGCTGGTTTAAGGGGGTGGGGGTGGGACAGGTAGATCTGGATAGAGGGCCAGGGATAGGTGGAGATAGCCAAAAGATGTCATAGACAAAAGGACAAAGAGGTGTTGAAGGTGGTGATATTATCTAAGGAATGTGCTAATTAAGGGCAGAAAGCAGGACAAGCAAGGTACAGATAGCCCTAGTGGGGGTGGGGTGGGGTGAAGGGAAGGGATCGAAATAGGCTAAAAGGTAGAGATAAAACAATGGATGGAAATACATTTAAAAATAATGGAAATAGGTGGGAAAGGAAAAATCTATATAAATTATTGGAAAAAAAGGGGGGATCAGAAAGGGGATGGGGATGGAGGAGAGGGTTCATGATCTAAAATTGTTGAACTCAATATTCAGTCCGGAAGGCTGTAAAGTGCCTAGTCAGAAGAGGAGGTGCTGTTCCTCCAGTTTGCGTTGAGCTTCACTGGAACAATGCAACAGGCCAAGGATGGACATGTGGGCATGAGAGCAGGGTGGCGTGTTGAAATGGCAAGCGACAGAAAGGTCTGGGTCATGCTTGCGGACAGACCGAAGGTGTTCCCATAAAGCGGTCACCCAGTCTGCGTTTGGTCTCTCCAATGTCGAGGAAACCGCATTGGGAAAAACAAATGCAGTAGGCTAAATTGAGGGAAGTGCAAGTGAAATGCTGCTTCACTTGAAAGGAATGTATGGGCCCTTGGACGGTGAGGAGAGGGGAAGTAAAGGGGCAGGTGTTGCACCTTCAGCGATTGCATGGGAAGGTGCCGTGGGAGGGGGCTGAGGTGTAGGGGGTGATGGAGGAGTGGACCAGGGTGTCCCGAAGGGAACAACCCCTGCGGAATGCTGCCGGAGTGGAGGGGGTGGGTGAAGGGAAGATGTATTTGGTGGTGGCATCATGCTGGAGTTGGCAGAAATGGCGGAGGATGATTCTTTGAATGCGGAGGCTGGTGGGGTGACAAGAGGGACCCTATCATGGTTCTGGGACGGAGAAGGTGTGAAGGCGGATGCGCGGGAGATGGGCTGGATGCGGTTGAGGGTCCTGTCAACCACCGTGGCTGGAAAACCTCGGTTAAGGAAGAAGGAGGACATGTCAGAGGAACTGTTTTTGAAAGTGGCATCATCGGAACAGATACGAAGGAAGCGAAGGAACTGAGAGAATGCGATGGAGTCCTTACAGGAAGCGGGGTGTGAGGAGCTGTAGTCGAGGTAGCTGTGGGAGTCGGTAGGCTTGTAATGAATATTGGTGGACAGTCTATCACCAGAAATTGAGACAGAGAGGTCAAGGAAGGGAACAGAAGTGTCAGAGATGGACCATGTGAAAATGATGGAGGGGTGGAAATTGGAAGCAAAATTAATACATTTTTCCAGGTCCAGACAAGAGCATGAAGCAGCACCGAAGCAATCATCAACGTACTGGAGAAAGAATTGTGGGAGGGGGCCAGAGTAGGACTGGAACAAGGAATGTTCCACATCAAGAGACAGGCATAACTGGGGCCCATCTGGGTACCCATAGCCACACTTTTTATTGGAGGAATTGAGAGGAGTTTAAGGAGAAATTGTTCAGTGTCAGAACAAGTTCAGCCAGACGGAGGAGAGTAGTGGTGGATGGGGATTGTTCAGGTCTCTGTTCGAGGAAGAAGCGGAGAGCCATCAGACCATCCCGGTGGGGGATGGAGGTGTAGAGGGATTGGATGTCCATAGTGAAGAGGAGGCGGTTGGGGCCAGGGAACTGGAAATTGTTGATATGATGTAGGGTGTCAGAGGAATCACGGATGTAGGTGGGAAGGGACTGGACAAGGGGAGAGAGAATGGAGTCAAGATAGCAAAAAATGAATTCCGTGGGGCAGGAACCAGCTGACACAATCGGTCTGCCAGGACAGTCCTGTTTGTGGATTTTGGGTAGGAGGTAGAAGCAGGCCGTCTGAGGTTGGGCGACTATGAGGTTGGAAGCTGTGGAAGGAAGATCTCCAGAGGAGATGAGGTCAGTAACAGTCCTGGAAGCAATGGCTTGATGTTCCGTGGTGGGGTCATGGTCCAGTGGGAGGTAGGAGGAAGTGTCTGCAAGATGACGCTCAGCCTCTGCAAGGTAGGTCCCCCCTTTTTTCCCCAATAATTTATATAGATTTTTCTTTTCCCACCTATTTCCATTATTTTTAAATGTATTTCCATCCATTGTTTTATCTCTACCTCTTAGCCTATTTCGATCCCTTCCCTACACCCCACCCCCACTAGGGCGATCTGTATCTTGCTTGTCTTACTTTCTATCCTTAATTAGCACATTCCTTAGATAATATCACCACCTTCAACACCTCTTTGTCCTTTTGGCTATCTCCACCTATCACTGGCCCTCTATCCAGCTCTACCTGTACCCCCCCCCACCACCCCCCCGCCCCACCGCCAAACCAGCTTATATTTCACCTTTTTTCTATTTTTACTTAGTTCTGTTGAAGAGTCATACGGACTTAACGTTAACTGTGTTCCTCTCCACAGATGCTGGCAGACCTGCTGAGTTTTTCCAGGTATTTTTACTTTTGTTTCAAACCCAAGGGTGCTTGATGGTGCTCAGAGGGTCCCCTCTTAAGAATGCACTGCCCTAAAAGAACATGAAACAGCAAGAGCCAGACAACATTTACACACACACAGAAATCAATGTTGAGCATATGTCAATCTGTATGTGGAATCGCAGCTGGGATATTATGGGACTGTGGTAGCCCCATCCACTGGTCAGAAAGTCAGGGGCAATATCATCAGATGACCAGCAGCTATTCAGTCCCATCAGTGCCACCAGGAGCAGCAGCCACTGAGACCTGGAAAGAAGTTAAGTGCGGTCAGGGTTTGCTGGGGCCAATTAGACAGGCCCCAACAGGGATCTGGAGTCAATTGTTAGAGCTGGAGGTGGGGGTGGGCATAATTTACAGGGAGCGCCACAGGGTGCCCTGCCCCAACCCAACCACCCACTCCCCGAGCCCATAGGAAGACCACCAGGGTATATTTGTCATGAGGTGAGGTGCTCATCCCTGTGGTGGCAGCAAGCACGGATCCCCCTCCACCATCTAGTACCCTGGGGCCCCGTAAAATCCTGGCTCCCAAGTGAATGGCATGACTAAAAGTGCCTTTTGTCTTTTACAGGTTGGAATGGTAAACAATGAAACATTTGAAGTTTGTAGGTTGAATTCTTTCTGTAACAATAAAGGGCATTGTATTAAGTCACGTTGCAAATATTTGTTGACCTGCCTTCTTCTCGTAACCATAAAGTGTATTATATTAAGACATGTTGCAAACATTTGTCCCTCTTGCCTTGCCCAAGTGGATCCTGCTTTTAATCTTGAGATCCGGATAGTCAACATGAATAAAGTACAAAACTTGTTTTTATTTTAAATAGTAGTTAAACAATTGTAAAATCTTAAACAGATTGTTAAAAATAGTGCTATTCTATAATAATTGTTGTTTTCTCAACATCATTCTATTTTAGAATGTTTTGTGCCTTTTCTAATACTCAGCTTGCAATTTTCACCATATTTAATAAACTTACCCTTCTTTCCAGGTTCTCTCTGTTGCCATTAAATGTGTTACAGGTTGACATAATTTTGTACAAGATTCTAACACATTTGACAGCTTGTGTTTATGGCTTTAAATGATGTAATTGCTCCTTACTGGTATAAACCATGATTAAAATACACCTCCAAATCCTGCATCCCCTTTAAAATTGTATCATTTAGTTTAGTATGAAAAACAACTTAATGATTCTCTGCTTTCCATCCCTTAAACACTTATGCATCCATACTACTGTTGTCCCTTTATTTCTATGGGCTTCAATTTGATAAGTATACTATGTGGCACTATGTGTATGGTCTTATTAAAAGACCCTGTGTGGCACTATGTGTATGGTCTTATTAAAAGTCACTAAATAAGTGGGCATAAGTGAAGGGAGCCAAGCAGGATCGAACCAATATTTTTTCACACAGTCAAGGAGAGAGTGGAAGCAGAAACTAGAAGGCATTTCAATAATGTGGTGGATTGTTTTTGGCACATAGGGTTTCAACTGTATCCAAGGCAATGTTGGGTTAAGAAATGCCACATAGTATACTTATCAAATTGAAGCCCATAGAAATAAAAGGACAACAGTAGTGTGGATGCATAAATGTTCAAGGGATAGAAAGCAGAGAATCATGAAGTTGTTTTTCATACTAAATGATACAATTTTAAAGGGGGTGCAGGAACAGAGATTTGGAGGTGTATTTACACAAATTGTTGAAGATTGCAAAACAAGATCAGAAAACTGTTTAAGAAGCATATGGAATTCTTGGCTTTATTAATATAGGCAATGAGTGCAAAAACAAGGAGGTTTTACCAAACCCTGGGCAACAGCTGGAGTAGTGTGTTCAATTATAGGCACCAGAAGAATGACAAGGTCTTATAGGATGCAGAAGCAATTTATTTGCAAAAGTGTCTTAAAGGATGAAAGCAAAGTAGAGAGGCAGAGAGGTGTAGGATATGGCAGAGTTTGGGGCCTAAACATCTGAAGGTGTGGCCACCAACGGTGGTGCAATTAAAACTGGAGATGCATAAAATGCCAGAATTAGAGCAGCACAGATGTCTGCTTTCTGACGTTGTGGACTAGAGATTACAGAGTTAGAGAGGAGCAAGGTCATGGAGAGATTAGAAAACAAGGATAAGAATTTTAAGATCAAAATACTTCTTGATTGGGAGCCAATGTAGGTCAACAAGCAAAGGGGTTATAAGGGAATGAGACTTGCTGCAAGTTAAGACATGTGCAGCTCAATTTTGGGTGACCTCAAATTTACATAGTGCATTGGAATAGTCAAGTCTGGAGGCAACAAAGGCACGGTGAGATTAACCAGGGGTGAAGCCGGGTGATGTTAATTAGGTGAAAATAGGTAGTCTGAGTGATGGCATGAATATGAAGTCAGAAGCTCATTTTGGGGTCAAATGCAACACCAAGGTTGTGAACAGACTGCCTTGATCTCAGACTGCTACCAGGTAGAGGGATAGAGTCAATAGCTAGGAACAGGGTTTGGAGTGGGGGCCAAAAAAATGATTTCTGCCTTTCCAATATTTAATTGGAGGAAATTTCTGGTCATTTAGTACTGGATGTTGGATAAGCATTCTGATAATTTATGAATGGAGGAATTGAGAGAGGTGGTGATGAGCTACAGCTGTGTGTCATCTGTGTACATGTGAAAACTGATGGCATGCTTTCTGACAATGTCGTCGATGGGCAGCAGATCGCTGAGAACCTGACGGGAGCAAAGAGTACATCCTTCGGGGACACCAAAAATGACAACATGGAAGCAGGAAGAGCAGCCGTTGCAAGTTATTGCCCGGTTCAGATTAGATAGATAAGAATAACATCAAGTGAGAACAGTCCCAACCAGCTGAATGGCAGAGCAGAGGCACTGCAGGAGGATGATATGGTCAACTCTTTCAAATGTTGCAGTCTGGTCAAGAAGGATGAACAGGGAGAGTTTACCATTGCCAAAGTCACACTGCAGGGAAGAGTGGTAGAAGCAAATCCAATCAAAGGTAAGTTTGATAAATACTGTCCAGACTACCTCAAATTACCCGGGGAAGGCAAAGTATCTTAAAAATTTGAACAACAGGTTAAGCAAGCCGTTTCATGCTGCTACTGAGCACTGGTAAAGCAAGTAGTATTTTCCTCTAACAAGATGCTGCCAATCTAAAAAGATGTTCGGCCTACCACACAATTGAGGAACGTCGTGTATAAATTTCAGTGTTAGTATGATGCCAGGTACACAGGTGTATGTTCCAGTGATTGGTTGATTGAATCAACAGTGTGTTGACCGTACTCTACCAGTCCATGTGTTAAAGCCCATGACAAAATGTCCAGTGATAGATGTGATTCTGCGGTTGGGCAGCACTTGCTGAACAATCCTGAATGTGTTATTAGCTACACTAACAACCAATTTAAAATAATCAGTCAAGCTCATAGCATGGCTCATTCATACCTGTTAGAAGCAACATGCATTCATACGCAGAGATCTGTCCTCTGCAAACAAAGCAAAACATGAGCAAGCCTTGTGCTTTTTTTGAATTACCTGTGAACTTGGGAGCCTATAGTTTCTCACTGTTTTCTCCATGGCAATGCCATGGCCAGTCGGCTTGCTGACCTATCAGCATCCTTTTCTCCTGGAGTATAAATTGTGATCATTTGAAATTTTGCATTCCTGCATTTGTCCTGATGAATGCAAGATGAAAATCTTTGGCAACATGCCTCTCTCCTTCCAGCATGCTTTGGGGGCACGGGTTTGAAACCCACCGCGGTAGGTGGAATTAAAATTCAGTTAAAAAACCTGTAATTAAAAAGCTAGTCTCAGTAAGACTGACCATGAAATCATTGTCAATTATTGCAAAAACCCTGGCCTACATGTAACTCTACACCCAAAGCAATGTGATTGACTTTGAAATGGCCTAGCAAGCCACTCAGTTGTACCAGACTGCTAGCACTGTGGATGTACCTACACTACATAGGTTGCAGCAGTTCAAGAAGGAAGCTCACCTTCTCAAGGGAAATTAGGGATGGGCAATAAAAATGTTGGCCTTGTCAGCAATGCCCAAGTCCTGTGAAAAGAATAATTTTAAAACATTGTTAATGTATATAAAAAACAGCAGTCATCCTAGTACTGAATCCTGGGGTACACCGCAGTATGACATATAACTGTCCTTAATGTTGATTTCTAATTATTATTGGATTACGTCTGTTGGATTTGCATGTGCAGACATAGGCTGAAAATAGGGTTAAAGTTGACCATGATATTCCTGTATCCATACGGCTTGCTGACAGTCACTATCAAGACTTCCAAATTGTCATTTAGGTGAGTAACAGGTGGTGCAATAGAACTGAGCTCTAGTGGGGGTCAATGTTTACAGAAGAGGGCAGCACAATTTTCATGAAAATGGATAAAGAAAATAAATAAAGCAGATCTAAGAACATGACAACTGAGAACTGTGGTGGCAAATACTTAATAAATATTAGGGAAAACTTTAATGGTTAAGTAGTCTGCCCACATCGCATGTTTATTTAAGAACAGCTTCGTCAGTTACCCTTCAGTGCCTTGCCTAACTCATTATGACAGTGACGGGAATCTATGAATAGGGATCACACTGATTAGGAACATTTGAAATAGGTAGGCCAAATGCCCCCTTGAGCCTGCTCCACCATTCAATGAGATCATGGCTAATCTGACTGTGGCCTTAATCCTACTTTCCTGCCTGTCCACCACCACCCCACACCTAATAACCACTGACTCCTTTGTACATCAAGAATCTGTCTATCTCAGCCTTTAATATATTCAACAACACTCCTCTTGGTAAGAAAATTCCAAAGACTGATGATGTTCAGAAAAAATTCTTCCTCATTTCCGTCTTAAATAGGAGACCACTTATTTTGAAACTGTGCCCCCTAGTTCTAGTTTGCCCCACTAAGGGAAATATCCTCTCAGCATCTATCCTGTTGAGCCCTTCTGAAACTTATGTTTCAGTAAGATTACCACTCATTCTTCTAAACTCCAATGAGTATAGGTCCAACCTACCCAACCTTTCCTTATAAAACAATCCTTTCATCCCAGGAATCAACAAAGCAAACCTTCTTTGAACTGCCTCCAAAGCCAGGATATCCCTCCTCAGCTAAGGAGAGCAAAACTCAAGGTTGGTCTTGCCACCAACAACAGAAAATGCTGAAAAAGCTCAGCAGGTCTAGTATCATCTGTGGAGAGAAACAGAGTTAACGTTTCGAGTATGACCCTTCTCCAGAGGTCTCACCATGCCCTCTACGATTGTAGCAAGACCTCCCTACTTTTATACTCCATTCCCCTAGCAACAAAGGCCAATATTCTATTTGCTTTCTTAATTACTTGGTGAATCTGCTTGTAATCCATGTACCAGGGCACCCAGATCCTTCCGTACCACAGCATTCTGCAGTCTCTCTCTATTTCAATAATATTCTGCTTATCTATTTTTCCCACCAAAGTGGGACATCCTCATACTTTCCCATATTGTACTCCATCTGCCAATGTATTTTTCCAACTCACAACCTATCTATATCCATTTGCATAGTCTCCAAGCCAGATTTTCATGTCCTGAGGTCAGGAATGGGTGTGGATTGAACAAAAAAAAAAGTAGTCTGCAAGAACGCAATTTTGAATTTCCCAATGGAAAAGCAGGCACACAAACTTCCTGTGGTCAGTAAGAAGTTTGGATAAGGGTCCGGTAGCGACCCCAGACGCATGTTTGCTGACGTTGAGGTTGATACTAACAGCCCTAGAGGAAATTTGTTTGTCCTGTCCCTCTATTTTTGTTGGGTCAGATGGATTTTGGCAGGCTTCTGAAAACCTGCTTTCTTTGAGCGCTTGGGAATCTTGAGAGAAGCCAGCAGAGGAGTCAGAAATATTCTGACATGCAAGCGTTAAATGATTCGATAACTTCAAATATCATTATTAGATGCTATATTATAAGTTGGATGTCTTTTTACTGCAGTGATTGATTATAGGGTGCTGTCATGCACAGATAAGTTGACCATTACGTTGATCAGTATTGTGAAAGTGTTGAGATGCATTATGCATTCAAAATAGAAAAAAACATTGCTTGGAAACTAAGTGTCATGATCTGAAGTGATTTAAATGTCCAAAGACCTTTAATTCTTTTAAAAAAAGAGTCTGCAGCTTTTACTTAGAGGGAAAAATAGATCTGATCGTGGAATGCTTTGATTGACATCTGACGTAGCTTAAAAAAAACAAGGCCATCTGCTTTTGCAGTTTCAATAGACTTCATTGTCTGGAATGGTAATGTTTGTTGGGACAGCTGGGTCCATTATGAATCATTGGCTGAGTTTCAAAAGCTAGAGAACCACTTATCTCAGCAGGGGGTTATGTTAACAGTTTGAATTTTAATAGGTTATTAGAGGATCATCTGTCTTTGATTTGGCAACTGAATAGAAGTTTATTTGCTTTTACAATTGAGGGGATTTTTTTTCATTGGGTCAGGATATTTCCCCAAATATGAATGGTTGTGTTTTTATTTGACACCTCTATTAGATTGTTAGACGTGTACTATTTAAATTTCTATTTTAAAGGATTCCCATTGCCATTATATGGCTCCTGAGGAGGGTACACAACAGATACTCAGCTACGAAGGGTATTTTTGGGGGGGGGGGCGGGGGGTGCAGTTGGCAAGGTGGGTATGAGGTGACATGGGGAATATGAAGGGGTATGGAGGGAAAATGAGGTTAAGGGGCATAAGAACTATATTGGAGAGCTGGGCTGATGTCCCAGTGAACCGAGATGGTCCTTCCAACATCCGCACTCCTCCAATTCTGCCTTAGGACTCAGAAAACCCGAACCCTGCCTGCACATGTCTCCAGGAGGCGAAAATACAGCAGTAAGAGCAGAAGTAAAGGACTCATGTTTCCAAAGTCAGTAAATGATCTGACTCATGTTTCCTGAGCCCAACACAAAAATCCAGCTCTTTCTGTCCTCCTCAAAATCTGCTTTCCCACCTGTCTTAGTACTGTTGGAAAATTTGGCTATAATACACATGGTTCCACTGTCCGTCATTAATATAGATTTTAAATAATTAAAGCCCCAGCACTGAACTAGTTACTGTTTGGTAACCTGAAAATGACCTATTTATACAAACTCACTGTTTCTGGTTAGTCAGTCAAGTCTCTATCTATTTAGCCCCAACACCATGAGCTCTTACCTTGTGTCATGACCTTTTATGTGACATCTCATCAAATGCCTTTAGGAAAACCAAATACACTACACCTACTGGCCCCCCTTCATTCACTCAATTTGGCTAACCGGCATATATTTTCCTGCTTTTTGTCTTCCTCTTTTCTTGAATAGAGGTATTACTTTTGCGCTTTTCCAGTCTGCTGAGACATTTCCAGAATCTAGGGAAATTAGAAGATTAAAACCAATGCATCCATTACCTCTGCAGTCAATTCATTTAAGACCCTAGAATGCAGGTCATCAGGTCCAGGAAACTTGTCAGCCTTTAGTTCCATTGGTTTTCCTAATACCTTTTCTTTAGTGATAGAGATTGTTTTAAGTTTCTCTTTTCCCCCTTGATTTTCTACTATTCTTGGGATGCTTTTATGCTTTGTAGTGTGAAAATACTTGTTCAAAGTTTCTGCCATTTCTTTGGTTCCCATTAATTCCCCAGTATCATTCTCTAAGGGACCAATGTTTAATTCAGTTATTCTCCTCCTGCTTTATATACTTGTAGAAGCTCTTAGTGTCTGCTAATTGGGTGTCATTCTAATTTCTCTCTTTGTTTTTTTGAGTAAAATGTTAGTTTCTAAAATCTTCTGGCCTATCACTACTCCTCACACCATCTATATGCTGTTTTTTTTTTTAATTTAATACCATCTTTAACTTCCTTAGCTACTTCCTGTTAGCTACAGATGGTGCATTCATCTCAAAGAATCTTTTTTTCTCAACATATCTGTCGAGAGTAATGAAATATTTCCCGAAATGTCCGCCACAGCTTATCTACCACCTTATTTTTTTAACCTATTTTCTCAGCCCACTGTAGCCAACTCTGTCTTCATACCTTTGTAATTGCCTTTATTTAAGTTTAAGACACTAGGTTCAGACCTAAGTTTCTCACCTTCGAACTGAATGTAAAATTCTATCATGTCATGATTCTTGCCTAGAGGATCCTTTGATCCTATGAGATTGTTAATTAATTACATATTATTAGCTCTAAAATAGGCTGTTCCCCAGCTGGTTCCAAAACATATTGTCCTAAGAAACTGTTCCACATACATTCTATGAATTTACCCCCAATTTGATTCATCTAGGCCATGTGACGGTTAAAACCACTTACGATTATTGCAATTCCTTTCTTACAAGCCCCACGATTTCTTCAGTCTAGCGCTTTTTAGGAAATCTATAAATTATTCTCGCCAGTGATTTATCTTAGGTTGGTATACTCTGGCTCATTCTATCACACTCTAGTCATCATTCTCCATATCGCTATCCTGCACTGTTGCTTGTCCTTTCTCATTAGCTTTCTAAATCTCCCCTCACATGTACCCTTTCCCCCACTAGTTTAAGGCCCTCACTACACCCTTCCCAACAGTGCAGCTCTCTTTTCCACAATATTGGTACCAATGCCTCATGAATCAAAACCTATTTCTCCCACATCAATTGTTGAACAATGCAATCAAGTCTCTGCTGATCTTTTTTACCCTAAGGCCAGAATTTTCCTCTCTCATTTGCGATGTGTGTCACAGTGGGTGGGTTGGGAGCAGAATTTGGTGGGGGAGTGGATATCAGTTTCAGGCCAGCATGAAATCACAGTGGGATCATCTGATGGTGCCCACTATGGCGGATCGCGAATCCTGCTGGAGGCCGGCATGAACCCGGTTTGCACCCCATTAATGGGATACAAAGTAAGGCCCAACCGGAATCATGCCTTCACACTAGATTTACAGTTACGCTGGCAGGAAAACACACTGGCCCAGAACACATCTGAGAAATGTGACGTGCAGAAGTCGGGACTTACCTTTAGAGCCTTGCTCAGACTGCAGACATCCGAGGAGAAGACAATGCTGGAAGCCTACAGTTGCCAGACCCTGGAGGAACACGTACATTGCATAGTGGGTGGATCCTCATGCGCATGGATCCGCTGCAAAGCAGCACTTGGAAGGTAGGAGGTCTCCACACAATGGCTTAGACTTCACTGAGGCCTCAGAACTTCACGGACTGCCATGGGCTAGTACGGATGATCGGTGAAGGGGGTGGGAGAGGAAAGTTAAGCTGTGAGTGGGAGAGGAAGGTGTACTGGGGGGATGGGGGCAGTGCCCAGTCTTGAGTTGCTAGATCTGTTCGAAATCTATCCCATTTAGTACGGTGGTAATGCCACACAACACGATAGAGGGTATCCTCAATATGAAGGCGGGACTTCATCACCACAATGACTGTGCAGTGGTCACTCCTACCAATACTGTCATAGACAGATGCGTCTGCATCAGGTAGGTTGGTAAGGGCGAGGTCAAGTATGTTTTCCGCTCTTGTTGGTTCCCTCACCTCCTGCCGCAGACCCAGTATAGCAACTATGTCCTTTAGGACCCGGCCAGCTCTGTCAGTAATGGTGCTACTGAGCCACTCTTAGTGGTAAAAATCGAAGTCTCCCACCCAGAGTACATTCTGTGCCCTTGCCACCCTCAGTGCTTTCTCCAAGTGGTGTTCAACATAAAGGTGCACTGATTCATCATTTGGGAGGGGGGGGGGGTGGTGTGCAGTATATGGTAATCAGCAGAAGGTTTCCTAGCCCATGTTTGACCTGATGCCATGAGACGGAGTTGATGTTGAGGACTCCCAGGGCAACTCCCTCCTGACTGTATACCACTGTGCCACCACCTCTGCTGGGTCTGTCCTGCTGGTGAGAGAGGACATACCCAGGGATGGTGATGGTGATGTCTGGGGCATTATCTGTAAGGTATGACTCCACGAGGATGACGATGTCAGGCTGTTGCTTGACTAGTCTGTGAGACAGCTCTCCCAATTTTGGCACTAGCCCCCAGATGTTAGTAAGGAGGACTTTGCAGGTTGACAGGGCTGAGCTTGCCTTTATCTTTTCCGGTGCCTAGGTTGATGCCGGGTGGTCAGTCCGGTTTCATTCCTTGTTAGTGACTTTGTAGCGGTTTGATACAACTGAGTGGCTTGCTAGGCCATTTCAGAGGGCAGTCACATGTAGGCCAGACCAGGTAAGGGTGGCAGACTTCCTTCCCTAAAGAACATTAGTGAACCAGATGGGTCTTTAACATTAGTGAACCAGAGGGGTCTTTACAACAATCGGCAATGGTTTCATGGTCATCACTAAACTTTTAATTCCAGATTTTTTACTGAATTCAAATTCCACGATCTGCCATGGTGGGATTTGAACTCGTGTCCTCAGACCATTACCCTGGCTCAGTGGATTAATAGTCCAGCAACAATACCACTACGCCATCGCCTCCTCCAAGGTGGGGAGGACTTGCCTGGATGAATGCAGCTCCCATAACACTCAAGATGCTTGACACCGTCCAGGACAAAGCAGCCCACTGATTGGCACCACATCCATAAACATTCACTGCCCCCACCAATGATGCAGAGAGCAGCAGTGTGTACGATCTACAAGATGTACTGCAGAAATTCACCGAGGCTCCTTAGACAGCATCTTCCAAACCCATGACCACTACCATCCAGGTAGCAGATAGATGGGAACACCACAACCTGGAAGTTCCCATCCTGACTTGGAAATATATTGCTGTTGTTTCACTGACACTGGGTCAAAATCCTGGAACTCCCTTCCTAACAGCAATGTGGGTGTACCTACACCACATGGACTGCAGCGGTTCGAGAAGGCAGCTCACCACCACAATCTCAAGGGCAACTAGAGATGGGCAATAAATGCTGGCCCAGCCAGTGAAGCCCACATCCTATGAATAAAAAAAAAGAAAATCTGCCAATGCGGCTGCTGGGTAAAGTGTCCACCATCGCACTTTGTGCAATTCTGGGACAATTTCACCCAAAGTCAATTTGGTCATGATTCAGGTAGTAATCCACAACAGTTCTCCCTAACAATTTGGCCCTTAGCTGCGCATACCCCTTCAGCAGAACCTCTTTTGGTCCTATGTTGTTGGTACTCTCATGGGCATGACAACTGGATCCTTTCCCTCCCATTTCAAGTTCCTATCTGATCCCAAGATGGCCGTAATCCCGGCACAGGGCAGGCAACAGTCTTCAGGTCTCACATTCTTGGCTACAGAGAACAGTATCGACTTCTACTTCAATATCTACTACGTTCCATTTTACTCCCCCACTTGAATGGCTACCTGTACTATGGTGCTGTGGTCAATTTGCTTATTTTCCCTGTACTCCCTACTCTCGTTTATATATACTTGATCTTTCATACGCATGTAAGATGGGTTACTTTTTTTAATTCATTCATGGGGTGTGGGCGTTGCCAACTCAGCCAGCATTTATTTAGTTAGTAGCAGATTCTATGATTTGTACTGGTTCTCATCCTGTGGTCATGGATACCTCTGACTGCCTTGTGATTCCTTCCTCCTACTCCACTTTCCACATCGGCGAACAAAACCAAGGGCCTTATTTACAATTTACTTTTCTTCTTTCCATTTTGGAGCTCCAAGGCCCTGGCTGTGCCCGAACAATCACATTTTCATGCCCATAAACTGAGTTCTTAGACTTAACCTTAGCTTATCTGAGTTAGTTGTGTCACCCAGGTCAGCTGTCGGGGTGCTGCAATTTGTTTCAGTATCCTTAGTCTAGAGGGAACAATCACAGAATAACATGGAGGCCAGCTCAACAGAGTACATCTTTGACACAGTACTAAACTCAGGAGTTTGGCAAGTGAGAGAATTCTAAGTGTTTTCAGGATTGATCTCTTTGAAATCTAGTCAAGTGTTGCGTTTAGCTTTTTACTTTAGCGTTAACTTGTAGTTTCTTTCAGTCTTAGTCAATGGTAAACAAGCAGCCTGCTAGTGGTAGCTGCACAGTTAGTTAATTAGGTGGCTGGTTAAAACTAGTTCCCTAGACAGCAGGGCCTGACTCAAGTCTTTGGAATTCCAGGTAGTATAAGTACTTTTGCTCACACATGGAGACCAACTCAACAGAGTACTGAACTTGGGAATTTGGTGAGTGATGAAATTTGCATGGGGAGGGAAGAGGTGCTCTTCTGGTCTTTTACAGAAGAAGGAGTGATCCACAAAAGGGTGTGGGACAGTGAGACCTGATAGCTGAAGTCGAGAGGCATTACTTAGGTAAGCTGGTTGGTGAACTTTAAGGTTTTTTCCTCTAAACTGGGGCAGTAGTTTAAACCACTACCAGGAGATATAAGTGTTTTATTAAATTTATAGCTTAACTAGATAAACTACTTGATATAACTACAAATTAACATGGAGTGATATTTCTAAACTTGAAACTCTAATTAAACAAAATACAACAGGGGTGGCCTGGAGTATGCAGGAGCTGGTGGACGCCAGTGTGATCCACAGTAGCCACATCTACAGCGAGTGTCTGCAGTTCAAGGAACTTCGGCTCAGAGTTGGTGAGCTGGAATCTGGGCTTCAGACAACGCAATGCATCAGGGAGAGGGAAAGTTTGTTCGGGGAGGCAGTCACACCCCTTAGGTTAGGTGCTTCAGGTTTAGCTTGTGGTTAGGGGCAGGAGGGTGTGACTGAGTGAGGCAGGTATGGAGATCCAGGGATAGCACTTGTCCAACAGTTTTGAGGTTCTTGTAGCCTGGCGCTGCCAGGCCCCTTGTAGCTTCAAAATGGAAAGAAAAACAAACTGTAAATAAGGCCGTTTCATTGGCAGACGCTGGAAGAGGAGTGGGAGGAAGGAATCAACATGCGGTGAGATATCCAAGGCCACAGGATGAGAACTAGTACAATTAAAGGAATCATTGAATCTACTACTAACCCATGTAACATGTGTACGAAAGATCAAATACACATTTTGAAAATTTCCTTATTTAAATTCTATAAAATTTGAGGTACTTATGGTGAAATCTAACTTTCTTGGTTGAAAGATCATCATTTCACCAACTCAATTATCAGTTGTTACTATGGTTGGATGAAATGGAGGAAACATATGAAAACCTAACAAATAAAACGTTATCAAACTATCAGTCTTGGGTCATGGTAGCAGTTGAATTAGAAGATTGAGAGTTCAAGCCTCACTCAGACTTAAGCACATAAACTAGGCTGGCATGCAAGTATAGTGCTAAAGAAGTGCAGCATTGTTGGAAGAGCCAACTTTTAGGTGAGATTTTAAACCGAGATTTTGTATGCACTCCCAGATAATACAGAAGTTCCCACGGCATGATTCAAAGAAGGCCAGTGGAATTTTCCTGATGCTCTGACCAGTAGTTATCACTTAACTAACATAACTTCAAAAAAATTCTTACAGCTGTTTGAGAACTTACTGCTTATAAATTGGCTGTTGTATTTCCCAATGTTATAACAGTGAGTACTTCAAAGTTACTTATAGCTGTGAAACACTTGGAAAATCCAGAGAACATGAAAATTCTTGCATAAATGCAAGTTATTAACAATATCAACATTATGGATATAATTTAAGTATAGAGAAAACAATTGCTTCATGTGTTAAATTATGTAAATACAATCAATTTCAATAGGAGTTTTCCATTAAAATAAAACTGCCTTGTCCATTAGCCATACCTCCCAAAAAAAGTTCTCAAAAATACCAAACCACAACAATGGATATTAGGTTCACAAACTGATAAGCCACTAGGAAAGCTGATTACTAGGACGGCTGATCCCATAGCAAATGATCCCGTGAACTATCCCGCTCTTACAATGGGAGCCTTTTATGGCAGTCTAACATACCTGTAATATTCCATTTGCAATGACGTACTTACATTATGTACAACAGAGGAATGGTATATTAAGGAATCATTTGATATGTTAACATTGTAAAAGTTTAATTTTGCAAAGTAAATAAATGGGTAACGTAGCACCATTAATGTCACACCCACTTCTAACATCTAGATCCGCTTGGGCACATAATATCCCGATTATTCTACACTAAAGAATAGCTTTTGGTTGCTACTTTTGTAATACTACACCCAGAGAGAAACAACAGTTGTCCCATTACAAATCAGGTCACTGTCAAGTAAAAACACAAGCAGTTCAAGTGCTGTATTTGCTTGCTGCAGCATAAATGCTTGGTAGCAATGCCGTAGTATGAATGAGCCCAACTTAAGTCTCCTGCTATGTGGATCTCAGAGCACGTAAAAAGTATTGAACAGAAATTCTAAACATAGTGACAGCATTATACAGAGCCAGGAGTTTCAGCATCTGATTATTTGATGATTCTAGGTCACAGTTTACAATAGTTTAATACAAACCAAAAGGACACGTCCAATATATTTACTAGGTTATAACCCTTCCAGGCATGTAGTGCACATTATGCAAGCTAACTGAGTGATTCAAAGATAATCAAATTGTGAAAATGAATCTCGACACTGGAGCCCTTCAATTAAGATTATAGTTTTAAAATCATTGTCTAACTGGTGATATAATAAGGGATAACCAAAAATTTGGCCAATGAGCCGAATTTCGAGGATGGTCTTAAAGGAGATGGGGCAAATGGAGAAATGTGGAAATTCTAGAGCAAGAAAGGGAGGTCATTTCGGCATGGCTATCAATGGTGGGTCAAAGGGAGAAGGGAAATGAATAGGAGGCTTGGGACTGAAAAAAGAAATCAGTGGTGGGGATAACAAAGACAAATGGTGAGGCTATGAAAGGATTTAAATGCATGCAAAGATGAGATTTGTGGGAGTGAAGGACTGGGCTGATGGGCAAATCGTACTTAGTGCAGAATAGGATTAGGGCAGCAGAATTTTGGATCAGCTAAAGTTTGAAGTGTGGAAGATGGGAGGCTGGCTCGGAGAAAGTTGGAATAGTCGAGTCAGGAGACTGCAAAGACGTGAATACGGATTTCAATGGCAGGTGAGATGAGGTGGGACAGAGACAGGTGACGCTGCTTAAGCAGAAGTAGGTAGCCTTTTTGATGGAGAGGATATGAGACCAGGAGTTCAGCTCAGGGTTAACAGGTTATCAGGCTGTAAACTGTCTCAGACTGTGGTCAGAGTTGGAGGTAGAGTTTGTAGTGGATCCTGAAGACAATTGCTTTGATCTTCCCAAAGTTTTGCTGGAGGAAACTGCCTAATTCAAGATTGGCCGTCAGAGAAGCAATATGGGAATATAGAGGCAACAGAAAGTTGACAAAGGGATAAATTGGTCTTGTCAGTGTACATGTAACAAAAACAGGTATTACGAAAATAATTTTTGCCAATAAACATTGTACAAATGTCAAACAAATCAAACTTGTTTCTTCCTGGACATATTTGCCTGCTCACAATACTCCTTTAATTTGTGATGACCTGCACTCAAAGAGAATTTGCCCTCTTTCTAAGCCCAGACCCATCACTGCATCTGATAATGGGAGCTGGGTCATTTTTATCTGAGATACATGGTGTGGGAGCAGGGGAAAAGGAACAGAGGAAATTCTCCACTTCGCAACTGCCTTGCTATTGAGTGGAAATACTATAGTGAAACCTGTACAAATGGATCCAGCCAAATGGGGCATTTAATGATAGCACCAACCAATTTACATTATAATACATGCAAGATAGCAATGAATTGAGAATCCAACAGACAGAAAAAGGTACTGCAATCCCTCTGCTGGGCTCCAGGATTAAGCACAATTCCAGGTGAGAATGAGAAAAAAGAAACATTTGCAGAAGATAGTCATTCCTGAACTATTTGGTTTATCTACATTAATGTACATACAATGACCATTCTGAAAATAAGGGCACATGCGAATAAAGGACACCTGATGCAAGTTCCTTTGGTACTCCTAATTACTGCTTTGAGAAATTAGATTTCAGTCACTTGAAAATTGGGGACCAGATTGTAATTATCCACTTAAGAATCACAGAATGGTTACAGCACAGGAGGCCATTTGGTTTAGCGAGCATGTGCTGACTCCTTCAAAGAGCCAATTAGCTAGTCCCACTACCCCGCACTTTCCCTGTGTCCTGCAAATTTTTCCCTTCAAATGATTATTCAATTCCCTTCTGAAAGCTCCAATTGAATCTGCCTCCACCATCCTTTCAGGCAATGCATTCCAGATCATAACTACTCGCTGTGTTTCCTCATGTTGCCTTTGATTCTTTTGCCAATCAGCTTAAATCTGTGACCTCTGGTTCTTGACCCATTTGCCATGGGAACAGTTTCTTTCTATCTGCATTGTCCATACTCATGATTTTGAGCACGTCTATCAAATCTCCTTTCAACCTTCGCTCCTCTAAGGACGACAACCTCAGCATCTCCAGTCCATCCAAGTATCTGGAGTCCCTCATCACTGGAACCGTTCTCTGCATACCCTCTTTGAAATCTTCACAGACTTCCTAAAGCGCATTGCCCAGAACTGGACACAATACCGCAGTTGAGGCTGAAACAGTGTTTTATAAAAGTTCATCACAATTTCCTTGGCTAATAACAAATTAGATTTTTCAGGCACAAAAAGATCTGGTAACACAGTAGAATACATGTAATGATCACTGCTGGAAGTATACATGTACGGACGTTGGCTACACAGAATTAGGCTCAGCTGTAATACACCCAAAGTTGAATTGCTGCCCATAGCTGTTCGAAGCACTACTTTCAAGAGAGCAGGGATATGTTGGGAAACCAGAGCAAGTACTTACAATAATAAAGAAAAAGATAAAATGCTCTCTTACTTTCAATATGGAAAGAGGAAAACCTTTGCGCTTGACTGTTGAAGAATTATTGCAAGCTTTACTGCACTTTTCAAGTTCTTACCTCCTCTCCTGGCTGGAAATTCTCATGGCACAGTGGACAGTGGTTGGCAACTTTCTCAGGCATCGCAGCTGCAGAAAGAGTTACAGGAAAACACTTCATAACATTCCAAATCATGCATTTGAATTTTTTTACAATTTGTTTCAACTTTGTAAAGGAACAATCTATTATAAATTGTGATGTGCAGAATATCTATAGAGATATGTATACCAACATATTTTGATCCTCTGCACTTCTGACTTGATTTATTACATTGCTGACCAAGCACTTTAGACATTTTCTGTGTCAGAAATCATTTAATATTCAAGAATCGAAAATAGTGATGCAGATTCCAGAAGTTTTATATGCAGGAGAAATTGCTCTTGAAATGAGATGGTCTTATCTACAGCTCTTTTTATTACACTATGCTGCCATGTTCAATCGCTGCACAAATAAGCTGCACTCCAAAACTAGTTCTTAGGTTGTCTTGTACCCAGATTCAATATCTAATTAGTCGACCTGTCTCTTTTAAACTTCAAATTGCTTTAATAATAGGAAAGAGAAAGGTGCGTTACATTACCTCAGAAGTATGCCTGTATCATTTGCAGACAGTGGCTATCCTAGTGTAAGTTTGCCTCATTTGGTTAAGACTAGCTGTGAGACAAAAACCATTTTTACTTAGCAAACTTAGGAATTGCCACTGGCTTGGAGGGGATGGGAGGGAAGACCCATATACTGGTAAGTGGCATCACAAGCAGCTCTCCAAGGTCAATGCGAAAGCAGCTAACACCTTATCAATCATGCCAACCTCATGACCCTCATTTGCTTCTCAAGAGTATGGAGGAAAAGCAAATTAAAATCCCCCACATCATAACTTTAGTTGCTTGATCGAACCATGTCCTCAGGATAACATATATCTAATTTTAGAGGCAAACAAATGACAGCTATGTTAATATTTCTTGGAAACAGATCTAGATTAGTATTTATTCTCGTTCCTCTAAGTTCCTCATGTGCACAGTGACAAGTAAAGCTCAACAAATGAGCTTCTTTGCCAGTCAGTTCTTATTTACTAGGATAGCATGTTAGCGTATAAGCCACTCAAGCCTTCCAAATCTAAGAAAGTATTGGGTGTGTGGGTTGCTACCTTTGTCATGCTGTGCAATCTGTTCTATTTCCACTGCGGTGAGAATTCAATCACACCTACTGCAAAACAGAAACAACTGCACACGATTAAGTAGTTTACTCATTGGCATAAAACATAATCCACCTCCAGGGGTCAGCATTGCTGTCACCAAATTCCGAGATGCTCTGAAGATGATTCACGTGGGCTTGAAACGTTAAATCTGCTTCTTTCTCCATAGATGCTGCCAGGCTTGCAGAGTTTTTACAGCATTTTCTGTTTTTATTTCAGAGATGCTGAGACCTGACAGCATGAATTGGCAGGTGGACTAACCATTTAAATCTCTGGTCCCTCATGTAATGGTTTTTCATTCACCTGCTCATCTGAGCTCCTATGCTAAAATAAAAGGTCAAGCACCAAATATAAATGTGTGCATCTGTATACACATTTTGTATACATAAGAGATTCTTGTTCCTGTTTTATCCATGTTATATTGAAGCTTGATAAAATATCAAGGGGGATTTGACTTTTTAGTTTTGTCTGTACAACTTATTCAGTAAACCTTAGCCAAACCTTTATTTCAGGATAAAAGCAAAATACTGCGGATACTGGAAATCTGAAACAAAAACAGAAAATGCTAGAAAAACTCAGCAGGTCAAACAGCATCTGTGGAGAGAGAAACAGGTTTAACGTTTCAAGTCCATATAACTCTTCCAGCTTGTGAATCCTCAGAGATGATTGATTCTCTGTTCAGGCTGTCTTCCTGGTCACATGGGTAGTTAATCCATTCTATTAATGGTCGTTGTCTTCTTGTTGATAAGGCTTTGCTTCTACTCCTTCTCACTATCCCATTCTCAGCCTCAACCAAATAAGATCTTGGACTTTATGACTTTTCCAGTACTTGACCTCTATTCTGTTCTCTAATCCAGACTGACTCACCTGGTTGGAATTCTGGTAACTCATGCACTCTATGGCAGTGATTGTAATTCTTTGTCTGATTTGCACGATACTCAACTTCCTTCTCCCTTGCTCTCTCTATATCAGTTGCTTTTAGACATGATTTAAGTGTATACAGGAAGAACAGGAAGTTGAGTTCATAATCTTCTTCCCATCAGAAGTTCTGACAGAGTTAACACATTCTGAAGTGTGGAACAGTGCTAAGTTGAGATGATTATTCTTCTTCAACAAAGCTTTGACTGTTCTTACTCCTCTTTTGGGCTCAGGATTTGCTTGTAGGTACCTGAGCAAGCTAGTTGTGTGGACAAATGCAGTCTTCTATAAATTTCTTGAACCCTTCATTTGCAAACTGCGGACCATTGCCTGAAATGACAAGATCTGGAACGCCGAGTGTGACAAAAATTTATTTTAGTGAATTGCTAATTACTTCTGAGGTTGTTCCATAAAGACTTTTAACCTCAATTCAACTGGAGTAATTGCCAAGAACTATGAGGAATGTCTTCCCCTTGAGCTCAAAGAGGTCCATTCCAAGACATTCCTAGGGTCTAGATGGAAATGATGATACCAAAGGTTCCTTTTGCTCTTGGCAGTGAATTGTATAGGTGATTCAGCTCGAAATCAAGTCCCTCTAGTGATTTTGAAATTCCCGGCCACCAAACTGATTTTTGTGTCCTAGCACAATGTTTTAAAATGCCCAGGTATCACTAGTGTATTCTTTGAAGGATTTCAAGTCTGAGGTCTTGGTGTGACTAACCTCATTGTAGATTAAGTCATCCACAATACTGAGACGGCTGTGCTGCTTGGAGTGCTGATTCAGGATGAGATTTTTAAGAACATATTCTGGCCATCCAACTTTGCAGTATTCTCTGATTTTAGCACATCATTTGTGCTTGTCATATTTTGTTCAGCCTCCGTGAAGTTGATGGTAAGAACCTCATAGTCAGTGAGCTGCATGACTCAACCTCTTCAACAAGATTAATGTTCTCCCTTTCATGCTTCCCAACAGGAATGTGACAATGCATCTGTTGTTTGCTGCTTGCTTTGTACATATTTGTTACGTTCTTTTACCTGCTGTTCCAGGGAAATTTTCTGCCTGGTTTCCTTTATGTTTCCCAATTATCTCCTTTAAGGATGAGTTGTAGATCTATGCGAGCTTCCTGACTTAAAAGTGAGCATTCTTGATTGTGAATTACGTACAAAATTTCTGTGTTTTCTCTTACTTTGTGCTGGAGTTTAGCAACTGTCCCTTGACTTTAAGCTGAATGCCTGCTGGACCATGTAGTCTTAAGGTCGATGGCTGGAGTATGTCTGGTTTTAACCACTTTATTGTGTCTGAAACTGCCGCTCCAGTGTCCAACTTAAGTTTATGTCCGTTGACAACATCTGTACTTTAATAGTTTCCATTTGATCCTGTGATTTCTCCCAAGAATGGTCCTTATGATTCATTTTCTTTAATTTCTTGAATGGCTTCAATTTCTCGAATAGTACATGATCTCCTTTGACTGGTGAATAACAGGCTGTTACAGTGCAGAAGGTGGCCATTTGGCCCATCATGTCTGCACCGTCTCTCCGAATGAACTTAATGACTTAGTGCCATTCTCCTGTCTTTTCCTCGTACCCTTGCACATTGTTTCTATTTAAACAATCATCTAATGCGCTCTTGAATACCTCAATTGAGCAGAAGGGCCTGGGGCGTATATGTGCATAGATCATTGAAGGTGAACCCTGCTGCCACCACACTTCTAGGCAGTGCCTTCCAGATTTGAACGACTCGCTGTGTGAAAAAACTCTCTCTCACATCACATTTGCTTCTTTTGCAATCACTTTAAATCCGTGCCCCCTTGTTCTCAATCCTTTTAAGAGCAGGAACAGTTTTTCCGTATCTGCTCTATCCAGCCCCCTCTACCAAATCTCCTCTCCAAGGAGAACAGTCCCAACTGCTCCAATCTATCTTCATTACTGAAGTTTCTCATCCCTGGAACCATTCTTTTTTATTCATTCATGGGATGTGGGCATCACTGGCTAGCCAGCACAAAAACAGAATTACCTGGAAAACTCAGCAGGTCTGGCAGCGTCGGCGGAGAAGAAAAGAGTTGACGTTTCGAGTCCTCATGACCCTTCGACAGAACTTGAGTGAATCTAAGAAAGGGGTGAAATATAAGCTGGTTTAAGGTGTGTGTGGGGGGTGGGGGGGGGGAGAGAGAGAGAGAGAAGTGGAGGGGGTTGGTGTGGTTGTAGGGACAAACAAGCAGTGATAGAAGCAGATCATCAAAAGATGTCACAGACAACAGAACAAAAGAACACATAGGTGTTAAAGTTGGTGATATTATCTAAACGAATGTGCTAATTAAGAATGGATGGTAGGGCACTCAAGGTATAGCTCTAGTGGGGGTGGGAAGAGCATAAAAGATTTAAAAATATTTAAAAATAATGGAAATAGGTGGGAAAAGAAAAATCTATATAATTTATTGGAAAAAAAAAGGAAGGGGGAAGAAACAGAAAGGGGGTGGAGATGGAGCTCAAGACCTGAAGTTGTTGAATTCAATATTCAGTCCAGAAGGCTTTAAAGTGCCTAGTCGGAAGATGAGGTGTTGTTCCTCCAGTTTGGGTTGGGCTTCACTGGAACAATGCAGCAAGCCAAGGACAGACATGTGGGCAAGAGAGCAGGGTGGAGTGTTAAAATGGCAAGCGACAGGGAGGTTTGGGTCATTCTTGCGGACAGACCGGAGGTGTTCTGCAAAGCAGTCGCCCAGTTTACTGTTCTGTTGTTTGTGACATCTTTTGAGGATCTGCTTCTATCACTGCTTGTTTGTCCCTACAACCACACCAACCCCCTCCACTTCTCTCTCTCTCCCCCCACCCAAACCACCCCCCCCACACACCTTAAACCAGCTTATATTTCACCCCTTTCTTGGATTCACTCAAGTTCTGTCGAAGGGTCATGAGGACTCGAAACATCAACTCTTTTCTTCTCCGCTGATGCTGCCAGACCTGCTGAGTTTTTCCAGGTAATTCTGTTTTTGTTTTGGATTTCCAGCATCCGCAGTTTTTTTATTTTTATCACTGGCTAGCCAGCATTTATTGTCCACCCCTAAGGGGACATTTAAGAGCTAACCTAATTGCTGTGGGTCTGGAGTCACACATAGGCCAGACCAGGTAAGGACAGCAGGCTTCCTTCCCTAAAGGACATTAGTGAACAAGATAGGTCTTTACAACAATTGACAATGGTTTCATGATCATCGTTAGACTTTTAATTCCAGATTTTTATTGAATTCAAATTCCACCATCTGTCATGGCAGAGTATTACCCCGGGTCTCTGGATTACTAGTCCAGCGACAATACCACTACACCATCACTTCTCCTTAAAATCTCTTGTAAACCACTCCTGCACTCTCTCCAATGCATTCACATCCTTCCTATAGTGTGGCACCCAGAACTGTATACACTAGTCCAGCTGAGGTTTAACTAGTGTCTTATATAAGCTAAGCATAATCTCTCTGCTCTTGTGGTCTATGCCCCTATTAATAAAGCCCAGGATACTGTATGCTTTATTAACTGCCTTCTCCACCTGTCCTGCCACCTTCAATGATTTATGCACAGGTACACCTAGGTCCCTCTGCTCCTGCACCCCCTTAAAAATTGTACCCCTTATTTCATATTGTCTCTCCTTGTTCTTCCTACCAAAATGCATCACCTCACACTTCTCCACACTGAACTTCATCTGCCACCTATATGCCCAGTCTACCAACTTGTCTATGTCCTTTCGAAGTTCTATAATGTCCTCCTCACAGTTTACAACCCTCCCAAGTTTTGTGTCGTCCGCAAACTTTGAAATTGTCCCTTGCACACCAACATCTAGATCATTTATACACATCAGGAAAAGCAAGGGTCCTAATCCTTACCCATGGGGAACTCCAATACAGTGCCACACAACAGACTTGTTAGGAAAGTTATGGGTCATGGAATAAAATGAACAGCAGCAGCATGGATACAAAATTGTCTGAGGGAAGGGCAACAAAAAATAATGGTTAATGGGTATTTTTCGGACTGGAAGGAGGTTTCTAGTGCTTCCAAGTTTCGCATCAGCAAAAACTTTGAAATTGTCCTGTGGACACTAAGATTCAGATCATTAATATATGTCAGGAAAAGCAAGGTTCTAATACCGACCCCAGGGAGCTCCACTACAAACCTTCCTCCAGCCTGAAAAATATCTGCTGAACACTACCCCATTTTCTATTACTCAGCCATGTTACTACTGTCCCTTTTATTCCATGAGCTATAACCTTTCTCATAAGTTTCTTGTGTGGCACAGTTTCAAATGCCTTTTGAAAGTCCATGTACACCACATCTATTACCCTCATAGATCCTCTGCTACCTCTTCAAAAGACTCCAGCAAGTTAGTTAACCACGATTTCCCCTTTAGAAATCAATGCTGGTTCATCCTAATCAACCTACATTTTTCCACGTGACTATTAATTCTATCCTGAATAATTATTTCAAGAAGCTTCCCCACCATTGAAGGTAAACTGGTCCAATTGCTGGGCTTATCCTTACAACCTTTTTTGAACAAGGGCGTAATGTTTGCAATTCTCCAGTCCTCTGGCAACTCCCCTGAGTCTAGAGAAGATTGAAAGACGATGGCCAGTGCCCTCGCAATTTCCACTCTTATTTCCTTCAATATCCTTGGATACATCTCATCTGGTCCAGGGCCTTGTCAACTTTAAGTATCGACAGCTTATCCAACATTTCCTCCTTAGCAAATTTTAACACTTCTGGTGACAGAGTTTCCTCCTTTGTCACCATGTCCTCAGTAGCATCTGCTTCCTTGTTAAAGACAGATGCAAATTATTCATTTAACATCTCAGCCATGCCCCCTGCCTCCATATGTAAATCCTCTTTTTGGTCCCTAATCAGCCCTCCTCCTCCTTTTACCATCCTCTTACTATTTGTATGCCAATAGAAAACTTGGGGATTCCCCTTTATATTGGCTGCCAGTCTTTTCTCATAACCCCTCTTTGCATGTCTTATTTGTTTTTTCACTTCCACTTTGAACCTTTTGTATTTTGCTTGGTTCTCAATTGTATTTTCTACCTGACACCCGTCCTAAAAACATTTTTTTCTTCTTTATCTTAATTTCCATCTCCTTTTCCATCCAGGGAACTCAGGATTTGTTTGCTCTACCTTTCCCTTTTGAGGGAATATACCTTGTCTGAACCATTTCTTCTTTGAAAGTAGCCCATTGTTCAGCTACAGTTTTTCCTGCCAACCTTTGCTTCCAATCTATCTGGTCCAGCTCTGTTCTTGCCCCATTCAAGTCGGCTCTCACCCAGTTAATTATTCTTACTCTGGATTGTACTACCATCATCCTAAACACATGATGCAATAATCACTGTCTCCTAAATGTTCCCCCACTGACACTTGATCTCCTTGGTCCACCTTATTTCCAAGAACCATATCCAACAGTGCATCCTTTCTTGTTGACTGGACACATACTGCTGTAGAAAATTCTCCTGAACACAACCTAGGAACTCTAGCCCCTCTCCGCCCTTTACACTACCACTGTCCCAGTCTATATTTAAAGGCCCTCATTATAACTATATAATGTTTGCATCTCTCTATAATCTCCCCATAGACTTGTTCCTCTACATCCTTCCCACTAATTGGTGGTCTATAGGCTACACCAGACAATGTAATTGCACCCTTTTTGCTCCTTAGCTCTAGCCAAATTGAGTCTGTCCTTGAACCCTCTGCGACATCCTCTTTCTCCAGCGTTGCAATACTCTACTTAACTAATACTGCCAATTCCCCTCCTTTTCTTCCTTTCCGATCTTTTCTGAACACCTTGTACCCAGGAATACTTAACACCCAGTCGTGCCCTTGCTCGAGCTAGGTCTCTGTCATTGCCACAATATCATATTTCCACATGGCAATCTGCACTTGTAACTTTCCAATCTTATTTACTATATTCCGTGCGTTCACATACATGCACAGTAGCCATGATTTAGACTTCATGATTTTCTCCCTTACTCGGACTCCACCTATTAACTTACTATTCTTCATACCAGTGCTATCTGTTTCTCTCAGTATTTTGTGCACTCTGGTATTGGTCCCTCATTTTCTCGCCCAGTTCCCACATCCTTGTTGAGTTAGTTTAAAGCCCTCCCAACAGCACTAGCAACGAACTAGGGCCCGGCTCCATTCGGGTGCAAGCCGTCCAGCTTGTACAGATGCCATCTTCCCTAGAGCCAGTCCCAGTGTCTGAGGAATCTAAAGCCCTCCCTCCTGCACCATCTTTCCAGCCATGCATTCATCTGCCTTATCTTCCTATTTCTGTACTCACTTGCACGTGGCACTGGGAGTAATCTAGAGTTTACTTCATTTCAGGTCCTGCTTACTAATTTTCGACCTAGCTCCCTAAATTCAGATAGTAGGACCACATCCATCTTCCTACCTAAGTCATTAGTACCAATGTGGACCACAATCTCTGGCTGAACACCCTCCCCCAGAAGAATGTCCTGCAGCCACTTGGTGACCTCCTTGACCCTGGCACCAGGGAGGCAACATACCATCCTGGAGTCATGTCTACAGCCACAGAAAAACTATTTGCTGTGACAAAATGATTTAAAATGGCCTCTCCTTGCAGGAATGGCACGCCGCATTCTTGGCTGGGCATTCTTCATGTCGATGCAGCCTTTCTCCATCACAACGAGAACAATGAATAATGGTGGCTATCCCACGCCTCCTCACTTTCACCGTTTGAGGTTAAGTTTGCTGGAAATTTCTCATGCAATAAATTGGACTGTAATCAGCTGCTTTTCTCCATGAGATCTTTTTGCCTTGAATAAAAAATGTTTTGCTTTCTCTCAGCTGCCTGCCTTGTTATCTGTACTGTTTGATAGGGTCAAGTCTTTCCACAACTGCAAAAAAAATCAGAGAATGTTTCTTCTAAGATCCCCACAACAATGCAATCTTGAATTATTTCATCTTTCAGGGCTCCGTATTCACAATTTTCAGCTGATCGATATGGCTCACTAATAAAGGAATCTATGCTCTCTCCCAGTCTTTGGGTGCGCCTTTTGAATTTTGCTCGCTCTAATAATGGTATTTTTCCAAAAACTAAAGTATCAAAGGCTTTGATAATTTCCAAGTGATGTCATGTTTTCATTGATACCCAGTCTGATCATAATGCCACCTGCACTATTGCCTATGGCTTTGAGTAAAGTACTGACCTGCTCCTTGCTAGTCTTTTCTGCTTGCCCTGATACCGTCTGTACCTGGTAAATCAGCGACGCCAGTTCTGCCGCTTCTTGGCTTGATCTGGGCCTTCCACATAGCTTAAGCACTCTGGTAAAGGTAGGGTTTTTTCCATCTCTTCCTTGTTGCTTCTTGAGTACTGCTGAAGATTTTCCCACGTTGTCCTGGTCCTGCAGTCGTTTCTCTTGCTGCTCCTTTCAGTTGCTAAGCTCTTCACTTGTTGCTCTTTTCATCATGCTTAACCAACATCTTCATCTGTTATTGTTGTTTTTGGTCTTAAGTAGTAGTCATGAATCCGTGCTTACAGAAAATGCTGGAGGGGATACTGTTAACAAACTCTGCCCCAGAACTTCCATGGAGTGGCAATCGCTGTCAGATTCCTATCTGCTCCTTTTCACTCACCAGGTTGGGAGCTGCACATTTCTCACCTGATCTTCTGACCTGGGCTTAGTGAGAAATATGCAATGCAGCAACTCCATAGTCCTTCCAGTGCTAACTATTCAGAAGGTAGACTCTGCACGAGGCTCTCCATAGAATTCTCTCTCTCCGTGCTGTTACCATGTGATCCTACATCATTAATGACGTGGACTATGTATTTACATATTTAACATTAACCCTTTATAGTACACAGTCAACCCTGCAAAATCCTCCTCTATAACATGAGACTTGATAAAATTGGGAAAGTTTTCCCCCAGATCAGTTTGGCCATTGCTCACAGAATCATACCTTCCAGCCAAGACCCAGACTTGCCAATATCCTCCCACCTAACACCCTTCTTCAGATGAATCAGTATCTTCCATGTTGAATACCATTTGGAAGAAGCACTAAGGACTGAAAGAGTAGCAGAATGTATGCTGGATGGGGCACTTCAGTGCCCATCAAGAATGGATTGATAGCCTCCATCATACTGGGCAGTACGACCTCCATACTAAATAGGAAAATCAGAACAGATCTAGCATCTCAAAACTGGACAGTCATAGGGGGCTACAGGCCCTCAGCATCAGCATTGTATTCAACATTCAATGTATTATATTACAATATGTAATCTGATGGTCCAGCATATCTCTCATTCCACCATTCCCATCAAGCCAGGAAACCAATCCTGGTTTAATGAGGTATGTAGAAGAACATGCCAGGAGCAGCACCAGGCATACTTAAGAATGAGGTGTCAACTTAGTGCAGTCATGGCACGGGACTACATGCAAGCTAAACAGCAGAACCAGTATGCTTCTAAGGTATCCCCACAGCAAAGCAATCCCACAACTACTGGATCATATCAAAGCTCTGCAGTCCTGCGATATCCAGTTGTGTATGGTGGTAATTAAACAATTAACAGGAGGCAGCAGCTTTCTGGTTATGTAGTGAATCTATTTGACTGCTATAATGAAGGGAGCCTCACAGGAGGCAGAGATGGGTCATCCGCTTGGCACTTCTGGTTGAAGACGGTTGCAAATGTTTTAGCCTCGTCTTTTGCCCGCACATGCTCAGCTCAGACATCACAGCCTGTGGCAAATGGTGAGAGAACCAACACAAGAGAAAAATCCTACTTGACCTCTTCTTCTGGCATCTCCCATTTTACTTGGGGTTGCCACAATGCTGGTTGTACCCTTCTCCATCTCCTGTCAGTCACCCATTCCTCCTCCAATCGTGCTGCATTTAAGTCTCTTGTCAATTGTATTTTCCCACATGGTCTTAAGTCTTCCTCTTCTCCTGCTTCCTGGCAGTCCCACCTCCACCACTCGTCTCACCACATTTTCTGTCGCTTTCTGCAACTGATGACCATGTCAATGTATCAGTAATTACATTGTCCAAGGTCCAATAACCATCTTCTTGTTGACTGGCAATTACACTGTATAACAATTACATTGTTAAGACAACTGCTTGTTAAAACAGGTGGTGGGCATTGATTCACCAGTAAGTGGGTACAACTGTATCACTCCAGTGTGGAAGGGACTAGGAGAGTCTGCTACACTGCAGAGCTGTCTTGAGAATAAACCAGCTTGAGGTAAAAGACTAGCTTTGGTCGCATCCTTCCACAACAAGCACTTATTATGAGTAACAGGTGGCAGAGGATGAACTTTAAGCTTTGGTGATTGATTGCTGCACATGAAGTATTTTTTGTCTCAATCCTCTGAGGTAAAAGAAACATACTGCTACCGACAATTTAAGTTACTGAATGGCAGAAATCTGGTGCAAAATCTCAAGCTTTGACTAGCCACCATTTTTTTTGAGTCTGAACGATACCAGCAATGGAAAACTGAAGTTAAGATGTGGACTCGGGTTACTTCTTTACGCCGAAAGAAGATATGTATAGCTTTGGCTTTATCATGACTCTTAATCTTACTTTTTGCTGGTAAAGTATTTTCAGAATGGAACGTGGATGATTTGGATCAAGGAGCGGGATTGAACCTGCTGTTACAGTTTTTGGATAAGTTTTACAAAAAGGATGATTTATTGGAAACATATGAAGCATGGTCAACTTTTGATAGATTTAAGAGAACAGATGATCAATCCAAGGAGGAATATATTATAGACTTTGATAAATAGTATAAGGGATTGAAGAGATTTGAACTGGAAACCCCAGTCTGTATTGGCATTTTAGTTACTTGACTGTGCACACATCTTTCATGTTGAAAGACTTTTAGTATTGACGGGGATTCAATTCTGTGTGAATGACTCTCTCCTGGACAAAATGGTTGCTACCCTAAAAAAAAAATTCTGGGAAAACAGTTGTTCCCAGCCACATTCTTAGCAAATGCGAACAATTATGCCATGAAACAAAGGTTGGGGGATTCTATGGTGGCCGAATTTCGAGATTAAACAAATATTAGATGAAGATTTCAGTACAAAGACAGGGTTACTGACAAGCGGTCTGAAAGCAGTTGTAACTTTAGCTAATTTGAAAGTCGGGACAAAAAGTGGGTGAGAGACAGTGACCGAAGGCGTTGAACCCAAAAAATGCATGAGGAATGGTTAAATCAGTATTATCAGTGTAATTCTCAGTATCCTTACGTGATGAAGTGCCCAGGGTGTATGAATAGTGTTTTTGAAGTAACCCATGAGACGGATTCTCCTGAGGCTGAAAATGATGATGGTGATTGCCATGATGGAATTGCGTTGGTCTCACAGTTTGAATCCAGTGATGATTATTGAGAAGGTCGATTCATTCAACTGTGCAGTTCGGAACTGCGGTTACACTTCCATCGTGTGTGGGATGGATTGGCTTAATTGCTACCTGGAGTCTTTCCATGAGACAGACCACTGGAAGGTCAAGGAGTATGAAAACATTACCTGCTTCAGGTTTGGGGATGATAAAACACTAACGTCTTCCAAAAGTATAGTCCTCCATTGTAAGATAGCAGGGATCAGTCTGTTCATCAGTACTGATGTGGTCTCTAGCGAGATACCTCTATTGTTAAGTTGATGTGCGTTGAAAATAGCTCAGATGGCGCTAGGCATGAAGACGATAAGAGTGTTCAGGAAAAATTTGGATCTACATTTTACTCAGTCAGGCCATTATTGACGCCACTAAGGCACTTCTCATCAAAAAGTTCGTTAATTCTGTTAACTTTTAGAAATAAGAATTTGGTGGACAAAAAGAAGATTATTTGCATGTTGCATAGGCAGTTTGCATATCCGGCGCTACAAAAACTGTAAACTCTACTGCAAGATGCTGGAGTGGTTGAAAAACAATATGATGACTTTATTGAGCAAATCATGGCTCAGTGAGAAATTTGTATTAAATATCGCAAGACACTACCACATCTGGGGCGAGCTTGCTACTAGCCAGGGAATTTAACGATGCAGTGGCAATGGGCTTAAAGTATGGGACAATGACAGGGGTATTTTTTTGCTGCACTTTATAGATATGGGAGCCAGATTTAAGCTATCCAGTGTTATACATGGTAAGGACAAATGGACCATTGTCGATAAGGTCATGGAGAAATGGACAGGAACCGGATTAGGAACACCAAAATTCCTGACAGATAATGGTGGGGAATTTGCTAATGAGGAATTTCTAGATGAGAGAGAAAATTTGAACATCATAGTAATGCAGTGTGGCGGAGAGCCCATTCAGTAACGGTCTGTGTGAGAGAAATCACACAGTGATAAGACAATGTTATATGAAGTATTGGCTGATCAACCAGATTGCAAAATGCAAACGGTGCTGGAATGGGCAGTGCACGCAAAGAACTTTTTGCAAATGGTTGGGGTGGGAGGGGGAGGAGGAGGAGGAGGAGGAGGAGGGGTGGTTCAGTCTGTACCAGTTGGTGTACGGAAGAAATCAGAAGTTGTCTTCAGTGTTATCAGATGCTCCCCCTGCTCTTGAAGTGATGAGCATTTGCTCCATTTTTTCTGCTCATGTGAATACTTTGCGTGTAGGCAGAAAAGCTTCCATTAAAACTGAGGTTTCATAGAAAATCTGGCGAGCCTTACGGCACCACATAAAGCCATCAGGAATACAATTTAGACAAGGAGACATCATACATTACTAAAGAGAAGGGTGGAAACTGTTAGGGATTCAAACCTTTAGGGTACATTCTTCGACATTAGTTGACGCCAACTATACCTTTACAGGTCCTGAACAGGACATAGAAAGTGAAGAGATACCGTGCACTTCACATACGCACAAACTGGGCAGTTATGAGGAGCAGACTACGGCAGATAGAGGGTCGACTGACAAAGTAACACTGAAGCACAGTATAAGGCTTTCCATCCAAAAGGGCAACTACCCAAAGTAGGAACAAAGGTAATATATATGCCAGAAGGGGCCAGTGGAGAAGTGCCACCATCATAGGAAGAGCAGGAAAGGCCACTGGCAAGTAAAAACATTGGTTAAATGTGCAGGATGAAGGACAGGACATAAGACAAAATGGATTGGCAAAATGAGGTAAAGATGTGGAAGGCCAGAAAGTGCAGTGCGAGTTCTGACAATGGATCAGAAAGTGCTTGTGACCCCAGGAAAAGATTGCAGACTTGCAAAAGGAATTCTCATCGCATGCAGAGATGATCATATAGCAGATGAATGCGAGTAGAGGTCGTAGCTTGACAAGAACAAGGACTACAGAACAAGCTAGGAATGTCAATAGAAGTAGGAGCCCTTATGACAGAGGATTTAGTAGCTGCTAATGAATTGGAAAATAAGCTGATAAAGTAAGCCAAACAAAAAGAGTTCGAAACAATTTGGGGTATATACTGAAATACCTGACAGGAGACTGCCAGCTTTATCACACAGATGGATCTGTACAGAAAGGGCACTTGTTGATGGCAGGTACAAGGCTAAAATGAGACTAGTAGCCCAAGGCTTTGAAGAAAGACTTGGGGGTCAAGATGTCAGGGTGGACTCCCGTACTACAGGGAAAGCGAGCTTGAATATTTCTTTAGTTATTTTAGCATATTCCTGGGAGTGCAAATCAAATGATATAAAGCTGCATTTTTGCAGGGTGAGGTATTTCAAAGAGAAGTTTTTTTTAAACCACCTAAAGAATCTGACGATATGGAAGGAAAGCCGTGGAAATTGAACAAGTGTTTATGGATTTACAATGCATCAGAGTGTGGTATTTTTCCGTGAGGTCTGTCCTGTTGAAAAAGGGGTGCATTCAGTTAAAGGCAAACCCTGTGATGTTCTAATGGTATCACAAGGAGAAACTAGCAGGAATATTTATCATGCATGTTGATGATTTTCTGTCTGTAGAATTCAAGCAATGTGTAATTGAGAAAATAAAGAAGGAATTCAAGGTTGGAAGTCTGGCTTCAGGAGCCTTTAAATACATAGGTTTAGACATATGCAGAACAAGTCAGGGGTGACATTGTTGATTAAATCTTAATTAGAAAATGTTAATCACATCCCAATAAATCAGGTTAGACCCTCACAAAAAAAAGGATCCTGCATCCAAGGAAAAAACAGGCCAAATGAGAAGTTTGATTGGGCAGATGGACTGGTTGTGCACTCAGACTAGACCTGATGGTAGTTATGACATGTTGGAACCGACTACTATGATGAAGCATGCTACAGTTGAGGAGGTTCTGAGAGCAAATAAAAGATTAAAGAAATTAAATTCAGAGGAATGCACACTCTCAAGTTTCCAGCCTTGGGTGAACTGGAAGAAATGAGTTTGGTCATTTTTAGCGATGCCTCACATGACAATCTTCCTGATAGATATTCCAGCATGGCAGGGTTAATCATAATCTTGATGAGAAAGAATGATAAAGGTTGCACACATTGGCTTAGGATGCCAAGAAAATAAAAATGGTAGTGAAAAGCACCTTAGCTGTTCAAACACCGGCATTAGTAGAAGTGATAGATATGGGGGTCTACCTATCCAATATAGTGATGGAAACACTATAAGGGACAAAGTGAGAAAGGTTTGCCCATAGAATGCTATGTTGATAATCGGTCTTTTGGGTTAATGTTCATTCAACAAAAAGTGTAGCTGAAAAAGGCTAAGAATAGATCGAGCAAGCAGAAGATAAATGTTAGAGAGAAGGGAGGTACCCAAGATACGATGGGTTGACACAAATCACCAATTATCAGACTATTTCATGAAAAGAAATGCCTGTTCCAAGAAATTAAATGTATTAGAAGAGGGGCATCTTATGTCATAATGATGAAATGGGAAACTGATTTTTTTTTGCTTTGTAGTTGTTTATATATGGTACAGGAAATGTGGGATCAATAAATGTGAAAATGTGACTTTATTTCCTTCTGTTTAATTTAATTCAAAAATAATGTTCTTGAATTTTTCAAAAGCTTTAATTTAAAAATAAAAAGGAGGAATCTGTCAACGTATCAAGAATTACATTGTCAAGATCCATTAACCATCATCTTGTTGATTGGCAATTACAGTGTATGGCAAAATGGCATGTTAAAACAGGTAATGGGCATTTGTTCATCTATAAATGGGTACAGCTGTAAAACTCCAGTGTGGAAGGGACTGGGATAGTCTGCTACACTGAAGAGCTGGCTTGGGAATAAACCAGCTTGAGGTAAAAGACAAGCTTTGGACTCATTCTTCCACAACAAGCACTTATTGTGTATAACAGACCACACCATTTCAATCTCTCATTTACTTTCAGTGATGCTTCCACAATCTTCACCAACTCTCTGATGTGTTGGTTCTTGAGTTTGCCCTTTCTTGTTACTCCTTAGATTCACCTCAGCATTCACATCTACTTGACCTTGTCTGCCCCAATTTAACACAAAGTTGTGTTTGAGGGAGGCCAATCATCTCAGCCCAAGGACATCAATGCGTGAGTTCCTCAGGGCAGTGTCTTAGGTGCAACCATCTTCAGATGCTTTATCATGGTCTTTCCTCTCATAAGATCAGAATTGGGGATGTTCACTGATGATTGAATTCTGTTACATTTTCAACTCCGCAGACAATGAAGCAGTCTGTGCCTGCATGCAGCAAGATTTGGAAAATATTCAGGCTTGGGCTGATAAATGACAAGTAACATTCGCACCACACAAGTGTCAGGCACTGACCACTGCTAACAAGAGTGCCTAACCACATCCTCTTGAATTCAACAGCATTACCATGACCTATGTCTTAAAGTGTTCTGCTGTCAATTATTTACTTTTGAAGCCAATTTGAACACACTTTGTTTTCCAAACAGAGTTAAATTTCAATTTTGTTGATGGTGCAGAAATCTGTTGATCTCTACATGGATAAAGACAAAGATGAAGAAAATTTAAAAGTAACATTTAATGGCACCTCGTCATGCTTTAAATTCAAATGATTCCCTTTAAACGTAACCTCCAGTCCATGATCATATTCATTCATTCACCTATAATTTGGTGGAGAAAGTCCTCTAGGTTTCTCATTTTAAAAATGGCTGATCTTTTTGCCAAGTATTTTAGAGGTGCATTCACTGTATTAAGGACTGCACCTTCCTACAAAAGGATTTACTTTTCTCAGATTGGTTGCCCATATAAGGGTGTGCCTGCCTGAGAAATACACCTCCAGCACAAATGGTCTAACTTAATCTTTCTTCTCTTTCCAACTAGGGTAGGAAACAAACTAAATGCAAAGCTTTTATTTATGATGCCCTCATGATAACAATGTCAACATCTACATGTTAATTAATCCAATGCATATCAGTTTCCTGGTGACAATGAACTCTCATGAGTCCTTTGTTTGGTGTTTCTTTGTGTTCAAAATTTTGTTTCCAATAATCCCAAGAATGGCCCAAGGACAAATTGAGCTCTATCCAGGCTTGAATGAAGTTGTTTGAGATTTTTCATTTTTCAGAACAGACAATGGGTCTTCTTTTCTGCACCCTCCAGAATATAGCCTCAGCAGTTAAAGCTGGTGGTGCCATTTCCTGGTTAAATTATATCTTATTGCACCCTTGTTAAAGCTTTTCTTTGCATATTTTCAGGCTAGACAAGTTAATCTATATCCTATTTCATGATATAAGAGATCAGTCATAGCTCAGTGGGTAGCACTCCTGTCTCTGAGTCAGTGTTATGGATTCAATTCCCACACCAGGATTTAAGGGCAAAGCTGTTGGATGGCAATCCAGTGCAATACTGAGGGAATGGTGCACTGTCAGAGTCTTTCAGATGAAACGTTAAACCAAGATACTGTCTGCCCTCTGAGGTGGCCATAAAAGATCCCATTCTGTACTATTCTGAACAGGAGCAGGTGAGTTACTCCTGGTGTTCTGGGCAATATTTATCCCTCAATCAGCATCACAAAAATACAATATATAGTTGTTATTATTACATGCTGTTTGTAGGAGTTTGCTGCATGCAAATTAGCTGCCACATTTCCTACATTAGTAACTTCCAAAGTACTTTATTGACTGCAAAGCCCTATGGTACATTCAGTGGTTGTGCAAGATGTTACCATAGATCATGGCACATAAACAGACCAGGCGTATAAGGCTGCCCATATTTTTCTGCGCCAAAAAATATGCTTAGGTCTATACTCGGCCTAATAAATCGAACCCCGCCCCCCCGTTCCTAACGCGATACTTACATTAGGAGTCGGCCTAAATTTTCACCTCAGAAATGCATGTTTCACTTACCTTATAAGCAATGCATGGTGCTAAGCAAGCAATAATGGCCGTGTTGCCAAGAAGATGCACAGGAGTTTAAAACAGGCCAAACAGAGCAGGGCATGCACATGGCAAACAGAACTGAAACTGGTCCTCCAGCTAAAAGGAGGAAGTTTGAAGGTAGTTTCGAGCTACAAGTTGTAACATTTGCTCATCCAATAACTCGTCAAATAACTGCGCTGCAGCGAGGGAATTCAGTGAGTGTGAAAATCTAGTGTGAGAATTGAAGGATGAGGAATCTGCCCTGAAGAAGATGCCCAAGATCAAATGTGCAATGAGAACAGGAAACCAGCCACTGGCCTGATCCTGAGACACATGTATTGGTATGGTTCCACAAAAATCACCAGAATGGTTACATTGTCACCAGAAGTGCAATGCAAATATGAACTCTTAAATGGACTAAAATCAAACCCTGAGTCCAGCAAAGATTTTAGAGCAACAGCTGGTTGGTGTAGCCACTTTATGGAACAAAAGAGTATTGCGGCAGAAGACCAAGATCGCTCCGATACTACCAAGAGACCATGGTGCCAAAATGACCACTTTCCAGCGATTCATCAGCCAGCAGCAAAAATATGAGTACACATTATATCACATTGGCAACATGGATGGAACAACCAAGAATTCAAGAAGCCCAGTAGTCGAACTGTGGAGTGGAAAGTTTTGAAAACATTTCCAATGAAAACCAAGGACATAAGATGACCAAGATTCACGGTAGTACTAGCCAGCATGACTGATGGAACAAAATTAAAGCCTTTAGTAATTTTCAAATTTAAAACCATATCAAAAATCAAGCTCCCTGCGGGAGTTTTTGTGCACTTCGATGCATACAATTTTGCCTGCCACTTGCCTGCCCATTCCGCCAGCCTGTGGATGTTCTCTTGAAGTCCATCACTATCCTCCTCACAGTTTGCCAAACTTCCAGGTTTTGTGTTAACTGAAAATTTTGAAATTTCTCCTTGTACACCCAAGCCCAAGTCATAATATAAATCAAGAAAAGCAGTGCTCCTATTACTGGCCCCTGAGGAATGTAGTAAAATGGAGTGTGTTGGACTAAGTCCCGTAAAAGGTTAACTGTAATAGTCTGTGATGTCATAGGAGCAAGTGACATATGCTCATGTGATCTGAGAGTGTCTAGGAGAAAGCATCATGGAAAACAGCTACTGTAAAGTGGTTTTCTCGTAACTTTAAATGTGTTACAATAGAGTGTTTGTAGCTAACAATCTTCAGGAGTTATTGAGTTATTGAAACTACTCCAATCCAATAGGATAGGGAACATCACCTCCCTCCAGTCGGAAAGACAACCGTTCACTGCAGCTCTGCTTCCTGTCATGTAGCCAATTTTGTATCCCTTTTGTTCCATGAGTTTCAACTATGCTGGCATGTGGCACTTTGTCAAACACCTTTTGGCAATCCATATATAACACATCAGCCTGTTACCTCATCAAAAAACTCAATCAAGTCCGTTAAACTCTATTTACACCTAACAAATTTGTGTTGGCTAACTTTAATTAATCCACACTTGTCCAATGACTGTCAATTTTATCCCAGGTTATAATTTCTGAAAGCTTTCCCACAACTGAGTAAAGTTTACTGGCATGTAGTAGTTACCAAATCAGCTGAAAAAAGCTCCTCTCCTGTTGAAGCGAGTATTTTTTTTAAAAGATCATTCATAGGACATGGGTGTTGCTAGCTGGGTCAGCATTTATTATCTATCCCTAGTTGCCCTTGAGAAGGTGGTGGTGAGCTGCCTTCTTGAACCGCTACAGTCCATGTGGTATAGGTACACCCACAGTGCTGCTTGGGAGGGAGCTCCAGGATTTTGACCATGTAACAGTGAAGAAATGGCAATATATTTCCAAGTCAGGATGGTGAGTGACTTGGAGGGGAACTTCCAGGTGGTGGTGTTCCCATCTATCTGCTGCCCTTGTCCTTCTAGATGGTAGCGGTCGTGGGTTTGGAAGGTGCTTTCTAAGGAGCCTTGGTGAGTTCCTGCAGTGCATCTTGTAGATGGCACACACTGCTGCTACTGTGCGTGGCTGGTGGAGGGAGTGGTTGTTTGTGGATGTGGTGCCAATCAAGCGGGCTGTTTTGTCCTGGACAGTGTCAGGCTTCTTGATTGTGGGAGCTGCACTCATTCAGGCAAGTGGGGAGTATTCCATCACATTCCTGACTTGCGCCTTGTAGATGCTGGACAGGCTTTGGGGAGTCAGGAGGTGAGTTACTCATCGCAGGATTCCTAGCCTCTGACCTGCTCTTGTAGCCACAGTATTTATATGGCTAGTCCAGAGCAGTTTCTGGTCAATGGTAAATCCCAGGATGTTGATAGTGTGGGATTCAGTGATGGTAATGCCATTGAACGTCAAGGGGAGGTGGTTAGATTCTCTCTTGTTGGAGATGCTCATTGCCTGGCACTTGTGTGGCATGAATGTCACTTGCCAATTGTCAGCCCAAGCCTGGATATTGTCCAGGTTTTGCTGCATTTGGACATGGACTGCTTCAGTTTCTGAGGAGTCCCGAATGGTGCTGAGCATTGTGCAATCAGCAGTGAACATCCCCACCTCTGACGTTACGATAGAGGGTCATTGATGAAGCAGCTGAAGACGGTTGGGCTGAGGAACTCCTGCAGTGATGGAGCTGAGATGACTGACCTCCAACTACTACAACCTCCTTCCTTTGTGCTAGGTATGACTCCAACCAGTGGAGTGTTTTCCCCCCAATTCCCATTGACTCGAGTTTTGCTGGCCTCCTTGATATCACCCTCAATCAAATGCGGCCTTGATGTCAAGGGCAGTCAATCTCACTTCACCTCGGGAGTTCAGCTCTTTTGTCCATGTTTGAACTGAGGCTGTAATGAAGTCAGGAGCTGAATAGCCTTGGTACAACCCAAACTGGGTGTCAGTGAGCAGGTTGTTGCAAAGCAAGTGCCGCTTGATAGCACTGTTGATGATCCCTTCCATTACTTTACTGATGGTTGAGAGTAGACTGATAGGGCAATAATTGGCCGGGTCAGATTTGTCCTGCTTTTTGTGCACAGGACATAACAGGGCAATTTGCCACATAGCTGGGTAGATGCCAGTGTTGTAGATGTACTGGAACAGCTTTGCTCGGGGTGCGGCAGGTCTTAAGTACTATTGCCGAAATATTGTCAAGACCCTTAGCTTTTGCACTATTTAGTGCCTTCAGCCATTACTTGATATCACGTAGAGTGAACTGAATTGACTGAAGACTGGCATCTGTGATGCTGGGGACCTCCAAAGGGGCAGAGATGGGGCATCCACTTGGCACTTCTGGCTGAAGGTTGTAGCAAATACTGCAGCCTTACCTTTTGCACTAATGTGCTGTGCTCCCCTTTCATTGAGGATTGGGATATTTGTGGAGTCTCCTTCTCCAGTGAGTTGTTTAATTGTCCACCACCATTCACAATTGGATATGGCAAGACTGCAGGGCTTAGATCTGATTTATTGGTTGTGGGATCACTTAACTCTGCTTATCACTTGCTGCTTATGCTGTTTGTCACGCAAGTAGTCGTGTTATAAATTTGCCAGGTTGACACCTCATTTTTAGGTATGCCTGGTGCTGCTCCTGGCAGGCCTCCTGTACTTTTCATTGAACCAGAGGTGCTCCCCTGGCTTGATGGTAAGGGTAGAGTGGGGGATATGCCAGGCCATTGATCACGTTCGAGTACAATTCTGCTGCTGATGGCCCACAGTGCCTCATGGATGCCCAGTCTTGAGTTGTTAGATTTGTTCAAAAACTATCCCATTCAACACAACACAATGGAGCATATCCGCAATGTGAAGGGAGGACTTCGGCTCCACAACGACTGTGCGGTGGTCACTCCTACCTGTCATGGACAGATGCATCTGTGGCAGGCAGGTGATGATGAGGTCAAGTATGTTTTTCCCTCTTGTTGGTTTCCTCACCACCTGCCGCAGACCCAGTTTAGCAACTATGTCCTTTAGGACTCAGCCAGTTCGGTCAGTAGTGGTGCTACCGAGCCCATTTTGACGATGGACATTGAAGTCTCCCACCCAGAGTACATTCTACACCCTCAGTGCTTCCTCCAAGTGGTGTTCAACATGAGGGAGGGCGGTACGTGGTGATCAGCAGGTTTCTTTGCCCATGTTTAACCTGAGACTTTATGGGGTCCAGAGTCAATGTTGAGGACTCCCAGGGCAACTCCCTCCTGACTGTACACCACTGTGCCATCACCTCTGCTGGGTCTGTCCTGCTGGTGGAACAGGACATACTGAGGGATGGTGATGGTGGTGTCAGGGACATTATCTGTTTGATCATTATCACCTCTGATCTGATTCCATGAGGCTGTTGCTTGACTAGTCTATGAGACAGACTTGCCCCTAGATGTTAGCGGGGGAGACTTTTCAGGGTTGACACAGCTGAGTTTGCTCTTGTCGTTTCCAGTGCCTAAGTCGATGCCGAATGGTCCGTTTGGTTTCTTTCCTTTTTTGAGACTTTGTAGTGGTTGGATACAAGTAGGCCAGACCAGGTAAGGATGGCAGATTTTCTTCCCTAAAGGGCATTAGGCAACAATCATGATCCAGATTTAATTCCAAACTTTTTTTATTGAGCAGTACCCTGGGTCCCTGGATTACTAGTCCAGCGACAATACTACTACGCCATCACCTCCCAGACTTATTCTTTGGTCACTGTTGAGTTACTTGATTTCAGCAAAGAGTACAATTAGGGGTATTACAACTGGCTTCACAGCAAGTGAAATAAGTGTGGAAGGAGAAAAAAATCAAGGCATCTCAGATTGATATTCAGTGAAGCTTAATGGACTTGGCTGTGGTTTAACAGTTAAATATGATGTGTATTGGCAAGGCACCAATGGCGACTGTGGAGAGGTAGGCACTGATAGGACAGGCCTGGACCCACTAGATCAATTCTGTCAAACAACACAGGACAGATGGTGAGCCCAAGTGCTCTTTAACTTCAGAAAACACTTTTAGCAGCTAGTGTGGTCCAAACATGTTTGTGCACTGACTAGGCTTAGGCAGCAGCTGGCAAATGTAACACAGTCACTGAGCAAGTGACTATCATTGGCTTCAAACTTTACTGTATTTCTGCTTCTGTCTGAACGTTGTACAGGTTCCTTATCCCAGGTTTGCGACTCTGGTTTGCTGGTACCGGCAACTAGACTGAAGAGGGGGGCAGAGGAGAGAGCTGATGAATAAATGAGTGATGGGTAGAGGTGAGGGTGAGGTTGTAAGGTTTGGGAAGAGGGGCTGCTGAGTGAGAGAGTGAGTGGGGGGGGGGGGGGGTGGTGTGGTGAGCTGGGAAGAAGGGTTGGTGTGTGGGCATGCATGCAAAGCCCCAAAGCGGCTTTGGGATGACGTGTGTCTGTGGTGAGGGGAAGAGGGGTGATTACAACTTGTGTGGGGGTGGAGAGGAGAAGGGCTTCACTGAAAAACAGAACATTCAATTGCTATAATGCCCTGGAGGAGTCAAATCATGAGAGCATCATCAGCTGCTGGCACTATATTCCAAGAAATCAGTTTTGCAGCAACTCTTCCTGGTACTTGCTTTCACGATGTGAACACAAAGTTCTGGCATCCAATACACTGGCAGATTATTCCTTGAACAATTTGGATGCCAATTTTGTAATGCTCTGAATGGTTGTATCCATACAGACGAGGAAAACCAAAGAATTATATTTAAAAGTATTAGAAAGCAGAGAGTATAAGATATTAGCTAGAAATTGCGAAACAAAAGAACAGAAGTCGCAAAAGATAGAAGTTAGGAAAAGGTGAGACAAGAACAACAAAACTTAATTTAACTCTCCAAGTCTGCTGGAGCAAATATACCACCAGTGTGGTGCAGTTAGATAAGTCTGTATCACAGTAGTTGGAGCAGTTCCAGAGTAGTTACAATTGGTCAGGGTTCCTCATAAATAAAATTAGCCAAGATTCCCAGTCTTGATCTGTATCTTGTGATCACCCACCATGTACGTGTACTGACTTCCCCTCTCACATCCTTGTTGATGACAGAGCCCAGCATGAGAGCAAAACACAAGGCTGAAGAGCTTGTCACCAACTCCAGCCAGGCATATCAACTGAAGCACATCACTTCAGGTGCATATCCAAATACCTTTGCAGCCCTTTCCTAATTCCACATTCTCAGATGCCAGTCTTCAGCCAATTCAATTAACTTCATGTGGCATCATGAAATAGGTGAATGCTCTGTTTCAGTACAGCAATAACGTTGCCCCAGAAATGTCCTCTCCACAAAATTCAGGAGCAAATCCAGTCTGGCTGCTTGTCATAGAATCACAGAACGTTTATGGCACAGAAACAGGCCATTTGGCCCATTGTGTTCTTGCTGGCCGAAAAATGAGCCACCCAGCCTAATCTCACTTTCCAGCATTTGGTCCGTAGCCCTGCAGATTATATCACTTCAGGTGCATATCCAAATACCTTTTAAATGATTGAGGGTTTCTACCTCTTCTACCTTTCAGGCAGTGTGTACCAGAGCCCTCACAACCTACTGGGGAATTATTTTTCTCTCTCATCTGCCCTCTAATCCTTCTACCAATCACTTTAATTTTGTGCCTCTAAGTCACTGACCTCTCTGCTAAAGTAAATAGGCCCTTCCCATCCACTCCATCCAGGCCCCTCATACATCTCGATCAAATCTCTCCTAGGCTTCCTCAATTCCAAGGAGAACAACCCCAGCCTATCCAATCTTTCCTCATAGCTGCAATTTTCCAGTCCTGGCAACATCCTTGTAAATCTCCTCCATACTCCCTCTAATGGAATTACATTCTTTCTGAATGAGGTAACCAGAACTGCATACAATACTCAACTTGAGGCCTAACTAATGTTTAATATAGTTCCAGGGTAACCTCCCTGCTCTTACATTCTATGCCTCAGCTAATAAATGAAAGGATTCCATTTGCCTTCTTAACTACCTTATTGACCTGTCCTGCTACATTCAGGGATCAGTGGACATTCCTGCAAGGTCCTTCACTTCCTCTACACCTCTCAGTACCTTCCCATTTGATGTGTATTCCCTTGCCTGTTTGACTTCCCCAAATGCAACACCTCACACTTCTATGGGTTGAATTCCATTTGCCATTTTTCTGCCCACCTGCCCAGTCCTTTGATATCTTCCTGCAGTCTACAGCTATCCTCCTTGCTATCAGCCACACGGCCAATGTTTATGCAATCTGCAAACTTCTTGACCACTCCCCCCTACATTTGTATTCAAATCATTAATATATACCACAAAAAGAAGGGGACCAAGTACTGAGCCCTGCAAAACCGCCACTGGAAATAGTCTTCCAGTCGCAAAAACACTCACAATTACCCCACGTGTCCTGTCACTGAGCCTGATCTGTGGAATCTGCAATGGTAACTTTCTTTAGTTTAGTTCCAAGGGGGAAAAGTTCTTGAGGAAAGTATGAAAATGCAAAGTCATACATTAAATGCTGGCATACAAGTACAATAATAAGTTATTTAGGGTTTAAGAGCTCTGTGGCTATTTGTCTAAAGGTTATTTTGTTGAGCCTTCTGTTCCTCCCAAAACGTTAGCCGTTCTTATCATTGGCGCAAAAATAAAAAACTGAAGCCCAACAAGGAAGCTATTTGGCTATTGAGCTCATGTCAGTTTCCAAATGAGTGCTTCAAAGTAGGCATTAGTGGATATCCAGGCCAAAACCCTTTTTTCCTACTTATTAGCCCATGAACACAAAAGCTATTCTAGTTAACTCAGTGCATAACCGAGATCAAATTTTATGCCACTCTAATCTTCATGGGTCAACGAAACACCAATGGAGGAATTTTCTATTTATTTTCCCACACCTACTGGCTCCCATCAATTATGTTGTGTATTTTCGTCAATGGTGTCAGAGACTGATACTACCATTCAGTCTGTCCTGAAAGACTGCTGGCCCTGTTATCTCTAGTGTTCCTCTCGCACATTATCATATCAAACATCCAATGAGGGTAGATGTCTGAATTTTCACAAATGATAACTGTGCACTAACTTTACATATGTTTGTATCCAACATTGCTATAATGTTGCTTTGTGTATACTACAGGCCATGAAATAATGGGAAGGAGATTTAAGGAACAAGTTTCAGAAGGATACAAGAACTTATGGGAAAATAATGTTAAGGACAAAGAGGGGAGGAATTCCTGAAGTACGCATGGTAGAACATTATTTATCAGTGTATTTCTAGTCCAATGGGGATCTAGCTCTGGGGAATGAAGTGGGGAAATTGGAAAATGTTTGAATGGGTGAAAGGAAAGCCATGTGAAGATAGAGCTAGAGCTACTTGGATCACTAAAAATGAAGGCAAAAATGAAACAGGAAAAGTTGCTCATAATAAATGTCACGCTCAAAAAATAGTAAAGAACCAAACTGAATTAATGGAAGGACATAAGCAGTAGGCCATTCGCCCCCTCGACCCTGAACCATCATTTGATAAGATCATGGCTGATCTGATTGAGGCCCCTACTTTTTGTCTACCCCATAATCAAGAATCCATCCAACCCAGCCTACCATACTAGGAAGAGGGAATAAGAGAGACACAGCATGCATAATGTCATGAAGATGTGCTTTATGCCAAACAATGATTTTTAATCCACTGGCTGGAAATCTGAAAACAAGACTTTTTAAAAACACAGAGACTAAACTGATTGGAACTCAGCCTGTGATGGCTAACCTCAATTTGCATTACAATACATTCCAATTCACTGAAGTGGAGTCAGTCTGTTTGAAAACCCCAAAGATGATGACTTCAGGGGAGTGTGCAGGGCTCACGACTCCTTTCTCATTAGCAAAACATCTATGGCAATCACCCGAGGTATTCAACTGTTGGAGATGGTCCATTAAGACTAATCGCTTGGACAATGGGGCCCTGGCTATGTTAGCTTCCAGATACGAACTAATCAAGTCACCTTTGGAATACCCAGACCTTTTTTGTTAAATCCTGCTGGCAGTTGGAGAAGCAAGGTCACCTGACAAGCCAACCTTTTTTATGTTTTAGGCACGTTTTTTCAGCAGAACTGAGGGCAAGCAGTTTAAGGAGGTCCCTTCTGCCTCCCTTTTTTTTCCATCCCACCCGGTAAGCCTCAAGCCCTGTTTGCTGACTGTTATCATCCAGGGACGTCCTGCTGCAGACAGAGATTTCTTTAAAGTATCCAATGCAGCACTACAGTCTCCTGACAAACTCAGCCTTCTAAATTTTTAAATCGAAAGCACAAGACCATCGAGTTAGCCTGAAGCCAGCTGAGTCGCCAAACTACAGAATGTATACTCTTACTTTTTTGCTGGGCTCTAGTTTGGACAACCTATCCTTCCCCACTTGGTAATCTGTATTTGTGTGTGAGAACGTTGAGTGTGCGCGCACGAAAGTCAGCACGTATTTTATTATTTTACTTAGATCAATTTAAGTATAATAAAGTTACTCGCTTTCTTTGTTAAACTCAAGAAACCTGTCCTATTGGTTCTCATATCATCACAGCACAGATATTTACGTACTCACTGAATTGACAAGTATATCCTTGTCAAGCAAAAAAAATCCGTTGCGGTTAAACAAGGAAAGGACAACGAGGGGAACCATTCAACTCCTCCTCATCTGGTTGTAACAATGAAGTTAGAAAGTAAGCAGGTTTTTCTCTCCAAGGATGCCATCAGGCCTGCTGAGTGTTTCCACCACTTTTTTTAAAATTTTGTTGAAAAACAGGTAAGTTAAATTTCTCTAAAATTTCAGTGAGACCACACTTTGAGTAGAGTGAACAGCCCATCTCCGTGTGATAGAAATGACATTGAGGAACTGGTGAAAGTGCAAAAAAGCTTTAAGGATGATGCCAGTACTTAGGTTATAACTATCAGTAAAAACATGCAGAAAAGAGAAGGCTGAGGGTGAGGCTTTAAGATTATGAACTAGCTATTACTATAAAAAAGTAATGTTAATGAAGCAAATTGATTATGTTGACTATTGAGCAAGTCTGGCATGGAAATAAAATCTAGCAAAAACAAAATGAATGCAGTATTGACGCATGCACTTTCCAACTCTGACTGCAAAGAAAGTGTGAATTGTAGAGAACCCATAAACTTAAAACTAATGCAATTGCTCAGAGGTCCCAACAATGTTTAAGCCAGCTGGGATGATTTTTCAGTAACTAATACATTTCAAGATGAAATCAGGTCAACTCCAAAGGCTACAATACAGATTAAATTGAAAGGACTTGAACAGACCACTGATGAGCCTATGCACAATATGTTAATTGTTTGCTTTCCATAGCTTTTTTTCCCCATCCCAATAGGCTATGGTTTCTGCAGCAATAAATCTGTCCAGTTTCTATGGCAATAACAAATCAAAGCAGGTTGTTGATCGCTGTCCAGAAAGCAAATCACCAAGCAGACAAACTATTCACATGTACAATGATTCTATATTCCAACTGCTCTACAAATGAAGTCTCTAAATTATCTATGCACATGCTAGTATGGAAGCAAAATAAAAAAGGCATTTTTAAGACAGATCAAATAAATAACGAAGACTTATTAAATTTCAACTTATTAATTCTGGAGCAATAATTTAATAGAAAAAAGGCAGCAAGATGGTTAGAGATGCTCCAGTGGCTCCATGTGCAACTGCATCACCCGATGGCGTTATTAATCTTGAAGTGATGATTTTAGCCAGGGCAGGTGGAGTGTGTGCATGCGAGTGCATGCAAGTGGGTGACTAGGTGGATGAGTGGGCAATGAAGTGATTTTTTTTTAAAAGTTACTCCAGCTGCTGTGGATATTTCTGTGCAACATAAGGATAAAGGTCTATCTATAAAGACAACACCAGCACTCCAAGAACACTGATCAACAGTCTCCCACTGGGCAGTGTCCTGGCACCAACGCTTTTTAACATCTATAAGTGTCAGGCCTATCACATCATCATGAAAATTTTTCCACGCCAACGATACTGCCCTGACAATATGAATGAAAATCTTTCCAAGATATGGAAGCCACGCTAAACTCTGAACTGTTCAAAATGGCTGAATATTTCTACAAGTGGAGACTGCAATCAAACCCAGCCAAGTCCCTCGTGTCTGCATTCCACCTTGAAAACCTCAAGGCACAACACCCTAAATATCACCTTCGGTGGAGAGAGAGTGCAGTATGACCAAACTCTCATCTGATCTTAGTGTGCTCCCTAACTTACCATCACACCCTCCGAAAGATTGCGGCAAAGACCAACATCATCTATAAGTTCACCAGCACAAGCTGGGGTGCAAAAACTGTCGTCCTCCGCACTTCTGCCATAGCTCTGGTCTTCTCAACAGCTGAGTACTGTACAACTGTATGGGCCTCAAGATGTCACACCAAACTCACTGACGCATAACTTCTTTCAGCAATGAGAATAATCTCTGGAATTCTGAGACCAACTCTAGTTCAGTGGTTACCAGTCCTCTCAAATTTTGCGCCTCCCTCCATTTGACAGGACATAGCAACACACAGAGAAGTGAATTGCATCAACAACAACTTAGGCCTCCCCATCACAGAGACCTTCAAGACCCTCACTCGCCACATGACTCTACAAAACGCCTTCTGGATACGAATTGAACATCTCTTAACTCCATAACACTTCTGAAAGCTGGAGGAAAGCTTGGACAGAAAATGCCCTCCCAAATAAACACTGTCTCCAATTCAACATCTCAACAACCAGGTTTCAATCTCCCCAGGGGCATGTGGACAACTGTCAACAGGGTATGGACTGGACATGGTTGATGTGGCTATCTAATGGGTGGAGTTGAGGCCACAATCAGATCAGCTATGATCTTATTAAATGGCAGAGCAGCCTTGAGGGGCTGAATGGCCCACTCCAACTCCCAATTCACATGTTCATACGTACGTGTCGCACCACAAAACCTTACCTGGTTGCGACTGCAGAAACCCTGGCCTAACCATGGAGCACATAAGAACATCGTTTCTCAGAATCAGATTGGAGGGTGAAATCCTGGAGTAACATTTGCTCTCCAGTAGTGAATTGGACTGGTTAGGGAACTGCACATTAAAACTGTGATGACAGTTTCTGCTCCTAAAACCATACGAAAGACCAAGATGGCGAATACAAAGTGAGCGATTGGGTGGGTGAGTGGTAGGATGAGAGTTGGGGGAGTAATCAGGGTGCAGTGCGGTTGGGAGGGCTAGTCAGGTTAATCATTGACCTACAAAAGTTAAACATTGGGACAATACTAGGATAAATATTTGATTAAGTATCGATGATCTAGCACAATTATCCAACACAGAGGTCAGCGTCCACAACATTCTTGTAGTGTCCTGGCAGTGCAAACCAGCCCATTGGAAGTTTAAACTTTCCAGGCAACTACCTCACATATGCACGGGTCAGGAGTTCTGATGGTCCTAAGCACAACAGCAGCAAATGTCTCATCATTCACTGCTGCTGACATAAGATCTAGCCCATATTAAATTAAAAGGAACAACTTATTCTGGGCTGATTCAGTATTGTGCTGATAATACCAGCTGTAATTTGCACAGCATATATAAATTAACAAAGACCAACCCTACCTAATGATGCTCTTTGCTTTTCTTGTACGGTTTGAGACGGAATAAAAAATAGACCAGCCAAAAAAAAAGCACTTCTGTTTCTGCCTGAAATACATGGAACACTTAAAATGCTATAACTGGCAACTTCTGAAATTGTTATTAATGCAAATGGATAATGGTTATTACTTTTTTTTATTCAATTATGGGATGTGGGCATCGCTGGCTAGGCCAGCATTTATTGCCCATCCTTAATTGCTCTTTAGCTGATGTATTATTAAAATAGTTTAGAAAGGGATCTAGGTTTTATGAATAGAGGCATAGAGTACAAAAACAATGAAGTTATGATGCACCTCTATTAAATACCAGTGGAATAATGTGAATTTTAGGAAGGAAGTGAAAAAGACAAGAGTAGATAGAGAGAAACTGTTCCTATTGGCCGAAGGGTCAAAAAGCAGAGGACAGATTTAAGGTGACTGGCAACAGAAACAAAAGCAACTTGAGTAAAATCTTTTTTACGCAGCAGGAGGCTAGGATCTGGAACTCTATGCCTCAGAGTCTGATGGAGGCAGATTTAATTGCGACTTTAAATAAGAAATTGGATAAGCATCGGTGTGAAAAGAAAGAAGTTCCAGTGCGACCAGGGATGGAACTAGCTAAATTGCTCTTGCAGAGAGCCAGCATGGACTTGACAGGCTAAATGGCCGCCTTCTTTGTTGTGACCATTCTATGATTCTATAAGCAACTGCCCGTTTTAAACGTGAATGTTTTAAGTGGTACGGACTAGACTAATGTTATTAATTTTAGTTTAAAAGCGAAACAAACGTACTTTGATTTTTAAATCGTTTGAAGGAACAAAAACCGAGCAAAACTAGATTTGATTAGGTTACAACATCTTTTGTCTTACCATTGCAACTCTTCATCGTAACATGTTCCTGCAGGTCTTCTTTTGCTACTGCTTCACCACAACGATGACATTTCCCAAAACTGTCTTTCTTGTCACACTCGGTCAGCCTGTGTTCTGTAAGGGTGGCTATTTCTACCACCTAGACAGAAGTAGTACAGATATGAAATTGTGCTGAGGAATAAAAGGCTCCATGCTGTCTCACTGCCATGTGAAAACAGGTAATATTTGTGGCATTTACAGTTTCTAATTGAGGGTGATAAAACACTCATGCTCGAGGCTGAAAAATGACTATTCTGTTTAATAATGGAATGTAGTTTCCATAGGTTTCAAATTAAATGTACGGATTGTGAAAGGGTGAAGTGCACATACATCAAAATCAACACCTACATCAGGACAGATGGCTTTGTCATCATTATCTTGTTTGCCAAAAAAAAACGTATCAGTGCTACATTAAACTACATAGAGGCATCTAGGACTAATTATGGAAGATAGACAAGCACACGGTGGAATATTTTGTGCCACAATCCAATTTTGAACTAAATTTATGGTGTATATTATTTTGAACATAAACTCAGTGCACACAAAAACAGGATAGAGGATCACTACAACTTTTAAACTAATATCAGGCAAAACTAATGATGTCGTCAGGATCCCAGGTTAATAGTTGACCAACTGGAGCAAACATTCCAGGAGTAGTTACAGCTCCACAAAAAACATCGGCAGCCTCATGATAACAGGTTCAAAACTTTTTATAATTTATGAAAAGCTTTCATTTGCTCAAAAACGGATGCTGCAGAGGGCTGTAAGAAAGATCATCTCAGTAAATGCTAGCTCCATATTCCCTGCAGAAAGTCGTTCAGCTGTCTCAAAGTAGTACTGAACACCCATATCCCAGATTAAGGTAGACAGTAACCTGATTATTGTAGCTTCAAAATAGTAAACACCAAGCAGCCCTTGTGGGTCTGTAAAAAATTGTAAGCCAAAGGTTCACTACATGGTAAGTCATTAATCAAAGAAACCCAATCCCATTCCTGTGCATGTCTAAAAGCCTCGCTGTAGCTTACACGGCGAAGGCCTACAAACTGGCTGCCTACCCCAAAAAATAGGGGTGGGCCAAAGGATAAAGGGCAAATAACTTAAAAAACATGACAAATTGAAAATCAAGTGCATTGCTCTCTTTTTAAACAAACAAATCTCAGATTCCTCGTATAGTTTTGTCCCTTACTGCTTCAGGATTCACCAAAATCCCTGAACATTTTTGTTTTTGAATTATCAACCTATTCTAATTGCATTTTCTGAAGGACCCCAAAACATTTGTACCTCCGACCTAAAACATTAGAGTTTTGTGAAGCCTTAGGAAAAGCAAGAAAAAAAAATGGGAAGATATTTGTTGTTCCAAGTCGCTAGGTATAACACAACATTGGGTACATGGATCTGATAAATCATGGCATTTGTCAGTGAGCTCAGTTGGGGTGGGGGAGAGAAAGAGGGAGTGGGGGAAAGACATTTGGGGAGGGGTACTTAATGAATTAACAATTTAAATGGGGTCCTGCAGTTTGGATGTACTGGAGTGTAGATGATGTCTTGGGGATTAGCTCTCTGCAATAGAGGTATAAAATTCTGGGAGGGTGGCCTGAGGCAGGGAACACTTCGAAGTAGGTGGTAGTGGCAAACTGACCTCATCCAAGAGGTATTTGAAGTACTGGGATGGAGCACTGTGGAAGTGATTATGAGGTCTGAAATGTTGGAGTTAATAGACGCTTGAAGCGAGGGGTGGAAGGGGCATCCCACGATCTGGATGGGACAAGTCAGATAATTCTGAGATGCTGCAATAATGGAAAGGAGTCCAACAGCATGGAATAGTTTTATATCATATTGGAGAAAATGGGTGTTTGACTGGTGCAGGAGAATGGAAGCTGCGAACCTTATTCAATTTGCCCCCTTCATTATACAGCCAGAAGCAGAAGGGGCAATGCTGTAGAGGATGATGGCACAGCATCAATGTCCTTGGAGCTAGGAAGTTTTAAGCGCTTTCATACAGATGTGGGACTTTGGTCACACTTTTTCCATCACACTCATTACACTTTTAAAAAATTGCAGGCTTTAATGATTGGCTCGAAAAAATAGATCAGAACTGAAGTAGTAGGAAATATCCAAAAACCAGAAACCTACCAACAGGAACCTGTCAATCGTGATGCCAATCAAGAGAACTCAAGTTTAAAAGAACAATGGTAAACCAACTAACTTGCTCAAAAACTTCTAAGCCCTGTCAGTTTTTGTGCTCAGGTTCTAATGTTTGCAATCTGAAGTTTAAAAAAAATGTTTTAGCATGTCTTCTCAGCAGCCAAATTTTATTCAATTCAAGTAAAACAGAGAAATGGTTAGGCAGGATGAGAAAAAATGAAATTGACAGATTTCACGATGTTATTGTGAAATAGAATTTTTTGTTCTCCATTTATTATGAGTTATTGCTGAAATTTCTTTGGAAAAAATAGGAACAACTTGAACTTTTGGTGCCTGTGAACAAAACCAAAACTTACAAATTCTACACTTTTGAGTTATCTTAATCTTGTTGCAGACTTATACTACCGTTCAGCCTGTTCTTTTGAGGCTAACGGCCCTATTATCCTCAGTCACTCTAGCACGTTGCTGGAATATCATACTCCTTATTGAAAAAGGAGCAGAAATCAACTCCATTCAGTATGAATAACATTGTGATATAAACGTGCATTTCAAGTCATACCATTTAACATAATGTATAATAATATATAGACTGCTATAGTTTGAGTCTCTCTTTCCCCCAATCACACGTTTATTTTGTTCATCATATACTCTCTTTTAAGCTATCTCTTCTCATCGGTAGCCCCTTTCAGCTGGATTTGTTTGGAATTTTCAGATCATGGAAATATGGGCTTATGGGATGTAACACCTCAAACTTTTAAATATCTTTCACAGAACCACATGAATTCACCCCCTGGGGGTTCCCAGGATGAAGGATATTAGCCAAGTCTAGTCCTGGTTTCACCTAACTTTTACATATGCACACCTTCTAAAAGGGTCACTTGGTGATCAGTAACTGAGCCCTAGGTGAATTTTCTCCATCTTAATAACTTAGTTGAACTTTGAGTTTGAGATCAGCCCAAAAGTTCATTTGGAGTCAATGGTCTTTTCCTACAGCTTTAGTCTTCAGACACTGAAGCTAACTGTAGTCCCAACTAAGATCAGCTAATAACAGTTCTTGGTTGAAACGATGAACCTTTGTGAACTGTATCACTCAGTACTGCATCATGCATTTACCCACGATACCACAGGCAGGAATGGTACATACTGCAATCTTAAATATACCAGTGTTTAAAAAAAAATCAACAAAACTTTCCACAAAGAAATCTTTCAGAATAGCGATGGTCAGCTGCAGAACAAGACTCATCTATATAACCTGCAGCTGGGTTTGTAAAAGGAACTTTGTATAGATTTGAATTCCAGTCTACAGCTACAATTTAGAAAATGTTAGCTTCCATACCTATGACTGATGCAAGACATAAAAACATAAATCTCAGCAAAACAAGGGACAGTATTAAAAATTGAACATATTTATAAAGAATGAACTATTAACAGATTTTGAAATGAAGTATATTGTAGATCAAAACCCATTTATTTGAACACCTGTTCTCTTAGATGTGCAAAATGTGAGGCTGCTTGCGTATACAGCAGGATACTGACAATTAGTTAGAATCCAGAAGACAAAATTTATAAAAACAAAAAAACTGCGGATGCTGGAAATCCAAAACAAAAACAAAATTACCTGGAAAAACTCAGCAGGTCTGGCAGCATCGGCGGAGAAGAAAAGAGTTGACGTTTCGAGTCCTCATGACCCTTCGACAGAACTTGAGTTTGAGTCCAAGAAAGAGTTGAAATATAAGCTGGTTTAAGGTGGATGGGGGGGGGCGGAGAGAGAGAGAGAGAGAGAAGTGGAGGGGGGGTGTGGTTGTAGGGACAAACAAGCAGTGATAGAAGCAGATCATCAAAAGATGTCAACAACAATAGAACAAAAGAACACATAGGTGTTAAAGTTGTTGATATTATCTGAATGTGCTAATTAAGAATGGATGGTAGGGCACTCAAGGTATAGCTCTAGTGGGGGTGGGGAGAGCATAAAAGATGTAAAAATAAATAAATAAATAAATATTGTTTTTTCCCTTTTTCTCTTTTTATAATGGAAATAGGTGGGAAAAGGAAAATCTATATAATTTATTGGAAAAAAAAGAAAAGGAAGGGGGAAACAGAAAGGGGGTGGGGATGGGGGAGGGAGCTCACGACCTAAAGTTGTTGAATTCAATATTCAGTCCGGATGGCTGTAAAGTGCCTAGTCGGAAGATGAGGTGTTGTTCCTCCAGTTTGCGTTGGGCTTCACTGGAACAATGCAGCAAGCCAAGGACAGACATGTGGGCAAGAGAGCAGGGTGGAGTGTTAAAATGGCAAGCGACAGGGAGGTTTGGGTCATTCTTGCGGACAGACCGCAGGTGTTCTGCAAAGCGGTCGCCCAGTTTACGTTTGGTCTCTCCAATGTGGAGGAGACCACATTGGGAGCAACGAATGCAGTAGACTAAGTTGGGGGAAATGCAAGTGAAATGCTGCTTCACTTGAAAGGAGTGTTTGGGTCCTTGGACGGTGAGGAGAGAGGAAGTGAAGGGGCAGGTATTGCATCTTTTGCGTGGGCATGGGGTGGTGCCATAGGAGGGGGTTGAGGAGTAGGGGGTGATGGAGGAGTGGACCAGGGTGTCTCGGAGGGAGTGATCCCTATGGAATGCCAATAGGGGGGCTGAAGGGAAGATGTGTTTGGTGGTGGCATCATGCTGGAGTTGATGGAAATGGCGGAGGATGATCCTTTGAATGCGGAGGCTGGTGGGGTGATAAGTGAGGACAAGGGGGACCCTATCATGTTTCTGGGAGGGAGGAGAAGGCGTGAGGGCGGATGCACGGGAGATAGGCCGGACACAGTTGAGGGCCCTGTCAACGACCGTGGGTGGAAAACCTCGGTTAAGGAAGAAGGAGGACATGTCAGAGGAACTGTTTTTGAATGTAGCATCATCGGAACAGATGTGACGGAGGCGAAGGAACTGAGAGAATGGGATGGAGTCCTTACAGGAAGCGGGGTGTGAGGAGCTGTAGTCGAGATAGCTGTGGGAGTCGGTGGGTTTGTAATGGATATTGGTGGACAGTCTATCACCAGAGATTGAGACAGAGAGGTCAAGGAAGGGAAGGGAAGTGTCAGAGATGGACCATGTGAAAATGATGGAGGGGTGGAGATTGGAAGCAAAATTAATAAATTGTCCCTCCGTCCCCACCCCATCTTCCAATCCCAACCCCAGCCGTGTATTCACTATACCCCCTGACCTTCCCCTCTCTGATGCTGAACGTTCAGTGCTCAGCAAAGGACTTAGTTTCATACCCTTACTCCCTCACCTCAATGAATTTCGGGCTCGGCATGATGCTGAACTCTTCTTCCGCCGTCTTCGTCTCCGGGCTCACTTCTTTGGGCAGGAGTCCTCTCCCAGTTCAACGGATCCTTTTACCCATCTCCAATATTCTCCCTCCACCTGGACCCCTCCCTCTGGATTCTTACCTTCTCTTGATCTTTTCATTGAGAACTGTTGGCGCGACATTAGTCGTCTCAATTTCTCTGCTCCTCTCACCCATTTTAACCTGTCTCTCTCTGAACTTATTGCACTCCATTCTCTCAGGTCCAACCCTGACATTGTCATCAAACCCGCTGACAAGGGTGGTGCTGTTGTTGTCTGGCGCACTGACCTCTACCTTGCGGAGGCTGAGCGTCAACTCGCAGACACTTCCTCCTACCTCTCCCTGGACCATGACCCCACCACTGAACATCAAGTCATTGTTTCCAGGACTGTCACTAACCTCATCTCCTCTGGGGATCTCCCTCCCACAGCTTCCAACCTGATAGTCGCCCAACAACGGACGGCCCGCTTCTATCTCCTACCCAAAATCCACAAACAGAACTGCCCCGGTAGACCGATCGTCTTAGCTTGCTCCTGCCCCACAGAACTCATTTCTCATTATCTTGACTCCCTTCTCTCTCCCCTTGTCCAGTCCCTTCCCATCTACATCCGTGATTCCTCTGACACCTTACGTCACATCAACAATTTCCAGTTCCCTAGCCCCAACCGCTTCCTCTTCACCATGGACGTCCAATCCCTCTACACCTCCATCCCCCACCAGGATGGTCTGAGGGCCCTTAGCTTCTTCCTCGAACAGAGGCCCGAACAATCCCCATCCACCACTACTCTCCTCCGTCTGGCTGAACTTGTTCTCACGCTGAACAATTTCTCCTTCAACTCCTCTCACTTCCTCCAAATAAAAGGTGTGGCTATGGGTACCCGCATGGGCCCCAGCTATGCCTGTCTCTTTATGGGGTATGTGGAACATTCCTTGTTCCAGTCCTACTCCGGCCCCCTTCCACAACTCTTTCTCCGGTACATCGATGATTACTTCGGTGCCGCTTCATGTTCTCGTCGGGACTTGGAAAAATTTATTAATTTTGCTTCCAATCTCCACCCCTCCATCATTTTCACGTGGTCCATCTCTGACACTTCCCTTCCCTTCCTTGACCTCTCCGTCTCAATCTCTGGTGATAGACTGTCCACCAATATCCATTACAAACCCACCGACTCCCACAGCTATCTCGACTACAGCTCCTCACACCCCACTTCCTGTAAGGACTCCATCCCATTCTCTCAGTTCCTTCGCCTCCGTCGCATCTGTTCCGATGATGCTACCTTCAAAAACAGTTCCTCTGACACGTCCTCCTTCTTCCTTAACCGAGGTTTTCCACCCACGGTCGTTAACAGGGCCCTCAACCGTGTCCGGCCCATCTCCCGTGCATCCACCCTCACGCCTTCTCCTCCCTCCCAGAAACATGATAGGGTCCCCCTTGTCCTCACTTATCACCCCACCAGCCTCCGCATTCAAAGGATCATCCTCCGCCATTTCCATCAACTCCAGCATGATGCCACCACCAAACACATCTTCCCTTCAGCCCCCCTATCGGCATTCCGTAGGGATCGCTCCCTCTGGGACACCCTGGTCCACTCCTCCATCACCCCCTACTCCTCAACCCCCTCCTATGGCACCACCCCATGCCCACGCAAAAGATGCAATACCTGCCCCTTCACTTCCTCTCTCCTCACCGTCCAAGGGCCCAAACACTCCTTTCAAGTGAAGCAGCATTTCACTTGCATTTCCCCCAACTTAGTCTACTGCATTCGTTGCTCCCAATGTGGTCTCCTCCACATTGGAGAGACCAAACGTAAACTGGGCGACCGCTTTGCAGAACACCTGCGGTCTGTCCGCAAGAATGACCCAAACCTCCCTGTCGCTTGCCATTTTAACACTCCACCCTGCTCTCTTGCCCACATGTCTGTCCTTGGCTTGCTGCATTGTTCCAGTGAAGCCCAACACAAACTGGACGAACAACACCTCATCTTCCGACTAGGCATTTTACAGCCATCCGGACTGAATATTGAATTCAACAACTTTAGGTTGTGAGCTCCCTCCCCCATCCCCACCCCCTTTCTGTTTCCCCCTTCCTTTTCCTTTTTTTCCAATAAATTATATATATTTTCCTTTTCCCACCTATTTCCATTATAAAAAGAGAAAAAGGGAAAAAAATTTATTTATTTATTTTTTTATTTATTTTTTTTTTTACATCTTTTATGCTCTCCCCACCCCCACTAGAGCTATACCTTGAGTGCCCTACCATCCATTCTTAATTAGCACATTCGTTTAGATAATATCACCAACTTTAACTTTAACACCTATGTGTTCTTTTGTATTATTGTTGTTGACATCTTTTGATGATCTGCTTCTATCACTGCTTGTTTGTCCCTACAACCACACCCCCACTCCACCTCTCTCTCTCTCTCTCTGCCCCCCACACACACACCTTAAACCAGCTTATATTTCAACTCTTTCTTGGACTCGAACTCAAGTTCTGTCGAAGGGTCATGAGGACTCGAAACGTCAACTCTTTTCTTCTCCGCTGATGCTGCCAGACCTGCTGAGTTTTTCCAGGTAATTCTGTTTTTGTTTTTGACAAAATTTATATATTACTGCTGTCTACCAAGACTTACACAAAACTACACACTTTCTATGTAAACTCATTAGAAAATTTTCAAAAACTAGCAAAGTTGGTTTCAGTGCTCAGGAGAAGAATGAAATTAAATAATGTTCAAAAAGATACAGTAAAGTCCCGCCATTCGCTGGGGCACGTTCCTACGAAACTTCACAAATGGCGAAATTGCAAACAACGAACATGTTTTTTCATTAGATAGGTTCCAGTCATGCGAGGGGAGCATCGGTTTGGGCAGTTACTCTGCTTTAAATTGTGGTGCAGCACCTTTATCTGACAGACAGGGAAGCCTCTAGAATAATACATTGGTGGAGATTTCAAAATGAACAAGGCCGTTATTGCAACGCAATTCAAACATTTCCATGTTAATCCCTTTGTTCGGGCTGCACTTCAGTTGCAACCATTCCGGTCTCAGTTCTGATGACTGTTGACTCCCCGGGGAAAGAAGAAACCGCGGTTGCACAAACACGGGTGAGTGAAAACGCGAACCAGGAAGTTGCAAGGGACGGTACTTAACTGTAGAACCACAAGATTGCATTCAACGATCGGTGTACTAATACAAGTGGCATGTTTGTATTTAGGACCTGAATATATTCTTTAAAACTCTACAAGTACTATTGACCAGCAAGTTCTGCCAGATGTGTCTAGATAGAAAAGTGAAAATTGCAAAGAATTCTACACACCTGTTTGCAATGCTCACAACGTCTCAACATTGGACAGTGCTTCCAGTAATGGATGTCCAAGCCTTCGTCAGTAAACGTTTCATCCCGTTCTCCACAGAATATGCATAAGCTGAAAGAGGGAATTAGATATCACAAACTTAGTCTGTAAGTGAAAGTAGAGCGCCATTACTTTGCCACTTAAATTATTACAGGCCGATCTCTGGATTTTCTCGTATTTAGATCAATAGAGACACTGGGAACTGATTGCTTGCCTGAAGATGCAGTTAAAGGACAATGCCTAAGGACTGAGACTTTAACTTGAGGGCACCAGTACTAAGCCAAGGCAAACGCAACGCTCATTTGAAACAAGGTGAACCTTAAGTCCAACTAGTAAACCTAGTTCAAAAAGGAATGAATTACAAATTGTTGTTTGGTAGTACAGAACAATATTGCTGAAAAAAAGACATGTTGTTGAAGCTTTTTGTCTTGCACTCTTCAGAATAGATTCGCAAGAATACCAATTGTAAAGAGAGCAACAATTTTGTTTAAATTCAAACAGGCAGGCCAACTCTGATTGTTCAGGGCATTGCCGTTCCCCCAAGTTTTTGTTGAGCTGAAAAAGATGCAATGCGTGGACATGCTCTATCAGAAAAGGACAGAGCCTTTAAACAAAATTTAAACAAAAGGTTGGTTCCTGGTGCATTCTCCATGGCAACACCTCTACCAATCAGAATCCACTTGCCAACCAATCTGTACATGCTTCTCATCCAGTATAAATAGTTGTTCCCCTTACAACTGATATTCTTGTGAATCTGCCCTGATGAGTGCAAGATAAAAAGCTCTGACAGTATGTGTCCTTTTTTTTGGAAATTACAAATTGGTATAGACAATGTTCTTTAAAAAAGAATGTGTGCACTAGCACACATTGTACAAATCTCATTTACATCTAGTATCCAAACCACCTGAACCATCCTTCCTTCTCTGCAAAAGGCGCTGGTCAAAATAAGACCATGACCCTATCAATCCAAAAATGCTGCTGTTATCCAAGTCTACAGAACCAATTACGTGCACAGTACAAGTGATTTAAGGAAATCCATGTTTATTATTCAGCTGGCAGCATCCTGATCATGTACGTTTGTTGTGTTCTTTTTTCATATTTTGTTTTTGCCAAAATCTTCACAGGCAGGAAATTAAAAAAAGAAAAGAAAAGCCTCGGGATAGTACTTGCAGTGCAAATGCATATCCCCAACAGCATTCCAAAAGCGGTATAGAAGGAGAGGCTGTTTAATATCAATAAAGAGACATCAGGGTCATTCATTAATAATGACTGAATATGACCATTTAATTTGTTTGGATTGTCACTATGAGATTTTTAAAATTTATTTATTCATTCATGGGATATGGGCATCTCTGGCTAGGCCAGCACTTATTGCCCAACCCTAACTGCCCTTGTTCAGGGGGCGTTTAAGAGTCAACTACATTGCTGTGGGTCTGGAGTCACATGTAGGCCAGACCAGGAAAGGATGGCAGGTTAGTGAACCAGATGGGTTTCTTATGACAATTGGCAATGGTTTTATGGTCATCATAAAAACTTTAATTTTTAATTCCAGATTTTTTAAAATTAAATTCATATTTCACCATCTGCCATGGCAGGATTCAAAACATGGATCTCTGGAATACTAGTCCAGTGAAAACATCACTATGCCATTGCCTCCCCTGGTGCTTTGGGCATCATGCTCACTGACATAATTCATTATTCTGTGAAACTTGTAAAGGAGTGTTATTTTAACTATATATTTATTTAACTTTTATTCTTTGCCCAGTTTTAAAGCTGGGAATACAAAGCAAGATGGAGTGTAAAGTTTACCACATGGAGTTAGGAAGTGGGAATGTGTAGGTATGGGAATGGCATTTAGATGCATCGGGCATAGTCCTTCGTTTTGGTTGCGTGGGGCTGCTGATCCAGGACGTTGGCAGCATTGGATCAAGCATTCTGAAGGTTTGCTGCACTGTGACAGGATTCTGTGATTTTGCAGTATGTGTTTTCCTTCCTGCACCCAGGCACAGATGTCAGTAACATTTACATTTTCTAACCAACAAAACACTAGCAATAACCTTGCACTCAAAATTCCATTGATTTTTTTTTTAATAAAAATTGAAAAGCCACAAATTTCTCTCATTTTAACACTGAACTTTATAGTGCACTTATAATTAGAAACTAGCTAAAGCGAGAAATGTGTAATCAATAATCTGTTTTTCTTTCTCAAACACAAAATGAACAAATACATGATCTAAATAAAGCTTTTAAAATTTGTCTAGGTTTTCTTCAAATATTTTTAAAATATTAAATAGGTTTTCTTAGAGACTGAGAGGGAGGCATTAATCTGATGTAAATGCTAAAATACATTTTGGGAAATTGTACCAAGTTCACATCTAGTCATTTGGTAGTACAGAACTTGAGTAGTATTGAAAAAGAGACATACCAAAGCTTTCATCTTGCACTCATTAGGACACTATGTAAGAATACCAATACAACTGGAAAACAACAATTTAAATTGTATGAGAAGAGAGTGCTGATTGATTGTCAAGTGGACTATGATTGGTAAAGGCGTTCTTATGGAGATGCACCAATTGATGGTGACTGACCGTCAACTGCCAAACATTGTTTGAAATTTAAACGAGGCAGCTTGACCCTGAGTGATCAAGGCATTGTCCCTGAGGAATGAGACAGTGATTGGCCGTCACTTATTTTGTTTAGCCGAAACAGGTGCAATGTCTGCATATATTGTTTCTGTCTGCAAAGAACAGGGCCCTGTGTATTAATACATGTAACTTCCAGTACACGCAAATGCGCCACACTGCAAGCCCGATTGACAATCTTAAGTGGGTTATCAGCTTAATTCTTAGCACACTGTGGATCACATTTGTTAAATAATCCTATCATGGAATCACATCTAATGCTGGACACTGTTTTCAATTTTGCAGGCATGGGCTGGTTGTGTACAGTCTGTACCTTGCCCGTTGTGAAAAGTGGTTAGGACATGCTGCTTGATACAATCCTCCAGTCTTTGGGACGTACAGACTAGATACCTAGCATCACACTGCCACTGAAATTCATAAACCACATTACCCATTTGCTTGATAGGCAGAACGTATTTTTGGCTTGACAGCAGCATCCTGTTAGTGGCAAATATCACTCATGTTGCTCCTGCATAGTAGCAATATGAAACAGCTGGATATCCCTGTCATTTTCCCCATTATCCATCCCTGGATGTCCCAGCCATTATTTCACAGGGATAATGGCTACTCTAATCAGATCATTTCGCACTGGATATCATGCAAACTCATAAACAGGCCTAACGTCATCACTTATTGTCCTGAAAAGTGCTGAGTCTACCTCAGATTATCCTGGAAAGGCAAGGTGTCTCAAAAAATTTGAGTAACAGGTAAAGCTAGCTGCTTCACACGCAGTAGACAGATTTTTAAAGAAAGAACTCAACTCCACAGCTGTGTATCCAGAAGAACAAAAGCTCACCCACCTGCAGTTTTAAACCGCCTCAACGGTGAAAGATGACCAAGTGAAAGAAGTGAGATCATCAGATTCAGCCTGAAGTCAGCCATGTCACCAAACTACAGATTTGTGAAATCTTTTTAACTTTTGTGGACTCTAATCAATCTATCCTTCCCCACTCAGTAACCTGCATTTGTGTGCACAAAAGTTTGCGTGTGTTTTATTATTTTACTAATAATAAAACAAACCTCTTTCTTTGTTAAACTCAAGAAAACCTGGCCTATTGGTTCTTTTATGATCACAGTTAAGTAGTCACTGAATGGCAGCCATGTCCTTTTCAAGCAAAAAAAAAGCTTGTTGCAGGCAGACAAGGGGAGGGCAAAGAGGGGAGCCATTTGACCTCTCCTCACCTGGTCATAACGGTGCTAAGTCTTTGAAGTAGGACGTGAACCCACAATTTTCTGATTCAGAAACAAATGCTATCACTGAGCCACATCTGATACCTAATTACTGCCAAGTCCTTTTCTATCTAGCCCAAGTGACACACTTCACACTATTGTTTTGTTAATTTTGTTCCTTCTGCTGTTTCTTTGTGAAAATGGATTAATGAAGAATCTACTGACTTTATCTGCAATACCATAATTATCTAATAGCTTTATCGAATTTATCCTTAAAAGACCCACCTATTATTTCACCTTCCTTTTCCTGTCAATATATTTGTAAAATCTGATGCCTTATGAAATGCCTGTCTGTTTCTTTCTACTTCCAATATTGTTTTATAAACAAGCTCCCCTCAGACGTCCTTGTAGGCATCCTAAGCTTCCTTCTTTTTGTTTCCTTGTACCTCTAAGTATTTTTGCTTCTTTTTCTAAATAAACAGAATATATTTTCTTTCCTCTTGTACAATAATTGTAAATACTGTCCATTATTTTTTGTTCATGTAAATATGGTGTCCTAATTAATGAAACTAGAAAATGATCACCTCCCACATGGAAGTTGAATAAACCTACAAATCAAGCATAGTTTCTTGTGCCAGAGCCTAATGAACTTCATATACTGGATTCAAGAACTGACTTGAAACTTATCCGAATCGATAGCATAAATGGCTATAATATTCCAGCATAAGAGACAGCTTTTGTCCTTTCCAATACAGCACATGCCAGAATATTTATGATAACTATGTCAATGAGTGAGTAAGAACAGGGCTACAAACTGAAAGGTGCAAGGTCACCTTGCTAATTAGGTATACTGCAGATGATCTTTCAACTATCTTTTCTATAAGTGAAACACACTCACTCTTATCTAGTGCCAAATAGCACTGGAAGAAAACTACTTAGGTCAGCTTGCAGAGCTTCTATATGTCAGTTTTTGAGCTTTCCCAACTTCAGATTTCTTCTCCAGGAATTTAACCCAGAGACAATGAAGAATCAGAGATATAGTTCCAAGTCAGGGTGGTGTGCGACTTGGGAGGGAAACTTGCAGGTGGTGGTGTTCCCATGCATCTGCTGCCCTTGTCCTTCTAAGTGGTAGAGGGCACAGCTTGGAAGGTGCTGCTGGAGAAGCCTTGGCAAGTTGCTGCAGTACACCTTGTAGGTGGTATACTCAGCTGCCACTGTATGCCGATGGTGGAGGGAGTCAATATTTAAGGTGGTGGACAGGGTGCCGATCAAGTGGGTTGCTTTGGATGTGTCAGGCTTCTTGAGTGATGTTGGAGCTGCACTCATTAAGCAGTCAAGTGGAAAATATTCTATTACACTCCTGATTTGTTCCTTATAGATAGTGAACAGGCTTTGGGGTGCGTTATGACCATGTGAGAAGGGGTGAAATGACTCTCTTACTCTCCCTCTCCAGGTTTGACCCTAACAGCGTTTTTTGTGAATTGAGAGAATGTCCTTTGCCAATTCTGTAAGAGTCCCACTATTTACGATTTTAGGCTGTAAAGAATTAGTCAGACAGATTTTCTTAGTTTAAGTCAAGAACAAGATCAGTTTTTTGAAACTATTTGCTGAATTTTTTTAAAAATAGGAAAAAAAAAATCCCAACCACCTTTCATACGTCACATGCATTCATCTGGGGACACACAGCCAGGCACACAGACACCCCTCGCCTGAGGTGTGGTGACCCTCAGGTTAAACTCACCACCAGTCATCTCTCTCTAATGAGAAACCAGCCTATCGTCCTCTGGGACTACATGGCTTTCACTTCACTTCAGTTGTATGGAGCAGATTTCCATATTTATCCGAAAAAAGGTCTCGGTTCCCAGTAGATTTCTCTTCAGGATGGTTACTTTGCAAGCTGGGCAGCACTTCTAAGAGAGAGGGAGTAGCAGAGACGGCACACAGGTCTGAAGAAGAGTCATGCAGACTCGAAACATCAACTCTGTTTCTCTCCACAGATACTGCTAGACCTGCTGAATTTTTCCACCATTTTGTGTTTTTGTTTCAGCTTCAAAGAGCCTGTGTATAGTACAGCCATTCTTTTATTTTCTCTCTATCCTGCTTGGTAATGAGCCCTTAAAGCATTAAAACAAGCTGGCTGTATATTCCAAAGTAATGCTATTAGTTCATGTCTGCTGCCGTTATTATGAACATACAAAATAGGAGAAGTAGGCCATTCAGCCCCTCGAGCATGCGCTGCCATTCAAAAACATCATGGCTGATCTGTTTGTGTTTCGAGTTCTATATTCCCAATGACCCACGATAACCTTTGACTGCCTTGCCTAACAAAAATCTATCGACCTCTGCCTTCTGAGGCAGTGTTCCAAAGTCGCACAACTCTCAGAAAAAAATTTCTCCTCATCTCTGTCATAAAATAGCGACTCCTAATTTTAAAGCAGTGTCCCCTAGTTCTGGACTCACCTTGTCAAGATCATTCAGAATCTTATATACTTCAATCAAGTCACACCCTCCACTCTTCTAAACTCCAGTGGAAACAGCCCAGCCTGTCCAAGCTATCCTCATAAGACAACCCACCTCCGATGCATTTTCATCCTTCCTTAAAAAAGGATAAGTTCGAAAAGGAGGCAAAATCACAAGCCAATATACCTAAGTTTAGGTAAGGCTGAGGCAGAAAGTGACCACCGTAGACTGGGCTGAACTACTAACTGATATCAGAGGGTGGTGTTCAAAATAGTATTTGGTTGAATACCGCCCCCAAAAGAGGTTCTAATTATGTAATTAAGCAACCCTGGTCAACCAAAGAAGTGAAGTATATTATAGAACTAGAGTGCTTGTACAAAGTCAAAGGACAGTGAAGATTCCACGAACTGAGAGATATAGGGCTGAATTTTCTTTCGGTCACAATGACCCTGGGTCAGCATATTGCCGGTGGCAGCGGATTAAGAGACTGCCACCAAACTGCCATCCAGTTAAGGACAGCAGGCACATCCAAGAATTCTGAATATAATCAGAGAGCTGCCAGCACAACAGCACCACCACTGACAATGGCCAGTGCTGAATCTGCAGCTCCATGAAAGGATGGCGTTCTCTCAAAGGCAGGTAAGGAGGATTGGGGGACGTCAAAGCCAAACAGGCAGGCAAGAACCGCTGACCCTTGAAAACACAGATGAACTGGTTTTCATTAACCAACAGTAACATGGGCTACCAAGCCGAGGTGGGTAAATGGAGTCACAATCTAACCAAATGATGGAACAGGCTCAAGGGCCGAAATGACCTACTCCTGTTTCTATGATGAACAAAGGTCTTATAACAGATTTGTGGACTGTAAGGCAGCTGAAGTATATGTCAAAATGAAGATTTTTCTCTACTTCTTGGCTTTTAAGATGTTACCTCTGGATTTAAACATTATTCAGGCTAGTAATGATGTTGCACTGAGCATTGTGACACCAGAAGAATAGAATTGTTGGAACTTCCAACGCAGAAGGAGGCCATTCAAAACATCAGGTCTGTGCAGACTTTTACAGCAATGCAAATAAGTCCACTCACCCATTTTCCCCACATATCACTGCCAATTCTAGAAATCAACAGTCTCCTACTTGCAAATTCATTTCGGAGGTAGTTACAGTTGCACTTGTGAATAGGTTACTTACAATTATTTTCTTTTGCTACTGTACCATTGCATATTATTGTTTCAGAACATGCAATTGCATTTTGATGTCTCATTTCAAATATTTGAGAAGTCTCAGGATGGTGCGAAGCCAACAGGGGATGAGGTCTTCCAAGCTCCCCAGCGGGTTGAGTGTTTTTTTTTCATTGTGGAATGCAAAATTCTGTGTATTGTAGCAGCCTGGGCAGTTTCCTCGTAGTCTCTGAGACAGTTCTAATTTTTAAAAATCCAACCAGTAAAAGAAAATTAGAAATTGTGTCTTTAAAAAGCACATCCTTATAACAGGAGTCAGGAGATTAGTTACTCGGCGCAGGATTTCCAGCCTCTGACTTGCTTTTGCTGCTACAGTATTTAAATGGCTGGTCAAATTAAGTTTCTAATCAATGGTAACCCCAGGATATTGAAGGTGGGAGATTCAGCAATGATAATGCTGTGAATGTCAAATAGACATGGTTATATTCTCTCTTGTTAGTGATAGTCATGGCTTGGAACTTGTGTGATGCAAATGTCACCTGCCAGTTGTCAGCACAAGCCTGAATGTTGCCCAGCTCTTACGACATGTGGGCATGGACTGTTTCAGTATCTGAGGAATCACAAATTGTAATAAACAATGTACATTGATCAGCGAGCATCCCCACTTCTGACCTTATGTTGGAGAAAAGGTCATTGAGAAAGCAGCTGAAGATGGTTCAGCCACCAACACTACCCTGAGGAACTCCTGCAGTGATGATGTCCAGGGGTTGAAATGGTTGTCCAACAACCCCAGACAAATGCCTTTGTGCTAGGGTATGAGTCAAATTAGTGGCGTGTTTTCCCCATGATTTCCATTGACTTTAATTTTATGAGGACTCCTTAATGCCATACAATCAAATGCAGTCAAGTGCAATGACTCTCGCCTCACCTTTGGAATTCAGCTCTTTGTCCATGTTTGGAACATGGCTATATTGAGTGGAGCTAAGTGGCCCTGGTGGAACCCAAACTGAGCATCAGTGAGTAGGTTTTCAGTAAGTGCCACTTGACAGAACTGTTAACGACACCTTCTATCACTTTGTTGATGACTGAAAGGCGACAATTGGCCAGATTGGATTTACCCTACTTTGAGGGCAGGGCACCCTTGGGCAGTTGTGCACATTGTCAGCTAGATGCTTGTGTTGTAGCTGTACTGCAGCAGCTTGGCCAAGAGAACGACTAAGTCTGGAGCACAAGTCTTAGTGCTACTGCTGGGTGTTGTCAGTGCCATAGCCTTTGCTGTATGCAGTGCCTTCAGATGCTTCTTGACATTACATGGAGTGAATCAACTTGTTTGAAGATGGGTGTCTGTGATAGTGGGCACCTCAGAAGGAGGCCGAGATGGATCACTCACTTGTCACTTCAGGCGGAAGGTGGCTTCAGCCTTATCTTTTGCACTCATACTGGGTTCTCCTATCATTGAGGATGAGGATATTTTTGTGCCTCCTCCTCCAATTAGTGGTTTAATATTTCATCATCATTCACAAATGGACGGGGCGGGACTGCAGAGCTTTGATCTGATCTGTTGATTGTGGGGCCACTTAGCTCTGTCAGTGTTCAGCATATATGTAGGTTTGTGTTGTAGCTTCACCAGGTTAGCACCTCATTTTAGGTATACCTGGTGCTGCTCCTGGTATGTTCCCTTGCATACCTTATTGAACCAGGATTGGTCCTCTGGCTTGACGATAATGGGAGAGTGAAGGATGTGCCAGGCTGAGGTGGTAGATTGTTGTAGAATACAATTCTGCTGCCGATGGCCCACACCACCTTCATGCATGCCCAGTTTTGAGTCTTTAGATGTGTTTTGAATCTATCCCATTTAGCACAATGGTGCTGCCAATCAGCTGGAATGAAGGTATCCTCAATGCTGTACAAGTGCAGTGGTCACTCCTGCCAATGCTGTCACTAACAGATACATCTTTTTTTTAAAATTCATTCACGGGGTGAGTTTCACTGGCTGGATCAGCAATTATTGCCCACCCTTAGTTGCCCTTGAACTTCTTGAACCACTGCAGTCCATGTGACAGGTACACCCGCAGTACTGTTACAAAGGGAGTTCCAGGATTTTAACCCAGCAACAGTGAAGGAACTGTAAAAAATTTCCAAGTCAAGATGATGAGCGCATTGGAGGGTAACTTCCAGGTGGTGGTGTTCCCATCTACCTGCTGCCCTTGTTCTTCTAGGTGGTAATGGTTGTGGGTTTGGAAGGTGCTATCGAAAGAGCCTTGGTGAATTCCTGTAGTGCATCTTGTAGATGGTGCACACTGCTGCTACTGCTTGTGGATGTGGTGACAATCAAGCGGGCTGCTTAGTCCTGGATGGTGTCAAGCTTCTTGAGTGTTGTGGGAGCTGCACTCACCCAGGCAAGTGGGGAGTATTCCATCACACTCCTGACTTGTGTCTTGTAGATGGTGGACAGGCTTTGGGGCTTCAGGAGGTGAGTTACTCATAGCAGGATTCCTAGCCTCTGCCCTGCTCTTGTAGCCACAGCATTTATATGGCTAGTCCAGTTTAGTTTCTGGTTAATGGTAACCCCCAGATATTGACAGTGGGGGAATGCCTTTGTACGTCAAGAGGCGATGGTTAGATATCTGCTACAGGTAGACTGGTCAGGATGAGGTCAACTAGGTATTTCCCTCTTGTTGGTTCTCTCATCACCTGCCACAGGCAAGTCTGGCAGATTTATCCTTTAGTGCTCGGCCAGCTTGGTCAGCAATGGTGCCACCAGCCACTCATTCTGATGGAAATTGAAGTCTCACACAGAGTACATTCTGTGGTCTTGTTGCCCTCAGTGCTTCTTTCAAGTGGTTTTCAACATGGAGGAGTGCTGATTCGTAAGCTGGGAGAAGTCAGTAGATGGTATTCAGCAAGACGCTTCCTTGCCATTGTTTGACCTGATGCCATGAGACTTCATTGGGGTCAGGGTCAATGTTGTGGATGCCCAGGGCAACTCCCTCTTGACTGCATAACACTGTGATGCCAGTGGGACAGTACATAATCAGGAATGGTAATGATGGAGCCTGGGACATTGGTTGTAATGATTCCGAGTGCATGACTATGTCAGGCTGTTGCTTCATTAGCTTGTGGGTATGCCTTTGTCAATGCCAGGTAATCTGGCTAGTTTTATTCTTCGTCTTTCCTGTAGCGTTTGACACAACTGATTGGCTTGCTAGGCCATTTCAGAGGACTGTTACAAGTTAACCACACTGTGTGGGTCTGGAGTCACATGTCGGCCAGATCAGGTAATGAAAGTAGATTTCTTCCCACAAAGAAATCAGATGGGTTTTTGCAACAATCCAATAGTTTCGTGATCATTATTAATGAGACTAGCATTTATTCCCGATTTATTAATTGAATTTACATTCCCTCACCTGCCATGGTAGAATTTGAACGCCTGTCTCCATTGCATTAGTGCGGGCCTCTGGATTACTAGTCCAGTAACGTTACCATCATGTTACCATTCCCAATTTTTGGCATGACAATTAAAATAACAATCGTCCTATTGTTTATGCACGCAACACACAAATGTTTCAATGATCTGGTGTCAACTTAATTGTCACTGGGATCACAGGAGATTCAACTGTCATGGCCCCAGTGATAACGATAATTAACAATTTCTTGCATTTAAAAAGCATTGCTCATCTGTAACAAGGCAGCAAGAGAAAGAGAGGAAATTATGGAGAACTAACAAAATTAGCTTGATGATTTTGAGGAAACTTATGAAAGCATGGAAAGTCGTGACAAGACAGAATGGTACAGAACAGAGAAAACAAAAGATAATCCAGGTAGCAGAAGGTCCAGGCATGCAGCAATGTAGGGCAGAGGCAAATTATGATGTTATAGTTGGGCAAGGGAGTGGAATTATTTGAAATTAAGGGTCAATTCTGAACTCAACATGTTGGGACATTTGGAGCTTGGAGAGGTGTTTTTCTTGGTACATGCGAGGATGGAGATAATGGAGGTACAGAATGTGGTGTGGGTGAAGATGCTGGCTGCGCCTGTTCAAATGAGTTAAAACCTATGTAAGATTGATAGGGGCAGACCAGATTGTGGAGTATTCGAATAGACAAGCGTCAAGACGAAAAGGCATAGACGAGGGTTTAACAAAATAGTGGGCAACAGTAGGCAATACAACATAAGTGGTAGGAGGCAACTCACAGAGCTCAGCACATCTGAACTCAAGCTTAACATGGCATTCAGGGAGGTATACGCAACTGAAGGCAGAGGCCTGGAGCTGCTGCCAGGCATCAAAGGGAATCATTTTATCTTGAAAAACATTAATTTGGAATAGGCTTCCAAATTTTGCTATCAGACAGAAAACTTGACAACATGACAACAACCTCAAAGTCAATAGAGGGAAGTGGGAGAAAGAACTGGGCATCATCAGTACACAGGTAGCATTTGATCCTGCGCCTGTAGATAAATTCTCCAAGAGGAAGCATGTAGATGATTAACAGCATGGGCCAGTGATGAATTCCGGGGTACACCATAATTCTTCCCATATTTGTGGGGTTATTTATTTATTTATAACAATTTGCAGAAACCTGTATTGATCCAGGTTAAGAACAGAACCATAACATTGCAGTGTCCTGGAGCTAGATTGCAGAAATAAGATGTTGGTAGGAAGATGGAGGAATCAACAGTTTGAAAGCCACATAGAGATTGAGGAGTATGAGGAAATAGAAAGCCATGGCTAAAAGCATGCTGGACATTATTTGTGACTTTATTCAGTTGGCATCAGTACCAGCTTGGAGGAACTCAGTTAAGAAGTAACAAGAAAGGTGGAAACTAAGTTGCAAGGCAGCAACAATTTCCGGGTCCTGAAAGGAAGGAGAGCTTTGAGATCAGTGATAGCTTATGAGTGTGGAAATGTTTGGGGCGTGTTTTCTAAGGAGTAGAGCAGATTTGAAGGAGGAGGAGGGTGGACAAGAGAGACAGGTTGGTAATGTCAGCAATTACGGGGAAAAGAAACACATTGAGAAGTCAGGGGTAAGGACGCAAGGGCTTTGAGGCAGCAGCAGCATTTTTGGACAAGATGAATGGCTGAGGGAAGTGGGGAAGAAATGGCAGTAGTAGAATGATGAAGGCATGCTTCAATGAAGTGTAGAGGGAGAGATGGACTCAGTATTGTATCCAAAAAGTCCAACAGTTGTTTGTATTATGAATCACAGGTATGGATTAGAATGCGATCTAAGGAGTTGAGTCTTTTGGAGTAGTAACTGGTTTTGGTTAGAAAAGGGAGAAAAAGTACAATTGAGCTGGTCCAGTTAGAGCTGTCAGAGGATAACTATAGAGATAAAAACAAAAAACCTGCGGATGCTGGAAATCCAAAACAAAAACAAAAACAGAATTACCTGGAAAAACTCAGCAGGTCTGGCAGCATCGGCGGAGAAGAAAAGAGTTGATCATCTACATGCTTCCTCTTGGAGAATTTATCTACAGGCGCAGGATCAAATGCTACCTGTGTACTGATGATGCCCAGTTCTTTCTCCCACTTCCCTCTATTGACTTTGAGGTTGTTGTCATGTTGTCAAGTTTTCTGTCTGAGTTTGAGTCTGAACTCAAGTTCTGTCGAAGGGTCATGAGGACTCGAAACGTCAACTCTTTTCTTCTCCGCCGATGCTGCCAGACCTGCTGAGTTTTTCCAGGTAATTCTGTTTTTGTAGAGGATAACTATATTGAGCCTATGGATTGTGAATTTAAGACTGCAGGTTGGTGGTATGTCATGTCAGAGATCAAAGCAGGAGGCTACATGGGGTTTGAAGGGGAAAGGATGGATGAAAATGGAGACTATACAATAGTGGAGAAAATTAACAGAGATGTCAATGCTCATCCACAAACATACACTCCTCCAACACTGACACACAGTGGTAGCAGTGTGTACCATCTACAAGATGCACTGCAGGAACTCACCAAGCCTCCTTAGGCAGCACCTTCCAAATTCACGACCGCTACCATCTAGAACGACAAGTGCAGAAGGCACATGGAACACCACCAACTGGAAGTTCCACTCCAAGCCACACACCATCCTAACTATTGCTGGGTCAAGATCCTGGGACGTCCTCCCTAACAGTACTGTGCATGTACCTACACAACATGGACTGCAGCAGTTCACCACCACCTTCTCAAGGTCAATTAGGGATGAGCAGTAAATGCTGGCCTAGCCAGCAATGCCCACATCCCATGAATAAAAAAAAAATGCAAGCAGCGGATCAGACACACAAAATGTTAAGTAAAGATAGGATTCAACAAGAGTTGGGAAAGCCTGATCAAACAGTGCAGAGCATTACATTTGACCCAACAGTTAAGACACAGGAGGTGATAGTGGCTGAAGCCAAATTAGCAGTTCTGAAAACTTTTATGACAAAGAATCAAATAATTATACCACTTTCTTAGCTGCAACAAAATACAAATACTCCTAGACCACTTCAAATGGGAAGAATTATTCAACTTCAATTGAATAGAAATATTCGTTTTACCTTTGTTTACCTTCTATTATCATCAAGGCTTTGGACCAATGCATTTGTATCAAATCACCAAAGTAACCTCAGAATTTCAGCATTCAATGCAGTTAGTGCATGTAAAACAGGATAAAGTCCATGCTAACTACAGAACATAACCTTGCTGGATTGTCTAAACGTGAAGTGAAGCAAAGGACTGTGGCAGTGCTTCATAAACTTTTTTCCGATGTCACCCCTTTTTTAACTCACCACCACCTTCTCAAGGGCAACTATTGTCAGCAAGGCCCACATTCCATGAACCAATATATAAAAAAAAACTCTTGAAAATTAACAGGTCCCCAGACACCAACAAAAACCAATAAAACAACATAGTAACATTCAACATATAATTAAGTTCACATATTATAGATCACTCTTTAATAGTGTATCACATATGAAAATCTGTGTTTTTAAAGCACTTTGTATAAATTTTATTTTATGTACTCACTTGGGTTTCAGCCAAGCTCTCCATATTCCCTGGTGACAGAAGATTTAGTGAAGCCCTCTCCGTCCCAGCCACCCACCCCCCACACACATTGTAATCAGTCCCTTTTCTCCCACCCACTCACTCAGCAGCCCCACTTCCCAAACCAAGTGACTTCATTGGCTGCAAAGTATTGAGAAATCCAGTGATTGTGAAAGGTGCTATATAAATGCAAGTGTTTCCTTTTCATGGGGCAAATTGTGAGGGTTCTCATTCCTCATGCTTTTCAGCTAACATTGATCTCTTGTAGGTGAATGTCAATCCTATATTCATCATCTAGCCCACATATAAATAGCAATCATTTGGGTAATGTACCAGAGAGTGACAGGAATACAACTTTGTTTCAGAATGAGAGGAATGGAAGAAAAGTATGCGCAAGCATCTGTATACGCGGGCAGGGTAAAGAACAGGAAAAATGAGCTTACAAATAAATAACAGCAACATCTGATATTACATTGTAATTACAAAGCTGTAATATAGTCTTGTGGATCAGATGATTTAAATCTGACCATGCATGCAATATACTTAAAATAAGTAAATGAAATTTCTATTGCTTTTGGAAAGGAATAATGTTCTTCATTTCTTCAGACAAGCAGTTGCCAAATTAGTGGTAACAAAATGTTAAATGGATTCTAGCTGCCAAGTTATTGTCAATGCACTGAACATTAATAATGCACAAAACATTTCATAAAATAAGGTACCCATATCTCTGTCCATATTGTACAAAAAAAGTCTGTTCAAACCAGGATAATTTCCCTTTGGTTTAAGACAATAGCCCATTTATAGCTTCAGCCAGAAATAACAACTATTCTGAAATATGACTTGCATTTACCACTATAATCTGTCCAAGCTATGAATTAAAACGGGCTTTACGGCAGACTTCACGCTCGTAGTGATGCAGGCACATTACCAATATTATTGACTGGCAGCAGAAGAACAGCCCAAACTTTCCAAACCAGCTGATTCCAAAACCTGTTTGCTTTCAATCCAGAGTAAAATGTTCCACACACTCTCATCCTAAACTTAAGCCTGAAAGTCTTGGAATAAACCTGCCGAACTTTTACATCTAAATACAGAACAGCCCATGAATGAATGGGGATCTGAGGCAAGGTACCCAGCAGCCAGCTGAAAGATACCAAGTAGGCCTTGTTCAGTGATAAATATCAGATGTTAACAGCTCCAGTTTAAAGGGACCACACTGAAAAAACTGACCACGCACAACAACTAAATTTTAAACAGCAACATTGACCTGAAATTCCGCACAACTCCACTCTCAATTCTATTTATTGGTAATTTAGGCACTCCGGTGCTACCAACTGATCCTTGTGTCTATATAGAATGGTACACAGTCTGCTTGAGTTGATGAAGAAATGGAACTAGAAAAACTGATCAAACAAGTCTGGTTGAAAATGGGTTATAGGCAAAGTAAAATGTGGACTTACTTATCCAAATAATTCACCACTGAAGACTGGTCATCTCGCACCTCTGGCTGTGGGGCTGCAGCTTTGTTTCCACGATCTATGAAAAAAACAGACGTTTTTCATCAACCACAATAAATTATATTTTCAGTAGTCAATTTGGATTAAAACTAATTTCAAATATGACAATGTAAGCTACTTCAACTTCACTTTTACTAATGGATGCACAAACACATTATTGCTTATCATAGATTATAGTTAGTTATGTAGAACCTCATTTATTTTGGCATTTAGTTCCTTTATGGGTAAGGATTGATAGTAACACTAACTGAAATCAAGAAGGAAATTATTAGATATTCTGTCACAGAATTCCTAGCTGAAACAAGCAATTGGAACATAGGATTTAGCATGGCAAGATACTTCTATTTTCTCTGTGAGTGCACTCATGACCCTCGAGTCGCTACATAACTTGAACAGTTATAATAGGTATGTAAAATAGCTGATTTTGTCTCCCTTGCTCTGGGGGAATGGTCATCTTCAATTTGACCATGCAACTGATATTGTAATTTTATTAAGTGATGAATTGTGAGGCAAGTTTATGCCCTACAATGCAGTACAGAACTGATGTAATAAGGCAACGGAGGCCAAGATATTATGCAAGAGAAAACCAAGGTATCCTGTAAATTGAAGAGTTGCTCTTAATTTTTTCAATTGTTGCCTGCACATTTACTGCAAAATTAAAACCTACAGAAAATGTTTGAATACACGTTGCAGAAATACTCATCCTATAAAAAAATTATACCATTATATGTTCCAGGGTAAAGCATAAATAAGGGAATCCAAAAATTCACCAACATCAGCTTTCATAAACAGCGTGAAATACTTAATCCAGTCATGTAGGACCACATGCACCCACAGGATATATACTTTATTTTTTCAAAAAGTACAAACTCCTCATGAAGAAATTACATACATGAAAAGCTGGATGCAATTTAATCCTCAAGTATCCTTGAAAAGCTTAAATTATAGATTACCTAGATTATTGTCAAGCCAAGTTCTTCTCAGTACATATCCTGCCATGTCACCCTGCTACAAGTCAGGTTAAGTGGTTCTAAGCCTTCTTTTCCTGTCACACAGATATTTCCATCTGAAGATTTTTTTTTTGTATACTGCCACTGGTCACTGAGCAGCAGTCCCACACCCAAGGGTATGACCCATGATGAATATATTAAAAAAGGCAAACTCCATCTCCCCAAGATCTAAGACCATATGTTTCCTGTGCCACAAATGCAACCATTAAATACAGAGCAACGCAAAATGTGGAGCTCCTTCCCTGTCGAGCTTCTGATGGGCTCGATAGAAACTAGGGGCACAAAGGCAAAGGGAAACATGGAAAACAGTACTACAGTTCACAGGTCTCCACTTCAACACCATTCAAGATACTCAGCCTAAAAAATATCCCTTTACATCGACATAATTCAATTAACCAAATGAACTGACTTTAGTCTGATTAAAAATCTACATACAAAAAACAAGCACCGAACTTGAATTGTACATTCTATACTATAATACCGAACACATGGCTCAAATTATTTTATAAAACTTCATGGATGGTTTATGATAGAATTTAAACCCATTACATTCTGTTTCAGTTTGGTAATATAGTCTATGACAACAACTCTAATCTATCACTCAGTCCCCTCCCTCTCACTGCCAGCACTCCAAGGATTAGCTAACTATCTACTGAATAGAGGGGCCAAGCCAGTTGATCTTCAGGTACGATATTATACCAATCATCTACTAAGTGACTATCCCCTGAAATGGAAAGGGAAGAAAGGCAGACTTGTGTTTATATAGCACCTTTCATGACCTCAGGATGCCTCATAGTGCTTTAAAATTAACCAAATACTTTTGAAGTTGTAAATTAGGAACAAGTGACACGTAATTTTCACACAACAACCTTCCACAATAGCAACGTTATAACGACCAGACAATTAGTTTTGGTGACGCTGATTGAAATATCGGCCAGGACACTGAGGGCAACTCCACTGCTCGTCTTCAAAATAGTGCCCTGGGAGCTTCTACTTCCACCAAAGGCAGATAAGAGCCTTAGTTTAACATTTCGTTTGAAATACAGGACCTCTGACAGTGCAGCACTCCAGCAGTGCTGCAATAGAGTGTCAGCCTAGATTTTTGTGCTCAAGTCTCTGCGAGGTGGACTTAATCCACAATTTTCTTGCTCCGAGGTGAGGGTGCTACCAACTGAGCCACAGTTGATGCTGGACTTTCAACATTTGACTCAACAGTGTTACAGATGACAAATTTATTGAGAATAAAGCATTTGAGGATATAGAAAATGATGCTTGATGCTGTCTAGAACTACAGTTTTTTCAAAGCTAAAAGTATTTCTTTCAGAGTTTAATGGCCAAACAGGGAATATGTACAACAGAATTTTCACTCTGCAGAACTTCATGTCTGCTTAGAGCCCAGGGCCAGAAGATTCTTGATACTGTAGTCAAATCCAAACATTTGGAGCAATGATAAACAGAAAATCCTGAAACTACTCAGGACAGAAATAGAGTAATGTCAGGTCAATGATCTGTCATCAGAGCACACTAAAGATGAAAAGAAATCAACTTGAAACAGCAAAACGCTGTTTCACACTCCCACAGATGCTGCCTACCCTGCTGAGTCTTTCAAGCATTTTCTGTTTTCATTTCAGATTTCCAGCAGTATTTTGCTTTTGCAGTAATATTTGGTGAAAGTCTAAAAAATAGTCCTTCTAATTATAGTGCACATAAATGCTCTCCCAGTAAAGTCTCTGGTTTTGCTCAGGGGAAGGATGACAAAATATTGATTATGTATGACTTAGCACCACTACATGCATGTTGGATGTTAAATATACTACAACAAATGGGATCATGTTCCTTACCTAGATACCAGTAAGTAGGTAAATATTTTATAGCAACATTGTGAATTTAAATTTTCCAGAATCAATTTTCAGCATCAGTTTGACTCAGTTGGCAGCAACTTCACCAAATTAGAAGGTTGTGGGTTTAAGAATATAATCTACACTGACACTCCAGTGCAATAGTGATACAGCAGTGCATTGACATGGGTGTGGTCCTTTCAAGTAATGAAAACTTGCAGTCCAAAACTAGCTATGCTGTTAGCCAAGCTGTTGCAATACAGTTAAAAAACTGGCATCTACCTAATAATGTGGACAATTTCCCAGCTATGTCCTATGCACAAGAAGCAGGATAAATCCAATCCAGCAATTAGTGCCTACTGTCAGTCAACAAAGAGATGGAAGGTATCACTGACTGTGCTATCAAGCGGCACTTAACCAGCAATAACTTGCACACCGATGTTCAGTTTAACTTCTGCCAGGGCCATTTGGCTCCAGGCCAGACAACAGCCCTAGTCCAAACATGGACAGTGAATTGAATTCCAGAGGTGACATCAAGGTAGCATTTGACCAAGTGCGGCATCAAGGAGCCTGAGCAAAATTGAAGTCAATGAGAATCAGGGGGAAAGCTCTCCACTGGCTGGAGTCATACCTAACATGAAGGAAGATAGTTGTGGTTGTTGGAGGCCAGGACATCACCGCAGGAGTTCCTCAGGGAAGCGCCCTAGGCTTAACCATCTTAAGCTATGTCATCAATGACCGTCCCTCCAGCATAAAGTCAGAAGAAGGAATGTTCACTAATGGTTGCGCAGTATTAAGCAGCATTCACGACTTGTCAGATACTGAAGCAGTTCATGCCCACAGCTGGCAAGATCTGGCCAACATTCAGATTTGGGCGGATGAAGCAGCAAGTGACATTTGCATCAGGGAAGGGTTGGACAACGACCATCTCCAAAAAGAGAGCTACTAATCATCTCATGATATTTATTGGAATTGTCAATGCTGAATTTACTCAGAATTAACATTCTGGGGATTACCATTGACCAGAAACTTAATTAGACCATGATATAAATATCATGGCTACATCAGCAGGTCAGAACTGGGAATTCTGCTGTGAGTGACTCACCTCCCAATTCACCAAAACCTGTCCACCACCTACAAGGCACAAGTCAGGAATGTATTGGAATACTCTCCCCTTGCCTGGATGGGCACATGTCCAAAAACACTCAAAAAGCTCAACATGATTCAGGGCAAAACAGCTCATTTGATCCGTACCCCATCTTCCCACTACCTTCAATCACTCCTTCCACCACCAGCATAAGGTGACAACAGTGTGTACCATCTGCAAGATCCACTACAGCAACTCACCAAGTCTCAATTGGCAGCATCTTCCAAAGTCTCGACCATGTAGAAAGACGAAGGAAGCAGACACGAGAAAACCACCACCTACAGGTTCTTCAAACCACACACAATCCTGACTTGGAACGCGGTTACTATTCCTTCAACATCACTCCTTCCTTAACATCACTATGGATGTATCTATACCAAATGAACTGTAGCAGATCAAGGTGGCAGCTCACCATCACCTAAGGGCAATTAGAAATATGCAACAAATGCTGGCCTTGCCAATGACGCTCACATCCCATTCTCATCTTTCTTTTCAAATCCCTCCACGGCCTTGCCCTTCCCGATCTCTGTATTCTCCTCCTGGCCCACAAACCTCAGAGTCCTCTGCACTCCTCTAATTCTGGCATCTTGAGCGTTCCCAGTTATAATTGCCCAACCATTGGTAGCCATACCTTCAGGTGCCTGGGCTCTGCTCTGCTATTCACTCGCCACTTGTCCACATCACTTTCCTCCTTTTAAGACATGTAAATTTCCCCTTTCTCATTTCAGTTGTTGACCTCATCCAAATTTAAAATAACAAGCAATTTAGCGGTGGGTCTGAACTTCAAAATATTCAGAGTCTTAATAAAGAGTCTGTGGGTAAGTGATTTTCTGAGGAGCTTAGAAAACATTCTCCTCAAATTTTAGAAGGCCTATTTTTGTAATTATGTATTATAACATATTATTAATCAGTAAGTCTTATTTATATTTGCACAAAGGAAGCCAGATAGTGAGCTCTTAAGGACGACTCATTGCAAGGTGGATGGAGTATTTCAGTTGGGAAGTGTCATTGGTGAGACCACATCTAGATCAGTGTACAGATTTTGTCTTACCATTTAAGGAGGGATATAGTTGCATTGCAGGGAGTTCAGAGATGGTTCATCAGGTTGTTTCCTGGGATGAAGGGGGTTGTCTTATGAGGAAAGGTAGAGCAGGTTGGGCTTATGCTCCTTGGAGTTTAGAAGAATGAGAGATGATCTTATTGAAACACAAGATTCTGAGTGGGCTCGACAGGGTCGATGCTGAGAGGATGTTTCCCTTCATGGGGAAATCTAGAACTAGGGGATAATGTTCCAAAATAAGGGCTCTCCCATTTAAGACTGGATTGAGGAGGAATTTCATCTTTCAGATGTTTGTTCATCTTTGGGATTCTCTACCCAAGAGAGTAGTGGAGGCTGGGTCACTGAATATATTTAAGGTCAAGTTAGACAGATTTTTGATCTACAAGGGAATCAAGGGTTATGAGGAGCAGACAGGAGAGTGGAGTTAAGGCTGCAAATACATCAGCCCATAACCTTACTGAATTAGGGAGCAAGACTCAAAGGGCAAACGGCCTACTCCTCCTATTTCGTATGTTTTTATTGGAACAGATACCACAATTATGATGGACTACATAGTCATAATGCAGGCACAATGTATGGAATTAGAGACAGTTTAGATCAGCATTGTCAGTTTATGGTGGGTGCTTGCAGGAGGGCAGCTGAAATCCAATAATTATTTATTTTCTTTAAAAGGATTCATTACAACAAAAGCACATGCAAGTGTCAGTGGTAGTGTGCAAGGACTACATGCAAGATTTGGTGGTTGGTTGATTTACCTTTGAAGTTCAAATCCATGAGGTGTGTATGAATTGGCACCAGCATGAAACCAGGACTCAAGTGGGTTATGTTGTTCACTGTACAGGAGACAGCTTGATTAATGGCCAATCTAACATTGTACATCAATACAATTGGGATAAATAATCAGAGTGGATTATAAATATCATCTTGAATATGTATCAGTTTTAGTGTCAATTGACATTCCATATGGACGTATTGTTGACTGATCAACTGTAAAAGTAACACAGATTTCACCTGGAATAAACTGACCAAGTTTTATTTTGTTCATGTTCTACAGATGACCTCATAAGCAAATATGTGAAAGAGTGAGAGAATTCATTTAAATCTATAAGTTGTATAAGTATACAAAGAAACATTGAGCCCATAAAGCTACCATTGTACACTTTTTATATGCAATATAAAAGTGAACTAAACAAAAACACATCTTTCAATTCTTACCCTAATTCTGAAGTGCAGCAAATTTACAAATAGCACCCTCACTTCAGACTTGGATTTCCCATCGATTCTTTGCATTATTTTCTCCATCACTGCTATTGCCAAACTGGTTACATAAACAGACCCTCAATTTTGCGTCAATTTGGAAAATTGATGTCAAATTAGAGTACTGTTTTGCTGCCATACTATAATATCACATCATAAATATGACAAATCATAGAAATCATCTGAAGCAAAGTAAATTACTGAGACGCTACTTTAATTAAAGACTAATTACTTCCCCCCCCTCCTGAATTTGGTCACATGCTGAAAGTCAGTTTCTTTTGATGCCTGCAGCTCTCTAATAACTTACGTAAGTTGTGACAGGTATTGGATCAGAAATTAGAGGGGGAACCGAGGCAGGAGTAGTTGTGTGGCTGACCCACAACATCTACACCAGGGAACTCTCTACACAAGGTTCAGCAGAGTTTTTATTTCTGCAATAATGGAATCTGACATTAATTTATGCTCACATTTAAAGAATAGCCACTTGGCTGAGGTAACTGAGGACATGCATGGAACAGTACTCAGTGTTAGGAAACCAGTGAATACTCAGTTAAAAAAAAATCTCTGCTTTTTAATTCATTACCTCTTCAGAATATGCCACACTTGACAAAGGTTTGGTTCCAAACATCCATGAAAGGTGATCTAGAATTGACCTCTGGCAGGTGGAAGAGGGACTCAGGTAAATTGCCTTTCAACTTCTTTCTCTTCCAAGTTGGTGACTTTGAGTCTTATTGTTACAGGTAAGTTCAGCAATCCAGTAATTCAAAGTGCTACGTCACAATGCAACCACTGGATTTTTTATTTAAAAATGAAAGTTTATCATAAAGACATGAAGACAAGAAGCTAGGCCATAAGTGCAGTTGGATGTGAATCTGTATAACTTGAGGCATGAACATACCAAACATTCTATTACCTTTAATACAGAGAGAAAATCCAAAAAACATAAAAGCATAACGCGAAGCGTGTGCAGTTAAAATTTAGATTGCCTGTACATTTCTGCAGCAAACTAATAAACCACTTATGTTTGAATGAATTGGAAATCCTGTAGCTGTGAGGGAAGATATCTCAAGAGCCCAGCTGTAACTGTTCTTCAGAATCGTTTTTCTCCTTTCATTCAGTTTCCTTTTAAAGAGGTAGAGAAAAAGAAGAAACCAAAATCCCCAAAATCCAAAAGGTAGTCATAGAAATTCTTTGCCCATTGTATGTATCACATCAGGAGAATTAATTTGGTTTGACTAACCATTGATCCTTTACAGCCTTTGTTTATTTGCTAAGTTAATCATTCATCATTGTAACTTGTTAAACATAAATTATAGGTTCAATTTATACCACCTGGAATATACAAACACACCCTGATCCCAAAAGTTCCAGAGCAACTACTAACAATGCGTCTGTTACACATATTATTTCCCAATTTGGGTACGAATCTCATTTTTGTAACAAAAGTGAAATACGAGGTATGCTGGAAATCTGAAGTCTCAATTCTGTGTTGTATGTAAATTGCATTACTTATAACTCCCTTCTAGAAAAGAGCCATTTCTCGAATACACTTTTCAATATGACACATACTTTCATCAGTTCACAAAAAGCAGCACTGAAACCACATGAAACAATTTCAGCTTTATACCATTTTGAACTACCAGCTTAAAAAGTGTTCCTTTCCTCACCAACTTCTGGAAAGGAGTGACACATGCTCATCACTTCCATATTGATTGGTAGCTACCTTGTGCCTTGCCCAAGCGACTATTCTTCTAGTACGAATGGAGACACCGTAGCTACAGGTGATCCTAACTTTGCCCAAGACCCAGACACTCTTGCTGACGTGGTCAATGGGTAGCAGCAATGTGAACTAGTCACTGAACACAGAATAGGGATCACATCTTGGATCTTACTTCCATTGTATGGGTCAAAAGCAAACCAAACAATGGTACTTATGCACTTGGGCACCAGTGATTCCTAATCCAGAAAGTTTACACTTCTTTTATACTGATAAATGAAACTGTGTTGTACAGTGGCTAGTGCAAGAAAGCAGGGGGTTGGACAGGATAGACACAACTACTTTGAGTAGTTTATAAAATAATTTTCTAATAAAATACAGAAAACCAACAGTGATTTATTTAAAATAAATTAGCCAGCTCAAAAATAAATATTTATAGATTTAATGGACTGGAGGCATTCTGATTAAGCTCAGGTCAGGCAGGATGCCACTTAATGAATGTTGTGTAGATACTTTGATGCTCAGGCTTTACCTTGCACTAATAAAACTTCTCCTTCACAACACTAACTGACTTGTTACAGATTGTTAATCATTGCCAATGTAACAGTTCCATGCAATTTAATTCCCAGTTTATATTACTGAACCACATCCAAGAAATGTGATTCTGCAATATGTGCTGGCCCCTGATGCCAAATATTCCCCGTTTATATCAAAGAGTGGATTTAGCAAAAATGAAACAGAGCACATTAGGGGAAGGTGCCAGGGGATTAGAAAGTGGCAAAAGTGACACCCTTGTTCAAAAAAGGGTGTAACTACTAACTGTAGGCCAGCCAGTTTAATAATCAGTGCTGGATATGGTTTTAGAAACAATAATCAAACATAGAATTAACTGGCACATGGAGGTGTACAAGTTAATTAAGTAGAACCAGCATGGATTTGTAAAAGGCTAAGTGTTTGACTAAATTAATTGAATCTTTTAATGAACTAATAGCAAAGATAGACAAAGGAAATGAAATGGATGTTGACTATATGGATTTTTAGAAAGCATTTGGTGAAGTACCATAAAAGGCTGGTTAACAAAGTTGAGGCTCATGGAATAGGAGGAGTCAGTGTAAGTTTGGATAAAAAATATGATTCAAGGACAGAAAACAGTGACTTGTGGTGAATGCTTGTTTTTCAGTCTGGAAGATGGGGGACAGCGGTGTTCACCAAAGGGCAGTACGGGGCCACTTTTTTTTTTATATCAATAAACAACTTGCATATTGAAAAATGGACTAAAATTTCAAAATCTGCCAATGATACCAAACTTGGAGGATAGTATCAGTCAGGTGCAAAAGGGCAATAAGGTAGTTAGCAGAATGGGCACACAAGTGGCAAATGGAATTTAATACAGAGAAGTGTGAGATGCTGCGTTTTCACAGAAGGGATAGAGAGAGGCAATATAGACCAAATGGCACAGTTCTGAAGTGTGCGCAGAGACAGAGGGGCCTAGGGGTTTTTGTGCTTAGATCTTTGAAGGTCGCAGAACATATTGAGAGAGCAGTTAGCAAAGCATATGGGATCTTGGACTTCATATAAAGTGGTATTGAGTAGAAAAGCAGATAAGTTATGCTAAACCTAAAGCTCTGGTTCGGCTCCAATTAGAGTATTCTGTCCAATTTTGGTCATCACACTTTAAGAAGGAAATATACAGGAAGTGGTGGGCAGGGGCAGAGAATGCGAGGAAGAGCTATGTGCCCTTAAGGGTGGTGGAAGCACAGACAATGAATAATTTCAAAAGAAAATTGGATAGGCAATTGAGGGAAATAAACTTGCAGAGCTACAGGAATAGAGCTGAGGAATATGACTTTTCCGCCAAATCCAGCATTTTCCCTTCACCCCCATGGCAGCATTCCGCAAGGATCGTTCCCTCCGACACACCCTGGTCCACTCCTCCATCACCCCCTACACCTCAACCCCTCCCACAGCACCTTGCCATGCAACTGCAGAAGGTGCAACACCTGCCCCTTTACTTCCCCTTTCGTCACTGTCCAAGGGCCCAAACACTCCTTTCAAGTGAACCAGCATTTCACTTGCATTTCCCTCAATTTAGTCAATTGCATTCGCTGCTCCCAATGCGGTTTCTTCTACATTGGAGAGACCAAACACAGACTGGGTGACCGTTTTATGAGAACACCTTCAGTCTGTCCACAAGCATGACCCAGACCTCCCTGTCACTTGCCATTTCAACACTCCACCCTGCTCTCATGCCCTCATGTCCTTCCTTGGCCTGCTGCATTGTTCCAGTGAAGCTCAACGCAAACTGGAGGAACAGCACCTCATCTTCCAACTAGGCACTTTACAGCCTTCTAGACTGAATAGAGTTCAACAATTTTAGATCATGAACTCTCTCCTCCATCCCCACCCCCTTTCAGATCCCTTTTTTCCAATAATTTATATAGATTTTTCTTTTCCCACCTATTTCCATTATTTTTAAATGCATTCCATCCATTGTTTTATCTCTACCTTTTAGCCTATTTCGATCCCTTCCCCCCACCCCACCCGGGCTATCTGTACCTTGCTCGCCCTGCTTTCTACCCTTAATTATCACATTCTTTAGATAACATCATCACCTTCAACACCTCTTTGTCCTTTTGTCTGTGACATCTTTTGGTTATCACCACCTATCACTGGCCCTCTATCCAGCTCTACTTGTCCCACCCTCCCCTTAAACCAGCTTAATCCAGAACAGGAGGGCCACAATCTTAAGAGATCAAGTAGCACATTTTCCACATAAAGGGTCGTGTAAATCTACAACTCTCTCTCCCAAAAGGCTGTGGAAGCTGGGTCAATTGAAATTTTCAAGACAGAGGTCAACACGTTTTTGTTAGGTAAAGGTATCATTTGAATCAAAAAATGGTAAATGGAGTTCACATATAGGTTAGCTATGATCTAACTGAATTGCAGAACAGACTTGAGGGGCTGAATAGTCTACTCCTGTTACTATGTAAGCAAGCTAGGGGATAGGAAACTCAAAAGCGTAAATGCTAACAGAGAATTCTAGTTTCTTCTTAATCAATTGCCAAAAACGGAATTATTGATCAATGAGTAGACCAAGGCTTGCTGATTCAACAGATTTGGGTTCATTTCCAGGAGTAGAGAACTCAATAATTTTTACTACTTTGAGGACTGGAGCTGAGATCTCTACTTAAGCTCCTCAGTCACTATTGACCTGTAATCGGAAGTCAATCTATATTCTATAGGTTGATGCTGAGAAATAAAAATTGAAGTACTGCTCAACCACTCTTTTACAAAAGAATGGGAATAGGAAAAAATTCACATACCCATTTTAGAAACTTTACTGTTTTCTGCATCTTTTCCCTAAAAAAAAAGAATTAAATCATTATGAATCCTTCATGCATAATTATAGAAAAAATGAATGTAGTTACTTAACATACAGTTGCACAACACAAACTAAATGTAAATTCAAAGAAGATATCCTAGAACAACCGCATATTGAATTGGAGTATAGAGCCTTGATGTTTGACAGTGTTTCAACAGATCTTTCCATTCCAAAGCCAAAAGGAAAAATATTTCTTTTGGATTTTCATGACCATACTTTATTTTGTTACGTAGCATTTTTATAAATCAATTCTCAAGATGTGGGAAAAGCCAATATTTATTGCCTATCCTTAGGTACCCCAGAGCAGTGGTTTGTTAGGCCACTTCAGGGTCCCGTAGATCTGAGACACATAGGCAAGGCCATGCAGGGACGGCAAGCTTCTTTTCTTAAAGGAAGTTAAAGCATTAAACCAGGTGGGTTTTTAATGTCACTTCATTGTCAATTTAATTGTTACCTACATTTTATTTTGAGGTTTTCTTTTTTGAAAAAAAAACACAAATTTTTCAAATAGCCTCAATAGAATCTGAACAAATTCTCTGAACTATCTGTGAAATTACTAGCAACCAGCAGCTGAAATAAACCACAATGCATCTGTACAGCATCTTAGGTATTGAACGACTGAAGTCCATATCTGCTGCCTGTTGTGACCATCTCTTGTTTGATTCTCAACTCACTGTTGCCTCTCGCTGAATTCCTGCCTGCAGAGGAGGGCTGGGTATCACTAGCATTTAGAAATGTTATTGTCTCTTTAATTACCAGACAAAAAAAGGCACTACACTAAAGCACAAAGACTGAGATGCATCTTGTTTCAGGTGTAAGATAAAGTTAAGAGATAATGCAGTCTGTCTCCAAGTGACATGTACCTAATAATTCCATAACCACATTAACAAACAGTGAAGCGATACATTCTATGATAAATGCAGGTTTGTTCTTTCTTCATGAATATATAAAAATGTCCTGACCAACTCACTACAAATCAGAAAGAGACCAAGAAAATTGCAACCTTCTTTTATCAACTATAATATAATTTAGCTATTTTTACATTCCTTGTGAGGTAGTATTTCGTAAATAAATGCAAAGAGAATGCAGCTCTTGTGTGCAAGCAGGAACTCAAATTTGTAAATCTATATTTGGTTGGATTATTTGTGTATCTCCTGTCCATAAAACTCATGCCTTGTTGTCATGGTGGGGGCGTGCAGAAAAAGAGAAAGAGCGAATGTCGTACAAGGTAAGTTATGTTATTAAACCAAAAGCAGTAAACTCAATAAGGGTAAGATTGAATGAATATTTAGTGGAAGAAAGATAAGTAAAGTAAAAGAAAAGCAGATAACTAAGCATGTTGCAAACATGAAGTTAGGGTGCAAGTCTGCTTGGTGTCGTGTGGTTCACCCAAGCATTACCTTGCATAATATTCAGAAATAGAAAGCCAAATATGAGAGAGAATGGAAGTTGGATACTGCACAAAGCTTGGGCTGCGGAACAGAGAATTTATTGCAATTTAGGTCCAAGGAATAGATAGGATTGAAGTCTGAAGGAGGAAATTAAAATAATGCTGGGTTTAATAAGTTAGGCATAAAGTAGTGTATTGTGTGACTCAGGATGTGGATACTGTCCAGAAAGCTGGAAAGAGAAAAAAAATACAGAAGCCAATTCTTTCTTAATGAAGCCTTTTAAAAAAAATAATTCAATTTATTTATTTTTCAAGCAGCAACTGCATATACTTGTAACTCAACAGCTGGTGCAGAAATGAGAAACCAGATGTTCACAGGTGTGGCCAGGAGATTCCTGATACCCACATTATCCAGTCCCATTAAACCACTTTTAAGCTAAACCCAGTATCCGACTTGTATAGTTCATGTAGGGACAACATGCTATTCTTTACCCACCAAAGGATATTTTAAGACCAGAAGGACCATCAATGCAGAGAATCACAGTTTCCCCAGTGTGCAATAACTTTCTGTCCAGGGAAGGCATTTTCTTTACAGGAAATTACACCCCTATTCCAGTTACATCATGTATCTAAGGGCAGGAGGATGTGGTTTCAGTAGTAATCAGTAACTGACTGTTGTAGGCAGATTTGCCCACCTTAAATTATACACAAGTTTCCCTTTGTTAGCTACAACACATGAAAAGAAAGTATCAGAGAGAAAAGATAAACAGAATTATTGACACTGGAAATTACTGACTTCAACGGTAGACTGACCTACTAAATTATTCTGAGGATATCTCATTATCTCAACCCACAATTAATGTTTTACTTGGTAAAATTCCTGGTAGTAGCTGCCAAGATAGTCAATGCCTAATGGAGGCATAGAGCCTAGAAAGGTACTGGTTCATTTTCCAGAGTGGGTCATATTAACTCATCTCAAGCAAGTCTGTAGGGGCTCTACAATGCAGAGTGGTCTAATCAGCAGCCCTTAAAGGAATTGCTGGAAGCTAGCCCAAAGGACACTGCAAGCATGATGCTTCAATGCAAGAATTTTAGCGCACTTCACTTCCCCATCCTCAATCACCTGCTCCTCCATTCATTAAATATTTCTGACTTAGCACTGCAGAGGAAATGCTGGATTTCTCACCTCAATAGTGGTCAGCTCTTAAAGCACTCATTGCTTACATTTTAATGAAGTCTCACCAACAAAATTGCCTATGCTTTCTGCCAATATTATTGGTTGGGTTAAATGGACACCCAACTGTCTGCATAATCTGTATCCAAAACAAAAATCAACTCCATCATGCTGACAGGCACCTCACCAATTTGGGGTGGGGTGGAGTGAGGCAAAATAAATCCAGTGGATCCTCTGCAGAGCTCAGAGATTTCAAATAAATGAGGGGGTAGGTATTTGGGATTGCACTAAAATTGTGTTCTATTTTGTATGCGTAATCGAAGATGATGATCAAGAAGGAGATCCATGGAGAGGGTAAAGAAGATAATGATAGCTAGAACAAAAAGTTTTATTTGTGAGGAGAGATACTAGGGCTCTTCCATTAGGAGACCAAAAGAAGTGTGCAAAATTATCAGGGGTTTTGTTAGTAGGAACCTATGGGAATTACAGTGACAGTACTCGATTTTCCATGATGCAAGAACAGCAGAATTGTTTCACAGAATTCCGATGTCATGGAGGAAAGGGAAAATAGCAATGTCACAGCACCATCTCTTGAAGAGGAAAGGAAGTCAAAAGAGTATTTTCATTCAAGGTGATTTCCCATGCCGTAAAACATACATCTTCAAAAGTATGATTTCTGCTGCCCAGCCACTCCATGATCCCCAGCGAAATCAATGAGTGGCCGGACAGATGAATGGTGAGGAAACAATGCCTGACAAGGTGATGATCTGCTAGCTAAACAAACTATACAGGATAATTAACTGGTGGCAATTTTTCAAATAATTAATGGGAACATGATTTGATCATAATTCCCCCAGGCTTTGCTTCTCCTTCCATCTGTCTCCACCAAGTCCTGACTCCATCATTCAAAAAAAAATCTACAGCTACTTCTTTCTATAGGCTTTTTACGTATATTTGCTTATCAATATTAAATATAATTTCACTTCTACAGTTGGAATATTAAAAGCTTCCCGTGGTCTGTCAAGTCCTGATGGGATTAGATGTTCAAATAGTGTAAAAGTAGTTCATCTCTCATCCTGCTCATGAAATTTAATTCTGCTTCTGCTGCATTTTTATGTAATCTTGCAAATTAATACAATGGTTACATCGGGGAATTATACGTATTTGCTGACTTGCACACATTTATTAATTTCTCGCCAGTCCCACAATAGGAAACATTTGCTAAAGATGAATTCAACATTAAGTTTCCAAAAAAACAAAGTAGGAGAAGTAGGCCATTCTGCCCCTGAATTTGCTCTGCCATTCAATAAGATCATGGTTGATCTGTTAGTGTTTCAAGTTCTACATTCCCATCTACCCATGATAACCTTTGATTGCCTTGCTTAACAAAAATCTATTGACCTCTAATATTCAGTGACTGCTTCCACTGCCTTCTGAGGCAGTGTTCCAAAGTTGCACAACCCTCAGAAAAAAATTTCTCCTCATCTCTGTCGTAAAATAGTGACTCCTAATTTTAAAACAATGCTCCCCTTAGTTCTGGATTCACCCACAAGAGGAAACATTCTTTCCATGTCCACCTTGTCAAGATCATTCAGAATCTTATATACTTCAAGTCACCCCCCACTCCACCACTCTTCTAAACTCCAGTAGAAACAAGCCCAGCCTATCCTCATAAGACAACCCGCCTCCAAAACATTTACATCCTTCCTTAAAAAAGGACAAGTTTGAAAAGAAGGCAAAATCACAAGCCAATATATTTAAGTTTAGGTAAGGCTGACTTAGAAGGGATGAGGCAGAAAGTGACCGCAGTAGACTGTACTGAGCTAATGTTAAAAATAGTATTTCGTTTAATAACTCCCCCAAAACAGGTTCTACAAATGTAATTAAGCAACCCTGGTCAACCAAAGAAGTGAAGTATATTATAGAACTAGACTGCTTATATAAAGTCAAAGGACAGTGAAGATCCCACGAACTGAGAGAGATATAGGGCTGAATTTCTTTTGGTCACAATGACCCTGAGTCAGCATATTGCCGGTGGCAGCGATTTAAGAGACTGCCATCAAACTGCCATCCAGTTGAGGACAGCAGCCACATCCAAGAGTTGACAGCGCAATCAGAGAGCTGCCAGCACAACAGCACCACCACAGGCAGTGGCCAGTGTTGAAGCTGCAGCTCCATGGAAGGGTGCCTCAATGATGGGGTTCCCTCAAAGGCAGGTAAGGAGGATTAGGGGAAGTCAAAGCCAAACAGGCAGGCAAAAACTGCTAACTCTAAACCACTTGAAAACGTCAAAACAGAGATGAACTGGTTTTCATTAACCAACAGTAACACGGGTTACTGAACCAAGGTGGGTAAATGGAGTAATGGAGTCACATTCTAACCGAATGATGGAACAGGCTCAATGGCCTAAATGACCTACTCCTGTTTCTATGATGAACAAAGATCTTATAATAGATTACTGAACTGTACAGCATCTGAAGCATATGTCAAAATGAAAATTTCTCTCTAATTCTTGGCTTTTAAGATGTTACCTCTGGGTTTAAACATTATTTAGAATAGTAATAACATTGCATTGGGCATTTGTGACATGAGAAGAATAGAATTGTTGAAACTTCCAACACAGAAAGTGGCCATTCAAAACATCATGTCTGTGCAGACTTTTTCAGTAATGCAAATAGGCCCACTCACCCACCTTTCCCCCATATCCCTGCCAATTTGTGAATTCATTTCTATACATGAACAGTCTCCCGCTTGCAGATTCATTTTAGAGATAGTTAAACTTGCATTTGTGAATATTGAAGAGGTTGCTTACAATTATTTTCTTTTGCTACTGTACTATTGCATATTGCACCTTAAGTCAGGTTTATACACCTTTTCAGCCTGGACCTCTGCCTGTATTTCTCTCAGTGCCGCCAGTTGCTCCTGCAGGGCCCTTATTTCCTCTTTCTTCCGCCTCTCTGCCTCTTCTGCAGCTGCCTTTTTGTGTGCCTGGTAGAAACATGCAGCCAAGTGAATAATTTTAAAAAAGCTTATTCTTTGTGCATCTGTGTTAAATTTCTCACACAGCTTTGCAATAGCCTCTTTATTAAATAAACTTTAATGCAACATCACTCATTCCTCTTTTACCAAAGTGAGATATTTAAAATTAACTGTCACTCCATTTACACTATTTAAGACTTGTTCACAAATTGACATAAGCATTTCCTTCATGAGTTTCAGAGTTCATTTTGTTGCAACATTAAATAAACCTTATTTCAATGAAGCCTTTGGGACAGAATTTTTCCATTTCACACATAAATAACCAAGAAAATGTGCACAAACTTGTGAAACCAGGTCTATTGTTATGAGAAATTATCCATATAAATTAGTTTCCTTGAAAGTTAGATATTTCCTGTTCAATGAATACTATTTTTCTGAATAGTTTGGGGAGTAGATAAATAAAACACCAGTGCAAGGAAGTATAGCGCCATCACAGTGAAACTTACTCGCTGCTCGGCTTCTGTTGGCCTCCCATCTATTTTCGCAAACCCATCAAAAAGTGATTTGTATAGCACATTCCTGCGTGTATTTGCGTCATCAGGTGGAAGGTAGTGCAAAATGGCACCCCTGTGTTGTCGATACATGTAAAGGACAATCCGTACAGCTGTATCTCTGACTTCGGATGCAGTATGTTCCAAAGCTCCTGCTGCAAACTTACATAAAATGTAATAAATTTTTTAAAATTCTGAACATTGGATTTCTTGAATTTTGTATAAAAGGTATAAGAAAGAAATATACGCACACGTATCAAATACAACCCAACATAAAAATTCCAAAGTAAATGTTTGAAAAAAGAGATTATTTTAATTAACCTCTTTTAGATCAGCTAAAACCCCATGAACTGGACAGCTAACGGTGTGAAGCTGCCTACAGGGAGCTCTTTGTCAGTTACAGGGAGATTTCTTTCCCAAATGCCTTGCTAAAAACAGGCTGTTGGAACATGTATGAATGAAAATCAAGATGATTCAAACTGATTCTCCTTCTCTTCCTGTACAAACAACCTCGCCTTCAGTCAGTGGCAAATCTGGGACAGCATGATGCAAGGGAAGGACAAGTGAGATTAACAAATGCAAATGAATAGATTACCACTTAAGTATATAGTCCACAAATAAGCTATCAAAAACTTCAATTTATTTTACAATTCTATTTAAGGATTAGCAAAAATCCTAAGGACATAGAAAATAGGAGCTGGAGTAGGTCATTCAGCCCTTCAAGCATGCTCCACCATTCAAAATGATCATGGTTGATCCTCTATCTCAATGCCATACTCCCACTCTCTTTCCATACCCCTTAACACCTTTAGTGCCTAGAAATCTATTTCCTTCTTAAATATATTCAGTGACTTGGCCTTCACAGCTTTCTGTGGTAGAGAATTCCACAGGTTCACCATCCTCTGAGTGAAGACATTTCTTCTTAACTCAGTCCTGAATGGCCTACCCAATATGCTCAGACTGTGAACCCTTGTTCTGGATGCCCCCAGCCATGGGAAATATCCTCCCTGTATCCAGTCTGTCCAGCCCTGCCAAAATTTTATACGTTTCAATGAGATCCCCTCTCATTCTTCTAAACTCTAGTGAATACAGGCCTAACCGACCCAATGACTCCTCATGTGACAATCCTGCCATCCCAGGAATCTGTCTGGTGAACCGTCTGATTCGCTGCACTCCTCTATGGCAAGTATATCCTTTCTTAGGTAAGGAGACCAAGACTGCACAAAATACTCCAGATGTGGTGTCACCAAGGCCCTGTATAACTGCAGCAAGCCATCACTGCTCCTATACTGAAATCCTCTTGCAATGAAGGCCAAAATACTATTTGCCTTCTTAACTGCTTGCTGCACCTGCATGCTTGCTTTCAGTGACTGGTGAACAAGGACACCCAGGTCCCTCTGTACATCAACACTTCCCACTCTATTACCAACCAAAGTGGATAACTTCATACTTATCCATGTTATATTGCATCTGCCATGTAATTACCCACTCACCACTTGTCTAAATCGACCTGAAGCCTCTTTACATCCTCCTCACCATAACATTCCCACCTAGTTTTGTGTCATCAGTAAACCTGAATTGCAGTACCCCACTAGTCACCACTGGCCACTCTGAAAAAGACCCATTTACTCCTACTCTATCTCCTGTCCGTCAACCAATTCTCAATCCATTCCAATGTATTACCTCAATCCCATGTACTTTAATTATTCACACTAACCTCTTATGCAGGACTTTATCAAGAGCCTTCCGAAAATCCAAATACACCAAACCAACTGGTTCTCCCTTATCTAGTCAACTAGTTACATACTTAAAAAACTCCAGCAGGTTTGTCAAACATGACTTCCCTTTCATAAATCCATATTGATTTGTCTAATCCTGTTGATATTTTCTAAGTGTCCTGTTATCACATCCTTTATAATAGACTCTAACATTGTCCTTACTACTGATGATAGGCTAACCGATCTATAATTCCCTGTTTTCTCCCTCCCTCCTTTTTTAAATAGTGGGGTTACTTACATTTACCACCCTCCAATCTGCCAGCATGTTTCAGAATCTACAGAATTTTGGAAGATGACAGCCAACGCATCCACTATTTCCATGGCCACCTCCTTTAGTAATCCGGGATATAGATTATCAGACCCAGGGGATTTATCGGCTTTCAGTCCCATTAATTTCTCCAGCACTTTTTTTTTTTTTACTAATGCTAATTTCCTTCAATTCCTCCTCCTCACTAGACCCTTGATTCCCTAGCCTTTCTGGGAACTTATTTTTGTCTTCTTCAGTGAAGACAGAGCTAAAGTAGTTGTTTAATTGCTCTGCCATTTCCTTGTTCTTCATTATAAATTCTCCCATTTCAGACTGTAAGGGACCTACATTTGCCTTCACTAATCTTTTTTACATACTTAAAGAAACTTTTATACTCTGCTTTTATGTTCCTTACAAATTGATTCTCATACTCAAATTCTTGGTCCTCCTTTGCTGAATTCTAAACTGCTCCCAATCCTCAGGCTTGCTACTTTTTCTAGCAACTCTGCATGACTTTTCTTTGAATCTAATACTATCCTTAATTTCTTTTGTTAGTCATGGTTGGGCCGCTTTACCTGTTGTGTATTTGCAGCATTAAGGAATGTATAGCTGTTGCAATGCATGCATTCATTCCTTAAATATTAGTCATTGTCTATCCACCGTCATGCCTTTTAATGAACTTCCCCAATCTATCATAGCCAGCTCACCCCCCATACCTTTGTAGTTCCCTTTGTTTAGATTTAGGACCCTGGTTTCGGATCGGACTACTTCACTTTCTATCCTCATGAGGAATTCTATTATATTATGATCACTCTTCCCCAAAAGACCCCAAAGAACAAGGTTATGAATTAACCCTTTCTCATTGCACAATACCAAATCTAGGATAGCCTGTTCCATCGTTGGTTCCTCAACGTACCGGTCTAAAAAACCATTTTGTATGCACTCCAGGAATTTATCTGCCACAGTATTACTGCCAATTTGGTTTGCCCAATCTATGTGCAGATTAAAATCACCCATGATTGCTATAGCACCCTTGTTACATGCATCTTTAATTTCCTTTGTTTAGTGCCATCTCCTACCTTACCACTACTGACAAGAGGCCTACTGACAACTCCCACTAATGGTTTCCACTTCTTGTTGCTTCTTAGCTCTACCCAGATTGATTCTACATCTAGATTTTCTGAGCCATTATCCTTTCTCACTACTGCACTGATTTCATCCTTAACTAACAATGCCATCCCACCTCCTTTTCCTTTTTGCCTGTCCTTCCTAAATATCGAATACCCTTGAATATTCAGTTCCCAATCTGGTCACCCTGCAGCTACATCTCCATAATCGCAATCATTTCGTACCCATTTGCCTCTATTTGTCTTACTGCGAATGCTCCGTACATCCAAATGCAGTGCCTTTAGATTTTCTTTTTCACATTTTTTTGTATTATGTCTCTATTTGCCACTGCCCTCTTTTGCTCTGCCTTCCACTTTTGATTTCCACTTTTCGGTCCTTCATTTCTATCCTTGTTTCCCTCTCTTGTATCTCACCGCTCAGGTTCCCAATTCCTCTGCCACTGTAGTTTAAACCTCCCCAAAGTACTAGCAAGTACCCCTGCAAGGATATCCATCCTGCTGCTGTTGGGGTGCAACCCGTCCAGCTTGTACAGGTCCCATCTTTCCCAGAATCAGTCCCAATGCCTCAGGAGTCTAAATCCCTCTCTCCTACACCATTTCTCCAGCCATGCATTCATCTGGTCTATTCTCCTATTCCTATGATTTTGCTAGCATGTAGCACTGGGAGTAATCCTGAGATTACAATCTTGGAGGTCCTGCTTTTTAATTTATTTTTTAGCTCCCTATATCCTGCTTGCAGGACCTCATCCCTCTTTTTACCTATGTCGCTGGTTCCAATATGGACCATGACCTCTGGCTCTCCCATGACCATGACCCTCCCTCTTCAGAATGTCCTGAGCCACTCAATGACATCCTTGACCTTGGCAGCAGAGAAGCAACATACCATCCTGGTGTCACGTCTGGACAGAATTATTCAAAATATAGCAACAGTTGGTTACACTGTGTTCAAGAAAAAAATGAGGAGTGGTAGCAGTATTGATTAAGGAGAATATTAAGGTGCTGGAGAAAGAGGACATCCTAGAGGGCTCAAAGTCAGAATCTAATTGGTTAGAACTAAGAAACAACAGAGGTACCAGGTGTATGCTATAGGCAACCAAATGGTGAGAAAGATACAGAGCAAATAAATTGCAAGGAAAAACTATAGACAATTTATAATAGGTGACTTGAATTATCCTAATATAGACTTGGGTATTAAGACTTGGGTGTAAAGGGCAGAGAGGGGCAGAAGTTTCTGAAACATGCTCAGGAGAATTTTCTTCCATCAGTTATGTTCTCAGTCCAATATGGAAGGGAGAGTTGCTAGATCTGGTTCTGGAGAATAAGGTGGGTCAAGTGATCACAGTAGTATGAGGGATAGGTTAGCTATGGAAAAGGATAAGGAGTAATCTAGAGTAAAAATAATTGCTTGGGGGAACACCAATTTCAGTGTGGTGAGAACAGATCTGGCTCAGATTGGCAAAAATTAACAGGCAAAACAATGTAACAGAACAATGGGCTACCTTGAAGGAGGAGATGGTTTAGGTACATTCCCATGAGGGGGAGGCGTAGAACAAAAAAAGAATTCCCTGAATGACGAAAGAGATACCAGAAAAAGGGTGAATATAAAAAGTGAGAAAATAAATAAGCTTAGTAAAGGGAAGAGGTTGGCAGCTAACAAAAGGGAATCCAAAAGTCTTAATTTGATAAAGTGCTAGAAAGTTCATCAGTCTCCAGGATGTGATCAGATTCATCTAAAGGTGGAAAACAAAAGGTGGAAATTGCAGAGTTATTGGCCATAATCTTCCAGTCCTCCTTAGATGCAGGTATGGTAGCAGAGCATTGGAGAGCTGCAAATGTTACACCCTTGTCCAAAACACTCAATGGGCCGAATGGCCTACTTCTGCTCCCACGTCTTATGGTCTTATGATATAAAAGTTGGAAGTATTGTGAACTGTGAAAAGGATAATGACAGACTTCAAGTGGACATAGGCTGGTGGAATTGGCAAGATGTGGCAGATAAGTTCAATGCAGAGAAGAGTGATACATTTTGATAGGAAGCATGAGGACGGGAAATATGAAAGGATACAATTCTAAAGATGTTGCAGGATCAGGGGGACTTGGGGATATATGCACACATATCATTGAAGCAGGCTGGGCATGTTCAGCCAATGGTTAATAAGGGATACAAGATTCTGGGCTTTATAAAAAGAGGCACTGAGTACAAAAGCAAGTTGTTATGGTGACCCTTTCTAAAACACTGATTCAGCCTCAACTGGAACATTATGTCCAATTCTGGGCATCACACTTTAGGGAGGATGGGAACATCAGTATTAGAAGGCATGTAGAAAAAAATTTAGGAGAATGGTTCTGGGTATGAGGGACTTCAGTTACATGGACAGATTGGCAAAGCTGAGGCTGTTCTCTTTAGGTGGAGAAGGTTAAGAGCAGATTTGATAGAGGTATTCAAAATGACGAGTGGTATCGGCAGAGCATTCCATTGGCACAAGGGTCAAGAACCAGAGGACACTGATTCAAGTTGAATGGAAAAAGACCAATTGCAACTTGAGGAAAAACTTTATGCAGAGAGAGCACTGTCAGAGAATCTGATGGAGACAGAGTCTAGAAAATCGTTCAAAAGAGAATTAGATAAATATCTAGAAAAAAATTGCAAGGCAACAGGGAAAAGTCACGGGACTGGGAATAATTAAGTTGTTCTTGTAGAGAACCGATGGACACATATTGGGTCGAATGGCCTCCTGTGTTGTAACCATTCAATGATAAAAATATGAAGTCTTTGGAGATTACACCAATAGTTCCGCTACTGTTGTTTTGTTAAGATTGAAGTCACCCATGGAACAAATAAAAACATTACAGCAAAGCCTGTTTAATATTTTGTGACCAGTTGGCAAGGAAAAGTTAACAGGCAATTCTTATACTCTCAATACGTTATACAGAAATATGCAGTCCAGTAATGCTGCCTAAGAACCTTCTCAGCATATTATGATCCTTGACCAAGCCCCCAAGTTTTTAGTAAGATTCAGTTCAGGGCCAATAACCTCTCATTTAAAATGGACAAAGTTTGAGAATCAAGACACTTTCTAAGAGAATAAAACCACAAAATTCCATTGTTTTGAACAAATAAAAATAAGCTTTACAAAGTCAGAAAGATGAAACAATTTACAATACCTATCTTATACTATTAACATTCAGGGTTAAGGAGGTATATGTGGTTGAACACAACATTGCACACTAAATGGCAAAGGTGACCAAGAAAGTCCATGGGATTTCTCACAACCTACCCTGACACCAGTAACAGAGTCAACCAATCTCACCGAAATTCACTCTCTCGGGATACCAATCTTCACCTTCGAAGGTGTCACCCTCCAACTCGGATGGCTTCAACAATAGCCCACCTCGCAGGATTTCAATCCCATCTCCAGAGGTTCTGTTCCCCGGGATTCCTGAGTATGCACTCAAGCACCAACTCACAAACACAACTTTAGATCTTTGGCCGCTGCAAGCAGAACACAACTGCTCTAGAGGGGTACCTTTGCCCCAACGGCCCACAGCATGGAGTCACCAACTTTCTGTTGCCTTCTTGGATCTTCAGGGCTTCCCCTGAGCCTTCTTCAATTACCAGGGCTTCCCTGAACCCTCTTCACTTAACTACATCTGCTAACCACAGCCCTCTTCTTACTTTTTAACCTAACCGGGATTTCTTCCTGCCCCTGTCCGGGACTCTTCTTTTGGGACCCCTCCTTGTTCCCTGCCTGAGGCGCTCCATTCCCGATCACCCGACAGGGTTTACCCAACGTCTTCCATTTCTGTGCAGGCATGTCGGGTCCGTTCTCGGCCCAATAAATTTAAAGATGCAGATCTGCACATGTGCAGCCTACTCCTGGTTTGCGCATGTGCAAAAACTCTGAGGCCTGTTGAGACTTGGAGTTCCTAACTTCTTGACCAGGGAAGAGGTCAAGTCGAGCTTTCATAACAAGCAACTGTACACAAGGCTCATCAAGGGACCTGAAGTGTTGCTATTTCCAGGCACTTATAATTGTTGTTTTCAGTGAGGAACAAGATGCAATTGGGCATGTAAACAGTTGTTTCTGGATGAAATGGCACGATAACCAGCAACTTTGAAATTGAAATGATTAATGGCAAGGGACCACCCATTTTAAACATGCATATATTAAGCAGTGGGGACTGTTTACAGCAAAGGGAAAAATGTTGTCTAACTGAGATAGAGAGAAATATCGAAATGGAGGCAGAGCTGTGCTAGATCTGGATATCCCTTTGTTATATGCCCCGCATTAAACATTTTTAAAAATTTATTCTTTTACAGGGTGTGGGCATCACTGGCTAAGCCATCATTTATTGCCCAGCTCTAACTGCCTTTGAGAAGGTGTGGTGAGCCTGTTTCTTGAACCACCGCAGGTCATAAACTGTCAGGACACTCGCGCAGTGAGAGCTTGGACCAGTGACACTGAAGGAACGGCAATATATTTCCAAGTCAGGATGGTGAGTGACTTGGCGGAGAACTGGCAGGTGGTGGTGTTCCCATGCAACTGCTGCCCTTGTCCTTCTAGGTACTAGAAGTCCTGGGTTGGGAAGAGGCTGTCAAAGGAAGCTTGGTGAGTTCCTGCAGCGCATCTTGTAGATGCCACTGTATATCGGTGGTGGAGAGAGTGAACGTTTAAGGCGGCGGATCGAATGCCAATCAGTTCTAAAAGCCACATCTTCTACACCTATTATGAAATCACAGGATTTTACACTGTGCCCTTACACTATGCCCTTTTCACCAATTCCCAAATCTTGTAAATACAGTGGAAATGAGAAGCAAGCATGTGGATATACCGTACCACCTCGGTTTTTTTCCCCTCAATGGCCTGGACATGTGTAGAAAACCACAATGCTTCAAATGTCTTCAAGCCAAGCAGCTGAAATTTTGCTTGATATGGTGTGCCCATGGAGACACGTTCTACTCCTACATCCAGAGAGCCTAGATGCTGGTTAGCAGTACCAGATCTTAGAACCGTCAATATATACTGGCTTTGCCACAGTTTAACTCCCTATTACTGTGCAGCTTGCATGTTTATTTGGAGCTCAGATGGAAGAATCACAGCTCACAGTGATAAATGCCATTTATTTAAATCAGGCAAGCTGATCAATAAGACTGTCTGGGACACTGTTGACTCGCCAGAATCAATTTTTCCTCATTTTTGGTTTCAACTGATCACGTTCAAGGGGTTGGCAAACAGAGAAAACCATAAGCAGACACTGAATCACTTCATTATGCAATACACCACATAGAGAACTGAGCAATGTTAATCCAGCCTACCTAAATATGAGGCAAATTATGGAGCTAGAAATAAAATTTGTGTACAAAATTTATTCAAATCGCAATGAATATTGTAATTATGCACTTTTTTCTTGAAGCTAATCTTCCAAAGAAGGAGTTTTATTTACAAGAACAACTGATATTTATATAGGTCTTTAATGCAATTAAGCATCCCAAGGTGTTTCAGAAGGGCATTGTAAAACAAAATATGACACCAAGCCACATAAGGAGATACAAGGTCAGATGACTGAAAGCTTGGTCAAAGACATAGCTTTCGAGGTGTGTTTTAAAGGAGGAAAGTGATGCAGAAAGGCAAGCAGGTAGGTGTATGGCGGGTACTTCAGAGCTTTGGGCCTAGCAGCTGAAGACACGGTCACCAAGGATGGGTCAATTATAACTGGAAATGCATAAGAAGCCAGAATTAGATGAGTGCAGATATCTCAACCGTGGGGCTTCAGGAGATTGCAGAGATCGGGAAGGGTGGGGCCATGGAGGAATGTGAAAAGAAGCATGAGAATTTTAAAATCAAGATGAGTAAAGTACAAACAGAAAAGTTGGCAGGCTTATACATGACACCTAAAAAAATATTTTACTGTACTGCTTTGCTTATATTAATTGCTACAATGAATTTAAGAAGTATTTGGATGTGCACTTGTGATGCCATAGCATACAAGGCTATGCCCTAGTGCTGGAAAATGGAATTAGAATAGTTAGGTACTTGTTTGACTGGTGCAAGCTCGATGGGCCGAAGGGCCTTTTTCTGGGCTGTAGACCTCTATGATTCTAAGGGTCCTCAATGACATCCTACAACATAAATGGAGAGCCAATATAAATAGCACATATGCGTAAATGCATTCCTGATTGGAAGTTTTAGATATAGTAAGTCCCATTTCCTTTTGTATTCTTGTTCCCTCCATGGCCATGTCCTTCGCCTCCCCCAAGTAACTGCAATTTAAAGATTTATTAGTAAGCAGATCAGAGTGGCATTGTGCAGTACAACACAGCTAAGAATCCAATGTCACACAGCAGAACAAATTTATGCTCCTGCCTTTGCATGTTACTTTGAACAAAATTGAAGTTAGAAAATAAATAGTGTGCACTAAATTTGGCAGGACAGTTCATGTCAAACCCATTAATGATATTCCATCATTGAAAAAATATTTTTCCTTTATTTTCCTTTAATTCTTTTGCAGCATGCACAACTATCTATTTTATAACTGCATCCTGGGAGGTGTGGAGAAAAATTGGTTTACGGGCCAGTTACCATTTCTGTGACAATATACAAGAGGAGTAGTAAAAAATGTGCTTCTGAAAGAAGCAGGTATTGAGTTATGCAGAGCTTAGTTCCTCCTTCTCTAATAATTTTGCAGGCCCATAGCATTCCATCACTGTCCTAAACTGACATCAGTTTTCTTACATGTACATCACATCTACTTTTGACAAAGGTGTACTGGAATTTTAAAACTATATCTGTGTTCTGCAGTTCAATATTACAATACAACAACGTACTTCAAAGTAAGAGAATCGTGCTTATTTGCTAAAAGAACATTTTTTTTGTTTATTCTTTACACAGGATATGAGCGTCACTGGCCAGGCCAGCATTTACTATCCATTCCTGAAAAGGTGGTGGTAAGCCACCTTCTTAAACCACTGCAGTCTATGTGGTGTAAGTACGTCCACAATTCTGTTAGAGAGTGAGTTCCAGGATTTTGACCCGGCAATAGTGAAGGAACGGCAATATAGTTCTAAGTCAGGGTGGTGTGTGGCTTGGAGGGGTAACTTGCAGGTAGTGGTGTTCCCATGCATCGGCTGCACTTTTCCTTCTAGGCAGTAGAAGTTGTAGGTTTGTAAGGTGCTGAAGGATCCTTGGTGAATTGCTGCAGTGCATCTTGTAGATGGTACACACTGCTGCTACTGTACATCGATGGTTGAGGGAGTAAATGTTGAAGGTGGTGGATGGATATCAGTCAGGCAGGCAGGCTGCTTTGCCCTGGATGATGCCAAACTTCAAGTGTTGTTGGAGCTGCACTCATCCAGGCAATTGCAGAGTATTCAAGCATACTGCTGACTTGTGCCTTGTAGATACTGGGCAGGCTCTGGGGAGAAATCACACCTTTGATCTGCTCTTGTAGTCACAGTGATTCAATGGCTGGTCATCCAGTTCAGTTTTTGCTCAAAGATAACCCCCATTATGTTGATAGTGGGGGGCTCAGCAATGGTAATGTCACTGAATGTCATGAGGAGATAGTTAGATTTTCTTGTATTGGAGATTGTCATTGCCTGGCATTTGGGTGGGACGAATGTTACTTACCACTTGTCAGCCCAAGCCTAAATATTGTCCAGGTCTTCCTGCATATGGACACTTTTCACAACCACCGGATGCCTCAAAGCACTTTACAGCCAATGAAGTACTTTTGAAGTATAGTCACTGTTGTAGGAAAAACAGATGCCCAATGGCAGGTAAATAAGAAACCTAGCGTCCAAGTAACACAGGGAATAAACCATACAGACTCGGCAGGTGCTGGGTCAAATGGCTGCTTCAGTATCTTTATGCCAGGTATGACTCCATCCAGTGAAGAGTTTTCCCCCAGATTCCCACTGACTCCAGTTTTGCAGGGGCTCCTTGATGATGTACTTGGTCAAATGCTGCCTTAATGTCAAAGGCAGTCACTCTCACCTGTGAGTTATCTGAACCACACAGTCCAAGTCAGTCTGTGCTACTGATTTCAGTGGAGGTGACCCTATTATTAGTAAGGGGGAAAACTGTCCAAGGATCCTGCTCTTGATGTCCAACAATCTATTTAAAAGGTGGAAGAGTGGACTTGAGACAAGGGTAGGATCAGCTGCAATGCCCCATGTGCCTGCTGATATTCTCTGTCAAAAGTCGTGAACAGGAGCTGCTTGTGTGAGGTACCAGATGGCACCTTCTACCAAAAAACATCTCAACACTTCAAGAAAAGGGAGGATAGCTAAATGGGAAAGTCATAAGCTCAAAACAAAAACAAAAATAAAAATACCTGGAAAAACTCAGCAGGTCTGACAGCATCTGTGGAGAGCAATACAGTTAACGTTTCGAGTCCGTATGACTCTTCAATAGAACTCAGGAAAAATAGAAGAGAGGTGAAATATAAGCTGGTTTAAGGGGGGGTGGGACAGGTAGAGCTGGATAGAGGGCCAGTGATAGGTGGAGATTGCCAAAATGATGTCATAGACAAAAGGACAAAGAGGTGTTGACGGTGGTGATATTAGCTAAGAAATGTGCTAATAGGTGACATTAAGGGTAGAAAGCAGGACGAGCAAGGTACAGATAGCCCTAGTCGGGGTAGGGTGGGGGGAAGGGATCAAAATAGGCTAAAAGGTAGAGATAAAACAAATACATTTAAAAATATTGGAAATAGGTGGGAAAAGAAAAATATATATAAATTATTGGAAAAAAGAGGGATTGGAAAGGGGGTGGGGATGGAGGAGAGAGTTCATGATCTAAAGTTGTTGAACTCAATATTCTGTCTGGAAGGCTGTAAAGTCATAAGCTCAATGGGTCTGCTACTGCTGCACTTGTTCCATTCCTTCCTCTTCTACATTAACTTAGGTACATTAGAGTATTTAGGAAAATACCTACACTGACTTTCTTTGTGCTCTCAGACTACTCTTAAATAACCTACACTGATTTAAGAATTAACGGGTTTGTGTAAAAAAGTCAAGAAGAACCAGAATGATTAACATAGCACTTTTCACAACTACTGGGTGCCTCAAAGCACTTTACAGTCAATGAAGTACTTTTGAAGTATAGACACTGTTGTATTGTAGGAAAAACAGATGCCCAACGGCAGGTAAATAAGACACCTAGTGTCCAAGTAACGCAGGGAATAAACCATACAGACTAGGCAGGTGCTGGATCAAATGGCTGACCTATGTCGAATTAGCTAATCAAAGCAGTAGCAGTAATGGAAGGGTTACAATAGGTTAGAGATGGGTAAACAAAAATCAGTCAGAACGGCAACTCCTGATTTTAAGACTGAGTGATTCCTGTTGGAATGTCTGTGTGTGTATGTATTAAAGGAAGGACAGTATTGAGCTCAACTGCAATGTCCACCAAAGCAGGGTAACCTGCCAACAACATTTACTGCTGAGGATAGAGAAAACAAATTAGCATGTGGTTGAATGCTGCAAGAGCCCATAGAACAACACCGCCCACCACCCCCCAAAAAAAAGTGACTCAGAGAATAAGGGACATTTGTACAGGTTTGTCAAATCAGATATGCTAATCCAAGTCCACTAACAATTTTTTTTGTCAGCCACAGAGGAACCACTGCATTATTGGGACTCCACAGAAATCAGCCCAATTAGAAAGAGGTGTATAACTGCTTTTATAATCTGATATGCTTACAGCTTAGGTTTATTTTGTGGATTCTGCTAACTTGCTCCCCTCCCCTAGTTACACTGATACATTTTCAGTCACTTTTCCTCCAATAAATGGCTAAATACTAAATTTGAGATTCAATTTCAAAACAAATTACAACACAAATTCTATTCCATGTTTATGAACATGAACATTCCAGGTTTATTCTGGTTAATAAAAAGTGACTTAGTTTGATAAATCAAAGGCCATTTCCTCTGCAATCTTTTCTTAAAATAAAACATGCGAGTGAATTCCAGGTCTGGATCAACCAGCAATCGTCTTTTCCAGTCCTCTACAGTCATACGATTCTCATTCCTTCTGAAACAAGGGTAAATCAAACCAATTTAAAATATTTAAAATATTAAGGACCACCCCTGCAACTACTCCATCCCCAACCGCCACAAGTGGCTTTGACATACAGATCAGAAATTCCCTTGTTTGGACACTGCTTTATGTTCGAGCAGTTCAAACAGCAAGTAGGGACAATTGCTGGCAACATCACCCCACAATTAAAGAGGAAAATAAATTAGGGCAGGTCTGATGTCCGGTGGAATTACAGATGCACGGGCTGGCCAAAGTCAACCACTTTGATAGTTTTGTCCAATGCTGTCGTCGCGACATCCACACATACAAGTACCAGCAAAGGCCAGTAGATCATAAGTAGGAGCAGGAAACCTGCTAAGTTTTTTCTTCTCTGATTATTACAACTTTACTACAGTGATGTGTATGACCAACTATCTGACCGTATACTGGAGACCACATTTATGAGCTTCCTACTCTACATTGTTTAACTACACAGCCTTCAATGAAGATCTCAGCTGCTACCTTTACATTCAGTTTTGTTTCTGTTTAAAAAAAATCCTTTGCCAGTTTTCTCTTCTATGTAGATGCTGATTTTTGGGGTACAGTTTCCTGTGTGCTGTCTAGAGCAGGTAGTATACAATCTTCTAAGAGGACAAATCAGAAATGGAGTACAGCAACTGAAATAAGAAATCTGAAACTCACTAAGATTGTTTCATCCAAGCTTTTCTGATTTCAGGTAGGGAAGTCTGCACAGGCTGGCATTGATTGAACTGAAGAGCCAGTGCTCTTTCCACTTCACAATTTACATCATAAAACTTGCAAAAGACGTTTGGATTTGCACCCAGTCGTTGCTAGCACACGTTCAATTGTAGCACAAGCCTGCATAGCATCCTTCAGTCGGGGTACTGGTAGACTTTCTTCCTTCTCCTCCACTTTGTTTCTTTGGTCCCTTCAGAACACTGTAGAACTCTATCTGCTATCTCGCTAATACAGGCAACGTCAGAGTCGTAGTCAACATAAATATAAAACTCATAAGTTATTCCATTTGGAGGGATCACCATCTCTACTGTCATTTGCACAAATTCCTTTGATTGTTGGGAAAAAATGGCCTTATGAAAGCAATCCTCTTTGGTAGCCTGCTTAACCACTTCCCAGGCTCGAGACATCATGTGGGCTGCATCTAAGAGGCTGATCATTTTTCCTATTACAGTTGCTGTCACTTGCACATTTTCATCAACAACAGTTAGGATTTTCCATAACATCCTTTGGCGATACAGTGCCTTAAAATTTCGGATGATTCCCTGATTTAGTGGTTGAATCAGAGTCATGGCATTTGAGGGTAGGAAAAATAATTTCACATTTTGAAGGGTGACATTGCTAACATGTGCACTGCACTGGTCTAGCAGTAGATCAATATTTCTTCTCTGCCTTTCCATTTCTTGGTCAAAGTCATTTAGCCATTTTGCAAAGATGAAGGCTGTCATCCAAGCATTGTGTTCATACGTGTAGGTTACAGGAATAGGTGAAAATGGGATGCCTTGAAAACATCGCGGATTTGAATTTTTCCTACCAAGAATAACTTTGTTTTCTTAGTTCCAGTCATGTGGCAACAGAAGAGAATAGTAAGCTGATCCTTTGCTTTTTTACTGCAAGTTAGAGATGTGTGTTTGAAAAAGAAATTACCAACAGGAACAGCCCTGTTGGATATGCCAGTTTCATCACAGTTAAAGATATCTTCAGGCTTAAAATGTTGCAGGGCAGAAAGAAGTGTTGTATGAATCCAGCTATTAACTGTAGGTTGACTTGCACTGACAATTTCTTTCTCTGAGCACAATTGTTATTACGATTTTTCCAGTGACTAAGCCATCCACTGGTTGGGGTGAATTCCACATGCAAAGCATCAGCCAAGGTCCTTGCCTTAGACATTAGTATCTCAACAGTAATTAAGACATTTTGTGCCCTGGCCATTCCAAACCAGTGCAACAGAGCAGCATCAACATCAGCATCCTTACCTATTCTCCTCCTTTTCCTGTCTGGATTGCTGCTTCTCTGCCACTCTTCCAGGATTGCAGCCTTCTTCCTTGTCAGATGAAACATGGCAGACTGTGACACCCCGACTCTTCTGGCAACTTCCAGCTGTGACATCTTTGCCCCCTCAAGCATTTCCAGGACCCTTACCTTCTCTGCAAGAGTAAGTTCTCTGTTTTTTCTTCTCCATTGCAGTATGGTGCATTGCAAATGCTCCCTGTTGTAACTCTTGTTGAGTTAAAACAATTAAATTAAATTAACAAAATTAGGATAAATCAGACACAGCCCCTAATTCAGGTCAGCTGTAAAACCAAGAACAAAGTTTAAAGGAAACTTATAAACTTTAAACCAAAATGTGATAAAAGGGGTCAATAAAGCACCCCATGTTCCCTGTTGTAGTGGGAGACCTGCCTTTCTGTATTTAATTGCAGCCAGATTCACATACAGCTGCTCTACCCGTCAGCAGATTACATCTGGGTGAAAAACTTTCAGAATGTGGGCGAAGAATGGAAGATGAACATGCTCGGTTAGACAGCAGGGAAGCTTGATATTGCTCTGGAACTGAGATTAGATTAGTCCAGCATATGAAAGTGCAAAAAAACACTGTAAATCGGTGCTGACTGATCGTTGAAATTTAAACCAATGAGGTGTAAAGGCAGCATAAACGAGTGCTGATTAAAGCAGCTGAATAGGCTGTTTCATTGTCTGGATTCAGGGTTTTACCCATCTAGAAAGGAAATGGCTATTCACTTATTATGCGGAAGGGATTCAGAGAATGATTGCAGAACTCGAAAATCACTGCTGAATAGAAATATTTAAACGATGCAGTTGAATACTACCAACAAACCATTCAACAAATTATACCCATCATTTTAAGTACTATATCACTGTGCTTTGGCAAGTAATGTAACTGTTTCTCATCATAGTTTTTAGGCAGCTTTTTAGCAAAAAAAGTAACACTTATCCTTAAAACAAATATTGCCTCAGCCACGCAAGAGAGGCATTTTCTAGCTTGGTATGTACAGTCATTTGATCACGACTAAAGCAAAATGCAGCTATTTGATTTAATTCTAATGAATGACAATGCAGAAAGTGGGTTTGAAACTTTTAAACTTGTCACTTTGTAGAAGCATTCATCTATCGAGCTAACTGAAACATTCAAGAACTTTAGTAGACAATTTCAATTGTTTCAGGCACACATGACCCAAAAATACCCTGCCAATCAGCAGAGATGCAATTTTAAGTTCAGTTATCATTTTAAGATAACAAGTATATTGATAACATTCCTGATTCCAGAGACTCAGCTGGATCCTATATTCTAGTTGGTTGAACAGCAGCCTTCATTTTCCCAAACTAATAGAATTCTCTATACATGGAAAAAACATTCAAGTTCATATTTAAAAAGCAAGTCCTCCCTCAAAAGGTTAACTCATCTGAGTCGTGTATTATTAATGTCTTTATCATATGTTACAGATGGAGGTTATATTTGTTTACTGTGGTAATCAACTGTTTAGCACCACTGCAAAATACTCGTCACTCAAACATCCATCATTTCCTCTAGAAACAAACCAATGCCATCAGATTTTTTTTTTAAACAAGAACATGAATACTACTAACTTAACAACAGCACAACAGTATACTCTTACATCAACATTACACATCATCACATCTAATGAGGCCTCTTCCCTATTAAAATGTAACCACATGGGATACTTGGGGGTTTTACTGGATGCAAATTTAGTTTTGACAAAGGACCAAAGTTTTAAGTATTTCCTAACTTTCTTCAAGAACAGTAAAATCCCAATGCAGCTTCTTTCTATCCATACACAAGGTTCAGGACCATGCAGATTTTGTTTTGAAGCCAAAATGATTCTGAGAGGAATCACCCTAAACTGACCAGTCATTCAGCAAGCAGAGGTAGATAAAAAGACTTGAGGCAGGCTCGTCTCTGTCAAAGTGCTCAACAAGTATCTGGATTAAACATGCATGACAAGTGGTAAATATCTGAGAGTTTGGACATTAACAAAAAAAAATACAAGTCTATCTGGGTGACACATCATGCTGAAGGGAACACTATTGTATTGTTAGCAAATCAATAAATATGGGGCATAAAAATTTTCCATTTGTTGAAGGGTCCCTGATGCAGCAAATTACACAGAATTTCAGCCTCAGCAATTGTGCTCTTTCGTCAAATTGGCATAAAAATGAAGGTAAAAAGCTGCTTCTGGCAGTACAGGTATCATGTCTGCCATTTTAATGACATCTACAGGCCTGAGCACCCAATCAAGCTGCAAAGGCCAATAAAACGGCTTTCACATTACTGGTCCATGGACAGCTTAGTTTTATCTCCCAGTGACATCTGTGGCTAACAACCGCACTTAATAATAAATGCATATAAACAAGAGCGAGCAGAAGCCACAAAGACATCAATGGAACATGTAATATTTTGGAATAGTTTTTAATCAAAATTATAAGTCAGCCGTGACTCAGTTGGTAGCAGTCTTGGCCAAGTCAGAAGGATTGTGGGGGTTCAATCCCACTCCAGGACTTGAGCATAAAAAAAATTAAGGCTGACAGTCCAGCAGTATTGGTAGTGCCAACTTTGCTGAGATGTTAAACTGAGACCACAACTGCCCTCTCAGGTAGTCATGAAAGATCAGGCATTATTTTGAAAAAGAGTTATCCCTCAATCAACATCACAAAAAGATTCCCCCTCCTCCTTCATGTACCATGCCTTAAGAGGGCATTGTCAACCATGGGCTTTCATTGGATTGGTCGATCATTATGATTGGTAAAGTACTTCAGTGGTTTGCCTTCTGCAGTATGGCTGACCAGGAAACTCTCCTGTTCTTACCGCCTGCCATCTGGCATAATGGAAGGATTTATAAACTGATAATCAACCTGTTTGGCCATGTTATGAACACACCTTCCACAGCCAACAAGTCCTGAAATGGGACTTGAACCCAGAGCTTCTGCCACTGCACCAGAAGACCTCTAAAAATAGGTTATTTAGTCATTATTAAATTGCTGTTTGTGGGGGCTTAATGTGTGCAAACTGGCAGTGCATTTCCCACACTACAACAGTGACTACACTTAAAAATTATTTCATTGGCTGTAAAATGCTTTGAGGCATCTGGTCATGAAATTCATTACATAAATATAAGTCTTAAATGGGATATAATTTCTCTTTTTTTGTCCCCTCTCTGAATTTTCTTATTGCTACTTCACATTTCCAAATTTTAGCAAGTCTCAAAGTTAAAAATAGGGCAGGAGACAATAGCAAGCTGCAAAAAGATTGAAATGAGCAACTTGTGCTTGGGAGCAGCAACATAGAATGAAAGGAAAACTTTAGGAACTGAAGATTCTATTGCACAATATTTATATTTTCAACTATACAACTATATTTACAGTTGGGCTACTTTAATATTATGCATAAATATAATTCTTGAAAGTCCTGGACGCAAGGCAGAAGATATGGAATTAAATGCAAGGAACCATATCTTCTAAGTGGTACATTAAAAACAAAACAAATCAACCAGTAGCTAATTCCTGTCCGTAACATTCATGTTTTCGTATGCAACAGAGATTTTCAAGTTGTCAGCTGGGAATATAAGCCACAATCAGAAATCTTGCATGTTACACAGTACAACAGCAGCCAGGTTGCACTTTATGCCGTCTACTGTATTCGCTGCTCCCATTGCAGTCTCCTGTACAGTGGGGAAACTAAACACAAACTGGGTGACCACTTTGTGGAATACCTTTGTTCAGTCCGCAAGCATAATCCAGGCCTTCCTGTCGTTTTCCATTTCAACACACCATATTGGTCTCATGCCCACATGTCCGTCCTTGGCCTGCTGCAATATTCCAGTGAAGCCCTATGCAAACTGGAGGTATGTTATGAGACAGCCCTTCGATAAAGCTGAGGTATTTAAAAATCCCAGAGGAAATCTTTAAATAACTGTCATAACCTATATTTTTAAGTGGTATGTTTGAGATGCAACTCTAAATTCAGGAATCAGACCCCCAGTTCTCGAAAGGTTTTACACTAAACTAAATGAAATATTTTATTAAGTTACAACACATTAAACACATATACATGGCTACAAATTACTACTATCATAACTTTTAACAAATTCCCAAACTAATCTCCATTAAGGCAACAGCAACCCATAGATTTTTAAGCAGACACCAGGCAAAGCATTTTTACCTTATGAATTCAAAATAGTGTTCCTTTCACTTTGGTTCCTGTGGAGACAGTTGTAGGCTTACAGATACTTTGATTTTACATTGCCTCTGCCCCACACACACAAAACTGCTATCCTTATACCTAACACTGCTCCTTGAATGTAAATTCTCATTGTATCACCAGCCTCTTCTAACAATAAAACCCCTTTCATAGTACCAATTTTATTAGTAATATAAACATATTGCTTGGTCGCTGCTAGCTAGGTGCCAGATTTCACTCACCTTCTCGAATGCTCTATTCAAAAACACAAAAGCCTCTCTGTTTACATCTCAAAACTAGCACACAAAGCACCCAGACTAGCTGGCTTTAATCCAATTAAGACACACCTACAGACTAAACCTCAATTTTGAAAGAAAATATTGTCCAATAATATATACATTAATAGTTTCATGACAAGGAACAACACCTCATCTTCCAATTAGGCAGTTTACAGCCTTTCAGACTTAATATTGAGTTCAACAACTTCAGACCATTGGCTCACTCCTCCATCTTTAACCCTTTTTAAATCCAATTTTTACAATTTTATTTAATTCCCCCCCCCCCCCCCAAAATTGTTTTTTTGTCCTTTTCCCTCCAACACCCCCACCTCCACAGGACCATCTGTCGTTTGTTTCTATGTGGTGCTTCCACAGAGCACCGACCCTTGTTCTGTTATTAACACATTCTACACCTTGCCTTTATGCCACTATCAGCACCTCCTTTAGTGTTTAACACTACCATTAACACTCCTTTTGTCTCGTGTCCATGACATTTTTGTCAATCTCTCCTGAGCTCCCACCTACCTTTGACTTTCTATTTTGCTCCACCTGTTCCACCCCACCTTAATCTGTATAAAATCCATCACATTTCTACTTCTCTTTAACTTGGAAGAAGAATCACACAGGCTCAAAACATTAACTGTTTCTCTCTCCACAGATGCCGCCAGACCTGCCAAGTTTTTCTAGCATTTTCTGTTTCATTGCACTTGTGTGTCATTGTTTTGCATTGGCATTTTTTTCGTAAAATACAAAGAGGCTGATGTTCAACTCACGAAGAATGCAGTCCCCTGAGATCATAGCCACTAAAGTAGCACTCATTAAAAATCTAGCTTGCTAAAGAGTTATATCAATGTGTTCAAAATGCCAAAATAAATCTTAGACTGGAAACCAATTGGAAGAGAAAACACCCATTTATATTTTAAATAAAGTAAACTTCCCAGTATTCATTTGGCTCAGTTGTATTATTCTTGCCTTGATTCTGACACCTCCAAAAACTTTGCACAATGCAGGCTAACATTCAGTACAGCATCAAGGGATGGTTATCATCTCAAGCCTGGGTGTTGTCCAGAATTTGTGACAAGTGGATATAGGCTGCTTCATTACCTAGAAAATTCTAATTGGATCTGGCAGTCATCATCAACAAATAGCTCCACTTCTGACTTTATGATGGAAAGGTCACCGATGAAGTAGCTGAATGTTGTTGGGTTTCGAGCTCTTGCTCAAGGAGCTCATACAGCGATACCCTAAAATTATGATTGGCTTCCAGTAACGAGGTACGATTCCTGCCTGTAGAAAGGTTTCCCCAATCTCTACCGACTTTAATCAGAGATGCTGTCCTTTGTTTGAAAATTTAACTGCCTGCCTATCATGGTGAACATAAAAGACGCTATGGCATTTTTGCTTAAAGAGCAAGGGGCCCTGGCCAAAATTCAAACCTCAAGTAATTGCTACCAAAACAGTCAAACATCTTAATGTAACTCGTGGGAGCTTGCTGTGCACAAACTGGCTGTCATTTTCAACCACAGAACAATAAGTGCATTTCCAAAGTGATTCTCAAGCTTTTGGGATATCCTGAAGCATAATAATCTCATAAATGCAAATTCTCTCTTTCTCGGAACTAGGTGCTTAATTACTTTGAAGGAATGAAATAGAAAAGGAAAGGGATATGTCCAAACAGATTCTGTAATAGATAGTCATTGAATGCGAGGTAACTTATGCTGGCTAAATCTGCAATTGGTGAAAAGAGCAAGTTTCCAAGTTGAAAAGGTGATACAATCAGGCTACATTAGGGATTGGGCCTTGGACCCTTGCTACTGGATTAATGATTATGATGGCTGCATTGAGCGGCAAAATTATCAACTCAATGGTTGGCTGCAATGACAAAGGTAAATAAGCACAAAGATGCATTTGCAATGGCTTTATTGTTATTGTAGAAGACATTGGTCAAGTTCTTTATTGTGCGCTCTGTTGATTTATCTGACCATTTAGTATATAAAGCAGCAGCAATTTGTTACAGTGCATCCTGGAGACAATACACTGTAGCCACAGTGGGCCAGTGATCAAAGGGATAGATGTTTAGGCAAGTGAGTGAGGTGCTGATCAAGTAGCCTGTTTTGTCCTACATTGCGTAAAACTAAAGTTGTAGTTGCAGCTGCACCAACTCAAGCAATTGTGAAATATTTCATCACAATCCCAATTTGTGCTTTGTAGATGGTGAAAAGGTTTAGGGAGTGAGAAGTGAGCCAATCACCACAGAATAACCAACTTCTGAGCTGCTCCAGTAGCCGTAGCTGTAGATGGTGCAGTTCATTTTCTGGTCAATGCTGAATCCCGGTATAGTGACAGTGGGGACACAGTGAAAGTCATACCTATGAAAGTCAGTGGAAGGTGGTTAGGCTCGCTCTTAATGGGTCATTTTCTGGCACTTGTATGGCGTGAATGTTACTTGCCACTTATTATCCCAAGCCTGGATGTTATCCAGATTTTGTGACAAGTGGATATAGACTGCTTCACCAAGGTCATACAGCAATACCCTAAGATTATGATTGGCCTCCAGTAACCAGGTATGATTCCTGCCAGTAGAAAGTTTTCCCCGATCGCTACTGACTTCAATTTTATTAGGCCAGGCTCCTTGGCATAATCATCAACCAGATGCTGTTTGAAGTCACAAGTAATCACTTTCACCTCAACTCTGAAATTCAGCTCCTTTGCCCATGTCTGGACCAACGGTGTAATGAGGTCTGGAGCAGAGTGGTCCTGGCAAAACTCAGATAGAGCATCAGGAAGTATGTTATTGGTGAGTAAGTGCTGCTAGAAGACATTTTCAACAAACCCTTCCATCGCTTTGCTGATGATTGAGAGGTTGATAGGGCAGTGATTGGATTTGCCCTGCTTTCTGTGGGCAGCGTTAATGCTCAATTTCCCACATTGTCAGGTAGATGCCAGACATGTAGCTGGGGCACAGCTGATTCTGGGGAACAGTCTTCAGCACTACAGCCAGGATATCATCAGAATCTGTAGCCTTTGCTGTGTCAAATGCACTTAAACATTTTGCAATGTCACACGGAGTGCATCGAATTGGATGAAGACTGGCACCTGCAATTGCGGGGATCTCAGGAGGAGGCAGAGAAGGATCATCCATTTGTCACTTCCATCTGAAGTCTGTAGTCTTTCAGCCTTATTTTTGAACTTTGTGCTGGGGTCTGCCATAATTAATGATAGGAATAGGGAATGTAGCCCCTTGAGCTTGCTCCACCATTCAACAAGATCATGACTGGTTTTCTACCTCAACTCCAATTTCCTGCCCTATCTCCATATCCCTTCAATTAACCTCTCAGCAGCTGTGAAAGTGCTCCCTTTATTCATAAATAGATGTGGCAACATTATGATGCGACCAGTTGACTTTGCCATTGCTTAGTTCCATATAGCATACATGATTAAGATTCTACATGGCTATATTTACCTGAATTGTGTCAGGAATAGCCACTGAAATGCTTGACATTCTCTCCCCACCCCGCCAAAGTTAATCTAACATTTAAGTATAACAGGATCATCCCTTAATCCAATCCTGAATTTCTTTCTAAAATTAATTTTTGTTCAAATGAACAAATATAGTTAAAATATCACCAATCCAATCAAGGGTGGCATGGAACTTCTACATTAATAAAATATTTTCTTCAGTACAGGCATCATAATTGGGGTGTAAGTGGAAGGATTCAACGGCTTTGAAGCAGCATGTGGGGATTATTAAATATAATAAAAACTTCAGCCTCAATTAGTTAAAGTGGGGAGAACAAGTAGCACAATGTGTATAATTTAGAAGAATATTCAGCATGTGCTTTAGCTAAAAAATTTATATGCATTTCCTAAGACGATCTGGTGGAGGGTTGCATATTCGCAAATCCTTGAAGTTGGCAGTGCAAGTTGTAAAGCAATGAAAAAGCGTATGGGACACTTGGCTTTGTAATACAAAAACAAGGAAGTCATGGTAAAACAAAAACAGAATTACCTGGAAAAACTCAGCAGGTCTGGCAGCATTGGCGGAGAAGAAAAGAGTTGACGTTTCGAGTCCTCATGACCCTTCGAAGGAACTAGGTGAATCCCAGGGAGGGTTGAAATATAAGCTGGTGGTGGTGTTGGGGGGGGGCGGGGAGAGAAGTGGAGGGGGGGTGGTGTGGTTGTAGGCAAAAGCAGTGATAGAAGCAGATCATCAAAAGATGTCACAGACAACAGAACAAAAGACCACATAGGTGTCGAAGTTGGTGACATAATCTAAACGAATGTGCTAATTAAGAATGGATGGTAGGGCACTCAAGGTATAGCTCTAGTGGGGGTGGGGGGAGCATAAAAGATTTAAAATTATTTTAAAATAATGGAAATAGGAGGGAAAAAGAAAAATCTATATAATTTATTGGAAAAAAACAAAAGGAAGGGGGAAGAAACAGAAGGGGGGTGGGGATGGAGGAGGGAGGTCAAGACCTAAAGTTGTTGAATTCGATATTCAGTCTGGAAGGCTATAAAGTGCCTAGTCGGAAGATGAGGTGTTGTTCCACCAGTTTGCGTTGGGCTTCACTGGAACAATGCAGCAAGCCAAGGACAGACATGTGGGCAAGAGAGCAGGGTGGAGTGTTAAAATGGCAAGCGACAGGGAGGTTTGGGTCATTCTTGCAGACAGACCGCAGGTGTTCTGCAAAACAGTCGCCCAGTTTAAATTTGGTCTCTCCAATGTAGAGGAGACCGCATTGGGAGCAACGAATGCAGTAGACTAAGTTGGGGGAAATGCAAGTGAAATGCTGCTTCACTTGAAAGGAGTGTTTGGGCCCTTGGACGGTGAGGAGAGAGGAAGTGAAGGGGCAGGTGTTACATCTTTTGCGTGGGCATGGGGTGGTGCCATAGGTGGGGTTTGAGGAGTAGGGGGTGATGGAGGAGTGGACCAGGGTGTCCCGGAGGGAACGATCCCTACGGAATGCCGACAGTGGGGGTGAAGGAAAGATGTGTTTGGTAGTGGCATCATGCTGGAGTTGGCGGAAATGGCGGAGGATGATCCTTTGAATATGCGGGGGCTGGTGGGGTGATAAGTGAGGACAAGGGGGACCCTATCATGTTTCTGGGAGGGAGGAGAAGGCGTGAGGGTGGATGCGCGGGAGATGGGCCGGACACGGTTGAGGGCCCCGTCAACGACCGTGGGTGGAAAACCTCGGTTAAGGAAGAAGGAGGACATGTCAGAGGAACTGTTTCTGAAGGTAGCATCATCAGAACAGATGCGATGGAGGCGAAGGAACTGAGAGAATGGGATGGAGTCCTTACAGGAAGCGGGGTGTGAGGAGCTGTAATCAAGGTAGCTGTGGGAGTCGGTAGGCTTGTAATGGATATTGGTGGACAGTCTATCACCAGAGATTGAGACAGAGAGGTCAAGGAAGGGAAGGGGCGTGTCAGAGATGGACCACGTGAAAATGATGGAGGGGTGGAGATTGGAAGCAAAATTAATAAATTTTTCCAAGTCCTGACGAGAGCATGAAGCAGCACCGAAGTAATCATCGATGTACCGGAGAAAGGGTTGTGGAAGGGGGCCGGAGTAGGACTGGAACAAGGAATGTTCCACATACCGCATAAAGAGACAGGCATAGCTGGGGCCCAATTACATAGATTTTTCTTTTTCCCTCCTATTTCCATTATTTTAAAATATTTTTCAATCTTTTATGCTCCCCCCACCCCCACTAGAGCTATACCTTGAGTGCCCTACCATCCATTCTTAATTAGCACATTCGTTTAGATAATGTCACCAACTTCGACACCAATGTGTTCTTTTGTTCTGCCGCCTGTGACATCTTTTGATGATCTGCTTCTATCACTGCTTTTGCCTACAACCACACTACTCCCTTCCACTTCTCTCCCCCCACCCACCCACCCAACCCCCGCCCCCCCCCCGCAACACCTTAAACCAGCTTATATTTCAACCCTCCCTAGGATTCACCTAGTTCTGTCGAAGGGTCATGAGGACTCGAAACGTAAACTCTTTTCTTCTCCGCCGATGCTGCCAGACCTGCTGAGTTTTTCCAGGTAATTCTGTTTTTGTTTTGGATTTCCAGCATCCGCAGTTTTTTGTTTTTATCTTTGAAGTTATGGTAAACCTGACAAATCACTGATTAGACCTCAGCTGCAGTACTGTCTACAGTTCTCAACACCAAACTTTAGGATGGACGTCAATGCACTAAAGAAGTTACAAAGGAGTTGACTAGAATGACACCAACAATGAGGAACTTCAGTTATGTGGAGAGACTGGAGAAGTTGGGATTGTTCCCCTTAGAACAAAAGGTTTAAGGAGGGACCAAATAGAGCTATTCAAAATTGAGATGTTTTGCCCAGGCAAGTGGGTCAATAACCAGTGATCATGGGTTTGAGATAATTAGTGAGGAAAGTCAAGGGCATGGAGGAAAAATTTCTTCAAGCAGTGGTTAAGATCTGGAACGTACAAATTGAAAATGTGGTGGCATCAGCTTCCTAAGTGACTTTCAACGGCTAAATGGACATGTACTTGAAGACTAATTTGCAGGGTTATGGGAAAAAAATTGAATAAGTGAGGCTAACTGGATAGCTCTTTCAAAGAGCCAGTACACAGGCACAACTGGCCAAATGTCCTCCCTCCTGTACAAAAAGATTCTTTCATGAAGATGAGCCAAATATTTGGAAATCTGTTGTTTTCTTGCTGACTAACCTTTCTTGAATATTAAAATCACAAAACAGGAAGCCCACCATCCAGGAACTGGATAATAATTGCTTATAATTTCTTGCAGTGGATTTTTTCTCATGTCTTCCCATTCTTAACATTTTTTTTAAAAGCAGCGATTCGAACATGGTTGCAAGAAAAGGCCGTTGCAACCAATAGTGTAAATAAAAATTAATTTAGGATGTAACTAAATCCATCCCTTGCCATAAATGCATTGAGTGCTATGACAAAAAAAGGCATGTAAATGGCCCTGACAATATTTTACTGTTGCTTAAAATGTTTTTCTACAAGCCTGCAGAGTGAGAGACACTGATTAAATCATCGTAGAGCCACCACAGCTGAGTCCGTCGCTGTTCTTAAACAGCATTCCTATTTGTATGAAAACACAAAGTACTGGAAAATCTCAGCAGGTCTGCAGCATCTGTGGAGAGAGAAACAGAGGTAACATTTAAATCCAATATGACTCTTTGGAACTCTGAAGCAGAGGCATATTGGACTTGAAACATTAACTTTGTTTCTCTCTCCACAGTACGGCACGGACCCGCTGAATTTTTCCAATAGTTTGCTTTTATTTCAGATCTCCAGCATCCGCGCTATTTTGCTTTTATTCCCATTTGTATGCTTCAGCAGGGCTGTAGATCAGCAGAGGCCAGCCCAGTAGTTTTCTAACTCCATTACCTGGGAGAATTAAATGAGTTGAAGTAAACTGGAGTTACCAACTTCCTCACCCCTGCATCACTACACATTGCTGGCTTGAGAGAATGGCCAAGAGCTCAGAATTTAGGGTTTGGGGCATTCCTGTTTTCTATGGCTCAGTACCATATCATGCAGTATATCAATGCACTAAATCACTGGTTATTGCAGACCACCCATTGCCCTTAAGACATCTTACCCAAATCTCAATTTCTAATTTCACGATGCTTGTTTCTTAACATCCACTAGTCAGTTCTCTCTCATGGCTTGTCCCAAGTTTCCAACTGTCACCAACTCTTATCTCCTGATAACCATTATAAAGATGTGAAGTTCAACAAAAAAGTTACACACTTGCCTGTCAGAGGGAAAACAAAATAAGTTTAGATCTAAACAGCCATAACAATTTCAAACCAATTATGAATCAATTATTGAGATGAATAATTTAAGCTCGTCATCAAAAGTCCTCATTGTCTTTGGCAATGTAAAATTGTGACAACCTAATAGATAAAATATTAATCAATGTAAATGTGAACTCCAAATCACTTTCCACCTAAACCTGTTGCATTCACTCTTCTTAAATGAATAATTTAGCAATACGTGCCTGCTACGCTTGCATGTTGGTAACATTCCACTGCAATTGAAAGCTGGCGTGAAGTTATTTAAAAAAAATACAAAAATTGTTCTGACACTTAATATGAACTCATGAACAATCACAACCACTCCCAGTAACACTCCCATGCTGCTAATCAAAGGGAAAACCAAACCCTAGAGCAAAAGCAGACCAAACTGCTATCTGTCATTCTACTTCTTCACACAAACACAGTAACAGCTCACTTCTGCCATCTCCTATGTAATGAGGTCCAAGGATATGATCCTGAACAACTTCTCAAACAGTGATTCAATCTGAAGTACAGTTTATAATTCTGTCTAATCATTCTTCACCAGCAGCCAGCAGCCTCAATCAAAGTTAATACCCTTGGGTGCAGACCATTGGCACACACAGCACTGGAGCTCTAAGTGATCTTAATGGTAGGACACAATTGTGCATTCTATTTCAGGTCCCACTAAATAGTGAAGAAGCGATTAGACACTATTGATGTCTCATTCACAGCAAAAGGTCAGGGAAATCACAATACTCTCATGGTTACTGTCGCCTTAAGGTACAGTATCTCTGCATATTATGCATTTAAAAAACTATTTATTGGCATCTAGACAGAAAATGAATTACAAAAACAGAAATACCTGGAAAAATTCAGCAGGTCTGGCAGCATCGGCGGAGAAGAGCAAAGTTGACATTTCGAGTCCTCATGACCCTTCAACAGAACTTCTTTTGGATTTCCAGCATCCGCGGTTTTTTGCTTTTATAGAAAATGAATTACTGTGGAACTAGAACCTAAGCTTTACAAATATCAAGCATACTAAAATGATTCATCTGCCCCCACCACCCCACACCCACCACTCTACAAAATCTTTTCCCCATCCCTCTGAAGGCATTGAGTCATGCTGGTTTCATTAAACCAAGTCATAGTCTTAACAGACTATTTATCTGTACATGCTGCACTGATCTGACAGCCAAATATGCACGATTAAAGCAGGATTTACTGAAAATAATGAAGATTTGGCAACCAGGGTTGATTTTAGCCCTCTTTCACCCAGGAATGCTCAGATCAATTGTAGCACCCAAAATTGCTACCATGGCTGAGATAGATTAACTTAGACACTGAACTAAACATGGGAGCTCGAGGCAATTTTTGTTTTGAAAAATAACTGCTAACTTTGGTATGATGAGAAAGTAATTCTACAGCTGTAATTAGCTACATAAATTCATAGCAAACTACAAACATTAGTAACTGCTATTTTATGCTACTGTTTTCACAGTATACCCAGTAAAAATAGAAATTGTAAAAATGCAAATAAATTGGATGGTAATGCCACACTACAGCATATGGTATGGAAAGCCTAGTTTCAACTGCTCCAACATTTATTTTTCCTGCAGAGTTCAACATGGTCTTCTTGCGGTTTTGATCTGAAATACATTCTTAACTACCTTAGACATGGCATTACAGAAATGAAAAACTACTCCTTAATAATAGTCTTTTCAAGGCAAATAGTTTCCTTCAAGGCTTGGCTGCCTAGGCTATACACACAAGGACTCTGTGCACTTTATCTAAATTAAAGCAGCTATTGATAATCTAATATTTTACTGGTGTAATGTCTGAGTGCTATTGTATTTAACCCATTAACACCCAAGTTGCCTTTCGGTTTTTGGATTAAAAACTTCTATTCATGCATATGTGCTATTTGAACTGGAGAGAAATTTCAGAAAAGAGCAGGGCAATAAATTCCACACTAACAGTCACAAGCCTTGAATATATAACATATAAATATATATGCACACACGTGTGCGCGTGCACACAGACACACACGGATGCTTGCTGTTAATCACACAAGTAAAAAAAATAGCACTGCTTTTGGCAGTTTATTTCTGGGTATTTACTCAACAACAGGATTGCACTCATTGTTCCTCACATCCATCTTAAATACAACTCTCCTTGGCTCATTCTTCCTCCTGCCTCTAGTTTCCTTTTTTTCCTGTTTTTCCCAAAATTCTCTCAGCATTTCCTCTTATAACCCCTTTTCCCCTGTATTTCGCCACTTCTTTCATTACTGATCTCCCCCTTTTTCATTCCTTTGCTGTTTCTCTAGTCCTCTCTCCAAGTCTCAATGCCTTATTCTCTCTCCCCTTTGTTTCATGCCATGTGTTGCTCAGTCATCAACTGTTGCTCTTTGTTTCATAATCCCGAGCAGAACTCGGTCTAGGTAACACCACCTTCCTTCTTCCTTGCTACAAAAATGAATAGCGCTGAAAATTTGCATTCATGGCATTAGCAGCAGTACTGCTCGCCTTAATCCTTTGCCATGCTTCAGGCTAATTGATTAATGGCCGAGTGCCAGCCAAACACTGGATATGGTGGCATATATAGGTTAAAAGTAAAAGAATTCAAAATAATTGCATTTGCATATGAACAAAGATTCTAATTAACATAGGAATGGACAAGGACAAATAGTCCTATTTTCCCCAGGAAATTACTAATATAACTAAAGACAGATCAAATTCAGGTTTTAGTTTTATTTAAATTTTAGTCCTATTCCGAATTTAAAATTTTCTCCACCACCCTCTGCACACTCCCACCCTGCCCAGGGAACCTTTGATTGAAAGCACTCGCCAGCCTTTGAACAAATTATGAAAATTCTCAACCAGAGTGATGACTGCTTAGTTTATATCAACTATTTTTCTTTATTTTAAAAAAAATAGAAAGGAGTCTTGGCCAGTTTAGGATTTTAGCATATTGATTAGGTTCTTAGCTCTTGTAAAGAGGGAGTGGGAGGAAGAACACTATCAACAACAGATTTTAAAAAACCTTTGGTGTTTTGGATTACAACCAAGGAGGAAGAATTGCAAACCGAACACTGAATCATTAAATTGACTAACTGTACAGTGAATATTTGAAATGTCTTATTTATCTCCTTAGCCAGAAAAAATGGTTGTTGTCAGCCAATGTTAGGGTTAATCGTGCTCCAATCTACAAAAACTTCTTGCAACCTTCTCAAAAATCAGAAATATTCATTTTGAAACAAAACAATGAATTGACGTTAAAAAACTGATTCTTCATTAACATTAGGTGGGGTGAAGGAGCAGTTGGTTAAGGATACAAATTATATTTCCAAAAAAACTTATTTCAAAGAACATTTTTATTTTTCAAAGGTCATACTAGTTTAAGGTTCTTACCTTTCATCAACATTTTGTGGTGCAAATGAGAATGCCACTGGCTATTACTGCAGACCCAACAGTAATGTATATTAGATAAAAACAAAAAAACTGCGGATGCTGGAAATCCAAAACAAAAACAGAATTACCTGGAAAAACTCTTTTCTTCTCCGCCGATGCTGCCAGACCTGCTGAGTTTTTCCAGGTAATTCTGTTTTAGTAATGTATATTAGCTGGGTCAAAAATGAAGGAATGATGGCTGCTTAGTTTTACCTGATCAGACCCTTCTATTATCCGGGAGGAGAGCGGCCAAAAGCAAAAAGCTCAGAATTATTTTTGCGACAGGCATCATGTAATTATAGCGTTTTTATGGTCTGTAGTGAAATGCGATAAATGCTTCTTCGCCGCAACAAATAGGTAAAATTATTAGAGTTCAAGTGGCAGAAACATTACTTAACCTTTTTTTTCCCCTTCTATCATCAAGACTTTAGAACAATGCATTTGAATCAAATGATCTCAGCATTTCAGCATTCAATGCAGCTAATGCATGTAATACAGAATGAAAGTCCATACTAACAGCAGAACATGACCTTGTCAGATTGCATACATGCAAAGCAAAGGACTACAGCAGTGCTTTGGAAGCTATTCCCCAATGTGATCCCATTTTAACTCACCACCACCTTCTCAAGGACAATTAGGGATGGACAACAAATGACAGCTGCACGAACATCCCAAGAATAAATAAATTTAAAACAACTTCTGAACATTAAAAGCAAAAAAACTGCGGATGCTGGAAATCGAAAACAAAAACAAAAATACCTGGAAAAACTCAGCAGGTCTGGCAGCATTTATGGAAAGGAGCACTGTTAACATTTCGAGTCCACATGACTCTTCAACAGAACTAAGGAAAAATAGAAAAGGGGTGAAATATAAGCTGGTTTGCCGGCTGTTTGGGGGGGGGGGTGGGAACAAGAAGAGCTGGATAGAGAGCCAGTGATAGGTGGAGATAACCAAAAGATGTCTCAGACAAAAGGACGAAGAGGTGTTGAAGGTGGTGATATTATCTAAAGGAATGTGCAAATTAAGGGTAGAAAGCAGGACAAACAAGGTACAGATAGCTCTAGTGGGGGTAGGGTGGGGCGATGGAATTGATAAAGGCTAAAAGGTAGAGATAAAACAATGGATGGAAATAAGTTTAAAAATAATGGAAATAGGTGGGAAAAGAAAAATCTATATAAATTATTGGAAAAAACAAAAAGGAGGGGGAAAAAAATCAGAAAGGGGGTGGGGATGGAGGAGAGAGTTCATGATCTGAAATTGTTGAACTCAATATTCAGTCTGGAAGGCTGTAAAGTGCCTAGTCAGAAGATGAGGTGCTGTTCCTCCAGTTTGCGTTGAGCTTCACTGGAACAATGCAGCAACCCTCACACCTTCTTCTCCCTCCCAGAAACATGATAGGATCCCCCTTGTCCTCACTTATCACCCCCACCAGCCTCCGCATTCAAAGGATCATCCTCCGCCATTTCTGCCAACTCCAGCATGATGCCACCACTAAACACATCTTCCCTTCACCCCCCCCGGCGGCATTCCGTAGGGATCGTTCCTTCCGTGACACCCTGGTCCACTCCTCCATCACCCCCTACACCTCAAGCCCCTCCCAGGGCACCTTCCCATGCAACCGCACAAGATGCAACAACTGCCCTTTTACTTCCCCTCTCCTCAGCGTCCAAGGGCACAAACACTCCTTTCAAGTGAAGCAGCATTTCACTTGCACTTCCCTTAACTTAGTCAAGTGCATTCGTTGCTCCCAATGCGGTTTCCTCGATATTGGAGAGACTAAACGCAGACTGGGTGACCGCTTTGCAGAACACCTTCGTTCTGTCCACAAGCATGACCCAGACCTTCCTGTCACTTGCCATTTCAACACTCCACCCTGCTCTCATGCCCACATGTCGATCCTTGGCTTGCTGCATTGTTCCAGTGTAGCTCAATGCAAACTGGAGGAAGAGCACCTCATCTTCCAACTCAGCACTTTACAGCCTTTTGGACTGAATATTGAGTTCAACAATTTTAGATCATGAACTCTCTCCTCCATCCCCACCCCCTTTCTGATTTTTCCCCCTCCTTTTTGTTTTTTCCAATAATTTATATAGATTTTTCTTTTCCCACCTATTTCCATTATTTTTAAATGTATTTCCATCCATTGTTTTATCTCTACCTTTCAGCCTTTTTTGATTCCTTCACCCCACCCCCACTAGGGCTATCTGTACCTTGTTTGACCTGCTTTCTACCCTTAATTAGCACATTCCTTTGGATAATATCACCACCTTCAACACCTCTTTGTCCTTTTGTCTGAGACATCTTTTGGTTATCTCCACCTATCACTGGCCCTCTATCCAGCTCTTCTTGTCCCAATCCCACCTTAAACCAGCTTATATTTCACCCCTTTTCTATTTTTCCTTAGTTCTGTTGAAGAGTCATGCGGACTCGAAACATTAACTGTGCTCCTTTCCACAAATGCTGCCAGACCTGCTGAGTTTTTCCAGGTATTTTTCTTTTCGTTTTCTGAAAATTAACTTGGATTCATACACTAGCAAAATCAAAATATGAATAGAGTAGCACAGTATACAAAGTTTGTGTGTCGTATTTAATACATCATATAAATATGAAAATCTGTGTTTTTGAAGTGCTTTGTAAAAATATTATTTCATATGGTCATGAAGGATTCAGCCAAACTATCCATAGTTCCTGTTGACAGAAAACTCAGTGAAGCCCCTCTTGGGCTCTGCTGCTCCCTCCTCCTCCACCCTCCCCCCGCTGACTGCCAAACTCCATGTCTCCACCAAGCAGCCAGCAACAAGGAACAGAGAGCACACTCTCCCAGTGAAATGAATGACAGCAGCCAGGTCTGGACTGGTGCGAGTATGAGTGGAGGCTCTCCCAGGTTCTGCTCCCAGCCTTGTTCCTGGTGGAGATTTTCCAGGCTGACGCTTTCTCTTCCCAACTTTGGCTGGGTTGGAAGCAGCCGCAGCTGAGGGAAGGCTAAGGTTGGAAAAATTTAAAAAGGTGGAATTCCTCATCCAAAAGTCAAATTTCTGCCAAACGGCAGAAACTTCTCATCCCTGAATTATTCTGCACCTCTTACATTAGGGCTGACAGTATTAGTTGTGCTGTGAAACAGGTCTATCAGCTCAAAATTGGTATCAGCAACAGAACTACTTTCTACCATAGTGTGTAACCTCAGGGCCCAATGTATTACTCACTCTTCCATACAATAAAGTCAGGGGTTCAATGAGAAATTGTAGAAGAGCATGTCAGAAGCAGTCCTGGGCATACCATAAAATAGAGTGCCATTCCAATAAAACTACAACACAGGATTGCATTCATAATAAACAATAGAAGCAGCATTGCACTGGCAGGGCTAAGCGATCTCAAAACCAATGGTGCAAGCTCAGCAGTCTTGCCACAAACAGTTCTAAATGGTGGAGGAAAATTAAGCAACTAACAAGAGGAGGTGGTGCCATGAACATCTCCATTGTCAATGATGGCACGTGAGTGGAAAAAACAAGACTGGATCATTTGCAACCATCTTCAACCAGAAGTGCGAAGTGGATGATCCATCTCAGCCACCTCCTGAAGTCCCTGTCATCAGAGGCCAGCCATCAACCAATTTGATTCACTCCACATGATCAAGAAATGGTTGTGTACACTGGATACAACAAAGGCTATGGGCCCTGACAATATCCTGGCTGTAATGCTAGATCTTGTGCTCCAGAACCGGCTGCTCTTCTTGCCAAGCTATTCCAGAAGAGCTACAACACTGGCATCAACACAACAAAGTTGAAAATTGCTCAGATACCTGTATGTCCTGTCCACAAAAAGCTGGATAAATTCAATCGGCCAATTACACACACTACAGCCACCACCCCCATCCCCTTCCACTCAATCTACTCTCGCTCGTCTGCAGTAGCCTGCTTACCAGTGTTCAGTTTAGATTCCACTAGGACCATGCAGCTCCAGACCCCATTACAATCCAAACATGGACAAAAGAGCTGAATTCCAGAGGTGGGAGAGAGTAACTGAATTTGACATCAAGGCAGAATTTGACAGAGTGTGCCACCAAAGAGCCCAAGGAAAGCTGAGTCAATGAGAATCAAGTTAAAACTCTCAACAGGCTGTAGTCATACCTAGCATTAAGGAAGGTGGCTGTTCAAGGCCAATCATCTCAGCCCCAGGATTTTGCTGCAGTTCCTACACCCAACCATCTTCAACTGTATAGTTAACATCGTAACAGGAATCAGCCATTTTGTCTCACGAGCTGTTTCTCCATTCAATGAGATCATGGCTGATCTGCAACCTAACTCCATATATTCAACCTTAGCCAAAGGTATTAAGGGATATAGGGTAAACAAAACAAAAATCTAGCAATTCAGTTTTGAAATTAACAATTGATCCATAATCAGTTGCCCTTTTTGGAAGAGAGTTCCACATTTCTATCACCATTTGCATGAAGAGTTTCCTAATTTTACTCTTGAAAGGTCTGGCTCTTTTTTTTGACTGTGACAGGTAACATTTGCACCACACGCGTGCGAAGCAATGACCATCTCCAGTGAGGGAGAGTTTAATCAACTCTCCTTGACATTCAATGGCCTTATCTTAATTGATTCCACCATCAACATCTTGAGGGATAACAACTGACCAGGACCTTAACCAAACCTGCCACATAAATGGCTACAACAGTAGGTCAGAGACTTGTATTTTCTGGCAAATGACTCTTAACTCCCCAATATCTGACAATATCTAGGCACAAACCAAGAGTGTGATGGAATACTCCCCACTTGCCTGAATTAATACAGCTTCAGCACACAAGAAGCAAGACACCTTTCCAGGATAAAGCAGCCCACTTGACTGGCACCCAATCTACCACAGTAAACGTTCGCTCCCATCACCACTGCCACACCATAGCCAGTGCATGCCATCTACAAGCCACACTGCATCAACTTGCCAAGGATCATTTGAAAACACCTTCCAAACTCTTGACCTCTTCCATTTAGAAGAACATAAAGGCAGAAGGCGCATGAGAACACCATCATCTGTGGGTTCCTCACTAATCACGCATCATCTTGACTTGGTAATATCACCTTTCTTCACTGTTGCTGAGTTAAAGTCCCACCCTAAAAGCACTGTGGGAGTATGTTTATCCATGGAATGCTGAGGTTCATGAAGGCAGGTCACCACCACCTTCTCAAGGACAATTAGGGGTGGGCAATAAATGCTAGCATTGCCAGCAACACACATCCTGTGAATGAAAAAAAATGCATTTAGTTCCATTAAGTGTGCGCAATCACAGAATCACAGTGCAGAAGAGGCCCTTCGGCCCATCGAGTCTGCACCGACATGTGAGAAACACCTGACGTACCTACCTAATCCCATTTACCAGCACTTGGCCCATAGCCTTGAATGTTATGACATGCCAAGTGCTCATCCAGGTACTTTTTAAAGGATGTGAGGCAACCCGCCTCCACCACCCTCCCAGGCAGTGCGTTCCAGACCGTCACCACCCTCTGGGTAAAAAGGTTTTTCCTCATATCCCCCCTAAACCTCCTGCCCCTCACCATGAACTTATGTCCCCTTGTGACTGACCCTTCAACAGGGTCAACAGGGGAACAGCTGCTCCCTATCCACCCTGTCCATGCCCCTCATAATTTTGTACACCTCGATCAGGTTGCCCCTCAGTCTTCTCTGCTCCAACGAAAACAACCCAAGTCTATCCAACCTCTCTTCATAACTTAAATGTTTCATCCCAGGCAACATCCTGGTGAATTTCCTCTGCACCCCCTCCAGTGCAATCACATCCTTCCTATAATGTGGTGACCAGAACTGCAAACTGTACTCCAGCTGTGGCCTCACCAAGGTTCTATACAACTCCAACATGACCTTCCTACTTTTGTAATCTATGCCTCGATTGATAAAGGCAAGTGTCCCATATGCCTTTTTCACCACCCCACTAACATGCCTCTCTGCCTTCAGAGATCTATAGACACACACGCCAAGGTCCCTTTGTTCCTCAGAACTTCCTAGTGCCATGCCGTTCAATGAATACTTCCTTGTCAAATTACTCCTTCCAAAGTGTATCACCTCACACTTTTCAGGGTTAAATTCCATCTGCCACTTATCTGCCCATTTGACCATCCCATCTATATTTTCCTGTAGCCCAAGACACTCAACATCACTGTTAACCACCCGGCCAATCTTTGTGTCATCTGCAAACTTACTAATCCTACCCCCCACATAGTCATCTATGTCGTTTATATAAATGACAAATAATAGGGGACCAAGCTCAGATCCCTGTGGTAGGCCACTGGACACTGGCTTCTAGTCACTAAAGCATCCTTCTGTCATCATCCTCTGTCTCCTACAACTAAGCCAATTTTGAATCCACCTTATCAAATTACCCTGTATCCCAAGTGCATTTGAATTCTTTATAAGTCTCCCATGCTGAAATCCATGTAAACTACATCAACTGCACTACCCTCATCTACACACCTGGTCACCTCCTCAAAAAATTCAATCAATTGGTCATTATTGAGGTAAGGAATCATGAAAGGCAGACAATTATATGTCACAATTAGACAACTGATGTATCTGCACAGGATACTTAAATAACAACATAACTGTATAAAGAAATTTTTTTACTGCTTTCATTTTGGATCACAAAGTTTTCTAGACAATAAAGTTAGTAGGTTTGTAGTGCAGACATTTTCTTTGAATGCTGTGCTTTAAATATTATTTGCTAGAGAAATTAAAAAGTGCCCCTTGTTCTGGTCCACCAAACTTTAGGAGCTAGTTCTGGCTTCTATATGTTTGTGTCATGAACCAGTTACATATCAATCCTGAGCTCACATTGTGTGTTAACAGCTTGCTCACTCAATTCCAAACTGTTTTAGGAACTGCTCAAGCATTGGGATCGTTTTATTTTAAAAATCTGCCTTAGTACAGCATGATTCTAGCACATCACTAGGCTGGCACTTACACAGAAATATTTGCATTTGTCTTTTGAGCTAGGCTTCAACAAACATACAGGTTGAGCAGCAGAACAGGCACGAAGGACCCCTGCTTCAAAATGAACCATTCAAAAATTCCAAAGGAAATCAAATGCATTTTCATGCATCAGACAACTAACTAGAAGACAATGCATAACTTAATTCAAGTAATATTGTTCTACACATGTGTTTGTTCTGATAGACAGGTCTAGTTTCACAACATTTCCACTGTGTAATTAAACTGAAGGCTGCTTCCTGATCATTGGATAGCCCTGCTTGGCTACACACTGTTGATTTGGTGCACTATTTTTCTTGCCAAATAGTTGAACCTTAAATTGGTTAAGAATCAGTTGAATTCTAAACAAAAATTTTATGTCTAATTAAAAATTGATGAACAACAGATTTAGAACGATGTGTACACTGTCCAGGGAGGTCTTGTGGTGTAGCAGTAGCGTCCCTACTTCAGGCCATAAGTTACAGGTTTGAGTCACACTTCAAGACTTGATGGCCATGGAAGCTGTTATGGCTAATGTGGCATGGAAGCTAACGTGGCCGAACATGCTGATTATCAACCTACAAATCCTTCTGATTTGCCTATGGCAGGCAGTAAAAGCAGGTGTCTCCTCTGGTCAGCCATGCTTGATACAGGATGGTGCCCCGAAGCCATAACCTCTGGCAATAGGCTGACAACCTGTTGCAGGAAAAACTAGCCATGGAAACAGACATAAGCATGTGCTTTGTCTGCCTTGTGACACTAGGCATGAGAAAGGACTAAGCCTAAGTACACTGTCCAACTCCGTACATGGCAAGATTACAAATTTATGCTTAACAAAATCAGCCTACAGTCAATCTGGAGCACATATCTTACAATGTCAGTTGTATCTAGGTTGTACGGTAAGGTGCCTGTAGTTGAATGATCTCGGGTGTTTCTCTCCATGCTACCAATGGTTAATTTAAATAGCTGCTACCAGCACCATTGAATGTATAAAAAAAAACCTTTGCTCTCAAGGGCGAGTTCACTCAGCCAGCCTGTAATGGTAACTTTAATGATATTAACTTGTAGGGTCTTTCCCCAACCATCAAGGGACGATAAATATAAGATCTGTGACCAGAAAAAACTGCAGATTGCAGTCAGCTAATTTAGATACACAAATAGAATTTTTGCATTTGCAATTGGCTCCAATCTAGCAGTCAAAAAGTTATGGGTCAGCTTGGAGGCACAGTCTCTCCCCCGACCCGGTCCATGACTATTCACTGTCCATATTAATGACCTGGACCGTGCTAATGAGGAATTGTCAATAAGTTTGCAGGTGATACCAACATTTGTGCAAGGGTTAACACAATCATGGGAAGAGGCCAAACAATAGCAATTAACACAGCCAATGTAGTTTTGTGAACGTATGTAGGACCAACACAAAATGTAGTATCATTTCTTGTGAATGAGAAGTGAGAGTAAAAGATAAAAGATCCAGGTGTTACTATGCATTGAGCAGTGAAAAATAATGGCCAATGCAGATACCATAGCCAAGTTGTTCGATTATATTAATAGGACCAAGCAGTATAAATCAAAGGACACCATCCTGTTAACATACAGGTTGTGTTGGACAAGATCTAGAGTATTACACCCAGTTTTGGTCCCAATATATGGCGATTAACAAAGTGGTCTTACAAAAGATAGGGGAGCTACAAGGATAATCCCTAGCTTAAAGAGCCTTAAAATTACTCAAATAAAAATTTGGGTTTATTTACTTTAGGAAACAGGCTTGGAGGCTACCTGACAACTATGTAAAAATAATGAAATTGCATGCCTGTTGACAGATTATTTTTGACAGGAGGAACCGGGGACATTTTTTCTTCTTTCAGCTTCTCCCATTTTACTTGGGGTCACCACAATGCTGATTGATCACCCTTCTCAATCTCCTCCTGTCAGTCACCCAATCCTGTGTTTAAATCTCTCGTCACCATATCTTTCCGTCTGTTTGCTTCTTTTTCTTGACAGTCCCTCGTGCATCACTTGCTTCATTACATTTCCTCTCTCTCCATATGACTATACCATTTCAATCTCTTCTCAGCTACTTTATTTGATGCTTCCAGAATCTTCACTGACCCCCAAATGTACTGGCTCCTGATCTTCTGGTCATCCTACAATTCCATTTCAGCATCTGCATCTTATTAGTACCCAGTCATTATTCCTGTCTTCTTGATGTTGCCCAAGTTTCTGCATTATATAAAAAGGCAGATCTCAACTGTCCTGTAGATTTTTCCTTTCAATTTCAGCAGTACTTTTCTTTCATATAACACTCCACTGCATTTCCAATTACTCCAACAAGAACTAATCCATTGTTTAATTTCCAGACATGTATCTTCTGCCACCACTGACCCCGGGTACTTGAAACTACTCACTTTCTCAAAGTCTTTGCTCAATCTTTTCACCTTCACTCTGATCCTCTTCCTTAGATTCAAACTGACCTCCCATAAATTGGATCTTTGGTCTACTGATCTTCATACCCGTCTACCAGTGCAGTTCTCCAGATACTCGGTCATATTTTCATCATCCCCATCATAGGGCTCAATGTCATCTGCAAACACCATTGAGCATGGCGCTTCCTGTCTCACTTGCTCAATTAGAACATCCATGATAATCAGGAAAAGGAAGGGGCTCAGTGCTGATCCTTGGTGCAATCTTTGGCTTCGAAACTCTCTCTCCCTCACACTGCTTCTTACTTGTGTGTGGCACTCCTTGTATATGTTCTCTAACAGTTGTACATACTTCTCAGGTACTCCACAAATTCTAACACATCTACAGATTTCCTCCCTAGGCACCGGGTCATGAGCGTTCTCTAGATCAATGAATATTGCATTGGCCTTCCTGATATTTCTCCATCACTTGTCTCAAAAACAAAATGGCAAATGTGATGCCTTTTTGGAGCGTGAATCCGAACTGAACTTCGTGGATTTCTACTATTTTTTTTCAGTCTCTGTTCCATGACTCTCCCCCATATCTTTAAGGTATGTGGTAGGGTTTAACTCCTTGGCAGTTTTTGCAATCTGGGATGTCTCCCTTTCCTTTGAACATTGGTATCAAAATGCTTTTCCACCATGCCTTTGCAATTTTCTCTGAAATCAGAACACAATTTAGTAGCTTGTTCATGACTTGCGCTCAATATTCACCAAGCAGGTCCATATTTGCGCTGGTATCTCATCTGATCATACTGCTTTGCTGTATTTCATTCCTTTCAGTGCTGTTCTGATGACAAGAGGACATTCATTTCAACTACACAAAATAGAAATAGGCTAGATATAAGGTGGTTCTTCTTTTCCCCAAAGAGTGGTGAGCCTCAAATCCTTTCCCAGTTTGTGTGGTGTGTACTAACTAGCCGCATGCCTTCTAGAAGAAGCTAAGCTAGTTCTTGACTGCAGTAAGAATTGCAACACAAGGAAAGTAAATTGATTAATGGTTAATGCATGGCCAGAATGATCTCCCAGGCTGGTTTCAATTACCTGAAGGGATCAAAAAGGAATTTTCTAGAGTTTTTCCCCCTTTGTTGACCCTGGATTTTTTTGCCTTTCCCAGGAGGTTACATGACTGTGGAGTGTAGGTAGGAAGTATCTAGTCATGATGCTCCAGGCAGGCTAGATGGATCAGATGGTTGTTTCCTGGTTGTCATTTTCATCAACTACACACATTGCATCTTCCACATCTAAACTTTGGGGCAGTCTACTTTACAGGTAGGACTAAGAACTTAAAGGCAGCAGATTTCTGAAAATATGTTTCAGCTTCCAAACACAACATCATTTCTAAGCAACATAAATGGCAGAAGCAAAAATGCAAACCAAAATAAGAAAGCACTCAAGCAAGTTTATGAGCATCTGCAGAGATAATACAAAGCAGATGCTTCATCAGCTGGGGGTGTATACAACTGAAAGGTTAATTTAGCTGTTCTTTCCACAAATACTGACTCAACTGCTGCAAGTGTCTAGCACTTCATTTTTTGTTTTAATATTGCAAGATAACCAAATAAGCTTCCTTTAAATAAATTAAACACCCATAACTGCCAAACACATTTTTATATTGATAATGCTCACAAATCACGCTGAAAATATGTTGTCTGATATCCCAAGCTATTAAAAGAATGAACAGCTAACACCACAATGATGAGTAGCTCTCTCAGATTAGCCTGATGTGATAGGTTTTCACTCACCTTCATGACATTGCCTATGGTGAAGCCACTATTATCTGTACCCAACTCCTTGAGCAAGCGTTCCACCAACTCAATTTGATTCATCACCAGGCGGCCTGGAACTTGTGGCTTCAAAGGCTGCATTAACTGAGGTGGGATAATGTGAAGGGGTCGTACTTCTTTAAGCAGTGCCATTTCCTGTGAATAATAATTTTTTTTTCAGTATCAATGATTCCACTTCATTTCTTTCCATTCACTATAAATTGTGAAACTCAGAAGCGATCACATGAAAGACAACATAAATGATCTCTGTTGCAACATTATTGGACATTTTCAACTTAAAATTTTCCAATGCTTGCCAACTATTTTTTATGGCAGCTACATGCCTTCAATAAGGCTGTTGGAGCTGGTCAGGTTTAGTTGTCTGAGCACTATTTCACTGCATCTGTCAATTTATGTAACGCTGCCCGATCTAGATGCAATATTTGAATTATAAACAGGACGTTGTATTAGTAATGCAACTGCAAGTGTTCTTCAGTTGCTCAGTAGGTAAAAGCACAACCCAGTGCAGCATTAACCAAATCAGAAGATCTCATATTTGATTCACAATCTGCCCAGAATTAAATGATTCCAGTTGGGCAAAAGTAAGGATGCCACAATTGTCTTTGACATCCCTGGACTAGGGAAGGGTATATATACGTTTGCCTAGATTGCAAGTGATTACAACTAGTTAGGTACTTTGGAAGTTTAAAGGGTTTTGGAACGTTCCACGGTTGCGAAAGATGCTATACAGATTCTTCTTTCAGGTTGAAACGGATGCACAAGGGCAGAAGATGGTTGGTTGTGAAGGCCTCCATGGTCAAATGTCTGTCAACATCCAACGTCTCACATAAATAAATAACCGGGTGAGATGCCAGGCAGCTGTCTCTTCAAACAAGGAGGGTTGAACATTCAGAGATAAAAGCAAAAAAGTACAACTGAAAATTTGTGGAATTGACAGCTAAGCAAGTTGGATACATTTGTTTTAAAAAAGAAAAGTTTGTGTTTCCTTAAATAGCTTGAGACTAGTATGAGGTTAGGATGAACAGTACATAAAATTTCAGATATGATAAAGAAACAATAACAAAAACAGAAAAGTGGATGCTCATCCACTGATGTTCAGTTGTTATGAGATCATGAATCTCTGAAGGAATTGCTCAATGCAAAAAGCTCTCCAGGTTGTTATTTATCTTTGGACAAAGAGCATGTGAAAAGAACTTAACACGCCAGAGCTTTCTGTGTAAAGCTCTGAAGTTCCTTTGCTGTGTGTTACATAACAAAGTTTCATTCCGCAGATCAAAGCTTAAGAGAATAGACAGGGCCCTGCTACAACACAATCTGTTAAAGTGCAGAAATTGGTTTAAAGTGCAGAACTTGGTATAAAGTAGGCCTATCTTGGACCCCCAAATCCTTTCAGATCATATTTCCAAATTTTAGCAATGTGTCAAATATTGTTGAAGTATAAATTCTCCACAAATGATAAACTTCCGCCAGGTAACAGTTGTGGCCCCACAACAAGTAATTCAACAAAATGAACCAGTCAAATTTCAGGTCATACTTTATATGGAAATATGTATTTAAATATGATATTTAATATCCACAAAACTGTGTTCTTTATTAACTGGATTATTGGTTGCATTTTCATTGTTATTTTAATACATTTTTGATAGTTAAACATGGTTAGATTTAGGACCAGCCAATGAGATGGGGGTCTCATGACTAATTAAGGGGCTGAGTGTTCAATTACAATGGAAACATTTCACTATTTTTCTTTGTATTAATATTAGCCAAATGTAGGATACAGCTGTCTGTACTTATACTGATACCCATACAATGATCAACGCAACAAAAATAGTTGACACAATCTGACTCCACTTGTCATTAGAAAATTTGCTAGACCACAGCTTCCATCTTCTGAATCCAAAATCACTACGATGTCAATATACAAATTGTGCCAAAGCCTGGATGACTTCAATTTTCAAAGTCTGGTTCCACCATGAATTCATTCCAAACATCAGAAAACATCGCAGGGAGGTGGTGGCATAGTGGTATTGTCACTGCACTAGTAATCCAGAGATCCAGGGTTATGCTCTGAATCCACCACAGCAGATGGCAAAGTTTGATTTCAATAAAAACTTGGAACTAAAAGTCTAATGATGGCCATGAAACAACTGTCGTAAAGACCCATCTGGTTCACTAATATCCTTTAGGGAAAGAAATCTGCTGTCCTTATCTGGTCTGGCCTAAATGTGACTCCAGACCCAACAGCAATGTCGCTGACTCATAAATGCCCAAGCAAGTCTCATTGCATCAGGTCAAACAGCAAGGAAACCTCCTGCTGATTACCACGTACCATTCTCCCTCAGCTGATGAATCAGTACTCCATGTTGAACACTACTTGGAGGAAGCATTGAGGGTGCCCAGGGTGCAGAATGAACTCTGGGTGGGGTCCATCACCAAGAGTGGCTTGGTAGCACCATGGCAGGCCAAGCTGGCCGAGTTCTAAAGGACACAGCTGCTAGACTGGGAATGTGGCAGGTGGTGAGGGAACCAACAAGAGGGAAAAACATACTTGACCTCATCCTCACCAACCTGCCTGCGGCTGTAGATGACAGTGTCAGTAGAAGTGACCACTGTACAGTCCTTGTGAGGACGAAGTCCCGTCTTCACATTGAGAATACCCTCCATGCGCTAAATAGGATAGATTTCTAAAAGATCGAGTAACTCAAGACTGGGCACCCAAAAAGCGCTGTGGGCCATCAACAACAGCAGAATTGTACACAGTCATAACCTGTAACCTCATGGCCTGGCATATCCCCCACTCGACAATTACCACCAAGCCAGGGCATGCTATGAGCAGCACCAGGTATACCTAAAGATGAGGCGACAACCTGGAAGGCTACAACACAGGACTACTTGCATGCTTAACAGCATAAGCAGCAAGTGATAGATAGAGCTAAGTGATTCCACAACCAACGGATCAAATCTAAGCTCTGCAGTCCTGCCACATCCAGTCGTGAATGGTGGTGAACAATCAAACAGCTCATTGGAGGAGTCAGCTCCACAAATAGCCCCATCCTCAATGATGGGGGAGGCCCAGCACATCAAAAGATAAGGCTGAAGCATTTGCTGCAGCCAGAAGTGCCGAAAGGGTGATCCATCTCGGCCTCCTCCAGAGGTTCCCAGCATTACGGATGCCAGTCTTCAGCCAATTCAATTCACACCACATGATATCAAGAAACAGCTGAAGACACTGGATACTTTTAAGGCGATGGGCCCTGACAATATTCCTTCAAGAATACTGAAGACTTGTGCTACAGAGCTTGCCATACCCATAGCCAAGCTGTTCCAGTACAGTACATTGGGGGGCACCAATGCGTCCACTGCCCTTGTCCTTCTAGGTGGCAGTGGTCATGGGTTTGGAAGGTGTTCTTGAAGAAGCCAGAGCGCTAGAGAAAAGCAGCAGGGTGAGTAGGATTGGTGAGTATTTCTACTCTTTAAGTAAAACTAAAGTCTTTAGTTTGTGATTCGAGGAGCCTCGGCCCCTCCAACTGTCCAACAGTTATGAGGTTCTTGCAATCTGTGTGAAAGAAAGTGGGGACTGCAGGGAGGATAAGCAAACTGACCACAGCACCGTGGAACATGGAGCAATTCAAGTGAGGGGAGGAAATAGCAATGTAGTAGTGGGAAGGGACAGTATAACTAGGGGTATAGATACTGCTCTCTGCAGCCACGAGCATGAGTCTCGAAGATTGTATTGCCTGCCCAGTGCCAGAGTTAAGGACATCTCAGGGCTGGAGTGAGGGGAGGGATCCAGTTGTCGTTGTCCACGTTGGTACCAACCACATCGATAGGACTGGAAAGGAGATTCTGCTGAAAGAATTTGAACAGTTAGGAACTAAATTCAAAAGCAGAACCTCCAAGGTAATAATCTCAAGATTACCACCTGAGCCACAGGCAAACTGGCATAGGGTAAATAAAGTCAAGGAGTTAAATGCGTGGCTCAAGGATTGGTGTGGGAGGAATGCATTTCAGTTCCTGGGGCACTGGCATCAGTTCTGGGGTAGAAGGAAGCTGTTCCGGTGGGACAGGCTTCACTTGAACTGTGCTGGGACCAGTGTCCTGGCGAACCAAATAACTAGGGCTGTACAGAACTTTAAACTAAATAGAGAGGCGAGGGTTCTGGAAAGGGGATATGTAGGCTTACAAAGCAAAAGGATATGGCAGCCTTGCAGGGTGGCTATTTAGGTAATGATACCCATAGTGTGACAGGAAGGGACAGAGTGTACAAACATAAAAAAACAACAGCAAATAGGGTCAAAAGGAGGAAAAAAATGATAAAAAGGCAAAATTAATGGCTCTTTACTTAAATGCACATAGCATTTGGAACAAAATAAATGAATTAATGGCACAAATAGAAGTTAATGGCTATGATCTTATAGCCATTATGGAGATGTGGTTACAAGGAGATCAAAGCTGGGAACTAAATATTCAGGGGTATGTGACTTTTCAAAAGGTCAGACAGGAAGGAAAGGGTGGTGGGGTAGCTTTCTTAGTACGGGATGGAGTAAGTACGATAACAAGATCTATCTTAGATTTGAAGATGTAGAATCCACATGGGTGGAGGCAAGAAATAACAAGGGGAAGTCGACCGTGGCGGGAGTAGTCTATAGGCCCCCTAGCAGTAGCTATAATGTAGAACAGAGAATAAATCAGGAGACAATGAGGGCAGTACATTAATCATGGGTGACTTTAATCTTCACGTAGATTGGGAAAATCAAATTGGCAGAGGTAGCCATGAGCAAGAATTCATAGAGTGTATCCAGGACAATTTCCTAGAACAATATGCTGTGGATCCAACCAGGGATCAGGCTATTTTGGATCTGATAACGTGTAACGAAGCAGGTTTAATAAATGATCTTGCAGTAAAAGATCCCCTAGGAAACAGTGACCATAATATAGTAGAATTTAGCATTCAGTTCGAGAGTGAGAAGCTTGGGTCGGAAACAACTGTGCTAAACTTAAATAAGGGTAATTATAAAGGAGGGCAGAATTGGCTGGAGTGGACTGGGATGGGGTTTTAGCAGAAACAACGGTTGATGAACAATGGCAGGCGTTTAAGAAAATAGCTCATGACTCACAACAAAGATATATCCCAGTGAGGAAGAAGGACTCTAGGAAGGGGTAAACCAACCTTAGTTAACCAAGGAAGTTCAGGGTAATTTCACATTAAAAAGGAAAGAGATACAACGTGGCAAAGATTAGAGGTAAGCCAGGGGATTGGGAAAGTTTTAAAAAACCCAACAAAAGATGACGAGAAAAAATAAAGAGGGAGAAACTTTGAGAGTAAACTAGCAAGTAATATAAAAACAAACAGCAGGAACTTCTTTAAATATATAAAAGAGAGACCAAAGTGAACATAGGCCCCTTAGCGAATGAGGCTGGGGAAATAATAATGGGGAACCAGGAAATGGCAGAGGAGTTGAATAAATATTTTGCATCAGTCTTCACGGTAGAAGGCACTAATAGAATTCCAAAAATGCTAAATAATCAAGGAGCAAAAAGGGGGGCAGAAATAAATACAATAACTATCACGAGAGAAAAAGTACTAGGGAAACTAATGGGGCTAAAGGCCGATAAGTCACCTGAGCCTAATGGGTTGCATCCTAGGATATTAAAAGAAGTAGTTAACAGAGATAGTGGATGCACTGGTAGTAATTTTCCAAGAATCCTTAGATTCTGAAAAAGTCCCACAGGATTGGAAAACTGCCAATGTAACACCTCCTATTCAAAAAGGGAGGAAACAAAAAATAGGTAACTATAGGCCAGTTAGCTTAACATCTGTTGTTGGGAAAATGTTACCAAGTCTATTATAAAGGATGTAATAGCAGAGCATTTAGAATTACATAATCTAATCAAGCAGAGTCAGCCTGGCTTCATGAAGGGGAAATCATGCATGACAAATTTATTAGAATTCTTTGAGGAGGTAACTAGCAGGATAGATAAAGGGGAGCCATTGATGTAATATATTAGGCTTTCCAAAAGGCGTTCAATAAGGTACTGCATGTAAGGCTACTTAAGAGTCCTTGGTGTCGGGGGTAGTATATTAGCATGGATAGAGGACTGGCTAACTAACAGAAGATAGGGAGTTGGGATGGGGGGCATTTTCAGGATGGCAACCTGTAACTGGTGGAGTGCCACAGGGATCAGTGCTGGGGCCACAATTATTTATATATATTAATGATTTAGATGAGGGAAGTGAATGTACCTTTGCCAAAATTGCAGATGATACAAAAATAGGTGGGAAGGCAAGTGGTGTGAGGATGACACAAGAAGTCTACAGAGGGATAAAGACAGGTTAAGCGAGAGGCCAAAAAAGTGGCAGATGGAATATACTGTGGGAAAATGTGAGATTATGCACTTTGGCAGGAAGAATAGAGGAGCTGAATATTACTTAAGTGGAGAAAAGACTGCAGAAGGCTGCAGCACAGGGGGATTTAGGAGTCCTTGTGCATGAATCCCAAAAAGCTAACATACAAGTTCAACAGGTAATAGCAAAGGCAAATGGAATGTTGGCCTTTATTTCAAAGGGAATGGAATATAAAAATAAGGAAGTCTTGCTAAAACTATACAAGGCATTAGTTAAACCATAACAAAAATAAAAATACCTGGAAAAACTCAGCAGGTCTGACAGCATCTGCGGAGAGGAATACAGTTAATGTTTCGAGTCCATATGACTCTTCAACAGAACTAAGGAAAAAGAAAAGATGTGAAATATAAGCTGGTTTAAGGTGGGGTGGGACAGGTAGAGCTGGATAGAGGGCCAGCGATAGGTGGAGATAGCCAAAAGATGTCATAGACAAAAGGTTTCCAGGTATTTTTATTTTTGTTTTGGATTTCTAGCATCTGCAGTTTTTTGCTTTTATGCTAAGTAGACCATACCTTGGAATACTGTGGTTTTGGTCTCCTTATCTAAGGAAAGATATACTGGCACTGGGGGCAGTTCAGAGAAGGTTCACTAGGTAGATCCCAGGTATGGAGGGATTTTCTTATGAGGAGAGGTTGAGTAGGTTGGGCCTGTACTCATTGGAGTTTAGAAGAATGAGAGACATAAGATTCTTAGGAGACTTGTCAGGGTAGATGCTGAAAGATTGTTTCCCCTTGTGGAGAGCCTAGGACCAGAGTAAGGGGATGTCCATTTAAAACAGAGATGAGGAGGAATTTCTTCTCTGAGGGTCGTGAATCTGTGGAATTCTTTACCGCAGAGGGCTGTAGAGGCTGGGTCATCATATTCAAGGCCGAGATAGACAGATTTTTAATCAGTAAGGGAATCATGGGTTATGGGGGAAAAGCAGGAAAGTGGAGTGAGGAATATCAGATCAACCATGACCTCATTTAATGGCGGAGCAGACTCGATGGTCCGAATGGCCTACTTCTGCTCCTACGTCGTATGACAAGTTACTGCAGTGCATCTTGTAGGTGGTGCACACTGCTGCTACTGTACATCAGTGGTGGAAAAAGTGGCCGCTTACAGCAGTGCATGGGGTGCCGATCAAGCAGATTCCTTCAACCTGGATTGTCTCAGGCTTCTTGAATGTTGTTCGAACTGGACTCATCCTGACTTTTGCCTTTTAGATGATGTACAGGCTTTAGGGAGTCAGGAGATGAGTTACTTACTGCAGAACTCCCAGCCTCTAACCTGCTTCTGTAGCCACAGTATTTATATGGCTAGTCAAGTTAAGCTTCCAGTTAGAGGTACACTCCAGGATGTTGATAGTGGGAGATTCAGCAATGGTAATGCCACTGAATGTCAAAGGGCAATGGTTAGATTCTCTCTTGTTGGAGATAGTCATTGCCTGGCACTTTGTGGTGCAAATGTGATTTGCCACTTATCAGCCCAATCCAAAATGTTGTCCAGGTCTTGCTGCATATCGACAAAGGCTGCTTCAAGAACTGAGGAGTCACAAATGAACACTGCAGTTGTCAGTGAAAGTCACCATGGTTGGGCTTAGGGCAATACCTTGAAGGACTCCTGCAGCAATGTCCTGGGGCGGACATGAATGACCTTCGATTACCACATCTTCCTCTGTGCTAGCTATGACTCCAACCAGTGCAGAGTTTTAACCACCACCACCACCACCAACCCCCCCCCCCACCGGATTCCCACAGACTTGTAGGGCTCCTTGAGGCAACACATTCTGTCAAATGCTGCCTTGATGTCAAGGGCTGTCACTCTCCCCTCTCCATAAATTCAGCTCTTTTATCCACATTTGCACCAAGACTATAATGAGGTCTGGAGCTGAATAGGTCGGGCTGAACCCAAACTGAGCTGTAAGAAGTTTATTGTTGAGCAATTGCTCTTTGATAGCACTGTTGACAACATCTTCCATCACTTATAGATATGCTCCTTGTGGGTGACTTTATAACATTGCCCCAGGCTACCATTGCATTTGGCAGTTAGGATTCAATACAATAAAAGTGAAGAAATGGAATTATCAACAACAACTTGTATTTAGACTGCACCTTTAACACAATGAAACCTCCCAAAGCACTCCCAAAGGGATCAAAAAGCAAAATCTGATGCTGAGCCACATGAGATATTAGAGCAGGTGACCAAAAAACTTGGCCAGAAAATGAGGTTTTAAGAAGGAAAGGCTTGCATTTACATACCTTTTCACAACCACCATCCATCCCAAAGCATTTTACAGTCCGAGTACTTTTGAAGTATAGTTACTGATTTAAATGCAGAAAACGCAGCAGGAAGTTTGTGTACTGCAAGTTCCCACCAACAACATTACAATAATGGGCATTTAGTCTGTTTTGCTGTGATGTTGATTGATAAACGTTGACCAGGACACTGGCAATAGCTCCCCTGCTCTTCTGAAAAGTAGTGCCATGGGGTCCGAAAGGGCAGATGCACCCTTGGTTTAACCTTTCATCTGAACCTCAGACAGTACAGCACTCCCTCAGTACTGCACTGGAGTGCCAACCATTATTTTGAAGTCTCGAAGTGGATTTGAACCCGCAACTTTCCAACTCAGGGGCAAGAATACTACCAACTGAACCACAGCAGACACAGGAACTTCAAAAAGGAGAAGAGAGTGGAGAGGCAGAGAAGTTTAGGGATGGAATTTCAGAGCTTATGGCCAAGGCAGCTAAAGGCATGGTCACAAATGGTGGGGTAATTTAACTCAGGGCTGCTCAAGTGGCCAGAACCAGAGAAACAAAATCAACTCGACGGTTTTGACCCTGAAACTGTTGGAAGGGATAGAGGGGGGAAAAGGGCATGGAAGAATGTGAATCAAGGATGAGAATTTTCAAATCAAGTCAAAGCCTTGCTTAACCAGGAGCAAATACAGGTCAGCGAACACAGGGGTGGAGTGAAGAGAACATGTGCAAGTGAGGACACGTGTAGCAGAGTTTTGGATGACAAGTTTATTTAAGGCAAAAAGTGAGAGGCCAACCAGGAGTGCTCTGGAATAGTCAAGTCTAGAAATAATAAGGGCACGGGTGCAAGTTTCAGCAACAGAAGCGCTGGGGCAGGGATGGAGTCAGGCAAATGTTACAGAGTGGAAAAATGCAGCCCAAGTGATGGCACAGATGTGGCTGGAGGCTCATCTTGGGGTCAAAGACTACACCAAGGTTGCAAACCGTCTGGTTCAGCCTCAGACAGATGCCAGAGAGAATGATGGAGTTGGTGTTAGGGAACAAGGTGTGTGGACTGAAGTAATGGCATCGGTCTTTCCAATATTTAATCAGAGGAAGGTACTCCCTGACAATTTAGAGACAGCATAGGGGTCAATGAAAGTGGTATCAAAGTAGAACTGGGTGGCACCAGTGCACACGTGGAAACTGATGTATTTTCAGATGATGTCGCCAATGGAAAGCATGTAGATAAGAAATAGGACAGGGCCAAAGCTAGACCTTTGGGGGACATCAAAGGTATGGAAATGGGACCAGAGGTAATAAGACTGAAAATTAGGAAAATGCACAACGCGTGCACAAAACAAAATATACATAACATACCAGGCCGAGGAGTATACAAATTTAAGTGAAAACAAGGCTGCCACTTCGGCAGAGAGGAAAGCTTATGTTCATCAAATCAATAAACCCACAGCGGATCAACTGACAAAAGGAATCATTTTGCTACAACTCAAATTAATGTCCATAAGAAACACTTCAGCAATCTAAAATGAATTTGCACTTGCGTACATTAGTGTAGATTGCAGTGAAGCATTTTTATAATGAAAAGTGTAATGTAGATTCGAAGCAACTAAGATAAATCATCCAAATACTTTATTTTTGACAGCAATATTTAGATTCTATTTGTTTAAAAGCGAAATTATAAGTGAAACCTTTTGCTATAGGAAATCTGAGGATTAACAACTTTGTCTTGGGTCCTCCTCTATGCACTCCCCTTTTCCACCCTGCTCCAACCTCAGTGTGGATGTAGGGACAGCTTAAAGTAGGTCAATCGTCTGGGGTAATGACATAAGCCCATCTATAAATTCACCACTTGAATTATATACAACAGATGCAGCCAAACAAATGATTGAAATATTAAAATTGTACTTTTCCCAATCTTACCTCTCCCCCACATTACTTGCAAGAACTCATTTGTTAGCCAAGTAAGACTAGTGCGACTCATGTACATTCTCAATGTAATGTCAACCCAGACAGAACACAATTCCTCTGATGTCCCCACAACACAATGTGTTGAATAGGCTCTTGATTCACTTTCTGACCTAGATCTATGTTCTAATCATTTAATCACATCTGGATCAGGCACGGGGCTATCATGAGGCCAATTTATTCCAAATTAGCTGATCCAAACTCTTACCAGTTTGAGGGTAAAGGCAGTTTGGAATTACACCACCAGGTAACTCACAATTAAAACTTCTTCCTACATGACTGTATTGGGTAGAAATTGGAAATGGAAAATGCAAATGAAAGAAAGTCAGCTCAGAAAGACATTTCACAATTCGCTGAGGTAATGATCAGCATGGCTGTTAAGTATACAGTCCTCAAGCTACACATGCAGCCAGTAAAACAAAACCAGACTGTTGGTTTTATTGCAAAGCTTAATCTGAATGTAGACATTAAATCAGTTGCCAATGACTTCAGAATGAATCTCCCAGGAATGCAATTCAACAGTAAATAGATGGAATGATTGTTCCCTTGTAAACACATCTGTGAAATGCAGGAGAGCTCAAAATGTTGATGCAGTCATTGAGTACCCTGTGTTGCCAGCAGACAACAAGATGAACATTGTCAGCATGTTTTTATAACGATCAAGCAATTACAGAAATTACATCAGCCACCATCCTGCTAGAAACCATTACAACAGTCCACAACAAGCCAACTATATACAGCCCATCTTGTCACACCCATCAGGGAACTGGTAATGCATTTCTAAGTGTCTAAATGAAAATATAATCCTACACAATTTCAGCGGAGCATGCACCAATTCAACATTTCAATGCTGAATAAGATTGCCGTTTTATACTGTGCTTGATATTAGCACCAGTAATAGAATTAAGCGTAGCAAATTTTGCTACAATGTATAATTTAATTGTTCCCTTTTTGCCGAACTTTATAAAGAAAGGCTGATTTTTAAAATTGCCTGAAAGCTTCATGCCTTGAGGATTTTTTCTAAAAAAAAATGTTCTTGCAAAATAAGTAACTGATAAGGCAACACTTAATGCACTCCCCAGCTGCCCTGAGGTGACGATGGTGTTCCTCTCTCCTTGGACTGCAGCAATTTTGTGGTGGTGGTGCTCCCTCAATGGTGTTAGATAAGGAATCCCAGGACTTTGAACCCAGTGACGATGTAGAAATGGCAATATACGTTCAAAACAGGCTGGTGACTGACTTGGGGGATAGGAATTAACTTGGTGTTGTCACAATGTTACTTACATGGTTCTCAGTGATAGAAACTGCAGGGAGTGGGAATGTTGAAGTAACTTTGGAGAAGTTTCTGCAATGCATTCCACATACTACAGAGTGTGCCAGTGGTGGAGGACATTGAAGTCCTCACCCAGAGTACATTCAGAGCCCTTGCTCCTCTCATGAGTATATGGACTCTTCTTCAGTTCCCTAAAATGTAACTCGGTCTTTCTCTCCACAGATGCTGTCAGACTTGCTGAGCTTTTCCAGCAATTTTTGCTTTTGTTGGAGGAATACAAATGTCAGTTGAAGGGTGCGGTAGGTGATTACCCAGGTGCCTTTGGCTATGTTTGACCTGAAGAAAGCAATCTCAGGAGGCTTGGAGTCAATTGAAGGACTCCTAGATCCACACATACCTAACCTTATAATCACTGTGGCCCCACATCTGAAGAGTTTATCCTGATGATGGGACAGAACATATCCTTGGATTACGATGGCAGAACCTGGGAGATTATCCGAAAGCGAGTGTGATTGTGTCAAGCAGGACAACTCTTCCAATTGCAAAGTTCCCACATTTTACTGAGGAGCACCTTGAAGGGTTACCCAGGGTTAAAATGGCCTTAGCCTTATCCTGATGCAGGGGTTATTTTTGATGGGTCTGTCCAATTCTTACTGTTAAAACTTACAGCAATTGTTTTCAATTGGTGATTTGCTGAGGCACTTCAGAAGACAGCACAAGTTGGTCACATTTTGTCGTGAGAGACTGAAGTCACATTTAGGCTGGGTGGAGTTAAGGGTAGTAAGGCTTCCTTCCTACAAGTGTCCTCCTGGACACTAGCAAACCAAATAGGTTTCTCCAACAACCTGGTTGATTTTCTGATGCTTTTTAAGAGTTACATTTATTAAATTCATTTTTGCAACTCGCTGTGGTGGGATTTGAATTCACAAATCCCATACTATTACCATTAGACTCCTACGCATCTGGTAATGTGCAGATCAATTTTAACCAGGTAATTTTTTTCATATTCTTAAACTTGGCAGTGCAACACTCTGCCACCAAAAGGTAAAAAATCTTGAGTGTGCAATCATAAGCTGGCTTTTGTGATAATAGACTTTAAAAATGTTTAATAATTGCACTGAATCAGTGCAACTCACCCTGTCCCTGCATGGCTGAAAAATCTCCATTTGAAATCTCACAGAAAGTGACTATGACATAGAATGGCTAGGCACTATATTTCAGAAGAATAAAATGCATCCCTGAAAGAATGTGACAAAATCAGGCTGGCACGAGGCTTTAAACTACAAAATCTGCTTTATATCTGTTAAATGAAATTAGCAATATGCCTCAATATCGACTCAATGTATCGCACAGAATTTTACTACACAGAAACAGGCCACTTGGCCCAATTGGTCTAGATCAGTCTTTATGCTCCACAAACTTCCTCCCACCTGGCTTCATCTCACCCCATCAAGGTAGCCTATTCCTTTCTCCCCCATATACTTAACTTATGTCCCTGTAAATGCAACACTGCTAATCTCCTCAGCCATTTCATGTGGTGATGAGTTCCACATTCTGACCACTGAGTAAAAAAGCTTCTCCTGAATGTCTTGCTCGATTTATTAGTGGCTATTTATAGTTTTGGTGCCTGGTTTTGGACTCTCTCAAGTGGAAACATTGTTACGAATGCAAGGCTTTACAAGACAGTTATGTTTTAAAATATCTTTCTAATTTAAAGTGAAATAGCACAGACCTGAAAGGGGAATGATGATCATGCCAATTCCGCTCGGAGACAGGCCAGGTGATCTGTAGCCACAACCTACTGAAAATCAAGTTTTACACTAGGCACAACTACTTTGAAAAAACACATACAGCGACATCGACAGACAGAAACAGCTGCTGCATACAGCTGCAGGAGACTGTCTTTGTGTTGGTAACAAAGCAGGCTGGTGACAAATGGTTCTCTATTCGAATGGAAAGGACTTTGAGATTCAAGGAACAAGTCGTCGCCACAGCGGGCCTTGCTGCTGAAAGTCACTTTTCGAAGACCTGACTTGGCACAGCAGGGCAAAGAGAGCCTGCTGAAATGCCAGGAGCTTGGAACTTAACCTTTAAGCCTACATATCTGCTGGAAGCATGGTGTGAAGTGAAATGCATCATAAAGTTTCAGTTTTGTTAGTTAATGGGAACATGCCTTTTCTAATAGTTGCCTGTTAAATAATTTTTAGCTTCTGTTGATATGAGTTTGTTTGTCATAGTAAAGGTCTTGAAATGTGAAAGCTTGTCTTATGGTCATTTCCGCTGGTCGCTGGGGAGTTCATCTCTTAGAGGATCATAACAACATCGCTATACCTACCCTATTGAACCCTTTCATTTTTCAAGATTTCTCAATCTTCTTTTGTAGGTAAGAGCCTCAAACCTGTGCCTTAAAATATCTGCAAAGTAGAATCTTTGTAGAAACTTTTGAAAATTAATAAAATGTACCCTGATCGCTTCTTGATGCCAGATCTATCTTACTGTGAGCAGAAAACAAATAGCGAATGAAGGAACTACAGAATAGATGGAAATAAACAGCTGTATGGCAAATGAAACAATACATAAATCTAGCTAAAGATAACAATAGGTTTCAAAAGGATGTAGAAACCAAGCAGTGCCACTAATTGCCTATATTTACAAATTAATCGGACCTACAATTTTCTTATTTTTGATATACTAGTTTGTGACGTTGCTTTCTTATTGCTGACCAACTATCTACTCGAAGAAAGCCAGGCTCGGTGCAAAATCAATCTAAAATCATCAATTCACAGAAGTTATGTCACACTGCCTCAAAAGAATAATTAAGCAATGTTTACATGTTTATCATGAAAAAGGTGGTCTTATCTAGCATGCCTGCTTGAAATAGTACAAATATTGCTGGGTTTCTTTTTTCTATTTACTTCCACTGCTTGTTTACATGTCAGTGGAGAGGTAGATATTGTTGGACAAAAGCATTCACATTTCATTTAAAGCCCTAATTTTAAAATACTGAGACGGATTCTAAGATTTTGGACTTTTGTTTAGCAATATAGGAACAAGGGAAAGCTATTCAGCTCCTCTAGCCTCTTCCATCATTCAATTAGATCAAGGCTGATCTGTACCTTAAATCAGTTTATCCACCATTACTCCATTGTCCTTAATAACAATAATGGACAAAGGGCCGATCTCAAGAGGCGAAGTGAGAGTGACTGCCCTTGACATCAAGTAGCATTTGACCAAGTGTAGCAAAGAGTCCGAGCAAGACCGAGCAAAACTCTCCACTGGTTAGGGCCATAACTAGCACAAAGGAAGATGGTTGTGCTTCTTGGAGGTCAATCATCTAAGTCCTAGGACATCGCCTGCATGAGTACCTCAGGGTAGTGTTCTAGGCCCAACTATTTTCAGCTGCTTCATCAATGGCATTCTCTCCTTCGCCGAAGACTGCACAATGTTAAGTATCATTCACCACTCCTCAGATACTGAAGTGGTCCATGCCCATATGCAGCAAGACCTGGACAGCGTTCAAGCTTGGGCTGACAAGTGGCAAGTATTATTCATGCTACACAGTGCCATGCAATGACAACCTCCAACAAGAGAGAATCTAACCATCTGCACTGCAACAGCACACAAAGGCTCCTTCAACAGCACCTTCAAAGCCCACACCTCTACCAGGACAAGGGCTGCAGATGCTAGGGAACACCACCACCTGCAGGTTCCCTCCAAGCCCCAGGCACCATCCTGACTTGGAACAATACTGCTGTCCCTACACTGTTGCTGGGTCAAAGTGCTGGAATTCCCTTCCAAACAGCATTGAGGGTGTACCTTCACCACATGGACTGCGGCGGTTCAAGAAGACATCTCACCACCAACCTTGTCAAGGGCAATTAGGGACGGGTAACAAATGCTGGCCCAGTCAGCCCACATCCTGAGAAAAAATAAAAAACCTTGGCTAACAGATACCATTCTTGAATTCTTGAATTGTCATTTTTATTTGACAGTTTATTGTGCAAGTCAAAAAGTAAATATGCATCCTGTAAATAAGTTCAGCTTTTGAACTGTATGATATTTCCACCTTTCAAAATCAATAGGAAAAGATGGTGATAAATTGAAAAAAAATATATTCATCCTGTGTAAGTTACACCCACTCAGCATACAAGAGGGTGCAAGTTTCAGATCAGAAGATGCATGGGTCTATCCATCAAAACTATGCTTTGGCATGCACCTAAGAACTGGGATGAGAGAGTGCAAACCAAAACAAGGTGACCTGCTGGACAACCACATAAATAATATTGCTTTAATACAGAGATCAACAGACTCTGCACAACCTACAATAAAGACAACATCTTCTCAGACCACAAACCTATGAAATTTGTCCCTTTTTTATTCAACAATGTGGTTGGTTTTGCTCCTCATGTAACCTGGGGTTTGGGGGAGTTGGTCGGGGTGGGGGGGGGGGGGCGGTGTTGCACAGAGGAAGCTCATGGAATTTAAATTCAATTGATAAATCTGGAATATAAAGCTAGTCTCAGTGACGGTTACCAAGCAACTATTATCGATTGTTGTAAAAACCCATATGGCTCACTGCCATCCTTACCTGGTCTGGCCTCTATGTGACTCCAGACCCACAGCAATGTGGTTGACTCTTAACTGCCCTCTGAAATGGCTTAGCAAGCCACTCAGTTCCAGAGCAATTAGGAATTCGCAACAAATGCTGGCCTTGCCAGTGATGCTATGGCATCACGTAAAAGAATAAAGAAAAACCTGGACCAAGAAGATGCATATTAGTGTTATAGCACTTTGTACAGAACTGACTGCAGAATGCCAACATGTAATGAAGCAGTTAAATCTATTCAGGCGTACGAAGAAGCTTCATTGTTCCAGTAAAAGATTTTGTTACAACACTTCAATTTATAACAGTATTAAATAAGTTATCACTTCCAACAAGTTAGATTGCCTCAGCTATTTCCATGAAACAGCTGATGTTTCATCTGGGCAGTTGGGTATTTATTTATTAATTGAACAGGATAACAAATAAGAAACAGGGATCAGGAACTGCAATAAACTAGGCTAAGGCAAACCTTCTCAACAATGTCCAAAGCAATAGTCTGGCTCGGGCTTTCATTATTTATTGGCACAAGCAAAACATACAGGACAAACTAAGTAAATTTATGTTTGAGTGCAAAAACAATGGATAGTACATGAAAAAATCAAAGACAAGTTATAAAAATAAACTGACATTGCTACCCATTCATTTAGCCATTCTACTTGATCACATTGGTGGAATCACATCACAATGATAAATCAATGTCACAAAACACCTTACAGAATTTGTTTCTAACTGCAAAAATGCAAAAACTCATTAAAAGTATTTTTCCTTCTAAAAACTCATGGTAAATACTCAATGGATTAAGTCATTGCTGAACAGTAAACACAATAGCTAGCTGAAAGAGGAAAAATTGAGAGTTTGTTGCACCAGTAAACCTATGAAACTCTTGGCTAGAGCTTGTTCTATTGTAATACAGGAGTGCAATTGTGTTACTTCATTTCCAAAATAATTGCAGTTGTGTCCTTTATGACCCCTTTTCTTATTGGTAACCCAGCCTCATTAATAAATGATTAGCCAACTGTGGAGATGAAATGTTACCTGGATCAGGAAAGTAATCTGCTGTGCTTAAAATAACTTATTCATAAGCCTCAGTGGTAAACATACCACAAAACAGAGTTTGAACTTAACACTGAACAAAGGAATTTCAGTCACAAGCTATATCCAGAAGTGTCACCTTGTAGCCAAAATAGCTAACACTTCACCACCACCTCCAAAAGGCTCAACAAATTTATCCAGTTAATGGAACTCACTGCTTGAAATGGTTGCGTAGGTAGAAATGCTCAAAATTTTGAAAGTACTTGGATATGCACTTGAAGTGCCATAATCAACAAGGCTATAACTCTAAAAGCTGGAATGTGGGATTAGGTTGGATGGCTCCTTGTCAGCCAGCTTGGACATGGGGCATAGTAGCCTCCTTCCATGCTGTAAATTTCTATGATTCTAGTAGCTCAGTCCTGGATACAGATACAAGGAAGTCGCATTTGCTTAGTGAACTCATCTCAAACCAGGACTTCACCCACTACAACCAGCCTCAACGACGCTAGTTTGGGAAAGTGAAAAATTCACTCAGGTTCCTGCACCTGAGCACTTAACTAGATATCTGCAGTGGAAATGTGTATGTCTGGACATAAATTAAGCGCAAGATTGGGCATGGCTGTGATAGACTGTGGTCAACTAATGAACACTTGGGTGATCTTCTGGAAAGCAGCGTCTGGTCATAGAACTCTACTACAATGACTAGGCAATGCTTTCAGAAAAAGAAGCAGGAATGTAAGGGGGGTGCGGGGGAAAATCAGCAAGCAGCATACATTGAATATTTTTTCAATACTAGAGGATTTTAGCAGTTATTTTTAAAATTAATCAGATATAAATGTCACGTTAAACATCATTAGAATGGTTTTTATCATATGATAAAATATATGATAGATATAACTGAGATAACATTGTGCACTTCAAAGCATCATTCTCTTTGCGATGATTCAACTACATTCTCATTTTTGTCAAAGATAGACACCAATATGACACCAATTGATTAAAGTTCATTTTTAAATATAACTCATTACAAAGCAATTGAACCAACAACCTGATAGCAAAACAATGCAATCAGAGTGTAGCCAATAACATGGAAAAAAGATAAGAATTTTTCACAAAGAATTGGCAAGATACAAGGCTAGCAAAATCAAGGTAACAGCCGTTATTGGCTGGTGTCCTGTGTAATGACCATCATCAGGATCGGCTAGAAGTGAATTCTCGACTGTTCTCCTTTTTGAAATATAGCGCCTGGTCATCCTTTTGATAGCCTTAATCATCATAATGGGTATGCTATGATTAAAGTTTAGTTCATTGCACTTTTTTACATGATGTCTTGAACGTCATAAACGTTTGTGATGAATGGTACAAGTACAAGCTGATGTTTGAATTTGGAGGTATTTTAAGAGATAGTGATAGTGTTAGAGATGTTTATAAAATCTGAGAAAACGTGCGTGAAGTATGAAGTCATCTATTCTGGATCAGAGAAAGGCCAATTCAAATATTTTTTTAATAGAGAGGGACTAGGATCAGTACATATGTAAAGGAATGTTGGCGTTAGTGCGCACTAAATTATCTAAATCACTAAAAGTCAACAGGTACCAAAGCAATCAAAAAAGTGAACAGTGTGCTGGACTTTATCTTGGATGAGTGTGGGGAAGAGAAATAAGCTGTAAAAATGAGGCAGTGATACCTCTGCTGGTTATATTCCATCTAGAACATGTTCAGTTTTGAACACTAAACCTCAGGAAAAGTGCTTCGGCCTTGGGGAGATTAAAGTGCAAATTCACCAGAATGATACCATAGCTTGGAGGGTTAAAACATGAGGACAGGCTGCATAAACTTGGTTTGCATCCCCTGGCGTTTAGAAGGTTGAGGGCATAAAAACTAAAGTGCTTAAATTAACAAATGTATCCAACAGCATAGTTACAGAGTAGCTATTTCTTGTGGTGGAGGAATCCATAACAAGGGCCATAATTTTCAAATTAGAGCCAGGCTATTTAGGAGTGAAATTAGTGTGCACCTTTTCATACAAATGGCCATGAAAATCTGAAACTCTTTCCCCAAAGGCTGCAGATTCTGGACCAATTAAAATTCTCAAGATGGGAACCAATAGACTTTTGTTAGATAAATGTATGGGGGATATGGGACATTGGTAAGTAAACAGAATTGAGGTACAGAACAGTAGTGATCCAATTGGATGGCAAAAAAGGTTGAAGGGATATATGTTAGACTTCTGTCCCAATGCTCCAAATTATATTTCATGACAAAATTATTAAACTGAATGAATTTTAAGGCATTAATTTTTGTAAGAAGATCCATTGAAAAGCCCAAGTACTATCCTACCTGTACGCTATTGAGAAAGGGAGAGTCTTCTGGTCTTCCTAGGTAAGGATAGTTACAGATGGACCTGTTTTCCAGATAAACAATTTTGGCACACAACTGTCTACAAACACACAACCAGATCACATGACTTTCTGGCATCGATATTTGGTCCTATTACTTTTGGTGCATCAAATTAGATTGTATCCAAAACCTAAGTGCTGCTTTACAGAAACAAATGCGAAGTAAAGTGATACAGCAAGGTGATAAAGTTGAAAAAAAACATCTAGTTCACAAAAATCCTAGTCAAAATAACTATTTACTCACAATTTGCAATCAGCTATTTACAGAAGCCCCATTTACAGGATTCTGATGGGCCATAAGACAATTTCCCTTAAAGGCAGGGGCAACCCATTTTAATAGCCCAACAACACAGATAGAAACAAAGTTTAAGTATGGGCATCTCAAGGTCTACACACTGGACTCAGTTGTTGGATGCTAGGATAGGAAACAGTTCATGGTCAACAAGTGATTTAGTTAGTAATTAGAGGATAATTGGTTAAGCACATCACTGGGTGCATATAAATGGGAAACATGGTGTCCGACAGCACGTTGGAGGCATTGTGGGGGCTGGGGTGCATTGTTTCTCCCCAGAACCACATTTTGACTTACAGTAAGTTTCCTTTGGGGATTTTGCTTTTGGTTGCCCCTTTAAGGAATTATTCCACCCCACCCCTCAATTTGTTTATTTATTTGTTAATTTGTTTTTATTTTTGCACTCAAAAGAGTATAAAGGGGAAACAGGTGATGATCTGGAAGATAGAGTTTTATGAGTTGGAGTAAAGTTCTGTCTGAAAACAGTAAAGACTTGGTTTCTTTCTTTCTTACCAACTGGCCACTGGAGTTTTACAGTGGTAGCAGAAGATTGTTCCTGCTTTTAAGTAAAAGATTGGAAACTAAGCTTTCTTCAGACAAAAGGTTGTATTTAGAGTTAACTTTAAGAGAAGAGTGGTTTGAGTCACTTTGGAAAACAGCTGAATCAAAACAGTGTGTCAGGGTAGGATTATCCACCAATATTTTCTGAGCGTCAACTTTATGAGCAATGGAAGAATGAAGTAACCATGTGGTCACAGGTTACATCCTTGCCGAAAACAAACACGGGATGGCCTTGGCACTTTGGCTACTGTAGAAAAGCAAAATAAGGTGCAAAGTATTTTTGGAATTGGAGCCTGAGCATTTGGACATGGATAAAGGTTTGGAGACATTAAATTTTATGGATAAAATTTATCAAAAAGATGACAAGTGCTTATGAGGTACAGTCAGATTTTGGCAAATTTAGAAAGTTGGAAGATAGTTCCATAAAAGATTACATAATGGAATTCAGCAGACTATATATGAAAGATTCCCAAAATTTCTGTCTAGGAATCCCCAGTGCTGGCATTTAAGTTATTGTGCTAAAGTATCAAATATGGACAAATTGTTAGTTTTAACGCAAGTTAAATTTGCAGAAAGGCACGCACAGCTAGAACAGATGTCAGAGGCTCTAAAAAAAATTCCTCGGAAAACATTCCTTTCCAACAGCATTTATGGCATAAATGGGCCATTGGGTTGTGAGACAGAAAATGGAGAATACAATGTTGACGGTGTGGCAAGACTACCTAGATACAGGATGCAAGCAGCAGTACAAGAGGAGAATTGTAACTGGACAAAATGAGGAAAGAAACATCTTTGACAATTATGACAGGCAAAAAAAATGGGGGGGGTGGGGGAGATTTGCTAATGAAGGATTTCAGGTTACGTTCAAAAACATGAATATAATAGTTTTGAATACAGTGGCAGAAAGCCCTTTTAGCAATGGGGTGTGAGAAAGGAATCATGCGGTGATAGAGGAGGTGCTTTATAAAATTTTGGCAGATCAACCAAGCTGCAAATTAACCTGCCCTAGCATAGGTTGTCCATGCCAAGAACTCGCTGCAGATGGTTGGGGGCTGTAGTCCATATCAGTTGTTTTTTCTTCAGTTATGAGTGATCATCCCCCAGCTTGGGAGGGAACTATGATTAGCTCCACTTTTTCTGAGTATTTGAAGGCACTGCGCGTGGGCAGAAAAGCATTCCATAAAGCCAAAGTTTCAGAAAGAATTCAGCGAGCCTTAAGACACAATGTGTGGGCACTGGAAACTATATTTTCAATCGGGGACACATGGTGTACTATAAAAGAGAAAGACTTAAAGAGCGGAAAGGCCTGGAAAAGGTTATTGGTAAAGATGGTAAAAGTCATTTTGCAGCATGGGAACCAGGCTACTCAGGTACACTCTGAGGTTCGTTGGCACGGATTACAAACTGGCGGATTTGGAAAGGGTTATAGAAAGTGATGAGGAACCATGTAATTCTCATATCCATATGTTGCAAAATTGTGAGGACCAGATTGCTGCAATTGACAGGATATCTGAAGATGGACACAGTAATTCTGATGAACAAGATGAGGCAAATTGCCTGAAAGGACAACTGACTAAAGCTGACACTAGAGTTACATACTTGCCAGAAGGGGCAGTAAATGGTGGAGCAGGGAAGCCAACAGAAAATACAAAAACAGTTGTTTTGTTAGTACAGAACTTGGAGTATTACTGAAAAAAAAAAGAGACTTTTTTGTCGAAGCTTTTCATCTTGCATCCATCAGGGAAATTTGCAAGAAAATACCAATACAAGGAGAAACAACATATTTATACTGTATGAGTAGTGGACTCTGATTGGTAGACACGTTGGCATGGAGAATGTACCAGTTGATGGTGATTGACAGTTAACTGCCAAGCATTGTTTAAAATCTAAACCAAGCAGCTTGTTTCTGATTGGTCAAGACATTGCCCTGGGGAATGAACCAGCAATTGGCTGTCACTTAGTTTGTTTAATTGAAACTGATGCAATGTGTGTACGTTGTGTGTGCAAAGAACAGGGACCTGTGTATTAATATATGTAGCTTCCAGTACATGTAAATTTTCCACACTTCGAGCCTGACTGACAATCTTAAATTGGAAATTGGTTGTCAGTGTAATTCTTAGCAGACCGAGGATTATTTAGCAAATGTTGTCCAATTGCGGAATCACATCTAATGTTGGACACCGTGTTTTGAGTTTTGCAAGCACAGGCTGGTTGATTACAGGTCTGTACCTTTCCCATTGTGAAAAACAAGAAGGACATGCTGTTTGATACGATCTGCCAATCTTTGGGATGTAAAGTCTACATACCTAGCATCACACTGGCACTAAGATTCATATACCATGTTACTCAGACAATATAAATCTATTATACATTATATATCTTCTGATACAGTATAAATATGTTGTTTCCCCTGACATTGGTATTTGCTGATGAGTGCAAGACAAAAAAGTCTCTCTTTTCAGCAATACTAAAATACAAAAAACTGGTTAAATGTTCAAGATAAGAGGTAGGAGGTTAGACCAATGTATTGGGGACATGAAGTACAAAAATGGAAAGAAAGAAAATGCAGCAACAATTTGGGCAGTACGTCTGGGAGTGAACATGTCCTTAGAAAGAAATCACAAACAGTTGAAAGAAAATCTGTTAATAGGTTGGGGGAGATCAATAGTAACGGTCCAGAATGAAATAGGAGGCAGTATAAAGGACATAGGTCAACAAGGTCAAGGAATATGGCAAGACTAGGAATGCTACAAGGAGCAGAAGCCCATGCGATCAAGAAATCTTAGTGGCTACAAACAAATTAGAAGACAAGTTAATAAAAGATGCCAAACAGCAAGAATTACACAGCTGGAGAGAATCTGGGTTGTACAGAGGTGCTGGTTAGGGGGAGCCAGCCCCTATCACATACATGGTAATACTTGGGTAAGGTGCTCCCTGATGGGACTTATAATGCTAAAGACAGACTAGTGGCATGAAGTTTTGAAAAAAAGCTGTGTGACCAAGATATGAGTAAATTCACCTACAGCAGGAAAGGTAGGTTTGAAAATCTTCTTGGCTCTGTTAACAGCAAATTCTTTGGAATGCAAATCAATTGATATTAAAGCTGCTGTTCTGCAGAGTGTCCAGCTTCAAATGCAATCTTTTCTCCGCCCGCCAAAGGAAGTGCAAAATGCAGAAAGGACACTCTGGAAATTAAATAAGTGCGTATATGATTTCAAAGGCTTTCAGAATTTAGTGTTTCCCAGTGATGTCCATTTTACTAAAATTGCGCTGTCTCCAATTGAAAGCAGACCCTGCAATGTTTCATTGGCGCCATGGGGGTAAATTTTCTGGCATCTTCATGATGCATGTAGATGACTTTTTGTGGAGTGGAAGCAGCAAATTTAAAAAGATTGTCACCAATGGGTTGAGAACAGATTGGAGGTCAGGCTTCTGGGGCCTTTAAATACATCGAATTGGAAATCAGGCAGAGTGGATCAAATGTCACTTTGCATCAGCAACCCTATTTAGAGAATGTTAATCTCATCGGAGTTAGTCGTGATAGGGCCTCTCAAAAAGATACAGCAGCTTCCAAAACTGAAGTGGAGGAACTAAGACGTCTAATTGAGAAATTGAATTGGATAGGCATACAAACAAGGCCGGATGTCAGCTCAGATGTTTTGGAGTTGAGTGCTATAATGAATAATTCTAAGGTTGAAGGTGTTTATTCTGGCAAACAAAACATTGAAAAAAATCTAAAATGGAGCACAATGTCTTGAAATTCCCATCTTCGGCTGATGCTACGAATGTGAAATTAAATGTTTTCAGTGACGCTTCTTATGCAAACCTGTGATGGGTTATCAAGCACAGGAGGATATATAATATTTCTTATGGGGAAAGATGTAAGTGTTGCCCCTTTGGCATGGGAAGCTAAAAAAATAAGGAAAGTGGTAAGGAGTACTTTGGCAGCAGAATCTCTCGCACTTGTTGATGCAGCGGACGTGGCATTCTTTGCATCAAAGATATTGGAAGAAATCCTAAATAAAAAAAAATATTCAGGAACAATACCTATTGAATGTTACATAGACAATAGGTCACTTAAGGGTAATGTGCATTCTACAAAGTGTGTTAATGAAAGAAGATTAGGAATCAATATTGTGAGTTTAAAAACAAATGTTAGAAAACAAGAAAAGCTCCAAACTCAAATGTGTTGATACCAGCCATCAATTGTCTGATTGTTTTACAAAAAGAAATGCAAGCTCTAAAAAAAAATTATTGGAGATTCTCAACGAGGCACATCTGATGATATGAGAAGCTATAAAAAAATTTTTTAAAGGGCATTTTTATGCATGTCTCCTTTGTCTTTTTTTAAAAAAGGGGAACAGGAATGGTCGATAATACATAATTTTTTTTGATGATTGCACTATATAGAATGAAAAAATGAATATTCTTTGTTCCACTTAAGGATTTCTCTCATTTTTAAGAAAAAGTGGGGAATCTGTTAGGATAGGAAATAGTTAATAGTCACAAGTGATTAAGTTAGTAATTAGAGGTTAATTGGTTAAGTGCATCACTATAAATGGGAAACAGGTGATAATCTGGAGATGAAGCTTGATGTGAGTTGGAATAAAACTCTGTCTGGAAGTAGTAAAGACTTGGTTTCTTTCTCACCTATGAGCCATTGGAGTTTTACATTGGGCAGTGATGTGTCAATCATCTACAGTTTGCAATCACCAGCATATTTTTCCATGACTATGTTCATAGTAATGACTAGAAGTCTCATCAAGATTCACATCGCCGTCAATTTGTATCTCAACACTTGACTCTGAGTCAGAACTGATCTATACGGGTAAATTTTCTGCAGTCTTTTGGATAGGTTAGCCATGAAGTGTGAGGTCACTGTAACATCTACACACAGATATATTTGTATATTTTCACATAGATGAAAATATATAACTAAGGAGACTTTCTACAGCAACTCCAATGGATCACCCTATCAACAGAAACTACATGGAGCAGGTAGGGTGGATGCCACTTGGAGTGATTACAACTCTGGAGAGCTTACAAACACACGCCAGAAATATACTCCATTTTGTACACTTCTGTTGATTTGAAGCAGCGTCAGTAGTCCACAGATATCCACAATGGATACATTGTAGTCCTTGGCCTGGGAACCTACACAGCAAGATCATCAGGAATTCTGGCAAACTATTCCACTAAAAATAAGTTATACATTTGCGTGGTTTTTGGACCATATTTTTCCCTTCATAGAGAATGAAGACCTTTGTGACAGTTCTACAAATGTCAGCTTGCAACATGCAGCAATAGAAAGAGACCTTCACAAAACACTCAGAGTAGATGCCTACACCAGCAATCTTCAGAAGGCTGCAAATCCCTACTGAGAACTATTATAAACATTTGTGAGGAAGTACGAGAAATTACATGAAATAGTGCCCTATTGACAACTATTCCTTATATACATATGCTTGCCAAAACAAATGGCTGTATAGACTGATTAGACGTGCTTTACACTTGCTGAAATCGTCTTGCGTAATCTGAGAAAAGAAAATGGTGTTCGAAGTATTCAGAACTGGGTCAGATGTCTATAGCCCAGGAGCATGGTTAAAGCATCAGTCAGTAATGAGGCTTAAATTTGACAGAACCTGTTTTCCACTCAACTTCTTCTTGAAAAAGAATTTCTGTAAATATGAAATGTAGTCTTATAAAGCACAATGCAATCCTCTTGATAAATTCAAATTACTACCCCCTCTGACATCTTTTTATGTTCCTCCCCTGAAATTGCTAATGAATGCTGCAATAAAATTCCACAGACATGAGCTGCTTTCTGCCATCTCATCCAAGCAATTCATATGCATGCCTAGTCAGAGAGAGTCTGACAAATATTCAGCCATGGAGATATCATAGCCAAACCTAACTTTAACTTGGCATTCCAGGCAGAGACAGGAGAATTTATAATGGAGAATAGGGAAATGGCGGAGAAACTAAAAATTACTTTGTGTCTGTCTTCACACAGAGGAAGATACAGAAAATCTCCCAGAAATACTAGGAAACCAAGGGACTTGTGAAAATAAGAACTGAAAGAAATAGTACATGAAAAATTAAATGGATTGAAGGTTGGTAAATCTCCTGGACCAGAAAAGCTACATCCCTAAGTATTGAAGGAAGTGACTATCGAAATAGTGGCTATCTTTCAAAATTCTACAGTTTCTGGAAAGGTTCCTGCAGACTGGAAAGTAGCAGATGTAACTCCACTATTTAAGGAGGGAGAGAGAGAGAAAACAGAGAACTAGAAACCTGTTACTTTGACGTCAGTAGTAGGGAAAATATTAAAATCTATTATAAAGGATGTGATAATTGGACACTTAGAAAATAATGATACAATTGGGCAGAGTCAGCATGCAAATCAGTTGGAGTTTTTGGAGGGTGTGACTTGTAGCATAAACAAAGGAGAATCAGTGAATGTGATATATTTGGAATTTCAGAAGGCTTTTGATAAGGTCCCACACAGGAGGTTAGCAAACAAAATTAGAGTACATGGGATTGGGGGTAATATACTGCTATGGACAGACATAAAACAGAGTAGGAATAAACAGATCATTCTCAGGATGGCAGGCTGCTACTAATGGGATACTGCAAGGATCAGTATTTGGGCCACAGCTGTTCACAATCTATATAAATTATTTGAATTTGGGGGCCAAATATAATGTTGACAAATTTGATGATGACACAAAACTGGGTGGGAATGTGAGTGTGAGGAGGATGCAAGGAGGCTTCAAGGGGACCTGGACAAGCTAAATGAATAGGCAAGAACATGGCAGATGGAATATAATGTGAATAACTGTGAAGTTATCCACTTTGGTAGAAAAAACAAAGGCAGAGTATTTCTTAAATGGTGAGAGATTAGGAAGTGTTGATGTCCAAAAGGACCTGGATGTCACTGTTCACGAATCACTAATAAAAGCTAGCATGCAGGTGCAGCAAGCAATTAGGAAGGCAAGTGGTATACTGGCCTTTACTGCAAAAGGATTCAAGGACAGAAGGAAAGATGTCTTGCTGCAACTTATAGAGCCTTGGTGAGATTGCACCTGGAGTACTGAGCACAGTTTTAGTCTCTTTGAGGAAGGATGTACATGCCATACGGGGAGTGCAACAGAGGTTCACCAGACTAATCCTTGGGATGACAGGATTGTCTTATGAGGAGACACGGAGGAAACTGGGCCTGTATCCCCGAGAGGTTCGAAGAATGAGAGTTGATCTCACTGAAACTTACAAAATTCTTACAGGGCATGACAGGGTAGGATGTTTCCCCTGGCTGGTGAGTCTAGAACCAGTTGAGAGTCTCAGAATAAGGGGCAGGTCATTTCAGACAGAAGAGGGGGAATTTCAGACTGAGATGAGGAGGAATTTCTTCACTCAAAGGGTGGTGAATCTTTAGAATCTACTACCACAGAGGGTTGTGGATGTTCAATCATTGAGCATGCTCAAGACAGAAATCGACAGATTTCTGGATACTAATGACATCAAGGGATATGGGGACAGTAGGAAAAAATGGCAGAGGTAAATGATCAACGATGATCTGTTTTGAGTGCCGGAGCAGGCTCGACAGGCCTATCCGCCTGAGCAGTTAAAACAGCAGTTTTAAGTTAAGCTTACATGTTGCTCCAGGACAGGTTTGCTGGAGAGGGACCTACTACATGCTGGCACAGAAAATGTCAAATGCACAGGATAGTCTGAGCTCCAATTCTAATTAGTAGATGCTTCTTAGTCAAGAAATAAAACAAGATACATTACTCTTGTTTGCTAACCTGTGCTATGTAAGTCTTTGCATAATGTTCAAAGGAATAATACTATCCATGTAAAATAAACAAATACTAAGTGGGCATCAATTAAGAAATCATTCCTCTGAACATGAAGTAGCAGAAAGAAAGCCTTATATCCTTGTCTTTGGCAAGTGAAACCCAAATATAAGCTTTGGTGCGGAAAATACCATCAGACTTCAAAATTACACCATCTTTGCCAAATTAGAAAAAGTGAGTTATCCTAGAACAATACGTTGCTATTCTTCTGTGCCAAGACCAGGGCTGGTATCAGTAATTGCTTTGAGTGAAAGAAAAGATGAGAAAAATAATTTGCATACCAGACTTAATAGATTGAACGTGAGATAAATTTGAAATCAACAACTATTAAAACCATGGTTCTTCTATGTCTGTTCTTTGAAGTGCCGAACTGTCATTTGGAAGTTCTGGGCTTCTTCTGCTCAGTACAATTATCCAGTTGACCTACAAGTTAATTGGGTGCAGGACTAAGAGTTCTTGCATCAATTTGGACCATTAAATAAGCCTTCTCTTAAGTTTTCTTTTATTTTTTCTTAGGATGTGAGCACTGCTGACAAAACCAGCATCTATCGCCAATCCCTAATGACCCTTGAGAAGGTGGTAGTGAGCCAGCCACCTTCTTGAATGACTGCAGTCCATCTGTGTAGGGAGGGGGTTCCAGGATTTTGACCCAGTGACAGTGAAGGAACAGCAATATAGTGTCAAATTAGGACAGTGTGTGGCTTGGAGGGAAAGTTGCAAATTATGGTATCCCCATGTATCTGCCACCTTGTCCTTCTAGATGGTAGTGGTTGCACATTTGGAAGGTGCTACTAAGGAGCCTTGGCGAGTTTCTGCAGTGCTGTGTGTTACTGGTCTACATGTTCACAATTTTCCTGTGTACTTCATTTTTGAAACAGTTTCAAACTAAGCTTTGTTTAAAATTCAATATATATGCTTTTAGTTCATTATGATTGCCCTATCAACCATGCTGTGAAACACAACACACAAGAACAATTATTCATTCAAAATTTTGTGCATGAGCTGTTCATAATTTGAAAAAAGCACTTTGCACAGTAACACCTTATAGACACATAATGTTGAATGATTTGGAAGGGGAGTACCAGCTGCCAAAATAGCTGTGAAAAGGGATGAACTTCTTAAATATCCAGTGCTGCAGTGAAATTTCGTGCTGCCACTGATCACGACAAATTATAAGTAAAATGCACAGCTCTTCCAACGCATCCTGCAGTGTGATACAGAACTAGACAGACCAAGCAGCTTTGATTTTCCTGATCTATGATTTAGCGATGAGCTACTAAAGTTGGCATCTATTGATTTTTGGGACAGGGGAAAATTAGCCAGCTGTTTTCCCAATCAGTATCTAGTGATTTGTGCTACAAAATACCTATGTGGTATTAAGTGAGAAAAGAAAGAATTCAAAATGCTTTACTCTTCCTTCAGGTAACAAGTTGGGACCAAGCCCAGGACAGTAGTTAGCTGAACATTGCTTGGATTGAATATAAATATTGGCCTAAAATAAAAACAGGAAATGCTGGAAATACTCAGCAGGTCAGGCAGCATCTGTGGAAAAAGAAAAAAAGTTTTTTTTTCTCTTCGCAGAATCTGCCTGACTTGCTGAAAGCTGCCAAAACTTTGCTTTATTTCAGATTTCCAGCATCTGCAATATTTTGCTTTTGCATTAATAAATAATGGACTCTTCAATAAGCTTCCTTGTGGAGTTGATTCCAGAGAAGAGGAAATATAACAGGTGGGGAATTTAGATCAATACCAGTTCAATAATTTTCTAAAAATACAAATGAAAAGTAGAAGAAAACTTGTGCACAGTGGTTGCAGAATGCTATGCAGCTTATTATTCAACTCCAATTTTCTTCATGCTGCTTCTCAATACAGGTACAACTCGGCTGAGTGTATGCTTGTTTCAAATACAATTTGTCCTCCTTGCTCAGATTTCTCCCCATTATTGTCTATGCTATTTTAAGACAAAAAGACTAGCCATTCAGCAGGAACACTTCAGAAATGACCATTTTTATTACAACATTCCATCTACTGAGTTTCTAGATAAACAATGACACTCAACCAAAACAAAACAAAAAGTATGAGTGACAAGTAGTCCATGGTTTCCTTAACCTAGATTCAATGTCCTGTCTTCAATGTGGATCCAACTAGAGTCCAGTCTTAGCCTGTAAACCCCTACTGCCAACTCCAAAACCTCTGACTAGGAGTCAGTCTTGGTTTTAATCCTGATGTTTACCTTCCAATGCACAATCCTATGCCCATATCCTCAGTGCTGCCAATCAGTGGGTTGCCAGCTTAGAAGTAGAAAAAAGTACATGATTTCTATTGCATTGCACTGCTATCATAACATTTCCAGGGAAAATGTTAACAATACAACAGGTGCACCCAATCCACTTGGTCAGTTTATTTCAAAGAAAGCTAGTACACACTGGAATGCTCCTACATTGTTTCCAGAGCATATCAAAAAGTCCACATGAAACTTGTATGAGAGTCCAATTCCTGGTAATGGCAAACAAAATCTCCTCACTGGCATCTCATAAGACCATAAGATGCAGGAGCAGAAGGCGGCCATTCGGTCCATTGAGTCTGCTCCACAATGAGATCATGGTTGATCTGATAATCCTCAACTCCACTTTCCTGCTTTTTCCCCATAACAATCGATTCCCTTACTGATTAAAAATCTGTATTTCAGCCGAGTATACTTAATGATTCAGCCTCTACGGTAAAGAATTACACAGGTTGACCACCCTCAGAAGAAATTCCTCATCTCTGTTTTAAATGGGCACCCCCTTACTCTGAGATTATGCCCTCTGGTCCTAGACTCTCCCACAAGGGGAAACAACCTCTCAGCATCTACCCTGTCCAGCCCCCTAAGAATTTTATGTTTCAATAATGTCGCCTTTCATTCTTCTAAGTTCCAAGTACTACAGGCCCAATCTACTCAAGCTCGCCTCATAAGAAAATCCCTCCATACCTGAGATCAACCTAGTGAACTTTCTCTGGACTGCCTATACTGCCAGTATATCTTTCCTTAGCTAAGGGGACCAAAACTGTTCATAGTATTCTAGGTGTGGTCTAACTTGCATCTTGTATAGTTTTAGCAAGACTTTTTTTATACTCCATTCCATTTGAAATGAAGGCCAACTTGGCATTTGCCTTCCCTATTATCTGCTGAACTTGTATGCTAGCTTTTTCTGATTCTAGCCCACAGACTCCCAAATCTCTCTGTGCTGCAGCTTTCTGCTGTCTTTCGCCATTTAAATAATATTCAGCTCCTCTATTCTTCCTGCCAAAGTACATAACCTCACGTTTTCCCACATTACATCCCATCTTCCAAGTTTTTGCCCACTCACTTAACCTGTATATACCTCTGTGGACCCTGTCATTCTCACCACTTGCCTTCCCACCTATTTTTGTATCATCCACAAACTTGGCGATAGTACACTCATTTCCCTCAGCCAAGTCATTAGTATATATCAAAAATAATTGTGCCCCAGCACTAATCCCTGTGGCACTCCACTGGTTACAGATTGCCATCCTGAAAATGCCCCCTATCCCAACTCTATCTTCTGTTAGTTAGCCAATCCTCTGTCCATGCTAATACACTACCCCCGACACCAGGGCTCTTAACTTAAGTAGCCTTACATGTGGTACCTTATCTAACGCCGTTTGGAAATCAAAATATATTACATCTACTCGTTCCCCTCTGTCTATCCTGCTTGTTACCTCTTCAAAGAATTCTAATAAATTTGTCAGGCATAATTTCCCCTTCATGAAGCCATGCTGACTCTGCTTGATTATCTTATGCATTTCTAAATACTCCACTATTACATCCTTTAAAATATTCTCCCAATGATAGATGTTAAGCTGACTGGCCTATAGGTTAGCTGTTTTTTGTCTCACTCCTTTTTTGAATAAGGGTGTTACATTGGCAGATTTCCAATCCTCTGGGGCTTATCCAGAATTTAATGATTCTTGGAAGATTGCTACCAATGCATCCACTATCTCTATAGCTACTTCCTTTAACATCCTAGGATGCAATCCATCTGGTTCAGGGAGCTTATCAGCCTTTAGCCTCATTAGTTTCCCTAGTACTTTTTCTCCAGTGATAATTATTGTATTTATTTCCTCCCTCCTTTGCTGATTGATTGTTTAGTATTTTTCGAATGCTATTAGTGTCTTCTACCATGAAGACTGAAGCAAAGTATTTGTTCAACTCCTCCGCCATTTCCTGGTTCCCCATTATTATTTTCCCAGCCTCATTCACTAAAGGGCCTATGTTCACTTTGGCCTTTCTCTTTCTTTTTATACATTTAAAGGAGCTCTTACTGTCTGTTTTCACACTTTTTGCCAGTTCACCCTCAAAGTTTATTTTCTCCCTCATTTGTTTTGGTCATCCTTTGTTGGTTTTTAAAACTTTCCCAATCCTCTTGCTTACAGCTAATCTTTGCCATGTTGTATGTTTTCTCTTTCAATTTGATACTATCCTTAACTTTCTTGGTTAACTACGTTTGGTTTATCGCCTTCCTAAAATCCTTCTTCCTCATTGGGATAAATATTTGTTATGAGTCATGTACTATTTTCTAAACGTCTCCCATTGTTCATCAACTGTCTTTTCTGCTAAATTCTTTTCAGTCTACTCCAGCCAACTCTGCCCTCATTCCTTTGAAATTACCCTTATTTAAGTTTAACACAGTTGTTTCCGACCCATGTTTTTCATTCTCAAACTGCATGCTACATTCTACCATGTTATGGTCACTGTTTCCTTGGGGATCTTTTACTCAGATCATTTATTAAACCTACCTCATTACTAGATCCAAAATAGCCTGACCCCTGGATGGACCCACAACATATTGTTCTAGGAAACTGTTCCAAATACATTATGAATTGTTGCTCGGGTCTACCTCTGCCAATTTGATTTTCTCAATCTACATGAAGATTAAAGTAAACCATGATTAACGTACTGCCTTTTATACATGCCCTCATTATCTCCTGATTAATTCTCTGTCCTACAGTTTAGATATTGTTAGGTGGCCGATTGTCTCAATGTGTCATTTCTCTGTAAGAATCATTCTAGGGGGTTTGAATACACGAGCATGGCAGGAACTCATGCCTGCTTACCTGGATAAAATTCATTGCAGCCACTCGAAGATGTGTTGTTGCATCTCCAGTCTTGCTAAGGAGAATGGGTAACGTTCTCTCCACACAATGTGTGATTTCTACTTTGCCCAGCTGGTGCTTGGGAGCATACTGTGCAATCAGCATTTTCAGTAACTTCAGAGATGCTTGGAAAACCTGAGAAAAAGGTTCACACAAATAAAAATTACCTACACACCATTACAAACAGCTTTTCAAAGAAACATTTCTAACATTTGTTTATTCAAAATTGTCACAAAATATCATGAATTATTTTCAACTGTAAACCTAATGTGTTTTATCAAAGTTTAGTATAACTTCTTTGCTTTTATACCCAATGCCTCTATTTATAAAGTCAAAGATCCTGTATGTTTTTTAAACAGTTTTACCAACTTTTCTTGTGACTGCACGCAAGAACCCCCAGGTCTCTCTGTTTCTGCACCCCCTTTAAAATTGCACCATTTATATTGCCTCTCCTCATTCTTACTTTCAAAATGCATCACTTCACATTTCTCTGCATTGAATTTGTTTGCCATATGTCTGCTCATTTCACCAGTCAATACCCCCTTGAGTCTGTTATTAACCTCGTCAGTTTACTACATTTGCTGAGGCATTTTATTTTTATTTTAAAAAAGCCAAGAGCTGTAGAATGAGAACTGAAGCCCACTGAAGCAACTAGTAAACTGGGATCAGAAGGCAATTAATTGTACTTGCAGATACAGGGGAAAAAAAGTAAAGAATGTGATTTGAAGAGGAGGGCAGATGAGGTCCCTTCCCGTTCAAAGGTTCCCCCTTTGGAGCAAGAGCATTCTGCTCTGCGCAACCGACAATTTGAAGCTGTGCTTGTAAGTTGTTGTTTGGGTGCATACTCGGGAATCCAGGGGAACTGAATTTCAGGAGAATGAGACTGAAACCCTACATGGGGGGTGTTGTTGATGCTGTCTGAGTTTCTGACTTTTGGAGAGAATTCCAAGACGAGGTCATCAAAGGTGAAGATTGGAATCCCTCGTGACAGGGATTTAGTGAGGTTGGTTGACTCAGTGTTTACTGACGTCTGGGTAAGTTGTTGAGAAATCCTTGGACTCTGTTTGGTTGCATTTGAAATTTATTGCGTAGAGTGGTGTGTTCGACCACAGTTTGCCTGTTAATTCATATGTAACTCATATTAACCCTGAATGTTATCGTATAAGATAGATATTATTTTATTTTTCTGGCCTTGTATAGTAAAGTTTATTTTTGTTTGTTCAAAACCCGTGGAATCTTGTGGCTTTATTCTATTAGCAAGTGTCTTGAATTTCAATCTCTGTCCACTTCAAACAAAATGTTATTGGTCCCCAACTGGATCTTACCAACAACTTGGCAATCTGGCCATAGATCATAACAATATCTTGAGATAAGGTATTTACAGTATATTTTATTTATGGAATACAAACATCCTTCTGTATGGGTGTATATGTTACCTTAAGAAAACTTAAGAGGCTAATTAGCTTGCTCACCTTGACTCATTTGCTTTGATGCGGTAACTTCAAAAACATATATCAAAGTTTAACTGTTTACAGATACACATGTAACCACTTACCACTAGGATATTTGCATTCAGTCAACCAACATACATAAAAAACAATGAATGGATTTATGGTGTCACTTCCATAAATCAACGGATAATTTTGCATTCTAAAGTATTAACCCAGTGACTGCATTGAGACAAATCAATTTCCTTACTGTAATTCAAATATTTTCACTTTCTAGGATGCAGTCATAACTGGAAATAACCAAAATAATTTTTGATCACTCGCTTCCTGCTTGTGCAGTGGATGAAGCTTAATATTATATCTGTCTCGCAACAGGTTAAGACATTTGAGGCCAAAGTCATATTTTGTCAGTTATAAACTTATATATAAAAAACAGTAAAAAAGCCAGCATTTGCTTAAAGCCAGGAATTTGTACACAATTCACTGATCATCTAATTGGCCTCAGAAGAGGTACCCTGAATTCCCCTAGTATTTAAGCAGCGGCTTTAAATGCACAAGCCAAACAGCTTAACATTACAACAACGCTCCAAATTGGTTGTGAACAATATTATGAGAGATCATGATTATCATGGGATCTGAAAATGGGGTAAGGACAACTTTAACAGTTTTATATATGGAATAGGTAGCCTTGGGTTGTTCAAACCCTTTTTTTTTTGCTCTGGGCTGCTCTCATTACAAAAACTTTTCAAAAAAGTTTGAGATTCTGATTTTTTCTTTCAATTGTATTTGTTCACTTGTTTCAATATGCAAAAAGTACACACGTTCAATAATAAGTGCGTTTTGCATGAGGCTTAGCCTGCGGGAAGCTGTGCCAGCGAAGGATGAAGATTAAAAAAAGGAAAACTAGTGCTTCTGCTCCTAACATTATCCTGAAATCAGTTGCTGTCTATGTGATTGACAGATGAGGGCAGAATTGAGCTCGATTGTGGGGATTCCCACAGGCACAGTCACTGATTACAATCCCACACAAGGAAACCCCTTGGCCAAACTCCCCAAGGGTTGCAGGCATTATGGAACCATACCACCAAGTGGATCATTGCACTCTGGGGAGAAATGGAGGGAAAAGGATAAAATTATAAATAAAATGATGGTGAGGGGCTATGGGGATGAGATACACTATTTTATTTTATACTCTCTGGCTCTACAGTAAGCTTGTTAAAGTTTAAATGACAAACCACAATTTAGCAGCCTCCACTATTTTACAGCATGGATTTTGCAATATGTAAATTACAGGCAGTTTATATCATTTCCCAGATTTCCTTCTTGTAAACTATTGTTAGAAAACAACATGATTAATGTATATAAATTTGAGATTATTAAGTTGCAAAAATATTAACCAAAAACATTAATCTCTAATAGTAGCAAGTAAACAGTCATGTAAGAATGACTTGACTTACAACTTCACAACTGAAAACATAATTTTGCCAATTAAAATAAACACTCAAAATAAAAGTGATTCCCATACTCTTACACTATAACAATAGGCTTGAAGTAGCCCGGGGACGTAGTTATTCCTGTCTCTTCCCAGTTTTTAAAAACATCCATGACTTATTTCATATCATGTACATTTTTCTTAATGATTCTCTTTGGAGGGATTTTGTTCTACTTCTTTAAAATAGAAAAAAGAAACAAAATGTAGTATCACTAAATTAGCATAATTTCTCCTGCAGAGCAGAAAAGTGAATTTACAATCAATATCAGTTAAAAAACCATTACTCTAACGTGGCAAGGTTCAAGTCAAATGCATGCAATGAACCATGTACAGGAACTTCAAAGCCTTCTGGGTTACAGAATAATTTATAGCATTCTGGTTAAACTCACTTAATTAAAAGGGAAAGAAAAGACTTGTATTTGCATAGTGCCTTTCATGAAAAAAAGGTCATCTCAAAGTGCTTTATAGCCAACAAAATACTTCATAAGTGTAGTGACTGTGTAATGGTAGAAAGTTTCATGTACGTAAGGTTATCACTGTAACAGTACAGGTTTGGTCTGAAATAATCAAGAACAAGAGAACATTGGTTTAATGTAATTGGCAAAAGAAGCAAAAGCGATATGAGGAAAAACTTTTTCCACAGTGAATATTTAATGTTTGGAGGCAGGTTCAATAGAGGCATTCAAAAAGGGAATAGACCATTAGTTGAATGTGGAGGGTTACAGGGAAAAGGGAATAGCAATAGGTGTATCTCTCATTTGGAGAACCGGTGAATACACAATGGGCCAAATGGCTTTCTTCGGCGCTGTAACAATTTTGTGATTAAATTTGACCTTCACAGAATCAAAAATGCAAAAACACATCATACCAATTGGAAAAACCAGTGGGTATGAGTGGGCCCCTTAAAACTGAAAATTGTGGTACTATACATGAAAATCAGGAAATGGCAGGCATGTTGAATAATTAGTTTGCATTAGCATTTAAAGTAGAGGAAGAGGATAGCATGCTGGCTATTCCAAAGAAGCTAATATTGAATCAGCAACAGGGACTCACCAAAATTAACACAAGCAAATTAATAAATAATGAAAGAAATAATGGCACTGAAAAACAACAAACCCCAGGACCAGACAGCTTTCATCCTAGGATTTAAAGGAATAACTGTAACCATTGTGGACGCCCCATGATCTTCCAAAGTTCTTTAATTCAGGAACTGCCCCATTAGATTGGAAAACTGCACATCACTCCACTAAGAAAAACAAAAACAGAATTACCTGGAAAAACTCAGCAGGTCTGGCAGCATCGGCGGAGAAGAAAAGAGTTGACGTTTCGAGTCAACTCTTTTCTTCTCCGCCGATGCTGCCAGACCTGCTGAGTTTTTCCAGGTAATTCTGTTTTTGTTTTTGTTTTGGATTTCCAGCATCCGCAGTTTTTTTGTTTTTAACTCCACTAAGAAAGGTAGTTGATGCGGGGGTGGGGGGTGAAAAATCAGGAATTTATAGCCCAGTTAGTCCAACATCTGCTGGAAAATTACCACCTTCTACAATTAAGGGTAGGGTAACTTGAAAATTTCCAGTTCAATAGAGAGCCATTATGAAATTATAAAGGGCAGGTCACATCTGACGAACATAACTGACTTTTTTTTTTAAAGAGGTTATTAAACTAGTGGACAAGGGCATGTCTTTGGATATTTTTATATGGAATACCAGAATACATCAGATGAAGTCTCTCATGAGAGACTGTTAGCCAAAGTTGAAGCTCATGGAATTGAAGGCAAACTATTGACTCAGTTAGGAAATTAGCAGGAGACAAAGTAGGGATAGTGGGGAGGTACTTGGCAGGATGTGACTAGTGGCATCCTGCATCCTGTGTTGGAGTCTCAACTTGACTGTATTTATTAATGACTTAGATAACAGGACAGAAACCCATATATCAAGTTTGACAATGACACGAAGATGGGGGGGCATTGAAAAGTGTACACGGAAGCATGAAATTAGAGAGATATTAATAGTGAATGAACAAAACTATAATAAATGTATTTCAACATATCTAAGTGTGAGGTCATCCACTTTGGGTCAAAAAAAGAACAGATCAGAATACTTTCTAAATGGTGAAAAGCTAAAACTATAATGGTATAAAGAAATAAAAACAGAAGGTGCTGGAAATCCTCAGCAGATCTGGCAGCATCTGTGGTGAGAAAAACGGGGTTAATGTTTCAGGTCTGTGACCTTCCATCAGGACTGATGACAGATCATGAACCTGAAACATTAACTCGATCTCTTATCACAAATGTTGCCAAACTTGCTGAATATTTCCAGGATTTTCTGTTTTCAATTTCAGGTTTCCCACATCTGCGGTATTTTGTATTTATATGAGATCTGAAGACATGTTAGGGCCGTGAGGTTCAACCAGGACAAGGGCAGCAGATCTGAGGAACACTACCATCTGCAAGTTCCCCTCCACACACATTCCTGATTTGGAACCATAATCACCATTCCTTCACTGTCACTGAATCAAAATCTTGGAACTCCCTCCCTAACAGTACTGTGGGTGTACCTACAACATTTGGACAGCAGCAGTTCAAGATGGCAGCTTATCACCTTCTCAAGAGCAATTAGGGATGGTCAACAAATGCTGGCCTAGACAGAGATGCCCACATCCTGTGAAAGAGTAAAATATAAAGCTCATTAAAATGCCATGGACAGGAATCAAAAAAAATTAAAAGGCTAATGAAATGCTAACCTTCATATCTGGAGGTCTATAATACAAGGGGGTAGAAGACATGCTGCGCCTATAAAATGCCCTGGCTTGATCACACCTGAAGCAGTGAACAGTTCTGAACACCAAACTTTAGGAAGGATATATGGATGTTGGAGAGTGTGCACTGTAGATTTACCACAATGATACCTGCTGTTAGAGATTTACACAAACAAGGTTGCATTCCTTGGAATTTAAAAGATCAAGGGATGATTTGATCAAAGTTTTCAAGCTACAAAGGGAGATATTGATAGAAATTGTTTCCACTGGTTGGGGAATTCCAGACAAGGGAAAATATCTAAAAATTAGAACCAGGTTTTTCAGGAGTACTTAGGAAACAATTCTACATGCAAAGTTCCGCAAATGGCAGTTGACGCTTGGTCAATTGTAAACTTTAAGGCTGTTTACTTGAGCCGCAACACTCGGGAGAGTACTTCCTGCACATATGCAATGTCAGAGTGTCAGCTGGCTGCAATAAAACAAGTTGGCTTGACAAGCTAACAATAAATTTCAAGTTATCTATTTTTAAGTTTATGCAGTCCTTAATCAATTGCAATTTCTTGTATCCAATTCATCAACAGACATACTTACGAACATATCTGACCTCTCGAACCTACTCCAACATTCACTAAAATCATGCCTGACCTGACTTGTGGTACCAATTCCCTATCTGCCTGTTCCTGCCTACCCCCGATAACCTTAGATTCTTGACTTACAAGGGAGTCAATCTAACTCTGCCTTAAAATATTCAATGACCCTGTCTCCACTGTTCCCTAAGGAACAGAGTTCCAAAGACTCTCAACCATGAGATAACAAAATTCTCATCTCTGTCTTAAATGGGAGACCCCTTATTTTCAAACTGTGTCCCCTCGTTCTAGTCTCTCCCAAAAGGGGAAATATCTTTTCAACATCCACCATATCAAGTCCTCTCAGGATCTTATGTTTCAATTAGGTCACCTCTCATTCTTCTAAACTCAAATGGATCCAGGCCAGGCCTGTCCAACCTTTCCACATAAGGTACGCACCAACCCCAGGAATCAGTCGAGTGAGCCTTCTCCGAACTGCTTCTAATAGATATCATTGTCAACTGTTCCCTCTGTAAAACATGCTTAAAGACAGTATAAAACTTAAAGAATAGGAAAAAATTACGCAAAGACAGGTGCCAGGTCAAAAGATTGGAAAGAATATAAGGAACAGCAAAGAATGGCAAAAAGATTAATAAGGGGGAAAAGTTGTGGTGCAAGAGAAAGCTAGCTAATAATATAAAGATGGATAGTAAGAGTTTCTATAGATATTTAAATAAGAGTTAACAAAGTGACCATTGGTCTTATAGACAGTGCATCTGGGGAATTGATAATGGAAAAGTAGGGAGTTGGTGGATGAATTAAACAGGTATTGTGCTTCGGTCTTCACTATATAGGACACAAGTAAACATCTTGGAAATAGCTGCAAATTCGGAAACGGTAGGGAGGAAGAAATTCAGGAAAATTACAATCAGGGAAGCGGTACTAAGCAATTTGTTAGGGTTGTGGGCTGACAAATCCCCAGATCCGGATGGGTTTCACCCCAAGGTCTTGAAAGAAGTGGCTAGTGAAATAGTTGATGCATTGATTATAATTTTCCTAAATTCCCTAGATTCAGGGAAGGTTCCATTAGATTGGAAAATAGCAAATGTAACTCCTTTATTCAAAAAGGGAGGGAGACAGAAAGCAATAAACTACAGACTAACATCTATCATAGGGAAAATGTTAGCAGCTATTATTAAAAATGTTATAGCAGGGCACTTAGAAAAATTCAAGGCAATCAGGCAGAGTCAACATGATTTTGTAAAAGGAAAATCATGTTTAACCAATTTATTGGAGTTCACTGAAGGAGTCACATGTGCTGTGGATACAGGGGAACCAGTGAATGTACTATGCTTAGATTTCCAGAAGGCATTTGATAAAAGTGCCACATCAAAAGGTTACTGCAGCAAATAAAAGCTCGTGGTGTAGGGGCTAACATATTGGCATGGATAGAAGATTGGCTAGCACCAAGAAACAGAGTGTAGGCATAAATGGGTCATTTTCTAGTTGGCAGGATGTGATGAGTGCTGTGCCATAGGGATCAGTGCTGTAGCCTCAACTTTTTACAATTTATATAAATGACTTGGATAAAGGGACCAATGGAATGATTTCTAAATTTGCTGATGACACAAAGATAGGTAGGAAAGTAAGCTGTGAAGTCAATATTAGAAGGCTACAAAAGGATATAGATAGGTTAAGTGAGTGGGCAAAGACCTGGCAAGTGGAGTATAATGTGCGGAAATGTGAAATTGTTCATTTTAGTAGGAAAAATAAAAATGCTTATAATCTAATTAGTGAGAGATTGCCAAGCTCTAAGATTCAGAGGGATCTGGGTGTCCTACTGCATGAATCACAAAAGGTTAGTATGCAGGTACAGCAAGTAATTAGTAACTAGTAGAATGTTATCATTTATTGTGAGAGGAATTGATTACAAAAGTAGGGAGGTTATGCTTCAGTTGTACAGGGCATTGGTGAGACCACATCTGAAGTATTGTGTATAGTACTGATCTTATTTAAAGGAAAAATGTAAATGTATTAGAAGCATTTCAGAGAAGGTTTACTGGACTAACACCAGGGATGGGCGGGTTGTCTTATGAGGAAAGGCTTAACAGGTTTGGTTTGTATCCACTGGAATTTAGAAAAATAAGAGGCGACTTAATTGAAAACTTTAAACTCCTGAGGGGTCTTGACAGGGTGGTTGTGGAGAGGATGCTTCCTCTTGTGGGAGAATCTAGAACTAGGGGTCACTATTTAAAAGTAAGGGGTCATTCTTTAAGACAGAGGTAAGGAGAATTATTTTCTCTGAGGGTTGAGTGTCTTTGGAACTCTCTTCCTCAAAAGGCAGTGGAAGCAGAGTCTTTGAATATTTTTAAGGCAGAGCTAATTAAGTTCTTGATTAACAAAGGGATGACAGGCTATTGGGAGTAGGCAGGAATGTGGGGTTGAGATTACATTCCAATCAGCCATGATCTTAATGAATGGTGGAGCAGGTTCAAGAGGATAAGTGGCCTAATCCTGCTCCTAATTCCTATGTTCGAATGGTGAACAGGCACAAGGGGCTAAATGGATTATTCCTTTTCCTACATTATGTAACTGTGGAGGATTGAAACAGGATAATTCAGCAAGGGAGAGCAAGGGGGAGAAGTCAGTTATTTAGATGGGAGGAGGATCAAAAAGAAGCTTCCTGTACTTGTGTACAAAGTCTGAACACTTGATTGGCATTATGAGGGAAATGCTTTGCTGTCCTCTAGTGGCAATTATAAGATACACTTAGTCTACACCGCACCAACTAAATATGCAAATACTGCATGGTTTTTATTTTAAAAACAACTTTCTCCCTTCCATTCTATTTGCCATGCCACACAACAACCCTTTCTTCCATTGGGCAAACAAAATCTATTTCCAGACCACAAATATCCATCAACAGGTGTACAAGAACAACATGAAAAAAATTATCCCTGGATTTCTCACTCTCTCATGCCTCCCAAGAATGTGGCTGACTTCACTCAGTACCTCCAAAAATTAACTTTGTGGTGGTGAAGAGATCACACACACACATTCAATTCCTCCATGATACAGGTCAGAGCTGCAACCTGCTGCCCAAAAATTCTTCCAACAATTTTCCCATGCTTACCTTATTTGTTTTCCAGACAGGAAAGTGCAGTTCAGAAACAGGTTTTCACACATTATGGACTATTGTCTGTTGGAATGAGCAACTACAAACCAGCTAGCTGACTTGTGAAGAATATATATTTTTATTTCTGTTGGACTGTGGATTAAAATGACAATGGATGCAGTTAGAAAGACAAGTCTACTGGCACGGTGTGAGGGATATATACAATGTTAATGTGTCAAGAAAATATAATAATTCTCAATGTTATTGGAATTTATTGTAAAATAGAGTAAGAGTGGGATATTTGTGAGTGAGTGAGTGAGAAGTTTAATTGAACTAGAGGCAGCTAGTTTCGATCGAAAGAGAGAGGTTATGTTTGAAATGTTAATTAGGTAAACATGGGGAAGTTTAGAAACTTAGGTGTCAAGGGAACATTTGCATTTTGAAAGAAACCACGCTAGATTGTTTTCAAAAGGAAGGGTGAAATGTGTCAGCCATTCAGATGAAGTTTAGAAACAGTGTATTTATTTTTCCCCAAAGATTACTGGTAAAATTTAGCGAGGGGTTTTATTATCACTGAGATGAAGTCCAGAGACATAGTAAAACAATGGGTACTTGCATTCAAAGAGGAAGATATGTATAAAGAAAGCAAGACTGTTTTGTAAGGGAAGGCATTTTTAAGATCTTACAAGTGTGAAAATCCTTCAGCATCCATGCCTCAAGCTGCTGTCTTCAAAGGACTGAAGTTAAGAAAACTTACTTGGAAGGTGCCTTGTTCAGCGTATCATGTTTCTTTGCCTGGATCTTTTAAAACGTGTGTGTCTTATTGTTGCCTTAACGCAAGTGTAACTGGGAATTAGATTGATTAAGTGGATTTAGAAGTTATCAGAGTAGTAACTTGTAGATCTATGTATGTATTTAAAGTCATTTTTCTTACTAATAAATGTTTAATCTAGTTTTGTAAAAACCTATAAGGCTTCGTGGTCTTATTATTACTGAATTCAAGGCATGCATCTCAAAATTTATACAAATTGAAAATGTGTTGTGACAGTTATTTCAAGTTTCCCTCTGGGATTTGAACAGCTCAGCATGTACCATGGCAGTGTCATAACAAGCTGTCCTGGAACAACAAGCCATCCTGGAACAGAGTGTGCCATGAAAGACAAGGTGATGCTAAGGGGGAGTCCGGTCTAACAGGGAACTGCCTGGCAACAACATTTTAATTGGCTCCTGACCAGGTGACCAGGGTTTGTGTGAGAATGGTGCAGCATAAAAAAAGCCCTAGCCTGAAAAGAGAGAAGACCTAAATCCTTTTTCTTCTGTGTGTATATGATTCCAGTGATTCTATTTTTTTTGGCTTGTTTTCCCCTCATATCTCTACAACCTGCTCTCTCTATGAAAACTCCTGTCAAGAGGAAATGGGGAAAATCACCTTGAAAGACATTGAAAAGCAAGTGCTCAACCAGTGAACTAACAGCTAAAAGTGCTGGGAAGACCACCTTGTGTCATCAACAAAGAACTGAAAGGAATTTGGAAGACATCAATCAAAATCAACCCATCAAATCCTGTACTATGGTGCTATTGAACTGTTTTATACCACCCTTAAAATCCATGTTTTTGTGTCTTGTATGTCAGTACAGGGATTTAAGGGATAGTGTTTAAAGTTGTAGAGTTAAGGTTAGAGTTAGAAAATAGCAGTTCAGATTTCTTTCTTTTGCCACTGGTAAACACAATTTGTTCAATAAACAGTTATTTACTTAAGTTTACAAACCTGGTGATCGTATTCTGTTAACATAAATTAAAGGATTGGGTGGTTTGATCAAACTTTCACATTTGTCACAGCTTGGAGAGCAGTTTGATATCCCCTGTGAGTTATGACAGATTCGATATCCTCAGGTGGTGTGCAGCAGACAGTTTAGTTGCACATTTTTTCACTCAAAGCTCAGGTATCTTTCTTACAGCTATTTGTACAGCGATAGGACCTCAGATCCCCTCTTTACCCACTCAGTACAAATGTGCCACTGGGCACTCCCTCTCACTTTCAGTGCAAGATTGATATCTACCACTCATTAAGCATTACAGTCTTTACATGCTGTGTGCATCAGAAATACTTCTGGAGTCTCAGCACATCACACCCCAGCGGGTTGTGGATGCCCATATCTCTTGCACTCTTAGCTACAGAAAGTCGAGCTGAGGAGTGACAGAACAAAAGTGAGGGAACAAACAGATAGGTAAAGGCAGTTCTAGAGTCTCAATTGACAGATGTCTTGGCTTTCTTAAAGTCTTGTGAATTTAAAAGCTCAGTTTGCCTTTGACACCACTACAATGTCTACTCTTGGTCAGGGTAGCTGGTTTCATCAAAACTAAATTCTTGTCAAACAAACACTAACTTGACACTAAGTGTTTGTTTGGTATTTTGGTCAACATTACTCTGCAGCTACCAAAGCTTTACAGCGCCAGTAATTCAACAGTTGATCTACATGTTAACGTGTAAGCAAGCAATTAGGAAGGCAATTGGCATGTTGGCTTTTATTGCAAGAAGATTGGAGCACAAGAATAAAGAAGTTTTACTACAATTGTATAAGGTTTTGTCAGACCACATCTGGAACAGTGTGTGCAGTTTCGGTCTCCACATTTAAGAAAGAATAAACTTGCACTGGAGGCGGTGCAGCGATGGTTCATTAAATTGGTCCCTGGGGTGAAAGGGGTTGTCTATGATGAAAGGATGAGCGAATTAGGCTTAGATTCTCCGACGTTTAGAAGAATAAGAGGCAATCACATTGAAACTTGCAAAATTCTGAAGGGGCTTGACAAAGTGGATGCTGAGAGCTTGCTTTTGCTAGTCATGGAATCTAAAACACGGGGGCACAGCCTCAGGAAAAGAGGCCAATCATTTAGGATAAATTACTTCACTCAAAGGGTTATGAATCTTTGGAATTTTCTACCCCAGAGGGCTGTGGGTGCTCCCATCATTGAATACATTTAAGACTGGGATAGAGATTTTTGGTCACTCAGGGAGTTAAGAGATATGGGGAGCAGGCAGGAAAAGAGAGTTGAAGCTCAAGATCAGCCACGATCATACTGATGGCAGAGCAAGCTTGACAAGCCAAATGGGTCTACTTATCCTAATTCTTGTGTTCTCACCTATACATCCCTATATGGCTATGCTACACTTTTACAGTCCTCCTCAGCCCTAGATCATTTCCTAAACTCTCTGTCGATCATCTCTGGCCTTGTGTGCATCCCCGCCACCTCCATCTTAATCTATCAATGACTAGCAGAGAGTTTAATCATCACAATTGAATTCTTTCAAACCTAAACTTCTTTGATTTAAAAGACTCAGTTAAAGCTCTTCAAGCTCGCTTTTCGTCATCCCGCCTTCCTTGCTTGGCATCTGTTTTTATCACGCCACTTGTGAAACCGAATCTTTATTTTTTAAATATTAAAATTGCTCAAAATGCTGATACTTAAATAGCTTCCAAACAGTTTCTAGATACATCTGCCTGTATACCTCAATAAAAAACGTTTGTCAATAGATCTCTCAGTTTATGAAATCTTAGGCTGAAGTACAAATTCCAATAAATGTTTACTTTCGTCTACATTACTGCAGAGTCATGCTAAAACTCAGATCCAACACATCACACAATCTGCATTAAATCTCTATTTTTCTCATCAAACAATTCCTGAAACATTGAAAAACTTGGTGCCATGCATCAACGGCTAAACAACTACTCATGTCCTTGTTTAAAGTAATAACCTATAGTAATATATTGAGATAAGCAACAGAATGGCAGGAATGTTTAAAGAAAAAGCAGAAATCTCACTCGTCCCCTAGGTTTATCCAGTAAACAGTTAAACAGTTCCAACCTATGCAGACTATGAATACCCTAGGGTGAATCCCTTGTCTACATTTAATGAACTAATCTCAAACTCAGCAGTGTTAGAAAAACACCAGCTAGGAAATGAACAAAAAGATAATTTGAGTTCCACTTCGATCATTGGTACTGTTGGAAGCACATTTAGGTCCAACTCTCCTGCTCCCTGAATAGCTTGCTGGTACAGTCATGGTCACTTGTTGACTGGAGGACAAAGTGTGTTTCTAATAATCCAAGCATGGAGTTTTTTTTTGGGGGGGGGGGGGGCAGGAGGAGGAGGAGGAGGAGGAAATCGGATGAGCAAAAATACAATTTTAATTAAAGAAAACATATACTCTGCAATACTTACAGATGATACTTTGTCCTTAATGGCTCTACGAACAAGGAAAATTGCTGCTTTCAACATATTCCTTAGTTCATCCTTGGGTATTCCTTCAGGAACAGTGGAAAGTTTTTTATACACAGCCAGTAACGCATCTTCTCTATATGACCAAGTCTTGGAATAGGCTCCAGCCACCTATGACAAACAAAGTCAATGTACAGAAATGAACTCAAAGCACTAAGTGAACTCAGATCATGAACAGTTTAATAATTACACTATTCTTGCTTTGTGCATGATACAGAAATCTTCTGCAAAATGGTCTCCATGGACAAGGTCATGGAGCCAAATGTCGTCTTTGCTGGTGTTTGGAAACATTGGAGGTTCTGATGTTTAAATATAATGTGAGTTTATAGGAGAGGTTCAATGGGTATGCTGGGTTTTTTTTGTCTATCTTTATCATACGTTTAACATGGTCCGTTGGAGGCAACTAGTTGGCTGACAACTTGAACTTTTGTCTCTAACTGGTGCAAGACCCCACTAGGCTGATGACCTTCTATTCAAGCTATACAAACCCCTCTATTGCTACAGGCTTTAGCTCTGCACCTAAATGGGGACAGGGATGTTCTGTCCAGTACTGACTTGTATTCTGACCTTCAAAGTTCAAGCAATTCTTACTACTTCTCAAACACAAGTTTGAACATTTTAGAGGGAGTTATTTGCTTGCAGTGATTGTGTCAATCTCTAAGCCTCAGAGCAGAGTTGTTCACCAAGCCTAACCTGAAAGAATTGTGATAAAAGCAAAATACTGTGGATGCTGAAAGCCTAAAACAAAAACAAGAATGGCTGGAAAATATCAGCAGGTCTGACAGCGTCTGTGGAAAGGAAGACAGAGTCAACGTTTCGAGTCCTTATGACTCTTCATCAGAACTAAAGAGGATATTCCTCTTTAGTTCTTGTGAAGTCATACAGACTTGAAACGTTAACTCTGTCTTCCTTTCCACAGATGCTGCCAGACCTGCTGAGTTTTTCCAGCAATTTTTGTTTTTGTTTCTGAAAGAATTGTGACTAGGTTGAAGACACAGAAACAAAAATTAAGACAAGTACAGATCAGAAAGGATTTTGATCCATCTTCATAAATCCTCCAGAAATACCCTACAATTCCTTGCCCCACCCCCTGCAGCATATTTTATTTTTCTTAATAGAATGCAGGATTTTTACACTTGCTATTCTGTCCTGGGGTCCATAAAATTAGTTCTACTCACTTGAAACTGCATCTCCTTTTGCCTTACCTTGCAACTTAGTTTGAAGCAATTTCCATCTTCGAAATAACATACTTGAAAGTCCCTTGGGTTTCTCATCAATCAGAACTTAACACAGTACTCAAGACTAGTACACTATAATTTAACCCCAACTTCCTCAGACTCCTACTTTACCATTTTAGCAATGTGACATTTTGACAGCATTCTAATTGTTGAATGTTGCTGTGAAGTGGTTAGAAATCAAGACCACAAGACTTCTTTCTAACATCATCTTTAGCTACTACAGCACCATTGACAAGTACAAAACCGTCTATATTTTGCTTCCTATATGCAATTCTGTACGGTTCGGTATTAAATTCTATCTGCATTTATTCACAGAAGAGTTGAATGATGCAACAAAGGTAGCCATTCCGCCCATCGTGCCTGTACCAGGCTCTTGGTAGAGCTGTCCAATTAATCCAACTCCCCTGATTTCCCCCATTGTCTTGTAATGTTTTTCCTTTCAAAAGAGCTTTGGCTAAATACTTAAATATTACCAGTGAATCCCGCTTCCATCACCCTATTGTGCAGTGCATTCCAGATCACAACAGCTGTCTATGCAAATAAAATGGTTCCTCATGTCGACTTTGGCTCTTTCATCACAGAATCTCTCAGTGCAGAAGAGGCCCTTCAGCCCATCGAGTCTGCACCGACACGTGAGAAGCACCTGGCGTACCTACCTAATCCCACTTACCAGCACTTGGCCCATAGCCTTGAATGTTATGACATGCCAAGTGCTCATCCAGGTACTTTTTAAAGGATATGAGACAACCCGCCTCCACCACCCTCCCAGGCAGTGCATCCCAGACCGTCACCACCCTCTGGGTTATCAAGAAGTTTTTCCTCACATCTCCCCTAAGCTTCTTGTCCTTCATCTTCAACTTATGTCCCCTTGTGACTGACCCTTCAACTAAGGGGAACAGCTGCTCCCTATCCACCCTCCATGCTCCTCATAATCTTGTACACCTCGATCAGGTCACCCCTCAGTCTTCTCTGCTTCAACGAAAACAACCCAAGCCTATCCAATCTCTCTTCATAATTCAAATGTTTCATCCCAGGCAACATCCTGGTGAATTTCCTCTGCACCCCCTCCATTGCATTCACATCCTTCCTATAATGTCGTGACCAGAACTGCACACAGTACTCCAGCTGTGGCCTCACCAAGGTTCTATACAACTCCAACATGACCTCCCTACTTTTGTAATCTATGCCTCGATTGATAAAGGCAACTGTCCTGAAAGCCTTTTTCACCACCCCACTAACATGCCTCTCTGCCTTCAGAGACCTATGGACACACACACCAAGGTCCCTTTGTTCCTTAAAACTTCCTAGTGTCATGCCTTTCAATGAATACTTCCTTGTCAAATTACTCCTTCCAAAGTGCATCACTTTACACTTCTCAGCGTTAAATTCCATCTGCCACTTACATGCCCATTTGATCATCCCGTCTATATCTTCCTGTAGCCCAAGATACTCAACCTCACTGTTAAACACCCAGCCAATCTTTGTGTCAGCCGCAAACTTACTGATCCTAACCCCCACAGTCATCTATGTTTATATAACTGACAAATAATAGGGGACCGAACACAGATCCCTGCAGTGCGCCACTGGACACTGGCTTCCAGTCACTAAAGCATCCTTCTGTCATCACCCTCTGTCACCTACAACTAAGCCAATTTTGAATCCACCTTATCAAATTACCCTGTATCCCATGTGCATTTGCCTTCTTTATAAGTCTCCCATGTAGGACCTTGTCAAAGGCTTTGCTCAAATCCATATAAACTACATCAGGTGCACTACCCTCATCTACACACCTGGTCACCTCCTCAAAAAATTCAATCAAATTTGTTCGGCATGACCTCTCTCTGACAAAGCCATGCTGACTATCCCTGATCAAACCTTGCCTCTCCAAGCGGAGATAGATACTCTCTCTTTCAGAACTTTCTCCAATAGTTTCCCTACCGCTGACCTGAGATTCACTGGCCTGTAGTTCCCTGGCTTATCTCTACAACCCTTCTTAAATAGCGGAACCACATTAGCTGTTCTCCAGTCCTCTGGCACCTCCCCTGTGGCCAGAGATGAATTAAAAATTTTGGTCAGAGCCCCTGTGATCCCTTCCCTTGCCTCCCTCAGCAGTCTGGAACACAAATCATCCAGACCTGGAGATTTGTCCACTTTTAAGCCTGCCAACACCTCCAATACCTTTTCACTCCCTATATCAATTTGCTTAAGAACCTCGCAGTCTCTCCCTGAGTTTGATACCTTCATCCTCATCCTCTTGGGTGAAGACGGATGAGAAGTATTCATTCAACACTCTAGTGATGTCCTCCGGCCCCAACCATAGATTGCCCCCTTGGTCCCTACTCTTTCCCTGGTTATCCTCTTCCCACCGATATACTTATAGAATATCTTGGGATTTTCCCTACTTTTACCAGCCAGGCCTTCCTCATATCCCCTCTTTGTTCTCCTAATTGCTTTCTTAAGCTCCACCCTGCACTTTCTGTACTCCACTAATGCCACATCAATCACTTTAAATCTTTGTCCTCTGCTTATTGACCTCCTTCCAGTAGATTTACTCTAACAAAATCCTTCATAATTTCAAACACCTCCACTAAATCTCTCCTTAACCTTTTCTACTCTAAATGAAAACAACCCTGGCTTTCTGATTGCTCCATACACGAACGGGATTTGGGAGAGACGAGGTGGGGGGTGGGGGCAAATAACTGGATTGCTCTGCAGAAGACCCAGTGCAGACTCAATTGGCCCAATGGACACCTTCTGCACTGTATTAGTGTTCTATCACTGCTTTTCTTTGCTTCAAAGAACTCAAATCAAATTCACCAAACAAAATTTCTCCTTAACAAATTCATGACTTTCATTTATTAGCCTGGACTTCATGAATGCCAATCAATTTTGGCTAGGACGTTTGTTAATTGCATACTAATTATGTATAATTGTATGCAAGTGGTGGGCATTAATTGTGGTTTCACCTGAGGTTATATAAATAGACACAGACTAAAACTATGGTTGTTTGGTTAGGTGTATGCTTGGAATCTGTAGCTTTCTGCAGTCTTTCTCCATTTAATTAATATTCAGCTCCTCTATTCTTCCTGCCAAAGTGCATAACCTCACGTTTTCCCACATTATATTCCATCTGCCAAGTTTTTGCCCACTCACTTAATCCGTTTATATCCCTCTGTAGACTCTTTGTCTGATCACAAAATATTGTTCTAGGAAACTGTCCCAAATACACTCTGAATTCTTGCTTGTGGCTTCCTCTGTCAATTTGATTTTCCCAATCTACATGAAGATTAAAGTCACCCATGATTAATGTACTGCCTTTTATACATGCCCTCATTACCTCTTGATTTATTCTCTGTCCTGCAGTATACTGCTGTTCAGGGGTCTACAGACTACTCCCACCAGTGTCTTCTTCACCTGGTTAGTTCTTACCTCCACCCACATGGATTCTACATCATCTGATCCAAAGTCATTTGTGCTATCGTACTTATTCCATCTCATACTAACAAAGCTACCACATCATCCCTTTCCTTCCTGTCTATCCTTTCAAAAAGTTACATACCCCTGAATATTTAGTTCCCGGCTTTGATCTCCTTGTAACCACATCTCCGTAATGTCTATGAGGTCATACCCATTAACCTCCATTTGTCCCTTTAATTCATTTATTTTGTTCCGAATACTACGTGCATGTAAGGAAAGAGCCATTAATTTTGTCTTTTTGCCATTTTTTTCCCCTTTGACCCTATTTGCTGCTGTTTTTCTTGTTTGTACCCTGTCCCTTCCTGTCACACAGTAGGTATCATTACCTAAACAGCTGCCCTGCAAGGCTGCCATATCCTTATGCTTTGTAAAGCCCTCTCTACAGTCCTGGTTATTCAACTTGCTAGGACATTGGTCCCAGCACAGTTCAAGTGAAGCCCATTCTACTGGAACAGCTCCGTTCTACCCAAGTACTGGTGCCCCTACCCCTTGAACTGAAACCCATTCCTTCCACAACAATCTTTGAGTGTGGAGCAGGTAAAGCAGATCAGTGATAGGTGGGGGCTAAAGAGAGATTGACAAAGATGTAATGGCACAAGACAAAGGGAACATTAATGGCAGTGGTGAAAAACTAAAAAAGGTGCTGATAGTGGCATAAAGGTAAGAAAGCAGAATGTGCTAATAGCAGAACAAGGTTAAGCTGTCTGCGAAAGCAAACACCAGGAGGGAAATGGAAAGTTATGAAGGTAAACAGGGTGAAAGAGACAAACAGAAATCCTGCCAGAGAGAAGAGCAGTACTTCTTCAAGGTAGCGATTCCTGATTGAAAAGTGGCAGTAAATTAAACAAGAAGATAAAAGCAAAATATTGCAGATGCAAAATAAAAACAGAAAATGCTAGAAAAATTCAGCAGGTCAGACAGCACCCGTGAAGGGAGAAACAGTTAACATTTTGAGTCAGCACAACTTCTTCTGAGCTAAAGGGAAGTAGAAATGCAATGGAATTTATATTGTTTGTGGGGAGGTGGGGAGGGGTGCAGCAGGTGAAGCAGGATCGAAGGTCAGCAATAGGTATATAACCTCTGAGTTCAAGGGCAATTTCAGAGAACAGTTAAGAGTCAAGCGCATTACTGTGAATCTGGGGTCACATGTAGGCCAGACCAGTTAAGGATGGCAGATTTCCTTCCCATAAGTACGTGAGTGAACCAGAAGGTTTTTACAAAAATCGATGATAGCTGTCATGGTCACAATTACTGACACTAGCTTTATATTCCAGATTTATAAATTCAATTTAAATTCCACCAGCTGCTGTAATGGAGTCTGAACCCATCCCCTAGGGCCTCAGCCTCTGTTTTACTAGTCCAGTAACATTACCACTAAACCACTGCCCCCCCGCCCCATGAACTTATTGGATTCCCAGTGGGAATGAGTCAATAGAGCCGTTAGAAAGATATTACTTTGGCATCCTATTCTAACTTAAGAACTTCCAACCTCAAATACTCTCCAGTGCAAAGACCACCTACTTTCATCTTCATAGTGCTGCCCCAATCTTTGTGCCACCCCACCCCCCAGCCTTATCCCATCTACCGCTGAAACAGTCATCCATCCTCGTTATTTTTAAGATTCCAATAATCTCCCAGCTGACCTCCCAATACTCCACCCTTGTAAACTTCAGCTCATCCAGAAATCTGCTGCTGCATTCTATTCCCCACTATGTCGTACTCACCTATCACCCATCCTTGCAGAGCTACATTAATTCCCAACACCTCCAAATAAAAATCTTACCCTTCCATCAAACAGCCCCTCAGTATCTTCATGATCTATAAACACCCCCAAACACTCTTGGCTGTTTGTACATGCTCTAAACCACACCATTCCCGACCCCTACAACTCTCTTCAGCTTTAAAAAGGTGCTATATTCATGCCAGCTATTTTTGTTTAAAGTAATGCACAACTGTTCAGATTATGGATAAACGGAAAAAAAATAGTTTTTGTATTGGGGCAAGAGGAAACCTACTGCTGGCAACAAGGAATAAATTAAAGGGGATATAGTGGCATAGCGGTAATGTCACTGTATTAACAATCCAGAGGTCCAGACTAACACTCTGGGGACACGGGTTCAAATCTCACCATAGCAGCTGGCGGAATTTAAATTCAATTAACCAAATCTGGAATTGAAAGCTAGTCTGTAATCATGTCCATGAAACCATCATCAACTGTCACAAAAACCCATCTGGTTCACTAATGTCTTTTAGGAAAGAAATATGCCATCTTTATCTGGTGTAGCCTACATGCAACTCCAGGCCCACAGAAATGTTGACTCTTAACTGCCCTCTGAAATGGTTGAGCAAGCCACTCAGTTCAAGGGAAATTAGGGATAAGCAAAAAGTGCTGGCCTTGCCAGCAACACCCACATCCCATGAAAAAATAAATTGAAAACCAATGTTCAAATAAGAATGAGGGCAGAGGTAGTCTTTCCTGTCAAGAAAGCAATTTCTTAAAGGAATACTTCTCAAAGTCTTTCAGCAGTTGCTTTACCTCCAGAGGACAGCCTGTATCATACGCATTCTAAACAAATGAACAACTGCTTAATTTTCCATGCTTACCAGTGCTTCTCCAAATAAATCAATGGCAAAACAAGCTTCTCTGAAAGCTTTCTCAGTTAGTGGCTCTGGTTCTCCAGTGATTCCACTTCTTGATGTAGGCAAAGAATCTGTGTTTACTGCAGGCGACTCATTAACTTCTAGCTGGGGTATGCCATACAATTCTGCCGGTTTGCGTTGAGTTGGTAGTGGCCTCTCATCGTAGGGAAGTGAGTTAGTATCCACCTGAGGAAGGACCCCAAAAACAAAAAATCAGAATTGTAGTAATAGCTTCAGGCAGGTTTCCCAGTTGGTAGCAGAATACAGGTCATGGATAAATAGTACTCCACCCCCTCACATATGGGACATGTTACTTCTTTGGTTCCGATCTTCGTCTGCATTGGATTGAGCACTCAAATCACCAACAGTCCAAGCCTGTTTTGACAGAAAAAACGTTTCAAACATCAAATTGGTTGTCTCAAGATGTTTGATATTCAATTAGTTAAATGCACAGCCATGGATCTTTTTTGCGACACTTGCCCCCTCTCAGTTGCTTCAATCCATATATTTGAGTTCAAAAATTTTAAAGTGACAGAATAGTAAACAAAAGAGAAAAAATAAAGTGAGCATACGTGTAAATTAACTTTATTTTTTTAAGTATTATTTTAGTTGCAGAGAACAAAGGTTGCGATAAGTGTAATTTTTCAGTTTTGGTGTTAAAGTTAAATAGGTTAATCATCAGAGGGTAAGAGGTATTTCCTTGGAACACTTGACAATCTCAGAATTAAGGATTGTACAGTGGAAAGGGAAATGAGGCAGAAGGGGAGAACTCCACCGTTTCCAGTGGAGAGCAAAAAATCTAACGTTCTTTCACAGTCCACAGCAGTCAGTTAAAGCATCACTAGGAGAAGCCTGAATGTAACTAGGTCACTTGTTTGCCCTCTCAGTCAAGTTAATGATTAGGGCATGTGACATGGTACAGCAAAAGAGCTAAAACTGCAAAAGGTTACAGAACCTTTTGGTACATCTTCCCTACTCACTTGTACGTGAGTCTGCTTTAAGAGTGCCAGTGCTTCTGCCTCTCAGCCCACACAACAGTGAAAGATGTTTCCAACTTGTTACCAATATATATCAGTCAACAGGCAAATCAAAAGTAAAAGTGCTAGTAAGCCAATAGAGCTGGGTGTCAACGGTACAAGTAGCTGTTACAATAATTATATGGAAATTTAATTCACTTGGATAGGGAGGGATAAATAATCCTGGCACTTTAAATACAAAATCATAAAATAGTACAGCACAGATTGGAGACCATTCAACCCATCAAGTCTGTGCTTGCTCTTTCAAAGTGCAATCCAGTTAGCCCCACTCCCTCACTCTTTCCCTAAAACCTTACACTGTTTTCTCCTGCAAGTATTTATCCAATTCCGTTTTGCAGGCTACAATTGGATTCATATTCATCACCCTATCATGCACTTCATTCCAAATCCTAACCACTGCAATAAAAAGGTTTTACCTCATGTCAACTCTTTTTTTTGCCAATCATTTTAAATCTTCTGGTTAACGGCCTTCAGCCAATAGCAACAGTTTCTCTATTTATTCTTTCTAAACCCTTCACAATTTTAAACACCTCTATCAAACTTCATTTTAGCCTTCTCTGTTCCAAAAGACAAACCTTGTTTTCCAGTCTATACACAACTGTGATTCCTCATCCCTGGGGCCATTCTACTAAATCTTTTCGGTACCTTCAACAAAGCCATTATGTCCTTCCTAAATTGTGGCGTCCAGAATCGGACACATTGCTCTATCTGGGGCCAAAATGGTCTTTTTTTAACAAACTATGTTAGTATAATTTGCTGATTTTTATACACTATGCCTCTACAAAGTTCAGGATCCAATATGCTTCATTAACTCCCTTGTTAAGCTGTCCTGCCGCCTTCAAAGATTTCTGCACAAGCACCCCCAAGGTGTCTCTGTCCTTGCACCTCTTTAAACCTGTATTAACTCTTCTCATTCTTGTCAAAGTTTATAGGCTCACATTTTTCAGTGTTGAATTTCATCTGCCACATGTCCACCCATTTCACCAGTCTATGTCCTCTTCAAGTTTATTACTATCTTCTTCAGTGTTTACTGTACTTCAAAGCTTCATGTCATCTGCAAATATTAAAATTGTGTCCTGTAACCCCAAGTCATTAATATATCAAAAACAGTTGTGGCTTTGTAGTGAACAAACACACCACTGTATACTCCCCTCCACAACAAGTCTCTATTTTCTCTCTCTAAGCTAATTTGGTATCCATTTTGCTACTTACTTTTTTATCCCGTGGTTTTAATTTTGTTAACGAGCCTATTATGTAGCACTTTATCAAACATATTTTTAAAGTCCCTGTACACAACACCAAATGCACTGCCCTCAGCCACAGAATTTATCAACAGTCATTGCATTGTGATAAACTATTTGCTCACGTCATTGTGGACGGAATATAAAGAGACCAAGAGACTGAGCTTGTGGATGACTCAAGAGATTTCTAAGCCTAAGTCTGCAAAATACTTTGGATCACTAAAATCTAGTCACGATATTTATTGTTGGTAAATAATGTTTTCAATGTTATTAGTGCCCAAACTTTGTATAAATTCAGGGTTGCTACTAAATTACAGGCTCTGTAGCTGCCCCCTTTCTGTAACTATAACCAGTAAGTACAATTATTATTAGTTCTTTTTGTTCCTTTCCAAGTCAGTGGCCAAGATGTTACAGCAGAATACATACCCTTGGAGAAGGTAACCTGGCAGGTAGAGGAGGAGAATGCAGTGGTTTGGGAGAGCATTGTGGCTTTCCAGGGGTCTGATACTGTAACTTGTGGCTTTCTTCATAAGACTCTTGCAATTGGGTTTCCACAGTTGGTGCAGATTTCAGCCTCAAAACCTGTTGTTGGATTCTACTGGGGTGATCCACTGGTTCAAGGGGAAACTCAGGAAGCTTTCGGATCTGGAAATTAAAATAAGTGCTCAGGATTTTTTAAATAAAGAATTATATCTAACCTGGAGTCCAATTAACTACTTTCTGAGCCTCAAAATGGAGTTAAACATTTCTTTATACCACTTTAATTAGTTGCCTCCAATCTTAAACTATGAGTTCAAATTATGCTTAAAGTAGTCCAACAAATAGCTGGAGATAACTTCCACTATTAACTATTCTGCTTAATCCAGGCCCAGTTCCTGGTCTGTGCTCAGTTAGCTAGGGCAGCAAATATGAAATACCATTTAACTATGTCCAGAAGGAAAAGAATGACTTCCATTTATATAGCATTTATTTACAACCTCAGGATGCTCCAAGTGCTTTAAAAAAAATGAGGTACTCTTGAAGTGTGGCTAAACTTATAATGTAGGAAACACAGCAGCCAATTTTCACACTGCAAGATCCCACAAGCAACAATGTGATAACTGATCAGATAAATCTATTTTAGTGATCTTGATGGAGGGATAAATATTGCCCAAGACACAATGGAGTGCTCCCATACTCTTCTGATAAATAGTACCATGGGATCTTTGACAGCATCTCAGACAGTGCCGCACTCCCGCAGTAGTGGACTGAAGTGTTAGCCTGGGCTAGATGCTCAAATTTCCAGAGTGGACCTGAATTCACAACCTTCAATGCTCCTCCTTCCAAATGTCATGCATTGTGGTCCACTGAAAACTGCACACTGATGGCCACTGAATGCTGGTCAGAATAGGATGGGCTGTGATGTCTCTTGCAACTCAGTCTGCCGACATTATTCAGGCTCACACAGGATGGGTGACGCATCCTGCATCATTCAGCATGCTATAAAAGAGCCTTCAAAAAGAGGAGGGAAGAATGCAGGACAAGTATTTTTTGGAAAAGAGTCTGGCCTCCATTTTAAAATAGACTCATTAAAATTAATAAATGTTTAAAAACTTAGTCATAGCCACTGTTGAAGTTTAACCCTTGGAGATAAGAATCCAGAAATCTATCGACAACAAACAGCGTTGTAGTTCATCTCCAGTGCAATGCTAGACACATCACATCTTCAGCAGGCTACTGATAAGTGAACGTGTTAAGCAGAATCTGTTTTATTTCTGATTTTATTACGGGCAGTTTTAAAATAAACTCACCATACTATGGCAAATTAGACATTCTCATCTAGTTCACCTCCTGAGCCACATCACCATTTACTTAGGGAGGGTGGGGGGGGTTGGGAGCGGCAGGAATTAGTCCAACAAAAGTGAAATATTCTTAACCCCTGTTATAATCCAAATCCATACTGACCATTCCCATGTCTAACAAGTTATGTAGCTCCAACTGCTGGTAAACTTTCATCCTGTAATCATCCATTTGCTGCTTCTTCTGTTTTGCCAGGTCATAGTCCTCTTTCTCTATTGCACAGCGCTTTTCCACCTCATAACGGCCCAGGCGCTCTCCCACCTGAACAAAACAAACTGTTACCTACCCTTAGAATTAACAATCAATATTTGCATAGGCAATCTCCAAATAAACATATTGCTTTTTTTTGAACAGAAACAATTCTAAGCATTTAATAACCATGGTAAAATTTCATAAGCCCTACCAGTTACTGTGTAAGCTTCTGATGAAAGGTCATTGACCTGGAACATTAATTCAGTTTCTTTCTCCATAGATGCAACCTGACCCAAATGCTTTCCAGAAAAATCTGTTTTTACTTTCGACTTTCAGCATCTGTAGTACTTTGCTTTTGGATAATTACTCATTATGTTTTCTGTCAATTTTATAAGAATACTTAATGCTAATCAAGATGATGCAATAAATTATATTTATATAGCACGTTTCAGAGAAGCGTAAAATATGACACCAAGCCACATAAGGAGATATGGTGGATGGCCGACAGCTTGGTCAAAGTAGTACGTTTTAAGCAGTGTTTTGAAGAAGGAAAGCAAGCGCTTTCAGTGCATGGGTCTATGCAACTGAAGGCGCAGTCACGAGGAATGTTCAAGAGGCCAGAATTAAAGGAATGCAGATATATCACAGGGTTGTGCTGCTGGAGATTATAGAGATAAGGAGGGGTGAGGCCAGGGAGAGTTTTGAAAATAAGCATGAGAATTTGAAAATCAGAATGTTACTTGACTGGGAGCCAATGCAGGTCAGTGAGCACAGGATTTGGAGAGGCAAGTCACAGCAGCATTTTTTTTGACAACCTCAAATTTATAGGATGGTAAAACGTGGGAGACCAGGAGTGCTTTCAAATAGTCAAGTCTCGAGGTAATGACGACATGAATGACAGCTTCAGCAGATGAGCTCAGGCAGGGGTGAAGTCAGGCAATGTGACAGAGGTGGAAATACGTGATCTTAGTGATGGCAACAATATGAGGTCAGAAGCTTATCATGGGATCAAATGTGACACCAAGGTTGCTAACACAATGGTTTAATCTCAGACTTTTGCCAGGGCTAGGGAGGTCAGCAGCTCGGGGATGGAGCTTGGAGCAGGGACCAAAAGCGATGGCTTCAGTCTTTGTAATATTTAATTGGAGGACATTTCTGCTCATCCAGTACTGGATGTCAGATAAGCAATCCGACAGTTTAGTAACAGTGCAGGAGTCGAGTGAGGTGGTGGTGAGGCAGAGCTGGGTGCCATCAAAATACACATGAAAATTAACACTGTGCTTTTGAATGATGTCACTGAAGAGCAGCATTTAGTTGAGAAATAAGAAGGGGCTAAGGATAGATCCTTGGAGGACACCAGAGGTCATGGTGCAGGAACTGGAAGAGAAGCCATTGCAAGTGATTCTCTGGCTCAGACAGACAGCTAAGAATAAGAGGGAAGAGCAAGTCCATCAGCTGGACAATGGTGGAGAGGTGTTGGAGGAGAATGGTGTGGCCAACCGTATCAAAGGCAATACGCTGGTCAAAGAATGCGGATGGGAAGTCTGCCTTTGTTACAGTCAATAGGATGTCATTTTTAGGGAGAAGTAAGAGTGAAAAAATGCTGGAATTTCTCACTTACTCAGTATTTGCAGCATTTTCTGCTTTTATTTTAAATTTACAGCACCAACAGTACTTTGCTTTTATATTAATGCATTGTATTAGAAGCTAATTCATGATCTATTGTTGCATTTTTGGGGTACACCCTGCACCCACACCCCCCCCAACCCCCACCTCCCACAATAGGATGCTTGGGAACTCGGAAATTATGGCCCATCATGCGCTCTCTCCTCAAGAGTTCACTGCCCTCTTATCCTCTAAATCTCTCCATGTAAACTCCCTAAACCACATCCATGGCCACCACTTGACTTTGCCATCTCACGTGGTAATGTTAGTAGGTTCCTTCATATCAAATAGTCAGGACCATCTCTGATCACTTATTTGTACCATTCACCACCAACATTCCCCTTCGTCTCAATACTCTCTTTCTGTATCCGTCCCTGGAAAAATCCATCCCCCAATTCACTTACAACCACATTTTCAAAATTCCAACTTTTTAGGCTTTGGCCCCACATTCGCCATAACATTTCTGCAGCTACTGATTTACTCAACCACACTCTACCTTGGACTTCCTAGTCCCCAGTAAAAACATTACTCTCTCTCATCCTGGCCATTCCCCTGGCACAATCCTCATCTCTGCTACTTTAAGTCCATGGGACGCAAACTTGAAAAGATATGGCAGATAACTGGTTTAGCCATCCACTGCCTATTCTGGCTGGAACACAAGCTGCTCAATATTCCAGAATCTACCTGGAATGCAAAGATAAATCACCAGCTTCTTTTTTCTACTTCAGACCATCTGCTTAAATCCCTCTGCCCTGACCCTTTCACCCTCACCTCCAACAAGTATGAGGAACTCATGGACTTCTTTGTCACCAAGATAGAGACAAACCAATCCGCTGCCTCTGACCCACAATGGCCCCTGTTCAAGCAATGCCTTGTTTTTAAAATGTTCATCCTCCTTTTCAAGCCCCTCCATGGCCTCACCCCTCCTTTCTCTGTCATCTCCTCCAGTCCCACAACCCTACATGATATCTGTGCTCGTCTAATTCCAGCCACTTGTGCATCTCCAATTTTAATTGCTCCACTATTGTCAGCCATGCCTTCAGTTGCCTAGGCCCCAGGTATGGAATTCCCACCCTACACCTCTCCATCTCTCTACCACACCTTCCTCTAGGCTCATTAAAATCAATCTCTTATACCAAAGCTTTTGTGATCTGACTTACCATCTCCTCAAGCTTCCTGTGAAGTACCTCAAAGTTTCATTACATTAAAAAGTACTAAATATAAGTTTTTGTTGTTATTACAGAGGATAGAATTTAACATCAGCTCCAAAAGAAGACACCACCTACAACCCAATACTCCCTCAGCAGTGCACTTGAGCATAAACCTAGATCAACTGCTCAAGGGCTAAATTGAAACTTGAATCCATGAAGTCCTGACTAATTGGACAGAGCGCTCACCTTCTGCCAAAGTTGACAGTGTATTAGTTTAAAGCCTACTTTGATGCATCTTGTTCTGAAAAATAATTTATAAATGTCTGCGCCGCTCTTGCGAGTTGTATTTCAAACATTTCCATGGTGCTGACAACTCTGATAAACCAAACTGTTAAAGGCATTAAGAACCCTTCAATGGAACTGTGTTGTAACTCACTTCCAGTGAGCCAAGACTGCCAATTCCAACACAAGTTTTTCCTAAAATCTACATAGCTATTCATTACAAGTAATAAAGTATCAAGACAGAAATCTGAATAATTAGTGCAGTCGTTTTTTTTATATTCAGTGATTGGTTAGATTTATAACCTTAATTATGTACAAAATCAATCTCACACTTAATATACAAACATTTGTGATAATGTCCTTATCTACAATGCAATTGTTCCTCAATCAGTAGTAAGTTTATATTTTGTTGGATAATACTTGATATTTAATTACATATTACCTTCTGAAGGTCAGCTATGGCTTGTTTAAGTTTCTTTGCAAAATCATAACGCTCATGTTTAACTGCTTCATGTTTCTCCTCATCCAATTTACGTATTATTTGGGCCACCTCAGGATCCTGGTACATGTCAAAGGCGAGGTCATCCAAGGGTGAGACAATCTCAGATTTACTGAAAGCAAAGGAGTAACGACTACCCTTTAATAAATGAAACAGTTTTAAATAATCTATTGTAATATTTTTCTAACAAATCTAAGTAACAAATGAAATCATCATGCTGCTGTTTAAAGATACTGTACATTTGATCCTTTCCTCTCTGTTGACTGTAGAAGGCAGCACAGCCAAACCCAATCCTGTTACAAACTCTCACATGCATATTCAACAGGTAGCCACTGGAAATCCAGAACATTACCTGCTTTTTCTTTGCTAGCCAATGGAGATTAAGACCAATTTAAGGCCTCAGTTAACAATGAACATGCATCCAGAAAGAATAAATGGCATTTTTAAAAAGATATTTTGCAAATGGAAAAAAATGAGACACAACACAAAGGTAAAAATGCACCAAATCATCAACACTTTCCAACTAGATAGCAGCATCCTGCTACCATACACCTGTAACTATGAATGCTCCTCTAAAATGTGGACTATCCAGGCAACAATGGACCAAACCAACCAGATCCATCAACTTTCCCATTTATGTGTTACAATGACATTGTGCTTCAAACTTGGGTCTTTATCTCTGTGAACTGAATTAAATTGTTATCAGGGTGATTTAATGTTTCCTGACATTAAGTTCAAAGGGCTCGAAATATAACGTTCTCAGTTCCAAATAATTCATACTTCATTTATTGCATGAGGCTGACAAAGATGACAGCAATGTTGGAAGCAAGCCTGCAAACAATGCAATGGCAGTAGACTGTCATGAAGCTATGAATGTATATAATATTATTGGAAAATATTTTTCTTTTTAAATTAAGGTTTAGTCTGTGGGTGTGTCTTAACTGGATTAAAAACAGAGTCTGGGTGCTTTGATGTGTTCTAGTTTTGAGATGTAAGAGGTAAGAGTGCATTTGCATTTTTTGAATAGAGCATTCAAGAAGTGGGGTGAAATCTGGCACCTAGCGAGCAGAGACCGAGCAATAGGTTCATACTACTAATAAAATTGGTACTATGAAAGGGGTTCTATTATTAGAAGAGGCTGGTGATACAAATGAGAATGAGCTGTGCTAGGCGTAAGGATAGCAGTTGTGTATGTGCGGGGCATGGGCAATGTGAGATCAAAACAGCTGTGAGCCCCCAACTGACTCCACAGGAACCAAAGTGAAAGGAACCTCATTTTGAATTCATAAGGTGAAAATGCTTTGCCTGGTGTCTGCTTAAAAATCTATGGGTTGCTACTGCCTTAATAGAAATTAGTTTGGGAATTTGTTAAAAGTTATGATAGTAGTAATTTGTAGCCATGTTTATGTGTTTAATGTGTTGTAAATTAATAAAATGTTTCACTTCGTTTAACATAAAACCTCTCGAGAACTGGGGGTCTGATTCCTGAATTTAGAGTTGCATCTTAAACATACCACTTAAAAATATAGGTTATGACAGTTATTTAAAGTTTCCCTCTGGGATTTCTAAATAACTCAGCTTTACCGAAAGGCTGTCGCATAACATAGACCTCCAAGAAAATCCTTTTGCTGAAGACGGACAGATGGATCAACAGACAAACAACTCTGATCCTTCAATCAACTTTCTGCATCAAGGATTGCCATTCAAAAGTAAAATCTCAAAAGGAGGAACTTCCCTCTCAGCATGGAAGCACAGTCTGTTTAGCCAACCTCCTTCCCCCACAACCAACAAACTCAACATTATGAGAACATAATTTGCTGTTGTAATGATTGTGAAACTGTCAGCAACTTCTGATGCCCCACATTGTGCAGCAATCTAGAACAGCTGTCAGTGATATCCTACTCCTCTACAGAGAGCACTGTTGTAGTCTTTGCAGTTTCACTCAGCACAGAATCAGTGATTTGACATCAACTTCCACTTTTAAACACTCTGATGCAGGCTGTCTGAGATTCTCCAAGTCTGCCCACAGATGTTCCTTTCATTGTGTCCAGGCGTGAAAGCTGGCACTTAGGTTTCAACAGGACATGACCTTGCACCCCCGCCCCCCCCCCAGTTCCATCGGCAACCAGGTCACATAGGCTCATCAATGGACAGTACAAGTAGGAGATCACATGCCCATCTCCATTACTCCACTTTACCTTGTGTTCAGAGACAGTTTAAAACATAACCATGCTTTAAAACCTTTCATACGAACAAGCAGGGGTAGGCTATTCAGCCCCTCAAGCCTGTTCTGCCATTTAATAAGATCATAGCTGATCTGATAGTAATCTGAAATCTGCATGCCACCTACCCCTGATAACTTATCACTCCCTTGCCTACCAAGAACCACCTTTTCAAGAACAGAGTTCCAAAGACTCTCAACCCTTTGAATTAAAAGATTTTGCATCATCTCCGTTTAAAATGGGCAACCCCTTATTTTTAAAGTGACCCCTAGTTCAAGATTCTCCCACAAGAGGAAACATCCTCTCCACATCCACCCTGTCAAGCCCCCTTAGGATCTTATATATTTCAATCAAGTCGCCTCTTACTCTTCTAAACTCCAGCGGATACAAGCCTAACCTGTCCAACCTTTCCTCATAAGGCAGCCCACCCATTCCAGGTATTAGTCTGGTAACCTTCTATGAACTGCTTCCAACACATTTACATCCTTCCTTAAATAAGGTGACACAGTATTCCAAACGTGGTCTCACTAGTGCCCTGTACAACTGAAGCATAACCTCTCTATTTTTGTATTCAATTCGCCTCGCAATAAATGATAACATTCTATTAGTTTTCCTAATTACTTGCTGTACCTGCATACTAGCCGTTTGTGATTCATGCACTAGGACACCCAGATCCCTCTGCACCTCAGAGCTCTGCAGCCTCTCACCATTTAGATAATACGCTTCTCTTTTATTCTTGCCAAAATGGACAATTTTACATTTTCCCAAATTATACTCCATTTGCCAGATCTTTGCCCACTCACTTAACCTATCTTTCTGTAGCCTCCTTATGTCCTCTTCACAACTTACTTTCCTACCTATCTTTGTGTCATCAGCAAATTTGGAAACCATCCCATCCATCCCTTCATCCATGTCATTTATATAAATTGTAAACGTTTGAGGTTCCTGCACTGATCCCTGTGGCACACCACTCGTTATACCTTGCCAACCTGAAAAATACCCATTTACGCCTACTGTTTCCTGTTAGCCAGCCAGCCTTCTATCTGTGCCAATATTTTACCCCCTATACTTTGAGCTTTTATTTTCTGCAATAATCTTTGATGTGGCACTTTATCAAATGCCTTCTGGAAATCTAAGTACAGTACATCCATTGCTTCCCCTTTTTCCACAGCACCTTACTTCCTCAAAGAACTCCAATAAATAAACACAATTTCCCTTTCAAAAAACCATGTTGACTCTGCCTAATGACCTTGAGTTTATCCAAGTGCCCTGCTATAATTTGTTTAATAGCAGCTTCTAACGTTTTTCCTACGACAGATATTAAGCTCACAGGCCTGTAGCTTCCCACTTTGTCTCCCTCCCCTTCTGAATAAAGGAGTTATATTTACTATCTTCCAATCTAATTGGGACCCTCCCGGAATCTAGGGAGTTTTGGAAAATGAAAACCAATGCATCAAATGTCTCACCAGACACTTCCTTTAAGACCCTAGGATGAAGTCTATCAGGGCCCAGGCTCTCGTCAGCACACAGCTCCAACAATTTACTCAGTGCCACTTCTCTGATGACTGTAATTTTCCCAACTTCCTTCGCATTTCCATTTCCTGGTTTATAGCTGCTTCTGGGATGTTAGTTGTATCCTCTATATTGAAAACTGATGCAAATTACCTGTTCAATTCACCTGCCACTTCCCTGTTTTCCAATATCAATTCTCCAGACTCACTTCCTATAGGAGCAACGCTCACTTTGTTAACTCGTTTTTTTTTAAATCTTTAAAAAAACTCTTACTATCTGTTTTTATATTTCTGGCTACCTTTCTTTCATACTCTAATTTCTCCCTCCATATTAGTCTTTTAGTCATTCTTTGCTGTTCCTTATATTCTGTCCAATCTTCTGACCTGCCACCGGTCTTTGCACAATTATATGCTTTTTCTTTAAGTTGGATACTATCTTTAACCTTCTAGTTAACCACAGGTGGTGTGTCCGTCCATTGGACTTTTTCTTAGCCTATTCTGTGCATTCCGAAACATCCCCTTAAATATTAGCCACTGCCTTTCTCTTAACCCAATTTGCCAATTCACTTTAGCACGTGCAACAATTAATTTAAATTAAATTACACCAGCTGCCGTGGTGGGATTTGAACTCTGTGTCCCCAGAGCATTACCATGGACCTCTGTATTCCTAGTCCAGTTTCTTTACCACTACGCCAAAGTCCAAATTGTTAAAGTAAATTGTGAACGGCAACGGTCCAAGCAACGATTCTTGTGGAACACGACTTCCCACCTTCTACCACCCTGAATAACTACTCTTTACTCCTATTCTCTGCTTTTTACCTCGAAGCCAGTTAACAGTACAAGCTGTTATTTGGCTCTGCACTCCACATTCTCTCACCTTAGTCATTAATCTATTATGATTCATCTTAACAAAAGCCTTTCAAAAACCCAAAATAAATGATACCTCTGTCCTACAAGCCTATTAGATCCTTCAATCAAAGCATTCAAAAGGATATTTGACTGTTATGTGGAAAGGCAGAATGTGCAGTGTTGCAGGGGGAAGGCAGGAGTATGGCACTAAGTGAATTGCTCATTTGGAAAGCCAGTGCAGGAACGCTAGGCTGAATATCCTCCATCTGTGCTGTAACAATTCTATGATTCTGCGATTCTATTACATTGTCTCCTCTGTTTTCCCATTTAAAAAATCATCATGGTTGGCCAAGCAAGATTTTCCTTTTGAAGTCCATACCAATATACATTATTACATTTTTAGTTTCTAAATAGCCATCTATTCCCTCCTATCCTAAGGATTCCATTATTTTTCCTAACAGTGATGTTAAGCTGACTGGTCTAAAATTCAGTGGGCATGTTCTGCCCCTTCTTAAAAATAAGAATTACGTCAGCTATCCGACAGTTCACTGGCACTACACCTTCTCCTAACAAATTAAACATGTGCAGTAATGTCTCCACTATCTCTTTCTAGATTCTTGTAACATGCACAGATGCAACCCATTTGGAACAGTGGCTTTATCCTCAGAGTTTGATTAGTTTATTCAATACATCCACTTCATTATTATCCTAAACACACTTACTTCTTTGCTAATCTCAACATTCAATGTTCTTTCCCGCAGTAGCGAGTAAAGCGAAAAAAATTAATATTTCTGTCAACTTTATCATTACCTATGATATTATTTTCTATTCCTTAAAAGATTCTGGTTCCATCACTGCTTTTCTTTTTTTATTAACGTATCTCTAAAATATTTTACTATTTTGTTTTATGTTCCATGATAATTTAATTTCATAGTTGCTCTTTGCCTTCCTAATTTTTTTTAAACTTCTATTCTCTTTTATCATGCAATCAGCTGCCACGTACTTAATCGCTGCTTCTTTCTTAACTTCCAATTGCTCCTTATGTCTGTATTCTTCCATGGAGTTCTAGAGTTTGTTCTTACGTTTGAGCAGAATACATTTTTTCTGCACCCTTTTGAACACTGTTTTAAACATTCCTGATTATCGTTCTGCATCACCGTTTGGCAATATTGTTGACCATCTATTTTCCCAAGTTCTATTTTCAGTCTCTCAAATCAACTTTTCTCCAATCTATTAACCTGGTTTTTGTTATACTTAGTCCTTCTCTATCATCATCTTAAAAGCACATTGTCCAGATGTTCCTCTCCTTTTCCTTCCCTCATCTGCTTTGGTTCGTTCCCCATTACTAGAGCCAATAGTGAATCCTCCCTTGTTTGGATTTTTACATATTGGATTAGAAACTCCGTTCCTTTACCCCCTTTGCTTACCTCTTCTGATTAATATCAGGGTACTAGAAATCCTCCAAGGTTATTATTTTACTTTTTTTTAAAAAAAAACTCAATTCCATAATTTCTGCATTTTTCTTCCTTCATCTCTCTTCCAATATTAGGTGGTTTATGGATTACGCCTATTAGTGTGATTGATCCTTTATTATCTTTCATTTCTATCCACATAGTTTGTATTTATGTCTTGCTGACAGCTGCCTCTTTTCGTTATCGCCATTATGTTAATCTTAGTAGGTACAATAACTCCACCTCTCCTTTTTCCCTCTCTATCTTCTCTAAAATCAGCAGCAAGCACCAGCACTGTGCCAAACACAAAATCCAAGCCATTGAATGAAGCCTATTCTAAAATTAAATATGCAAATGGCTGTGCAATGTGATCAATGGCTTCCCACTGTCTCAGGACTAACGTGTATGTAAAATTAAATACATTTCATGAGTAACTCATTTCCCCTCGGCACATTCATTCATATTTCCCAAACATCCATAAAGAGTCCACAAGTTTTTTATGTTCCAAATAAATAAAGTACATTGTAATACTGGGAATTAACTATTTGTAACCTGAACCAGACTTTATTAGTAATATTTCAATCTAAATTAAAGCAAAATACCTTTCAACAAATAAGTAAAAATCCCAATGTTACAATCATCTTGCAGTCTTTTCTATAACCCAACTTACTAAGCATTCCTTTTAAATTCCCAGAATCAGAATCATGACTATCTTTTAACCCATAAAGAACTAATATCCTTCCTACAATTGGTTGGCCTGACTGCAAACTTCCAAATAGGGCCCACTCGATACCTCAGAGCAACAGCATCACTCCTCTGCGATACTCTATCCCTCTGATAATGCAATCCATACCTTAATTATCTACTTTATAACAGCCAAGCAAGGGCATGATTGTTTCACAGATTCATCCATACTAGATGTTACTGGATGACTATCCAACATTCCTCTAAGCTAATACTTGGATTTTGTGTTTGGCACAGTGATGGTGCTTGCTGCTGACTTTAGAGAAGATAGAGAGGGAAAAAGGAGAGGTGGATTTATTGTACCGACTAAAATTAACATAATGGCGATAATGAAAAGAGGCAGTTGTCAGCAAGACACAAATACAAACTATGTGGACAGAAATGAAAGATAATAAAGGATCAATCACACTAATAGGCGTAATCCATAAACCACCTAATCTCTTCTTTTGGTTTCCCGCTCCATCATTAATGTTTTTACATGAATCCACACGAAAATCCAACTGTTCTGAATATAATTGCATTGTTCCTATTTTGATATATTTGATGCTTGAATTATGTTTATGGTAATCTTGTCTAACCTCGCTCAAATGGTCAGTCCTTGGCTGGCAGCAGAAGTAGTGTCTGCATACAAAATGTTCAACTTTACGGACAAAATGTCAACTCTAATCCTGTCATTTACCCAATATGTGCACGCAGAATTTCTTACAGGGACCTCCAAAGATCAGAAGCTGGAACCCACAATGAATTTATTTTCTCCTTCCCCACCCTAGGGACACAGGTAAATGTTTAGGATGCTCACTGTCACCCCTTAAGTGTTCACTTAATACAACACTGGCATTATGCACAAGTAATTAATTTTTACAGGAGAGACAATGTGTGAGTAATTTGTCGGCAAATAACCAAATTGGGTCAACAAAAGCACATTCATTGGGACTCATTTAAATTGACTTTGATGGAAGAGAGTAAATTCACATAAGCAAGTGGCTGTTGCTAAGAGATTGCAGGAAATCCTGTCAACAAAGGAATGTAAATATGAAGAGAGATACAGTTAGATGAATAGTTAAGGACTTTGAAGAACACTTAAATTATTAAAACTTTATGATCTGAAAATATTCACCGTGAAAACTATGGTAAAACAAATGGGAAAATTTGTGTACAATAGCATTAAAAAAAAAACAACTCAATAAACAGTGAGCTGCAGCAAAGAGAATAACAACAGATCACAATGTTAACTGACTGGATTGTGAGCAGTTAGAATTTATCAAGGATAGGAATTCAGTGCTTTTGCTTGCCTTTAACAATTGCAGTGACTTGTGTAACTTTCAGACAGTAACTTTTTTTAAACAAGTGTTTTGGTGTAAGTCTCTGTGTTAAATTACCTTCAATTAGACAAAAGAAATTACCTACAAACAGATAAGATCAGGACCAAAGATACAAGGAGGAGGATAACTAAGTCATTAGCTAGGTTTTCAAAAAGCATGAAGTTTTCCAGTAGTGTCCATTCGGCTGGCATAAACCAGACACGGTGATGTCACAGGAGAGCAGGCTGGTGAGTAATACTGTTTACTCACCAAAAAACAAAATAAGTTTTTTTTCAAAAAAAAAGTCTACCTTATTTTTATTCAGGCCAACAATAAACAAATAAATAAAAAAGACCAGGGAGGAAGGGCAGACCACATGCCAAGATTGTAACATGTGGAAGTTTGTTGGTGTTGAGACCATCTCAGATTTCCACAACTGCAGGAAATGTACAGAGGAGGAATTTTTAGATTGTCTTCTGATTAAAACTGTCACACCACAGAGGAAAGTAGTCAGGAAGGCAAAGGTGTGACTGTCAAGGAGCCACTTAGCGGGGACTTAGCAGCAATTGAGAAGCAAGTGCCACGAGCACTGGTCTAGTTCAACAGACATTCCCTACCCGTGAGGCCAAGGAGAAAGACAGCAGGGCGGGCAGCCACAATGCAGACCAACGTATCATTGGTTTGAGGATGGGATGCAGGGAGCAGAATGTGGGTTCTATAATTCAGCGAATAGGCCTTGTTCTTTGCAGCCACAATCAAGAGTCCCAAAGTGTGTGTTGTCTATTCAATGGGTAAGGGATATCTCAAGGTAGTTAGAAAAGAATTTACAAAGGGAGGGGAAAATCTTGTCATGGGCAACACTGGGACAAATGATATAGACAGGACCTCAAGTATAATAATCACTGAAGCCACATGCAAACTGGCATAGAGACAGAGATTTGGAGAACCAACACACACGGCTAAAGGGCTGGTGAGAAAATGTTTCTTTTTTTAATGAGGTAACGACAACAGCCCTGGTTCAGGAAGGAGCTGTACCAATGGGACAGGCTCCATCTGAAGCAGAATGGAACCGATGCCCTAGCAGAAGCAATAAACAGGGAGGCAGCAAAAATTTTAACAACCATACCAGAGTATGAATAAGAATGAGTGCAAAAAAAAGTGTCTGTAATGAAACAGAGCGGAACTGGAGGCAATAATATGTAACAAGGAACAAGATATTCGAGAGAATACTGAGACACAGCTACAAAAAAGGAATTAAACATAACCGGGTAGAATATACTTAGAAAAAGTAATTTCTGAAAAAGAGGAAGTCGCTGTCTTTATTAAAGAGATAGAAATAGCATAATGGCACAAGAAAATAATGACACAGCCATCTGTAAGATGGAAAGAGTGTCCATGTGGATAAAGCTAACAAAGGATCAATCATACTAATAAGGGTAGTATACAGACCACCTCACCGTGGAAGGGAGTTGGACAAGGAAATCTGAAATTAAATTAGGGATATGAGTAAAAAAATCATGGAAGGTTTCAATTATTCTAAAATTACTTGGACAAGAGAGGTATAACAAAGGATAAGGGAACAGAACAACGTACCATCTTAATTTTTTTGCAGTCTGTAGGTCCTTTAATTTTTTTTTGCAAGGCCACAAACAGGCACTAACTTAAAAGGGGCCAACTTGGCCTGGATGGAAACTTTTAGACTACTATTTAGCTTAAAGGAAATATTTGAATGGAGCTCCAACATGCTAGGGCTCCTTTCTAACTCCGTATTTTAAGAAGCACAACAAGGGCAGATTCGCAACTGGATTGGATTTTGTAATGGGGAATGAAGGCAGTTAAGAGAGAAAATGCAGGGAACTTCTAGGCAATAGTTAACATAATATATAAATTTATTTATCATCATATTATAAGACGCTCCACAGGAGCATGATGGAATAAAATATGACACGGAGTCACATAAGGAGGTATACAAGGTCAGATGACCAAAACCTTGGCCAAAAAGGTAGGTATTAAGAAGTGTCTTAAAAAGAGGAAAGTGGGGTGCAGAGGTAGGGAGATGTAAGAAGTGTATTCAAGAGCTGAGGAAATAGGCAGCTGAAGGCATGGTCACCAACGGTGGAGCAGTTAAAAACAGGGATGCTCGAGGGGTCAGAAATAGATGAACACATATCTCACAAGGTTGAGAGGCTTGGAGAGATTACAGAAATAATCTGTAAGGAGGGATTTTAAAAACAAGGATGATTATTTTAAAAGCAAGATGCTGATTGGTCAGGAGCGAGTGTAGGGAAATGAGCACAAGGATGATAGGTGAACAGATTTGGTGCGAGTTAAGACAAGGGCAGCAGAATATTGGATGACCTCGAGGTTATGGAGAGTTGACAACGTTATGGAGGGTTGACCATGGGATGCCAACATGGAATGCAGTGGAATAGTCAAGTCAAGAAGAACAAAAGGCATGAACGAGTGTTTCAGCAGATGAGCTGAGACAGGCAAAATCAGGTGATGTTACAGAGCTGGAAATAGGTGATCAGACTGACACCGTGAATATATGGTTCGATGCTCATCTCAAAGTCAAATGTGACACCAAGGCTGTTAACAGGCTGCTTAATCTCAGACTGTTGCCAGGGAGACAGATTAAGTCCACAGCTAGGGAACGGAGTTTGGAATGGGGACCACAATAGCAGCTTCAGTTTTTAGACCATAAGACCATAAGACATAGGAGCAGAAATTAGGCCTTTCGGCCCACCGAGTCTGCTCCGCCATTCAATCATGGCTGATAAGTTTCTCAACCCCATTCTCCCACCTTCTCCCCGTAACCTTTGATCTCCTTATCAATCAAGAACCTCTCTATCTCGGTCTTAAATACACTCAATGACCTGGCCTCCACAGCCTTCTGTGGCAATGAGTTCCATAGATTCACCACTCTCTGGCTAAAGAAGTTTTTCCTAATATTTTTTATATTATTACATTGAAGGAAATTTCTGCTCATCCATTACTGGATGTCGGGTAAGCAGTCTAATTTCACAAGGAGCTGAGAGAAGTGGTGGTCAGGTAGAGCTAGATGTTGTCAGCATAAATTTTCTTTTGTATTTACTCATGGGATATGAGCATCACAGCTTTTGTTGCCCAACCCAAATTGCCCTAAAGAAGGTGTGGTGAGCTCCTTGAATCGCTGCAGTCCATGTGGCAAAGGTACACCCAGAGTGCTGTAAGGAAGGGAGTCCTAGCAACAGTGAAGGAACATAGTGCCAAGTTAAGATGGAGTGTATGGCTTTGGAGGAAACTAGCAGGTGGTAATGCTTCCATGCCCTTGTCCTTCTAGGTGGTAGAGGTTACGGGTTTGGAAGGTGCTGTGGTGCATCTTGTCAATGGTACATAATGCTGCCAACGTATGTTGATGGTGGAGGGTGTGAGTGTTTAAGATGATGGGTGGGGTGCCGATCAAGTAGTTTGCTTTGCCCTGGGTGGTGTCAAGCTTCTTGAGCATTGTAAGAGCTCCACTAATACCAGCAAGTGGAGAGCATCCCAACACAATCCTGACTTGTGCTTTGTAGATGGTGGACAGGCCTTGAGGAGTCAGGAGAGTTAATTGCCATAGAATTCCCAGCCTCTGACCTGCTTATGTGTCCACAGTATTTATATAGCAGGTCCAGTTCAGTTTCTGGTCAATGGTAACTCCCAGGGCGTTGACAGTAGGGGATTCAGCAATGTTTATACCATTGAATGTCAAGGGAATATGGCTAGGTCCTCTCTTGTTGAAGGTTGCAATTGCCCAACACTTGTGCAGTGCAAATTTTACCTGCCACTTATCAGCCCAAACCGGACTGTTGTCCAGGTCTTGCTGCATGCTGGCAAGGACTGCTTCAGTATCCAAGGAGTTCTGAATGGTACTGAATATTGTACAATCAATCATCCAGCAAACATTTCCACCTCTGACCTTATGATGGAGAGAAAGTGAGCAATGAAATAACTGAGATGATTGGGCCTAGGTCACTACCTTGCAGAACTCCTGCAGTGACGTCCCTGGATTGAGCTTCAATAACCACAACTATCTTCCTTTGTGCTAGATATGACTACAACCAGTGGAAATTTTCTCCTCCGATTCCCACTGATTTCAACTTTACTCAGGCTGCTTTGCCACACTCAAACAAATGTTCCTCAAAGTTAAGGGCAGTCACACATCTCATCTCTGGGATTCAGCTGTTTTGTTTACGTTTGCACCATGGATATCATGAGGTCAGGAGCAGAACAGCTCTGATGGAATCCAATGTGTGAAAACTAATCCTGTGCTTTGGGGTGTTGTGGACAAGAGGCAGCATGTAGATGAGCAATAGGAGGGAACCAGTGAGAGAAACTTGGGGGGCGGGGGGGGAGAGAGAAACACCAGAGCTGTTGGTGGAGCAGGAAGAGAAGTCATTGGAAGTGGTACTGGATACGCTTCAAGATAAAAATTGAGAAGGACACTGTGTGACAAAGGCCATTGTAATAGAGTAGGGGAAAACTAATGTAGAGGAGCACATGTCAGGGAAGGAAATAAGGCAAGTTATGTGTGGAACCTCATGCAATGTTAACGGAAAATTCTGCCAACAGGTCACGTGGATGAGAAAAAGGGCAATAGGACAAGGATGAAATCTTGAATTTTCGGAGGTGATTAACTTCCTTAAAAAGCTGGATGAATATCTGATTAAGAGTAGATCTAAAGCCTACAAGACTATCATACTTCTGTGCTTCCAAAAATCAAAATAAACTAACATGTGGAGTATAACTGCTTAGCACTGCATAATGTAAACTGCAACAATAAACTGATCTTGTACTTCAGTTAGTTAGGCATCAGGGAAAAATTTTAAATCTATATGTGGAATTTTAACACATGGTTATTCAGCTTCTACACAAGGCTAACCAACTAAGAATTCAAACAGTTCAGATTGTAGCCTGTATGCTTTTCCTGTTTCGTGTGTTATATTCTCACATACTTATTCAGAGGTATATTTTAGAAGGGTAGCACAACAACACACAGCTCCTAGTTTATTAATAATTCAATTTAACAATCCATCACAAGATATGCAATAAATCTCAGGTTACTATTAAGTCTCAACACGTTCTTTCACATAGCCATGAACTTGTCTAAACTAATCAATTCCTAATTATCAGTGAGTTGTTCCTGAAGCAAGATCTTCATTTTTTTAAAACTGTTGATTATTACTTTTGGTCAGTGACAAATTACACAACTTGCCATTTTTACTGCCAGGTCACTCACAAATGAAGGTCAGAATGGGGGGTGGGGGATGGTGTGGAGGGGAAGGGGGAGGAGGAGACAGAGTTTTACATTAAGTTTACCATTTAGAATGGCACAATGTTCTAGACAGTCATTAAGGATACACCATCATTATATTGAAGGAAAGTCACTTGTATCTCCAAATCAGTATAAGAAGAAAAAATACTTTCATTTATATCATGCCTTTCACAAACTCAGGATACCCCAAAGTGTTTTATAGGCAATGAAGTATTTTTGAAGTGTCGTCTCTGTTAAAAGAAAGCCTTGCATTTATATGGAGTTTTCATGACCACCACACATCACAAAGCGTTTTACTGCCAAAGTATTTTTAAAAGTGTAGTCACTGTTGTAATGTAGGGATGTAACATAGTTTCATCCTTGATCATGTCAAAATAAATTAAAAAGTTTAGTTTAACTCATGTAAATTTTTGGGAGGCAGGAATATATTTTAATTTAAATGAAACTAAGGCCCTGTTTGCCCTCTCAGGTGGACAAGATACTATTTCTAAGAGCAGCAGAGGAGTTATCCCTAGTGCCCTGGCCAATATTTATTCATCAATAAACAGTCATTATCACATTGCTATTTGCACAAGTTTACTGTACGCAAACTGGCAGCCATGTTTCCTACATTACAAGAGTGACTACACTTCAAAAGCATTTTATTGACTGTAAAGCCTTTTGAGATAGCCAGTGGTCGTGAAAAGTGCTATAAGCGCAAGTCCCTCTTTCTTTGCAAGGAGTCTTATTTTTAAAAAATACAAACGAAAGTTTCTTTTATTAATTTTTAGCTCTGCTGTTTTACATTTCATTTACTAAACGTCCTGAAACCCTCAGTACTTTTTCAAGCAAAGTAGTGTCATCTCCCAAGTCCTTCAATGTCAACACCTAATTCTTAATTTTGATACTCCAAACATGCCTTAAATTTCAATGGCAAAATATTATTTTTGTAAGTGGTGCATAGAAACTGTGGAAACAAACATTAATACCAGCAAGCCATAGGATTTACTGCCCTGATAGGAAAAAAGCCATAAGACAGCAAATGAATGCTATTAATAACCAAAACTGCAGTTGAAATATTGGAGTTTTAGTATGCTTCTGGCCACTGCTATAATCCCTATTTGGCTACCATACTGCCAACTACTGCAAAATTGCCAACTTCAGTAAAAAGTTTGGATTTCCATAATTTACTTTTTTTATATATAAATACATGTTTGTTCTTTCCAATCCTTTGTTTCTTTATCCTTAGAAAGGCAGTTCATACAAGAGACCTATCTGGAAGCATAGGATGGAATGGGACTTATGTAGTCTCAAAACAGCTTTATATTAATTTATAATCAGAAGGGACAAAACTATAAAAGGATAGAACAGCTTTCCTCTGACACAAATGAGCTCATATCACGTTAACACTTTCTATCAACAACTCACTACACAGACAGGCCTCTTTTACGCTCGACCTACTTAAATGACATTGCCGTCTTGGTGGGAAACCAGCAGAAACCAGAAGCCCCACTTCCCTATGGCACTGTATAACTGGCCACGAGCAAGTGAAACAGAAAGTCACAAGTTTATATATCTTTAGTCTTTGCAGAAACTATGTACACAGTCCTAAGGACAACCACATGTTCATGTTGCAGGACATAAACACAGTAACCCAGTGTTTCAGTTTTACTGTTCAAATACTTAAAAGTCAATGAAGAGCATTCTCAACTATTCACCTGAAATAAGTGCCATCAAGTGCTGGGTCATCTGGGCTTCGTCCAAGGTAGTGATCAATCAGCTTATCTTTCGTAGGCTGTAGGAAAAAATTAAAACTTTTCGCTGAATTACTTCAATTAATTTGGTTGAGAAAGCATGTGACACAGTGTAAATCTATGTTATAATTACACTATGCCATCTTTATATTGAATTACAGTTGACAGTCTTAATAATAATGGGCAATAAAGAGATGAAAGGAACTGTGTTATTTACCAAGGAAATGATGATAATTTTTTTATAAAACACTGATTTGGCCTTAACTAGAGTATTGTGTCCAATTTTGGGCACTGTGCTTTAGGCAGGATGTGAAAGCTTTACAGGTGGTTCAGAAAAGATTTGAGAGAATGCTTCCTGGAATGAGAAACTTAGTTCCATGGATAGTTTGGAAAAGCTAAGGCTGAAAGGAACTGTGTTATTTACCAAGGAAATGATGATAATTTTTTTATAAAACACTGATTTGGCCTTAACTAGAGTATTGTGTCCAATTTTGGGCACTGTGCTTTAGGCAGGATGTGAAAGCTTTACAGGTGGTTCAGAAAAGATTTGAGAGAATGCTTCCTGGAATGAGAAACTTAGTTCCATGGATAGTTTGGAAAAGCTAAGGCTATGTTAAGAGAAGATTGAGAGGGAGTTTGAAAGAGTTCAAAATCATGAGAGGTCTAGAGAGAGCAGGTAGACAGAAACTGTTCCCATTGGCAATCATTGGATCAAGAATCAAAAGGAAATAAATTTAAGGTGATTGGCAGAAGAATCAAAAAAGTGAAATGAGGGAAAACTTTGTTCATGCAGTATTTGGTTACCAATCTTAAATGCACTGCCTGAAAAGGTGGAGAAGGCAGATTCAATCATGGCTTCTAGAAGGGAATTGAATAAGCATCTGAAGGGAAAATAAAAAATTGTAGGGACTACAGAGCAAGAGCGAGGGTGGGGGGGCTAGCTAGTTAGCTCTTTGAGAGAGCCAGCATGCTGAATAGCCTCCTTCTGTGCTGGAACCATTTTATGATTCTAACCTGGCTAAATATCAAACAAATACTCAAAAGTGAAAAATATTCAACATCGCTAACATAAAGGCCATTGTTACACTGATGGAAAATTGTCAAATTGTTCAAAATAAGTTATTTACAGTAAAACCACAGACAAAAAACAGAAAAACTTATGAAAAGCAGTGAATATTAACTCCTATTACTACACGATTGTGCAGTACAGGTATTTTAGTACTTCAGCATTTTAAACAATTGTTTCAACTTTAAAAATACAACAACTCAATTCAACTTAGTATCTTTGGTTCAATTCAAGTATAGCTGATTAATAAAATGATGCATTAAAGCATAATAAATATAAGTTTTAAATAAATCTTAACCCTTTACTATCAAATTCAAATATTTCCCCCAATGATCTATTTTCAAATTTCCAACCAGGATGCCAGTGTTTTAAGGACCACAATCCCATATTGGATCCTCAAAGCCTCGAGTCAGGTTGCCCAGATACTGGTAACATATGGGTGGGGGAAGAGACAATTTTTGAGAATAAAATTTCCAAGGAGTTGAGATATGCAAATTATACTCCATTACATTTTAATAAAATTCAGACTTCCTAAAGGCACTGCCAGGAAAACTCATAAGAAATTCCTTCTCCACCACAGCTTTTTGAGCCATGATACCCAGCATAGAGGCCAGCCCAGGTCAAGTTGGGTTCACTAAACTATTTTCTGTAACCTATGTTTAAAAAAATGTTTGGGTAATAATTAGAAGGAATGGTCTCTACATAAACAGTGCATATGCCAACCTATAAAGGCGGTCCATATTTCTTTTTAAATTAAATCTTATCAACTTTCACGCACTTGAAGTCTGATGCAAATTACTTTCCCAACTTACAGTTCAAATAGACATACATAAAAATTTGATTTAAATTATTCATGATGTCAGGATAAAAAGCAGTTTTACACCAAAACAAAAAAAAATTGCCAATGATGCCTTGTGGGTTGCTCAGCTAGTGTATAGGTTTATAGTTGTGATCACAGGTGGATTCACAATTGATATCCACAAAAAGTAGGATGTATTTGATCTGGTCAGCGACCACTCCATCAGTTTTCTCCTGATCATCTGACGGTGTCGCCAAGTCATGTCAAGCAGCACTAACACAATAATCTGCTCACTGATGCTCAGTTTGGGTTCCGCCAATGACACTCGGCTCTTAAGCTCATTGCAGCCTAAATTCGAACATGGTCTTAAGAGCAGAACTCCAAAGGCAAGGTGAGAGTGACTGCCTGTGACATCAAAACAGCATGTGACCAAGTATGGCATCAAGGAGCCCTAGCCAAACTGGAGTCAATGAGTATCAGGGGGATAGCTCCCTACTGGTTGGAGTCATACCTAGCACAAAAAAAATGGCTGTGGTTGCTGGAAGCCAATCATCTTAGTCCCAGAACATCAAAGCAAGAGACTGCTTACAATGCTCCACAACCACTATGGTTGAGACTAGCGAACTCCACATAACAGAGGGATCAAACCCTTGGCCTTCTTGTATCTATGATAATATATTTACCCAATAAGCAATCAGGGGAAGTCTGCTTTAATATTTCGACAGATATGCTTGAATACAAAGCTGCAACCTGCAGGAGCAGTTCCTTTCTACAGTTCCACACAAAGTTTGCTTGTATACATAAAAAGGGGAGGGGATTCCTAGAAAACAAATATAAATATTACAGAAACTAATTACTTCTGGCCACAATTGCACACTTTTATGCAGTATGCTAACAGAAATTGGGCCATGTGCTATTTATAACAAGAGGCTATTTTTCTAAACCAAGTGTTGAAAAACCTGTTGTCTACTTGCAGCACTTTTTTCCAAGCTGTGTGTATTAAGAAGTCAAAATGGTAAATACCACATGGATCAAATATTACACTGATACATCATCAGTAATGGGAAAATTCCAAACACATAACAAGTGTTAGCACCAATGCAAGGAAGGTAGAACAGAAAAAAGACCAAGCCTACACCAATAAGCCCAACTGGAGATAGTTTACTGCATTATACATCTGATCCACTTTCCAACAAAGCAAATATTCCAAAACAAAAACAGAATTACCTGGAAAAACTCAGCAGGTCTGGCAGCATCGGCGGAGAAGAAAAGAGTTGACGTTTCAAGTCCTCATCCCCCTTTCTGATTTTCCTCTCTCCTTTTTGTTTTTTCCAATAATTTATATAGATTTTTCTTTTCCCACCTATTTCCATTATTTTTAAATGTATTTCCATCCATTGTTTTATCTTTGCCTTTTAGCCTATTTCGATCCCTTCCCCCACCCCACCCCCACTAGGGCTATCTGTACCTTTATTATCATATTCCTTAAAAAGTATCACCAACTTCAAAACCTCTTTGTCCTTTTGTCTATGACATCTTTTGGTTATCTCCACCTATCACTGGCCCTCTATCCAGCTCTACTGGTCCCACCCCCCCCCCTTTAACCAGCTTATATCTCACCTTTCTATTTTTCCTTAGTTCTGTTGAAGAGTCAGATGGACTCGAAACATTAACTGTGTTCCGCTCCACAGATGCTGTCAGACCTGCTGAGTTTTTCCAGGTATTTTTGTTTTTGTTTAAGAAAATTCATTTGTTCCAAGTTGGCCGATTCTAAGAAATGTGACTGCATTTTTTTGTATGAACTGTGTTCTGATGCCACCTGCTGGCAATGGATTGTATTGGGCAGAGAACAGGCTCCACATGTAGAGTCAAATTGACATTCTGTCAGAGAAACTTCTTATAAACAATAAAGGTTGACTAGTAGCAGGTAGTTGTTGGCATGAGCAACATGGATTTGGACCTCATTTGTCCTAAGTCAATGCTAATGTTCAACTACTTTTAATTATAATCAGTCATTGAATGGTTACAGCATAGGAGGCCATTTGGTCGATCCTGTCCATGCCAACTCTGAAACAGCAACTTAGTTGGTCCCACTTCCCTGCCCCTTCCCCGTAGCCCTGAAACTTCTCTCTTCAGGTGCTTATCTAATGCCCTTCTGAATCTGCCTCAACCACATTCCAGATCGCAACCACTTGTTGAGCAAATATGTTTTCCTCATGGTCACCTTGCCCACCAACCACCCACAATTCCCCCCACCCCCGTTTACCCTTCACCGTATATATGTGTTCTTTGATTCTTAACTCTATAACCAATGGGGACAGATTCTTGCTACCTACTCTTCCCAGACCTCTCATGATTCTGGATACCTGTATCAAATTTATTCTCAATCAGCTCTTCTACAAGGTGAAAAATTCCAACTTCTCCAATCTATCAACTGAAGTCCCTCATCCATGGAATCATTCTTGTAATTTTTTTCTGCATCCTCTTCAATACCATCACATTCTCCCTCAAGCGAGATGTCCAGAATTGGACACAATACTCCAATTGAGGCCAAACCAGAATTTTATAAAGGTTCATCATAACTTCCTTGTTTTTGTACTCTAGGCCTCTATTTAGAAAGCTCAGGGTCTCTTATGCCTTTTTAACCACTTCCTCAACCCACCCTGCCACCTTCAATGATTTGTGCACATGTACCCCCAGGATTCTGTTCCTACACTACCTTTAAAATTGCAACTTTTACTATATATTCTATCGCTTCATTCTTTCTATCAAAATGTAACTTCACACTTCTCTGCATTAGATGTCATCTGCCATGTGTCCATCCATTCCACCAGCCTACGCCCTCTTAAGTCTATCACTATCCTCGTTACATTCACAATACTTCCAAATTTTGTGCCATCTGAAAAGTTTTGAAATTGAATATTCTAGAATTCTCCTGGTCCTTTTTCATAGTATCATTAGGTTTGATTAGCTATGATGCAAAACCAAAATACTACAAATGCTAGAAGTTTAAATAAAAACAGAAAACGCTGGAAATATTGAGCACATCGGGCAGCATTGGAGAGAGAAAAACAGAGTTAACATTTTAGGTCTGTGACCTTTCATCTCTCCGCAGACACTGCCTGACCTGTTGAGTACTACCAGCATTTTCTGTTTTTATTACTTATGATACAAATGTTCTTCGACTGACACTTGATCATTTGACCCACCTCATTCCCAGAAACATATCCAGCAATGCTTCCTTCCTTGTTGGGCCAGAAACATACAGATTAAGAAAATTCTCCTGAAAGCACTACAAAAATTCTTCCCCCTCTCTTCCCTTTACATTATTATTCACAGTTTATATTAGGATATATACCCATTATTACTATTCTATAGCTTTTGCACCCCTCTAATTTCCCTGTAAATGTTGTTCTTATATCTTTCCTACAAGTTGGTGGCCAGTAGAATACACCCAGTAGTGTAATGGTACCTTTATTATTTCGTAAATCGAATGGATTCTGTCCTGTCCACTATTTACTCTATATAAAGGCATTAAATGATGCAAGACAGGAATGAGAGTGGATGAAGGCAAAAAGATCTGAAAAATTGTGCCAAGGAATCACGTACACATTATAGTGCAAAGCAGCAAAAGTCAGAGCTGCATGAGGGTCCGAAAAACTAGCATTTTTTTTGCACTGTAGTGAAATGAAAATGCTTCCATAGGCCACCTCAAATGGGAGGAATTATTAGACAGCAAGTGGTTGGCAACATCATTTTTCTGTTTGGTTACTTTCTATTACTGACAAGATTGGACCAATCAGGGCCAGCCCGTCCGCTAGGCGAACTAGGCGGTTGTCTAGGGCGGCAAAAAACTGCCAGCTTTTTAAGACAAAAATGGAACTGAAAGCTGGCCAGATTTGTATTGATGAGCAAATGAGCAATAGCAAATTTGTTTCAACTTTCCAGCAGATTAGGTTATTCATACGGTGTCCATTACTCCGTGTTTCCACTTAGAAATAATGGCAACATTTTATATTGATCACTGTTTTAGCAGTTTTAAAATGAGTTGTTAAATTCAATCGAGCATTTTATTTAATTTCTGTTCCAAAACGCAGTATTTTTGGGGGGGGAAAGAGACAAGAGTTGGGACAAATTAGCACAACAGAAGCAAATGCTACTGCATTTAATAACACATACAGAAATGAAACACAAATAATTTTAATTAAATTTTTGTCAAGAAATCAAAGTCAAGCAACTGAAAGGCAATGTTATTAAAACTATAACATTAAAATTAACTTTTCAATTTTGAGTGGTTATTGTCTTAGCTCAGCACTGGTGGAACTTGACAAGTCTAATAAAACCTTTTGAGATCTCCCATTAAATGGCAATAAACCCTGTGTCATAATCTCGCTTAACCATTATATTAAAATTTGTGACATGCACAGCTGCCAGTACACATTCATTTTCTGAATGATGATGTAATATAACATTCTTCGTTATGTTATCTTCAAGGTTCTTTGTTATCACAATTTCTGCACCAACAATCAAGTCAGATGGAAGTACTTTGGAATTTACAAATATTTTGGGATCTTTTTAAATTTTTTCTTGTACTAGAATAATTGTTTTTCCGTTTGGGTCTTGTGTTCCATTTGATCACAGAGGGGTTTGGGAATCCCTGCGTATAGGTGAGATACATTATTGTGAGATTAAGATATAAATATGAAAAGGGAGACAGCCAGGATTCTTTACTACTAGTAAAAGAAACAGAACTGTTCACGTTTGAAACCACAAAATCTATAGCTTCGAATTATAATTCGGAATTCATCACAATCAAAGAAATTGATTTTTAGGGTTACCAATATTTTGACATGTCCAGTACACAGCCAGATAATGTTCTACATGGTGTGGCTGTGGAAAGCAAAATCACAACTGAACGTATTGGGATAGTTTCAGATATGAGAGATGTAATAGCCATTTTCATGCTTAACAGCAATGATTGGGACACCTTAAAGGAGTTCGATGCATTTAGCAACACAATTTAATTAGTGTTGTAAAGGGAAGGTAATGCATGAGAAATCATGGCCAGAGCAATCAGTTGTCTCAAAATACTAGCTTAAGACAACCAGACATTTTCTTATGACATCAGCTCTAATTTGACGTGCTCACTGATAATACAGGTGTTTGTCAATTGCATATTTGAATGTCCCAATCTGGTGAGAGGCAGGAATGTTGCATGCCTTGGGGGGATGGGGGGGCAGGGTGTGCCTGGCAGTGTTCTGGAGGTTTGGCTAGGGCTTGCACCAGCCCTGGGACCAATGCATTTGTATCAAACCACCAAAGTGACTTCAACATTTCGATATTTAAAGTGGTTAGTAAATGTAATACAGGATGAAGTCCATTTTAACAACAGAAAATGACTTTGCTGGATTATGTACCTGCGAAGCAAAGCAAAAATGCCTACAGGGAGGGTTAGGCAGAGGTCAGAAAAATATTTCAAAAAGCGGCGTTCCTTCAAAAGGTGAAAATTTGTCATCGTTGTACAAGGTTTAAAAAAAATATGCAAGTTCTGGAAAACGGAAATAAAAACAAGACACTGGAAATGAAATGCCCTCAGCAAATCAAAGATAAATGAAATGTTTCAGGTGTGGATCCTTCATCAGAAGTAGAATTGGATGATAAAACAAATCCCCTCGTACAATTGAACAAAATAAAGGTAGGGAGATAAATCATTCAAGACGCCAACTGAAGGGTTTAAGGACTATAAACAGGGTTGTTTAAATAAAGATATGACACAATCTCCAAGGCAAGCAGGCTACTAAAGCCATCAACTATGCCCATAACAGGCTTTTATAGATATTATTCCCTCTTCTCAATGGTTCCATAGTAGTTTGTATTAAGTGTATCCAGATACTGTATCTTTTTGGCAAGCTGTCCTTGCAGCATTTCATAACATGCTCCATTACATTCGGTGATCACTTTGCTAAACACCTCCATTCAAGTTTACAACTGTGACCTTAAGGTCACTTGCCACCATAATACTCAGTTTCACTCATACTCTTGACCACTGTTCTTGGTCTCCCAAAATTGTTCCAATGAAATTTAATGCAAGCTCAAACAACAGCACCTCATGTTTCTATCAAGCACTTTACAGAGTTTAACTTAGATTTTAACCCATTTTTACTCAGACACCATGTTCTGATAATTAAAGATATCTCCCAGAGACACTGGATGTGAAAAAGGTGTGGGCTGATGCTTGGGTTGGGGACTTCACATTGGTACAGTCAGCAGGTGCTCAATACTCAAGGGGTTTACCACCTTCCTCCACCAAATTCCCAAAATACTATCCTCTCCACTTAGCTCTCGACTCTGTACCAGGATAACCATTTACATCTCCTCTGTACCCATCTTTAGTTTCTATAATAGTCTCATGATCACCTTCTGCCTTTTAGCATCATCTGTGCACTGCAATCACCCCTGTCCTCCACCTCATCACAGGTCTTTCCCTTTTGTTCTTTCCCTACCCATGCATTTGCTTAAAAATTGTTTGATTGAAGATGAAATGTTAACTGTGTTCATCTCTCCACAGATGTTACCTGATTTGCTAAGTGTTACCAGCATTTTGTCTTTTTATTACATAGCATAGAAATGTTTTGCACAACCTACTAAGTTTTCCATCAACTTCTTTAATGCAATTCTGTAACTAACAACTCTTTATATCATTTCCCAGTAACAATCAATCCAATGCTTCAAAGGCCAGAATGGCTTTTGGTGCAACTGCCCCTGATATTCTGTTCCATCATCCTATCCTCACTAAAAAAAACAAATTGGCAAAATTCCTTATTTTGTCTTGCCACATTTGACTTTAAACTATGTTTCAGTTTTTAAATTCAACAGATCTTCCCTGGATTCAAATTATCCATACCAGTGAAAGACCTCAATTCAAGTCCTTTCTGCTCCTACCATTTGCCAGAGAGTAAAGTCTCAGTGTAAACAATCTTTCTTCATAACATAGCCCCTCTTAAATTCAGGATTCACTTGTGTGATTCCTTTGGGCTTTCTCCAATAATTCTGCATCTTTCCTGTAACAGTGGTTAAACCCCAGGCCAAAAGGACTTGGCTTGAAAAGACTTCAAAAAAATTATTTTGCATCTTCAATAAAGTGCAATGTCCTGCAGTCTGACATTAAGTGTACTAAACACGATAGATTATAGATTTAATCTATTTCTACTCACAGTTATACATGTTTCATTGTATTCTACTGGATCTCCAAGGATATTAACAGCTACCAGGGCAACCTAAAATTAAACATACGCAGATTAGAAATATATCAACTATCCCTAAAATAAAAGCAAAGTTTCTCCAGCATTTTTGTTTTATTTTATTATAAATCACCCATCTTCACAAATGGATTCCAGCTTTACAACTGTCCATTTAACGAATTGTAAGGCCTGCCAGCACTCAGATCTTACATAGACATGTACTGCTTGAAACCCAGAATGAATGTTGTTTTATCAATAAGTTCCCAAAAATTCACAGCACGGTAGCATTTCACTCGCATGGTGCTGACTATGTCTGTGCCGGCTCTTCACGAGAACAATCCAACTTATTTCTACTGCCCTGTTTGCCAGCCTTAGATCTGTATCTTCCTCTGCTTCAAGTATTAAGCCAATTTCCTTGTGGCAGTGTACCATGCTTTAAGTGTGTCTGTGTAGAGAAAAGCCTCTAACCTCCCTCCTTATTCTCTTAGTAATAATTTGAAATTGCTGAATGCTAGTCACTGACCTCCAAACCAGAGGAAATCTTCATTCCCTATTCACCATCAAAACTGTTCTGAATTATAAAAACTTTCACCGAGTCTCCTGCTAGATTTATGTTCCAGCGAGGCTGGTCCATATTTCAAGCCTCTCCTCATAACTACAGGTTCCAAACACTGGCAAAGCTACAGTTTGGATACTCTGGGCTGATCTTTACGGCCTGATTCAAGCTAGAATGGAGGAGTTGGACTGAAAGAAATAGCGGTACGCTATGTGGCCAGACCTACCACTTCAGGTTTCCGGTGTTGCTGATTTTCCCCCGAGGGCAGGGGGTGCAGGCCTCCAAACTCTCTTATGCTCTTAACAACTTTAATTGGTCTGTTTAAGAGTTTGTTAAAACCCCAACTCTGCAACCTTTTGGAAACTTCCTTGGGGCGCCAGCATTGAGCAGTTGTCTGAATCAGACTAGCTGAAGGCAGGTGAGGGCTAGTGATCTTGGCGCCGCTAACTGCTGCAAAGAATGTAGTGCCAGAAGTATTCACCATCAAAACGGCACTTCAGGAGCCAACAACACGCAGTCTCAAATGATTGTTACTAAATTCTGACAATGTACAAACACAATGTAGTTTTAATGCATTTTAATAAAACTAATTTTCACCATTGCTGGGCCAAAATTCTGGAACTCCCTTCTTAACAGCACTGTGGATGTATCTACACCACATGGACTGCAGCAGTTCAAAAAGGTAGCTCACCATCACCTTCTCAAGGGCAAGTAAGGATGGGCAAAAAATGCTTGCCTAGCCAGCATGGTGAAACTCAGCTTGGAGGCATGGAGCAGTACACAACTAGGAACTCAACAAAAATCACAAGATGAACCCTTAAAAAAGTAACGACATGGCACCACAAAAACTGCTATAGATATTTTCACAACTTAGATAAAAGACACTTGTTCGTCAAAGATATTTACAGGTCCATATAAAATGTTAATACACTGTTACAGATCAACCATGATCTTACTGAATGGTAGAGCAGGCTCGAGAGGCCAAATGGTCTACCTCTGCTCCTGTTTCATATGTTCATATGTTACCTGATTGTACAAGTTGTATCTGTTGACATGGTTTTTATGGAATGTTAATTTCAGATATTGCCCAATTGCATCAACATGGACAGACTTAAGCTCCCGGGCTTTGAATCCTGTTTTTTGATTATCCGAGAGGGAAACATACCTGCAAGAGCAGCAGATTATATCACATACATTAACATTGTTTGAGATATTGAGCACTTTATACATTCTTCAAAAACTTGCATTTAGACAGCAAAAAAGTTTCAGTTTGACACCAAAACTAAACAAGAATTGGTGGGAAATTAGGGAAGATGGGTGAAGGGAACTTTAAGGAATAAGCAGGCTTTCGAAGGTGTAGGAGGATATCACAAGGTGAAGAAATTTAGGGCCACTGTTCCAAATGTGAAAGCAAGATAACTGTGGGCTCTATGTTATACTGGAGGAAGACAGGAAATGCTCAAGAAAACCACTGCTGGATGAGCAGGTAGTGCAAGATGCAGGGCCGGAGGAGACTGAAGTAGTATTCAGCAAAACCATGAGAGGTCTGTACAGGACAATATTTTTAAGTAAATGTGGTAAGGGATGTGAGAAAGTATAGGTCACCAAAAGAGGGTGATGGGGAGAGGATGCAGCCAGCAGAGTTCAAATTCAGAGTTTATAAAGGATGGGGCTCACTTTCATTTTATTTCCTTACACCATTGAAGAGTCTACCATATTTTAAATAAAGTAATTGCTTGTCTACAAATGGTCTGGAGTTACTATTATATAAACAAATCGATTTACCAAAGAGATGAACAGTGCTAGTTGAGTTCCAAACTTTACATCAAAAGTACCACTTTGCATTAATATTTCAAGGTTTTATGACTTTTTCCCCCCTCCCCTTCCTTTCATTATTTTGAGTTCACTGTGAGGGTTGAGGTTTGGGGTAAATCGTTTTTTTTTTTACTTTGCACTTTCCCCAACTTATACTCATTCAAATTTTATTTTGCTAGCATTAACAGGAAAATATACCTTTGTACATTCATTTGAAAAATGATCCAGTAACCAAGGTGAGGCAGTTTCCTCTTCCACCACCACCACCACCCCACACCTCCCCATCCACCCCTTCAAACAGGTCAAAATATCATTAATTTGCTTCCACATATGCCCTGGAAATAAAGACATACACCAAGCCTCAATGTTACCCTCAGAAAGCTGAAACAGGATGCCCCTCTCCCAAAATAATTGAATGTTCAGGAAAGAACCCTTTCTTAAAACTTGAATTCAAACACAAATAGTTACCCTCTATCTATTTGAGCCCAAATCCTCAAAGGATCACACAGGACCTTTCATTTACAATCCTTGCATTTCCTATTTTTTCAAACCTTGAATTTTCATCAGTACAAGTGACAGTATACAATCACAGCAACTTTGAGATCTGTTGTTAATCTGTCACTGGAGACCTTATTCACCCATACCCGAGTCTGTGAAATTTCTCCACGTGGTGGGACCCAAGGTGATCCGGAAGATTGTCGCTGATATAAAATTCAATTTTAGTAGAAATCAAGTACTGGTGTGCAAGTAGCTGCAGCTTGCGAATCCGACAACGCTCCACCATTTGCAGGACAATCTCCTGTGGGTAGAGGCAGAACCTAAACAAACCAAATTAGAGGCAAAAATAGCTCAGGCACGAGCAGTGGAAACAAATTTGAGCTTGATTTTAATGTGTGAAGTATAATGTGTGTTAGAAAACAGCCATCCGGTTATATAGGAGTTTGTTGGGGGGGTCAGTTAAGACATATAAAAATCCAAAATGATTAGCATATTGATAGATGCCTGATTACTGAGATTAAATTATACATTTCAATTTGCCATTCACAGGTTTTTGTTAAAAAGGATATTGCACTGTTTCAATAAAGCAAGGAAAACATCAATGAGAGTTAAAAGTAAACAAGGATAACACCCACAGACTCACAGAAAGGGTGCATCTTTGATAGAAGAGTCAAAAGGCAAAAGCACAGAAGCTGCATTTGATCTAAACATCCCTGAGCTATGGCCAAAATAAAAACATCCATCTTCCAACTACTGGTCCCTATCTTCTGACACCCCTACCAGGGACATAGCTTGGAGTCCATGAATATTGGCTGGCAGCAGAATTGGGCTCAGCTGTGCTGCGAGCAAATCAAGTAGCCTAGTATTCATTCACCTCTGACTGAACTACTTGTGCAAGACATTTGCACAAATGTAGCACTACTTGTAAAAATCATTATTCCAGCAAAGTCAGCATCACCAGGAACAGAATGGAGAAAAACTATAGGAGGTGGAGCACATTTATGCTTCCATGAGTCATACTTAGTGTTTGACCTTGTTTTTTTGAATTCTGAAACCAGGATACCTTAATATTTAACATATCACAAAAGCTCTCTGGAATTTGATTACTGTTTATTGTAGCCATTGTTGAAGATAAGTTTCCCCCCCACCCCCACCAGGAAATTACTTTCTTACAATTGCTTTGGTTTCTAAATGTTATTCATCAGCCTCAAAGAAACAAGCTTTTTTAAAAATTCTTTCATGAGATGTGGGCATCACTGGCAAGGCCAGCATTTATTGCCCATCCCTAATTGCCCTTGAACTGAATGTCTTGCTCGGCCATTTCAAAGGGCAGTTGAGAGTCAACCACATTGCTGTGGGTCTGGAGTCGCATGTAGGCCAGACCAGATTATGATGGCAGATTTCCTTCCCTGAAGGACATTAGTGAACCAGATGGGTTTTTACAACAATTTATGATAGTTTCATGGTCACCATTACTGATGGCTCGCTTTTAATTCAAAATTTATTAACCGATTTGAAATTCCACCAGCTGCCCTGGTGGGATTTGAACCCATGTCCCCAGGTCATTAGCCTGGGCCTCTGGATTACTTGTCCAGTGACACCAGCAAAATGCCACCATCTCCCTGCATCATGCTCTAAAGGCTCCACTATGGCTGTACTAGAACAAATTGCTAGGTAATGCTCAAGAACACCATAGATGCTGCTACTGATTTTGCCTCCTTGTAGAGGCATATCTGGCCTCCAACTGACATTTCACCAACGTGAGACAAAAAACAGACAAATGGATTTTTTCAAATCTAATCTTTTCTGATTGTGATTCAAATGTCATAAATATTGTAAATTAACATTTATTTAAAAATACACAGCGCCATAAAATTCTAGTTGTTAAACCTTGTTTCTTGGTTATTATACTTCCCACAGGCCATATGGCAATAAGAATCTTGCCAGCTTTGTACTAACCAAACTTATTACCAAACCACTGTACTAGAACCTAGAGGAGTCATTTTTGGACTGTTAACTTAGTGAGGCTAAATGTTAATGCTTAGAATGTATAAATCCAGACCAGAAGCCATCTTGCCAAATTACCAAACTATCTCAAATCTGAACATTGTTAGATGAACAACTGCAGTTGCAAAGCATTCAGACATATGGTCTGAGCCCACTGAGGATGGATTGTCATTTTGGGTAGAAAGTGTAAGTCACTTCCAGACAATTCTGAAAATATTCATCTTTGAAAGGAATCCAATGTCTGATAAGCTTTAACAGAAATCTGTCGTACAGCTATAAATAACATAACGTAGACTACAAGGCAAGCGTTCACAAGCAAACCAACATTATCATATCTGAAATCTTAGTCTTGCTGGGAATTATTAGCAGTATTTTGTTCTCTTCCTTACCTTGGAGAACGCCAGCCATTTACTGTTGGCGCATGCACCATCAGTTCATTTGAATTATACCCATCTTCATGGCCAGAGGAGCTTATTGTAACAAATCCAATTTTGTGGGGCATTCTGGAGTTCTATGCTGCAAGAGGTCACAGGTAAATCAAACAAATGAAGGAATCTTTCTATTTTTACTATTGATATGCCACTTTAGAAAAAACTTGCATTTACATAATGCCTTTTGTTACAAATGTATATTTGATTATACTACATTTAAAAATTTTAATTTCCTAACTAAAAATAAAGGAAAGAGCATCTGATCCAAGCAGCTGGCAGACATGGCCTGGGATAATTACAGATCAATGTTATATTATTGAAGCTACAGTGTGAACTGTTAAAAGGTAAACAATGGGAGCCTCGTTAACTATCTTGAAGAGAAGGGCTGTCTGTGAGGGATGATATTACTAATGTAATTTCCCCAAATCAGAGAAGGTTTGAAGGTAATTGATAAACCAGGGAAGGTTTTGAAGTATCCATATACTTTTCAGGTCAAAGAAAAAGTTTAAAGTTAAAGATTATTGATTTGTTAATTTCATCACTGAAGATTGATTTGTAAAGATAATTTGATCTGAAACCAAACCTTGTGTGCCATGTTGTCATGGAGATGGGTGGATGTAGGAAGGCTCCTTTGCTTTAACATATCTCTGCTGTTTTCAGTCCGTGAGGCAGTCAGCCTGTGAGAAGATAGTCTATGTCTGCCAGAAGCTGGGGACAAGCACAACAGGAGGCGCGAGTGTTTCTGTGGGACACTATGCAGGGATTGCAAGTGGGGTCCATGCTCAAAATGAAAAGTCCAAATTTATGAGAAATTAAAGATTGGCAGTTCTGTCAAGTAAAGCTACTGGAAGAGATCGGCAATGGAATGCTCACAAAGAGAGTGTTCTGGAAGTCGAAATGTCAGACTTGGAAACTAAGTAAAATTCCTAGGAGCTGAGATGCACAGTGATTTGGTTCCAGGAGAATTGAATGGACACTCAAAATACCAAATGTTTAAAGGAGCTCTCAGTTGATATTAAAAGTAGAACAGGTAGACTTCAGTTCGAAGTTTTAGTTTAAAGTATAATTCCTTACAAGATACAGTGTAAAATTAATGCTTGCTTTTTCCTCCCCCTCAGTAAAAGTTTTTCCCTTTAGAAACATGAAATTTTGTTGCGTGGTCTTTACAGTTAGTTGTTTGATCGGACAGAACTTGAAACTTGAGAGTTGCTGAAAAAAAGAGACACGTCGAAGCTTTTCGTCTTGCATTCATCAGGACATTTCACAATACCACCAATATAAGGGGAAAACAAGAATTTATACTTTATGAGAATTGAGTGCTAATTGGTTGGCAAGTGGACACATTGGTAGAGGCATTGCCATGGAAAATGCGCCAGTGATGGTGACTGAAGTTAACTGCCAAGCATTGTTTGAAATTTAAACCAGGCAGCCTGACCCAGATTGGTCATGGCATTGACCTGAGTAATGAGTCACTTAATGGCTGTCACTTATTTTGTTTAGCAGAAACAGGCACAATGTGTGTACATGTTCTTTCTGTCTGCACAGAACAGGGCCCTGTATATTAATATGCATAGCTTCCAGTACATGCAAATGTGCCACACTGCAAGCCCAACTGACAATCTTAAATGGGAGTCAGCGTAATTCTTAGCACACTGAGGATTATTTAGCAAATGTTGCCCAATCGCGGAATCACATCTAATGTTGGACACTGTGCGTTTTGAGCTTTGCAAGCACCGGCTGGTTGGGTATGGTCTGTGCCTCACCCATTGCAAACAGCGGCTGAGACATGCTGTTTGATACGATCCGCCATTCTTTGGAACGTACAGCCTACATACCAAGCCTCAAAGTGGCACTGAAATTCATATACCACATTACTGATGTGTGATAGGCAGAATGTCTTTTTGGCTTGATGGCAGCATCCTGTTAGTGACGAATACGACTTGTGTTGCTACTGCATAGCAGCAGTGTGAAAGAGCTAGTTTCACCTGTTGCTCAAATATTTCAGATACCAGGGTAATCTGGAGGTTGACTGGGCACTTTTTAGGGCCGAAAGTGAGGGCCTTAGACCCATTCATGAGTTTGCGTGATATGCAGCACAAAATGACCTGATCAGGATAGCCATTAACCCGCAGGGTGCCTTTGATGCACCCTATTTCTGCATCAAGTTTGCATGCTGAGCAAATGGCTCGGGCCCTATTTATGAGGGTGCTGATAAAACCAATGTTAAAGCACGTGGAACTGTAAGAATCCCAATGCATATACTGACAAGTGAAGGTGGGCTTTGCAGTAGAGAAACCCCCCTGGAAGTTTCTCAGCTAGTACGTCAAGGAAGGGGAGTTCATTTGACTGCTCCATTTCAAAGGCGAATTTGAGCGTAGGATGGAGCCCATTAAAGCATTTAAGGAAATTATTACATGCAGCAATGGAATTAATGCACCATCCACATATCAGAAACATGCAAGCATAGGAGGTTAGGTGCCATTCCATCAAAGACACGTTTCTCATGGAACCCAACAAAGATGTTTGCTAGAGCTGGATCTAGAGAGGACCCCATGGCAACACCATCTATTTGGGTATACATGGTGTCATTAAAACTGAACTCAACTGCGCAAGTGTGGAGGCAATGGCAAGTAGTATTGTTGCTGGACTAGTAATCCAGATACCCAGGGTAATGCTCTGGGAACCTGGGTTCAACTCCCACCACGGCAGGTAGTGGAATTTGAGTTTACGATGTCCATTTGAGTAACGATGACCATGAAACCATTGTCGATTGTTGTAAAAACCCATCTGGTTCGCTAATGTCCTTCAGGAAAGGAAATCTGCTGTCCTTACCTGGTCTGGCCTACATGTGACTCCAAACCCACAGCAACTTGGTTGACTCTTAAATACCCTCTGAACAAGCGCAATTAAGAATGGGAAATAAATGCTTGCCTAGCCAGTGATGTCCACATCCCATGAATGAATTAAAAAAAAGCTGTCGAGTTCAAAAGTTCATGAAGACTAAGTCACAAAATGGTGGCAGGTCAAGATCACCATGATATATTGCTGCATTGGCTTTCTTAAGTGGAGTATTGTCAATCAGGCTCGCAGTGTGGCGCATTTGCATGCACTGAAGCTACATTATTAATACACAGTTCTTTGCAGACAGCCATTGCACCTGTGTCAACTAAACAAAATAAGTGAGCCATTCATTGACTCATTCCTCAAGTCAACACCTTGACCAATCAGGGTCAAGCTGCTTGGTTTAAATTTCAAACAATGCTTGGCAGTTAACTGGCAGTCACCATCAGTAGTGCATTCTCCAAGGCAATGCCTCTACCAGAGTCCACCTGCCAACCAATCAGCACTCTCTTCTCATGCAGTTGTTATAAAGTTGTTGCTCCCCTTATATTGGTATTCTTGCAAATTATCCTGATGAGTGCAAGACACAAAGCTTAAGCCTAACAAACCTTTGTTGCATTCCAAGGCAAATATATCCTTCCTTAGAAAATACCACCAAAACCATACACTGTGCTCCGGGCTTAGTCTCAACAAAGCCCGATATAATTGCAATAGGCCTTGTTTATTCAGGTCCTCAAGCCATTTGGAATAAAGACGAACACGATTTCTTACTATACCTGCATGGTATAGTATAACTTTTTTCTGATTCTATTACAATTTTTTATTTTTCTTACCAAAGTGAATAACTTCACATTTCTCAAAATAATTCCATTCACCTACTCACTTCCCTATCCATATCCCTTTATCACCCAACTTAGTTTCTACAACAAACTTGGGCACATTACACTCAATCCCCTCAAAGTCATTAAAAGAGATTGCAAATAGCTGATCCCTACAGTATCTCACCAGTCATAGCCTACCAACCCAAAAATGACCCATTTGTTCTTATTCTAATTTCTGTCTGTTAACCAATCCTCAACCCATATTAATATATTACCCCAATCACAAGCCCTCATTTTATGTAATTACCTTGTGCAGTAGCTTATCGAATGCTTTTTGAAAATCTAAATACACTTACTCAGCCTATGACCCATTTGCTATCTGCCATGATACTCCCGTAATGATTGAGAGAATCACAGGTGACCTCTTTTCTTCTTAGTGTGCCTAGATTATTTTGGTACAACCTTGCATAAGCATCGCAACTTTGATCTGCTTAGGTTTCTTTACAAGACAAATAAAAGAGGTTAATCACCTTTTCCTTGGATAGCAATTGTTGTCTAAAGACTGTTAAGTACTGGTTAAAGCTCAGCTTCCAAATGGCAAAAAAAAAAATTTTGGATGCAACTGACATTTTCAACCATAAGTACACTGGTCAACCAACAATTTTATGTGAACAATGCTTAACACAGAAATGTTTAATGTACGACATAGCAAAAGCCTGCAAATGCTTGCTGCCAGATTTGTTCATGCTGCATTTAATACGATGCATATACATAGCCATATAAAGATGCTTACATCTAATGCACTTAGGGTTACCAACTGTGACTAAATGTATTCTTTGAGGTTTCATCACATGACTTTCCCCACATGCCAGCCATTAGTCGGCCAACACATCCATCCTTGTGATATACTTCCATCCTACGCTAACTGGAAAGCAAAACAACTCATTACCCAACTGGATGATCCCTGACTGTCAGCCAAACAAACTTTTATTCTCCCATTTTCAAAATTTTTATATCTGCTTTGGCAGGAAGAATAGTGGAGCTGAATATTATTTAAATGGAGAAAGAGTGCAGAAAGCTGCAGAACAGAAGGGTTTGGGGGTCAGCATGCATGAATCAAAAAAGCTGGCATACAAGTTCAGCAGTAATAGGGAAGGCAAATGGAATGTTGGCCTTTATTTCAAAGGGAATGGAGTATAAAAATAGGGAATAAAGGCAAAATACTGCGGATGCTGGAAATCCAAAACAAAACAAAAAATGCTGGGAAAAATCAGGTCTGACAGCTAGAAGCTCTGAAGAGTCATATGGACTCGAAACGTTGACTCTGTCTTCTCTCCACAAATAAGAATAGGGAACTCTTGCTAAAACTATACAAGGTGTTAGTTAGACCACATCTAGAATACTGTGAATAATTTTGGTCCCCTTATCTAAGGAGATATACTGGCATTGGAGGCGGTCCAGAGAAGGTTCATCCCAGATTTGGGGGAATTTTCTAATGAGGAGAGGTTGAATAGGTTGGGCCTGTACCTCATTGGAGTTTAGAAGTATGAGAGGCGACCTTATTGAAACATAAAAGATTCTTAGGGGGCTAAAAGGGTAGATGCTTGAGAGGTTGTTTCTCCTTGTGGGACAGTCTAGGACCAGAGAGCACATCTTCGAGTAAGGGATCACCTATTCAAGACAGAGATGAGGAGGAATTTCTTCTCTCATAGGGTAGTGAATCTATGGAATTCTTTACCACAGAGGGCTGTAGAGCCTGAGTCATTGTACATTCAAGGTGGAGATAGACAGATTTTTAATCAGTAAGGGAATCAAGGGTTATGGGGAAAAGGCAGGAAAGTGGAGTTGAGGATTATCAGATTAACCATGATCTCATTAAATGGCAGAGCAGACCCGACGGGCCAAATGACCTACTTCTGCTCCTACGTCTTATGGTTTTAAATGTTCAATGAAAAGAAAAACAATTTTTTTAAAAATGTCCCTCTGATATTTCTCCAGAACTGCACACAGTAATGTCCTGATGGTTGATTTTCAGTTCCTAGAGGGTTGGCAACCCTAAATGCATTCAGCATATTAGATGTCCAGATGGCCTATGAAGTTTAAAAAAAACTGTCAAAATGTCAACTGTCCAATCAAGCATTGTGCAAATTAACGATTATGCAACAGACCTACAGACAAAATGAGCCGATTTTAAGCATTGTTCTTTACAGCATAACTATATCAAAAATTGGCAAATAAATTCAATTTGAATAAACTGCAATTTACCAGTACTAATTAGGCACCCAGCTTCCAAGTTAAAAGGAGCCCTAGTAAAGATCCTAAGTGCTTTCAATACTGGATAAAATAAATCAAGACAAAAAATTGACAGGGTATACCATCCACAACATGAAACCAATTCACAATCCAATACATTACCTTTCTGCCTTTGGCAAAATAGCCTCCTGCAGCAAATTGTCTTGTGTCTTTGTGCTTGCAAAATGACAGTCTGGAAAAAGCAAAAAAAACACTTTAATATTTAGTCACCTGAATGGCTGGAAAAACAGGACCACGAGCCTGTTTTCCAACATTAAGAGAGGCACCAAATTTCTGAAATGTATCAAAATGGTACAGAATACACCAGAAAATGTTAGAACTAAACATAAGGTACCACAATAATTGCAGAACAAATCCCATAATAATCAATAAGTGATGCAATCCTCATCAAAAAGTGTTTTACAAATCGCTCCTCTGGGCGCAGCATGTAATTTCTGAATCTGCATTACATGCTATTAATTCAATCCATTGTAATGCAATTCCATCACATAAGTCTTATAAACAATATAAACAATTATAAACAATATAGCAGCACAAATTATTAATGCTGGGCAATGAAGATTGTGAAACATGCTTCTCTAACTGAAAGAGCAAAGTTGAAAAGCAGCAGGGGCGCCCTGTCTTCACCAAGTGTGGCCTGGCCCTGGGTGTGAACCCCCAGACCTGCACTCGGAACCTGGACTCCCACATCAAGAAAAGGTCATCCAGGGATCACAGGATCATTACGGGGAAATGCGCATCCTCAGCAAAGGGGAGAATAATGAGTATTCATCGGCAGCAGAAAATGCTGGAACTTCCTGCGAGCGGCGCCAACTTCAAAAAGGCCTCGGAACGGTGGTGGAGGAGGAGGGGGGGGAGGAAGAGGGGGGGTGAAAAGGGCACCCAACTTACTCCAATTATATTATTTCAAAGATTTACAACGTCCGCGCTTTTTTAACTGTAAAAAAGCAATATGAAATTGACCTGATTCCCGGCGCCGCGGATGTACAGGTGGCCAGCGAGACAACCCAACGCTGCAGTCCCCGCCGGCCGCCGCATCTCCATAACCACCGGCATCAACAGCCAGCACTACGCAGGCGCAAGCTTCTCCTACACGCCCGCGCCTTCTGGGAGCTGTGGTGTTTGTGTGGCTCTGACGCATGCGCATCTCTACAGGTTTAGGCTCTTTCAGGTTTTTGCTCGAGTTCTTTGCCCCGAAGGTCTGACCCACAGCGCCACGACTTCCACCACCGGTACTGCAAGGTGCACGTCCCGAATGCACTTCCTCCCGCATGCTGTTCGATCCTTGTGCTGTTGGCACCAATCTCATACGAACATAGAACTTAGGAGCAGGGGTAGGCCATTCAGCCCCTCAAGCCTGCTCCACCGTTCTTTCAGCTCATGGCTGATCTGATTGTGGTCTCAATTCCACTTTCCTGGCTGCCCCCAATAACCCTTGATTCCCTTGTCTATCAGAAATCTATCCAACTCAGTCTTGAATAAATTCAATGACCCAAGCACACTGCTTTCTGGGGAAGAGAATTTCACAGATAACTACACTCTGATAGAAAAAAAACATCTCTGTCTTAAAAGGGAGAACTCATATTCTTAAACTGTGCCCTCTACTTTTAGTTTCTCCCACAAGGGGCAACATCCTCTCAGCATCCACACAACTGACCCCACCCACCCCCATGGAGTCCAAGTTCCTAAGCAATGTACGCTTCTTACATGCATGTTGTAGCTTTAAGCTATGGATAGTGATGGTCAAGGCTCCAATTTCTTTCCATCACATGGCTCACCAGGAATCTCCCCATCTTACCACCTTCCACTGGCATTGGATTTATAACTTGACACTCAACCTGTTTGGTTTCATTGTGAACACACCTTCCTTGGCCTTCAAGTTTTGGAGTTGGACTTGAACCCAGGGCTTTTAGCTCAGAGGCAGGGATGCTACCCATTGCACCTCAAGACTTCCATAACCAATTGACATCACAATCAATGAAGTACTTTGGAAATGCATTTACTGCTGTTAATGTATGGGAAACATGGCAGCCAATTTACACATATAGTTTCTCTCACAAATCCTTCTGGAAATAACATTTGCCAATTTGTTGAGAGTGATGGCTTTTCCTCCTCCTAATGAAGAAAACCTTTTTTATCCAGCCAGTGGTTAGGATCTGGAATGCACTGCTGTGGAATGTGGCAGAGGCAGATTCAACTGTGGTTTTCAAAAAGGAATTCAATGTTGACCTGAAGAGAAAACATTTGCGAATTTATGAGGAAAGGGAAGGAGAGTGGGACTAGCTGGGTTGCTCTCATAGAGAGCTGACATAGACATATGGGCCTCCTGTGATGTAAACATCCTATAATTCTATGATTGAATGAAACTCCCACAAATAGCAACATGAAAATAGGCAGATAATCTGTTTTTGCAATGTTGATTCAGAGATAATTATTGGCCACAACACTAGAGTTATCTTCTCTGCTCTTTTTTAAAATAATGTGATGTGATCTTTTATGTCCACCTGAGAGAGTAGACCGGGCTTTTGTTTAACATCTCAACCGAAAGACAGAACCTACCAACAATGCAGAACTCCCTCACAACCCACAATCTTCTGATTCAGAGGTGAGAATGCTACCAACTGAGCCACAGCTGACAAATTTGTCACACCTGACTCTTAAAGAATCAAGTGGATTCTGCAGTGGGGGAATTGAATATCTTTCAGGATATATGATTTAAGATAGTCTCAATGACCTTTATCATCTGTCATTATCCTTTGATCTAGTGATTATCTTCTTGGATGGTGCTTTAGGAGGTCAACATGACTCCAAATGAGACACAATGGCAATGCAAGATTGGAACCATGTCTTTCCTCTATAATCAGAGAGTCCTCACCAATTGTTCCATGTACTCCTGCAGCGTTTGATTATGTGATAATTGATTGCATTTTTTTACTCATTCACAGGATGCGGGCTTCGCTGGCTGGGCCGGCATTTATTGCCCACCCCTAGTTGCCCTTGAGAAGGTGGTGGTGAGCTGCCTTCTTGAACCGCCGCACACGCACAGTGCTGTTAGGAAGGGAGTTCCAGAATTTTAACCCAGCGACAATGAAGTAGCGATGATATATTTCCAAGTCAGGAGGGTGAGTGACTTGTCCACAGTTTGAAAATGTTATTGTAATGGTTGGTACCCTGTAGTTATGTGCCCTTCCTCATGGTTCTGTGCCAGCAGCCATTACAAACTAGAAGAGTGCCAGAAATAGGTGAAGAAAGTGCAGATGAAGCCTCAAAGTAATGACTGTACTGCAGCTTAAAATATTAAATTATGAGCATGGGTTGCATACCCTTGAGTTTAGATGGTTGAGGGATGATCTGAGGTGTTTAAAATGATAAAAGGTTATGATATAGTAAGTTGAGAGAAACTATTCCTCTAGTGGAATAATCAAAGGATCACATTCTTAAAAATATAATTAGACCATTCGGGGGTGAAATCAGAAAGCGCATTTCAGCCAAAGGATAGTGGAAATCTAGAGTTTTCTCCCACAAATGGCTGTTAGGTTCTGGGACAATTGAAGCTTTCAAATCTGAGATGGACAGATTTTTATTAGGTAAGTGTATTGAGGCATATTGACCAAAGGCAGAAAAACAGGCTTGAAATACAAATCAGCCATGATCTAACTGGATGGTAGAGGCTTTGAATGGCCTACTTCTGTTCCTATGCTTGTGAGACCTGTTTGCATATTTAAGACTGCCACATTTGAAGATAAATGCACTCATTATAAAAGTTTGTAATTGCTATATTACAAAGCTATTAAAATTGTAGAAATGTTAAATGGGACTTTGGAAGAGATGCAAATAAAGCACTTTGTGAAACACCACCATTCAGTCTGCAAGCATGACCCTGTAACAAGCAGGATAGGTAAAGGAGAACCAGTAGATGTAACATATTTGGATTTCCAAAAGGCATTCGATAAGGTACTGCACATAAGGCTACTTAATAAGATAAAAGTCCATGGTGTTGTGGGTAGCATATTAGCATGGATAGAGGATTGGCTAAGTAATAGAAGACAAGGAGTTGGGATAAGGGGGGCATTTTCCAGATGGCAACCTGTAACTAGTGGAGTGCCACAGGGATCAGTGCTGGGGTCACAATTATTTACAATATATATTAATGACTTAGATGAGGGAAATGAATGTACTATCGCCATGTTTGCGGATTACACAAAAATAGGTGGGAAGGCAAGTGGTGAGGATGACACAAAGGATCTACAGAGGGATATAGACAGCTTAAATGAGTGGGTAAAAATCTGATATTATAATAGATGGAATATAATATGGGAAAATGTGAGATTATACATTTTGGCAGGAAGAATAGAGGAGCTGAATATTATTTAAATGGAGAAAGACTGCAGAAAGCTACAGCACAAAGGAGATTTGGGAGTCCTTATGCATGAATCTCAAAAAGCTAGCATACAAGTTCAGCAGGTACTAGGGAAGGCAAATGGAATGTTGTCCTTTATTTCAAAGAGAATGGAACATAAAAATAGGAAAGTTTTGCTAAAGCTATACAGGGTGCTGGTTAGACCACACCTGTGAACAGTTTTGGTCCCCTTATCTAGGGAAAGATACATTAGCATTGGAGGCAGTCCAGAGAAGTTTCACTAGGTTGATTCCAGGTATGCAGGTATTTTCTTGTGGGGAGAGGTTGAGTAGATTGGGCCTGTACTCATTGGAGTTTGGAAGAATGAGGCCACTTTATTAAAACATATAAGGTTCCTAGTGGACTTGACAGGGTAGGCGCTGAGAGGTTGTTTCCCCTTGTGGGAGAGTCTAGGACCAGAGGGCATAATCTCAAAGTAAGGGGGCACCCATTTAAAATACAGAGGAGGAGGAATTTCTTTTCTCATAGGATAGTGAATCTGTGGAATTCTTTACCGCAGAGGGCTGTAGAGGCTGGGGCGTTAAGTATATTCAAGGTTGAGGTAGACAGATTTTTAATCAGTAAGGGAATCAAGAGTTATGGGGGAAAGGCAGGAAAGTGGAGTTGAGGATTATCAGATCAATCATGATCTCATTGAATGGCAGAGCAGACTCAATGGGCCAAATGGCCTCCTTCTTTGAGAGCTTGCGTCTTATGATCTGAGCTTCAGGTCCTTAGTCATTTTCATTCTGCACCCTTTTCCCACTCTGACCTCTCTAGCCTCAGCCTGAAATGAAGCTCAATTCAAGCTCAAGGCACAGCGCCTCATCCTTCAATTTAGCACTTCTGGATCTCTTTCTTTATTCATTCACTTTGTATTTGGATGGCTGCTATCTAGTCATTCACCTCTTCACATCTTTTGTTCCTTTACCCATTATCATTTAATCTCTCCTCCTTCACCACCACCCCTCCTCCCCCATCACAGTCCTTCCCTTTTGTCCTTTCTCTTGCTCAAAACCTATTACATTTCAGTTCTGTTGAAGGGTCATGAGGACTCAAAACGTCAACTCTTTTCTTCTCCGCCGATGCTGCCAGACCTGCTGAGTATTTCCATGTAATTCTGTTTTTGCTTTACATTTCTTTCTTTTCTCAGTTCTTTCCAAGGATGATCATCTGCACAAATGAAAGAACCAAACAGGGCCTTTGGTGCATCCGGTGATCCTATATATCACACGGACTCGAAACGTCAACGGTATCCCTCTTAGCAGATGCTGTCAGACGTGTTGAGTTTTTCCAGGTATTTTTGTTTTTGTTCTAGATTTCCAACATCCGCAGTATTTTGCTTTTGACCCTATATGTTTGTTTAATGGCTGATGCTACACTGTCTCCAGCAGGGCATTCAGCACCTTCTCCTCCCACAGTCTCTCCTTTCCAACATTCGTCAATCGGTATGTGTAGAGTGCACATGCGCACTTGTGTTCTTTTGTAACATGGGATTCAAATTCAAAGTGACGAGTTCGAACACAGATCGTAAATATGGAATCGTCGCCAGGGATCTGGAAGAGCTAACGGACAAAGGGTGCCAGAAATTGCAGGTGAAATTGAATCGATTGTGTAGAATACAAAGGGACACGATTAATTTAACGAAAGCAATCTTCAGTGCCAATGCCTGGTCTAAACAGGGACAACCCGGAAACCTGAAGGGGAGACATTTGTAAATTCATTTCTGTCGATGTTCAGTTGCGCTTCTGTGAGTCTGCCTTCTGTGGAGAGAGAGCTCGTTTACACAGCGTCGATGTTTGCATTTCCCCCACAGCAGAAATGGAAACGTTACTATATTATTCAGGGTTCCCTTATCTCCAAGTGGGTTTATAGTAGGGCTGGAGTTTGGTGCTAAGCATTTTCCTTCCGCATAGATTACGGCGGTCTGAGTCCGGGTCAGAACCCACACCAAGCCCCAAGTGACATTTCCAGGGATGGGGTGAGGGGGAGGGGTTGGGGTATCTCACGCTACTTTGGGAATCATTTTAAGCCTTTAAGCACCGGATTTGCGCTCCCAAGTTTAGCATTAACAAATCGTCAAACTCTGTAGTTTAGATATTGTACTTGTACTTTGTTGCGCCCTAAAACGAATGCTACATCTAGCTTTTGATTGCATATTTGTGTTTGTCCTTTTAATGGAGGCCCGTTGCCCTGAAGTGTTAAATGATCTGAAGTTAGAAAACAATGTATTGAATGACCCCGTTATAGAGACTTGAACACAAAATCTGGACTGACAAGCAGTGTGGGTATGCTACTGTCAGAGGTGCCCACTTTAATTTGAGACATAAAAGGTCCCATGGCATTATTTTGAAGAGCAGCAGGGGAGTTATCCCCCATTATTGTTGAAGGGTCATGAGGACTCGAAACGTCAACTTTGCTCTTCTCCGCCGATGCTGCCAGACCTGCTGAGTTTTTCCAGGTATTTCTGTTTTTGCTTTTTATTTATTCCTCAATTGACATCTAACAGCAGATTATCTGGTCATTGTTTTATTATGGTTTGTGGGTTCTTTCTGCATGCAAATTGGTTGTGCTGTTTCATTTCAAATCGTACTCCATTGGTGCAAAGCACTTTGAGACCTAAGCCCATGAAAGTCACTGTATAAATGCAAGTCTTTCTTTAGACATTTCTATGGCTGCTTGCCACATCAAAAAGTGCATTTACCTACTATGGGGAGCAGGGGAATTCTTCATTTTTCATGAGCACAATCTACCTGGACCTAACACAGGCAGAGAGAGAGGAGACCGTGAAACTGTGTAGAGTTCAGTAGTTTGGGATACATGGTACCCACTTCTGAGTGATACAATGTGACATATCACAGGAATCCTAGTGGTGTTTGTTGAAACACAGTTTTGGATTGTTTTCCTTATGTATGTAAGATCTTGTCTTTTGTTCTCAGTTTAGCTCTGTAGTTTTAGTTACTGTGAAGCTATTTAAAGGCATTTTGTGTACTTCATGCAGATTCACATTTTTGAATTTTGCTCTGCACTTTTTCCTCAGTATTGCAAAACTGGCATGTTGCATTTATTCTTAAATTTCTCTTGCAGCATATATGGCCTATGCTTTCCTCAGTATGAGTCTCTAATTACATGCTGACCATTTAGTGTGTTAAAAGTGTAGTTTTACCCTGTTTAGTATGTTTGTAAATGATTACGGCCTAAAATTAACTCAAATATGTTTCACAGGTTATCATAATGAATTTGGGTTATTATAATTTCCATATATAATATTTATTAATGGCTGTTTCTGCAAGTAATGCAAAACAATTTGCAGTTGAATGCTGGGAGACATATTGTGAAAGTGAAAGGGATAATTTTTAAACATACTAGTTTTAAGTTTGTGTTCGGCCACACAGTGAAGTATACTGTATGTGTATTTTTCCCAGAATATTGATATTTGATCATTAAAATTTGTACATTGTTTGGCCCTAGGCTTTTTTTTGAACTTGCTGGACAATGCACTTTGTGTTTATCTATTTCAGTTGGCCACTAACTTTCGTCAAGGACCACTTCCTGTTTAGTAACTTGTTGGATAGGATGCAAATACATAGACAAGGTGCAGAAAAGATTTATGAGGGATTTCAGACACGTGGATAGATTGGAGAAGTTGGGGTTGTTGTCCTTAGAGAACAGAAGGTTGAGAGAATATTAGAGGTATTGCATTCAAAATCATGAGGGGCCTACATAAAGTAGATAGAGAGAAATTGTTCCCATTTGCAGGAGGATCAAGAACCAGAGGACACAGATTGAAAGTGAATGGCAAAAGAACTAATGGGAACATGAGGAAAAGCTTTTCTTAATGCAGCAGGTGATCAGGATCTGGGAGTATGGTGGAGGCAGATTTAACCTTGGCTTTCAAAAGGGAATTAGATAAGCCCCTGAAGAGAACAGATTTCAGAGCTCTGAATTGCTCCTGCAGACAGCTAGCACAGGCATGATGGGCTGAATAGTCTGCTGTGCTATAACCATTCTATGATTCTATTATTCTATTGGTCTCTTTTTAAAAAAATCTTTTCTGTTACTTTCTTTCCACTTTTTGTAAATTCGACACATCATATGTGGCAGCTACACTGAAAGCTGCAAACACAGGGTAGGTGAGTTTCAGTTACCTGCTGCCAAAGCTTATGCTTTACATAAATTAGTCATTTGCAGCTTAAAAATAATTCTCAGATGAAGTGTGCAATTCAAAGAAAGAGAAAATCAAATACCCAGCAGTAAAATTTTGATCGATCAGGAAATGTATTTTATTTTGAAGTTTTGTCATTGAAGCAATGTTGTTCAGGGAGTCAGTCAGCCACTTGATGGAACAGTAGGAGCAGATCCAGTCTGTTCATAGAAAGATCATTAGCAATGATTAACTGTAGGCTGTCTAACTGAATATGGTGTGTATTATTGGTTTGTTTTGGGGAAACTGATGCACGTGGAGACACCATTAATTTAATTCTGAATTACAGCACAAATAATAAGCTCTTAAGATGTGAAGCATTTCTGCACATAACAGGACAAGTTCCATAAGGCAGATTGTATTTCCATAGACTTTTCATTCTAGTTTCTGTTTTCTAACTTTGTTTTATTATTATAACTGGTCAGAGGCAGAGATATGTGTCTAACACAACCTCAAAAAAAATTCCTGTCCCAATTGCACCAGTGTCAATGTTCCCGTTTCAGACACCAGCTATTCTTTTGTGACCTGTCAGAGTGATTCAGTTAGTGTAGTGGTGATTTGACCCAATTCATGGGCAGTGTGTGTGTTTGAATGCATTGAAAACTGGGCTGAGTCTGCCCAGACGAAGATTACTTACAGCTGGAAGAGAGGGAAGAGAGTTATTCCATTGTATGGGCTAGATTTGAACTCAAGTCTCTGAGGTGAAAGGACCACCCAATCATTCCTTTAAAAGTAGTTCATTAATGAAATAATGGCCCAGATCTTGTGGTCTCCAGATGGTCAGAAGTTCCGATGAGCAATTCCCCTGTTCCCCTGTTCCCACTGAAAAAATCTCCAGCTTGCAGTCAGAAACTTTTGACAATTCTGACTTACTTACTCAGATAGTGAGCCAGGAAATGTTGGACATTAAAAAAACTAGTCTAGCTCCTGGGTAACTATACAACTGCCCCCACCCCCAGTCACTCACACTGACTACCCTCTTAACTCCTCACTCACTACCCCCGACTATCCCCCTGATCCCCACCTTCCCACCACCCAACCTGATCTGACTAACCCCCCAACCCAACCTGACTACCCCCTGACTCCCCCATTACCCCATCTCCCACTGACCCTCTTCAACTCCCCCTTGAACCACCCTGGCAAGCCCCCTCCTGACCACCCCTCCCGGCCCGACCTGCCTACCCCCGACCCACCTACCCATTCACGCACCTGACACCAGCTCACCCACCCACCATCCTGCCACCCTAACCAGCTATGCCCCTACCACCTCACCCACATGCCATCCTACCACTTTACCCACCTACCACCTCACCTTTCTGCCAGCTTACCCCCTTATCCACTTACTTTACCCACACTACCCCAAATCCTATCCCCTTTCGCAGTTCTTTCTGTAGCTCTTCAAAGGAGTTTTGGAACATTTAAAGTCTTTACTTACCAGAATAAGACAGCTAGCTAGTGCCATCCTGTGGCTTCTGCGCAGATTCTCTCCACTGCTTCCTCGAGATTTGCTGCACTGAGTCAGTTTGGAAGGATCCTCCATTGGAAGATTGCTTAGAAAAAAAATTGGAGTAAGATAGGTGGGTATTTTTTTTTTTGTTGGGTCATGGTCGGAAATAGGGTTTCCGATCCTGATTGGAAGATTTGAGCCAAAGTCTCTGGTACAAAATGGAGACAGAAAAGTGGCGATAGTGTTTCTATGCTTCATGGTAACTACTTGTTTTTCTCTTGGATAGCTCTCACGTGAAGGATGTCGTGTATGCTTATTTGAAGATGGGACAGAAGTTGATGCTGAGTATTTCTCGTGTTTGGAAGATAACTGTAAGCTGATCATTCTGGAGCAGGGACAGAAATGGGAAGGAGGTAAATGCATTCTGATCCTGACTGGGACAGATTTTTTGAGTAGAGGGAATGAGTTTTGTTTGGGGAAACATTTCTCATTGTTTTTTTTCAAGTAGGTTCCCCACCTGGAAAGCAGCCTGATTGACAGGCTTGACACCCAGTGGAGCAGGGAACACCTTGGAGGAGGCGCAGCTCAGGAGCAGCAAGGATGAGTGGGGGAACAGAGTGTAGAGGGTGCAGTCACTGATCCCTAAGGATTGGGAACAAGGCAATCCCCGATCCTGATTGGGTGGTGTTGTATGTTTCTGGTAACAGGCAGGGAAGCGAGTAAGCATCATGGGCTGGGGACTTGAACTCCCACTCTTCTTGCCCAACAGGCAATGCTAATAAAGGCACATACCTTTTTCAAGAAACAGCCCTTGCCTCCCTTAAGCTACTGGGAGGCTAGGGAAATCCAGCCAGCCAGGGTTAAGCCTGTAAAATGTGAAATATGCAGCCAATTCACCTCCTGTTCCTGGGAGTGAGCTGATTTTTCTCCGTGTCTAACCACCCTCCACCCCCTGCCACGTTTCTTTTTCCAGCTCCATTAAAACTGAATGTGGAAAGGTTGGAGTCAAGTTTGAGATTTTAAATTTTTAACATCCCACCCAAGCCTCCAAGGAGACTTTTGCCTGAAAGTCTTTCACAACTGCTTTCATGGGGTCATAATGGAAGAAGGCCGTTGGATCTTCAAGTCTGTGCTGGCTGTCTGTAGAGCAAGCCATTAAGTCCTGTTCCCCTGCTGTATCCCTGTAGCCTACAAGTTTTATTTCCCTCAAGTGCCCATCCAATTTTCTTTTGAAATTATTGATCGTCTCCATTTCAACCACACTCATAGGCAGTGAGTTCCTGGCCATTAGCACTCACAGTGTAAAAGAAGTTCTTTCTCACATCTCTCTCTGTTTCTCTTGCCCAAAACCTGAAATCTGTGTTTCCTCGTCCTTGTACCATCAGCTAATGGAAACAGCTGTCAGGGAGGTCTGTGCTAAATCTATATTAGATCAGTCCTCATCCTGGATGTGGGTAGCACACTAGTGATGAGAATTGAGATAACAACGCTCTGTGTCACCAAGTGGGAGCATCTGGCTTGGCTGGTTGGTACTTCATGTGCCAAGGCACCATGCTAGACAGTATGAAGCACGGTTTTCAACAGCGAAGGCTTGTTGATGAGATACTCTATTGTGTAACAAACAATAAGATCTGATTACAAAAACAGAACTACCTGGAAAAACTCAGCAGGTCTGGCAGCATTGGCGGAGAAGAAAAGAGTTGACGCTTCGAGTCCTCATGACCCTTCGACAGAACTTTTCTTCTCCGCCGATGCTGCCAGACCTGCTGAGTTTTTCCAGGTAGTTCTGTTTTTGTTTTGGATTTCCAGCATCCGCAGTTTTTTGTTTCTATCTAATAAGATCTGATTTATATTTAACTGATGTCCATAATAATTGAAGAGTATTATTCCAGTTCAAGCTGGTTTTAAGATTGGCAATTCATCTCTCCATCCAATTTACAGAGATTTATTACTGTTTAAACAAAATATTGCATGAATATGATGACAGCAATGACGAATTAATTACGACTGCAAGCAGGATGTTATCTGAAGAAATAAAACCCAAGAAAATGCAGCTGCTGCAGTGTTTTGTTGAAAATGCTGCTGAAAATATTAGAGCTGAAAATCTTGAGGATGACCAGGAATGGTTTAAAGGTGAGGTGCTATTGATGTTGTCAGTAATATCAGACTGAAGAAAGTGGCCTTGGCTATTCAATAATATCACACAAAGTATGTAAGTGATGAGGTTGTGCTCAGATGAAATGAGAAGTTGCTATTCAGCCCATTGATTGAATTCCTTTCACAGACCATGCACAATTTTCCCAATCATGGATCATAATGCACATTTCAACGTTTTCCCTTCCTCTTCACAATCTTCTTCCATTCTTTCCCAAAGATGTCAACTTTTGCTGGGCTAAGGTTTGATGTGTAACTTTCCCCAAGTCCTTATTGTTCATCTGTGAGCCTAGAGAGTAAATGTTGGCAGGCTGTTTGACTGGATAGGGCATCACACTTTAATCTGCACTCAATGTCTATGCATAACTTTCCATTATTGAGCCCAAATGTGCTAAACCATTTGAAGAAGCCAATGCTCCAACGATAAATTTAGTTCAAACCTGAGGCTGAGGGCCTTGCCAGTCTTCATGTTAAATTCTGTCTCTATCGCAGAATCTAGCACCACGTTGCATTTAAAAAAGCTTGGTGACACCTTTGCTGCGGTGGGATTTAGACAGACTCTCTCCTAGGCAGCCCAGCATTTATTTTGCTGTTTTTGTAGAGAGAATGTTAATGGCCTGGATTTTTTCATCCTGGACGAAGGTAGGGGGAGTTGGGAAAATTCCCTGCTTGGCCCACCCACCTCAGGAGAAAGGGCCTGCCAAGGCAGGATCTTTGTTGCCAGGGGGCAGGTGAGGGTTGGAGTCAGGCGAGCCAACACGGAAAGAAATTTGGAGGTGGCTACAGGGGCTGAGGGACTGTTTAAAAGGCCCACCTTAGTGCTGTGGGACTTTGTCACAGTTAAAAACATAAAGGCCTTCCTCCCTCACTCCGCACATCCCCTTCACCTTCCAAACACTCCCCATGCCCCATCCATGCCACGTCATGCCTCCCATACAACCCCTCAGGTCTCTCATGCTCCCTATGCCAGGCTCTGTCCTTCCACCCACCCCCTATGTCCCATCATGTCCCTATGGCAAGCTTTGCCCATTGACCCACTGTATACTTTCTAGAACTAATGAACGCCACAATGTAAAGTGGAACGCTTGCTCCCCAGAGAAAACATTGTTTGATTGACAGTTCAGGCTCTCCTATCTCTGTGGTCAATTTCATATGTTTGTTTACATGACTCAAGTGGTTTCAGGTATTTGAGGTTTGTGGTTTTTGAAATTTCAAAGGGACTGGATGATTGACACTTTTATTATCTTGTCCAGATGTTTTTTTCAAGCATAGGGGAAAGTGATCAAATTACAGATTACATTTTTTCAAAGTTTTTTTTCACACATCCCATTTCACATTGTGGTATTTATTCATTGGTTCCAAAAAGTATACAGTAGGTCATTGGATATGGAAGTGCCAGAGCTTTGCAAAGGGGGCATGAGAGGCCTGAGGGGTTGGGTGGAAAGGAAAAGCTTGGTGGGTGGTATAGTATAAGGCTATTCGGCAGAGCAAGGTTTAATGTGGGAGTGGGGAAACAGTACTGCCTACATAATGATGTAGAGAGTCACATGATAGCAGACTGTGTGCAGAAGATTCTGGAAGGAGCCAGCGTAGAGACAGCACCCATCCAGGGTTGTACCTTGGAGATGAATATAGGTATGAGTTGTTAATAAAAAATTTATGTTCAACCATACAAGCCTCCAGACCTCTTGGTGAGACACCAAAACAACCCTTACAACAAGTGGAAGGGCAGAGCTTGGCATGGGAGCATGAGGGGACATGGGGGTTGGTGTGGGGTCGTAACTTGGCATACGGGGCATGAGGGCAACCTTTTGAACCTACCTTTTAAAAGATCTCCTCATGCACATTAGGGTTCACAATTCTACTGAGGGCCGTGAACCACGGCTCTTTAAGAAGCTCACCCAACTCCATGAAAATTGCAGAGTAGGAGATACCTATCTACCCAAGGGAGCCGGCCAGGTCAGGAGCACCAGGTGTGGGCTTCTGACAGGAAGTAATATCCACACCTTAAAAGGCATTCCCAAAAACCACACAGTCAGGAATCCCAGAATCAGGACCTGCCGGCCATTTTTAAAGGACTCCCAAATCAACTTGACTCAGTGAAAATCCAGGCCAGTGCAAGAGGTAAAAGGGAGTCACTTAAGTTGGAGAAAAGGCTACATTTTGGCACAGCTGTATCAGGTTTATTGTAGAATCTGTAACTTCACGTAATCAGGGGACATAAAGTAACTAACAGCAGGTCAACAACATTTGTGCTTCTAGGTGATTCAGTCTTTTCAAAAAGAGGCAATGAAACAGTGTTCAACCCCTTTGTGGCTTTCATGTTCAAGTAGAACTAGTATAAAACTGTCATCACAAATTGCAAGCACTGACGATGGGATCTGTTCTGTTGCAGGTCTGAACTCGCGATTTAAAACCAAATCTGATTATATGAGATTTAGCTGTGGAAGAAGAATGAGAAACTACCTGACAGAGGTGTGAAATTTAAATGATTTAAATTCTTGAGGATTAAATTGTCTGCATGAACCTCTGCTCTCCCTGATTTGTTCTTTGTACATATTGTCATGTTAAAAGGCTGTTTCCACCTCATTGTGATTACAAGAATTGTAAATGTGATAATTTAAAATTCCTACCCACCATCATCCTTACAGCTTGTCCCAGTGTATGTTTAGACTAATAGCAGTAATCAAGGTGCAGGTTTGTAGTGAGCAATGCAAATACACAGGGGCGAGGAGGGAATTTTCCGGGAGGACCCACATGCTCAGAGCTGGTCTGAATAGTTTTCCTTTTTAAATGAAGCCTGCTCATGTCGCCCAAGTCAGCTGCTTCAAGATGTGGTACTTTGTCAATTGGTTGTGTGACCTACACCCATTGGTTGTGGAGCCTCATACAGTCATCCTTTAAAGCACAGCATTCCATTCTTCTGTGGAAATACTTTCAACAGCTACAAGCATTTATATAATGCCATTAACATGGTAAAACATCCCATGGTGCCCCACAGGAACATTCTCAAAACAAAATTTGACACCAGCTCAAATCAGGAGATATATGAGCTGATGACTATAAGTCAAAAAGGTAAGTTTTATGAAGTGTCTTGAATGAAGAAGAGAAAGTTAGAGAGGTTCAGGGATGGGCCTAAGCAGCTGAAATCATGGCCACCAATGGTGGGGCGATTGAAATAATTCTTTGCAATATTCTCATTCACATTTCCTCCCTTTGTGGAAAAAGAACATTCAATAACTAGAATGCATTTGATTTTTCAAGATTTTTTTTTCCATCCACAGGTTAAGAACCACGCTGTCAAACTCCAAGGAGACACAAGGATAAAGTACTGTGTATTTGTAAAAAAAATAAAGAGGCAGCTTCAACAAACTGAGTTCAATGGATGTTACTTTGACAGGAGAGCAAACTACGATCGTCGACTCTGCACTGCTGAAGGATGGTTTACTTGCCAGGTGAGTATTAGTTGACAATCAAATGACATACCAGCTGGGGCTTTCCTTATGCCACGTCTGGATCCATTGTAGGCTAATTGTTAAGGGATTAATCACTATTAAGCAACAATGCCATTATCAATACAAAAGCAAAGTACTGAGGATGCTGGAAAACTGAAACTAAAAAAATTGGAAAAATTCAGCATGTCAGGCAGCATCTGTGGAGAGAGAAACCGAGTTAACAATTCAGGACAATGACCATTCCTTAGAACTGAGAAAAGTTAGAAATGTAATAGGTTTTAAACAAGCGAAATGGGGGAGGGTGGTAAAAGAACAAAGGGGAAGGTCTGTGATAGGATGAAAGACAGGAGAGATTAAAGGATGCAGAGCCAAAGGGAGTGGTAATAGGACAAGTAAAGAAACCAAAGCAGTGTCTAGAGGAGGTGTGAATGGCAGAATGGTGAACAGCTCTTGTCCAAAAGCAAAACAAAGAGAAAAACAAGAGTCAGACTGAAAAATGCAAAGGGAACAACATGGGAGCGGATATTACTGATTGAAATTGTTGAATTCATTGTGCAGCCTAGAAGGCTGTAAAGTGTCTAACTGAAAGATGAATAGCTAGTCCTCGAACTTAGGTTGAGCTTCATTGAAACATTGCAGGAAGCCGAAAACAGAGAGGTCAGTGTGAGAACAAGGTGGAATATGCTGAGTATTTCCAGTGTTTTCTGTTTTTTGCCCCATTATCTTTGTAATAAGTGAGAACCAGGATGATAGATGGTGAACTGAATGGACCTTGGTCCTTTTTCAAAAACAGAATTACCTGGAAAAACTCAGCAGGTCTGGCAGCATCGGCGGAGAAGAAAAGAGTTGACGTTTCGAGTCCTCATGACCCTTCGACAGAACTGTCGAAGGGTCATGAGGACTCGAAACGTCAACTCTTTTCTTCTCCGCCGATGCTGCCAGACCTGCTGAGTTTTTCCAGGTAATTCTGTTTTTGTTTTGGATTTCCAGCATCCGCAGTTTTTTTGTTTTTATCTTGGTCCTTTTTCACTTGGCAGTTTCTGTATTCCTATGGATGGGTGGAAGGGAGTTTCTTGGAGATTCAGATGACATGTTGTCAGCTCAATTCTCTGATTGGATAATAATCTTGTAGTTCACACTGTCCAGTCCTGTACTACTTGCCTATTGTTCAGCTTTGATAATATTACTTGCTGTGTCTGTCATAAAGTGAATTGGCAATTCAGTGTTTCTCTGTCTGTTTCTGTGCCAGAAGCAAAATATTCAAATCCTCTTTTCTGTAGCCTGCAAGATGTCAAAACACTTAAAGCACAGAACAATTATAATTTTTGAAGATCAAATATGCCAAGAAAATAAATTAAATACTCTTTATATAACTCTAGTATAATGCTGTATAATCATTATGAGATTTAGCAAATGTTAGCCTTCAGTCCACGCACTTCTGTTTTTGATTTAGTGAGGAGTTTAAAAGTAATATATTTTTAAACTGTTCACACAAATATTCCTAAACTAGCTTCGCTTGAGATAATAACAGCTCTGAATTTTGCCTTTGCTGTGCTAGAAAATTACACATGTCACCAGCAGAGGGCAGTACCCCAATCTTCCTTGGGTAAACTGATCTAAATATTCTTGGTGGGTTTTCCTTTGTAACCTAGAAACAGGAATAGCATGTTCAACTCCTTAAACTTGTTCCACCATTCAATTAGATCAAGGCTAATCTGTATTTCAACTTCATTTACCTGCCTTTACTCCATAACCCTTAACCTAATAAAAACCTATTCTTTTATATCTTGAAAATTTCAATTGTCTATGCATCCTCAGCCTTTTGCTAACCTTTTTGTGAAAAAGTGCTTCCTGATTTCACTCCTAAATGATTCTAAATTTAAGGTTATGCTTCCTTGTTCTGGATTTCTCCACCAGAGGAAATAGTTTCATGTATCTATCCTATTTAATCAATTAATTTTTAAACACTTCAAATGGTTTATCTTTCAAACTTCAAAGCTCATGAGAATACAACCAAAGTAACCAGTCCTCATCATTTAACCATTTAAGTCTCAGTATCAGTTTAGTGAATTTATGTCATCCCCATCTGAAGCCAACGTACCTTTTCTGAGGTTCATTATTGTAAACTGAAGAGGAAATGAGACCAATTAATGAATAATAGGATAGATATGCACAGCAACCAAATGGGCTTTATTTAGGAACATGGGAAAGTAGGAACAGCAGTAGACCATTTAGCTCCTTGAGTGTGTTTTGTCATTCAGTTAGATCACATGTGATCTGTATGTTAACTCCATATCTTCTAATCCCACTTCCCAAAGCAACAGGCTGCTACTCATCAACAGGAAACCTAAATGGCATGAGTTTACAACAGCGTGGAGCTAGCATCAATCGTTTGTGCAATAAAAAGCTCAAGGGATGTGAAGTATCTATTGCTCATTGCAATATATGGCATCTCTGTGCCCAGTATAATCTGTTCTGTGCAGTTACTTCAAACTTTCATTCCAATTCCCATATCAGTTTCGACTTTTCATACAATTGCTTATTCATTGATCAAAATAGGAGAGCACCCATCCTCTCTCAAAACTATCTCCTGTTTACACATTGACAAGTTATTCCTGAACTGAAGACTGATGTGTGCTTTAACTTGCTTCTGAAAAACAGCATGTATAAAAAGGTTATCTAGTCACCAATGTATTACAGTTTACACATTTAAAGTTTTAGTATGTTAAAAATAAGAATGTACTTCTTTATAACCTCTTCAGTTGAACCAAAATAATTAGCACGCAATTCCAAGCAGAACACATAACAAAATGAGTTACTTAATGCTGCTACTAAATACAATTTCATAAGATATGCAGTTATCCATAAAACATCAAAAATGTTACAATTTGAGCTCTCTCCCAACACACTTCTCACATTTGGAGCAAAAGGCAAAGGCAGATTCAGAGTTCCAACAACCCAAAGTTTTCCAACCTATTAACTATATGTGAATATGATTATGACCCCTAGCTCTAGACTTACAGCTAGGGGAAACAGCCCCTGAGTAATTACCCTGTCAAGCCTTGAAAGAATTTTATACATTTCAATGAGACAACCTCTTATTCTTCTAAACCCTAGAGGAAATAGACCCAATTTACTAAAGCATAATATCCTCACTTCTGAATTCCAAGCTCTGTGAGAGAAAGGCTAACATTCGAGTAACCTATCTGGTTGCTTTTTGTACCTGTGCTTTTATTAATTTGTGTACACAAACCCCAAACACCTTTTCTCCTCCACAGTTTCTAATCTTTCACAATTAAGGAAATATTCTGATTTGTCTTTCTTGAATCTAAAGTGCATAACCTCAAATTTCCTCACATTGAACCCCGTTTGCCACAGTTTTTCTCAGTCACTTAATCTTTGTCCTTTAGAGACTGTTTGCTTCCATCCATGTAACTTCCTGTTCCTCCTAAAACGCGTATCATCTGCAAATGCAACTCTCTGTTCCTTCATTCAAGTCATTGATATATATGGTGGAAAGTTGAGGCCCCAGAACCTATCCCACCTCCTGTCTCTCTCCCTCCTGTTATGGGCCATCTTCTCCTGGGGCACACCATTTGTAACATCCTGCTGTAAAATAAAATAACTGTATCTGACATCAAGCAGGCTTAAATTTGATATCATACCCAAAAAGTAAAAGACTATTCCCACCTCCATTGCAAAGTCATTTTGTTGGCTGCTAAAACATTGCAATTATTAATTGCTAGAGCTGACCCTGGGTCCACATCTTAGTCCTTCATTGTTAAGCAAATATTCCAATTTGTTTCTCTCAGATCCAAAGTGGACAACCTCACACTTCCCCAATAAAGAACTATTTCTATGCTAGGTGTCACAAGGCTGAAGGCTCAAACCCTAATCCAGCCACTTTAACTCAAAATCTAAGCTGGCACTTGAGTGCAGTGGTGAGGGAGTGTTGCACAGTTGCAAGTGCCATCTTTGGGATATAGCATTAAACTCAAGCCCCATGTGTCTTCTCAGTTAAATGTACAAAAAATCCCATGACACACTTTGAGGAAAGTTCTCACAGTACCTAAGCCAACAGTTATCCTTCAACTAACGTTACTAAAATAAATTATGTGGTCATTCTCTTTTTGCTGTTTGTGGGACCTTGCAGTGTGCAAATTGGCTGCCATCTTGTCTGTACTGCAACAATAACTGCACAGTACCTCAGCGTTGACCATTGGAACTCCTCCTCCATTATGATGTCCATGGGGCAAGCCAGCCCGTTTGGGTTAGAACTGGTTTAAGCTGGGGGCCCAAAATATCTTTCTGGGAAGTGTCATAAACACTATAATAATATGAAATGCAGATGACAGTGATGAAAAATCTGAAGTTCCTCAGAAAACTATTATCAGGAACTGAGTTGGTGGAGCCTTCATCTCACCAACTCCTCACTTACACTTGTCTGAGCAGTTAAATTGATTTTTTGGAGGTGTATCTTTATACTGATTGCAAGAATGCTCAAACTGAGCAGCCATGCAAATGAGCCCTGAGTGACTTTGATGGTTGTAAGGCTTACACCATTGAAAAGATGGAGGAGACTTAAACATTTCACACAAATACAGCATGAATGTAAAAAGAATGAAAACTTGCACAAACTCTTCTCCAACTTCACAATTTCACAAAGCATTTTACAGCCAATAAAATACTTTTGAAGCACAGTCACTGCAATCATCTTCTGGAGTCCTCTTCCTGAAGATAGGTCCTTGGTGATTGTTCACTGAACCACACTGAAGTGCTGTCATTTTTAACTATGGGTAAGGTGAGGAAGCAGACCCTGAGCTTACCTCAGCTGGAATGGGGACTGAACCCTGTGCTATTGATCTAATCCACATGTTAGCCGTCCAGCCAACTGAGCTAGTTGACCCTGTAATCAATGACCAGATAATTTGGTTGTTGGTAGAGGGTCACTGTGGTGGTCTCTTCTGCTCATCTTTGAAATAGTGTAACAGGCTCTTCTGCATCCACCTGAGAGCACAGATGGGGCCTTGTTTTGAAGCCTCATTTGAAAGATGTCACCTCCGACAGTGCTGCACTCTCCTCAGTACTGCAATGGAGTGTCAGCCTAGATTTTGTGCTCAAGTCTCTGGAGTAGGACTTGGATACAGAACCTTCTGAATCAGAGGTGAGAATGCTACCAACTCAGCCACAGCAGATAACCACATCAAATTTTCTTCTATCCTTTTAATACATGAATAACACAAGTTTATGAGGTAATTGATGAGTACTGCAGTGGTTCATCTGCTTCGTTTGGGTTGAGCTGGTTCAGACTTCACATTTACATGTCCAGCACAAAGTATTCACAAACCCTTAATGTTTAAACAAGAGCTTCAGCCAAATCTCCATTCAAGTCTAAACAAGTTGTCAATTTGGAATTTAACAGTTGAACCTCTGTGCCTTTTCAGGGGGCATTTGATGAGGATTTCTGCAGCTTTGTCCATTCCATCAATCCATACGGTAGCAGGGAAAACAGAATTGCCTTTAGCACCTGGAATCTGGATCATGGGTAGGTGGAGATCTCTGTGCACATCAATGCACTTTCCGCTTTTGCAGTTTGAGAAACTAAAGTGAGTTGTGGTCCTCTGCTAAATTTGAGGCTGCCATTTGTGCCTCTCAGTTTAAAATTTTGTTTAAAAGTGTCAAATTTTCACAATAACTTGAGTTTTAATGTTCAGGTTTGGTTTAGGAGTTATAGGCTATTTGTCAGAATTCGATTCTGAAAAGGATCATTTTCACTTTTCGTGTTGTTGTTTCCTGATCATTTGTAAAGAGGAAAAAAACACATTCCTGCTCTTGCTCTTGGTCTCATTCACTCTTAGCATTCTCTCACTATGTGCATATGTGCTGTATTTTTTCACACTTTATCTCTCACATGAATGAGCAATTTTATGAATGACTGTTGCCCAGATGCTAGTGATTCACTGTCATTCATAAATTATTCCATTTATCAAATCATTCACTTTTTAAAGAATTGTATTAAACATTTTATCGAAAATGTTTTTAACTTTGGTGAGCTACTAAGAGGAGTAGATGAGAAAGTGTTTCTTTATAGCATGGTTTGGAAGCCTTTTTGTTATGCTGCTTAAACACAAAAGGGCTGATTTTAAGTGGGGTTGGGGAACAGACTATCATGACCTCGGCAGCAGGAGGTCCAGGAGAATATAACTCATCCGTCTACCCTCAGTCAGCTTCCTGCATGAAGCTGGCAGGAAGTGGACACTGCCTGTGGGAGGGAATGTAAATTCAGGCAGCTGGAAAGCAGGCTAGCTTGGCTCCTGGGCAGTTCGCAGCAAAATGACATTTTTTTTTCGGGCATCTTCTTGTCCCAGGTCCACTCTTGCCAGGATGGCCTGGCTAAAAGGCCACTACAGTTACCCAGTCTAGGCCTTTAGTTAAAAAACAAATAAACCTTGATGACAGGATCAGAGCAAGGCCTGCATATTTAAAGAAGGACCCTTTGGTTTCCAGCAGGTGACCCTCTTGCCGGCTCAGAAGAGGGGGTTAAAGTTGTATCTTGGGGGATCGGCACAGATCGTTGGTGGGTATGCTTAGCAGCTGAAATCAACTACCTGTTAAAGTTGCCTCTAGAGTCTCCAGGCATGATTTGGTTTTAGAAAGCAGAGATTGATTGTAGTTGCAGCATGATCATGACTGTCAGTTAGCACTACACTTGGATTCTACTTTATTCTAAATCCTGCTTCTGGATCTGAATGTTGGTTGGACAGGAAATTATGTGGGGTGCTCCTATGAATGTCTCTTCCCACCTTCCTCCAACAACGTCCTAACAATATTTGGAAATTAATTCTTTGTTGAGCATAGTCTTTAGAAGTTCCCAAGATTAACATATGAATTGTAACCTCCAGTCGACTGAGTAATCCTTTATGTAGTAATTGTGAAGTTCCACTTGTATAAGTGGGAACAAGACATGGAAGACATGGGGACCTTGCATTTTATTTTAACATTCCCAGTTCAATATTTTCTCCACAGGGTTGAGAAGAAACGGACCATTATTCCAACAATAGTCAAAACTGTCACACAGCAGAACATTGATGACAGAGATGTTGAACATTTCTACAGCCTCTTGTTTACTCTGGCCAACCTGAAGCTGGTTCATATTGTCTGTCACAAGAAAACGGTACACAATCTTTCATGTAACCCACCCAAGAGAAAGAAAAGGAAAAGATAATAACCCAATTTAGCTGGTGTAACTTGTACTAAATTAAGCCTACTTTATCATTTCATAGTTGCCTGTCTGCTATCTGAGAGGGGCCTTTTACAGTGCTGAGATAAATATGATGCATTAGCCCAGATTTTCACTCCTGGATTGGTTGTGCAGAGATGGGAGGTTGGAATTTTGTTTTTGGGTGGGAGTGGGGTGGGAGGGGGGGTTGCTGCTGCATGGAGACAGCGTGCTGGATTATAAGCCAGAAAGAGTGCGGAGGCTGCTGGGGCAGAGGTAGCTGGGCGGAAGGCCTGCTTCTGTGCTCCGGCACTTTGAATTATTTTAAAAATGTTCAAAACAAAAACCAGCCCTCAGCCCTCCCACTCTCCACATACTCTCACCATGGCCCATCCATTGCCACCCTATGCCACCTCATGTCCCCCACCCAACACTCATACCCTCTATTCCAACCTATGCCCCATCTGCAGTCCCATGGCCCCTCATACTCCCATGACAACCTATGTCACTCTACCCACCCTCCATGGCCCCTCATATCCCCTTATGCTACCACATCCCCATGGTCTTTATAACCCCTATGCCAACTTAGTGACAACTCATGTGTACTAATCTCCGCATCCACCACTCTTTGGCCTTATCCCCATGTCAACTCACCTAATATCTTTTGACAGTTCTTTGACAGCTTTGACATTCCAATGAGTTTATGTACTTTTTGCACACAATCATGTTTACTCTTAACAATCTCAAGGATGTCTTACCTCTCCCAAAGGATGCCTTACCTCTCCAAAGGTGTCTTGGGGCCCTATGCAAAGGGGTGCCTTACCTCTCTTGACTACTCAAATAAATCCACCAAGTTCAGACCTACTCTTACCTGGGGCAGTCTGCACATGTCAGGTTTCACAATCCTAACCGATCAGATTCCCACTTCAGTGGGGGAAACTGGTGATTTAACTGGCCAGTTGCCTCCTTAAACCATGCATGCGTGAACCCCGACCCAACTCCAGTGCTGCCCCCACGAAAATATGAAATGCCGTGTTCGGTGATGGGACTTAGAATTTCCAGCTATTTCCTAGACTTTCACCATGATGCCTTCGTTGCAAAAATTTGGGTCAATATTTAATCAATTGTCGCTGCATAATTATGTCATTGTTTGTACCAATGCATCTTTGTGCCATGAACTCAAAATCAGGCCAAATACTTCCGGAATGAAACGTGTAAGCTAGAATGTTACACGTGGACTTCTCATTTGATCATGTATTTTAGAAGATAGAGATCATACTTTTTTTAGTGTCTAGAATTGTTCACGAGGTAGTGTGAAAAGTCTATAGTTATGGTATTGGACTTGTAACCCAAAGCTGAGTTCAAACTCTACCATGGCAGTTTGAAAATTTGAATATAGCTATCAAATTGTCATTAAAAACTCAACCAATTCACTAACATAAAGGAAGACAATCTGACGTCCTTACCCAGCCTGGCCTTTGTGATTTCAGTCCCACACCAACATGGTTGGCTAACTTTCTCTGGTGGTTTTGCCAGCAACAATTAAGTCCCAACAATGAATTTAAGAAACATATATTGTCCAGAATTATGAATGTACTCAGACATGCTGGGGTGTGATATCCATCACTTCACCCTGATGGCGATTTGGCCTGTGTACCTAGAGAGTGAGCCAACTTGCTGTTCACACAGAGATCCTATCTTGTGCATTCCCCATGTTCCCACAATGTCTGTGCATATGAATTTTTGGTAAAGGTTCCTGTAATTGGCCTGAAGGGTGCCTGTAAGATTCTCACCTGGAGGTAGAGGGGAAGTGGGAACCCTCTGTAAACCTCCTGAAATGTACAGTCAGAAAGGAGTTGAGCTTCTCAGTTTTCACTCAGTGTCGAGCTATTATGCTGGGAAATGGCTAAGAAGCAAAGCCATAAAGGCTCATGTAGATATACAGAAGATATTGCTTACTATTGTTAGAAAGTCATTAGGAGGTGGTCAAACCCAGGCAATTAATGGCATTTAAAGATGTCACATCTCCTCAAATTTGTATGGGACCCCTTTGAAACATGAATGGTGATTTGGTACAGTATGTTGTAAAACAGAAGCACACCATCCGGGGCATTCAGAATGTTCAGGCTTCACCAATGCAAAGGCATCTGAGAAACCTCCAAATTCATTAAAAGTGAATGACAGAAAAAGGGATTGACCATCCTAACGTATCACTTCGATTATTCAATTGAACAAAAGAAGCTTCTTTTTGAAATTAAGGTATTAAAAAAGAGTTTTATCACCTCTCCGAGCAGTCAGTAATAAAAGCCTCTTAGTCAGTGGTAATGGAGGCAGAATCTTTCTATGTTTAGTCGAAAGCAAGGTACCTTTCTTCCTTTAGCTAACAGATGTAGAGTTTTGTATAATATCTTTCAAGTTAGAGAGGAAGAAGTTAGATTGTACAGCTATACCTGACAGGCAGAGATATGTACATCAGCTATCTGTACTAGTGTCTGTGAGTGAGGCTAGCTCAGATACCATTGTTTGTGCATTCAATCAGCACCAAGAATCCATATGGAACAGATAACCTGCCAATTAAGGGCCTCATTCATTCAACACTCCGGAGACTAACGCCTACATTCCAGTTAAGGAAGAAGATCAACTCAGCCACATTCCTCATGAGGATATGGTCATATAACGTCTGGAAGCTCATTTACATTAATCTATCCAGTAGACTGGATTTAGGAGGATGTTAGCTTGCCAGTTATCCAAGGACTTATCCTGAAAGTAACTTTGTGAACCTGCAACAGTCTCAGACTCTGATCTCAACTATAATTTAGTTAGTTATTCCTTTCTTGTTGATTTATTGTGACACCCCTGAATTGTCTGTACAACCTCTGTTCCTTATTTTGTTAAATAGCTCAATCCATTAATAATTTGTTATTCAAATTGTTGGGTAACCCTAAATACATCTGTTCCTACCCATTTATTGCTTGTATTCTCAGTGTAACTTTGTTATGAGTCAGTGAATAATTCTGAGACTTATTGTCTACTTCTTTTTTGATTTGTCAAGAAAGGATAATCCACAATTCATCCACCTCAGTAGCTTGTGGGCATCCTAAGCGAGTGTGAGTGAAACAAGCCAAATTTGATCTGAAGTCGTTCATGTAAGACAATTTGGCGAGCTGACTTTGGCATCATTCATGCCTAGATCTAAAACTGGGTGGTAAAATACCAACTGTTCAATAGTAAGGAATTAAGGTAAGGAGATGCATGGATTCACTAGGTCCTTTGGACTCCTAAAACCCAGCATTCTTACAGAAATTTCATTCGGAATTGCTAAATAGGGATCAGGAGCAGGGACCATAATTGTTTGAACTTTTCCTTCCCAAGGTTTGTAATAATGAAGGCAGTTATTACTGTCCTGCTGTTTGATTGAAATCAACTCATTTAATATGGAAGATTGAACCCAGGAAAGTCTGTATGACTTGACTATAGTAGGCAGTGTATTTGCTCACTGAGCCATAGAAACCTGTAACAATGTTTTGTGTTATGTTATAATTATAAGTTATTTTTCTATTAATATTAATATTTAATTCTGTCGATAAAGCATCACTTTTAATACAGAAAATATTGTTACAAACTTGTCCAAATCACCTGTTGATGGTCCTTACCCGTTACGTTTTGAGAATTGTTTTTCAAAATTGTTCTGGTGTTCTTGGTGTGTGATTTTTCTCATTATGCTACATAATTTCATATTTGACCGTAAAACCACATGTCTGATAATTAATTTAATTACACTCTGGGTTTAAATTTTTATCCTTTGAATCATATTTGAATTCGAGTGCAGCCCTCCAACCATCTCCACTTCATTTACAGAAAGGTTCACACATCATTCTCAACAAGCGCCCAGGTTCTGAAATATTACAACATGTATGAGAGCCTGGAAATAGGAGAGACAATTCTACAAGTTGTGAAAAAAATTGAAGCTTTAAACCAATCAATTGATTTTTACATTTTTGCTGCAGAATTGATCTGCCTGAATTCTTAAATTGCTGCTGTCATACTGAATATATTGGGTTGGATTAAATGAGTATTTTTAAATTGTATTGTCTGTTGTTCATTTGATCAGCATGTTATCCTTACCTCAATAATATGTGGCTACATATAGTAACACCACAAATCCCAGCCATAATGGAGCCATTTGGGTAAGAGGGCAGTAGCATAGTGCTAACGTTACATGCTAACAATCCAGAGCCTAGATTAATGTTCCATAGACCTGTGTTCAAATCTCACTACAACAGCTGGGGAATTCAGTTAATTAATAAAATACATCTGGAATGAAATGTTGGTCATTAATAATAACCATGAAACTATTGGATTGTTGTAAGTAACCCATCTGATTCACTGTCTTCCAGAGAAGGAAATCTGCTGACTTTATCCAGGCTGGCCTACATGTGGCTCTAGGCCCATACCAATTGCAGTTGACTCTGAAAGGGCCTAGCAGGCTATTGAGCTGAAGGGAAATTAGGGATAGACAATAAATGCTAGCCTTAGCACTGATGCTCACATACCAAGAATGACTAAAAATAAACCCCCCCATCAATCACACTGCTATAAGTAACTAGGGTTGATTTTATGCATATCATTTGTATTATGTGGCCTATGCCCCACACTGCATTTTGCTTGAAAAATAATCTTGCTGTCCGAAGGAGAATGTGCTGTAGCTTTGGCCACAAGTTCGAAGGCTCTATGTTAAAACCACAAATTCCCTTCCCAAATGCTACTTATTGGTCAATGCAGCAGTGTCACAACTAATTGACTCCAATGGTATATCCAAACTATGCTGAGATTAGGAGCACAATGTCAGATTAAATGAGTGAAATTGAACTGGATTCAAAGGATACAAATTTAAACCCAGAGTGTAATTCAATCCAATCAGCAAAATGGTTATGAGAGCAATTTGACGAAGGACTTCAAAGCTCACTCAATAGCTAAATCATGGTCCCAAATACGTTCAATATATTTTGTGTAACTGCTACAGAATCTAAAGAGGATAGCATGCAGCTGACGCCTATTCTGTACCTCAAGTTTCTCGATACGAAGCTTGAGCTTGACTGTTCCAAAACAAAGTCATTGCACTTGTGTGGCATGGATGTTACTTGCTGTGTATCAGTCCAAGCTGAAATGTTGTCCAGGCATTGCATGCAGGCACAGACTGTTTCATTATCTAAAGGACTGCGAATGAAATTTAACACTGCCAACATCAACAAATATCCTTACTTCTGACCTTGTGATGGAAGAATGGTCATGGATGAAGCTGCTGCAGATAGTTGGGCACGGCACTGAGGAATTCCGGCCATGATGTCCTGGGACTGAGATGATTGACTTTCAACAAATACAACTATCTTACTTTGTGCTAGGTATGACTCCAGTCAGTGGAGTTTTCTCCCTGATTCCCATTGGCCAATTTTGCTGGGGCTCCATGGTGCCAGACTCGTGCTGCTTGACGTTAAGGGCAGTCACTCTCACCTCACCTTTGAAGTTAAGCTCTTTTGTTAGTGGATTTTTTGTAAGTGGCTCTTGATAACGCTGTTGACGGCTCCTTCCATCACTTTACTGATGATTGAGAGTCGACAAATAGGATTGTAACTTACTGCATTGGATTTGTCCTGTTTTTTATGGACAGGACATAACTAGACAATTTTCCACTTTGTCAAGTAGATGCCTAGGTTATGGGAAATATTGGAGAACAAGTCACCAGAACTACAGCCAGGATATTGTCTTGGCTCATAGCCTTTGCACTGTCCAATACGCTGAGCCATTTCATGCCATCAAGTGGAGTGAATTAGATTGGTTGAAGATTGGCATCGATGCTGGTGGGGACCTCATTAGGAGTTCAAGGTGGATCATCCGACCAGAGCTTTGGGCTGGAGATGGTTGCAAATGTTTCATTTCCTGGGCTTTGTCACCATTGAGGATGGGAATACTCACGGAGCCTCTTCCTCCCAATAGTTGTTTAATTTTTCACCACTGTTCATGAGATGTGCCAGGGCCAGTATGATGGGATCCATGGTTTCAAAGTTTGTATATTTTTTGAGGCTGACCCTAACTGAAAGGGAAATTGAACCTTCAGGCTTCTAGAGAAACTAAAACAGAAACTGAATTGGAAACTTCAAGCTTCTGGGGAAACTGACACTGGTCGAAACCAGATAAAAAGTCACTGGGCCTTCGGAAGCTCAAATCTTCCAGTGGCGTCATGTAGACAGGCTAAAGAAAATGAAGGCTGGAACAGGACCTGGCAACAGACCAATGCTAAGGTTGCTGCAGCTGTTTGTTATTTAACCAGACTCAGCCAAGTGGTGGAGCCATACCATCAAGACTGCTGTGAGCAGAATTGAAGTCCAGATATTAGCCACCAACACATCCATCCTCACGACCAACTTCCCTCCTACGCCTATCGGAAAGCAAAAATACTTTTTACCCAATTAGATGATGCTTGACTGTCAGCCAAACTACCTTTTCACCCCATTTTCAATATTTTTATGTCTGGTAAAGAGAAATTTTTAAAGAATCTTTTTTAATGTCCTGATAATTGTTCTTCAGGGTTTCGCACAGCAGTGTGCTAGAGATTGACCTTCAGTTGCTGGAGACAACAGGTCAATCCTGGAGTGTTGGCGATCCTTATTCCAATGCTATCCTGATGGTCCACCTATCTTCCATCCTCAAACTTCAGCTCATCCAAGATTCTGCTGCAACAAATCCCATTCACCCATCACCTCTGTTTGCTGACCTCATGGTCCTGCAACACTTGGAGAAAGGAATCCAATACCTTTACCCAGCACACTTTAAGAGAGAGGTCAAATTTGACAGAAAAGGCTCGTGGGGGTGTTGAGGTCTAAAAGCCACTAACACAACAGTTGGAAAGCTATTGCTGAAAAGAGAGACACATTGAAGCTTTTTGTTTTGCACCCATCGGGACACTCAGCAAGAAAGCCTACCTTCACCGATCAATATACGTGTTGAGATTCTTATGATTCCACACGCTATAAGATTGGTTTTATCGACAACCTTGTAAATAGGGCCTGAGCCATTTGCTCACCATGCAAGCTTGATGCTGACATAGGGGCAAAGGCATCCTGCGGGGTAACAGCTACCCTGAACAGATCATTTCACACTGTATATCACGCAAACTCACAAACAGGCCCAAGGCCGTCACTTTTGGCCCTGAAAAGTACCCAGGAAGGGTAACGTATCTCAAAAATTTGAGCAACAGGTGAATCTAACTGTTTCACATTGCTGCTATGCAGTAGCAACGAGTGGTATTTGCCAGTAACAGGATCCAGCCAAAAAGACATCCTGCCTATCACACAAACGAGTAATGTGGTATATGAACTTTAGTGCCAGTGTGATGCTAGGTGTGTTGGCCATCCATCCCGAAGACTGGCAGATCATATCAAGCAGCATATCCCAGCTGCTGTTCACATTAGGCAAAGTACAGGCCATACTCAACCAGCCTGAACTTGCAAAACTCAAAACACAGTGTCCAACATTAGATGTGATTCCATGATTGGACAACATTTTCTGAATAATTCTCATTGTGTTCAATTTAAGATTGTCAGTTGGGCTTGCAGTGTGGCACATTTGTGTGTACTCAAAGCTATAGATATTAATACACAGGGCCCTGTACTTTGCAGACAGAAAGAACATGTACACACATTGTGCCTGTTTCAGCTAAACAAAATAAGTGAGCCATTCACTGACATTCCTCAGGGCAATACCTTGGCCAATCAGGAGCAAGCTGCCAGTTTAAATCTCAAACAATGCATGGCAGTTAACTGTCAATCGCCATCAGTTGCTACATTCTCCATGGCAACATCTCTACTAATCAGAGTCCACTCGCCAACCAATCATCACACTCTTCTCATACAGTATGAATTGTTGTTTTCCCCTTGTATTGGTGTTCTTGAAGTGTCCTGATGAGTGCAAGACAAAAAGCTTCAACATGAATATTGCGGGAAAACAAGGGAAGTTCTGTACTACCAAACAGCTAGTTGGAAAGCTATAAGTGCAGCAACTTAAGATCTGGTCAGTAAATTAAACATCTTCTGAAGACCTTGGGATTAAGCATGCTTTGTCCTCATGGGTGAGATCATCATACATTTGGACTCAATGTATAGAATAACCAAGTTTTAAAGATAAAGAAAAACCCATTGTAAAAGAAAACCAGAGGCCAACAAAAACCTGCTACCCCTGCCACCCACACAGTTAAGCAGAGCGCTCCAGGTTACACGTGGTGATGTTCCCTCAAAGTTGCACAGCTATGCAGCAACACAAATGTCCCCGTGCAGGCTGTGCACAGGCTTGCCTCTTTAGGTCACTGTGCATGCAGCAAGATCTCTCCTGTCCCCAAAGCCTCTCCACCATCTGCAAGACGCAAGTCGGGAGTGTGATGGAATACCCTCCACTTGCCTGGATGAGTGCAGCTCCAAAAATGCTCAAGAAGCTTGACACCATCCAGGGCAAAGCAACCCACTTGATCCCACCCACCCCATTCCATCACCTGAAACTTCCACACTCCACCACCAGTGCACAGTGGAAGTAGTATGCACCATCTAAAGGATCCACTCAACAACTCACCAAAGCTCCTCGATGGCACCTTCCAAACCCATGCCTACACCTACCTAGAAGGACACAGGCAGCAGACTCATGGAAACATCACCACCCACAAGTTCCCCTCTTAAGTGACACACCATCCTGATTTGGAGCTATATCTCCGTTCCTTCGTTTTGCAGTCAAAATTCCGGAAATTCCTCCCCAACAGCATTGTGGGTGTACCTACACCAGATGGACTGTAGCGGTTCAAGAAGGGGGCCCACCACCACATTTTTTAATTTAATCTTTCATGGGATGTGGGCACTGCTGGCAAGGCCAGCATTTGTTGCCCATCCTTAATTGCCCGTGAACTGAATGGCTTCCTGGGCTATTTCCAAGCACAGTCAAGAGTCAACCACAATACTGTGGGTCTTGAGTCACGTCAGCCAGGTAAGAATGGCAGATTACCTTCCCTAAAGGACAGTGAACCAGATGGCATGGACTAAGTGAGATTAAAGTGCCCATATTGAAGAAAAAACATGGACAAATGTATTCTTTCCTTGCAAAGGATTACTGAGGTCAGGGGCAGGACCACAACTCAGTTATTAGTCAATAAGTCAGGGGATCAAATTTGGGATTTTGCTGGTTTCTCAGGCTCTATAGCAGACCATGTAATGCAATTCCTCATAAGGAAATTTAGCACTTCAATTTCACTTTGCCTTGTGCATGATATTCTGGAATGACTTCATGCTGTTCATCCAGGTTCCATGGAGTATGTTTGAACCTCACCTCTTAGCATTGTAAAAGGAACAGCTAACAACGTTTTTTGGAACTAATTCAGTATTTCCTGTGTGATTGCTATAAAAAGGCAAAGATTGTGACTAGGAATGGAAAATAAAAATCCTTTAAAGCCAGGTTGATTTCAGTTCTAAGGTAATCTTAAAGCATTGGAGGATAAAAACAATGAGTCACAGTTTTTTTTAAAACCAGAACTGTTTATTTTCCTTTAACCAATTTTACAAATAGAATATTCAAGCACATTATACATACATATTTTGTACACTCCAATAAGCCAATCAATCCTCTATTTAAAGAAGTTAATTCCTTTTGTTCATGTTGATCTACAAAAAAAAAATGACCCTTCCCCAACAGATTCCTGTACCTTTATATCAGGTGCAGCTGTGGGAAGGCAATACCTCTTAAAAGAAGCTGCATTCAAGGAAATAAAACCAAATCTAAATTTATGAAACATTGATTCATGAGAACACACACTTTTCAATCTCTGGATTTATAAACACTTCTCTCTAAACTTCATAGTGCAAATACCAAAAATATTATGAATTAAAAGCTCAATTTTTATTTTGTTTTCTACAGCACAATTTGCTCCAATGTCGACTGAAAAGTTCATTTTTTAAAATCTTTTTTTAAAAAAAAGGATGAGATGGTGTTGACAGTACACTCCATTTTTCTACTTAATACATTTCACATCAGTCTTCCCCGACTCCTCACTCCACAAGATTTCACCATTTTCTTCCTCTCACAAAGGCAATTTGTCTTTGCATACTCATTGTCCTTCAGCGCTAACCCAAGTAACAATTATTCATGTGTGTGTGCTTTGACTGTGTGCTGGCAGCCTTGTTTACTATAGTGGGGTTGTTGTTGAGGGAGTTCTGCCCTCAACCAATGCCTACACATGCACGGGGTCACTGGATATCAATTAAGATCAATAACCAGACCCAGTCCTTAACCCAAGAGGATTAAGGCTAACTTCAGGTGCTCAGCCACAAGCCCAGCTGAGATCAGCTAACTCAATACATACTCTGTGCTGAATTTGGTACATTCCCGGTCTGTAAGGCTTATTCACTTCTTGGATCAACTTGTTGATCTATCATTGTAGGAGGGGGGCATAGCACATTCTTAATCTAACCTCAAGAAATCAATCAATCAGCATCCATCACATTAAGACAATTTTCTAATAGATGTTATAGAACTTATAAGTGAAACAAGCCTGGTTGTCATCCAACTTTGAACCTCTATAAATAGGTTGACCACTTATTTGCCAAACATTAAGTGCTTTAAAATTTAAATCTTAGTAAAGCACCATTGTTATTGAAGGCACAGTTATGTGGCAAAATGACCTCAATTGGAAAACTGGGGATCTGCTGTTTTTTTGGCCTTCATTTTAGATCCCGAAGCATTTCACTCTTTCCACACTTGTTTTTAGGGACACCAGTACAGCAACATTTGGAAGGTCCAGAATCTGATGCATTGCAAACGCACCTGGTCTCAGTCAATTCTTCTTAACTAGACTCAGTTATACTGGATTCACTTGAGAAAAAAAACATCAGTCGACATTTTTGTCACTTGTGAATGGAATAAAACTGGTGCAGAAAGTCTATGAAACGAGCCTCAATTGGTGAAGGTTCCTCTAATTACTCATTGCTTGGTCTTAGATTTCAGTTTGTAATTAGACACAGATCAGTATATTTGCACAGTTCCACATGGGAAAAATTCCAGCTTTGGATTGTAACTGTGTATGAATGCACACATGTCAAACAAAGAAAGATTAGGTCATGGAGAGAAAATGAGAATGAAGGCCAGTAAGGGAATTTTAAAAAAATGTTTTTAAACTGGATGAAGTTTGAATGATTCTAGGCAAGGGAGGGGCCATAGTGCTACAATAAATTACTTTTTACACTAGGGATCAGAACTTCCAAAGAGTGGCAATCACAGTTGGGTTGCCATTCTGCTCCTTTTTACTTACCTTAGTCAGGAGCTGCACATTTCTCACCCAGCCTTCCAACTTGAGCCTGGGAAATGTGCATCAACCAGCTCTTGGAACTCTTCACTATAGGACAGCAGTGTCAGGGGAATTGAAGCCACACACCCCTTTTTACAGCACTAGCTGCTGTAAACCAGTAAGTCTAAAGGTCCCAGCCATGTTGAGAAGCCAGGGAGGGTACACGTGTAACGTAACTGGGTAGGACAGGAGAGCGGGGGAGGCAAGGGTCGGTACTATAGTTACCCAGGAATTACAAGTCTTTTTAATCCTAGTTTATCCTGGGTAACTATTCTGCTAAAAGAGTCAGGACCATCCAAAGTTTCTGATTTAAATTGGAGTATCAGATGGTTCCCAGTGCAGGGTAATTCCCCATCGGAAATGTAAAGTTCCCAGGCAATTCCCACACAGTCCTTATGTGGGGACTTCCAGGGAGGGGGTACCTCCCAGATACATTCTCCTTGGGGAACAGAAGTTTTGGGCATAGGAGTTGTGGGTGTACAGTCCTATCTCCAGTTATCAGTGGTAGCACTATTGCCTCTGAGTCAGGTACTTGTGGGTTCAAGTCCCACTCCAAAGAACCAAGCACCTGTTCTAAACCAACACTCCAGTGCATTACTGAGAGATTGTTACTGGTTACTAAAAAATCCCACATTGCTGTTTTGAAGAGGAGCAAGTGAGTTCTCCCATTGTGTCCTGACAAATATTTATACCTCGACCAACATCATTAAAACAGATTATCTGATCATTATCACATTGCTGTCTGTGGGAGTTTGTTGTGTGCAAATTGGCTGCTGCGTATCCTACAACAGTACAAAACGTACTTCATTTGCTGTAAAGTGCTTTTGGACGTCTTGAAGCTGTGAAAAGACACTACAGAAATGCAAGTCTTAATCTAAGTTCTGAGGAAGAGTCATACAGACTCAAAAGGGTAACTGTGTCCTTCTTTCCACAGATGCTGTCAGACCTGCTGAGTTTTTCCAGCAATGTTTGTTTTTGTTTCAGATTTCCATCATCTGCAGTATTTTGCTTTTACCTTAATCTTTTTACCTCATAATTCCCTACCTGATGAATACCTGATCTCACCTGGGGGAGGCATCAGTTGGAGAGGATACACATCAGAATGGTGGGTTCACAGAGGTGTCATGGGGGAGGGGGAGCGACGAGGGAGTGGAATGATTTTCAGTCAGAGAATGGGACATGACATTTTCTTTTAGTACATTTTCCTGTCATCCTTTGGCGAAAAGTATGAAGCAGTAGAAGGATTATCAGACTGATCACCAGGCAGACATACCTTCTATGGCTCGTACCTATCTTTATACCTGAGGATAGGGTAGTTAGTCCTATACGTTGGCAGGGCTCCCACAACCCAGCTCATGGGACTAGAAGAAAGGAAAAAACAGGAACAGGCAAAGGGAACATACATAAAATAACCAAATCAGTAGAGGAGCGGTGATTTATTTCTGGTGTAAGCTACTCTTAATATTTGTCTGCCACATTTAAAAACAGACATTTTGTGCCTGTTTGTTAAAGGCATAAAACAAACAACAGAAAGGAAAAGAATGAAGTTCCTAATAATCTGAAAAACATGTTAGCTTATCACTCTGATCATTAACATAAACCACAGGGAATCACACAGCAATCATACAGAGTGAAATATCAACCATTACTTCTTTATATTTGTGCCTCTTCCTTCATTGAGTCTGAGTCCATCACCTGCAACAAACATCTTTGATTTGCTGGTTCTACACATCTCCTGACCAAACTAATGTTTTCCTCTGGCTGCTCTGACTATGCACACTACTTAACACATTTATTTCTCCTACTTCTTTCAAATTCCTCCTGTCTGTTATCCAACATATTGGCCCATGTCCAATATGATTTTGATAACTACAGTTCCTGTTAAATGTGAAGAGTAGAGCAACCCAGTCCACGTTTAATATGAGCCAGGAGCAACATCACAATCCACAATAGTCTCAGAATGCAAATGTACAAACCTGCTCTTAAATTGAGTTTAAATAGAATAAAAATATTTTTCAAAAAGAGCTACCATTAAAAAGTTTAATTGGTTTATCCCATGCAATATGAAAAGAACTGATTTTGATGGTTTACTGAAAAATTAACTATTTCTGAAATGAACCTCATAACTACATCACTTGATGGTTAAAGTTCCAATAGGTCAACCGACTTTCTTCCCTTTATCTTATGAACAGCAAAAAATGTGCTTTAAGTTCAGTTCTGTATTTCAACTTGAAGAAAACACTGTTCACAACTTTCCATCTACTGCTAACTGCATGCTAAAAAATGTATTGGTTTTTTGTTTTGGTATTTTTCAAGGCCAGACAGCAGGCTTGAATATATATAATTGAAGCAAGGCATTTAGTACTACGCTCCATAATTTAGCTGCAACAAGGAGTTCACAACTGACTCATAAATCATGACTTAGGGACAGTCCTGGGGACAGAAGAGAGGGAGAAATTCTCCAGAAGGATGTTGCCAACATCATTAATTCCACATGGGGTCCAGGGGGCTGACTGAGGACCAGAGATAATACCCAGAGGTAGGAAGAATCAAAACTTACAGCACAATTCCTACTGAACAGTTTCAAGTGACATTTGCAAGAGACTGATGACTGACACAGGTCAACCAAAAGGAGTCACATGCTCAAATAAATATTAAATTGAGTGTTACTGAGTGTAATAATTTTCTCCCTTTACTGTATAGTAAACCTGCTGAAGCAACAGAACAGCAGGACACCACAAAGTCTTTTAATTTTACAAAAAAAAATCACCATAATCAATTAAACAAACAAGAGGGGATAATTGAAAGACTGAATTAGAATAAAGACATCTTACTGAAAATGGAGTTGTAGACTTTGCTTCTAAAATTAGGAGCATTGTGGAAAATTGTCATCAATCATCCCTGTTATTTGTTAACAAATACCCTACTGCACCAATTAAGATAAATGACTCAATCAAAAAAAAAGTGAAATGTTCAATTTATTCTGGCTGTTAGGTTTTGAACACAGCTACACTGTGAAGACTGCTACTCACAGATTCCTGTGTTTATTTTTGCTGTGGTTTATTATCTTGTTCCAATACTATGGAATAATTATTCGGTATTGAAAAAAAGTCATTTCATTTCATTTACTATTCATAGCAATTTTTCCCTGAATTTACAAAGATATTCAACGTAACTGACCAGAAGAAAAAGAACCATTTACAAGAATTGCAAAACCATTCACTGAATTCCCATGAATACATTATCTCAAGTATGCAAATGTTTCCTGGATAATAATGGATGGATAAGTCATTTTAGTATCACCAAAAGGAATCAGTGTGAAAGATGATTTTCCAAACCATACCACAATTTAAATTGTGATGTTTAGCTAAACACGCAATTGAAATCAATAATTATTCCAAAAAATGAATATTTACAAAATCCATAAAACTAGTTTTAAATTGCAATTATGATATTAAATGGCAGAACATTCTGAGTTCATACTCACATTGGCAAAGGCTCTGCACAAATGCCAAACCTATTCTGACATTTATTTCCACTTCCAACTTTAAACGGTTGATGCAACACCATCATTATTTTGATTTATTGCTCTATTAAAAGCTATAGATGCAAATGCCAGGGCTATTTTGTTTTAAGTGCAAAGTTAAATAAAAGGCTACTGTAAAAGGCAAGATATAGCATAAAAATCACAGAACAGAACTGAAAAAACAAAGCCAAAATTTTGATTACTAAATACCACAGATTTATGTTGTGCAATCTTAGAAAATGTATTAGCTGAGCAACTACCAAAATTAGTTTCCACAACAAGCCAGGCCACACATTAAGCCTTCGCTATTATTAGGTATGAAATCAGACATCTTTGGTTTGACTTGACTGGTTAACAGTTCCCATCTGTGCTTTGATAGACCATCACAAACACTTCTCCACCATATCCGGTGTATTTTGCTGCAAAGAATTTACTTTCGTTTCAGTTCCCACAGGCACCTTTGAAGACAAAACATTATTATTATTAGTTGCTGGACTTGTATTTTTCATCTTCCTTAACAGATGACGAGCTAAGATAAATTGGTGAACCCTGTAGCAGTATGGGTCCTGGTATGCTGGGACAGACAGATTTTTGTTCTCTCAGGAAATTAAGGGATATGGGGAGCAGGTAGGAAAATGGAGTTGAAGCCCAAGATCATATTGAATGGCAGAGCAGGCTCGACAGGCCACATGGTCTACTCCTACTCCTAGTTCTTGTATTCCTTCAAAGCCTCAGATACTTTTGCTATTCCGTGGATCAGCCACATGGAGACCTTTTCTTCTCCAAGGTTTTTCATTTGAAGGCCACATTTCAACAAATCTCCCTCTAGCCAGGATGGTAGGAGCGTGTCCAGTGTTCAGCATTATTCGTGACTCCTCGGATCCTAAAGCAGCCTATGTCCATATGCAGCAAGACATGGATAACATTCAGGCTTGGGCAGATAAGTGGCAAGTAACAATTGTGCCACACAACAACCATCTCCAACAGCAGAAATTCTAACCATTTCCCCTTGACATTCAATGGCATTGCCATCACCGAACTCCCCCACTATTAACATCCTGGGGGTTACCATTGACCAGAAATTGAGCTCGACTAGCCATACAAATACAGTGGCTACAAAAGCAGCTCAGAGGCTGGGAATTTTAAAAAAAACATATATTCACTCATGGATGTGGGCATCGCTGACTAGGCCAGCATTAATTGTCCATCCCTAATTGCCCTTGAGAAGGTGGGGGTGAGCTGTCTTCTTGAACTGCTGCAGTCCATGTGGTGTAGGAACACCCACAGTGCTGTTAGGGAGGGAGTTCCAGGATTTTGACCCAGTGACAGTGAAGGAACAGCGATCTATTCCAAGTCAGGATGGTGAGTGGCATGGAAGGGAACTTCCAGGTGGTAGTGTTTCCATGTGCCTTCTAGATGGTAGCAGTCGTGGGTTTGGAAGGTGGTGTCCAAGGACCCTTGGTGAGTTCCTGTAATGCATCTTGTAGATGGTACACACTGCTGCTACTAATGCGTTGGTGGTGGAGGGAGTGAATGTTTGTGGATGTGGTGCCAAACAAGTGGGCTGCTTTGTCCTGGATGGTGTCAAGCTTCGAGTGTTGTGGAAGCTGCACTCATCCAGGCAAGTGCGGAGTATCCCGTCAAACTCCTGACTTGTGCCTTGCAGATAGTAGACAGGCTTTGGGGAATCAGGAGGTGAGTTACTCGATGCACAACTCCTAGCCCCTGACCTGCTCTTGTAGCCATACTATTTATATGGCTAGTCCAGTTCAGTTTCTGGGCAATGATAACCCCCAGGAAGTTGATAGTGGGGGATTCAGCGATAGCAATGCCAACTAATGTCAAGGGGCGATGGTTAGATTCTCACTGGTTGGGGATAGTCATTGTCTGGCACTTATGTGGTGGGAAAGTTACTTGCAACTTGTCAGCTCAAGCCTGGATATTGTCCAGGTCTTGCTGCATTTGGACTTGCACTGCTTTAGTATCTGAGCAGTCACAAATGGTGCTGAACATTGGTGATTGCACAATGAACATCCCCACTTCTAACCTTATTACAGAAGAAAGGTCATTGATGAAGCAGCTGAAGATGGTTTGGCCTAGGACACTATGCTGAGAAACTCCTGCAGTGATGTCCTGGAACTGAGATGATTGAACTCCAACAACTGCAACCATCTTCCTTTGGGCTAGGTATGACTCCAACTAACGGAGAGTTTTCCCCCTTATTCCCATTGACTCCAGTTTTGCTTGGGCTACTTGATGCTACACTTGATCAAATGCTGCGTTGATGTCAAGGCCAGTCACTCTCACCTCACCTCGGGAGTTTAGCTCTTTTGTCCCCATTTGAGGTCAGGGGCTAAATAACCCTGGCGGAACCCAAACTGAGCGTCAGTCAGCAGGTTATTGCTAAGCAAGTGCTGCTTGATGGCACTGTTGATGACCCCCTTCCATTACTTTACTGACGATCAAGAGTAGACTGATGAGTTGGTAATTGGCTGGGTTGGATTTGCCCTACTTTTTGTGTTCAGGACATACATGGGCAATTTTCCACATTGCTGGGTAGATGCCAGTGTTGTAGCTGTACTGGGGCACAACAAGTTCTCAAGCACAAGTCTTCAGTGCTATTGCCAGAATATTGTCGGGGCCCATAGCCTTTGCAGTATCCAGTGCCTTCAGCCATTTCTTGGTATCACATGGAGTGAATCAAACTGGCTGAAGACTGACATCTGTGATGCAGGGTACCAGAGGAAGCCGAGATGGATCATCTCCTTGGAACTTCTGGCTGGAGATTGTTGCCAAAGCTTCAGCCTCATCTCTGGCACTAATGTGCTGGGCTCCTCCATCATTGAGGATGAGGATATTTGTGAAACCCCCTCCTCCTGCAGGGAGTTTTTTTTTTTTAAAAATTGTCCACCACCATTCATAACTGGATGTGGCAGGACTACAGGGCTTAGATCTGATCTGTTTGTTGTGGAATCGTTTAGCTCTGTCTATCACTTGCTGCTTATGTTGTTTGGCATGCAAGTAGTCCTGTGTTGTCACTTCACCAGGTTGACACCTCATTTTTAGGTCTGCCTGATGCTGCTCCTGATATACCATCCTGCACTCTTCTTTGAATCAGGGTTGATCCACTGCCTTGGTGGTAATGGTAGAGTGGGGGTATCCCAGGCCATGTGGTTACAGATTGTGGTTGAGTACACTTCTGCTGCTGCTGCTGATGGCCCACAGTGCCTCATGGTTGCCCAGTCTTGAGTTACTAGATCTGTTTAAAATCTATCCCATTTAGTACTGTGGTAGTGCCACACAACACGATGGCGGGTACCCTCAATGTGAAGATGGGACTTAGTCTCCAACTCCTACTGATACTGTCATGGACATATACATCTGTGGTAGCCAGGTTGGCAAGGATGAGGTCAAGTATCTTTTTCCCCTCGTCAGTTCCCTCACCATCTGCCACAGACCCAGTCTAGCAGCTGTGTCCTTTAGGACTCGGCCAGCTGGGTCTGTACTAGTGCTACCGAGCCACTCTTGGTCATGGACATTGAAGTCCCTCACCCAGAGTACATTTTGCACCCTTGCCACCCTCAGTGCTTCCTCCAAGTGATGTTCAACATGGAGGAGCATTGAATCTTCTGCTGAGTGGGACAGTACGTGGTAATCAGCAGGAGGTTTTCTTGCCCATGTTTGGTCAGATGCCATGCGATTTCATGGGGTCCAGAGTCGATGTTGAGGACACCCAGGGCAAATCCCTCCCGACTGTATGCTACTGTGCTGCTACACCTGCTGGGTCCATTTTGCTGGTGGGACAGGACGTACCTCGGAAGGTGATGGTGGTGTCTGGGACACTGTAAGGTATGCTTCCGTGAGTACGACAATGTCAGGCTGTTGCTTGACTAGTCTGTGAGACAGCACTCCCAATTTTGGCACAAGCTTTCAGATTTTAGTAAAGGAGGACTTTGCAGGGTCAACATGTCCGGTTTTGTCATTGTTATTTCTGGTGCCTAGATTAAAGCCAGGTGCTCCATCCGGTTTCATTCCTTATTCAATTTTCTGTAGCAGTTTGATACAACTGAGTGGCTTGCTAGGCCATTTCAAAAGGGCATTTAAGAGTCAACCACATTGCTGTGGATTTGAATCACAGGTAGACCAGATCAGGTAAGGATGGCAGCTTTCCTTCCCTAAAAGGACATTAGTGAACCAGATGGGTTTTTAATGACAATTGACAATAATTTCAAAATCCTGGAACTCCCTTTCTAACAGCACTGTGGATGTACCCACACCACATGCTCTGCAGCAGTTCATGGTGACAGCTCACCACCACCTTCTCAAGGGCAGCAAGGGATGAGCAATAAATGCTGGCCTAGCCAGCAGTGCTCACATCCCACAAACGAATAAAAAGAAAGGCTGGTGAGAAATTCTCTAGAACAGCTGTCATTGCATTCAAAACTTACCATCAAAAAGCATAATTCAAGCTCTGTAAAATGAAGCAATTTTATTTTAATTGTTCTCCATCTAACTAGTTCTTAAGGGAATGGCCTTTATTCTGGTTGGACATTAAGCACTTGAAAACGTGCATTTCTGCTTTATTCTTAAAAATAAGGCCTTTGTCCAATTTCTCTAATGAATGCAATCTCCTCTTATTGTCAAAGGTGTCTCACCCTACTTCATGACGGAGTATTAATGCTAATAAGTATTTTATGCTATCAACTTAACCAAAAATCAAACTTATAACATTAAAGATGTGGAACAAAAGACTTGAATTGCTTCATATTAATTCAAATCCAAAACAAATTCTTAATGGCAAAGGCAACTCTGCTGTGAAGTGGGTGTAATTTCAACACAAAGTGCCACCAAATACCTGCTGTTTTACTTATCTCAACACTTCTGTTTCTCGCTCCACAGATGCCACCTGACCTGCTCAGTATTTTCAGTTTTTATTTCAGATTTCCAGCATCTACAGTATTTTGCTTTTGTATGCTTAATTGATATCAGTCACACGCTGAATCATGGACTACTTCCATGTACTCAGTATCACTTTTCTTGCTGCTGTATGGTGGAGAAAACATTCCATCATAAAAGTCTCCATAGCAACCAGTACACAGCAGAAGTGTCATACCTCAGTTTCCAAAGAAGGCATGACTCTTGGCTCTCTTGCTGTCTCATCCACTGCCCGGTCCTCCAGTTCTTCATCCTCTTCATCTTTTGCAATGAAATGCCGCCTCCTATACTCTCGCCTGGTGACAGAATCCAGAACTGGTACCGATTGCGGAAGATCCTGAAACATTCATTATGCTATATATTTTATAATGATTCAAACGTACCCACCTTCCCCCAAAGCTAATAATGATCTTCATGGGGCATCTGGCACTAATATGCATTGTATCACAAAGTTCCAATGAGGGCTTTATGCTATTCCTGATAGTCTTAGGAATATTTCAGGAGACAAAGATGGAAAGGGAATTAAGTGTTCTAACTCACTGCTCATTCACTGAGTAAAGAAGGAATCTGGAGCCAGTCTTTCCTTAAAATAGGTTTATTCACAAAACCCAAAAAACACAGACTCCCTTTTCCTCTCCTCCAACAGATGGAAACTAGTTCTTATATATACTTGAGAATAATGCCCCAATCTTTCCCCAATTACTAACAGCTGCTCTCACTTATAGCTAAGAGCATGCATTTCATTGTGACAGGATTGCAATATTAACATTAAGGGTGATGTAGTGGAGCACCAACTCAATCAGGTGCAGACAGATGGCAGCAGTGCTCATCTTTATCATTAATATAGAGGAATACTAATCTCAAGGACCGTAGAGATCATAAACCACTGTCATAGAATTATTCAGACTTCAAACATCTGTACATTATAAAATTGAATGCTAAAGATTGAATTATGAATCAGTAACAATGATGTAATTTTTAAGAGAGCTTCTTCAATGCACTTTTACAATATCTGTAAAAAAAAAACTGGCAGATATCCCTCAAGAATATATGTTTCAAAAATAAGCACACATGTTTAAACTTTAAAATGACTTCATGGATAATAACAACCTGATCTAATCAGTTTCAATTTATTGTCAAGTATTAGATTCTGTCTTGGATTCAAATGGAATATGGTTCAATTTTTTTTATGACAGACTAATTTTTGCCCTTGTAAAGACCTTCTTACTTCACCTGTCATCAATCCCTTTATGTTTCTGGACAAAATGCAGCAAATCAACCATCAGGTAAAAGCAGATCCGAAGGAGTGTAAGTTAGTTAACCATTGGAAAGTATGCATATACATATCTCAAAAGATGAGGAATATAATTTTCTAACTTAATGCAACAGTTACTAAACTTTCTGATACCGTCACTTCCTAATGCACAAGCACACCTGGCTGAGGTTCCCTTTGACAAGGCTATTAAGGGATTTCCATTTCAACCAAATCTCGCTTTCAAGAGAAAGCAATGGTGGCACTTAAGAGTTTCATAATACAGTTGGACAAGCACCGATGTGTAAGTAAACCTATGCACTGGTAGATGGTTTAGAATTGCTCGAATGGGATATTGCTTCACTTTTAATGGTTTGAGGGCCTTAGTGACATTGCTTTGTTGGCTTAAAATTGTCTGAAAGCAAATAAAGCACCTGGGTCTAACTATATTGTGGCTTGAGTTAAAGGAGTTTATCCAAGACTACAAGAACACCTATAATTTATCTCCAGCTTTTTGAGTTTGTGAAATGAAGATCAACTAATTAATTTGGTTTTTTTGGATTGATTTTGGGACCACTTTTTCCAGGCCTGGTTTTCTATCTAACCATGGAGCTTATGTAGAAGTTAGAGCATCTTTCATTTAAACATCAAGTAAAGACACTAATCTGAAAACTCCTGACAGAAAACTTCAAGGTAATGACAAACCTGACTCAGATCGCAAGTAAGTCATCTTTGCTAATATTGTTGCATGATTTGCTAAGCAAATGTTTCATTTCTGGTGGGAATCAAACAGTGGGAATATACCATGCTAAAGATCTTGAAACTAAATTTTAGCATCTGAAGTTACTGCACTGCCATAAGGCTCCATTGACTAACTTCAGATGTAAAATTGACAACACATTCTAAAACCAAAGTCAAAGTCAGTGGTAAAAATTGATAATTTGAAACTCAAATTTACAAACATTTAGAAATATTTTACAATGTCAAGAACTTGCATTGAATTACACAGAATATAAAGCACAGAAAGAAGTCATTCAGTCCACCAGACCATGCTGGCACACATGCTTCACCTAAGCCTCCTCCCATCCTTGCTCACCTAACTATCAGCATAACCCTCTAATCCGTTTCCATCACACGTTCATAGCTAGTTTACTCTTAAATGCATCTATACCATTCGCCTCAACTATTTTTTGTGATAGTGACCTCCACATTCTCATTACTCTCTGGGTGAAGAAGTTTCTTCTGAATTTTCTATTTGATTTCTTGATGACTGCCCTATATTGATGATCTCTTATTGTGCTCTTCTCCACAAGTGGAAACACACACTCTGGGTGGAATTTAATGCCCTCCCAGAGGCAGGTTTGACAGTAGGAGGGGCATTTAGTTTGGCAGGACGGTGGCAGGTGGGGACCCCAGAGGTCTTCCTGCCTCTGCCCTGGTTAAATCCAGGACGGAAGGCTCATGGACGGCCTTCCTGCCCCTCTGCCATTTGAGCCCCTCAAGTGGGCTATCAATGCTTTTGACTGACTGGCAGCTCTCACACTGCGGTCTTTGATTCCAGGGAAGGCCTGCCACTGCCCAGTTAAGTACCCGAGAGGCACTTCATTCACAGGTCTTCCCCAAAGGTGGTGATGCGGCGCTCTCTCGCTGCCTCTTCAGCTGGCAAGCGAGACCCCCATTGCCTCCATTAAATACTGTTCACTGCATCTACTCTATCAATACTTTTCATAATTTTAAAGACCTTTACTAGATCACCCCCTGGGCCTTCTCTATGGGAAAAGAGATCCAGCTTGTTTAGCCTTTCCTGACAAGTATAGGCTCACACTTCGGTATCATCCTTGTATATCTCTTCCGCACACTGTCCATTGCCTCTATTTCCCTTATATAACATGATAACCAGAATTGTAGACACTACACCAAGTGTGATCTAACCAGGGTTGAATAGATGTTCAGCGTAACTTATCTACTTTTCAAAGTCTACCCCTCTAGAAATGAGCCTTAGTGCTTGGTTTGTTATGGCCACATTCACCTATGGTGCAACATTTAATGATCTGTGCATTTGTACTGCCAGGTCCCTTCACTTCTCGACTCCATTTAGATTATCTACTAAGTAATATGTGACCTCAATTTTCCTCCCAAAATATCATTTACCCATGTTGAAATTCAATTGCTAATGACATGCCCATTGTGCATATTTGTTAATGTCTTCTTGTAATTTGTTGCAGTCCTTCTCAGTGTTGACCACCTCCACCAATTTGATATCACCACAAATATAAAGATCCTATTTTTGATTTAAAAGTTTAAATCATTGATATAAATTGTGAACAATAGTGCTATCAGCACGGATCCTTGTAGGATTCCACTTCCCGCCAGTTTGAATAGCTATCCTTTATCCTTACTCTCTGCTATCTGTGCAGTAGCTAATTAAATTATATAAAACACACTTCCTCTTCTATTCTAATAGAACAAAGTTCTGCCAATAACAGAAGAAAAATAGAAATAGAGTTTACATCCAAAGCAATGTTCCACTTACAGGCAGAATGGAGGAAGACCATTTGACCAATAATACATCTTTTTTGGCATCATTTTTTTCTTGAAAGGGAATATTGCCCAATGTTTTTTGCTTCCACAGAATGACATCCTACTCTTCCATGTGAATGAATATGGAATAACAATCATTTATGATACCTACTTGCATTATCTCCACATTTCCAAAGAACTTGCCAACAGGCATTGGCTGATTGCTGTCCTCGTCCAGAAAAATGCTGTTGTCCACTTTGAATGAGGTGCCTGATGGCTGATCAATCTCCATACTATTTCTCCTTTCTGTATCATTATCTACACTTTTCTCTGCTTTCTCAATGTCTTCCTTGTTTTCCAACATTCCCTTATCGATAACTTCCAACACTTTCTTAGTGGGTATCTCTGTTGAAGAATCATTATTATTGGTCAGTTCTTCAATTTCAGCTGCATGCTCCATTTGTTTTTCTGTCTCTCTCCACTCCACGATGGTTGTGGAGGGTACCTCACTTTCCTGAGCTGCTGGGGTCACTTCTGCGCAGTCCTCATTAATAATTGGCTTCTCATTTTGCTCTGTCGATTTGAGAGATGCTTTGTGGGGAAGGATGATTGCAGAATCTTCCAGATCCTGCTCAGCAGCGCCAGTTTTCTCCTTTGTCTCTACTCGATCACATTTCCTTTTTTTTGAGGGATGGTGACTTGTACTGGAAGCCATTTTATCCAGTCCGGGTATTACTTCATGTGAAGGCTGCAGCAAAACCACATACATAAGTCATCACTAAACATTGTAACGCTTAAATACCAACTCTAATTAGGAACACAACGTAAATGAAGGATCTTGATTAACTATGAGACGCTATTCTGTGTTATTATGAGACATATTTAAAATTTAGGTATGCTATGTTGGGGGGGGGGGGGGGGGAGAAGGGGAGGAAAAAAAACTCAAGCCAATATGTGTATTAGTGATTTGCAGTAATTCTTGTGTTACCATTAATTCATCACCAAAAAATCCAACAACAAGCAGTGACAAATTTGTAACTAGCAGCACGTCACTCCAGTGTTATAGAAATTATTTAAGCATCAGAGAGAGTGCGCACAAACCTCCAAACAACTCATCTACCCAAACAGCTGAGCACCACCTGACCCGTATGTGGGAGAGTCCGCAGATCGCGCATGGGACTTATCAGACATCTCAGAGCCCATCAAACCAGGATGGAAGCAAGTCATCCTCGATTCCGAGGGACTGCCTAAGAAGAAGAAGATATAAATTCTCTTTCCGGATACAACTCATGTTTTGAAGGACAAAAGCTACTGTTGCACTGCTGGGTGATTTACATAATTCAAATGGACAGTGTGAAAAATATCTACATTCACCATTATGCTTTACTAAAATTTGAAAGACCACTGCGTTTATTGGTGGTAGATGCAGTGCATTTGGGGAGCAAAGTCCAGCACGCCACACTTGCAATACAAAGCAGGCTTACAAAAGGTCGAAAGGGATAATGTAAACAGATCATGTCATCCACTACAGTTCCTATTCACAATTGTATAGGAAAGGACACCAAAGGAAGGGAAATGTATCCAATAAATGAAAAACAGAGGGAAATGCAGACGTGCCCCGCTCTAAAGCACTGTCTACCAAAAATTTCTAAAATCTGATTGTAAATCTGACCATTGTAATATTAAACAAGGTCATTAAACATTTGTGCCATCTATCCTAGTGCCATGGGAGAATCTTTTTTTATACGTAGGAGAAAAGTCGTGTCCAGTGCATGCCAGTTATAAAAAACAAAGAAACTAGTCACAACTTGAAAGCTGACATTTACAAGCAGTTATAATACTTCAATTGATCTCAACAATTTGTAAGGAGCTACAATTAACTGTATTTGCCTATCTAGAAATCCCAAAGGCACAGATCAGCTTAGCAGCTAAACGTTACAACTGTGCTGTAGGCCAGTGGAATATCACAGGTGATCTGCTAGCAGGCATATGTTTTGTACATGCCGCACACTGTTACAGATGCGAAGCAATATTTTTAAAAATGCAAGTATAAAGGAAAGCTGCAGTTTTTCTTGAGCTCGGGGAGAAGTCAGCGATTTTTTAGCACTTGCCGTATACAGAGAAACCTTTAGCTTATAATTGAACTGAGGAAGCGCTTATTTACAATAATTCAACTTTCTGGCTTTGAAAGGTGGGGACAGGTCCACTTTAGCAGCAGGCTACCTTGAGACTTACTGTAATGATCCTGTCCTTATAAAATCACAATCCTTGACACCATGAGCAATGCCAGGACAGATCTGCTAGTGACTCATGATAAAATCTCCTGCACAAAGTAGAATATCAACAGATTTGCACTTTTCAACCATTTGGTTTCTAGGGAATTTTTTTTTTGGGATAAGCTTTGTAAACCTTTTACACAAGTTGGAACATACTGCAAAGATGAGATGGTTTCACCATAGCATTTACCTTAAGAAATTGGCCCCATCCTTATTCTGCGTTTGCATTCTTAATTACTAGGTCATGGAGGCAGAACATAGAACAATACGGGAGACTGGATACTTTATTGGTTGGAGATGTAGTGTCCTTGGGGAACAAAGTTTAGCATACTAAATATACAATGCAAAGCAGGTTTACAAAAAGGTCTAGAGACAACGTATAATGGATCACATCATCCACTGTAGTTCCCATAACAATCGTATGGGACAGGACAGAAACAAGGGATGAGAGATAAATACAATAAATGAAAATCTGAGGGAAAAATCAGGTCTGCCATGTTTTAAAACATGGCCTTGCAAATCTTTCTGAAGTCTGATTTTAAATTAGAGCATCGTGCATTACCACTGAGAAAAGCAACAATGATATGTAATACCCTATGACAAAAATATGAATTGCTCGTTCCATAGAAAATCTTCTTCAACCAACCACAATCCAAATCCCCCTTTTCAACACATATTAGCTTGAGTTGCTACCTACTGTATGCACACTGAACAGAATTGGTAGAGGCATGGGGTTACTCCACTGATTTCAAAATAACTATAAAACATGCCGAGTGCATCATCTGTCTATAACGTTTAAAACTCAACCAGTAATCTCATATCGGAAAATCATATCGGACTAATGCCCTATAATAGTCAGTTTTTAAATCATAGGTAGATTCCAAGTATTTCTGGCATTCCACTCTGGTACATTTTTGTGAAATCTGATGACTCAGAAAAATCCATCAAATTTTAAAGTATCAACACTTCAGTTATCAGAGGGGTATACGTGAATGAAAAATATTGTACTGCAAGAAGAATTAATGTCTTTTTGCCCATCGGTGACAGGATTTTTAACACATTAAATCATTGTATGTAGTTTCCAGATCACACGGCTCTCTTCACAAGGTAAAAAAGTAGCAAGTTCCAGCTTCAGTGCAACTGGACTGATGACACAACGTTTCATTGGTTTGGTTGCAGTAATTATTTACTTATCCAGCCAATCACAACTGCAGGCTGAAGAAAAACCACTGCAAATGGAATCTGTTAGGTTGAAGGTTCCACTCACATTACAAGAGCTAACTCAAAATATGGCTCATAAATCACAAGTCCTACAAGTCGAAGAAACTTAGAAATGAAAGGATTCCTAGAACAGAATTGATCTTCTTAAACATGGCACACAAATGAGGCCAACTCTTTTGTAACAACTAACTGCACTGAACTGTGGATTCCTGGGAAGAGGAAATTGAGAGGTTGAGATCATGTTATAGTGGATGAAGATTCCTCTTATGAAGGTCAATTAACTTTTTAATCAGTTCACTGTCTGTCATGCTCCAAAAACCATCACCGCATTTAAACATAGCCAAATCAAGCTGCTGAGAAACCTGTACAAGATAGTTTCAATTTGCCTTGCATAGACTAAATGAACACTTTTGTCCTCACAGGTAAACATCTCATTTATCCCACTCCAGAGAGGTTAAGTGAAGATTGGCATTAGGTGAGGGTTACCTATCCCAGGTTTACTCAACGTGGAGCTGAACTAACTAAAGCCATACAGTTTACCAGCACAAAAAACTGAAGAATTTCCTGCTGTCTAGCTAAGGCCGCCCACCTAGTGCAGCAGATTAATTAAACACAGTAAATTTTACCTCTATTGATAACTTAGGGGTATGTGAACCAAGTATGTGACCAGAATGGCCCAAGACTCCATCACTATGCTGTGCTAAGTTAACTAACCTCTGAGAAATATTAAGATGCTACATTTGGTCTTTGCAGTTCTGGGAATGGAAAATAAAATCAAGGTTCTTGCCTCCTAAACTTAACCTGTGCTGCATTGTGCCACAAAAACTGGTAAGAATAGAATGACGGTTAACGCTAATGTGTCCCTAGTCTTATAGGCCTTCGAGAATTGCTGTTTAGGGTTATGGGTGAAGCATGGTCCACAGGCGTGATTGGGGGTGGGGCAAGGGGAAGAAGAGAAGCTGCTATGTCCTGTGGAACCATAACCTAGAAAAGTTAGCAACTTTAAGACAGGAATGCAGAAAACACACCAAAAACCCACTGTCGTCCAAGATTTTATACCAGAACTTACAGCATAAAGATACTAAACAATTCTGATTATAAATCCTGAAGCTAATCAGTTGTAGAGGAAATCAAAGAGATCTCTGTCAAATAGCTCATTCCCAGTGTTGTGAACAGCAGCAAAGATTTCTGATCAATTCCTCAGCTTTTCCTCAATGAGGAATCACCCAATTATCTTTTTATAGATTAGTTTTGCCAAAACATTTTTCAAGGTTTCGGAATAGGGATTATAAATTAATAACAGGCTTCCAAATGAGTATTCGTAAGAAGCAGGATAAGATAAAAGGGATAAAATGAAAACAGCTCCTCCCAAAAAAGTAAATAACACTTTTAGTTTTTGACTTAAATTTATTGCCTTTCAATTTTTTGTATTAAACAGCTGGTAGCATATAATGCATTTCAAAATCTTCTTAGTAATTTGCGAAATTAAAATTTGATACACCTGTGATGCACCCACCATGAACAAATATTCTGCTAACTGGCTAAGGTCACATATGAAGAATTTAGGGCAAAGTGCTCACCCCTACGGACTGTATAAGTTCAGGGGAGAAGGAAAGAGCCAGGGAAGAAAAAAAAAAATCACCCTTTAAAACTGGATTTAATATAGTATTCCCTCTCCTAATCTCTGACAATCTTCAAGACAAGCAAAAGAAGATGCTGTGTTACTAGTGGGACATTTCAACAGTAGGACTTAGAAGAAGCAAGATATAGTAACATGGACTTCACTAGGTTATATATGTGCGTTGGATTAAGAAAACACAAAATTTGAGGCTCCTGCGTTCTATAACAAAATACGCACCAGCCTGAACCAAAAGTAAGCACAAATTTTCTAACTGTAAACTAACATTATCACATAGAAAATAAGGCAGACTTGCATTAAATATAACATCTTTCAAGATCACCAGACATGCCAAAGCACTTTAGCAGCCAATGAAGTGCTTTTGAAGTGTAGTTGCTGTAGTAACGCGACAGCCAATTTGCACACAGCAAGCTCTCACAAACAGAAATGTGATAATGACCAGATAAATTGTTTTTTTTTAAGATGTTGATTGATGGGTAATTATTAGTCAGGACACTGGGGGATAACTCCCCTGTTCTTCTTGGAAATAGTGCCATGGGATCTGTTAAGCCACCTGAGATTGCAGAGAGGGCCTTGGTTCAACATCTCATCCCAACAATAGCACCTCTATCAGGGCAGCACTCCCTCATTACTGCACTGGAATGTAAGCCTTAATTTTTGTACTCGGTCCTAGATCCCACAATCTTCTGACTCAAGGCACAAATATACATCTAACATACTGAGGTGGCATTGTAATATTTAAAGTTGACTAAGTTGATTCCACATTAATGGTATGTAGAGGAAATGGATCTGGCAAAATAATTTCTAAATGTAAAAGGGAGAAAGAGCTGTGTATTATGATCATTAATTCCTACAGTAGAATGATTGAAAGCCAATGGTCCAAGGTTGTTTTGTTTCAGTCACTGGGCAGTGATTTCCATAGAAACATAGGACTTAGCAGCAAGAGTAGGCCATTCAGCCCTTCAAGCTTGCTGCTTAATTGAATAAGATCATGGCTGATCTGGTAGTGGTCTCAACTCCACTTTCCTGTCTGCCCTCCATAACTCTCAACTCCCTTGTCTACCAAGAATCTGAATTTATTCAAGGCAGGTTAGACAATGACCCAACGTCCACTGCTTTCTGGGTAAGAAAATTCCACATACTAAACGATCTTCAGAAAAAAAATTCTCCTCATTTGCCTTAAACTGTGTCCCCTAGTTCTCGTCTCCAGCCATACCTGCTTTTTCCCCCTGAAACATGCCATTTCATTTGTAAAACCTGTATAAATTGAAGGCAGCATACTGCTACAATTTGTTGGCGTGTTAATGCATGATGCCACGGCAACACTGCCCTCGCCCTGAACTCACAGCTTTCTCTAATATTTCTCCCATCTCTCCCTAGGCTCATCTTGTCCATGAGACCCACCTCCTGTTCCCTATCTCCACCAAACTGTTGACCATTCAGCATCTCTTCCAGGAGCCTCTGTTAAACTCCTCTCCTCAGGTACTCCATTTCAAATCTGTTACTGCCACCCTCGCAAAAAACTACCTTCGATTCCTCTGTCTTTGCAAACTACCACCCGATCTCCAACCTCACTTCCTTCTCCAAAATCCTTAATCATATTGATGCCTCCCAAATCCCCCAAAGTGTTATAATGGGAGCATTTTACCTCAAGTGGAACTGATGGTCATTTGGAATTCATCCTGCTCACTGGGATTCAATGGGCATAAGAACTTAGGAGAAAGAGTAGGCCATTCAGCCCTTTGAGCCTGTTCCGCCATTCAATAAGATCATGGCTGATCTGGTTGTGGTCTCAACTGCTCTCCGCCCAACGATCTCACCTCCATAAACCCTCGACTCCCTTATCTATCAAAAAACTTGTCTAACTCTGCCTTGAAATAAACTCAAAGACCCAGCCTCCACTGCTGTCTGGGGAAGAGAATTCCACATACTAATGACCCTTTCAGAGAAAACATTTATCCTCATCTTCATCTTAAATGGTAGACCTCTAATTCTTAAGCTGCATCCCCTAGTTCTAGACTCCCCGACAAGTGGACACATCCTCCCAGCATCTACCCTATCAAGTCCCCTCAGGATCTTGTATGTTTCAATAAGATCACCTCTCACTCTAAATTATAATGGGTATAGCTTAACCTTTCTTCATAAGGTAAACCCCTCAACCCAGGGCAGTGGCATACAGGAAGCAAAAAGGCCAATTAAACCCAGGTGTTCTCAGTCACAGTGCTCATTGGTATCCAGATCTGCGTGTGGGACTGCAACTTTAACTTTGAACTCGTCCAATCAGGTTTCTGCTCCTGTCACTGCACTGAAACAGCATTCATCAAATTCACAAATGATACCCTATGTGACGGTGACTTTACAGCACGATCCCTTCTCAACCTGTTTTCAGCCTTTGATTGTTGCTGATCACACCATCATGCTCCAATGCCTCTCTTTCGTTGTCCAATTGTGCAAGATTGTCCTTGCCTGTTTTCACTCCTATCATCTAGTAATAGTTAGAGAATCTTCTGAAATGGCTCCCCTTCTTGCTTGTGTACCATTACCTCTAGAGACCCTTGAGAATTTATCCTTGACCCCCTTCCATTGCCATCTATGTGCTGCTCTTTGGCAACATTATCCGAAAGCACAATATTAAATTCCACAGCGATGCTGATGACACCTAGCTGTACCTCATTAGATCCTTCCATTGTTTGTCCAAAAGCCAGTACTGCAGGAGCAGCAATTTCATCCGATTAAATATCAAGGTGGCTGAAGCCATTCTTTTTGGGGTTCCCCACCACAAACTCTGTTCCTGGGGCAACAACTCTATCCTGCTCCCTGGCCACTATCTAAAGGCTGAACTGGGGAATTTGCAGCATCGCCATCCCACTCAACCCTGAGCCTAGCCTCCAATTCCACATGCTTTCCATCACCAAGACTGCCCACATCCACCTTTGTAAAAATGCCCATCTCTGCCTCACCTTATCTGCTGAGACCCTCATCCATGCCTTTATTACCCCTAGATTCAACTATTCCAATGCTCCCCTGGCCAGCCCTGCCTAAATCTGAATTCACCCAAACTCCACTGCACCTATCCAAACTCACACCAAGTCTTTTCAACCTATCACTCCTGTCCCTGCTGACCTACACTGGCTCCCAATCAAGCAATGCCTCAATTTTAAAGTTCTCATCCTCATGTTCAAATTCCTTGATTGCCTCACCCTTCCCTATCTCTGTAATCTCCTAAAGTCCTACCATTCGACGAGATCGCTGCAATCCTTCAACTCGGCTTCTTGCACATCTTGAATTTCCTTTGCTCCATCATTGGTGGCTCTGCCTTTAGTTGCCTATGCCCTAAACTCTGAAATTTCCTCTCCTCCTTTCAATTACTCCTTAAAAACCTCTCTGACTAGCTTTTGGTTACATGTCCTAATTTCACTTTACAAGGTTTGGGGTTAAATTTTGTTTAATAACGCTCCTCAAAAATGCCTTGGGATGTTGTATATAGCATCTTTAATGTAACAAGTTGTTGTTGTTGTTATAATAAGCTCCAAAAACAAAGCAGTTAATCTGTGGATAGTGATTTAAACCAGAGGAAAAAAAAGTTAAATGCAATGGTGTTGTCATTTTTCTTACCCCGGTTGTTTTCTGCAATGAGCTGTCATCCTTGACATTCTGCATGGGGATGTTTGACGCTGCAGAACAGAGCTCCCTATTCCTAAGACGTGCTGAACGACGGATACCAACCTTAAACAAGACGTTTGGTAAATTTATCAGAACTGGAGCAATACACAAATGCACGTGCATAGTATATAAAAAAAAAGTCAATTTGTGATAATGCAAGATTTGAGAAGCCCAGATTTTTTTTCTGAAACAATAATCAGGGATGCATTGCATAATATAACTTTTGCATTAACATGAAATGATTAAATGTATGCTTTACAAGATTCTTGGTTGGTGCATGATAAACATAAGTAGGATTTCTATTTTTAAATACTAAAATATTTCAGTCTAATTTTTGGATACTGTATATTATGCAGTTAAAATGTTAGTCTAAATATTTTGCAAAGTCTGATTTTATTCCCAATCTGTTTCAGCGATATTTTCTGATCAAGTTTCATAAGAATATAAGAAATAGGAGAAGAGCACATCCCCCTCAAGCCTGCTCAATACTATCATGGGTGTACCACTCTGTATCATTCAACTCAGGAGATCACTTCCACAATCATTCAGGTAGGTATTATGTTCAAAAGTTAATTGTGGGATGGGCACAAGGCTGCAGGTTTGCCTAGGGCACCGAAATACTCTTGCATCAGCCCTGCAGACTGCTGCAATCAGGACAGTATTTAGTGAAACTGATCTTAGTGTAATCAGATGTGGGTGAAACAAGGCTGTTTACTATCACCATTGTGGAGGCCATGATAAAAGAAGAACTAGATGAAGTACAGAAAGGTGTCTTATCAGGAGGTCAATTGGTGAAGGTAGTGTGATTTGCAGATGACCAGGCCCTGGTGGCTAGAACAGCAGAAGATCTAGAGATACTAATGGATAGATTGAATGAAGTGGCGAAAGCTTACAAAATGAACATTTTATGTAAAAAAGATAAAAGTTATGAAAATTGGAAAAATAATGGCGGGATTGCAGAGGTCAAGATAAATGGTCACTCAGCTGGAAAATGTATCACAATCCAAGTATCTGGGCGGCATCTTGTCAGAAGCTGGTTACTACCATAAAGAAATCAGAGATAGAATAACAATGGCAAAGAATGCATTCACCAAACAGAAAGAATTGCTCAGCATAGGAATGTCTAGAGATCTTAAGAAAAGAATTAAGAAAACTGCAGTTTGAAGTGTCTTGTTGTACTGGGATTTTGAGAAAACAAGCATCCAAGATTAGAAAGCTGTGAAACATGATTCTGGAGAAGGATGGAGTGGGTCAGTTGGAGAGAAGATGTTGTGATCCCAGCTAATGTTACCACTGGACAATTCTGATCCCAGGGTGGAACCTGGCTTGATAGATCCTACCTAATGTCTTGTTTAGATGTGTGGAGAGTGGCTACTGAACAGACTCCCAAATGTCAGCTGATGAGCTTTTAACAAAAGAATAAAACATTTATTAAACAAGAAAGGATGAACTATATTACAATATTCCTTCACCCACAACTATACGTGTACAGATTTGTAAGGATATCACATGTTACAAAAGCTATCTTTCACTTACTGTGGATGTTAGAGTGAATGTAAACCACAATCCATGTAAACTAATAGGTGCCCTGTGGTCTGGCACACCACACTCTGAAACCAAGTGACAGATGCCACTTCAAACAGATGCTATTGATCTCTCCTCCACTCCCTCCAGACGTTTGTCACACCATGAGCCAACCGTCTTTCACATGAGGGTTTCCAATCTCCACTCTCCAGGAACTCAATTTGGAATCTTCTCCCAAACTGACTTTCTCTCAAGACGCCTTACAGCATAATGGCCAACTGAACTCAAACTGCTGCTTTTAGCTTTGTGTGTCTTGGTATGTGGTGGGGAGGTGGGGGGGGGGGGGGGGGGGGGGGGGGGGGGGGGGGGTGCTCTGGACACTTGTTGCTAGGCAATAGCGCAGTCTTTTACTCATTTGCTTTACTCCCTTCAAGCGTCGTAAAAATTTCTTTAGAAATGCAGTCATCTTTTAAAGTGAAACCAAAACTGAATTTCTCCTTTTCTTAACAGACAAATACAGAAATACAAATCAAATTTAAACATTAAAGAGATACCTTATTCTTAACATACCCAAATATATGTATCATATACTTAAATTCTCTCTAACACCTTTTCCCTTGAAAGAAAGGTAGCTTCACAACAATGAAGGTTTCTTTACAATGGCTTGACACCCACCTCACACAAACTTATCATATACCTCTAATAATAGCTTGTTACATGCTACACAAATAAATTTTCCATCTCATTTCATAATTACGCATTATATCATACAATTACAAAAGCGTACTTAAACAAAGTCAATAAATGTATTAGCAGAATTTGTATATCATAGTATTCTCACAACTCAACCTGTGGGTCCTTTTTCCTCTTATTCCCAGTCTTAACTCAACAAAGAATGTTTCATTTAAATCCACAGCTCAATTGTCCTTTTCATTCGCTGTAGGCGTAATTCCATCCTCGAGTTAATTTTCCGTACTCAAATGCGGTAAATTCTCATTTCGATTTAGCAAAGTCATAATGATATTTTTGTGCATTAATATCTTCTTTCTTCCCTGATCAAAATCTCTTTTCGCCGTTTTGAGGATGTTGTTGAGATGCTTTTCATATTCACATTAAAGGGTTTTGTACTCTTGCTTGGTTTGATTTTTGAACTTATTGTGATCTTGTTGTTTCTCCAAATCCCATTTTGAATAGGTCTTTTTCACTTTTTGAACAATGTCAATTACTTTCTCCCTGCCGAGTTTCATAGTTCGTTCCAACCCTTCAACTCTTTTGCATAATCCATGAACTATATCATGCCTCTCCTTGACAGGGTTTAAATGGTCTTTTGCAAACTGTCCACTGGCCTGCATTTCCACTGCTGTTTTTTTTGAATTAGCACTGGCAAGCACTTGTGAATCAGTATCTCGGGTAATTTTATTGACAATTCTTGATTTCCAATTCTGCAGGCATATTAGTTGCTTTCACATTGTCCATTGCTGAGGTCGATATATCAGTAATGTTACTTGGATCAGTTCTTTGATCAACTGGACCACAATTCGGGAAAAAAAACTCATAGGACCAACTTTAGAACTGTTGACACTCCATACCACACATCTCCTTTCTCCTTTTTTCCAGTTTGCTTCAAAGTTCAAGAATCTCATTGCTCTTCACACAATGAGGCTCTAACAGTTCATTAGTCTTGGTTTTCAATTCTGCATTCAACAAATTATTCTGATTTACCAACAATTCATTTTCTTGTTCAAGGCATTTACCATGATATTTCACCACGATGCTTGAAGTTCATCAAGTTTTAACTGAAGATTGACCTTTATTAAATTTGCTTCTACAAGTTTTCCATTTAGACATTGCAAGTCCTCAGTCAAGTATTCTACTTTCTGTTACTGCTTTTCAATTGTTTTAATCAATTCTCTTCCTTCATTAGCAAACTCCTCTTTTACGTGGGAAAGTTGGTTTTCTAATTAGGTTTTCCTTCAATTGCTTGCTATTGGCAATAAGTATCTCATTGTTGGCCACAGCAGTTTTCTGAAGTTGGTTAAGATCAGCATGATCAACCGCCTGCTGTGATACAGTCATTGCCGCATTACTGTCTACATTAGCCAAATCATTACCCAGAATAAAGTTGACTCCTTCTATAGGTGACCTAGGAATAATTCCCACAGTAATAATTCTATTCACAAAGTAACCTTGTAAGTTGACTTTACACAAAGGAACAGGTTAATAAATTCCATTAATACCTCTTATTAATACTTTTTCCTTCCCAAAGCTTTCCAGAACACAAATTGCATCATCAGCTATCATCAATGATTGAACCACCCCAGTATGTTCCCTTGTTGGGCTCTGGTGTATGGCTATCAGGTGTTCTCTGATACCTCTTCCAACTATTCACATTAGTTTTGACCCTAACAGTGGGTACCAATACATCATTTAACAGGAGAGTGTATCATAGCTGACCCTGATTCCATTTTCACCCATATGTGCTTCCTGCAGAGGCCAATGGACAGTGATTGGGAATGAAAACCCACAGGAGTCAAAGTCGCCTGTAGTGTCCCCATTACCATAATGATGAAAGCAAAATACTGCAAATGCTGGAATCTGAAATAAAAACAAAAAGTGCTGGAAATACTCAGCAAGTCTGGCAGCATCCGTAGAGAGAGAAACAGAGTTAACATTTTGAGTCGAATATGACTTCTTCAGAATTATATTCAACTCAGAACATTAAATCCCACTTTGCCTCAGATCTGTTAAGTCCCAGCAGAATGCAATTGGACATGTGGTCTTTGTCACAAGAACAAATCCATGGTTAAACACCAAGTTAAATATGCTCAGGAGGCAGTATTCCTCAATCTAGTGCATGTTGAAAATAAGGTTACATCAGACAATTCTATTTTTTAAATTGTGCTTTCCTCTATATGGTGACCCAGGTTCCCACTGTCCACAAAGTGCTGTTGAGCTGGGAATAGCCACAGGAGCAAGAGAGATTCCTGCCAACTGGCATCCTTACTGATCCTAAATGTCAAACAGAAGCTCCCAACCTGAGAATATTGAGCAGACCAACACAGTTGAAATTTTGAATTCTTTCTTGACATTAAACACAATGTTGGAGGCAGATGGAAGAAATACTTGATATCCATCATCTTTTCAAAGTGCTCCCTGACACAATTGGTCATTAAGCCACATGCTGTGGTACTGAATCACAGGGTGGTATTTAATTGAAATAAAGGGGCCTCTCCCACCAGTTGGAAAGCCAGAGAGAGCCCCGCACCACCTCTTTTAGGGAGGGCCCACTGAAGTAAGTGGCACTCAGCAGTGGTGGGCCTTCCCCAGGATCAATAATCCGGGAGCAGAAGGCTCAACCACCTAGCGCAACCAGCCAGAGAACAGCAGCTCTATTGAATGACAGCACCACCAGGGAGGGGGTGGCTGTTGCTGATACGACACCCACCCGAGGCCTAGTATTGGAGCTGGATCCCAGGCCACAGGTGTGATGGCAGCGGTGGTGGGGGGAGGTCATGAGGCGGGGATGAAAGGAAGAGGGTTTTCTGCAGCAGGAACAAGCGGATGGCTCTCAGCAGGCCCCTCTTCCCAATGCCAAGTCCTTCGAACAAGCACTGACTGCCTTTGAATGAGGGATCACCCCCCACCCTACCTCTGCCCCCCACCTCACCTACCTCTGCACCACCCCCCCACCCCGCAGCCTGTTATACACCCCGCTCAAATTTCCTTTCCATTTTAGATGGTCCTTCTGTTACCATCCCAACCCTACACCCCCCCATTGAAGTTGAAATTTCTTCCTCTTAATAATCTAAACCCCAAACCTGGTAGAGTGCCTATTTGGACAAAGTACTGAAAATTGCTAGTGCTCAAGGAACAATTCCCTAGTATAAATTCGCATCATTAGGAGAGAGTGGGAGGAAAAGCTGGGGGCGGGGGGGGAGGGAGCAGGGTGAATTGGTAAAATAAGTTTGTTTTAAACAAAATGACTAGACAACCTTTGAGAGCATAATACATGACTTCATATTTATGTCTCGCTCACCCACTCACTGCTGAAAGCCTAACACTATCCCGCCAGTGATTTTACTGTTTACACAAAGCACCTTATATAATGACATAATCGACACTCTGAGCTTTTCCATGTGCACCACCCTCCTGACATAGGCTTGTTGGAATGTTTACCAACTGCTTTCTTGGTGCCAAATATAAATGGGAAAAAGTGACTGGGCCTCAACCCTCCGAGGACCACAGCAAACTTTCAGCATCAGTGTTTACAACTTTATTTTTCCAACTGGGAGATAAACATCTAACAGCACTGCACGTTGTTGTTCCACTTCACAACAGTCAGAATTTGGGATGCAGATAAAATATATTCTACAGGCACACGAAAAGGCCTTTTATTGATTTAATTTAGGCACACCCTTTCACATTCCTGTCACTTGCCTCAAACCATGAGCATGCACCTTAAAAAAAACTCTTCCCGACACAGCATGGTTTAAGTCTGCCAACCAAACCACATAATTTACTGGCACCCTTCTTCTTGTGGCAATAGCCACAGTCAGATAATATTTCTAATCTAACCCCGCAAACAGCCCTCCAGCAGTGCCCTTATCACCTCAAACAAAGCCACCCTCCCAGCTACGTCTGTGCCACCCTGAGTCTCGACTGCAACTCCAGTAGTGCCCGTTTTAGCCTGCTTCATATAGGGAGGGCCAACTGGTGGGGAAGGACACAGCCTGCACTGAACTGACTTCCTGACTCCTCTTTGTGACTTGACGACGATATTTTTAGACCTTCTACTAAAATACTTACGCCGGTTGGATTAAAGGGGGCTCTGTAGGGCGCAATTAGTCATTTATTTTTAATTGCATCGTAAAAGCTCAATACTTGGAAGGAAGCAGCAGTTGGGAGTCTCAACTTTGTGAAGACGAACAGATCAGCCGCTCAGCCCACAGGCTCGGGATCCCTTATACAACATTCCGTAGCTACAGTAAGCACCTGTAACTCGAACACCAGTGGATTCCTACCTGCTTAGTCTTCATCTTCAATGAAAATCTTGACGAACGTGCCCTGTTACAGTCACTCACTCGCTGCGAACTGAATTGCAACAAACATTGGAACTTTTAGCGCAACTCAGCCTCCCACACACAACCCCCACTCCACAGGCTACTACCTGATTGGCGAATGGGGGCCAGCTTCGTATTCCGATTGGTCAAGGACACGTCCATCATTTTGCATTAAATGGCCCCCGCCATCTTTGTGAAGGGCAAAAGCAGAAAATGTCAAGCAGCTTATAGCTGAGGTGCCCTGTAAAAGTGCCTTTGAATGGTCACAGCAGATGATAGTTAACCAGAACGTATCTTTTTTTTGTGAAAGCACAAAGAATAAAAGTTGTAATCATTATGGTACCTTCTCAATTGTTCTGCGGTTTAGATGGTAAGAGTTTTGGTATAAACGATTTACTTATCTACATCCCTACATATTTACAATTCTTCTGTAGTGCAATAAAGTGGCACATACTGTTTCACCATGTATATGAAAGTTAGTAACTGCTTCATTAAAATAAGAATATAACTTACCTCGAAGAACTCTTGTCACATACAAAATAACTAACAGAAATACAATTTAAAGTGCTGTACAAATTATTCCAGGTTATCATGAGCAGAGCAATGTCAACAATTGTTCTAATTGTCCCAGATACAATATAGGACCAACAAGAATCATTATGAGCATGTTTGGAGTATGCTGATTGCTAATCAATAGAGGTAAATGTTTACACATACACAATAAAAACTAGAGCTGGGCGAGCAGCACCTAATCTTTCAATGGGGTACTTCACAACATTGAGTTCAACAATTTTAGATTGTTGCCTCTGTCCTTAGTTTGTTCATTTTTCTTTGCTGCTTTTTCCTTGTTTCTCTCCTTTCTCCCCCTTGTTTTGCTTTGGCTTGGCAAGTGTTCATCATTCTGCCATTCACACCTGTTCTAGACAGATCTTTTATTTCTTTAGTTGTCCCATCACCACTCCCTTTAGCCTTGAACTGTGAAGTTTTTTTTGCCATTTTATCTTTCCTGCCCTCTACCTGATCACAGATCTTGCCTTTTGTTCTTTATCTCACCTCCATCCCTTTCAATTGCTTAAAAATTATACATTTCTAACTTTTTCCAATGAAAGGGCATTGACCTGAAATGTTAACACTATTCCTCTCTCCATGGATGCTCCACTGACCTGCTGAGTATTTCCAATATTTTCTGCTTTTATTTCAGATTTCTGGTATCTGCAGTATTTTACCTTTGAAAAACTGAACCTTACTGTCCTCTGTTTTGGACATTCAGTAAACCCCAAAGTAACTTGTGTGGGACTAAGAAATATATTATTTTTAAAAATTGAAATCCATTATAGCCCTTCTCTTTTTTCTATGGATCACCATTATTTTAGAACTTATTCTCTTAGATTAAATTACCTGTTCTGTGAAACAACATTTAGATTCTTTTATATAGGCAGTGCCTAATGCTGAAGATCTTCAAAGTGCTTCTTCCAGCGGGCATGACTGCATCTCTGTCCTTGACTGCACTAAAGAAACCTTGCACATCATATTTGTTGGCTAACTGTTGGATCTCCTGCGTTTTCTCCACCCGTGGGTTTTTTGCTGGACCTCAGCCTTCAGCCGTCTGTAGAGCTGATTACTTGCTCTAGAGTTGGGTTACTCTTTCAGGTTCAGAAATACTTTGAGCTTGCAGCTTATCAGCTCCTGGATCTCCTGGTCATTCTCATTGAACCAGTTTTGGTGTTTTCTGGTCGAGTGACCAAGCGTCTCTCTGCAGGTGCTGATTATGGAGGCCTTGAGGGCAGACCAGGCGCTGTGGACACCCTGCCTTTGAGTCGTTCATTAAGGACAGAGGCAGCCAGCGCTTGCTGGAAGGAGCACTTCAAAGATCTTCACAGAGACTCTGTCTTCAACACGGATGTCTTCGACTCCATCCCGCAGCATGCTACCTGCCACCATCTCAGCACAACCCCAACCCGGCACGAGGTAGAAAAGGCCATTTGACAGCTAAAGATCAACAAGGCATCAGGAGTAGATGGAATCCCCGCCGAGAAACTAAAGTATGACGGAGAAGCACTATTGGCGTGAATATATGGCCTTATCTCCCTTACCTGGAAGGAGGAGAGCATGCCAGGAGATCTCAGAGACGCTGTAATCGTGACCATCTTCAAGAAAGGTGACAAGTCCGACTGCTGTAACTACAGAGGAATCTCCCTGCTATTGGCCACAGGGAAAGTCATCACAAGAATCCTCCTCAATCACCTTCTCCCTAGGGCTGAAGAGCTCCTCCTGGGTTCGCAATGTGGATTCCACCCACTAAGGGGCACAACAGACATGACATTCCCCTGCATGGCAACTGCAAGAGAAATGCAGGGAACAGCACCAACCCTTGTACATGGCCTTCTTTGACCTCACAAAAGCCATTGACACTGTCAACAGTGAGGAATTATGAAGCATCCTCCTCTGTTTCGGCTGCCCACAAAAGTTTGTCACCATCCCTTGTCTGCTCCACGATGATGTGCAAGCCGTGCTCTTGACCAGTGAATCCACCACAGACCCAATCCACATTCGGGCTGGGGTCAAGCAAGGTTGTGTCATTGCACCAACGGTCTTCTCGACCTTCTTTGCCGCAATGCTCCACGTCACCCTCGACAAGCTGCCCGCTGGAATGGAGCTAAACTACAGAACAAATGGAACCTGTTCAACATCTGCCACCTGCAGGCCAAATCCGAGGTCATCCCACCCTCTGCCATTGAGCTACAATACATAGACAATGCTTGCGTCTGAGGCTGAGCTCCAAGCCATCATCAACACCTTCACCGAGATGTACGAGAGCATGGGCCTTACACTAAACATCCATTAGACTAAAGTCTTACCAAATTGCCCCCTCCACATTGCACTGCCCCCCAGTTATCAAAATCCATGAAGAGGCCTTGGACAACGTGAACCACTTTCCAAACCTTGGGAGCCTACTGTCAACAAGGGCAGGCATCGACGACGATGTTCAACACCGCCTTCAATGTGCCAGCACAGCCTTTGACTGCCTGAGGAAGAGAGTGTTTGAAGACCAGGACCTCAAACCTGGCACCAAGCTCATGGCCTACAGAGCAGCAGTGATACCTGCCCTCCTAAATGGCTCAGAGACGTGGACCATGTACAACAGGCACCTGAAAACTCTGGAGAAGGACCACCACAAGGTCCTGCAAATCCATTGGCAGGATAGGCATACCAAAGTCAGTGTTCTCGTTCAGGCCAATATCCCCAGCATTGAAGCATTGACCATCATCAATCAGCTCCGCTGGGTGGGCCACATCATCCACATGCCTGAAGCAAAATTTCCAAAACAAGCGCTTTACTTGGAGCTTTGACACTGCAAGCGAGCTCCAGGAGGACAGAGGAAACGCTTCAAGGACACCCTCAAATCCTCCTTGATAAAGTGCAACATCCCCACCGACATCTGGGAATCCCTGGCCCAAGACCATCTGAAATGGAGGGAAAACATCCAGGCAGGAGCTGAACATTTCGAGTCTCATTGCCAAGGGTTTGTGAAGCCTAATCATTTCCATTCTGGCCAGCTTATGTCGCCAGTTGCCATTAAATGGAGCCTTTAATGTTCGGCGTGAGGGCACATGTCTGTAGAGATGCAATAAAGGCATCTTCGATTTTCTACCAGCAAGTGAAGCAGTACCTTGCCATTCCAATGATGCGTCAAAGGACTGGAGGAGAACTCAGAGAGGAGATCCTAGAGAAGAGGTAAAGGCCCTTGGCCACAGACCCATCATCAAGGGACTGAAATGGTCTGTCTGTGGCCCAGGGCCCTTCCTCTCCCGACCTCATTATACTGAAGTCCTCTTTCAGGAATTAGAGAAGAGGCCAGGAGGGGAAGGGACCAGGCCAGGGCCACAGAAAACATTGTTGAAGCAGCAAGGATTTACAAACGAGGTTGGAGGACAGGAATGGCCTTTGCCGGTGTCAGGGAGAGGGCGGTGGCCCTGTGGCCAGCCAGGGAGTTAAATTAAAATGCAGGTACTTATCTAAAAGCTCCACTCCTACAAACACTGGCAGCACACCACTCCGAAATCCAAGCAAAAGATGCAGAACACCCAGCCACTGACAACTCTCCAACTTCAAGTCCAGTAACGAGGTGCAAGATAAGGTGTATTCGACTGGGCCTATGATCTCTGTTGTCAGAACAACAGCAATCATTGGCCAGGTAGCTTCTCAGTCGGGATGGCCTACATACCTGATTGGCTCTTTTGTACAGTGACCAGCCTGAATGACATTCTACTCGGCTACTGAGTGCTGGGCTTCCTGAGGGCCTGGGCCCCAGAGATTTGGTGGGTGCCAGACTGATTGCTGTCATTTCCCAGCAATCTTGGTGCACAAACACTTCAGCTTCCATCATGATGGGATTCTTCCACGAAGCCCTTAAACATTTCATAAACCCCTTGGGGGTTTACAAACCACAGTTTGGGAACCACTGATCCATACTTAAGCCATTGTTGACATATTACATATTTTCTCATCTTTTAAAGGCTCTGCTGTTCCTCTCACTTTTAGCCTTTTTTTTGGTAAGATAATTTTGTTAACCAACTTTTAATGCAGCGCTAGATTTAGAATTTCCTTTAAACAGGAATAAACTACTGCTAATCTGATACTATGAGATTAACTTTGTAATGGGATACTGGAACACCAGCAAATAACCTGACCAAGCAACTACATTGACCCTAAACAGATGCTGATAATGGAAGGATTCAATCAGAATTGAAACCCTTCTGTGTCTGTGCTGAGTGGAGACTAATGAGTGTGAATAACTCAAGTCAAGCTTTATCAATAGAAACATGTTTTGTTAACTTTTTAAGTGTCGATATGGGCTACCTGCAGACAGGTTCTTGAGTATTTTTGATTTCAACCACTCCATCATTGGTGGCTGTATCTTCAACTGCCAAGGCCCTAAGCTGTGAACTTCCCTCCTTAAATCTCTCTGCCTCTCCTCTGCTCTTTCCTGATTTAAGATGGTCCTTGAAACCTCCATCTTTGATCAAACTTTTGGTCATCGGTTTAACATCTCCTTAGGTGTCTCAGTGTCAATTTTTTTTCATAATGTACTTATGCATCTTGGGACATTTTGTTGCATTAAAGGCACTGTGCAAATGCAAGTTGTTGTTGAGGACAAAGATGATACCAAAAAAGGTAAGAGCGGCAGTTTACATTGAAACTATGATTGCTCTTTAAGATCTCCTGAAGTAAGTCTTACTTCATGATGTGTCCCTGGAGGGTCTTCAGTTCATAATCAAGCAGCCAAGTTTATGGGCAACATCAATATTGGATTATGAATTGGAAACAGCAGTGCACACTACCTCAAAACTTCCAGAATTCTTCTGGAATGAGGTTAATGATTAATATTCGAGACAGAACATATTTCGTAGTAATTAACTTGAAAGTCTTGATTGGATGGCTGTAACCAAGATATTCAGATCCAGTATTTACAATCCAGCAGATTACCGTTGACACTTTGTACTTAATGCATTACATTCAACTGTGTAATAAAAGTTTCAGATCGAATACGGAAAATGAATAAATAGAGGTTCTGAAAACAATTATAAGACAGGCATTACACTTGTGACAACTCAGCGTTCCATCAAATATTCTCTGAGATTCAAAGATAATTTCAAAGTTCCCATTATTAGTCGGGCAAATTTCTCTCTGTGCTCTTCAAGTGAGTGGATGACCCACTTCCCAACGGTTCCAGTAAAGCTGCTGTGATGACAAAAGTCATCATTAAAAACCGTGCTGAACTCCTGGATCAGGTTCCACAGATGCATAGGAAACTGAAGAATCTGTTACTGTCAATGCCTCAAAGGGAAGTGAAATTTTCAGTATTATATAATTATGAATCTGGATATGCATAATATACCCAAAGTGGTGCTCTGTCATTTGCCATGGAATGAGTATGCCAGTACCACATGGAAATCAATGGCACAGGAAACAGAACTGACTACATTATAATAGAAGATCTGATAGTCAAACTGTCTCCACTTGAAGAATGAAGAAGGACTCCCATCAATAAGAGTTTGACAAAATATACATGTCCTGAGCCCCTTGGCCCTCCATAGCTCCGTAAGAGATACTATTGAATTTTGGCTCTGCAGATGCAGTGTAGAAGCCAAATCTTCAGTTTTTCAGCATTCTGTTGCTCTAAGTTAGTTCTTCCATCCATTGCTGTCTACATGAACTGGCTCAGCCCAAACTGAAACATGCAAAGGAAAGAGACACCAATGTCCATATTCATATAGGAACAGACTGAAGGATTTAAGGAATATCGGGGCTGAGGTCAGTTTATGTTCACAATCAAGTGTTATGATCCTTGTGGAGACCAATAACAGAAAAGAATCGAACTTCCCAAACAATCCCCACAGAAAAAAATGGACAAGATTTCACTTTTAAAACTATTACTGTAATCAAACTAAAGTTAATATAGATTAAACATGAACTAACAGGCAAACTTTATTCAGTAGAAAATATAAATTGCACGTTAAATAGTTGATACAACATAGGTAAGTCTCATGGATTTTTCAACAAATCCTCTTCGCACATACGTGGCTGTACATGTAGTCCCAAAGTGCTTCCCAGCCCTCCGGTAGAGTTCAATCCACTTTGTCACGCTGGATCCGATCCTCAAGTAGCCTCTGACAACCACTTTACTCCATTCAAGACCCAAGGACACAGTTATCACCAAAAAGGCTCACTTCTATTGAACCTTTTGCTCTCAAGTAATGACAGTCCTGATAAAGTAGCATTACCAAGTCCCCTCAATAACACTCTGGTATACTGAATGGTTGGCTCTTGTTAAAAAGACATCAAGCCCTTTCAGTGTCTGGACTGTTCACACAACTCTTTGCATTTTAGTCTTTTCAACTGGCTTCAAGCCCCTGTCCTGTTCTCTCTGTGCTAAACAGGAGATGCACTTTTAAAGCTCTACTCTCTGAAATCCAACTTCCCAATTAGCTTCCATTTCCTTAGCAATCAAAGGCATATGTTCATCTCTCAGAAGTCTGATGTTGCAGCCAGGAAAACCAATTAAGAAACTCTTCCCTCAGAAACTTGGATCTTGTTTCAGTCTCAAATATTTCAGGCTTTGAAACCATTTCACTGCACAAGGGCTACAAGAGGTTTATTCTCTTGGCCAACACCATGGCTGAATATGCTGACCCACACCTGATTGGCAGTGTTCAACAACTTGTATCTAAATAGTTGTTTGGTAGTGCAGAACTTGAGTATTGCTAAAAAAAGAGACTTTTTTTGTCAAATCTTTTTGTCTTTTACTCATCAGGACTAGCCTATTCATCATAGATAAGAACAAAAAAACTGCGGATGCTGGAAATCCAAAACAAAAACAGAATTACCTGGAAAAACTCAGCAGGTCTGGCAGCATCGGTGGAGAAGAAAAGAGTTGACGTTTCGAGTCCTCATGACCCTTCGACAGAACTTGAGTGAATCCAAGAAAGGGGTGAAATATAAGCTGGTTTAAGGTGTATGTGTGTGGCGGGGGGGGGGGGGGGGGGGGGGGGGGGGGGGTGGGGGGTGGTTTGGGTTGGGGGAGAGAAGTGGAGGGGGTTGGTGTGGTTGTAGGGACAAACAAGCAGTGATAGATAGAAGCAGATCATCAAAAGGTGTCACAGACAACAGAACAAAAGAACACATAGGTGTTAAAGTTGGTGATATTATCTAAACGAATGTGCTAATTAAGAATGGATGATAGGGCACTCAAGGTATAGCTCTAGTGGGGGTGAGGGGAGCATAAAAGATTTAAAAATATTTCAAAATAATGGAAATAGGTGGGAAAAGAAAAATCTATATAATTTATTGGAAAAAACAAAAGGAAGGGGGAAGAAACAGAAAGGGAGTGGGGATGGAGGAGGGAGCTCAAGACCTAAAGTTGTTGAATTCAATATTCAGTCCGGAAGGCTGTAAAGTGCCTAGTCGGAAGATGAGGTGTTGTTCCTCCAGTTTGCGTTGGGCTTCACTGGAACAATGCAGCAAGCCAAGGACAGACATGTGGGCAAGAGAGCAGGGTGGAGTGTTAAAATGGCAAGCAACAGGGAGGTTTGGGTCATTCTTGCAGACAGACCGCAGGTGTTCTGCAAAACGGTCGCCCATTTTACGTTTAGTCTCTCCAATGTAGAGGAGACCACATTGGGAGCAACGAATGCAGTAGAGTAAGTTGGGGGAAATGCAAGTGAAATGCTGCTTCACTTGAAAGGAGTGTTTGGGCCCTTGGCCGGTGAGGAGAGAGGAAGTGTAGGGACAGGTGTTACATCTTTTGCATGGATATGGGGTGGTGCCATAGGTGGGGGTTAAGGAGCGGGGGGTGATGGAGGAGTGGACTGGGGTGTCCTGGAGTGAATGATCCCTACGGAATGCCGATAGGGGGGGATGAAAGGAAGATGTGTTTGGTGGTGGTATCATGCTGGAGTTGGCAGAAATGGCGGAGGATGATCCTTTGAATGTGGAGGCTGGTGGGGTGATAAGTGAGGACAAGGGGGACCCTATCATGTTTCTGGGAGGGAGGAGAAGGCGTGAGGGTGGATGCGCGGGAGATAGGTCGGACACGGTTGAGGGCCCTGTCAACAACTGTGGGTGGAAAACCTCGGTTAAGGAAGAAGGAGGACATGTCAGAGGAACTGTTTTTGAATGTAGCATCATCGGAACAGATGCGACGGAGGCAAAGGAACTGAGGGAATGGGATGGAGTCCTTACAGGAAGCAGAGTGTGAGGAGCTGTAGTGGAGGTAGCTGTGGGAGTCGGTAGCTGTGTTATGGATATTGGTGGACAGTCTATTACCAGAGATTGAGACAGAGAGGTCAAGGAAAGGAAGGGAAGTGTCAGAGATGGACCACGTGAAAATGATGGAGGGGTGGAGATTGGAAGCAAAATTAATAAATTTTTCCAAGTCCTGACGAGAGCATGAAGCAGCACCGAAGTAATCATCGATGTACCAGAGAAAGAGTTGTGGAAGGGGGCCGGAGTAGGACTGGAACAAGGAATGTTCCATATACCCCATAAAGAGACAGGCATAACTGGGGCCCATGCGGGTACCCATAGCCACACCTTTTATTTGGAGGAAGTGAGAGGAGTTGAAGGAGAAATTGTTCAGTTTGAGAACAAGTTCAGCCAGATGGAGGAGAGTGGTGGTGGATGGGGATTGTTCGGGCCTCTGTTCGAGGAAGAAGCTAAGGGCCCTCAGACCATCCTGGTGGGGGATGGAGGTGTAGAGGGATTGGACGTCCATGGTGAAGAGGAAGCGGTTGGGGCCAGGGAACTGGAAATTGTTGATGTGACATAAGGTGTCAGAGGAATCACGGATGTAGGTGGGAAGGGACTGGACAAGGGGAGCGAGAAGGGAGTCAAGATAACAAGAAATGAGTTCTGTGGGGCAGGAGCAAGCTGAGATGATCGGTCTACCGGGACAGTTCTGTTTGTGGATTTTGTGTAGGGGATAGAAGCGGGCCGTGCGAGGTTGGGCGACTATCAGATTGGAAGCTGTGGGAGGAAGATCCCCAGAGGAGATGAGGTCAGTGACAGTCCTGGAAACAATGGCTTGATGTTCAGTGGTGGGGTCATGGTCCAGGGAGAGGTAGGAGGAAGTGTCTGCGAGTTGACGCTCAGCCTCCGCAAGGTAGAGGTCAGTGCGCCAGACAACAACAGCACCACCCTTGTCAGCGGGTTTGATAACAATGTCAGGGTTGGACCTGAGAGAATGGAGTGCAGTAAGTTCAGAGAGAGAGAGATTAGAATGGGTGAGAGGAGCAGAGAAATTGAGATGACTAATGTTGCGCTGACAGTTCTCAATGAAAAAATCAAGAGAAGGTAAGAATCCAGAGGGAGGAGTCCAGGTGGAGGGAGAATATTGGAGGTGGGTGAAAGGATCCATTGAACGGGGAGAGGACTCCTGCCCAAAGAAGTGAGCCCGGAGACGAAGACAGCAGAAGAGTTCAGCATCATGCCGAGCCCGAAATTCATTGAGTTGAGGGCGTAAGGGTATGAAACTAAGTCCTTTGCTGAGCACTGCACGTTCAGCATCGGAGAGGGGAAGTTCAGGGGGTATAGTGAATACATGGCTGGGGCTGGGATTGGAAGATGGAGTGGGGACTGAGGGACAGGCAGGGGTGGAGGGTCCTAGATGGGTGTTGGTGTCGATGAGTTGTTGGAGCTTGCGTTCCTTAGCACTTGAGAGAAAGAGAAAAAGTTTCTTGTTGAGGCGTCGGATGAGCCGAAGAATAAAATGAAACTGGGGGCACGCGCGGCTTTGAAAACGGGTACGGCGGTGCTGCTGGAGGGAGAGGTCGAGTGTGTTCATATGGCGGCGCATGGCACTGAGTGTGGATCTCAGAATGTGACGGGAACAGCAGTCCGAGAAACGTTTTATGTCCCGGAGATACCTGTAATCCTGGGTGGGTTCGAAACATGAGGGGTGGAATTTCAGTTGAAATCCACGTGGGGTAAGTTGGAGACGGAGACAGTCACTGAAAAAGGAGATATGGCTGTGAAAGCAGGTTTTAAACCCACTTTCACAGCCATATCTCCTTTCTCAGTGACTGTCTCCGTCTCCGACTTACCCCACGTGGATTTCAACTGAAATTCCACCCCTCATGTTTCGAATCCACCCAGGATTACAGGTATCTCCGGGACATAAAACGTTTCTCGGACTGCTGTTCCCGTCACATTCTGAGATCCACACTCAGTGCCATGCGCCGCCATATGAACACACTCGACCTCTCCCTCCAGCAGCACCGCCGTACCCTTTTTCAAAGCTGCGCGTGCACCCAGTTTCATTTTATTCTTCGTCTCATCCGACGCCTCAACAAGAAACTTCTTCTCTTTCTCTCAAGTGCTAAGGAATGCAAGCTCCAACAACTCATCGACACCAACACCCATCTAGGACCCTCCACCCCTGCCTGTCCCTCAGTCCCCACTCCATCTTCGAATCCCAACCCCAGCCGTGTATTCACTATACCCCCAGACCTTCCCCTCTCCGATGCTGAACGTTCAGTGCTCAGCAAAGGACTTAGTTTCATACCCTTACGCCCTCACCTCAATGAATTTCGGGCTCGGCATGATGCTGAACTCTCCTTCTGCCGTTTTTGTCTCCGGGCTCACTTCTTTGGGCAGGAGTCCTCTTCCCGTTCAACGGATCCTTTCACCCACCTCCAATATTCTCCCTCCACCTGGACTCCTCCCTCTGGATTCTTACCTTCTCTTGATCTTTTCATTGAGAACTGTCGGCGCAACATTAGTTGTCTCAATTTCTCTGCTCCTCTCACCCATTCTAATCTCTCTCTCTCTGAACTTACTGCACTCCATTCTCTCAGGTCCAACCCTGACATTGTCATCAAACCCGCTGACAAGGGTGGTGCTGTTGTTGTCTGGCGCACTGATCTCTACCTCGCGGAGGCTGAGCGTCAACTCGCAGACACTTCCTCCTACCTCTCCCTGGACCATGACCCCACCACTGAACATCAAGCCATTGTTTCCAGGACTGTCACTGACCTCATCTCCTCTGGGGATCTTCCTCCCACAGCTTCCAATCTGATAGTCGCCCAACCTCGGACGGCCCACTTCTACCTCCTACACAAAATCCACAAACAGAACTGTCCCGGTAGACCGATCGTCTCAGCTTGCTCCTGCCCCAAAGAACTCATTTCTCATTATCTTGACTCCCTTCTCTCTCCCCTTGTCCAGTCCCTTCCCACCTACATCCGTGATTCCTCTGACACCTTACGTCACATCAACAATTTCCAGTTCCCTGGCCCCAACCGCTTCCTCTTCACCATGGACGTCCAATCCCTCTACACCTCCATCCCCCACCAGGATGGTCTGAGGGCCCTTAGCTTCCTCCTCGAACAAAGGCCCGAACAATCCCCATCCACCACTACTCTCCTCCGTCTGGCTGAACTTGTTCTCACACTGAACAATTCCTTCAACTCCTCTCACTTCCTCCAAATAATAGGTATGGCTATGGGTACCCGCATGGGCTCCAGCTATGCCTGTCTCTTTATGTGGTATGTGGAACATTCCTTGTTCCAGTCCTACACTGGCCCCCTTCCACAACTCTTTCTCTGGTACATCGATGATTACTTTGGTGCTGCTTCATGCTCTCATCAGGACTTGGAAAAATTTATTAATTTTGCTTCCAATCTCCACCCCTCCATCATTTTCATGTGGTCCATCTCTGACACTTCCCTTCCTTTCCTTGACCTCTCTGTCTCAATCTCTGGTGATAGACTGTCCACCAATATCCATTACACACCTACCGACTCCCACAGCTACCTCGACTACAGCTCCTCACACCCAGCTTCCTGTAAGGACTCCATCCCATTCTCTCAGTTCCTTTGCCTCCGTCGCAACTGTTCCGATGATGCTACCTTCAAAAACAGTTCCTCTGACGTCTCCTCCTTCTTCCTTAACCGAGGTTTTCCACCCACGGTTGTTGACAGGGCCCTCAACCGTGTCCGGCCAATCTCCCGTGCATCCGCCCTCACGCTTTCTCCTCCCTCCCAGAAACATGATAGGGTCCCCCTTGTCCTCACTTATCACCCCACCAGCCTCCACATTCAAAGGATCATCCTCCGCCATTTCCGCCAACTCCAGCATGATACCACCACCAAACACATCTTCCCTTCACACCCCCGGCGGCATTCCGTAGGGATTGTTCCTTCCTGGACACCCTGGTCCACTCCTCCATCACCCCCTACTCCTCAACCCCCACCTATGGCACCTCCCACGCCCACACAAAAGATGTAACACCTGTCCCTTCACTTCCTCTCTCCTCACCGGCCAAGGGCCCAAACACTCCTTTCAAGTGAAGCATCATTTCACTTGCATTTCCCCCAACTTACTCTACTGCATTCGTTGCTCCCAATGTGGTCTCCTCTACATTGGAGAGACTAAACGTAAACTGGGCGACCGTTTTGCAGAACACCTGCGGTCTGTCCGCAAGAATGACCCAAACCTCCTTGTTGCTTGCCATTTTAACACTCCACCCTGCTCTCTTGCCCACATGTCTGTCCTTGGCTTGCTGCATTGTTCCAGTGAAGCCCAACGCAAACTGGAGGAACAACACCTCATCTTCCGACTAGGCACTTTACAGCCTTCCGGACTGAATATTGAATTCAACAACTTTAGGTCTTGAGCTCCCTCCTCCATCCCCACTCCCTTTCTGTTTCTTCCCCCTTCCTTTTGTTTTTTCCAATAAATTATATAGATTTTCCTTTTCCCACCTGTTTCCATTATATATAAAAAAAAAACCCCACTAGAGCTATACCTTGAGTGCCCTATCATCCATTCTTAATTAGCACATTCGTTTAGATAATATCACCAACTTTAACACCTATGTGTTCTTTTGTTCTGTTGTCTGTGACACCTTTTGATGATCTGCTTCTATCTATCACTGCTTGTTTGTCCCTACAACCACACCAACCCCCTCCACTTCTCTCCCCCCACCCAAACCGCGCCCGCCCCCCCACACATCTTAAACCAGCTTATATTTCACCCTTTTCTTGGATTCACTCAAGTTCTGTTGAAGGGTCATGAGGACTTGAAACGTCAACTCTTTTCTTCTCCGCCAATGCTGCCAGACCTGCCGAGTTTTTCCAGGTAATTCTGTTTTTGTTCTAGCCTATTCATCAATGTTCCACTTAAGGAAGCCACAGATATTTGTGCTGCAGCACTATATCATGGTGATCTAGACCTGCCACCATTCTGTGGATCAGTACTCAATGAACTCATGAACTCGACAACTCGCGCAGTTGAGTTCAACTTTAATGACACCATGTATGCCCAAATAGATGGTGTTGCCATGGGATCCCCTCTAGGCCCAGCTCTTGCAAACATCTTTGTTGGGTTCATTGAGAAACGTATATTCGATGGAATGACACCTAACTTCCTACCCCTTGCATATTTCCAATATGTGGATGATACGTTTGCTATATTTAAATCCACAGTTGCATGTAATAATTTCTTTGCTTACCTTAATGGGCTCTATCTTGTGCCCAAATTCACCTTTGAAATGAACAGTCAAATGAACTCCCTTCCTTTGACGTACTAGTTAAGAAATTTGCCAGGGGTTTCTCTATCATGTTCTACTGCAAGCCTACCTTCATTGGTCAATACACGGGTTGGGACTCTTACAGTTCCAATCGCTGTAAGATTGGCTTTATCAGCAACCTCATAAATAGAGACCAAGCTATTTGCTCATCATGCAAGTTTGATGCTGAAACAGGGCACCTCAAAGACATTCTGCGGGATAATGGCTTCCCTAATCAGATAATTTCACACTGTGTATCGCACAAACTCATGAACGGGTCCAAGGCCATCACTTACGGTCCCAAAAAGTGCCCAGTCTATCTCAGATTACCCTGTAAGGGCAACATATCTCAGAAATTTAAGCAACAGGTGAAGCTAGCTGTTTCATGCTTCTATTTTGCAGTAGCAACACGAGTGGTATTTGCCACTAACAGGATGCTGCCGTCAAGCCAAAAAGACATCCTGTGTATTATACAAATGAATAATGTGGTATGTGAATTTCAGTGCTAGTGTGATGCTGGGTATGTAGGCCATATGTCTCAAAGACTGGCAGATCATATCAAACAGAATGTCCCTTCCACTGTTCACAATAGGCAAGGTACAGACCGAAACCAAACAGCCGGGCTTGCAAAACTCAAAACACAGTGTCCAACATTAGATGTGATTCCGTGATTGGGCAACATTTGCTAAATAATCCTCAGTGTACTCAGAATTATGCTGACCAGCAATTTAAGATTGTCAGTTGGGCTTGCAGTGTAGTGCATTTATATGCACTGGAAGCTACATATATTAATGCACAGGGCCCTGTTCTTTGCAGACAGAAAGAACATGTACACACATTACGCCTGTTGTAGCTAAAAAAAAAAGTCAAGATAGCTATTTGCTGGTTAAGTCCCCAGGGCAATGCCTTGACCAATCAGAGTCAAGCTTCCTGGTTTAAATTTTAAAAAAATTGCCAGTTAACTGCCAGTCATCATCAACTGGTGCATTCCCCATGGCAATACCTCTACCAATTAGAGTCCACTTTCCAACCAATCAGCGCTCTCTTCCCAAAGAGCATAAGTATTTTTTTCCCTTGACATTGGTATTTTCTTGCGAATTGTCCAGGTGAGTGCAAAATGAAAAGCTTCAACAAAAAATGTATCTTTTTCATCAATACTCAGCTTGCATCTGTTACCCTTAACTCATAACCCAGTCATCAACTAACTAGTGTTGTGTTGTTGACAGAACTTTTATGAGATCCAATGTCTCAAACTCACAGCTTCCAAACAAGTTGGTGAATATCTTGATCATGTTCCTGATTTCTAATTCTCTGGGTACCTAGTTGCTGTACATTAACAAACATGGAGATGAATAGTCCTCTCATGATTAAGGTGATGTATAAGTTGAGATTATCAGACCTTTTGTTATTGAGTTATCATGTTTTAGCCTACCTTTGAGACAGAAACCAACCAATTACATGCAGTACCAATGGGTTTCTCACCTTCCCAGAGTGACTGGGAGTCTCCTTGAATGGGGCTTGGATCTCCTGGACGATTCTGTCCCTAACTTCGTGACCCTCCTCTTATTGCTGCAGAGTCACGGGAACAATTGTGATTTGGGGGGTTGAGTGGACCACGGGGGTTTGAGAGCCCGAACTGGGGATCTCGAAAGAATAGAGGCCGGGGGAGAGAGGGAGATAGGAATAAGGGATAAGTGAATGAAGGTAGAACAAAACTGAATACTTGTCAGGAGCTGAGGCAGGAGGTAGAACAACACAGAGTCTCTATACAATTATCTAATTTATGGGTTAGAATGGCTCTGGTTTCAGGTATTGACTTTTTGTTTGCCCTTGTTGGAGACTGCTTGACATAGGTTTTCATCAGAATTTATAAAAATGAACATAAATGTATCAGTTCCAAGCAAATTCCCAAATACAAACCATGCGCAGGGCCCATCCAACCAATTACCATCTTGAAAATAACATCAATTCTGAAGAAGGGTCATATGGACTCAAAATGTTAACTCCATTTCTCTTTCCACAGCTGCTGCTGGACCTGCGGAGTTTTTCCAGCATTTTCTGTTTTTGGGATTCAGATTTCCAACATCCATAGTATTTTGCTGTTCACTTTCCTTTTACTATTAACTTAATAGGGGAACATCTAAAATAGCAAAAGTAGATGATCTTGTCCTTATCACATTGTTGATTGTGGGAACTTGCTGTGCACAATTTGGCTGTCACATTCCCCACATTACGATAGTGATGACTGTGTAAGAATACTTCATTGGCTGTAAAGCGCTCTGAAATGTCTGGTAGCCTTTTTCTCCCCATTTCACCATTCCATTTTTTTAAATTAAAAGATTCCATGGTTTTTGTCTCACCACTGATCCTGGAAATGTATTTTATTTATTGTGCATTGTGTAAAGAGCCAGCCATATAAATAGCATGGCTACTAAAGAAGGCCAGGGTATTCTGCATAGACCAGAAAACCTCACGACACCTTAAACTTCCACCATATAAAGAGGCAAGCCAGTGAGTTGGAATGCTCTCCATTTGCCAGGATGGGTGCAGATACAACAACACTCAAGCAGGACCTCCCAAACCCACAACGTCCACCATGTAGGGCAGTGGCAGCAAGTGCATGGAAATCCATCACTTCCAAGTTCCAATCCAAGTCCCGCACTATCCTAAGTTGGACATGTATTGTTGTTCATTCATTGTTCTTATGTCAAAATTCTGGAATTCCTACCTACCTGCAATGTGGGAGCATTTTCACCATCCAGATTACAGTGGGTCAGGTGAAAGGCCCACCACCACATTCTCAAGGGCAACAAAGAATGGGTAATAAATGCCAGCCTTAAAAAGATGCCCACATCTCAATAATTAAAACAAAATGACATTAGTTCTAAATTTGAATCCCCTTTTTCCTGCTCTTGTGGTTTAAAGTAATATTCCAGATTAGTCTTCTATAAAGAGAATATCATTTTTCCTAATATTACTATGGGATACTGTGAAGAAGGCTTGTGAAGGCTGCGCGTATGTGTTTGTGTGTGTATGATTCATTTAATTAAGCTGAAGACAGTCAGACTGCAAGGTTTATATCATCAAAGGGAACAGTATAAAAGCAGGCATTTTGAATTAGAGATGGACAAGCTAAAATGAGTTCCCAGTAGATACAGTATTAATGGGAATTTGCATCAGGAGATAAGTGAGGAGTGAATTCATAGCTGTTGAATTTCAAAGAGGCATAACAGGAAGTTTTACAACTGACAAAGTTCATAAATAAGTTCATAAGGCAAAGTTATTAAGTTTATTTTACCCTAAAGTGCTGGCTATAATGACAACATGAAAGATTTCTATATTCTGGGAAAGGTAACTTCCAAAGAAAGTTTAAAACAATGGGTTTAGAGATAAAAGGGGAGAAAATATATTTAAGGGAAGTTTGAAAGCTGTATCAGGTGAGTGGCTGTGTGAAATCTTGAAAGAAGGGCTGTGTGAAAACAGACCTGTGAAAAGTAGTCTCTAGCCACCGCAGAGAAGTGCTTGCTTGTTTCAGAAAGTAAGACTTTGTTACAAACCTTGGATTTCCATTGCCAAGTGGGAGGAAGAGGGAAGGCATGTGAAGTACCTCCCTTATAGCAACAGTGGGTGTCTTGTGGTAATATTACAAGAAGTTATATAGATTAAGAAACTATTTGAACTATTGCCTGAAAAGGGTGTTTATTTGGGACTCTAGCTAAGTAAAAATATTTTGGGAAATGTTGTAAGACTAAATGTAACTTGTTAGAATCATATGTCTCAAGATTGAAGTTTGTTTTTACAAAACGGAAGGAGCTTACCATGACCTGGTTATCTGGATGCTAACCTCGGATTTTTTTTTAAAGTTCACCTTGGAACTGTAAACAAGCAGGCCTCTTCCAAGAAATCACCTGAATTATGTGGTACTTGAGAAGGAGTTATTTGTTGAGATGCAAAGCAGTTTAATTAATGAAAAGCTAGAAGGCAAAAAGGCAATCACATGGCAGAGGAAATAACTTTAAGTTGTGAACTTAAACAAAAATAGTTGGAAAAACTCAGCAGGTCTGACAACATCTGTGGAAAGGAAGACAGAGTTAATGTTTCGAGTCCATACGACTCTTCATCAGAACTAGAGAGGGATAAGAAATGTGGTGAAATATAAGCTGTTTGAGGGGGATGGAACAGGTGGAGCTGGATAGAGATCCAGTGATAGGTGGAGGCAAAGGAGAGATTGCCAAAGGTGTCATAAACAAAAGGATAAAGAGGAGTTGTCGGTAGTGATATTAGCTAAAGGATGTGCTAATGGTGACATTAAGGGTAGAAAGCAGGATGAGCAAGTGACAGATGGCCCTAATTGAGGGGTGGGGGGAAAGGATCGAAATAGGCTAAAAGGTGGAGATAAAACAATGGATGGAAATAAATTTAAAAAAATAATGAGATAGGTGGGAAAAGAAAAAAATATATAATAATTATTAGTAAAAAGGGGATCAAAATGGGGTGAGGATGGAGGAGAGAGTTCATGCTCTGAAGTTGTTGAACTCAACGATAAAAGCAAAAAACTGCGGATGCTGGAAATCCAAAACAAAAATAAAAATAAAAACACCTGGAAAATCTCAGCAGGTCTGATAGCATCTGCGGAGAGGAACACACTTAATGTTTCGAGTCCGTATGACTCTTCAACAGAACTAAGGAAAAATAGAAAAGAGGTGAAATATAAGCTGGTTTAAGGGGAGGGTGGGACAAGTAGAGCTGGATAGAGGGCCAGTGATAGGTGGAGATTGCCAAAAGATGTCATCGACAAAAGGACAAAGAGGTGTTGAAGGTGGTAATATTATCTAAGGAATGTGCTAATAGGTGACATTAAGGGTAGAAAGCAGGACAAGCAAGGTACAGATAGCCCTAGTGTGGGTGGGGTGGGGCGAAGGGATTGAAATAGGCTAAATGGTAGAGATAAAACAATGGATGGAAATACATTTAAAAATAATGGAAATAGGTGGGAAAAGAAAAATTGATATAAATTATTGGAAAAAAGGGGGATCGGAAAGGGGGTGGGGATGGAGGAGAGAGTTCATGATCTAAAATTATTGAACTCAATATTCAGTCCAGAAGACCGTAAAGTGCCTAGTCAGAAGATGAAGTGCTGTTCCTCCAGTTTGCGTTGAGCTTCACTGGAACAATGCAGCAGGCAAAGAACAGACATGTGGGCATGAGAGCAAGGTGGAGTGTTGAAATGGCAAGCGACAGGGAGGTCTGGGTCCGCAAGCATGACCCAGACCTCCCTGTCGCTTGCCATTTCAACACTCCACCGCAAGCATGACCCAGACCTCCCTGTCGCTTGCCATTTCAACATTCCACCACAAGCATGACCCAGACCTCTCTGTCGCTTGCCATTTCAACACTCCACCCTGCTCTCATGCCCACATGTCCGTCCTTGGCCTGCTGCTATGTTCCAGTGAAGCTCAACGCAAACTGGAGGAACAGCACTTCCGACTAGGCACTTTTACAGCCTTCTGGACTGAATATTGAGTTCGACGGTTTTAGATCATGAACTCTCTCCTCCAACTCCACCCCCTTTCCGATCCACCTTTTTTCCAATAATTTATATAGATTTTTCTTTTCCCACCTATTTCCATTATTTTTAAATATATTTCCATCCATTGTTTTATCTCTACCTTTTAGCCTATTTCGATCCCTTCTGCCCATCCCACCCCACCCCCACTGGTGCTATCTGTATCTTGCTCATCCTGCCTTCTACCTTAATGTCACCTATTAGCACATTCCTTAGATAATATCACCACCTTCAACAACTCTTTGTCCTTTTATCTATGACATCTTTTGGCTATTTCCACCTATCACTGGCCGTCTATTCAGCTCTATGTGTCCCAACCCTCCTTAAACCAGCTTATATTTCACCTCTTTTTTATTTTTCCTTAGTTCTGTTGAAGAGTCATACGGACTCGAAATGTTAACTGTGTTCCTCTCCGCAGATGCTGTCAGACCTGCTGAGTTTTTCCAGGTATTTTTATTGAACTCAATGTTGAGTCCGGAAGACTGTAAAGTGCCTAATTGGAAGATGTTCCAGTGAAGCTCAACGCCAACTGGAGGAACAGCACTTCATCTACCGATTATGCACTTTACAGGCTTCCGGACTCAACATTGAGTTCAACAACTTCAGATTATGAACTCTCTCCTCCATCCTGACCCTTTTTTTGTTCCCCTTTTTTCTAATAATTATTATATATTTTTATATATATATATTTCTTTTCCCACCTGTTTCTATTATTATTTTTAAAATGTATTTCCATCCATTGTTTTATCTCCATCTTTTAGCCTATTTCGATCCCATCCCCCCCCACCCTATCCCCACCCCCACTAGGGCTATCTGTCACTTGCTCATCCTTTCTACCCTGAACGTCACCATTAGCACATTCCTTAGCTAATATCACCACTGTCAACACCCCGTCGTCCTTTTGTTTATGACACCTTTGGCAATCTCTCCTTTGCCTCCACCTATCATTGGCTATCTATCCAGCTCCACCTGTTCCACCCCCGTCAAACAGCTTATATTTCACCACATTTCTTATTCCTCTTTAATTCTGATGAAGAGTCATACCGATTCGAAACTCTGTCTTCCTTTCCACAGGTGCTGTCAGACCTGCTGAGTTTTTCCAGCAATTTTTGTTTCAGATATCCAGCATCCTCAGTATTTTGCTTTTATCTTAGTGAGTAACTGTAATCTTGTGCGTTCAAGTTTTCTTTTGTTAATAATTGTTTTAATTTAATATTTAAAGTCTCCAAAAGTGGTAGTAGAATCTTTACTCCTGACTTCAATGCACATACCTTCTCATAATAAAAATACAAATTGCTCATGGTTGTGATAGCATAGCCAAGTTTCCCTTTGAGATTTGGTCAGCCGGTCAGTTACCACCTGCCATATCAATAACACTTCTTCATTCTATACCCCACTCCCCGCTACTCTCCCCTCCATCTTCCTCTCCCCCAATGCAACGCCACACCGCTCCCCCTCCCCCCCCTCGTCTCCCGGGTAACCGACACCAGGCAACGCCGGCTCTCCCATCTTAATCACCTGCTAGGTGTGTAGTATTTCTCTGGACAACTATTCAGCAGAGCTCAGTCGCTTTGTGAGGTAGAATTTTATTTTTTTAAACATATCACTATTCGCTCCGTGTGAAGGAGCCAATAGGAGTGTGTGTTGTCGTTGGGGACGGAATACTTCCATGTCTCCCGTCTCTTCGCACCCCCTCCCCCCAGCGCTGACAGTGGTGCTGCCCGCCGGCCCGGCTGGCGGTTGGTAAGATGGCGGAAGAACGGTCCAGGACCGGGATCGTGTCCGGTTGGAGCGCTCGGACAAGCTGGGTGATTCCTCCTCACTCTCGCCGCTTTGCGGGGCTGGTGGACGAGCCGGAGGGGTGTCAGCTGCTGCTCAGGATTCTGGAGGGGCTGCCCTTGAAAGCGGTAAGGATAGGGCAGAGACCCTGGGAGGAGCAGCACAGACACAGTGGGCCGAGTGGTCTCATCCAGTGCTGTGAAGTCTATGGGAGGGATTAGGGGAAGCAACAGTGCAGAGTTACCACCTTCTGCTTAAATCAAAAATCAAATGGAGAGCAGGACATGGTGCAGGATGCTACCAGACCGACTGAATTGGACAGCATGTTTTTGAATGGGGGTGTCTGCTATCTTTTAGTCTTGATGCTTGATTTTGAGGATTGTCACATGTTTGATATGTCCAGAAGAAATCCAGTTCTCGTTTTGATTTAGTCTTCAATAATGTAACTGCTATGTTCAGTATTTTTTTCCTTCAAAATTTGTTAGCTTCCGTTTTCACACAACTTAGGCCATGAAAAATATATAAAATAATAATTAACAACAAACTTTGACATCTGTTGCAAAAGCTATAGATTATTCAGCAATGTTGTTTGAATCTGGGAAATTTTCAAGTTACTTTGTCTCATTCATTTATCTGATGTTTCTGCCATGTGTTTTCTGGTAAATTCTTACCTAGCTGGGGCTAGAATCCAAATCTCCTGGTACCTTGTTTAAATCTTCATGTAACTCAGGATGGCAAGTGCACATTGTCAATAAAACCAGAGTTAATGGATGATAATTGGGAGTGCTGACCTTGTTTGACTTTCCCTTCTGTAGCCTAAGAGTCTTCTTAAGTCCTCTACCCAAACGCAGGTCCTTGTTGATTATTTGCTGAGCCATGATGAAGTGTTGTGATTTTTTTACTGTGGGTCGGGCAAGGAAGCAGGCCCTGACTCCACCTCAGCTGGAATGAGATTGAACCCCTTGCTGTTGTTGTTAAACTGAAGCACAGGCTAGCCTTCTAGCCAATTAGCTAACCGGCCCCTGAGTCTAAAAATGCTGAGGCAGATTGTGGCTTCCCTACTGCCTATTAACTTGGCTCTGATAATAACATAGACTGTTTCTGGTACTATGACTTGGTACTATGACTCTACTTGCTAGGTTGTCTAGAACGTTGTACTACAGGGTGAATTCACCAATAGTGGGAAATCTGTATGGCCCAGATCTGTATGGTCAGAGGGAAGCAAACGACCCTAGCTGTTCATTACAATTACACTTTTCCACAGACTTTCTGTGGGTTTTTGCAGTGGAATTTGTGGTTACTAGAGAGCCAACATAGGGGTGCAGCCTGTACAGGAAATCTGGGAATTGCGTGAATAAGCAATGGTATGTCTGCTCAATCAATTAGATTGAAGAATCTTCGATGAACCATGGAAAGTTCAGAAATGTCAGTTAAAGTAGTTAATTCAATGTCAAAGCATATACAAAGGTGAGGGGGGGGGGGGAAGTGATTGCATATGTGAGGGAGACAAAATAAACAAAAAAAGTAAACATTTTTAATTTTTGAAAGTCTCCAATATTCATCTGGAGGAATGAAACTTCACACTGGTAAAAGTTTATTTTCCGTGCCAGAGAGGTTGTTTGGCAGGGATTAAAACTTATCATACTGTTAAAAATGTAGTTGTACTTGATTTGAGAAGTCCTATCTTTCTCTGGGCATCTCGTAGGTAAATACGGCAACTTTGTGAGCTTCATGTATTTAAATGTCAAATCTCTCATCGAGGTACTGGTATTGTGCAGTGTTTGGAGGAGCAGGGAAACTTGGATAGCAACTTTCTGATTTCCACGCATAACTGTGCACGTCTGAATGGCAGAAGTTTACTCCTTATTTTTACTGCAAAATCCAGGCTGTGCGTGCAGTTACTGTTCTTTTTATAGCAGTTGCCTATGCAGTTATTACTAAAGCAAACTGGTAACTTGTTTATCCACCCGGATATCAGAGACCACGTCGGAGTGTGAAGGGACACTTGGGCAGCTATCTATTTGCCAAGTCTAAAGTTAGACAGAGCATGCCTTGAAAAATTGTGAGACTTACATCACTGATTGAAAGATGGAACCAAAACCTGAATTTGCTCAGTAATTAACATTACGGGGAGATGGTGGCATGGTGGTAATGTCACTGAACTAGTAATCCAGAGGCCCAGCCTAATACTCTGGGGACAGCTGGTGGAATTTGAATTCAATTAACAAAATCTAGAATCTAAGGATACTCCTCAGTAGTGGTGACCATGGTAACTATCATTGATTGTTGTAAAGACCCATCTGCTTCATTTATGTCCTTCAGGGGAGGAAATCTGCCATTTTTACTCTGGTCTGGTCTACATGAGTCCAATGTGGTTGATTCTTAACTGTCCTTTGAAATATTCAGTTCAAGGGCAATTAGGGATAGGCAACAAATGCAGGCTTTGCCAGCTACACCCACATCCTATGAAAGAATAAAGAAAAAAATCTGTGTCATGAAATACAGATGTAAATTGATTTTTTTGAAAACAGGCGATCATATAGTCTGATATATCACAGAAGGATGCATTGAGCCCATGTTCCTGAATTGACTCTTTTGGAGAGTTATCTAAACCCATTCCCCTGCTCTTTCCCCAAAACTATTCCCTGTTAAAAATTCTTATGTAGCTGTCTTAAAAAAAATACTTACTACCCTGACCTGAAGTAGGACTAGTGGCAACACTTTGCCATGTTGAAAGCCAAATAACAGCAGGAGAGGGGCTTAGGATCATGGTTTGAGTTCTGATGTTTGCTGTTCTGGGGTTGAGGCAAAGCAGAGGTACTGCAGATATTTGTATTGCAGTCAGTTTGGGAGTGTTTGATTTTGGCACTGGATGTGTGAAGTAGGAAAATATTTCATTTTGGAGTGCTAGTGCCCTTTGCTTTGGCACGCACAATAATTACCCAAAACAGCTTGGTGCACATCATTCTTAAAATAAGCCAAATATGTTCCTTATTTAGAATTAAAGTGAATGAGTTTCACTGTTACTGTACGATATTTGGCAGGATTTGGTGGGTTTATGCAAATAGCTTTCAGTGGTAAAACTATTGATTTGAATTGGCTGTAGAAATGTCTTCATGTGTGCTTGGACATGCATTTCAGAGGAGCATTTGATATGACAGTAATGTGAGGAATGACAGCGCTGTGGAGGTGTTTTTGAAACAAAATTTAGTTCTTTATGTTCTGCTATTTGATCTGTAGAGGTGTTACAAAAGGACCCTCCAGTTTATTAACACCACCTTAATATTAAAGTGTTTAATTTTGATTTTGTATTTACACATTGGCAACAAAAAATGTTTGGTAACATTGTTTTCTCAAAGTGAAGAGAAACAGAAGACAAGTAATTATTTACAAAAATTAAGGTCATATTCTTGCATATGAATTTCTGGGGGACTTCAATGATGCAGTTCAGCTGGAAGCACTGGATATTCTGATAAATGTCACAGGGTAATAATCAATTTGGAAACTTATTGGACTGTGCAAATTTATTATTTCAGTGAGCCACTTTGCTTTGTGCCTAATGCAGGTTAATCTTGTGGCATACTGCCAGTAGGAGAGATGGTAAAGGAGGGGAATTCAGATGAGAAGCAGAGATGGCAATACCTTGGCACATTTTTTTGTTGGTTCAGATCGGTTTATAAAATTCAAGGTGTCACACTCCTAGTTTCAGAGAGGTAAGTATATAGGTGAATCCTCATCTCAAAATATTCTAGAAGTTCTGAAATTGAAAAAAATGCGACAAAATTATAGGAAACATTACAACAGTGACCAACTTCAAAGGTACTTCATTGACTGTAAAGAGCTTTGTGACATCCTGGAGTCGTGAAAGACCCTTTATAAATTCAAGTTTTTGCTTTCTTTCTTCTTTACTTCAAAACTAAAGTGGCAAGGAAGAAAGTTGACTTTAATTACCAAAGGTCCAAGGCATACTGAAGAGGATGTGATTTTAATAATGAAAAACTTGACCTGAAGAAATGATAGTTAAGCTACTCAAAATACTTCAGCAAGGACAAAATTCATTACCAATGTGGTAAGTTTTAAAGAGTTACTTTTTTCACCTCTTGTACAATAAAAATAGTTGGAAATTATTGCATTTGTATGTGTATGTTAGTTTGCAAAAGCTTTACAAAGTCACTAGTGTATGCAGAAATTCTTTTATTCATGAATATTCTGCTGATACACTTGACTTGCATGTTATGCTCTGCTTGTTTAGCATCTTGCAGGATTTTTCTCCTTTTCCAATGGCCTTTTGTCACAAATTCTACAATATTTTTATCTGCAGAGTGAAGTAATGCTTATCCAGCTCTGTTGCATCCATCCACAAAACGTTAGTCATCTCAGAAGACAACAAAAAGATGTTTGAGAGAAGAATTTGTCGAAGAGGAATAAAACCAACAACACTCACCAAACATTTACTAGTCAGGAAGGGAAATCTGCAGCCTGCTGCTGAGCAGTGAGAAGACCCATTTCTGTTGTGTGACCATGTACAGGGCCTGTCAAAGTTACAACTATGGGAGGGTCTCCAAAAACACATCATCCGCATAAAGCAGGTGACTCCTGTGTATATGCAGGAAAGTACTGTGACATTTCAAAGATGTGTAGATGATGGTTCATGCTGCTTGATGGAGACCACTGAACAATGTCAGTAGAAGTGTAAACCTGAAACGTTCTTGTGGAGACTGATCTGGTTAAGTTGCATAATATTATTCACTTAGGCCACAAATTTGGTGGAACATATTGTCTAGAAAGGGCTAATCTATTTTTCCAAACCCTGTGAAACGAATTACTCTCATCACTTGAAAATATTGCTGTTCAGCATTCCCTTGAACCCTTTGAAGGCTTCTCTGCTCGGACTGTGTGTCCAGCATCTGTCTTTTTACTGTGGTCCTTGATCTAGACTATGGCCTGTATAAAATCCTACCAAATCTCAGCAGCCGGTTTGTAAATCTGCAAATGGAAATGAGTAACCAAGTTTCGCTACTGAGATCATTCATGTCTTTCATAAACATTCAGCAGATAGTGAGTTTATCTTGTTGTATTGTCTTGGAGGAACATTTATCTATTCATACTTGTCTAAAACATTTCAAAAGTATTTTTGAAGATTGTAACAGAAAGATGTTGACTTACCTAAAAAATGAAATTGATATTTCTGAAGTAAAATATTTACTTTTCTCTTATGTCTCCTATGTCATCTTTTGCCTCTCCATTGACAATCTTTTGTACCCATTATAGAGTGGTTTCTGAAACATGCTGATGTTCACTAGCTGAAAGGAATTAATGCTTCCTGGACTTTTCAGCCACATGTTCCAGCTGAAATTGAGAATGTTCATATGGAAAGTATCGAGATTTAATTACAATAGCCAAGTACAATCCCTTAAACTTATTCATTTATCTTCAGCCTAGATTGATCATATACTGTGTATATGCAGGAAAGTACTGTGACATAATGCAATGCAATCTGCTTAATATTCACATATTCCGAATGGTATCCACACTGATGTTGAGCATTTTGTCCCTATTTTTATGGAGAAATTGCTTATTGTTGAGCAAGTTCCTCTGGCACTAGTGGACTTTCAAAATTTCACTCAAATGATTTTTTCACAGGTGAGCCTAAATATTTTTGGTCAACAGACTGTTCTGCCTTGGAGGCCATCACATTTGAGTTGGATTCTTTCTTGCCAGACATTTGTACCAGCGTACTTTCTATTGGATATATCTGAAAGTAACTAGAAAAACAAACCTAGTTGATTATTGTCCCCTCCTGTCTCCCTAGCCCGTGGGTGCTTAGACCAATAGTGGTAACCCGGTTGAGATAAGATAAAAGATCACAGACTTTTGAATTGAACCTGGCACCTCTGTCTGTATAGCTTAGGTGTCTGTTAAACTTTTTTTTTCTGATTTTTAGAAAAAGTTAATTTCTAACATGGAGTTTATCCACTGTTGTAGATTAATATTAGGTATGAATGTGATGTATGGCATACTACTTAGAATTTGCAGAATGCCGATAGCCAGTGGTATCTTGACCATTGGACCAAAATGGTAGTGAAGATTTATGGCTGTGCAAATTTGTCAAAAAGATGTAAGAAACTCCCAAATGCTTAAGCTTCTGTTTTTGGCATGGGTGCAAATTCGCAATATAATTTTTCTTAATTTCAATAATTTTAAAATGCTTAAGATAATTGCTTGCTATTTGTGAATGAGTCATAACTGTAAATCATATGTGAAATTTTTTCTAAAATTTATATCTGTGCTGCAACCTTGATTAATTTGCCCAATATTACAGGGACATTGTATTCATGTAAAAGTGTTTTTTGTTTATGGAAGGAACAGACCCATATGTAATTTTTGTTGCAAGTGGCAGATCGACATGCCTCAGCAGGATTTATATAATTGTAGTGTGTGTTTATAAATGAATGGAACGTAAAAATATTTGTCAAGTTCTTTTTATTGAAGATGCCCTTCAAATAGAATGTTGGTGTCAACGAATGTATCGATACTGCTTAGAGGAAGGGTTCTATTCCCTGTGGTTGTATGTTGAAACAGTTGCTCAGGTGTGCCACCTCTGTGTTCTGTGGTTCTGCAGCCCTTGAGGTGACTGTATTCTGACATGATGGACCAGTTTGTATGCATTTACATCTAAAACAGGTCTTAGTTTTAATGTTAATGTGTAGGCCTGACCATTGATTCACAGACCTGTTCCATCCTTTCAGCTTATATGTGACAGCTTTCTTTCAGTGGCCCTATAATTGCCGCCACACACACATAGTCAGGTACTGAATGACGTTTCACTTTGATGTTAGAAAGAAGTAGCAATTTTATAATGCTTTTCATATCCTTGGGACATCTGAAAATGATTCACGGCCATTGAATTACTTTTGAAGTGTTGTTAGTGCTATATGGGCAAAAGCAACCACCAATATACATACTTAAGTCCTCCAAGCAGCAAGGAGGTGAATGTCCTTTAATCTGTTTTTGGTGTTCTTTGATAGTAAATGTTGGTCAACAGAGCTCTCTATACTTCTCCTGAATAGTGCATGGATTTCTTCTTTTTTGTCTAATTGAATTGGCAGAGGGTTTAATGCCTTATTCCTTCAATACTGCACTGAAATGTTTACCTAGATTATATGCTCAGGTTCTATAATGTGGTTTGATTCAGGTGAGAGTACTGCTACTGAGCCAAGTTCATCCTGAGGTTTGATGAGCTGTGGATATGATAAGTGTAGGAGAGCCAATACAGATGAGATTGAAAAAGTACTGAAAGAAGCCAACATAGAGATTAGAAAGACTAAGAGCAAGAATGAAGGATGATTGGTAGACAACATGGCAATGAAATGGTCTTTTATATGCATTTAAATATGGAAAAGCACAAGGCTGGAAAAGACTGCAAGTGCACTTTGTTTCCCTCCCTGTTGGCCTACCTGACGTTTCCCTTCAATCTGACCTTGAGGGAGATCTAATAAAGAAAGGCTTGCATTTATGTAGCACTCTTCATGAATTCGGGATGCCCCAAGTGCTTTGGAGCCAATGGATTACTTACTTCAAAAAAAATGTAATCACCTTTATAATGTAGGAAATATAGTAGCCAGTTTGTGCACAGCAAGATCCCACAGGCAGCAAAAGAAGAAATAATCTGTTGTTTAGTGATGTTGATTGAGGGATAAATGTTGGCCGTAACGTCGGTGAGAACTTCTCTGCTCTTCTAAGTAATGCAGTGGGATTCATTATGCTCACCTAAAAGGGCAAACTAAGTTTAACTTTTCATTTGAAAAACAGCACCTCTGACAGTGTAACACTCTCAGTACTGCATTGGACTGTTAGCCTAGGTTTAGTCTACTTCTGATTATAATCTTGCGAGATTAACTTCCAAAAACTGGCCAACCTCTCGGTGCTTAATAAATACCATCTCAGTTTTTGCAGAGAACGGCGCAAGTGGGACTATCAGACAACCTGATGAAGATATGGACGAACTTCTATTGGAGCATATGAAGGCTCAGTGCAAATACAAATTATTCAGCTCCCGTGGGCGCGCAGCAGCAAACGAGCTTCTTTGAAGAAGTGTCCACTCATCTCGGCTCCATCGACGCTGGCGAGTGCATCGTCCTCGGGGGGGGATTTCAATTGTACCCACTAGGCCCGGGACCGTCACGGTACCCAGCACCGCACGCTAGGTGTGAGTAAGTTGTGGGACCTGGTCAGGTCCTTCGACTTGGTGGACATCTGGCGAAATCTCCATCCTGACTCCAGCGTGTTTTCCTTTGTGTTACCTGGAGTCGGAGCAACCAGACTCGACCGTCTTCACGTTTCGAAGGCGTACGTGTCCTGCATTCCGGTGGCTTCTCTACAGCAGGTTCCGTGCACGGACCACCGTCTGGTGTTGGCGGAGCTCACTTCGTTCTGCGCCCGGACGGGGTCCACGTACTGGCAATTTAATAACCTGTTCTTGGAGGACCGGCGGTTCCTGGACTCGTTCCGTCGTTTCTGAGCCGGCTGGAGAAGGAAGCGGGGAGGCTTCCCCTCCTTGAGGCTATGGTGGGACATGGGCAAGACTCACGTCTGAGTTTTCTGTCAAGAGTAGGCGAAGGGGTCGACAAAGAGACGCAAATCCAGGGTCGAGGAGTTGGAGAAGGAGGTGCTCGACCTGGAGGCACGTCTCCGTCAGCCTGACGCGGACCCGGCCCTGCGGTCGGTATACAATGAGAAGAGGGGCGCGCTGCGGGACCTGCAACTGGTCGGGTCTCGGGGCGCATTTGTGAGGTCGCGGATCCGGTTCCTCAAGGAGCTGGACCGTGGCTCCCCCTTCTTCTACTCGCTGGAAAAAAGGCACGGGGTCCGTGCTCTTTACGCTGCTGGCCGACGACGGATCCCTTGTCTCGGACCCGGAGGGCATCAGGGCCATTGCCCGAGATTACTACACTGCCCTGTTCTCTCCGGATCCGTCCAGTGAGGATGCTTGCAGAGTTTTGTGGGAGGACCTGCCGCAGGTCGACCTGGAGTGCGCCGGAAAGCTTGACTCCCCTATAGGTCTGGGGGAGCTGACTGGCGCACTCGACGGTCTACCCAGGGGCAAATCCCCGGGACTAGATGGGCTGACCGTGGAGTTCTTCAGGGCGTTCTGGGACGTCCTGGGGAGTGACTTCGCAGGGGTCCTGGAGGAGAGTATCGCTACCGGGGAGATGCCCCTTTCGTGGCGCAAGGCCGTGATTGCTCTGATGCCGAAGAAGGGGGATCTCCGCCTTCTGAAAAACTGGCGCCCAGTCTCCCTCCTCAGCACGGACTACAAAATCTTTGCCCGAGCCATGTCTTCTTGGCTCGGCACCGTGCTGGACCACATCATCCACCCTGACCAGTCCTACACCGTCCCGGACCGCACCATTTATGAACATCCATCTGGTCCGGGACATCATCCACCTTTCCCAGAGGGCTGGTCTGTCGAGCGCCTTCCTGTCTCTTGATCAGGAGAAGGCGTTTGACAGGGTGGATCACGAATACTTACTCGAAACTCTGCGAGCGTTCGGGTTCGGGACGCATTTTGTCGCCCGGATCCGACTTCTGTACACCCCCGCGGTGTGCCTAGTGAAGGTTAATGGGTCCCTGACGGCGCCCCTTCGCTTTGGGAGAGGGGAACATCAGGGCTGCCCCCTGTCTGGCCCATTGTATTCTATTTGCGTGGAGCCTTTCCTGCGCCTCTTGCGGAGGAGGTTGTCGGGATTGGTTCTGTGCGGGCCGGGCATCGGGGTGGTCTTTTCGGCTTACGCCGATGACATGCTCCTTATGTTTAGTGATCCGGCTGACCTGCGGAGGATGCGCGAGTGCCAGGAGGTCTACTCTGCCGCTTCTTCTGCCAGGATCAACTGGGATAAATGTTCTGGACTCCTGGTTGGTGAGTGGCAGATGGATCCCCTACCCGAGGAGCTCAGGCCTTTCACCTGGAGCAGGACCAGCCTCCTCTACCTGGGTGTCCATCTGTGCCCTGCTGAGGAATCCTGGCCGGCGAACTGGCAGGAACTGGAGACGAAAGTCACCGCTCGCCTGCGGCGCTGGACAGGACTGCTCCGAGTGCTATCTTACCGGGGTCGAGTTCTGGTCATAAATCAGCTGATCGCCGCCATGTTGTGGTATCGGCTGGTCACTTTGACCCCTCCCCGGACCTTGTCACAAGAATCCAGAAATTGTTAGTCGCCTTCTTCTGGGACAAAAGATTGCACTGGGTCGCTGCTGAGGTTCTGAGTCTCCCACTTAAGGAGGGTGGTCAGGTGCTAGTGTGCCTACGCACGCAGGTGGCCACTTTCCGCCTTCAGACCCTGCAGCAATACCTTTACGTCGAGCCTCCTCCTAGATGGTGTGCCCTGACGACGTATTTCTTCCGTCAGGTGCACGGCCTGAATTATGACGTGCAGCTCCTGTTTATAGGGCAGAGGGGCCTCGATGGCTCCTTGCAGGCGTTGCCTGTCTTTTACCAGGACCTGATCAAAGTCTGGAACATGGACGCCTCACGACGCAGCTCTCCCCCGTCAGGAGTAGCGGCTATTGTCAGTGAGCCGCTGCTCAGGAATCCTCCCCTCCGTCCTTTTCAGTGGTTGGCGGAGAGGAGGGCTGTGGCTGCAGGGGTGACCAGGATCAGGGATGTGCTGGGTGGCGGAGGACTGGGCTGGATGCTCTTGCAGGAGTTGGCGCGTCGCACGTCTGTGAGTGTCCAAGTCGCAGCCGATGCCATCCAAGACCTGAGAACGGTCGTGCTCGGACCTGATGTTATTTTGGGTCTTGAGGTGGCCCAGGTGTGCAGTGGTCTTCCGTCTGAGCGTTCCCCTGTTTGGACAGAATTCCACATTGGCCCCAAGCCCCGAACCCTGCCTCGGGTGCTGGTGCCCCGCAATATGAGCCGCCTCGGGGACATGCCCTCTGTGCCATTTGGCACGGCGCGGAGGACCTTTTTGTATGGACTGCTGCTGCACACCTTCCATTTTCTCGCCCTTGTCTGCCGCCCGGACACGCCCTGGCGTGCCTTGTTGCCGTCCGGCGGCGGAGGCCCCCGATGGGAGGCTCTCTACGGAGGTGTCCTCCCCCTTTCTATCGGGGACCTGGGTTGGAGGGTGTTGCATGCAGCAGTCCCTTATAATCGTAGGATGCCTAGGTTCACGAACTCTCAGGACACATGCCCTTTTTGCGGTCTTGTGGAATCCGTGGACCATGCTTATATAGGGTGTGGTAGGTTGCACTCCCTTTTTAGTTACTTGAAAAACCTTTTATTAATGTTTTGTTTGCACTTCAGCCCCATGCTCCTGATCTATGGACACCCGGTGCGGAAGGAGGTCGGGAAGGAGGAGGACCTCCTCGTGAACCTGCTCCTGGGCCTGGCCAAGTTGACTATTATCAGGTCCAGGCAGCGGGCGATCGACGGGGGAGTCCTGCCCGATTGTTTGTCCCTCTTCCGCGGCTACGTTCGCAGCCGGATGTCCCTGGAGAGGGAGCACGCGGTGTCTGCTGGCACACTCGAGTCCTTCCGTGCTCGGTGGGCACCGCGGGGACTGGGGTGTTTTATTGACCCCTTTTGTCACATTTTGGTTTAAAGTTTGTAAGGTTCCTTTAAACTTTGTTCTTGGTTTTACAGCTGATTGAATTAGGGGCTGTGCCTGATTTATCCCAATTTTGTTAATTTAGTTTAATTGTTTTGACTCTATAAGAGTTACAAATTATTCAAATGGAAACTTTTAAAAAAAAAACTGTGACTAAAATGGCTACTTTATCACTTTTGTTAAAAAGATAATGGCTTCAGTCTTTCCAATATGTAACTGGGGAAAATTTCTACTCACTCAGTACTGAGTGTACGGCAAGCAGCATGACAAATCCAAGATAATGGAGATGTTGGAGGCGTGTTTTAAGATGAGGTGAGAATTAAGGTTGGGGATTGCAGTGGTAATGTTGCAGGAGTGGGAAGAGATACCATTACAGGTCCGTGGATTTGGGAAGTGACAGTGATTGGAGATGGGTAGTAGTTCACAAAGATAGGGATGAAGGGTAGGTTTTTTTGAAGAGACGGATGACGACAGGTTTGAAGAGCAGGGAGACAACAATGTGCAACGGTGATTCCACTAGGGTGGGGTGCTGGTGTGGAAAGGAGTTGCCATTCAGGTGAGGTTAACCTCGGGAGGAGTGTGTTCTCTCTCGTGCAAAGATAGGCTGAGACATACTTATTTGGATTTGTCTCTGGGACTTTGTAGATAAATGTATTTTCAGATGCGGCACAGCCAGCAGTTGTGAAGCTTGCTTCAGCCCTTTTTATCATTTAGCCTTATTACAGACATTACAGCCCAATGGCAAGGATCCCCATGAGTGCCAGAGAGAGCAACCTTTTTGCACCTACTTTATGTAGCATAATTACCTGTTCAAAATTATGAATGGCTTTGGTAGAAACTGTTTTTACTGCCAGGATGGTTGATAACAAGAGGACACAAATTTAAGATAATTGGTAAAATATTAATTGACGAAATGTGCAGAGTTTTTGTTTCTTTGCAAAGTGAGTTGTTACGATCTGGAATGTACTACCTGAAACAATGATGGAAGCAGATTAATTCATAACTTGCAAAATGAAGTTAGATCTTTACTGGAGAATTTTACAGGGTTACTTGGAAAGAACAAGGAAGTGGGATGACTTGGATAGCTTTTGTAAAGAGCCAACACAGACAAAGGGCTGAAAGGCCTCCTGTGATGTATTCTTGGATGTTTCCTTAACAAGCCATGAACAAAAACTTGCATTTATGCTGTGCCTTTTGATGTAGGAAAACATCCTAAGCTGCTTCACAGGCACCAGGGGGAAAAAAATTGACAGTGACCCAAAGAATGATGGTAGGAGCGGTGGTCAAAGTGGCGAATTTTAAGGAGACGAGGGACGTGGGAAGCTGTATGGGTTTAGGAAGGGAATTCCAGAACATGAAGCCTAGGCAGCTGAAGGTATGGCCACCAATAGCAGGGTGACAGGAGGGGTATTGCAAAATAAACCAGGGCCAGATGAATGGAGAATTTGGAGAAGCGTAGAGTTACAGAGATAGGGAAAGGTGAGGTCTTAAAGGAATTTAAACTTGATGACAATGGTAAATTTGAGGCTTTGGGGGACAAGGAGCTGAAGTAGGTCAACAAGGACAGGGCTGATGGGAAATGGGACATGTTGCAGAATAGGATATATAGGCAAAGTTTAGATGAACTAAAGTTTGCAGGGTGGTTGATGGGAAGCTGGCCAGGAAAGTATTGAAATAGCCTGTCTGGAGGTGACAGTGTATGGATCATGTTTCAGTGGCACAGGAAGCTGGAGATGGGCGATGTTATGGAGTTGCACATAGGCAGTAATTTGGCTTTTGAGTGTGGTGTCAGAAGCTTGAGTCAAGGTTAAATAGGTTACTAAGGTTGTTGATAAGTTTTGTCCAGTCTGAGGCACAGGCTGTGATAGTGACAGCGGAGGAGGTTGAGAGAGAGAGAGAGAGAGTAAAGGCATAGATTTGGGTGTCATCAGAATACATTTGGAAGCTGACCCATATTTGCAGATTATGTTACCTGAAGGATAGCTTTTAAAAGATGCCGGTTCCGAGGATAGATTCTTGTTGGACTCCCAAGATGATGATTTAGAAATAGTTAGAGCAGCTAAAAATAGAGGCTGTGCTTGCCTAGATAAGAGTGGGACCAAGTAAGAGCAATCCTGCAAATCTGGCCATTGAAGGAGAGGCATTGCAGTAAGGAAACGTGTTAAAGGTTCAATCAAGGTCAAGGAGGAATACTGTGTTTTAGTCACAGAAGATGACATTTTGACTTTGGTCCGGGATGTTTCACTACTTTAGTCGTGGCAGAAAGCTGATTTGGAGGGGCTCAAAGAAGGAGTGTAGGCAAGATGGGCATGGAGGTTTAGCCCTGTGTCACTTGCTTCCAAGCTCTATTGTGTCTCCTCATGTGGTTTTCTTTCACTTTGTTTTTGCTTGGCTCTTCTTCCCTTTCTCCTTTCAGCTTGGGCAATGTCCACCAATTGTTCTCATCATCTTTGCAGCCTTCCTAAATTTTGCAAGAGTTTTTGCCCAGCCACCACCGTTACTTCAAACTTCACATACAGATTTTCCAGTTCCCCTGCCAAGTTAATTGTCCATACAAGGCCAAAGTGACTCTGTGTGCTAATTATGGAAATGTGTTGACCCAGGGAAAGTCAGAATATTGCTCTTTGGGCTAGATTACCTCTACAGCTTAGCTGTTCTGAACTGAACCTTGTGCTAAAAATTTAAAATCTACATTCTTCTTTGCTGGAGGAAACTGATAAAACATGTAGCAGTGGAACATGCGTCTTCCCCAAATGTTCACTTTTGTTTGGATGCCTTTTGACATCTAATTTGAATTCCACCATTTGTGGATGCTGGCTGCATTTGTTTGAACAAATTGAGAAGAGCACTTCCACTTTCTGCTGTCTAAATTCATGAATGGCGAGGGCTTGGCGCTCTTGAACTGCAGAAGACCTCCATACCATTATCCCCCTTGACATTGCAATTTCAGTTGCATCATTGAAAATGGGAATTGTTGTCCTTTATCAGGATCAAAAGAGTTTAAAAGTAATTGAATCTAATATTATGTGAATAGAGTTTCAGCTTTTTGCGTGTAGCAGTAATTGAATAGTCAAAGTTTTCTGGAAATCTTGAACTTTTGAGTTTCAATTTCTCCTGAAGGATAGCATGCTCAATACTGATGATGTTCACATGAAAAGCATAGTAGAGAGTGAATTGCTTGCAATTAAACTTGTGTCTGTGGTGCTTTAAAAGAGCAAGGCAAAGAAAGAACAGTTACTGCTTTATTTTCCTTTTGTAATGTGATAGAAAGCGTCAGGATTTTATTTGAGACCAGAATCATCAAAACAGTCAGCTCCCTCCACATGACACTCCTCTCCCTTAAAACACCTGAGCAAATTTTTGATAAAAACTAGAAACTGTGGATGCTGGAAATCCAAAACAAAAACAGAATTACCTGGAAAAACTCAGCAGGTCTGGCAGCATTGGTGGAGAAGAAAAGAGTTGACGTTTCGAGTCCTCATGACCCTTCAACAGAACTGATTGAATATTAGGAAGGGGGTGAAATATAAGCTAGTTTAAGTGGGGGGATGGGGTGGGGGGGTGGGGGGGGGGGGGGAGGGTGCGGTGGGGGTAGAGAAGTTGGGGGGTGGTGTGGTTGTAGGGACAAGCAAGCAGTGATAGGCAAACACCAGGAGAGAAATGGAAAGCAGTGAAGGTGAACAAGGATTTCCAGCATCTGCAGTTTTTTGTTTTTATCTCTGTGTTTAACTGACTGCTACTCCTCTTCAAGAAATGCCTACCTTGAAGAAGTTTTGTTCCTCTCTGTGACAAGATTTCCGTATCTCTTTTGCCTTGTTTACCTTCATTGCTTTCCATTTCTCTCCTGATGTTTGCCTATCACTGCTTGCTTGTCCCTACAACCACACCCCACCACTTCTCTCCGCCCACCGCCCCCCCCCCCCCCCCCCCCCCCCCCCCACATTAAACCAGCTTATATTTCACCTCTTTCCTAATATTCAGTCAGTTCTGTTGAAGGGTCATGAGCACTCGAAACGTCAACTCTTTTCTTCTCCGCCGATGCTGCCAGACCTGCTGAGTTTTTCCAGGTAATTCTGTTTTTGTGTTGAGCAAACTTTTGTTCATTCCTCCTCGTCTCTCCTTTGTCTAGGCATCTGTTTTCTTTACATTCTGTCAAGAGCTTTGGGATTTTTTTCTGTGTTAGTTATATTACATAAATGTTGGCCTAATTTGAAAGCATACTATGTTACAGTGGTGAAGAGATTAAAGTTTTTTTTGTTGAAATCAGTGGTGCTTAGTAAATGCGGTTGCTTCAGTATAAGTGACAATTTCATTTCACTCACTTCTGAGGTATTAAAATGGGAAGTCTGTCAAATTTATATTCTACATTTCAATTATGAATGGTTCTGACTTTTACTTCAGCAATGACCTATTAAAAATCTATTTTTACAATAGATATCAATATACGTGCCACTTAAGTGGCTGGTGCTAATACATTGCTTCTAGTGACAAAAGCAGATTGATTTTTTTCTCAGATCTGTATTATTTCACTGCAGCCACTCAAGCTCAAGACCATTTTAAATGTGGCCCATCTCAGAGGTTGGTTTCGTGCAGCCAATCCGTGACCTGAATCTCTAAGCACCCTAGCGTGTGCTCAATCTCTCAACCTGAATAATCCCACTCAAGAGGCCATGGGGATGGCTGTTGCCAGAAATGGAAAAAGTCTCTCACTGATGAGCCTTCCTCTGCTCTGCTTTTTGTGACCTGGTGTTAAATTGGGAAGAGTGTCATTCTCTCCCAGTGACACTATCATTATTATTTAAAAAAATTTCAGTGGAATTGTAAATTAATTAGTGTTCTCTCCTCCTCCGTGTTTCAAAGACATTGACTTATGTTTTAGTATGATACACATATTACAAGTATTAACTAGAGTCCTCTGATCTGACTGTTACCATGGAAATAGTTGACAATGTTGTTCTACATCAGAATCAAGCTTTTCAAATGGATTGATCTTTAGTTGTGGAAAAATCCAGTCGCGTCTTACATTTCTTTTTCACCGCAGCATCAAGCTTTTTCTTTATCTGCAAGGGGAATTTTAAAATTGCAACATTGTGGGAGGCTTCTTACTTGCACCTAGATCTTAAAGTGAAGCAAATCTGGCAGAGTTCACAAGATTGACAGGAAATTTCAGTGATCAAAGGAGATAGCTTTTGTCATACCACATGATACTCTTTTTTTTTAATCTCCTCCTATTGTTTAATTGCATTTCTCATTCCCTGTACCTGCCTTTGCTAATGCAAAATTGGTGTTTCTTTTAAACTGCTCTGTTGAATCTGCTTCTACCACCTGTTCAGACAGTGCATTCAAGGTCATAACTTGGTGTGTTTTAAAAGAAAATCTCCTCATTTCACCTATGGCTCTTTTGCCAATTACTTTAAATCTGTGTCCTCTCATTACTGACCCTGCTTATTTACTCTTATCAACTCGCTTCATAATTTTGAACACCTTAGCCATTCCTTCACCTTTTCATGCTTCATTATGATTTATCCCAGCTTTAGTAATCCCCCCCACTTTAACCCACTCATTGATTGAGACCTGCTCAAGTGTAACATCCTGATTGACATTACTCTCCATTGGCTTTAATAGAGAATTAAATGACAGGGTTTAAAACTGATGTTCCAACATCTGACAGTTTCCTGCCTGGCCTGTTAGGTTAAAATTACTCCCATATCTTTGAAGTTGCTAATGCAGTAAGCAGCAGGTATTCTGAGTTTAGCTCTTGCAGAAGTCTGTAACCTGTTTGCTGTCTGTCTGGAGGGCATGTGATTAATCTTTTCCTGGAAGGTGAAGTGAAAGCATGACAGTGCTTGATGCTGATGGGAATTTTAAATTGATAATGCAAACCGTCAGGTTTTGTTCCGGGGCATTGATTTTTACTTAACTTTTGTGTCTTTAAAGCAATAAGGCTGATATGTCTTACGTTGCAGACAGTGCAGCAAGTATTGATGGCAAATCCAGAGAATTATGTGTTAGGATCCCATCTTCAACTGAAGGTCAGACTTTTCTTCATAGTACTCCATTTTCAGAGATACAGCATCCAAGACGAGATTTGTTTGTTCACAGATTCCCATTCATGGCAATCATGATGGAGACTCCCCACCATGAATGAGGGTGCAGAGTAGAGGACAGAGGTAGGGGAGTTCCAACAAAACAAAGGATAAAATTAACAACAAAACTGCCCCATAATGTATAATGTAATAGCTCAGACAGCTCCTTCACAGATCCATGGCTGTAGGTTTAATTCTTAGTGATTATTAATACCTTAGTCCATTATCCACTTGTAGGATCTGCCAAAGAACGAATGACTTGTACTTATGTTGCTACTTGAAAAGAACCCTCTCTGTGAAATTCAGTATTGGAGTGACTTGGGAGTACTGTGGAAAATCGCAGGATGTCTACCAGTTCTCAGCTATTGATGAAAGTTTTGATGTTGTTGAGGGATATTGGAAAGCAAAAAAAAAAAGAAATATTAGTAAAAATGAAAGAACTGAGGTGGGGCTTTTTAAACTTCTTACTTTAGCATTCAGCATTCCCTGTAGCTGCTTCTGATCTGTGTTTGGGGCCAGTGGGCCCAAGACACACCCACAGCCTCCCGGAGTGAAAATTGTGTCTGACAGGGCACTTTCTCCTGAGGCGGGTGCGGCGAGCAGGGAAATTCCCCAACTGTTGCTACCTGCCTCGGGAGTGAAAATCTGACCCAAATTTTCAGGTTTGTGACCTATTATCTGGGTCTGGTACCTCAATGGAATTGCTTGTCCCTATCTTGCCTCTCTCTGGGACTACATTTTTTACAGCTATAACAATTTGCGCTCCTGATTCTCTCACAATGGGTACAGTAGGGGCAACCCGCTGGCTAAGTGCAATGAAGCTTGTTAGCAAAAGGTTGCAAATTACTGACTTCAGTCAAAGTTCAAGCATGTACAAAGGGCTATTAAGTAGAACTTAATATAAAGAACAGTATATAGTTGATAGTTGCAATGAGACAGTTTAAAATTCACTTGCCATTAGTGAATCTAGATTTTTGTTTGCACTGTGATGTTAGACTCTAAAATCTTAATCTTTGAATGGAAATTAGCCAAAATACACAGAACTGAAAAGTGGACTGGAGAAAGCTTTTAATCCTCTCTTTAGCTGAGAGATTAGATTAGCCCCTGCCAATCCTGCCAATGATTTTGCTCAAAAGAGAATTATGAGAATGTTTGTGCGTATTCTTTTTGAAATTGTTTTGGTTGATTCATAGCACACACCACGTAGCAATAATATTAATACACACATTCATGTTGGTATTGCAGGTTGAAGTGAAATCAGAGCTGTATGATCAAGATTTCAGCTACTATTCTGAGTCAGTTCATATGTTGTTAATTTTCCTGTGAGTTCTAAAAGTTACAAAAACAGTCCATTTTAAAGTGGCCTACTGTCAAGTGTAAGGTAGAAAGTGTATGTTCACCTTAAAGCAAAATATTTTGATTCAGTTGTACAGTTTCAAAAGAAATTCTTAACAGTGGTGAGCTGATGAAGAAATGCTTTATACAAGTGGGGAATTGAGCCATAGAACCGAAGGTCCCAATATTGGATTTCACCCTGAACTGAGCTAGGTGATATCAGACAGGGCTGCAAAAGGGCGCTACTGTTCACCTCTGTGCTTCTGCACTAGAGACGTATGAAAAGAAGCCATGATTTCCACTCATTTATAATGACCCTAGTTGAAAAGTGTGTTTGTATGGATTTCAGGGAAGGATTGGCTTAGCTGTGATGCCCTCTATTGCTACTAGCCTGCCCTTGCTCATTGCTCCTTGCTCATACAAATGATGAATGACTCCTTAGGCGAGTTCCTAGGAGGTTGCTTATGGAACTGTCTCTCATCATGAGTTTGCGCTGTCTGAAGAAGGCAGGGAAACATTGCACAGTGTTGAACAAAATCAGTTCTGGCAAATTTTAAATAAGAGATGAGACATTGCCCTCTCATTAAAATAAAATATTGATAACCACTTATTTGTTTTAAGATTTCAAAAAGCTGTGTGCTGCTAGCCTCAGTATCAGGTGTGAAATGTAGTCAAAATAATAAGTACTTCCTTGGCTGTGAAGCACTCTAAAATGTTATGAGGTTGTCAAAGATGCTACTTAAATGCCAGTTCTTTATTTCTTTGCTTATGATTGATTTGGTGACCCCAATTGTAGGCAAATGCCTGTTTCTCATGTTGTACAAGGTTTGCAGTTTAACTCCTGGTGTTGAGCTGGTCCATTTTTCGAGTCTGCCCTAGTAGCTCCAGATATGCACAGCTGCCGATTTGAAATAATCTTCTATTTTTTGGATAAAAACAAAAAACTGCGGATGCTGGAAATCCAAAACAAAAACAGAATTACCTGGAAAAACTCAGCAGGTTTGGCAGCATCGGCGGAGAAGAAAAGAGTTGACGTTTCGAGTCCTCATGACCCTTCAACAGAACTGATCTTTCTTTACCAGGAGAGGGAAATATAAGCTGGTTTAAGGTGGGGTGGGGGGCAGAAGTGGAGGGGGGGGTGGGGGGTGGTGTTAGGATAGGAGCAGATCATCAAAAGATGTCACAGATAAAAGAACAAAAGAACACAGAGGTGTTGAAGTTGGTGATATTATCTAAACGAATGTGCTAATTAAGAATGGATGGTAGGGCACTCCAGGTATAGCTCTAGTGGGGGTGGGGGAGCATAAAAGATTTAAAAATAATGGAAATAGGTGTGAAAAGAAAAATCTGTATAAATTATTGGAAAAAAAAGGAAGGGGGAAGAAACAGGGGGTGGGGCTGGAGGAGGGAGCTCAAGACCTAAAGTTGTTGAATTCAATATTCAGTCCGGAAGGCTGTAAAGTGCCTAGTCGGAAGATGAGGTGCTGTTCCTCCAGTTTGCGTTGAGCTTCACTGGAACAATGCAGCAGGCCAAGGACAGACGTGGGCAAGAGAGCAGGGTGGAGTGTTAAAATGGCAAGCGACAGGGGGGTTTGGGTCATTCCTGCGGACAGACCGCAGGCGTTCTGCAAAGCGGTCTCCCAGTTTACGTTTGGTCTCTCCAATGTAGAGGAGACCGCATTGGGAGCAACAAATACAGTAGACTAAGTTGGGGGAAATGCAAGTGAAATGCTGCTTCACTTGAAAGGGCCCAAACACTCCTTTCAAGTGAAGCAGCATTTCACTTGCATTTCCCCCAACTTAATCTACTGCATTCGTTGCTCCCAATGTGGTCTCCTCTACATTGGAGAGACCAAACGTAAACTGGGCGACCGTTTTGCAGAACACCTGCGGTCTGTCCGCAAGAATGACCCAAACCTCCCTGTCGCTTGCCATTTTAACACTCCACCCTGCTCTCTTGCCCACATGTCTGTCCTTGGCTTGCTGCATCGTTCCAGTGAAGCCCAACGCAAACTGGAGGAACAACACCTCATCTTCCGACTAGGCACTTTACAGCCTTCCGGACTGAATATTGAATTTAACAACTTTAGGTCTTGAGCTCCCTCCTCCATCCCCACTCCCTTTCTGTTTCTTCCCCCTTCCTTTTGTTTTTTCCAATAAATTATATAGATTTTTCTTTTCCCACCTATTTCCATTATTTTGAAATATTTTTAAATCTTTTATGCTCCCCCACCCCCACTAGAGCTATATCTGGAGTGCCCTACCATCCATTCTTAATTAGCACATTCGTTTAGATAATATCACCAACTTCAACACCTCTGTGTTCTTTTGTTCTTTTGTCTGTGACATCTTTTGATGATCTGCTCCTATCCTAACACCACCCCCCCTCCACTTCTCTCCCCCCACCCCACCTTAAACCAGCTTATATTTCCCTCTCCTTGTAAAGAAAGATCAGTTTTGTTGAAGGGTCATGAGGACTCGAAATGTCAACTCTTTTCTTCTTCATCGATGCTGCCAGACCTGCTGAGTTTGTCCAGGTAATTCTGTTTTTGTTTTCTATTTTTTTGGAGTTGCTGGAATCTTCAAAGATTGGTTGAGCAGTCGACTGACTTGTGTTCTATCTAAAAAAAATTCTGAAGCTGTTTTACTCAATAATCCTTCCTGAACCAAGAGTTATTTGAGGTAACCTATCTTAGCATACAATTTTCATTTGGCAGCAGATAGCAATATTCTTCTATTACAGTGAATATAAGCCTAGTTAAAGGGATTTCTCCAACAACAGGCTGCAGCCGCATAATGTAATGATTTATTCTCTTCCTGCCCTATCTGTCTCGAGCTCAGTTATAACCTCAGCAAACTGACACAGAAGTCATGAGGCAGCCTGCTGTGTTCATTGCTTTGTATTTTCAAACTGTCACATCACATGGCCTGGCAACCACTACTTGCCCAGCCTCACTGGCTCACTGACAGACCTGATTGCACTGCTCATGCATTGCTATTTGTAAAGTGCTTTGTGTTCTCTGGGTCTTTTATAAATATTAAACAGCTTCAGACAGTGATAGAAGATAAGCACTGCAACCAGGTGTTTACCTAATGAACGGTAAAGGTTAATGTTTTCTTTCTATAGCAACACTGTACTCAAGCTGCGTAGCAAATTTATTGGCTTCTTGTGATATTTGCCCAACTCTGGGAGCTTGACAGATCAAGTTGGCCGACACTCTTTTTTTCGCAGACTCTCAGCCTGTTGCAGTCTCAGGGACTCCAATGCAGTTGGTGTAATTGCAGGAAAGGAATGTATCGCCAAGTTTTACTTTTGCTAAAATGTTGTGCATTGGTGTATGCAGCAGACATTTGAAATATTAATGTAAGTAATGAAACAAGAACAGTTGGTTGCCCTGCACAGTATAAACAGAGTCGTGGTGACCTGATGGCTTCACTAATCAGCCCAACGCAGCTAGATCTGAATTGATGTGACACAGAAACAATGGAGGCCAGCGTTTGAACAGAACTCAAAAAAACAAAACGATACCCATGTTTCTTCTGCTTCCATGTAAGAGTCCTTCTTGAACTCCATGTTGGGATTTCCCTTTTCTCTTTATTGTGATCCAAGCAAAAGTGCCGTTAAACACCTACAGTTTCTTGTTGGTATTTAAACTATTGATAAATGCATTATTTCTCTTACTTACTGGAGTTGTCTGAATTAATTTGTGCAAGTGGAAGCCTTGCTGACTTCTCAGCAGCGAAAGAGATCCTAATTGGATGAGAGAAACTAAGAGCTAATCAAAAGGAACCCCGAGACGTTGAGTAGAGCGTGGGGACTGGGGTGACAATGGATAGAGCTGTATTCCTTGCTTTGTCCACCTCTGCAAAGAACCAGTATATTCCTCATGTGAGCTTTGCTGAAGAAACTTCCGAGGAAGAATTGCATGGAGAAATGCAGCATGACCAACTGGGAACCTTTGAGCAGCACAGGATGCAAAAACTCTGGTTGAAACAGTTTTATAAATTGCTAAAAAGAGGCTGTATCATACCAGCTATTCCTAGGTATGGAGTGCTAATGCCTAATGAGCAGTCAGTCCCGTATTGCCTTGCATTCAGCCAATTACTTGGTTTATGGTGCAACAACAAAATGCAGGTCAGTAATTTATCTTTGATATGAAAACTTCGCAGTGGTAAGTGCTAAGGAGATAATGGTGCTGATTTTGCGGTCAGTGGCAAAGGAACGGTGCTTGTCGTTCACCTTGCTGACAGTTGCCCATGAGTTATCATGAGTTTCTCAGTGGAGCTTTCCTCTAATCTGCTGAACTTTTCAGTGCAGTGCTCTCTGCAGATGATTAGTGGTGTTGTCAACCAGTTAGATTGAAGAATCCTAACTGAGGCTGAGTCCAAACCAGGAGGAGGAAAGCAGGAATTATAAATTAGTTTTAATGCCCAGAAACAAATAAAGATTGGGAAATACAAATGGAATTAAAGGAGAGAAAAAGATAAAATAGAACAATAGATAAAGTAAAGATATATTTTACTTTGTTTTTGAAAATCTCCAACACTAATTTTCCTTCGAGGAAATGAGACACCAAATTTGTAAACTTATTTTTTCAGGGTGGTGAGGTTGTTCAGAAGTAGTTATCACTTATCACATCATTAAAGCTAGCGAACAAGCACAGTAATTCCAATGCCAAGTTTATTGGTGAGGACAAAAACAAGTTATATTTATAAAGCACCTTTTAATGTTAAAAAATGTCCCAAGGCGTTTTACAGGAGGGAAAGTACTGTATGATACTGAGCCACAAAAGGAGGTATAAGGTCAGATAACCAAAAGGTCGGTCAAAGTGGTAGGTTTTAAGGAGTGTCTTAAAGTGAGAAAATGAGATAGAGAGGTGGGGAGGTGTAGGGAGGGTATTCCAGAGCTTGATGTCTAGGCAACTGAAAGAAGGGCTGCCAATGGTAGAGCAGTTAAAATTGGGGATGCACAAGAGGCCAGAATTAGAGCAGCAATTAAAGGAGCACAGATATCTCTGAGGGTTGTGTGGCTGAAAGAGATTACTGGGATGGAGAAGGGTGAGGCCATGGAGGGATTTGAAAAGGAGGATGAAAATTTTAAGATCAAGGACTGTTACAGTGCACCCTGTGACAGAATAGGGTATTGCTGACTGCAACTTTTGGATTTCCACGCTTAGCTACACATGTGCGGATGCCCAAAATTGCGGTCTGATTTACCCTGTATTGATGACGTGCGCTTATAGCTTCACCATTATTACTACTGCAAAGTTCAGGTCATGGTTGGGGCACAGCACTCAGAATTCGTGGAATCATAGATATTCAGGCTGATGCTGGTTGAACATTTTAGCCATCTTTTTCCAGGGTTTAAGAAAAAATATGGCCAAATGAAATAACTCTTGAAAATCCAAGTTCTGCAGTTACAATATGAAATAGCAAGAAATATGTTCAGAAAAGGCTGGAAATGTTCAGTAAATCAGGCAACATCTGTGGAAAGAGAAACAGAATTAACATTTTGGGTTTATGAACTTTCATCAGAACTTGTATTTTCAGCATTTCCTGCTTTTAATTCAGTTTTCCAACATCCCTGGCATTTTGCTTTTGAAGAACTATGTTAATTTTGATTAGATTACCATGTATTCCATCAGTTAAACAGACAAGGAAGAAAAAATGATCATCATCCTGTATAAGGATATAGTAGCACAGTCGTTTATCTGACTGGACTTGTAACCTAGAGGCCTGGACTAATGATCTGGAGACCTGAGTTCAAATGGTAGTTGAGGAATTTAAATTCAGTTAATTAAATATGTGAGTGAAAAGCTAGTATCAGCAATGGAAACCATGAAACTACTGGATTGTCATTAAAAACCCATTTGGTTTTTTGAATGCCCTTTGGGGAGGAAAATCTGCAGCGCTTACTTGGCTTGGCCAATATGTGACTCCAGATCCACAACAGTGTGGTTGACTCTTAACTGCCCTCTGAAATGGCCCATCAAACCAATCCATTTATCAAACTGCTACAAACTTGCACCACACGGTCTGCAAGAAGATTGCTCACCATCATCTTCTCGAGGGCAGTTAGGGATGTGCAATAAATGCTGACCTTCCCAGTGATGCTTACTTCTCATGAATTTTTTTATTTATTCTTGGGATGTAAGCGTCACTGGGAAGGCCAGCATATATTGCCCTTCCCTAATTGCCCTGGAGAAGATGGTGGTGAGCTGCCTTCTTGAATGGCTGCAGTTCATGTGTTGGTGCACCCTTGAGAAGGTGATGGTGAACAACCTTCTTGAACTACTGCAGTCCATGTGGTGATTGTTGTCATGATTTGATACAGCTTGAATGGCCTGCTGTTGCGGGGGTGGGGGAGTTCCAGAATTTTGATCCAGCAACATTGAAGGGACAGTGAAATAATTCCACATTAGTAAATTGAAGGGGTAGTGATTTGTCCAGAATTGACTTGTCCTGCTGTTGTTTGAACCAAGACTGTAACGAGTTCTGGAGCTGAGTGGCCCTGGTGAAGCCCAAACTGAGCATTGATGAGCAGGTTATTGCTGAGTAAGTGCCGCTTGGTAGCACTATCAATGACACCTTCCATCACTTTGCTGGTGATTGAGAGTAGACTGTGGGGTGTAATTGGCTGGATTTGATTTGTCATGCCTTTTGTGGAAAGCATATACCTGGGAAATATCTCACACAAGTCTCCAATGCTACAGCTGGTGTGTTGTTAGAGGTCAGCTTTGCTGCAAGCTGTATGGTCAGCTGTTTCTTGATATAATGAAGAATGAATAAAAAAGTGAGATTCTGGCTCTCTGTCCTTCGCTTTGTTGCCATTTTTTTTGAGCTGTAGAAGATAAGCTGCTCCAGGCAGCTGTTAGTCCTGCTGTTAGGAGATATTGGAAAGGTACAATATATATGACACAGGGTTCCTATAAACAATGACCAGTGCACAGATCTTCAGTTGTATGCCTGAGATATGGCCATACACAAATGTCACATTGCCTCTTTGAGAAACATTAATTAGCATTGAAATTTGTTAATGCAGTGTCTGTTTTACAGGCATAAAAAAATAGGTGCCTAAGCATTCAATATGGTGGGTGCTGTGAGTACACACATTCTACACCACAAGTATACTGCTGCTATGTTGATAACAATGTCTAGGGCATGCGTCTGAAACAGGCATTAGACCCTTTTCAGGCAACTGGAAGGAAAATCACAGCACTCTGCCCTGGAGTCAGTGAATAATCACCAAGGACCTGCCTTCAGGCACAGAACTTAAGAACTTCTTCTAGCTTCAGTAACAGTCAAGAGGACTGTTTCTGATCCCCACTTGACCCCCTCAAGATTGGCTTCTCCCTTTTCGATTTTCTGTTATCCCTTCTCCTACACGCACCCCCCCCCCCCCCCCCACCCACCAACCCGGTGTTTGTCACCCCTCTATTTTCCTCCTCCCCCTCTCCCAAGAACAAGTGAAGTAATGGCCCAAAATTTAAATCTGTTTAATTGGTGAGCTGCCCAGTATTATGCATTGGGTATCTGCTCCTTGCCAGTCTAAATTTCTTTTAAGTCCAAGACCCAATATTGAACCTTGGGCCTATCTCTTTGAGCAAAGGGGTGGCAAAGCACTCTGTGTCCAATTCTTGCCGGCAGATGCTATCCAATTTCACCTCCATTGTGTTAAAGTTGCTGTTCTGATTCCTTAGTGAGCCCATACTTGAGTTAGTGATAAAGACTTTAACGTTTATGGCAATTTATTGTTTAACATTATTTTTCTAGAGAATTACAGTTATTTGAGGATAGTTGTTACCTGGGACTGGTGTAAGGAAACAACCTAATTGAGATGATATGAACCATGGTGAAATTGCAGTGTTGAAATGATGCTCTGCTATTTCTCCCAAATGGAGTTTATGTTTATGAGCCTTGAGAAGGGTATAGGCAAATATTAACCTGCAAGGGACATCCCCTACAACCCAATCCTGTCCTCACCTGACATTTATACAAATGCACTTTCGATAAGGGTCACTAATAATCGGGTGTGGGCACCCAGCCCATATTTACCTTTGTTAACCCAAGAGTGCTGAGGCCACTTCCAGTGCCTTAAGTGTCACTTGGGTGAAACCAGGTAACTTGGCATAGAACGAAGACCTTCCTGCTCTCTCTGGCTCAGGCACTTGCTGCATAAATTTGCTGAGCCAACAGTGGAGCTGTACTTGCAGTGATCCTTCGCGCAAGTGTAATATAGCCAAGGGGCAAAAATAAAAACAAAAAACTGCGGATGCTGGAAATCCAAAACAAAAACAGAATTACCTGGAAAAACTCAGCAGGTCTGGCAGCATCGGCGGAGAAGAAAAGAGTTGACGTTTCGAGTCCTCATGACCCTTCAACAGAACTGATCTTTCTTTACAAGGAGAGGGAAATATAAGCTGGTTTAAGGTGGGAGTGGGATGGGGGGTGTGGGGGGTGGGGGGGGGTGGTGGGAGGTTGTGGTGGAGGTTGGGGGGGGGAGTGTTAGGATAGGAGCAGATCATCAAAAGATGTCACAGACAAGAACAAAAAAACACAGAGGTGTTGAAGTTGGTGATGTTATCTAAACGAATGTGCTAATTAAGAATAGATGGTGGGGCACTCCAGATATAGCTCTAGTGGGGGTGGGGGAGCATAAAAGATTTAAAAATAATGGAAATAGGTGGGAAAAGAAAAATCTATATAAATTATTGGGGAAAAGACAAAAGGAAGGGGGAAGAAACAGAAAGGGGGTGGGGATGGAGGAGGGAGCTCAAGACCTAAAGTTGTTGAATTCAATATTCAGTCCGGAAGGCTGTAAAGTGCCTAGTCAGAAGATGAGGTGCTGTTCCTCCAGTTTGCGTTGAGCTTCACTGGAACAATGCAGCAGGCTATGGGGCAGTTGCACAAAGGTTGTAGGTTATAAGCTGGAAGCGCCATCATTTTAACTTGCATAGAGCAATTTTTAAAATTCTGATTTGGGACTTCCTTTTGGAGGATCTGAATTTAGAAATCATCTGAAAGGAATTGATTATCCACCCCTTATCCCCAACACTGTTGTTCCCCCATCATGGTTAACACTGAGCAAAGAAAAATACACATTTTGCAACATCTGATTGCACAGATGATCTGAACAATATACATCAAGTTACATCTTTGTGGGCCAAAGAAAATTGTCTCTCTGGCTTTAAAAATCCAGATACTAGCAATAGTGATTTCTGAAACAGCAACTGCAGCCAAAATGATTTAAAACAATTAAGTCAGAATACAAACAAGAAATGATCTGCTCATTTTTTGAGATCTTTTTTCTCTTACTTTATAAACTATTCAAATGCCAACATGTTCATGTGGGACAAGGGCACACACTGTACTGAATCAAACCATTACCAAATATGAGGAATTTTAGGTGTCTTTGAAGGTTTCTTTGATGTAAATGCTTTTAGCAGTGCTGATTTTAGACTTCAAAGCTGAACAAAATGGAAGATATGCCTTAATATAATCTCACTGATGGGATCAAAGAACCACTTCATATGAATTGTAACATTTTATCAACATTTTCAGTAGCCTTACCATTTGAATTATTATACAATTAAGACAAATGTTTTCCGCCTTGCACTTATCTGACTATTTCTCCTGGTACTTGCAATCTTGGATGTGTTAGATTTCTTTGCTTCTAAAGATGCTTCTCCACAAGAGTCAAATTAGAGACTTTTAATTTTTCTCATCTGATGTACTCCATTCTTTTATAAGTTGCCCTTTTTTTAAAGGCCTTTATGATATTTCATATGTAGTAGCTTCAAACAATCATTTTTCATTTATAAATGCTCTTCCTTTTGGACAGTTCAAAAATCACCAAGTTTTTGAAGCCAATGCCCTCTCGGTGTTATACAGCTCTGCCCATCTAGAAGGTCCCTGGTATGTTCTGAGTTAAGAATGAAATAGATCAGACAGTGTTAAATGCTTCACCATAGACACTGAGAACCTTTTAGAAGAAATGAATTTCCCAAACAAACTAATGGAAATAACAGAAAGACAAGATTTCACTTTGTAACATTTTTACTGCAACAAACAAACTAAAGTCAACATAATTCAAACATCAATTAGCAGGTAAATGGTATATCAATTTTTTAAAAAAAAGTAAATTTCTTTAACTTTACACCATGTTCCTGGCAGATATGTAGCGTTATAGGGAGAGTCTCAAAGTTACTCCAGCAGAAGTTCATCACTCTCTACAGTGCCAGTTCAAAACTTCTAGTGTCCTTCGACAATCGTTCCGTTTCATCTGAGTTTTTCTGGATGCAATTATCATCAGCAAGGCATCCCTAGATGAATCCCCCCTCCCCCCTTAGGTTACAAAAATCCTGACAACCCAGAATTCCAGAAATTCCTGTATCCAACCCCTTTAAGTCGGTTCTGCTTAGTTGGTTCTGGTAAAACTTTTCCCCATAGAGAGTTTTACTTCTGCTACCCATTGTTTCCAACAGAACAGAGAAGACCTGTTCCTGGGAAAGTTCTAATTCTTTCCTCCTGGCTTCTCAGCAGCAGCTTTTACTCTGTTCTGTGAGTTTCTGTGAGAGGTGCTTAAAAACCGCAACTCAACACCTCAATAGGTTTTGATTTGACTCTCTCTCCCTTTTCAACTCTTATGCCCATGAAAACTTGAAGTCACGTGGGCACTTCTCCGAACTGAGGCGTTTGCCAGGAATTCACCACTCTCTTTTCAGAACTATCTGTTTCACTTTGAGTTAATGGCGTGTTTTAAAACATAATCACCTGGTAAACTTCAGACTCTATGACAATAATTAAGATGCTACTCTTTGTTTCTGGTTCCCTACACCAGGATTTCTTCTCCTGATAAATGTCAGTGACATCTGAAGGTGGTATTCATGTGCACATACCAGGCTTGGTTTGGGTTAGACTCAAATATGATGCCCTCTGCTGTTGACTAGCACACCAGCACTTGCATTTGTGGCTCACCTGTGAAGGATGAGCTTGCGATATACTGGATGATTGCTGGCAACTGGAGTGGTTTAGCAGTGGCTTCAGGAGAGAAGAGGAGGATCTGGAAATGAAAAAAATACAATTATTTGTGAGGTACAAGCTACTTCATATAATATTAATTGTGAAAATTAGAAATATCCATGTGTGGATTATTTCTCTCATTCAATTCCTTTGATCAGTGCAAATCACTTTGAGATATCAAACATAGAAGCCATACGAAGAGGAAATGGGAAGGTTTCCTGCATGATGGCGATGGAAGCCACTAAATGAATGAAGTGTCTGATCTTCTGAATTAGATCAATTTACATTCAACAAAAGTATGATCAAAAATAAGATCAAAGTAATGAGACCTTTTTCTACTATACTGAAAAAGTTGGCTAATTATAGTTAAAAATATCCAAGAAACTGAAGGCCTAACGTTTCTCCCTGATCTCCAAGCAATCGAGTAATGGTTCTGCCTATTAATCAAATATTTCTACTTGTATTATTTAACCCTACACTGAGAGTTCCAAGCTCAGGAACCATAATGTTCCGCACATGAGTTAATGTTGGTGCTCATTCTCAGAGTCTTTAAGGAGACAAGTTGTCATGTTGAATTTTCTTTTCCTTATTTTCAGAAACCTCTAACGTCTGCTGGTTTACAATATGCAGAATGTTGGCTGCCATTTGGCAGCTTACTGGATTGGCCAATCTTCATGTGTGAGCCCAGAGATTAGCAAGTTATTTGACTATTGATCAGGGGGCCTCGTAGATAAACTTAGTCCTGTAATTGAGCTGACATTTGCATGCAAAACTTTACCCACTCTGGCTGAGATAACATTTGACCGATATACTGAAGTACTGATTATATATATTTTTTATTTGTTCAAGGGATGTGGGCATCGCTGGCTAAGCCAGCACTTATTGCTCATCCCTCGTCCTCATGAAGGTGGTGGTGAGCTGCCTCCTTGAACCACTGCATCCATGTGGTGTAGGTACACATACAGTGCTGTTAGGGAGGAATTTCCAGGATCTTGACCCAGTGACAGTGAAGGAGTGTTGATATAGTTCCATGTCATGAGGGTATGTGGCTTGGAGGAGAACTTGCAGGTAGTGGTGCTCCCATGCATTTGCACATGTCTTTCTAGGTGGTAGGGGTTGCGATTTTGAAAGATGCTGTCGAAGGATACATGGTGAGTTGCTGCAGTACCTCCTGTAGATGGTGCACACTGTTGCCACTGGTGGAGGGAGTCAATGTTGAAGGTGGTGGATTGGGTGCCAGTCAAGCAGGCTGCTTTGTCCTGGACGGTGTTGAGCTTCTCAAGTGGTTGTTGGAGCTGCACTCATCCAGGCAAGTGGAGAATATTCTACCACACTCCTGACTTGTGCCTTGCAGATGGTAGACAGAATTTAGGGAGTAAGGAGGTGAGTTACTTGCTGCAGAATTCCGTGTCTCTGATCTGCTCTTGTAGCCACAGTATTTATATGGCTGTCCCATTTCAGTTTTTGGTCAATGGTAACTCCCAATATGTTGATAGTGAAGGATTCAGTGATGATAATGCCATTGAACGTCAAGGGGAGATTGTTAGATCCTCTCTTGTTGGAGATGGCCATTGCCTGGTACTTAAGTGGCAAGTAACATTTGTGCCACATGTCACCAAGCCTGAATGTTGTCCAGGTCTTGCTGCATATGGACACAAATAGCTTCAGTATTTGAGGAGCGAATGGTGCTAAACATCCCTATTTCTGGCTTCATGATGGAAGGAAGATCAGCTGATGATGGTTTTTTCCTAGGACACTACCTTGAGGAATCCCTGTGACAATATCCTGGAACTGACATGAATGGCTTCAACAACCACAACCATCTTCCTTTGCTAGGTATGACTCTAACCAGTGGAGAGTTTTCTCCCTGATTCCTACTCTTCAGTTTTGCTAAGGCTCTTTGATGCCACATTTGGTCAAATGCTGCCACGGTGTCAAGGGCAGTCACTCTCACCTCACGCTTGAGTTCAGCTCTTCTGTTCATGTTTGGACCAAGATTGTAATGAGGTTAGGAGCTGAGTGGCCCTGGTGGAACTCAAACTGAGCATCAGTGAGCAGGTTATTGCTGAATAAGTGCCGCTTGATAGCACAGTCAATGACCCTTTCCATCACTTTGCTGATGATTGTGAGTGGACTGATGGGGGCAATAATTGATTGGATTGGATTTGCCCTGCTTTTTGTGGGTAGGATATACCTGGGCATTTTTCCACATTGCCAGAAAGATGCCAGTATTGTAGCTGTACTGGAACAGCTTAGCTGGGATTCCAGCTAGTTTTGGAAGACAGTCAGAATGTTGTCAAGGCCTGTAGCCTTTGCACTTTCCAGTGCCTTCAGCCATTTCTTTCTATCACGTGGAATGTGTTGAACTGGCTGAAGACTGGCATCTGTGATGCTGGGGACCTCAGGAGGAGGCCGAGATGGATTATCCACTTGGCACTTCTTGCTGAAGGTTGTTGTGAATGCTTCAGCCTTAACTTTTGCACTGATGTGCTGGGCTCTTCCATCATTAAGGATGGGGATATTTATGGATGATCCTCCTCCAGTGAGTTGGTCAATTGTCCATCACCATTCACAACTGGATATGTCAGGTGCAGAGCTTAGACCTGACCTGTTGTTTGTGCGATCGCTTAGCTCTGTCTACCGCTTGCTGCTTGTGCTGTTTGGCATGCAAGTAGCCCTGTGTTGTAGCTTCACCAGATTGGCACCTAATTTTTAGGCATGCCTGGTGTTGCTCCTGGCATGCTCTCCTGCACTCTGTATTGAAGAGTGATTTGAAAATTATATGATTTATGTAAATTGGGTATCAAGCATAATATTTTGTAATGCAATGTCCATACATTTAGTTATTAAGGTGTATCACAAATTTCTTAAACTTGCTTTAAGATTTTATACCCAATTACATACTTAAAAAAAAAATTACCTTTAATTGTTCCCTAGCATAGGTAACCATGCATTACTCATGGTGTCAGTGGCACTATTAGTCTTTTATCCATGCTAGGAAAGGCAGCATCTTTGTATTGTTTGAAATCTGACTTTCTCAATCGGAGTAAGACATTGTCCTTTATGAAGACAAAACTTTCCATTGCAGTGTTTGCCAGTAATCTTGGATTGTTTTTTCCTTTGTTGCCACACCTTTAATGGTTTTTACTTGTGGAGGATAAACCTCAGAATATTTAAGACCATAAGACATAGGAGCAGAAATTAGGCCATTCAGCCCATCGAGTCTGCTCCGCCATTCAATCATGGCTGATAAGTTTCTCAACCCCATTCTCCCGCCTTCTCCCCGTAACCTTTGATCCCTTACCAATCAAGAACCTATCTATCTCTGTCTTAAATACACCTCATATATATATGAACAGCACCTGCAAATTCTTCTCCAAGCGACACACCATCCTGACTTGGAATGATATTGCTGTTCTTTCACTGTCACTGGGTAAAAATCCTGGAACTCCCTTCCTAACAGCACTGTGAGTGTACCAACACAACATGGATTGCAGCAGTTCAAGAAGGCTGCTCACCACCACCTTCTCAAGGGCAATTAAAAAAAATTGCTGGCCTGTCCAGCGACACACACATGCCATGAGAGAATAAAAAAATTAGGATGGTGTGTGGCTTGGAGGGGAACTTGCAGGTGGTGGCGCTCTTAAGCACTTGCTGCCCTTGCCCTTCTAGATGGTAGAGGTCGAAGGAGCCATGGTGAGTTGCTGCAGCGCATCCTGTAGATGGTACACACTGCTACCACTGTGCGTCACTGGTGGAGGGAGTGAGTGTTTATGGTAGTGGATGGGGCTCCAATCAAGCCGGCTTCTTTGTCCTGAATGGCGTCGAGTTTCTTGAATGTTGTTGGAGCTGCACTGATCCAGGCAGGTGGTGAATATTTCATCACACCCCTGACTTGTGCCTTATAGATGGTGGTCAGGCTTTGGGGCGGTAGGAGGTGAGTTACTCGCTGAAATGTTTCCAGCCTCTGACCTGCTCTTGTAGCCACAGTATTTATCTGGCACATGGGTTTGGAAGATGCTGTCGGAGGAGCCTTGGTGAGTTGAAATTTGCAGTACTCTCTTTAGCTGGATGCATATAAAGATAACACAATATATTTTTTATGGTACAGTTTAAAATAAATATTTAAAATGCTGATATTATAGAGTAACTTTGTCTTGTCATATTTTCTGTTTAAATTGCTCTTAGTTAATGTCAACTCTCTGATGAATGATTCACCATTTTATGATACTTTATATTATAAATGAATAAGTATATAATAACATTGTAATGTCCCTACAGTGATTTCAAGCAATGCAGACAGAAAAATGGTGAATTGTAGTAGAATTTTGTTTCTAAATAAAAATCTGTCCTTTTGAAATTTGTTCATAATTTTCTGGTGTGTTATGGAATGGAAAATGTTCATGCAGTGCTCCTTTGTACCAGCAGATGGTGGCAGAGAATTTTACATGGCATGTTGTGAGTTTGAACCCAGTACAGCTTCATTCTTCTAATTAAATGCTGAAAATCTTTTAAAAAGAGTTTGCAATGTAAATGAAGAAGCCAAAATAATAGTTAAACACCAATGAGTCCCAGAACATAGAGGACTGGTTTCTTCAATATAAATAGGCTGGAACCTCTGAATGCTATTAGGATTCCTGTGCGCTTAACATTTTTACCACAAAAGAACCTCTTAGCTCACTCTTCTCTTGGTGACATTGAATTCAGTGCTGCAATTTAGAAACAAGGAACAATATCCTACACGTAACCCTCAAATATAATTTACATTTGGAAATATATAAATGAGTTTTGAATTATCACTACTTATGAACCAGGCAACCTTTTTTATTTAACAAAATGCTGCCACAATTTTAATTCTGTGTTTCCCATGTTGATTTGGTTTAGTTCTGGTAGCCCAGAAGATTGGGAAAATTTTAGAAACCAGCAAGGATGAGAGAAAAAAGTAGTAAAAAAGGAGAAATTGGAGTATGAGAGAAAACTAGCAAGAAATATAAAAACAGATGGTAAAGGCTTCTACAAGCATTTAAAAAGGAAGAGAGTAGCTAAAGTAAGAGTGGTCCCTTAGAGGGGGAGACTGGGGAATTAATAATGGGAAACAAGGAAATATCACAGACCTTGAACAAATATTTTGTATCCACCATCACAGTTCAACACAGAAAGGATCCCAAGAATAGTAGAAAAACAAGAGGCAATAGGGAGGGAGGAACTTAAAACAATCACGATCACTAGAGAATAAGTACTAGGAAAACTAATTGGACTAAAGGCTGACTTGTCCTTGGGCCTGATGGCCTGCATCCTATGTTCTTAAAAGAAGTGGCTGCAGAGGGTAGTTGGTTGTAATCTTACAAAATTCCCTAGATTCTGGAAAGGTCCCAGTAGATTCGAAAATCGCAAAAGTAACACCACTATTCAAGAAAATGTGGAACTAAATGTCAGTAAGTCTAGCATCGTCAGTGGGAAAATGCTAGAATCCATTGTTAAGGAGGTAGTAGCAGCGCACTTAGAAAATCATACTACAACCAAGCAGAGTTGACATGGTTTGTGCAAGGGAAATAGTGTTTGACAAATTTAATAGAGTTCTTTGAGGATGTAATAGGTAGGGTGAATAAAGGGGAACCAGTAAATGGAGTGTACTTTTATTTCCAAATAGGCATTTGATAAGCTGCTACATGAAAGGTTACTGCACAAGATAAGAGCTCGTGGTATTGGGGTGTTATTATTAGCATGGATAGAGGGTTGGCTAACTAACAGGAACCGGAGAGTTGGGATTAATGGGTCATTTTTGGGTTGGCAAACTGTAATTAGTGGGGTCCTGGGTTCCCAATTATTTATGATCTATATTAATGACTTAGATTAAGGGGCAGATTGTATTGCAGCCAGATTTGCTTTTAAGACAAAGATAGATAGGAAAACAAGATGTGAGGAGGCCACAAAGAGACTGTGAAGGGATATCAAAAGTTTAAGTGAGTGGGCAAAAAAATTGCAAATGGAATGTAATGTGGGTAAATGTGAGGTGATCCACTTTGGTAGGAAAAACAGAAAAGCAGAGTATCATTTAAATGGAGAGTGTGGCAGTACAGAAGGATCTGGGTGACCTTGCATAGGAATCATAAAAAGTCAGAATGAAGGATCAGCAAATAATTAGGAAGGCAAATGGAATGTTGGCCTTTATTGCAAATGGGATGGGAGTATAAAAGTAGGAAATTCTTACTGTAGCTGTACAGGGCATTGGTGGGACTGCACCTAGAATGCTGTGTATAGTTTTGCTCTGCTGACTTAAGGAATGACATACTTGCAATGGAAGCAGTTCAGAGAAGGTTCACAAGGCAATTTCCTGGGATCAAGTTGTCTTATGAGGAAAGGATGAGAAGCTTGGGCCTACACTTATTGAAATTTAGAAGAATGAGTGGTGATCTTATTGAAACACATAAGATTCTGAGGGAAGTTGCAGAGAGGCTATTTCCTCTTGTGGAGGAATCTAGAACTCCGGAACACAGTATTAAAAATAAGTAGTCTCTCACTGAAGATGGAAATGAGGAGGAATTGCTCCTCAGGGATGTTAGACTTTGGATTTCCCTTCCACAGAGAGCAGTGGAGGCTGAGTTAGACAGATTTTTGGTTGACAAGGGAGTTGTGGGTTATGGGGTATGAGCAGAAAAGTGGAGTTAAGGCCACAGTCAGATCAGTCATGATTTTTTTGGACGGTGGAACAGGCCTGATGGACCAAATGGATTTCTCCTGCTCCTATTTCTTATGATCTTATTTTCAGGCTGCATTTAGTTTTTGGTAGTATGCCAGAAAAGTACACTGGGTGAAACTTTGAAAGAGTGTTAAGGAGTCAAAAGATCTGATAGGGAGACCTTATCCTGCATCAGCCAAGTGTGCTCCTGTTGTGTTGACTGAAGGAAGTCAGTCTCCTTCAGTTGGGAATGTGTGTTTGTATACATGTTCATTTCTGATTGCATCAAATGAAACTTTGGAAAGTTGTCACTTGACAAGTTTGGAATTAGCATTGAGATGGGTTAAAATAAGTCAGCCAAGACTGAAGGAGCAAGTTTGTCTTCAGAACACATGGCAGTCATCACCTGTTGTCTTTTTTTTATCCTTCTTGGTTTGGATATTGTACTGTTCTGAATATTTACAATTTGTCCTGTACACCAAACGCTCTCCAAAGCTCACCTAAGGTCGTTGCCTTCTAACAATGGGTCAAGTTTACAGCTATCTCAGCAAGAGAATTTCAAGGAAAATGGACTTAAAAAAGCAACAGAGACAAATGCAGCATGAACTTGGATTGTGGAAACCTAATGACTCCAGTGCTGTCACAGCAACCGATGCTGACCGGTACTTAATTTACAATTAACACAACACTTCAGGAGAAATATCGGTAGAAACTCCATTTCCTCCATCTTCCCAAGGTCAGATTTCCATTGGATAGATGAAGTTTGCAGATCCTATGCTTCCAAATGAGCAAATCTGTAGCACAACCAGAGCCAGCATCAATGCATTCTATCTTCAAGGTAGGCATTCCTTGAAGAGAAGTGGCAGTCAATTAAACACTAAGGTAAAAGCAAAAAACTGCGGATGCTGGAAATCCAAAACAAAAATAAAAATACCTGGAAAAACTCAGCAGGTCTGGCAGCATCTGCGGAGAGGAACACAGTTAACGTTTCGAGTACGTGTGACTCTTCAACAGACCTAAGTAAAAATAGAAGAGAGGTGAAATATCAGCTGGTTTAAGGTGGGGTGGGACAAGTAGAGCTGGGTAGAGGGCCAGTGATAGGTGGAGATAGCCAAAAGATGTCATAGACAAAAGGACAAAGAGGTGATGAAGGTGGTGATATTATCTAAGGAATGTGCTAATTAAGGGTAGAAAGCAGGACTAGCAAGGTACAGATAGCCCTAGTGGGGGCGGGGTCGGGTGAAGGAATCGAAAAAGGCTAAAAGGTAGAGATAAAACAATGGATGGAAATACATTTAAAAATAATGGAAGTAAGTGGGAAAAGAAAAATCTATATAAATTATTGGAAAAAACAAAAAGGAGGGGGAAAAATCAGAAAGGGGGTGGGGATGGAGGAGAGAGTTCATGATCTAAAATTGTTGAACTCAATATTCAGTCCAAAAGGCTGTAAAGTGCTGAGTTGGAAGATGAGGTGCTGTTCCTCCAGTTTGCGTTGAACTTCACTGGAACAATGCAGCAGGTCATGGACGGACATGTGGGCATGAGAGCAGGGTGGAGTGTTGAAATGGCAAGGACAGGGAGGTCTGGGGCATGCTTGCGCACACTGGATTATAAGTTTATTATTAATTTATTATTTTTAAAGCACAGCAGAATAACATAAGAAATAAAAGTAATGTCGCTGGTAAACATGTACAGATACCTGCACTCTGTTGCTGTGGCTGAAGTGATCTTCCGTTGCTCCTTCAAACATAGCAGCAAATGAAAGCTGTGCACACCCATAAAGCTTAATCAAAATGTCAGGGGAAGACTACAGAGCATTTTAGTCAACCTTGCAAATATATTGGATGAATATTGCAGGAATTTTATTAAGTCCATGGTACAGCTGTCAAATAGCTGAGTGTGTGCTCTCATCCATAAAGTTGGTTTTCAATCATAAGTAGCACAGGAAAGCATTAAAATACTTGCCTTAAACAAGCAAGAATTTCGTGAACCAAATTTAAGTATCAATGTCATTCAATGCTGATGTTTAAACAGCATGTTTAAATAAATATGCCAATCTGAGATCTGAATTATCTTCAGTTTGTTAAAATTTGGCAGATTTGGGTCCTAATTCTGTTTCTCTTTTATTGAGAGAATAGTGAACCGATTGCCTCTCTCCCTCTATTAGTGCAGTTAAATTGGCCACTTGGAGTTGTGCAAGACCTGCCCAGATTTGTTTAGCTGCCAATTTGTTGCTTGCTTGTTTGATAGATTGACTTTTACCTCTGTGGAGATGAGACTTTCCTACTCTTCCCCAACCCTTCTGTGAAGAGATGTAACCAAAGGCAATGTCCGTCTGTTGATGCAGAAATTTAATAAGGATATTTAATTCCTACAGTGAATGAAATGATACTGGAACATTTGTTTGATGAATTTGTAACTTGTTTAACAAGCAAGGCAGGTGATTCAATTCTCTCATAGGAATTAATTATTGATAACCAGGTTTATAGATTAGAGAGCACACTTGGAATTGTTATCCCATTATACTTGAGCAAATATCTCTCTAGTTTTCACTCAATTGATTTTACCAAAATTCTCTGCAGATTTCTACTGACTCTGTGGATAAGTTTTTGGTGCACCATTTATAGGTTTGTTTAATATAAATCATTTGTTAGTTTTGATAAGTTTATTTTAAAATTAACGTCTGCAGATCAAGTGACATTTATCAAGATTTGGACTGTTCCGGAAAGGAACCCTTTCAGAGGCTGAAATAGGGGTGAATCTTGAAGGATGGGATTATTGGTGGGTGCTAGAGATCTGTGCTGGGCCCACTTTTGTTTATCCTGATGGGTTGATTGTCTTTCTGTGTTGTATTTTCTACTAATCTATGCAATGTAGATGGTTAGCTGCTTGAATCTGGAGTTGTGTTGCTGAGTATTTTTACTAGTTTTGTGCCATGTTTTGATATCAATTTAAACTTGCTGAGCTGGGAATGAGTTCTTTCCAAATGGGATTGATGGGATGTGGGTGTCACTGGCAAGGCCAGCAGTTGTTGCCCATCCCTAATTGCCTTTGAACTGAGTGGCTTCCTCGGCCATTCAAAGACAATTAAGAGTCAACTACGTTGCTGTAGATCTGGAGTCATACAGACTGGGACTGGGTGAGGATAGCAGATTTCCTTCCCTAAAGGACGTTGGTGAACCAGATGGGGTTTTGCATCAATCCAGGTAGTTTTATGGTCATCATTATTCAGACTATCTTTTTATTGCAGATTTATTTACTTAACTGTATTTAGTTTCCTCAGCTGCTGTGGTGAGATTTGAACTCATGTCCCTGGATCATTAGTTCAAGATTACTGGTTCAGCACCATAAGCACCATGCAACCATTGCTTTTAAATTTTGACATGAATTTTAACAGTATTAATATAGCTGATTGCAATTATCTTCATCCCTCTTTTCTGCTGCAGAGTTTGTTGGAGGGAGTGGCAAATGTCCAGTGTCAGCTACGACTCACCCTTTTCGATGCCACATATTCCCATTTCTTTGGTAGAACCTGGAAGAGTCCCCTACAGCCCATAAAATATGCCCATGGCCAGCCAGCCAAAGTGTTCTTCAACCAGGTAAGAAAATATTCAATGAACATCATTCTCTGGGCTTTATTCACTTTGTGGTATGGTTGACATTGTATTCGCTTTGAATAACTGAAGGTAGGTTGAAGGTGTATTACCGCCACAGCTAAGCTTGTGTGTTGTCCAAACTCAGCCAAGCTGGATCATATATTGGAGATTATTTCCAAAAAGAATTTTTTTCGGTGCATCAAGGTAAGGATATCAGTTTGAAGAATGGAATGCTTTCAAGCCACATGTGACTCTCTCAGAGGCAGAGTAAAGTTCCCTCTACTCTGGCCCACCCATCTACCTTAACTCAGAATCTCAGGAGAACACTTCTCATATGTTCCCCCTCCTGCAGGTATCTTTGTGAAGTGCTGACTGTTAAGGCTGTTCTAACCGCCGAAGCGTATGAAATGCTTGAAGAATAATAAGCAGCTTTAGCCACAGTGCTCATGCATGAAAAGAGGAAGTTCTATTTGGATACAAAAATCACGTTAATCTTATGTGTTGAAACTGTATTAAAAATAGGGGACACCAGGAAACGGTAGGGACTCAGAAGTGATTTTGTTGAAAAGGGCTACAGTGAATGGTCAAGGGATTTAGTTCACAAATTCTTGATGAGCCTGCAGCTTGTAATATAGAGAGACCGGTCTCCTGAGTACTGTTTATGCTGTGTTTTATATTCATTGTGATAAATCAATATTATTGCCCAGACTACTCTCTGTCTCCTGGGCCCATGCACCTGCCACTTCAGTGAAAGGACAAGGGTTATCCAATATGGCCCTCCTTGTGTTGATCTGATGGTCTTTAGCATGTTCCTGGATTTAGATATTTCATACCAGTAATTTTTATCTAGGGTAGTTCTTTGTGTAGCTTTCATTCACCTTCCAGAAGATCAATTTCTTTTACGTCCTAGTTGTTCCACCAATCCCCCTCCAGTGACCCCCAACATTAAGTACACTTGGATGATGCCAAGTGTACTTGAGTGTCAAGACCAGATCCTGCTCAATGTGGGGGCCATGATGGCAATTGATCAGTGAACAATTGATTGTCATGGGAAAGTCACATACTCAACTTTGTAAATTAGTTTATACTTTTGAAGGGTCTTTGACCGGAATGGCTGGCCCCAAAACATGGAGGCAAAGATGCCACACACTGAAATTCCTCACCCCTTCCCTGGCAAGTACCTCATCAATACTGAGAATGATATGAGCCTCTACTCACTTTCTGTGCATGCCCCAAAATCTGTTGGGTTCAGGATTGTTGAAAGAACTATTTACACTGCCAACAGTTCTTGTCTTCCTTTCACTGCTGGTTTTCGCACTACTAGGTACCCCTGCAGCAGTGCCGAATTTTAAATCAGGTTCCCATTTGCCCTGTGGAAGCTGCAATTGAATATGTTAATTGAGTGCCCTGCCTCTATAAAGGCAGGACATTCTGATGCCCCAATACCCATTGCGCTAAAAAGACGTCAGGTGCATGGACACGCTGGAGTCATGTAGTGCATAGTTTAACACCAGCCTCCCTGCCTACTCCGTCCTGGCCATCAAGGCTTCAAAGTTGGCACAAATAGGAGATTTCATCCTGTTAGTTCAGTTTGAATTACAAATCAAGTCCCAGACACGAAAAAAATACTGGTGCTGCCCTGTGTTGTAACTGGGCCTGCTTTTTGTCAGATGTTTCTTGACAATGTTCCTGTGATTTGCCTTGGCATGTTTTACACTTTATAAATGCAAGTAGTTGTTGTTGACTAGCTGTGTTGTACGTTGACGGCGGATGGCCAAAAGTGGATTAAGTGCCACTTGTCACGCTATTCTTTTTAAGTTCAGTATTCACTCTTTATCTCGTCATTTCTCCAAAAATTCTGTAGATTGTCACTATATTCGACACTACTCAATGGCTTTCACTGTCCTCACATCCTGAGAAGAACTCCTGCAATTTAATTTAAAATAATATTCTGGATTTACCCTTTTGATTCCCCTATCTTCAATAGTCCACAGGATCTCACCTCTCTGTAGCCAGAAATGGCATTTGACCTTTAAAGCAATGGTTATGAAAATGTCACTAACATGCCTATACCATTATAATAGGTCAGTTTAGCATGGCAAGGGGTCAGATTTGAGCTTGATCAGTGGTAAGAATATTTAGGACTATTTGCAAAGGCAGTCAGGATTACTTGAGATACTTGTGCCATTAAAGCAGCACGGTGGAAATGGGAACCGATGATGCATAATCTATGTTTTCACTTACTCTTTGGCTATCAACAACTGGTTTTTTGACCTTTAGTTTAACCAAATGTGAAGAATGAGACAGAAGAGCTTGTATATTATTCCAAAAGGTTGCTCAATTCATTAATTAAATTTGCTGAAACAATTTATTTTTGTTTCCTGTGTTGTCAGAGCCGGTCTGCTCAGCAGCCTGTGGGATAATTGCAACATTTCCTTTACACGTAATCCTTCGCATTGAATTTTCTGTATGTAAATTTTATAGTGCAGTTTTCTTTTTAGGTTCAGTATTCACTCTTTGTTTCGGCGTTTCTCCAAAAAATCTGTAGACTGTCACTATATTTGACTCTCCTCAGTGTCTTTCATTGTTATCACATCCTGAGAAGAACTCCTGCAATTAAATTTAAAGTAATATTCTGGATTTACCCTTTTGATTCCCTTATCTTCAATAAGCTACAGGATCTCACCCCTTTGATGCTTCCTTTTCAGGCTGAAAAGCTCATGTTTCTCTAGTCTTTCCCCAAAACTGACCCCTTTGACACTGGTGATGAGCTTCACGATCACTTTCTGCACTGCCTCTAGCACTTGAATATCTCTTTCTTGTTTTTCAGTGACCAGAACTTAGTGCAGTTTCCAGGTGTGCTCTGACCGGACCCCTGTCCAGTTTGATCACAATTTCCTCTGAATTATTTTCCGTTGTTCCTGCTATGCAATTCAAGACTTTTTGGCTTTGTTGGTTGTTGCTCTGCATTGGTTGAAGATGTTGAGCATCAAATTTAATATGACCCCTATGTGTCTTTCAACTTCAACTCCAAAAACTTCATCATCAAACATGGAACTTGCCTGTCATATATTTTTCCTTCCTATGTGTGGACTTTATACTTGTTTGCATTAAATTTTACCTACCATTATTCTCACTTTATATATTTTGACTAACTTGATATGTAATTTCTGAGCTGATTCCTCCAATTTGGTATCACCTGCCTTTAGTACTTGTGCAACTATGCTGAATATTAGTGTTTTTATGAGGTAATGAATAAGAGGGAGATTTGAAAATAGAACAAATGATTTGGGAGGGGTGCAGTAGGGAGGTAGTTTCCCTGTATTTGCGAGAATGCTGCCTGGGCCTTTTGTGCATGATAGAAAATAGCTTCATTGTAGCCACTTTTGGCAATTAGTGGGAAATTGTACAAACAAACGACTTGGGACTTTGATATGAAACATACAAAAGCAAAGTAATGCAGTTGCTGAAAATTTGAAATAAAACGAGAAAATGCTGGAAGTACTCAACAGGCCAGGCAAGTCTTTTGGGAGAGAAACAGAGATGATTATTCATGTTGATGACCTTTCTCTTTAACTCTCTTTCTGTTCCCATAGATGCTGCCTGTCCTGCTGATGTGAAACATAGTTATGGCCAGATATTTGAAGCCTAAAGTCATCATTTAATTACCTAGCTGCTTAGTGAAAGAAGCGAGCTATAGCAGAAACATGGCACTATAAGGCAAACTGTGGCTATCCATATGGCATGTGCAGGCAAAGGATCACTAACTCAAATATCCTCACTAAAAGTTGACTGACTAATTCCCACCGTGCATGTAGGAGGTTGCTAAGGGTAAGCTAGGAGCAGATGTGTGCCTACACTAATGTTCCAGGAAAAAAGTCCAAAAAAACCCAATCCTACACTAGCTGGAGGAATACAGGACTGGGTAACTCTCTGTGGCATACAGCTTAGTTGGAAGCTCAGCTCACTGCAGGAGAGGGATACACCTGTGCCCCAGCGTTACGGCTACTTCATGTTGGAACAGGTGATTTAAGAACAATTATCCATACGCAGTCATCTTTGCAATCAATTAGTAGCCATGGAAAAATGAATTTTTCATTAATAGCATGCATTAGTTGTAAAGTGTTCTTTGAGGAGCAATTGGGTCTTAATAGAAATTACACCACTGGCATCCCAGGTAAGTGCCAGCTACCTGTGTTATCTGCTCCTTGTAGGATGGAGCACGCATTTCACAGTGCTCAAAATCATTTGATGAGCCGTTACCTGTAATTGCTCTCTGGAGCCCTGTAGTTCGATATATATTACCCCGACAAAATGCATTAGTAAAGTAATAGGTGACTGCCTTTTTGTTTTATCAGAAAGAAAGAACTTGCATTTATATCTTGCCTGTTGCGACTTTGGTCCCAAATAGCCTCATAGCCAACAAAGCGCTTTTGAAGATAATCACTGATGTGTAACAGAAAATATAAAGTAGACAACGCAAGAGACTATCTTAATTTGGGATGCACATGCATCAAAATAACAAGAAACCGTTGGGGATATATCCAGCCCTCCTCTTTCAATACAGATAGACTGTTGGAATTTAAGACAGGCCAGCTGCATCATTTTAGGAAATTGCTGTCGCTATTTAAGAAACACCAAATGCATCATTATAAGAGCGGGCTCCCTGGATTTAGTCTGTATGAGGGACATCTGAACTCAGAACAAGCTCTACATGGCATTCAATATATCACAAGGTTGGTTGGAATTTGAAAGTAGAACGGTGAGGCTGTCCGAAGTTTAGGAGCCTCATGCAAAGATTCTAAATTTGGGCAATTTTCTGTGGCAAATTTGTAGCTTTTCCATGTAAACATTGGTTGTTTTGTGGGATCTAAAAATGTACCCTATAAAACTGTTCATACCCTAAAAGGAGATAATGGCATAGTGGTAATATCACTAGACTAGTAATTCAGAGACCTAGTTAATGCTCTGGGAACAAGGGCTCAAATCCCACCATGAGAATTAATAAATCTGGAATTGAAAGCTCGTCTCAGTAATGGTGACCATAAAACTATCATTGACTGTCGTAAAAATCCATCTAGTTCACTAATGTCCCTTCCTTTAGGGAAGGACATCTGTCATTCACCTGGTCTGGCTTACACGTGACTCCAGAACTGCCCTTTGAAATGGCAAGCCATTTAGGCAATTAGGGATGGGCAGCAAATGCTGGCCTTGCCAGTGACACCCACATCTCATGAAAGAATAAATATTTAAAAAAAATCATTCCAGACAATCACCGTCGGTCGATATGCCCTAGAGACGAAGAAAGTGTAACTCTAATTATCTGCCCCCTTTCCCATAGCCAAAATGGGACATATCTGAGCAACTAATTTCTTTATTTCCCCTCTTTTAAATTGCTGGTTTGCATTTTAAAATTTTCTTGGGATTTGGGTAACATGTGGCTGGAAAGATCATAATTATTGGCCACCCCCAGTAAGTTGCCCAAAGAAGATAGTGGTGGGCCTTTTCCTTGACTCATACCAGTCCTTGTGATGGCGCTGCTACCACAATGATGTCAAATGGAGAACTCCAGGTTACTGACCCTGTGACAATGAAGGAACAGGGACATATATCTAAGTCAGTGCTGCATGTGACTTGGAGAAGAACCTGGAGGCGATAATGGTCCTCGAGCATTGCTGCTTTTCCCTTCTTATGCTAGACATTGCAGAGGAGTGAGTTGTGTTAAGTCATCTTGGTGAGCTGCTGCAGTGGAACTTAGATTGTTTGATGCACTGGACTGAGCAGTGTGACTCTTCAGAAATATTGAATCCTATCAGATCTAGCTTGAATCCCACTTATTTTACATTGAAATCTCTTTAAGGAGATAATGGGATAGAGGACATATCCCTGTCATCGCAGAATTTACTTCATTAAGTTGTGACTACTACATCTCATGACACTCTCATTTAGTCATCAGAAGTCACTTTTTTAACCCTTCTGTGCTCTGTTTGGTCAGGTACGTCACAAATTGCTGCATTGTAAACATATTACATTTACAAATCCTTGAATAAAATTCAAGATATCATCAATAAATTCGATCTGACATTATGGCTGCAATGCACAGAAATCAGGTATTTTTTCAAAATCTACAAACTTAGAGACACCCAAGGTAGAATATCCCCAGCCAGATGAGGGTGGGATTTGGTGTCTGCGGGTTGAAAAGTCTCTGAAGTTGTCGTCAGATTGAGATCCTAATGTCATCCCATCCTCTTCCAACTTTCCCTGTGGTGGAATGAGAGTCCAGCAGTGAACCCTGGTGCGTCAGTGGGAAAGCAATTAAGGTGATTAAAAAGGCAATTAAGATCCTTTTTAACCACAAAACAATTCTTTCTCAGCAGGTACAGCATAGATTCCACACTGTAACTGCAACTTACCAGGGTCACAAAGGCACAGCAGGAAGAGCTTCTTCAGTGAAACTGACAAGCTGTGAAGGCTTTGGTCAGTAACACTGAGGAGCTCCAGCCATGGCCATTGAGAGACTGCTGTTCAAAGCACTTCTTTTTCTCAGATAGTGCTTTTCCTGCATGATAGGTAATTGCTAACTTCTTGGAAGGAACTTTAGCCTGTCTAGCACTAGACTCGTCTTCAGCTGCACTTCCTTGCTGCCAACATGGCTTCGGAGCAGCTCCACCTTCTGTCCCTGCTGAAGGACAAGAGCAGAAGCCTCACCATCCCCAACCTCCCAGCGGGGAAGCAATGGTGTAGTGGTATTGTCGCTGGACTAGTAATCCAGAAACCCAGAGTAATGCTCCGGGGACCTGGGTTCAAATCCCGCCACGACAGATGATGGGATTTGAATTCTATAAAAAATTTGGAATTAAAAATCTAATGATGACCATGAAGCCATTGTTGGTTGTTGTAAAAACCTGTCTGGTTCACATATGTCCTTTTAGGGAAGGAAGTCCTTACCTCGTCTGGCCTACATGTGACTCCAGACTCTCAGCAATGTGGTTGACTCTTAAGTGCCCTCTGAAATGGCTTAGTAATACAACACTCTGTTGTATTAAAGCGCTGCAAAGCCTTAAAAAAGGAATGAAACCTGATCACCCGGCATTGACCTAGGCACAGGAAATGACAATGGCACATTCAGCTGAGTCAACAATTCAAAGTCCTCCTTACTAGCATCTGGGGGCTAGTGCCAAAATTGAGAGAGCTCAGACTAGTCAAGCAACAGCCTGACATAGTCATCCTCACGGAATCATACCTTACAGATAATATCCCAGACAACCACCCCTGGATATGTCCTGTCCCACTGGCAGAGGTGGCAGCACAGTGGTATACAGCTGGGAGGGAGTTGCCCTGGGAGTCCTCAACATTTAATCCGGGCCCCAAGTCTCAGGTCAAACATGGGCATGGAAACCTCCTGCTGATTACCATGTACCACCATCCCCCAGCTGATGAATCAGTGCTCCTCCATGTTGAACATTACTTGGAGGAAGCACTGAGGGTGGCAAGGGAGCAGAACTTACTCTGGGTAGGGGATTTCAATGTCCGTCACCAAGAATGGTTCAGTAGCACCACTACTGAGAGAGCTAGGTGAGTCCTAAAGGAAATAGCTGCTAGACTGAGTCTGCGGCAGGTGTTGAGGGAACCAACAAGAGGGAAAAGCATACTTGACCTCATCTTAACCAACTTGCCTGCCGCAGATGCATTTGTTCATGACGGATTGGTAGGAGTGACCACCGCATAGTCTTTGTGGAGACAAAACCTGGCCTTCACATTGAGGATACCCTTTGTCTATTGTGTGGCACCAGCACCGTGCTAAACAGGATAGATTTCGAACAGATCTAGCAACTCAAGACTGGGCATCCATGAGGTGCTGTGGGGCAGCAGCAGCAAAATTGCACTCGACCACAATCTGTAACCTCATGGCCTGGCATATCCCCCACTCTACCATTACCATCAAGCTGGGGTATCAACCCTGATTCAATGAAGAGTGCAGGAGGGCATGCCAGGAGCAGCACCAGGTACATCTAAAAACGAGGTGTCAACCTGGTGAAGCTGTAACACAGGACTACTTGCATGCCAAACAGCATGAGCAGCAAATGATAGACAGCTAAGCGATCCTACAACCAACAGTCCTGTCACATCCAGTTGTGAAGAGTGGTGGACAATTAAACAACTCAGTGGAGGAGGAGACTCAATGATGGGGGAGCCCAGCACATCAGTGCTAAAGATAAGGCTGAAGCATTTGCAACAACCTTCAGCCAGAAGTGCAGAGTGGATGATCCATCTCTGCCCCTTTGGAGGTCCCCAGCATCACAGATGCCAGTCTTCAGCTAATTCAGTTCACTCCACGTGATATCAAGAAACAGCTGAAGGCACTAAGTAGTGCAAAGGCTATAGGTTCTGACAATATTCCGGCAATACTACTGAAGACTTGTGCTCCAGTACTTGCCACACCCCTAGCCAAGCTGTTCCAGTACATCTACAACACTGGCATCTACCTGGCTATGTGGAAAATTGTCCAGGTATGTCCTGTATACAAAAAGTAGGACAAATCTAACCCAGCCGATTACCGCCCCATCAGTCTACTCTCGATCATCATTAATGTAATGGAAGAGGTCATCAACAGCGCTATCAAGCGGCACCTGCTTAACAATAACCTGCTCACTGATGCTAGGGTTCCGCCAGGGCCACTCAGCTCCTGACCTCATTACAGCCTTGGTTCAAACATTGACAAAAGACCTGAACTCCTGTAGTGAGGTGAGAGTGACTTCCTTTGACATCAAGGCTGTATTTGACCGAGTGTGGTATTAAGGAGCCCCAGCAAAACTCAGTTAACGGGAACCAGGGAAAACTCTCCGCTGGTTCGAGCAGAAACGGAGATCGTTGTGGTTGTTGGAGGTCAGTCATCTCAGCTCCAGGACATTGCCTTCAGGAGTTCCTTAGGGTAGTGTCCTTGGCCCAACCATCTTCAGCTGCTTCATCAATGACCTTTCCATCATAAGATCAGAATTGGGGACGTTTGTTGATGATTGCAGCAATTGCGACTCTTCAAATGCTGAAGCAGTCCTTGCCCAAATGCAGTAAAACTTGGACAATATCCAGGCTTGTGCTGACAAGTGGCAAATAACGTTGATGCCATACAAGTGCCTGGCAATGACCATCTCTAACAAGAGAGAATTTAACCATCTCCCCTTGATGTTCAATGGCATTACCATTACTGAATCCCTCACTATCAACGTCCTGGGGGGGTTACCATTGACCAGAAACTGTACTGGACTAGCCATATAAACACTGTGGCTACAAGAGCAAGTCAGGGACTAGGAACCTTGTGATGAGTGATTCACCTCCTGACTTTCCAAAGCCTGTCCACCATCTACAAGGCACAAGGCTGATGGAATATTCCCCACTTGCTTGGGTGAGTGCAGCTCCAACAAGACTCAAGTACCTTGACACTATCCAGGACACAGCAGCCTGCTTGATTGGCACCACATCCACAAACATTCACTTCCTCCAGCACCCCCGCACAATAGCAGCATTGCGTACCATCGACAAGATGCACTGCATGAATTCACCAAGGCTCCTTAGACAGCACCTTCCAAACCCACCACCACTGCCAACTAGAAGGACAGGGGCAGCAGATAGGTGGGAACACCGCCACCTGGAAGGTCCCCATCAAGTCACTCACCATCCTGACTTGGAAATATATCGCCATTCCTTCGCCATCGCTGGGTCAAAATCTTGGAGCTCCCTCCCTAGCAGCACTGTGGGTGTACCTACAACCACTGGACAGCAGCGGCTCAAGAAGGCAGTTCACCACTGCCTTCTCAAGGGCAGCTAGGGATGGGCAATAAATGCTGCCCCAGCCAGCGAAGTCCACATCCTGTGAATGAATAATAATAAAAAAACTGCACCAGCAGCAGAACGAGCAACACCAGCAGAACACCATCTGTCTTTTCCTCAGCCACAGGCCCCTTTAGAAGGCAAATGGGATGGACATTGAGATTCAACTCGAACACAGGGTCTACAGACAGAGGACCTGCCGGAGTACCACTGCTCCAGGAGGCTCAGGCTCTCATGTCAGGTCACTGCTGACATCTGCAGCCCTCTGGAATAAGAGCTTCTTCCCAGTGAACCAGGTGGGCACACGTTGCCAATGGCCTACAAAGTACCTGTCACTGAAGAGCAACACCCACCCAGACCTATGCCTTTTGCCAAGTCGGGTGCTGTCCTCCTGGAAGGAGAGAAAGTAGAGAACCATGTGTTCATAATACTTATGTGGAGAGGAGGGATTTACACCATTTGTGAAGGGTCACTGTGAGGCATGGGCATGAGAGAACAATAGGCTGAGTGTTCTGGATGTTCAGATGGGGATGTGAAGTGCCCATTGAGAGAGTGAGGAATGAATGGAGCTGCAAGGTGTATTGACTTGAAGCAGGCTTTGCAGGAGAATGCTGGGCAAGTTCGAGGTGTGACACTTGGCATATAAAAATGTTCTGCGTTTCACCTGTCTTTTCCCTGTGAGGTCCTGGATCTTCTTGGTGCTCTGTCTCCAGGCTGGAGGGGCCACATACTTCTGCTACTCACTTCCGTCATCACTTCCATTCATGCCTGCTTGGTTGGAGAGGCTGCCGTCTGCCTCCCATGCTTGGAAGAGCTCACCCCACTGCAGCCCCGCAGATCCCACAGCAGGACCTGTAAGTAAAAGTGTGAGACCCGGTGGGGATGAGGGGCAGCCTTCCCAGGTCTCCTCTCCATTCCGGTAGCTGCTGCACTATCAAAAAATCCAAGTGTTGGCAAGCCCTTGTAACCAATGCCGTGGCCCCTTTTAATTAGAAATCTTTTTTTTGACAGAATAGAAGTATCTTCCCACGCATCCTCCCTAATTGTTGCGAAAGCTGAAGGTCGATGCTGATGCAGCTGCTTTGTTAAAGAGCCTTGGTAAAGCCTGCCCATTAGGAAACCTGGTTTTTGACATAAAATGGTCTGGCAGGGACCATATCCATAAGATTCCACCCCAAGTTTCTGAGAAAATAACTTGGTATCGGTAGTAAAAACAAAATACTGTGGGATGTTGGGAATCTGAAACAAAAACAGAAAATGCTGGAAAAACTCAGCAGGTCTGTGGGGAGGAAAGAACAGTTAAAGTTTCAAGTCCTTATGGCTTTTCTTCAGCTCTGATGGTGTTAGACCTGATGAGTTTTTCCAGAATTTCCTGTTTTTGTTTGGTATCAGTAGCTCAGGGATATAAATATTTCAAATATTTTAGTTCAAAGTAGCTGGACAACTGTAGCATCCAGTAAGTTGAGAGTGAGCATTTTTGAAACTTTCAATTTTTTGTAAAATTTCGACATTTCTGATTTGGTTCCATAGTGTAATTGGGAAAAGCTCTGGTGCAGTTACATTATCACTGTTTGTTGTACCATTAATAACCTGCTTTAGCTGCGGTGGTGATTCACACAATATCTAATGTCCTGACATTAGTGACAAATAGAAGCTAGGTTATCCCTAAAACCTTTCCAGCGGCTCTACAATGATTAGCATATGAATGTACCACAGATATAAAACTGAGCTGAACAGATCAACATTTGAACAAAGGAAATAGGAGCAGAAGTAGCCCATTCGACCGCTCAAGCTTGCTCCTCCATTCAATAAGATCATGGCTGATCTGTTTGTGTTTTGGATTCCGCATTCCCATCTACCTCCGATAACCTTAGATTCTTGTTAGGCAAGGGAATCAATCTACCTCTGCCTTGAAAATATTCAATGACCCTGCCTCCATCGCCTTCGGCGGATGAGAGTTCCAAAGTTGCACAACCCTATGAGAGAAAAAAATTCTCCTCAACTCTGTCCTATAAGGGCAACCCTTAATTTTAAAACCGTGCCTCTTAGTTCTGAACTCACCCACAAGAGGAAACATTCTTTCCACGTCCACCTTGTCAATACTGTTCAGGATTATATACTTAAATCAAGTCACCCCTCACTTTTCTAAACTCCAGTGGAAACAAGCACAGTCTATCTAACCTTTCCTCCTAAGACAATCTGCTTGTTCCAAGTATCAATCCTGTAAACCCCCTCTGAACCGTCTCCAACGCATTTACATCCTCCCTTAAATGAGGCGACCAAAACTACACACGTTATCTGAGATGTGGTCTCACCAATGTCCTGTATAACTGAAGCATAACATCTATGAGAACATAAGACGTAGGAGCAGAAGTAGGCCATTTGGCCCATCGAGTCTGCTCCGCCATTCAATGAGATCATGGCTGATCCGATAATCCTCAACTCCACTTTCCTGCCTTTTCCCCATAGCCCTTGATTCCCTTACTGATTCAAAATCTGCCTATTTCCGCCTTGAATACACTTAATGACCCAGCTTCCACAGTAAAGAATTCTACAGATTAACTACCCTCTGAGAGAAGAAATTCCTTCTCATCTCTGTTTTAAATGGGCGCCCCTTTACTCTGAGATTATGTCCTATGGTCCTAGACCCTCCCAGAAGAGGAAACAACCTCTCAGCATCTACCCTGTCAAGCCCCTAAGAATCTTATATATTTCAAAAAGGTCACCTCTCATTCTTCTAAACTCCAATGAGTATAGGTCCAACCCACTCAACCTCTCCTCATAAGAAAATCCCTCCATACCCGGAATCAACCTAGTGAACCTTCTCTGGACTGCCTCTAATGCCAGTATATCTTTCCTTAGATAAGGGCACTAAAACTGTTCACAATATTCTAGGTATGGTCTAACTAGTGCCTTGTATAGTTTTAACAAGACTTCCCTATTTTTGTACACCATTCCCTTTGAAATAATGGCCAACATTCCATTTGCCTTTCTTATTACCTGTTGAACTTGTATATTAGCTTTTGGGATTCATGTACAATGATTCCTAAATCCCTCCGTGCTGCAGCCTTCTGCCTTCTTTCTCCTTTTACATAATATTCAGCTCCTCTATTCTTTCTTACTTTTATGTTCAATTTTTCTCGTAATAAAGGATAGCATTCCATTAGCCGCCTTAATTACTTGCTATACCAACAACTAACTTTTGTGACTCATGCATTAGTACACCTAGATCTCTCTGCACTTCGGAATTCTACAGCTGTTCTCCATTTAAGTAACACTCTGCTTTTTTATTCTTCCTGCCAAAGTGAACAACTTCACATTTTCCTACATTATACTCCATTTGCCAGATTTTTGCCCATTCACTCAACCTACCTATATCGGTCTGCAACTTCCTTATGTCCTCTTCACAACATACTTTCCTACCTATCTTTGTGTCACCTGAAAATTTAGCTACCATGCCTTCACTTCTCTCATCCAAGTCATTGATATAAATTGTAAAAAGTTGAGGCCCCCAGCACAGACCTCTGCGGGACTCCACTTGTCACATCCTGCCAATCAGAAAAAGGCCCATTTATGCATACTCTGTTTTCTGCCAGCCAGCCAATCTTCTGTCCATGCTAATATGTTAGCCCCACCAATGAGCTTTTATTTTCTGCAGTAACCTTCAATGTGGCACCTTTCAAATGCTTCCTGGAAATCTAACTTTTTCACATCTTCTAGCTCCCTGTTATCAACAATGCAGGTTACGCCTTCAAAGAACCCTAAACTGGTTAAACATAATTCCCCTTTCATAGAACCATGCTGACTTGTCCAGAATATCTTGAGTTTCTCTAAGTGTCCAGCTGTAACCCCCTTAATGATTGATTCTAACACCTTCCCCACGACAGATGTCACGCTAACTGGCCTATAGTTTCCTGTTTTCTGCTTCCCTCCCTTATTAAATAGAGGGTTGAATCCCATGCTTTTACTGATCTTAGGTGTGAAATAAGATCTTAATACCCTTGAATTAACTAGAATGTCCACACACAGCTGAACAGAGCCCTGCATATAAGATTAGCTTGAACCACTATTCATGTATATCTACCAGAATAAGCCTGACTCCTGTGATTGTTAAATGATTTGTCAGCATATAGGTATATGGGTTGTACTATATGCATACAGTGTACTTGGTTCCCTCTGAAATTTGGAACAAATGCAGACATATGTACACACATCATTCGTTGCAAACGTGGCTAGGTTTACAGTGGGTACTCGGGGCAACACTTGTGCCAGAAGGTTAAATACAAAGGCAGCATTCGCCACTTGTCTTCCACCTGGGGAAAAGTCAATGTTGCAATGAAGATGATGTGTGAAATGAGAATTAATAGATGGCTGAGATGATAGCAATACATCAGGGAGGACAATAGACACTAAGCAAATGGAGAAGATGAGTAATAATGAGAACGAGACTGACTATAATGAGAAAAAATAAAAAGATGCAATAAATTATGTCATCACATTTTTTTCCTGCTTTTTACCTTACTCCACCTTACTCTCAGCACCATTGTGTGTTTAGATTGACTATAATGTGTTATCACTGCTGTCTTTACTTTATCTATCTCCTTTATTGTTTTTGCACTTTATTTCAATAAATTGTTGCTGCATCCAAGCATTACATCTCATCTGTACGCTCACTTTTTATTGGGTTCTGTCAGCAGAAACCCTGATGGCCAAAATGTTTATAACTATTTTTACTGTATGGCCTAAATAACTAGATACTAAACATAACCACTAAATAACACCCTGCTGGCAAATTCTGCTATGTTGGGTCAAGGTGATAGACAATATGTCCCATGATGTAGAACTTGCTGCCACCTTTGATGACACATGGAACATGCTGGGAATAACATCAAGCTGACCCTTAGGACCAAGCTGATGGTTTATAAGACCTGTGTTCTCAACCTCTTGCTGTATGGCTGTGAAACATGATGACTTACAACGATTAAGAAGCTCAATAATTTCAATCTTCACCGTCTGAGGTGAATCACAGGTATATCCTGGCAGGGCAAATCATGAATGCGGCAGCCTGCCCTAAAGCAGAGCTCCCAAGTTAGTTAGCATTCATTAACCGAGGTGGTTTTGTTGGCCTGGGCACATCCACAGGATGAAAGACGGTTGCATGCCCAAGAACTTTCCGTATGGTGAGGTAGCTGGAGCCAGACGATCAGTAGAACACCCAAAGGTCCGTTAGAAGGATGCTTGCAAACATGGCATGAGGACCCTAGACATCGATTATCACGCCCGGGAGTCACTAGCTGAAATCAGAGGAAAATGGCAACACCACCTGTGGGCTGACATGCACCACCACGATGACCAGTTGCTGCAGCACCTTTGCAACAGATGGCAAAACTGAAAGCAATAACCTACAATGACACTTGGTAGCTTCATGTGCAGCGTTTGTGATAGAACCTTCCTCTCAAGGACTGGCCTCATTAGCCATCAGCAAAGGTGCACCAGATGAAGACATCCCATTTGAAATGGAATTGTTTGTTGTGCATCCATCATCTTTCGTAGATGGAAGGATGCTGGAACTGAGCTGGGCTGCCATTGGTGCTTAGTGTGAAGTATCTCCCAAAATGTCATTCCCGCTTAGAGGGAATCTTCATTAATTTCACTGTAAACTTTTACTCATTTGAAACTTGTAGGCCAGGATTTTTCAGTTGGCGTGCAGGGGCGGGCCCGACACGCTGGTACGTAAAATGATGTGCAATGACGTCGGGCGTGTTGTTCGTTCGGCGGGCACGCACCAGAGTCTGCTGCGCGCCTGCTGATAATGAAAAGGCCTATTAAGGCCATTAAGGAACTAATTAATTTCAAATTTATGCTGCCCATCCAACCTTATGGTTGGCGGGCAGGCGAAAAGGCCAAGTGGCCTTTATGTTTTTTAGGAAACCTCATCCACGAGCGGGATGAGGTTTCCTACACCGTTTACGAATTAAATTTAAAAAATTTTCTGAAAAATGACATGTCCCATCTCAGGTGACACAGTCACATGAGGAGACATGTTTCATTAAATTTTTATTCCATTTATTTATTTTTTTAATAAGCGCTTCAATCTCCCTGAGGCAGCTCCGTGCGCGAAAGAGTGCTGGCCCGGACTCTCCCTCCTCCCCCCACCTGCACAGGTAGTGCTCGGCTCCACGACTGCCCCCGCCCGCCAAGTCTGCCTGATGCAGGAAAAATTCAGGCAGTATTGTGGGGAAGTCCAGAACTAGGGAGTGCAGTTTAATAATAATGACTCTCTGTGGATCATTAGTCTTTGGAATTCTCTTCCCCAGAGAGCGTTGGAGGTGGGGGAGGTCATTGAATATATTCAAGGCTGAGTTAGACAGATTTTTGATCTACAAGGGCGTCAAGAGTTATGAGGGCGGTGGGCGGGCAGGAAAGTGGAGGTAAGGCCAGATCAACCATGTCTTATTGAACAGCGGAGCAGATTCAGTGGGCTGAATAGCCTACTCCTACTCCTTTCTCTTACATTTGAAACCAATATCATAAATCGTATTTTAAAGTATTATGCCTCATTCTGAAAAATAAATACCAATCCATGTTTAATTGGGTTTTTCTATTTTTAGTCATAAACTTCGTACTTAATGCTTCCCTAATGTTGATAATACTGCTTTTATGGCGATAAGATTCCATTTAGTCACTGTAAATGAACTGGCCTTGAGACATGTTGACTCTTGGGATCAATTTTGACTCCCAGTAAGTTTTGGATGTTTTGGACATGGGTTGAGAAGAAAACCCTCTTGCAGGGTGAGATTTCAGGCCTGGGTCATTTTAACTCCTGGGCCTCGTCTATGTTCCACCAATCACCTGCCCACTCGTGAAGGGTAGGAACTGTCAGCTGGCTGGTGGGTGGGAGGTGAAGGTTCAGGCTGTCGGCGGGCACCAAAGGAAAGCTTACTGGCAAGAAGGTGAGTAAGATGTCAGATGTACTCACTTCCTTGGAGTATGGGTGGGGTAGTTGGTGTGGGAGTTGAAGTGATTGTTCTAGTCACTTATAATAGAAATGTTTCAACAATCATCAAAAAGGCTTTGCAATGTAGAATGAGTATTATATCATATTTAAAGCTGAAGTTCAAAAGCATTATTCCATTTAATGGCAGCATGTTGATGAGTGGAAAAAATAGAAAGTTGCAAGTCCAGCTTTACAGATGACACTTATGCAGGGAGGAAGGATAAGTTGCATAGATGAAAGCAGGAAGTTAGAGAGGGACAGAGCCAAATGAACTAAGTAAAACTGGGGCAATTAAATGTGGGTAAATTTGAGATTATTCACTTTAGGTCCAAGAAAGACACATTGGAATATTTTCTTAAAATTGAAAGGCTAGAAACTGTGGAAGAGCAAAGTGATTTAAGTGTCCAGGTGCAAAAGTCACTAAAAACTAGTCCACAGGTACAAAACTTAATCAAAAAGGAGAATGCAATGTTTGCCTTTATCTCAAGAGGGCTGACTTACAAAGTTGTGTTCAGTTGTACAGATCCTGTCTGGAGTATTTCATTCAGGACGGATATATTACACCTCAGGAAGGATATACTCCCCTTGATCAGGGCACAGTGCAGATTCACCGGAAAGTTATTGGGCTTAAAAGGGTTAAATGCTGAGGACAGGATATATCAACTTGGCTTGTATTCCCTTGAGTTTAGAAAACTGGAGGATAATCGAAATGAGGTGTTTATAAAGTTTTAATGATTTGACAGAGAACAGTTGATTCAGAGAAACTATTTCCTTTTGTGGAGGAATCCAGAACAAGAGAACACAATCTTAAAAATTAGGGCCAGGACATTCAGGAATGAAATCACGAAGCAGCTTGTCACACAAAACCATGTTGGGAAGGTGGAATTCTCTCCCCGAGAAGGTGTTGGATGCTGGATCCCCAAGAAGGTGTTGGATGCTGGATCAACTGAAATTGGCATGGCTAAGATTAACAGATATTTATTAGGTAAAGGTTTCAGGGATGTGGATCGAAGGCAGATAAATGAAGTTGAGGTACAGATCAGTCATGATGTAACTAAATGGCAGAACAGGCTTGAGAGACTGAATTGTCTACTCCTGTTCCAATCGCTGTATTTTTAGTGAATCATTATGGACAGACTTTCAGTGCATTGGATCTGGTTGGGTTTTCAGTGTCTTATGTGGTTGACAATATTTCTGTTAAATTTCTATTCCTGTGGGTGTCTGACTTTAGTCTATTGGCTGTAGAGTTTGGGAATAGCTGAAAAATGTTGTCTCTTTCAAAAAATAATTTTGACATTGGCTAACATGTTTCTATGTTTCAGCCCATTTGTATTACAAACACTTTAAGAATTTTGATTGCAGTGACCGCATGTCAAAGCGATCAAGGTGAAGCATGAAGTAATTTGCTTCAGGAAGCTAAGGCCAAGTTTCTACATGGATAATCAATGCCTATTGTATGTTTTGTTCCAAAGTACCACGCTTCAATTTCCTTGTGAAAGCTATTCTTTATTGAAGTATTTTACAAAATCCTCTCGCATGCAACTAATTTAAAGGTGACACTCTGTTAAACTAATATGCCTGGATTTTGAGCTGAGAATAATGGTGAGGTTACCAATGCTCACAGTTATTATGGAGTGACTTGGACACAACTTTTGGAGTATGGCCATGCATAATTAAACATGAAAATCTGCAAGTTAGCCTACTATGCCATAGGCTGGGCTGCACTGGTACCATGACAGTAGAACCAGCATTGAATTCAATGTAAGGGTGTGAAGTTGTGATACTTTCTGACTAATAACCCACTAAGCATGCCAGAAGAAGTTAAGGCTGATGCATTCAGGTGTGTGAATTTTTAATGGCATGGTCAGTCATGATTATTGCCAAACATTCTCTCTGGCCATGAATATTTAATTTCATAGGTGTGGAGTCTCATTCCTTCTGAATTTACTGTTGGAGATCAAAAACATTTATTTAGCTTTCCCTGTCTGTCCCTTTTATCTGTCTTTTTAAATTCCATCTTTCCTTTCTAGTCTTTATTCTGCCGTCTATACTTGATTTAAATCTATTTGATATTTCCTGCTTAGACTCTGCATGTCTCAGTGAGAATTCTTCAATCTGATTGAAGAGACTTGCTATTGCTTGTCTTGCTTACAAATGCACAAATCCCCTGGAGAAGGTGCCACGCTGAATTAGACTTCCAATGATGGTGAGTTTCTGCTCGGAAGCCGGTGAAAACTCCATGGACAGTTGTCGGCGTGGTGAATAGTGAATGGTGTCCTTTCGGTGATGACTGCAAAATCTGGGCCACAAACAGGAACGCCTGGTGTGTATGAATTGTTATTAGGGAGCATTATTAAATAGGCATGTTGTGCATGTCTGACATTTGAGTGCGCTATTCATTTATTATTTTCAGGAATATACAATGGCACTGCGAATGTCCAGCAAGTACAATCTAACCCAATTTTATGCTGACGTTGTGAACACATAGTATATTCAAACTAATAATAATGTGAACAGATTGTTGTATTTTTCTGTAGACTGTTACACATCTGTAATTCAGAGCTTTGAATACTGCACAAAGGCATTTCTGTATTCTAGCTCTGGGAGAGTGGTACTTAATCTGTGACTTGTGACCTCTGAGTATCATAAGCTGATTCTACTTAGTGGGAGTTCAACTGGAGCCCAATTCCTGTTCCTCCTTCTGCTGGCTGAATTCCTGAGTGTTAAGGAATCAAAGAGTGGGGGAGCTGAAAGCACAGGACAGGAAGCTGGTCCCAGGCATTTGCTTTTTGAGTCACTGTGTCGCACAGTGGAGCTTAACACACCTTAATATTCAGGGTAAAAGATGGAGGGTGGCACAAGATGGTATATTGCTTTTATTGGCATTAATGCATCTCATTGGAGAGCAGTGAGAAAAATATACTTGCTTTCTCATACCTCTGATTTCTACTTTTCGAGATCTATGCTTCCCTTATAACATGCCATTAGTGTTGCGACTGATGAGCCCTTAGCTGGCAACAGTCTTGACATTTAAGTGTCCTGATAAAAATTTGTTCATGTTTTAAAGGTTTTCTGTAGAGGGCAGTGTTGCACCAGTGAAGGGAAATGAATTGCTCATCGTTGTAAACTTCTTGTTCCTTCGAACGTTGATGTTTGTTTGATCACTTATTACTTTGACATTCTTGCTTCACACTACAGCTATTTCCTGGTGATGCCACAACAGATCTGCTCCAGGCTCTGTGTGTGTGTGGAAGGAATCCCAAGCTTCGGATCTAAGGATTATGACATATCTTGCTTTTACAGGGAACATTAGATACGTAAGTGATATGAAGTGTTCAATGAATTGCAGGGCACCTTGCAGAATAATTTTCAAAACCCAGGATGAAAAAGAGTTTGAAATATTAAGAATTACTTCAACTATGCCGCAGGCCTGTACCTGTTTAGGGTGCCATATAAAAATAGAACATAATGCACCCTTTAAAACACTTTCTGACCTTTCAGCCAACATTGTTCAACTGGTTTATGTTTTGGGTAAATACAAAATTATTTTATATGCTAAAACACAGCAACAAACATCTTGCATTATTAATTTGTCTTCTACTTTATTTTAGTGCCATTTTGTGCTCTGATAAATTTGAGGAAAGTAATTTAACTGCTTTAATTGTAGTAGCTCTGCCAATGTAAGTTTCTTTCCGTGTAATTTTTTCTTTTGATGTTCTGGTTATTTCTCACTTGTCCTCTCAAAATTGTTTTCACCCCACTCCATCACTCAGGGATCTTTGGCAGCAGAATTTTCTCTGACCTCTACCACTGATGTTGTTTTATTAATGACCAGTTGGATGCAGAGATCAACAAAGTGAAAGGATCACAGTAACATATTTGAGGATGGATTAAATTAATTTACTCTGTTATTTTCTGCAGCCATCCCTGATGTTTTGGATGTGCCATTGTGCTACTTGTGTAGGAAACTCTTCCACCATAGGGAAATTCAATAAAACCCATAGGAGCACTGTGGCAATGGGGATAATAGTCTACTTCTTTCCTCTCAGGTTGGCAAGAATAGGGTGAATTTTATTCCCATCAATGAATTCTAGGTTGTTCTGAAATGATTACCTACCTTCCATGGTTAAAATATGGTACGTAACTTCCCTTCCTCGAATTCTGTCTCCATTTCTGGGGGTAAGTTATCAGCAAACATTCACTATAAACCCTTGACAACACTTCCTCACACCCTGCTTCCTGTAAGGACTCCACTCCTTTTTCCCAATTTCTCTGTCTCCATTGCATCTGTTCTGATGATGAAACCTTCCATATCAGCACTCCTGATATGTCTTCCTTTTTTGTCAACTGAGCATTCTTCCCCTTCACCCCCCCTCTCCCCAATACCCCAACCATAGTTGACAGGGTCCTTGAGCAAGTCCACCATTTCCTGCACTTCTGCTTTCACACCTTCCCTTCCCTCCCTCAACTATGATAGGATTCCCTTTGTCCTCACCTTCCACCTGACCAGCCTCTGTATTCAATGGATCATCCTCCCCTGCTTTTGCCATCCTTAGTGTGATGTCACCATCAAACAGGGATGTCCCTTCCTCTACCCTGTCAGCGTTCTGAATGGACTGTTCCGTCTGTAAAATGTTGGTCCATTCCTCACTCTAATATCTCCTCCGCATCCCACAGCATTTTTCAATGCAAGTACAGGAGGTGCAGCACTTGCCCGTTTACCTCCTCCCTCCTTGCTGTCCAAGGCCCCAAACACTCCTCCCAGGTGCAAGTGATTTATGTGTAGTGCTTTAAATTTAGCATACTGTGTTTGCTGCTCACAGTGCAATCTACTCCAAATTGGCGACATCAAATACATATTGGGTTAGCACCTTGCTGGACACCCCTGTTCAGTCTGCAAGCATGACCCCGAGCTTCCAGTCACCTGCCATTTTAATTCTCTACCTTGCAGGAGACTGAGGATAGAGAACAAGTATTCCAGTGAAACTCAACAAATAGCACCTCATCTTTCAATTAGGCACATTACAGCCATCTGGACTCAACATTGTGTTCAACCATTTCAGACTGTAATCTCTGTCCCCGTTTTGTTTCTTTTTCTTTTCAGGCTTTGTTTTTAATTTGTTTTTTTCTTCCTTTGGCTTTCAGATGGCAGTTCATCATTTTGCCATTCACACATCTTTTGTTTCTTTACTTGCCCAAATTATCACACCCTTTGGCCCTGCACCACCAACCTTTTGTTATTTAATCTGTCCTGCCTTTCACTCTATCACAAATCTTCTCTAATGTTCTTTTTCCCCAACCACCTTCCCCCTTCACTTGCTTAAAACCTATTACACTTTCAACTTTTCCCAGTTCTGATGAAAGGTGATCAAACTGAAACATTAACTCTGTTTCTCTCTTCACAAATGTGTCCTAATTTGCAGAGTGTTTCCAACATATTCTGTTTGTATTTCAGATTTCCAGTATCTTCAGTATTTTGCTTTTGATTTCCATTATCATTGCATCGCCTGACTACCGGCAGGGTAGAAGGCGAACTAGATGATTCTTGGGGTGGAACTTTCCGGTCTTGCCAGTGGCAGGCGGGAGCGGAAAATGCGGAGTGAGGCTAAAAGCTTGATATCTGCTGGTGGGAAAACAAGTCAGAATTTTCCCCTCAGCACTTTCATGGTGGCCGAATGGTGGGTTGAGTTTCCTGCTGATCCAGGCCGGGAACCCCATCTGCATGCATTAGCATGTCAGGAATGCTTATTCAAAATGCATCTTGCCGGAATCACCTTCTTGCTCCTAATTAAGTGGGAAATTAGAGTTCTGAATCATGACTGGATATAACTGGCGTGTACCTGCCTAACTTCACTTCACCTGTGAGTTCGAGGTGGGTACAACAGTGAAAGCCTGCCTGCAACAGCTTGGCTCTGATTCGTCACCGTCAAAGCTGCGCTCTCAGGTGAAACTGGTGGGGTTGGCAGGCAGGGCTGTTGGGAATGGAAGCTGCGGGCCGCAGGCAGGGCTGCTGGCAATGGGAGCTGTGGGGCGCAGGCAGGGCTGCTGGCAATGGGAGCTGCGGGGCGCAGGCAGGGCTGCTGGCAATGGGAGCTGCGGGGCGCAGGCAGGGCTGCTGGCAATGGGTGCTGCGGGGCGCAGGCAGGGCTGCTGGCACTGGGTACTGCGGGGCGCAGGCAGGGCTGCTGGCACTGGGTACTGTGGGGCGCAGGCAGGTCTGCTCACAGTGGGGGCTGTGGGGTGCAGGCAGCAATGGGAGCTATGGGGTGCAGGCAGGGCTGCTCGCATTGGGAGCTGCGGGGCGCTTGCAACATTGGGAGCTGTGGTGCGCAAGCAGGGCTGTTCGCAATGGGTCCTGAGGAGCACCGGCAAGGCTGCACTCTACCAGCGGAAACCAGTGTGGGGGTGGGGCAGCGAGAATAGGCAGATACATGAAAGAAACAAGGGGGGGGGGCAATGCCAGGCTGAGGGATGACTGGGCGTGTGGGAGTTGGAGCCCGACATATGCAGACTCAGTAGGGGGTTGGGTGGGATTAGTATGGCACGGGGGGAGGGGTGCGCACAGACTCATGACTGGGGGAAGGGGGATTAACATTGCACAAGAGGGGAGACCTTCACACAGACTCGTGAATTGGGGGGGGGGTGGTTAGGATTGCATAAGAGGGAAGGGGCATTATTGGGGGTTATGGGGCGAGTCCTGAAGGAAGCAGGAGGATGAGTGTCAGACAGTCATAGTCCTGGGACTGAGGCCAAATGGTCAGGGTGAAAGATTAAAAGCAGTGCTGGGGCTCTGTGGAGCACATTATCTGGGTGAGTGATTACAGGCAGTCCTGGGGCTTTATGGGCCATGCTACAGGGCAATGCATTGCATGCTCCAGGAAGAAGCAAGTCTTGTCTGCTCAGTGGGGGCTGTGCACAGCATGGTGTGCATGGCGTGATCAGCGCCTCACACACACTGGTCCTGGGGGTGGCTGGCTCGTCACTGGGTCAAAATCCTGGTGCTCCCTCCCTAACAGCAGTGGGTGTACCTACACCACATGGACTGCTGCAGTTCGAGAACGCAGCTCACCATCACCTTCTCGAGGGCAATTAGGAATGGGCAATAAATGCTGCCCCAGCTAGTGATGCCCACGTCCCATGAATGAATAAAAAAAGAGATGAAATAGTAATGGTCAGAGGAGGCGTCTTCAGCCTGTAAATGTGTAAAACTTAACAAAAGGCGGGGTATTCGGATCCCTTGTGGGGTGGGTGCGGGGTGCCTCTTTTAGTGACCGTGCATATGGCCTCACGATGGGGAGGGGTCAGGCCCATATGGGGCATGAGGACATCCATAGTGTTGGGTTCAGTGGGAAGGGCAGAAATGTCCATAATAACTATGGGCTCCAGGGTTACTGAGGGAGGCTGTAGATTTACCAGAGAGAGGTCTAGCTGCACATCGTGGAGTTCCAGGACGATTGGAGGGATAGGGGAGGGTTGAAGCTGGTCTGGAAGTAGAAGTACAGCACCACCATGTTGAGAACCTGAATCAATGACGCAGTTTAAAAATGAAACTAGATAAATTAGAGTGGTGGGGGATGGGAACCTGAGGGGGAGATACAAGAGAGGGAAACAAAGTTAGAAATGAAGTACTGAAAAGGAAGCAAAAGTGAAAGGCAAAGGAAACAAGGGCTTGCAGCAAATAGGGCATAGTGGGAAAAAAAGATGTAAAAATGTTAAAAAGACAAATCTAAAGGCACTGTTTCTGAATGCATGAAGCGTTTGCAATAATGTAGACAAATTAACAGCACAAATAAATGTGAATGGATGCAATATGATTGTAATGACAGACATGGCTGCAGGGTGATCAAAACTGGGAACTGAATATCCAAGGGTATTCTATATTTAGGAAGGACAGACAAAAAGGAAAAGGAGATGGGGTGGTGTTAGTAAAGGACGAAATCAGTGCAATAGTCAGAGAGGACATTGGCTTAGAAAATCTAGATGTAGCGTCAGTCTGGGTGGAGCTAAGAAGCAACAAGGGGTGGAAAACATTAGTGGGAGTTGTTTATAGGCCTCAAAACAGTAGTGGTAAAGTAGGGGTCAATTAGAGATACATTTAACAAGGGTGCTACAGTAATCATGGATGATTTTCATCTGCATATAGACTGGACAAACAAAATTAGCGATAATATTATGCTGGATGAATCCTTGGAGTGCACACGAGAGAGTTTTTTAGACCAATATGTTAAGGAACCAATTGGGGAACAGGCTATCCTAGATTTCATATTGTGCAATGAGAAAAAGTTAATTAATAGTCTTATTGTGTGGGGTCCTTAAGGGAAGAGTGATCTTAATCTGATAGAATTCTTCATTAGGATGGAAAGTGAAGTAGTCCGATCTGAAACAAGGGTCCTAAATTTAAACGAAGGAAACTACGAAGGTATGAGGGGTGAGTTGGCTAAGATAGGTTGGGGAACTTCATTAAAAGGCATGATGGTGGATAGGCAATGGCTAATATTTAAGGAACAAATGTATGCATTGCAACAACTATACATTCCTTTCTGGTGCAAAAACACAACAGGTAAAGTGGCGCAACCATGACTAACAAAAGAAATTTAGGATAGTATTAAATTGAAAGAGGAGTCATATAAAGTTTCTAGAAAAAGTAGCAAGCCTAAGGTTTAGGAACAGTTTAGAATTCAGCAAAGGAGGCCCAAGAGTTTGAGTAAGAAGGGAAAAATCGAGCATGAGAGTAAACTTGCAAAGAATATAAAAGCAGACTGTAAAAGTTTATATAAGTATGTAAAAAATGAAAGATTAGTGAAGGCAAATGTAGATCCCTTGCAATCTGAAACAGAAGAATTTATAATGGGGAACAAAGGGATGGCAGAGCAATTAAACAACTACTTTAGTTGTGTCTTCATGGAAGAAGACACAAATAAGTTTCCAGAAATGCTAGGAAATCAAGGGTCTAATGAGAAGGAGGAATTGAAGGAAATTAGCATTAGTAAAAAAAAAAGAATAATTAATGGGACTGAAAGCCAATAAATCCCGTGGGCCAGATAATCTACGCCTCATGATGCTAAAGGAGGTGGCCATGGAAATTGTGGATTTGTTGGTGTCATCTTCCAAAATTCTGTAGATTCTGGAACAGTCCCAGCAGATTGGAGGGTGACAAACGTAACCCCACTATTTAATAAAGGAGGGAGGGTGAAAACAGGGAGTTATAGACAGGTTAGCCTAAAATCAGTGGTAGGGAAATTGCTATATCCTATTATAAAGGATGTGATAACAGGATGCTTAGAAAATATCAACAGGATTAGATAAATTCAACATAGATTTATGAAAGGGAAATCATTTTTGACAAACCTGCTGGAGTTTTTTTAAGGACGTAACTAGTAGAATAGCTACGGGAGAACCAGTGGATGTGGTGTATTTGGATTTTCAAAAAGCTTTTAATAAATTCCCACATAAGAGGTTAGTGTATAAAATTAAAGCACATGGGATTGAGGGCAGTATATTGGCGTGGATTGAGAATTGATTGACAGACAGGAAACAGAGTAGGAATAAATGGAGTGGCAGGTGGTGACTACTGGGGTACCGCAGGGACAGTGCTTGGCTCTAATTATTCACAATATATCAATGATTTAGATGACACAACCAAATGTAATATTTCTAAGTTTGCTGACGACACAAAACTAGGTGGGAATATGAGTGGTGAGGAGAATGTAAAGAGGCTTTAAGCTGATTTAGACAAGTAGAGCGAGTGTGCAAATACATGGCAGATGCAGTATAACGTGCATAAGTGTGAAGTTATCCACTTTGGTAGGAGAAACAGGATGGCAGAGTTTTATTTAAATGGTGATAGTTTGGGAAATGTTGATGTACAGAGGGACCTGTGTGTCCTTGTACACCAATCACTGAAAGCAAGCATGCAGGTGCAACAAGTAGAAGGCGTATGGTATGTTGGCCTTCATTGCAAGTACAGGAGCAAGGATGTCTTACTGCAGCTGTACAGGACCTTGGTGTGACCACATCTGGAGTATTGTGTGCAGTTTTGGTTTCCTTACCTAAGAAGGGATATACTTGCCATAGAGGGAGTGCAGCGAAGGTGCACCAGACTGATTCTTGGGATGGCAGGATTATCATATGAGGAGACATTGGGTCAACTAGGCCTGTATTCACTCGATTTTAGAAGAATGAGAGGGGATCTCATTAAAAGGTATAAAATTCTGACAGGGCTGGACAGACTGGATGCAAGGAGGATGTTTCCACTGTCTTGAACAAGGTTTCATAGTCTGAGCATACTGGGTAGGCCATTCAGGACTGAAATAAGAAGAAACTTCTTCACTCAGAGGGAGGTGAACCTGTAGAATTCTCTACCACAGAAGGCTGTGGAGGCCAAGTCACAGAATATATTTAAGATTTTTTAGACACTAAAGGCATCAAATGGGAAGAGAGCGGAAGTATGGCTTTGAGATAGAGGATCAGCCATGATCATATTGAATGGTGGAACAGGCTTGAAGGGCCGAATGACCCACGCCTGCTCCTAATTTCTCTGTTTCTAGAGAAAAAATCACCATGGGGAGAGGCCTGAGGTAGTGTGGGAGGAGTTCACAGCTAGACTCTGGGGCCCTTTTCAAGGGGAATTTCAACATGGAGATGAAGGCTCAGCTGAGAGAACTTTCGAAGACTTTATTGAAAATTTAGAGTTGGTACCAGCAACTGATGGTGCGCTTTTACATGAGACCACACCAGGCATTGGGGTCACATTAGAGGTGGTCTCATTGAGCATTTAACCATCAGAGGAACATGAGAAAGGAAGAGGCAGCCAGCCATTAAGGGAGCACAGCTGCTGGTTGTATGCAAGAAGTGCTATCTAACCGTGCAAACTGCTTTGTCCATTTGACATGGGTCACAGGGCACAAGGCATCAAATCATTCCAAAAGTGCAAGGCAGGAGTAACCTCAAATCCACATTAGGCAACATATGAGCACCTTTAGTGAGCCTCAAAATTACATGAACTGTACTCAACCCATCCAGCCTATATGGGATTGAGATGTCACGTTTTTGGGGTGGCTTCTTAGACACCTGTTATCAGTGAGGGAGTGCCTTAGCTACAAGGGTGGAACAGGGAAAGGCAGGTACTGCAACCATAATCCAAAGGCTTGACAGTGGCTTTCTGGTTGGAGTGGAAGACTTTAATTGTTGGGTAAGCTGCATTCATCTATTTTTTTTTCCATTTGTCCACGGGGTGTGGGTCTATCTGTCCACAGGATGAAGGAGGATTGCAGATTGGAGGCTGTGCTCAATGCTGCCTTCTTGATGGCAGTGCTCAGATTGAGGAGAAGAAGGTCCCAGTGCCATCTAGCAAGCTGAGAGAAGAGCCCTGACCTGAGTTGCATAGTCCAGGGGTCAGGGGTGTCCAAGGAAGACCCAGATGCTGAGGAGGTCAGACCCATCCCACAGAGGGACCAAGGGTCTACCAAGGTTGCCTCTCCTATTTGGAGATGAGCGAGAAACGTTTGTCAAGAGGTGTGGTAGCTCATATCTGCCACACTCTTTGGGAGGATCTGACTCCACATGTCAAGGGGAGGACACCCCCTGTCAATAGCTCTGAAGGTCATTGCCGCACTCAATTTTTTTGCAAGCAGCTCGTTCTAGGAATCTGCACGGGACCTACGTGGCATCTCTCAGGCCTCAACACACAAATGTATAAAGGAGATGATGGATGCCCTCTACAGTAAGGCTCATAATTATATAAAGTACACAATGGATGAAGCAATCCAGGCTGCTAGATTTCTGGGATTTGTGATGATCTCCAGCTTCTCAAGAGTCCAGGGTGTGATCAATTGCTGCACTCAAGTCAATTTAAGAGCTCCCTAGCAGCAGCCCCTGATCTTCATTAACATGAAAGGGTTTCACTCCCTCAGTGCTCAACTGGTCTGTAATCATCAGAAGGAGATCATGCATGTTTGTGCCAGGTACCCTGGGAATTCTCATGACTCCTTCCTGAGTCATTCTCAGGTGCCATAGATATTCGAAGGGCTACGGTGCTTATCGCCCAGTTGGCTGCTGGGTGACAAGAGGTACCTGCTGAAGAGATGGCTCATGACACCCATGCATCATCCTCGAAGTCCCTCTGAGCTGAGGTGCAACACAATGCGCTCTGTGACAAGGTCCATCATAGAGCAAACCATTGGCATCCTGAAGATATGCTTCCGTCGTTTGGACCATTCAGGTGAGGCTCTGCGGTAATCTCCAGAGAGGATATCCACATCATTGTGGTCTGTTGCACCCTGTACAACCTGGCACTTCAAAGGAGAGATCACAGGCCACAGGAACACATGAGATTTCTTTGGACAAAGAGGACTTGGCAGGAACCTGAGGAGGGCAATGGCCATTTTCCATGTGAGGATGCCACTGCAGTGGGATGACACAGAAATGTGCCCGTGACACACTGACAGCTTGAAGGTCCCAGCAGGAGTAAGGTCCAGACAAGGTTCTGAGTGCATTTCTCCTGTCCCTTAGCACCATGCCAGTGATTGGAAAGTCCTTTACAAGCAGTGACATTGCAAGCAAGGTGGTCATTCGGCCTTGGCCCTCTGACCCTCAAGGATCACAAAACCCTCACTCTTGGAAAGGTCAGCACCCACAGCTGCATAGCCGGTGTGTGAGGTGAAAGGCAGCACACCGGTGCTCACCCTGTGTCACCTGCACATTGTGCAGTCATTGCCACCTGAAGGAGACACTTTGAGCGACAGCAGAAATTCGAACGTGGCTATAGAGAGCATAACGGCTCCAAGTCATGTGCTTTCACACTCACAATAAACACAGTTCAGTGTTGATACATGACATTTAGCCTCCAATATACATGAGCACACACAAGTCTATGCTGTGTTGCAAGGCTTAAAGGAACAAATCTCAATATGTAGTCAGTTCCAGGATATGCTATCTCCCTTACATGACAAAAGGGGTGAGTGACTTACAGGAGTCTGCTAACCATCACATGAATCTGAGACAATCACTGTGTAGGAGCTTGGAACACCCTCACAATAAGAGGATACAGAGATTCATATGAAAGAGGCATTCACATGGAGAGACCATTATCATAAACTCAAAATGTATTTACAAAGGTGAAAGATACTTATAGTAAGTGAACATCCATGCCACTGTTGTGCTCTCAGTATTTCTTAATTTTTCTTACCCTACTGCTATGTCTAGGCGCAACTCTGACACCTGCTGCAGAGGTGGAGGCAGCCTGCTGTCTGCTTTGTCTTGTTGTCTGTGATGACCTTGGTAGGTGTCCTTTGGAGGGCTGAGGCCTCCAGGGCCCTGGCTGCCTTGAATCTCCCACTGTGGGGCAGGTGTACCCTCCTCAGCCTATGGAGCTGGAGCTGATTGGATCACAGGCAGAAGGATTGGGAACGGCTGGACGCGCCCTGAGTTTCCTGAGTAGATGGCCCTGGGTGTCCAGCTGATGGTCGTCCTCCCTTTGGATGCCCTAGTGTATCTGCCTGACTCCTTGAGGAGAAGAGGCACTTAGAGGAAATTTGAGGTGCCCTGTGCCCCTCTTGCCTAGTGACTGATGGATCCCACCTATGCCTAGAGCGAAGGGGTGCAGGTTTAAGCACAAATCTGGCAGAACGTGCTGGACCAGGATGTCCATGGCAGCCGCCACCCTTCTCATGGTGACTTCGAGACACTAGCATGTTGGAGCCACAACATTAGGCAGAATGTGGATGGACTCCTCCATCCTTCGCTTTAGCCTGTTGACTGCCTCTCACGACTCTGCCTGATGTTCTACAGCCTGTCTTTGCATCTCCAGTGTGTGTGCTATGGGCCATTTCCAGTGGCTCGTCATCAGACTCGGACTGAGCAGGTGCCTGTTCTAGAAACATAGAAGCTTGGGGCTGTCACTGACTCCAACTGCTGTGGAGGCATGTCGATGAGGTGATCTCCAGAAAATGACCCCGAGCATAATCTAGATCTATGACCCACTGAGGTGTGTGTCTCTGCACTGGTGGAGGATGTAGGTGAACGCAGTGATGGGTTTTCAGCGAATGGGTCCTCATCTGAGGTGGACTGTGGGCTGGGGCTAATGGTGTGGCTGGACCTCTGTCTGGACTTGCTGGTGCCTGTAAGAGAGAGAAGATAGACTTAGTTTGTGAGCAGGCAGAATGCAACATTGCATGTCGCTAACTGGGAATGTCAGGATGTGATCAACTCATGAAGGTTTCATCCGAACTGGGTTACGGGGAGGGGCCCAGCTTGCCTTTGTCACAGGAGCGATCCCTTTCTCTCCAGCCAACTTAGCTGCCTCCTTCTCGACGGTAGGGAGCTCCTGGATGTCTGCAGTCCCTCCTCTCATCTGGGATCTCTCCCGCCTGTTGTGGGCCAGCTTGGCCAGCATGAAGATGAATGGATGGAATGTGATGAGAAGGGATGGAGGAGAGGTTGGGAAGCATGCATGCCTGCTGTGTGTGCTGAGCCCTCCCCAGTAAGAGCTGAAGATGCTGTTTGTGCAGGATGATAGATGAGATGGTGGTGATGTTAAGGTGTGCGTGAAACATTCAGCACTGATGCCTCCTCCGCTGTTAGTCTGTGAGATCCCTGAGGAGTGTAACCCTTTGAGTGCCTGATGCCATTTTGAGAGTGTGACTTTGGAGTGAGTAGAAGGTTGACCTCTGGCGGAGCAGATTAGATCATTCATCCTCTTCCTGCAATGCAGGGCCCTTCTCTTTTGGTTCCCAATGGCACTGACCTCCACTGCGACCCACTCCCAAGCCAGCAAGGTGATGTTTGTGGACCTCCTGGCTCCATTCTTCGGGAAGGGGACATCATAGCATTTGCTGATGGCCTTGAGTAGAACCACCAAGGAGTTGTGGCCGAACCTGGGGATGTATGGCTTCGCTCTCCTGGGTCCATCTCAAGAAATCCAGACCATGCAACTGGGCTGCAGAGAGTGAAAATGTACATTCCAGTGGTATTTAATTATAGCACTAGGACCTTCGACCCCACAAGGTGGTGGCGGGGTGGACAAATCAGTGCTTGCCCTGCCATGTGATTCAGAGAGCGGCTCGCCAATGCATAATTAATGAGTTTCCAAGCATACAATTCAGCATGAGGACCTGTCCTGCCACCTGACAGGAATCACATCGTTTATCCCACCCACCACTGCACTTAGTCTCCTGAGTGGAAAATTCTGCCCTTGGTCTTTTCTCATTTAGCAATTCCTTTGGTCTGATTATAAAATCCAGAGTGTTGCATGTTCCAGGCTCCCTAGTTCTGCCTAAAATATATTTGATCTTCAGCCTTCTTATGGATGTGACTGTTAATGTGAATTTATCAAACATGTGGGATATTGGGGAGGAGAATGGTTTAAAAAAAAATATCTCGGATAAAAAGGTTAAATGTATGCCGGATTCAGAAAAACGTTTCAACTGAGAGCACATGCTACAATGAGGCAGCTGTCAACAGCTTACTGTCTTGATCCAGTTGACAAGTACAGCTGTTCAAAATGACATGTTCTGTTTAAACAAAGTTCAAGGCTTGTGATTACCATGTGTTGTACCACTTTATCACAAATTTCACCTTAATAAATGCAGCAATCCACGTACAGCACTTGTATAGGGCAAATTTTAATTATGCCATTAACCACAATTATGCAATTCAAATTGAATATTTTACACAGCAAAACGAAGAGACCATGAAACTTAATGTCTTTTTTAATCAAGTATTTTACAGGTAACACAGACTGAATGCATTAGGAACTGATTTTCTTCAAGTAATTTTGAAAGCTGTTCATCCCTTAGCTCAGTATTGCTGTCAAATGCAGATAAGCAGTCTGGCTCGCTGGATTTCTGGTACACTAAATATTTGGAAGTGGGCTTCTGTGCCTTGGAAATGCGCTTAGCATCGACACCTTTCTGGCGATGCAAGTGCTATTGCATCATGTTCAGCATTATGCGTGGACTTGGGGAAAAAGAGTGGTTTTCAACTGCTACATGTTTCTTTCTGCAGGACTGTTCCAGAGCACTTGCACTGTAATTTACTAGTCGCTGTGTTTTTGCGAGCGTTAGTATTTCTACTTGTAAGGACAACATTGACAAAAAAGATTGACTGTATTAATGTGAAGGGGATGCGATAATATATTTCATGATGACTTAGTAACTGTTAAAACAATATAATACTGCAGTAATTGTCAGATGAGATTAATTATCCTCAAACTGGTTTGTTCAGCTCCCTTACATTTGGCTCACATATTTACCATTAGTTTGCGCAAACAGTATCTTTCAAAGAGCTTTGTTTCAGGGTTTAAAAAATTTTTTTTTTTACATTGCTTCTATAAACATTTTAGTACAAATTTAATGTTGGAAATAAAATAATTTTGTCATCCTGTCCCTCCAAGGGATCAAGGTTAATGTAGAGCTGGCTTGTCCAACCTTTTCATGTGATGAAGAGCCACATTTCAATTTTTTTCTCACTCAAGGGGCCAATGAGAAAATTGCAGAAAGATAATGTTTGGCGCAACATTAAACATGAATTTCAACAAAATCTTGAGGTATGGGGAAAAGAAACAGCTTGCTGAGCAAAAATAAAGCAATGTCAGAGCAATAAATTGATAATTAAAAAAAATTAGTTATTATTAAGGGTGACTGTTTGAGTGTAAGAGGGTCAACTTGTGTTTACCCAGCTCACTCCCAGTCTCTGGGTGCTTACTCACTCACCCTCACAATACCCACTGTGAGGGGTGGTGTGAGTGTGTTGGTGTTCAGGGGTGAGGGTGAGTGCGAACCCTGAGACTGGGAGTGAGCCAGACACACGCACACACTCACACTCGATCCCTCACACACATGTACACACACGCGCACTCGCGCTCACACTCGCGCATACACACACACACTTGCACACGCACACATGCATACAAACGTGCATGCGTACAAACATGCATGCATACACACCACACACATTCACTCGCACACACTCGTTCATACACACGTTGGGCACTCACGCACACACACATACATGCGCGATCGCACACATGCACACACATATGCTCCCTCATGCACACTCGCTCCCTCACACACACGTGCTCCCTCACTCTCACACACTTTCTCCCTCACTCTCTCACGCGTGCGCGCGCACACACACACACGTGTGCACACACTTGCGCGCATACACACATGCACACGTCGCTTGCACACACTCTCGCGCGCACACATACACACTTGCGCAGATGCATGTCCCCGCACACGCACACGTGCCCCCGCGCACATACACCACAAACCACAGTACCCACTCGCTCGCTTTCTCACTTGCTTGTCCCACCTCCAGCCACTCTCCCTCTGTTCCCCACACCACCAGCAGCCGCTCTCTCTTCCCATTCCCTGAAAAGCTCCCGCCCTCCCCAACACCATCGCTGCTGCCGTGGTGCCATTTTTCAGGCCTCAGACTGAAGGAAGCTGCTCCTCCAATAAGAGACTGGTTCTCTGCCACCTTTGCTGCAGTTAGGATCACTAGTGAGTTTATTAACCCCAAACCCGGGAGAGAAACAGCCTGTGATTGGAGGAGCAGAAACGTGGGGAATCTTTGAATTTACTTACCGGAATTTTAAACATGGGGTCCGCGGGCCAGATAGAAAGGACTGGTGGGCCAGGATGGCAGGTTAGATTAGCCTGTTTTTGAGGTGGTTTCATAGGGCATATCAGTTTAGTTGCAGCCATTAAATGCACTGCTGCACAAAATTGTTTCCTCTTGTGAGAGTTTTGGAGAATACACTCCGTACAGCATGTGACCATTTTATCCATGGAGCACCAGTGGTTATTTGTTGTGCCTGATGTGTCATACTGCCAGTTTGTCTTTCAGTGGGCCTGTGATGAGCTCTTGCACCAGGAATATTTTTTTTGCACATCAGTTTTGTTCGTAGTGAAAAGAAACAACTTTTCAATTAACGTGCTATGGAACTGAATTGCACAAGTTACTACCCATTTATAAAGTAAATCTGAGCACTAATCTTTCAGTGTTTAAACAGTAAAGTGACTGAATGCATCCTACAGATCAATGAGAAACCACAATCTCTGGTTAAAAAGACCTTTGGGGCGGGGGTGGGGGGGGGTTTGTTGGAACAAGAAGAGCTGGATAGAGGGCCAGTGATAACCAAAAGATGTCACAGACAAAAGGACAAAGAGGTGTTGAAGGTGGTGATATTATCTAAAGGTATGTGCTAATTAAGGGTAGAAAGCAGGATGAGCAAGGTACAGAAAGCCCTAGTGGGGGTGGGGTGGGGGGAAGCGATCGAAATAGGTAGAGATAAAACAATGGATGGAAATATACTTAAAAATAACGGAAGTAGGTGGGAAAAGAAAAATCTATATAAGTTATTGGAAAAAACAAAAAGGAGGGGGAAGATTGGAAAGGGAGTGGGGATAGAGGAGAGAGTTCATGATATAAAATTGTTGAACTCAATATTCAGTCTGGAAGGCTGTAAAGTGCTGAGTTGGAAGATGAGGTGCTGTTCCTCCAGTTTGCGTTGAGCTTCACTAGAACAATGCAGCAAGCAAAGGATGGACATGTGGGCATGAGAGCAGGGTGGAGTGTTGAAATGGCAAGTGACAGGGAGGTCTGGGTAATGCTTGCGGACAGACCGGAGGTGTTCTGCAAAGCAGTCACCCAGTCTGCGTTTGGTCTCTCCAATGTAGAGGAAATCTCATTGGGAGCAACGAATGCAGTAGACTAAGTTGAGGGAAGTGCAAGTGAAATGCTGCTTCACTTGGAAGGAGTGTTTGGGCCCTTGGACGGTGAGGAGAAGGGAAGTAAAGGGGCAGGCGTTGCATCTTCTGCGGTTACATGGGAAGGTGCTGTGGGAGGGGGTGATGGAGGAGTGGACCAGGGTGTCACGGAGGGAACGATCCCTGCAGAATGCTGCCGGGAGGGGTGAAGGGAAGATGTGTTTAGTGGTGACATCATGCTGGAGTTGGCAGAAATGGCGGAGGATGATCCTTTGAATGCGGAGCCTGGTGGGGTGATAAGTGAGGACAAGGAGGACCCTATCATGTTTTTGGGAGGGAGAAGAAGCTGTGAGGGCGGATGCGCGGGAGATGGGCCGGACGCGGTTGAGGGACCTGTCAACCACCGTGGGTGGAAAACCTCGGTTAAGGAAGAAGGAAGACATGTCAGAGGAACTGTTTTTGAAAGTGGCATCATCAGAACAGATGCAACGGAGACGAAGGAACTCAGAGAATGGGATGGAGTCCTTACAGGAAGCGGGGCGTGAGGAGCTGTGGTCGAGGCAGCTGTGGGAGTTGGTAGGCTTGTAATGGATATTGGTGGACAGTCTATCACCAGAAATTGAGACAGAGAGGTCAAGGAAGGGAAGGGAAGTGTCAGAGATGAACCATGTGAAAATGATGGAGGGGTGGAAATTGGAAGCAAAATTAATAAATTTTTCCAGATCCAGACAAGAGCATGAAGCAGCACCGAAGTAATCATCGACGGACCGGAGAAGGAGTTGTGGGAGGGGGCCGGAGTAGGACTGGAACAAGGAATGTTCCAGATACCCCATAAAGAGACAGGCATTGCTGGGGCCCATGCGGGTACCCATAGCCACATCTTTTATTTGGAGAAAGTGACAGGAGTTTAAGGAGGAATTGTTCAATGTGAGAACAAATTCAGCCAGACGGAGGAGAGTAGTGGTGGATGGGGATTGTTCGGGCCTCTGTTCGAGGAAGAAGCGGAGAGCCATTAGACCATCCCGGTGGGGGATGGAGGTGTAGAGGGATTGGACATCCATCGTGAAGAGGAAGCGGTCGGGGCCAGGGAACTGGAAATTGTTGATATGATGTAGGGTGTCAGAGGAATCACAGATGTAAGTGGGAAGGGACTGGACAAGGGGAGAGAGAATTGAGTCAAGATAGCAAGAAATGAGTTCCGTGGGACAGGAACAGGCTGATGCAATCGGTCTGCCGGGACAGTCCTGTTTGTGGATTTTGGGTAGGAGGTAGAAGCTGTCCGAGGTTGGGCAACTATCAGGTTGGAAGCTGTGGAAGGAAGATTTCCAGAGGAGATGAGGTCAGTAACAGTCCTGGAAACAATGGCTTCATGTTCAGTGGTGGGGTCATGGTCCAGGGAGAGGTAGGGGGAAGTGTCTGTGAGTTGACACTCATCCTCTGCGAGATAGAGGTCAGCACCACCCTTGTCAGTGGGTTTGATAACAATGTCAGGGTTGGACCTGAGAGAACAGAGTGTAGCAAGTTCAGAGAGAGACAGGTTAGAGTGGGTGAGAGGAGCAGAGAAATTGAGACGACGAATTTCATGCCGATAGTTCTCAATGAAAAGATCAAGAGAAGTTAAGAATCCAGAGGGAGGGGTCCAGTTGGAGGGAGAATATTGGAGATGGGTAAAAGGATCCGTTGAACGGGGAGAGGACTCTTGCCCAAAGAATTGAGCATGGAGACGAAGGCGGCGGAAGAAGAGTTCAGCATCATGCCGAGCCCGAAATTCATTGAGATGAGGGCGTAAGGGTATGAAACTAAGTCCTTTGCTGAGCACTGAACGTTCAACGTCGGAGAGGGGAAGGTCAGGGGGTATGGTGAATACACGGCCGGGGCTGGGATTGGAAGATGGGATGGGGACAGAGGGACAGGCAGGGGTGGAGGGTCCTAGATGGGTGTTGGTGTTGATGAGTTGTTGGAGCTTGCGTTCCTTTGCACCTGAAAGAAAGAGACAAAGTTTCTTGTTGAGGCGTTGGATGAGACCGAGAATAAAATGAAACTGGGGGCACACGCAGCTTTGAAAAGGATACGGCGGTGCTGCTGGAGGGTGAGGTCGAGTGTGTTTGTATGGCGGCGCATGGCACTGAGTGTGGATCTCAGAATGCGACGAGAGTAGCAGTCCGAGGAGCGTTGTATGTCCTGGAGATATCTGTAATCCTGGGTGGGTTTGAAACACGAAGGATGGAACTTCAGTTGAAATCCACGTGGGGTAAGTCGGAGACTGAGACAGTCACTGAGGAAGGAAATATGGCTGTGAAAGCGGGTTTTAGTAAAGACCTTGTCAAACAGCAGGAGAGAAATGGAAAGCAATGAAGGTGAACAAGGCAAAAGAGAGATATGAAAATCCTGATGGAGAGAAGAGCAAAACTTCTTCAAGGTAGGTATTCCTTAAAGAGAAGTGTGAGTCAATTAAACATTAAGATAAAAGCAAAAAACTGCGGATGCTGGAAATCCAAAACAAAAACAAAAATGCCTGGAAAAACTCAGCAGGTCTGGCAGCATCTGTGGAGAGCACAGTTAACGTTTCGAGTCCGAATGACCCTTCAACAGAACTTTTACTTCCCCTCTCCTCACCGTCCAAGGGCCCAAACACTCCTTTCAAGTGAAGCAGCATTTCACTTGCACTTCCCTCAACTTGGTCTACTGCATTTGTTGCTCCCAATGAGGTTTCCTCTACATTGGAGAGACCAAACGCAGACTGGGTGACCGCTTTGCAGAACACCTGCGGTCTGTCTGCAAGCATTACCCAGACCTTCCTGTCGCTTGCCATTTCAACACTCCACCCTGCTCTCATGCCCACATGTCCGTCCTTGGCTCGCTGCATTGTTCCAGTGAAGCTCAACGCAAACTGGAGGAACAGTACCTCATCTTCCAACTCAGCACTTTACAGCCTTCCGGACTGAATATTGAGTTCAACAAATTTATATCATGAACTCTCTCCACCATCCCCACTCCCTTTCTGATTTTCCCCCTCCTTTTTGAGTTTTCCAATAATTTATATAGATTTTTCTTTTCCCACCTACTTCTGTTTTTTTAAGTGTATTTCCATTCATTGTTTTATCTCTACCTTTTAGCCTATTTGAATCCCTTCCCCCCACCCCACCCCCACTAGGGCTATCTGTACCTTGCTCATCCTGCTTTCTACCCTTAATTAGCACATTCCTTTAGATAATATCACCACCTTCAACACCTCTTTGTCCTTTTGTCTGTGACATCTTTTGGTTATCTCCATCTATCACTGGCCCTCTATCCAGCTCTTCTTGTCCCCCCTTAAACCAACTTATATTTCACCTCTTTTCTATTTTTACTTCATTCTGTTGAAAGGTCATTCTGACTCAAAACGTTAACTGTGCTCCTCTCCACAGATGCTGCCAGACCTGCTGAGTTTTTCCAGGTATTTTTGTTATAGTTTTGGATTTCCAGCATCCGCAGTTTTAATCTTTCTATGCATTTGGTGAAATTCATCACACGACATCATGAAAGCTTTTATCCCAGTTAAATGTAGGAAATAATCACAGGGCAGTAAACTCTTCTGCAAATCACGTCAATTTAGTGGCAATTTTGGAGTCTTAAGATGTTCAACCTAGTGAAGCTACAACACACCTGCTAGGCAGCAGAAGCAGCTTTCTATAGACAGAGGTCAGATGAAATAAGACCATTTGGCTCTTCAAGCCTGCAGTGCCATTCAATTAGATCATGGCTGATTTGATTGTGGCTTGAACTCCATTTTCCTGACTGTCTTCCATTACTCTTGACTCCCTTGTGAATCAAAAATCTACGTCAACCCTGAAAATACTCAATAACCCAGCCTCCAATTCTCTCTTGGGTAGAAAATTCCAAAGATTAACAAACTTCTGAGAGAAGAAAATCCTCCTCACTTCTGTTATAAATGGGAGACCCCCTTATTCTGAAACAGTGCTGCATGGAACTAGATTTCCCCAGCAGGGGAAACATCATCGCCACATCTCGCCTTTCAAACCCCCTCAGAATCTTATATGTTTCAATAAGATTATGTCTTATTCATCTAAACTCCAATGAGTATAGGCCAAATCTGCTCAAACCTTTCCTCATTAGACAATCCTTTCATCCCAAGAAGCAATCAAGTGTATCTTCTCCTGCAAGTATATCCCTCCTTAGATAAGGAGATCAAAACTGTATGCAGTTCTCTAGGTCGTATGGTTGTATAAAAGCGTCCTTACTTTTAGACTCCACCCTCATCCAACATTCATTTGCCTTCCTAATTACTTGCCTTAACTGCATGCTAGCTTCTTGTGATTCATGTAGGAGGACACCTAGATCCCTCTGTCCTGCAGCATTTTGTAGTTTTTCTCCATTTGAATAATATTGTGCTTTTCTATTCTCCCCTTCAAAGTGGATAACCTCACATTTTGCCTCAATATACTCCATCTGTCAAATCTTTGCCCACTCACTTAACCTATCTAATCTTTTTGCAGACTCTTTGCACCCTCCTTTCAACTTTTTTTCCACCTATCTTTGTACCTTCAGCAAATTTTGCTAGAATATATTCTGTACCTTCATCCAAGTAATTAATACAGATTGTAAATGGCTGAGGTCTCAGCACTGATCTCTGTGGCGTTCCATGTTACGGTTTGACAACCTGAAAAGGACTCACTTATCCTGACTCTGTTTCCTGTTAGTTAACCAATCCTCCACCCATGTTAATCTATCACCCCCAACACCATGAGCTCTTTCTTGTGTAGTAACCCTTTATGTAGCGCCTTATTAAATGCCTTTTGAAAATCCAAATACCCTACACCTACCAGTTCCCCTTTACCCAAACTACTTGATCCATCCTCAAAGAGCACTAATAAGCTTGTCAATCCCCATTTCCCTTTCATATACTATATTGACTCTGTTTGATTGTCTTACGATTTTCTAAATGTCCTCCTACTACTTCCTTAATGATGGATTCCAGCATTTTCCCAATGGCAGATTTTTAAAAAAATCATTCAGGGGATGTGGGCTTCACTGCTGGGCCAGCATTTATTACCCATCCCTAGTTGCCCTTGAGAAGGGGGTGAGCTGTCTTCTTGAACTGCTGCAGTCCATGTGGTGCAGGTACACCCACAGTGCTGTTAGGAAGGGAGTTCCAGGAATTTTACTCAGCGACAGTGAAGGAACGGCGATATATTTCCAAGTCAGGATGGTGAGTGACTTGGTGGGGGGGGGGAACTTCTAGGTGGTGGTTTTCCCATCTGTTCTCTGCCCTTGTCCTTCTAGATGGTAGGCTGACTGGCTGATAGTTTCCTGCTTTCTGATGCCCTCCTTTCTTAAATGGGGGCATTACATTTGTGGTTTTCCAACCCACTGGGACCTTCCCAGAATTTTAGAAGATTGCAACTAATGCAACCACAATCCCTGCAGCCACTTATTTTAAGGCCTAAGGATGCAGGCTATGAGGTCTGGGGCCTTGTCAGCCTTAATTCTCATTAGTTTCATAGTACTTTCTCTCTTGTGATAGAGATCTTTTTCAGCTCTTTCTTTCCTTTTGATGCTTGATTTCCAATATCATTAGGATGCTTTTAGTGTCTTCCACCTTGAAAAAAATAGAAATTTGGGGTGGATTTTTCTGTAGGAGATAGAAAACTGGAGGTGGGGTCAATTCCAGGTCGCAAACACCCCTCTGTTGCACATCCAGTGCCAGCAGCAATTTTCCCTAGGGTTGGGCCCTTAATTAGGTATGGGATGGGTCTGCTTCCAATTAGCCTGCCAGGGTATGGGAATAGAGGTGGGCCGATTCCTGAGACGGGAGGATATAAGGCCCACCTCAGCCACCAGTGTTGTTAATTTTTAAGTACTGGCAAGGGACTTTTAGGTCGGGGAAAAAAACTGCTTTGAGTTCTCTCTCTGCTGTCCCCCAATTGTAAGACCCTCTGCAAACTGGCCTTGCATAAAGAGCACAAAATCAATTGTTAAAAACTTTGAAGGGTCCATTGCATTGAGCTTTCGCTTTGCTGGTTGAAAGCCCCCTTTTACGCATACAGTTAGTGATGGCCCTTAGCGTTTTCTCTTCTCTCCTGCCTGTGTGTGCAAACTGTAATGTGCAGCTCCTGGAGATGCCATCAAAATGGTGCAATTGAACAGACCAGCCACTTTGCGGGACCTCTGTCCACATATGATCCTGAATAAAACAGCCTTTCCCAATTGCTCCACATGAGCATCCTAATGATATGAGGCCACCAAATGATCAATATTTTGGGCCCTCCTGACTTCACCATTCCATCGGAGTAAGGACATCAATAACCTTAATAAATTTGAGATGCAGTTGGAAGCCATTCCGTGATGCCTGACACGGTCACAGTGACGCCTGACACAGTTACAGTGATGCTTTGTTTGGCAGTAATGAGGGCTCTGAGTACTCACAGTTTGGGGCTTGGTATTTGGAGAAGCAGAAGTAGATGTGTCCCCATCTGTCTGAGTTCCCTGAGGTTGTGCAGGTTCACAACTGTGACTGCAGGAGTCTTTGCAGCAAATGAGCTTGACCATGTCTCAGGGCTTGGAGTGCATGTGCTGCTCCCATGAGATGGTGGCAAACCTCATGGAGAATCATGTGCGGCAGCAACTGGAGTTCATGCAGGAGCAGTAGACTGACCTGCACAGAATTCATGGTGCTTTATATAGTCTAGACTAGTCGGTTTAAACCCTAAACACTGATGCCCATGGAATATTTGAAGCAAATTTCAGGCTGGACAGGCCAATCATGCAGGTAGTCCAAAGGTAGCTGGAGGAGATGCCAGCTGCGTCTCTTGTGGCACCCTCATCATCCATGGCCCCCCTGACAGAGGAGCATCTGTGGAGGAGGGCCTGGTGATGAAGGCTTGCTCCTGCACAGATGCATACTGGGAAAGGCCCCATTCGGTCCCTCCAAAACAAGGATGACTGCCACAGGCATCACAGGCCTGAAACAGAGGTATGCGCTTGCAGGTCCTCCACCTGAGGCAACAAGGAGAGAACAATGCAGGAATGTCTGAGGAGGGTACCACATCAGTCTGAGCATGAAGTGGGTCACTGTGGAGTTATGTAGATGTTGCATGTTGTTACTAAGCAAGGCTCACTCCGTAAATAAACTCTCTCTTTGTTATCATGGGTTGCATGATTTAGTAAACTTTGTGCTGCACAAGAATAAAAATATGTCAACAAAACATTAGCTTCTCATGTTGACAGTGGAGATACCAGGCAGTGGTCCATCTCTCTGTCATGGTAAGATTACAAAGGCTGGATGCATGGCTGTCTTTCCTGTCCCAGTCCAGGCTTACAGTACTCACAGCCATGTGGTTTTCCCCTCAGGCCTCAGAAATTATCGATCAAACCTTTGCTGGATCAGATGGTCTCTTGTAATTATAGCATCCTGAAAAGCAAAAAAAAAGGGAATTTGATTGCTATCTGAAAAGAAAGAATTTGCAAGCTTACCCAAACAGAACAAGAGGTTCCAGCTTACAGACAGGGGTGCTGCTGACTGAGCCATAAGACCTCCACATAAATGATGGAATTGTGCTGCAGTGTACTTTGGGCAGAATTTTCCCCCCTATTGGGGGGGATGTTGATGGGCTGGTATGTGCAGGCGCACTTCCGATTGGCGCCCCAATCAGAGGTGGGCAGGGGGAGGGGAATACCTAAAATTGAGAGTGCGCTCTTTCGCGCATGCGCAAGAAAGAGCGCGCTCATCTACCTGAGGCTAAGTGCTGCTTCAGGGAGAACGGCTCTACTTTTAACAATATTAAAAATAAAGAAAAAAATTCCCTTATATGCCCCCCAATATAACAATGTCACATGAGTTGGGACATGCTGATAATTTCCATAACAACTTTATTAAAATTTTTAATTTTAATTAAATTTAATCCACCAGTGGATGAGGTTTCATGTACTTTTTAGTTGCCGCCGGGGCTCCTGGCCTGCCCACCAACCTTAGGTTAGATGGGCAGGTCCTTTAATTGCTTAATTGATCCTGTCAATGGCCTCAATTGCCATTGACAGGTCGGCGGGCGCGCAGCTGATTTTGCTGCGCCCCCAGCTTCCTGAAAATTTAAATGGGGTGGGCTGATGTCGGGAGTTTCGCCCAGCGTCATCCCGCATCATTTTACCTGTTGGCGAGCAGGCCCTGCCCCCATTCGCCCACAGCAAAATCCTGCCCTTTTAAGAGCAGCTGTCCCCAACTGGGGAAGTATTAGGACTTTGTTACAAGACTATAAAAAGGTGTTAAGGGGAATTGGAAGAGTCTTGTGTCTTTCCTCTGCAGGTTTGGAAATAAATCTGTCTTGAGGTTCATGCTAGCTTTAGACTCGTTCTTTCCTCAACATATGAATACTGGATTTAACACTCTATACCCTGCGTTCTAATATCAATTGGAAAGGCCGTGTCAGGAAGATAAAATAATTTTCATTATGTTATTGGAATTTATTGTAAAGCAGATTATTAGTGGGGTCTGTGTCTGTCTCTGTGTGTGTGTGACTTGAATTAAAGGCAGCTGATCTGAAGACTTTGATGCAACAGAAGATAAGCTAGGTTTGAAATGTTAAGTAGGTCAACATAGGTGTAAAGAGAACATTTGCATATTTAAATAAACCAGACTAGATTGATTTCAAGGAGGGGTGAAATGTTTCACCTAGCCAAGAGAAGTTAAGAAACAATGTGTTTATTTTTCCCTAAGAATACTGGTAAAATTGGTACTATGAAAGATATTAGAGAGACAAAGTCCAAAGACATAGTGAAACAATGGGAATTTGCATTCAAAGGGGAAAATATGGTTAAAGGAGAGAAGACTGTGTGCAAGGATTTGTCAAAGGTAGATCATGTAATAAGAACTCATGATTGAGAATGTCTGATGCTGATGGGAAAGATCGATGTTAAAAGAGATTGAGGTAGACAAAGAACGATCTTTCTAAAGAGCCTCGCAAACTGGATGAATGTACCACCAACAAAGATGATCCACACCTCTAGAGCAAGATGAACATGGAAGCCCATGGTTGTCAATGCCCTCTTGGGGTCTGGTACCTGAAGAGAAAGAGAGGTCATAGCTGCCTCATCCAGCTGAATTTTTTTTGAGGTCATTAACAGGGTGAATGGGGGTGTATCTATGGAAGTTGTCTCTATGTTTTCAGAAGGCATTTGATGAAGTTCCTCACAAGAGATTATTAGCAAAAATGAATTGTGTATTGAAATTTACAGATGACACTAAATTAGGAGATATGGTAAATTGTGTAGCTGGGAGGGGGACATAAACAGATGGAGCTGAATTTCCTGCAGGGGGTGGGGTAGGTAAAATGGCATGGGCACTCATCCCACTACCTTCCTGCCAATTAAGAGTCAATTAGGCTTGTTATCAAGCTTATTCACCCTAATAATACGTTGTCCACACTATAATATGTTTGGTGTGGGCAGCAGGGTTTTTTTTAAACCTTAAATGGTTTGACGGTCGGAAAGGAAGTGGGAGGGGGTCACTCTTTGGGGGCTGCCCTTTGCCGATCGTGGGGTGGCCCCCCCCTAGACTGAACCCCCACTTCCTTCCTACCCTCTCCCTCTCTTAAACACACCACCCCCCCCCCCGTCCCTCTTGCTTTTGCTCCCAAACCCTCCTGGCCCAAGACCCCAAACTTACCTTCTCCAGGAATCCTAAACCTTGGGCTCCTCACTTTACCTGCAGTCCCGGCAGCTGCCACTGATGCCCTCCTGATGCTGCTGGGACGATGGAGCTGGTGGCCAATCGGCAGGCAGCTCCAGAGGGTGGGACTTATTCATTAATGAAGGGCAGAATTCCCACTGAGCCCTGGCTAATGAGCCCCACAGCACTTCATTGCTGCGGGCTTCTCGGCGTGGAGTCAGTCAGCTTGGTTTTCTGGGTCGGGAGTGGGGGCGGGGTGCATGCCGATTATTGTAAAAACCTATCTGGTTCACTAATGTCCTTTAGGGAAGGAAACCCGTGACCCTTACCTTGTCTGGCCTATATGTGACTCCAGACCCACGGCAATGGGTTGACTCTGTTGCCAATCAGTTCAAGGGCAAATTGGTTTGAGCACCAAATGCTCGTCTTGCCACTGATGCCCATGTCCATGAAAGAATAAAGAAAAAAAAAAGAAAGGATTGAAGATTTATGGACTGTTGAAAAACCGCATGTTGTAGATATGGAATGCTTATTATCCCCATCTGCCCTGAAGTCAAGCTGCTTGACGGAGAAGATGCCTTTCATACCTTGTACAATTAGCCATTTTTTAATGAATAAAATATTTTATTTTTATATTGAGCATAGTCTTCATCAAGAAACATTTTATTGTATGAACATAGGCTGACCCAAAGTCTTAACACGTAGGACATCAGCAACAAAAAACAGTGGTAACATTTTTCCATTAAAATTTGGAATTGTACAATTTTATTTTCTCTCCTCGTGCATCCTCTTAAAGTACACAATTTCACAATACTCAGCATTGAATTTAAGCTGCCATGTGTCTGCCCATTTGACTAACCTGTGTCCTCCAAAACCCATTCTAGCCAACCCACAATACAGAAGAAGAAAGAAATAGCAAAAATCTTAAATCTTAAATCAAAAAGGGGAAAAACAAAAAAAAAAGAAACAGGTGCCACAGCAACTTTCATATTCACTGTCCCTAAAAGGGCCATTGTCTGTCTATTGACTATAGGTAACAAAGTCTTCCATCTCAGCACTGTGTTGCAATGGCCACCCTCATCCCTTCCAAGATCTGATGACAGAAAGCTCCTTTCCTACATTAAGCATCTTGGAATGTTTTACTTTAAAGGTGCTGTATAAATGCAGGTTTTTGTTATTGTTATTGTTTTTGGCCATCATAAATGCTTACAGCAAGGGTAGGCACCCCTCCTGCTCTCAGTACTCCGCTGTTGGTCAGGCAAATTACATTTTAAACTACATTAGTACTGTGAAAATGAGCTTGATGTTGGTAATTTTTACAAAAAACCTTTGTAAGCACCAGAAAATATTAACTTGTACCACTGTAGACAACCTAGGGCAGATGATTGTAACTTTATATGTCAAAAATGTGGCATGCTAGCTTGAAATCTGTAACTGAGCTTTTTGTGTTTGATCTTAGCTGTTAATTATGACGTGAAAATGGCTTTCAGGACAGAAGTTTAGCTAATCCAGAAGCTTTGATGTACAAACAGCATTGCAATTGAGGTCTAATTCCTTGAATTTACATAAAGCTTTTCTGACTAATTTCCTCATCTAACTTTAGAATTATGACCCTGAATTGCAGACAACCTTTGACAGTTAAAGGGAAATTCATTTAGGATGAACATTTGCTGTTAAAATCTTGGTGAAGGCTACATTATTGCTTGAGGGACCCTCTGTTCTGATTTTGCCAGGTTGAATAAAGCATTGCTTCATTGTGGGTGTCTATTTGTCAACTACAAATGTTCATTTTTATTCATTGACAGGAGCAGATAATGGAAGGTTATTTATACTTAACTGATGACATCTAAATGTCTTGTCCATTATCTTTCCCTGTCAGTGCTATGATTCGAAGCCAAGATTTTTCTGGTGACACATTGCTTAATAATCTATTTATCATACATAGAGATAACTTAGTCTCTCACAGGCATATGTACGCTATCTTTTGTACAGACGTTGATGACACATACTATGCAAATTTAGTTAATAGTTTTGGCCTTTATGCCTTTGTTTAACCCTTTGTATCAAATCATTCATCACACACTTTTGATTAAATTATCTGCAGAGTAAAGTTAGCTCATTTGATTTGCCACAGTCATGTGAATTAAGACTGCGTAAGCTCATTAACTTTATTTTAATGCAGTGAATTCCTAAGGTTATTTAATTTCTTTGTGGGCAGGCAAATTTTAGGTTTGTTAACTTTATCCGTTTAGGTTTCCTTGTCACATACATTGTACTCTGGGATAGTGGGAAAGCCTCTACCAGGGCTTTTCTTTAACCAGTTACAATGTCACTCTCCCTGTGACCCTTACTTCCTTTTCTACAAAGAGGCACCTTACCTTCACTCCAGTACTGTCATGATGGTGTGTGTTGAGAAGCAGGAATACTACAGATGTGGTATCAGGGTCATTAGTCACCATCCTATTGTTTGGTGCTTTTGCCACTGGCACTGACTTTGTAGGAATTTTTTTTGGGGTGAATGAAGTGCCTGCTGATTAGGGATGTTAATGCTTGGGATGGGACACTTCCCCTACTTTGGCCATTTGGGTTCAGAATGGAGCCCTTCCAAGTTAGGTCCAGCTCCACTAAGGTGCATCAACCCTTACTGCAGAAAACCATTCCCCACACTGTTGGGATTTTTATTTCCGTTCCTACACCTGAGCTTGGGATGGGACACTTCCCCTACTTTGGCCATTTGGGTTCAGAATGGAGCCCTTCCAAGTTAGGTCCAGCTCCACTAATGTGCATCAAGCCTTACTGCAGAAAACCATTCCCCACACCGGTGGGATTTTTATTTCCGTTCCTACACCTGAATGAGATTGTCAGTCTATGCCAAATTAGGAGCAATGGGCCTACACCAAAAGGATATGTATTAGGACAGCCTAAACTCAGCAACTTAATTCATAACACTGTTTAATGAAATGAATATAGCTACTTCCCAACAGCGTCATTTAGGCTTGGTCCTGGGAATTCCTGTCTGTTGGTAGCCATTGTTGTGGAATTAACCAGCCCTTGGGCTGTTTGATGGGGGTACTGTATTGAGGATAAATGCATCAATTCAAAAAATAGATATTGTGACCTAGTCAGCTCATATTATTTGAATTGTGCTTTCTGCTGGCTTACTGTGAAGAGAATTGTCTGCGGGGCAAGGTCAATCTGTCTTTTTGGCTGAAGGAAATTGCTTGACGACCAGATGGAAAATGCAGTGTGGCTAGATACTTCACATCAGGAGAACTGAAAAGTAAATGACATGGAATTTGTTGCCATGCAATAGCTACTCTGATACTCAAGTCTAGATGACCCACTGACTGCTAAATTATTCATGAAGCACTCTACTTTAAGTTATCCCAGCATGCTATTACTTATTTCAGTCAATATAGAGTATATGAATTGTTGCAATATCTTAGTGCATGTGACCTCTTTCCTGTTAAAGCACCACAGCTTTAAGTAGCCTTTGAGATTTGCTTCAATTTCATTGCTTGATGGTGAGTGAATGGACCAATAAGAAAGCTATTTTGTACTGTCTTAAAGTGTGCCTGTTAAACTGCTAGATCAAGGTTCAGAGCCAGGGATGTCAGCAGTCCAAACTTTCTTTGTGGGGCCCAGATGAGGACTCCTGTAACTTGTCAGCTTTTACAAAAAAGACCTCCACATTTTGCCAGCCAGATTTTACTGAATTGAATGTCAGTATACTTACCCAGTTCACCATTTGGACTGTTTTGTATGAACAAACATATGAGCAAGGAGCATGAGTAGGCCATTCAGCCCCTCTAATCTGTTCCGCCATTTAATAAGATCATAGCTGATTTGGTAGTAACCTGAAATCTGCATTCCACCTACCCCCCGACAACCTATCACCCCCTTGCTTACCAAGAACCTATCCACTTCTGCCTTAAAAATATTCAAAGACTCTGCTTCCAACTCCTTTTCAGGAAGAGAGTTCCAAAGACTCACAACCCTCTGAGTGAAAAAATTTCACTTCATCCCTGTTTTAAATGGGCGACTCCTATGTTAGAGGACACTGATTTACATGTATGCATAAGGCTCTTGCCTGTGTCAGGCAGTCAAAGTAACTGCCCAAGAAAACAGCAATGTTAAAATGACCACAGGATGTTCAAAGGCTGATTGATAAGTATACTGCTTTAATTTTAACTCTCACTTCACCTGGTTTCTGTAATCTGTATATGTTGACTTTTTTGGGGTAATTGTAACTTGCATTTGCACAGCTCCTTTCATAACCTTGAAGGAAGTTGCAATTTAGGGAAACACTGCAGTCAATTTTTGCACAGCAGGATCCCATCAACAACATGAGACAAATGAGCAGCTAAATGGCCATGGTGCTGTTGGTGGAATTCTGTTTGAAATCTGATGATCCTGATACCCAAATAAGAACTTAAGAACATAAAAAATAGGAACAGGAGTAAAGCATTTGGCCCCTCGAGCCTACTGTGCCATTTAGTAAGGTCATGACTTATGATATTGTGTTTTGATCTCTGCATCCCATTTGCCCCTGATAACCTTTGATTTCCTTGCCTAACAAGAATCTATCTACCTCTGCCTTAAAAATATTCAATGACCCCGCCTCCACCACCTTCTGAGACAGAGTTCCAAAGGCACACAATCCTCTGAGAGAAAAAATTTCTCTGCCTTAAAAGGGCGACCCTTAATTTTAAAACAATGCCCCTTAATTCTGGACTCACCCACAAGAGGAAACATCCTATCGATGTCCGCCTTGTTAAGGCCATTCAGGATCTTGTATACTTCAATCAAATCACCCTCATACTTCTAAACTCCAGTGGAAACAAGCCCAGTCTTTCCAACCTTTCCTCAAAGTCTCTGCTCTATGATACCAAGTACCCCTTGTTTTGAAAATAGTGGATTTGTAAAAGTAACGCAAGTTTATGATGTGTGAGACAGGATGGTATATGCCATTTTACTTGTACCGGCCGGATTTGGATCCAACCAGAACTAATGGTATGCAAGGTCCTGCATGAAATGAGCTCGGGTCTGAATCTGCTTCCAATGATTATGAACTTATGCCATGAAACAGTCCAATATCCCATTATAACCACATGGATGGTTAATGTGGGATACTGAAGTGGCACATTGGTATGGTAAGGAATTCTGTTTTGAAATTGAATATAAGGCACATTGTTGGAGCAGAATTGGAAGATTTCACCTTGGAAAACTTCACCTGATCAGGGTAGTGATGATGTTTGGACCTTTGTGAGAATTGTTCCATTCCTGGGCACTGCCAACATGGATCCAGAAACTCTCAGATTAATCCTAATGGTAAAACTTTGGAAGATGAATAACTAATTTGCATATCTATTAAATTGCTCAGTACTGAAAGAAAACTGGAAGATATGTTACATAGACTTATAAAGTAATCATAGGCAGCTATCATTCTCAAAAAATGGATCTGGAACAGTTGTTAGTGGAGAATGCTTAAAGGAGAAGAAAAGAGAGGTTTAAAAGTTGTAACATTTTCTCATTATGTTGTGTTCTTTTTCAGGTAGTTTATTTCCATACATCCCTAAACTGCAGCCACATTGCAATCATTGTGGAAGTGGTGGCTATTGTGAAGAAGCGTGAAGGTAATGAACGTGTCTTCTCATGTGGGTTTGGAATTCTGTACTTGAAAAACAGGCAGAAGCATACATCAGATGCAGCTAAAAATCAAAGTGTTAAAAGGTGAGTACTTTGGACTACAATTTATAGCTTTACAATAATTACGTTAGAATTACAGCTAAGCATGGTCCTACAGATACACACGTGAGCAAATGGTTCAGGCCCTATTTACGAGATTGTTGATAAGTCCAATCTGTAGTGCGTGGAGCTATAGGAATCCCAAGGCATATATTGACCAGTGAAGATAGGCTTGTGATATACAGTAGTAGGGAACCCATTGGCAAATTTCTCAACTCGCATATCAAGGAAAGGCAGCTCGTTAAGACTGCTCCAATTCACAGGTGAATTTAAGTGCAGGATGGAGCGCATTAAGGTGTATAAGGAAATTCTTAGATGCAGCTGTAGATTCAAATATAGCAAACATGTCATCTATGTATTGGAAATATGCAAGGAGTAGGAGGCTAGGGGTCATTCCATCAAAAATACGTTTCTCGTGGAAACCAATGGAAGTGTGAGCGAGAACTGGCCCTAGGATAAATCCGTGGCAACACCACCTATTTGGGCATACATAGTGTCATTAAATCTGAATTCAACTGTGCAAGTTACTAAGTTCTTAAGTTCATTGAATACAGATTCAGAACATGGCAGCATGTATAGATTGACATGACATAGTGACATGGTGCAATTGAGCAAGTGATGCTAGCCGTTTCACACTGCTACTTTGCAGTGGCAGCATGAGTGGTGTTTTCCAATAACAGGATGTGCTGTCAAGTCAAAAAGACATTCTGCCTATTACACAAATGACTAATATGGTACATGAATTTCTTTCTGGGTGTGATACCAGGTATGTAGGCCATATATTCTAATGACTGGTAGATCGTATCAAACAGCACATCATTGATGATATAGTTCCAAATGAGGATGGTGGAACTATATCGCTGCTCCTTCACTGTCGCTGGGTCAAAATCCTGGAACTCCTTCCCTAACAGCACTGTGGGTGTACCTACACCACATGGACTGCAGCGGTTCAAGAAGGCAGCTCACCACCACCTTTTTAAGGGCAACTGGGGATGGGAAATAACTGCTGGACTAGCCAACGACGCCCACATCTCATGAACAAATCATAAAAAAAGCTCTCTGGTGCATTTGCCATGGCAGTGCCCTAACCAATCAGTGCTGACTTGCCAACCAGTCAGCAGCCCTTTTCTCACGAAGTACAAATTGTTGTTCCCTTTGAAATTTGGCATTCTTGCATCTGTCCTGATGGGTGCAAGATGAAAAGCTTCAACAGCATGTCTCTTTTTTCAGCAATATTCAAGTTCTGTACTCCCAAGCGACTATCTTTTACATTATAAAATATGAAAGAGGCACTCTTAAATGACATACATTTGCAAATTATGGACTACAAACAACCTTCAATGTACCAAGCCTTATTTATTTACTGTATTTTTCACTTTAAAAATGGGCCATTGATGAAGGCTCTGACTTATGGATAAGGCAGCTTATCTGACGCAGACCTGTATGAAAATACTGTCACTGGTCAATTCTGATTTAATTCTTTTTGATAATGATACAGATGCCCCACTATCTTATATTGGACAACAAGGTTGGACAGGGAGTTTACGTCAGATTGTGGCCCAGGGTGTGTACTAATTGTTGTGGCACGGCTGATTGCAAATGCCGAGCTGCCCAAATCCCAAAGGGAAACTTGAAACAGCTGCCAAAACAGCTTTTGCAATTGGTATAGTACGAAGAGAGGTTCTGAAATCAGGAAAGGATGTCCCAGACTAATGGTGATGATTTTATCGTGGAGCAACCGTTTATTTTTTTAAAAAAAGCAACAAAAACCACAATTAAACTTAAACACAAGAATGGCATCACACAGTAAACCGTCCTTTAAAATAGTTCTAAAAGTTCTTATCTTAACTACCCTCAGAGCTAATCTTTTATTTTTTTGTTCACTGATATCAAACATCAGAATGCTCAAATATGTTACTTTACTTCCAGCAGGTAAATACCTCACCAATCTCTAGGTCAAATCTGCTATTGACTGTGGTCATACAATCACCAGACATGTTCGGCTTCTGTGGCAATAGATTCTTTTCCTGATGATCAGTCGGTCTCCCTCTCGCTGTCTCTCGCTCTCTCTGAAATCTCCTTCAGAGAATTAGTGGGTCTTTTTCCACCTTGACAAACCATACTGTCCTATGAAGCTTCTTTTAAAAGCACAATACACAATTATGTTCTGCACCCTTTGTTTAAATCATGATTTGAATCTGCCTAGAGAGTTGTCCATCTTTATTTTGCTTGCTCCAGTAGTGTTTCATTATGTATGGACCTTTATGGTCAATTTTCCAGGAAAAGATGTTTATATCTTGCTGGAACACCTTATCTCAGTTCAAGGCCTAGTCTTCATAACTAAAAAAGTGCATGTGGCTGGCTTGTAATTTCTCTTGATGGCATTTGTTTTTACCTCTCCGCTTGGTGAGATTTATTTTAGAAAAGCTGCACAAAAGATGCTTTCTCAGTCCAGGCCATTTGATTGCAAAGTGTGATGGGCAGCCTTGTCAATCATTGCCCTGAATTTGTTTAAAAGTTATTTTTCTACAAAATTTATTTGGCACAGCAAAGGAATTGTTCAGCATCTGGAAAATGTGTGCACGATTGAAGACTGCTATTTATAGCCCTGACTAGAACGGTCCATAGGTCACTTCTATTTGCTAGTTGGCATTTTGGAAAAAAATATTAATTATTTTTTTGACTTCATATCTGTTTTTACTGGGGAGAAAAAAAAACATAGAAAGAAAACAATTAATTCTGAAATGGCAAATATTGTAGTTTTGAATAGGTGACCTTTTTCGTTGAAAAAAAATGCACTGCTTTTGTTTCATGTAGATTCTGAAATAAAACATCAAAATCAAAACATTCTTGGAAGGGCTTTCATGTATTTCTGATTATTTCCTTTTCAAATACAAGTAAAGGAACGTACGCCTACAGCTTAAGTTACAAGCTCACGTCCCACACCACTTTCAGTGCAATTGTTTATTTTCACAAAGAACTGTTTTTAAACTGTCAACTTCTTTTGAAAGTGTTGGACAGATTTTGCTAGATTCTAGGTAGGCAAGAATACCTTTGTTTCAGTGTTTTTAAAACATGAAATGTACATTTTTAAATTGCAAAAATCACTTTTCTTTATGAAATCCAAAACGAAAACCTAATAGTCTGAAGTGTTAGGTAAGCAATATTTTCTGAGTAACCGTTTATAGACTAAGAGGATAGATTATTGAATTGCACAAGTCTGTAAATGACCCGTGGGGTTGGCACTGAGGAGCAGGAAGGATGTCACTTCCATCCCGTATAAGGAGAGCAGCCCAAATAATAACTTGTGTTTATGTTGAACCTTGATCTAGTAAACTTCCCAAGGGCTTTGACAGAGGAGAAGCAAATACAAAGTAGTAGTAGGAGAGTTAGCAGAGGTGCCTGATGGCATGGTTGAAGAAGAGGCTTTTGGAAGTGAGGGCTGATATAGCAAGGGTGAGGGATTTGGGAATGGAGTTGCAGAACATAGAGTCAAGGTGGTTCAAGGATATGATAGATACGTCACCTCAATAGATCTTTCCTGGTGTACACCCTGTTATAGCAGACCTGCAGCAGCCTGCTTTCTCAGTCAGAATTTGGTATATTTTTCTTTGTTAGGAGAAATGCTGAACATTATTCCTGAGCTTATGTGGGCCAGAGGACTTAAGCTTGAAGTTATAGTTTAAAGGAGATGAAAATATATAATACATATGAAGTGAAATGTTACACAAGCTGGAAATCTGAACTAAATTCCCTGAGCTACCAGTGGCTTGTCATTTTAATTCTCTACCTCACTTTGTACTCTCTGTCCTTGTCTTCCTCCAATACTCCAATGAAGCTCAATGTAAGCTTGAGGAACAGCAACTGACCTTTTGATTAGAAACTTTACAATCTTCTGGACTCAACATTAAGTTCAACAATTTCAGTTCATAATGTATTTTTATTTATTTGTTCATGGAATGTGGGTGTTGCTGGCTAGGCCAGCATTTATTGCCCATCCCTAATTGCCCCTGAGAAGGTGGTGGAGAGCCTCCTTCTTGAATAGCTGCAATCTGTGTAGTGCAGTCACACCCACAGGGCTGCTAGGAAGGGAGTTCCAGGATTTTGACCTAGCGACAGTGAATACATGCAATATAGTTCCAAGTCACGATGGTGTGTGACGTGGAGGGGAACTTGCAGGTGGTGGTGTTCCCATGCATCTGCTTGCCCTTGCCCTTCTAGGTTGGAGAGGTTGCAGATTTGGAAGGTGCTGTCAAAGGAGCCTTGGTGAGTTGCTGCACTGCATCTTATAGATGGTACACACTGCTGCCACGGTGTGTCAGTGGTGGAGGGACTGAATGTTGAAGATGGTGGATGGGATGCTAATCAAGCGGGCTGCCTTGTCCTGAATATTGGAGCTGCACACATCCAGGCAAGTGGAGAGTATTCTATCACACCCCCGACTTGTGCGTTGCAGATAGTTGACAAGCTTTGGGGAGTCAGGAGGTGAATTATTCACCCCAGAATTCCCAATCCTTGACCTGCTCTAGTAGCCACAGTATATGGCTGGTCCATTTCAGTTTCTGGTCAATGGTAACCCTTAGGATGTTGATAGTTGGGGATTCAGTGATGGTAATGTCATTGAATGTCAAGGGGAAATGGTTAGATTCTCACTTGTTGTAGATGGTCATTGCCTGGCACTTGTGTGGCACGAATGTTGCTTGCTGCATATCAGCCCAAATCTGAATGTTGTCCGGGTCTTGCTTCTTCTGGATACAATTGCTTCAGTACCTGAAGAAGTACAAATGGTGCTAAACATTGTGCAATCATCAGTGAAAATCCCCACTTCTGAACTTATGATGAGAGAAGGTCGTTAATGAAGCAGCTGAAGATGGTTGGGCTTAGGAGACTACCCTGAGGAACTCCTGCAGCGATGTCCTGGGACTAAGATGATTTACTGCTGCCCCCATTTTTTCAGATAGCAGCTGCTGGTAATGATTCTGCCATTTACATGTCCTCTAGAACCATCTTTTGTTTCTTGTCAAAGTGCCATGCCCTTTTGTCTTGCACCTTCATCTCTTTTATCATTTAATCTCTACCCTATCACAATGCATTTCTTTTTGTTTTCTTCTCCCCTCTCTCCCTTTTCCTGCCTCTGTGTATGCTGAAAATATGCTACATCTTTAACTTTTTCCGGTTCAATGAACCTGAAATGTTAATTACCTTTCTCTCTCTCCATAGATGCTGCCAGATCTGCTGACTAATTGCAAAATTTTCTGTTTTTATGTTCTATTTAATATATATATTTCTGTACTTTTGATTATTAAAACCTGGGATGTTGTTAATCAAAGGACTGACCTCTTAATCCAACAGGTGCCATTTCTTTCCCTCACCTCCTGTGATCTTTACACATCTGTAATGATGGAGACTGTTCTGTCCAACCACCTCATGTAATTAAAACAAAACCTTTTTATAATTCAAATTTTATTGACAGCTCTTTGAAGGTATGATTGAATTATTTTTTAAGTTCCCTAATCATGCTAGATAAAGGAGATACAGCTGTCTACAGTACAACTACAGCAGACACAGACTGAATGCACAAATCCTGGCCTCAAGCCTGACAGTTACTGCTGATACAGCCTATTGGTTACAAAATAGGCAGCAGAAAATTTCTGATTCAGTTAAGTGATGGCTCCCAACAAGTCCTGATTGGGGCAATTTTTCAGGCCGCTTCAGCAGACACTGCATTACAGTGTGCCTATTATTCTTGGTGGCTTCAAAGTAAAATAAAGCAACATCATCCTTCAACATCTTTCATCCTTCCATGTCTGAAACATCATCCTTTCATACCTGAAACCCTCATTCATGCTTTTGTTATCTCTAGACTTGGCTGTCCTGATGCTCTCCTAGCCAGCCTCCCATCTTCCATCTCACATAAATTTGTATTCATTCAAAACTCTGCTTCTGGTATTGTAATGCAAATCAAGTCTTGTTTACCCATCACCCAGCTGCATTGGCTCCCGTTCTGACAGTTTTAAAATCTTCGTCCTTGTTTTCAAATTCCTCTGTGGCCTCAACCCTTCATATCTCCTCCAGTCCTCCAAGCCTTTGAGATCTCTACACTTCTCCATTTTTGGCATCTTCTGCATCCCTGATTTTAATCCCTCCACCATTGATGGGCACTTTAGCTTCTTTGGCTCTAAGCTCTGGAATTTCCTCCCCACCTCTCTCCCCTCCTTTAACATGCTTCTTTAAACCTACCTTTTGATCAAGCTTTTGGTCACGTGTCCTGATACCACCTTCTGTGGCTCAGTGTCAAAAAGTTCCATTGATAACCACCTTGTTAAGGACCTTGAGATGTGTTGCTGCTCTAAAGGCACAATATAAATGCAAGTTGATGTTGACGAACACCTACTGTGCATACAAACATGAATAAAATTGACAAAAATATTGATTAAAAATGTTAAACATTTTGACATTTGGAGCTGACATCAGAGTGACTATTTGTGATGTATACCCAGTTACTTCAGTCTATAGTTGCTTTTAATAAAGCATAACTTTTGTTTGCAGCTGTTACGTTAAATTTTGTGTGCCTCATATGTGAAAAGAAAGAACTTGTAATTGTGTAGTAACTTCTACAATCTTGTCCCAAAGTGCTTCGCAGCCAGTGAGGTTCTTTTGAAGTGTAGTCACAGTGTAGAGAAATGTGCCAGCCGCTTTGCACACAAAGACATTTCATAAACAGCAATGAGGTGAATGGCCAGATCATCTATCTCGATTTTGCTGTTTGCTCGAGGTGAAGAAGATCATCATGTTGAAAAACAGACTTTATTCATTTTGCAGCACTGAAAGCAGACATGACTTTAATTGCAGCACGCTGTACAAGCCGGAAATTATACCAGCTGCGATAAAGGAGTATACGTGTTTTAATAAACATACTATCAGAGTAATTCAGGGAATAAAACTTGGGTGCCTGATTATATAGAAACAAAAGCTTTTAAAAACAAATACAGAAAGTGAAGAATGGGTGATGAAAATGACACTTCTTCACTAAATGTGGCTTAAGGTATGTGTGTTATAAAGGGAGCCATATTAGTCAGCTGTGGCTCAGTGGGTAACACTCATACCTCTGAGTCAAAAGGTTGTGGGCTCATGTCCCAATCTAGAGACTTTCTTAAGTCTCTCCCTCTTTTAAATTTAATATCCCTTCTAGGAGGGATCGTTGAGTCGTGATCAGGAGAGATCATTTGCTTGTTTCTTTTTGCTTCTCTCTTATCCAGGAACACCAAGCTTCCATGCTGTTCTTGATGTGAGCGTCACTGGCTAGGCCAGCATTTGGCCTGCCCCCAATTGCCCCTGAGGAGTGGTGAGCTGCCTTCTTGAACTACTGCAGTCCATGTGCCATAGTTTCACCAACAGTTCTGTTAGGAAGGGATTCTAGTATTTTGATCCAGAGACAGTGAAAGAATGGCGATATAGTACCAAGTCAGGATAATGTGGGGCATGGAGGGGAATTTGCAGGTTGTGGTGTTCCCATGCATCTGCTGCCCTTGTCCTTTTAGGTGGCAGAATTGCAGATATGGAAGATGTTGTTACAGGAGCCTTGGCGCGTTCCTGTAGTCCATCTTGTAGATGGTACACACAGCTGTCACTGTGTGTTGGTGGTGGAGAGAGTAAATGTTGAATGTGGTGGATGGGGTGTTAATCAAGCGGAATGCTTTGTCCTGGATGGTGTCAAGCTTTTTGAGTGTTGTTGAAGCAGCACTCATCGAAACCAGTTGAGAGTATTCCATTACACTCCTGACTTATGCCTTGTAAATGGTGGATAGGCTTTGGGGAGCCAGGAGGTGAGCAACTCGCTGCAGAATTCCAAGCCTTTGACCTGCTCTTCTAGTTGCAGTATTTAAATGGCTGGTCCAGTTCAGTTTCTGGTCATTGGTAACTCCCAATATGTTGATAGTGGGTGTTTCAGGAGTGGTAATGCCATTGAATGTCAAGAGCAGATGGTTAGATTCTCTCTTGTTGGAGATGGTCATTGCCTGGGCCTGGAACACTACCCCGAGGAATTCCTGCAGTGACATTCTGAGACTGAGATAATTGACCTCCAACAACCATAACAATCTTCCTTTGGGCTAGCTATGACTCCAGCCTAAATAAGTATGGAGCAGTGAACAAACTTGGGGCATTTATTGATCTTATGGCTTGCTGTCAAACCAGGCAGCACACTTACCCATTGAATCATATGGGATTATTTGGTCATTAATAGGTGTTGCATGTGACTGATTCTGTTGACTAGCATTGCAGATCGAAATTGGCTAAATACCCTCCAGTCTTAAACTAACCTTAAATCTTTTTTTTCGAAAAAGCAAGAATTTTTCTTAAACTTTCAATTTCAAGTCAATAATGTGGATGTATCTGTGACAAGCGCAATTACTTATTAATTGTCAGTAGTGTCACTTCAGGAATTCTGTTACAACTTAATGTCTCTTTACTTTGACAATATTGAAGCCAACAGCTTCTCAAAACACATACACAAATAAACTTCTCCTTTTGTTTCTGCAATCTGTGGATTTGATGGGCTATGTTTTGGTCTTCACTGCCCATGCAATAATCTGGTGGAGCAAGTTGCCCATCCATTGTAGAACCAGCCTGATTTTCATTCCATTGATTTCTGTTACAATGAGTGTGAGTCTTGTTCCACCTGATTACAGCCAGGCAGTGAACATGGAAATTTATCCCAATGTATTTTAAAATTCGCTGCCTTTTGAAGTATTGGTGGATGGTAAAATGTGTTGGTGATTTGTTGTCATAACTAATCATAGAATTGTTACAACATGGAATGAGACAATTCAGCCTATCATGCTGCCCTGGCTCTCTGAATGAATAGCTCACTTAGTGCCATTCTCCCACCTTCTCTCAGTAACCCTGCAAATCCTTCCTCTTCAGATAGCAATCTAATTTTATTTTGAATGCCTTGATTGAGCCAGCCTCGACCATGCACTCAGGCAGTGCATTCCAGACCATAACCATTTAAAGTGCTTTTGCTTCTTTAGCCAATTATTTTAAATCTGTCACTAGTAAATAGTTGCTGTTGGACTAGATATGGCTAAGTTTGTGCGCACACATTGTGATGTGTGTCGTCCATATGTCTTGATTTAAATCTGTATATAACTCATATGATACAGAATCAATAGATATCGTAAGATGAGGCATTAATAGAATTCAGCTCTGCAGTATTTTTTTCTGCCTAAGGTGTGGAAAGGTTTCTGTGGGTGAACATCTTGGTGGCTGATTGAATGCACTCCACTCTTAATTTATAGTTATTTAATTTGAATCAGATAATCTAAACACTTTTGTAATAAATTTGCATTTTACTGCATTATTTATATTGCTCAACTTAAAACATTGGACAACTTGAGTTTTTTTTTAAGCATAGAAATGGAATTTTAATGAATTTGGAAACAATTTCTCTAGACTTCTGTGAAAGTACTAAGCATGTGTGCAGTGATGATTACCGTAGTTAATAAATCATTTATTTCCTGTATGCAAACCTATCTCTGATGTTTCCTTTTTGTATTTTGCCAAGCACATTAGTAGCTCTCCAACTGAGGAGGCCTGGAGCAGTGTCTGTAGAAACCTTTGAAATTTCACATACACTGCCTGACCTTGTTATGTGACCAGAAATAGGAATGAAGCTGTACAGGTGGAAGCAAAGATGACTGAACTAAATATTCATCATGTTTGTTTTAACAAACGTCCATTTTATTATCCTTTATCATGAAGCACGATTGTGTGCATACTTGTGTTTACAGTAATCTATAATTATCATTGTTATATTGTAGTTGAGATCCATGTAAATAGTTAGGAGAACAGTTAAATTAGAGTGACCCCATCTCCTGAGCTGAGAATTTGATGCTGCCAAATTTGGTGGTGGATAAGCCTCTCATCAGACTCCAGCGGGAGCCTCATTAAGAAATACACATTGGGGTCCCATAATGCACAATTGGTCCCTGATAGTATTTTAATTCACTCCTGAGTACTTGCCATATTGTTCTGCTAGGTAAATCCATTGGGAAGCCAGCGGGAACACTAAGGTAGAAAAAGCTTTCCTTTGTGACATTTCACTTTGTTAAAGGTGTTATGTAAATGCAAATTGTTGTTGTAGCAGAGAGCCCAGAGGTGCAAGAGTGACCTTCCAGGCTCTACAAGGAAAGGCCAAGGCTCTGTTATCCTGGATTAAGGCCTGCTCGTACACCCGCCATCATTGTGGTCCAGTAAGCACCTGTCACTCTCCAAATCCTATGCTGTTGCTGGTGAACCTTTTCCGATACCAGTAGGTGACCTCTGTGCCACTGCTGTTCCTGGTTCACTGCTGGTCAGCTGATGTTTTTCATTGTACAGTAAATTAGTGATAAGTTTACCAATGGGATTCACATGTGGTATGGCTGTTGAAATCTGCCTGGCCTCTGAGTCACATTCCCACATCAGATTTAGTGCCTTTTGTTCCTTTCTGATGAACACTAGAAGGTAAAGTCAATCCTGTTGTCTTGCCTGTTCTGTACACATACTGGAGCTGTATAGGATATAAATCATATTGTGTCTTTATGCAAAATGTGATATTAAATCTGGCCAAATAATAATTTGCATCAAGTTTTAGATTATCATCATTTTTTTTTAAAAGTAAAGCAACACAAATAACACACATTGCTTTAGTTGTATTACAATCTCAGCTGATGTTAATACTGGACAAGTCAGATCCCAGAGTGAAATTACTTTGATAGATCCTAACTTTTTTTAGAAACCATGGAGGAAAGTCACTGAACAAATTCACAGTAGATGTTTGCCACATTGTGAGCCAACCAGTCTCACTGAAACTTTGCCTTCCTTACGAGGATTTCCAACCTCCACGTTTGAAGAACTTGCCTTGGAATTTTCTTCAAACATTGCTTCTACTCGGGCGGCTTTAACAAGGCTCCACCTCCAGAGTTTCAATCTCACCTTCTGAGATTCCTTTTCCCTGGATCTCCAAGTACATTCAAACTTCACCTTCCAAGCACACTTTTAGATCTTTGGCCATGTTAAGTAGATCACCACTGCTCCAAAGGCCCCGCAGTGGGGAGTTACCAACCTTAGGCTGCCTCCTTGGATCTTCAGGGCTTTTCTCAAGCCCGCTTCACTTCAAGTCTGCGCTTTGCAGCTCTGGCATTAATCCTGAGCCTATCTATCTGTTGCTCTCCTTCAACTTTACTTATTGGGACCTATTTCTGATCCCTCTCTCTGTTCCTTAACTGGGACTTTCTTCTGGGACCTCTCCCGCTTCTCCTCCCTGTGTCCTTTTCCCTGGGACACCTTCTCTGGAAAGGTGCTCCGGTTCAGGTCACCTGACCTGCAGTTTTGTGCAGTTTCACTTCCTTGCTTCTGTGTAGGCGGGCTGGGCTGGTCCACAGCCTGAAGACATGAACTGCGCATGTGTGACCATTTCCTGGCCGGCACATGCATGGAAAGGCCCAAGGCTTGCTGGGAACTGGAGTTCTCAGCCGACTTTAAATCAAGGGATGTACTTGTGGTTTGTACCAATTGCTTTTTGCCTTTCCGGTGATTCCCAAGAAAAAAATCATATCGAATGCTGCAGGCTTTATCAGGGAAGTTGTGTGGGAGCTGAAGTAATACTTACAGTTGAATCTAAAGCACTCCAGGTTAATGACTGAATCTGCCATGATGTTCGGTCATATCTTACTTAACTTGTCAAACTCAGTAAATCCTCCAAACCAATTCTCGCTCTGTTGTTATGAACATTTTAAATATACAAAAAAACCCCATGGTTTTTTAAAAAAAGTGATGTTTTTTTAAAGGTTGGATGTATGTTCTTTTGTGCACTGGTATTCAGAGCGCATTTTTAATTTGTTCATGGGATGTTGATGTTGTTGGCAAGGCCAGAGTTTATTACCCATCCCTAATTGCCCTCGAGAAGGTGTTGGTGAGTCATTTTCTTGAACCACGTTTATTTGGTGGTGATCCGGCCAGGTGTCTCTGAACATTCAGACTGGAAATACAATCTTTAATAAAAGAGGAAAAGGAACTTGCATTTATATTGGGGCCTTTTGAGACTTCGAGTCACCTCAGAGTGCTTAACAGCCAATTAAGTGCTTTTGAAATGTAAGAAGGAACAAACTTATAAGGTGCTACATTCAATCATTTTCCTGTTTGCCTTAGAAGTCTGGACAATAAATAAAGATCTGTGGGAATAATAGAGTCCTTTGAAATGTGGCTACTAAGATGTATGCTAGAAATTCCATATACAAACCGTAAGGCAATGAAGAGGTGCTTGAAATCACAAGAGCAAAAAGAACTCAAAAACCTGACATCCAGAAAAGAAAATGTCAGTATTTTGGCCATTTGATCAGAGCTGAAAAGCTTCAGGGATCCCTTCTAGAGGGCAAAATGGAGGGCAGCAGAAAGAAGGTCGACCTAGGCGTAGTTGGATGATGGATGTCAGAGCGATTGCAGACAAGCTCCAGTGGATGTTTGAGGATGGCGCAAGACTGACAAGAGTTGACATACCATGACAGCAGGTCTCCTGGCAGGGGTAGCTATAAACTATAACAGCAGCATCATTATGTCGTAAAACTGGCTGAATTTACAAAAAACACTGAACGTCACAAATCACTGTTAACCATTAAATTATACCATTTGCTAATTCACAGATGATAGTATAATACACCTGATTACTGGAGTCTCTTCAATTTATAAAAAAATAAATTACTTTCGCACTTGCATTGGCAAGTTATGACCAAGTTTAATCATTCTATAATGGATTTTTCCCTCCATTCCTCCCTCCATTCCTTAAGATGCTGAGAATTGCTGGGATGTGCTTCCTCATAGGGTCGTAAAATTCACAGTACAGAAGTAGGTCATTCCACCCATCACCCCTGTGAAGTGTCAGCTGTTCAAATGGAGCTTTTGGCTGGGGGTTTTCCAATTGTGCCTTCATCAGTCTGTGACCTTCCTGTCTATTAAGTGAATCAGAGGGAATTTGTTGGATGCTGTGTGGGTCGATGGAAAACCATGTCCATGTGCTTTCATTCCATCTCCCTGCCTTTTCCCCCATAATTCTTTACGTCCACTCTTTCTAAATAGTTATCTAATTCCTGTTTAAACAATGCTATAGGGTGGAATCATCCCAGATTTGTACTAAGTGCGGCAGCAGGCGGGAAAAAGAAACTTTTATCCGCCGGCTGCAATGGCAACTTTTCACAGTGTATCGTCCCAATCCCATCTTATTAATCATGTATTCCTGGGTTAATACACTGTTTCGATGGCGGGTGGGCTCTTAATTGCCCACCATGCCATTACCTCACCATTTCCTCATGCTGGGTGCCAGATTTAAAGTGCAGTCCTGACACAACTCTAAGCTTCCAGCCCAGGACTGTTGCACAGAAGACATGGTCCCGAATGGCAAGAAGACTGTAGCCCTCCCGATTCAGTGGCTCGTCCCTGGAACATCTTTTGGACGCCGTGGAGGCCCTCAATGATGTCTTCTACCCCTCCTTTGGCCGCAGGAGGTCCAGCAATCTTGCTGCTCCCGCTTGGTAGACGATGGCAGTGGTGATCAGTGCCAATGGTGCCCAGATGAAGTTGGCCATCCAATGTAGAAAGAGGATGAATGATCTCATCCGTGCCGCCAGGGTAAGGTAACTATCTCCTCATTCTAAATTCACACTCTCAAGCCCATCACACATTCACTTGCATCTCACTCACTGCCAGCTCAATGGACATCACTACTCACTCTCTCACTCAAAACCTCACATCTCCATCTGACCTCATCTCCTCTGGAGGCTGCCCCCTCAGCCTCATTATCTTCAAGCTACTTGCACAGATCAATTTGTGCCCTCATACATCCTGGGATACCCCCTTTCCCCAGTACAACCCACGTCCTGCCGTCTCTTTCCTTGCCTGAGGCCACTTCTTCCCCTTCCCCAAGCGAGCCTTAGCCCTGTAGCCGTTGAAAAGCCACCCTCGCCTTATGGCTGGTCTGGTAGGTAGATACTTGTCCGTGAGCCCCCCTAAAAATGATGTGGTGCTGCCTGTGAAGCCTGGCACTGATGACCGTGAGTGTTGCCTGAAGCAAGGTAGGCAAACAAATCTCAAAGTACTGAGGAAGTGCAGCTCGCCAGGTGCACGTCGCCTATGTACAGGTGTAAAACACGTTGGCGCGCAATCACGCCGACGTGCTCTGATGATCCAGCGTGGGGAGGATGATTCTAGCGAGCTGGGCTTATAATGATATGCAGATTTATTATAATGAAGTTCCAGAAATCCGATGATGTGAAACACGGCTTGTCATTGACAGGCAGAGCGGACAATTTCACACTGGTTTCACGGTATCATGGAACCGATTTTTGGCCACCTTGCTATATTGTCCTCTCATGCCATCTACCACACCTGTCGCCAATGGGCATGGAAAATTCCACTCATAGGGCTGCATTTTCTGGCTGGTTGGGGGTGTGGGGTGGGAGGGAGGGGTGGGTGGCGGAGTGGTAGGAGGTGGGGGGGAGGGGGCGGGGGAGTGGGAGCAGGTGGGGGGGGGTGGTGGCGGAGTGGGAGTGGGCAGGGGTGGACACGATTGCCACCCAAGATCGGGTCCGCTCTGCCATTTTATGTGGGCGGACTTTATTTGGCCCGTGAATCGCGGCTCCCGAGGACAGCGGGCGTGGGCAGGTGGTGGTGGGTCTGCAATGACTGCTGGGTCCAATGGTGACCCAGCGGCTTGTTTTAAAATATTGCTGCAGCCTTTTCAAGGCTGCGAATTATGCCCAGTGGAAGGGCTCTTCAGAACACTGCTGGTGAGCAGGCCAAACAGGAGGGTAGGGCAGGGGTCACCGTGCCCCTCGTTTTTCCGATGATTGCCTTGCTGCCCTCCTCAAGGAGGTGGCAGCATGGCAAGAGGTCTAGGTACCTAAGGACAGGAGGAGGAAGTCCCCCCACATGACCAAACATGCCTGGGAGGAGGTGGCGGACGTGGTGAGCTCCCATGACGTGGTGCAGTGCATTGCACCTGGGTTCAGTGTCACAAGCGCTTCAACCTGTTGCACTCAGGAAGGATGAGTATCATGTTGGCATAGGTCACTTAACCCAGCAGGTAGGCTTTCCCCCCTGGTGCCCCCCCCTCCCCACCCCCGCCCAAAGTCTGAGTGTAGTAACTGCATTGAATCATTGACGGCATGTGTCCTTTGCTGGGTGGGCCAGCAGATATTGCCCGTGCCGAGGTCACCCTGAGATGGTGGTGAAGAGATGGGTTCTGCCCCCGCAGCAAGTGGTACACTGAGACCCACATGACTGTTTTGGGGGCAACCTGGAGGAGCTGCACCTAGGCGTAGAGCTGGAACTCCAGGATATGTCTAAGTCAGGGTGATGACATGCTGGGAGGGGAGCTTCAATGCGGGCATAGCACCGATCGATTTGCTGCCCTCTGCGCTCCATGTGCTTGTGCCACCTTGCTATGGAAGGTTAGAACATGTGATGCCTGATGTGACCTAGGCAGCATTTGGCCAAGGGGGTGGGGAGGTGGGACAGACCTAGCATCTTTTTGTGAGTGTTCAACAGCAGCGGGGTGAGAAGACACTGGAGCCCTGCAATGTTCCACTCTGGTTGGGGTGGGTCGTCCGCGAAGAGAATCCAGGTGCACGTAGCACTAATCAATGCTCTTCTCTCCTTTTCAGGAGAAGAGTGCACATAATGCCACCGAGCGGGTGAGGACTGGCAGCGGGTTGGCACAGTTAGCGATTCTCAGCCTTTTCGAGCAGGAGGCCCTAGATCTGGAGAGGCGCCATGCACCCAGGCCCACCCAGGTGTCGGTGAGGCTGGGGTGCAACGGGCATGTTTGTTTGCCCAGCAGTGAGGTCACCATTGTTCTCTCAGCAGCCATGGCAGCGCTGAATGTTCAGTGATTGAAGTTTGCAACATGGCTTGACCATTGCTTATGGAAGGATGAGCGCATAATGATCCGGGGGACAGGGATACACATTGATATTGTCTCCGCGTTAACTGATCCATTGCCCTTGTTCTTCCTTTCAGCATCAGTGGAACAGGGCCAGGAGGAGGAGCAGCAGAGGCCCCCTCTCACACCTGAGGGCCCTGAAGTCCCACCAAAGTCACACCATCTCTGCCAGGCAGGCATCAGCGCAGATACTAGCATCTCAGTGGGAATTAGAACATCGGCCAGAGTCCCAGGGCACAGCGGTGAGGGCACGTCACAGTCGCTGGTGGAACTGGCAGAGACAGAGAGTGCTCATGGCGCCAGCAGTCAGAGGACTGCAGGGGATCAGGCACGTGCTCAGTCGGTGCCTGATGATGTGCCTCTGGAGTCATCCGCGACGCAGCAAGCACAGGAAATGCGGCTGGGTGTGCAGGAGTATCTGGGGGAGATACTTGAGGCTATGCTTGATGTCCGAGGAGTCTGCCTGAACTATCGTTGAAGCAATGAGCTGAAGCATGAAGCGTCCTCCATGGAGAGAGTGGCGACTCTCATGAGAGGCTCCTCCAGGAGACGCATCAGGTCTTCCTGTGGATGCGCTCAGACCAGCAAGCCCTCACATCGGCATTGACCTCAGCTGGTCAGTGCCAGTGTGGGAGATGGTCTGGGCCCTAAGTTTCCCAGCTTGGTGCCCATCCATCCATGGTGAGCAGGGAGGTCTGAAGCGACCTCACATCGGTGCAACAGCTGCCTATCGTCTCAGCAGGCTCCAGATGAGAGCGGCAGCTCCTCCGCTCCTCTGCCAGTGACCTTTGCATCCAATGAGGTTGCGATGACTGTGGAGATGCCAGCTGTGGAACTGGCAGCTCCCTCCCAGGCGGGCCCAGCACAGGCTCCACTGGCCAGAGGACGACTGCCAAGATCGAGGCCAACAGGACAGCAGTGTGAGCAGGCTGTCTCAGATGCCACTTCCAACGAAGGGTCAGCATCAAGATGTAGCACCTGAAAATGTAAACATAAGGGACCTTAGGCACACCACGGGTTTAATACTGATGCTTTTGTGTTGGCCCGCAATGAGGTTTTATCAGTTGGTGTGATTTTTAACACCTTTTTTATTTTGTTTCATTAAGTTTCTTTGGTTGTAAAAATAAATTCAGACATGTCACCGTGGCTGAGGTTGCCTCTTTTGTTCTGCAGGTGTATGATTTCCAATAATGTAATGTGTGCTTTGTGGGACATTTAGCTTTATTAACAAGGGCTTTGGTTAATGTTCCTAACCAGGCAGATTTTGCACTTAGATCTCAAATATGGAGCATACAGCCCAGGCTTGTCCTGGAGGTCCATATGTGGTATGCTAGCTGAAGGTTCATTGGATTAAAGCCTCCCGGGTGTCCCTGCCTCCCTGGAGTATGCCCGAGTTAGTGTTTCCCTGTGCGTACTCATCCTCGGACTCACTGCTGGACTCGTCGTGTGCAGCCGCAGCCAGTGTGTCTACGTCTTCATCGTCCTTTCCAGCGCAAGATAGTGGAGAGCACAGCATGCAATCACTATTAGTGACACAAGATCTAGTGGGGTCTGGAGTATGCCCCCTGAGTGGTCCAGGCATCAGAAGTGCTTCTTGAGAAGACCGATGACTCTCTCCACCACGGCCCTTGTGGAGGCGTGGCTCCTATTGTACCGCTGCTCAGCCTCTGTTCTTGGATGGCAGAGAGGGATCATGAGCCACCTTCTGAGGGGATAGCTCTTGTCACCCAGCAGCCATCCATCCAGTCAGGCTGGAGCACTGAAGAACCCTGGCATCTCGGAGTGTCTGAGGATATAGGTGTTGTGGGAGCTGCCTGGGTACCTTGCACAGACTTGAAGAATCATCATCCTATGATCACACATTATCTGCACGTCCATGGAGTGGAAACCCTTCCTGTTGACGAAGGCACCGGGCTCACCTGCTGGCACCTTGGATGGCCACATGTGTGCAGTCTATTGCACCCTTGACATGGGGGAAGCCAGCATTGGCCGCGAAGCCTCTGGCTTGCTGTGTCTGGCTTGCCTGGTCTCAATGGTAGAGGATGAAGGTCAATGCACGCCTGAACAGAGCATCTGTAACCTGCTTGACACAAGCCTGGACAGTTGATTGGGAGAAAACCGCAAAGGTCACTCACCAAGCCCTGGAAGGAGCCAGAGGCATAGAAGTTGAGGGGAGCTGTGACCTTCAGGGCCATTGGCCTGGGGTGTCTACCCACACAGTTAGCTGAGATCTCAGGCCCAATCATCTGACAGATATAGTTGACTGTCTCCCTTGAGAGATGGAGTCTGTCCCAGCACTGCACCTCAGACATATTGAGGTAGCTGCTTTGCCGCCTGTATACCCTGGCAGCAGGATAATGGCATCTTCTGTGGCTCTTTCTGCCTTGGGCTACCTCTTGGCCCTGCACCCCTTGTGCCTGCTCCTGAACTTCCAAAGGTGGCTCCCCTGGAGGCTGAATGTGCACTCCTGACCTCCTCCCCCTTCTAGCCTTCCCTTCCTCCTCCTCGGAGGTGCCTCCAGTGGAGAGTTCAGCTCCCATTCCCAGGCTAAGGGAAGGCTTCCTGAAACATGCCGGTCCAAAAAAGATCCCAAAAAGTGCTGACCTGAAGGTTGAGTCCAGACCAAGCAGCTGGTATGCGTTTTGAAGTATTGCAGATCACCCAGGTAAGTATCAGAAACTTTGAAACATCAATATTTGACAGAGCACACTCGCGACCCCACTGAGCTCTCTCATCCTGCCCGTGGGTGAGGTTAAAACAAATGTGTCCTTCCTGCCTGCCCGTTGCGCCCGTGCGCTGACCCGAAGATTGCACAGGTGCTGAAAAATCGCAGTCGATTGGCGCGTCAAGGGCCTTATGTGGCCTGTTAATTAATGGTGGGCACGCATTGGAGAGCATCACATGCCCGCCCAACGAAATGTCATGATGGTGCATGGTGGCATCGGGATGCTTGTCTGACGTCTCCGCGCATCACTTTACGCGCGTGCGTGCAGGGCCCACCCCTGCATGCCAACGAGAAAATTCTGCCCATAGTCTCTGCCCCAAAAGTCATTTGCAGTATAACACCTATTACAACCACAGCAGATGTTATTTGCTGAGCAAGCCAAACCCCAGATGGAAACTTGTCTTACTGATTATAGCCTTTTTTTTTGTATTCTGAAAATGAGGAGAACCCTACTGACCCCAGGAGCGTTGAATCTCAGTAACACTTTTGGGATTTTAGAAATGAAGGATTTATTAACAAGAAGAAAAGAAAAATTAAGCACACAAGATTGAAGTTACACAGTTAAAACAATCTGACAAAACCTCCCCAAAAGGACCCACTTGGTCAGAAGACACAAGTAAACACCTTCCTGGCAATATTCCCTTATAGAATTTTAACTCTCAAAATCGTAATATTACTCAAGGCAGAACTGATGTCACTTTAGTAAAGGTATACCACATGACTTCTTGCTCTCTTCCACTCTGCTGTAGAAATCCAAGAATACTCAGAAACAAGACTGCTTTCAGAAAACAAAGACTTTCTTGATTTCTGGATGTCTGCTTCAGATTTTGCACCTCTCAGTGCAAAGCTGGTCCCAGGATATCTCCCCCACACAGCTAGCAATTCGGCTCAACATCTTTCCTAAAATAACATTTTTCCCTTTCATCTTTGATTCCGTTCATTGCCCTCAGCACCTCTTTGAACTTAACATTTCCAAAATATAAAAATCTTTCATGTTTTCCTTTTGCGCCGTCCCCCCCCTCCCGGTTTTTGGTCAAATAAAATTTAACAATCTCCCCTTGTTTCCTTATGAAACCTTTGCAAGTTGTAAAAGTCCCTTACTCCCTGTTGAAATTTAGCAGCTTAAAAGCCAAGTCTCTATCTATCTCTTAATGCAAATTTCTAAACCTAACCTATTTACTTGTAAATCCACTTTACCATAGTTGCTCATTACAAATGCATGCATCTAATATCTTTACCTTTCATGTCTCAGTTCCCACAGACAAGCTGTCTTTACTAACCTTCCCCCAGTTTAATCGTGGACGCATGCACACATACATGCATATACATACACGCATACACATACACACACACCTTTACAGAACCATATTCCCAAAAGTTTTTTAAAAATCCATCTTCACATGTCACTTGACTAATAACTGATATGTGAAAAATCTCTCTTCCCCCTTGCCTTTTTGAGCAATATCCTTCAATCTAAGACCGTTGTTTACAATCTATGAACCAATGGAAATTATCTTATACTGTCTACCCTTAAAGTTTTTCATAATTCTGAAAACCTTTATGAGGTCATCAATTAAACTGCTCTGTTTCAAAAGTGGTTAGACAGTGGGAATTAGGCTGTTTGAGCTTGATGGGCAACATGGCTGAACCCAATCCTGTTCTTGCCTGACACTCGCATGTGTGCTTCCTACTGGGGACATTTGGATAGCAATCAGGAATAAAAGCTGCCTTTTTCTCATCTCCCTGAGCTTACAGCACTAAATTAATTGCAATATCCTAACTGCTGAAGTCTGGAAACTCAGCCCAGCTGGAATCTTCTGGTCTGTAGGGTCCAGTATTACACTAGATGGTCCTTTTTTATGCAGAAGGCCATTAAGGAAGCTACTAAAATGGAAGTTGTGAGGGACTAAGACCTCACCCTATATTTATTTTATAAAAAATATAGAGTTTTGCTTATTGCTATCTCTGAAAATTTCAAACTGGACAAAGACCTAAAATAGCTGAATCTATGACCCTGAACAAAAGAAACTACCAGGTAGTATCGGGGAAATTCGTGCATCATTAACCCTGAGGAGCCACTAATGACTGAACCCCTGTGGGCTGCATAGACCAAATTCGAAGAGAGCTATACAAAGGCCATCTGCATTTCATAACCTAGGCTGGCCAACAGGAGTCTGCTCGTCTCCTAAGACAAAGGACCCCAAAATCTTCCTTTCAGTTCTTAATGGTTGAGGCATTTAACAATCTTGGGGACCTGGACGAGAGACATACGTCCTTTATCAAAGACAGCGTGGAGAGGTGAGAGTACTGTGATATGGGTCTCTGGCTTGTGGAATTAGTAATATTGCCTTGCTAAATGCAAAGTCTCAGTCTGCTTTTTTACCATCTGATTAGCAGCCTTACAGACAAGGAGCTCTGGCTCAGATTGGACATCTGGCCCCATCTATACTGCTTCTGCTGGAAATTCTGTACCATCGCCTACAAGAATGATTTATCTCTGCATGCCCATCTCATCATGTGAAATCAACACCACCAGAAAAGTGAGTTATCCAGTGTCGGTTTTCAACCCAACGACCTGCGTGAAGGAATACCTCATTGGACGTTAATTCTGGACTGTGGATCCCACGTGGACCAATAGTTATTTTCTCTCTGGTCTCTGTACTGTAAATCCTTCTTTTCTCTCTCCTCTTTATTGTTTGAGTGTGGAGGCGATGTTGCAACACTCTCCCTGCATTTTGAGTGTGTGCAGATAAACTAACCCTTTGCATTGATCCTATCTTGAGCTTGCTGTTGAGTTACTACTAGAAAATTGGATCACAGAAAAACCAAGGGGCTGGGAAATAGACCACTGCTTATAAGGAGTGTTATGGACAGGAGGGGGGTTAATTTAAACAGCACTAATTTCTTCTCTCGCCACCTGCCCATGAACAGAAAGAAAGGTTTTTTGATTTGCTTCCCCTGATTAAGCGGTGGTGTATTTCCCAACCTTTCAGTTTTGGTGTAATCCAATTTCTATTAATAATCTACAGCAAACTCATGATGGGATGAACTCAAAGGGTTAATTTCTTTGCACACACTCAAAACGCAGGAAGGATGCAGAAAAGAAGGACAGAGAAACAAAAGATTTACAGTGCAGAGGCCACAGAGAAAATAAATATTGGTTCACGTGGGTTCCAGAGTCCAGAATCAAAGTCCAATGAGATATTCCTTCATGCAGGTCGGTGGGTTGAAAACTGACACTGGATAATTCACTTTTCCGGTGGTGTTGACTTCACAGGATGATATAAGCATGCAGAGATGAATCAGTCTTCTAGGTGATGGTACATAATTCCCAGCAGTAGCAATCCAGATGAGGGCCAGATATTCAGCCTGGGCAGAGCCCCTTTTCTGTGCTGCCCCTAGTTAGATAGTAAATTGGCAGACTGAGCGTTGCAGTTTCACCAGGCAATATTACTGGTTCCACAAGCTAGATCCATGTCACATGGCCGCCACCTCTCTACTCTGGCCTTGCCAAAGGATGTGTATCCTTCATCTGGGTCCCTGAAGTTGTGGGATGCCTCAATCATTAAGAATTGAAAGGTTGTAGGGCGCTCTGTCTTAGCAGATGAACAAACTCCGGTTGGCAAACCTGGTTTATGAAACGTAGATAGCCTTTGTAAAGTTCTCTGTGCAGCCCACAGGAGTGTCATTCATGCCTCTTAAGTTATAACAAGGTGTGAGTTTCCCTGGTACTGCCAGAAAGCTCCCTCTGTTTGAGGGCCACAGAACAGACATAGCTTCAGCCATTTTAAAAGGTCTTTGTCCAATTTTAAAAGTTTTAGAAATAACCATGATGATGATATCTGTATCTATTTTATAAAAATAAATAGTGCGAAATCTTAGTCTCCTCTAGAGGGAAACAAATCGAACCACCTTTCTGTTTACGGATAGGTGGTGAGAGGAGAAATTAGTGCTGTTTAAATGAAACCTCCCCCTCCTGTCTGTAACAATGTGTTGATTTTCTCCTGAACTTGTTTGAATTGTTATTGTGCACATCAAAGCCACTTCCTGCATTTAACTTTGTGGAAACCAAAATTCCAAATGTCAGATAGGATACTTTCAATACCTCCACTTGTAGCATAAATTTTGTAACTTGATGGTATCTATGCCCTGAAAGACCAGGCTCAGAACCTGACTGCACAAATGCTGCTTATATATATGCTTGATATATGCTTCCTCCTTCTTCTGTCCCATCTAATTACAGCATAGATTGAGAAGGCAGTGCAAGGAGCAAGAATTAAATGCAAATCGTGTCTTCAATGGAATAAAACACATTGCACCAGTATCAATTTTACAGCACCATTTAAATATATATAGTTCATTAGAACTTTTGAGTATTAGAATTTTAATAAAAGAATCTATGACTTGACATAAGTAAGGTTGGTTATTGCTGATTTACATCAGTAGTTAACTTTGATCTGTTACTTCGTACACTGAAGTCAATTTATCCGTTTTGATTTATTTAAAATATGGCCTCAAGCTATCTAGTAATTCTCTGGCCTGAATGCTAAAAAGCTGATCTCATCAGCAATAGAGTTCAACCTTCCTGGTTTCTCATAAATTATTCCTCTCTCTCGTTGCCAAAGCATTGCCATTTCAAAATGCTCCGTGTAGACTGTATTTGTTAACTGTTAAATCTGTCTCACTTTATTGACCGTGCTCACAGTAACTATTGGATGATTTGCTGATGTCTTACAAATGGCCTCTTTCACCTAATTTAGTGGAGATGTGATTGTCAAGTGCTCGCATAGAACTCAACAGGGAGAATAAGCTGAATAGTGAAAACTGCATGAGATGTCACTTTTAGCAGCAAATGACAAATACACATTTGGCGTCTTTAGTAAACTTGTTTTGCATTATTGATAAAAACCTGTTTGTTAAATTTTGAAACTGCAGTCCACAGCATATTTCATTAAGCTATTGTTTACTTTTGAATTATTTTTGATGAATATTTTTTAATAATGTAACAAGATACAGAGCGACCTTCTTTGTAATATTCAGGTTATTTACTGATGATAGCATTAAATTGGCCACTTTTTCCTCAGAAATCCTTTCAGCATAACTGCATTCCTAAACCTGTCCAGTAAAGGAGGTACCCTCTGCATTCCCCATCCCCCCAGCGTATGAAATTGACTTGAAATTGGCAGGCAGATTGTGGAAAATAGGCCGACAGGAACATTGAAGACTCCACCATTTCACCATCATATATTAATCTATTGTGCCTTCAAGGCAAGAGTGAAAAAGTCAGCTAATCCAGATTGAGTCGATATGATTTAATCCTTGTATTCCTGTGGGAAATATGGCATTTGTCACCTCTTTGTATTGCCCTTATTGCCATGTTCATGATGGCTTACAGCTTCCATGTAGTTACAGGTCTATTTCAACGTTCTTTAATACCAGATTTTGGACCCTGCCATGGTTGGCTATTGTCTTGGAGCATTTATCAATGCCATCTGGAATTGGAGTTTATTTCATCACGTTCTTTTCAATACAAGTTTAATAAAGCTATACCCTATAGCTGCTGCTTGATCTAATAAAATAAAAAAGTTAACAGGTTCTTTTTTCCTTTTCCGAAAGCTCCAGATTGAGTCTCTATCATGGTACTCCGAGGGCATTGCTGCATCCAGCATTACAGGACCCCATTGAGAGTAAGTGTGCTTTTTGCTCATGCAGGATGCTGACTCCACTTCTTGAAATGTTGCAGACTGAGGATGAATTGCTGTCATAAAATGCTAGCCTTTGTGTTTATATTTCAAAGTCCTGACAAATAAAATAAGCTGTTATAATGATGTTTTAATCCTCATGCAGTGACAGCTCAACCTGCATTTGACGAAGATTTCTCCTGTTTCAATCAGTTGTTATAATTAAAATTCCAATGTATTACTTCTTACTTTTAGTTGAAGTGTAAACCGCCAACATGCTCAATAGGAGAACCATTGCACGTCAACAGACAGCAAATTGAACATTTCCAGAAATAAGCATCAGCAAATCATTTTTTAAAGTTTCGATCATTTAATAATTCTAATTTAATCAGCAGACTTGGTAAGATGTAAATTAGAACAGCTCATTGGCACAGACACAATGCATGCCATTCTTTAAAGTAAAGCTATTTTTTGCTTAGAAGACACCAACATCTATGGAGGGATTCTGCTTGTTACCTCAATGAAGTTGAAAAGTTGACTTTAAGGGCAGGGGCACATTTAATCAGACGGGAAGGTGCTGGGGTGGCTCTGTGAATGGTTTTCCTGCCTGCTGCCAATTGAGGCTCTTAAGTGACCAATTAATGGCCACTTAAAGGACTTCATCCTACTGCAGCTGGTATTAACACATATATATGACAAGCGAATCCTGGCATTTTTGCTTGTTGATTTTGGTGGTGGGGTTCCAGGGGTGTCTGGGGAAGGTCCCCTCGTTTAAAGGCACTCAATGCTTAATCAATAGACCCAACATTGGGAAATGACAGGGGACTGCTGAGAGCCAAACCCGTCATCAGTTACCTGTGGCCTGGATCCTGAGTGCCTCGGTGGTTGTTGTTCTGGCAGCAGTCATCACTGTTCTGCTGGTGCTACCATTCAAAAGAGCTGCCAGCCTCTGATTGGCCAGCAACTCTTGGTAAGTGGGACACCCCCCCCCCCCCCCGGTAAGTGGGACACCCCCCCCCCCCCCCCCCAAAGCCTTGATTTTGGGTAAAGGCTCACTGCCGGGCCTTCCTTGGAAGCTACGAAGCATGGGTTTCACCGGCTCTTGAGCCAGGGGCCAAGATCCCCCACCAGCACAAGATTTAGCCCTAAACCTGTGACTCATATATATGCGAACTAAGTGTTTAGATCACTTCAAGGTTTCATACCATTTTCAAGTTATTTCTGAAAAATTTGATCTTATATTGGAAATCCAATATTTTAGGATTTCTTGGAGAAATTATTCATAAAGCATTGTATTACTGAGCAAAATATACGTATGATATTGAAACCTGGCACATAATAAGATGCAGATGAGAGTTTGAATCCCCATGGTTACTGACACTCTTATCAGAGCGACAGCGACAGCTTTTGGCTGCGTTGGATAATCTGTCGAAGGGTCATGAGGACTCGAAATGTCAACTCTTTTCTTCTCCGCTGATGCTGCCAGACCTGCTGAGTTTTTCCAGGTAATTCTGTTTTTGTTTTTGTTTTGGATAATCTTAGCTGGGCCAGAGGTGAGGCCAAGAGTAATACTCCTGAGTCATGGCGCTAACATCAGTTATACCAATCCTCCCTGCTGAGGGAACAATACATGACATAAGTCACTCTTTAAGAATAGCATTAACAAAAGAAAAAGGAATGGAAAGATATTCTGTGTTGTGAATTTGGCAAAAGCTAAGTTGTTTACTAGCTCAATAGGAAACATCTGATATATGGCTGTCTCCACTGCAGTAAGCCACAACAGAACAAGCAAACAAAAATAGGTTTAAACTGCCAGTGAAAACAAAGATAAATCTTCATCTTTCCAGCTAATATTTTGCAATTTACTCCTGAAGATGCTGACTACTTGATAAGGTATGGTTCAGTGAAGAGTATAGAAGAGAATGCAGCACCAGGCATACCTAAAATTGAGGTGTCAACCTGGTGAAGCCAGAACACTTGTGCCAAACAGCGGAAGCAGCATGTGATAGACAGCGCTAAGCGATCCCATAACCAACAGATAAGATCAAAGCTCTGCAGTCATGCCACATCCAGTTGTGAATGCAGGTGGACAATTAACCAACTAACCGGAAGAGGAAGCTGCACAAAAATCTCCATCTTTAATGATGGGGGAGCCCAGCACATCAGAGCAAAAAGTCAAGAATGAAGCATTGACAACCACCTTCAGCCAGAAGTGTTGAGTGGATGATACAGCTGAGCCTCCTCCAGAGGTTCCCAGCGTCACAGATGCCAGTCTTCAGCCAATTCAATTCATTCCACGTAATATCAAGAAACAGCTGAAGGCTCTGGATACTGCAAAGGATGCTGGTCCTACATTCCAGCAGTAGTACTGAAGATGTGCTTCAGAACTTGCTGCACCCCTAACCAACCTGTTTCAGTACAGTTACAACACTGACCTCACACACCAATGTGGAAAATTGCACAGGTATATCCTGTCCACAAAAAGCAGGACGATCCAACCCGGCCAATTATTGCTTAATTAGTCTACCCTCGATCATCAGCAAAGCGAATGAAGGTATCTTTGACGTTGCTATCAAGCAGCATTTACAAAGCAATTATCTGCTCATTAACCCTGAGTTTGGGTTCCACTGGGGCCACTTTGCTCCTGGCCTCATTACAGCCTTGGTCCAAACATGGACAAAAGGGCTGAACTCAAGAGGTGAGGTGATAGTGACTGCCCTTGACATCAAGGGAGCATTTGGCCATGTATTACATCAAGGAGCCCTAGCAAAAGTCAATGAGAATCAGCAGGAAAAGTTTGCACTGATTAATTCACACCTAGCGCAAAGGAAGCTGGTTGTGGTTGATGGAGGTCAAACATCTCAGTCCCAGGACATCGCTGCAGGACTTCTTCAGGTCCTAGTCCCAACCATCTTCACTGCTTCATTAATGACCTTCCTCTGCCATAAGATCAGAAGTGAGGATTTTTGCTGATGATTGCACAGTGTTCGGCACCATTTCACCTCCTCAAGAGATATAGATCAACAGTATAAATGGAGTTGAGGTGCAGGTCAGCATAAGGTGATGGTTGATCAGGCTCGAGGGGTTGAATGGTCTCCTCCTGTTTTTATGTTCCTATATGTTAATATAAACTAGTTTTTCAAAAAAGGAAAACATCAGCCTGATTATCTCGCCCTGAGTGCTGCCCAGTGACCACTCCTGGAATGTTTGTGTGTGGACATCAAATAGGAACAATGCAGACTTCGCTAGGACACTGAAATGCATTATTTAAACTCAGGCACAAAGAACTACTGGGTGAGGCAGAAGAGAGCTTTTATTTTCTTTCACGAGTTGTGGACATCGCTGGCTAGGCCAGCATTTGCTGCCCATCCCCAGTTGCCCTTGAGAAGGTGGTGGTGAGCTGTCTATTTGAACTGCTGCAGTCCATGTGGCTTGGGAAAACCAACAGTGCTGTTAGGAAGGGAGTTCAAGGATTTTGACCCAGCGACAGTGAAGAAACAGCAATATAGTTCCAAGTCAGGATGGTTTGTGACTTGAAATGGTGCTAAACATTATGCAATCATCAGCAAAAATCCTCACTTCTGATCTTATGGCAGGCAAGGCCATTGATGAAGCAGTAAAGATGGTTGGGTCTACACTAACTTGAAGAAGTCCTGCAGCGATGTCTTGTGTTCAGCTCTTTTGTCCATGTTTGGACCAAGGCTGTAATGAGTCCAGGAGCCAAGTGGCCCCAGTGGAACCCAAACTGAGTCTGTGCCCATATGCAGCAAGACCTGGACAACATTCAGGTTTGGGCTGAGATGTAGCAAATAAAATTCCTGCCATACAAGAGCCAGACAATGACCATCTCCAACAAGAGAGAATCTAACCATCTCCCCATGGACATTCAATGGCATTACCATCACTGAAACCCCCCTTATCAACATGTTAGGGGTTACTATTGACCAGAAACTGAATACTGTAAATACTCGGCTACAAGAGCAGGTCAGAGGCTGGAAATTCTGTGGTGAGTAATTCAATTCCTGACTCTCCAAAGGCTGTCCACCATCTACAAGGCAAATGTCAGGATTGCAATAGAATACTCTCCACATGCCTGGTTGAGTGAGGATCCAACAACACTCGAAGTTGGACACTATCCAGCACAAAACAACCTGCTTGATTGGCACCCTTTCTACTACCTTTACCGTTCACTATCTTCACCACCGACACACAATGGCAGCAGTGTGTACCATCTACAAGATGCACTGCAGCAACTCATCAAGACTCCTTTGACAGCACCTTCCAAATCCGCAATCTCTATGGCCTAGAAGGACAAGGGCAACAGATGCATGGGACCACCACCACCTGCAAGTTCCCCTCCAAGTCACAAACCAACCTGACTTGGAACTATCTTGCTGTTCCTTCATTGTTGCTGGGTCAAAATCCTTGAACTCTCTTCCTAATAGCACTGTTGGTGTACCTACGCCACATGGACTGCAGCAGTTCAAATAGACAGCTCACCACCACCTTCTCAAGGGCAATTGGGGATGGACAGCAAATGCTGGCCTAGCCAGCGATGCCCACAACTCATAAAAGAAAATAAAAGCTCTCTTCTGCTTCACCCAGAAGTTCTTTGTGCCTGAGTTTAAATAATGCATTTCAGTGTCCTAGCAAAGTCCGTTTTGTTCCTACTTGATGTCCACATACAAACATTCCAGCAGTGGCCACTGGACAGCAATCAGCACTGGATAATCAGGCTGATGTTTTCCCTTTTTGAAAAACTAATTTATATTAAAATATAGGAACGTAAAAACAGGAGGAGGCCATTCGACCCCTCAAGCCTGATCAACCATCACCTTATGCTGACCTGCACCTCAACTCCATTTATACTGTTGATCTATATCTCTTGATATTCTTAACCAAGCCAAAACCTATCGCCCTAAATCTTCAAAGTTTCAATTGTCTGAGCAAATAGCTTCTTAGGAGCGAGTTCCAGATTTCCACTTCTCTTCATGTGAAAAAAATACCTCCCAATTTAACTCCTAAATGGCCAATTCTAATTCAATTGAAGTTTTAACTTTAAGATTATTCCCTCTTGTCCTGGGTTCTCCCATTGGAAGAAATAGTTTCACTGAATATACTCTATTGAATATATTTATCAAGCTAAACCCTCAATTAGATCACCTCTTAACCATCTAAATTCAAGGGATTACAAGCCAAGTTTATGTAATCTTTCCTCATAATTTAACTCTGGTACCATTCTTGTGAATCCATGCTGTACCACCTCTATGGCCAACATAGCGTACCTGTTACAAGTTACCCAGAATTGGACATATTGCTCCAGATGGGATCTGAGCAAGACTCTGTAAATTGAACCAAACCTCCTTCTCCTTTCTTTTTCCCTTGAGGCAGAGGCCAACATTCCAAGTACGCAGTTACTTTATCACAAATGATAGATTTCAGGAACGTACAATTCGTATTAAACTTGACGGCCTGTAGCTTCCTGATTTCTCCCTTCTTAAATAATGGAGTGACTTTTGTAATTTTCTAATCCAAGTGCACAATCTTGAATCCAGAGGAGTCTTTGAAAATTACAATTAAAGCATCTGCAATTTCTACTTCCGTTTGTTTTACCCGGCAGATTTATGTACCATTATTTTCTCCACTAGCATTTTTCCTTATATTAAATCAAATAAGTTCCACCCTTGACTTTTTGTTTTTAGGTTCCCTTGCATCATTGTTATTTTGTCCTCTTTCTCTGTGAAGAGAATGGATAAATAATCATTTAACAGGTCTACCATTTCCTTAATATTCATTTTCGTCTTTATGAGCACCCATTCCCCCTTAACACAATTTCCCTTAATGTAGTTTACCTTTTTTTCCTGTTGCCTTTAATATTCCTAGCAAATTTTTTTTTCATTTTGTACCTTTTTATACCTTACGTTTTGCTTCATATTGAACACAAAAAATTGGAGCAGGAGTAAGCCATCCGGCTCCCCGAAGCTTTTCCACCATTGAACAAGATCATGGTTGATCTCGTGGCCTCAACTCCACTTTCCTGCCTTCCCCACCCATAACCCTTGACCCCTGAGTAGATCAAAAATCTTTCTTGCTCAGTCATCTCAAGAATATTTCCTTTGCTTACTTGTATTTACTATTTCCTCTCCTTACTTTCACACCTAGCCTTATATCTGTAAATAACTTGAATACATTACACTCAGTCCCTTCAACCCTTGTTCTAGAATGTGAATCACTGAGCGTCTCGCACCGATCCTTGTGGCACCCTGCTAGTAACAGCCTGCCAACCTGAAAATAACCCATTTATTTCTACTCTGTTTTTTGCCCATTAGCCAATCCTCTATCCATGCCAATATATTATCCCAACCCAACCAGCTGTTGTCTTGTGTATCAGCTTTTCATGTGACACCTTATTAAATGCCTTTTGAAAATCCAAACATATTACGTCCATTGGTTTTCCTTTATCCATCCTGCCAGTCCTCTCAATATTCTAATAGGTTGGTCAAATACTATTTCCCTTTCAAAAGCTGTATTGACTGTCCCCAATCATATAATGATTTACTAAGTTGCCATTTCCTTTATAACGGATTCCAGCACTTTACCTATGACTGATGCCAGGCTATAATGTAGCTCTCTCTCTCCTTTCTTGAATAGCGGTGTTAAACTTGCAAACTTCTAATCAATTCTGAATGTTCCAGAATTAGGAAATGCATCCACTCTCAGCATTTACCTCTTTTAGAACCTTAGGGTATAGGCCATCAGATTTAGGACATTTGTTGGCTTTTAGTCCCATTCTTTTCTCTAACACTTTTTCTATACTAAAATTCATTACTTTAAGTTCCCCACTGCCATTAGACCTTTTTTTAATCCTGATATGCCCTTGCTGTTAAACCCCCATCACCCACCTTGCTGGCACTTTCGCTTCCCTGGCACCCCTGTCCTGACCCATATACCTCTATAAGTTCCAGGGTTAACCCCTGGTGAAGGCCCCAGTGCAGTACTGCAGTTGCCTCCACTCCCGGTGGCACTGCCAGTACTGCTGAGCTGTTGGTCTTTGATTGGCCAGCAGCTCTCAGGGGCAGGATATCTGCCTTGGACAGGGCTTAATTCAGTGGGAGACTTGATTCAATTAAGCGCCTGATTGGGATAAAATCCCCTTGGGCCTCCTGAAAATGGTGTGTCTCTCACACCACTCATGCATTGAGCTCTGTTCTGTTTAACTCTATGCCAATTTGTGTGCACCTCAGGTGGCATCCCAGAAATTATTACCTTTGAAGTCCTGCTTATCATTTTGGAAACTAGGTCTTCAAACTCCCTTAGCAGAACCTCATTTTTAGTTCTATCAAACTGGTGGATTTTCAGCAGTACCCTGGAATATTTAGTTCTCAACTTTGGCATCAAGCAACCATCTCTCTATATTGGCTTTAGATCATACCCATTTATTTCTATTCATGCTATTAATTATAGTATCTTTTTTCTTTATTCCTTGTGTAATCCTTTTACTGTCTCTTCCCTCACTTTTTGATCATAATTACTTAACTACACAAATGGAATCTTTGCTTTTAGGTATATGGAATTTTTATGTATTGTATTTCCTTGAATACTTCAACAACAATGGCAATTTATGTAATTGCCTTTAACATAGTAAATGTCCCAGGGCACTTAACAGGAGTGTTATCAACCAAAATTTCACATTGAGTCAGATAAGGCGATGACCAAAAGCTTGGTCCTAGATGTAGATTTTAAAAAGTGTATTTAAGGATGAAAGAGAAATAGAGAGGTGGAGGGGTTTAGAGAAGGAATTCCAGAGCTTAGGACCCCAACTGCTGAAGAACAGCTGTCAATGGTGCAGCGAATAAAATCGGGGATATGCACAGTTGGTAATGTGTAGTTATCTCGCACTGTTGCAGGGCTAGTTGTCACGCTTACCTCTAGGTTTACCCATTGACAGTTTAGCTCAGGTTACTGTGGTCAATTTATTTCTCATCCTTCTAAAGTTTGCCTGACTTAAATTTAAAACCTTGGCACGCTGCTTGTCCTTAATCTATGTGCAGAATATTCCCTTACCATCAGATTCTTAACTAATTCTGGATTGTTCTCTATCTAGCATAGCTATTTATCCTGTTACTTATAAGAAATATTGCACCAAAAAATTATTGAATCCTTCTTAGAGATTTGCTTTTACTATTAAGTTATTTCTACTATTTCTAGAAATTTGCCTTAATGATTCAGCCACTCTGATTTCCCCACCTTTACGTGAAAATTAAAATCTCCCATTATAATCACACTGGGGGGAGGCGGGTTAGAGTGTCTTTAGGGGGTTAAATCCCCTACAAGTTATATGGGTCAGGATTCTGACATCATCCCTCCCACTTCTGGTTTCACCCCAGCAGGTTTGCAGACAAGCTGTTGGTAAGTAATTAAAATATTCGAATGGGTAATTAACTGCTGTTTTAACCAAACATTCTAGTTTTATCAGCCAGCGTACATATTTCATGAGCTGTCAGCAACTTGCTAAAGTCAACCAGGCAAGTGCACAACAGGGAGTGCTTTTTAAGTGAAGCTCACCGGCTGGGGAAGCTTTGAACAATGAAACTAAAGAGCTCCAGCCAAGCCCAGGTGAGAGGCTGGTGAGAATGTACTCTCACTGCTTGGACAGCTGATTGCCAACTTCTTGGAAGTCATTTTACCTGTATTCCACTTCACTCATGTTAAGCTGCACTTCTCTGCTGTCAGCCTTCACCTCAGCATGAAAGCAGCTTATGCATCTCCACCTTGCACCTCTGATGAGGAACAAGAGGAGCAGCAACACTAATAACAACAGCACCAGCAGGAGCAACACCAGGAATGGCAGCTGCGTTTCCCTCAGCCACATGCACAGGGTAGAGAGGATAGTCACAGAGATCTAATTCAAAAAAGGCAAGGTTCCCAACACAGGGTCTGCAGGCAAGAGGATCAGTTTTCCCAGCATGCGTGAACACCAGTGCCCCTGGAGGTTCGGGCTCTGATGACAGGTTGTTGCTGACATCTACGGCCCCCTAGAACAAGACCACCTTCCCAGTGGACCAGGTGGGCATGCACTGGCAATGGCCAGCAAGGTGCCTGTCACTGGAAGCTGAACTTGTGCTGCTAACTCATTTGTTTTATTTCTTATGTGATGTGCATTCTTCTTATTTGAGGAACTGCCCCCACCCTGCACATATGTACTGATAGTGTTTTTCTCACAATTTTGGATGTATTAAACTTCCTTTGCTGATTTGACACAGGCAATTTGACATGTTTTTATTTTGCTTTATTTTTAGCAAGTATTTCATTCCAATAGCAAGTATTGCTTCCTATAACATTTACTGTTCCCAGAACATTTGCTATCTCTACCAGTCTTTGTATTCTGACCTTTCTCACTTGCTCTTTTGCTTTTTCTTCAGGTTACTATTATTGCCATCTGGACACTGCCCTCTCCTTCATTGGTTTAAAGTCCTTTCCATAGGTCTGTTCATCCTTTCTGCTGAGACCTTGGTCCCAGCTGAGTTCAGGTGCAGGCTGTTCCAGCAGTGCACCTCCTTCCTGCCCCCAGTATTGGTGCCAGTGTCCCAGAAAATGGAACCCATCCATCCCGTACCAATCTTTCAGCCACACATTTATTTACCAGAAAATCACAACTTGGATGTCTGATAGTTTAATCGAAACAAATTACGAGTGATGTTGGTTATTAAGTACAGCCTTTTACAGCACGCAAATTCTTGGGATTATCCTCACATGCGAAAATTGTTGCTTTTATCTGATGAGGCACAGTGTCAGTTGATCAAATTGATTGTGCATGAAGGGCACAAGTATTTAATTTTGAGAAATATAAGGTAATAATGTGAGGGTTTAAAAAACTGACAGCTGCATTGTAAAATAGTAATTGCCTGAGCAATTAAAGTATTAACCTTAGCACTTTCCATTGAGTAGTTTAGTCATTAAGTGCAGTTGAGGTATGTGGACTGGTGATGTGTATCCCATTCATCCTCAGCCCTTTTGCAATTTTGATGCATCAGGCTGACTGATCTTGCAGTCCAATTCTTTCATCCTTGTCACAGATTATTTTTGGAAAGCTGGGTTGCAGAGGGAGTCTTAAATTGTTCAACTGCCTTCAAAAAATAAATTACTCCCATTACAAAATATACAGAATAAGGGAATTAAGGGGTTTAAATTTAAGGTTGAAAGAACAATTCCAGTTGATGGAATTGGTTATATTGGTTGGGAGAAAATAAATGTTAAATTAAATGTTTTTAATAGACAGAGAAGCAGAAGGGAGAATAGAAGAGACCAAGCAAAGTGTTGTAATTTTGTTCTTGTTTTTAATTTAAAATGTTGTTTGTGGTTAATATTACGGTACAGTTCCTCCTAACTGAATAACATTATTTTTGTTTACGTCAGCATCACCAGTTGTGGACTACAATGTTAAAATCTAAGACTTGCAGGATCTGGCCTGCAACTACTAGCAGGGAAAGTAGATTTATAGTCCTTACATCCAAGGGAATGATAGTGATGCTTCACTTAAAGGGCATCTTGTTCAGCTTTGGGGACTTAATTTTACTAAGTCTTAAACATTTTTGGAAAATGTTTAAAGAAGCAAGGGTGATAAATGAGGAGAGGGAAATCTCTTCTTACTGAAGAAAGCAGACTGATGGGGAGATTTCTCTAGATTTAAGTTTTTAAAACATGAAAGGAGTTTATGTGGGTGTGGAAAAATTCCATGGAAACTATGAGGAGCAAAATGATGGATATGACTAAAAGTTCATGGAAATTACCTTGTAGTTACTGCGCATTTAATTACACTATTGATCACTACTTAATAAGTTGCATTTCCAGCTCCGGCACGATTGTCCTGATAATTCTGTGAATTTATATGCTTTGGAGTCTTGGACAGCTTACAGCAGGCGCCTCAAAGCATTGGAGAAGCACCAGCAGTGCCTTTGCAAGATCCTCCAAATCCAGTGGCAAGAAAGGCAGTTCAACAGCAGTGTTCTCTTCCCAACCAGCTTACCCAGCACCGAGGTGCCAATCACTCAAAACCAGTCCCACTGGGAAGGACATGTCGTTCATATGCCTGATACCAGACTCCTGAAGAAACAGCTCTACTCAGAACTCAGTTGCAGTAGGGGTTCCCAGGAATGCAGCAGAAATGCTTTCGGGATGTCCTCAAAACACCCCAGAAGAGATCAAATATCCCTGCCGACACATGGAAGTCCCCGGCTTGTAACTGACCAAAATGGAGAAGGCACTGAGCACATCAAGAGACTTCGTCGGGGATACGCAGTGGCGAAGTAGAAGCATCAGAGCGAGCTCACAAACTTCCAAACAGCTCATCCACCCGACCCTCCAACCACCACCTGCTTCACGTGTGGCAGAGGCTGCAGATCATGCATTGGACTTATCAGCCATCTCAGAACGCAGCGAACCAGAGAGAAAGCGGGTCAAGCTCAAACCTGATGGATTGCCTAAGAAGAAGGAGGAAAATCAGACATACGGATTCTTGGTTTAGCAGTGGCAAAGGGACACATATTCTGTGTTAAGCAGGAGAAGAAACTAGTTAAGTATGCCCAGAATGTGGACTGTAATAATTTGAGTCACATGGTTGACTGTACGTAAATAAGTCATTAGCCATCTACTTTAAAAAAAATACTCTGGAGCAGCCCTGCTCCTCCTACCTCTGCAGCAACTAATTATGCAATTTAAAAAAGGTAAACTTGCTGTCTGTTGGCAGCCCCTGTGGTTGCTGAAGAATTCCGCATGGAGGATGCCTGGCTGCTTCTTCACTCATCACCAGTCAATTTTGGCATTAGATCCATTGCTTACCTATGCAAGAGGTCCAATACCTGTTTTCGATAGACTGCAATGATACCTGAGAAATAGCTCAAACCAAATTAGTAGTGGCCCAAATGCATCTCAGAATATCACACGGTTAAATTTGTCAATGCTACATTCGCTTTAATTACACCTGAAATTTCTATCTCAATGTTTGTTATGAGGCCAAAGCCATCACGAGTTGTGAGCGTCAGTGTTGATGTGTAGTATAAATGGGATAGTTAATATTGACTCTTGAAGGCTTGATTTAGGGTCAATGCTGTCTTAATCAAGATTAAGTGAGTTGAGTTTTTAAAACTATAAGTACATGTGAACATACAAATTAGGAGTAGGCCATTTGGCCCCTCCAGCCTGCTCTGCCAATCAATATGGCTGATCTGATTAACTTCACATTCCACCTACCCTCTATAACATTTGACTACTTCCTTGTTAGTCAAAAATCTACCTACCTCTGACTTAAAAATATTCATTGACCCTGCCTCCACCTCTCTCTGTGGAAGAGAGTTCCAAAGATTCACGACCCTCTGAGAGAAAAAAATCTTCTCATCTCCGTCTTTAATGGGAGATTCCTTATTTGTAAACTGTGTTCCCTAGTTCTAGCTTCTCCCACAAGAGGAATCATCCTTTCAGCATCCACCCCATCAAGTCCCCTCAGGATCTTATATAGATCACCTCTCAATCTTCTAAACTCCAATGGATTCAAGTCCAGCCTGTCTAACCTTTCTTTGTAAGATATCAGCAGCCCTCCCGTCCCAGGTATCAGTCAAATAAATTTTCTCTGAACTATTTCTAATGCATTCATATCCTTTCTTAAATAAGAGGACCAAAACTGTACACGGTACTCTCAATGTGGCCTCACCAAAGCCTTGTGTAACTATAGCGAAACATCCCTACTTTTATATCCCATTCCTCCTGCAATAAATAACAACATTCCATTTGCCTTCCTAATCACTCACTGTATCTTCATACTAACCTTTCTTGATTCATGTACCAGGACACCTGGTAGATCCCTCTGTACCTCAGAGTTCTGCAATCTCTCTCCATTTAAATAATATGTTGCTTTTCTATTCTTCCTGCCAAAATGGACAAGTTCACATTTTCCCGTTGTACTTCATCTGCCAAATTTTGCCCACTCACTTAACCTATTTATGTCCCTTTGTGGACTCCTAATATCCTCTTCACAACTTACTTTCCTACCTATCTTTGTGTCATCAGCAAATCTAGCAACCATACCTTCGATCCCTTCATCTAAGTCATTGATATGAATTGATAATAGTTGATTTAATAGTTGAATAAGTAACTTTTTTCAGTTTATAAATTGAGAGCAGTACCATTCTCAGTCTTGAGATGTAGTGTATTATTACTGCGCACTGAGGGCATTTGCATTTTGAATTGCCTATGCTTGAGATGTAGAAGTAAAATATTCCACAGGCGGGCATCCTGCAAACAAGTACAAGTACAAACAGCTCGGAGTTGTAGCTCAACCAGGATATGTAGTGCAAATACTGCGCCACATGAATATTGTAGTACCAATACACTTTCACTCAGTGTCTGAAACCTGTCAACGTGCACTTATTTATATTCATTTCAATTATTTTTATGCTAAAATTCAGTACACAGTACAGTAAATAATGTAAATTATTCTCAAAATTTTCCTTTTTTTGTAACTTTAGTATTTTGCTGAAGGAATCCTTTCTACATTACAGCTTCCACTTCAAAAGTACTTCACTAACTGATTTGGGATGTCATGAGATCTTAAAAAGTGCTACAAAAATGCCTCTAAATTCAGAGGCAGGTACAAAATGGAAAAGGAAGCAAAGTGGGCTCTCGGTGAGCTTAGACTGAGTTGAGCACCCAGGAATGCTGAAATGATGATCATAATATGAGTAGACAAATTGCTCTTTCTTCAATTTGGCAGTTTAACCTTTCAGAATTCATTCTTTCCTGGAGGACAGCAGTATTTTATTATTAACTGCTGGAACCTAAGATTGCCCTTTTATGAGTCAGGCCATCAATTGGGATCACTGTGCTTGATCAAGCAACTCAACTGGGTCAAGAAATCCTTCTGTATGGAATAAGTAAGTTCAGGTAGTTGCTAGCACTCAGCTAGGAGGCTGACAAACTAACACATGGGTCACTAGAATGGCCATTAGCTCCATCCCTCCTGATTTTGTCAGTGATCTGAGATGAGAAGACTCAGAGAAAAAACATGCACACAATGATTGTGTCCACATTGTCCACACATGCCCTGGGTCTGTTTCTGGTGATACTGGCTCAGTGACCTGCAGAAATTCTGAAGATACTGCATTCTCAGTTCTCTTAAGTTCTCCTACCCTCTGGCCAGTTCGATTCTCACATGCAGTTGAGTAGTTTGCTTGAGCACAATGATCCCAATTGATGGCCTGACTCTTGAAAGGGCAATCTTAGGTTCCAGGAGTTAAATACTGCTGTCCTCCAGGAAAGAATGAATTCTGAAAGGTTAAACTGCCAAATTGAAGAAAGAGCAATTTGTCTACTCATATCATGATGGTCAATTCAGCATTCTTGGGTGCTCTAGGTCAGGGACTCAGTCTAAGCTCTCTGAGAGCCCACTTTGCTTCCGTTTCCATTTTGTACCTGCCTCTGATTGGCATCTGGTTCCTTTAAGACACATTTTAAAACCTAGCTCTTTGACCAAGCTTTTGGTCACCTGCCCTAATCTGGCTCAAAGCACTTCACAGCCAATGAAGTATTTCTGCAGTGAGCCACTGTTGTAATGTGGGAAATGCAGCAGCTAATTTGCACACAGAAAGCTCCCACAAACAGCAACGTGAAAATGACCAGATATTTTACGTTTATGATGTTGATTTGGAATAGAGAACTGCCTGAACTCCCCTACTTTTCTTTGAAATAGTGCTACTTGATTTTTTTTTTAAGTCCACCTGAGGAGGAATAAGGCCAGAGAGTGCATATGGAGCCTTGGTTTAATGTCTCTTCTGAAAGGTGCCACTGTGGAACATTCCTGTACTGCTACACTGGAGTATCAATGCTGATTTTTGTGCTCAAGTCTTGGAGTGGGACTTGAACCCAGAGCCTTGTGACTCAGAGGCAAGTGTGCAATGAACTGTGCCACGGCTGACATGCAAAGTTGTTGTAAAATGATTGTTGTTTAAGGTGATAACTAGCACTTGTATGGTCAATGATGAATTTTTGCACTTTGTGCATTGGTTCTACCTAATCTAGCTTGGGATGCAATTACAGGCCAGTCAGTGTACCCTCAGTGGTGGGGAAGTTACTAGAAAGAATTGTGAGGGACCGAATATATCTGCATTTGGAGAGGCACGGATTCATCAGGGATAGTCAGCATGGATTTGTTAAGGGAAGGTCATGTTTGACAAATTTGTTTGGATTTTTTGAGGGGGTAACCAGGGGTGTTGATGAGGGTAATGCATTTGATGTGGTCTATATGGACTTTAGCAAGGCTTTTGATAAGGTCCCTCATGGCAGACTGGTCAAGAAAGTAAGAGCCCATGGGACCCAAGGCAAAGTGGCACATTGGATCCAAAATTAGCAGAGAGGTAGGAAGCAGAAGGTGATGTTAGGGGATATTTCTGTGACTGGAAGTCTGTTTCCAATGGGGTTCTGCAGGGCTGGTGCTGGGGCCCTTGCTGTTTGTGGTGTATATAAATGATTTGGACTTAAACGTAGGGGGTATGATCAAGAAGTTTGTGGATGACACAAAAATTGGTAGGGTGGTAAATAGTGAGGAGGATAGCCATAAACTGCAGGAAGACGTCAATGGACTGGTCAGGTGGGCAGGGAAGTGGCAAATGGAATTCAACCCGGAAAAGTGTGAGGTGATGCACTCGGGGATGGCTAACAAGGCAAGAGATTACACTATGGATGGCAGGACCCTGAAAAGCTCTGAAGATCAGAAGGCCCTTGGTGTGTATATCCACAAATCCCTGAAGATAGCAGGGCAGGCAGATAAGGTGGTTAAGAAGGCATATGGGATACTTGTTTTTATTAGCCGAGGCGTAGAATACAAGAGCAGGGAGATTATGCTGGAACTGTATAAAATGCTGGTTAGGCCACAACTGGAGTACTGGGTGCCATTCTGGTCACCACATTATAGGAAGGATGTGATTGCACTGGAGTGGGTGCAGGGGAGATTTACCAGGATGCTGCCTAGGCTGGAGGGCCTGAGGAAAGATTGGATAGGCTGGAATTGTTTTCCTTGGAGGAAGGATGGCTGAGAGTGGACCTGATAGAGGTGTATATGATTATTAGGGGCATAGAGTGGATGGGAAAGCACTTTTTCCATTAATAGAGTGGCCAGTAACCGGGGGCATAAATTTAAGGTAAGTGGTAGAAGGCTAAGAGGGGAGTTGAGGAGAAATCTTTTCACCCAGAGCGTGGTGGGAGTCTGGAACTCACTGCCTCAAAGGGTGTTTGAGTCAGAAACTCTTGTAACATTTAAGAAGTATTTAGATATTCACTTGCATTGCCATAGCCTCCAGGGCTATGGGTCAAGCGCTGGAAAATGGGATTAGTGTAGTCAGATCTTTGTTGATTGGCGTGGACACGAAGGGCTGAATGGCCTCTTTCTGTGCTGTAGATGTCTGAGTCTATAGAGCAGCTCTTTAGCTATGCCACTTTTAAAAAATTAAGATCGTTGCTGAATTTCATCTATCTTGAAATCACAGGACTGAAGTTTCATTCACCACTTACATTTGTGAAGTGTGAAGGGTTAATGTAAATAGACAATCTGCATCATCAGTGATGTAACATCATAGGACAGCAGCGTATGTTGGGAGATAGTTCTTTGTGAAGCCTCGTGCTTAGCCTTATCCTGTACCTAATTAGATGAATGTTTAATAAAAGTTAGAATTTACCAACACCTTTGTCTCCATCAGTCTCTATTGACCCTAACTAAGGATAACTTCAGCTAAGACCCACAACTATGATAACAGATAGTGACAGTGGTAAAAACAATGGAAAAAAAGCACCGTGTAAGCAGCCCAGCAACTGAAAAAAGCAGCAAAAAATGACTGCAAGGAAAGCATAGTGTGGGAACAAATGTCAACAGAACTTGAAGAAAGGCTAGAGTGAAGAAAAGCCTTGGAGAAAATCTTACCCTTACCAGAGTGCTTTGAACATGTGGAAGGCTCGGTTCAGGCTAAGAAGCGACAGAACTGACGTCATAGGGTACAGGACCTTTTCAGGATTAGCAGAGAAGCCTAGTAAGTAAGAGGTCAGTATCTTTCTCTAGGCTCTTATATGCTCAAAAGCAGATGATGTAATGGCATAAATGAAGAAGTGGCAACATACAACTATGTTATAAAAGCTTTGGATGCATATTTCAGCCTTGGAAAGAACACCATTATAGAAAGGACGAAGTTCAATAGACGCACCCAAAGACCGGGAGAGAGCGTAGCTTCCTTCTTTAACAATTCATATCGACCAGTTAGGAATTATGAATATGGAGCCCTGAAAGACAAATTAATTCGGGATCCTATTGTTGTAGGTGTCTGAGAGGAGACTTTATTAGATTTTCTACAGTTGAGGGAGGATTTAACACTATCCGAGGGTGTGCAGCTAACAAGACAACTAGAAGTGAGAAAGTAAAATCGTTTATTCGAGGTAATGGAGATTTTATGGAGAAAAACATCTGACACTACAGTTTGTAGAACATAGAAGTAGCATGCACCTACTCAAAAACAGGGGAAGAGCGAGGAGGGCACGGTACCCGCCATTACTAAATGTTCTCGCTGTGGTGGGAAAAGGCTGCATTGGTGTGAACAATCTTCACCAAAAATGCAGCATGCCATTCCTGAAAGAAGAGAGGATAGTTTTAAGCTGTATGTTGCAGCAAAATGCTCCTAATTCAGAAATTTAAGGAGAAATCAATTAAAGCATTCAATAATTTGAAGATATAACACACAGCAAAGTGCCATTCTTTGGAGAAATTACAGGATCCACTGGGAACTATTGGAGTGCAGACATTATGGTCAACGGACATAAATACAAACTTCAAATTAGACATTGGAGCAGGAGTTTCCATTCTTTCAGACACACAATAGTGGCTAAAACAAGAATCCCGCTAGTCATCGACCATACAGTTCCATGGTCCAGGGGACATTCAACTGAAGATCAAGGGACAGTTGACTGCAACGCTTCAGTTCAAAGGAAGAGAAATCACAGAACTTTGTACATGATCCAAAACCAAGAGAGTTCACTGTTAAACTGAAAAGCTTGCACAGATCTATAACCCATCTATAAACTACAAGAATTAGGAAATAAAAACAAAAAACTGTGGATGCTGGAAATCCAAAACAAAAACAGAATTACCTGGAAAAACTCAGCAGGTCTGGCAGCATCGGCGGAGAAGAAAAGAGTTGACGTTTCGAGTCCTTATGACCCTTCAACAGAACTAGGTGAATCCAAGGAGAGGGGTGATTAAAACATATAAGCTGGTTTAAGGTGGTGGTGGTGGGGGGAGAGAAGTGGAGGGGGGCTGTGGTTGTTGGGACAAGCAAGCAGTGATAGGAGCAGATAATCAAAAGATGTCATACACAAAAGAACAAAAGAACACAGAGGTGTTGAAGTTGGTGATAAACGAATGTGCTAATTAAGAATGGATGGTAGGGCATTCAAGGTACAGCTCTAGTGGGGGTGGGGTGGCATAAAAGATTTAAAAATAATGGAAATAAGTGGGAAAAGAAAAATCTATATAAATTATTGAGAAAAACAAATGGAAGGGGGAAGAAACAGAAAGGGGGTGGGGATGGAGGAGGGAGTTCAAGATCTAAAGTTGTTGAATTCAATATTCAGTCCGGAAGGCTGTAAAGTGCCTAGTCGGAAGATGAGGTGCTGTTTCTCCAGTTTGCGTTGGGCTTCACTGGAACAATGCAGCAAGCCAAGGACAGACATGTGGGCAAGAGAGCAGGGTAGAGTGTTAAAATGGCAAACAACAGGGAGGTTTGGGTCATTCTTGCGGACAGACAGCAGGTGTTCTGCAAAGCGGTCACCCAGTTTACGTTTGGTCTCTCCAATGTAGAGGAGACCACATTGGGAGCAACGAATGCAGTAGAGTAAGTTGGGGGAAATGCAAGTGAAATGCTGCTTCACTTGAAACGAGTGTTTGGGCCCTTGGACGGTGAGGAGAGAGGAAGTGAAGGGGCAGGTGTTACATCTTTTGCGTGGGCATGGGGAGGTGCCATAGGTGGGGGTTGAGGAGTAGGGGGTGATGGAGGAGTGGACCAGGGTGTCCAGGAGGGAACAATCCCTACGGAATGCCGCCGGGGGGGTGAAGAGAAGATGTGTTTGGTGGTGGCATCATGCTGGAGTTGGCGGAAATGGCGGAGGATGATCCTTTGAATGCGGAGACTGCTGGGGTGATAAGTGAGGACAAGGGGGACCCTATCATGTTTCTGGGAGGGAGGAGAAGGCGTGAGGGCGGATGCGCGGGAGATTGGCCGGACACGGTTGAGGGCCCTGTCAACGACCGTGGGTGGAAAACCTCGTTTAAGGAAGAAGGAGGACATGTCAGAGGAACTGTATTTGAAGGTAGCATCATCGGAACAGATGCGATGGAGGCAAAGGAACTGAGAGAATGGGATGGAGTCCTTACGGAAGCGGGGTGTGAGGAGCTGTAGTCAAGGTAGCTGTGGGAGTCGGTGGGTTTGTAATGGATATTGGTGGACAGTCTATCACCAGAGATTGAGACAGAGAAGTCAAGGAAGGGAAGGGAAGTGTCAGAGATGGACCACGTGAAAATGATGGAGGGGTGGAGATTGCAAGCAAAATTAATAAATTTTTCCAAGTCCCGACAAGAGCATGAGGCAGCACCGAAGTAATCATCGATGTACCGGAGAAAGAGTTGTGGAAGTTGTGGAAGAATTAGGAAACCTAGACAAACTGGAAGAATTCAGGACAGAATTTCCAAACTTATTTAGAGGTTCTGGGAAGCTGAAAACAGTCCATCACATCACGTTGACACCAAATGCCAAACCAGTATCCCTGTTCACTCCAAGGAAAGGTCCACAGCCACTTTTACAGAAGGTGAAGCAAGAAATTGAGTCAATGGTGCATCAGGGAGTAATCTCACCTGTAATGAAATTTGCAAGTTGTTGTTCAGGCATGGTTCCAGTACCAAAACTGAATGGATCACTGCGAACCTGTGTTTACCTCAAACAGTTAAGCAAAGTGTGAAAAGGGAGATCCATCCAATGGTAGATGAGGGTCTGGCAAAGCTAGCAAAAAGCAAAATCTTTACCAAATGTCATGACCATGTAAAAAGCATTTATTAAAGTAGTCACTGAGCTAAGAGTTTGTGTGTGTACGGAGCCAAATTTTGATTTAAAAATGGGTCAATTTAAAATTAAAAACAGGTGGCAGATGAATTTCAATGCAGAGAAATGTGAAGTGATTCATTTTTGTAGCAAGAACATGGAGAGACAGCATAAAATAGTGTGCATAACTCTAAAGGTTGTGCAGAAGCAGGGGAATATGGGTATATACGTGCATAAGCCATTGAATGTAGCAGGACAGGTAGAGAGAACATAAATAAAGCATACAGTATCCTGGGCTTTATTAATAGGGGCATAGAGTACAAGATCAAGGAAGCCATGTTGAACTTCTATAAGACACAAGTTCGGCCTTAGCTGGAGTGTTGCATCCAGTTCTGGGCGCCACACTTTAGGAAGGATGTGAAGGCATTGGAGAGAGTGCAGAAAAGATTCACAAGAATGGTTCCAGTGATGAGGAACTTCAGTTATGAAGATAGACTGCAAAAGTTACTGGTTTCCTTAGAGTAAAGAAGGCTGAGAGGAGATTCGATAGAGATATTCAAAGTCTTGAGGGGTCTGGACAGAGAAAATAGGAAGAAACTGGTCCTGCTCGTGAAAGGATCAAGAACAGGACAGCACAGATTTAATGTAATTAGTAAAAGAATCAATAGTGATATGAGGAAATTTTTTTCACATGGTGAGTAGTTAGGGTCTGGAATGCACTTCTGAAGGTGTGGTGGAGGCAGGTTCAATTGAAGCATTCAAGGGAATTAGACTGTTATTTGAAAAGAAAGAATATGCAGGGTTACGGAGAGAAGGTGGGAGAATAGTGCTAGGCGAGCTGCTCATTTGGAGAGCCGGTGGAGATATGATGGGCTGAATGGTCTCCTGCGCCAAAATAATTCTGTATATTGTTGAAAAAGAGATCTGTTGAAGCTTTTTGTCTTGCAGTCATCAGGACACTTTGCAAGACTACTAATATAAGGGGAAAACAGCAATTTATACTGTATGAGAAGAGAGTGCTAATTGGTTGGTTGTGTGAATCAGTATTCATTGAACTTATGAACTCGGCAACTTGCGCAGCTGAGTTCAGTTTTAATGACACCGTGAATGCTCAAATAGGTGGTATTGCCATGGGATCCCGTCTAGGTCCAGCTCTTGCAAACGTCATTGTTGGGTTCCATGAGAAACGTGTCTTCGATGGAATGACACCTAACCTCCTACCCTCGCATATTTCCAATATGTGGATGATATGATCGCTATATTTAAATCCGCAGCTGCAAGTAATAAATTCATTGCATGTCTTAATGGGCTCCATCCTGTGCTCAAATTCACCTTTGAAATGGAGCAGTCAAGTGAGCACCCCTTCCTTGATGTACCAGTTGAGAAATCTGCCAGGAGGTTCTCTACCATGGTCTACTGTAAGTCGACCTTTACTGGTCAATATATGCATTGGGATTCTTAAAGGTCCACACACTATAAGATTGGTCTTATCAGCAACCTCATAAATAGGGCCTGAGCCATGTGCCGACCATGCCAGCTTGATGCTGAAATAGGGCGCATCAAAGGCATCCTGCGAGATAATGGCTACCCTGATCAGATCATTTCGCATTGTATATCACGCAAACTTATGAACAGGCCTAAGGCAATACTTTTGGCCCTGAAAAGTGCCTAGGCTACCTCAGATTACCCTGGAAGGGCAAGGTATCTTGAAAATTTGAGCAACAGGTGAAGCTAGCTGTTTCACGCTGCTACAATGCAGCAGTAATATGAGTGGTGTATGTCACTAGCAGGATGCTGCCTTCAAGCCAAAAAAGACATTCTGCTAATCACATAAATGAGTAATGTGGTATCTGAATTTCAATGCCATTGTAATACTAGGTATGTAAGCTGTACTTTACAATGACTTGTCCTAGATGCTGTTCGCAATGGGCAAGGTACAGACCGTACCCAACTAGCCCAAGCTTGCAAAACTCAAAACACAGTGACCAATATTAGATGTGATTCCGTGATTGGACAACATTTGCTGAATAACCCTCAATGTGCTAAGAATTACACTGACGACCAATTTAAGATTATCAGTCGGGCTTGCAATATGGTGCATTTGTGTGTACTGGAAGCTACATGTATTAATACACAGAGCCCTATTCTTTTCAGACAGAAAGAACATGCGCACACATTGTGCCTGTTTCAGCTAAACAAAGTAAGTGACAGCCATTCACTGACTCATTCCTCAGGGCAATGCCTTCTTGATGAATCAGGGTAAAGCTGCCTGTTTCAATTTCAAACAATTCTTGGCATTTAACCATCAGTCAGTATAAATTGGTGCATTCTCTATGTCAATGCCTCTACCTATCAGAGTCTACTTGCCAACCTATCAACGCTCTCTTCACATACAGTATAAATTATTGTTATCCCCTCAAATTGGTATTCTTGCGAAATGTCTTGTTGAGTTTTTTTTAATTCATTTATGAGATGTGGGCTTCTCTGGCTGGGATAACATTTATTGCCCATCCCTAGTTGCCCTTGAGGAGGTGGTAGTGAACGGCTTTCTTGAACTGCTGCAGTCCATGTTGTACAGGTACACCCAGAGTGCTGTTAGAGAGGGAGTTCCAGGATTTTAACCCAGTGACAGTGAAGACACGGCGATATATTTCCAAGTCAGGATGGTGAGTGACTTAGAGGAGAACTTCCAGGTGGTGGTGATGCCATCTATCTGCTGCCCTGATCCTTTTAGATGGTAGTAGTTGTGAGTTTGGAAGGTGCTGTGGAAGGAGCCTTGGTGAATTCCTGCAGTGCACGTTGTAGATGATACACACTGCTGCTACTATGCGTTGGTGGTGGAGAAAGTGAATGTTTGTGTATGTGGTGTCAATCAAGCAGGCTGTTTTATCCTGGATGATGTCAAGCTTCTTGAGTTTTGTGGGAGCTGCACTCATCCAGGCTTGTGGGGAATATTCCATCACACTCCTGACTTGTGCCTTGAAGATGGTGAACAGGCTTTGCAGAGTCAGGAGGTGGGTTACATGATTTCCAGCCTCTGACCTGCTCTTGTAGCCACAGTATTTATATGGCTAGTCCAGTTCAATTTCTGGATGATGGTAACCCCCAAAATGTTGAGTGGGGGATTCAGTGATGGTGATGCCATTTAACATCAAGGGGCAATGGTTAGATTCTCTCTTGTTAGAGATGATCATTGCCTGACATTTGTGTGGTGCGACTGTTGCCTGTTGTCAGCACAAGCCTGGATATTGCCCAAGTCTTTCTGCATTTGGACATGGACTGCTTCAGTAATGGAGGAGTTGTGAATGGTGCTGAACATCGTGGAATCATCAGCGAACACCTCTGACCTTATGATGGGCGGAAACTCATTTCTCGTTATCTTGACTCCCTTCTCTCTCCCCTTGTCTAGTCCCTCCCCACCTACATCCGTGATTCCTCTGACACCTTACGTCATATCAACAATTTCCAGTTCCCTGGCCCCAACCGCTTCCTCTTCACCATGGACATCCAATCCCTCTACACCTCCATCCCCCACCAGGATGGTCTGAGGGCCCTTAGCTTCTTCCACGAACAGAGGCCCGAGCAATCCCCATCCACCACTACTCTCCTCTGTCTGGCTGAACTTGTTCTCGCACTGAACAATTTCTCCTTCAACTCCTCTCACTTCCTCCAAATAAAAGGTGTGGCTATGGGTACCTGCATGGGCCCCAGCTATGCCTGTCTCTTTAAGGGGTATGTGGAACATTCCTTGTTCCAGTCCTACTCCGGCCCCCTTCCACAACTCTTTCTCCGGTACATCGATGATTACTTCGGTGCTGCTTCATGCTCTCGTCGGGTCTTGGAAAAATTTATTAATTTTGCTTGCAATCTCCACCCCTCCATCATTTTCACGTGGTCCATCTCTGACACTTCCCTTCCCTTCCTTGACTTCTCTGTCTCAATCTCTGGTGATAGACTGTTCACCAATATCCATTACAAGCCTACCGACTCCCACAGCTACCTTGACTACAGCTCCTCACACCCCGCTTCCGTAAGGACTCCATCCCATTCTCTCAGTTCCTTCGCCTCCGTTGCATCTGTTCCGATGATGCTACCTTCAAATACAGTTCCTCTGACATGTCCTCCTTCTTCCTTAACCGAGGTTTTCCACCCACGGTCGTTGACAGGGCCCTCAACCATGTCTGGCCCATCTCCCGCGCATCCACCCTCACGCCTTCTCCTCCCTCCCAGAAACATGATAGGGTCCCCCTTGTCCTCACTTATCACCCCAGCAGTCTCCTCATTCAAAGGATCATCCTCCGCCATTTCCGCCAACTCCAGCATGATGCCACCACCAAACGCATCTTCCCTTCACCCCCCCCGTCGGCATTCCGTAGGGATTGTTCCCTCCGGGACACCCTGGTCCACTCCTCCATCACTCCCTACTCCTCAACCCCCACCTATGGCACCTCCCCATGCCCACGCAAAAGATGTAACACCTGCCCCTTCACTTCCTCTCTCCTCACCGTCCAAGGGCCCAAACACTCGTTTCAAGTGAAGCAGCATTTCACTTGCATTTCCCCCAACTTAGTCTATTGTATTAGTTGCTCCCAATGCGGTCTCCTCTACATTGGAGAGACCAAACGTAAACTGGGTGACCGCTTTGCAGAACACCTGCAGTCTGTCCGCTAGAATGACCCAAACCTCCCTGTTGTTTGCCATTTTAACACTCTACCCTGCTCTCTTGCCCACATGTCTGTCCTTGGCTTGCTGCATTGTTCCAGTGAAGCCCAACGCAAACTGGAGGAACAGCACCTCATCTTCCGACTAGGCACTTTACAGCCTTCCGGACTGAATATTGAATTCAACAACTTTAGGTCTTGAGCTCCCTCCTCCATCCCCACCCCCTTTCTGTTTCTTCCCCCTTCCTTTTGTTTTTTCCAATAAATTATATAGATTTTTCTTTTCCCACCTATTTCCATTATTTTTAAATCTTTTATGCTCCCCCCACCCCCACTAGAGCTATACCTTGAGTGCCCTACCATCCATTCTTAATTAGCACATTCGTTTAGATAATATCACCAACTTTAACACCTCTGTGTTCTTTTGTTCTTTTGTCTTTGAAATCTTTTGATGATCTGCTTCTATCACTGCTTGCTTGTCCCTACAACAACAGCACCCCCTTCCACTTCTCCTCCCCGCCCCCCCCACCTTAAACCAGCTTATATTTCACCTCTTCCTTGGATTCACCTAGTTCTGTTGAAGGGTCATGAGGACTCGAAACGTCAACTCTTTTCTTCTCCGCCGATGCTGCCAGACCTGCTGTGTTTTTCCAGGTAATTCTGTTTTTGTTTTGGATTTCCAGCATCCGCAGTTTTTTGTTTTCATCTTCCTTTGTGCTAGGTAGGACTCCAACCAGTGGAGAGTTTTCCCCCTGATTCCCATTGACTCCAGTTTTGCTAGGGCTCCTTGATACCACACTCTGTCAAATGTGGCGCTGATATCAAGGGTAGTCACTCTCACCTCACCTCAGGAGTTCAGCTCTTTTGTCCATGTTTGAACCAAGGCTGTAATGACGTCAGGAGCTGAGTGGCCCTGGTGAAACCCAAACTGGGCGTCATTATGCAGCTTATTGCTAAGCAAGTACTGCTTGATTGCACTGTTTATAACCCCTTCCATTACTTTACTGATGAAGGAGAGTAGACTGATGGGCCAATAATTGGCTGGGTTGGATTTGTCCTGCTTTTTGTAGACAGGACATCCTGGGCAATTTTCCTCATTGTCCGGTAGATGCCAGTGTTGTAGCTGTACTGGAACAGCTAGGCTAGGGGCGTATCAAGTTCTGGACCACAAGTCTTCAGTAATATTGCCAGAATATTGTCAGGGCTCATAGCCTTTGCAGTATCCAGTGCCTTCAGCTGTTTCTTGATATCATGTGGAGTGAATCGAATTGGCTGAAGACTGGCATCCACTCGGCACTTCTGGCTGATAATTGTAGCAAATGCTTCAGCTTTTATCTTTTGCACTGCTGTGCTGGGCTCCTCCATCATTGAGGATGGGAATATTTGTGGAGCCTCCTCCGCCAGTGAGTTGTTTAATTGTCCACCACCATTCACGACTGGATATGGCAGGACCGCAGAGCTTAGACCTGATCTATTGGCTGTGGGCTCCGTCATTCACTTGCTGCTTATCCTCTTTGGCACGCAAGTAGTCCTGTGTTATAGCTTCACCAGGTTGACACCTCATTTTTAGGTGTGCCTGGTTCTGCTCCTGGCATGCCTTCCTGCACTCTTCATTGAACCAGGGTTGATCCCCTGGCTTGATGATAAAGGTAGAGTGGGGGATATGCTGGGCCATGAGGTTACAGATTGTGTTCAAGCACAATGCTGCTGTTGATGGTCCACAGTTCCTCATGGATGCTCAGTTTTGAGTTGCTAGATCTGTTTGAAATTTTTCCCTCTTAGCACGGTGGTAGTGCCACACAACACAATAGAGGGTATCCTCAATGTGAAGGCAGGACTTCATCTCCACAATGATTGTGCAGTGCTCGCTCCCACCGATACTGTCACGGACAGATGCATCTGCAGCAGGCAGGTTGATGAGGATGAGATCAAGGATGCTTTTCCCTCTTGTTGGTTCCCTCACCACCTGCCACAGCCTCAGTCTAGCAGCTATGTCATTTAGGACTTGGCTAGCTTGGTCAGTAGTGGTGCCAACGAGCCACTCCTGATGATAGACATTGAAGTCCCCCATCCGGACTACATTCTGCGTCCCTACCACCCTCAGTGCCCCCTGCAAGCGGAGTTCAAAATGGAGAAGCACTGATTCATCAGCTGAGGGAGGGTGGTACGTAATCAGCAAGGGTTTCCTTGCCCGTGATTGACATGATGCCATGAAACTTCATGGGGTCCAGAGTCGATGTTGAGGACTCCTAGGACAACTCCGTCCTGACTGTATATCACTGTGCCACCACCTCTGCCGGGTCTATCCTGTTGCCCTTACCTGGTCTGGCCTACATGTAACTCCAGACCCACAGCAATGTGGTTGACTCTTAAATGCCCTCTGATATGGCGTAGCAATTGGCACTCCATTGTAACAAACCGCTTCAATGTCACAAAAAAGGAACGAAACCAGATGGTCCACCTGGCAACGACCTAAGCACCGGAAACGAAATCAGTAATCTCAGCCCTTTCGACCCTGCCGAACACCTGGGGATGGTGCCAAAGTTGGGAGAGCTGTCTCACAGACTATTCAAGCAACAGCCTGACATAGTCATCCTCAGTGAATCATACCTTACAGCTAACATCCCAGAAACCACCATTAACGTCTCTGAGTATCTCTTGTCCCGGATCCTCAGGGCACTACCCTAGATCTCCAGATTACTTGTCCAGCGACAATACCACCATCGCCTTCCCTTATGCAAGCGCGAGACGAAAAGCTTTGTTGAGTCTCTTTTTTTCAGCAATTCTCAAGTTCTGCACTACCAAAATACCTATTTGATTTTTTTTGTGACCTCCCAGACATAAACCTTTTAAATTCTCCCTTTGAGTGACCAAGTTAGCAATGGCCTCTTTTTTTTGCCAATAATTCATGTCTTCTTTGGTCAAAGTCTCTTTTTGCTGAAACAACAATGTCATTAAGATGCTTTTTATGTTCTAGCAAGAATGTTTGATATTCTTGTCTAGTTTGTTCTTTGAGCAGTTTAAAATATCTCAGTTTTTCCTCATGCCACTCAGATGAGATCTTATTTGATTCTTCTCGAGCTAGGTTGACAGCTTCTGCATTTTGAGTTTTTGCTTTTTTCTCTAAAATCTTAAGTCTGTCGCTTAATTCACAAATTAATTTATCAAAATCATAGTTTGAACTGAACTCAGTATCTCCTAGCTTTGAAGCTGCATACTGTGATTCCACACTGATGAATGTGCCAACTCTTTGTGCTGCTTCAGAGCTATTCAATTCAGTGCTATCTGCCGTTAACCCTTTAGGATCACTGAGATTTCAAAAATCCTTCCTGTGCTGTATTTTGATTTGGGACTTCTGTAGATCCCTCTTCTACCTCGTTCTACTCACTGGACTTTGCTTCAGCCTTTAAGTTACCAAGGGACTCCCTCAGGCGCTTTGACTAAGTGGGGCATCTCCCTTACTATCTCTTTACCTGCGTGGGGATCTCCCTGGTTCCTGTTTAATTCTGTGGGCTTTTGCCCAGCCGGTTCAACATTCATGGGTTCTGTCGCCACCCGCACTACACCCTCAACCCTATAGGCTTTCTGTACCTTTTCCAGCTGGCCCTGCCACCTGAGCTCTCCGGGTTAGCGGGGGCAGGGAGCTGGTGGAAGAGAGAGAGAGAGAAAGGGGTCTGGGGAGCAAGTGAGCGGGTGAAAGAGAAGGGAAAAGGGGGGATGGTAGAAAGAGAGAGAAAGAGGGGAAGAGAAGGGGAAGGAGGAAATGGAGGAAGAGAGGAGGTAGGAGTGGGGGTAGTGGAGGGGGCGGGAAAATAGGGGTTTAGAGGCGGCAAAAAAGGAGGAAGGAGATGGGTCAGAAACCTGCTGCAATCTAGGGTTTGGGGGAAGTGGTGTGCTGCACCAGTTATAGGTTATGAAGAAAAGCATAAAACTAGCTTGGCAAAACATATATGTTGAAACAGAGTCTGCTTTTTCTAAAGTTAACTCAGTTTTAGAATGCTTGAAGCTGTAAAAATTCAGAAGAATGGGAACAAACTCTATTATCATTTCTGGTGTCTGAATGCTTAAGGTAAGTGCTTTTGCTAATCACAAGTGTTTGATCCCTGTGCTTTGGGGCAACTGATGGCAATGATGTTAGTTACGCTACTTGCAATGTTAAATGCTAGCTAAATGAATGCTTTTCAGTGCAATTGATGTCAAATGATGGCTAAAGATTGCTTTTGAGCACAACTGATGCCAAATATGTGTAAATGAATGCAAATGATGTCAAAATACTTAATAGGGAAGGCTTTGTTGAAGAAAAGTGACAATATCAACTTAGTGCATTTGAATTACCATTCCAGTGTTCCAGAATGGTCTGGCTGCATCTGAACTTCTATTGGGAAGTCAACTGTGAACTCAACTTCCTGTTCTTCTGTACATGCTTATGCCATGCCTCAAACCAACAAATATTTAGAGAGAGAGAGGAGGATGGGAATTGTGCAAACTAACCAGGAACTATGATCAACTCCATAGAGTGCACGGACTGTGGAGAGAAAGACAGAGTTAACGTTTCGAGTCTGTAAGACACTTCTTCAGAACATTTGGGTTCATACGAGTCATATGGACTTGAAACGTTAACTCTGTCTTTCTCACCACAGATGCTGTCAGGCCTGCTGAGTTTTTCCAGCACTTTTTGTTTTTGTTTCAGATTTCCAGCATACGCAGTATTTTGCCTTTGCCATAGAGTACATAACTTATTAGAACACCAGGCAGGGGAGTCAGTATGGATTTGTGACCAAAATTGTGAAGACCAGGTTTAGGAAAAAAGACTATATCTGTGATCTTATCTTGTGGAGACTGCAAATGGAATAGTGAGAAGAAACAGAAGTGCACACGTATCTACAAGACGATGACTTTCAATGGAATGGACCAATTACCCATAAGATCATGAAGACAACCTGAGCAGAGATCCAGTATCCTCTGATGATTCACATTCTGCTCTCCAAGTTCGAGAGGGAACATGGAGAACTTGACTCCTATCCATCCTCTGGTAGAGCTGAGAACAAGACCGGGGAGATTGGTGAAACTATGACAACGATTATCTCTGTGAACCACGGATGAAGGCTGAGGCTTTGTGTGTGTGTGTGTGTGTGTGTGTGTGTGTTTGTGTGTGTGTGTGTGTGTGTGTGTGTGTGTGTGTGTGTGTGTGTGTGTGTGTGGTGGGGGGGGGGTGCGCGGTGGGGGGTAGATGTAGGATAATGTAGATAATGTATTTAATAGAGTCAGAGACTTGGTGGGGGAGATGTAGTGTAAAGAGTTAATGTAAATAGATAGTTTAAATCATTAGCAATGTAAGATCACATGACAACAGAGTACGCTGAGGGATAGTTCTATGTGAACTCTCGTGCTAAGCCTTATCCTGTAATTGGTTGGAAAAATGTTTAATAAATGTTAAAGTTTATCAACAGCCTTGCCTCCAGCATTTTCCATTGATCCTAAATAAGGGCAACCTCAGCTAAGACCCACAACGATAATAACAGAATTTGTTCCCTTCAAAGAGAATGTAATTTGGATAATGCGAATAACCTGTTGCCTACCTTGCCACTAAGACAAGGACTGTGGTTGATTTTGGCCATTAGTTTCTTTTGGAAAGAAAGCTTTTGGTAAACTAAATGCTTAAATAGTGAATAGATTTAATAAATTGTTCCTCCTTATAGCACCACTGGATGAAGCAAGGCACATCAAGGCGAATTAGGATTCACTTGACTTATGCAGTAGTAATTCTTGAGGTAACATGAGCAGAGTTACTTTGATGTTCTGCAGACATGTTTACATTCTTAGCCCAGGCATTGCTTTATTGATTTCATAAACCAGAATGACAAATGCTGTGATGAAAATTTGTTCTGTTCCATCTAGAAGAAGTGTGATAGCCTTCAACCCTGAAGCAGTAATAGTAAGAAAAATGTGTAAGTTCTTTAAAATGTTTGGAGAACCTGTTATTGTTTTAAAAAATATTTTAAAGTACTTTTAAGAGACTCTATCGATTGTAAATGAACTTATTATAATTTTTGGATAATAAGGAATACTGGTCAATGTGACCTGATGACACTTGACCTGGAAGTAATACCAACAGGAAGGAAGTTAAAACACAGAGCCCACATGGTAGACAGACAAACAGGAAAGGGGAGAGCTGGAGAGAGAGCAAGATGAGCCAGAGAACATGATTTCTGAGCAGTTGAAATGAACGTTTAGGACCACTGCCGCTGTTCCTTTCATTTCGGAGTGACTGAATTCCCAGAGGCGGCTATACCGTATGAAGGTAAAGGCAATTCTGTTAGATCCATGCTACCACAACTGATGGGAGCTGAGAATTGAGAAGGTTCCAGAAAGAAGAGTGACGTTGTGTACAAGATTGCACCAGCGGAACTCTGTGCAGAAATGCTGCCTGCGAAGAATCAGCTAAACCCTTGAAGGAAAGGGCCTGGAATTCTGCCCAAGGAAGATCTGAGCTTGGAAGAATTGTGTGGCTGAAATTGGTGCTATAGAGGTGGATTGGACTGGACTGTCTAGAAGGTCCGTGAGACCTACCTTTGCTGTATCTGTTATTCCTTGTGTAATTTTTAGTTTGCACTTGTCTTGATTTGCATGTTAATTTATGTTTAATTCACGTTGATTCTGATTTGTGTTAAAGTAAAAGTTATAAAAAATGAATTCTTGTTCAGTAATTTCTTCATTTGGACGATCCTTTGGTAAATTTGGATCGTTTGGTTTACAGTGGTGGGGAGAGGGTGAATCCAACTGCAGCCTGGACACAATCATTTGGGACCGAGAAGGGAAAGGAACGTAGAGTGCTTTTGGTCTTTCTTCAATGACCACAGAATCCTATACAGGGTATGCTGGTGGAATAGAAGACTTATTTACAGACAATTCTTCTTCATGCTTCAGAATTCCTCAGTCTGGGGGCAGCTTGCCATCTCATAAAAGGATGGTTTGCGCTGTGGTGGTCAACTCTATGTTAAGCATTGCCTGGTGTGGTTCAGGAGCCCCAATCTGGCATGGCAGTCCCCGCTACATTTGCTGTAGAGGAAGGTAGTAGGCTGAGAAGGTGCATGGTTCACTAGCCTCTTTTTGCCAGCTGAGCTTTTCATTTCTTTTTGCCTCTTCCAATGCCCTTCCAAAAAGTCTACTTCTAGAGGTCACGGCCATCAGCGACTGTCTCCCAGTTGTCAGTGTTGATGTCCGCCACCTTCATATCTTGCTTGCAGGTGTCCTTGGAGCGGAGACATAGACTCGGAAGTGGTCATGACTCTGGCCAATTCACCGTATGGAAGGTCTCTGGGTATATGGCCATCATCAACCCAATGAATGTGGCCAAGCCAGTCCAGCAAAGAATGTATGCTAATGGAATTAGCAGCCCCCATGACCTCTGAGTTGGAGACCTTGTCATGCCAAGAGATGCTGAGGATATGCCTGAGGCAGCGAAGGTGGAAACTGTTCCACCTTTTCTCCTGCCTAGCATATATTGGCTAGGTTTCACCACTGTAGAGGAGTGTGCTAAGGATGCAGGCATGGTAGATCCGCAGTTTTGTGTTCTTAATCAAGTTTCTGTTGTTACAAACACTCTTACTTAGTTTAGGCATAACAGCTGCAGCTTTTGCGATACCTGTGTTGGTTTCAGCATCAAGTGACAGATTGCTGGTGATTGTGGAGCCTAGAATATGAAGCTATCAACAATCTCCAGTGTCACATCATCAATGCTGTTAGATGGCGGTATGTTAGTGTGGTATCATTAGCATAGAGTAGCTCTCTAATGAGGACTCAGTGTATCTTTATCTTGGATTTTGGGCAAGCAAGGCTGAACAGCTTTCTGTCAGTTCTGGTATGTAAGTAGACATCCTGTGTAGATGACCTGAAGGCATATGACACAAGCAAAGAGAAGAATATTCCAAAGAGCGTTGGTGCCAGAACACAACCTTGTTTGACCCCCACTGCAGATCTCAAATGGTTCCGATGTTGCTCTGTCATCATTGACCTTACCCATCGTGCTGTCAAGGGAAGAGGGGATCACATGGAGCAGCTTTGGCAGGCTGCAAATTTTCTCCAGCAGCTTAAATGGACCACCTCTGCTTACCTGGTCAAATGCCTTAATGAGTTCGATTAAGGCAAGATATAGTGGTCTCCTTTGTTCACTTCATTTCTCTTGCAGCTGTGGTACTGGGAAGATCATGATAATTGCAGATCTTCCAGTTCTGAAACCACGCTGGGATTTGGGATAGATGTATCCAGCCAAAATCTGCAATCTTGTTCTTGTACAGGGTCACAATCTTTGCATCTCTCACATCCTGAGGCACTGCCCCCTATCTCCAGCAGAGACAGAGAAGTTCGTGCAGACGCTGTTGGACTGCCGGTTTCCTGTGCTTGGTGAGTTCTGGTGGTATAGCAGCAGCACCTGGAGCTTTCCCCATGGAAAGTGAGCCAGTAGCCTTGTGTCTTGAAGCTATTAATGTATATATTTTGGAAAATATTTTTCTTTGAAAATAGAGATTTGGTCTGCGGGTGTGCCTTAATTAGATTAAAGTCAGCTTGTCTGGGTGCTTTGATATGTACTAGTTTGAGATGTAAGCAGAAAGGTAGAGCGTATTTGCATTTTTTGAATAGAGCATACAAGAAGTGAGGTGAATGCCTTGATGCCGTTCTAGCAGCTGGCAAGCAATATGTTTGTATTACTAATAAAATTTGGTGCAATGAATGGGGTTTCATTGCTAAAAGGTAAAGTTCAGAGACTGGTGAGACAATGAGAATTTGAATTCAATCAGTGGTGGTAGGTATAACTTCAGTAGTTTTCCGGTTTGCAGAGCAGAGCCAATGTAAGATCAAAAGGCAGCTGCGAGCCTTCAACGGACTCCACAGTGAAAAGAACCTTATTTTGAATTCGTAGGGTGAAAATGCTTTGCCTGGTGTTTAGTTAAGTCTATGGGTTGCTGTTGCCTTAATGGAGATTAGTTTGGGAATTTGTTAAAAGTTATGATGGGAGTTGTTTGTAACCATGTGTATATATATTTTTAACCTGTGTAAATTACTAAAATGTTTCAATTAGTTTAATGTAAAGCCTCAAGAGCTGATGGTCAGATTCTTGAATTTAGAGTCGCATTTCAAGCATAACACTTAGAATTATAGGTTATGACAGTTGTTTAAAGTTTCCCCCTGGGATTTTTAAATAACTCCGCTTTCCCAGTTGCATCAGTCATAACACTTTATTAAGCTCCTCTGCTGTGGATACAATATCCACTCTGCCATGACAGCCAGGCTTTCTGTGGTGCCTAGAGTTTCCTCGGTGACAGTGCTCTCCCTAGAGTACAACTCTAGAAAGTGTTTCACCCATCTCCAACTGATTATTGCAGTCAGTGATAGCCTCCCTGAGTTTGTTTTCAGTGAAGCTGTTTTCTTTGCTGATGGACCTATTGCCTTTTTGATTCCTTCATACGTGCCCATGACATTCCCTGTGTTGAAGGACATCTGGATATTCTGGCAGAATTGGAACCAGTATTTGGTGCAACGCCTAGCGGTTTGTTGAACTTCGAGTGGCGCTGAGCACATTCAGAGTTTTCTTGCTCGCAGCTCTCTTGTAATTAATGAGAGGTCAAATCACAGTGATGTTAGTCTTGAACCAGTCAGCATTTTTCCTCTCTTGATTCTCATATGTTGAGAGTGTAGTGCTTTAGATGGTGTCTGGGAGTGTGTTCCATTTCGCTTTTGCACTCTGTATGTGAATGTTGGAGAGCACCTGTTCAATTGAGTCAAGGTTTTTATCAGTATGACTGATATGAGATTGGTATTTCAGCTTTGAATGAAAAAAAACTACAGGTGTAGCATCCTCACCCTGCTACACACCAGGGAGTGATCTGTATCACAATCAGCACTGTGGTAACTCTTTTGAGTAAACACGTTTCCATCTGTTCCTATTCAGATGAAGTTACATTGTTTCATAGTTTGCCATTGTGAGATTTGAACTCTTGATCTTGGGGTTACAAGCCCAGTACTATAACCACTTGGCTATTTAGGCCAGCACTGTGGTAACTCTTTCGAGTACAAACACGTTTTCCATCTGTTCCTATTCAGATGAAGTTACATTGTTTCATAGTTTACCATTGTGAGATTTGAACTCTCAATCTTGGGGTTACAAACCCAGGCCCATAACCACTTGGCTATTTAGGCCAAGCTCGCCAGCACTGTGGTAACTCTTTCGAGTACAAACACATTTCCATCTGTTTCAGATGAAGTTACATTGTTTCATAGTTTGCCATTGTGAGATTTGAACTCTTGATCTTGGGGTTACAAGCCCAGTACCATAACCACTTGGCTATTTAGGCCAGCACTGTGGTAACTTTTTCGAGTACAAACCCATTTCCATCTGTTCCTATTCAGATGAAGTTACATTGTTTCATAGTTTACCATTGTGAGATTTGAACTCTTGATCTTGGGGTTACAAACCCAGTACCATAACCACTTGGCTATTTAGGCCAAGCTCGCCAGTACTGTGGTAGCTGTGTGTGTTGAGAATACTGTTCAACGAGTCAAGCCTGGTGGTGATCAGGTCCAACTGGTGCTAATGCCCTAATCTTTGACGTATCCAGGACACTTTGTAGCATGGTTTGTCCTGAAAGAAGATATTGGCTACAGAAAGCTCATAGTAGCAAAAAAGCTCAAGTACCCCCTGTTTGTTCTCATTTAACTTTCTGTTGGATCCAATGCCCTTGCTTTGTTGGGGCTAAAAGATCTGGGTTGCATGCTTGTTTCGGGGTGACTGAGTTGGTACAGAGACAGAGAACATCAGGAGATCATTGTTAGAATAAATATAGGCTGTTTATTTACAAAACTAAGCTCAGCAGCTACACTTGTGTGATCACAACTCTGTCTTCACTCTTCAGTGTCTAACTCAAGACTTCTCTACAGAGGTAGACCATGCTACTCTGCTATTGGATATTAAGATCATGTGATCTTACATTACAACACTTGCCTTAAGGATATGTTCAACACCAGATTACTACACTTTCCTAGGCCATGTGCCCACAATAGAGGGCCATGCCTCATGGTCCAGGCGCACATTTGCATTGAAATCCCGTACTACATAAAGCTGTTGGGATTCTAGCATAGCAGTGTCAAGCTCCTCATGGAACTGGCCTTTCATCTCTGTATTGGAGCGCAGCATAAGAACATAAGAAATAGGAACAGGAGTACACCATTTGGCCCCTCGAGCCTACTCTACCATTCAATAAGATCATTGCTGATCTTGTGTTTCAATTTCCAAAATCTCGTCTACCCCTGATAATCTTTGATTCCCTTGTCTAACAAGAATCTCTCTACCTCTACCTTAAAAATATTCAATGGCCCCACCTCCACCACCTTCTGAGGCAGAGAATTCCTAAGTCATACAACCCTCTGAGAGAAAAAAATTTCTTCTCATCTCTTCCTAAAAGGGCGACCCCTAATTTTAAAACTGTGCCCTCTAGTTCTGGACTCATTCACAAGAGGAAACATCCTTTCGATGTCCACCTTGTCAAGGCGGTTCAGGACCTTGTATCCTTCAACAAAATCACCCCTCTCTCTTCTAAACTCCCGTGGAATCAAGCCCAGTCTGTCCAACCTTTCCTCATAAGACGGCCCACTCATCAATCTGGTAAACCCCCTTTGAACAGCCTCCAATGCATTTACATCCTTCCTTAAATAAGGAGACCAAAAACTGTACACAATATTTGAGGTGTGGTCTCACCGATGCCCTGTATAACTGAAGCATAACATCCTTACTTTTATGTTCAATCCTTCTCATAATAAAGGATAGCATTCCACTAGCCTTCTAAATTGCTTGCTGTACCTGCATAGTAACTTTCTGTGACTCATGTACAGGAAAACCTGGATCTCTCTGCACCTCAGAATTGTGCAGCCATTCTCCATTTAAGTAGTACTCTGCTTTTTTGTTCTTCCTGCCAAAGTGAACAACTTCACATTTGCCAGACCTTTGCCCACTCACTCAACCTATCTATATCCATCTGCAACCTCCTCATACCCTCTTCACAACACACTTAGGGAATAGATACTCATGCGGTTAACTGGCCCTGTTTGAGTTGAGAGGTGGTTAGAGATAACACATTCTGAACTGTATGGGGGTGCCTATCATCGATCATATTGAGTTCCTTACAGCAAAGCCTACACCTTGCTGATGGGTTTCCTATGAACTCTTCCCCTGCCATGTGTCATGTCTTTCTTTTAGTGATCCGATCTTGATGAGTCTCATCTCTCTTAGGGACGCTATGTAAATACCCAGCCTGTCAAGTTTTATGACAATCACAGCTGTCTTGTGCATGTTCTTGACCAGATGCAAGCCATCTGTCAATCCTGTGTACATGTTCCTGATGGTTCCAGCTTGCCAATTGAAGAATTGGCATCTTCTTTCTTTTCTTTTATTTTGTTTGTTTGCCTGGTGTGATAGATTTGGTCTGCTTGCTGAGCAGCACTGAACACTGATTGAAACAAATGGAACAACACCTTACTAGTCAGAGGCTGCCCAACTTGAGGTGGGTGGTGGCTGACCAGTGGGACACGATGGTCCCTCCCACCGTCAGAGGCAGCCCATAGCACCATTCTCTACGCCAATCAAGATGAAAAAATATTTTGTCTGTCTTCACAGAAGAAGACACAAGTTTCATTCCAGAAATAGATAGTAAACTAGGAGCTAAAAAGAGTGAGGATATTAGGGAAATTAATATCAACTGAGAAAAAGTATTTGAGATACTTAAGGGACTAAAATGCAACAAATTCCTGAGGCCTGATGGTCTACACCCTCGGGTTCTAAAAAAGATGGCTGCAGAGATAGTGGATGTGCTGACTGTGATTTTCCAGAATTCATTGGAGCCTGGAGCGGTCCCATCAGATTGGAAGTTGGCAAATGTTATTCTGCTTTTTGAGAAAGGGGAGAGAGAGAGAAACAGGGAACTACAGGCCAGTTAGCCTAATGCCTGTTGGTGGAAAAATACTGGAATCTATTATTGAGGAAGTGTTAACAATGCACGTAGAAAAGCAGAGCATGATTAGAACAAGTCAGCATGCTTTTACTAAAGGGAAATCCCGTTTAACAAATTTATTGGAGTTTTTTGAGTATGTAACTAGTAAACTAGGTAAAGGGGAACCAGTAGATGTAGTATACCTGGATTTCCAAAAGGCTTTCAATAAGGTGCCACATAAAAGGTTCATAGGCAAGATAAGTACACATGGAGTTGGAGGTAATATATTAGCATGGATAGCAGATAGGAAGCAGAGTGGGAATAAATGGGACTTTTTCAAGTTGGCAGGTAGTGAACAGTGGAGTACCACAAGGGTCGAAATGAGGTCTCGGCTATATGACTTAGATGAAGAGACAGAGTAATTTATCTAAGTTTGCTGATGATACAATGCTAAGTGGAAAGGTAAGCTGTGGGGAGGACAGAGAAAGGCTGCAAACAGATATAGACAAGTTAAGTGAGTGGGCAACAAGATGGCAGATGGGTTATAATGTAGGGAAGTACGAAATTATTCACATTGGTTGAAAGAATAGAAGAGCGAATATTTTTTAAAAAGTGAGAAACTTGTAAGTGTTGATATTCAAAGAGCCTTGGGTGTGCTCATACAAGGAACACAAAAAGTTAATGGCAGGTTGGCCTTTATTGCAAGGGGTTTGGACTACAGGAATCTGTAAAGAAGTCTCGCTAGAGTTGTATAGGGTTTTGGTAAGACCACATTCGGCAGTTTTGGTTTCCACATTTATGAAAGGATATACTTCCATTGGAGGTGGTACAACGAAGGTTCACTAAATTGATCCCTGGGACGAGGGAGTTGTCCCATGATGAGAGGCTAAGCAAATTGGGTCTGTTTTCCCTGGAGAATGGGTTTGGATCTCATTGAATCGTACAAGATTCTGAAGGGATTTGATAGGATGGGCGCTGAGAAATTGTTTCTGCTGGTTGGGGAATCTAAAACACGGGATCACAGCCTCAGGATAAGGGGCTGATCGTTTAGGACTGAGATGAGGAGAAACTATTTCACTCGACGGGTTGTAAATATTTGGAATTCTCTCCCCCAGAGTGTTGTGGATGCTTCATCTTTGCATACACTTTAGGCTGTGATTGACAGATTTTTGGCCTCTCAAGGAATCAAGGGATATGGGGAATAGGCAAGGAAGTGGATTTGAAGCTCAGGATCAGCCATGATCATATTGAATGGTGGAGCAGGCTCAACGGCTGTCTGGTCTACACCTGCCTCTATTTCTTGCGTTCTTGGTTCATCATTTGTGACTGCTGTCTCCTGTGCTGTATTAATGCTCTGTGGCGAAACTAGAATGTTCTATTCAGGTTGCAAGCCTGGGAAAAATTTATGAAGATCTTGGGCTACCCAAACATCAGGGCCCCCTCTAGACCTCCCTGATTGAGCCCAAAGGAATGCAAAGCACTGGCTTGGTTGCAGGAGTTGCTGGAAAGATATATTTAGACATCAGTCTGCCTTTGGACTTCGCTCTGGATTCTTTGTCAGGGTTTACTACCTTAGCCTTCAACTCTCCTGAGGCATCCACAAAGCCTATTAGCCCATAGCTGCAAGTTTGGTTCATTAGAACCAGGGTGTGTCCATTTGCCAGTGGGTCTGCACATTACATGTCTGGGGCCAAACTTTATCTGAGTTTCTCTGAAGCTTTAGCCTGGGGCCGTGAGAAACCCAGTTTCTGTGTGTTGCTGCGAGGAGACACAGCTGCAGGCTGACCAATGGAAAAACTGTGTACTGACAGGGAGAGACTTACACATTTGGCCCTCTTTTTCGCATTGCTGTTAGCCAGCAGTGTGGGCTGAAAATGAGAAGCAAACAGCACCCAACTGCAGAAAGCATGCTAATTCTGTTCACCCACACACTAGACATATATCACATTGACCTGTTGGACACCTAGATCTGGAATAAGAGGGTATCCTCTGATTAGGCACAAAACCCAGGGCCAAGCTGAGAGATTGTTTTGTGGCAAAGAGGGAAGTGACCACTGACTGCCCTGAATGGGGAATTAGCATCACTACAGCCTTACTGTGCTTTGGCCCTCACACAACCTGGATTAAGTAGTTGACAATGAGAGAGCCTGGTACCTGGCATTGGGCTTATGTTTAGAATATCGAAATGGCTGACATGACAGGTGCTGTCAGCGTAGGTCCTACCACCCCAACGGCTGGCTTTGACAGAAGTAAATACTTTTATATTCAGGTATGCTGTAGTTCCAGTAGGAAACAAGCTCGAAGGGAGCACGGATAAGAGAACCGGCACTATACTGTTTCAGCTCTCTCTGATTCTCGCTCTATTGGACTGCAGCTTCTACATGAGAGTGCAGGATTTACCCTAAAATATGTTAATGACCTATTTTTTAAATACGCAATGTAATTTTAGTTTTTATTTTTCGATAATTTCTGTTATTCAGTTTAACTAGGAAATACCCTCATAGTTTTATAATTATCTGTTTCTGGTACATGCAGAAACTAATTACCATGTTTTAGAGCCTCCTAAATCCACCTACCTTCCCCCTCAAGGAGGATAGTTACCAGCTGATCAGTGTATTTGAGCCCTTGTTTGGTGGACAGCAAGCACTAGAAGATCCTTGTGTATAGCATGGTGAAATGTTTACTGTAAGAAATCCAAATGCACTGGCATAATTCTTCCGACCACAGGAAGGAGACCTGCTATATTCACTGAACAATTGTCCCCCTAGCTGAAGGTGTGGCAACTATCTTTAAACACTTTTGTGTTGTGACAGCACTTTTTGTTTTTATTCTCCACTTTTATACTTGGTCCCATGGAATGCCAACATTCCATTTGTTTTCCTAATCACTTGTAATTATAATTAAAACTGGTCTTCCAGAAGGCCTTTGATAAGGTGCTGCACAAAAGTTTAATACACAAGATAAGATCACACGGAGTTAGGGGTAATATATCAGCTCGCTTAGAGGATTGGCTAACCAACAGAAAGCAGATAGTTGGGATAAATGGGTCTTTTTTTGGATGGCAAGCTGTAACTTATGGGGTGCGAGAGGGTTCAGTCCTTGGGCCCCAACTATTTACAATCTATATTAATGACTTGGATTCAGGGATAGAAGGTACTATAACTAAATTTGCAGATGTCACCAAAATAGGTGGGAAAGTAAGTTGCAATGAATAAATAAGAAATTTACAAATAGATACGGACAGATTAGGTGAATGGGCCAAAATTTGGCAGTTGGAGTTTAACGTAGATAAGTGTGAGCTTATCCATTTTGGTTGTAAGAATAGAAAGGTGACCTATTATTTAAATGAAGAGAAACTTCAGAATGCTTCAGTGCAGAGGGATCTGGGTGTCCTCGTGCATGAATCATTGAAAACTAGCATGTAGGTATAGCATGTAATAAGGAAGGCAAATGGAATTTTGGCATTTATTGCTAAAGGAATAGAGTATAAAAATAGGGAAGCGTTGTTGCAACTGTACAAGGCATTGGTGTGCCTGCACCTGGAGTACTGTGCACAGTTTTGGTCCCCTTATTTGATGGAAGGATGTAGCTGCATTGGAGGCGGTTCAGAGGAGGTTCACTAGATTGATTCCAGAGATGCGGGGCACGTCTTATGAGGAGAGATTGAGCAGTTTAGGCCTATACTCTCTAGAGTTTAGAAGGATGAGAGGAGATCTAATTGAGATATATAAGGTGCTAAAGGGGATTGGCAAAGTAGACGTGGAGTGGATGTTTCCCCTTGTGGGGCATTCTAGAACGAGAGGCCATAGCTTTAGGCTAAGGGGTGGTAGATTTAAATCAGAGATGAGGAGGAATTACTTTTCTCAAAGGGTCGTGAATCTGTGGAATTCGCTACTTCAGAGTGCAGTGGATGCCAGGACGCTGAATAAATTTAAGGAGGAGATAGATTTTTAATTAGTGATGGGTTGAAAGGTTATGGGGAGAGGGCGGGAAAATAGAGTTGAGGCCGAAATGAGATCAGCCATGATCGTATTGAATGGCGGAGCAGGCTCGAGGGGCTGAATTGCCTACTCCTGCTCCTAGTTCTTATGTTCTTATGTACTTGCTGCACCTGCATACCAAATTTTTGGGAAGAATTTCCCCGTTGGCGAGCGGGTGTCCGCCAGGCTGCGTGCCTGCCGAACTGTCAAAGGCCTATTAAGGCCATTTAAAACCTAATTAATTCAATTTAATGAGCTGCCCGTCCAACCTTAAGGTTTGCGGGCAGGTGAAGAGCCCAGGCAGCCATCGCGTTTTTCATGAAACTTCATCCAATTAAAATTTATACATTTATTCTTTGACATGTGCCAGCTCGTGATAGTGTCACATGAGGGGACATGTTTTAAAAGTGGTAAAAGCCTTTATTTAAAACTTTAGCACTGAAACAAATCTCATTTAGTCACCTCTGTGCTTCGGGAAGATCTCTGCGCTCCGCGAAAGAGCGCAGGGAACCTCAGGGAATCCCCCTGCTGCACAGGGAGCGCTCAGTGCTTAATTGGCCTGCCCATGTAAAATGGTGGTGTGCCCCCAATCGGGGGCGCCAATCTGGTCCGCGCCTGCCCCCACACAACCCCTCTGATGGGGGGAAATTTCTGGCCTTTGTGATTCATGTATCATGATACCCAGATCCTTTTGTACCATAGAGTTCTGCAATTTCTCTCCATTCAAATAATATTCAAATAGAGCTGGAAACCTGCATTGTATTTTGAAATTGTGTGTAATGAAATGTGGTTCTTACCTCATATATTTATTAATATTCCTTTTTTAAGTTTCACAGTTTAGTCTTCAGCTCTATTTGTGAGTATCTTTATCCACCAAACCAGAAATCGGGGATTGCAGTGGAGCTACTCAGGGTATATTGCTGCATGCAGACTGATGATGAATGTATCTAAGCATCATTACAAATGTTGGGCTAGAAAGCAATAAGTGAATGGATCTGGGGGAAGGTAAAACTCTTGCCAACCATTTGCAGGAAGAGTGCAATCATTTAAGAGCAGGAAATAGTGGCCACTAATTATATCAGTTACAGGTTTGTGGGCTTTACATTAATGCATTATTACACAATAGTTGTACTCGGTTAGTCTGCATGTGATGGTTAGATGCCTTCATTTAAAAGCAATTGTTCAACTTCGCTGAAGTGTACTTTATGGGATCCAGCATGGACTGCAATGAATATGTCTAGAAGAGAGCTGACAAGAGATATTTAAAGCACATTAAGAATGTTACTATCTCTACAGTGCAGACAGTGAGCCACACACCCTATTAAGAACCATGCTCAAATTAAGGAAGGTAAATTGAAATAACTCTTTGTTAACCAGAAAGCAAAATTAAAGATATTGTTGGAAAACAAAACAAGGGATAGTAAAGGTAACTTTTGCAATGCTTTACCTTGGAGTAAAGCTGTAGAAACTTTACCTTAAATGTTTCAAATTAAATTTCTGTTTGATGTATCTTTTTCCAGGCAATGGATTTGTTCTTTTTCAGGTTAGAATAGAAGACATGATTTGTGGTAATTAAGACTCCAAGAATCTATGGACTGTGAATAGGCCATTCAGCTCACTCAGCTGGCTGCAACCAACAGTTTGAAATAGCTAGATGTAATGATGCAAATACGTAATATTTGCTCATGTTCTACCCCTCAGAATATAACCTTCACACACCTTTAGAATCTGGATGTGTATTTCCTCAGTTTCCTATTTCTAGCGAGGAAGTAGATGAGCAACATCCCCACTTGATTTTCATGCTTATTTCATTGCTGAAAAACACTTACAGAGGTTAAATGAGAGCCTGAGTTTTTTCTTGACAGAATCAGTAAACCCAATCATTCCACCAGGTGGTGGTATTATTGCCTGTGACTGAAACCCGAAGCAATAACCTCTTCTAATATTTTTAAATGCAGTTTCATTTTGATAACTAATGTCTACTTCATAGTTCAAAAATTTGAAGCCCACGTCATACTACTTTTATTTTGAGAAAGAAAATTATTTGAAGTGCAGTGAATGATGTTTGAGATTCTTTTCGTTGTTATTCTTTGTAGCTTAACCCACGAACCGGTGCCCAACTGGAACTCTTGTGATCAGAAGTAATTTTGAGTTGAATTTCACTAGGTAGCATGTTTATGAAATTCATTGTGTGCTAAAAACCTGGATCTTCTTCGATGTAACATAAATATATCAGTTCTGAAAACGATATGCGAGATGACATGAATGGAGGGTTTGTTATATGAATTTTGAATGAAATGCTAATCTCGAGTAGAAAAATGCACTTCAGCTACAGCAACAGTTTATGAACCAATCAAAAACCACTTGGCCAAAATATTGCCGTCAGCATGTGGGGGCAGCCCTGACACGCTGATGCACAAAATGACGCGAGATGATGTCGGGCGTGTGTCCTGACGTCATTGTGGGTCATTTAGATCTTCTGTTCGGCGGCTACGCACCCACCGAACTGTCAACATCCTATTAAGGCCATTAAAAAAGTAATCAAGCTTATTAACGATGCTGCCTGTCCAACCTTAAGGTTGGTGGGCAGGCGAAGAGCCCTAGTGGCCTTCGCATTTTTCAGGAAACCTCATCCACGGGCGGGATGAGGTTTCCTAAAGGTTTTATTAAATAAATAAAAATTATTCCTGAAATATAAAAATATGTCCCATCTCATGTTTAGATAACTTTTTAAATGTTTTATTTAATTATTTTACTATCAACTTAATCTCCCTGAGGGAGATTAATCTGCCTCAGGGAGATTGCTGTGCTCTTTTGCACACATGCCGAAAAAACCCAGGCCCTGATTCTCCCTCCTCCCCCCACCCGCACAGGTAGCGCTGAGCCAATTAAGGCACACCCATGTAAAATGGCGACGTGCATTCACTGGGCCTGCTACAATGTTCCAGTGAAGCTCAACGCAAACTGGAGGAACAGCACCTCATCTTCCACTTAAGCACTTTACAGTCTTCCAGACTCCACAATGAGTTCAGCAACTTCAGATCGTGAATTCCATCCTCACCCCCCTTTTGATCCCCTTTTTTCCAATGATTATTATATATTTTTATATATATATATTTTTCTTTTCCCACCTATTTCTATTATTATTTTAAAAAATTATTTCCATCCTTTGTCTTATCTCTATCTTTTAGCCCATTTCAATCCCTTCCCCCCCATCCCACCCCACTAGGGCCATCTGCCACTTGCTTATCTTGCTTTTTACTCTTAATGTCACTATTAGCACATCCTTTAGCTAATATCACCACCGTCAACACCCATTTGTCCTTTTGTTTATGACATCTTTGGCAATCTCTCCTTTGCCTCCACCTATCACTGGCTCTCTATCCAGCTCCACCTGCTCCACCCCTCTTATACAGCTTATATTTCACCACGTTTTTATTCCTCTTTAGTTCTGATGAAGAGTCATATGTATTCAAAACGTTAACTCTGTCTTCCTCTCCACAGATGCTGTCGATCCTTCTACACCTAACTCCTTTTGATAATTTCAAGCTTCCAGTCTAGCTGATGCCAATTCAATTAAATCACAGACAGTACCATCTACACTCACACCCATAAACTTACTTTACAATAAACCACAATAATATTATGAAACTTATTATAGTTCTTTGGAATTCTCTGCTCCAGAGTGCTGGGGACGCTCAGTTGTTGAGTATATTCAAGACCGAGGAAGATAGATTTTTGGGTGCTAAGAAAATTTAGGAATATGGGATTAGTGTGGGAAGGTGGAGTTGAGATAGAATATCAGCTATGAATTTATTGAATTGCGGAGCAGGCTTGAAAAGCCAAATGCCCTAATCTTGCTCTGATTTCTTATGTTCTTACATTATTACCTCATTGATTCCTCTGTATTATGCAATTCCATGGGTACACATTGCCCACTTATACCTCACCCAGGTGGGAATTCTGCACAAATGTGTTTGGACAGTACAGCTGCAAAGGAGTTCAACTATGTTAGGCATCACAGCGGAGAGAAATCTGGTTGTCACCCATGTGCATTTCCAGCAGTAGTGACTGAAAAATGAATAAGTGTGGAATCCAAGCAGATTTCCCTCTTGCTAGAATAGAGGCATTGAGACCAGTTGTAGTGCCCCTTCTGGGAACTCACTATAGGTGAGATCAACAATCACAGAATTATTACAGCACAGAAGGAGGCAATTTGGCCCATCATGTCTCCGCCAGCTCTCCTTAGGAATTATTTACTTGGCGTCACTCTCCTAATTTCTCCATGTAGCCCTTCACATTCCCCATTTTCAGATAAGAATCCAATTCTCCTTTGATTACCTCATTTGAACTTGCCTCCACTACACATTCAGGCAGTGCATTCTAGACCTTAACCACTCGCTGCATGAAAAGCTTATTCGTAATGTTGCCATTGCTTCTTTTGCCAATTACCCTAAATGTGCACCCTTTTGTTCTTGACCCTTTTACCAATGGTAACATCTACTACTATCTACTTTGTCCAGACCACTCATAATATTGGATACCTCTATCATATCTCTTCTCAATCTTCTCCTCCAAGGAAAACAGTCCTGACCTCTCCAATCTATCCATGTAACTGAAATTCCTCATCCCTGTAACCATTCTTGTGAATCTTTTCTCTACTCTCATTAATGCCTTCACATTTTTCCTAAAATGTGGTGTCCAGAACTGGACACAACACTTAAGCTGAGGCCAAACCAGTGTTCTATGCAAGTTTAATGTAGTCTCCTTGCTTTTATGCTCTATGCCCCTATTAATAAAGCCTCAGATACTGTATGCTTTATTCACCACACTCTCAGCCTGTCCTAACATCTTTAATGATTTATGCAATTATACACCCAGGTCCATCTGCTCTTGCACCCCCTTTATAATTATATCCTTTATTTTATATTGTCTACCTGTGTTCTTTCTACCAAAATGAATCACTTCACATTTCTCCACATTAAACTTCATCTGCTACTTGTTCACCCATTCCACCAATCTGCCTATGTCTTTTTAAAGTTCTACACTATCCTCTTAATGTTCACAATGCTTCCAAGTCAAGTTTGGAACCTTCAGTTCTGGATAGTTCAACTATGTGCTTCATTTACCAAAAAAGCAAATTAAGTTAATTTTTATGAAGTGCCAAAGAATTGCTGAAAATTAACTGCTGTGAACTGCTACTTTAATGAAGACATTTATGACATCAGATCATTAGGTCGTCAATATGATTTATTAAAAGTATCAAAGATTCATTATCCTCAGTTATATATAATTCTGGCACAGTTGACAGTGGTCTTTAAGGGATTGAGATGATGAATATGAAGAAGCCACTCTTTATCCTTGCACTTTGTCTGGTCATCAGAACCCCCTCATTTGGATTCTGTCTTATCATTTACTGACTCTTTTCCAGTTATTCTTTACTTGAGGTGATGCATGTTGGGGAATTTGATTTCATTTACATCTCACATTATCATCATCATCATGTGTGCTCTGCCCGAAGGCAGGTCCTTGGCTTATAGTTGTCTTTGCATGTCTCTCTATCTTGTCCTAGACTTTTCATTTGCCAATAATCTCTTTCAATATTCAAGCCATCCAGCATTGATATCCTCTTTCTCCTTGAAATCTCCCCTACATAACGTCCCTTATAAGTCCATTTCATTTTAAGATGTGCCGGAAGCAGACTTTCTGTCTGCCCCTAATTAGGCTCAGCAAATTTCTTTGTTTGTTCGCCCTCCACAGCACTTCATCATTTGTTACTTTATAAAATTGTTGTGACATGAGACCCATGTAAGGGTTTAAAATATCATTAGCTGTTGCATGAGAAGGGAAATTATCTAATAAAGGGCACTGGCTATAATCTAGGACCTCCCCTCCTTTCTTTGAGTCAAGTTAAATATAGATTGCACCATGCGCTGAAATTTATTGCTTTATTTTTTTTTAGTGCCCCAGTCATTTGGCCTAGACCCTGTCCTGACTCATGCTGGGGTTTCATTTCACAGGTATTGCTAGCACTCTGGTAATTCATCAATAAAATGTGTTCATTGGTATTTAGACATGAAGTCGTTGCTAATCATCCTGTCTTGACTCTGAGCTCACACATGTGCCCTTCCTTGAATGTGTCACTGGATAGCAGTTAGGAGCAGAAAGCATAGCCAATTATGTCCCTTATTCCCTCCCAGCTCAGGGGGAGGGGCTGGAGGTGTGGTTGGGGTTAGGGTGTGGGTGGGGGTTAGGGGATGGGTAGGGGGTGGGGGGGCGCTTGGCAAGGTGTAATTCCGATTCTGAGACTAGTTTTTTGGGGATTAAATTATATGATCTTCATGGTTTGCAGAGCTCCACTGGGCAATACATTCACCAACAAAGTCATTGGAGGAGCTCATTCATTGGTTCTTCAATTTGCAATTTGATAAGATGTGCTTGACCAAGGATGGAATTATAAATGGTGGCCATGTAGATGAGCTCATTTCAGCAAGCATTTCTGATGGGACATGCAGTTCTCCATGTGGCTGGCATTTGTCCGTCACAAAAAGAATGTCTTTTCTCTTTGCTTTTTGAAAACTGTTTTCCCCAACTTCCCAACAAATCGTCTCTTTTGATTAAGGTAAGAATCTCTTCAAATGTTTATTCTTCATCCACTTACAGCATTAGCAGCATTAAACGTTCAGATATGAACCTAAAATGATCAGAAGGTAAATGACCCTATAATGTATGGATAATTTTAATCAGAATTTATCCCCCTTTATCACAGGTGCTGGAAAAGTTATGCTAGCTAGTAATTATTACCAACACCATTTTAGCTATTTGCCAGCTGACTATAATTCTTCTGATATGGAGATTATTAAGCCTGGTAATCCTTTAGATGCTTCATTTTACTGGGTCTATTTGTTGATTATGCAGGAGAGCAACCTCTCTGCACCCAGTCTTCCTCTTTTATATTCAGTATTGGGTGCAGCTATATGTATGTGTGCTGGACTATGATTTGTGGTACAGAGCCCAGAGTGCAAATGTGGGGATCGTTTCCCAGCAAAAACTATGGAAGTGAAAGCCTTAATCCAATAAAGGGAAAAGGAAAGGACTTGCATTTATATAGCGCCTTTCATAACTTCAGAATGCCCTACAGCAATTTACATTGAATGAACTAATTTTGAAGTAGAGTCATTGTTTTAATACAAATATTTGAGATTGACAGACAGGAAAAGACAAGCAAGCCCCACACTTCATGATAGCTGAAGCATCATGAATGGACTATTCCCCCTACAATCTCTTGAGTGAGATAAAAATCCAGAGGAAAGAACAAAGCCAATAAGAGAAAATATGTTCTGGATAATTTCTCTCCAACCCCCTCAGGTGATTGAAATCAGTCCAGGAGATCGCATAGACCAAGTTCTACTATAAATATATATATTCTGCAATCTCAGCCTCATTCAAGAACTGATCCACCTCTCCCTTGATGACATACAGAGAGTCAGGCACCCACCACATTAGCTGACAATATATTCCAGAGGCTCACTATTCTCTGGGAAAAGAGGAACTGCCTACAATCAGCCTATTTCTACACTTACATAGTCCCTGGTCCTCAGCAATCTGTTAAACTGGAATAATCTATCAATTACATGCTATCCAGTCCTTTAATTATTTTATAAACCTCTATTTTAGGAGCTTCTAAATCTATGCTGCTCTAAATTAAAGAGGGCAACACCCTTCAGTCTTCTAAGTAACTGAAGTTCTTTAAGCTAGGAATCATTCTTGGAGTTCTCCTTGACATGATAATAGCTGACTGTGGTTGTGGACTCCACTATTAGATACTATATGGTACTCTGTACTCTATACAGAATCACCTGACCTGGGGGTTGAAGGTCAGATAGCATATGTTGGAACCTGCCTTGATAAGAATTCAGACACTGAAGATATATGTTCATGTTATCGATAAAGTTGGCTCAGTTACAATGTGGATCATTATGTGTGCATCATTAAAAAAAGAAACAAGACATGGTGTCAGAAATAAACTAACTGTAACAATGGAGGTTCTGAACCATTGACAGAGCTCAGTTTGGAGGGCAATCTCACCGAAAACTGGAGGAGGTTCTAGCAGCGATTCAAACTGTACCCCACAGCGACGGGCATTGATAAAAAGGACCCTCAGGTACAGTCTTCCATCTTTCTTCACTTAGCATGAAAGAAGCCCATTTACGTTTGAAGGTGAGGAGAGATGAAATGACTTGAAAGAAATAATGGAAAAATTTGAAGCCTACTGCAGCCCCAAGAAATACATCACGTATGAAAGATATTGCTTTTTATGTGCATGTAAGGCAGTGACAACATTAGTCAGTTCGTAACAGAGCTGAGAAAATGAGCCAAATCGTGTGAATTTGGAGAGCTTGAAGAATCATTCATCTGAGATAGAATAATGTGCGGGATCGCACATCTTTTAGAGAACTGCTTTTGATAGAAGTTGATCTCAAGCTGGAGAGAGCAATAAATATTTGCAGAGCAGCAGAGACAATGAAATGCCAGATTAAACAGATGACAGAAGATGATAAACCACACACGTTCAAGCAGTTAGATACCGTTAAACTGAAACAGCCCCGGGAAAGAACAAATAGACAGCCTGAAGGTAAAAAGAACAAAACTACTATTAAAATATTTAAATTCAGCCGATGTGGAACAGAACACTTGCCAAGTAGTTGTCCAACCTACAGAAAGCAGTGTAAGAACTGTGATAAACTAAATCACTTTGCTAAGATATGTAAATCGAAGAAAGTGCACATGATTGCAGATGATGACACAGACACTGAAACTGAACTTTTTGTTAGTATAGTAACAACAAATTCCAAAGAAGACGAATGGAAAGTTGATTTAAAAATTACCAACATGATGGTGAATTTCAAGCTTGACACAGGTTCACAAGCAAATGTCATTCCCACAAGCCTGTATTGTAAGATAAGCAAAGAAAAACAGCTAACTAAAACAAAAGTGAATCTGTCTACCTATACAGGTGAAAAACTGCTGTAGAAGGCAAATGCGCACTTAAAATGAACTACAAAAAACAGTCTCGATTCCATTCATAGTGGTGAAAACTGATGCAAAACCCATTCTTGGAATCAAAACTTGTGAAAATCTGAAGCTAATCAAGAGAATTTAATGGCTGTCATCACTGATGACGTCCTGAGTATAAAGATGTGTTCTGGAGATTGGCTGCTTAAAAGGAGAACACACCATCAAGATTGATGAGACTGTGACACCCAAAATATACCTGCCCAGGAAAATAGCAGTAATGCTGAGAGATAAATTGAAAGCAGAGTCAGACAGAATAGAGAAACTTCACATCATCAAGAAAATTGAAGAACCCACAAAGTGGGTTAATCCAATTGTAATTGTAGAAAACTCAGATGGGAATCTGCAAGTCTGTCTGGATCCTAGAGACCTAAACCAGGCCGTACAAAGAGAGCGTTATCAGCTGCCCACCGTAGAAGAGATCACGTGTAAGCTAGCTGATGCTAAGTACTGTTCAGTCTTGGATGCGAGTTTAGGCTTCTGGCAGGTCAAGCTGGATGAATGCAGCTCCTATCTCTGTACCTTCAACACACTACATGGACAATACAGATTTTTACACTTACGTTTTGGTATGAATTCAGCAGTGGAGGTGTTCCATCGAACAGTGAAGCAGCTGTTTGAAGGTCTAGAGGGTGTGGAAACCTATATCGATAATATGTTGGTCTGGGGCGCCTCAGGAGAAGAACACGACAACAGACTGAGGCAGGTGCTGGCCAGAGTTAGAGAAAGGAGCCTCAAGTTGAAGAAGGAAAGAAACAAAATAGGTCTTCATGAAATCATGTACCTGGGGCATGTGCTAACAAGTGAGAGACTGAAGCTGGACCAGAGTAAAATTGAAGCAGTCATGAACCCAGATTTGGAGAGGTTTTTGGGAATGGTGACCTAACTTGGCAAATTCATTCCGAACATGTCAGACCTGACAGCACCTCCCAGAGAACTTCTACAAAATGATGTGGAATAGCACTGGGAATAAAATCACCAGGAAGCTTTGACTTTGGAAGAGAACACTGACCCAGGCACTAGTGTTAAAGTATTACGATGTCAGTCAGCTGGTCAAAATCTCAGTGGATGCTTCAAAGGCTGGCCTGGGAGCTGCCCTCTTGCAAAATTAGGCACCAGTGGCATACACTTCAAAGGCAATGACTGAAATACAGCAGCAGTATGCCCAAATAGAGAAAGAAATGCTAGCAATTGTGTTTGGCTTAGAACGCTTCCACCAGTTTGTTTATGGCAAAGACATATAGGTAGAATCTGATCAGAAGCATTTGGAAGCTATACTTGAAAAAACCCCTGAACTATGCACCACCAAGAATCCAAAGATTACTAACAAGTCTGCAGAATTACCAGGTCAGAGTTAAATATAAACTGGAAATATACATTGCGGACACTCTGTCACGTGCATACCTACCCATCACGGAGGAAGAGGATAAATAAACAGAAGCACAGGTTCACATGCTGACAAAGAATTTAGCTGTGGCTGTAACCAAACTAGATGAATCAGGGAAGTTACCAAGAATGATGCCACCCTGAGAAAAGTGCAGCAGATTGGGCCAGCCAGTTTGCTCACACATCGGAGCGGAGCCCCTCCTGCTGTACAAGAGTACTGGAACTTTCGCTGGGAACTTCATGTAGCAGAAGGAATATTTTTCTAGGGAGATTAGATTATACTTCCTTAAACGCTGAGGAAAGAAATGCTGCAGCACATACATGAAAGCCACCTTGGCATAGAAACATGTAGGAGAAGAGCTCGAGATGTAATGCGTTGGCCTGGAATGGGAGCACAATTTGGGCGAATAGTGAATGCATGCGCAGTGTGCCAAAAGTACAGTAAACCACAACAAAAAGAATCACACAGTGTTCCAAAGAGGCCCTGGCAGAAAATTGGAGTATACTTGTTCATATTTGACAGTAGAGAGTAGCAACGAGCAGTAGATTATTACTCAAAGTTTTTTGATAGTAACAGCATCACTGTAGTAAATTATTTAAATTAATTTTTTTTCTTGTCAGGGCATACCTGAAGTGCTCACCCCAGATAACAGTCCACAATTGTCAGGCACTGAGTTTCGCAAATTTACACAGGACTGGGAGTTTTGCTGTACTACGTCAAGTCCCAAATATCCACAATCCAAAGAAATGGTGGAACATACCATGCAGACCTTCAAACCCCTGTTGAAGAAGGCAAAGGTGGATAGAAGAGACCCCTATGTGCTGGATTTCAGGAATACTCCGTTGGAGGGCATTGGATTATCTCTAGCACAGCTCCTGATGGGGAGAAGACTATGAACTAAGCTTCCAACGGTGCTCCAACTGTTATTTCCACAGCCACTGTGTGCAGAATCTGCTCAAACTGATACAGCAGAAGCAGACACAGTACTTTGATTGAGGCACCCCAGTCCTATGCCTGACCTGAACATGGGGGAGAAGGTCAGGATTCAGCATGAAGGGACCTGGAATCCTACTGTTCTCACAGGAATCACAGGAGAACCAAGCTCTTACATAGAACAGACTCCAAATGGGCAACAGTACAGGAGGAACTGGAAATTCTTACAGAAAATAAATGAAATGCAACCCTGCTCTGAACCAGAAAGCGTAGCTGAAGAGCGAAAACCAGAATGGACCAATGAAGCAATAGATAACCAGACAAAGCCCGAGAGTCCTGAAAACTATCCAAGGGGTGATAGTGACACAGTGCTGGAGAAGGCCCCTTGTCCTTCAGAATCATCTCTGTCACCATTCAGAACATCCAGTGGAAGAGTTGTGAAAAAAAAGAGATACAGAGATGAGTAAAAGACAAAAAGGTCTGATCAAAAAAGGGAAATATCATGACAATAGCTGATTGTGGATGTGGACTCCAGTATTAGATATCATACAGTATTCTGTACTATAACTGGGGTCACCTGACCTAGGGGTTGAAGGTCAGATAGCACATTTTGGAGCCTGTCTTGCTAGAGTTCAGACATGGCAGATATATGTTCATGTTAGGAAAATATACTATCAATAAAGTTAGCTCAGCTACAATGTTGACAGCTGTGTGCATCATTAACAAGAGAAACGAGGCAAGACACTCCTCTGGACCTATTTCAAGGCCACTATATCACCCACTATGTGAGGACCAAAACTGAGCACAGTTTTCTAGATACAGTCTGACCAATAACACGTATATTGACAAAATACAGTCCTTTTATTTATGCAGAATGATTGATTTTATTAATACAACCCAATATCCTGCTGGCTTTAGCTAGTTTTTTTTTATTCTTTCATGGGGATTTGAGTGTCACTGGCAAGGCCAGGATTTGTTGCCCATCCCTAATTGTCCTTGAACTGAGTGGCTTGCTCGACAATTTCAGAGGATAGCGGAGAGTCAGCCACATTGTTGTGGATCTGGAGTTACATGTAGGCCAGACCAAGTAAGGATGACAGATTTCCTTCCTTAAAGAAATTAGTGAACCTAATGGGTTTTTGCAACAATTGATGATTGATTCAAGCTTGCCATTACTGAGACTAGCTTTCAATTCCAATTTCTTCATTAATTAAATTTTAATTCCACCACCATTAGCCTGAGCCTTTGAATTACTATGGATTACTGATCCAGCGACATTAGCACTACTCCACCGCCTCCCTCTATCAGAAAATATTCAACAGGCTGAGGCTCTTTTCTCTAGAAAAGGGAAGACATATGGATGACCTGAGCGAGGTCTTCAAGATTATGAATGGGTTTGACAACCTACATGTAGAAAAAAATGCTTCCACTTGTGGACTAGGGGATTAAAGTAAAAGATAGTCACAAGTAGGGAATTCCAGGGAAACCTCGTCACCCAGAAAGTGATTAAAATGTGGAACTTGCTAACACCAGTAGTAATTGAGCCAATAGTATTAATGCACTCAAGAGGAAGCTAAGTAAGCACATGCGGAAGAATGGAATAGAAGGATCTGCCGATAGGCTTAGATGAAGTGTGGGGGAGGAGGCTTGTATGGAGCATAAACGCTCGCATGGATCTTTTGGGCTGAATAGTCTGTTTCTGCATTGTAAATACATGTGGCAGAACTTGCCTCACAAGGCTTGGTCTCTTCAGCCATCTGCAAAGGTGCACCATATGAAGACACTCCATCTGAAATGGATTTGTTTGCTATGTGTCCAGTATCTTTCATAGATGGAAGGATACTGACAATGGCAAATTATTATATAATGTTACAGTTTCTCTACGTTGGTCAGGGACCTTCAGTGATCTGTGCACAATAACACCAGATCATTTTTTCCCTCAACCTCTTTTAGTAATGTTCCTTGCAAAAGATACATATATTCTGTGTTGGTCCTATCTATTTGTATGGCACTATATTTATTTAAGTTAAACTTTATTTACCATTGGTTGGGTTATTTTTCTAGCAAACCTTTTTTTTAACGTTTGATTGCACTCCACTACAATCTTAACCCTTGCACAGATTTTGGTGTCATCTGTGGACTTACTGACCATATTCCCAATATCACTGTCCAGGTCATTAAGAAAGACAGTGGGCCTAGGCAAGATCCCTGTGGAATGCCACTGGTAATTTGCCTCCAGGCACCCTTTAAACCACATCCATTAACTGTGAGATCTTGGCTACAGGATTGGAATCAATTTCATATCATATGATGTAACCTAGTATGAGGGACCTTACCAAAGGCTTTTCTGTAAGCTTAGGTAGACAATGAGTGCGATTTTCCAGCCCCGCTTACTGTTGGGATCATCCGGTTCTGCTGAAAGTCAATGGACTTTTGGCTGGGCTGCCGAATCTCCCATTGGCGGGTCCAACCACAATGGAACCGGAAAATCCCGGCCAATGCCTGCCAGGTTTCCCTTATCTAAGGTTCTAGTGATTGCCTTAAATGATGATCAGATATGTATTTTTCTGAAAGCCATTATGTGTATTTCTAACAGCTCCTTCCCTTCCCCACTAATAATAAAAGACATCTCTTAAGAGCTAGTTTCTAGTCTAAGGGCACTATCTCTCACTCTATTGAACAATTGAAGATATAACAAAGGGCTCACAAAGCAGCTGTCCTACGTGTAGGAAATGTGGCAGCCAATGCACACCCAGCAAGGTCCCTAAACAACAGTGTGATAATAACTGGAGAATCGTTTTGGAGATGATGTTGGTTAAGGGATGTAAATTGACAAGGATGCCATGGAGAATTCCCCTGCTTCACAAAAGTGCCATTGGATCTTTTACACCTGCCTGAGAGGGCAGAGCGGGTCTTGGTTTACTGTATCGAAAAGACAGATATAATAGCAGATCCATACACCCACAGTTTTCCTTTGATGCTGCTGAATCCCTGCAGGTCTGGCCATTTAATTTTAGTAGAACAGTTGGTGTTTTACGTTTGCAATGTTCTGCATGCCTGAAATGTGAAAGAACCAGGTTACTCAAGTGCCAGCTTCGCACTTAAATATATTTCCATAGTTTTCCACAATGTATGAAATAATTGTGGAACTGACTGACTCTTCTTAATTTACGTCATTAGCATAATAATTAATTTACTCAGTGTGAGAATTTTAGCCAAGTGCCTTTTTATCTCGTGTTTCCTTTTTGATGCTGGCAACAGCACAGCATGTCTTCCACTGCCGAGGCCTCTTCAATATTATTTCTACACACTTTATAGAGCTTCAGCAATTCAAATCCTGTTAGATAACCTTTTAAAATATTTGTACTGATTTCCATTACCTTCCCCTTATTAAGATTGCCTCCTCTCTGTGTGCATGCACACGCACTCTCATGACTGATCTATCAATATAAGCAAGTGCTAATTATTTTTGTGAATAAAACTTGAAACTTCAAAAGGGATACTACAAGATTAAAGAGCTTGTCATTGAGCTAGAATCTGGTGTATCTCCCGTGACTAATTATACAAAAGAAAACATTTAAACTGCCGCAAACAGTTGGCATTCCACTTGAAACTGTTCTGTGGATATTGCAATACCGTCCGCTGGTCACTGTTCTTGTGAGAATGATTTGAGCATAAATAAAAATAGAAAATGCTGGAAACATTTAGGTCGACAGCATCTGTGGAGAGAGAAATAGAGTTTGATCCCAAGCTATGCTGAGTTACTGGATCTCAGTTGTGATGCACCTTCCAGTCAAATACCCAGTATTTAGTGTCCAGGTTGAAACTTGAGCATAATGGGTGGAATCTAACCACCTTAGTTTTTGTATGAATGGCGGGGTGATTTCAGGGTTGGGACCCCAGACACGTGAGCAGCGGGCCTTGTGGTTAAACTTTCTGAAGGGTTCCAATTAGGAATCCCCCTTGGGGATCAAAGTCCAATTCGGGATAGTGGGCGGGGTGATGAGTTGGGATCGCTTTTGAGTGTGGGGGATTTCAAAGGCAACCGGCAGCCTTCACAGTGGCTGCAGTGCGATTTGAGCAGTGGGGGCTTGGAGCAGCTGCTCCTGAAGAAAATGGAAAAGGTCCAGGAAAGGCCTGTAAGCTGTGCTGAGTTGTGAAAGTCTTCTGCAGGAACTGCCAGCAATTTCCTTACCAAGACCGCTGTCATTAATAACACCCTAAGTGACCTGCTCCTGCCATTACAAGCCTCTGCCTGTGGTTGACCTCGTGCCTGCAGCTTTCCCCCTTTGATAGCACTGAGTGTATGTCAATTACAGGCCTCAATGATTTCCTGCTGCGCACTATCCTCCTTAAAGATGCCATTTTCTAGATGTTGCGTGTCACTCGTCCACTGTTGGCAAATAGCCATTGCAGGTGTAAAATTTCTCTCAATTGCCTCCTTAAATACGTTGTTGCTGTGCAGGTTGCTGACAAGACTATGAATCTACTCCCGACCTGTTTTCTCCTGATTTTTGAACTCATACCGCACCCCTCCGCCCCCCCACCCTCCCCCTACATCCCCAATCTCCAAACCCAGCTCCAATGGCTTGGGCAAATACACCCCCCCAATGTCTCTAAATGACAGGTGAATTGAAAAAAGTAACAGCAACACTAATCTTGCCCTGTCATAACAAAGAGTAAATATTGCATCCTATTTCACCAGTGCCCTGGTGTAAATGTGGGATAAGACTCTTGCATAAAAATGGTTAAAGGTATATTCTGGACTTCAAAGAAACAATTGTTTGGTCCTGATCCTGGCATTGGGAGAAAATGAGAGTTGGAAACACATAGAGGTCAGTGTTGGGACCTAGAAGGCCATTTTTGAGGAGGTGGCCAATAACGTGGCTGCCTTTGGGAGCTCCATCCAATTAATGGAGGGTGATCTCCTAAGAATGGAGGGCCAATAGAAGCCAATCCCACCAGATGGGGTGCCCTCTGAAGAGGTTTAACAGATTTCTAAAATCAAAGAGGCCACAACTGCCAGGCTGTCACTGTGGAGGGGCAATCTGCTAATGGACTGCCAGCGGCGGCAGCTGTGGCCCTATGGCATGGCAGTTGTGGGGTTTTGTCAGTAAGTGGGGTATTTTCTAGCTGGATAGAATGGTAGCCCTCTCACCCCAGTCCAGCATGCCCCTCCACCCCGCCCCTGAGGTTTTCAGCCTCAGCAGGGGCCTACATGGAAAATTCCAGTTGACATGTGCAAGAGTGGCCTTACTAGACCCTTTAATTGGTCTAATGGGTGAACCTCTACATGCAGGTGGGAAGCTTTCACGCCGCCACCCCCCCCCCCCCCCCCCCCCCCAACCTCTTACCCCCTGACCCTGCCTCCATGAAAATTGCCCAGAGGTGGGAACATGGCAGGAGACCAACACACCAGGCAGTAGCGAGAAATTGTGGGCCCACCCGCCTCTGCAGTTGAATGAAAATTTGGCCCAATATGTTATTGGATAACAGATAATAACTTACCAATATATTTATCTTTTTCTGTTTTAGAGAATAAGTTTATGACGTTGATTGAAGGCAGCACCATTTTTTACTCACTTTCATCACATCCTCCCCTGATGGAAGCTAGTCACCTCATCCCAGAAAACATGTTGGTCTCGGGGACAGAAACAATTCCTGGGGTGGTTGCACCTTCTAAGCAGACAAGTAAGTAATAGATAAAAACAAAAAACTGTGGATGCTGGAAATCCAAAACAAAAACAGAATTACCTGGAAAAACTCAGCAGGTCTGGCAGCATCGGTGGAGAAGAAAAGAGTTGACTAGGCACTTTACAGCCTCCGGACTGAATATTGATATCAACAACTTTAGATCTTGAACTCCCTCCTCCGTTCCCCACCCCCTTCTTGTCTCTTCCCCCTTCCTTTTGTTTTTTCCAATAATTTATATAGATTTTTCTTTTCCCACCTATTTTCATTATTTTTAAATCTTTTATGCCCTGCTAGCCTTTCCACCCCACCCCCACTAGAGCTGTACCTTGAGTGCCCTACCATCCATTCTTAATTAGCACATTTGTTTAGATAATATCACCACCTTCAATGCCTCTGTGTTCTTTTGTCTGTGACATCTTTTGATTATCTGCTCCTAACACTGCTTGCTTGTCCTTACAACCACCCCCCCGCCACTTCTCTCTCTTCTCCCCCCCACACCTTAAACCAGCTTATATTTCACCCCTCTCCTTAGATTTACTCAGTTCTGTTGAAGGGTCATGAGGACTCGAAACGTCAACTCTTTTCTTCTCCACCGATGCTGCCAGACCTGCTGAGTTTTTCCAAGTAAGTAATAGAAACCATTGTACTCACTGGCTGCAGACAATGACTGAAATCTGAAATAGGTTATGCAACTATTTTAGGTTTTATTTCAATTAAATTCATTCACGTGTACTCTGCCCAAAGGCTTGTCCTTGGCTCATTGTCTACTGATGTTTCATCCTGAACCGTTTACTTAGCAGTTTTTTCACTGGTGTTTTGCCATTGTCTTCCACTCTAAGGTAGGGTGAAGAGACAGGTCCCAAGTCTACCTCACCCAAACAGGAATTGAACCCTTGCTGTTTATGTTATTCTGAACCATGCACTAGCTATAATCATCTAGCCAACTGAGCTAACCCACCCCTCAAACTGAATGTCTCAACTTAATTACTGTAGGCAAGGTTCTTTCACGCTTGCCTTGCCTGCTTTCTCACCCTGATCTCTCTACAATAAAACCAAACAATCTTGTTTCTTTCCTAGTCAATTTAGACAGACTATGTTGAATAATTTTGAAGAGCTGTAATTTTCTCAGCTTGTCATCCTGGTAGCACTCGTCTCTGTGTCAATAGGTTGGTTTTCGAACCTCACTCTAGGACATGAGTACATATTCCAGGCTGACATTTCAGTGGATTATTGAGAGAATGACTCATTCATAAAAGTGCTGTCTTGCAGAGGAAAACTTAAACTGAGGCCTGTCTGTGCATTCAGGTAGATGTGCAATATCCCATGGCATTTTTTGAAGAAGAGTAAAGAATTCTCCCATTCTCCTGGCAACATTCTTCCTGCAACTGACAACATTCTTCCTGCAACCAGCACCACCAAAAGCAGATAACTGATCATTTATCGTGTTACTGATATTGGAATCTTGTCTGCAAACTGGTTGCCATGCTCCTCAGAAGCACTCCACTGACTGTGAAGTGCTTTGGGGTGTTTTGAGGATGTGAAGGTGCTATATAAATGCAAGTTTTTTCTTTCTTTCTTAATGATTCAATAGAAATGAGATTCCTTTGAAATATGAAGAATATAAAAACTTAAGAAATACGAAGAATTGTAGGACACATGAGCTTGCTGAACTTGCAGGCCCTAACTTTTGCTCCATCACTAATTGACAAGATGGTAGTTGTCCAAACTAATCAGTCATCCAAGTTTCTATAATTTTGTCGTTCTAAGGATATAAGATCCGAGCTGGAAAAAAGGAGAAAGCTTCTTTTTTTCTCCATCCTCTTTGCACTGTTAGGATGTAGCCTGGCTCAGTAGATTCTGGGGTAACTGAGCTGAGCATGCAGATAAAATGTTGCAGAAAGCTGGTGGTCCTCCTACTGCTTTGTGGCACAAAGCCTCGGAAGCCCCTCTTTTGGCTGTGTACTCTTTCAGCACTTGCACCCTGTGAGTGCTCCTTCTACTGCCTAATCCACTGTCCTTGCTCCTTGTTCAGTGGCCTTGATGCTGCTGTATGTGCCCTTTCGTAGCACTGCCCTCCGCCCCTGGCTCTGTTGTTCACCGTACCTGACATTCTGTAATGAAAAGATGCGAGTCATATAAAGCAGAATGATAGGACCAGGCTTATTGGAGAGAGAGAAACAGAAGGGAAGGTAAAAAAATGTACAAGGAAAGAAGAAAGAAAATCAAGGAGAGGGAGATAGAAAAGCAGAAGGGGCGGGGTAGGGGAGAGAGAAGGAGACAAGGAAGTAAGGATAGGAGCAAAAATGTACAGAGAGGGAAGGACAGAGAGAGAACAAAGAGGAAGATGAGGATAGCGAAAAAGAAGAATGGGGACAACTTAGAACTAGCCATAGTTTATTCCTATCTGCTTCTGGCTATGCTAAGAATTTTGTTCCACAAAATGAGTGGGATGTTTGCAGTGATAAACTCAGATTCACTCTCAATATTCTAAGCTGTCTCCTGGTGTGCAGAGAACTGTGAGAGGCACAGAATATTCACATTCATCATGGTTATTCAAGCTTATCTCCAAATTATAGTGTCAAAAAGCAATTCTTAGGCCTTGACCGTTCTTACTTATATTCTCTGCAAGTGATCAAATAGAAAAATTATCACAGTCACTGCTCAGTCATGAGGGACTCAGACCTGCCAGACAAGCTTTGTGTTAAGTGGCCTTGTTTTTTGACCTGAAAATATCTATTGCTTCATTTGTATTGAGAATCAGTGCCTTAAGTTCGTGCTGAGTACTTGGGTCTGTGTGGGAGGCTTAAGCAGAACTTGTTCACTAAACCAGCTTAGTTTGTGAATTTGCTTATGCAGTGCATATTAGGTGCTGCTTTGTGTTTGGAATATGTTTTCCTAAACCCTTTGTGCATTTTATTTAAGAAGGTTGAATTAAAGCAACAAGAGTGGAGGATTGGCAATAAGGCAAGATGTGAGGTGAAGGGGATGCAATGGCTGACCGCTGGAAACAGGGCTCAGTTACAAGTGCACCAGCATTTTTTTTGCCAATTTAATGACAGGTTGTTGAATAAATTTGATGTTTGCTACTGGCAAAGCTTTATTTTTCTAATTTTCATTTAGTTTTAATTTTTTTGTTGCCTCTTTTGTCTCCTTACTCCTCACTGCTGCTGGAGAGTGATGAGTATGCAAACAAGACTCAGTGGAGCTGGGTTACTAACCACCCATCAGCACCTGGCTTAAGTAGTCATTCTTCACGTCTGAGCCTAGATGTTGGAGGATATCACAACTGAAACCAAACTTGTTCTCTTCAAAGTTTTCCAGTAGGAGCCATTAAATAGCAATCAGAAATGAGGTCCCAGATTGTTTTATTTTTACCCTCTGCCTAATGCCAATGCTAATTGTTGCACTTCACCTCTGTCCTCGTTTAAGTCAGCCAACTAAGCAGAAATGAGGAATTGAACATAGTGATATACTGACTTTACAAAATCAGACGGAAAAGCTGCTGCTTTTTTCTTCAACTGAGCTCATCAATCTTAACTATAAATCTTCTATCCGAATGAACTGCAATATATATCAACCAATTATACCCAATGTCTGAGTAAACTCATCAACAAATGGTCTAACTTTGTAAGAAATACCATCCTTCAATGATCTCGCTCTCAAATCAGAAGCTGAAACAAAGTTGTTCTCCTTTATACATATGTGCTGCCTTTGAGGGCAATGCTGTAGTGCACACACGATGGCATTAGTAACTCTGATGGCATGGAGATCACTTTCAAGAGTTTGATCAAGGATCTTTTAGCCTTTGTGCTTTCCAGCCTGAGATTTTCAAATCATTTATCTTTTCTCCCGCTGCTCCTCACTGTCACTGGGGAGTGACAAGTATGCAAACATGACTCCATGGTACTGGGTCATTAACCAGTACCTGGCCTTAGTGGTCATTCTTCACATCTGAGCCTAAATGTTGGAGGATATCATAATTGAACCCAAACGGGCTATTAATCATGGGCTGGATGAAATTAGCAGTGGAAAATCCTGTTTGGAAGGCAAAGCAACATTTGCACTCAGCATCGGCAGATTGCCACTCGTAGTCTGAGCTCCTGGCCACTTGTCTAGAATGACAGGGACACATCAGGGAAAGTTCATGGCTGCGAAAATGAATGTAAGCTTGCGCATTGCTTTATAGTTGTAATTACTACGGCATATGCAACCTTGTACATGTGTAGTTGCCTCAGTGTTGCTGTTCATCCTGGAATTTCATCCTGCAACCTTAACACAACCACAGTACATTCAGAATATAAATATTTCATTTAAAACTTGTTGCAGCATAAAGCCCCACAACAAGCAAATGATGAAATACACTGCTTTGTTGAACAAGGACAGGATACAACAGGCATTTCTTCTTTAAGTTGTAATGAAATGGGGATGAACTATTCAAGGGTAAGCTAGAAGAGAGAACTCTACAAAATACCCTGCTTGGGTGTACTCTGGTTGCCACTGCAGCTGGTTCCTTGGCTTGCTGTCACTCCCATTTCCTGTGAGTATAACGTCTGCTCTGAGCATACGCTGCTGTCTGCATACTGACTGAAGATTCTTCTGTTGCTGCACTCCAATCAGCAGAGTCCTGTGATCACCCTGGAAGATGTAGCAAAAAATGAATTATGTAACAATTAAAGTTAAAGTGCACTAGGGAAGCCATTATGCACTGTCTTCATCGCCCTTATCTCACTATCATCCAAGGCCAGATCAGTTTTCTCAGTGTCAGAATGTAGAACATGCTATTTTTTTAAATGGAAAACTGGAAACCAGTGACATCAGCCCAAGTTTAATATACAAATTACATCTCATATGTGTCAGTGAAACATTGGAGACAACCAGATTCATAGTTGCACACCTTAACGATACAGTGACATGACTTTTTTAAGGAAAAGATCTTTCAGACACTTTTGTTATAATAATGTCACATACAAGTGACACTGTTGTGTTTTAATGAGATTTATACTACATAAAGCAACATGATCACAGGATATAATGACCCAGAAACTCTGTGGAGTGACAAACACCTCAGATTGCCATTCCGCTCCTTTTCACTCACCCAGGTCGGGAGCTGCACATTTCTCGCCTAATCCTCTGACCCAGGCCTAGTGAGAAATGAGCAGTGCAGCAGCTCCAGAGTCCTTCCAGTGCAGGGCAGCATCGTTGTGGGAAGTGAGGCCATGCTCCCTTTTTATGGCACTGGGTGTGGGAGTTGGGAGGAGAGTGGGGGTGGTGGGATTAGTCGGTGTCAGGTGGTCAGGGACGTAGCGGAGTAATGTTTGGGTGTGGGGACAAGGGAGTGGGGGATAGTCCAGTTGGGTGGGGGTGTAGTCAGGAGTATTGGGGGTGGGGAGGTCAGGAGGGATGGGTGGTGTCTGTGGGGTGAGAGGAGTCGGGAGGGTGGTCAGGGGATGTTCCAGCAGTAGCCAGGGGCAGGTCAGGAGGGTGGTTGGGGGTGTCAGTGGGTGGAGGGGTAGTTGACTGTACTTGGGGGCTGGGGGAGTTTGGGGTGGGTTGGGAGGGTTGTTGGGGGTGTTGATCAGGGGTTCAGGAGGGTATTCGGGTGGAGTGGGGTGCAGTCGGATATTGGGGAGGGTCGAGGGTGTGGAGGGTGTTGAGGGGTGGGCGTTCAGTACTATAGTTACCCAAGGGTTAGAAGTGATTTTAACCCTTCTAACTTTTGCTGGGCAAATATTCTGCTAAGGAAGTTTGATCCATCTGAAGTCTCCATTTTAAATCAGAGTATCGGATGGTTCCAGGTGCAGGGTAATTGCCCATCGGAAGTTTAAATTTCCCGATTTCCTGGACAATTTCCATGGAATCCTTGCATGGGGGGGTCCCCCAGTGCATCCTCTGGGGATCATCTGGGGTACCAAACCCCTCCTCCCTCCTCCTACCTCACCATTGGGGAACTGAATCTCTGGGCCAACACTTTGGATGAGGGAAGGCTATTTACCCATTTCTCTAAAATCCCTCCTATTGCAAATACCAATAGTCCTTAAATGGTTTTTGCTTGCACTATTTTAGCCAGGAGTCCATTACATATATGTACGAGCACTTTTTGTGTGAAGAACTCCCTGACAGCAATCTGACTTTGAACATGTGCCCCTTTGCCCTGCTCTCCCAATTTATTTTAAAATAATATTCCTGATTTACATTTTTCATTTCCTTAATTAGTTTACATGTTTCTGCAGGATCGCCTCTCAGGTGATTCCTTTCCAGGCTGAAAAGCCCAAGATTATCTGGCCTTGTAATTATATCACTGCTGCTAGGAACCAACATCATGACTCTTTTCTACATTGTCACCAATGCCTCAATATCTCCCTTTGCTACCAGAACTGGACACGGTATTCAAAGTGTGCTCTGCATTGCTTGGACAGGTTGAATCTTATGTCTACTAAGACTTCTAGGTATCTTGCAGTTCCATCCTTAGATATTTTAGCAACATTCATGGAGCATGTGGGTCCCTTATTTTTGTTTCCTATGTGCAGTCCTTTACACTTGCATTAATTTCATCTCTTGTTATTCTGACCACATAGATATTTTGTCTAGCTAATTTTGTCATTTCCGAGCTGCCTCTCCTGATTCTATTGTCTCTCTTCTCGCTTGGCGTCATCTACAAATTTCATCAATTTGCAGAGTTTCTGAGTCCAAGCCACTTGTAAATTAGAGGCAGCCATAGTCCCAGTACAGTCCAGTGTCCAGGGACATCTTACTCCTCAAACAACAACTTGCAATTATATAGTGCCTCTAATGTTGTAAAATGTCACAAGGTACTTCAAAGGAATGCTTATCAGACATGTCGTAAGTTTGTATGATTAACTATTTTCATTTTTGTCCCTTGTGAATCACTAATATTTGTTGACATATAGTTACATTGGTGCCTACAGCCCTCCCTTACTTCACAAACACTTCATTAGTGCGTGTAGATAACGAGTGTTGTCAGGCTCTTTGACATCATAACCAAGGCCAGTCAAGTCCTCTGCTGATGTCTGCATAGGAGCATTCTCCAAAAGGAGTTACTGTATAATGGCGAGTACTACAATGTGTGATATACTTACTGGGTTTATATATTAAAAATTGCCTTCTACCATAACATTTTATTTAGTATTACTTTTGTTTTCTTCTTATTATTCATGCTGGTTTTAATAGTTTTCTTCTGAAACATTTTTAGAATGAACTTGGATAAACTTATGATGCTTTACAGCATGAAGTGTTTGCATATGCATCAGCAATTGCAACAGTTTTCACTGCACATTGACTTGGCACAGAAAAAATGTCAGAAAAAGACACTGGTTGGGTGGGGTGGTGGTTACATGTATAATTATGGCACTAAACATATGTAAAGGTAGGTAAACTGTCAGCATGTTTACTGCTGACAGATGTTAGTTTTAACTGTCACTTCAAGAGATTAGTGTATCTATGTTATAAATCCTCATGGCACTCTGGGAGTGACTTCTGTTGATTTCATGGATAAAAATGTTTGAATTAAGAGCTGCATGCTTATTTTTCATTAGTTAAGAATGTTTGCCTTCAGTTCTTAGTTATGTTGACTAAAGTAGCAAAAAGATAAAGATGAAAATTGAATAATATTTAAAATATCAGGGTGGAAGATTATAAGCTTTGAAGAAGCAGTTAGATGGCCTAACCGATTGCTCTGTTGAGCGTCACTGGAAGTTAGGAGGAGGGGAAATCCATTCACTTCCATCCTAGGCTCCCATTGGAAAAGGAATCAGAGCAAGTTGTCTTTCCTTTAGTCAGTGCAGAAATTTAAATAGGTGTGGAGCAGGGACAAGACAAATTTCACCTTTTTCCCTTTAATGTCCTTCTGATGTTTTGCCTTTGTATCCTAAAAAGGTAAAGCTTCAAATGCACCAGTGACGAGAGTATTGGTGGGCTATTTGACTGGAGGCCATCGTAGCATTTACACATCTACAGTTTTCTACAGGGTCACTGGAGAGTGATCGGGTAGAATCCCTGGATTGTTTTGGTTTCGAAGGTCTCTCTCCTTAGGCTGGAAGTGCTGAGCCCAAATGTAGTGCCCTTGCTATCACCATAGCTGAGATCAGATAAAAACATTGAACGTGGATTAAGTATTGGACAATCTCGGTACATATAATTTGAGAAATCTTCGATGTACTGAAATAATCTGTGAGCCATTGGGAAGATGCTACCCTATTTTGTTTTTCATTTATGAATATTAAATGTGGTACAGAGCAGGTTTTGAATTGAGCCTCTTGTTCTGAGCTCTACAGCACTGGGAATTGAATGTTGTGGTTTATGCTAAGCATTAGGAGTACTGTATTAACTAGGAAGAGCAAGTGGTAGAACCAAGCAGCCCTGACTCAATATATGTGGTGCAATGTTGTGTGTTCAAATGCAGCAGCCAAGTTGTTATCCCTGCTTCATTCAAAGCACTTAATGGTGAGTGACAGTATTTGCTGACTCATGTTAATCCTTGTTGCAAACTGTCAATCTCTGAGCGCTATCCATCAAAATAGAGTAAGATTTTTGCCGTTCATCATTTCTGCTGAATATTATGGACCAGAATTGTTCTGAACCTTGAGAATGTTTCGAAACACTATACATAAAATCAGGCAGTGGGCAGGAGAGAAAAGGGATGTTGGAAGAACAGGTTCAGGGAGGGGAAAGAAAGATTGTGTCAAAGTTGTGGTTTGAAGGTGGCTTTTGATAGCAAAGAGGGTGATACTGAGAAGAATTTGGAAAAAAGCCTCAGAAGAAAGGGAACAATGGATAAAGAAATGGTTGTCATTGGTCGGTGGAGGCAGTGGATAATGAATAACATTTTATATGAGGCATATAGCTTGTTTGTGGATATTTACATATCTGCAGATGGGATGCAAATTAAGGTGGACAGATAATTGTTCAGGATGCTTCAATGAACTTTTCTTAACTTCGACTTCATTTCCTTGCACAGTAAGGTTTATATTGGTTAAAGGACTAAAAATGTCACGTAACTTGAGACAACTTTGAGTCTTTATCATTTAGTCACATTTGAATGCCTGTCTCATTTTAGACAGTGGTGCTGTCTGTAGCTAGAAGATTAGGGTCTGGTGAGGCCATGGAGGGATTTGAGCATGATGACAAAGGTCCTATTGTCAAATTGTTTGGATACAGCAAGTGGATCTTTGAGTATAGTGTTTGTTGCAATAGAGAACATGGGCTACAGCATTCTGGACTTGTAGAATATAAAAAATGGAGTCACTGAGTCCAGCAAAGAGGGCATTTAAGAAGCTGAGATGATGAAGGCATGGACTACGGTCTTGGGAGCAATGAGGACAGGTATGGATGGAGGTAGGCAATATTGTGAAGATGGAGGAAGAGAACCTGGGTTCAAAAGCTGAGCTTGGGGTCAAGTAGGACAGTGGTGCTAAAAACTTTCAGACTGAGCTTGAAGTGATGGCCTAAGGGCTTAATGAAGCCTGGGTCAGTGGCACCCAAATTCAGATTTGCTGCAGTTGTGATTCACCTGAAGGCTAATAGCAGGCATGCAGTTGGATAGGATGGGGAACAGCAGCTGAATCAGAGACAGAGAAAGCTGTTGACCAAATGTTTCTCGTTATCTTATGAGTCAACTTAACAAAAATCAGAAAGTGCTGTTGGACATTAGAAGGTCAGTTAGTGGGGTCATTTAATTTTTCTTAATGCTGGATAATTAACAAAAAATATACAGACATTTTAGGTTGCCCTATCATTGTTTGTTCAGATATTGTCGATGTTCTTACTCAGTGTGAAGGATATCAGTTACTGGATGGATGTCACACAGATTGATGGTACATAATATTATACAGGTACCAGACCCCGTATTCGGGAAGTTTGGGATGGATTTGGAGGCTTTACGGATTTTGGGTCCTAGGCCTACCATGTACTTACGATACATAAAATATTGTATGAAAAATACAGACTATAGGGGTTTTATTCAAATTGCTTCCCAGGGTGCCAGTTTTGAATGTAGCTGGTTTTCGTGTCCTACTGGATTTTGGGAAGCCAGATAAGGGGTCCGGTACATATATATAGATATATATACATATATATATATTCAAAATAAGAAATTAGAAGTATAGGTTAGCATTTCTGGAATGGTGATGCAAAATGCATTCAGCACAAATTGGTTGCTTTCATTAACTGAGAGCATTCAAATTACAGAAATAAAAATGTGAGTCCACTAAGTGATTACATTGAATGGCTTTCACATTATGTACTTCAGTGCTGTAATCTCGCTGCAACCCTGAAGGATTAATGGCTAAATGGGCAAGGGAGGCATGCCCTTAGTTTGATTGTAACAAAACAATTTGTATTTTGATTGAAGGCAATGTTTTGAAGAAACCTAATTTAATGAAGACTATAACATGCTACTTGGACAAGATGTCCCTTCAGCTGTACCCAACGCTGGAGAAGTTCGAAGAAGAGCTGGTGGAATTGCTTAATGCAGACAGATTGCTTAAGGTATGGCAGAGCCATGATTAAGCTTTGAGCTTCTGAAAATTGTTTGCTTTGTACTACCTTATTATCATTTTGATCTTACACTTTCCCTCTTTATTTCTGCTCCCAAAGACACAATTTGCTACAGTGAGTGGGGCAAATGTTACCTTTTCAGTTTTCACCCTGTATGTTATTCTGTTAGTTTGAAGCACCAGCCCACAATCGTGGAGTGAGCTCCCACTTCCCTGAATGCAACTGCATTAGCTGCATGTTTCTTCATGTGTTATATTTTGTTGCAATGTGTGCTTTAAGATATCTTTTGTTAAGTAATGTTGATAATTGGGTTGGAGGTTTATTAAACATATCTTTAAATGGGATCTGAATTAACATGGACAGATAATTATTCAGGATGCTTCAATTAACTTCTCTCAACTTCAACTTCATTCTCTTGCATAGTGAGGTTTTTAAATTAGTCAAGTCCATAACTTGAGGCGACTTTGAGTTTTCATCATTTAGCCACATTTCACTGCCCATCTCATTTATCACACAGCAGCTCTGTCTATCTCTCCCTCTGAGTAGAAACCAGCTGTCTCCTTGAGTGTGCACTTCTGAACTCCAGGAACAACAAATAGTATTACAAAGGTTTAGTAACTACTTCGAGTCACTTTTCTTAGGGTTACATTGGCACTTACATTTGAAACACAGATTTAAGAATGAAGATTCGGCTGCCTTTTAAAAATAGGATGCAGCCAACTTCCCTTTGGGCCTTTATTCTGGATCAGCCAATGAATTATTCTATTGTTATGTCTGTGTTCTGGTGAAAGGTCATTGACCTGAAACATTAACTCTGTTTCTGTCTCAACCGATGCTGTCAGATCTGCTGAGTATTCCCAATACTTTGTCTTTATTTCAGATTTCCAGGATCTGCAATATTTTGCTTTTGTATTTCTGTTTAATTCTCTTCCAGAAGCGCTCACTTTGAAGAAGCTCTTCTCTTTTCTCCCTCTGTTTTTCTCTTCCACCTTGTTCACCTTTATTGCTTTTGATTCCCTCTTTGTGTTTGATCGGGTACTACCAAAACTTGCTTTCACAGCCACATCTTCTTCCTTATCAATTATCTGTGGCTTCGACTTATTCCACTTGGATTTCAACTGAAATTCCACCCTTCATGTTTTGGACCCCCACCACCCTTCCACCACCCCTCCACAGTTACAATTATCTCCTAGACATTCAGCATTCTTCAAAAGCTCTGTTCTTACTGCATCCTGAGATCCACTCTCAATGCCATGCACTGGCACATATGCCCCCCTTGACCTGCCTCTTAAGCAGTACCGACTCATGCTATCTCAAATCTGTCTTGGTATGCAGTTTCATTTCATCCTTTATCTCATCCGGTGCTTTTTCGTGAAATGTTTTTTCTTCCTTTCAGGTGTGAAGGATTTGTGTTCTGATGATGGGCTGTTGACCTGAAACGTTAACTCTGTTTTTCTCTCCAGACCTGCTGGTTATTTCCAGCATTTGCTGTTTTATGTATAATTACCATAAGGACCATTGAGAAGCTAAGTGCCAGAAGTGAAGAAGAAAACAAAAAAAGTGGTTAAGAAGTTGATGAAATGCACTTATCATAATATAATTGTTACCCATCTGTAGACACCCATGTGCAGAGTCTCATGAAACAGAACATGGAACCTGCTAATGTAAGAGAGTGGCGGACCCAAAATATCCCCCTCTAATTTCTCGATTAATTTAAATAGATTTTAAATTCTGTGCATAGAAATATGTTTTTAAGCAGTAGATTTTCACCTTGCAACCTGCAAAAGAAACTGGCTTAGGATAGGACACTGAAAACAGAATTTTTTTCAAGAAACAGCGGAGATATTGATCGACTGGGCAGAGAGTAAAGGTTCACTGCAATCATTGATCACTCTTTGGGACAACTTGAAGACAACGATTTGTAGGCAGATAATGTGGCTGAAGTGTAAGAAAAGGACAGAAATAAAAATCAGTTAGATCTGGAGGTGGGGATTGGAAAATAGGTATTTCTGTTCCTAAGCAATCTTTGGTGAACTACCAGGGCATATTATAAACTATAAATTACCAAACAAACCAAGTTGAAACTGATTTTTGACCTAATGATGACTCAGGTAAATTCCTTACTTTGCAGTTAGGGTGGCAAATCAATGCAAGTATTTGAGGCCAGTTAGTATGGTATGCTTACATACGAACATACGAATTCGGAGCAGAAGCAGGACACTCAGCCCCTCAAACCTGCTCCACCATTCAATAAGTTGATGGCTGATATGATTGTAACCTCAACCCTACATTCCTGCCTAACCCCAATAACCTTTCACCCCTTTGTTAATCAAGAATCTATCTAGCTCTGCCTTAAAAATATTTAAAGACTCTGCTTCCACCACCTTTTGAGGAAGAGCTCCAAAGATTCACTGCCCTCTGAGGGAAAAAAATTCTCCTAATTTCTGTCTTAAATGAGCGACCCTTTGTTCTAGATTCTGATGAATACCTGAATTGTTCATGAGATGCATACATGCAATGTTGTACCTTTCAAATTATGACACCCTCTGCAAAGATGCATTAGTAGCTATTATCATACCACAGACAGACACAAACAAGTTTCTGCTCCTAAGTTTGCACTTTGGTGAAGCATTTGCTTAATGCTTCTGAAGACTTAACAAAGCGTTTTATTTATTAATAATATATGCATCATAGGATGAATTATTCATTCCAGGGCAAGTGGGATGGAGGGAATATGTTGTTGATGAAATGGAAAGCTCATAACAAGTCATGATTTGCCATGATCATGTGCTGAATGTAGTGACTTGGCTTGAGAGTAAATCCTATACAGCTCATTGAAGATTAATAAGTGGACTTCAGAAGTTGTTGTAGTACAAAGAATATTTGGATAATTGGCTAGAGAAGCTCATTTGTATTAACTACCTAGGTAACAAATTCTTAACCATTACATCATGGTTGTTTTAAAAATACACTCTGCTCCCTCTTGTAACATGAGAAACACCATAAAGGAAGACAATGAAAATGTACAAGCATAATATTTAGTTATGCTTAGAGAGAGAACAGTAGATACTTCAGAGTAATTCGTAAGCTGAGATCTCATTTAGGATTTAGTTAAAATTGTAAATCACAAGAGTAACAGCTATATCAACCTAGAGATAATGTTTTTGCCCAGTACTCATTTCTGATGCCTGTTATTTTTGTATATTTTCTTTTTGAATGAGTGGAACTGCAGTCTAGGGACCATCCTGTTGCTCAAGGGGAGCATTCGTTTTCGGAAGAAGTTCAAATATAAGTGCTCAGCTCTGAAGCACCTTCTCCTTCGACGGTCTTTTGACCCATAGCTCTTCCCAGCCATGTTGCCCAGTCCCAAACCGTCTCTTACCTCCATGGTTTTGATCAGGAACCTCCAACCAGATAAGGGATCCCTATATGTTACTCTGGTCCCATATGACACACACAATTGATTTTCTGTGAAGAAATATCTTTCCTGTCCCGCAGCATGGGGGGTGGGGTCTTATGGTGCAGCGGATAGCATCCCTGCCTCCGAGCCAGAAGCTTAGGGTTCGAATCCCACACCAGGACTTGATGGCCACAGAAGGTGCATTCATAACGTGACCAAATAATCCTTCCATCATGCCTGTGGCAGGTGGTAAGAGCAGGAGAGACTACTGGTCAGCCATGGTTGATGTGGAGTGGTGCTCCTTAAGCTAAGCCTTTGGCTTCAGGCTAGTGACCTGCTCCAAGAAAAACAAGTTATGGATAATGGATGTAAGCATGTGATTTGTCTGCTTCATGTGCCTCTAGACATGGGAAGTTGTCTTAAGTCTAAGTCAACGTGGTCTACTTTCCCAACAATACTTCTCCCCCCCACCCCACTCTTCTTTGTTTAAGGAGGTGTTTGTCCCCCTCTCTTCCTCCCCTCATTCAAGGTGTCTCATTCACAGATGCTGCTCGAAAGCCCCTTCCAACAGGTTCTTTCTATCCCTTCAATTGACCTGAACAAGACTATGCTCTCCCACATTCTCTCTCTCACAGAAATGGGTCACCCTCTTCCTCTCTCTCTCTCGCTCTCATTTATTCAGCAAAGCTCGCTTCTCTCTGCAACATACTCCACAAAGTTGTCTTCCCATTGCCCCCTGAATAGTCAGCTAAACAGATATATGTGCTCTCATTTTCTCTCTCAGGCACTACAAAGGGAGAAGGAGAATTGAAGGAGAGAGAGAGGAGTTAAAGGAAAGACTTTTCTCTCCCCCTACACCCAAGTAGGATACTGTTATGATTCAGCAGTTAGTAAAGGCTGTTATTTAAAATCCCAGAGGGAAACTTTAAACAGCTGTCGTAACCTGTATTTTCAAGTGGTATGTTTTGAGTTGCAGCTGTAAATTCAGGAATAAGACTATCAGTTCCTGAGATGTTTTATATCAAATTACATGACATTTATTAATTTACACAAGGTAAACATATACACATGGCTGCAAATTACTACTATCATAACTTTTTAATAAATTCCCAAACTAATCTCCATTAAGGCAACAACAACCCATAGACATTAAGCAGACACCAGGCAAAGCATTTTCACCTTACAAATTGAAAATGAGGTTCCTTTCACTTTGGTTCCTTTGCAGACAGCTGTAGGCTTACAGCTGCTTTGATGTTACATACCTCTGCCCTGCACACACAAAACTCCCTTCTGTTATACCAAGCACTTCTCTTTGAATGTAAATTCTCATTGTATCACAAGGTCCTTTGAACTCCACCTCTTCTAACAATAAAACCCCTTTCATTGTACCAATTTTATTAGTATTATAAACATTGGTTGGTGTCTCCTAGCTAGGTGCAATATTTCACTCCTCTTCTTGAATGCTGTATTCAACAAAATGCAAATGTACTTTTTACCTCTCTGTTTACATCTCAAACTACTATACATCAAAGGAGCCAGACTAGCTGGCTTGAATCCAATTAAAACGCACATAGATAAACCCACAAACGAAACCTCTATTTTAAAAAAAAATTCCAATAACATTATATGCATTCATAGCTTTATGACAGATACATGAGTCTCTTGAGTTATATCCTCCTTCATACAGAATGTCTCTGTCCCTGTGCCTTCCTTTCCCAATCAAGAGAATGTCTGTATGTCACTCTCTTCCCGAAATTTATTTTCTCCCTCTCTCATCAGTGAATTGCTTCAATTTTACTGCCTTAAACATGATCTGTTTGTCCTCATTCTTCTTGATGGAATCTCTTTTTACAGGATCTTTTTTTCTCCATTCCACGAGGCTGGAATACCCATCAGACTCTGTCTCTCTTCCCCCTTCCCAGAGCAATGGGTTGCCTTCCCCTACCATCCAGAGCAGAGATTTTACATTCCTCCTAAAAGGTTCTCTTGCAGTTGCTTGCCCATTCCACACAGACTCACTTTCATCCACCCTAGAGCAGAAGCTCTTCCTTTTCCCTACCGCCCATCATGAGCGTTGGCCACACTCCTTAGCCTTGCAATTGATCTAGGTTTTTATTTATTCTTTCGTGGGATGTGATTGTCTCTGGCCAGGCCAGCATTGATTGCTCATCCCTAATTTCCCTTGAGAAGATGATGGTCAGCTGCTGCCTTGAACAGCTGCAGTTCGTGTAATGTAGATACAGAGCTGTTAGGGAGGAAGTTCCAGGATTTTGACCCAGTGACAGTGAAGAAATGAGTACGTATTTTCAAGTCGGGATGGTGTGTGACTTGGAGGGCAACTTGCAGGTGCTGATATTCCCATGTATCTGCTGCCCTTGTCTTTCCAGGGGGTAGAGAATATGTGCTGAAGAGGTGTTGCAAAATATACCTTAGTGAGTTGCTGTACCATCTTGTAGATGGTACATAACTGTAGCCATAGTGCATCAGTGGTGGAGTGAAGATGTAAGATGGTGGATGGGGGCCAGTCAAGGGGCCTGCTTTCTCCTAGATGGTGTTGAGCTTCTTGAGTGTTGTTGGAGTGTGCATTCCATCACATTCTTGACTTGTGCTTTGTAAATGTTGGACAAGCTTTGGGAAATCAAGAAGTGTGGTGCTGGATTTGAAGATGATAATGAATGTTTTGTTGGACACCATAGAGATGCCATACTTGGGGAAGGATGTCTCCTAGCTAGGTGCAATATTTGAAGGCTATGGAGAGAGTACAGAAGAGATTCACAAGAATGATTTCAGAGATAAAGAACTGTAGCTAAGAGGATAGATTGAAGAAGTTGGCACTGTTTTCCTTGGAGAAAATAAGGCTGAAAAGAGACTTGATAGAGGCATTCAGGATCTTGAGGGGTCTGGACAGGGTAAATAGTGAGAAACTGTTCCCACTAAAGAGAGCATCAAGAAGCAGAGGGCATAGATTCAAAATAATTGGCGCAAGGAGTAAAAGTCATGTGAGGAAAAACTTTTTCACCCAGAGGGTGGTTGGAGTCTGGAATGAACTTCCTAAGAGGGTGGTGGAGGCAGGTTCGACTGAGGTATTCAAAAGGGCATTGGATGGCTACCTGAAAAGGGAGAATGTGCAGGGTTATTGGGATAAGGCAGGGGAGTGGGACAAAATAGAATGACCATTCACAGAGCCAGTGCAGACTCGATGTGCTGAATGACCTCCTTCTGCACCGTACAGATTCTGTGGAGACGATCATTGTGACACAAATATTATTTGCCAATTAACAGCCAAGCCTGGTAAATACTGAGGCAAAGTAGCTACTCAACATATTTCAGCCCTTTCTCTATCATTACCTCTTCACTTATTTCTTCTTGCTCTCCTAATTTTTTTACTTCCTCCCTAACCTGTTTCATATTTCCTTTTACCATCCTCTCTTTTGTTGTCTATGTACTTTAAGTATGCCTTTTTCTTTAGTTTCAATTTTACTCTTTATCCATTCGTGGTGTGTCATTATTGGCTTCTTATTTCCTTTTTATGGCAGAATTTCCTTCTCTTGCACTCTATTGATCACCATTTTAAATATTTTCCATTGTTGTTCTATCTTTGCTTTTGGTTTTCCATTGCACTTTCCCTCATTCCCTCAAAATTAGCTTTTTTTTCCAATGCCTTATCTTCTTTATTTTCATTCTTTATTTTAAACTTACATGATAGCTATTGCCTAAGTGTTCCCCAATCGCTTCCTTCTATTACTGCTCTTGTTCATTTCCCATTACTTGATTCAATTTGATTTATCCCTTGCACTTCTTGTGTATCGGGTAAAAAGGAAGTCTTGCACACGTTGTAAAAACTCCCTTCCCTTTTCCCAACGTTTTGTTCGATTATTTTCTCTTGACTCATTTCCTAGATTTGCCTACATATTTCTTCCTCTACTTGCCTTTTACTATTAGGTCATCTATTGATTACTTAAAATTGCATAGAATTAAGTAAATTGCATAGAACTACAGCATTGAAACAGTCCATTCTTCCCAACTGCTCCATGCCAGTGTTTATTCTCCACACGAGCCTCTTTATGCCCTACTTTATCTAACTCTATCAGCATAAACTTCTATTCCTTTCTCCCCCGTGCTTTTGTAGCATCTCCTTAAATGCATCTATGCTATTTGCCTCAACTACGGCTTATGGTAGTGAGTCCTAACCATCCAGTGGATAAGTAAATTTCTCCTGAGTTATTACGTTTACTAATGTGATTAATCCCTTCTTATCCTTTGTCTCAATCTCAATAGATTCTGTTTCTATTTTAATATTAGTGATATCCCCTTTTCCTACTGGCATTCTGTTACTTCTGATTAATACAGCCACCCCACTCTACTACTGCCTTCCCTGTCCTTTCTAAATATGTTATGTCCTACCTTAACAGCTGGTCCTGAACTTTATTAAGCCATATTTCAGTTATCCCTTCTACATCTTGCTACTCATGATGAATTAATGCCCTCACTTTTCCCATTTTGTTTCATATGTTATGATGCGGCAGATGATGTGTGCCAAGCGGACTAAATCCACAAGGGAAACTTGGTTGCGCTATCACAACAGTTTTGCAATTTGTATTTATTATGAGATATGTGCACTGAATTCAGAAGTAATGAGTCCACCAAGACCTTTAGAAATTTTAAAAATTAAATTAGAATATTTATTAATAAAATAAAAGATTTCACATACATAAAACTACAAATTACTACTGTAACAATTACTAAAATTCCTAATTAACCTGGCTCTCAGTTACACACTCCCTTTAAGACATCAGTCCAAAATAGACTTTAGATTTAAGACAAATCCAGCAAGTTAGCACAGTACCCACTTGACAGTGGAATTCCAAATGGCTTCCCCAACTTCAGTTACTTTACAATGCAAACATATGCACAAATGGCTGGAGGCTTCTTGAAGGCTGTTTCTCACACACTCCTGTTGGATTTTACATGTCCCTCTCGCCACATGGCAATTCATTCTCCTTTATATATATATATATATATATATATATATTTCTCTCTCTTTAATATGTAAATTCTATTGTTCTATATGTCTTTGAAACTGTATCTTCCTCATAATATAAAAACTTACATGTTGCCATTATTGCCAGTAACCTTTGGGAAAAATAAACACACTGCTTAACTTTGCTTATCTGGCCAGTTATAAATAGATTGTTATGACACAGCCGATGGTAAATGCTGATCTGCTCAAATCCCAAAGGGAAACTTGAAACAACTGCCATAGCTTATCTTCTAACACATCAAGGCCTTCAGACCAGCTGCCTTTAATCCAATTAATTCTCACACACAGACACATACAGACACAGATACCACTATTTTACAATAAATTCCAATAACATTATTGTATCTTCCTGACACTCCGTCCTTATTGAAAAATGAATCGTCATAATTTAAAAAGAGGACTTCATTTTTATTAACCCGTCTTATACTATTACATTACCAGATGCATGCATTAACATAACAATATATATACAAATTCTTCGTTTCAACAGAAATTATTTGAGTACAGTGTCCAGGTTTTAAATGTCCAATTTTCCCTTTAAGCTTCAAACTTTTGATAACGCATCTGCAATCAAATTTTCTTGCCCCGCTACATGTATAATCTGTAGATTAAATGGTTGCAGTAATAAACTGCACTTGAATAGCCTCAAAGTTTGTCTCGAAATTTGTCCAGAAACTTTAAGGGATTGTGGTCTGTATAAAGAATTGTTTCGGATGAACTGTTTGCAACAAAAATCTCAAAGTTCTGCAATGCTAACACCAAACCCAAAGTCTCCTTTTCAATTGTTCAATATCTTTTCAGTTGTACATTTAACTTCCATGAAAAATACCCTATCGGTTTTTCAATTCCAGTGTCATCTTCTTGTAACAGTATGACCACAACTCCTATATTACTTGTGTCAACAGTCAACTTAAATTGTTTAGCGAATTGGGTCCTGTCAAAACTGGTGTTGTAGTGAATACAGTTTTCAAATTGTCAAATGCCTTATGACACTCCTGTGCCCATTGAAACTTCTTGTTCTTTTTTAAGAGTTCAGTTAATGGAGCAACCACACTGCTAAAATTTGGTACAAATTTCCGATAAGACCCACTCGTGTCCAGAAATCTCAAAACTTCTCGTTTTGTTGTAGGCACGGGGAAATCCACAGTAGCTTTCACATCTCTCTGAGCCACCTTACCATGTCCAATGGTATGGCCTAGATTCGTAACTTGCACTTTTGCAAATTCACATTTAACCAAGTTCACCACCAAATTAGATTCCTGTAATCGAGTAAATAATTCTTCCAGATGTTGTAAATGTTTCTCCCACATCTGACTGAAAACTATCAAGTCGTCAATATAAACACAATTGCTCAGACTTGCAATTACTTTGTTTGCCAGTCTTTGAAATGTTGCAGGTGCATTTTTCATGCCAAATGGCATGGCTTTAAACTGATATAGTCTGTCTGGCATCCCAAAAGCCAATATTTCCTTTGCTTTCTCCGATAACGGTACTTGCCGTGTGATAAATTTAGTTAACTCTTCCACAATTTCATTTGTTGGAATGTTTCTCAAAGGTATTGTTTCAGGAAACCTGGTAGACGCATCCAATATTGTCAGTAAGTACTGATTTCCGCTTTTAGTCTTAGGGAGGGGTCCTACACAATTAATCATGACCCTAGTAAAAGGTTCTTCATATGCTGGAATGGGAATTAAAGGTGCCGGCTTAATCACTGCTAGTGGTTTCCCTTTCAACTAATATGTGTGACATGTTCTACAGAATTTGACTATATCCCCATGCAATCCAGGCCAATAAAAATGTTATTGTATCTTCGCCTTTCTAATTCTTAAATGTCCCCCCATTGAAATTTCATGAGCTATCCTCAGAATTTCATTTCTATATCCAAATGGTATTGCAATCTGATGCACCTCCTTCCAGCTTTCATTTGCTGAAGCATAATAAGGCCTCTATTTTCTCATTAAAACATTACCCGTAAGATAATAACATTCTGGAATAGATTTTGCCTCTGTTTCCGAGTAAGCTGTCTGACATAAATGTTGTATTTGCATATTCTTTTTCTGTAACTCCACTAACCGCCTTGAGTTAAACACTTCAGTGGAATTGTCCTCTTTTCTTTCTTCATGAACAACCATATCAAACACAGTGTTAGCTAATTGGATTTCCGAACGTTCTCCCTGCCTTTGAACTTCCTGTTCTTCTTGTTTCAACCTATGAGCCTGTGATTTCATTATCACATAATCTGGAAACAATCCAGGATGCTCTCTCTGCAACACTTCTATTGAAAACACTTCTACAGTCTGCTCATCTACTGTAGGCATCACCCACAACTGGGATTCAGCTATATCATTATCCCAATTAAATTGAACCCCTGCAATGGGCAATTTTCCACTATTAAAACAATTACCTCACCTGTTTTCCAGGTATTCTTTAAATTTACCTTCCACAGTAGAATAGGTTTAGCATCTCCTTGAACCCCACTTATTATCACCTGTTCCTGCAATAATCACTTTGAACAACAAATGTCACTATCCCACAACATTAAGGATTGACTAGCCCCTGTATCTCATAAGATTTTAACATCTTTACCTACTCCACCCTGTGCACATGGAAAGACTTTCCCTTCAGACACAATTTTTTTTAACATTTCTGTAACCAGCTCCTCCGAATTCTCTTGGGTAAATTGTGAATGCATTCCCACTTCTTTACCTATCACTGATTCTTCCTGTTTTACCTGTACAGAAACCCCTGGTTTTCCTGTGCCTGAACCTCAGAACCCATAGTACTTCTACTTCCAGTACTTCTCAGGACTCCTATAATTCCAACAGATTTTCCCTGCAATTTCCAGCGCACAGATTTCGTATGTCCAACTTTATTGCAATGAAAACACCTCAATTTTTGAATGTCACTTCTACCCTCAGCACCTTACTTTTTATTCTGAGAAAAAACTTCCTGTGAATTTCCACCTACTCCTCTTCCCTGACTACCAACCTTCCTTTCAAGTTCCTACTTCCCATCCCTTTCTGATTTAAAAGCTAAAAGAAAGGTTTAGCTCTATGAATTAACTCATAATCATCAGCTATCTCTGCTGCTTGTCTTACTGTTTTAACCCTCTGTTCCTCCACAAGTTCTTACTACTGAAGGAATTGAATCTTTAAATTCTTCCAAAAGAATTACTTCTCCAAGAGCTGCATATGTTGTTTCTACCATTAATTTCCAAATCCACCGGTCAAAATTACTTTGTTTTCCTCTTTCAAACTCAATATAAGTTTGCCCAGGCTGTTGTCTCATATGCCTAAATTTCTGCCTGTATGCCTCTGGCACCAACTCATATGTGTTAAAAAATACCCTTTTTTAAGCGCATCATAGTTCACCGACATTGGGAGGAGAGTGCAAGAGAAGGACCCAGCAGCACCTAGAGGAGAGTGTGAGAGGAGAAGAGGGAGGGGAGATGATGGCGTGGTGGTATTGTCACTGGATTAGTAATCCAGAGACCCAGGGTAATGCCAGGGGGAGACCCGGGTTCGAATCTTGCCACGATTCAATTTTATGGAATTTGAATTCATTAAAAACTGTAATTAAAAGTCCAATGATGACCATGGAACCCAAACCCCTCTGGTTCACTAATACCCTCTAGGGAAGGAAATGTGTTGTCCTTACCTGGTCTGGCCTACATGTGACTCCAGACCCACAGTAATGTGGTTGACTTAACTGCCATCTGAAGTGGCCTAGCAAGCCATTCAGTTGTATCAACTGCTACAAAGTCACAAAAAAAGAATGAAACCGGACAGACCACCCGGCATTGACCTAGGCACCAGAAACGACAATGGCAGTTGCAGCCTTGTCAACCCTGCAAAGTCCTTCTTACTAACATATGGGGGCTAGTGCCAAAATTGGGAGAGCTGTCTCACAGACTAGTCAAACAACAGCCTGACATAGTCATCCTCACGGACTCATACCCTACAGATAAATGTGCCAGTCTCCACCATCACCATCCCAGGGTGTGTCCTGTCCTACTGATGGCAAGGGCACAGAATGTACTCTGGGTGGGGGACTTCAATGTTCATCATCAAGAATGGCTCGGCAGCACCACTACTGACCGAGCTGGCCGAGTCCTAAATGACATAGCTGCTAGGCTGGGTCTGTGGCAGGTGGTGAGAGAACCAACAGGAAGGGAAAAGCAAGCTTGACCTTATCCTCACCAACCTGCCTGCCGCAGATGCATCTGTTCATGACACATTTTTGGAGTTACCACCGCACAGTTGTTGTGGAGACTAAGTCCCGCCTTTACATTGAGGATACCCTCCATGTTGTGTGGCACTACCACCGCGCTAAATGGGATAGATTTCGAACAGATCTAGCAACTCAAGACTGGGCATCCATGTGGGCCATCAACAGCAACAGAATTGTACTCGAACATGATTTGTATGGCCCGGCATTTCCACCACCCTACCATTACCATCAAACCAGGAGATCAACCCTGGTTCAATGAAGAATGCTGGAGGGCATGCCAGGAGCATACTAAAAATGAAGTGTATGTAGAGGTGTGTAAGATTATGAGGGGCATAGATAGGGTGGATAGGAAGGCACTTTTTTCCATTAGTAGAGGGGTCAATAGCCAGGGGCATTGATTTAAGATAAGTGGTAGAAGGCTAAGAGGGGAGTTGAGGAGAATTTTTTTCACCCAGTGGGAGTCTGGAACTCACTGCCTGAAAGGGTGGTTGAGTCAGAAACTCTCGTAACATTTAAGAAGTATTTAGATATTCACTTGCATTGCCATAGCCTCCAGGGCTATGGGCCAAGCACTGGAAAATGGGATTAGTGTAGTCAGATCCTTCTTGACTGGCGCGGACACGAAGGGCCGAATGACCACCTTCTGTGCTGTAAACGTCTATGGGTCTATAAGTCTATTTCTTCTGACAGTGAAGCATACATCTCATGTGCTCTACCCACTAACCTGGATTGTAACAACAGCGTCCACTGTTCCTGTGGCCATTTCATCATCTTAGTTATCTTCTCAAATGAAATAAAGAATGCTTCCACATTTCTTTCCTCAAACTTTGGAAGAGCTTGTACAAATTTAAACATCTCCCCACTGGGTTCTGGTCTGGAAATAAGTCCTTCCTTACCTACTGGCATCTCTTTTTCAACTGCCTGCATAATAAGCTGGAATTCCCTCTTTTTTTCCTCCCCCCTTTTCTAACCTATTTCTAATTAGCTTTCTTTTTTTCTTTCTCTCTCCTGCCTTTTTGCCTGTTCCCTTTGAAATGTTGTTCCTTTTTCTTTTTCTGTTGCCTCTAGCTCAAGTTTTTTCATTTCCTTTGCTTGTTCAAGTTCAAGCCTCTTCATTTCTAATTGAAGTCTCACTACCTCCAGCTGTGACTCACTGGCATCAGATATCACTTCCAACTTTAAATGCTGTGCTATACCTTCAATTATGTACGCTTTCTTCATCCCTGCAGGTAACCCCAGTTGTAATTTATCCACCAATTCATTAACTTATCTTTAGCTACCTTCTGTAAACCAGCCAAATTTATAACTTCAACTCCAAAACAAGTCTTAGCAACTGCCGAAACCATATTGCAGTCTCACCACTTTGAATTCAGGAGTTGGTGTGAAGTTTTTTTTTAAAAAACAGTGCTTCTTGTATTTGTAACCTTAAGATTCACCTACTGCAAACCAATCAAGGAATCTCAAATATATCCTGCAAAGAGCCCCAACTATGTTATGGCACAGCCGATGGTGAATGCTGAGTGGCTCAAATCCCAAAGGGAAACTTGAAACAACTGTCACAACTTGTTTTGCAACTTGTATAAATTTTGAGATGCGTGCCTTGAATTCAGTAATAATAAGACTACTAAGTCTTATATAAAGCCAAGTCTTATATAGGGACCATTCCCTCCAGGACACCCTGGTCCACTCCTGCATTACCCCTATACCTCAACCCCCTCCCATGGCACCTTCCCATGCAACTGCAGAAGGTGCAAAACCTGCCCATTTACTTCCCCCCTCCTCACCATCCAAGGGCCCAAACACTCCTTTCAAGTGAAGCAGTACTTCACTTGCACTTCCCTCAATTTAGTCTACTGTATTCGCTGCTCCCAATGCAGTCTCTTCTATATTGGAGAGACCAAACGCAGACTAGGTGACCGCTTTGCGGAACGCCTTCGGTCTGTCCGTAAGCATGACCCAGACCTCCCTGTCGCTTGCCATTTCAACACACCATCCTGGTCTCATGCCCACATGTCTGTCCTTGGCCTGCTGCAATGTTCCAGTAAAGCTCAACGCAAACTGAAGGAACAGCACCTCACCTTCCAATTAGGTACTTTACAGCCTTCCGGACTTAACATTGAGTTCAACAACTTCAGATCATGAACTTTCTCCCCCATCCTCACCCCCTTTCCGATAATGTCACCATTAGCACATTCTTTAGCTAATATCACCACCGTCAACACCCCTTTGTCCTTTTGTCTATGACATCTTTGGCAATCACTTCTTTGCCTCCATCTATCACTGGCCCTCTATCCAGCTCTACCTGTCCCAACCCCCTCAAACAGCTTATATTTCTCTTCATTTCTATTTTTCTAATGAAGAGTCATAAGGACTTGAAACGTTAACTGTATTCCTCTCCGCAGATGTTTTCAGACCTGCTGTTTTTCCAGCTATTTTTGTTTTTGCACCAAGTCTTATAGGTGCCTGACAAAACTAAATTAAACCTTTATTAATAAAGGAAATGATTTTAAAATACAAATCACACTAGTAATTTGTAGATCTATGTAACTTCTAAATCCCTTAATTATTCTAACTCTCAGTTACACTTCCGTTAAGGCAACAGTAAGACACGTAGATTTTAAAAAACCCAGGCAAAGAAATATGAGACCCTGAATAATCCAATTCAAAGTGAATTTTCTTAACTTCAGTACCTTGTAGACAGCAGCTTGAGGTGTAGATGCTGCAGGCCTTTCACACTTGTTAAATCTTAGAATTCCCGCCTTTTCACGCAGCTTTCTCTTCTTTATACATGTTTTCGCCTTAGAATGCAAATTCCCATAGTTTCACTACGGCTTTGGAGTTTACCTCCCTGATTATAAAAAATTACCATACTACCAATTTTACCAGTAATCTTTAGAAAAAATAAACACATAGTTTCTTAACTTCACCTGGCTAGAAAACACATTTCACTCCTCCTTTGAAAGCAACCTAGTTTGGTTTATTTAAAAATGCAAATGTTCTTTTACAGCTTACTTTCTAAACTTCCCCCATGTTTACATAACATTTCAGCTTACCTTCTAACACATCAAAGCCTTCAAACCAGCTGCCTTCAATCCAATTAAGCATCACTCTCTCTCCCTAACACATACATACATACACACACACACATACATACACACTCATATATAGACACAGATACCACTATTTTATAATAAATTCCAATAGCATTATTATATCTTCCTGACAAAGACTAACATCCCTTTGAAATCCAAACAATTCCTTCATTTATCTAAAAAAAAAGAGCAAATTCCCGTTACAATTTAGAGGCTAAGCCAGCATCCATGTTTACTCATTAGCATTTCAAGCACATTTCTACACCTAGCTTCTTTTGATAATTTCATGCTTGCAGTCTACTTGACTCCAAATGTAATTAAATCACACAGAACCAACTATACTTACCCGAGGTGCTAGCGGCCCAAAGTGCATGCAGCCGTGCCAATCAAAGGCTGCCAATTGGAGCTACCCAAGAATGCTCCACTCAAATGGACACTCATAAACCTCCTCCATAACAAACCAGAAAAATATTATGAAAATTATTATATTTCTGTAACATATATTCTGCATACATTTCTGTACAGGCTGTATAATTTGTTTTTATTATTTTTAACAGTCATTTTTTACATCTCTTTGCTCACTGTATCTGTTCTGTGACTGTTTGCTGTTCTCATTCTTACCTTGGTCTGACCTTTACTCTTATTTCCTGTTTCATTTATTTTCAGGTTTATATTCACCAGATTCCACAGCCCCCCAGTCCCCAAGCCTCATTTGTTTGAAGTCCTATCCACAGCCCTATTTATCCTTTCTGTTAGTACACTGGTCCCATTCAGGTTCAAGTGGAGCATTTTCCAGTGGTGCAGCTCATTTCTGTCCCAGTACATTAAGTTAAAAACAAAAAAACTGCGGATGCTGGAAATCCAAAACAAAAACAGAATTACCTGGAAAAACTCAGCAGGTCTGGCAGCATCGGCGGAAGGGTCAAAGGGTCATGAGGACTCGAAACGTCAACTCTTTTCTTCTCCGCCGATGCTGCCAGACCTGCTGAGTTTTTCCAGGTAATTCTGTTTTTGTTCCAGTACATTAAGTCTTTGTTTTAAGTTGTGGTTGTGTTCCTGGAAATTGCAACTTTGAGAAAGAACTTTATGTAAATCAAGGGTCCCCGTTGGGCATTTCTCGCCTGAAATAAAACAATATACAAGTTAAAATGCTGTACCATATGCAGCACTGTGCATTCCTAGCTGAAATAACTTGCAAAATAAAATAAATATAAAAAAAACCTGTATAAATTCAAATTAGGTAATGCTCACAAGCCTTGAGACATTTTAAAACATCCAATTTCACTGCTAGGTTATGGCTTTTCTTGCTTGCTTTGCAGAGTAGGCACACTACCAGCACTCACTGGGTTACTGACTTGTTTAAAAGTAATTTAAAAGTCTCACCCACAGCCGGCACTCTTGAAACAGCAAAATTTAATTCCAACTTTTTGTTTTAAAAAAAACCTCTGATTTTGAATGCATCTAGGATTTAAAAAAAAAAGATTGATGTTCTGGACACGGAATGAACAGCCTCCTTAACAATGGCACCGATCAGGTCACAGGACCTGACGTTACATGAAGGGAGATGATGTGCCCTGCATGATGACAAGGAGTGACACTGACACACGTGCCAATGACAACGGAGGACAATAAAGATAGGAGGCAATGATGCAAGGAAGGCAATGGCGATGATGCAAGGAAGGCAATGGCGCAAAACAACTCTAAAGTGGAAGTCATGACTTAAACCAGGAGAATCAGACCTATACCAAAACAACTTTAAACCGAAACAACTTAAAACAGGCGACTTAAAACAAGGTGCTAGCCTCCCATGAGATCTTACTCCTACTTTCCACACCAGTCTTTCAGCCACACATTTATCTTCCTGACTTGACTATTTCTATGTGTGTGAGTTGAGAATGATGAGAAGAGAGAGTTACCCCGCAGGAATGGATGAGACCATTCATCCTATAGTGACACTGGGTGGCTGTCCTCTTTTGCAGGGCATTGGCGCTGACCATCACTGCCACTGTCTCCCATGGTGGACTGGTGATGCAGTTGCCCATCCTGCAGCCAGAGTGGGGGTAGAGGACATCATAGTGGGCCTCTATGGTGTTCAAAAGGTGCTCGAGGGATGCGTCACTGAAGTGAGAGGCTGCAGTCTTTTTGCCTTTTGTGGCCATTCTGTCTTCATGCAGCAGTTGTGAGCTAGAAGTACTGAGAGGTGTGTGCACGGCTGTACCTTAAAAATAGTGTCTGGCATGATGAACCGGTGAGGTGATGGCATAGCAGGCGAATGAGAGCCCGCCCGCCTCAAAACGGCATGTTTCCCAGGAATGCATAATTAATGTGGTGGGTTTGAGGTGATACAGCATGAGAAATCACCATAAATTTTCATTTTACTTAATGCAAATCTGGGATGATTTTGCCTTACATTTGAAAGGAATATTCTTTTCTCTTAGGCGATAGGTGAAGAATATGTAAAACCTACAAACTACTTTTTAATGCGACCATTTAGAATGCTTTCTCACTTCTTATTCTTTCTCTTGCATCCTTCCTCCCAAAGGCAGTGATTCATTCTGCGGGATGATACCAGTAATTTTTTGATTTTTACACTACGCATTTTGAGTCTTGATTCATCATGAGACTTTCACAGACTACTTTGCTCTACCCTGGCTACTAGTAAAGGTCAAACAAAATTCCCTGTCTGTCGATAAATCCATTCTCATTACAAATGCTGGAAACTAACACATTTGGTGTGCAAGCTAAAGGAAACTATTTTTATTATTTATAGCCCCTGTTTATTGGTTGGCCAAGCCAAGAACAGACCGGTCCTTTGATCAAATTTGGGGGATGTATTAGAATTGCTTGGTTAAATTTACATTGCACATGTGCTTATAAATAGGCCACTGGAGTATAAATATCATAATTTTCCACATGGGAAAGTAGCAGTGCTTTATTCTGATGAAAGGGACCTGAAACATTAACTCTGTTTCTCTCTTCATAGATGTGCTCTTACTTGCTGAGTGTTTTTCAGTATTTTTTGTTTTCATTACAGATTTGCAGCATCTGTAGTCGTATGCTTTTGTTTTCCTGATTTGCTTTGTTCTTCTTTGACTATGAGGCACAGAAGTCTGTTTCGTTTTCCTTATAGAATGACCAAGTGTCTGATGGAAGCACAGTTGTTATTCAAGAACGAAGGCTACATGTTTGTGTTCACAATGGCTGGTGCTATGTTCAAAAGCCGCAGGTGGTGGTTTTGATACCTGGGACGGTGCAGAGAAAATCTGGGAGCTTCTCCAAAAGGTAAGGTTCATTGTAAATGAGGTGAAATATATTACATACTCAGCTTCTGTTCAAAGATGTTCACCATTGTTCAGGCAGAAAAAATGCGATTCTATCTAAACCGTTAAATTTTACGCTCATGAACAACTTCATGTAACTTTTCAATTAGAGACCACTTTTGGGCTTCTCATTCTGCTGTCACATGTATCGTCATGTGCATCTTGATATCTACAGAAAATCAATTAGAATCAACTCAGTCACAGTCTTCAGGAAGGATCACTTGAATCTGCAAGTGAATTACTGTGGGGCTAAAAGAGCCTTTATAAGTGGAGTTAACAGGGTTGCTCCCTCACGATTGCACATCGGGTTGCTTTAGATTTGCTTCTGGTACCTCAGAAAAAGATACAAATATTTTCAATTGCTGCTCTTACTTTTCATAGAGTGTCAGTGAGTTATGCCAGTTCTTATCATAATGTGAAAGGTCCATAATTCATAAGTTAATGAAATTGTGAATATGTCCTGATGGTTGTTGGCATGAATTAATATATTGCTGGAGCTTTGCATTAATGGTGCGATAATCAATCTTCTCAGTGGTAGAAGTTTAAACATGACCATTAAAGGAGGCCTTATTCCAAATGATTTCACTCATCCTTCCCTTGATTCTTTAATTCTCTAATTTTCTAGTTGTGTTTATAATCATTTCTAGAAATCTTCTAGATCTTGAACAAATCTACACAAGGCACCAATTACATGCATTTCCTTGGTTCTAAGAATTTTGAGCTGTCTGCTGCACCTATGGGCACTCACCTGGGTGCGAGAATGTACTGGTTTTGTGCTTTATTTAGTTCATTCTTGGGAAAACAGTGAGGAGAGAGCCGGAATTTCAGGTTAAAACAGCAAGGAGAGAGCTGGGAGCTCAGTTTAAAATAGTGAGGAGAGCCGGGAGTTCAGGTTAAAACAAGGAAGAGAGCCAAGAGTTCAGGTTAAAACAGTGAGGAGAGAGTTGGGAGTTCAGTTTAAAACAGCGAGGAGAGCCAGGAGTTCAGGTTAAAAGGCAGACAAGTCGCCAGGACCTGATGGCCTGCATCAAAGGGTTTTAAAGGAAGTGGCTGCAGAGATAGTGGAGGCTTTGGTCGAAATATTCCAGAACTCACTGGATTCCGGGAGGGTCCCAGCGAATTGGAAAACCGCTAATGTGATGCCCCTGTTCAAGAAGAGAGGGAGACAAAAATCAGGAAACTATAGGCCAGTCAGCCTAACATCTGTAGTTGGGAAAATGCTAGAGTCCATTATTAAGGAAGAAATTGCAGGACATTTAGAATAGCTTAATGCAATCAAACAGAGTCAGCACGGTTTTGTGAAAGGGAAATCATGTTTGTCAAATTTGCTAGAGTTCTTTGAGGATATAAATAACAGAGTTGACAAAGGGGAACCGGTAGATGTTGTGTCTTTGGATTTCCAGAAGGCATTCGATAAGGTGCCACATAACAGGTTATTGCACAAGATAGGAGTTCATGGTATTGGAGCTAATGTATTAGCATGGATTAAAGATTGGCTAACACACAGAAGACAGTGAGTTAGGATTAATGGGTCTTTTTCAGGTTGGAAAGATGTAACTCTTGGAGTGCCACAAGGATCAGTCCTGTGGCTTCAATTATTTACTACCTATATTAATGACTTGGAGGAGGGGGCAGAGTGTAATGTATCCAAATTTGCTGACGATACAAAAATAGGTGGGAGGGCACGTTGTGATGAGGACATAAGGAAGCTGTAAGGGGATCTAGATAAGTTGGGTAAGTGGGTAAAAACGTGGCAGATGGAGTTTAATGCAGGAAAGTGTGAGGCCATGCACTTTGGGAGGAGGAATTAAAAGGCAGACTATTATTTAAATGGAGAGAAACGCCAAAAAAAGTGCAGCACAGAGGGCTGTGGGTGGTCTTGTGCATGAAACACAATTAGTTAACATGCAGGTGCAGCAAAATAATTAAGAAGGCAAATGGAATTTTAACTTGTATTGCTAGGGGGTTGGAGTTTAAAAATTGGGAAGTCTTGTTACAACTGTACAGGATGTTGGTGAGGCTGCAACTGGAGTGCTGTGTACAGTTTTAGTCCCCATATTTAAGAAAGGATATGTTGGCATTCGAGGCAGTTCAAAAGAGATTCACTAGGCTGATTCCTTGGATGAAGGGGTTGACTGATTAAGAACGGCTACACAGGTTAGGCCTTTATTCATTAGAGTTTAGAAGAATGAGGGGTGTGATCTTATTGAAACGTACAAGATTCTGAGAGGGCTTGACAGGGTAGATGTTGAGGGTAGTTGTTGGGGGAATCTCGAACCAGGGAACATAGTTAAAGAATAAGGGGATACTTATTTAAAACTGAGATGCGAAGGAATTTCTTCTCTCAGAAGGTAATGAATGTCCAGTATTCTCTACCCCAGAGAGTTGTGGAGGCTAGATCACTGAAAGTATTTAAAGAGGAGGTCGATAGATTTTTGAAACGTTGGGGAGTTGAGGGCCATGAGGAGCTGGCATGAAAGAGGAGTTGAGGCCTGAGGCAGATCAGCCATGCTCTTACTGAATGGCAGTGCAGGCTTGAGGGGCCGAAGGCCTACTCCTGCTCCTATTTCTTATGTTCTTATGTGGGTGTTATTGACCAGGCCAACATTTATTGCCATCCTTAATTTCCCTTGAGAAGGTAGTGGTGAGCTGCCTTCTTGGATTGCTGTTGTCTTGTGGTGTAGATACACCAATACTATGTTGTCTTTCATCTTGCTGCTAAGATTCTTGTTTCCAGATAAATGTTCAAACTCTGAAGAAGTCTACAATTTTTTTTGCCAAGGTGCCAAAATTTGTGAATGTTAAAAGTACCAGTCAGCAGAGCACTAAGCCTTACAAACTAGAAGGCCCCAGATTAGACTGCGTGAAGTGAATAATCTCAATCTGCACTGCAGGTGGTCTCTCAAATTAATCCTTCATTTTCTTTCATTGTAGCAAATTAGGTTGGTGGGGTGGTGAAATTTTCAGCCCCTTATGAAGACAGCTATTTAACAAAAGGCACTTGATAAATTCAGTAGCAGTTCACTGCTAAATAATAAACCTATTCAGATTATGTCTGATCACTGGAACTTGGGACGATTAATTCAAGGAATCGAGTGGCAGACTGAGTAACTGAACGAATGTCAGAAAACATAGTTCAGACACACAATTCAATTTGGGCAAAAATCTTTTTAGAGAAGTACTTAGTAAGTAATCTGTTTCAATGGGACATGCACTGAGTGGTGTTAGATTGATATACTTCTGCACCATGCACTGTTCCCTGTGTCCCACTGGTTTAGAACAGCTTATTTTCTTTTTGTAATTTACTATTACAGTTGTGCAGAACTTTTAAAGAAAACCTGGACTACACTTGTCTCTTACAGAATGCTGATCTAACTGTATACATGTACTGCCGCTTTTACAATGCAATGCCATGCCTGCCGAATATCGATGTAGAAATGGGCAGTATGGTTTTGGAATTGGGTGTTGACCTGGCTTTGGAATGCGATGATATGCAATCCCTTTTGGGAAGCTGTCTCACTGGACTTGGTTCTACTCGGTGTGAACTATAACTCTTATGTAGTTTTATGCTAGGTTTGAAAGGTGCTTAAGTGGCCAGTGGACCTTCTGAGCTCTTCAAAAATCTGCTTCAGAGTGCACTGCAGACTGTATCCAACCAACCCATGCTTGCACAACTCAAAATGCAGTGTCCAACATTAGATGTGATTCTGTGATTTGACAACATTTGCTAAACAATCCTCAGTGTGCTAAAAATTACGCTGACAGCCAATTCAAGATTGTCAGTTGGGCTCGCAATGTGGCGCATTTGTGTGCACTGGAAACTACATATATTAATACATAGGACTCTGTTCTTTGCAGACAGAAAGAACATGTGCACATTACGCCTGTTTCAGCTAAACAAAATAAGTGTAGCCATTTCTTGTTCATTCTTCAGGGCAATGCCTTGACCAATCAGAGTCAAGTTGCCTGGCTTAAATTTCAAACCATGCTTGGCAGTTAGCTATCGGTCACCATTAACTGGTGCATTCTCCACAGCAACGCCTCTACCAATCAGAGCCCACTTGCTAACCAATCAGCACTCTCTTCTCATACAGTATAAAGTTGTTTCTCCCCCTGACATTGGTATTCTTGCGATTGGCCTGATGAGTGCAAGATGAAAAGTTTTGACAATTTTTTTTCAGCAGTAATCAAGCTCTGTACTACCAAACGACTTTTTGTTGCCTTCAACTCAGTGTAGACTGCAAATCACCTGTAACTGTGAATAATGGCAACCTCCCTTAACAAAAAACGGCCCTTGTGTTTCTTGTTTTACCGCAGTTTGCCAAAAAGGTCTTTGGTCCTCAGGAGCCGTATCCAGCTGAAAGAATTGGTAAAACACCCAATGTTTGGTATAGTTTTCCACCTGGAGTATGTGTTCTCCAGCTCCACAGGAACAGATGGAAAGGTGAGTCAGTGAATTCTGGATTTACTTTGACTGCAACATTCACGTGACCCAATCCTAACAGTGGTTTATACAAATAATCATGTAACTGCTATTAGATGTTATTTATCCAGGATTTAACCTGTCAAGCTAAGTAGAAAATGCTGTGGTCATCAATTAGTGAATATTTCCTTCCCCACTCAGTTATGAAGGATGTTCCACTTCTACTGTAGGGTTAATCCTGAAACATTAACTATTTTTGCTTGAATACTGATCAGTCTACTGTGAAATTTTGTTTTTCTACCTGATTTGCAGCATTCATATTTTAATTTTATTCTCAGTTGAAATCAATGTTTGGCATAAAAACATAAAAAAAATTTCTTCTTTAAACATCAACCCAAGTTAAAAGAATGCAGGTAAGATATATATTGTAATTACAGAATATTCTGTGATAAAAGGCTTTCTTTTTGGACCTTACCTTTTGAATGTCATCTGGCTGGCCTCAATTGATCTCTGACCCAGGCAGCTCAACTGCGATCTGAATCTCACTATGTTCAAAACATAAGCATGCACCTGCATCCTACCATTTCAGTCACATTGTAGTAAATGGGTTTTGTCGATTCATATCACACTGGTGTAAAATGGGTCTGACTTAAAAAGACATCATTAGATCCAAGTATTATATTCTTGATTTTATACTACACTGGAGGCTGTGACACAAATGGATAACTTGGAATATTGAACCAAATGTTCTATTTGGTTCGAGGTGGTCCGTGGTCAATCTACTTAGGTTTTTTTTCCATTCTGGTGAGAGGGCAACACTCAAGGGCAACTAGGGATGGGCAATAAATGCTGGCCCAGCCAGCGAAGCCCACATCCTGCAATGAATTAAACAAACAAGTTTCTCATTTTAAGAGTGCGGTTATACTAGCAATGGTGACCATGGATACAAAAGCAGCAGTAGAGCTGTGAGTTGGGTCTATATATCTGCCTCCCGAGTTCCGTCAAGCAAGTTGAAACAATGCCCCTTCAAAGAGAGAAATTTAACTCACAGCCAAGCTGAAAGTTACAATTTAAAAGTGACCAATTGGTCGACTAGAATTGGAATTTATAAGAGAATGGATTTTATCACTGGTCTTTTGTAACATTGGAAACTAATTCCCAGAGGTGGAACATGATGCATAAATCCAAAGATACATGTTCTGAGTTCCTTTGTGGTTGACCTCAAGTGTGATCTGTGCAAAGCCAGTCCTTTGTGCATTCAGCAGACCAGAGTTATACAATCACTAGAAGAAGGTCTGAGTTGGTAGCTACAGTATAGCAATAACTCAGGATGTTTCTCACCTTCTTTCTCTCTGGTATTCCCATACCAGCCACTGCCCCGACAAAAAGGGCTGGTGGTCAGTCTTTGCAAGCCCGGGGGTGGTGCCAGAGGACTGGTGGACTGCAGATGTTGCACCCTTGTTCAAAATCAAAATAGGGTGCAAAGATAAAGCCAGGAACTACAGGCCAGTCAGTTTAAATTTGGTCAGAGAAACTTCTAGAAGTAATAATTCAGAACAAAATTAATAGTCACATGGATCAAAGCGAGTTAATTAAGGAAAGCCAGCATGGGTTTCTTTAGGAAAAACATGTTCAACTAACCAGCTGGAGTTTTTTGATGAGGTAACAGAGAGGGTTGATAAGGACAATGCTGTTGATGTGGTGTACGTGGACTTCCAATTGAAGTTATTTGATAATGCCACACAACAGACTTGTGAGCAAAGTTATAGCTCATGGAATAAAAGGGACAGTAACAACATGGATATGGAATTGGCTGCATGACAGGAAACAAAAAGTAGAGGTTAATGGATGTTTTGGACTGGAGGAAAGTTTGTAGTGGAGTTCCCCAGGGGGCAGTGTTAGGATCTTTGCTTTTCCTGGGGCAGAATTTAGCCCTTGGCGGGCGGGCTTGGCTGGGGCGGTTGATGGCTGCCTGCGATCAAGGCCGGAAGGCAATTTCACGCTGGCGGGCCAGTTAAGGCCCGCCCAGTGTGAAACGTGAGCAGCAGCGCTGCCTGTGTGGGGGAGGGGGGCGAGTGCAAACTTCACGGGTGAGTGTGAACTTGAGAATCTCCCTGAGACATAGAGCTTCCTCAGGGAGATGAAGAGTTTAAAAAAAAATAAAGATTAGAAAAAAATTATAAAACATGTTCCGTCATGTGACTCTGTTATGAGTGTTGTAAGTGAAATTTGAAAAATTTTATTTCATTTTTATTTGATGTTGGAAACATTATCCCGCCTGTGGATGAGGTTTCAAAAAAAGTGCAAAGGCCACTTGGCCTTTTTGCCTGCCTGCCAACCATAAGGTTGGAAGGACAGTGAAAAATTTAAGTTAATTGATCCTTTAATGGCCTAAATAGGTCTTTTAACTGTTGGTGGGCGCACTGCCGATTCCCGCATGTGCTCGCCGACCGAAATATTGCGCAACTGCACGTTGACGTCGGGACACTTGTCTGCCTCCAAGGTAAAAATTTTGCCCCTGATATATATTAATGACCTAGACCTTGGTGTTCAGGACACAATTTCATAATTTGCAGATGATACAAAACATGGAAACATTGTGAACTGTGAGGAGGATAGTGTAGAACTTTAAAAGGACATAGATAATTTGGTGGAATGGGCTGACAAGTGGCAGATGAAGTTGAATGTGGAGAAATGTGAAGTGGTTCATTTTGGTAGGAAGAACACAGAGAGACAATATAAAATAAAGGGCACAATCCTAAAAGGGGCGCAGGAGTAGAGGGACCTGAGTGTATATGTGCATACAAGTCATTGAAGGTGGTGAGGGAGTGCTTATTAAAGCATATAGTATTCTGGGCTTCATTGATAGGGGCAGAGAGTACATGAGCAAGGAGGTTATCTTGAACTTGTATAAGACACTAGTTTGGCATCAACTAGAGTATTGCATTCTGTTCTGGGTGCTGTACTTTAGGAAGGATGTGGAGGCATTGGAGAGAGTGCAGATAAGATTCACGAGAATGATTCCAGGGATGAGGAACTTCAGTTATGAAGATAGATTGGAGAGGTTAGGACTGTTTTCCTTGGAGAAAAGAAAACTGAGAGGAGATTTGTTAGAGGTATTCAAAATCATGAGGGGTCTGGACATAGTAAATAAGGAGAAACTGTTTCCACTTATCAAAGGATCGATAATGAGAGGACACATTTAAAGTCATTGGTAAAAGAAGCAAAACCGACATGTGGAATTTTTTTTTCATGCAGTGAGTGGTTCAGATCTGGAATGCACTGCCTAAGAATGTGATGGAGGAAGCTTCAATTGAAGCATTCAGAAGGAAATTAGATTGTTATCTGAAGAGGAATAATGTGCAGGGTTACGGGGAGAAAGCAGCAGAATGACACTAAGTAAATTGCTCATTCGGAGAGCTGCGACAGACACAATGGGCTGAATTGCCTCCTTCTGTGCTGTAACAATTCTGTGATTCTTTGATCTACCTCAGTATCTGCCAGTGCCATTCTAAGGTAGCTGTATCAGCGACAATGGGTGCCACTGAGACTCCATCTCTCTTTCTGAAGGAATGTCTCTGATCTCCTCTGACTCCTGCCCATGGCAGTGTGACAGCATTTGTTAACTCAGCTTGTAAGAATTTGCCTTTGTGACCATAATGATTATATATATGTCTAGCGCACCTTGTAAACAGTGTGCTAACCTTTACTGCCTTTTAATGCTTACACCATATCACGATAGAAGCCAGTTATGAATCCCCTGCGTGTAGTGGATCTGAGGCAATTCTGATTTAATCTTGGAGCCAGCTGCAGCAGGTTCCTTAGGATACCAAGAGTCATTGACCTGGAAAATTCTGTTCTGGTCTCCTCCATGGCCGTTTGTATTTATTAACATTGTTCATTCTAAGTTCCATTGCTTTGAAGATTGGTACATTTTATAGTTGACAGTATGCGTTTGTCCTTTGTTGTTGAGTATGACCATGACATCAACTAGAATTCATTGTGTTAAGTTTCTGGTTTGATGAGTTTGAAGATGGCTAATCATACTAATTTGAGCACAAAAAGATTTGTTGCATATTGGACACACATGTATTGTTGGTGCAGAGGAGCTGCTTATGGCTGTGTACTTGTGAAGCTCACGTTTCTGATGAACCAGTTTGACTCTGCTCTGTTCATGGGAGGTGGCATCTTTGCTGATGAGACTGTGCCACATAAAGGTGACAGTATAAGCATTTTTTAAAAGGAGTATAAAATCTCAGAATGAGCCGTTTCACTGACATTAAACCTCATTGGTATTTGTAGGAGGCTTGTTATGTGATCGGTAATGGATAATTTACTGAAGAAAGGTGAATGCTTTACCCTAGAAATTTCATTTGAATGACATTAGGTGGCACTATTGCATGATTTATTAAGTGACAAGCTTGTGAAGAGTGGGAAGTCTTGATATGCTCAGCATTACAGCTAAATTATTGCAAGTGTTTGAACTAATTTATGATCTGCTAAGTAATTCATGCTGGGCCCTAAACTCAAATTTACAACATAGACCTATTTATGCTTGCCCTCATTCAGTTTGGTTGGATAACTTTGCTTAACACATTTTGCAAGGTTGGTGCCATTTTAGTGCATTAAAAGTAATGAAGCAACGTATCTTGTTTAGAATCTTTATAGAACAGTTCTGATTAATTAAATGGTACATTAGAGCATTTCATCACTGCTACAGGTCACTGGGCTGTTTCTGATTACTTCTTTAGAGATACAATCAACTCCGTTGCTGTTAAAGCTGAAATATATTGACTATAAAAATTCATGATACTCTTAATTTGATGTCAAATTTAGCAAATCCAATGAGCCTTATACAAACACAGTCATTACTTTCCTGCAACAAACATTGCTTAATGCATGTTCTGAAAGATGAGAAGCTATCCCTGGAGGAACAGCACCTCATTTTCCGACTAGGCACTTTACAGCCTTCTGGACTGAATATTGAGTTCAACAATTTTAGATCATGAACTCTCTCCTCCAATCCCACCCCCTTTCTGATCCCCCTTTTTTCCAATAATTTATATAGATTTTTCTTTTCCCACCTATTTTCACTATTTTTAAATGTATTTCCATCCATTGTTTTATCTCTGCCTTTTAGCCTATTTCGATCCCTTCCTCCCACCCCACCCCCACTAGGGCTATCTGTACCTTTATTATCACATTCCTTAGATCATATCACCAGCTTCAGCACCTCTTTGTCCTTTTGTCAATGACATCTTTTGGTTATCTCCACCTATCACTGGCCCTCTATCCAGCTCTACCTGTCCCACACCCCCTTAAACCAGCTTATATTTCACCTCTTTTCTATTTTTCCTTAGTTCTATTGAAGAAACGTTAACTATGTTCCTCTCCACAGATGCTGTCAGACCTGCTGAGTTTTTCCAGGTATTTTTATTTTTGTTTTTGTTAAGCTATCCCTGTGTTGCTGGATGCACATTTTCTGCTAAAAGATATAGAATAAAGACCACCAATTTTCCCATTCTCCTTCTTGACTTCTGAGTAACCAAAGGAAGTATTGAATGAGAAAAGGTCACTAGGTTAATGAAGCCCATTCACAGACCATGAACAATTTGTCCTCAGCCAAAGCCAGTCAATCTTCGAGAGATGGCCAGTGACACACAAACCTCGAAAGCAGAAATGTCTCTCCATAACTCTCATCATGAGATACTTGACGATATTAATAAATCTTATAAAATGTACAACTAAGTTCTAACCAGTTGCATTCTGCAGATGTCAGATCCACTGTCTCAGAAGCAGAGGAACCACTGCATTTCATTGTGACCTACATCTGTCCTAATAACTTCTTAGTTCATTCTGGAACAGGAATTTTTCCAGCTTTTTAAAAAATGAATGACCATTCCCTTTTTTGGTTAGGATCAGTTTTACATGTCCAAACTTTTGTGGAGAGAAACAAAATTCTTCTGGTCTGTAGTCTTTAGACATTTTTCATTTAACACCTCTTGTTTTGGTGTTAGTATCTGCTTATATTTACAATATTCACAAATCTCAGCATTTGAAAGATCGCTATCATGTGCCCTCTTTCCTCCACTGAAAAAAAAATTCAGTTTCCTCTTCATAACTTATAGCGATGAGCTCCAGAATCATCAGAATTGCTGTTCTCTGAACACTCTCTATCCTGGGCCAGTTTGGGTGCCCAGGACTGCACATAATATTCCAAATGTGTCATGTCCAATGAGCTTTTATAGAGACTAAAAATATTGGTGTCAATTTTCAACTTGCTGCCTGAGCATAAAACTGGTGTTGGTGATTGTCCACACATTATAAGAACAGGCTGATTTTTATTTCTATTCAATACAGTCGAAAAGAAAATTCAAGTGCCTTTCAGTGGGCCAAACTGCAATGCCATTCTTTACTTTTTTGTAATTTGTAATGCTGGGCCGACAGACACTGCTCCTGAGCATTTGACAGTGCTACGATTCACCCTCATTCCCTTCTGCCCTACTCATGGTTTATGCCCCAGCTGTGCTGATACTGGTATTGCTGCCCATCCATTGCATGTAGATAGTTTGACTCCACAAGTACCGGACACAGCCTGGTGGATAATTGTGATATAACATTATTATACCAGCAAAGGGGGGCATCTAATTTTCAGGCCAATGTAGCAAATGGTTGCTTCTTCCTAAATGGCGTAACATGTGACACTGAGATAAGTACTGAGGTTGCTACTCTTGAGCAAAAGCTAAATACTGCGAATGCTAGAAATTTGAAATAAAAACAAATACTCAGTAGGTCAGGCAACACCTGTGGAGAGAGAAACAGCATTAACATGGATTCAAAATTGTTTAAGGAATAGAAAACAGTTTTAGTGAACAGCTGGCTGTTTCTTGAACAGGAAGGAGGTCTGCAGTGGAATTTAGCCAAGTTTTAGTACTTGGACTACTGTTGTTTTTGATACTTAATCTTGGGAGTACAGGGTGCTATTTTGAAATTTACAGGTGTACTTATAGGTGGAGTAACCAGTGAAGAAAATAGTAATGTACTTGAAGAGGGCAAGGTAGGTTGGTGAAATGAGCAGATGTATGGCAGATGAAATTCTATGCAGAAAAGTGTTGATGATACAATTTAGCTGGAAGAATGAGAAAAGACAATACATATGGTACAATTTTAAAGAAGAGAGTGACCTGGGGAAGTTTGTGCATAAATTTTCATAAGTGAAAGGACATGTTGACAAAGCAGTTAATAAAGCATATTGGATCCTGGGCTTTATAAATAGAGATGTAGGAAACAAAGACCAGGAGGTTATACTGAACACATTGCTATGCCCAGTAAAGACACATCATATTCCTAACTTTTAAGTTTTATTTAATGTGCACTCTTTGAAATTGACTTCTCCTTTAAAAAGTGGACAATGTGCTGCAAAGATGGCTGCCGAAGGTCAGCTGACCTATCCTGTGTATTCAAAAACTGACTCACTGCCTAACAGAGACATAAGGGCACATCCCAGATGAAAAAGTGTTACCTACACATATCCTGAGATCATCAAAAGACATTCCCGAATTGAATGGACCTTTTTTGAAACAAAGAAGGTAATTGTCTTAACCCCTCCCCCCCCCCCCCCCAGGATGAATGTCTTAAAACAATAAACCAGGATATGGCTAATTAACCTAAGACCGCCACCATGTTTGGAAAAGGAACTGAAATTGTGAGGAGTCACATGGTAAGGCAGCCACATTTGTCCCTTTGGAATCTGTAAAATGCTGATGGCAGAAAGTAAAGCACAGCAGCAGCAGAGAAGGTAGTAGTAACATCTATGCCTTAAAAGAACCTAAGGCTGGAACATTGCAAGGTCTCTTTTTTGGGTCCACCAATACAACAAACTAACCTCCTGGTATTGAGACTACAAGTAACTAGCTTCGTGAGCAGCAGGAAGTCCATCCTTTTGAGAGAATCCTGGAATGACTCTGGCTGTTGAATTCACTTTAACTACCCTTCGGGAGTGAAGATGCATTTTTCATCAGGCCTGTTATCCAGGACAAAACAGTCACACGAATAATGAAGTATTCTTTTGCTTATAACCTGTAAAAGTGCACTTTTCTCTTCAACCTTTTCCTTGATGTGCTTGTGTGTGTGACTGTGTGAGCGAATGCCATAGCATTAGATTTCAGGGTGAGCAGGCAATCAGTCCTCTTTATTTAAACCCACAAGAAGCTTGCTGCTGGTTATTCAAATCATCCACACACTTAGTGGTTAAAAACACACACATCTTCCTCTCAAAAGCTTACTGATTGCAGGTGGTTGAGAAGGGAACAGGGATTTCAGCAGTTCTCTCTCACCCTGCCCATAACAGCATGGAAAACATTAGTTCAGCCTCAGCTGGAATATTATGTCCAATTCTGGGCTCCACATTTTAGAAAGGCTGTGAAGGCTTTGGAGCAGACACAGAAGAGATTTACAAGAATGGTTTCAGGGATGAGGGATTACAGTTCCATGGGTAGACTGGAGAAAGTGAGGTTGTTCTTCTTAGAGCAGAGAAGGCTAAGAGAAGATTCAATAGAAGTGTTTATAATCATGAAGGCTTTAGATTGAATAAATAAAGATAAACTGCATCCAGTGGCTGGATAAGCAGAGGGTATAGATTTAAGATAAATGGCAAAAGAAACAGGTGCCATGAGCAAAAATGTTTTTATGCAACAAGTGGTTCAGACTTGGAATGCACTGCTTGATAGGGTGGTGGAAATAGATTCAATTCTTAATCAATTCTTCAACAGCACCTTCCAAGCCCATGACCTCTGCCACCTAGAAGGACAAGGGCTGCAAGGGCATGGGAACACCACCACCTGCAAGTTCCCCTCTAAGCCATTCACCATCCTGACTTGGAACCATATTGCCGTTCCTTTACTGTCGCTGGGTCAAAATCCTGGAACTCCCTCCCTAACAGCAATGTGGATGTACCTACACCACGTGGACTTCAGCATTTCAAGATGGTTCAGGACAATTAGGGATGGACCTGCCAGTGACTTCCACATCTTTTGAAAGAATAAAAAACATAGCCTTCGAAAGAGAATTGGGTAAATACTTGAAGGAGAAAACTTTGCAGAGCAATAGGGAATTGAGCTGCAAAGTGGGGCTAACTGGGATTGCTTTTCAAAGGTGTTGGTGCAGATTCAATGGACCACATGACCTCCTTTGTGCTGTACTTCCTATGACTCTACAGGGACAGTGTTTCATCATGATGGTTTGACACTTGCACAGCTTGTGATCCTCTGCCTTTTCACAACGTACATAATTTGAACTATATTGAATGGAATTGCCTGTGCGATCAGTGAAATCTGTGCCCTATTGAAGGTGCTCTCGATGATCTCCATAATCACAATTTATCTTGAATATAGAAGATCCTTATGCCAGCAAACAATGTTTTTTTTCAAGGAGTGTATCATTTAATTTGCTCCCTGAGAAAGTTAAATGAAAATTTTAATTGGAAGACTATATGAACAGACTTACTTGCAGTGGAAATAAATTGTAATTATGTTTCATTATACTTAACTTCACATGTCAGGAATGCTAATACAGTAGAAAATGGCTGACAAGCAGTTGCTTGCTGATTTGAGGTATTGTTTCCTGTGAAAATGTGATCGAGTGGGAGTAACACTTAAACCATGAACAGAAACAACATCTTGAATATGTTTCTACGGTACAGACAAAGCAATTTTGTTACTGTAAAATGATTTGTGCTGCTGTGCATAACATTGGTGTGACTGCTTGTATATAAAAGAGCCCATCAGTACTTGTTTTACGAAATGTGTTCCAAGAAATTACACTTAATTTTAGCTTTAAATAATATAACTGCGAATAATATTATAATGGGAGCTGGTTTGGAGGAGTTGCTGAGCCTTGAAATGTACAGATACAGCCATTAAAACCAGGAACTAAGTGACTATGTTAACTCAGCTCTATGTTAATGTACCTCAGTTGCACTGTTTTAGTTTTTTTTTTACTTCTCCCTTGAAGCTTTCCTAATGATGTATTTAGCATTAACTGTTCAGATAAAATTATTTCAAAGAAACCCAGAGAAGAAAAGAGATGTTAAAGCTAATTATGATTTCCAAACTTGCTCCACAATTGTCTCCCATTCTCCTTGAAGGATGCTGACTCAAGCTGGGAAATAGTTCCACATGCTCCTGGTTCCTGGTTTGCCCCAGTGCTCAGTCTTCACTCATCAACCTGTTTGTGAGTGACAGCAAGAGGTTGGATTGTGATTGTTATCATAGCCAAATCTGATGTCTGCATGTAACAGCAAGGATAATTGGCTGGCAATCCATGGTTGGTATCCTGACCGATTCTTTGGGCTGTATTTTCATCCTCGAGGTGAGTAGACAGAATCGGGAATTTTCTTGGCTGCCTTAGGAGAAAATACCTGCAATGACTCCCCATGCCCCACCCATGCCACCTCCTGCTCTCCACCCAACCCTCATGGCCCCTTATACCCTCCATGCCAAGCAATGACATTTCCATGCCCATTCACCTGCTAGACACTCTGTATAGAACCAATGAAACCTATATTGACAATAATATGTGTTGTAAAGCTTAGAAAAAAGTATTTCATCATAAAAATGCTTTTACTACAGTCCAATAAAAGTGTCAATCATCCAGACCCTTTAAAATATCAATAGCAGAAACTACAAGATCTTGGAACCTCTTTTTCATGTGTAAATAAATGTGAAATTGACAGAAGAGATCAGAGGGCCAGAACTGTCAATCAAGCATTGTTTTCACCGAAGTGCAGTCGTTTCAGCACTTGAATTGATGTCTGGGCATTCAGCAAAACCTCATTATGCATTCTTGGCTGACAGTTTCAAGTGTTTGCAGTTTCTACATTGCACTAAAAACACCCAGATATACCTCACTGCCATCTCTCTTGATCCGTCCGCTGTTTCTGATTTGTCACACTACTTGTCTGACAACTGGTACTGGATGAGCAGAAATATCCCCTCAACTGAATATTACACTGAAGCCATTATCTTTGGTCCCTGCCACAAACTGCATTCCCTAGCCACTGACTCCAGCCTTCATGCTGACTGAGGGTGAACCAGACCTTTTGCAACCTTGGTGTAGTATTTGACCCTGAGATGAGCTTCAGACTATTTATCCACTCCATCACCAAGACCCACTACTTTCATCTCCATCGCATCACCCGTCTCCGCTCCTGCTTCAGCTCACTTGCTGCTAAAACCCTGATCATGATGTTGTTACCTCTGGACTTGATAATCCAATGACCTCCTGGATGACTTGCCATCTTTCACTCACCCTAAATGAGCTTACCCAAAACTCTGCTGCTGTATCCTAACTTGGACCATTTCACATTCACTTTGTGCTCACTAATCTACATTGGATCCCAGCTCAGCAATGTTGTGATGTTAAATTTCGCATCCTCATTTTCAAATCTTACTATGGCTTCGCCCCTCCTTATCTCTGTAACCTCTTGCAGACCTACAAATCTCTGAGATTGCTCTGTTCCTCCACTCGGGGCTCCTTGTGCATCCCTGATTGTATCCACTGCACCATTGGTGCTTGCCCATTAGTTGCCTTGGCCTGAAGCTCTGGAATTCCCCCTCTAATCCTTTCCTCTTCATCGTTTAGACGTTCCTTAAAAGTTAGCTTTTTGACCAAGCTTTTGATCATCTGCCCTAATATCTTTGAATGTGACTTGGTGTCAAATTTTATTTGATAATGCTCCTGTGAAGCACCCTAGTATGTTGCTATACAAGTTGTTGTCACAGGAAACCGTACTCAATTACCAGTTTCTTTGGGGGAGGAAAGAAAATAATCAGGGGAGAAATAAAGTTTGCATCAAATAGCTAATTCAACCTTGTTCTGACTTGTCTCATATCTTTCTATGCAAAAGTAAATCAGCTTGGGTAATTGTATTGTCTAACTATTGTTACAATCAAATAATATAAAATTAAAAATGGTAAGTAAGCCCTGTGCATGATAGGATTTAGTATTGTGTGAGAGCAAAGAACGTGGACTATGGGTATCCTGTCTGCATGTCCATCTGGGGGTTTTCATGTGAGTCCCCATGCAGCAAGACAATTTAGTGTACTCAACAGATAAAGCTAATTTATATTACTGCATGTGGAAGCATCCTTATCCTTTTAGCAACATACTCTTGATGGTTTGTAAATTCAGGGCAATTCCTTCTTTAATTATTAATGACAGAATATAATTGCACTGAGTTGTCTTTGGATTATAGGATGGTGCTGGCTTGGTCTCCTTTATACTATCAGTTACTGTGCTTACTCACAGAAGTTAATTAGATTTGAAATAAGACTGACAGTAATTTAATTCTGCTTACCTGCTTGCACGCAGTTGCTTGACCGAAACTAATGTGCCAATTTAATTAGTTCCTGCTGTTGGATTGCCCTGGTTACGTCAAGTTATTCTTGCATATAAATCTGCTAATGTGATGTAAAAAATTATAATTCCTATAAAAATATATATCCTGTAAACTGTAACTGGTTAAGCAGGTCATACTAAATTTGAAAATACACATAAATGCACAGACTGATCCTAACGTTTATGTAAGTCATATAAATGAGGCAGGTGATACCTGTGTTTGTGCATATGAATCAGAGAGCAGTCAGCGTTTCAATATTACCACCAAGATCTCACCATAACACTCTGCCATATGACTTGACCTCTAATAAAGCCAACATTGTTTATGGTTCTCATTAATTCTTTGTAGCACACACTTTCTATGGATGATGAGCCACAACGTGGATTTACCATCCCCTTTAAGTGACTTGAGATGTTTTTGGTGCTGTCATTGATCTGCTGTTGTTACAGCTGCACATCTCCCCAGAATAAAGTCAGTTTAAATGTTTCTTACCAGAATGCTGTAGGGAAAATTGCACTTAAACCTTCATTGTGTGCGGTAATCTTTGAGTGATCCTCTTAATTGATTAGCTCAAATCATGCTCTTTTTTGATCACTTTTATTACCAATACCGATGGCAGTTCTGTTACCACCAGCATGTCAGCCTCATGTTGCACAGCTCAAAATGCTCTCTCGATATGATGCAAGTTTGGAAGAAACATAGGAACAAGAGGAGGCCATTCGGCCCATGGAGCCTGCTCTATCATTCAGTTAGATCATGGCTGATAATCTATCTCAATGCCACTTTCCCACGCTATCCAATATCCCTTGATGTCATTAGTATCCAGAAACCTATTGATTTCTGTCTTGAACATCCTCAATGATTGAGCTTCTACAGCCCTCTGGGGTAGAGAATTCCAAAGATTCACCACTCTTTAAGGGAAGAAATTTCTCCACATCTCAGTCTTAAATGGCCTGGACCTTATTCTGAGACTATGTCTTCTTGTTCTAGACTCACCAGCCAGGAGAAACATCCAATCCACATCCACCCTGTCACGCCCTGTAAGAATGTTGTAAGTTTCAATGAGATCACCTTTCATTCTTCAAAGCTCTAGAGAATACAGGCCCAGTTTCCTCAATCCCTCCTTATAAGACAATCCTGCCATCACAGGGACTAGTCTGGTGAACCGCACTCCCTCTGTATATCCTTCCTGAGTTAAGGAGACCAAAACTGTGCTCAATACTCCAGGCGCAGTTTCATCAAGACTCTATACAATTGCAGCAAGACATCTTTATTCTTGTACTCAAATCCCTATGCGATGAAGGCTAATATATCATTTGCCTTTGCTTGCTGCACCTCCATGCTAGCCTTTAGTGACTCATGAACAAGGACACCCAGGTCTCTTTGGACACCTGCACTTCCCAACCTCTCAGCATTTAAGAAATACTCTGCCTTTCTGTTTTTTCTACCAAAGTGGATAACTTCACACTATATATATATATATAAAACCTATGTATTTATATCTATATAATATTTAAAAGTTCACTCTATATACTATATATACTTCACACTATTATATTCCATTTCCCATGTTCTTGCCCATTCACTTAGCCTGTCCAAGTCCCCTTGCATCCTCCTCACAACTTACATTCCCACCTAATTTTGTGTCATCAGCAAATTTGGAAATATTACATTTGGTCCCCACATCCAAATCTTTGATTTAAATTGTGAACAGCTGTGGCCCCAGCACTGATCCTTGTGACACCGCACTAGTAATAGCCTCCATCCTGATAATGACTCACTTATTCCTACTTTCTGTTTTCTGCCTGATAACCAATTCTCAATCCACACCTGTATATTTGACCCCAAATCCCAAATGCTCTATTTTTGTTTACTCCTATTTGGTACCTTATCAAAAGCTTTCTGAAAATCCAAGTACACCACATTGGCTGGTTCTCCTTTATCTATGCTACAAGTAACTTCCTTAAAATAACTCCAAACAGATTTGTCAACCATGATTTTCTTTTCATAAGTCCATGTTAACTCTGGCAAATCATTTTATTATTTTCCAAGTGTCCAATTATCATATCCTTTATAATAAATTCTAACATTTTCCCTACCACTGACATCAAACTGATAGGTCTGTAATTCTCCATTTTCTCTCCTCCTCCTCTTAAACAGTAGGGTTACATTTGCTGCATTTTGGATATGCATAGATATATACTTGTCAACTTCAAGTTTGCAGGAACCTTTCCAGAAACTATAGAATTTTGAAAGATAACCGCCAATGCATCCATTATCTTTATAGCCATCTCCTTTAACACGCTGCGATGTAACTCATCAGATCCAGGGGATTCATCAACCTTCAATCTAATTAATTCTTCTAGTGCCACCACTTTATTAATACTAATTTCTTTCAGTTCCTTATTTTCACAAGCCCATTGGTTCCCTAGTATTTCTGAGAGATTTTCTGTATCTTCCTTCATGAAGACAGGCCCAAAGTAATTTTTAGTTTCTCTGCCATTTCCCTATTCCCCAATATAAATTTTCCCATCTCCACCTGTAGTTGACTCACATTTGTCGTTGCTAAGCTTTTACAGTCTGCCTTTATGTTTCTTGCTAGCTTGCATTCATATTCTCATTTCCCTTTATCAGTTTCCTGATCCTCCTTTTCTGAATTTTAAATTGCTCCCAATCCGCGGGTTTACTACTTTTTCTGGCAACCTTATAAGCCACTTCCTTTGACCTAATGCAGTCTTTAACTTCTGTTGTTAACCACGTTTGATTCACTTTTTTTGTTGGGTTTTTGTGTCTTAATGTATATTTGTTGTAGACCATGTAATACGTCTTTAAATACTAAATAAATGTCTACTGTCAATTTTTTAAAGTTTATTTCCCAATCCACCATGGACAACTTGCACCTCATACTTTAAGTTTTCTTTGTTCAGATTTAAGACTCTAGTTTCAGAATGAATTATGTCACTTTCAACTTAATGTAAAATTCCATCATTATTTCCTAAAGGTTCCTTTCCAGTAAGGTCATTAATTAGCCCTTTCTCATTACTTAATACGAATTCTAATGTAGCCCGATCCCTCATTGGTTTTTCAACATATTGCTCCACATACACTCCAGGAATTCATTCTGCACAGCATTAGTGCTAATTAGGTTTATCTTAGGAAGGTCAATATCCATAATTTTACTGTTTTATTTTTCTAAAGTTCAAGTTGATAAAGTAGGAAAGTTTGCATACATTCCATTAAATTTTACTGAAATCCCAGTGACAGCATTTAACTATTTGTACCTCAGTACCAGCAGATCTCCTACAGTGTTGCTTATAGTAAAGTAAAGGATACACTGTTTTAAAGGACATTTGCATTATATCAGGCCACCACAACAAATTAATCTACTCGTACGCTGAGGATTTATGTATCATGGCCTTTCCTCTTTAAAGCAGCTCTGATTTATGTAAATGTACAGAGCCTGAGGTCAGTCACTGGATCTCAAGATATACACATATACAGTCCTCTTAAGCAGGTAAATAAGACAGTTGTATCTCTGTAGAGTTGTAGCTGCATGTAAATTTCCACATACACTTTTTTAATGGATTGACAGATTTTTGTAAGTTTCTGACTTGAGGCTAGAAAATCAGCGCAAAATGACTGGCTTTACTTTTTCCCCACATTTTTAACACATATCTTTATAAAGTGCGATATCCAAAATATAGCACATGTCAATTTATATTCGGGTGAATTCCCTGATTCTCATTGTAATTTACATCATAAATAGAATATCATCTAATGTAGAATGTATTAATCTAATTATTGTTAATCAAACATGGGCCAGAGTTTGTTTGACCAGGAAACTTTTGGATATGCATAGATATATACTTGTCAACTTCAAACCTTCTAACCTTTAAACATTGTTTGCCCTTGAGGCTGTAGGTCAGAATTTAGGTTGAAATGTATGGGTTTATTTGCCCTTCATTGTATGAATGTTAAATAGATCATAGACATTACAGGGTATGGTCATGGGTTTGTGTTGGTGGGGTGATCTGCAATATACATTTTAAATGTTCTTTCTCTTTTTTATTAAGATGATTGTTGAAGTAGTTTGCATATTAGCCAGTGAGCTGAGAGAACTTTTTTTTCCACAATAATTTTTCTTAACTCTGTTGATATGTGACAGAAAAGGGTTACAGAAAGGTTTGCTAAAATCTCCTCTTCACCTTTTCTGTTCCAATGGAAATAGTCCCAGCATCACAAGTCTCTAATCATAACTTTGGTTTCTTCACCCTTGCCACAATGTCAACAATTGCTCTCTTTGTTCTATAGAATCAGAATTTTAAAAAAATCTTCCATGCATGTAGGCATCGCAGCAAGACCAGCATTTGTTGCCCATCCCTATTTGCCCTTGAGAAGGTGGTAGTGAACTGCCTTCATGAACGCTGCAATTTATGTGGTGTTAGTTTCAGGATTTTGATGCAGTGACAGTGAACAAGTGGCATGATAGTTCCAAGTCTGAATTCTGTGTGGCTTGGAGGGGAACTTGCATCTGCTGCTCTCGCCCTTCTAGGTGGTAGAAGTCATGAGTATGGAATGTGCTGTCGATGGAGGCTTGGCGAGTTGCTGGGATGCACCTTGTAGATGCACACTGCTGTCACTGTGCTTCAGTGGTGAAGGAAGTGAATGTTTAAGGTGATGGATGGGGTTGTAGATCAAGCGGATGCTTTGTCCTGGATGGTGTTGAACTTCTTGAGTGTTGTTGGAGCTGTAGTCATCCATGCAAATAGAGAGTATTCCAGCATACTGCTGATGTTTGATTTATAGATGGTCACAGACTTTGGGGAGACGGATGTTCCCATACCATGACCTGCTCTTGTAGCCACATTATTTATATGGCTGGTCCAGTTCAGTTTCTGGTCAATGGTAACCCCCAGGATGTTGATAGTTGGGGAATTCATTTATGGTAATGCTATTGATTCAAGGGAAGTAGGGGAGTTGGTTAGATTGTCTCTTGTTAGAGATGATCATTACCTGCCACTTGTGAGGCACGAATGTTACTTGCCACTTATTAGCTCAACTTGAACGTTATCCAGTTTCGCTGCATATGGACCTGGACTGCATCAGTATCTGAGGCATTTCAAATGCATTAGCGTGCAATCCCACTTCTGACCTTATGTTAGAGGGAAGGTCATTGATGAAATAGCTGAAGATGGTTGGGCCTAGGACACTACCCTGAGGAACTTCAGCAGTGATGCTCTGGGACTGAGGTGATTGACCACCTTCCTTTGTGCTAGGTATAACTCCAATCAGTGGAGGGTTTTCCCCCTGATTCCCATTGACTGCAGTTTTATTAGTGCTCCGTGATGCCACACTTAGTTAAATGCTACCTTGATGGCAAGGGCAATCACTCTCAACTCATACCTTGTGTTCTGCTCTTTTGTCCATGTTTCGACCAAGGCTGTAATAAGGTCAGGAGCTGAATGTCTCTGGTGGAAACCAAACTGAGCGTCAATGAGCAGGTTATTGCTGTATAAGTGCTGCTTGATGGCACAGTTGATGACCCCTTCCATCACTTTACTGATGATGGAGAGTAGACTGATCGGGCAGCAATTGGCTGGATTGAATTTGTCTTTTTGAGGACAGAGCATAACTGGGCAATTTTCCACATTTGCTGGGTAGATGCCAGTGTTGTAGCTGTACTAGAACAGCTTGGCTGGGGGCACAGATAGCCTTGGAGCACAAGTCTTTGGTGCTATTTCTGGAATATTGTCAGGGCCCATAATCTTTGCAGTATTCAGTGCCCTAAGCCGTTTCTGGATATCACGTGGAGTGAATCAAATTGGCTGAGGACTGGCAGCTGTGATGCTGGGACCTAAGGAGGAGGCCAAGATAAATCATCCACCTGGCACTACATGCTGAAGGTGGTTGCAAATACTTTAGCCTTGTCTTTTGCACTGATGTGCTGGGCTCCCCCATCATTGTGGATGGGGATATTTGTGGAACCTTCTCCCCCAGTTACTTGTCTTTCCAACACAATTCATGACTGGATGTTGCAGGACTGCAGAGCTTAGATCTGATCTGTTGGTTGTGGGATCATTAGCTCTGTCTACAGCATACTGTTTCCGCTGTTTGGCATGCAAGTGTTGTAGCTTCACCAGGTTGACACCTCACTTTTAGGTACGGCTGGTGCAGCCCTGGTGCTCTTCTGCACTCTTCATTGAACAAGGGTTGAGCCCTTGGCTTGGTGGTAACGGTAGAGTAACAGATACACTAGGCCATGAGGTTACAGATTGTGGTTGAATATAATTCTGCTGCTGCTGATGGCCTACAATGCCTTTTGCATGTCCAGTTTTGAGCTGAGTTATTCAACACGGAAGGAAGCTATTTGCCTCCTTGCCCCTCCATGCTAGCTCTTTGATCTAATTAGATTCTTTCCCTTCCCCTTTCCCCTGCATATGTTTCCTTTTCAAGTATTTATCCAATTCCTTTCTCAGTTAAAATTATATTTCCATGAAGAGGTGCCTAAAACTGCAAACAATTCTTAACTATGGCCTGAATTGGATCGTGCCTTATGCACAACTCCTAAAGATGATGATAGAGTGCAGTTTACACTAACAGTTATTAACAGTGGTAAACAAATATTAACCTTTACTCCAACACAGTGAAAATTCATCAACCTGAAACATTAACTCTACTTTTCTTACCACAGATGCTGCCTGACCTGCTGAATATTTCCAACATTTTTTGTTTTTATTTAACATTTACTCTGTTGCTTTTTGACTATAGCATGGGCAAAATAAAGCCTGCCTCCTTTGTATGAAATTAAAGCTTTTTCAAGAACTTTTAACATCCTAAGGAGTCTTTGAGGATGGTCCGTCATTATTACTGATCCCAGCAGAAACCGTTCTGTACACATTCTTTGGTCTTGTAAAGTACAATGTCAGCAGTTTCTAGCCCTTGATGAGCTCTAAATTTTGAATTGGCTTGACAGTCAAGCAATGACTTTGATGTTTCAAATCAATCCCACTTGCTGTTAACTTCACACACAATTCTTGGCTATGGAAATTTAATCAGCAGTTCAGAAAATCTGCCAACTTCACATCTTAGACCAAAAAGAATAAAGGAATTGCGTGAAGGAAGAACTGGGTACATGCTGTAGGGGGCCTGATTCAGATTGCAGTGGATCTAGATACACTTAGGCAAGAGCGCTGCCGTCATTGTGAGCACATTACTGTACTGTCTAGAGAAAACATGACCTGTAAATAAGCAGAACCCCAGTTTGGATCTGCAACTTGTTTTTGTTTCCTGAATACCATGACTCATCGCACAATATGTATATGAAACTTACTATGAATACTGCATGAATCTTTCCCTTTCTGGTCTGTTTAAGGCTGATGTTTGCAGATTGCGTGCTGGCAAATGTATTTATGCATCAATGTGCTATGAAGTTATGCAAGATGGTTTCGCGGTATTATACATGGTCTACTGGATGGAGCAAACTCAATGGGCCAAATAGCAATTTTCTTTTGCATAATCTAGTTCTTGATTTTAGCACCGCTGTCAGGTGGAGGTGCCAAGTGAAAGGCAGTGAGCTTTTTCCTCACCAAAGAGTGGGATGGAAACTGGAAAGCCACCCAGAGCTACTCTTGCATGCATTACAAACTCCAAATAGCTGTCTAGGAAATGATATTGACAGGAGGCTGCCTCTCTGATTATTATACTGGGAATGGTGCTTGTTTCCTCCTCAATTTTAAAAAGTTGGGGGGTGGTGGATGCTCAGCGATTGTGTTAATTCCAGTTAAAACCATTGTCACGTTGCATAAACTAGTGGTTAGAAATTCACATGCAGCGTTACTAAGCCATTGTGAATTTTCAGATGTTCATTAAAGTAAGTTGGTGCTAGGGGACGGAAAGTACCGATGCAAGTTAAACTCTAAATAAAAAATACAATCGAAAACCAAACACAGGAAAGCTCCAATTTGTGACATTACTATTTTCAACACTAGTTTTTCCCCTCTGGAGAGCTAGTGATAAAATTTGGCTAGTTTTGTGCCACAATTCCCTCACAAGCAATAAATTACTTTTTAAGTTGTTTTACCAACAAGCATGCTATGCAGGATCCCACATGAAAGGGATCCCAAGTAAATGAGATAGCTAAATGTTTAATCTGTTTTTGCAATATTGGGTGAGGGAAAACCATTTGGAGATCTTCAAATAATGCCATGAGAATAGTGTAGACCAAATAAAATACACTTATATCTCTATTTCTGAATTAAGACTGTAACAGACAGCACGTTGCCCCTGTTCTTTCTGAACAGTCTTTAATACATGTTTTAAAGTTTTCTTCATCTCCTTACTTTATATTTTATACACGGATTATACAAAAGAAAATTGCTATTTGGTCCATTGAGTTTGCTCCGCCCAGTGGACCATGTATAATCTTCACTGTAATGGATTCAGTCCAATCCATTTAATCTCTGGAGGAATGTGTAGCATCACAGCATCCATCCCTGACATTCCTCCCATCGTTCAACAGTTATTGCAGTGTAAGCTTCAGGATATCAATCTAATGTTCATTGTGTTGTTTAGTAACCTTGATTTTTAAAATCTGGAGACTTTGCATGTTTATAGCCTTTAAATTTTTGTAGAGGCCTGAGTAACAAGAGAACACGTTTCCCTCACTATCCCTGAGCCTCTGAATACCAGTCTTATACTTTTATTTGAATTTCTGCGGTTGTCACAATAATATTTTCAAACCAGTTGACCCAGTACAAACTAATTTGAATGTAAAAACTAAATATTTGAACCATTCGAATTAATAATGCTAGAATATATTAAGTTACCGCTTTGTTCAAAGAAACTTACTTCAAGTGTGTAATCCGGAGAAGGATCAGTGTAAACCTATTTCTGTCATTCAGGAGGAGCATACCTGTAGCCCAGTATCACTTCATCTCAATAGCCAAGCTGAATTTCATCTTGCTCATGGATATAAGTTTTTGTTGTATGGAGAGACTTCAGGAACTTGCTCCATAGACCCATCTAGTGGCTACATTCTGCAACTACATTGTGCCAGTTGACAAAAAAAAATTCTCAATGTGGAAATGAGAAAGGAGACCATTCAGAAGAAAAAAGATGTTTGTTTACTTTGGGATGCTACATATAAAGTGATAATTTAACCTTGGACTGCAAGTTCCATTTGTTTCAATTTAACCAGGTCGGTTTCATGGTAATAACTTCCATAGACATAGACAGCAGCATCCCCATTTGTGGTTGTGTACTTTGAAATGATTTGTCTCACAATGTTCACAATTGACAGCTTTGTATGTTAAAATATGAACTCAAGGATAGTGGTAAGTCAGATTTTTTAAGAAGTTTATTTGTTTATTTTGGAATGATACATAGAAATTGAAAATTTAACCTTGAACTGCAAATACCATTTATTTCAATTTAATCTAATAAGTTACAGTGAAACTGAATTTTAAAAGGCATGTACCTTCACCCGAATTCTAAATATAATGAAGGTGTGAGTGAGACAAAGGCATATGGAAACAATGATCACTTGATGCTTTTAAGCTTTGGGCTGTTGATTAGAAGTACTCTGGGTGCAGTTATTTTAATGTAGGACATTTTATCCTATGCCAGCAAGACATTTAATCAACAGTTTCTGAATCTACCCATTGTGCACTGTTTTGGGACTGGAGTTTTGTCTCCCAATGGAGGTGCGACTCTGGTTGTGAAACATTCAACTTAGTTATTTTCCTGGAAATACAATTTTCCTGTGCCATCCAGATCCCACATCATTTTTGTGGCCTTGGGTGCAAAATGCACGTGCACCTCTTCTGAGGTTGGGGACCCATTGTGAGGACCCAGGCAAATTGTATTTCTTCCTGCACACAGTGTGGTTTTTTGGAAGCCCTAAAAAATGCACCACTTGGGAGAGTTTGTGATCACAGTTGAAACCTGCTAAGGAGTTGGAAAATTCTGAAAGCTCATTGTAAGGTGGTTTGACAGTTTCAAGTGCCACTATTGGATTCTGTATTGTGATCTAGATGATTTTTTTAATACAATGATTCCTCATAGGGATCACAACGGTAAGTTGACCCTTACTCTGACCACCATGTATAAGTGACCATTGTGACCATTGTCATGAATTGCAGTACTTTTTACTTGGAGAAAGTGCCACAATGCATTAACAAATGTTAAAATAAAATCCTGCAACCTCTGCTGTGTGTTATGTTTTGTGCTGTGATTTAAATTGACTGACAGTTCTAGCTGTTAAGAAAAATGCCTGCTTTTAAAAGCTAAAAGCATCTGCACCTGTTCCCCTCTATTGGTTGTCAGGCTCTCTGCTTTGAAATGGAAACGGGATACCATCTGTTCTGTAAGTTTCAGGCAGCATAGCTGGAAGTTTTTGTTATAACAGCTGTAGCATTATGAATGCTTGGCTGGGTTTCAATAGCTTTTTAAAAATAGTGGCTTCAGCTTAGCAGGTAGTCTATTGATCCAAGAACGATTGAAACCTTTAAGAAGCTGTGAATACAAAATGTACCTTTGATGTAGTTTCTTGTATTTTTACAAGCCTAAATGGCACATAAAGGATTGCAATTTTCTTTTGCATTGGGGAGGTTTTTTCTTTCCAGTATCAATGATAATGTGTTTGAATTAGAGTTTTGGTGGATTGTTAGTGGTTTAATTTTTTTTCCCAAAGATATTAAAATAATTCCCATTACTATTGCATGGCTCTTAAGGACCAAACATAGTGCATACTGGGCGAGCAGCTATAGAGGATACATGGGGGCTTGGGGGTGGCCTGAAAACCTGAGGAACCATGGGTGGCATGGTGGGTGGGGGGTGGTGAGGTGGTGAGATTTCTTGGGCTTCTAAACAATGACGTGAGCTGGGCTGCTGTCTTGGGCAATAAGGTGTGTCTTCTAACCAGCTAACTTGCACCCATGCTCCTCACAAACTGCAACGCAAAATGCATTGCATACCCAGTCGCTGAGTGAAAAGAAAAAAGTCCCAGGCAGTGTCACAGATGGACTGGATGTTGGATAGCAGCTTGAAAAAAAACAGAGGCAGGTAAGGGGATCAAGACAGGGGTGGAGCTGTGTTTCATCAGCGTTGATGTATTATAGCTAGGGGTTGAGAATTGTAGAATAGCATTCTGTGGGACCTCATGCTATTTCTACAGCCTCCCCACAATGTTCAACAGGAGTAAGGATAGCCATTTATACTAAACAATTGAATACTGGCTCCTCTGCCATCAGCAGAGCTCCACTGCAGTGCAGGGAATATACCTCAGCCAGGCCACAGCAAATAAATAATTCACTGAGACATACAGGAACCATGTGGAATTAGATTTGAACTAATTTATTTTGCTGCTTTTATTCTTTGTTGCACTTGAGTACAAGCTATATCCCTAGCTTTTAATTCTGTTTTTTTCCCTAAATTACAGACCCTAATTGGCTATGGTACCAGCTCATCTCCTCAAGATTTAACTGAATGCTGGTGTTCACTTTGTATTATCTCCTAAAGAAAAATGTGCTTATTTAGATCACTCTGCTAATTTTCCTCCTGGCTGAAAATACATAGCAGGCCTGTCAGGATCTCCAAAAGAGAAGCAGTGCAGTGACCATCTTGGTGTAGACTCTTTCTGAAGCGTATTTATAACCTTTGTAATCTTTGGATCATTATTTTTGACTGCAGTTTAGTATCAAAATTATTTGTGTTCCCCACCTCCCACACTGTATCTAGAAAAGCCTACCTTCCTTCAGTTGGTAATAAATGCTTTGAAATTTCTTTGCAGAGACAGTCTTGGAGGTTCTCCTTGGTAGGATTAGAGACCAACTTGCTTCATCATCTCCAAACTCAGGTAGCAGAAGTCATATGAAAGGAAAGTAGATGTAAGAGAAAGGGTAAGATTGAGTAAGGAGATACTCCTTCCAGAGAGAAATAAACAACTCCTGGGCTAAAAACTTCACATTTCTGAAGGAGTTCAGGGGTTTCACTTACTTATGAACATATGAATTAGGCGCAGGAGTAGGGGAGTAAGCCTAATAGCTTTTAAATGGTTTGTCTTATTGTCTTTTTAACCTCTATAGTATTCTGCTCAAATCGGCATAGTATCTGAATAATAATTTTCATAGCTTGTGATATGTCTGCAACTTTATTCAATCAACAAGAAGCACACTTGTAAGGATTGATAAGAGCAGTGTTAGGTTTCTGTTCTTACATAGCGTACAACTAGAAACAGATGGAAGTCAGTCCCAAGTGATTTGGAACATCTGTCTTCATTCTGCATTTGGACTGATAGCAATTACTTTGCTGAGAATTCTACTGCTTGGCCAAATGTATAGAATTTATTATTTTTTGTGCATTCTCGAACCTTTTACCCCATTCTGCTTCCTAAAAAGCCAGTTTCGTGCTAAGATTGGTAAATACTAAGCGTGATTGGCTTGGGGAGGGGGAGATGAAGTGATGAATTATTTATTCACTGTCCTGGGGGGAATATAGGAGGTATAAAAAAAGGAGATGAAATCCCCTGGACAGAAAATTTAAAACATACATTAAACTCTGTGCCCTTGTCCTAGACTCTGGGATGTATTCTACTCTACAAAAAGCTGCTTTTGCTGATGTTATTATTCCTTAATGGTGAGATTGTTAAGTGAGTCTGAGGGTCAGCCACCACTTAGATTTAAACTTGCTGCTGTGTAGATGTATGAGAAGCAATTATTTCCTCATAGTTCAAGTCATTTTACATAACAACTTGAATCTGAGTTTAATCAGATCATTACAAAGGCCCAGAATTACATTAGAAATATTCTCCTTATGAAACCAAACGTACAATTTTTGACTGTCATCACAATGAGTTAAACCTTTTTTTTGGAACAGAGCATTGAATAATTTTTGTAATCAAATTATTTAATTATTTTGTTCTGATGAAAGTGATTTTAGGGTAATTTGATCCAGTAACAAAAATATGAATAATTTTAGTCCATTACATTAAATACAACTTCTTATTTCTAAATGCTTTTTACTATCAAAGCAATGTAGTTCACATTTCCATAATGCAGTTCAACCCTGGGAAACAATTTTTAACAGAGAATTGAAAATTCATCAGATTACATTTGCATTTGTTTCCATACTATTTTAGCCAAGAAGGTTTAACTTCTGCCCTTTGAAGGAGCTGCAATGAGAAGTATATTGATAGTTAATTATGGTAATTTCTTTCTGTTAGAAACTTTTAAATCTATAGATTGCTTACTTTAATTTAAAATGGAGCCTTACTACAGTACAATTGTAAAATATTTTATTTGACCCAAGTATACCTGCATCAGCATCAGAGTTCCAGAACTGGGGTCAATGTAACATGTGAAAATTCTGCTCGGATTCACAGACGATCCAGTTTGTACTTCTGTTCTTTCCTTGAGGTCATAATGACATTCATACATCCACTTAGTCAGCTTTCCTGAAGGACCTCTATTTTTAAAATCCAATATTAATTTAACTTTATTCAGCAGTAAACCTGCAGTGGTATTATGACACAGCCGATGGTAAATGCTGAGCTGTTCAAATCCCAGGAGGAAACTTGAAGTAACTGTCATAACCAATTTTTGCAATTTGTATGTTTTGAGATGCAGGCTTTGAATTCAGCCATAATAAGATCACCAAGTCTCAAGAGGTTTTTATAAAGCTAAATTAAACACTTATTAATATAAGAAAGGTTGTAAGCACATACATATGTCTACAAAATCACTACTATAATAACTACAAACCCCCTAATTAACTGACTCCTAGTTACACTTCTGTTAAGGCAATAGTAAAACAAACAGACCCCTGGCAAAGCACGCTCTAGAATGTCTCATTCAAAATGAGTTTCTTTCAGCTCTGGGTCCTTGCAGACAGCGGCTTAAGGCTTATAGGGGGCAGATTTTAGATCTTAGAATCCCTCTCCATTTTACCAACAGCCTTCTCTTCCTTTGTACATATTTTCCTCTTTGAATGCAAATTTTCATTGCATCACAATGGGCAGAATATTGAACTCAGTGGGCGGGCATGCACCCGAGCTGGCCGAGGGTAAAATGACGCACGATGATGTCGGGCGAGTGTCCCAACGTCATCGCATAGTCCAGCGATATTTCGTTCGGCGGGCACACGCCTGAGTTGGCAGCGCAACCACCGACAATTAAGGCCATTAAAAAGGTAATTAAATTAAAATTTACGCTGCCCGTCCAACCTTACAGTTGGCAGGCAGGTGAAAAAGCCAAGTGGCCTTTGCACTTTTTAGGAAACCTCATCCACGGTTTCCTAAAGCAAGTAAAAATAAAATAAAAATTTTACACTTGAATTAAAAACTTGTCCCTGCTTATGTGACAGAGTCACATGAGGGGACATGTTTTATGACATTTTTATTTTGTTCAGGAAGTTTTTTCAACAGCGCTTCATCTCCCAGCGGCAGCTCTGTGCCTCGGAGATTGAAGCGCTCTTTCGCACACATGCGCGAAGTTCGTGTTTGCCTCCCACCGCCCCCCCCCCCCCCCCCCCCACCCCCTCCCGCACAGGCAGCGCTGAGCACTGCTGCTAGCATTCCACGTTGGGTGGGCCTTAATTGGCTTCCCGCCAAGGGCAAAAGCCTGCTGTATGCCTTTTGAACTTCACCTCTCCTAATAATAAAATATAAAAACAAAAAACTGCAGATGCTGGAAATCCAAAACAAAAACAGAATTACCTGGGAAAACTCAGCAGGTCTGGCAGCATCGGCGAAGAAGAAAAGAGTTGACATTTCGAGTCATGACCCTTCAACAGAACTAGGTGAACCCAAGGAAGGGGTGAAATATAAGCTGGTTGCTTGCTTGTCCCTACAACCACACCACCCCCCTCCACTTCTCTCCCCCCACCCAACCACCCCGCGCCTCCCCCCCCCCCCCCACACACACACACACACACACACACACACACACACACACACTCACCTTAAACCAGCTTATATTTCACCCTTTCCTTGGATTCACCTAGTTCTGTTGAAGGGTCATGAGGACTCGAAACGTCAACTCTTTTCTTCTCCGCCAATGCTGCCAGACCTGCTGAGTTTTTCCAGATAATTCTGTCCTAATAATAAGACCCTTTCACAATACCCACTTTATTAGTAATCCTTGGGGAAAAATTAGCTATTATGCTGTTTCTGAACTTCATCTGGTTAGGTGTAATATTTTACTCCCTCTCTTTGAATTGAAGCCACACTAGTTTGTTTAAAGAAAAATGCAAATTGCTCCCATGTTTGCCTAATTAACATTTCAAACCTACTTCTCTCCTATACATCAAAGCCTCTAGACCGGCTGGCTTTAATCCAATTAAGACACACACACATAGACACAGACACCACTGGAACTCTATTTTAAAAATAATTTCCACTAACATTATAGACATTAATATATCTCCATGACAAATGGCCATGTGCATCATCGACTGTCTGTCTGGCCAAGTAGAATGATCGTTACAGTAGTATAGATACCTTAAGGGTTACCATATGTTAATAAGGTATGAGCTTTTACAGAGACTGTCTGTAATGTTGTTTGGCATTTATGACCCCAGTATGGTTTGGCTCCAAGGTGATGAGTCTGACAAGGAAGCAGGAGGACGTGTGTTCCATCACTTTTTCTTCTGCCTTGTTAAACATTGTTTTTTTTGGTCTTGTGTGGCTGATGGGAGGGTTGTTATAAATGCTTTAGATGGCAGTATGTTAATGACTCTTGCCTCAACAGTGTGACCCAAGATGAGTTGATCTTTCATCTATGCATTTTTAGTTGATAAAAATAACTTAATTTAAGCCACAGTTTGAACTTGTCAAGTATGAAATTGTTCTTTTGATTTTCATATTATAGATACATGTTGGGCATTGAATTATGAGATTTGGCTAGAAAATGCTCTGAACTTCTGGGATCTGGGTTAAAATCCAGCCAAGACTAATTAGATGACAGCCTGGTCTCTCTAATACCTCACATACGAAATGCTTTAAAGACTTTGAATCTAATGGGCATGGGGCTATAGAAGAATTGGAAGTCTCTTTCAGGGAACCCGGGATGGCTAATGTAATACAGAGCGCTCTACAAAGTTGGAAGTTAAGACCCTTCTTGGGAAATTTTGTGTGTGGGTGGTGGAGTGTTGGCGCAGAGGGGGAAGGTGCAGACTGAGATGCAACAATTCGGATATTACACCACCATTTGTTAGTGAACAGGCCCAAGTTGGGAATATACTGAGCTGTATTCAGAACAAAGAAACAATGGCCGGAATTTTATGCTTCCCTGGGTGCGGGTTGGCAGGAAGTGGGGAGGGCTGTAAAATTGGGCACCATGCTGGTGGCACTGTGTCTGCTACCTACCCCCATGAGTATTTTACGCGTGGTTGGAGGCATTGGGTGGCCCACATGCTTGGGGGTCAATTGAGTCTCTTAAATGGTCAATTAGTGGCCACTTAAGAGCCTCTGCCTATTGCCACTGCGATTTTATCTGTGGCGGGGGAGGGTGGCGCCAAGTGTCCAGGCCATCCAGTAAAACCTGGCAGGCCTGGTGGCCAGGATGGGTCATTGGGCCTCCCAGCATGGTCAAGGCGAGACTCCGGGTTTATCTGTAAGTCTGGGCTCTGTGCTTCTCGTCTTTGAAGAATACCAGCGCTCTCAGCAGTAGCCATCCCTCCCATTTGATTGGCTGGCAGGTCTTGGGGGTGGGACTTCCTTCCTGGTGGGGCCAGAAGTTCTGCCTCAACCCAATTAAAGACTTGTCAGCTGTTAAATAGACACAGGGTGAGCCAGTCAAGTGCTGGCCAGCTCGTCACTGACTTCTATGTGGGGGACGGAGACCCTATTCTCCCAAATTCAGCCCAAAAGTGGAGATTTTCCACAGGCGCTGCTATCAAGGCATTTGTGCTCTGTTGGCGTAGCCAAGCTAGTCAGCAGTACAATAATTTAATTGCCCTCTTTTTTGCAACCAGCCCATTTGAAGATTATGTGGTGGGTAAGCTGAATGGGGGAGAAAGTGGAAAATCAGGCCAGAGTGTCCAAAAACATGTATATCCTTTAGGCACATAAAGAGACAATTAATGTTTTAGTCTTTATTAAACTTTAAAATGAACTTTAGATGTTTGCCTGCTATTGGCAAGGCAGGTGAGAACTGACATAAATGAAGAAAAAGGAAAGACATTGTGGAGGCATACAACAGTTCCTATGGATAAGCGATGAAGACACCCTACCTACTGTTTGATGGATGACTGTATAGATGTAAAGCTGCATGAAGTGAGTGCAAATTGGCTTGTTCTATTTGGCGTTTCAGGTGATACCAGAGGCGATGTACCTCTGTCAGCTGCAACCAACCTGGAAAACCTTTCTTCAGTTTGGGATTGTGTTCTCAAGGTGTCATCTTGTTGTATAATAGGCAAGTTTCCCAGGACACAACAGTCTCAATTCCTGGCAACTGTTGTTAGCTGGGAACAGGTACATAAGAAAGACTTCAGCTATGGGATGGGTAATACATGTGGCTTTGTGAACATTGCCCACGTCCTGGGAACAAAGTAAAGGCGGGGGTACACGCTAAAGATTTGGATGAGAAAAGACTGTCCAACCTGCATCTCTTTAAAGATTGCGTACTCACAATTTTTGCCTGTCAAAGGTTTCACCCATGCTAAGCCCTCAAATAACCTTAGACCTTGTTCTTTGCCTCTCAGTTGTACACACCTTCAAAGTGTAATTTACAATTGAAACCTGAAGGCCATTATGAGTTATTGTACAACAACCTAACCCAACATCAAGCTGTACAACATCTGCCACTGTGCATTTGCTTTTGAGCTTCCAACCAGTCAAGACTTTGGCCGGGATTTTCCAGTCCTGCTGTGGCAGGACCTGCTGCAGAGGATGCAGCGGGCCAGCCTAAGGTGCATTGCCTTTCGGCGAGACTGGAAGATCCTGGTGGCGGGTGGGACCAGAAAATCCCGGTCTATGTTTCTACCATAGTGCAAGATGGTAGCTTGAAGGCACAATGGCAAATTGAAGAAAGACATCTCCCGTTTACTGTAGATGGTGAAGGCACATAACCTCTGACATGCTTATGTATTTGGGTAATGGTGGGCCTGAGGCACAGTTTGAGGGCAAGAAAAATTCCAAAAGGAATGCTCACCTTAAAACTAGGTTTGTTACAAGCCACAATGAAACTCCCTTGAATGTTAAGTGGTGAAAAGAGAAAAGTAAAAGGTAGAATGCAAAATATACAATGCAAATAACTAAATAACTGCAAAAAGGCAAAAACAGAACTAAAAAAACACAAGAAAGTCAAAGGTCACCTTTTTTGAAGAATGCCAAGAGTCATTTCTATTGTTTCTGTACCTGCTGTGTGCCTGGTTGTATAGTTGCATAGCAGGAAGATATTATTAGTGGTGTCAATCAAAGGAAAATTTGTGGCTAGAAACCTTATTCACATTTGCATAAGCTTTGAATATTAAACATGTCTCATCCACTGGAGCTGCAGGAACCAATCTGCCTGCTTGAAATACCTAACGTCTCGCCCCTGGCGTCTTTCCACTGCCTGGCCTCGACGACAAAGGGCATGGGAAGGGGTAAATCTCCTCTAAAATCCCTGTAACTGTAGAAACTTGGTGCATTTTGTGATCAGTGGTTAAGCAAGAGCAACTATTAGTATTCCATTTTGCTACTCAGTTCAATGACATGGTTTTGCTATCAGCACTTTCACATTAAGAATTAAATGTGTACCAGTTTCCCAGCTGCTGTTATATTTATTATTCAGTAACTTCTCAATTGATCTGTACAGCCTCCATGAAATCCATTTTTAACGAATTCAGCAATATGTCTGGGACGTAAGGCTTATGTAGACACAAAATATTTCTTCAGTGAAACTCACAGTATTGTCCAATTTTTTTTTCACAACCTCCATAAGATCACTGTTTTGATCAGCCTGTTGTTAGATGTTGCAATGCTTTCTCCTGCTATGCTGATATCATTACAATGTCCCATTAAATAATCCAAAATCCAAAATTATTCTGAAAAGCAAATTATTCTACAATAAAATTACAATTCTTGTCTTAAGCCTCCTTTGCTTGTGTGTATGTAACTTACAAAGTTCTAATTCTTCATTAACTGCAGTCATTTAAAAAAAAATAGGTATGTAAGTAATTTAACAAAATAGCAAGATTGCCCTGCCATCACTGACACATGTCACATTATCAGGTATGCGCAGTTATATAAACTGTCAGAAACCCCTGATATAAAATTATTCTTTAATAAATGTAATTGCAATCAGATACTTTGTCCCACACTTTAGTTGGAAATATGTTGTTAAAATTCAAATTGCTTGTAGTAGGATCTTGCAATTCAAATTTGGCTTGGTTTGACCTGAAAAGTGGCTAGGAAACGCACAGGGATAAAAGGTTAAGAAGACAAGAATGGGGATTTTACTGTGCGGCAGTTTGCTGTTTAGAATAATTTCGTGATCAACCAGCATTGCAATCGTATAGAAAGAAATAAGTATTTATTTTGCATCTTTCAGCTCCTCTAGATATTCCAAATTACTTTACAACCCACTCCGGGTCTTGAGCTCAAAAATCAAGGCTAACACTCTAGTGCAATACTGAGGGAGTGCTGCACTGTCATTTTTTTGGGTGAGATGTAAACTGAGATCCCGTCTGTCCTCCCAAGTGGCACAAAAGATCCCATGGCACCATTTCAAAGAGGAACAGGGAGGTTATCCCCGGTGCCCAGGCCAATATTTATCTTAATCAATGCCACAGAAAAACAGATTATCTTCCCTTATCACAATACTGTTTGTGGGAGCTTGCTGTGTGCAAATAGGCTGCTGTGTTTCCTACAATGCAACAGTACTGCAAAAGTACTTAATTGGCTGTAAAGTGTTTTGAGACATCTGGTGATTGTGAAAGGTGCTATATAAATGCAAGTTTTTCTTTTAATTGCTTTTGAAGTGTAGCTACTGTTGTTACTTAGTCAAATGCGTTAGCTAATTTGTGCACAGCAAGGACTCAGAAATAGCATCAGATAAATGAATAATTAATCTGTATTCATTAAAGTAGAAATGTTGTCCAGAATACTTGAAGCAGATCAAGGGAGTTCTCCCAAGCGGTGCCATGGGAATCTTTTACGCCCACCTGAAAAGGCAGAGGAGGATGGTTCAGTGTCTCATCCAAAGGGCAGCAGCTCTGACAATGCAGCATTCCCACTACGACACTGCAGCGTCAATCTCGATTATGTTGGCAGTGGAACTTGAATCCCTGACCTCTGATTCAGAGGTAAAACTGTATTGCTTTGAACATAGCTGACACTATAAATGAGCTAGTGGTGATGTTTGCATTAGTAAGGAGCTTTTTGAATAACATTCTGGATTACACTAATGAAGCCTTTTGTCTCTACCCATATCTTGCAGTTCGGTATATAAAAAATTAAAGCTTAAAACATTATAAAGTATTAAATCATTTCCTCAACAACAACTAAAACACTGAAAAAGATTTCAGAAGTTTAGAAGGGCTAATGATGGTAATCTTTTGTGCTGTAACAGCTCTATGATAATCAAGCAGTATTAGTGAAATTGTTTCACGAATATGATGTTCCCTTTCATCTTGGAAAACATGAGGTTATTTAAAATTCCCAAAAGTTCTGCAAAAGGAAATGAGTTTACTGAATATAGTAAATTGAAATATCCCTGGGCAGAGTTTTCTGTCATGCTAGCTTATCATCTGTGTGAATAAGCTCCATCTATTGCCATCATGTACAAGGAGGAATAGCACAGGAATTCTTTAAAAAAGTTAATTTGTCACATTGATGAAAATGATTTTTTTTATCAAACCATGGCTGATATGTATTGGTACATTTCACTGTTGAGTGGCCTTATTAATGCATTCTTTGTTAATTCTCTTCAAAGAAATGTGTATTGCTGTGCATTCAGTCAAATCCAAATCCAGATGCAGTGTATAACTCATATTTTTATTAATATAAGTATATACAAAGAACTCAGTTTTTCAGCATGTTGGAATGACATGCTTTTATCTCCAGGACTATGGGGGCCAGTTAGTTCAGTTGGCTAGATGGCTAGATTGTGATGCAGAATGATGCCAATGGTATGGGTTCAATATCCATACTGGCTGTGGTATTTCATGGAGGCTTTGCCTTGCCCCTTGTTTGTGGAGTGGCACCTCCCAAGCTACGAGTTGCCAAGAATTCTTTCTCTTTGATGGAGAGAAATGTCTATGGTCCTTTGGGGCCATTAGCTAGATGACCTGACAGGACTAGGTGTGCAGATAATGAAACTGTTCTTTCACCCTAAATTGAAAGTTCAGTCAGATCAATTGCCTGAAAGGTTCCTTTCACTGTTAGAACAGCAAAATACTGTGGATGATAAGAATCTGAAATAAAAACTGAAAGTGCTGGAAATACTCAGCAGACCTGGCAGCATCTATGGGAAGAGAAAAAGAGTTAATGTTTCAGTTATTTTTCGTCAGAATTGGAAAGCATTAGAGATGTAGCAGGTTTTAAGCATTAACAGAGGCAGGGAAAGGGGAGGAAGGAACAAAAAAGGTTGATTGGCAAGAATGCTTAAATGACAAAAGAGATGATGATGTGCATGGTAAAAGGGCATTGTAATGGACAAGCAAAGAAACTTAAGTTTGAACTAGTGGAAGTGTAAAAAGCAATAGCAGATTCATTACCAGCAGCTGCTGTCTGAAAAAAATGGTGTCAGTGGTTATGACTTGAAATTGTGGAACTCAGTGCTGAGTCTGGAAGGCTGTAAAGTGCCTATTCGAAAGCTGAGGTGTTGTTCTTCAAGCTTATAGGAAGCTTCATTTGACAGTGTAGGAGGCCAAGGACAGAGAGGTCAGAGTGGGGGTGGGGGAGGAGAATTATACTGGCAAGCAACTGGAAGCTCAGGGTCAGTCACCCTGCGCAGTGAATGAACTGTCTGCAAAGCAATCACCCAGCCTAAATTTGGACTCCACAGTGTAGAGGAGGTTGGATCGTGAGCAGCATGACCTTGAACTTTCTTCCTTTTCCCCTTCCCCCTTTCCCTGCCTCTGTAATTGATTAAAATTTGTTACATATCTAACATTCCCCAGTTCTGATGAAAGGCCATTGATCTGAAATGTTAATTTGTTTCTAGCTTCACAAGTGTTGCCTGACCCACTGAGCATTTCCAGCATTTTCGGTGTTTATTCCTTTCACTATCTTCCTTTCATCATGCATTGACATTAAATTAATGTTCCTGCACAGGGATTGTGATAATAGATAGGTTGGGGAGTGAAACTGTTTTAATTTGTGCAGTTAGAAGATTTTTGTGTGAGATTGTTGCAGGTCCCTGCAGGAAAACAATGTAGGCCACATAACAGTAAGTTTGAAGGTAGTAAACCATTTATTCTCTCAACTCATTTCATTTGATACCCTTCAAGAAGAAGGACATTGAAGGAGAACTGTTAAAATATTTCCTCTGTTTGTCTAATAAGAAAGGGAATGCAAAGTTCTGTAATAGTTCTGATGAAAGGTCATCGACCTGAAATGTTGAGCAGAATTGTAATATCTCAGATCTGGAGTTGGGTGCTTGTTTGTAGGAGAAATGGGCTGAGTTAACTCAGTCATGACATTAGCATTCTGCTTCTTGTTTTCTTGACTGATTGTACAGTGTGGGCGTGATGGTGGCCCACACTGTCAAAGGATGGATTTCTTGTTAAAGGGACCTGGCAGGGGTCAGAGTGGCTGAATTCTACATTGCTTCCTGAGGCTGCAGCAACTACAGGAATAGAAAGGAGATGTGGGAAAGCTGCCCACAGCTCAGGTCTCTATCTCTTCCCTGGAAGGCCAGCTGCGGGCACTGAAGGACTGTGGGGAAGTGCTGTTTCTCATGATGGAAGGAGGAGACCTGTCTCTCAAACCAAGCAGTCATGGATGGAAGTGGCTGTGGAAGTAGGCAGCAAATTGTGTCCCTCGAACCTGGATAGTGCCCCAAGAGGTTCAGTGGCCATTGAGGGCAAGCCAGCTGAGTGGCATAACACTTTCAGGTGCCAACCCCCACACTCTGGGCTGCATTTTGCCAGCCCTATAGGGATGGACTGGGCATCTGGCTGGCAGGTAAAATGGAATGGGAAGGCAGCTGGTGGAGTGCCTGTCATCTTCCCACTGCCATATCATCTTACAAGCAGCGGGGAAGTTGGTGGACGGCCTTCCTGCTCAGATGCCAGTTGAGCAAATTAAGTGGCCAGTTAAGGGTCATTTCTGCCTCTGCTGGCACTAATCCAGTGGCAGAAGAGGCATTTGCCACTTGGGGAGACCACCAGGTATACCCTGGCAGTCTCTTGGCCAGCTCTGGAAGCGGGTGGGGGGGAGGTGGTCCACCTTTCTCGATTACTCTTTGGCCAAAGGAGGGAATTCCTCGATGACAATGGCTGACCCGCGGCAAAGGGAGCACTGGCTCCCCCATCCCCTCTCATCATTGGAGCCTGCCTGACAGGCTCTGGTGCCACCACATCCAACTTACCTGGTTGCCAGGGTGCACGTCCATTGCTGCACCCTCCTCCTTAAGAGGCAGCCCCAGCAGTGGCCACAGCTCTGGGTGCTGCTGCTAGAGTGCTGGCCCTCTGACTCATTGGACTAACAGCACTAAATCTAACCCTCCAACTTGCTCAGCATTCTCCTGCACAGCACTCCTCTGATCACCAGATTTGCAGCTACACTCATTCCTCTCATTTGTGGCACCTCCTTAGATTCCCAGTGCTCACTTTGAGGGAGAAATAGGGAACTAGAGTGGCTTTTCAGTGATAGCCATCTTGATCATCACTGGCAATACATACCCACTTCGTCCAGTGGGAAGGAGATCTTCTTCCAGGAGACAGCAGATATCAGCAACGACCTGGCGCGAAAGCTTGAGCTCATGAGACCGGTGCTCAGACTTGTCGAGAAAGCTGATCCTCTGCCTGTGGACCCTGTGCTGGGGGTGTTGCTTGCTTTGAGCTGGGTCTCTGTGCATGTCGCTGAGGAGAAGGCAGCTGCTGCTGCTGCCAGCGTTGTTGTTGTTCTTCATCAGAGATCCAAGATAAATCTGCATAAGCTGCTCCCATGCTGTACTGTTGCCTTGTCACTCCTGGTGAGATCCACGTAGATCAGGAAACTTGTGCACTCACTGTTAAAGCCAGAATTTTGAGTTAAAACCCCAATTAACTGTTTGTTTGCAAATTTAACTTGGTGACCTGACAGTTCCATGGGGGTTTCCCACTTGTCTGGGAGCGCACTCCGGTAAAACGTGCAAGTGAGCAGTATTTTGTCAGCATTTATCGCGGATTTAACTACAGTCTTCACTGAAACCCACACTGCTGCTCCTTCCGCCCCAACAGTTAAAATTCTGCCCGTTAACTCCGTTCCTCTCTCCAACTATGCTACCTGAGTGTTTCTAGCATTCCTTGGTTTGAACCCAAAAAGTGTCCATTTTGATTCCACCTACCAATGAGACTATGGGCAGAATTTTATGGCTGATGTGTAGGTAGCGGAGCCCGCACATCAGCTCTTAAAATGTCAGCGCAGCATCACGATATTTAGGTGGGCGGGTGCACTATGAAGCGCGATGCGTGCCTGCCATTAATTAAAGGCTTTGTTAAGGCCCTTAACTTGGCAATTGAAGCCAATTTTGAGGAGCCTGTGCGATCTACGCCTGGCACACGGGCCCAACGGGCAGGCGGGTAACTGATTTTTTAACAAACCTCATCCACAGGCGGGATATGTGGGCTCAGAGGGGTTGTTAATGTTTTTCTGAATTATTTAATGCAGAAAGTGTTTTAAACTTGCCTGTGTGATTGTTAGCAGTTTAGATCGATTTCCAATAGCTTTCTCTGTTCTTTGAAGCTTCAGCTCACCAGTCTGCAGACAGTAATCTTTATCAGGCCTGCAGCTTTCCGTAGGCCTCCATTTAGCCTGGGTATGGGTTCTGACATCTCCACTGGAGGCAGCTCCTCTGAGGAGGAAGGGAGGGATAGAATAAGGAGGAGGCCAGGACTGGACAATCAGCCTCCAGGAGAGCCACCTTTGGGAGGCCAGGCCCAGGCACAAGGGGCGCAGGGCCAAGAGGTAGTCCAGGGTGGAAGGGGCCACAGAAGACACCACTATCCTGCTGCCAGGGTATATAGGCGGCGAAGCAGCTACTTCAATATGACTGAGGTGCAGTGCCGAAGGAGGCGCCGTCTGTCAAGGGAGACAGTCAACTATATCTGTCAGATGATTGACCCTGAGATCTCCCCTAACTGTGTGGGTGAACATCCCATTCCAGCAGCTCTGAAGGTCACAGTTGCCCTCCAATTCTATGCACCTGGCTCCTTCCATGGCTCGGTGGGTGATCTTTGTGTTGTCTCCCAATCAGCTGTACACAATGTGTCAAGCAGGTGACAGATGCTCTGTTCAGATGGGCATTGACCTTCATCCACTTCTGCTGGGACCAGGCAAGCCAGAGGCTTCGTGGCCATTGCTGGCTTCGCCTATGTCCAGGGTGCAATAGACTGTACACATGTGGCCATCAAGGCGCCAGCAGGTTAGCCCGATGCCTTCGTCAACAGGAAGGGCTTCCACTCCATTAACGTGCAGATAGTGTGAGATCACAGAATGTAGATTCTGCAAGTTTGTGCAAGGTACCCAGGCAGCTCCCACGACGCCTATATCCTCAGACACTCCCAGGTGCCGGCGCTCTTCAGTGCTCTGGCTCGGCTGGTGGGTGATAAGGGCTATCCCCTCAGAAGGTGGCTCATGATTCCTCTCCGTCATCCAAGAACAGAAGCTGAGGAGTGCTGCAATAGGAGCCACGGCACCACAAGGGCTGTGGTGGAGAGAGCCATCGGTCTTCTTAAGATGTGTTTCCGTTGCCTGGAACGTTCAGGGGGCGCACTCTACCCCCCAGATCACATCTCTGTGATAGTGGTAACATGCTGCGCTCTGCACAATCTTGCGCTGGAAAGGGGGGATACAGTTGACGATGAAGACCTTGACATAGTGGATGAGGCTGTACATGATGAATCCATCAGTGGCTCAGAGGATGAGGAAGCACAGGGCAATAATGAGGGGCAGCACACCGATCTGCTACTACACCAAGGAGGCAGGGACACCTGGGACACTTTAATCCAACGAACCTTCAGCTAGCTCCACACACATGGATCAGCAGGACCAGCATTGCCTTGTGCTTCCACATGTGGCACTTAGGCGCTACATGTTCCACCTCATCAGCTGCAACTAAGGGCTTAGTACAGAAACATCAATGTCCACTCAAACACTCATGAGATGTCTGTGAAACATACAAATGCAGCACAATGGAAACACCCTCAGCCATGGTCAGAAAAGTGGACTTTATTCCCACCAAAATAAACCACAAACATCGCTCAGATATACATAATGATATATTCCCTAATCTGGGGACAACACAAAATCACCAGTGACAAACCCGTGGAGTGCCTAACGTGCCTTATGCTTACGTTTGTGGGTGCTACATCTAGGTGTTGCCCTGTCACTTGGAGTGGCTTGTGAGACAGCCTGCTGACTCTACTGTCCTGTTGGCCTCAATGACCTTGGTGGCTGTCCTCTGGCCTGTGGAGCCTGTGATGGCCCCGCCTGGGAGGGAGTGGTCAGTTCCAGAACTGGCACCTCCCCAATTGTCGCAGCCTCAACGGATGCAATGGTCACTGGCAGAGGGGCAGAAGAGCTGCTGCCCTCATCTGGAGTGCCCTGAGAGGAGCTCGCAGTGATGACAGGCAGCTGCTGCGCCGATGTGAGGTCACATTGGACCTCCCTGCTCACCACAGATGGATGGGCACTGAGCGGCGACACTTGGTGCCCAGAACATCTGTCACATTGCGAATAACCACCTGTGGCCATTAGCGCTGTGAGGGCTTGTAGGTCAGAGCGTAACCCAATCAGAAGATTCTCAGTCCAATTGAAGCCCCTCTCCATGAGAGTCGCCAATCTCTCAATGGAGGAAGCCTGAAGCTCTGTCCTGAGGTTCATGCCTTCACTGACACTCTGCCTGGACTCCTCCACCACAGAGACCAACTGAAGCGCAGCCTCATGCAACCCTGCCAGATGCTCCTGTGCACCATGCCGCTTGTCCTGCCACTGCTGCATGGCTGACATCTCCGGAGGCACGTCATCACTGCTGGACTCAGCATGTGCCTGGTCCCTTGCAGTCCTCCGGCTGCTGGCGCCATCGGCATTCTCTGTCCGTGCCATCTCCTCCAGCGATTGTGAAGTGCCCTCTCCACTGTGCCCCGGGACATGAGCCGACGTCATAATCCTCACCAAAGTGTTTGCTGCTGTGCTGGTGCCTGGCTCACTGAAAGGATGTGACGCAAATTGCATGTCTTGGCCCTGAGGTGTGGAGGGTCTTGTTGGCCAAGGCCATGCGGTGGTGATGCTGAAGTTAACAACAAGGACAGTGCATCAGTTAGTGTTCAGTCAGTAACACCTTTCATCCCCCCCCACCCCCCCCAGCCTCATAAGTTGCTCACCCTTCAAGAACCTGAGGAGACGAACATTGATGGGGTGGTAAATAGTCAAGAGCAGGCCCAAACATTACACACGCATACAGACAGGCTGGTCAGATGGCTTAAGGAATGCCACATGGAATGTTATGTGGATAATTGTTCAGTTAAGCACTTGGCCAAGACAAACAATGCAGGAGAAGCTGGCTCACAAAAGCAGAGAGAGGTCCATTAAGCCACCATTATCAGGGAAATAATTCAGTCAACATCGCCACCTGCTAAAAAATGTCTCAAGTACGAATAATGAAAATGTTAGAGTTTGCATAGATCAGTGTTGACCCTTGACATCTAGTAATAATAATAATTCGTGACATGTAATAATAACTTAGTAGAAATTTGCATTGATCTTGGGCTTTTAAGAAGAATATAATTTTCACTTGGTCTTAAGAAATTATTACATTTTTATTTCATAGCTACGTCAAGGACAGCTAATCCTGTAACAGCATCTTTAAACTGTTAATCAAACTGTGAACTCAGAACCCCTTGCTCAGATACTTGTAGCTTTTGGAACTCATCTAAGCATTCATAATGACATAATGAAAGCCATTGGGGAACCGTCAACAAAGAACTCTATTGAAAATGTGGAACACATGGTCATGCTTTATTCTAATTTACACTAGATGGCCTGACAACCAAAGCAATCAAACAAGTGGTGTTTTTTTGACTCTCGCTGACGGCTTAAACCTATTTTTTTCGAGTTTGAAGAGCAGAGGATTTAAAAATTTTTAAAATAAATTATCAGTCCTTCAAGAGGATTTATGTCCATTCCATCAATTCGTGACTCCCAAACTGTAGATTAAGATCCTTGGAATGGCTAAAATAGGTTTGTTCGAACTCAGCACTAAGCTCAAATGGCCCTGCTAAAGTCGGGTTTCCGGCTTCTGTGAATCACGCCCTGTTCCTTTCACCCTGCTGGCAAAAATAGGATCTGTCAGAAATGGGGGCGGCACTTCCACATCCAAGCCCCTCCTCAATTTTTAAAGGCCCGCAGAGTCTTCCCTACTCTTGGAAAATCCGGTCTAAGTATTAATAGAGAGTCATACTGGGCCCTGACTCGGAAAATCTGGCACCGGTCAGTGGAAAGTGGAAATTAAATTGCATCAATGTGAAGCTTACAGCCAAAAGTACTTTGTATTCCCTTTCCTAATAGACAGATGGAAGGTATATTTTAACAATTCTCCTTAAACCTCCTCCTCCTTGAAGGGTGTTGAGTAAAATGAGTTGAGGGAATAAGGAGTTTAATTATTTTCTGAAATAAATCACAAACCACAGCAGCATAGATATGGCCTGATATCCAGGCCAGCATTTACCACATTTATTATCAGAAGCATGACACAACAAATATGAGCTAAAGGATTCTGTAGCATATTCTCAATGCAATCAAGCCTTAGGACAATATAAACTGCAATTTTCCACTAATTAAACCAGTTGCATAATTTCACATCTGAAAACTGCAAAGACAGAATTTGATTCAGGTGTATTGTTGGCATATTATGGGAAGTCATTACATTGCATCCAACTATTAAAAGTTCAATGGCATCACTGGATACAGGCTGGGGAAAAAAGTGTTCCACTCCTAAGTAGTCAGACAAGCGGCAAATGCAGATTAATAGCTTCTTTATGAACAGGACTCTGAAGTGATATCCTTTTAATTATGGATATGTGCCACTAATTTACACTATGTTAAAAGAATCAAATCAGTTGGAGGCATCATTATTTGATCCTCTGTTTCTGAATACTGACCACCAGCATAACTAGGGTAACAGCTGAAATCTTATTTTGAGTATTAACTTTTTAAAGTAATGTTTATTTCATTTTTATTCCTACCCTTTCAGTGACCCCTTACCTCCATTGATTCCATTTCAGTAGCAAAGTGTTGAATTCAGTACTTTGACTTCCAAGGCCATTATCACTGTATGTCCAACTGATAGATATGGGCCAAGTAAAAGCATTGTGAGTTGGTCCACCTTCTGATTGAAGATTGCTGGAACTAATTACACAGCCACTGTTCTGTTTAAAAATTAGTCTTCACTGCCAGAATGCCTTGGTCACAAGGCTGTATACTGAGCAATTAATTCACCACATTACAATTGTTGGCTTTCAACAAATAGACAGAATTTTTTTTCTGTCCATTTACTTGGAAAAACCCACTGATCATTCAGTCCTAGTAAAGGGCACAGTATCCTAGATGAGTGGATAATGGCTTGACTGGTAAAGGAAGCAGCAGCCGAAGAGAGCACCTGTTTTTACTTGTATTTATCTGGACAATTTCAGAGTACACACAAGTAGATTCCATATTCATTTACAAACTAATGCTATATTGCCTAACAAGGGGGTTCTAATGACTTATAAGAAAATCTGTTCAATTAAACTTCCCTAGCGCAATGCAAAGTTCCTGAAATATTGGAATTTATTGATTAAATTCCAAAATTTGATAATAAATTTGATAATTTAGTGATCAATCCTGAAATGAATTGCTGTTTAATGTCTGTATTGGAGAAACATTAATGAGGCTAAAATGTATTTGCCTTTGCTAATCTGAAAGATCTTCTTAATGCCTCTGTTTTTGGCTCAACATCCATTCTTTGATTACGCCTCTGTGAAGTGCTTTTGGATTTTTCTATTTTAACTACTATATAAATGTAAGTTATTTCTGTTATGAAGCATTTTACCATGGAAAAATGTCCAAAGGTGTAAGGAAAAAAATGGACGCTTCGCAAAATAAGGACATAATAGGAAGAGTCAGCAAAAGTTTGATCACTGTATTGAGTTTTGAGGGAAGTCTTAAAGGAAGAGAGGCAGCCGTGGAAGATAGTGACATAGGTAGGAAATTCCAGAGTGTTGGGCCTAGATTGCTGAAGTCTGCATTGCTGATGGTGGAACGAAAGGAGGGGAATGCACAACAGTTTGAAGTCAGAAGAATTGAGAGTGATGAATGGTACTGGAGGAGGTAATGGAGATGGGAAGGGGTAATGTCATGGAGCAGGTTTGAGGCACCGGTGTAACAGGCCAATATATGTCAAGGACCAAAGGAGCAGTTCATGACAGGGACTTAATGTGGGTTAGGATTCGGGTTTTAAATGAGGTGCAGTTTACAGAGGCTGGAGGATGGGTGATTGGCTAGATGAGCAATGGGAGTGATGAGTTTGAATGTGACAAAGGTATGGATAAGGTTTCACTGACAAGTGACTGAACCAGGAGTGGAGACAGGTTATCTGAGGTTCAGCTGGATGCTCAGGTTTTGAATAATCTGTTTCAATTTGGGAAGGGAAATGAAATCAACAGCAAAAGTACTGAGTTTGTTGCAGGGCTGTGGATAATGGCCTCGAAGTACCCAACATTTAGATGGAAGAAACAGCACCTCAATCAATAATGGATGTTGGACATATAACCTGACAGTATGAGGTAGTAGAATGGTCACATGACATGTTGGAGAGGGTGTTGGTTGTCACCAGTTTACATCTGAAAGCTGACCCCATCTGTACTAATAACTAATGGAAAAGATGTAGATGAGGGAAAGGTAAGGGCCAAGAATTGATTTTGGAATGACTTGTGGGGTAATGTTTGAGAACGGGAAGAGAAATGATTGATAGATATTCTCTGACCATGATTAAATAATAGTGGAACAAAGGAATGGAATACTGAATTGGATAGTGGAGGAGGAAGAGGATGGTGTCAAAGCTGGTGTCAAAGCCCGAAGAGAGGCTGAGTAGTAAGAAGAGCAATCAGACATCATGGTCATAGAAAACTCTATTAGTAACTTCAGTTAGGGCCTTTTGGTGCTGTGGGAGGGGTGGATCTTTGATTGAAACAGTAGATTGCAAGAATGATAGACAATTAACTCTTTCAATGGAGATTGGAGATGACATGCAGTTTGCAAGGACAGAAGGGTCAAAGAAGTGTTTGTGAGAATAGGTTAATGATGGTAGTTTTGAAAGAGTGGGGGGCAATGCTGGAGTAGAAGAAACTGTTTACTACACTCAAATTAATGATCTAATGATCCATTTGCCTGTCTGTGGTCTTCACCGATGCTGTCTAAGCTGCTGAATACTTCTAGTATTCTTTGTTTTTGTTTCAGATTTCCAACATCTGCAGTATTTTATTTTTTGCCTATCAGCTCTGTTATTTTTCAACTATTGGTTCTACCACCCTCAATAAATATTCAAATCTACAGTTCACTGCTGAGTTTTCCATAAGTCCTTTAGTATCTCTTCAATTTTGTGCCTCAGTTTAACATATGCACGCCTGTATATTTTTAAACTGTCCGAGTTAACTGGACTTTTATTAGTAAGGAGAAATCTTAGTTGCAGTCAGAATATTTCCAGTATAAAACTGGAGAATAGTCACCTTTAATTTTTCATTGAGAGATTATAATAAATCCAATGCGGCAATCATTGAGCACAAAATATATTTCCTGTATTCCTGGCGTGAAATGATTGAAAGCTAAATACTGTCACAGAATGCAGCAAATATAAAATGATGCATACCAGAGTTGACTACAAGAGAAGCAATCTAATCAGGGTGACATTAACCTCAGAAGCAAACTCAAACAGCTTAAGACTGTGTTTTGAGGCCTGAAAATATATTATGGACTAACAATCAATCACTTGCACTTAGTGGCTTCTGCAAGTTTTTGTTAATGTTTTAATTTTGTTTCCTTTTGATTAAGCTGTGCCCTTACAGTGGGAAACTATATGCTGTTAGGAGCTTATGTACATGTAAAGAATAACAGTTGAATAACAGTTCTTTTCCTGCGTAGCAATCTTAGATGAATAAAATTGCATCTCACCATGCTGCCAGCTAATGTGGACAAAAGGAACACTTGCCTCTGTGGATCCTTTCTGTGGATGGATCTTTTGGAACATACACAGGGCTAATGTTATGACATTATTGAGTTATGACATAATGTTATGACATAACTGAGAAGCCACGTGCCTAATTTATATTGTTATATGATATATATTGTTCATCTAAAGGAAAATAAAGGATTTGCATTTACCTAAAGCTTTTCATGTCCTTGGAATGACTCAAAGTGTTTAATGGCAACCGTTGTAATACAGGAAACAGAGCAGTCAAATTGCATGCAACAAGGGCCCACAAACAGCAGTGAGGTATATGACCAAATAATTTATTTTTGTCACATTGGCTGCGGGTTAATTTTGGATGAATCCCATCCTCTTCTTCAGGCAATCTTTTACTTCACCTGAGAGGGGAGGTGGGTTCTTTATTTAATATATCAACTGAAAGACAGTAATATTGCCAGTGCAGAACAGTCTCACTACTGCATTGAAGTACCAGCCCACATTATATGTTCAAATATTTGGAATGGAGCTTGAACCCACTCAGGCAACAGTTGCTAGCAAGTTTGACACCTAACTATCATTTTTTTCAATTACTCAACCTTCTCTACTACTTTTCCTCCAATTTTCTCCTCATCATTTATTTCCTGAGATAATTAGCTTATTGCTAGGGAATGTGTCCACTGATTCTACTTGCTCTTCAATGACACAACCTGGTTATGGTTATGGTTCATATCTCATCTTAACTGTGAGCTCTGTGGTGGAATTAACATTGGGGCATCACCATAGAGCCCAATTCTGTTCTCACTGGTTATCCACGCCTGCCACTTCCCCGCAGGTGACACTGAATGTTAATCAAGAACGAAAATCCTGGCTGCTTTTGCCTACCCTAACCTTTGGCCTTTCAGGCTAATTCTAGACCCTCCTTTTGTGCTTAACTGAGATCCGCTAATTCGACAAAGATGAGCATCCAATTTGGGAGCATCTTGATCTGTTTAATCTGAATAAACTAGCTGAGCCATTGAAGAGGAATAATCCATTCTTTCCAACCTTGATGCCATTTGCACTTTGGGGCTTGGCCTCACCTACTTTTCTCAATAAAAACATATGTTAAAGCATGTTATAGAACTGAATGTTATGTCTATAAAGAATTCATTGACTGACATTGGCAATAAATTATGCTGATTAATCACGAGGTTTATATTTTGAAAAATCATCAAACCTGTTTTTGCATCTTATTTGGATTACTTCATGGAATTCTTTTGAATATCTGTGATATTTAATTCATTTCTTGCTTCACATCGAAACGGCATTTTCATTTTGCTCTACCTTGATATCTGAGCCAGTTTAGCATTGACTCCAAAAGGCATCATGCATTTAGATTTGGCAGTTGTAAGGTGGGCAGAGAGATAGAGATGGAATGAAAGAGTTATAAGGAGAGACACTTGCTGTGGGAGCAAGGAGGACATCGATGCTGAGGAAGAGGAGAATGCCAATAAGAACAGAGAGACAATGATATTTTTAAGGAAGGGTGAAAATTAAGCTTGATGCTGAAAGTGGCTGTCAGCGCCAATAGCAGCTGTCATTCTGCGTTATGATACCTGATGACAGTCACACTACAGGGTTAGTAGGTTGATGTCAGTACTACAGCTTTATTAAGAAATAATCTGTAGTGCATTACATGATAACTATGTCCGGTGCAGATTGCAAGCGATTAATAAGAGTACAAAATGAAGATGACAAGAAACAATATAGAGCATTTAACCTGCCTATTGCAATGCAGTACTCAAATACAGAAATTACCAAATATAACATCTGTAAAAGTATAGGGGGTATAACTAAAGCAATTATTTGACCACATTTAATTTTCTATTTTCATACTTTTCAACATAGCACATTACGTTAATTAAATTTCTGGTGACAGGTAATTAAATCAGTGATTTATCATGACCCATGAAATTGTGAAAAATACCATGATTGTAGAGCGGAATTTTCCGTGCCCGCTGGTGTCAGGCGTGCTCGGTGGCAAGCGAACAATATGGCAAGAAGGCCAGAAATTGGTTTCACCACCTTGTGAAACCAGTTTGCAATTGTCTGCTCAGCCTGTCGGTGGCAGGCCGTGTTTCCAGGCATTGGATGTTGGAATCCTCATTGTAATACACTTGCATATCATTATAAGGCCAGCCCACTGGAATCATTCCCCCCCACTGGATCGTCCGCTCACGTCGGTGGGCAAACACGCTGGTGCAGAACACATTTTGACAAGTGTGACTTGCAAAAGTCAGGACTTGCCATCAGGGCCTTGCTCACATCCGAGGAGCAGAACATGCTGGAGCCTGACAGCAACGGCACACTGGAGGAACGTCCATGGCATGCTGGGTGGATTCTCGTGGATATGGCTCTGCTGAGAAACAGCTCACAGAAATTGGAAAGTCACCGCTGAGGGTCTGCTCACAGCAGATGATGATCAGGAGGTTGGAGAGGAAGGTTCATTTATGTTTGGTAGAGGAAGATGTCCCAGGAGGTGGGAGAGCACATTCTAGGATCGACTGGAAGAGGAAGAGGTGTCATTTGGGGTGAGGTTGGGAGGGGTGGGGGAATGAAGGTGACGGGGCAGGAGGTTGGGAGGGGGAGGGAGTATGGGAGGAGGAGGTGGTAACTGGGGAGGTAGGCATAAGGGCGTTGGAAGGTGTAGGGGAAGGAGTCCAGAGGAAGGAAGGAGTGTGGAGAGGGGAGGGAGTCCAGGGGGAGGAGGGAGTGTGGAGCGGAGAGGGAATCTGGGGGCGGAAGGAATGCAGAGAACGGAGGGAGCCTGGGGTTGGGGGGGAGGAAGGAGTGTGGAGAGGGGAATGAGTCTGGTTGGGGGAGCAGGGATTCTGGGTGGGGGAAGAAGTAAGGGTGGAGGAAGGAGCCGGAAAAGGTGAAGGAGCAAGGCCAGAGAAAGGAACAAGGCTGGAGGAAGAAGTAAGGGTGTCTGAACATACGAACATACGAAGAAGGAGTAAGAGTAAGCCATTCAGCCCTTTGAGCCTGCTCCACCACTTAATAAGATCACGGCTGATCTGATAGTGACCTGAAATTTGTATCCCACCTACCGCTGATAACCTATCACCCCCTTGCGTCCCAAGAATCTATCCACCTCTGACTTGAAAATATTCAAAGACTCTGCTTCCACCACCTTTTCAGGAAGGGAGTTCCAAAGACTCATGACACTCTGAGTGAAAAAAATTTCGCCTCATCTCTGTTTTAGATGGGCAACCCCTTATTTCTAAACAGTGACCCCTAGCTCTAGATTTTTCCACAGGAGGAAACATCCTCTCCACATCCACCCTATCGAGACCCCTCAGAATCTTATATGTTTTAATCAAGTCACCTCTTAAATCTTCTAAACTCCAGTGGATACAAGCCTAGTTAGTCCAACCTTTCCTCATAAGACAACCCACCCATTCCAGGTATTAGTCTGATAAACCTTCTCTGAACTGCTTCCAACACCAATGAAGGAGTCAGGAAGGGGGAAGGAGTAAGAAGGGGGGACTCCCGGGGTGGGGGGGATGGACTAAGGTGAGGGAGAGGCTGGAGGTGGGGAAAGAGTTCCAAGGAGGGAAGGGGTCCAGATGTGGGATGTCCAGGTGAACGTGCAAGGGAGGGCTTTGATGAGTCCATGATTACCTCCTGTGGAGCGACCCGAGGGTGGGTGTGGTACGAGGGAAGTGGTGGGAATGATTAAGGGCAGAGTGAGGCAGTAGGGTGGGAGGGTGAGGGTTCAGTGGTATCAGTAGAATGGCTGGCGAGCATGGTTGGTGGGGACTCAGAGGTGGACATGGACCCTGGGGGTGGGAAGGAGGAAGTTGGGGAGGTTAATGTGGATGGGGTTGGGATTTTCGGGAAGGAAGGGAATGTCCACATTCACCTGGACACCCTGAAGGAAAAGGGTTGTGGCTGGTACATCACAGAGTGGAGGTGGAAGCCAGGGGGTCAACAGTGATGGGGGAAAGGAAATCGGTGACTGGGAGAGGGGAAAGGATGCGGGAGCGAATGAAATAATGTATCACCACCATGCTGTCTAAATTGAAAATGAAACCAGAGTTGTGGTTGGTGAGATCAGGTGCTGCTTGGGTGTGTGATCATTGGATGGGTGGACATGCAGGTCATCTCAGATGGACAACTGAAAGCAAACCCCAGCAAGCATTATTGAAAATGCTCATAACATTGAGGTCAATGTGATATGGAAAGGATCCATGTGCATGTAAGAGTACTTCCACGAGGCTCCGAAAGGCCTTGCCACACACTCACGCTTCACCCTCCAGAATCACCCATTGGCTAGCTGCTCCCTCTGTTGTAACAGAGGGTGAGGTTGAGGGGCTCACAGGCAAAGGAGACTTGGAGGGAGAGGACAGCCTCTGATATTCCTGACTGGATGACCCAGGGGTGTCCAGCTGCAGCTTCTTCACCTTTCAGGCGTCCGGGGGCCCAGGCCTGACTCCTTGAGGGGAAGGAGCACATGGAGGGACACCAAGGTGCCCTGTTTCCCTCTCGCGCTGCCACTGCAGAACTTACATATGGCTACCACAACAAAGCGCAGGTCTGCGCACATCTCCGCATTCTGCTGGACCAGGGCCTCCATGGCATCCGCTATCCTCCCCATGGGGACCTCCGTACGTGCATATGTGGGCCCCACTACATCAAGGAACAGAGAGGCAACCCACACCCTCAGCCAGCTGACTTGTGAGCCACTCCGTTGAGGGCTTCCAACAGCTCTGTGTGATGTTCCCCTGCCTTCTGCTAACTCTCCATAATGATTTGGAAGGCCAAGTCCCAAGGCTCGTCATCTGACTTAACCTCACAGATGCCTCTTCCTCAGCAGTCCTCTGACTGATGGGGAGCTCAGCCGCACCTGCCTCCTCCCACTGTGGACACGTGGTCTGTGTGGTAACCACCAGATTGTGAACCTGAACCTGCTCTAGATCTAGGTCCCACCAAGGTGTGTGTCTCTGCGCTGGTGGAGGGTGTGGGTAAGCGCCGTGATGGGTCTTCCAGGCTGCTTATTTCCAGCTCTTCAATGGAGGAGGTGTCCTCTTGGCTGGAGGCGAGGATCTGGATGGAGCTGAGGGACTGGCTGGCTGAGGGTGTGGGTCGCTTGGCGGAGCCCCCTGTGAACCAAAGTAGAGATAATTATTGCATGGCAGCAGAGTCAAAAGCAGGAGAGAGAGCACACACATTTAAGTTGAGAGAGGGATGATGTGGTGCAGGATACTCACGTGGGTGTTCATCGCCAACCTCACCGTCGCCGCAGGCACGGTTCCCATCCTCACCAGTCAGTGTGATGACACACTCCTCTAAGTGAGTGAGGGGCCTAATGTGGGCCACTCCACCCCCGGTCTGGGACCTTTCCCTGCTGTTGTGAGCCAGTTTCTCCTGCATGAAAACAGATGGAGAGAGTGTGAGCAGGACACATGGCACTGCGTGGAATGTTTGTGTGGTGAGTGGAAGCATGGACGGGATGAGGACATGAGCTTGAGAGGATATGAGCCTGATGGAGATGTGAGGGTGTGTGTGAGAGCTAGTAGTGTTGTCCCTTGAGGTGTGAGATCCCTGTGGGTGTGTGATGGGTTTGTGAGTGTGAGAGTTGAGAGTGATGAGAAGAGCGACTTACCCTGGAGGAACGGATGAGACCATTTATCCTGTTGCGGCACTGGGTGGCTGTCATCTGTTGGAGGGCTTTGGCACTGACCGCTGCTGCCACTGCCTTCCATGGTGGATTGGTGATGCAGCTACCCATCCTGCGGCCAGAGCGGGAGTAGAGGATTTCATGACAAGCCTCCACGGCATCCAAAAGGTGCTTGAGGGGCATGTCACTAAACTGGGAGGCTGCAGCCTTTTTGAATTTCTGGGCCATTCTGTCTTCAGTGCAGCAGCGTGGGCTGGAAGTACTGAGAGGTGTGGACATGGCTGCGCTTTGAAAGTGTCGCCTGGCACGATGAGACGTCGAGGTGATGGGTTGGCAGGCGTATGAGACCGTGCCTGCTATTGAAATGATGTGTTTCCCAGGAATGCATAATTAATGCGGTGGGTTTGGGGCGATAACAGCATAAGAAGCCACCATTGCAGCTGGCGAGTTCCCACCCACTACTGCACTTAATACCAATCTTGGACGATTCCGCCCTGAATCTCATGATCCAAGTAACAGGTTAAATTGATTCTGCAGGTGAATTACCACCTACAGCAGTTTTTTCTGTGTTGTTATTAACCTTCGAATAAGTTCCTGTTTGGCACATTTTAGAGAAAACGCTAAAGCATTCTCCTGCAATGGGCTACTGTCTGTATACAGAGAGTGCATACAGTAATTTATGCAAATGCATTAAGTGGAGTGCTGCCGAAAATTGAACCGATTAATGAGAAATATATTTACTAATTGACTTCCCAATAATATTTAATTGAAACAATGATAAAGAAAGCTATCTGATTTGAACTTTCAAAAATACTGTAGTTAATCATTAACCTTTTCAATTCACTATGGTTATGTGACTGCTGAAATCCTGTAACCAAGGTTATTTATACCATGCAAAGATAAAAAGAAATATGAGCAAAATGAAAGAAGAGTGGCTTGATAGAACTAGTAGTGACCGAGCTGCTGAGTCCTGAATAACATATCTGCCAGACCAAGCCTGCAGAAGATGGTGAGGGACCCAACCAGAGGGGAAAGCCTGCTTGACCTTGCCCTCACCAGCCTACCTGTTGCAAATACATCTGTCCATGATAGTACAGGTAGGAGTGACCACTGTACCGCCTTTGTGGAGAGAAAGGCCCAAATGCTCTGGTCTCCAGATAGTTGTACCCTGGAAGCTGTGCTGGGAAACCCATTGGAAGTCCCAACATGAGGACTCCATGGGAAGTTTCAGCTTTAGGTGGGCAATTCCCTGTGTTTTTAACCTCCGAAACTCTGAGTTGAAGTTGGAGACTTTGGAAGGGTCGGACTCAGTTATTGGAATAGTTACCCAGGAAAATTTAGAAGCATTAAAACCGGTTCTAACCCCTGGGTAACTATATTACTGACACCCCCACTCCTCATTGGACATCCCTGATGATCCCACCATCCCCCTGACTACACATCCCCCACCCCCGACTACTCCCTGACCACCTGACTACCTTTGTGACCCGACTACCCTCCTGACCGCCACCCCCAACGCCCTGACAACGCTCCCCCCCGCCACTCCGACTACTCAATCCCAACTAACTTCCTCCCCAACTACCCACCGACCACCATATTAACTCCAATCCTCCCAACCCATCCCAAGCCACCTTACCCCTCACCCAATGATCTGCCAACCTGCCTCATCACCCACCCTACCCCCTACGCACTGACCTGCCACCTTACCCCCTCAACCACTTAGCTGCCAACATACCATCTCAACCCCTCACACACTTAACCGTTTCTCCATAGCTTCTCAAAGAAGCTCTCGGGCCTTTAAACCGACCGGAATACAGCAGCTAGTGCTGTAAAAAGAGGGCACGGCTTTGCTTCTCCTGATAATCCTGTCCTAAGAAGGAAGACGTCTGAGGAGGCCTGGCTTGGAAGTCTGGATAAGAAATATGGAGCTCCAGTACAAGGTAGGTAATCGGAGTGAGGAGGCTCCACAAACCTATCCACCCTCAATGATGGCAGAGCCCAACACATCAGTGCAAAATACATGGCTGAAGCATTTGCAACCGTCTTCAGCTAGAAGTGTGGAGTGGATGATCCATCTTGGCCTCCTCCTGAGCTCCCCGCAATTACAGATGCCAGTTTTCAGCCTACTTGATAACTCTATGTGATAGCGAGAAATAGCTGAAGACATTGGATACAGCAAAGGCTAGGGGCCGGCCAAAATGCTGGACCAAAGGGCTGAATTGCTGAGGTGTGGTGAGTGTGACTACCCTTAACATCAAGGCAGCATTTGACTGAGTGTAGCACCCAGGAGCAAAATTGAAGTCAGTGGGAATCAGGGGGAGAGCTGTTCACTGGTTGGAATCATACAAAGGAAGGTGGTTGCAGATGTTGGAGGCCCACCATAGCCCCAGGGCATCACTGCAGGTGTTCCTCAGGGTAGTGTCCTGGGCCCATTCATCTTCAGCTTAATCAATGACCTTTCCTCCACCATAAGGTCAGAAGTGTTGATGTTTGCACAGAGTTCAGTACATTTTGTGACTCTTCAGGTACTGAAGCAGTTCATGTGCATGTGCAACAATACCTGTACCACTTTCAGACTTTGTTTGATAAGTGGCAAATAACATTCGTGCCCCACAAATACCAGACAATGACTATCTCTAACAAGAGAGAATCTAACCATCTCCCCTTGACATTCAATGGCATTACCATCATTGATTTCCCCCACCATCAATATCCTGGGTGGTGGGGGGCAGGGGTGGGGGGGTGTGGGGGGTGTGGGGTGGGGGGGGGGGGGAGGTGGGGTGGGGGGGGGTGTTTGGGGGGGGGGTGGGGTGGTGGGGGGGGGTTTGGGGGGGTGGGGGGGTGGGGTTTGGGGGGGGTGGGGTGGGGGGGTGGGGTGGCGTGGGGGGGGGGTGGGGTGGGGGGGGGTTTTTGGGGGGGTTGGTGTGGGTGTGGGTGTGGGGGGGGGGTTGGGGGGGGGTGGGGGTTTGGGGGGGGGTTTGGGGGTGGGGGTGGGTTGGGGGGTGGGTGGGGGTTTGGGGGGGGTTTGGGGGAGGGGGTTCCAAAATTGTCCAGAAACTTACCTGGAACAGTCATATAAATACTGTGGCTACAAGAGCAGGTCAGATGCTGAGAATTAAGTGTCAAGTAACTTACCTCCTGACTCCGCAAAGCCTATACATCATCTACAAGGCACAAGCCTGGAGTATATCAGAGAACTCTCCACTTGCTTGGATGAGTGCAGCACCACCAACATCAGGACGCTTGACACCATCCAGGAGAAAGCAGTCGGCTCGTTTGGCACTCCATCCATCACCTTAAATATTCACTCCCTGCACCACCAACACACAGTGGTAGCAGTGTGTATCATATACAAGTGGCACTGCAGCAACTTGGCAAACTTCCTTGAGAGCACCTTCCAAACTCATGACCATTACCACCTAGAAGGACAAGGACATGGGAACACCACCACACCCAAGTTCTGCTCCACTCACTATCCTGACTTTGAACTATATTGCCATCCCTTCACTGGCACTGGGTCAAAACCCAGGAGCTCTCTTCCTAACAGCGCTAATTCTACACCACATAGACTGCACCAGTTAAAGAAAGCAATGCACCGCCACACAATTAGGGATTGGCAATAAATACTGGCCTTGCCAATGATGCCCACATGCTATGAACAAGTAAAAATATCCTGCTGGATGAGTATGTAACGTATCCTTCGAAAATAAGGGTTGAATTTTCATGGTTCTGGAGCAAAATTACAGATTCTCCTGTCCAGGAGGCTCCCCAACACATTGGCCCACTCTGAGTGCTCTTGTTACTATTTAGTGTGACTGCACTTTGTTGCAGTCTTCCTTTGTGTTAGCTATGCTCCCCAATTTGGTGTGGTCTGCAAATTTTGAAACTGTGCTTCTGTTTCCCATATTCTGACATTGCTGTACCCAAGTGAATCCCTCTTGTCTTGTCACTTGCTCAGGATGACATTAGATTTTCATTTACAGGTATATTATATATCCATTCACTTTTCCCCTTTCCAGCAGCAAAATGGAATTTTTGATTTTTATTCATTCATGGGATGTGGGTGTCACTGGCTAGGCCAGCATTTACTGCCCATCCCTAATTGCCCTAGTGAAGATGGTGCTGAGCTGCCTTTCTGAACTGCTCCATGTGGTGTAGGTATACCCACAGTGCTGTTAGGAGGGAGTTCCAGGGTTTTGACCCAGTGACAGTGAGGGAACGGTGATATATTTCCAAGTCAGATGGTGTGTGGCTTGGAGGAGAACTTCCAGGTGATGGAGTTCCCATGTGTCTGCTGCCCTTGTCCTTCTAGATGGTAGCGGTTGTGGGTTTGGAAGGTGTTGTCTGAGGAGCCTTAGTGAGTTCCTGCAGTGGATCTTGTAGATGGTACACACTGCTGCCACTGTGCCTCAGTGGTGGAGGGAGTGAATGTTTGTGGGTGGGGTGCCAATCAAGTGGCTGCTTTGTCCTGGATGGTGTCCAGCTTCTTGTGTTGTTGGAGCTGCACTCATCTAGGCAAGTGAAGAGTATTCCATCAACTCCTGACTTGAGCCTTGTAGATGGTGGACAGGCTTTGGGGAGTCAGGAGGTGAGTTACTAGCTGCAGGATTCCGAGCCTCTGACCTGCTCTTGTAGCCACAGTATTTATATAGCTAGTCCAATTCAGTTTCTGGTCAATGGTAACCCCAAGGATGTTAATATTGGTGAATTCAGCGACGGTAATGCCATTGAATGTCAAGAAATGATGGTTAGATTCTCTCTTGTTGGTGATGGACATTGCCTGGCATTTGCATGGCATGCATGTTACTTGCCACTTGTCAGTCCTAGCCTGGAAATTGTCCAGGTCTTGCTGCATTTGGACATGGACTGCTTCAGTATCTGAGGAGTTACGCATGGTGCTGAACATTGTGCAATTATCAGCCAGCATCCCCACTTTGGACCTCATGATGGAAGGAAGATCTTTGATGAAACAGCTAAAGATGGTTGAGGAACTCCTGCAGTGATGTCCTAGAATTGAGATGATTGATCTCCAACATCCACAACCATCTTCCTTTGTGCTAGGAATGGCTTCAACTAGTGGAGAGCTTTCCTCCTGATTCCCATTAACTCCAGTTTTGCTTGGGTTCCTTTATGTCACACTCAGTCAAATGCTGCCTTGATGTCAAGGGCAGTCACTCTCTCCTTACCTTTGGAGTTCAGCTCTTTTATCCATGTTTGAACCAAGGCTGTGATGAGGTCAGGAGCTGAGTAACCTTGGCGGAACCCAAACTGAGCGCCAGTAAGCAGGTTAATGCTGAGCAAGTGCTACTTGATAGAACTGTTGATGATCCCTTCCAATACTTTATTAATGATCGAGAGTAGAGTGATGGGTGGTCATTGGTTGGATTGGATTTGTCCTTTTTTTGTGGATAAAAAATACCTGGGCAATTTCCCTCATTGTCAGGTAGATGCCAGTGTTGTAGCTGTACTGGAATAGCTTGGCTAGTGGCATAGCAAGTTCTGGAGCACAAGTCTTCAGTACTATTGTTGGACTATTTTCAGGGCCCATAGTTTTTCTAGTATCCAGTGACTTCAGCCATTTCTTAGTATCACGTGGAGTTAATTGAATTGGCTGAAACCTGGCAATCTGTGATGCTGGGGACCCCTGGAGGAGGTTGAGATGGATCATCTACTCGGCGCTTCTAGCTGAAGATTTTTGCAAATGCTTCAGCCTTATCTTTTTCAGTGATGTCCTGGGCTCCCCCATCATTGAGGACGGGGATACTTGTAGAGCCTCCTCCTCCTCCAGTGAGTTGTTTAATTGTCTGCCACCATTCATGACTGAATGTGGCAGGACTGCAAGGCATAGATCTGACGCTTTGGTTGTGGAATTGCTTAGCTCTCTCTATCACCTGCTGCTTATGCTGTTTGGAATGCAAGTAGTCCAGTGTGGTAGCTTCACTGGGTTGACACATCATTTTTAGGTATACCTGGTACTGCTCCTGGCTTGCCCCCCTGCACTCTTCATTGAACCAGGGTTAATCCCCTGGCTTGATGGTAATGACAGAGTGGGGGATACGCTGGCCCATGAGGTTACAGATTGTGTTTGAGTACAATTCTGCTGCTGCTGATGGCACACAGCACCTCATGGATGCCCAGTCTTGAGTTGCTAGTTCTGTTTGAAATCTATCCCATTTAGCATGGTGTTAGTGCCACACAACATGATAGAGGGTATCCTCAATGTGAAGACAGGACTTCATCTCCACAATGACTGTGCAGTGATCACTCCTACTGATACTGTCATGGACAATGCATCTGTGACAGGCAAATTGGTGAGAATGAGGTCAAATATGTTTTCCCTTCTGTTGGTTCCCTCACCACCTGCCGCAGAACCAGACTAGCAGCTATGTTCTTTAGGACTCGGCCAGCTCGGTCAGCAGTGGTGCTACTGAGTCAAACTTGATGATGGACATTGAAGTCTCCCCCACCCGGGGTGCATTCTGCACCCTTGCCACCCTCTGCGCTTCCCCCAAGTGGTGTTCAACATGGAGGATCGCTGATTCAGCAGCTGAGGGAATTTGGGGCAGGGGGGCAGTTCGTGGTAATTAGCAGGAGGTTTCCTTGCCCATGTTTGACTTGATGCCATGAGACCTCATGGGGCCCGGAGTCAATGTTGAGCACTTGCAGGCCAACTCCCTTCCGACTATATACCAATGTGTCGCCACCTCTGCTGGGTCTGTTCTGCCAGTGGGACAGGACACAGCCAGGGATGGTGATGGTGGTGTCTGGAACATTATCTGTAAGGCATGATTCTGTGTGCATGACTATCTCATGCTGTTGCTTGACTAGTTTGTGGGACAGCTCTTCCAATTTTGGCACAAGCCCCCAGATGTCAGTAAGGAGGTCTACTGGGTTGACAGGGCTGAGTTTGCCGTTGTTGTTTCTGGTGCCTAGGTGAATGCTAGGTGTTCTGTTCAGTTTCATTCCTTATAGACTTTATAGCGATTGTGATTCAACTGTATTCCTTGCACCACATTGCGCTGGAGCCACATGTAGAACAGACCAATACATTAGTGAACAAGATGGGCATTTTCAACAATGGTTTCATGGACATCCTTAGGCTTTTAATTCCAGGTTTTTTTATTGATTGAATTCAAATTCCATCATCTGCTACGCTAGGATTCGAATCCCGGTCTCCAGAGCATTACCCTCGGTCTCTGGATTACTAGTCCAGTGACAATGACACTGCACGCTCTGCCCTGGAATCATGCTTTCTTTTGGTTCACTGACATTTACTATAATATAATCCATTTACGATTCCAGGAAACACACATTCCCTTAAGGCATAAAATCCCCAAAGGAAAAGTGGTCCAACCATAGCTAATAAGAGAAGATTGTAAAATCTTTTACAGGTATGCAAAAAGGAAGAGATTAGTGAAACTAAATGTTGGTCCATTAAAGGAAAAACAGGAGAAATTACAATTGGGAATAAGGAAATGCCAGAGACATTAAGTGAATATCTTATATCTGTCTTTATAGTAGAAAGCACAAAAATTATTCTGGAAATCATGCAAAAACTAATTCTGATGAAGAGTACAGACTTGAAACATTAACTCTGTCTTCCTCTCCACAGATGTTGTCAGCCCTGTTGAGGTTTTCTAGCTATACTTGTATTTGTGTGCGAAAACTAATGTCGAGTGAGAATGAGGAACTTAAATAATTTAGTATTAGTAAAAAAAAGTATTGAAGAAATTAATGGACCTAAAAGCTGACAAATCCCTTGGACGTAATGACCTATAACTTGGGGCTTTAAAAGAGGCGACTATAGTGGTAGTGGTTGCATGGTTTTGATCTTCCAGAATTCCTGAGATTCTAGAAAGGTTTCCATAGAATGGAAGATAGCAAACATAACCCCCCTTATTCATAAAAGGAGGAAGAGACAAACAGGGTGCACTATAGGCTAGTTAGCCTGACATCAATAGTAGGGAAAATGCTAGAATCTATTATTAGTGATGTGATAACAAGACTCTCAGCAAATTATAATATGGCTGGGCAGTGTCAACATAGATTAATGAAAGGGAAGTTGTGTTTCTCAAATCTGTTGGAGTTATCTGAGATTGTAACTAGGAGGGTAGCTAAGGGTAAACCAATGGATGTTATGTGTTTGGATTTTCAAAAAGCATTCAATAAGGTGCTACACAAGATGTTATTATATTAAATTAGGGCTCATAAGGTGGGGTTAATAGCTCAGTGTGCATTGCAGTTTGGATAATGGACAGAAAACAGAGAGTAGGAATAAACAGGTCATTTTTATTTTGACAGGCTTTAATTAGTGGCGTACACAAATATCATTGCTTGGACCTCAGCTATTTACAATCTAAATCAATGTCTTAAATGAAGGGATTAAGTGTAATTTATCCAAGTTTGCTGGCACCTGTTACGACTCATGTAAAGACCGATAACTTATTAAATGCGATGAATTTCCAGCTACCAACTGAAGTAACCTAAGGTCTAGATTTCACATTTTAAGACTTTTACTGTAACAAACAAACTAAAATCAACACAAAACAAACCTTGCCTTAAGAGGCAACTAATGCACAAGCTAAAGAAAAGATACTTGGGCATTAACTAATTAATGCAATCAAGGTATGTCTTACACCCCCTTTCGCTGTGTGTCACACTTCTCACAGATCTATGGCATTAGAAGATCAAATCTCAAGTTATTCCCAGCTTTCCAGTAGGCTCACTTCTTCCTGCCATTCCAAGTCGAATCATCCAGTGTCCTTCAAAAATTGTTCCACTCAGCCTGAGTATTCCAGAACCGACTTCCACCAGTAAGGCCCACCTCGGTGATTCCTTCTTCTTTAAATCTCCAAAAGTCACATCTGTTCCATCATCTTCTTTCGAAACGAGAACCAGCACTTACCAGCATCCTGCTAACACATAAAAAAACTGTCTTTTCATGTTCTTCACAGCAGTAGCTACGTTCTTTCTCTCTATCCCACTCTGTCTCTTGTCTGTATCCAAAAAAGTAACTATCCCTTTTCTGTGTTGTGGTGTGAAAACTGTAACTTGATCCAAACACATAACATCCGTAACTTGATTTTCAATCAGTTTCAGTTTGGGTTTCTTTCCCCTTGATAACTCAATCACATGGGCCTGTCTCCAGGTAGAGGTTTAGCGAGACCACCATCTCCCTATCCGGAACATTCTGTTTCACCTTAGGTTAAAGGAGACATTTTAAAATATAATCGTCTTGTAAAGTCTGGTATTTGTAACACAATACAAAGTTAAGTGTGAGGTAAGCTATGGGAAGGATGCAATAATGTGGAAAATTGTGAAGTTAGCCACTTTGGTAGGAAAAATAGAAAAGTAGAACAAGTTTTAAATGGTGAGGCTGGTATTTGGAGGGACTTGGGTGTCCTTGTGCATGAATCACAAAATGTTAACATGCAGCCATAGCAAGCAATTAGCAAAGCAAATAGCATGTTAGCCTTTATTACATAGTGTTTGATAGATGAGTAAAGAAGTAATTCTACAATTATATGGGGCCTTGATGAGACTACACCTGGAGTACTGTGCACAGTTTTAGTGGTCTTATCTAAGGAAGGATATACTTGACTTGGAAGGAATGCAACAAAGGTTCACTCTTCTGATCCTTGGGGTGAGGGAATTGCCCTACAAGGAGAGATTGAGTAGACTAGGCCTATATTCTCTAGAGTTTAGAATAAGAGAGGTGATCTCATTGAAACATATGATATTTTGAAGGGGCTTGATAGGGTGGATGCTGGGAAAATTCTTCCCCTGGCTGGAAAGTCTGGAATTAGGGGTCACTGACTCAGAATAAAGGTCAGTGATTCCGTAAGCCTTCTAAGACTAAGATGAAAAGAAAGTTCTTCACTCAAAGGGTTGTGAATCTTTGGAATTTTCTACTCCGGAGGGATGTGGATGGCCAATTGTTGAGTATACTCAAAACTGCAATAGATAGATTTTTGGTTACTAATGGAATGAAGGGTTATGGGGATAGGATGGAATGGTGGAATTGAGGCAGGGGATAACCCACGATCTTATTGAATGTTGGAGTAGGCATGAAGGGCTGAAAGGCCTACTCCTGCTCCTATTTCTTTTGTGCTGTGAAAAAATGGAAAATGTATTTGAATAATATATATAAAAAAAACATAGTTTTCTATGTTTTCCTTATCCTACCTATGAATCCACACCACAAAGTAAGTGCAAGTGTTTTAGTTACACCACCTACAGGGAATTTAGTGTTTCTCTGTATGTGATTGATTCTAGTAATCATTTTCTATTATGCAAGTTCACTGAACTGAGATTTGGATTTGATGGAAATAAGACAAATAGGCACTCAGCTGCTAAATTATGCATTGGATTTATTTTAATGAAGCAGTTTTCTTGAGATGATGATTAAAGCCAATTGATTTTTGCAATGCACTCAGTGGAACTGCTTTGAACGTAGTAAGAGAGATAGAGCACTTCAGTGACGCCAGTCCAACTTTGTGTAAACTGTTTGCTATTAAATTAAAAGTAGCTTACACATATTTTAAATTTATTGATCCAATATGATTTAATTTTAAACAAAGTACTTTAGCTGAGAGATTGCGTGGAGTACCCCAATACCTGTTGCAAATAAAACAACAATTATAACCGAAAATAATTTGAAATGACAAGAAATTAAAAATAAGTGAATCATTTCATAAAGTCTATATATTAAAAAGGCATTGCTGCTTTTGTGGAATTCCTGTGGCATTGTTTAGGATGGCTTGGAGGATACCTGTTTTATATCAATGGTTTGCTGTTGTCAACAAGTCAAAATGTGTGATGGGGGAAGTGGTACAGAAAGTATTGCAGTTGCAGGAAATGTTTGCTAATGGTAGACTTTTAATATATCATTAGGTGATTCCATGTGGCATTGTTCATAGTGTGGCCAAGTTTATAGCACTACAGGATCTGGAGAGCTGCAGTAGCACTTAATGACCAGAGCCTGAATTTGCAGAATCACTGGACCTGTTTACCTAAGACCATTCTAATTGATCACATTACATTTTAAGTCAAAGATTGAAACAGATCATAAACCATGCCAGCAGGAAGTGGTTATCTCTTATAGCATTGTGCTGGGCTGCTTTTTTGCCCCAATTTGTCTTGTTACCTGAAACAACCAATTAAATGAATGCAAAGTTTTAACAGTGCAAGACCATGTCTTTATTGGGACACCACGCTCTTGATTCCCATATGAGTGCTGCTGTCAGTGATTCAACTGCATCTCTATCCCATTTTTACCTTTGATCACTAACATTCCATGTACACCATCAATAAATATTCGTGAGGCAAAGATACATATAGCAGAATAACAAACATGGACCCAGCAAAATGTACTTAACCCTTTTCTTTTATTCGTTCATGGGATGTGGGCATCACTGATGGGGCCAGCATTTATTGTCCATCTCTAATTGCCCTCAAGAACTTCAGTGGCTTGCCATCTCAGAGGACATTTAAGAGTCAGCTACATTGCTGTGGGTCTGGAGTCACATGTAGACCAGACCATGTAAGGACAGCAAATTTCATTCCCTAAAGGGCATCAGTGATCCAGGTGGGTTTTTATGATAATCGACAATGGTTTCACGATGATCATTAGACTTTTAATTCCAAATTTTTTAATTGAATTTAAATTTCACTATCTGCCAAGGTGGGATTCGCACGCGGGTCCCCAGAGCATTACCCTGGGTATCTGGAGTACTAGTCCAGTGACAATACGACTATGTCACTGCCTCCCCTATTGCTTCCAATTATCTTGCTACCGTGGTTATATTGAATGATTAAGTTCAGTCCCATTCTCCATCAAGTGACCAAGCTGAGCTATTCCACACCAGGGAAGACGTGGCTGAGTAATTTTCACACCTTACCTTATCCTGCCTTTCTGTGTAGCCCCCTTACAATACATAACATGCAATCCCATACTCAGGAAAAATCCCTTTTAACTCATCATGCACTGATTCCACAGGCTGCTCAGCACTTTCAGATACTGGGAGAGTTTCATTTCCCCCCAGACACTCGGTGGCATTTAATAAGGTGCACGTGTCTCGATGGCAGAACCAGAAGTGGTCCCCACTTCCACTTGCGTGTCAGGACCCGATGCACACACATTTCAAATTGAAACTTAAAGGGCCAGTGGTGGGCACAAGAGACATGCAATTACACACTGGGGGCGGGTATTCATTGGACGATTTTTCCAGTAGATGACAATGCAGCAGGTATGGGTGGGCTATAAAAGAGCCTCCTGGACCAACAAGGAGGCTCTGCATCAAGGCCACAATTTTCTGTCCACTTGGCTCTACATGGAGGTAAGTTTTAAAAAAACAGTTTACTTACCATTTCACGATGGCCTCCATTTAAGGAGCCCTGGTTAGGCTGCTGTTGAACTGGAAAGACCAGATGGAAGATACGTGCAAAGAGGGTGTTTATAATGTGGAATTCTCTCTCAAAAACTGTTGTTGCATCAGAGACTGTAAAAAGTTGCCTAAGAAAGAGGAATATTAAAGAGCACATGAAATGATCAGGAATGTAGGATCTGATTAGATACCTGAAACAACAAAGTACACAAATGCAAAATTTTCAGAGTGCAGGAATGGGACAATTGGCGCCATACTACAAGAAGGATGTGAACACATTGGAGAGAGTGCAGGAGAGGTTTATGAGAATGGTTCCAGGGATGAGACACTTCAGTTATTTGGAAAGATTGGAAAAGCTGGAACAGTTTTCCTTGGAGATGAGAAGGCTGAGAGGAGACTTGGTAGAAGTTTTTAAAATCAAGAGGGGTCTGGACAGAGTAGATAGGGAGAAACCGTTCTTGCTCATATGTGTGTTTGAAGTGTTTTGCAAAAGAAGCAAATGCGAGGAGAGAAAAATCTTTTTTACACAGCGAGTGGTTGGGTTTTGGAATGCGCTGACTGGAAGTGTGGTGGAGGCAGGTTCAACTGAGGCATTCAAGAGGAGATTGGATGATTAGTTAAATAGAAACAATGTGCAGGGTTACGGGGAAAAGGCAGGAGATGGCAATAGGTTAAAATGCTGAGGAGAACCGGTGCAGACACGGTGGTCTGAATGGCCTCCTCCTACACCATAACAATTCTATGATTCTGGGGCACCATATGCATGTTTCCCAAATGAGAAAGGCTCAAGTTGAACTGATGGGACAAATGGCATATTTCTGTCGTGTAATATTCTATAATTCTGTGGTCTGTCACTGATCTGATGTTGGATCTTCCATTTTAGTCCAGTCAATTGCTCTGGAGTAAAGGCCTCTTTCATTCCACTTGAAATTCAATAATTTCCCTTCCTGGAAACCTCTTTTTCTTTATCCTTTTCATTGTGAACCTAATTAGATTGTGTTCACTATTTCCAAAATTTCTCCTACATATAACTTGCTTACATGTGTACTTCTTTGTTGGACCTGAAACGTACTATTTATGAATTTTTGGGTTTTCCGTAAAACCGCCTCAATTTTGACCACATTTATCTTATGTCCATCTAGTGTAGGATTATAAAGTCCAGAAATAAAAGAAATCTACTGCTTACCTCTCCTAAATTGCTTACAAATCACATCCTTTATTTTCTTCCCACTCTTTGGCTATCTGTCACTGACTCAAAATGTAATAGCCAATCCTTTATTGCTCCTTAACTCAAACCAGACACTCCATCTGAATGCTATCAGCAATAAAAACTTTTCTTTCGAAAACTTTCATTGTGTCCTTTGTTAATAAGGTGAGGCCACCCTCCTACTTTTTTTCTGGTGTATCCCTATTGAAATCTTTAGAGCTAGCCTTAAGTTTTCATCAAGCTGAAAACATTGGCCCATATCTTCCGGTCACCGGATCGTCAGAGAGCAAATGTATGACCTAAGATGCGCGGTGGGACCCTGTGGATGTCCCAACGCGCTGACCTCCGTGGGAATTGCCCGGGTAGTTTGAACTTCTGATCGGCAATTCCCCTGCTCCCTGTGACCCTATGATTAAAGTCTCTGAATCTGAGTTGGAGTTGGAGACTTCGGACAGTCCTGCTGTACTTACCTGGATAGTAAGTTAGTTACCTAGATGGAAATTACCACCCGATTACTCACCCCCAACCCGACCTGACTAGCCCTTGACCTGACCTTATTAGCCCTCACCCACCTGCCACCTTACCCACCTGCCACCCTAACCACCTACCATCTTACCCACCTATCACCCTAGTCACTTCCCCTTACCCACTCTACGACCCTAGCCATTCAGTCATTCATCCACTCATCCATTCACTAACATTCACACTGGACATTTAAACTTACCTTGTGGCAGCTAGTGCTGTAAAAGGAGGCATGGCTTGATTCCACCCCCGAATTACAGTGCTTCGATGGAGCTCTTGGATGGATGTTGCTCAAAAAACCCTGCCAGAAATGTGGAGCAGAATCGAGACGGACAAAAGTAGGAGTGGAACGGCAATTCGCCAATGATTGGCACTTGCAGAAGATCTGGGCCATCATGTCCTCTATTTTAAATTATTCCGCTACTTCCCCAGATTCACTTCTATTGTTGTGCCTTTTGGCACATGAGCACCACAACCCCAACACTTTGATACTTCTCAGCATGCTTTCCTTTGCTACTTTAAAAAAATTCTTTGAGTAATTGTTTCTCTCTGTGACCTTGCCCTTATCTACCCTAAGATTTGCCTCTTTATACTTCCTCGCACTTATAATTTCTGACTGGTTTGCCCCTTCACTATAAAATATGCTTAAACTCTCCCTCATTTATCCATTCCCCCTATCTCACTAGCTTACACCTTCTCCCACTGATCTATTTACCGTCTCTGTTTAGTTACTGGGTTTAGATTAGGTGAAGCCAATCCTGTCTCTAGAGCTTTTCCCTGGCCCTGACATCATCTCACTACCTTAAAAACCTGTATTCTGTTACATTAATGAAGATGTCTGCTACTGATTTTGTCATAAAGTATGCTGCTCAATAACTCAATTTCCATCCCAAGAGATGGTACCTCTTGAATTTTCAGTACTAAAAGTCTATTCTTCTAACACCACTGTTCTCAGAGATTTACTGATCTTTTATCTGACTATTGTCTTTTATATATAGATATATATTATATATATATATATAATAATGGGTAGGTATTTTAATTATGTCCCTGAAATCTTCCTTGTTTAGCTCTTATTTCCAGGATAGCCAAATGTTAGTGGTAATATTACTGGACAAATAATTCAGAGACCCAGACAGATGTTCCAGAGACATGAGTTCAAATCCCACCATGGCAGCTGGAGGAATTTGCATTCAATTAATTAATAAATCTGGAATAAAAAAGCAAATCACACTAGCCATAGTCATGATACTATTGGATTATTGTAAAAGCCCATCTGGTTCATAAATGTACTTCCAGGAAGGCAATCTGCCATACTTACTGGGCCTAGCCTATGGATAATTCTCGATGCAGAAAGGATTTGAATGGCCTAGCAAGCCACTTGGTTGTATCAAGTAGTTACAAAAATGTTGAATAAGAATAAAACTGGTCAGATGACCTGACAGCGACCTAAGCACTGGAAACAGCAAAGGCACACCTGGGCATCCATGAGGTGCTATGGGCTCATCAGCAGCATCAATCCTGCATCTGGGGACCTGTGTGAAAATTGGGAGACCTGTCTCACAGACTAGTCAAAAAACAGTCTGACATAGTCATACACACAAAATGATCACTTATGACCAATTTCTCAGACTCCTTCAGCACCACCACCACTGGCAGGACATATCCAGCAGAGGTGGCAGCACAGTGATATACAGTTGGGAGGGTGTGATTCTGCGAGCCCTCAACATTGACTCCACATCCCATGAAGTCCCATGGCATTAGAACAATCTTGGGAAAGGCAACCTTCTGCTGATTACCACTTACCATCCTCTCTGAGCTGATGAATCAGTACTCATTCAGTTGAACATCACTTGGAAGAAGGACTGAGGTTAGCAAGGGCACAGAATGTTCTCCTGGTGGGGGCCATCAATGTCCATCAAAAGTGGCTCAGCATCACCACTGCTGACTGAGCTGGATGAGTCCTGAAGGACATATCCGCCAGGCTGGGCCTTTTATTTATTCACTTATGGAATGTGGGTATCGCTGGCTAATCCAGCACTTATTGCCCACCCCTAATTGCCCTTGAGAAGGTGGTGCTGAGCTGTCTTCTTAAACCGGTGCAGTTCATGTGGTGTAGGTACACCTACAGTTCTGTTAGGGAGGGAGTTCCGGGATTTTGACCCAGCGATGGTGAAGGAACGGCGATATATTTCCAACTCAGAATGGTGAGTTGCTTGGAGGAGAACTTGCAGGTGGTGGTGTTCCCATATGTCTGTGGCCCTTGTCTTTCTAGATGGTAGTGATCGCTGGTTTTGAAGTTGCTATCTGAGGAGCTTTGGTGATTTCCTACAGTGCATCCTGTAGATGGTACACACTGCTGGCTCTGTCTGTTGGTAGTGGAGGGAGTGAATGTTTGTGCCATTCAAGCGAGCTGCTTTGTCCTGGATTGTGTAGAGCTTTTTGAGTGTTGTTGGAGCTGCACTAATCCAGTCAAGTGGAGAGTATCATATCAGATAGTGGATATGATAGTGGTCAGGTAGTTTCCTCGGCCCAATCATCTACAGCTGCTTCATTAATGACATTCCTTCCATCAAAGATCAGAAGTGGGGCTGTTCGCTGATGTTTGCACGATGTTCAGCACCATTCGCAACTCCTTAGATACTGAAGCAGTCCATGTCAAAATGCAGTAAGGCTTGGACAACTCCCAGGCTTGGGCCGACAAGTGGCAAGTAACATGCGTGCCAGATAAGTGCCAGGCAATGACCAACTCCAACCCCTTGAAATTCAGTGGCATTACCTTCATTAAATCCCACACCATCAACATCCTGGGGATTACCATTGACCAGAACCTGAACTGGACTAGCAATACAAATACAGTGGCTACAAAAGCAAGTAAGAGGCTAGGAATCCTGCAGCGAAGTAACTCACTTCCTGACAAGGTCTGTCCACCATCCACAAGGCACAAGTCAGGAGTGGAATGGAATACTCTCCACTTGCCTGGATGTGTGCAGCTCCAACAATATTCAAAAAGCTTGACACCGTTCAGAACAAAGCAACCACCTGATTAGTACCCATCATTAAATACCCTTAACCATTCACTCCTTTCATCAGCAGCATTATGTACCAAATACAAGATGCAGCAACTCACTAAGCTTCCTTCGATACCACCTTTCAAACCTATGACCTCCACCACCGAGAAGGACAAGGGCAGCAGACGCATGGGAACACTGCCATCTGCAACTTCTCCTTCAAGCCACACACCATCTTGACTTGGAACTATGTCGCTGTTCCTTCACTATCGCTGGATCAAAATCCTGGAACTTACTTCCTAGCAGCACTGTGTGTATACCTACACCCCAGGACTGCAGCCGTTCGAGAAGGTGGGTCACCACCACTTTCTGAAGGGCAGTTAGGGATGGGTAACAAATGCTGGAACCAGAAACTCTTCTCTCCTGGAAATGAAAAAAAGATACTTAGACAGTTGAATTTTGAAGAAAATGTATTTTGCAGCCAAAACCTGAATCTCACTTTCTAGTTCAATCCTTTAGATAATCTTCATTGAGATTCAATTATTTTTCTCAATCCCAGATTGATGTAAAATAAGTTTGATTGTGTTATTGTACAATGCCTTTGATGACATTAGACCTTCTTCTAGAGAAGTGATAGTGAGCTCAAATCATTTATGTAACAGCATTTCCTTGCATCAAATCACAGTTTCTTGTTTTACTCCTTCAAAAAGTTGGTCTCTTTCCTTGAACAACATTTATCCAAGATCACATCATAACTGGGGAGTGTAACAAGACAGCACTTTAAGCTGTTACAATGGTAGATGTTGAATTTGGTGCTATCCTTATATGAACTTTGCATATGTGCAAGACCAAATTCCACTCACAGTTTTACAAAAGCTTTAACCTGTTGTTCCATTACTCTAGGCTGGATTCAATCCCGGGCACCATTTGATAGTGTGCTAACTCATTCTGCCACACAGACCCCCAAATTTAATTTTATGAAATAATTTTGTTAGTTTGAACTTAGTGCCTAATGTAAACGTGATTGAGTCAGCTAAATTCTCTGACCCATACTCCCAATGGAAACTGTGCTCAAAGGAGGCGGAGAATCAGTACTATGGTCTTGTGGTCTCATCTCCGATGCATTTCCTTCAAGCATGACATTTACCTAAGTATTTCAAGTATCTCTCTTCCTAGTTTTTGTGCAAGGATAGGGCTAAGCTGAATTTCTGTATGCAGTGAAACAACTTCTGTTAAAGAAACAATTTGTTCTTGAATTCGCTGTCTTGATCCTTGTCAGAAAATTTATTATGTATATTGATATGGCCATAAATACCATTTTAGAAAGCTGTATTCCTGAAAAGAGTTGCAAGGTCAATTGACCCTGGAAAAGGTAGGTTCTGTTTGCGAGCAGTGAGGCAAGCTGGAGAATCTTATTGATGGGAAAGAACCTGTGGAAAACGGAAAAGTTCTTGAGGTGGTGAGTAAGGCGCCAACGTTATTTTGAGAGGAAGGGAAACTGTGGGTGGGGTGAAGCTAAAGGTCTTTTCAGGCTTTCTGATGCCAGTGGAATGGGACAGATACTACAGCAGTTTAGTAGATCTATATTATAAAATGGAACTCTTTAATTTACTAGTTTTGATAAAAATTGTCGAGCCATATAATATAGTCCAATGTAGTTACAAGCGCAAACTTCCGATCAGAGTCGGAACCCCTGTGTCTGATGCTGACTAGACAAAAAACTAGCCACTTACCTGGATACATTCAAAAGACCCTGACTTCCAAACCAGGATGCAGAAGAACTCCCTCAGTGCAGGAATCCTCGCAGAGAGCAGCGAAGAGTATCAGCGCAGAAGACACATCCCCTTTTTATGGCACTAGCTGCTGTAAGGTAAGTTTAAATGTCCAGTATAAATGTTAGTGAATGGTTGAGTGAATAGATTGGGTGGTAGGGTGGGTAGGTGGCTGAGGTAAGTGGGTATGGTAGATGAGGTAAGTGGGCAGGGTGGGTGAGGTAAGGCAGTAGGGCATTATGGTGGCAAGTGGGTGAGGTGGTATAGTGGCAGGTGGGTAGGATGACAGTTGGGTGAGTTGGCAGGGTGGTGGTTGGGTAGGGTGGCAGGTGGGTGATTTGGGTAGGGTGGTATTGGGTAGGGTGGTAGTTGGGTAGGGTGGTAGTTGGGTAGGGTGGTAGTTGGGTAAGGTGGTAGTTTGGTAGTGTGGCAGGTGGGTAGAGTGGCAGGTGGGTAGCTTGGTAGCTGGATAGAGTGGCAGGTGGGTGAGGTGTGTGAGTGGATAGGTCAGTCGGGGATTGTAGCTGGGTTGGGTTGGAAGGGATTGTCAGGTCAGGGGCTAATCAGGTAGGGTCAGTGGATCAGGGATGGGGAGTTGGGTGGTGTGGGCTAGAGCTGGTTAGGTCCGGAAGCCGGGCAGGGTCAGAGGGGATAGTTGGGTGGTGTGGCTATCAGGTCACTTTGAGGATGGTGGGTGTTGTGGTCAGAAGAGGTCAGGGGCGATCGAGGGGGCTAGTTGGAGGGTGGGGGACGGTGGTGTTGGGTTGGGTGGTCAGTTGGAGCGTTACTCAGGAATTAGACTAGGATTTTTCTGTCAAACATTTGCTGGGTAACTATTCAGGTAAGTAAGTCAGAACCGTCCAAAGTCTCCGACTCATAGCTGGAGACATTTTCGGAAGGTTTGGGGTTCAATTCCCATGGGGTCAGTGCATTCGGACTTCCATGGGGTGCCGACATGCACCTTGGGTCGTATATCCGGTCTCTGACGATCTAGAGACCGGAAGATCTGTGCCATGGTTTTTTTTCCCCAAGGCATTCCATTCTTTATGAAGTAAGATCCTTAAAAGAACAGAATGCACCAATACATAATTTCAAGGGAAATGTGTTGTTCACACTTGAAGGACTAATGAGCAGCCAGTAAAATTAAATGAATACCCAAGTGGAGAAGTCAGAATACCTTGTGGAGAAGTCAGTAAGGAACACTGAAGCTACTCTGTCATGGTTCTGGTTACTCTGAAGCTGTTGATTTGTATCTGTTAAATTTCGAGTTCTTTTGTTGTTCAGGTTACATGGTTTGTTTTATTTGCATCTAAAACGTGTAGTGTAATGTTTTATCACATTTCACATGGCATTGCTGCAGTTTTACCTTTCAGATAAGTAAAGCAGATTTGAATGAGAATGGGAAGAAGGGCTATGGGGGCTGGATTTTAATGTGGTTGAGCGTATGGGTTTGGGTGTGGGCCATCAGCAGCAGCAAAATTGTACTCAACCATGATCTGTAACTTCATGGCCTGGCATATCCTCCATTCTACCATTACCATCAAGCCAGGTGATCAACCCTGGTTCAATGAGGAGTGCAGAAGGACACCAAGCATACCTAAAAATGAGGTGTCAACCCAGTGAAGCTACAACACAGGACTACTTGTGTGCCCAACAGCATTAGCAGCAATCGGTGGACAGAGCTAAGTGATTCTACAACCAATGGATCAGATCTAAGCTCTGCAGTCCTGCCACATCCAGTCATGAATGATGATAGAGAATTAAACAACTCACTGGAGGAGGAGGAGGCTCCACAAATATCCCCATCCTCAATGGTGGGGGAGCCCAGCACATCAGTGCAAAAAAAAAGCCAGAAGAACCAAACGATCCATCTTGGCCTCCTCCAGGGGTCCTCAGGATCACAGGTGCCAGTCTTCAGCCAATTTGATTCACTCCACGTGATATCAAGAACAGCTGAAGGCACTGGATACTGCAAAGGCTATGGGCTCTGACAATATTCCGGCAATAGTATTGAAGACTTATACTCCAGAGCTTGCCGCGCCCCTAGCCAAGCTGTTCCAATGCACCTACAATACTGGCATCTACCCAGCAATGTGGAACATTGCCCAGGTATGTGCTGCACACAAAAAGCAGGACAAATCCTACCCGGCCAAATACTGTCCAGTTAGTCTACTCTCGATCATCAGTAAAGTGATGGAAGGGGTCATCAATAGTGCCAGCAAGTAACACTTGCTTAGCAATAACCTGCTCACTGACACCCAGTTTTGGTTCCACCATGGTCACTCAGCTCCTGACCTCATTACAGCCATGGTTCAAACATGGACAAAAGAGCTGAAGTCCAGAGGTGAGGTGAGAGTAACTGCCCTTGATATCAAGGCAGCATTTGACTGAATGTAGCGTAAAGGAGCCTTAGTTGGAGTCAGTGGGAATCAGGGGAAAACTCTCCACTGGTTAGAGTTGTACCTGGTACAATGGAAAATGGTTGTGATTGTTGGAGGTCAATCATCTCAGTTCCAGGACATCACTGCAGGAGTTCCTCAGGGTAGTGTCCTAGGTCCAACCATCTTCAGCTGTTTCATCAATGACCTTCCTTCCATTATGCGGTCAGAAGTGGGGATGTTCGCTGATGATTGCACAGTGTTCAGCACCATTCGTGACTCCTCAGATACTGAAGTAGTCCATGTCCAAATTCAGCAAGACCTTGACAATATGCAGGCTTGGGCTGACAAGTGGCAACTAACATTTGCGCCACAGAAGTGCCAGGAAATGATCATTTCCAACAAGAGGGAATCTAACCATCGCCCCTTGACATTCCGTGGCATTACCATTGCTAATACCCCACTATCAGCATCCTGGGGCTTACCATTGACCAGAAACTGACCTGGACTAGTCATATAAGTACTGTGGCCACAATAGCAGGTCAGAGGCTAAGGGCTTCTGCGGCAAGTAACTCATGTCCTGACTCCCCAAAGCCTGTCCACCATCTACAAGGCACAAGTCAGGAGTGTGATGGAATATTCTCCGCTTGCCTGAATGAGTGCAACTCCCACAACACTCAAGAAGCTTGACATCATCCAGGACAAAGCAACCCACCAGATTGGCACCCCATCCACAAACATTCACTCTCTCCGCCACTGATGCACAATGGCAGCAGTGTGTGCCATCTACAAGATGTACTGCAGGAACTCACCAAGGCTCCTTTGCATCACACTTCCAAACCCATGACCGCTACCAAATAGAAGGACAAGGGCAGCAGACACATGGGAACACCAGCACCTGTAAGTTCACCTCCAAGCCAATCACTGTTCCTTCACTGTTGCTGGGTCAAAATCCTGGAACTCCCTCGCTAACTGCACTGTGGTGGTACCTAAACCACTTGGACTGCAGCGGTTCAAGAAGGCACCTTCTCAAGGGCGATTAGCGATGGGCAATAAATGCTGGCATAGCCAGTGATGCCCACATTCTAAAAACGATGAATAAATAAAACTAGCTCTTCTCGCCTTCACTTGGGCGGCTTGTACTCAAACTTGGCTTTCTCTTTTGTATTAAACCTTTCTTTCTAGTGCAACAACCTGAACAAGGTGCAAGATCGTTTTGAGAATTAATAAGTGATCTTTCATTCCTTGGTGAGGTGCTGAAGGAGCGCTGCATTAGAGATATCATCTTTTTAATAAGGTGTTAAATTGAGGCTTTCATTGCCTGTTCAGCTGAACTTAAAGATCCTACGGTGTTATTTGGAGAAGAGCAGGGATTCCTTCTGGTATGTTGGCAAATGTTAATTCCTCAAGCAGCACATCCAAATTGTTCAGCTTGAGATTATAAAATACACTATTCCAGTAATTTCCTCCTGGCTTATTTCAGTCTACCACCATAACTGTAATGGAAAAGAGCTTTCCACTAAATATCTGGTGACAGTGCGGAAGATGTCACGAGGAAATTCCCAAATTCCTTCTCTCTCTTTCTTTCTGCTCCAGTGTGCCTCTTCATCACAACTTTCTTCCCCATTTCTCTATTTTGTTATTTGTTTTGAGCAGTAAGATTCTACTGTTCAAAGCCCATTGCCAGATATGTGTACATAACCCAGGCAATATTCCAACATGTTATTGCCCTTGTTAGAGTTTCCAATGAAACTGAGGCTCCAGCTTCCTGTTCAAATTGATGTAAATGATCCATGGTACAATTTGAGGAATAACAGAAAAATATGACTCCTTTCTCCACAGAAATCTCAAGGAAAACGAGCCAAAAAACATAATTAAAGCAAATTCCATTTCGCAACCACTCTAAGTGGACAATAAAATACATAATTTTAAATATAAAATTGATTTTTAACAGCCTCTTTTCACTAAGCTGGAAATGCTTTGTGAAGGAATCAACCCTTTTGTCCCACTCTATTTTGCACAAATGCTGATTTTTAATGCTCACTTTGTTCCTCAAGCTTTCACTTCTACGTCACACGGTCAATTTTGCCAATATGCTTGGCTAACATATAAAAATATTTCTGTAGGAGAGCAAGTTGTGTCTATTATCTTGGAGTTTTTAGGATGTTTCATTTGGCAACAAAGAAACCTGCTCTTTATGCTGCAAATTGTGAAGGTGATTTGATGTGATTGCCTTTTGATGAAAAGTGATTGCTTTCTTTGTCGTCAGGTTACTGGTGGTGGATGGTGCAAACTCAGCCTCGGGCAGCAGAGAGATACACAGATGGCAAGCTTACGCACGCTGTTGTGTTAATTTGTTTCTGTTTTTTTCTGCTATTGACTGGCGCCATCCCCTGGGTTCCAATATCTTGTAATTGAGGGCACGCCAGTGAAACAGCCTGGGGACTCAGGGGTGTGAAAAGAGGTCACAGCATTCTGATCTTTAGTGTAGGTTGAAGAAACAGATTGGAAAAGAGCAGATCATAATATGGTGGTGTATGGCTGTTTGGCAAAGAAAGTGCAGATTGTGAGCCACTTGGCAATAAAAAAGCTAATAACTTCAATGTAATATAATTTTTATAAAATCGTCACCCTACCTTGAATTATACCTGTGCATAGGTGTTCAGAATAAAGACTTACAGAATTAAATTTATCAGATGTTTATACAACATCATTTAATGAATTCCAATTTCTCATACATCAATCATCTATATATCGGACCCATTGGTTTAAAAGGGTCAAGAAGGGGATAATTACTTAGCTGTTAAGTAAAATCAGGAAATGTTTTGTTATGCCATAATTTATTTATGATGTCCATTTTTTATTTTTGGGAGCTCATTATTTTGATGTGCAGCCTTAAAGCAAATGATAGTTACTATAGCTTTAAATGGTAAATAATTTGAGTAGCTGTTTTTAAATTGAACTGTAAAAGAACCTAATACTGGGTTGCCCACGTCCCTTAATTTATTTTATTCTAACATAAAGGGATAAAATTATATCTGAGTATAAATAAGATAAGTTAAAAATCTGTGCTTATTTTGTGGGGCTTGGTCGTTTCTAAACATGGTGAAGTTGATTTGTGTACAAAAAATAATGTTATAACAGGGGCAGTGCTGTGCACCTGTCTCAAGGTGAAGGTGAGGGTCTGATTGTGTGAAAGGCAGTTTGAGATAAGTAATAGGATAGCTCCAGTAAAAGTCATTTGGATGGCAAATTGAGATGACAGGACTCTAGCAGGATGCAGTTGTCACGGTAAAGGGTGACTCTATCTCACACACATGCATGTACACAGTAAGCGAGCTGCATGGGGAATGCCTCATTTTGGTTGGCATCGGTCTTTATTGCTTCATTTTCCCCCTTTCTCTTCACTCTTGAAGGCACTGATACACACTATTCGATGGTGGATGAAGCTCCCTAGGTGCCTCACCTCAGTGTTCACATTTTTGAGTATGAACCTTGTCAGTGAATGTCAGCTATTGTTCAGCCATAGATGCCATCATGGCCAAAATTGATATTGCCTTCAACTAACATCGGCATTTGTACTTGACAGTAAGGGGATTCTGGATAGCAATAAGAGCCAATTACAGCAACCTGGATGGGATGTTGAAGTCAATTGCAGGACCTAGCTGAGGGCAGCTACTTCGGCACGGGCCACATTGGAATCTGCAACCTTCTGGTCTCTATGACTTAGTGTATATGGAATTATAGAGTCTTACAGCACAGAAGGAGGCCAGTTGGCCTATTGTGTCTAAAGAGCTATTCAATTATTCACATTCCCCTGCTCTTTCCGAATAACCCTGCATTTTTTCCAAGTTTATATCTGTAGTAATTATAATTTTGGGAAATTGTACCTTTAAGAATAATCCTGTGTTATAAGATCACATGATTTATATAAACCAATGTGTTAACAGTGTGAGGAACCTCTACAAGAGGGTTCTTCTTTAGTTATGGAGTTTGATGCAAACGTGCAGTTGCTGCTGCTGCCTTGTAAATAAAGTTAGATGTTTCCTCTAAGAAAAGTTGTCTGAAGATCATTTCTATAACAAGTTGGCGATGAGGATAAATCAGATTTGGTGCTGTACCTCGACCAGCGATTATGAGTATCTAAATTCATTAAAAATAAAAGAAGATATACTCATCCTAAATGCAACAGTTTGGCAGAATTGATTCCTTTGAGCCAGCCACAGACAATTGGTCTCAATATATAGAGGGGGATGAGGGAGGAGGAAAAAAGGAGAGCGATTCTCCTGAGTATTTGTGGGAGAAAGACCTACGGTTTAATTTGAAGCTTGACAACCCTCAGTGCCCGGGATTCAAAGACTTTCAGCGAATTAGTAGACCTCCTTAAGGGACATTTTCAACTCAAGCCCTCAATCACAATGCAGAGGTTCAGGTTCAATTCATGGAAGAGAGCCCTGGGGAAGACAATTGCTACCTATGTGGCGAAATTAAAACAGCTAATGGAATATTGTGATTTTGGTGAAACCCTGAATGACATGCTCAGAGATCATTTAGCATGTGGCGTGCAGGAAGACACTATTCAGCGAAGATTGCTGGCTGAAGTGAATCTTGATTTTAAGAAAGCATTAGAAATAGCTGGTGATGGAAAGTGCTGTAAGAAATTCACAAGCAAATCAATGGGTGCAAGATGGCGCCAATCTCCTAGTCTGGTGGGAACAGTCAGCCGATAGTGTTGCAAAAAGCTGGGACTCCACAGCAAAGTGCTAACCGAAAAATGAGAGGAAACAGCTTAGCAACTAAATGGAAAAATAACTTTCTTCGACATGGAAGCAATCAGTCTTCTAGCATTTGGCAATTTAAAAAAGTAGAATGTTATTTTTTCATAAGTGGACACATAATGAGATAGTGCGAAGTGAGATTTAAACAGACCTCCAAACAACAAACGAGGTCCAATGAAGTCTATAGCGCAGAAGAGCCAGAAACAACCAATTCTAACATTTATTCATTATTCAGCATGAAAGCTGGGAAAACAGAGCCAATATTTGTTACAGTGCAAGTGAATGGTAAACCATTAAAAATGGAAGTAGACACGGGTGCTTCTACCACTGTATAGGAGAACACACTTTCAGATATTTAAATAAAGGTGATCAACAATTACATTTGAAAGAAACATCTGCCAAGTTGAAAACGTACACAGGTGAAGGAATCCAAGTAAAAGGCATCACCAGAGCAACTGTTCATTATAGACACCAATCGGCTCAGCTACCAGTGATGGTATTAGACGATAGAGGACCAAGCCTTCTAGGTCGAAATTGGTTGGGGGAAATTAACCTTGATTGGCCAGTGAGCTTTCAAAAGGAAGTTGGAAGAGTTCCTGTCTTGATAAAGGAACAAGGCAAGGTACTTCAGAAAGAGCCTGGAGAGTCAAAGGATTGCAACAGGATGAAAAAGGAGTGTGTAAACATTCAGTAACCTGAAGAAATGAAGATTTCTTAAACAATGACCTGGAAAAACAGCAGAAGAAACCTAAAGAGACTCTGCTGAATAACAGAGCTCAAGATGCAGTGAGCGAGCTTTGCAAAGAAAAGGAAAACCTGTTGAAAGACCTTCACACACTATAAGAATCCCTCAGGTCAAAGTTTGTGCCTCTAAAAAAATTATGAAGAGAAACAGGAAGGTGGGCCCTTAGTTTCTTCCTCGAACAGAGGCCCAAAAATCCCCATCCACCACTAATCTCCTCCGTCTGGCTGAACTTGTTCTCACACTGAACAATTTCTCCTTCAACTCCTCTCACTTCCTCCAAATAAAAGGTGTGGCTATGGGTACCCGCATGGCTATGCCTGTCTCTTTATGGGGAATGTGGAACATTCCTTGTTCCAGTCCTACTCCGGCCCCCTTCCACAACTCTTTCTCCGGTACATCGATGATTACTTCGGTGCTGCTTCATGCTCTCATCGGGACTTGGAAAAATTTATTAATTTTGTTTCCAATCTCCATCCCTCCATCATTTTCACGTGGTCCATCTCTGACACTTCTCTTCCCTTCCTTGACCTCTCTGTCTCAATCTCTGGTGATAGACTGTCCACCCATATCCATTACAAGCCTATTGACTCCCACAGCTACCTCGACTACAGCTCCTCACACCCCGCTTCCTGTAAGGACTCCATCCCATTCTCTCAGTTCGTTTGCCTTCGTCGCATTTGTTCCGATGATGCTACCTTCAAAAACAGTTCCTCTGACATGTCCTCCTTCTTCCTTAAACGAGGTTTTCCACCCACGGTCGTTGACAGGGCCCTCAACCGTGTCCGGCCCATCTCCCGCGCATCCACCCTCACGCCTTCTCCTCCCTCCCAGAAACATGATAGGGTCCCCCTTGTCCTCACTTATCACCCCACCAGCCTCCGCATTCAAAGGATCATCCTCCGCCATTTCTGCCAACTCCAGCATGATGCCACCACCAAACACATCTTCCCTTCACCCCCCCCCCACCCCCGTCGGCATTCCGTATGGATCGTTCCCTCCGGGACACCCTGGTCCACTCCTCTATCAACCCCTACTCCTCAACCCCCACCTATGGCACCACCCCATGCCCACGCAAAAGATGTAACACCTGCCCCTTCACTTCCTCTCTCCTCATCGTCCAAGGGCCCAAACACTCCTTTCAAGTGAAGCAGCATTTCACTTGCATTTCCCCCAACTTAGTCTACTGTATTTGTTGCTCCCAATGCGGTCTCCTCTACATTGGAGAGACCAAACGTAAACTGGGCGACCGCTTTGCAGAACACCTGTGGTCTGTCCGCAAGAATGACCCAAACCTCCCTGTCGCTTGCCATTTTAACACTCCACCCTGCTCTCTTGCCCACATGTCTGTCCTTGGTTTGCTGCATTGTTCCAGTGAAGCCCAACGCAAACTGGAGGAACAACACCTCATCTTCCAACTAGGCACTTTACAGCCTTCTGGACTGAATATTGAATTCAACAAGAGATAAAAACAAAAAACTGCGGATGCTGGAAATCCAAAACAAAAACAGAATTACCTGGAAAAACTCAGCGGGTCTGGCAGCATCAGCGGAGAAGAAAAGAGTTGACATTTCGAGTCCTCATGACCCTTCAACAGAACTGTGTTCTGTTGAAGGGTCATGAGGACTCGAAACGTCAACTCTTTTCTTCTCCACCGATGCTGCCAGACCTGCTGAGTTTTTCCAGGTAATTCTGTTTTTGTATTGAATTCAAGAGCTTTAGGTCTTGAACTCCCTCCTCCATCCCCACCCCCTTTCTGTTTCTTCCCCCTTCCTTTTGTTTTTTCCAATAAATTATAAAGATTTTTCTTTTCCCACCTATTTCCATTATTTTAAAATATTTTTAAATCACTTAAGCTCCCCCCCCCAACTAGAGCTATACCTTGAGTGCCCAACCATCCATTCTTAATTAGCACATTCGTTTAGATAATATCACCAACTTCAACACCTATGTGTTCTTTTGTTCTTTTGTCTGTGACATCTTTCGATGATCTGCTTCTATCACTGCTTGCTTGTCCCTACAACCACACCACCCCCCTCCACTTCTCTCTCCACCACCCCCCCCCCCCAACACACACACACACACACACACACACACACACACACACACACACCTTAAACCAGCTTATATTGCACCCCTTCCTTGGATTCACCTAGTTCTGTTGAAGGGTCATGAGGACTCGAAATGTCAACTCTTTTCTTCTCTGCCGATGCTGATAATTCTGTTTTTGTTTTTGAATTTAACATCTCTCTGAACAAACTGAAGAACCAGTTGGCAGAGAAGATGTAGCAATGTTCAGATTTCCAGGAGAAAGCCAATAAGTATAGGAAGGAGACAGAAGAGCTGAAGAATCAGTTAAATGAAGCTAAACAGGTTTTGAAAGCAAAATTTGCAAAACTTTCCAAGATGTGAGTAGATAATAAAATCATGGGTAGCTCAACCAATGTTGTTTGGCAATTGGAATCATCCTGGTGTAGTTTGTTTCTATGTGTTGGTGGGTGGAAGCATGGAATCCTTTACAAAGCACAAAAAATATAACTTGAAGGGAACCACTAAAAGAATTCTTGCATTGTTTCGGTGTCATGAACTGTTGCACAGTAAATTTGAGACCACATGGTAAAATGAACCATGTACAATTTGGAGTGTGTCCTACTGCTGAAAAATTGGTCCTTGTCAGTTTAGTTCTGGTTTGCATTTAAGGTGCACAAGCCAAAAATTGTTTGACCTTTCAAGGATAAATATTCAAAGACTCTGCTTCCACTGCCTTTTGAGGAAGAGAGATCCAAAGACTCATGACCCTCTGAGAGAAAAGATTTATCCTCATCTCTGTCTTAAATGAGTGACCCCTTATTTTTATACAGTGGCCCCTGTTTTGTGCACAACAAGGCACCACATATAACGATATGATAATCAGAATCATTCACTTTCATGATGTTGGTGAAGGAATAAATAACTCCCTTGCTTTTGTTCAAAACAATGCAATGGGATCTTCTCCATCCATCTGAGAGTGCAGATGGGCCCTTGTTTAATCCCTCAATAGAAGACAGCACCTCTTAGGGTGCAAGTACAAAAATCACCCAAAGCTAGTGGACAGCTATGAAAAATAACTTAAAAACCTAATGGAATGTTAGCCTTTATTTCAAAAGATCTTGAATACAAAGGGATTGAAGTTATGTTACAATTAAAGAAGACTCTGGTTACATTCTATTTTGGACGCTGCATTCAGTTCTTGGAAAGACACCTCAGGAAGGAGGTGGTGCAGCACAGAGCTATACCAGGGTTAAAAGGGTTAAATTAAATTATTACATTAAATTAACAGGGTGCATAGATTAGGCCTATATTTCTTTGAGTACAGAAGATTAATGGGTGATGCATTTGAGGTGTTTTAGGTGATTAAAGGGTGGATAAAAGAGAAACTGTTTCCTCTGGTGGGAAAGTTTAGAACAAGGGCGTATAAGTTTAAAATTAGGGCTAGGTCATTCAGAGGTGATGTCAGGAAGTACTTCTTTACCCAGAGGATATTGGAAATCTGAATTACCTTCCAAAAAACTGGGGGTTGAGGATGAATTGAAAATTCCAAGATTGAGATTGACAGATTTTTGTGAGACAAGGGTAATAAGGGTTACCAAACTAAGGTGAGTAGTTGGAGTTAAGATACAGATCAGCCATAACCTAACTGTATGGTGGAAGAGGATTAAGGAGCAGAATGACTTCTGTTCCTATGGCTTTGTGCAGTACTTAATCAGGAATGTACTGGAATGTTGTCCTAGTTTTTATGCTCATGTCTTTGGAGTCCAAGCAGAAATATTAATCTACCTTTCTGTTGTGCATTTTTAGCTTTTGTCAGATATATTTGCAATGTCCAACATTGACCATCGCTGTACTGTCGTCAGATTCACACCTTATGAGAGCCTCTGTAGGTTCTGGCCAGGAATTTTGTCAGAGCTGCTCCAGGTTCCATTGTTGTAACTTCGCTGGAAGAGCAGTGGAACCTTGTTTATCATAGGTAACAAGGCCACCGGCACACTGCCAGCAAAGTCATGGCAGTAGAGTGGGAACAGCTATGAAGGAACTTATGGCTTAACCTTATTGTAAATTTAGGAAGAGGCAGATATTTGAGAGGTTTTGTTGTGCCATTCACCGTTAGCCAGTGCAGAGAACATACAGCTAACCCCTGGACCACTTGAATTTTACTCTCTAAATGGCAAAATGAGAGCATGAGAGCCTTATCTCTAGTTCAACCCTATTTGGTGTGCAATCAGTTTACCTGTATTTATTTTTAACCTCCCCCATTGATTATTGTTATAATGAATGGTGTAAGCAACAAAATAGTACATCAAAAAAATTCTTGCCAGAAGACAGTACAAATACGATTTTAACAACTTAATCACTGTTGTATTATTATACATTGCCAGGCTGTAATTGCAGCACAGCACATTGACAGGTCATGGTAAGTACAAATAATCTGGAAGCTGATTGTTTCATTGGGTCTGATACCCCAAAGGACAGAGGAGATCAGACTACAGTGTAATAACAATCAACTGCCTTCATAATTATGGAGGCATTCGCCAATGATCACATAATTCTTTATAGATTTATGCTGCGGATTTGTTACACCTGCAAAAGAAATAGTAATGTAGATAAGACCAGCAAGAAATAGACCAATAAACAGATCCTGGTTGCTTAAGGCCACAGTTGACATAAGGAATGCTAATATGGTAAATACATTAATTCCAAGTGCTGCTGTTCTTTTTCTAACCTTGAATACTTTAAGTTGAAGTGCTTTTTTTTCATAATGACTTACATGTCATTTCCAGGTTAGTTTCATAAATGGAAAACTAATCACCCATTGATCTTGCGGAACTTGTGTTGATTTTATAGCAGAGCTGACCATAGTGAGAACAGCACTATAAAATGTCAATACAAAAGCAAAATACTGCGGATGCTGGAAATCTGAAAGAAGAGCAGAAAATGCTGGAAATATTCAGCAGGGCAGATAGTGTCTGTGAAGAGAAAAACAGGGTTAATGGTGGGAATTTACTGCTGCCCCTGGTGGCGGGTTTGGCAACATGGCAATGGCAAAAAAGCAGTTTTACGCTGCTGTGAAACCAGTTTGTGATCGTCTGCTCCACCTGTCAATGGCTGACTGTGTTTACTACCGCCACATGTTGGGAACCGAATTTCAATACTTTAGCATCTCATTATAAGTACTGCTCGCCATAATCATCCCTCCAAGCTGGATCACCCGGGCACGCTGATGTGTTTCACAACTCCACATAAGTGACATGCACCTGGCGAACTGCACTTCGCTGGGGACTTTGAAGTCTGTTTGCCTACCTTGCTTCGGGCAGCACTCACAGTCATCAGTGCCAGGCTTTGCAGACAGCACCACATCACTTTTAGGGGGCTCACAGGCAGGTCACCTACCAGACCAGCCATAAGTGGGGCGGTGGCTTTTCAACAGCAGCTGGGCTGGGGCATGCTTGGGGAAGGGGGAGAAGCTGCAGGGTGAGGGGTATACTCAGGAAGGGTGGTTTCCCGGAGTGTGTGTGGGGGCACATATTGATGTGTGCAATTGGGCTCAAGATGGTGAGAGCTGAGGAGGCAGTCTCCAGAGGAGATGTGGCCAGATGGTGATGTGAGAGTGTGTGTGAGATAGAGATGGTGATGTCCCTTGAGCTGGCAGTGAGTGAGATGCCAATGAATGTGTGATGGGCTTGTGAGTGTGCGAGTTTAGAGTGATAAAATGTTTGCCTTACCCTGGCGGCATGCATTAGATCATTCATCCTCTTTCTGCACTGGATGGCCAACATGTTTTGTGCAGCACTGGCACTGATCACCACTGCCACTGCCTACCATGCTGGAGTGGTGAGATGCTGGACCTCCTGCGGCCAGAGCGGGATTGGAGGACATCATGGCAGGCCTCCAAAAGGCATTCCAGTGATGGGTCGCTTAACTCTTCTTGGCTTTCAGGGCCATGTCTTCACTGGAGCAGTCCTGGGCTGCAAGCTTTGAGAACTGTGCGTGGCTGCAGTTTAGATATGGCACCTGGAGTGAGGAAACAGAGCTAACGGCGTGGCAGATGATTCAGAGGCCACCCACCAGCGAGAAGGGATGTTTCCTGTGGCTGCATAAATAATGAAGTGGGAAGTGGATGATATGGTACGAAAAGCCGCCATTGTAGCCAGCGGGTAAAATGTCTTTTATCATGTCCGCTACCGCACTTAGTGCAAATCTGGGACAATTCTGCCCAATGTTTCAGGTTGATGATCTTCCAGAAGAACTTATTACTATAAAATGTCACATCTTTTCATTTCATTCTCCTATCCTAAAGACGTTGACTCAAGCTAAGATTTAGTTTATGTGCGCTGACAATCTTTGTTACTTCAGCCAAATGGGCATTGACTGTATGTGTTTGACAGGCTATTCAGGTATCAGTGATGTTCTAGCTTGCACTTTGCAGCATCAGTCACTTGATTGCAATCAGGAACAGGAACCCTAGCCGATTTCACCTGTCTCCCCCACCAGCCCATCTCCCTGCCCCATTAGACCATGGTTACTGAGACCCAAGCCAATTGTAGCATCCTGACTGTTGCCCTATGAGCTGACTCAGTGCAAGCCAGGGATTGAACTTGACACCTTTCTGGTCTGTATGACTTAGCAGTACCATCAAACTGAGGCATTCAGTCAAGTCTTGGCACTTAACCTGTTGGAAAGGATGGATTCTGTAAGGTTTGCTCCCATGAACCTTTGGCATCATGACTTGAATGGCATAGGCAGAAGAGCAGAATGGCTGTTTGATGCTGAGGCATGCAAAAATTCCACTCGCTGCCACAAGATCGACAGAAGCATTTAAATGGTGAAAATCTGACTCACCACGAGCAATGTCACAACAGGTCCACCAGTGCTTCATCAGAAATTTACAGCCCTGAACACCATGAATTTACTGATTTTGCTGCAAGTAAAAATGAAAATCAAATATATGGGCCAATACTGAATCTCATTTAGTTTAAATTAATTTACAATTTATGAAATAATATACAGAACTCTCTTAAAAAAAGGTTCTTGGACATTAATAATTTATGATCCACCTCTTGCCTATATATTTAACATAGGAATTGAGCAAAGCCTTTGACTTAAAATGGAACCTGAATTCAACTCCTGTTAAAATCTTTGCCAGATGTGTTCAATAAATATTACAAACAAATTAAACCATAAAGCACCTGCCTCATTTTATGTTTACTTTATGACAGAAAACAATTACAAATCTGACTGTAGCTTCTTAATATTGAGAAAATCTTAAACAATTAAAATCTGCATGGCCTGACTTTCAGCCAGTAAAAAAGGACCTAAATTGATGGCCCTTTTAGTAATTGCATTTTAATCAAACAATACTTGCCTCATAACTAAAGTTCCAAAATCAATTTTAGTGTTTTGTTTTTCACAATTACATACTTATATCATAAATTTCCCTTGCATCACATATTAAACCTATCCTTTGAGATCTGCTTTACTTAACGATTGCATTGTTTATTAATACGTTCATCATTCATATGATTTATTTGTAGCTTACTTGTAACCAACCTTAGGAAACTAATTTACAAACATAAAAATGTATCCAATTGGAGAATAATTGAAAATTGTTTTTTTTAATTAAAAATTTAAATGCAGGGAACCATAAAGTATGAAGTCTTCATGATTAATTCATTCCGATTAATAGACCAATTGAGTTTTTGATCTTTTCTGTTTTATTTTCCATCCTGTGTAACACGTGTCACAAAGCCTTGCACTGTCCAAAGTTGTAGCAGCACCCACACTGTGGTTGCCACAGTGAATATGTCACCTCCCTATCATTTTGGAAGTGTGAATACACCACTGAGTTATTAGCAGGGTACAGAATGTCTAGGTTTTCACAACTTATCCACCCACTGTTTCCAGAAATGAATAAAAACCCACCGATGATGTGTTTTTATCAGGCTGCTAGCACTGGCTGCTGCTCGTATTTAGGGAACAGTTAATTGCACATGCTCCATGACCTTGGCCACAAGCTGCATAACTCAATCCTGTCTGTTTGAAATTAAACAAAACACTTTTTAAAAAATCACTCCATGGTATGCGCACATTTTAAAAAATTTGTTCATGCAACATGGGCATCGTTGGCAAGGCCAGCATTTGTTGCCCATCCCTAATTGCCCTTGAGAGCAGCTAAGAGTCAGCCACATTGCTGTAGGTCTGGAATTACATGTAGGCCAGAGCAGGTAAAGATGACAGATTTCCTTCCTTAAAGGGCATTAATGAACCAGACGGGTTTTTATGACAATTGTTGATAGTTTCATGGTCACTTTTTTATATTAATTGAATTTAAATTCCATCAGCTGTCATGATGCACTTAGAACCCATGGCCCTAAAGCATTCACCTGGGCCTCTAGATTACTAGTCCTGTGGAATAACCATTGTGCCACTCACTCCCTATACCACACATGCCAACTTGCCAATGAACAAACACTGCAACAGGAAAAGTTTATTTTTAAGAAGTTTATTGATAATGGATTCTAAGTCATGGAGGTCAAAATTGGTCTTCTGTAGTAGTGCAAAACGGGCACTTGTGAATCGGCAGTCTGTTTTATACCTCACTTGAATTCTTTTCCATTGAATATAAAACAGGCTCACAATTTATGATCTCACATTTAGCCTGATCACCAATTTCAACCCTTTTGAGTGGTTTGATGTATTTCCTCTATATCAATTACAATAATTTGGTTGTGATATTTTTGCCTGATAAATAATGTGGTCCGACCTACTCTTGTGTCCTATATCAGGCTGTATTGTTTAAAAATGTAAATCCAAACTTTATCCCATTTTAAATTACTTCACTGAAATGTTTAGGCCCCTTGCTTGCACAGAACATTTTCTGTTCTTCAAGCAAGGGGAACAACAGCCAACTGACCTTCTGAAAGTGCTCAAGGGCAGATTCAGCCAATCTCTGAATTCCCTCCCCTGTGAGGTGGTGAGGATGCTTTGCTTTGAATGCATGTAGAGTCATAGAGGTCTACAGCACAGAAAAAGGCCCTTCGGCCCATCGAGTCTGCACTGGTCAACCAAGTACCTAACTATTCTAATTCCATTTTCCAGCACTAGGCCCATAGCCTTGTATGCCATGGCATCGCAAGTGCACATCCAAATACTCCTTAAGTGTTGTGAGGGTTTCTGCCTCTACCACCCTTTCAGGCAGAGAGTTCCAGATTTCCACCACCCTCTGGGTGAAAAAATTCTTCCTCACATCCCCTCTAAACCACCTGCCTCTTACCTTAAATCTATGCCCCCTGGTTATTGATCCCTCCACCAAGGGGCAAGGTTTCTTCCTGTCTACCTATCTATGCCCCTCATAATTTTATACACCTCAATCACGTCCCCCCGCAATCTCATCTGGTCCAGGGAAAATGACCCCAGTCTATCCAATCTCTCCTCATAACTAAAATTCTCCAGCCCAGACAACATCCTGGTAGATCTCCTCTGCACTCTCTTTAGTGCAGTCACATCCTTCCTATAATGTGGATTGCAGAACTGCACACAATACTCTAGCTGTAGCCTAACCAGCATCTTATACAGTTCCAGCATAATCTCCCTGCTCTTATATTCTATGCCTCAGCCAGTAAAGGTAGGTGTCCCATTTGCCTTCTTAACCACCTTATCTACCTGTCCCGCTATCTTAAGGGACTGGTGGACATGCACACCAAGGTCCCTCTGATCCTTGATACTTCCCAGGGTCCTACCATTCATCATGTATTTCCGTGCCTTAGTTGTCCTGCCCAAGTACATCACCTCGCACTTATCCGGATTAAATTCCACTTACCACTGATCAGCCAATCTGACCAACCCGTCTATATCCTCCTGTAATCTAAGGCTACCCTCCTCACTATTTACCGCCGCACCAATTTTCGTGTCACCTGCAAACTTACTGATCAATCTTCCTGCATTCAAGTCTAAATCATTTATATATACCACAAACAGCAAGGGACCCAGCACCGATTCCTGTGGAACCCCGCTGGACACAGGCATCCAGTTACAAAAACATCCCTCGATCATCACCCTCTGCTTCCTACCACTCAGCCAATTCTGGATCTAATTTGCCAAATTGCCTTGGACCCCATGGGCTCTTACAGTCGTTATCAGTCTCCCATGCGGGACCTTATCAAAAGCCTTGCTGAAGTCCAAGTAGACTACGTAAAATGCATTGCCCTCATCTACACACCTGGTCATCTCTTCGAAAAATTCAATCAAATTGGTCAGATATGACCTCCCCTGAACAAAACCACGCTGACTGTCCTTGATTAATCCCTGCCTCTCCATGTGTAGATTAATTCTGTCCCTCAGAATTGCTTCCAATAGTTTCCCCATCACTGAGGTTAGACTGACTGGCCTGTAGTTCCCTGGTTTATTTCTTCCTCCCTTCTTGAATAATAGTACCACATTGGCTGTCTTCCAGTCCTCTGGCACCTCTCCTGTGGCCAGAGAGGTATTGAAAATTATTGCCAGCACCTCTGCTATCTCCTCCCTTGCCACACTCAACAGCCTGGGATACATTTCATCCGGGCCTGGAGATTCATCTACTTTTAAGCCTGCCAGACCACTTAGAACCATCTCCCTTTCTATGCTAATTTCTTTAATTATATCACAGTCCTTCTGCCTGATTTCCATACCCACGCCATCTGTCTCACTTGTGAACACCGACACAAAGTATTCATTTAGAACCTACCTACGTTTTCTGGCTCCACTTACAAATTACCACTATGATCTTTAATGGGCCCTACTCTTTCCCTAGTTATCCTCTTACTCTTAATGTACTTGTAAAATAACTTTGGATTTTCCTTTATTTTACCTACCTATGGTTTTTTACCCCCCTTTTTGCTCTCCTAATTTCCTTTATAAGTTCCCCCTATGCATTTTATACTCCTCTAGGGCTTCCGCTGTTTTGAGCCCTCGGTATCTGCCATAAGCCTCCCTTTTTCTCTTTATTCAATCCTGTATATCCCTTGACATGCAGGGTTCCCTGGATTTGTTGGTCCCACCCTTTACCTTTACTGGAATATGTTAGCCCTGTACTCTCCCTATTTCCTTCTTGAATGAGTCCTACTGCTGTGACGCAGATTTACCTAAATGTGGCTGCTTCCAGTCCACTCTGGCCAAGTCGTATCTGACCTTATTAAAATCGGCCTTCACCCAATTTAGGACTCTGATTTCTGGCCCATCCTTGTCCTTTTCCATAACAACCTTGAATCGAATGGAGTTATGATCACTATCTGCAAAATGCTCCTCCACTGATACTTCTACCACTTGCCCAGCTTCATTCCCTAAAATTAAATCCAGGACCGCCCCCTCTCCTGCAGGACCTTCTACGTCCTAGCTTAAAAAGCTCCCCTGGATGCATTTTAAGAATTCTGCTCCCTCTAAACCTATCACACTATGACTAACCTAGTTAATGTTGGGGAAGTTGAAATACCCAACTATTACTACCCTATTATTTTTACACTTCTCTGAAATTTGTCTACATATCTGCTCTTCTATTTCTCTCTGACTGTTTGAGGGCCTATAGTACACTCCCAGCAATGTGATTGCTCCTTTCTTGTTTTTAAGTTCTACCCATATGGCTTCATTTGAGAAGCCTTCTAAGATGTCATGCCTCCTTACTGATACCTTGATCAATATTGCGATACCCCCTCCTCTTTTACTTCCTTCCCTGTCTCACCTGAAGACACTATATCCTGGAATATTGAGCTGCCAACCCTGCCCCTCTCTCAACCATGTCTCTGTGACAGCATTGACATCATGCTTCCATGTGTTAATTTATGCCCTCAATTCATCTGCCTTATTCATCAGACTCCTTGCATTAAAATAAATGCCATCCAATCTTGCCAAACTCCCTTGTGCCTTAACTGGTCTACAATTTCTTTGCCTTCCAGACTCACTTGCTCTCTCTTCTAATTTTGGCTGTGCATTTCCCCCTGCTGAACCTCCTCTCAGGATCCCATCCCCCTGCCAAGTTAGTTTAAACCCTCCCTGACTAATGTTAAATGTTAACTATGTTAACTAAATGCATGCTAAAGTCTTCCTGCAAGCATCCAAGCAGCATGTTTCAAATGATGAAGAACCAACCCCCCCAGATCGCTCCATGCACAGTAGTGTGCTGTGTCAAAACACTGCACCCATTGCGCCACCAGCTTTTATATTCATGTATTAAATATTTTGAAAATAGGGGCAGTAGGAAAAAGTATTTAGCAAACCTCTTGAGGAGTGCCAGCACTATTGACGTTATTCAGAAATTGATTTGTGTTGTGGAATTGAGGACTCCAAGGTGTCATGACTGTGCCCACGAGACTGGAAACATTTCTTTGCTAAGGGTGGGATTTTCCGCACCCCCCCGCTGCTGGGATCTTCCGGTCCCGCCGCAAGTCAATGGACTTCTGGCTGGAGCACTGCCTCGCCTGCGGCGGGTTCTGCCCGCGACAGGGTTGGAAAATCCTGACCTTAAAGTGGTTAATATGTGGAACTTCTCAAAGTCACTCACCATCCTGACTTGGAAATATATCACTGTTCTTTCACTGTCATTGGGTCAAAATCCTGGAACTCCCTCCCTAACAGCACTGTGGGTGTACCTACACCACATGGACTACAGTGGTTCAAGAAGACAACTCACCACCATCTTTTCAGGGGCAATTAAGAATGGCTAATAAATGCTGGCCTAGCCAGTGATGCCAACATTCCTTGAATGAATTAAATAAAAGCTACCAGAAAAGCGTAGATGAGGTGAATAGTATGGGTGTGTTTAAGGAAAAGCTAGATAAACACACAAGGGAGGAAAGAATAGAAGGCAAGATTGAATTGGTTAGATGAAGAGAGGTGGAAAGAACATAAACACTGAAATGGACTGAAGGAGCTGATTGGTCTGTCTCTGTGCTGTACATTCTATGTAATGTAATAATTATTACAAGAAAAACCAGCTTAATTAACAACCACTCTGACTGAGGTTTTATCTTACAGAGCATTTGTACAACAGTATGCTGCCCCATTAAAATTACTGCTATATCATTTAAATGATGGGTGCATAGAGCAATATGATACTTGAGCTCTATGGGAGGCTTCAGTTCCATATTCCAAGGTTCTGAACTGGTGGGTCCACAGAGCAGGGTGTGTTGAGGAGAACTTTTATGTGCCACTTAATAATTCATATGCAGAAGATCACAAAAGAGAAAAATAAGGGATAGAAAACCACAGAGCAGAATGTAGCATCCACTGTACGTCTCCATAAGGTACTTTAATATTGTTGAATTAATAATTCTGCACTTAACCCTCCGGTCATTGTACAAAGAGTTATGTATTGATGTTAATGTAATGAGAGTGATGATTGTTGATTGCTTTACTGAAGCAAGCATTTTGATGTGATCCGTGCTTTTTAATTATACTTTTGACAAAAAAAGTGTTGATAAACACTTTCCAACAAAGGTGATGCTTCATAAGTCTGATATAGATAATGCTGCTGTGGAGCACCTTGGGATGTTTTGCTGTTAAAGGTGTGCATAGGCTTATTAATGATGAATTCAACATTGCGTTTCCTAAAGAAACAAATATTTTTGTTCACAGTTGTCCTCTTCTACCACCTCCTTGGATAAAACTACATACATGCAAACACTGCGGTGGGCTGTTTGGAATCCGTTCTTAGAATCCGATACCTCTGATGTAATGGTGTCACTGCATGGCGGACCTTCACCTAATCCGAGCAATTTGCTGGTTTACAAAACTCCCTCCACTGAGATGAGCTCGGATGAGGTAGGTGTTTTCTGGTCAGTAATATGAAATCACCTGTGCCAAACATGCTTTACAGCAAACTTGAACCTGCTGTGTGTTGAAAGGTTGGAGCTTGCGTCACCTCTTGGGGTGGTACTGTTTTTTTTTGCCACTACTCCTTAGCTTGCATTTATATAGTGCCTTCATGACAATAGGGCTTCCCAAAGTGCTCTCCAGCAGTGAAGTACTATGAACTGTAGCCGCTGTTATCATGTAGGAAACAAAGTAGTAATTTGCGCACAGCAAGTTTCCACAAATAGCAATGATAATGACCAGATAATTTGTTTTAGTGAATGTTGGTAGAGAAACAAATGTTGGCTGGTACATCCAGAAGAACTTCCCCACTATTTTTTGAAATAGTGCCAGGGATAGCTCACATCCACCTGAGAGGGTAGACCTCGGTTTAATGTCTCATCCATAAGACAGTACCTCCGACAGTGTAGCATGCCTTCAGTACTTCACTGGAGCATGGGGATGGGGCTCGAACCCACAAACTTCATTGGCAACAATGGTACCAACTGAGCTGCAGCTGAAGGCTACAAACCTGGTACAGCACGGGTTGGATGCAAAATAAAATTGCTTGGCCTCTGCCACAACCAGGAGGCTTACATACAACCTTAAGAAAGTTCCTCCCATTGTGTACCATGGTGATATTCCTATTCAATTTCTACTTTTCAAACTACCCTTGTGCTTTCTTTGGTTAGTTGAGTCTCAAATTATAGGTGATTCCATCCCAGTGGAATTGGCGAGAGCATCCAAACTTATTTAAATTAGGGCCATAGGTCCTTAGACAGCACCTTCCAAACCCATGACTGCTACCATCCAGGACAAGGGCAGTAGATGCATGGGAACACCACCACCTGGAAGTTCCCCTCCAGTTCACTCACCATCCTGACTTGGAAATATATCGCCTTTTCTTCATTGTTGCTGGGTCAAATCCTGGAACTCCCGCCCCAACAGCACTGTGGGTTTACCTACACCACATGGACTGCAGCGGTTCAAGAAAGGAGCTCACCACCATCACCTCAAGGGCAATTGGGGATGGGGAATAAATGCGGGTCTAGCCAGTGGTGCCCACATCCCATGAATGAATTTGAAAAGATTCCAGATGGCAGAGAAAGTAGATTCTGGCTCCAGACAAAATGGACTGCCAGGTCGCTCAATAAGATATGAAGTTCAAGAATTTCCGATTTCATTCCTGTCCTTGTCAAAGGAACAGAGGCAGGATAGGAACAGGAATATGCCATTTACCTCTTGAGTCTGTACCACCACTATTCAATGAGACCATGGCTGATCTGTGACCTAACTTCAAATACTGGCCTTTATCCCATATTCCTTGATACCTTTGCTAAAAAAATAATCAATCTAAGTTTTAAAATTAACAATTGATCTAGCATCAGTTGCTATTTGTGAAGAAAGTTCCAAACTTCTCTCACCTTTTGCTTGAAGAAGTGTTGCTTAATTTAATTCCTAAAACATCTGATTTGAATTTGAAGACCATTCTGAGGGAGGGCAAGGAAAACTCCTGCTGATTACATATTGCCCTCCCTCAGCTGATGAATCAGTGCTCCTCCATGTTGAACACCATGTGGAGGAAGCACTGAGGGTGGCAAGGGTGCAGAATATACTCCAGGTAGGGGACTTCAATGTCCATCATCAAGAGTGGCTCAGTAGCACCACTGTTGACCAAGCTGGCCAAGTCCTGAAGGACATAGCTGATAGACTGGGTCTGCGGTAGGTAGTGAGGGAACCAACAAGAGGGAAAAACATGCTTGACCTTATCCTCACCAACCTACCTGTCACAGATGCATATGTCCATGACAATATCGGTAGGAGTGACCACTGCTTGTTGTTGTGGAAACAAAATCCCACCTTCACATTGACGATACCCTCCATTGTGTTGTGTGGCACTACCACCATGCTAAATGGGATAGATTTGGAACAGACCTAGCAACTCAGAACGGAGCATCCATAGGCTGTGGGCCACAGCAGCAGTAGAATTGCACTCCATCACAATCTGTAATCTCATGCCCCGGCATATCCCCCACTCTACCATTACCATCAAGCTGGGGATCAACCGTGGTTCATTGTAAGGGTACAGGAGGGCATGCCAGGAGCAGCATCAGGCATATCTAAAAATGAGTGTTAACCTGGTGAAGCTATAACACAGGACTACCTGCGTGCCAAATAGCATAAGCAGCAAGTGATTGACAGGGCTAAGCGATCCCACAACCAACGGATCAGATCTAAGCTCTGCAGTCCTGCCACATCCAGCTGTGAATGGTGGTGGGCAATTAAACAACTCACTGGAGGAAGAAGCTCCACAAATATCCCCATCTCAATGATGACGGAGCCCAGCACAGCAGTGCAAAAGATAAGGCTGAAGCATTTGCTGCAACCTTCAGCCAGAAGTGCCGGATGGATGATCCATCTCAGCCTCCTCTGGGGGTCCCCATCATCACAGATGGCAGTCTTCAGTCAATTCGATTCGCTCCACGTGATATCAAGGAATGGCTGAAGGCACCGGATACTGCAAATGTTATGGGCCCTGAAAATGTTCCGGCAATATTAATGAAGACTTGTGCTCCAGAACTTGCTGTGCTGCCAGCCAAGCTGTTCCAGTACAGCTGCAACATTGGCATCTACCCGGCTATGTGGAAAATTGCCCATGTATGTCCTGCAGGACATATCCAACCCAGCCGTTTACTGCCCCATCAGTCTACTCTCGATTATCAGTAAAGTAATGGCAGGGGGCAATAACCTGTTCACTGACGCCCAGCTCCTGATCTCATTACAGCCTTGGTTCAAATATGGACAAAAGAGCTGAACTCCTGAGGTGAGGTGAGAGTGACTGCTCTTGACATCAAGGCAGCATTTGACAAAGTGCGGCATCAAGGAGTCCTAGCAAAACTGGAGCCAATGGGAATCGGGGGGAAAAGCTCTCTGCAAGTTGTAGTCATACCTAGCACAAAGGAAGATGGTTGTGGTTGTTGGAGGTCAGTCATCTCAGCTCCAGGAAATCACTGCAGGAGTTCCTCAGGGTAGTGTCCTCAGCCCAACCATCTTCAGCTGCTTCATCAATGACCTTCCTTCCATCATAAGGTCATAAGTGGAGATGTTTGCTGATGATTGCACAATGTTCAGCACCATTCGTGACTCCTCAGATACTGAAGCATTCCATGTCCAAATGCAGCAAGACCTGGACAATATCCAGGCTTGGGCTGACAAGTGCCAAATAACATTCACTCCACACAAGTGTCAGATAATGACCATTTCCAACAAGGGAGAATCGAACCTTCGCCCCTTTATGTTCAATGGTATTATCATCACTGAATCCCACACAATCGACATCTTGGGGGGTTACCATTGACCAGAAACTGAACTGGACAAGCCATGTAAGTACTCTGGGTACAAGAGCTGGTCAGAGGCTAGGAATTGTGCAACAAGTAACCCACCTCCTGACTCCCCAAAGCCTGTCCACCATCTACAAGGCACAAGTCAGGAAAGTGATGGAATACTCCCCACTTGCCTGGATGAATGCAGCTCCCACAACACTCAAGAAGCTTGAGACCATCCAGGACAAAGCAGCCCACTTGATTGGCATCACATCCGCAAACAATCACTCCCTACCCCACCATTGACGCACAGTAGCAGCAGTGTGTAACATCTACAAGATGCACTGCAGGAAATCACCAAGGCTGCTTTGACAGCACCTTCCAAACCCACGACCACTACCATTTAGAAGAACAAGGGCAGCAGGTAGACAGGAACACCACCACCTAGAAATTCCTCTCCAAGTCACTAATCATCCTGACTTGGAAATATATCACTGCTCCTTCACTGTCGCTGGGTCAAAATCGTGAAACTCCCTTCCAAACAGCACTGTGGGTGTACCTACACCACATGGATTGCAGCGATTCAAGAAGGCAGCTCACCACCACCTTCTCAAGGGCAATTAGGGATGGGCAATAAATGCTGGCCCAGCCAGTGAAGCCCACATCCCATGAATGAATAAAAAAAATTCTTCCTAAGGTGTCGTACCCAGAACTGTTAATAGTGCTCCAGGTGTGATCGAACCAGGGCTTTGTATAGCTGAAACATGACTTCTAGCCCCTTGTATTCTATTCCTCTAGATATGAAGGCCAACATTCTGTTTCTTTTAATTATTTTCTGTATTTGTTCATGACATTTTGATGATTTTTGTAGTTGGAACCCCAAGTCTCTTTGAGCTCCACAGTTTCTAGCTTTTCACCATTTAGAAGGTACCTTGTTCTATCCTTTTAAGGTCCAAAATGGATCACCTTACATTTACCTACATTGTAACCATTTGTCTATTCACTTAATCTATCAACATCTGTATTTTTATTCTTCCAGCCACCCTGCATAAAATACCACCTATCTGTGTTATCGGCTAATTTGAATATGTGGTTTTCTATCCCATCATCTAAGTCGTTAATAAATACAGTGAATAGCTGAAGCTCAACATGGATCCCTGCAGGACAACACTGGTACTTCCTGCCAACCAGAGTGTTTGCCTATTATCCCTTGTTCTCTGTCTCCCTCCGTTCAGCCAATTCCTTAACCGGTTTAATAATTTGCCTTTACTTCCATGACTTCAGCTTCAGCTAACAGCCTCTTATGAAAGACTGTGTCTTCTGAAAGTCCATATAAATAACATCCATAAACATTATCCATTCAAATATATAGTCAGTCACCTCTTCAAAAAATTCAATCAGGTTTGCTGGTTACGATCTATCCTGCATAAATCCACTTTGGCTCTCTCTGGTCAGCTGAAAATTTTCAAGGTGTTTAGTCACCCTACCCTTAATCATAGACTCTTACAATTTCCCGAACACACATGTTAGATTAACTGGTGTATAATTCCCTGGTCTCCCTTTGTCACATTTCTTCAATAGTGGAGTGACTTGTGCAATTTTCTAATCTAAATGAATGGTTCCCGAATTGAGAAAACTTCAGATTATTATAGTTAAAGCATCTGCAGAGTTCTCATCTACTTCTTTGAAAACTTTGGGGTGGAAACCATTTGTTCCTGGGGATTTAATACTTTTTAATGCCATTATTTTTCCACTACTGTGTTGTAAAAACATAACATAAAAAATAGGAGAAGGAGTAGGCCATTTGGACCCTTAAGCCTTCCCCCCCCCATTCATTAAAATCATGGCTGATCTGCCCCAGGTCTCAACTCTTTCATGCCAGCTCCTCATAGCCCTCAACTCCCTGTTATTATCTCCTCTTTAAATACTTCCAGTGATCTAGCCTCCAGAACTCTCTGGGGTATAGAACTCCAGACATTCACCACACTCTGAGAGAAGAAATTCCTTCGCGCTACAGTGTTAAATGAGTATCCCCTTATTCTGTAATTATTGCCCCTAGTTCAGGATTCCCCCACTATTGGAAAGATCTTCTCAACATCTACCCTGTCAAGCGCCCTCAGAATAGATCACCCCTCATTCTTCTAAACTCTAATGACTAAGAGCCTAACCTGTTTAGCCATTCTTGATAAGTCAACCCCTTCATCCCAGGAATCAGCCCAGTGAATCTCTTTTGAGTTGCCTCCAATGTCAGTATATTCTTTCTTAAACACAGAGACCAAAACAGTACACAGTACTCCAGGTGCGGCCTCATCATCACCATGTACAGTTGTAACAAGACTTCCCTATTTTTAAATTCCAACCCCCTTGCAATACAGGTCAAAATTCCATTTGCCTTCTTAATTACTTGCTGCACCTGCATGGTAATGTTTTGTGTTTCATGCACAAAAATATCAAGATCCCTCTGTGTTGCACTTTTTTGGAGTCTCTCTCCATTTAAATAATAGCCTGCCTTTTGATTTTTCCTACCAAAGTGCATGACCTCACACTTTCCTACATTAAACTCCATCTGTCAGCTTTTGCTCACTCACTCAACCTGTCTATATCCCCTTGCAGATCCCTTATGCCCTCATCACAACATACCCTCCCAACTATTTTTCTATCATCAGAAAATTTGGATACATTACACTCTGCCCCTCCTCCAAGTCATTAATATAGATAGTAAATAATTGAGGCCCTAGGACTGATCCTTGTGGCACTCCACTAGTTACATCTTTCCAACGTGAAAATGACCCATTAATCCCGACTCTCTGTCTTCTGTGTGTTAACCAATCCTCAATCCATGCTAATACATTACCCCCAGTACTGTGTGCTTTTAGCTTGTGCAATAACCTTTTATGTGGCACCTTAAGAATGCCTCCTGGAAATCCAAATACACTGCATCTACTGGTTCCCCTTTATCAACTCTGCTTGATATATCCTCAAAGAACTCTAGCAAATTTGTCAAACATGATTTCCCTTTCACAAAACCATGTTTACTCTGTTTGATTGCGTTAAAGTTTTCTAAATGTCCTGCTATTTCTCCCTTAATAATGGACTCTAGCATTTTCCCAGTGACAGATGTTAGGCTGATTGGCCTATAGTTTCCTACTTTTTGTCTTCCTCTCTTCTTGAACAAGGGCATCACATTAGCAGCTTTCCAATCTGCTGGGACCCTCCCAGAATCCAGTAAGTTCTGGAATATTTTGACAAATGTCTCCATTATCTCTGTAGCCACTTCCTTTAAAACCCTTGGATGCAGGCCATCAGGTCCAGCTCCTTGTCTGCCTTTAGTCTCTTTAGTTTGTCAAATACTTTGTCCCTCTAGATAGAATTTGTTGAAAGTTCTTTTCTTCCATTAGCTTCTTGCTTATCTGATATCTTTGGACTGTTTATAGACTGATGCAAAATATTGGTTTAAATTATCTGCATTTCCCTGTTCCCCGTTATCAATTCTCCAGTTGCATCCTCCAAGGGCCCATGCTCAGTTTAGCTACTCTCTTTTTACCTACCTGTGGAAGCTCTTGCTGCTTGTTTTTATATTTCTAGCCAATTTACTTTCAAAATCAATTTTCTCCCTCTTTATTAGCCTTTTAGTCATCCGCTGCTGTCCCTAAAAAATTCCCATCCTCTGACCTACCACAAGTTTTCGCCACTTTGTATGCCTTAGTTTTTGATTGGATACTCTCCTTGACCATCTTTGTTAACCACGGGTGGTTCATCCTTCTCATGGAGTCCTTCCTTTTGACCGGGATAAATTTTTGCTGAGCGATATGAAATATTTGCTTAAATGTCTGCCACTGCTTGCCCACTGACATATGGGAAGGTGGTGGCATAATGGTATTGTTGCTAGACTAGTGATCCAGGGACCCAGGGTAATGCTATAGGACCTGGGTTCAAATCTCACTATGGCAGATGGTGGAATTTGAATTCAATATGAACCTGGACTTAAAAGTCTAATGATGACCATGAAACCATTGCCAATTGTCGTAAAAACCCATCTGGTTCATTGTCCTTTAGGGAAAGAACTCTGCTATCCTTACCTAGTCTGGCCTACATATGACTCCAGATCCACATCAATGTGGTTGACTCTTAAATGAACAAGGGCAATTAAAGATGGACAATTGCCTAGCCAGCAATGCCCACATCCCATGAATGAGTAAAAAGAAAAAAATTCCCTTAGTCTATTTTCCCAGCCCACTTTAGCCAACTCTTTCTTCATACCTCTGTAATTTCCCTTATTTAAGTTGAGGACACTGGGTTGATCTGAGTTGCTCACCGTCAAACTGAATTTGGAATTCTACCATGTTGTGATCATTATCCCCTAGAGGATCCTTAACTATGAGATCTCTTGTTAATCCTGCCTCATTACACATTACTAAATTTCTCTAAGAAACAATCCCTGATGCACTCTACAAACTCGTCTTCCATGTTGCCCCACTAGTCTGATTTGTCCAGTCAACATGCTGATTAAACTCACCCATGACAGTTGTAGCGCCCTTCTTACACGCCTCCATTATTTCCCAATTCATACTTTATCCTACAGTGAGGCAACTCTTCAGGGCCAAAAGACGACTCCCACCCATGACTTCTTCCTCTTGCCATTTCTTTTTTCTACCCACCTGATTCCACATCACGATCTGTTGTACCTATATCACTACTCACCACCGCACTGATACCTTCCTTTATTAACAAAGCTATCCCACCTCCTTTTCCTTTTTGCCTACTTTTTCCAGGATATTGAATACCCTTGAATATTGAGTTCCCAGCCTTGGTCACTCTGCAACTATGGCTCTATAATAGCTACCAAGTCATATCCATTGATTTCTATTTGTGCCGTCAACTGATCTATCTTGTTACAAATGCTGCCTGCATTCAGATAAAGAGCCTTAAGCTTTGAATTTTTATTATTATTACTCATTCTGGTTCTAATTTCTTCTGCACTCTTCTGCTTATATTTTCTGCCCCTTCTTGTTACACTTTGATTATTGTTCGCCTCTTCACCACCCTGCACCTCTGCTCTCTCAATTATTTTTGATTTTCTAAACTTCCCTTCAATTGAACCCTCCCGCCACAAATTTGTTCAAAGCCCTATCCACAACCCTGGTTATATGATTCGTCAGGACACTGATCCCAGCATGGTTCAAATGAAGCCCATCCCAATGGAACAGCTCTCTCCTTCCCCAGTACTGGTGCCAGTGCCCTTTGAATTGGAACCCATTTCTCTCCCACACCAATCTTTGAGCCACGCATTTACCCCTCTAATATTATTTACCCTACACCAATTTGCACGCGGCTTAGGTAGAAATCTGGAGATTATTACCTTTGTGGTTCTGCTTTTTAATTTACCCCTGAGCTGCTCGTAGTCCCTCAGCAGAACCTCTTTCCTAGTCCTACCTATGTCGTTGATACCTACGTGGACCATGACAACTGGATCCTATCCCTCCCACACCAAGTTCCTCTCCAGCCCAGAACAGATGTCCATAACCTTGGCACCAGATAGGCAACACAGCCTTTGGGATTCTCTGTCTTTGCTGCAGAGTACACTGTCCCCTCACTATGCTATCCCCTATTACTACTGCATCTCTCTTTTCTCCCCACTACTTGAATGGTGCTCTGTACCGCGGCGCTCTGGTCAGTTCGCTCATCCACCCTGCAGTCTGTGACCTCGTCCACACCGGGAGCAAGAACCTCATACCTATTGGACAAGGGCACTGGCTGAGGCTCCTCCAAAGCTAAATTCTGGATCCCTATACCTGCCTCACTTGCAGTCACACCCTCCTATCCCTGACCATGGACCAATTTGATGTAATTAATCTAAGGGGTGTAACTGCCTCCCGAAACACAGTGTACAGGTAACTCTCTCCCTCCCTGATGTGTCGCAGTGTCCACAGCTCAGACTGCAGCTCATCACCTCTGAGCTGAAATTCTTCGAGCAGCCAACAATTACTGCGGATGTGGTCACCGTGGATTGTAACAGCATCCACCAGCTCCCACATTCTTGCTTACGTTAATTTTGTTGAGTCCCGGATAGAATAGTAGTTTCTTTGTGATGTCTGCATGCTACCCTCTTCTGCTAGGGTAATACTGATGCAAAGTAATTACTCAGTTGGACTGCCATTTCCTTATTTTCATGGACCATAATACTGTTATCATGCAGTTTTCAATTGCCCAATTGCTTCCGACTGCCCTGTTTCTCTGAATGTAATTGTAGAAGTTTTCAGGTTGATTTTGATATCCCTTGCAAGTTTCTTTTAATGCTCCAGTTTGTTTCTCCTACTGTCTGTTTTTTCAACCTTTGCTATTGTTATGACACAGCAATTGGTAAAGGCTGAGTTGTTTAAAATCCAGAGGGAAACTTGAACAACTGTCATAACCTATATTTTCAATTGTTTTGTTTGAGATGCAGCTCTGAGTTCAGGAATAAAACCCCCAAGCTTCAAAAGGCTTTTATATAAAATTAAATTAAACATTTATTAATTTAACAAGTTAAACATATACATGTCTACAAATTACTGCCATTATAACTTTGAAACAAATCCGCAAATTAATCACTCCCAGGTAAATCTTCACCAAGGCAACAATAACCTGTAGACTTTAAACAGACACTAGGCAAAACACATTTGGCTTTACAAATTCAAAATGAGGTCCCTTGCAATTTTGTTCCTTTGCAGACACAGTTCTTGGATAACAGGGTGGTTAGATGTTAAATGCCTCTGACACATAAACACAAACTCCTTTCAGTTTATACCTAGCTTCCCCTTTGAATGTAAATTTTCCATTGTATTATTATTTTAAAAAAATTACCTGCTAAAAATAATCTTTTCATTCCACCAATTTTATTAGTAATATAAACATATTGCTTGGTGTCTCCCAGCTAGGTGCAAGATTTTACCCATTCTTTTGAATGGTTTATTCGACAAATGCAAATTGCACTTTACCTTCTACTCCTTACATTTGTCTAATTAACATCTCAAACTACTATACATCAAAGCACCTCAACTAGTTGGTTTAATCCAATTAAGCCAAACACAGACACACACATAGACATAGACCCTACTACAAGTCCAATTTAAAAATAATTTCCAATAACATTATAGACATTAATATCTCTTCATGACACTATTCCTTGTATCATTTCCATTCACCAGGATCTATCCTATTTTTTGCATTTTTCAATGCATTTTCTTTTAGATAGAAGGGAGATAATTAATAAGCTAGACAAACTTAGAGAGGATAAAACCAGGGGCTATTAATATAAGATAGGCACTAATAATTCCAATAAGGAATTTGATCAGAAGAATCTTCTGAGCGGTGAGGATGTAGAACTTGTCTCTACATGGAGCAGTTGAAGTGAATAGCATAGATGCATTTAAAAGGAAGCTGGATAAGTACACAAAGGAGAAAGGAATAGAAGGACTTGCTGATAGGCTGGAAATAACTAAGGTGGGGGACGGCTTGGGTGAACCATACAGCAGTATGGACCTGTTGGACTGAAGGTCCTGTTTCTTTGCTATAAATTCTAAGAATCCCAGCATATGTTACTGTCATCAGGAGCAGAAGGGAGAAAGCTGGAGAAAAAAGTTAGAAAGGGCCTTAGCCAGTGCTGTAACAAACTGCAGCATCAGGACTTGCTTTCAGTCAATTTTTATTGTTGAGCATGAACAAGATTAAAATATTATCATCTTTTCTTTGAAGAAATGTCTTCAGTTGCAGGAGTTATTTTTAGTAAAATTGCAACCTTTTATTGGAAGATTTGTCGTCTTCCAAGAAAGTTTTTAAGCCCTTGGTACACTTCACATGCTCAGCGACCACAGTAATATCACAAGCTGCTTTTAGCTTGCAAGCATGTCCATTTTCTAAAGAGTTTGCAGCATAGAATCATAGAATAGTTATAACGCAAGGTGTCCATTTGGTCCATCGAGCCAATGCCAGCTCTCTGCAAGAGCCATTTAGCTTGTCCCACTCTTCTGCCTTTCCCCCATATAACTGAATTTTTTTCCCTTTAGCATGCTTATCTCATTTCCCTCTGAATGCCATGATTGTGCTGCCTTCACCACAGAATGCATTACACTGGTGTTTCTTACATCTGTGTAACGTCTTGGTAGCCTGCTATTTGAGAGACACTTACAACCCATCCATAGAAATCAAGGAATCCCTTTTAAAATAATGATGTTTTTAAGTTTAGGGCCATTTCAAAAAAAGCTGAATGGTTCTCCCCAGTGTCTAGGCCAAGGTTTAATACTCACCCAACATCACCAAAACAGATTATCTGAGATAGCCTCATTACTCTAAAGTACTTATTTGGCTATCAAGTGCTTTGCGGTATCCTGAGGTGATGGAAGGCACTATATAATTGCAAGTCTTTCTTTTCATATGTTTCAGTACTGGCAGGTTACCTGGAAGCATATCTGTACCTGGATGTACTTGAAGTACCAACTGATGTTGGGAGAATGGTTGGAGGTCACTTTGCACTTACAGGTCAGCCCTAACAAGGTTGTGTGAAAAGTAGGGCCTTCTCAACTCTACCCCAACAATGTGCCCGAAACCCACATTCAGAAGCCAATCCCTGTCTGTACCAGGCTAAGATGTTCAGTTCCCCAAATCAGCGCAAAATAGAATGTTGTTACAAAATAAATCTGCAATATGACAGACGCTGCCTCAGCTTTTTTAATAAGATTCCTGTATCTTTTTAACATAAGAATCCACCAGACCTAATCATTTGTATGTGCTGTAGATGTAGCAGTGACCATGAATATTTTTGTGTCATTTAAGTTTCTTGAAGGCCTCCTTTGTCCTGGGAAGATTCAGTGCACCCTTGACTGATAAACCCACGAACAGTTTTAACCAAGTAGGAATTCTTTCTTAATGAAAAGTTTCGGAAAGTTATTTCTTTATTTTCAGGTAAAGCGGGTGGAATCAGGCACTATAACCTTCCGCTTCTCAAGCCGGACAGATAGGCACACAGGCACTACTGTCAAACTATCCAGCGTGTCTAGGAAATCAAGCCGAACACGAGGATCACAAGTACATTCTTTGTTCAGTAAGTTACTTACAAGCTGCTTTAGAAGCAGTGGCCTTGCGTGCATTTTGAATAACGCAATAATTAGGAGTTTGAGTTCTTGTGCGTAGCAGAATTTTATGTAATGATGTTTTCAAATCATGAAATTCATTTAATTGTACTGTTTCAAAAGAAGGATTCAAATCTGTTTGAGGAAATGAGAAGTATTTTGACTAACTAGGAGTAAACTAGAAGAGGAAACTGCAGTGCATTCAACATTCTAATTTTTTTTTTAAAAGAGGTTCTAATTAATGGTAGAGCAGAACCTTAATGAGGGTCAAATCTATTCAAATTAAATCCTTTTACGAAATAAATTGATTATTTCAACCAAAGCTATGTGGAAGTGAGCATACCAGTGAAAAGTTTGTGTGCTCAAATTCCATTATAGGTTTGAACGAATAACCTAGGCTGACACTTCCCTGCTGAGTACTGAGCGAGTGCTGCATTGTAGGTGGTGGCATCATCTGCCTGTTCATGTGGGCACAAGAGATCCAGTGGCATTATTCAAACAAAAGTTTTCCCAGTGTCTTGACTTATTTTCATTCCTCTGCTATAGCACCATCAAAAACATGTTATCTTGTTGTTCATTCATTTGTTGTTTGTAGGATTTGCTGTGTGCAAATTGGCTGATTGCTTAAGGGAAAAAAGGTAATTGCACTTCAAAAGCAGGTTCATTGGTTCAGAATGATTTGAGATGTGCAGGGAATGTGATAAGATGCTATATAAATGCAAATTTTTCTTTTATTCATTTTCCCCTGAGGCAATACATTTACTACAATGAGACCAGTTAACTCATCTGAACCAGGAAATATGCTCATTTGTATGATTTACTGTTATGGAGGGTGGATTTTGTGAACCTATTCTGAAACTATGAATAAATTGTATAAAACTGCTAAAACAATGACCATGTTGGGGTGGATGAGGTTTAAAATTCTAAATCATCATCTGGCCCCCAATCTGCCGCTGTTTTTATGGCAGTAGATTGCATGGACAATGAATGCCCCATCTTAGATTGGTGGGACACTTCATTAGAATATTTAAATTGGTCTCTGGCTATGCAATTGGGAGCCTGATTTAAGTGTGATGGTTGCTGGCCGGGTTTCACGTGGCTCAGGAAACTGGGCAGTGAAATGGAAATAGGAGTAGCCAGACCAAGCAGGCAAGAGCTCACTCATTGTGGAGCCGCCAAGGGGAGCGGGAATGTTCTCCCTAGCCCCTTTAGCAAACCTTCTGCCAATTGTGTCCTCTCCTCACTGTCCTGATCAGCCAACCCTTATCTCAAGCTGTCTGCCCCACGATTTGCCAACCATCTTCCTTTCCATCTTCCAACCTCTGACCTATCCCTCCCCCCGACTCTGATCCCTCAGCCCTGCACCAGCCTTTGATCTTTCTCCCTTGCCAGGGATCCTTGGTTGTGGCGCCTGCCCCTGGCTTTCCGTCTCAACAGTCAACCAGCCTGCCAATCTGTCCAGCTGCCGGGAGGAAGGTGGGTTAAAAAAAATAATAGAGGTCCTGCTGTTAAATTTCCATTCCTGGGATTTCTGGGTTTCACCAACTTTCTTACAAAACATGCTACGAACCTGCCCCCCATAAATATCAGGGCATTTAGATTGCATAACTACATTGATATGAAACCAATATGCAGCTTTTAATGTTCTGGCATAGGAAAAATTCTTCTCTCTATTGATCATAAATCATTACTTTATTGTAGTGCTTTACAGCAAATACAAACAGCAACATGAATATGTATATATGTCAGTCACTTTGTCTGGAACTGGTTTCAGTAAAAAGAGAAAATAAGACATGTATTTGTCTACCTTGCAGGCAGCTATTAGTAATATAGTCCTTCCTTAAACTCTTGGCAGATTCAGTGAGAGTTCTGTTGCTCTGGGCTAATCAAGTATTTTTTTTTCTGTTTTCAACTCACTCACTGTGCTGTTGAAATAAGCATTAACATTACAATAGTAAAACCACTCAGACATCAGGAGTAACATTATTATTGCACTAATCATTCTCAGACATCAGGGCCAGAATTTTCTGCTTGACATGTTGGGGGTGGGCCCCGCATATCCACATGTAAAATGACGCACGGTGATGTCGGGCGACTGTCCCGATGTCACCACGCGCCATTGCGATATTTCGCTGGGTGGGCGCATGATGAAGTTTGACGCGCGCACACCATTAATTAACGGGCTAGTTAAGGCCCTTAAATTGGCAATCGACGCTGATTTTCAGGCGCCCGTGTGATCTTTGGCTCAGCCCACAAGTACAATGGGCAGGCGGGTAAGCGACATTTTAGTAAAACTCACCCACGGGCAGGATATGTGGGCTCAGTGGGGTTATCAATCTGGTCTATGAGTATTTATTGCAGAAAGTTTTTTAAACTTGCCTGTGTGACCTGTAGCAGTTCAGAACGAATTCCAGCAGCTTTCTGTGCACTTTGAACCTTCAGCTCAGCACTCTTCAATCAGGAATCTTTATCAGGCCTGCAGCTTTTCGGAGGCTTCCCTTTAGCCTGGGTATGGGTTCTGATATGTCCACTGGAGGCAGCCCCTCTGAGGAGGAAGGGAGGGATAGAATAAGGAGGAGGCCAGGAGTGCACATTCAGCCTCCAGGGGAGCCATCTTTGGGAGTACAGGCATAGGCACAAGGGGCGCAGGGCCAAGAGGTAGTCCAAGGTGGAAGGGGCCGCAGAAGTTGTTGCTATCCTGCTGCCAGAGTATACAGGTGGAGAAGCAGCTACCTCAATATGACTGAGGTGCAGTGCCAAAGGAGGCTCTGACTGTCAAGGGAGACAGTCAACTATATCTGTCAGATGATTGGCCCTCAGGTGTGAGGGAGGGCATCTGGAATTGCTCCTGGCAGACAGGCTGTGATGCTGAAAGGAACAAGAACAGTGGATCAGTTAGCGTGCACACAGTGACATACTTCATCCCTTTCCCCCTGGCTCATTATGCGCTCAACCTTCCAGAACCTATGGAGACGCATATTGGTGGGGTGGCAAATAGGCAGAGACCCAAACATTACAGGCACATACTGACGGCCTGGTCAGATGGTCTGAGGAATGCCAAATGGAATGTTATATGGATAAGTGTGAGGTGATGCACTTGGGCAGGAGAAACAAGGTGCGGGAATACACGAGGAATGGTAGGACCGTGGAAAGTAAGGAGAATCAGAAGGACCTTGCTGAGCATGTGGACAGGCCCGTTAAGGTGGCGGGACAGATACATAAGGCGTTTGAGAAGGTAAATACCATACTTACCATTATTAGCCAAGGAATAGAATATAGGAACAGGGAGGTCATGTTGCAAGTGCAGAAAACGCTGCCTGGCCACAGCTATAGTTCTGCGTGCTGTTGTGATATGTGCTTCACGGGAGGGATGTGATTGGAGTGGACAAAGTGCAGAGGTCGCTGACCAGGATGCATGCTGGGCTGGAGAGTTGGAGTTATGAGGAGACACAGCATAGACTGGGGTTATTTCCCCTGGAGCAGAGGAGGATGAGGGGTGACATTATTGAGCTTTATAACATTATGAGGGGCGTAGATAGGGTGGACAGAAAGGAACTTTTCCCCTTGGCGGAGGGATGAGCAACCTGGTGGCATTGACTTAAGGTAAGGGGCATGAGGTTGACAGGTGAGGGTGATGAAGAACTTTTGCACACAGTAATGTGGGATGCACTGGCTGAAAGGGTAGTGGAGCCAGAAACCCTCCTAACATGTAATAAGTATTTGGATGTGCAGTTGCGATGCCCAAGGCTGTGGGGATAGTGGTGGGAAATGGGATAAGGCAACTTTGGAAGGTGCTTGACACGAGCATCTTTGAAGGGCCGAGGGACCTTTGTCTATGACCCACACCTCTGACTCTATCAGTCTGTGAATGAGCAATGTTGCTACAATAATGATTCAAACAATCATCAGTGCTTTGGATGGTGGGAAGACAGAGCGGATGTCACTGTGCACCTCAAATACCTGACCATTCCATCCCAGCCTCACCGACACCTGTGGACCTGGGTGCATGGTGCCTTTCAAGCTCCAGGGCCTCTTGCTTGAACTGGCTCAAAACCATCAGCTGGGCCTGGCTGTCTCCAGTCCGCAAATGCTAACAGGCATTGTGAGCATTCTTCTCCTGAAGAACAGAAAAATCCATTTATTGTGGAAAGTTGCACATGGACTCTGCACACGCACGCTGCATCCCAACCACAGTGGCCTATATCTGGCCTCCAGTGCCTCCTCTCATCTACTGCTGATCAGTCACAAAAAGATAGTATGCCTGCTCCCAATCACCACCACACCCCCATCACCCCCGCCCCCCTGCAACGGCCACCTTGGACACATTCTGCGTTTCTGCATCCATCGCTTTAAGAAACACATGGGGCAGAATTTTGCCCTTGGTGGGCGAGTGGGCCTCACCGGCTCGGCGGCGGGCGGGCAGCTGAAACAGGGCCCACTGCCATTTTGAGTGGACGGGCCAATTAAGGCCCCCCCAGCGGCCTGCCCAACAGGAAGGGCTATGCCCTTCCTGTGCGGGGTGGGGAGGGAATCCCCAACAGTCATGCGCGCGAAAGAGCACACTGCCCCCTGAGGCAAAGTGCTGTCTTAGGGAGTTTACTGACAGGTAAGAAAAGTCAAAAAATAGAGAAATATTAAAAGTATTAACATGCTCCCCTCATGTGACAATGTCACACAAGATGGGACATGTTAATAAGAAACACATAAAGTTTATTAAATTTTTTAAACACGGACATGAAACTTCATCCCACCAGTGGATGAAGTTTCATGAATAATCTGGAGCCCGCTGGGGCCCCTGGCCTGCCCGCCAGCCTTAAGCTTGGATGGGCAGAGTCTTTAACAAGGTTAATTAGCCTGTCAATGGCCTTAATTGGCCATTGACAGGTTGGCGGGTGGACAGCTGATTTCGCTGTCCGCCCGTCTTCCTGAAGATTTAAATTGACCGGGATGATGTCGGGGGTTCCTCCCGACGTCATCCCGCGTAATTTTCCCCTCACCGAGCGGGCCCCACCCCCAAATTGCCAAGGAGAAAATCCTGGCTATGGTCTACACTCCCATAGCAAGGAAGCGCATTTAGGTGCGGTGTCGAGGGCAGCAAATGGCTCTTGGCCATGAGACCTTGAGGCTCCCCTTCCACAATCTCATCACCGTGAATAGGATATGTGCTAGAGTGCTGAGTATGCGCCTAGTTGCATCTCCTGTAGGTTGCCCCCAGACTAATCATGTGCGACTAAGAGCTACACATGGTGTGGGGGAGAACCCATCTCCTCATGAACCACTGAGGCTGATGTAAGCATGGGCACCATCTCTTGCCCACCCAGCATACGAAAAATGCCCAACATGATTCAATGCAGTCATGACAGTAAGACTTGTCGGGGGGGGGGGGGCCTCAAAGGCTAAGGCTACCTGCTGGGTTAAATGCCCAATGCCAACATGGTACTCACCCTTCCAGAACACAACAAATTGTTGAAGCGCTTACGACACTGGATCCAGGTGCGCTGCACCACATCATGGGAGCTCACCACCTCTGCCACCTCCTCCCAGGCACGTTTCATCATGTGAGGGGGCCTCCTCCTCCCATCCTGGGGAACCAGCACCTCCTGCCGTGCTGCCCCCTCCTTGAGGGCAGCAAGGCAATCATCAGAAAAGCGAGGTCCACATTGGCCCCCCGCTGGCCCAGTCTGCCCTGTTCCTGTGGCAGACCCTGCACCTACCCTGCTCCTCTGCCTTTCCCTCCAGAATGCCCTGCTAAGCAGACCCTCTGCAGTTGGATCTCCAGGTGGACATTGTGAACAGCCTACAGGTGGCTGCAAGGCCTTCTTTTAAACAGGCTGCTGGGTCGCCATTGGACCCAGCGGTCTGTGCATGCCCGCCGCAACCTGAACACTCCCGATATCCACGGGAGTCGGAAATGCTCTGTGTGGGCCTTAATTGGCCCGCCCGGGCAAAATGGCAGCGTGGCCTCGATCGCGGGTGCCGATCGAGTCCATGCCTGCCCTCCCTTGTCTGCTCCTGCTCCACCCGCCCGCCAAACAGAAAATTTTGCCCATGAGTAACATTATTACTGTACTAATCATTCTAAGCAACTAATTTAAATACTTAAAGTACAATTTTGTATTGAAATATGAAAAAACATTGACTATTTTAGTCCTATTGTCCATTTTCTCTTGTCACTGCTTACTCCTCTTTTATTTTCCTATTTCTTGATTTTAACTTTATTTTTTTACCTTGCCTGCCTCTAGCCTACCTATCACAACTTGTTTGCTTCTCCCTGCTTCTTAAAACTTTATATGTTTCAGTTACCTTTATCCTGATGACTGCCTAGAGATCACTGTCAAGAGATTTTCAATGGATGAAAATTAGTTTTATAGGCCAATTTACCAACTAGCCTAAGAAGTCCTGGAGAGTGAACAGTGACAGGGTTACTTCCTAGCCATAATGGGTCTTATTTTTAACATGAAAATCCCATCCAAACAAAGAAACGTTATTGTAGCCTCTGCAGCCCAACAATGTTCAGACCACTCAACTCATCTACGATGATTAATTAATTTTCAGATTAACTTGTTCCAGGATGGAGTGTGTCTGCCGTACTTTATTTGTGCTTTGCTAGTTGTTTGCCAAAAGAACATCGTTCTCCCTCCTGTCTAGTGTAATGATTTGAGAGGGTCCCCTGTGAGATGAGATTGATTTGTGGAGTGTTGGTTGTCAGGGAAAATTGAATTTTCAGGCATTTGGTGAGATATTGTTTATTGTGAGGATCTGATTCCTTTCATTGCAAGCAGTTCAAGTAAAATCGGCTGCTTCTGAATCAAAGCCATATTCCCTTTTTGCTTTATAGAAGTCATTCTAACTCCCATTGCAGTTTAAAGCAATGATCTTGGAGTGTTGGCTGATATGTTGGATATCAGGAAGTGAATCCCCTTGCCACTTTGGTGTATAAGTGAGACAAAAAAATATTTATGGTGGAAAAATTGGGCAGGAACTGTTTTTATCTATCTTCCATCATTACTTTGCATCCTTCAAGTTCCGTTGTGCTTTTTGGCCCTTCTTGCAATTCCCTGTCAGGTTGGTCAATGAGGGTCTTAAAGGCAGGCTCTAGCTGTCTGGAGGAGATGGGAGGAGCTCTGCAATATGCTTCAGATTGTGTCACTTTTTTCCTTCATTCTTTCATGGGATGTGGGTGTTTTTACAAGGCCAGCAACTAGGATAAAGTCGCAGAGAACTGAGGCAGGCCTTCTAACCAGCCCATCTTAGCACTCACCCGGCCCTGTGGCCACTTACAATCCACTTCTGCCTCTAAACTGTCCCCATTCCCCCCACCCCCTGGAATGAAAATTGGATGTAACAGGGCCCATTAAACCGAGGTAGGTCTGCCGAGCCAGGAAATTTCCCAACTCAAACTAGCCCCTGACAAAAACTGAAAGTGACATCCAGGACAGGTTCTTATATGCAGCAGAGAAGGAAGGAGAGCTTTTGAATGTTCAGGGTGCAGTTCCTTCAAGGAGACAATTATCCACATCTGTCTTGCCAAGAAATAGCAATAGTATCTTACTTGTATGTAGAATGCTAAATTTCGGTCAGACAATCACTTGTTATGAACAATATACAATCTTAAGTTGAATTTATAGAAATATTTTTGTGTTAAGAAAGGTAAAAATGGCTTCAGCTTCAGTTAGGTTTTGTTTATGAAGCTTGGTGCCTGGGAGTCTGGATAGACTTGTGATGAGGTTTCAGGTCCTTTGGGTTTGTTTGTGTGGATATATTTTTAATGAGATCTTACAGACCCTCAAGTGAAAGAAATGGGTTAAAAGAGGTTGAAAGTTCAGTGATTTTGGAAACAAAACACAAAGTAGGAAAGCCTTACTGTTGCCTAGCGACAGTGATCCAAGTACAGGAGTGAAAGAGGGGAGTTCAGCGTTCAGAGAGAAGACAGGGTTTTGAAGCCCACTGAGAATAAAACTGCATAGCTAATGGGATAGTAGTTAACTAAATAATTAGCTATGGGACTTGGTGAAGTGATCAGTTTAGCGGAGGTGCCACTGGAAGACTGAGTTTAGGGAACACGTTTGTTTGCTGTGCGGTTGAAGAATCAACTCAAGTTTAGAGTGCGATTGTTGGGTGTCTCGAGGAGAGAAATAAGTTGGGTGAGAAGCATCAAGTAAATGCTCAGGAATTCACTGGAAGAAAACTGTAACTGTGCCAGTCCCAAGTGAGAAGCCTTTGTGTTAAGCTCGTGACAACTCTTCACTGGTTTATGTGTCTGTAAAGATATTGCTGTGGTAAAGGAATAGTGGGAATTTGAATTGTTGTCTTATGTTTGAATTGAGTTCTTTCCAAAATTTTTGTCTAGTGTAATACAGTTCAGTTTTCTTATTTTAATAAATAGTTTATACTGCTACAATTACCTTCATTGCTCCTAGGTATGGGGGGGAGGAACTTGAACCAACAGTTCTGTTTTTGATCACCATTGGAAATGTTTGGGTTGGTTGAGGACAGGGTTGATTTGAACTCTGGTGCAAATTGGAATTAAATAGTCTTCCGGCATTCACTGTTAAAGCCTCACACATCAGCAATGGCCACTTGGGGGAGGTATCACAGAATCACAGACTTTTAATGGCATAGAAGATGGCCATTCAGCCCATCGTGCCTGCACCGGTTCTCCAAATGAGCATTATGACCTAGTGCCACTGCCCTGCCTTTTCCTTTTACCTCTGCATATTGTTTCTATTCAAATAATCATCTGATGCCCTCTTGAATGCCTTGATTGAACATGGCTCCATCACACTTCCAGGCAGTGCATTCCAGACCCGCACCACTCGTTGTGTGAAAAGGTTTTTTCTCACGTCACATTTGCTTCTTTTGCAAATCACTTTACATCTGTGCCCTCGTGCTCTTGATCTTTTTACGAGCAGGAATAGCATCCCCCTATCTATTTTGTCCAGCCTCCTCATGATTTGGAATATCACTATCAAATCTCCTCTTAGCCTTCTTCTCTTCAAGGAGAACAGTCCCAACCTCTCCAATCTATCTTTGTAACTGAAGTTTCTCATCCCTGATGCCATTTTGTAAACCTCTTCTACAGTCTGCCCAATGTGTTCACATCCTTTCTATAATGTGGTGCCCAGAACTGTACACAATACTCCGGCTGACGTCTAACATGTGTCTTATATGAATTCAGCATAACCCCCTTGCTCTTCTACTCTATGCCCCTATTAATAAAGCCCAGGATACTAAATGCTTTATTAACTGCTCCCTCCACCTGTCCTACCGTCTTCAGTGATCTATGCACATATACACCCAGGTCTTTCTGCTCGTGCACCCCCTTCAAAATTTCACCCTTTATTTTCTATTGCCTATCCACGTTCTTCCTACAAAAATGCATCACACTTCTCCACACTGAACTTCATCTGCCACCTATCTGCCCACATGACCAACTTGTCTATGTCCTTTTGAAATTCTACGCTGTCCTCCTCGCAGTTTACAACACTCCCAAGCTTCGCATCATCTACAACCTTTGAAATTGGCCCCTGCACACCCAGATCTAGATCATTAATATATATCAGGAAAAGCAAGGGTCCCAATACTGACTCCTGGGGGACTGCACTACAAACCTTCCTCCAGCCTGAAAAAATATCCCTTGACCATTACACTCTGTTTCCTATTTTTTAGCTGATTTTGTATCCACATTGGTACTGTCCCTGTTATTCCATGAGCAATAACTTTTCTCAGAAGTCTGCTGTGTGGCACTGTATCAAATGCCTTTTGAAAGTCCATGTACACCATATCAACAGCATTACCCTCAGTGACCTTTTTTGTTACCTCTTCAAAAACTCCAGCAAGTTAGTTAAACACAATTTCCCCTTTAGAAATCCATGCTGGCTCTTCCTTATCAATCCATATTTTTCCATATGACTGCTAATTCTATCCCAAATAATTGTTTCTAGAATCTTGCCCAGCACTGAAGTTAAACTGACTGGTCTGTAATTGCTAGGCTTATCCTTACCTTTTTTAACAAAGGCATAGTGTTTGCAATTTTCCAGTCCTCTGGCACCTCCCCTGAATCTGGGAAGAGTGAAAAATTATGGTCAGTGCCCCTGCAATTTCTACTCTCACTTTCTTCAATATCCTTGGATGCATTTTGTCCGGTCCCGCTGCCTTGTCAACTTTAAGTATCATCAGTCTTTTCAACACTTCCTCCTTATCATTTTGAACCGTGCTAGTGACAGAGTTTCCTCGTCTGTCACCATGGGTAGCATCTATCTTCTTGGTAAAGAGAGATGCAAAGTATCCATTTAATACCTCAGCTATGTCCGTGTGTAAATTCCCTTTTAGGTCCCTAATTGGCCCTACTCTTCCTTTTCCCACCCATTTACAATTATATGCCTATAGAAGACTTTGGGATTCCCCTTCATGTTGGCTGCCAGCCTTTTCTCATAACCCCCCTTTGCTTCTCTAATATGATTTTTTCACCTTCCCTCTGAACCTTCTGTATTCCTCTTGGTTCTCAATTGTATTTTCTACCTGACACCTGTCATAAGCACATTTTTTCTTCTTTATCTTAATTTCTATCTCTTTTTTTTATCCAGGGAGCTCTGGATTTGTTTGTCCCACCTTTCCCTTTAGATGAAACATACCTCGACTGTGCCCAAACCAATTTTATTTTGAATGTAGCCCACTGTTCAGCTACAGTTTTTCCCTCCAATCTTTCGTTCCGGTCTAAGTGGCCCAGCTCCATTCTTGCCTCAGCGAAGTCGGCTCTTGTCCAGTTAATTATTCTTACTTTGGATTGCCCATCGTCCTTTTCTATCATCATCCTAAAGCATACGATACAGTGATCACTGTCTCCTAAATGTTCCCCCTCTGACACTCGATCTATTTGGCCCACCTCGTTTCCAAGAACCAGGTCTAGAAGCGCATCTTTTCTTGACGAGGTTGAAGAACTTTCAGTAGGTATGGAACTGTACCCGAGGAAGGAGTAAATACCTGCAGGAGAGAAGAAAAGGAAAACTCCTTCTTGTGCATCTTCAGGCCATTTGATCAGTGATGGTAGACAAATGTCTTGTTTTTTGCCCATTTGGTTATTTGAGGCATCTTAAGTTATTGTGCATGTGTTTTTTTAATCTTTAGGCAGAAAAGTCTCAGATGCTTCTGAATCTGAACGTGGGCCAGCGGTGAGTTGTTTTTTACGTTAATTTTTGAAACCTTTTATTTCCTCCATCTCCACCCAAGTTTTAAATTTTGAAACTTGTTCTGTGCCATACACCATTTCCCATTGTAGCTAGAGGTTTATGGTGCTGAACTAACAACCCAAAGGTCGCAAATTCAAATCCTGCTGTGGCAAGTCATTAAATTAAATTGAATACTTTACATCTAGAAATCTGTGGGCTAGTAGCTGCAAGCTGTTCTGTATTGGTTGGGCATGTTTAATGTCAAATCTACTAGATTTCATAACTCTCCGCTTTATCCTTAGCTATTTCAAATCCATTCATGTCTTCCTATTTGTAATACTTAACACTTTTGTGCACTGTTTCTAATCATCAGTTAACTTCTGATCCATTTCCATGGTTTAACTTGAATCTTGAGAGCATTTTGTAGAAAGGGTCATTAGAAAGGCGAATGTAATTTGGCCTTTGTCTCAAGTAGGCTGGAATATAAAGGGGTTGAAGTTATATTACATTTACATAAAGCTCTGGTTAGACCCCATTTAGAACACTGCATTCAGTTCTGCGATCTGCACCTCAGGAAAGATATATTGGAGTGGGAACAGCACAAATTCATTAGAATGATACCAGGGCTAAAGGGTTAAATTATTAGGACAGGTTGCATGGGCTTGCATTCCCTTGAGTACAGAAGACTAAAGAGTGAGTTAATTGAGGTGTTTTAGATGAACAAATGAGTTGATAGGGTAGATAGAGAGAAACGATTTCCATTGGTGAGGAGTCCAGAACAAGAAGACATAACTTCAAAATTAGAGATAGGCTGTTCATGGGTGATTTCAGGAAGCATGTCTTTAAACAAACTGGAACTTTCTTCCCAAAAATCTGTATGGCTCATTCAGGTGAAAATTCCAAACTCAGATTGAAAGACTTTTGTTGGGCAACAACATAAAGGATTATGGAATGAAGGTGGGTAGGTGGAGTTAAGATATAGATCAGTCATAATCTACTTGAATAACAGAACAGGCTTGAAAGGCTGAATCGCCTACTGCTGTTCCTTTGTTCCCATTGAGTTTAATTAAGAGCCTTCCTTTTTGGAACCTATCAAAAGCCTTTTTTAACACTGAACACTGATGGAGCTTTCCCAGTCTGCTTGGGTTGTGAGTTTGGCAAAAAGGTCCAGGAGATTGGTGAGGCAGGGTTTTCCCCTTCTGAGTCAACGCAGACTGCTGCTGACTCTGATATTGCTTACCCCAATAATCGATTCCATGATTTTAGGCAGAATGGCAGGGATGTTAATGATTTGGAAGTTTCTTGTGTCTGGCTTATCACCCTGATTGAATGTGGGCCTGTTTCCAATCCACCAATCCAACTCCAATCCCTTGTCCCTTTCCTGGTTTCCTCATAATGATTGTTGGGTACATCAATGATTCTTTAAAATGTCTTGAACAGGTAGAGAATAGGAAGGGGTAGTAGTTATCATACAGCTATTCAAAGTTCTAATTAGGCCACAGTTGGAGCACTGTGAACAATTGTAGGCACTACACCTTGGGAATAATGGATCGGCCTTGGCGGGAGTGCAAGCAAAGTTTAACCAGAATGATAATGTAAGCCCTGGAGTCCAGGTATGAGGAGAGATTACACACCAGCGGTTGTATTTCCTGGAATTTAAAAGATTAAGGGGTGATTTGATCAAAGTTTTTGAGATATTACATATAGAATAGGTGGAGAGAAGCTACTTCTGCTAGTTGAAGAGTCTAGGATTAGGAGGAATAGTCCAAAAAATAAGGATAAATCTTTTAGGAGTAAAATTAGGAAACACTTCTACATATAAGTGGGTGGCAGTAGTTATGAACTCTTTTGGTATTGGATTAGTTGTTAATTTTAAAACTGAGATTGATAGATTTTTGTTATCCAAATATCTTAAGGGGTATAGAGCAAAGGCAGGTATATGGAGTTAGGCCACATGCTTGTGATGAACTCATTGACTGGTGGAATAGGCTCGAGGGGCTAAATGGCTTACTCCTGTTGCTTTGTTCCCATCACAGATGTCCTCCCTAGTCTCTTGATGCTTTGAGATAATACCATCTATCCCTGAGGATTTATTTGTTTTGAGCACATTTAGTCTGTCCAGGACTTGGATCTGATTTATGGTGAAGCCATTGACTTTACTTGGCATACTTTTGCCTGGTGAGGATGTGTTGCTTAAGTTTTCCCTTGTGACTGCTTGGAGGAAGTAATCTTTCAGAATGCTTGTTGTATTACACTCATCCTCAATTTTGAGCCTGTTTCTATCTTTTATTGGTTTACTCTTCTTCCATGACTGGCTTGTTGCTGTTGTGCTACAGGCTGGAGAAGCATATGAGTGTTTGCTGGCCTTTGATATTCTTCCCTGCTTCAGTGTTCTGCCTAGTAACTACAGACAAAAAGCAGCCAGTTGGCACAAGAAAGGTCTGTGTCACGCTAAGTCGTATAGGCCAAAGGAGACTAGGTTTGATTCCTGCTCTGTGCTTAGTTTGTTTATCTCAGCTGAGGTAGTAACTGGGGTGCTGCAAATCCTCTTGATACCTCTTAAAGCTAGAAAGAGAAGAAACCAACTATTGTTCCTACTCCCAATCACTTTAGAGACCCCTACCAGAAAGTTGTGTAAGTGTCTGCATTGAGATAAAATAAGATTGCTGTCAGTGTCACCACAGTCAAGTACCCTGCTTGAGACAATTTAACGTTGTTGAGACTTCAGCAACAATACTTTGCTAAGAATCTATGCTTTTGCAAGGTGTGGAGTTGGGGGTGGGGGGGGTGTGTGGGAAGGAAAGATTACAGGTGGAGGCTCGCGAGGATAATATTTGATGGCTCCATTACAACAAAAATCCTTCTATAGAGAGTTGCCGGGAAACAAGTTTTCCCAATCAGAGATGAGCTGCCAATTTTTTTTGTTCACCTGCAGTTATCCTATTCCCAGCTGACCGCACTATCACCTTAGTACTCAACCACTACCCTTCCCACGAGGGGAACGTTGCGGAAGCAGCTTAACAGCCAGCAGTTAACCTCCTCCATGACTTCAATCTACGAGATAGGAGCTTCAGTGATTAACAAATGAATGTTTCCTATTTCCATCTCTAGGCTAATTATTAGTTAGCTCAAGTCACTAGGTGGAATTTGAAATTTTCTTTGATTCCTTATTATTGGTTTATCCACTTCAGGCACATTTTCCTGTACAATTACTTTGAGAGCTCCATAAGATCCAAATAACCCAGCTGAAATGGTAACATCTGCAGGAATGGAAAATCTTATTGTATTCATTTATTATTTGAAAATTAAATTCGACATTCCTCAATAAGACAGTCATTATAACATTTCTTATGTCTATTAAGTACATCAGGAGCATTGAGCATATTCTGTGTTAACTGTGTTATTCAGCCTTCTAATTTATCTTCTACTTTTGTTATTCAGTAATTAATTTTTCTCTGAACATTCCACCAAAAAAAAATTTGCAGTTAGATTCTGCTCAAAAATAATTTACATAGATACAGTCACGGTGATAGTTGTCCAGACACTCCTAAAAATAAAACTCACAAAAATGTTAACATGTTACATTTTTCTTTAATCCATTCCATTTTCTAATTACTGTAATGAATTCCCCACTCCCATGCGTGACCAAGCGTACTCATTACCCTTTAGGCATATCCCTGACTATATGTAGACCCTCCCCTAATAGTCATGGACTACCTCATCCAGCTGAGGCCCAACAATCTGAGTTGAACCCTAACCACATTATAGTTTGTGCGAATCACCATATTGCCAACAATCCTGGGCCTTTTGCCGTTCCTGCTTCAGTGCCGCTGCAGCCTCAGGCCCTAGACTCACTTCCATCCCCTTATCCTGATTCTGTGCAAGCCTTGGGGTTTGCTACTTGCTTCCTTTTCTCCTTTTTAGTCCCTGCATATGTACCAGAATTCCAGATCTGCTCCCTTCAATCACCTTTGATAAAAGATACAATAGATTTGTTGATTGCTTTAAGAAAATAAAATCACTTATAGAAGTAACCAACTCACGCACTCAAAGTGTAAGCGTACCATTTAAAACATGTACCAGATTAATGTAATTTTGCTGAAATAATCATTTTAAAGCAATGGAAGTGATCACTAAAATAAGTGAGTGTAATCAGAGAAGTGCAAGGCAAATATTAAATGCTAAAGTTGCAAAAACAAGTTGTATGGAAATCAAGTACAATTCATTTTAAAATTCTGTTTAATGTTTTTAAATTATGTTTACTCTTTTTTGTTCTTAAGCAAAGCCACAGCATTGTAACTATGAAATTATAATCTTAATAAGAGCCATCTATAACTGTCAGGAGAATCACAAGAGTACAAAGTGTATGCTTGAAGCAGAAAGTGATAACATATAATTTGAGCTTAATAAACAGGTTGAACCCAGAGTATTTGGAAGCCAACCTTGTTAAGGCTCAGTAGATGTAAAAACTGAAATTTTGAGTTATGGAGTGAGCTGATCTGATGTCTAGTCTGGCACACAGACTTGACTGATTCCCACAGGCCAGCCTCAATATAAATTGTGCTATACAGTGGAAGCTCGGAGGCAAAATGACAGTGTGAAGGCAGAAAAAAGACCAATAATGGGCCATGTCTTGAAAAAAGGAAATGACAGGGTGAAGTTTACGAAGAAGTCAACGGAAGCACTGGATAACAACTATTGCAAAAGAAGAATCAGAGACAGTGCCATTGAATCATGTGCACAAGAAGAGAAAAACAAAACAGGAGGAAATTGTTAATAATAGATATTAAAAAGAAGGGGGGAATGCTGAAGGTCAGATCAGAGAAGGTTGAAAGTGAGAAAGATAGATGATGACATTGTTTGATAGAAGCAAATAGATCAGGTAAATTAGAAAGGGAGAAAGAGAGAAAAAAGGAAGACCAAATGGATAGTTAAGAATAACAAAGTAAAAATGCTGGCAGAGGTATACTCAAAGTAAATTAAGGAAAGGTAGCAATTCAGACAGGTTCAAGCAATAAGATAGGGTGGGGGTAAGTATTCCATTTCGTTACTTCAGGTTTGGAGTTTTGCTGAGTGATACCGTACTGAATCTGTGCCATCACAGCTCTTGATTTCTCATCCGTTCATGTGAACAGGGAAAGACCCCCCCGGCCCATCCAGCCTGACCTTCCCCCCCGCCCCTGAATTGTGATACCTTATGCATCACAATATATACTTTCCCTACCCCATGAACTCTATTTAATGGAGGCAATGGGGGTCTCGCCTGTTGGCTGGAGAGCTGATGAGAACCCTGTGTTATGACTGATGCAGTTAGTAAAGCGGAGTTATTTAAAAATCCCAGAGGGAAACTTTAAACAACTGTCATAACCTATAATTTTAAGTGTTTTGTTTGAGATGCAACTCTAAATTTGGGAATCAGACCATTAGTTTGAGGTTTTACATTAAACTGAATGAAGCATTTTATTAATTTACACTGGTTAAAATATATGAACACATGGCTACAAATTACTATTATCATAACTTTTAACAAACTCCCAAACTAACTTCCATTAAGGCAACAGCAACCCATAGACTTAACCAAAACACCAGGCAAAGCATTTTCACCTTACGAATTCAGAATGAGGTTCTTTCACTGTGGAGCCAGTTGGACCAGTTGGAAGCTTACAGCTGCCTTTTGATCTTACATTGCCTCTGCCTGACACCCGAAAAACTACTGAAGTTATACCTACCATCCCCGTTGAATGTTAATTCTCATTGTATCAACAACCTCTTTGAACTTCACCTTTTAACAATGAAACCCCTTTCATAACACCAATTTTATTAGTAATATAAACATATTGCTTGGTATCTATCAGAAAGGTGTCAAATTTTCACCCCGCTTCTTGATAGCTGTATTGAAAAAATGCAAATGCACTTTACCTCTCTGTTTACATCTCAAACTAGTACATCAAAGCACACAGACTAGCTGGCTTTAATCCAATTAAGACATACCCGCAGACCAAACCTCTATTTTAAAAGAAAAATATTTTCCGAAGTATATACATTAATAGCTTCATGACACCTGTGACACCTTTTTTAGTGAAGGCCTGCTGAATTAAATGCACCTTAACTGGGCAGCGTTGGGCCTTCCCAGGGATCAAAGAAGCCAGGGTTGGAGGGTTCATCGCTGACAGTTGCTGGCCAGACAGAGACCTAATGAATAGCAGCACCACTGGGGAGGTGGTGGCTGCTGCCGGTACAACACTCACCCTTGTATCGTTGCTGGATCCCAAGCTGCAGATGAATGATGGCAGGAGAAAAGTAATCAGGTCCCTCGATCAGGTACTGAGTGTCTTTGAATGAGCTATGCACCCTAGGAGCCCCCAGCAACCCCAACAAGGTTTGCTTGTTGTGGTCCCTGCATCATGAGCACCCCCCCACCCCTCCCACATCGCCTGCCTCTTGGTGAATACCAGCGGTGGCAGGATGAGGCCTTAAGTGGGCATTAATTGGCAGAGGGGCAGGGATGCTGTCCATGGGCTTTCCCGCCATGGATGTAATTGGGGTGGGGACAGGAAGTGGGTGGGGTCCCCACCAGCCACCCTCAAACCTGATTAGATGCCTCCCCACTAGCAAACTCGCAAAGGGGGAGGGCATTAAATTCTGCTCCATGTGATTATTCTGTAGAATGGACACAAAATCAAGGGCTGCAACTATTTTCCAATCGTGCTCTTATTGGGTGAGGCCCTATAGTGATGGGCAGGGGAGGAAATGGGGATTAATGATCAGACACAAACGCTTAGGATTCATCTTTATGGCATTGATTCAACGGGAATATTGTCACATTTAGGAAATGCTACTTTGTGAATAGAATAGGAAAAAGAATAATCTATTGGCCTGATTATCTCGGCAATTATGGATGAACCCTTAGAAAAGCAGATATTTAAAGCATAAGTTTATAGAACAAATGACATGACTAAAAATGTCTTTGCCCTGTATGTATGGGAGTGACGAAGAACAGAGCAAACCTGATCGAGATTGCGCTTAAATATTAATTAGGCCACAAAAGCTACAGGAACAGAATTATATCATGATAAATACTCTGGAAACATAGATCCCCAGTGGATAAGTTAACTAAAGCAGTGTGTAACCGAGCCATATAGCCCAGTGGGATCCCAGGGTTGAACAGCAGCTTGCACTAAGATACGGCAGGATAGCAGAAGGCATGCAAAAGCTGGCTTCACTACTTGGGCCTAGGCAGGGGAAAGCTCTGTTCAGTATCCCTGCTGCTGTTTGCTGCCTGTTGGCCTACAGTAGCAAAAACTGGTATGTGGACTTAGGGCAGTAACAGGAACTGTCTTTGCTGTCTTCCCCTTATAGTCAAATTGTTCTTTGACACCAGGTCTATAGTCCTCTAAATGAGACACTGGTGAGTAGCTGGAACACATGGAAAAGCATCCCAACATACATCAGTGCTTTCAAGTGAGAAAGAAAATTGGATATAAAATGTACCACACTTCAAAAGTACTTTATTGGCTGTAATGCCCTTTGACACATCCGGTGGTCATGAAAAGTGTTGTGCAATTGCAAGCCTTTCTTCCTTTTAATTCTCTGCAAATAATCATGTGGTGAGTTTATACTGGAAATTTAGTTACTATAAAACCATGTCTGCTTTGGAGAAGTGCTAAACTTGTGGAAAACCCAAGGCTGGGCCTGACATGACCCTATTTGGAGGCAGTAAAAGACCTAAATATTGCACTTTCACCTCACTTGGATACGGCAATATATCAAGTTTAACTCCAGTTAAATCTGGTTTAAAACGTGCTCACTGAAACACTTGAATCCCTTGGGCACTTTTAAAATTTATCAAGATTTGCCACAAAAGTTTAGAGAGTGTCATGCTCCTAGCCTCTAAACATTAGAACCGTTGAGAAGATAACTCTGTACAACAGATATAGGCACGCATGCATTTACCTCTCTCCTGTGCAGGAGCCGAGCAGCGAAAAGGAGGTACTAACCTGATGCAACCAGAATACAGCTGTAAGTATCAGACTAGTAGATGGGTTGTAAATTAAGCCACTGAAGAAGCCCAGCCTTTTGAAGGTTGACATTCAGCTATATCCAATAGAGTAGTCATTGATCATTCACAACATCCACAACATCGAGTGTAATACTGCAGTGCCACAGCATATACCAGTTCTATTCCAAACCAAACAGTTTTTTTTAAAGAAAAAATAATGATTATTACTCAAGCTTGTTATAAAAAAAAGATGCTCAACTGTACTTTTGATAAATAAAAATAATGAACATACTGTTTCGCTCTTTCAAAATGGTCAAACCTCACGCGCTGGTGTAGATGTCACAATGCAGATGCAGAGTATCTATGATTAATGAGCTGGGAGTTGAATGTGTTTTGCACCATTAATCATCATCATGCAATAGGACTGTCCAGCTGGAAAACTGTTCGCAAACAGCACACTGCGAACTGTTAATAGCTCACCGTTTCCTTCATACAATGTTACTTCTTCCTCGACAGAAATAAAGATATGCAGTATTAGATTGTGTAAAAGAATCCTGAATGTATAGAGTTGCAGTGACACATACACCAGCATGACAATGTCATTTAGATTATTTGTTGGAAATTTAAAGAGGAAATTTGTTGGAAATTTAGAGATCACAGAAATTCTGTACTGGAAAAGGGTCTGAATTTTGTGATGCAAACAAACTACAGAATCACCAGGATCCCATTTGCTTGCTGGCTATTGGTGTGGCAAGGTCATATTGCCTCGATTCTAAATATAGCACTGCTCTAAAGATCACAGTGAAGCTGCACCTTGCTCCTGTACTAAATACTCTTGGACAAGACAAGTGCTTAAAGTTCAGGTTCTTCTGGTGACTGACCTTTTTCAGTCATGAAGTATAGTTACTAAAATAATGGAGCTGATCATCTCTGATTCAATCTGAGGTTACACTTCCCTATTTGAACTGACAGCGTGTAAAGATGGATGGTTCACTCCAGAATGCAATTTGAGGTGGCACAGCAAGATTGCATTGTGTCTTTGCTCTTTAGTTATATACCCAAATTGTGTTCAGGTTTGATTGCATTTTCTCTGGTGGTCCACATTCCTAAATTAGGAAAGTTCTTGAATGCCATGGAAATATTTGTATGATGCTATTTTGCTGAAGATTTGTTAAGTAAAAACTTGAAGGAAAAGGATTTACTTCCAAAAAGCATTTGATAAGGTGACACAAAACAGACTTGAGTATTGAATAAGGGACAACGGCAACATGGGTGTGAAATTGGCTGAGTGACACAAAACAGAGTAGTGGTGGAAAGTTGTTTTACAGACTGGAGGAAAAGTGTAGTTCCCCAAGGGTTAGTGTTAGGACTCCAGCTCTTCCTGATAAATAGTAATCACCTAGACCTTGTTGTAGGGGGCACAATTTCAAAATTTGTGGACAACACGAAACTTGGAAGTATTAAGAGCTATGAGGAGGGTTGTGTAGAATTTCAAAGGACAGGTTGGTGGAATGGACGGACAACTAGCAGATGAAATTTAATGCAGATCTATGTGAAGTGATTGATTTTGGCAGGAAGAACACAGAGAGGCAATATAAAATGAAGACTACAATTCTAACAGGGGTGCAGGAGCAAAGGGACCTGGATGCATATGTGCACAAACCATTGAAGGTGGCAGGGCAGGTTGAGAAAGTGGTTAATAAACATACGCCATCCTGGGATATATAAATAGGGATATAGAGTACAAAAGCAAGGAAGTTATGATAAACCTGTATAAAACACTGGCTCGGCGTCAATTGGACTAGTGCATCCAGTTCTGGGCACCACACTTTAGGAAGAATGTGAAGGCATAAAAGAGAATTCAGAAAAGATTCACTGGAATGGTTCTTGGGAAGAGGAACTACAGTTAAGCAGATAGATTGGAGAAGCTGGGATTGTTCTCCTTGGAGAAGAGAAGGTTAAGAGGAGCTTTGATAAAGGTATTCAAAATCATGAGGGGGTGTGGACTGAGTTGATGGGAGAAACGATTCCTCTTGGTGGAAGGATTGAGAACTAGAGGACACAAATTTAAGGTAATTGGTAATGGGGACATGAGGAAAAAATTTTTTTACATAGCAAGTGGTTAACATCTGGAATGCACTGTCTGAGGCTGTGGTGAAGTTAGGTTCAATCGTGGTATTCAAAAAGGAATTGGATCATTATCTGAAAAGGAAACCTGTTCAGGGCTACGGAGAAATTAGGGACATCTTAGACTGGAAGTTCAGAATTTTTACATTTGCATTTGCTTAAGGAAAGCAGGACACAAATATGACACCCAACTCATTGCCATTGAAAGGAGATAAAGTGGGTAAATGGTGGCTTGAAGTTGTGTTACATGATTTTTAATTCTTAACCCCCCCCTGCCCTCTGATCTGCTGTGTTAGCTATAAAACATGCTATGGCAAGGACACTGGCCCCATTACTTTTGGGCTAAAAGTTATGTTGTGCTAGTTTTTGAACATAGGGATTAGAATTCACACCCTTCCTGTGACCATGTACATCGAGGACCACGTAATTATTGTGTGATCACCTCATTTGCATGATTGCAGCATTAACCCAAGCGGCTTCAACGCTGCTTCTTTGACCTCCAGGCTGCCTGGGGCCTCTTTGCAGAGCAGGGTGGCCCCGAAAGTGCCGTTTGTTGATTATAAAGGCAGGCTGCACCTTAAAGGAAGCTGCACAAAAATATTGCTGCAAAGTAATTTATTACAAAAGGAACACCAGGGCAGGTAGAGGGTTCCAGAGTGATGGATGCATTGCTGGAGGCATTAGTGGTGCGGAAGGGCAGGAGGAGATGAGATGTCATGGGTCATTGGGAGGCCAGGCATTATTCAAGGATAGCCCTCAGAAGCAGCGTTGAACCAAATTAGCACCCTTTAAGTTTAAGTGGCAACAGTGGGAAAAATAGTGGGAATCCAGTCAAATTGTAATCAGCAATGCTTTCAGTGAAGGTAGGGCTGTGTAAAATAAATCTCCAACTGCTATTGATGTGGGGTAATAGTGGAGAAGTGCAGAAGCACAGAAAAGCATGGACCACCATAAACAATGCCATAAGTCACTTACTCCACAGTTTCCTCTTTCTTTGGTGTTGTTTAGGGAGTCCATTAATGTAACTGAGTCAAATGTAACGATGCAAGTCTCTTGGAAAATACAAACCATCGTATAGTCTACATTTTTTAAAAGATGAAAACTGTTTTCAGTTTGATCTATTTCCTGTGTACTCCTAGGAACCTAACGGCAGTACCGTTGATAAGGACTTCAGTGCTGCTCCAGAGTCTCATACAGTTGAACAGTTGCAAGAATTGCCTTTCACACCAGTGCAAGCGCCAATCCTCGCCCTGGGAATAGATGCTGGAGGGTAAGAATCTAATTTGTATTGAAATAAGTCTGAGTCTTTGCAGAATATAATGTCACTTGAAATTGGGAAATATTTCACAACATTTTGGCTGGGCTGGCTAGTGAAGAGACCATCAGCCAAGATGGTTTCATAAGTTTTGTGAAACAGACCCCCGATCAGTGATGGTAGTTGATCCAGAGTCAATTGTTGCCTTTAAGAAGGAGCTGCGCTGATACTTATGGAGAGGTACAGAGTCATTAACAAGACCTTTGGTTTCTTTCAGGGGAGATGGGGGATAAACAGGAGGTGTTGGAGGAATATCCCCAATGGAATTATTAATGGAGTGAGCTTTCTTATGGTCTTACATTGGTTAAGCCATTGAAAAAAAGGTTCAGGTTAATGATGTACGGTTGGGACAAGATCAATCAGACCATCTCCCACATTCCACTCATTTAACAATTTTTCATTCAAATGAAAATTGGCTCTCAACTACAAAAGTCAATCAAACAAATGAACTGAAGAGCAGGGCTGCTCCTGATGGACCAGACATGTTAATGATTTCTATTTTATACAAATGACTGCGGAAGATCTGCATCACCTTTTCTAGCTGCCCAGAATTTTATCTTGACATTCTTTGCTAAACTGGCGAATTGACTAAGACCATTTGAGCCAGACCTAATATCGAGGTAGGTGAATCTGCACAATAATTCATTTTATTTGTAAGTTGAAAGAAAACATGCCCAGGATTTTAAAGTAATGTCTGTCTAGCTCTCTTGAAGAAGTACCAGAGGCAGAGTCCATAAAACATTCACAGTGCTTTTTCAGGCAATTGCAAATCTTCCATTGCTTTAAAAGTTATGTTTTCATATATACTTTCTTAATTGACACAATGGTGTCACATACCAACGTTAATCAATATCTTAAAATGGTTTTCTGTGTATTTTCTGGCTTTGCAGTTTGGTAAAATTTACTTCAAATCAATCTCATCCCACCCAAAAGCTCTGCCACAGTGCAAATAGCTCACAGGGGAAATCATCAGTTCCTGCACTTACATATTTGTTCAAAACTCAATTTCTCCAGACTTCTTAAGTTTATGCTCTCTCTTGGTTCCACAACATTAGAACAATGCAATGTTAGTGTCTACTAGCAAGTTCCTTGCAATATAATTATAGTATGGCACAAGTCAGTACTTGCCAGTGCATAAATTGAAAAGACTATCAACGCTTTAGGTACATCAGACCATACTGAAACCTGTCAGAGGTTGAAATAGCTGGAGGTAAAATTTTGTACCACTCTTTTAATGGAATATTTTAAAGTGTATTAATTTCAATGAGTAACTTTTTTCAAAAACAGTGAAATGAAATGAAAAACTGAGGATTAATTTCCAGGTCATGAATTTAAAGACTATTAACAATTTTAGAAGAAACATAATATAAAACTAGCAATCTTAAAATTTCCTTTAAATGTGAAAATGTGCATTGTTTAATAATGATCATAATGAATGACCCATGAGTTGTATACTTGAGTTAGGGAATCTCAGTTAATTAGGAAACTGAAATATCACTTCATGCTTTAATTGGCCTGGGATATAAAATTTAATCTGATGGATGGTCCATGATAGCTGCCTACTATATCCATTCTTCATGAAAAGGCAGCAATAGAGAATTTTTTTGCACATCCTGGATACAAGAGAGAACAGTTGGATCCTTGTTTATTCAGTGGCAAAAGTAGGACTGATTGGTTGGGCTATGGAATTGTAGATGCATTATGTGATCTCAAACATCATTGGACAAAGCAGCCCACTTGATTGGCACCCCTTCCACAAATGTTCACTCCCTCCACCACCGACGAACAGTGGCAGCAGTGTGTACCATCTACAAGATGCAGAAATTCTCTATGGCTCCTTAAGCAGCACCTTCCAAACCCATGACTGCTACCATCTAGAAGGACAAGGGCAACAGATATATGGGAATACCACCACCTGGAAGCTCTCCTCCAAGCCATTCACCATCCTGACTTGGAAATATATCACATTGCTTCACCATCGCTCCTTGACGTTCAATAGCATTACTATAGCTGAATCCTCCACCATCAACATCCTGAGGGTTACCATTGACCAGAAACTGAACTAGACTAACCATATTAATACTGTGGCTTCAAGAGCAGGTCAGAGGCTAGGAATCTTGTGATGAGGATCTCACTGCCTGACTCCCCAAAGCCTGTCCACCATCTGCAAGGCACAAGTCAGGAGTGTGATGGAATACTCCCCACTTGCCTGGATGAGTGCATCTCCTACAATACTCAAGAAGCTTGACACCATCCAGGACAAACAGCCTGTTTGATCATCATCCTGACTTGGAAATATGTCACCGTTCCTTCACTGTTGCTGGATCAAAATTCTGGAACTCCCTCCATAAAACACTGTGGGTGTACCTACACCACATGGATTGCAGCGGTTCAAGGCCGCAGCTCACCACCATCTTCTCAAGGGCATCTAAGGATGGGCAACAAATGCTGGCCTAGCCAGTGATACACACACCTGTAAATTAATAAAAAAATCTCATTATTCCATTGTTCAATCTCACATTGTGAAATATTAAAAACAAAACCTAAAATATCCATTACCTATTGTGTTGCCTTTGCTCTTTGCTAAGAAATATATTATAGTATTCTCATGGTGTAGGGTGTGCACAGTGCAGTGTACAGGGTGTAGCCTGAAAGTGAGTGGGCCGCATGCCTGGGTTAGATGGTGGCTTTGTGCCACTGGATGAGTAATCCAGAGGCCCAGGCAAATGATCTGGGACATGGGTACAGTGGGCCTTCCTCCTCAGAGTCAGAAGAGGTGTATTGCTGCTTTTTCAGGTAGCACGTGAGACACCTGCCAAGAACAGAAGATTCCACCTATTGCGTGTGGTGCCACATTTGTCCAGGGAGTGGTATGAATGTTTGTAATCCAATGAAATAGTTTTTGTTATACCTGGTATTTTGTGTGTCATTTATAGTTTGTACTGACTGTAATTTGCCTGTTAATTCTTGTTTATTTTACATGGATTCTGATTTGTGTTAAAATAAAAACTACAAAGGTAGAATCTTATTGGTAATTTCTTCATTTAGGGGTCATTCAATAAATTTGGTTATTTTGGTTTATGTTTTCCCTGCCTCCGGGGATCATAACACTGGCAATTATCCTTAGCATCTTGCCGTATAATGCAGAATCCTGGGTCAGCTATAGGTGCCACATCAAAACTCTGGAATGTTTACACCAAAGATGCCTGAGGCCCATCATGAGAATTCAATGGCAGGAAAACATCTCAAACAACGAGGTCCTCCATTGTGCTGGGCTCAACAGCATGGAGAACAACCTCCAGAAAATCCAACTAAGATGAGAAGACTATTTCTCCCAGATAGATAGCTACAGAATCTCTAAGCAGGTGTTCTATGGGGAACTGTCTCAGGGTAAACAACATCACAGTCAGTACAAATGATATAAAGATGCCCTAAAAAAAAACTTTGGGCATTACACACACCACTCTTAGGAAATTATTGCAGCTGACTGGCCCATGTGGAGGCAAGTTATGAATTATTTTACAACGTGTTTCAAGGACCATCTGCTTCAAACTTGCAACATCGGACATGACCAGAGGAAGGCCAGAGGTGGTGCAGCTGCAGAAGTTCCCCCAAGCATCAACAACAACATATGAACTGCCAGTTCTGTGGGCATCCGTGCCGATCCTGCGTAGGACTTTTCAGTCATGAGAGAATCCACAGAAAATGATGAAATAATTTACAGCTTGGATATATTCAAACAACGAAAAGTCTATCATGAAACACCATCAGAAGCTAATTAAATGACCCATGATTGTTTATGAATCTTATATGCAGAATGGTCATCATGTTACATAGTAATATATAGCAATGTTTTGAACAGAGGAAACTGCAGGTCCAACGAGCTTACCTCTCTAAATTCCCTTTACCGTGATCATGGAACTAATAGCCCATTATTGTCTTTCCTAAAATGGATTCATTCAGTCTCTTTAATGTCCTCCAGCTTGGCAATTTACTTTACAGTAATTCCTTGTATGCAGCACACTTTCTATGTCCTGAGAGATTGGTAAGGTTCTACATAAATGTAGGTATTATTTCTGATTGCTGAGAAACTGTCAGTTTTATTGTCTCCGGTAACTTTTGCATACAATTATACACATTGTAAAAATTGATATTATGTTATGTGGGATTAGACCAGTTAGCTGAACATCTGTCATTGGGAAAATATTGGAGTCTATTATAAAGGATGTAATAGCAGAACATTTTGAAATACATAATCGAATTAAGCAGAGTCAGCATGGCTTCATAAAGGGGAAATCATGCCCAACAAATTTATTAGAATTCTTTGAGGAGGTAATAAACAGGATAGACAAAGGGGAGCCAATAGATGTAATATACTTAGATTTCCAAAAGGCCTTTGATAAGGTCCCCACATAAGGCTACTTAATAAGATAAGAGTCCATGGTGTTGGGGGTAGCATATTAGCATGGATAGCGGATTGGCTAAATAATAGAAGACAGAGAGTTGGGATAAGGGAGGCATTTTTGGAACTAATAGAGTTCCACAGGGATCAGTGCTTGAGCCTCAATTACTTACAATATATATTAATGACAAAGATGTGGGAAGTGAATGTACTATCGCCAAGTTTGCGGATGTCACAAAAATAGATGGGAAGGCAAGTGGTGAGGATGACATAAGGGGTATAGACAGAGGGTTATAGACAGCTTAAGTGAGTGGGCAAAAATGTGGAAGATGGAATGTAATGTGGGAAAATGTGAGATTATGCACTTTGGCAGGAAGAATAGAGGAGCTGAATGTTATTTAAATGGAGAAAGACTGCAGAAGGCTGCAGCACAGAGGGTTTTGGGAGTCCTTGTGCATGAATCCCAGAAAGCTAACCTACAAGTTCAACAGGTAATAGGAAGAGCAAATGGAATGTTGGCCTTTATTTCAAAGGGAATGGAATATAAATATAAGAAAGTCTTGCTGAAACTATACAAGGCACTAGTTAGAACAGTTTTGGTCCCCTTATCTAAGGAAAGATATACTGGCATTGGAGACAGTCCAGAGATGGTTCACTAGGTTGATCCCGGGTATGGAAGGATTTTCTTATGAGGTGAGGTTGAGTAGGTTGGGCCTGTACTCATTGGAATTTAGAAGAGTAAGAGGCGACCTTATTGAAACATATAAGATTCTTAGGGAGTTTGACAGGGTAGATGCTGAGAGGTTGTTTCCCCTTGTGGGAGAGTCTAGGACCAGAGGGCATAATCTCAGAGTAAAGGGTCGCCCATTTAAAACAGAGATGAAGATGAATTTCTTCTCTGAGGATGGTCAATCTGTGGAATTCTTTACCGCAGAGGGTTGTAGAGGCTGGGTCTTAAAGTATACTCAAGGCTGAGATAGACAGATTTTTAATTAGTAAGGGAATCAAGGGTTATGGGGATAAGGCAGGAAAGTGGATTTGAGGATTATCAGATCAGCCATGAGCAGACTTGATGGGCTGAATGGCGTACTTCTGCTCCTACATCTTATGGTCTTATGGATTCTGCTGAGTCACCTGCCTGAACAACAAGCAATGCTAATTCTCAGTACATGGCTTAGCACGAATCTTCTGCTGCCGAGCAGGAATAACTTATTGATCAAGTTAGGATAACTGACAGTCTTATCGAAAAATCCCACATTAATCTCAAAGTCCTGACAAATTGTCAGCAATGTCTTTGAGGTACTTAATCAATCACAGCTGAACCAAGTGAGCCCATATCCTTGAATCACCAACATTCGCAGTGTAATTATTTGATGTTGTAATCTTTTAATAGACTTTTCTACTGCTTGCTATCTGCACACTTGAGAGTGAAGGCTGCAAGATGCAGATACTCTAGTTTAGACCAGCTAAGAGTCACTTCTTCTCCCCAGTTGGAAGATTGTAATCTCTTAAATTTATGGTATAAGTACTGTTGTTTGCCTTGAACTGACTTATTCAGTGTTAAAACTATACAATTTGTGAATTTGAAGCTAATTTTTAGTTGTAGCCTATGCTTGCTGCTCTGTGTTTACTTTCACATGCAGAGAGAATGGAGATGCACAATGAAGCAGAGTTAATAAAAGGGTTCAGTAATTTTAAATGTTTTTCTCACTTGCATCATAAACCACTGCTGTAGAAGACACACAATTCACCAGAGTTGACTGTGTGGAATATTTCAAACACCAGAAAACCTATTAGCCGATGTTGTAAACCGAAACTTCTATCAATGTCTGTTCCTTGCAGAGAGTCAGTGCAAGAGCATTTCAGCTGCCTTTCGGATCTGTATGATATGGTTATATTAAGCAATTTAATTACAACCAAATCAGCAGTGAAGTATATAATTTGATTTCAGTATATTATATTTTCTATTTTTATATTACCACTTGTTTATTCACCAGCCTTTAGTCCTTGGGAGTAGCCTAACAAACAAACCTGGGGAAAAATTTTACCCCGTTGCGGGGCGTTGGGGAGTGCGGGAGCGCATGCGCACAAAAGAGTGCATAGATCTTCCTGAGGCTAAATGCTGCCTCGGAGATTGGCTCGGAATTAAAATTTGTAACACAAATGATAAAAAAATTTTCCTGACATGTCCCCTCATGTGACACTGTCACATGAGTAGGGACATGTCCATAACTTTTATTGAAACTTTTAATAAAAATTTAAATACCCTCATGAAACCTCATCCCGCCCATGGATGAGGTTTCATGCTTCTTCTGAAGCCAGCCAAGTCTCCCGGCCTGCCCACCAACCTTAAGGTTGGATCGGCAGGTTCATTAATGACTTTAATTAGTTTTTCAATGGCCTCAATAGGCTTTTGACAGGTCGGCGGATGCGCAGCTGACTCGAGTGTGCGCCCCCCCCCGCAGATCTGAAAATGGAAATGACGTGGGGTGACGTCGAGAGTTCCACCCGACGTCATCCTGGGTCATCTTACATTTCGGCGAGCGGTCCCCTTCCCCGCTCACCAACCAGAAGATCCTGCCCCTGGACTTAGTTGCTCTATAAAGCTGACTATGTATTTATTTTTGACATTTTGTTTAAAAAGTCTGTAGAATTGACACTTGAGTGTTTTACCAGTTCTTTAATCCTTTAGGGTGCTTAGACATGCTGCAGCTCCAGCTGAAGTACATTCACAGCCACTCTTGTTAGTAGAAAAGGATATTTAAAGTAAAGCTTCCATAGTAGATAAGAAGAAATAATTTAACATTTAATAGTGGTCATGATATTTCTTCACCCCTCCTTTCAATAAAATGGGTGAAAATGGGTGAATTGCTATAATTTTGAAACATCCATCCTGTACAACTATGCTCACAGTAATTCCTCATATGGAACACACATTGAGATGTCCTGAGAGACAAATAAGGTTCTATGTAAATGTAGGTTTTTCTTTCTGATCACTGAGAAATTGGCATTTTCACTGTCTCTGGGAACTTTTTGCACAAAATAATATACACTGCAAAAATTCATGTGATGTTTTGTGGGATTCTGCCAAGTCACCTATCCTAACAATAAGGAATGCTGGTTCTCTATATATGGCTTAGCAAGAATCTTCTGCTGCAGAGCAGGAATAACTTATTGATTGTATTGTCAAACCTTTTATCTGAGTTTTAGATTAAAAATGATGTTAAATGTTAAGGAGTGTTTGGGGCCTTGGTGAGAAGGGAGAAGCTGAAAGGACAGGTGTTGCAATTTTTGCGCTTGCCACCACCAAACACATCTTTCCCTGCCTTCCCCTTGCAGCATGCCAAAGGAACTGTTCCTTCGGCGACACCCTTGTCCACTCCTCAGTCACCCCTGACACCACCCTCCCTTCCATATGGTACCTCTCCATGCAAGCACAGGAGGTGCAACACCAGTTCTTTCACCTCCTCCCTTCTCACCATTAAAGCCCCTAACACTCCTTCCGAGAGAAGCAAGCACCATCAGAAGCTGATTCACTTGTACTTCTTTCAATTTAGTAAACTGTATTCGCTGTTTACAATCTGGTCTTCTTTGCATTGGGGAGACTAAACGTAAGATTGAGTGACCACTTTGCAGAGCACTTCCCATTCAGTCTGCAAGCTTGATCCCGAAATTTTGGTTACATATTTTAATTCTTCACCTTCTTCCCACTCTGACCTTTCCGTCCATGGCCTGTTACTGTGTTCCAGTGAAGCTCAACGTAAGCTCAAGGAACAGCACTTTATCTTTTGACTCGGCACTCTACAGCCTTCTGAATTCGACAACTTTCAATCGTAACCTCTGCCTTCACCTTATTCTATTTGTTTTTTCTTTTTTGTTTTGTTGGGTTGGTCTTGTCTTATTTTTTTCTTTATATCTTCCTGTTGCATGCAAATCATTGCTTAATAGACATTCATGCCTCATCCGGACACATCTTTTGCTTCTGTACTATACTCATTACCACTCTCCTTCACTGTTGCATCATGAAATCTTTTGTTATTTAATTTCTCTTGCCCTCCACACTATCACAGACCTTCCCTTTATTCTACCTGTCCCCTCCCACCTTCCACTGGTTTAAAAACTCTAACAGTTATATCTTTCTTCAGATCTGATGAAAGATCATCTAAATTAATTTTGTTTCTCTCCACAGATGCTGCCTCACCTGCTGAGTATTTTGAGTAATTTTGTTTGTATTATGGGTATAACTGTCTACACCTGGTCCCATTCATATCTATTGAATCATAGCAGGATAGTTACCTGCAGTGGCTGCTCGTCTCAGCCCTGCTCTGTTACTTCTGGCATCCCCCGAAGACCTTTCCTTGGCCCCCTTCTATTTCTGTTGTACATGCTGCTCCTCAGCGATAATACACGGAAATATAACAGCAGGTTTCACATGTACACTGATGATACTCAGATCTATCTAGCCACCAACTCTTTGGACCCATCCCGTGCCCATCACCTCCCATTGTCTTTGATCCCTCAGACTGCTTGTCTAATATCCAATATTGCAGGAGCAGAGATCTTCTCCAATTAACTATTAAGAAGACTGAAGTCATTGGGCTGAATTTTGCCGTTGGCAAATTTTCAGGAAGGCAGGCCGGCAGCAAAATCAGCTGCGGGCCCGCTGACCTGTCAGTGGCCAATTGAGGCCATTGACAGGATCATTGAAACAATTAAAGGACCTGCCTGTCTAACCTTAAGGTTGGCGGGCAGGCTAGGAGCCCTGGCGGGCTTCAGAAAAAACATGAAACCTCATCCACTGGCGGGATGAGGTTTCATGTAGGGATTTAAAAAGCTTAATAAAGTTATAGTGTTATTTATGAACATGTCCCATCTCATGTGACATTGTCACATGAGGGGGACATGTTAAGGATTTTTTTTCTCTACTTTTAACATTTTTTAAATTGTCAGCGATCTCCCCGAGGCAGCACTTAGCCTCAGGGAGATGTGCACTCTTTTGTGCGCATGTGCGAAAGAGCGCACTCTCACTTTTGTGGAATCCCCCCCACCCGCACAGGAAGCGCATAGCGCTTCCTGATGGACGTCACGCTGGGCAGGCCTTAATTGGCCCACCCATGTAAAATGGCAGTGGGGCCCGCTTCTCCAGCAGGGATCAGCACCCCGCCCACCGGAGATTGGGTCAGGCCCTCCTGTCCGGTAGGCAGAAAATTCTGCCCATTGTCTTTGGTCCCCACCACAATCTCTGTCCCTTGATCACTGTTTCCATCTGAAGCTGAGCCAGATCATTTGTAACCTCAGTATTATATTTGATCCCGAGATGAAATTCTAATCACATATCCGCTACATCAACAAGACTGCCAACTTCCACCTCTGTAACATTACCCCTCTCTGAACCTGCCTCAGCTTATCTGCTGCTGTAACACTCATCCGTGCTTTGCTACCATTAAACTTGACTATTCCAATGCGCTGCTGGCCAGTCTCCTTCCATCCGACATAACAACAACTTACACTCATAATAAGCATTTAACATAGTATAACATTGCAAGGCGCTTAACAAGAGCAATATCATAAAAACATTTCTGCCATTTTTTCGACAGGAGAATCAGGAAAGATGACTTGATCAAAGAGTTAGGTTTTTAGGAGCATCATAAATGAGGAGAATGAGTTGGGAGGGAATTCCAGAGCTGAGGGACAAGGTCGCCAATGGTGGAGCAATTGAAATTGGGGATGAGCAAAAGACCAGAATTGGAGCATTGCAGAAATTTTGAAGGTTGTGGGCTGGAGAAGGTAACAGAGATAAGGTGGGGTCAGGGCATGGAGCACAGGTGTATGGGTGAACAAAATTTGGAGAGAGTTAAAGATTGGGATAGCAGGGTTTTGGATGAGCACGGGTTTATGTTGGGTGAAAGGTTGAAAGCTAACTAGAACAGCATTGGAATACTCTAGACTAGAGGTAACAAAGACATGGATGGGGATTTCAGCAGTTGAGGAGATGAGGGAGGGTTGGAGTTGGGGACAGGGTGATGGTGGTGTGGTGGCTATGTGAATGGGTGGGAGAGTTTATATGGAGGAAGATTTTTAGGGAGGGAAGGAGGTCAGTAAAGTCAGAGCTGAGAGAACAAGAGAGTTGAGATGGAAGGCCACCCCTTGTTTCAGAACTGCATCCAGATCCTCAGGGCTACACTGCTTGCATTAACTGTCATGGCCATCTGCTCCCAATCCCTTCAAAGTGGCTATCTGGATGGTGTGATGGTTCCCAGTGGATAGGGGCCCTCTCTCCCCCTGTCTGCTCCATTGCACCAAGGCCTCTAGTTGCTCCATTGTAGGAATCTCTGCCCTGTTGACCTATTATTCTGAGTTCTTTCTGCTTGAACAGTCTTCCCCAGCCACTTTCAGCCTATGCAGAAGCCAGAATGCATCTCCACCTTAAAAGGTGCAGGCTAGCTTTAAGTGGTGGCAGTGAGTCCGAGAGTTGACGCTCAGCCTCTGCAATGTAAAGGTCAGTACGCCAGACAACAACAGCACCACCATTGTCGGCAGGTTTGATAACAAAGTCAGGGTTGGACCTCTCTTCCAGGAATGCCTACCTTGAAGCTTTAAGTGGTGCATGCCTTATGTGAACTTGACTCCCCCTCTCCCCATGCAACCATTTAACAGTACTGTTAGCACTGGGCTGAGTGCTACTATCATTCTAATTAGCAGCCGGCGTGAAATTTGCAGGCTGTCTTTGTCAGAAGAACGGCCGCAACTTAATCGCAAATTGTGACCCCTGCACCCATTTTTGGAGCTTACCCAATTGTTCTCCCCAGATCTGAGACATTTATGATACAGAACAGGAAAAGCTCTGCTTTATGGAGGGTAATGAGGCAGCTGTGGCACTACCAGAGATCATGAGCGAAGCAAAGAACATTGTTTAAATATCACCATTTAAGAATCCATTAGACTGAATCCATTAGATTAAAGGAAAAGGTGATAAATGGATATGGGAACAATGGTGGCACTTTAAATTAGTGCTACTCCTCTTGGGAAGAATCAACAACACAGACTGGTTGAGTCAAGTGGCTTGTTTCTGTCTAATCACTTCTATGGCATTCTATATAATTCTGTGAAAACTGTAAAAACTAGGAAATGACGGATGTGGCAATTGAGCTTCATCCTATCCACTTAACAGTTGAAAACTAGGGTCAATTTTCAAATCTTGTTTTGGTTCATTAGTTTATGAGAGGAGCATACTTTGAAGAAATTCAAGTTGAGTGTCATTAGGGCATTATGTGATCCATCCTGAAACCCTCAAGGAAATGAGAATACTATTGTTTATTATTGTCAAGGGTTCTATACATACAGGAGCAATTTTAATCAGATATTCTAAAAGAAAATCAGGCATAGACATGAAAGCATACATTAGTTAGCCACACACGAGCAATAATGTAAGGATCTTTTCACATGATTGCTGCAATGTTCATTAGAGAATGCTGAGGTCATTGTAGAGCAAAGGCTTAATGGCTATGTTAATGAGGCAATGATGTTAATGATGATGTAAGCATGACATCAGTGTCAGATGACCAAGAGGCTCCAAGAGAGCAAGACACAGTACATAGAGCAATAAACTTATCACAAGGTCTTTGAAAATAGTTCTAATAGATAGTTTAAAGAAAAACTATATACCAAGTATCTTCAGGTCACTCATAGATAAGGTAAAACCTCATCAAAACATGGTGGCAGTGCTGGAGGCCATAGTTTAAGAAACAGACCACAGTTTGGTAATCCAGGTGTGAAGTCCTTGGAACAGCTCAATTTTGCAACAAAGAAGAACAATTGAAACATACCTTGATAGGGAACAGTGAACCATAGACAATGTCGACAGCCATTACCCCTTCCACACCCCTCCCAACACATTGAAGGCCTGCAGCAAGGACAACAATGGGAGCTCTGAAGGAGACAGTTTGAAAGGTACTGACCATCTTTGGATTTACAAGAAAAAGCCCAAAAGCCCAGGTCTGTACCCTTTTATATGTAATTGGAGCCACAACTGATGATGTCCTGGTGTGACATGGAGTCGAAGAGACCCACAAGGAGGTTATGATGGCCTTTAATATTCACTTCAGTCCAAAGAAGGTCCTGGTCATTGTATGGACAAGATACAGAGGAACCAAAAGCCAGGTGAATCCATTGATTCATTTATTAATGACTTGTATTGACTGCCAGTAATTGTAGTAATTAAGCTTTAAAGCATGAGTGAATTTGTGATTGCATCATAGTCAGTGTGCTCATCAATGTGCTGCCAGATGTTTTGCAAACCAAAGAGGATTTAACGTTAGAGAAGGCTGAACAGTTTGCAAAGCAGGCAGAGCTGTGACAGCAGAATCAAATGGTATTTCGGGGTGACATTGAAGCTTGGGAGGGGTTGATCCAGTATGTGGGCCCAATGTTAAAATGTTTCAGATGCAGTGCCACAAAACAGCATCAGCGCAAGCCTGCCCAGCAGGGGGAGCTGAATGCTTTTTCTATGTCAAGCCCGGACATTTTAAACAATTCTGCAGATCTAAAGTTCAAGTTAGGGGAAGAAAGTTGGAACAAGCTTCCAACCATTTTGAAGTGCAGGAAATTGGGAATACAGCGTTTCAACCTGACGATTTCCTAGGAGAAGCCACAGATTTGGATGAGCAGTTCTGGTCTGCAGAGTTGCAAGTCCAAGGATACAGAACAGAATTTAAACTGGACACTAGGGCTGGGGTCACAGCCTTATTAGACAAATTGGACTGGCTTCAGGTCTGACTTAAGGAAGTAGAAATCCAACCATCTGAACTAAAGCTACAAGGGCCAGGAGACATAGACCTCAAAGTGAAGGATCAGTTCACTTCAACCTTTAGGCATGAAAATAAAGAAATTAATGAAACAGAACCAGCAAACTTCTCTGCTTAGCGTGTTTAGGGCTTAGCCTTCTACAAAAAAATCAATGATGTGACAATAGAAGACAATGGAGCAATATTCAGGGATGAGTTTCCAAAGGTGGTCTGAGGCCTGGAAAACCCTAACATTGCAGCAGAAATGGAAGTCCACTCGTTACGCAGTGAGCCAATCTTTAATGCAGACACCAACCACTGGGCCATAGGAGGAGATTGTAAACCTCTTGCTTCACTTTACAGACAGGCTGGAAGAGACAGAAACAGAATCCATTAAATAAGATGGTGACCATATGTTAGAGGTGCTTCTAGACCTTGGTTGGCTCTTTCCAAACAGAATTCAAGAGAATGAAGCCATTGCAGATGCAGATGATCTGTCGGGGGGGAGAGGTCCTAGATTTTACTTTGCCAATGCCAATGCCTCTGAAGTCTTTGTTGTCTCTTTTGAGGAGAATGATCACTTTATTGAAGAATGTAAAAAGAAGTGAATTTGTCTACTTATTCCAACAAGCCCACTGATGACATGCATAAAAAATTGCCTGCAATCAGCAGTAAGCTTGCAAGGGAGAATGAGATGCTTACTCCAAATTGGATCAAACCAATAGGGGAAGTTCAGAGCTTATTAATTTGTACAAATGTAAGCTGCAGCTCATGATTGGATTTCACCAGCAAATCATGGATGCATTCAAATCTTCTTTTAGTAAAGAAGCAGAGGCCGAATTAGAGAGTTTCTACAGATGAAGAGTACAATGCAGGAACTTCCTATCGATCCTGGTCTACAGGTTTATTCCATTGTTGATTATTTCAATCCTACGTTCTCATACTAACCCTGTGATCCTATTGCCTGCAGCGGAGCAGCCTCATGCTGAAGCAAGCATGGAAATGATCCCAATACCTACCAGAAAGTGAAATTTTTACCCTAACAGTAGTAAGGAGTCCTCCTGTCCACGTATCCTGCAGTGTTTTCAGGATATTCTTTGTTCTTCTTTTCATCTACCTGATTCATTCATGTCTCAGGTATTGAATACTTCTCTTGTCATCACAACAGCAGTGAATAATACAGTTGTGAAGTTTTTCATAGGAGATGAAAGTGCTCCATTTTTGCTATCCAGTGCTGTCACATTTCCCCAGTGTACAACGCAGAAGAAGACTACAGAGAGAACATTGGTTTGTTGTCTTTCTTTTCAAGGGGTTGTGATTGTTCGAGTCTTGAAGGTTTCTCTCTTGAATCAGTTTTTCCTTGATTGTTTTAAATAGCTTTACATTCAGGTCATTGTAAGAGTCACAGCCAAGGAACCAGCTGTTGTAAGAAGCTGCAATCTGACTCTACCAATGTGTTTGCCTTCCAAGGAGAAGATAATGGAACACATACAATCTATATACCCTCCCAGAGAGCAGAGGACATTATAGGGGATTTAAGCTTTTGGTGACAGTGACTTGAGGGGCGGGAGGGGGGGATGTGGGGAGTAGGAGTTGGATGGACACATTAAACAGTAGATAAGGTTAACTGATGGTGAGAATGTAATTTAAAAAGTTGAACAAAATAATGTACCAGTTTTGAAATTATACTTGGCAGGGAGATATAGAGTAAAGGGTTAGTGGTTATGTTAATGAGACAATGGGCAGAATTTCCCCCCTGTCGGTGGGGGGGAGTTCAAGACTGGGTGCATGGAGGCACGCCTCCGATTGGAGCCCCCAATTGGGGGTGCGCCGCCATTTTATGTGGGCAGGCCAATTAAGACCCGCCCAGCATGATGCCCGCAAGGAAGTGCTATGTGCTCCCTGTGCGGGCAGTGGGGAATTCCCTGAGCCGAGAATGCGCACGAAAGAGAGCACTCATCTCCCTGAAGCTAAGTGCTGCCTCAGAGTAAAAAAAGATTGAAAGCAGAAAAAGAAATTTCCCTGACATGTCCCCTCATGTGACACTGTGCATGAGTTGGGACATGTCCATCACTTTCAGTTTCACCTTTATTAAAAAATTATAAACATACATGAAACCCCATCCATGGGTGGGATGAGGTTTCATGCTTTTTCCAATGCCCGCCAGGGCTCCTGGCCTGCCCAACAACATTAATGGACAGGCAGGTACACTAATTATATTAATTACTTTGTCAATGGCCTCAATAGGCCATTGACAGGTCGGCGGGCACACAGCTGATTTGGCTGAGCCCCCGCTGACCTGAAAATTGAAATGGGGCGGGGTAACGTCGGGAGTTCTGCCCGATGTCATCCCGTGTCATTTTACCCATGGGCGAGCAGGCCCCGCTCCCTGCTCACCGACCAGGAAATCCTGGCCAATGATGTTAATAATAAGGTAAGCATGACATTAAGGTCAGATGACGAAGGAGCTCCAAGAGGGCAAGACACAGTATAGTCTGTGTCCATAGAACAATGTAATTACCATGAAGTCTTTGTAAATAATTCTTAATAAACAGCTTCAAGAAAATTGACTGGCTATCTTCAAATCACTCATAAAATAAGTAAAACTTCATTAAAACAGTCATAGGGAAGAGCAAGACTGATTTAGATGCAATAGAGCCATTTTCTTGATAACATTATGAAACAGCAACTGAATTTGTTTTAAGAAAGCACTTAATTAAAGTTTCATGTTTAAGTCTTTTCAAGAAGATTAAGGCTCAGGAAGTGAATGGCGAATTGACTTGCTGGATTGAAAAGTGGTTTGGCTGGAGAAAGCAAAAGATGGTAAATGGAAGAAACTCTGTTGGGGATAGACATGGATTAGTGGAATTCCATCGCGGTCTTTTCTGAGTCCCCTGCCGTTTGCGATATTTATAAATAATTAGTAGGAAGCTAATTCTAATATTGACTGCTGCCACCAAGCTATGTGACCTGGTGATGAGTTCAAGAGTGGTTCATAGCAGTCAAAAGTCTCTCAACTAGTTATGTGGATGGGTTAATTAATGACAGGTGAACTTTAATGTGCACAATTTAAATTGGAGTGGAGCAAGAAACATGAAATGTGAACTTGATGAAGTGCCCATTATAAAGGGATTTCATTGTGACAATGTGCAGGCAGTACCATTCCAAGAAACTGTTATACGAAGTGCTTTGAAATATTTCTGAGAAAGTGATAAATTGTTACATAAATGCAAGTCTTTCAAGTAATTTCTTCTCATTTGCTCAAAGTATCCAGCCAGCATGACACTATTTACATCCAAGTACACAATTAGGCTTGTATCTCAAGGACATATGATTAAAAGTTACAACAGGTCTTGTAGCCTTGTGTGGTGTTTCTTTGTGTTACCTTTAGGCCAATTATTCAGGAGAGACATTTTTGGAGAAAAAGTAATACTTGTGTTGACCCCATAGTCACACCACGATCTGGTCCCGAATCTTGGGGTCATGTCATTTACATATTGATGTTTATGCCCTTGCCATTTCAGATGGGTTAGGGACATTGGTGTGGGGTCAGGCTGCAGTGTTGAAAAACCAAGTGGAGATTTGAAAAAAAAATTAAACACACGCCCCTATTTCTAAACAGCCTAATGTCATCATTCATTCTGTGAATAATTCCCCCAGAGCAACCCTGACAGTATAAATTTTAAATTCTCCAACACCTCAAGCAGCTTAGGTGCCGGTGATGCACAGACGTTCCTTGCGTCCAGCTTTACTAGAGTGACAATGATACGAATTATTATGTATTATGTAATATGTGCATCTGTACAGCAACATAATATACATGCCATATCAGGCACCCTCCAAGTCACTAGAACATGTTGGCATGCAGAAAAAAGGATGGGGGCTATAGCATAACCTGACAGATCTGTCTTGATTTCTGCTACCCCCACTCAGATTCCAATTCTTATGTGGCCCCGTGTCCCTGAAAATTTGTCCCCTTCTCTCAGAAAAGACTTTAATTGCTTTCCAAAGTATTAGAGAAGAATGCCAACTTCCTGCCAACGTTTTAATTTTGACTTCGGGAGGCTGCAGCTTATGACCTAGCCGTCTGTGATTTTTTTGCTAAATCTGCCTCCTGTCTTTCGGGCTACAGACTCATTGGCTCTTATATAAAGGAACAAGTGTAGGCCATTCAACCCCTCAAACCTCATCTGCATTCAGTTAGATCATGGATGATGTTATGGCGCAGTGGATGGTAAATGCTGAGTTGTTCAAATCCCAGAGGGAAACTTGAAATGATTACCACAACTATTTTACAATTTGTATTTACTTCAAGATGCATGCTTTGAATTCAGTAGTAATAAGACAGTGAGTCTTATAGCTTTCTTACAAAACTAAATTAAACCTTTATTAATAAGAAAAATAATTTTAAGCACATACATAGGTTTACAAATTACTACTATGATAACTCCTAGCTCCCCTAATTAATCTAACTCCCAGTTACACCTCCGTCAAGGCAACAGTAAACACAAAATAGATTTTAACAGACCCAGGCAAAGCAACACATAATACCCTGGACAGGGATATTCAAGGTGAGTTTTCTTAATTTCATTTCTTGCAGGCAGCAATTTGGGCACAGCGGCTGGAGGCTTTTCGCACTTGTTAGATCTTAGAATACCTTCTCTTGCACACGGCCTTCTCTCCTTTGTATACATTTTCCCCTTTGAGTGGAAATTCCTATTGTTTCACTATGTCTTTGGACTTTACCTCTCTAATAATAAAATCTATCATAGTACCAATTTACCAGTAACCTTTAGGAAAAATAAACAGACTGTTTCTTAACTTCTCCTGGCTGAGTGAAACATTTCACCCCATCTTTTGAATTCAAGCTGTTATGGCGCAGTGGATGGTAAATGCTGAGTTGTTCAAATCCCAGAGGGAAACTTGAAATGATTACCACAACTATTTTACAATTTGTATTTACTTCAAGATGCATGTTTTGAATTCAGTAGTAATAGGACAGTGAGTCTTATAGCTTTCTTACAAAACTAAATTAAACCTTTATTAATAAGAAAAATAATTTTAAGCACATACATAGGTTTACAAATTACTACTATGATAACTCCTAGCTCCCCTAGTTAATGTAACTCCCAGTTACACCTCCGTCAAGGCAACAGTAAACACAAAATAGTAAACACGAAATAAATAAACGTAGCTTATCTTCTGATACATCAAAGCCTTCAGACCAGTTGCCTTTAATCCAGTTGTCTCCTCCACCCCACCACCCCCCCCCCCCACACACACACACACACACACACACACACACAATTCCTATCCTGCAATAAATTCCAATCACATTATGAAAATTATTATATTTTCCTGACAATGATCTATATCTTAATTTAATCTACCCACCTTGGCTCTGCAGCTCTCGATAATCCTGCCTCACAAAAATCTATCAATCCCAATTATGAAATTTTCAATTGACTCCCAATCTCACCAGCTTTTATGAGCAAAGAGTTCCAGATTTCCACTACCCTTTGTGTGAAGAAATGATTCCTGACATCACCCCTGAATGGGCTAACTCAAATTTTAAGTTTATAGCCTCGTGTTCTGGACACCCTCACCAGAGAGAACAGTTTCTTTCTACCTACCCTATTTACTCTTTTAATAACCTTAAGCACTCAAGGAAAAATTTCTTCTCTAATCTGCTGCCAGGATAAGGATTTAGCAACGTAAGTGGAGACAGCCAGTTCACAAACACTGGTCTCTCGAATTTCAATTAAATGCAGCAATATAAAGCAGTTAGAGGATCGCAGGATGTAGAGTGCACCAAATGGAAAGATTGATCAGGGTCATGATTCAGGCCTTTAAGACCCCTGAGAGGCATGAATGATATACATGTATTATCAGCTATACGAATTGGACGGTGAGAGCAAGACTAGAGATTAGACAGGTGATTTTCTGACAAAGCAGTGGATATGTTTAACGTACTTCCATCAACAGCAATTAGTGCAGTGCCGATTAACTTCTTTAAAAGGAGGGGGATATATATCTGGCCAGAAAGGGATTGAATGCTTGAATGATGGGGATGATTTACTATGCTATGGCATACAATGATTCCTGAGCTGCAGGGACCACAGAAATGTCATCCCTTGGAAAATCACCAGGCATAGTTAGATAATATAGTTATTAAAGCTATATTTAGATATTATGAAATTTCACTTAACTTTTTTTTGGGAATGTGAAAAACCTCCCTAAAAAGATTAAAAGGAAAATTTATTTTTCAAAAAACAAAGAGAATACCTGTTTCTCTGTAATTAAAGACTTGCTGGCGAACTGTGTCAATGCGCAACCTAAAAATGTTCACTCTGAGAATGTGATTTTTTTTCAACGTATATAATTACAGCATAAAACGAGCATTCTTCTGTTTGAATTCATGGGCTGAATGGCCTCACTTTGTGCTTCTGTGCATTGTGAGCCGCAGAAATTGCAAGCTGTGTACTGAGGAGTTTGCCCAATTTTCTTGTGACCCTTGATGTACCATCAATGACCATAGAAGAAAGAGTTGGAAGCAGTGATATTTATGATAGATATATTGGCATATTTACTAAGCTGAAGCCCAGGCCCAAACCCTCACCTTCCCCAGTTTCTTCACTATCTTTCCACATGCCATCAGAGACCTTCAGACAGGACCTGGGAAAGGGAGGAAAGTAATCAGGCAAGAGGGGGAGTGATCAGGAGGAGCTAGTGACCAGGAAGAGTTGGGCGGATGGGTGGTGCAGTGATCAGGAGAGGGAGGAAGACTGACTGGTAGATGGCAGAGGCAATCAGGAGAAGAGCAAACAGTGACCACCTTCAGCCTGTATTGTTTTAATGTGACACGGGGTTGAGAGTTTCTGCATCTCCTGGCTCCACATTTAGGTAAGTACTTTTTTTAAACTTATCCTTTTGTTTGCAGACATCCCTAAGTGATCATATTTACTTGAATACAGTTGTCCCAACACTGGCTGTTTTAGGGCAGCCCAGTTTTACAAAGTAAGCTTCAAACAGGCCTGCTATTTGTATATGCAAAGTTCCCAGCACCTGTTTCGGGTGCAGGCCCTGTATGCCACTTTTCCTGCCTTTACCAATACGGCGGGCAGAGTAGTTCTGGGGAGCAATGAGTGTGTATATGCCACCTGCCATATTGGATGCTTTGGTGCCATTTTGTGCCTGAAAATACGAACAGCGCCATTGAATTTCAGACCCCATATATAGTTCTATTTTCAGGAATTAATTGAGACCACAATAATGCAGGTAAACAAAATGACCAACCTGTCCTAATCCAAATAACCTTAATTTGCGAATTAGATTTCTACAATGCTTGCAAATAATAGATTTGTGCATACAGACTATTCTCTTGACCACGATCACAAAATCAAGTCTTTAATGGCCAATCAATGGCAAGCACTTCAAAGAGATATATAAAATTTATAATTTCCTCATAATTATTTCTTGGAAAAACAATTGATAAGTAAGGGTTGCTTTTGTAATGAATGCATGACAAGAATTGGGTAATGCGGATATGCGCCGTTTTGGAGAACTTTGACTCATTCAGAGAAATGGCCTGAAAATATCTCCAATTTGTTGAAATCAATAGGGGTGAAATTTTAACTCACTCAAAATCCATTCATTTACACAAAGTTAAAATTGGGCACCTGTGTGAGACTCGGGGCCAGATTTTCCTGGCCCTGATAAGATGGGAATGGAGACAGGAAAGCAGAAAGAATGGCCACCAAGGGGCCTGGTTTCTGCCCTTCGCTGCTCTCATGAAGATGGAGTCAGCAGGCTTTGGAGCCAGTCCTCTCCTATTAATAAGGCACTTAACATTGTTGTGCACTCATCAAGAGCCTATCCATGGTAAATTTGCTAATTTTTAGCAAGGCGAGTGGATATTAGCAGCTGTAGGGAATCAGACCAGTGGCTCAGTAGAGGCAGGGAAAGGGTTGGCTGTAAGCTTATGTGCAAAAATGCAGTTTGAAGTGGCACTGAATGGGCTGTGCATGGCAGAGAGGTTCTACCCATTATATAAAAATTCACTGACCCTCCAACTCCACACCACCCACCCCACCGACCCAGCCTGACACCCACCCTGACCCTCTAACTCCTGCCTGACCCTCTGACTCCCGCTTGATTCTCCGACTCCACCAATTCTTCGGCTCCTGCCCTGACCCTCCAACGCCTGCTCTGACTTTCCGATTCCTGCGCTGAACCTCCGACCCTCTGGTTTCCACCAAGACCCTCCAACTCTGCCCTCTGACCCTTTGACACTACCCCCGACCCTTCGACTCAGCCCTTAACCCACCAACTTTGCCCCGACCCTCTGACTCCCTGACCTTCTGACTCCTAGTCCTGACCCTTGTGTTTCACCATTAGGGTGATCTTCAGGAGTTTGGATTCCATGGGGCTCTCTTGGCACATGAATATTGTGGGACTCTCATTGAGTCTGATATCTATGTAACCCCTTTGAGGTGTGTTTGCTACTGAAGCTTGTTTAGGATTGATGTTCACATGATTTACATTGGGGCTGACACCTTCAGAATTCTTCAGATCTGAGAAATCAGCCATGTCCAGATTCTGTTTCTCTAAAATTCTCCTGCTATTTTGTCCTACAGAAATATCATCTTGTTGAACCTCTACTATGGTATGAATGTTTGAATTGTTCAGTTGTGTTCCAGAATTCCCACAGGGTCTAACTACTGTACGACTCTTCAGAACTAACTCCCCCCGATCCTCTGACTCCCCACCGACCTTGACCTGACCTGACCTCATCACCCTACCCACCCAACCTTCCCTGCCACTTTACCCACCCTGCCACCCTACCCGGCTGGTACCCTTACCTCACTCACACTCATTCATTAACACAGTGAAAAGCTATTTAAATGTCCAAAAGCTTTTCACTGTGTTAGTGAATGAACACTTACCAAAACACAGCAGCTAGTGCTGTAAAAAGGGGGCATGGCTTGGCTTCCTCTGACAATCCTGCACGATGAGGAAGGACTCCTAGTACACTCTGCATTTCTGAAGAGGCTCAGTTTGGAAGTCCGGGCCAGAAATGCAGAGCTCCAGTGCAAGGTAAAAAAAATAGGAGCGGAATGACAATTCAACAGTGATTGCCATTCTTCAGAAGTTGCGGCCCATGAATTCTTCATCCATGAACCAATTGCACTGAGGATGCTTAAAAGGTCAACTTTGCTCATCTGGCTGAGATGGATTTAAACCAAGTAGTAGTGCAGTAGGTGTATTGCTTCTAACATTTCCTGAATTACAGCCAACTTTGTTTTTAATGATTATTGTGTTTGATTCCTAGGACTACCACTGTGACTTCAAGAGCAGCTTTAGCGCAGATGCATGGTGTTGGCTTCCCTGAGATCCTAGATGATAACAACGAGCTGGCAACAGTGATTGACCCTGATGAGCTTTCAAACTTTAATCTGCAGAGGGAGAAAGCAGACCATCTTCAGTGCAATGAGATAATTCTGCAATTTCTGGCTTTCAGCAGGTAAGGAGCAATGGAATGTCTGGGCTCTAAGTAATCATTATCTTGAGTAGCTGATGTGTGTTGACTTAGAACAAACTTCCAATTGCACATGTACCAAACATGTTCTTCGGAATTTCTGCAAAGCCTTTAAGTATCAATGAAAAAGAAATGTTGAGTGTGGCAGGAAGACAGTGCACTTTCAAAGATTTATTTTTAATAGTTCATGAGACCATTGATATTCCTTTTGGTTTGGTACAAAGTATGAGTAACACTATAGTTGCAGGTTTTTGGAAATCTAACTTACGTGGGTCAATGTTACATAGAATTACAGAGCATGTAAAGGACAGAAACAGGCTGTTTGCTCAAAATGGCCTCTGTCATTATCTGACCCTGTCAGCATAATCATTTATTCCTTTTTCCCTTGTCTGGATTTATATAGCTTCTCCTTGAATACATCTATGCTATTCACCTCAACTGCTCCTTGTGGTAGCAAGTTCCATATTCTAACCGCTCTCTGGGTAAAGAAGTTTCTCCTGAATTCCCTATTGGATTTATTAATATCTATCTTATACTTAGTCTTCTCCATATGTGGAAGCATCTTCTCTGTACCTGTTCTATCAAACGCTTCAGAAATCTTAAAAGATCTCTATCAGGTCAACTGTCAGCCTTTCTCTTTTTCAGAGAAATGAGCCACAGCTTGTTAAGCAAAAGGTATATGCCCACATTTCATTCTATGGAGGCTAAAGCATGAATGAGAATTCAACATTTATGTTCTCCGTTGTCTTAACCAACATATTTTTCACATTCCTATACAGTGTTTAATCATCACATTCCTTTTCTTCATTATATATACCTTATATAATGCAACTCACATACAGTCTCCATTTCATATACTGCTTAAACTTTTTCATTTTATGCCATAATTTACAACAGAAAATTTTTTGCCCTCATCAACTTAAAGGAATATGAATGGAACTGATAAATTTCAAGCTGCTACAAGATAAATCCAATATACTGCAGCTTGCGGTGTACCAAGAGTCCTTCCAAAAATGGGAGTTGACTTATACACTGAGTATAAAATGTGAACTGCCGGTGTGGGTGGTTCCCATCTTGTAATGTGAAATTAAAACGTAACACCGGTTATTTATATTGAATAAATTAATTGTGCAAAGATACCTTTAACCATGATAACAGCATTTTAAAACTGTCAAATCAAGAGGGTGGAATTTTCTACTCCCACCAGCAGCAGAAACCGTGGTGGGTGGGGTCACTAAATTTGGCATGATGGAAAAAGCCAGTTTTCCGCCAGCGGGTAATTTGTCTGGAATTTTGTCCTCCCGACTTTGATGACGGGATAAAGGTTGATTAAGTTTCCTGCTGATCATTGCCAAGAGCCATTTTTGTATTCGTTTGCATCTCATGAATGCTCATTAAAAGCCAATTCACCAGAATTATATTCCCCCTCCAAGTTAAGTGCCCCACCAGCGGATAATTAAAAAGACCTGTTTCCCGACTGTATATAAGTGGCGTGCACCTGCCAAGCTTCACTTTGTCAATAACTCCGAGGTACATAGATGCTGCTTTCACCTTCCTTCAAGAGTGTTGCTGCAAGATTTTGGGTGCTTGTATCACAAGGTGTGCCTAGGCTGGGCACTGGAGGCAGTACCAGTGAGAGAGGGGAGACAGAGGCAGGACTAGGGGATGGTCAAGGAACAGAATAGAGTAGTGAAAGTCAGTCCTGGGAAAAGACTTATAAGACTGTCCAAAGAAAAGTCAGAGATTTTCCTGGGGCTGAGGACACGCTGTCAGAGATATATTGAAGAGATTGTCCGAGGGAATTCTTCAGATCTGATCAAATCTTACAGGCTATGTTAAAAGGCTCTGCAAAGCATACATGTCTTGGTTCTGATCTTGAGTGGGGGATTGCCTCTTTGGGCAATGACAGTTGTGCACAGCATGGTGTGCAGGGTATGGTCAGTCACCCAAGGCTTTTGCTCCTGGGGTTTTGAGTCATGGTACTGTGAGGCAGATGGCACAGTCATGGTTAGGGAAGGCATCTGCATCCTGTAAGTCAGTAGCTGAAAAGTCATGGGGGATATTGGATAGTCTTATTGGGGGGGGTCTGGAAAGTCAGGAGGATAGGAATATCAATATAAATAATGATGGGTTCAAGTGTAACAGGGGGAGGTTTTCGAGCTCACCTTGCAATAACGCAGTTCCTGGAACAAGATAGAAAAACAGTTCGGGGTGTGGGAGGTGTTCAGCACAGCAATCTTGGTCGATTGAAAGGCACCTATAACTGTCTCGCTTAAACTATGGAGAGCATGTCTCAACTGAGTACTGAACTCGAGGATCTCATGCATAATGAATGAGCTTGGCTCCTTTATTAATGGTTCACATTCAGTTGACAATCCATTATGTTTGGGAGCTGCAGTGCATATGGTCTTAATTGGATCTGATCCTTACAGAGGCATGTCAGAATGGGTGCAGTGTCCAAGAATCAGTGGCCAGTCTGCTGCACAGAGGCACCATGGGCCCTTCAAGCCTCCCAGTGCACTGGTCATGGCATTCAAGGCACCATGCTTGCAGTCAGGACATAAGTGTAGTTACTGAGAATCCATAACTATTGTTTAGGACAACCAATGCAAGGCGGACTGTGGATCCTCAGACCTGGGTCTTTTGACCCTAATGAAGACTGTTGTTGTGAATGCGTATTTACATCTGAGAGGAATGCTCAGGCACTCGTTGCCCTCCAGGACGATATCATCCTGCAAGGGGTGGCCTTGGTATTTGATGTGCAGGCAAAGGGAAAGTCAAGGGCTGGAGACTGCATAGCTGACTTGTATATGGAGGGAGACCATTCCACAGGAACTACCATTGCTTGCTCAATTATATCCGTTCACACAAACCAGGAGGAGTGGAGAATGCAGGCTGCAGGCAAAGCTGCCTTCTTGATAGCTTTGATTAGAAGGCGGAGAAGGGGCACCCGTCACCGTTTGGCACAGTTCAGAGAAGACCGTCACCCTGAGGATCAAGAGCCAGCGTAGCCCTAGAAAGTCCCAGATGTTGTCGAGAGGAGGCCAAATCCACAAAGACATTTGGTGCGACCGAGGGTCTACAGAAGATGCAGCTTATTCATGGAGATGAGCAAAGCATAGTGCTGTGGATGCCACTGCTTGTCTGGGGATGGTGGTATTTGCTGCATTCTTCATGAGGAACTGATACTGCATGGACTTGGAGGGCATCCAATGCCTGTTGCTCTGAAGGTTACTGCTGCACTGAATGTTTTTACCTGTGGTTGCTTCTAGGACTCCACTGGTGACCTATACGGAATCTCACAATCAGTCACGCACAAACGCATAAGGGAGGTGACTGATGCCCTTTTCACTAAAACTCACCATTACATGCATTTCCGCATGGTTGAAGCAAGCCAGGCTGCCAGAGCTATGGGAGTTGCTGCGATCTCAGGCTCTCGGCAAATGCAGGGCGCTACTGTTTGCCTTGAGAACAGCAGCCTGTGAGATTGATTAATAGAAAAGGATTTCACCCTGTGAATGTCCAGCTGATTTGTGATCACAGAAAGCAGATCCAGCATTTGAGGTCTCCTCTACGTTGGAGAGACCAAACGTAAACTGGGCAACCGCCTTGCAGAACACCTGCAGTCTGTCCGCAAGAATGACCCAAACCTCCCTGTCGCTTGCCATTTTAACACTGCACCTTGCCCTCTTGCCCACATGTCTATCCTTGGCTTGCTGCATTGTTCCAGTGAAGCCCATCGCAAACTGGAGGAACAGCACCTCATCTTCCGACTAGGCACTTTACAGCCTTCTGGACTGAATATTGAATTCAACAACTTTAGGTCTTGAGCTCCCTCCTCCATCCCCACCCCCTTTCTGTTTCTTCCCCCTTCCTTTTGTTTTCTCCAATAATTTATATAGATTTTTCTTTTCTCACCTATTTCCATTATTTTTAAATCTTTTATGCTTCGCCCACCCCCACTAGAGCTGTACCTCGAGTGCCCTACCATCCATTCTTAATTAGCACATTTGTTTAGATAATATCACCAACTTCAACACCTCTGTGTTCTTTTGTTCTTTTGTCTGTGACATCTTTTGATCTGCTCCTATCACTGCTTGCTTGTCCCTACAACCACCACCCCCCCCCACAACCGCGCCCCTCCCCACCCCACCCCACCACCACCACCACCACCACTTTAAACCAGCTTATATTTCACCCCTCTCCTTGGATTCACCTAGTTCTGTTGAAGGGTCATGAGGACTCAAAACGTCAACTCTTTTCTTCTCCACTGTTGCTGCCAGACCTGCTGAGTTTTTCCAGGTAATTCTGTTTTTGTTTTGAGGGAGCATGGCGCTTAGAGAGTTGGCTCCTCTCTGATAAGGGCTGCCCCCTAAAGATGTGGCTAATGAAAGCCATTCATCGTCCACAGAGTGCAGCTGAGGAGAGAAACAATGCTGCACATTCAGCCACAGGGCTCCTAATAGAGCAGACTATTCGTCTCTTAAAGATGTGGTTCTGATGTTTGGACTGATCAGGCAGGGCTCTCCAATGCTCACCAAAGGAGGTGTCCCGCATCACTGTTTTTACTGCACTCTGCACACCCTTGCACTGCAAATTGGGGATGTTTTGCCACAGGGAGACATGGAGGAGCTAGACGACTACTTAGCTGAGGAGGACATTTGAAAGAGATGGCTCTGAAGAGGACAGGGATTCAGACGAGCCACTTGAGGATGCCATTGCAGGGCATGATGTGGAAGACATCCCATGACAACCTCATAGCCGCAAGTTTCCAGGAGGAATAAGATTAAGACAAGTTGCTACGAGTGCAGTTCTCCACACCTCGATTCAGGGAACATTACAACACCTTCACTGTTGTCTTCAACATGCCATAAAGGGTCAACAATCTCACAATGATCACTGAGTAAGCATAATTCACCTTCAACCCTAATGATGAGGTCATCCTTGGAAGGCGCAGTAGCCTAAGGACCATGTGGCCACTGCCGAATGGGAAAAGCACTACGCAAGCACACATCCTCAAGCCCCCAACCACACATAGTAGGAATTAGAGCAAGTGTAGGCCACTCGGCCCCTCGAGCCAGCTCCACCATTCAATAAGATCATTGCTGATCTGATTGTAACCTGAACCTCATATTCCTGCCTACCCCTAGATAACCTATCACCCATTTATTAATCAAAAATCTATGTAGCTCTGCCTTAAAAATATTCAAAGGCTCTGCTTCCACTGCCTCTTGGGGAAAAGAGTCCCAAAGACTCATGATGCTCTGAGAGAAAAAATTTCTCCTCATCTCTGTCTTAAAGGAGTGATCCCTTATTTTTAAACAGTGATTACTAGTTCTATATTCTCTCACAAGAGGAAACATCCTTTCCATATGAACCCTGCCAAGACCCCTCAGGATCTTCTATGTTTCAATCAAATCGCCTCTTAGTCTTCTAAGCTCCAGTGGATACAACTCTAACCTGTCCAACCTTTCCTCATTAGGTAACCTGCCCATTCGAGGTATTAGCCTAGTAAACCTTCTCTGAACTGCTTCCAATGCATTTACATCTTTCCTTAAATAAAGAGACCACCAGTACTGTACACAGTGCTCCAGATGTGGTCTCACCAGTGCCCTGTACAACTGCAGCATAACCTCCCTACTTTTGTAATCAAGTCCCCTCACAATAAATGATGACATTCTATTACCTTTCCTAATTACTTGCTGTACTTCCATATTTGGCTTTTGTGATTCATGCGCTAGGACACCTAGATCCCTCGAATCTCAGAGCTCTGCAATCTCTCACCATTTAGATAAGCTTTTTTATCCTTTCTGCCAAAATTGACAATTTCACATTTGCTCACATAATACTCCATTTGCCAGATCTTTGCCCACTCACTTATCCTATCTATGTCACTTTGTAGCCTCCTTACGTCCTCTTCACAATTTACTTTCCTACTTATCTTTGTGTTGTCAGCAAATTTAGCAACCATTCCTTTGTTCCCTTCATCCAAGTCATTTATATAAATTGTAAAAAGTTGAGGCCCCAGCACCAATCCCTGTGGCACACCACTCGTCACATCCTGCCAACCAGAAAAAGACCCATTTATTCCAACTCCCTACTTCCTGTTAGTTAATAATTGTCTATCCATGCCAATATGTTATCCCTTATACCATGATTTTTTTATTTTTTGCAATGATCTTTGATATGACACATTATCAAATACCTTTTGGAAATCTAAGTACAGTACACCCACCGGTTCCCTTTATTCGCATCACATGTGACTTATGTGACTCCTTGAAAGGATTCTCAGGCATGGCACCAACAAGTTAGTGGGCATGACGTCCTCAAAGAGACTGAAATGCTACTGCACACACAGATGCGCTCATGCATGCCTTACAGTGGCATAGCAAGACAAAAAACATTTGTCAATGGTTAGGGTGGTCAGTGGATGGTCTCAAAAGGGAGCTCATCTGGACTGCACCATCTCTCCAAACACCAGCTCTCAAATACAATTAATGCAGAAGCTGCATCTTGATGCTAAGCCCCCAGATGCCATCGGACACCAGGCTGCAGTGATCAGTAACACAACAGCATGCACCCAAAACTGGAAGTTAAGTTAGCATTGTCCTCACAAAGAGTGTTCCAGCAGTCCAATTGTATGATTATTGACAAACACTGATAACCCTTGCTTTTGTCAGAAATGTGCCAAGTTTACATCCTGCCTTGCTCTGGCTGCTGGGAAAGATGTGGCCCAGACAGTTTTGACGCACCAGTCAATGATAGCTTATTTTCTTCATTGAGACTGTTGAGAACTCATCAGGAGATGTGTCAGAGCATTGCTTTCATGCCATGACAGTCTTCAACATCATCCATCTCATAAAGGCCAATGATTTCAAAGAACCTTAAGTCAGTGAGTGCACAGTCATGCCATGATTTACGTATTGATTTGTGTTCTGTGACCTCAAGGGGATTCAGTGAAGCACTGCTAGGCAGGCATTCAGGAGCAAATTATGATTCTCACAGCTAAATGGATGAGTTCCTCAGAATGAGCACACACCTCTGACATCACACACTAATTCCCCTCTAGCACATATTTCAAATGTCGCTGGTTGGAATCAACTTCCATCGCTCTGTGTCATGCATGGGGAGAGTGGGGACTAATAAAGGAATAACATTCAGTCTTAAACACAGGAAAGAAATCACGGTCTACAGAGGTATGAAAGGTTATGGTGCTTGACAAAGAACACTACTTTAACCAAAACCTCACAGTAATTAAAAAAAGGCCATTGCAAAGTGCATTTGGGCAAAAATACTCCAAAGTTGGCCGTGACAAATACTTGTAACATCCATATCTTGCTACAGCACAGAATAATCACTAACCTTGATAAACAATTCTCAGCAGGTCACACAATGTCTGCCTAAGATGCAAGGGTTACATGTGTTTTGTCCAGCCATCATTTTGATATAGAAACTGCCTTTGTTCATGTCGCTGATGTGAACCTAAAGGCGAATCACTGTGATGAGATTGAGTGAGACTTAATGAAACGGAGGAATGAAATGGGAGATTGTTGGCGGGATGGTGGGGGGTCAATTTGTACACTTGAATGAACGCGGGACCTTGCATCACATCAATTCAATACCTGAGACTTGAAGAGGGATAAAAACAAAATATATTTACAATGGTGAAGATTCTGTACCGTGAATGAATGAACACTTGTGCCACCATTTTTCATTCAAAACTTCTTAATTTCCCTAACTCTACTGTCACGTGCAGCCCCAACACCTGCAGCAGAGATGAAGGCAGCCTGTCGACTACTATGTCCTGTTATCTGAGACAACTTTGGCAGGCGTCTTCCGGAGGCTCGAGGCCTGAATGGCCCAAGCCTGCTCAGAGTCTCCTACTCTGGGGCAGGTATACCCTCTTTGGCCTGGCCTGCTGGAATTGATGGTGTCGTAGGCAGAGGGGATTTGGAGCAGCAAGGCACCCTGGAAATGTCCTGGGTGGATGCCCCTGGGGTGTCTGGCTGGTGCTCCTCCTCCCTTTGGGTGCCTGAGAGCTCCTCTCTCACTTTTTGAGGAGAAGGAGCATCTCTTGATCTCATTGGTTAGATTGGATATGAACATATTCTACATTAATAAACTACATTCTTGATGTAGGCCACCAGGATGCCGATCCCACACATTATCGATCCATAACTTCACTCAACCCTCCTCCATCCAATCTTGGTCATGGACATGCACAAAAATGCCTGAGGTTCAGCATGATTTTGGAGTGTGGTTTACTCCTACTCCTATTTACTCTGTTCTTGTGTTAAATTTGTCTGTAACCCTCTTGCAACTTGTGACATTTTACTTTGTTAAAGGTGCCCTATAAATGGAAGTTATTGTTGTTGCTGTAGTTATGTATCTTTTATGTTTTAATTATGGTCGTTAATGATAAAATGACGAGAATGAAGTGAAAATTAATATAAGCTTTAATTTTGTTCCGTCGGCCATGCAGGCTACACCATGAATCTTGTCTTTTCATGTCCTGTCGTTTTCACTAACTGTTTTTGAACCTTTCCAATTCTGTCCTTGCACCCCATTTAGGATTGTAGCCTTTAATTTTGCTTGAAAGCCATTCCTTTTTTCAATTGTTCACCTCTGTGGGCAGCAATCCAAACAAAGAACAAACCACTTGGGAGTACAGACAAATTCTTTTCAACAGAAGTTTCTTCAGTAGTCATCTTCATTGTTCCAGGAAGCCTTTATGGTTGTGAATTCTGTTACTGAACATTTCCATTAGTATTATATTAATACTCTTGTTGACATCAGGTGTTTGAAATATTTTTTGTAATGTAAATTTTTACTGTGGTCCTCCATTGTCTGCGTTGCACTCATCAACATCTCTGGTTGGTTTGTCCTGGGTTTTGACTGGTCTCATTGCCTAGTTTGTCAGCCTTGGTTCAGTGATAGCTCTCTTGTATTTGATTTAGAAGGTTGCATGTTCAAGTCCCACTCTAGAGATTTGAACATATAATTTAGGCTGACTCGTATCTGCAGTACTAAGGGAGTGCTGCATTGTCGGAGGTCTTATCTTCTGTATGAGATGTTAAACTGAGGCCTGGGTTGCCCTCTCGGATGGATATCAAAGATCCCACTGCACCTTTTGAGGAAGAGTCCAGCAGTCTCCCAGAATCCTGACCAACATTCATCCCTTAAACGGCACTTAAAACATGATCTGGTCATTGATTTCCTTGTTATTTGTAGGGGCTTATTGTGCGCAAGTTGGCTGTCATTTTTCCTAATTACAACAGTGATGATATTTCAAATTCATTGGCTGCAAAATGCTTTGGGATGTTCTGAGGTCATGAGAAGTGTTGTATAAATACAAGTTCTTCTTAGTTTCATGGAACTCCTTGCAGGGCTGATTTTCTCTATCTAATTCCCATCCAAAGTACTTGCACCCTCCAGAAGTGCACAGTCTACTGGAATGTTGGGGTATTTAGTCCACTGAAAAGAGATCTTACAGGATTGGTTGGCTTATTACTCTATTGAATAAAAGATAGAGAATACAGTATATGTCAGGTCATTCTCAGAAGCAAAAAGCCATTGATTTTTGCAGCTGAACAGCATCACTACTGCATTCCTTGCTGCTAAGTAACAATGCTGTGGTAATAATTTCTAGCGATCTAATATCTCATTGGCAGTTGATAACTGCACAACAATCCTTAACAACTTTTCTGTGAGGAAAACATTAGGAGCTGCTGAAGATTTCAGTGTTAAGTTGACTTTTTAACACTTCACTAACAAAACTCTCCACCAGTGGCCAGGTTTTTGCTGAAAGAAACCATGTTATTTTGTAGTGATTTAGAAATACAGTTTGGAAGTCGGGATATTGGTAGGTGTGTTTTAATAATCTCCAGCAAAACACAAAAACTTGCCACTTGGGCCTAGTAAAATTGTTCATGTCTGAGAGCAAAGATAGGCACCACAGGAGTTGGGGAAGGTCTTGTGATAGTGAATGTCAAACTTGAGCTCTCTGCTGGACATCCACTATAAGTGGTTGCTTAGCATAGATCAAACATACATACACCAGTTTACCAGTTTGATTGTCAAATAGCTGCCTGATGTTTAAAGTAGAGAACAGGTGATGAGAGGATGTTTCCCCACCTGGGAGAATCTAGAACTAGGGGACACAGTTTAAAAGTAAGGGGTCTCCCATTTAAGACAGAAGTGAGGAGGAATTTCTTCACTCAGAGGGTCATTAGTGTTTGGAATTCTCTTCGCCAGAGCAGTGGAGGCTGGGTCATATTCAAGATTGAGTTGGACAGATTATTGATTGACAAGGAACTCGAGGGTTATGGGGGGGCGTAAGGCAGGAAAGTGGAGTTAAGGTTACACTCAGACGAGCCATGATCTTATTGAATGGAGGAGCAGGCTTAAGGGGCCAAATGGCCTACTCCTGCTTTTATTTCCTCTGTTAATATGTTCTAGAATAGCGCATTTGAAGCTTAGAGTTACAGCACTTTGGCGAAAATAAATTGAGCCAGCATGGAGCTGAGAAGCCAAGTAGTAGCTGTTGTGAGATTCACCTTGAGTCATTTCAATTTAATATTCTTTTAAGGGCAAGTGGCACAAATGACTCAATTTGGAGTGTTCCTTCAAGGCTAAATCTATGATACATGAAGGAGATCTGAAACTGAGAGCAGTGGGATGTCAATTTAAGCCTTAAAGCATCCTCTGGCAGGATTTGCTAATACAACTGCAGGGATATGTTATCAAAGCTGATAAGCAGGCAAATTAGGTTCACTGTTGTATTTGTCAAAGTGGCTGACCTTAAAACTTGACGGAGGCTAGAGAGACAGAGTGGAAAGATGATGCACAGCACGAATGATTTTGAACTTTAAATAAAGTAGGGCTGTACTAATATTCTGCGCTATGGAGCAGTATGATGTGGGTTCACCACCATGATTGCCAACTGTAGTAGGGGTATTACTATGGCCATTATATGCAATAACATCATAAATGTTTCCCTGTTCAGTATTTATAGCAAAATCACTAGCACAAAGAACGATGGTTGTGGTTGTTGGAGGTCAATCACCTCAATCTCAGGACATCACTGCAGGAGTTTCTCAGGGTAGTGTCCTAGGTGCAAGCATCTTCAGCTGCTTCATCAATGACCTTTCCTCCATCATAAGGTCAGAAGTGGGGATGATCACTGATGATTGCAGTGTTCAGTACTATTCACAACTCCTCAGATAGTAAAGTCTGTCCTTGCATTCAGCAAGACCTGGATAATATTCAGGCTTGGACTGATGAGTGGCAAGTAACACTTGTGGTACACAAGTATCAGGCAATGCCCATCTTCAACAAGTGAGAATCTAACCATCTCCCTTGACATTCAAGGGCATTACCATTGCTGAATCTCCCACCATCAACATCCTGGGGTTTGCCATTGACCAGAACCGATCTGGACTGGCTACATAAATATTGTGGCTACAAGAACAGGTTAGAGGCTAGGAATCCCCCTGCCTCGCCAAAGCCTGTCCATCTGCAAGGCACAAGTCAGGAGTGTGATGGAATACTCTCCACTTGCCTGGATGAATGCAGCTTCAAAAACACTCAAGAAGCTTGACATCTTCCAGGACAAAGCAACCCGCTTGATGGGCACCCCATCAACCATCTTCAACATTCACTCCCTCCAACCACCGATGCACAGTGGCAGCAGTGTGTACCATCTACAAGATGCATTGTCAGGGCTTCTTTGGCAATATCTTCCAAACCTGTGACATCTACTCCCTAAGATGGGCAAGGGAGACAGGTCCATGGGAACACCACCATCTCTGAGCTCCCACCTAAGTCACACACTATCTGAATTTGGAAATGTTCCTTCACTGTTGTTGGGTTTTGCAGGGAGAGAAGAGAATGGACAGAAAATGCACTCACATGTTCAGCACCACAGGAGGCAGTGGCTGCTGTGGATATGACACACATCTAAGGACCTGGATCATTGTTGGATTCCAGGTCAAAGGTGAGTTATGATGAGGGGTGGGGGCATGGGGTTGGGATTGCTGGGAAGGAGGCTGACAGAAAGAGCAGGAGGGTAGCTCTCAGGACCCTCCTTCCCCACCCTTCCCAATGCCAGATCCCGTGATCAGGCACTGACATTCCCTTCCAGCTCCCCTGGCAGCAACAGGATCCCACAACAACCCCGCACATGTTTTTTTTATCATACTCCCCACATGGTGAGTCCCATGCCCACTGCTGGGTTAATGCAAGTGGTGATGGGATGAGGTCCTTAAGTGGGCATCATCTGGCAGTGGGACAGGAAGATTGTCCACAGGGTCACCATCAAACTCATGACAAATGTAGTCACTGTTGTAATGTAGGGAAATTCCACTCATAGACACTGGATAATGAGGGCAATCATCAATTTCTAGAGGCTTCTCTACTTACAGTGCTTAAAAATTCAAAGTGAGACTTAGTTAGGTTGACACTGTTTGTGCCCAACAAATTTTTTACATGGCATTAAAATTTGTTGTCTTTTCATAGATGCACCTGGACCAAAGCTCAAATGGCCTCTTTCACCATTGAGAAACCATTTATCCAAGCTTGAGATACGAGAACATTAACTCCAATCAGAGACCATCTGCGCTCTATCCGCTAACTTAGACTGTAATAATAATGCCCAGTTTTCCTATGGCCATTACATCTATTTAGCTAGCTTCTCAAATGAAATAAAGAATGCTTCAATATCTTGTTCCTCAAACTTTGGAAGAGCTTGTACAAATTTAAACATCTCTCCACTGGGTTCTCCTCTGGAGATGTCTTTCCTCGCCTACTGGGGTCTCTTTTTTAACTGCCAACATTTTCAGTTGGAATTCTCTCTCTCTCTCTTTTTCTCTTTCCTCTTTCTCTATCTTCACAATTTCTAATACCCCTTTCCTGCTTTTTTTCTCTTTCCTGCCTTTCTACCTCCTCCCTTTTAAGCGTTATTTCCCTGTCCTTTGCTTCTAATCCAAGTTTTTTCAATTCCTTAGCTTGTTCAAATTCAAGCATCTTCATTGCAACTGAAGTCTCACTCTCTCTAGCTGTGACTCACTAGTGTCAGATTTCACTTCCAACTGTGATATACTTTTAATTATATCTGATTTCTTAGCCCTCACAGGTAACCCCAGTTTTAACTTATCTTCCAACTCTGTTAACTTCTGGTTATTTGTTGCAACCCAATTAGAATTATATCTTCTACTCCCAGACAAGCCTTAGCAATTGCCAAAGCCATCTTGCAGTCTCATGATTTCTAAAAAGCCTCACCAATTCCTGAATTCAAAGTGCTTCTCGTACTCCTAACCTTAAGATTCACCAATCGAGGAATTATAAATTTTATCCCACCAAGAGCCCCCAGTTGTTATGACACAGCAGTTTGTAAAGGCTGAGTTCTTTAAAATCCCAGGGGGAAACTTTAAACAACTGTCATAACCTATATTTTCAATTGATATGTTTTGAGTTGGTGCTCTAAATTCAGGAATAGGACAACCAGTTCTCAAGAGGCTTTTGTATCAAACTAAATGAGACATTTATTAATTTACAACAAAGTAAACGTATACACATGGCTACAAATTACTACTATCATAACTTTTAACAAATTCCCAAATCAATCTCCACTAAGACAACATTAACCAATAGACTTAAACAGACAACAGGCAAAGCATTTTTCACCTTACGCATTCAAAATGGGGTTCCTTTGCAGACAGTTGTAGGCTTACAGGTTTAGATCTTGCATACCTTTGACCTGTGCACAAAAATTTCCTTTCTGTTATACCCACCCTTCCCCCTTTGAATGTAAATTCTCATTATATCACCAGGCCCTTTGAACCCCTTTCGTAGTACCAATTTTATTAGTAATATATACTTTGCTTGGTGTCTCCTAGCTAGGTGCAAGATTTCACTCCCATTCTTGAATGTGCTATTCAACAAAATGCAAATGTACTCTCTACCTACTGTTTACATCTCAAAACTACTGTACATCAAAATACCCAGACTAGATAGCTTTAATTCAATTAACATACAAGCAGACTAAACCTCTATTTTAAAAAAAATTCCAGTAACATTATATACATTACTATTTCTTCCTGACAATTAGCATCTCATCTCTGAGTCACAGAGCCAGACAAATTAAGCACACATTCAATGCTAAAAATTCAGTGCTTACTGTGCACTGGAATATTCTGAGATGGTGTATTTCAGGTGAGACATTAATCAAAGACCCTGTGTCCTCTGAGGGATGTGAAATGTTCCACTGCACTATTCAACAAAGAGCCTGGTGTCCTGGGAAACATTTATCCCCCATTCAATGTCACCAAAAGCAGGTAATTTGGTCATTAATTTCAATGCTGTTTGTGGCATCTTGCTGTGCACAAATAATTGCCTGCTGCTTTTCCCTACATTGTAACAGCAACTGTACATCAGAAGTGCTACATTTGTCATGAAGCACTTTGGGATGTTCTGAAGTCATTAAAAGAGTTATGTAAATGCAATTTTATTTTAACATTTAACCCTGTGGAATTTGAAGGAACAGAATTCATGTTAAATATGTAACCAGCCTGTTTTGCTGTGGTTATCCTGTAGATACTGAGAGCTGTGTGAGCTTGCAGCACCAGAAGCACTGTAAATGCAGCAACTATACAACAATTATTAGCAATTAAAGTGATTAACATCTCAGTTGGAGACTCTGGGCCAGATTTTTGTCTCTGGTCACGAAACGCTGAAATTAGTTTTTTGGCTGGAAACAATTTTCCTGGGCCTTCACGACTCCATGTCATTTTTGTGCAGCCTTTTCGCGGCTCGTGAAGGTCTTAACTGCAAATCACACATGTACCTCCTGAGGTCGAGGCTGCTACTATGAGAACCATAGGGAACTTGAATTTCCTTTCCCATGCTATTTTTGTGTGCTGGTGTGGATTTTGGAAGCCCAAAAACAACTGCACCTCTTTGCAGAGTTCGTGACCACTGGGGGAGGGTTGCTGAGGAGTCAGGAACATTCTGAAAGGTAAATGTAAAAATTTTTGATATCTTTAAATGTCCCTATTAGATGCTGTATTGTAATGTTGATGCATTTTTAATGCAGTGATTGATCATAGGATACCTGTTCTGAAAAGGTAAATTGGCTATTACGCTGACCACCATAGTGTAAGTGTTGACATGCATTACAGCACTTTTTCTAATAGAGAAATTGACATAATACATTCAAAACATTAGATTTATGTTATTCTTTCATGGCTTGTGGGCATCGCTGGCAGGGCCAGCACTTGTTGTCTATCCCTAATTGCTCTTGAAGTGAGGAGCTTGCTAGGCTTTTCAAAGAGCAGTTAAGTCACCCACATTGCTGTGGATCTGGAGTCAGTCACATGTAGGCCAGACCAGGTAAGGACAGCAGATTTCCTTCCCTAAAGGGCAAGAGTGAACCAGATGAGTTCTTACCGTAATTGATGATGGTTTCGTGGCCACCCATTACTAAGACTAGCTTTATAATTCAAGATTTATTAATGGCTGCTGTGGTGGGATTTGAACCCATGTCCCCCAAGGCATTAATTTGGTCCTCTGGATTATTAGTTCAGTGACATTACCACTATGCCACCATGTCCCCTCAGGCTGGCAAATTCTCCTGTTATGTTTTGGACTAGGATTTAAATGTCAAAATATATTTAATTTGAAAAAAAAAACTTGATCCACTCTATTGATTGAGAGGCAATCTGCTCTGAAATGGAATTCATTTTCCATCTGGTGTTTCAGTTTCATTGTTTGGAGCTGTAATGGTTTGTTTTAATAGTTGTTGCTATTATAATGCTTGGCTGACTTCCAAAAGCTAAGAGAGTATTAGTTCTATTGACACAGCTGCTCAGTGGAGTGATTGGCAGTTTTAAGAGGGTGTAAAACATAACCTGCCTTTGGTGTGGTTCCTGAATACGTGGTTCTTTATTTGCACAACTTAATGGCCACTTAAGAAATTAAACCTTTCTTTCCTATGGGTTGACATTAATTTTGTACTATCAATAACAGAGCTTTGAATGAGAGTTTTATTAGATTGTTTCAGGTTTAAGTTTTTTTTTCATCTACACTCATTGCAATTGCCCGGCACCTGAGGACTGTACATAGTGGATACTGTGTGACCGGCTACAGAGGATACATGGAAGGAGCATATGGTGGCATGGGAAATGAGGGTTCATGGAGGGGGCATAGTGGGGTGGATGGAGGGCTGAGGGGTGAGGTTTATGGGCCATAAGTATGATGTTGGAAGCTGGACTCCTGTCCCCAAAAGCTGCCACAGGCCTTTTAACCAGCCTGCCTTTGCACCCACATTCCTCCTACACTGCAGTGTGGCTCTCAAGCTGTCATTGCCCTTGTGTGAAAAATCTAAAATCCTGGGCAAAGTCAGATGTGAGGTGTGTGTTTGCGAGATTGCAAAAGGGCTCGACTCACATTTCATGAGCCGGAGTTGAAAATCTGGGCTCCTGCATCAGTATACAAGTTATACTGCTTGTTAAGTATTGTTGAAATATTAGGGAAAAGCAGACTAGATTGCAGACATACTTAAAATGCATACAGACTGCTTTACGAATTGATATTTTTGATATAAGGGAACAGACTGTTCTTGCACATTTTAATGCTTGCATTGGGCTTAAACTATCAAGAAATTGTGGATGGAATGGAATATTTTTTTTTAAAAAGTAGAATACTGCAGATGCTGGAAAGCTGAAATAAAAACAGAAAATGCTAGAACGACTCACTAGGTCAGGCAAGCATCAGTGGAGAGAAACAGAGTTAACAGCCTGTTAACTTTGTCTTTCTCCACAGATCCAAATACCAACGCTTGGATGGGTTCTTGGCTAGGAACCCAGAGATGCCGGCAGTGGGACCTGGAAGCGATTTTGAAGACAGTGACCAATGAAGTGGCTGCCCCCAGGAGCTCAGTCCAATTAGGATGGTTGGTGGGCTCCCAAGGCTTGAGGGCCAATAGGACGTCCCACAGCACTGACAGATTGGCATTCTCACTGTAAGAGCTGGGAACTGCTGATGTAGGTGGAAGGAAGAGAGGATGCTTCAAGATGGAGGCACTAAGCTTTCATCGTGGAGGGGCAGCTGTGGCACTATAACCATGGCATCTGCAGGGCTGGGGTGGTGTGGTTTCTTCACAAGGTGGAGTGAAAACAGCACCCCCTCCCGGATCTGCAGCTGGGAGGCCACCTCCATCCCTCAGCTGTGTTTTGGCTTCAACAGGAGGCCCTGTGTGCTGATTGGAAATTCCAATCACCATCAGCAGATTGACCTGAATAGGCCCATTAATTGGTCTAATTGGCTACCCAGCCAATTCTCAGAGGCAACAGGAAAGGAATGGAGACCTGGTTAAACAGGTCTCCCGCCATTTTTTCCTGACTTTTTATACCTGGGGACATAGGAGAAAAGGTCAAAAAATTTCCAACAGACACTATGGCCAGCGTAAATGACTTGTTATTGCTCATTCCACTCAGAATCATGCATTTTTGCTGCACCTGGGACTTGTCATGCAAAATTGTGATACTCACACCAGAAACTGTACTAGATACTGGTCTTGCCATTGACACTGACATCCATGAATGAATAAAAAATGCGGCAGTTGTAGAAATTTGTGGCATGTTATACCTATTAAAGAATGTGTATGTCTACATTTTTAAATACTTCAGAGTATAAATTCACAATCACATGAGGTTGCTCTTTCCATCGATGTCTTTTATAACAACTCACTGTAACTTAGTTTTACATTGAACAGGTAGCATCTGCACCATTAGCCACCAAGGTGCAAAATGAATGGAGGCTGACCATCTGATGTGTGCAAGCGATAACTATTTGAGGAAAGACTACGCTACCGTCAATAAGTTCTTGCCTTTGAATTTTTTTTCAGAATATTTGAGGGTAGTAATCAGCCAGGATCAGTCTACTTTACCTTTCAGTTTTATCGCTTCCCACCGGTAACAACACAGCAGCTGAAACTTGTGAAAATGCGCAATTTGGAAAAGGGAACTTCGAAGTCTACACCTCTCATCCTTGTGCCACTCAACAAAAATGGCACTGGTAATTTAAGTGAGTATTACAACGTATTTACAGCTCAGAAACAGGCCATTTGGCCTAACAGCTCCATGCCGGCGTTTATGCTTCACAAGACCTTCCTCCCACCCTTCTTCATCTAACCCCATTTACATATCCTTCGGTTCCTTTCTTCCTCATGTACACATTTAGCTTACCCTTAAATGTACCTATGCTTTTTGTCTTAACTCCTCCCATAGTAGCAAGCACCACCAGGTTAACAGGAATTGATGCAGATGCCTTGCTAATTGAATTGTTTATTACTTGCTTAATTTATTTTCTAAATTGAGCTCATTTATCTGGCACAATATGCCTTCGGTGATTGAAAAGAGACAGATTATTATTGTCACCACTGTTAACTATAAGAAATACAAACTTCATATCATTTATGAGGTGGATGTTAGCCTAAGTTGTCTCAGTAAGATACCAGTTTGATTTAGCAATTAGTCTAAAGGACAGATTTTGGTATAGGACCATATTTTGCGCAACAAGTCCCACCACATCGAAAGAACTGAGAAACGATGGAATTTGACCTTCATAGTTGGCTTAATGTGCCAACACTGGTCACATTACCACATTCAGTGCCAGGAAAAGGTAAATACATAGTTACAATATAACTTGTTTCTGCAGAGAATGACAAGCAGATAGAATACTCTATCCTAAAAGTACTGGACCTGGAGGATATTATAAATCTTAAGACGATAGTGGATAAGTTTTGGCAGACGGAGCTATTGAAGATTATTGGAGATGAAGTGGGATAAGAATTAAGTGAATTTGAGACCAGCTTGACAGGATAGAGATGTTTGCTTCCAATTCTTTATAGTCCTATGTGTTAAGATAATCCTTACCCTGTTACAGGATTACGAGGACAGAAAGTTACATGATCAACAATGTATGTTTATCAAATTAATATTAACCTAATATAAAAATATGTTATGAGATAGGCAACTTTCAACTCAAGTAATGGACTCATTGATGGTTTGCTGAGCCAAACTTCCTGCCTAATCACGGTAGATTCTTCAGGACTATTTAAAGTCCCTACAGTATGGCATGTCTTTATACACTTTGGTATGTAATGCTAATGTAAGGTTAATATGCAAGCACACCTGCAGTGTGTAAGATTAATACATAGGTATGCCAGGAGCCGTAGACAACTTCCCCATCTCACGCATGTGCATTGAGTTTATTGTGCAAGTTGTTTGTAGCTCCTCAGACACTTCTTGCACTTAAGTGGTTAGGCTGGCCTTGAGTGTTGGCATCTCCTAATCTGCCCAGGCATTACTCACATTCAAATATCTTCTTGGCCCTGAATTACCACCACATATGCAGATATGCTGGCTTTTAGCCCTCAATATTATTGTTACCAACTTTAGACCATAAGACCATAAGACATAGGGGCAGAAGTAGGCCATTTGGCCCAATGAGTCTGCTCCACCATTCAATGAGATCATGGCTGATCTGATAAACCTCAATTCCACTTTCCACTTTGCTTTGTACTCTAGCACTCAACCTAACCACCCCCCCCCTTAACTCTATAATCACTACTATTACTAACCTACCTTATTATTCTTAACACTACATTCTTAAGGAAATTGAGGCACAGCCATGCTCTGAGTTAGGAAGGAATGCACTAGAAATCTGTGAAGTTGACCATAGGGTTATTTTTCTGCTTCCACACCACCCCCCTTCCAACCCCCCCATAGAGTTAACATTATATTGTGTTTGTGGAGGATTGTGCTCGTGGTTGCTGTGGAGAGGCCTGAAGGATTTTTCAGTTTTTTTTCATATCTTGGACTGTAGAAGTCAGGAGAGCTGAGAAATACTTTAAGGATCTGTTCTTACACTGGAAAAGAAACTCCTCTTAAAAATAACGAAACTTATTATGTACTATTACGCCTTCTCACTTTTATATGATCATTTCAGGAGTAAATTTTCATCTGGCTTCCTTTTCAAATTGTTTATCCTTTATTTGATTTACCTTTAGATTAATTCTCATTTCCATCTGCTGTAGATACTCCAGGGTTGGAGCTGAAATTCATGGTGGAGCCAAGTTACATGAAGGAAGGAGAACAGCGCTGGTTTATGCAATACCTGGCCATGCAGACATTGCAGATTGATGTTTGGGATGCAGAATCCTTGCTTCTGATTGGCACTGCTACTGTGGAACTAAAGGTAAAGGCACAATACCGGGATGAGGTTAAAGGCACTATTTAAATGCAAGTTGTTTTTGTTGACGGAATAGTTAAATGTCAGACTATTTCAAAATACTTTACCAAGTAACACCAAACTACATTAACCCAAGAGATATTGAGACCCTCAGAGTTGGAAAAGCTCCATATTAGTGCTTCTAAGTTAGGCATTATAGTTATGCCAAGACTTCAAAGATAAATTACTTAAAACACATAGTGACACGCTACATCTGGTCAATTCTGAACATTTCTTCCTATTGAAAATATTTGCATTGGTACCTAACATTTAGATGAAGTGAAGGCCTAAGGCCCAAAGTAAAAGGCACTGCCACGGTTGGAAAGAGATAACAATGTAAATCATAAATAGTGGTTAAGTGATATCAAGCCATGGTTTTAAAAACCTAGGAGGAAGGAAATACAGAAGGTAATAAAGAGTCCATGCTGGGAGGTTCTGGAGAAAGTGAGTTCGTGGAGATGGAGTTCGTGATTTCAAAACATGAAGATGTAAGGGGCTTTGGGGGTGTGGTGTATGTAAGAATGACAGTATTGGAGACTAGAATGGACATTTCTAGCATCAACTGCCAGAGTACAGGTATTAGTAGAATGTTACCATAAAAAAAGTAGGGATTTTCTAAAGAATTGCTTTATCAATTGTATTGGTCTATGAAAAAGAGCTATCCAAAGGGACTTGGTGCAAGCTGATCAATAGAATGCGTCAAATGTCCCAAAGTGGCTGGGCTGAGATTGGGACCTCACTGTACTGGGCAATTGAACTGTAAATTTCATTGCTCTTGGGCATTGAATTGGGATTCAGTTCCCATACTGACCAGAAAATGTAACTTAAAATCTACTGGACAGATTTTAGTCTACAGCTGTAGCACCTAAAAGCTTCAGCAAACAATACATGTTAGAACTAATAAAGTAGCAGAATCTATGGATATAGATTTGGCACTCTAATGTAACACAACTAGTTTATTCTCCTTGTTCATTTAAATTTTGGTTTTTATTCTGTTCTGCCTTCTTTGGCAAGGCAAGACTCCTGTTGTCTTCTGACATTAGTATTCAATGTTAAAAAGGCAATAATAATATATGATTTAACTGTATCATTAGAATATGATATGCTTCCAGGGGCTACAATCACTTCTGACAGGAAATCCTGTACAGGGACAAATGGGTGGAGACCTGGTTAATAAGTCTTTCCTAACACGCTGCTCCACCCTTCCTTTGAGCACTGCTGTCATAACAGTACTGCTGAAGGAATGATACCTTGGCATGTGAACCTACAGAAGTTTCACTAGCTCCAGGCAAATCAAGTACACCTTTTGGATGAAAGCAACAAATGCAGAAAAATAACTTCTGCCAATTCTGAAAATTATTCTTTTGCTGTAATGGTTATATTGACATGTGCTTACCATTCTAAAATAGGGTTTGCTGAAAAAGAGAGGTGCTTCAAAGCTTTTTGTCCTGCCCTCATCAGGAGAGATTTGCAAGAATACCAAAAATACCTCAGGTACTGAAGCAGTCCAAGTCCAAATGCAGCAAGACCTGGACAATATCTAGGCTTGAGCTGACAAATGACAAGTAACATTTGCGCCACACGAGTGTCAGGCAATGACCATCTCCAAAAAGAGAGAATTTAACCATCGCCCCATGACGTTCAATAGCATTACTATAACTGAATCCCCCGCTATCAACATCCTGAGGGTTACCATTGACCAAAAACTGAACTGGACTAGCCATATTAATACTGTGGCTACAAGAGTATGTCAGAGGCTAGGAATCTTGTGATGAGTAACTCACTGCCTGACTCCCCAAAGCTTGTCCACCATCTACAAGGCACAAGTCAGGAGTGTGATGGAATACTCCCCACTTGCCTGGATGAATGCACCTCCAACAACACTCAAGAAGCTTGACACCATCCAGGACAAAGCAGCCTGTTTGATCATCATCCTGACTTGGAAATATGTCACCGTTCCTTCACTGTTGCTGGGTAAAAATCCTGGAACTCCCTCCTTAACAGCACTGTGGGTGTCCCTACACCACATAGACTGCAGCAGTTCAAGAGGGTAGCTCACCACCACCTTCTCAAGGGCAACTAGGGATGGGCAAGAAATGCTGCCCAACCAGCGAAGCCCACATCCCGTGAATGAATAATAAAAATAAATCATGCTAGAAGCTATATTCACACACAGGGCCCTGTCCTTTGGAAACAGAAAGAACATGTCCACGCATTGCACCTTTTTCAGCAAAGCAAAGGCTTGGGGGAATTGCCATTCCCTGGTTCATTCCCAATGGCAATGCCTTAACCAATAAGAGTTGAGCTGCTTGGTTTGAATTTAAACAAAAGCTTGGCAGTTAACTGCTCCTTGGGGCATTCTCCATGCAATGCCTTTACTAATCAGAGTCCACTTGCCAACCAGTGAGCACCCTCTCATGCAGTACAAATTGTTGTTCCCTTTTAGATTTGGTATTCTTGTGAATCTGTCCTGATGAGTACAAGATGAAAAGCTTCCACCGACAGTTTCTTTTTTTCAGCAGTGCTCAAGTTCTGTTAAATATGTTTTCTATAGAAAAATGACTTTTATTATCCACTTTTTTATATTAATTCTAGGTTTGAGCTGTAAGATGATTGCAACAACTCACACTCATATGTAGTTCACTCCTAATTATTCAAGTATTCTTTCAGTTAAAAGCCAAAGAAATCTTATTATGTTTCACTGTTAATTGGAAGCACAAATAAAGATGCTTGAGGGTGTTGTTGGTGCCTTAACTTTTACAGTAAATGGTTCGTTTTCTGTACAGTATTTGTCTAGATGAAGGGTTTTTGAAATCTTGAAAGTTTAGGATTAACATATGCTGGGATTTTGTGGTTAAAAATATCAGTGAGATTATCAATGCTGGCCACTATTAAAGAGTAAATTGAACAGTGTAGTTAAACGTGGAAATCTGGAGGTTGCTGCCCGAATTGCCCTATCCCATTAGAAGCAAATTAACTTTCTTAAGTGTGACGTCTCATTCCTTCTGATTTTAATTATTCTTGGAGATTTAAAGAAAACATTTTCTTTGATTCTTTTTACCCCCCTCTATTAATCCCATCTTTCCTTTTCGCGCTTTGTTTCTGTACATGATTTGGCATTGAATTAACTATTCTAGCTTAAGTGTTCTGGTTCAGACTCTGAACTCCTCATTAAGAATCCTCCATTGCATTTGGTTGAAGAGACATGCTGTCGCTTTCTGTGTTCAACCAGGTCCAAGATTGTCTGAATTGGGCAATGCACTGAAATGGATTTCTTATTACCACAAGTTTCAGTGCAAAAGCCTTAAAGAAAACTGTGGGAAAATGCAAGTGTAATGGATGTCTGCATCGTTCAGTCATTGCCAACCTCAACTCTGCGTCAATATTGTTAGTCCATCAAAGTCCCTTTGTATATGTTTTATTTCAACATTAAGTACAATATTCTGACAACAGCATCTTATTGTTGCAGTATTTGCTACGCCAGGGTCGCACTGCAGTCCAGGTTTCTCATGAACTGGCAGTCATAACCACAGAATATCCCCTGGATGTACCAATGGCTTTGGCTGACATCACAAAGCATGGCACTGTTAAGCCTTACGGAGTGACGACAATAACAAAAGGAAGACTTCATATGCGCTTAGGGAATGTTGGTGAGGAAACTTACACTTCTGACATATTTATTTTGTGATGGGAAATAAAAAAGAGAGATGGTTTAATAACTCAGGTTTAGGAATTGTTCTTGCAAAGATTAACATATAAAACAGACTGAAATAATGGAATAAATAATTTAATTAAAACACATTTAGGGCTGGATTTTTATGGTCCCAATTGGGACCAAACAGAGGGGGAACTGGAAAAAAATGGCCACCTCCTCCCCTTCGTTTCTGAACTTGGCCATTTTCATGAGGATGGGGGGAGGAAACTGGCTCCAGAACCTACCTGCTCCTATTAAGGAGGTTACTGTCTGCATTGTGGGCTCACTGACACCCTGTCCCAGGTAAGTTTTTTTTTAACTTTTATGGACTTAGAGGCAGGAACCATAGACAGGAGGCTGGTAGAGTTTGAAAGGTAGTTAAAATTTTGTTTCCTTTACAGTTCATTATTAAATGCTGTAGCGTGAGTTGTATCTATGTTCATTAAAGTGAGTTATGAAAGTGCTGTGATTGGTGGATGTAACTACCCCTTAACAATGTGTTGGCGAGATTATTACTTCTGCCAACTGGCAAGCTGTCAAGTAAAAGATGGAAAAGTCTTCAGATTAATTTTTAAAAATCCATCTAATAGATAAAAACATAGAGTAAATTTCATATTATTGAAAGGGTAGTCTAGTATGATAACTATGTGTAAATGTTTAATAATTTACCCCTTGTTTTTATGTATTCAGTCTAGACATCTGTTGACAGAGCAGTTCTGAAATCTGTTTATTTATTGAGGAGTTTTCTAGGCTCTTGGCTGCAATTCAACTGACTAATCGTTTTACAGATGTTGTTTACAAAGATGGTTTAAAGAGTCTGTTTGTTTACTCAGGGAGTTTTGTGAGCTATTCAATGGCTTCTGTCTGGTATAATAGGGCTTGTGAGTTCTGTTTATAAAGTGGATAATGAGTCAGCAACATGAGGATGAAGGGGTGTGAATGAGGGAGGAGGGCAAAGGGGGGGGAAATTAAATGTTCAGAAGGTTGAATTATATATAGACAAGGTGCTAATTGCATTGGGAACACCAGGTTGAGATTTTTTGGGAACAGAGGCAAGCCCTTTAACCTGCTGGCTCAGGGCTTGATCCACCTCCATTTCTGCGGAGGTGGCAGGCCTATCTCCAGGTGATGTATAGCCTAAACCCCGGAAGATCTCACCTTCTGACAGTTTCAAGGTGGAGGCGGGAATTGGATAGCAAGATTCGTCTCATCTAACGATTCTTATCTCCAACATATAATTGCGGCCCTAAATGTTAATCTTTTCACAGCATTGGTTTGGAGCTTTAGTCCTATGTTTCGGGATTTAAACACAAATAAAGCTACAAGTAGAGCAGGCTAAATGTTCAAGTGTGTTGTTTGCAACTTGGTGTTTGTGGCTTCACGACTTTGAGCGATGCTTGTGCTCAACCCACCGAAATATGATGATGAACTCTGCTGAGTCATTGCAGTAAGCTACAGTAATAGTGAGAGATTGGAGTGATCTAATCCAAACTTTTCCAAGGTATTCATGGGTATTGTGTAAGAATAGTGAATTAATAAACTTGTGACCGAAGCATAACATTTCTTGATTAACTTGTTTTAGCTCTATTGAGGTTTCAGCTCTCATCATTATTGGATTATTTTTGTGAAACATAAGCAGAATTGCTTTCATTACTGGTACACATCAATCACTGCAGCAAGTACTTGAACTGAAGGTGGAAATTTTACGAAGAGAGTTTTTGGAATTGAGAGAAATAGTTGTAGTCACACAAAAGACTGGATAATATCAGTCCAGCTATTCAGCTGCTTTGACCTTTGATATTTTCATCTGGCTTTTTTCAGGTACAATTCATAGTACTTTCCTTCATCTTCAGGACTACTTTTATTTAACAAATGGTTTTAAAGGCATTGTTGGTTGCAATTACATTGAATATTTTAAAATATTTAATGTGTTCATCCTTAGGAGCTGGTTAAAGCAGTGGGGACAGCATATTTCTTTTTCATTTCTGAGGCCTGGCCCTGAGTTCAGGTAATGGCCTGTCTCTCTCTTTGCTGGCGGTTCAGGCCCAATACCATGTAAAATTAGAGAGTATAAAACTCCTTTAAAGAGAGGGAGGAAAGCCTAGAGATTTTCATTGACTTAGAAGTTCAGGTATTTGAAGGATAAATTAAAATTTATAAAACAAATACATAAATCAAACATCTTTATAAGCTCAAACATGCAGAATCATGTATCAGATCATATCATTGACATTGCAAGCGGTGTGGAATTTTCCAGCTGCCAGTGAAAACGGTAACACATTGCAAATTTCCTGTGGATAATTTTGGGAAACCTAGATGAATTAATGGGAAGGACAGAAATGCAGCCAATCATGGCACACAGGTATGCATGATAAAAGGTTCAGCGATGGTCAACAAAAATAGAGAAAATTACAACTTACTGCCAAGGGTGTGCATCTTGTAAGAATTGCAGCCTTTTACCCTTTGCCCTCATATCTAATTGACCTGTCCTTCTGTTCCACTTGTTCCGCAAATTCAGCCGCTTCTACTGTACTCAGGCATGCAAGCTTTGCTTTTACGTGGGCTGGCCAATTAAGGCCTGCTCAGCGTGACGTCCGCACGGAAGTGCTATGTGCTCCCTGTGCGGTTGGCGGGTAGGGGGTGGGGAAATCCCTAAATCGAGAGTGCATTCTTTCGCGCATACGCGCAAAAGAGTGCACTCATCTCCCTGAGGCTAAGTGCAGCCTCAGGGAAATCGGCTGTTCTGCCACAAATATTAAAAATAGAAAAAAAATATTCCTGACATGTCCACTCATGTGACACTGTCACATGAGTTGGGACATGTCCATAATTTTTACAAAAATTCCAATAAAATTTTTAACAACCTACATGAAATCTCATCCCGCCCATGGGCAGGTCCATTAATTAACTAAGTGACTCTGTCAGTGGCCTCAATTGGCCATTGACAGGTCGGCAGGCGCACAGCTGATTTTGCTGTGCCTCTGCCTACTGGAAAATTTTAATGGGGCGCGGTGACTTCGGAAATTTCGCCTGATGTCACCGTGCGTCATTTTATGCGTGGGCGAGCGGGCCCCGTCCCGCACTCGCCAATGGGAAAATCCTGCCCATGGTCTGCATGGATTAGAGTGACTGACACAACTTACAGCATTGATTTACCTGTATGTTGTTTGTGAAATATTTGTGCTGGACAAATCTATCCTCGGAGAAGAAACAAATGGGACAAATTCAAACATTGAATCAACATGCATGAACTTAAACTGGAATTTGTTTCCTCATGTTCAATTGACAAAAGCACTGAAGCAAATACACCGGTTATTTATTTACATAACATTTGTCAAGTAGTTGAATGTCACACGAAAGGGATAAGGTGGACAATGAGAAGGAAGAGAAACAGAATGGAGACTGAAGAAATAGGTTTTAGCAATTATCTAAACAGAGCAAGAGAGTATATACTAGCCCTGGAGTGGGTGATGTGCAGATTTACCAGAATGATAGAAACTAAAAGGGTTAAGTTATGAGTACAGATTGCATAGGTTAGGCTTATATTCCTCTGGGTATTGAAGATTAAGGGGTGATATAATTGAAGTGTTTAAGATGATTAAAGGATGTGATTTGGTGAATAGAAATCATTCCCTCTGGTGGGAGCATCCAGAGTGAGAGGACTTAACATTAAATTGGAACTAAGGTCATTCAGTAGTGATATCAGAGAGCACTTTCTCCCACAGAAGATAGTGGAAATCTGGAACACTTTCCCCAAAAATACTGAGAAATTTCAACACTGAGATATATAGATTTTGTCAGAGGAAGACAGTATTTGAAACTTACACGTCAAGGATGTAAAGGTGTGAATAAAGCATTCCATTAGTTGAGCAGTGTAAACTGGCAGTGTTGCAGAAATAGGAGAAGATAGTCTTAGTGATGGACCAGAAATGAAGTTTTGAAGCTCAGCTCAGGATTAAGAAGAATGCTGAGGTTGTGCATTACTGGGCTCAGCAAGAAGGTCGATGAGGAAAGGGCTTCAGCTTCATGAACATTGAACTGCAGGAGATTTCAGTTCATCCAGTATTTGATGCCACACATACAGCTGGATTGTTGATATGATCCCTGTAGAGATCAATAACTTTAAAAATAGAAATTTGAACTCCCAGTTGTCAGCTGAAAGGATGACAAAACAAGATTTCTTGTTTTATAACGTTCACTGTAACAAACAGACTAAAAGCACTAGTATAAAAACAAAAAACTGCGGATGCTGGAAATCCAAAACAAAAACAGAATTACCTAGAAAAACTCAGCAGGTCTGGCAGCATCGGCGGAGAAGAAAAGAGTTGACATTTCGAGTCCTCGTGACCCTTCAACAGAAGTGAGTGAATATTAGGAGAATATTAGGAATAATATTCACTCAGTTCTGTTGAAGGATCATGAGGACTCGAAACGTCAACTCTTTTCTTCTCCGCTGATGCTGCCAGACCTGCTGAGTTTTTCCAGGTAATTCTGTTTTTGTTTTAAAAGCACTATTAACTATTTTTGAAGGCAACTTAAATTTCCTACAGACCTTTCCCATTTTAACACAGCTGAGAAACGCGCTTCCCTGGTATACTTTACACTGTTCATTAAGTAGTCATTTGATTTTACCAGGCCCGGCCCAAAGTGATTTTAAGCTTCCGAGAGCTCACTTCTTTCTTTTCCTAGCCTGGGGATCTTCTAAACCCAGAACTGTTTCTCGTGGTGATGGATTTTCCTGGCGATTCCCCCTCTAGCGCAAGCTAGGCGAATCTTCCAGCCTTGTTTGAAATCCTCACATATTTGGTCTTTTCAATTCGAGCACGAGCTCCCACCTGCATTCCTGAAAGATGAACCATAGAGTCTTTTGGCTTCTAGTTGCTCCCCTTCTCCCAGATCCTGGCAGACTAACTGCCTGTGAGTTTTCAGGGATGCCTGAGAAACCCTTCCCCTCTCAAAGCCCATCTCTGTAGCAACATGAATCACATTGGCCTTGCATCCAGGTAGAAATGCTTATTGGCTATTCTTAACATTGCAATTCTCTTTTATCTTGTAAGTAAATGGGCAGTTTAAAATACTACTGTTTACAACCTGACATTCTCAACACTTTTCTGGAACTTTTGAGACTGAGGACAGGGTTTTTACCTCGTCGGGCGGGTTGACCTGGGAGTGGTCGTGAAGCTGACTGCCGCCCACAGTCGGGCCCCGACATTGATTTAATGCTGGCTGGCCAATTAATGGCCATCTAGCATGAAACCTGCGCTGCAACGCTGAGCGCTGCTGGGGTGGGGGGGCGGGAGGGGGGTCGAGCGTGGACGTTTGTGCATGCGTGCAGGTGCGTGCAATGAAAGCTCCCTGAGACACAGAGCTGCCTCAGAACTCCAGAAGGCATCTATAGCTGTCCAGAATTTATAACAGTATTTTTAACAAAAGTACAACTGATATATTTACAGTGCAGGCATCAGAAGCTGAAAGAACTTGATTTCATTCATGTCCTTAGGATATTCCAAAGCACTTCACAAGAAATGAAGCACTTTTGAAGTTTAGTTGTGTTGTAACATGGGCAAATACGACAGCCAACTTGTGCATACATAGCCCTGCTAACAGCAATTACATAAAAGATCAGATAATCTGTTGTACTGGTGCTGCTTGAGAGATAAATGCTGGTCACAGCACCAGGAGGATCACCCAGCTCTTCTTTGAATAGTGCCATTGGATATTTTATAACTCTTGAGAAGGCAGAGGGTATTTTGCTTTTGTAATAGTTTTAAGGCAATTGGCAAAAAAAGAAGTGAGATGAAGACAATCTCTTTTACGCAGATAGCTATTACGATCTGGAGTGCGCTGCCTGAAAGGGTGGTGGAAACAGATTCCAGAGTAACTTTCAAAAGGGAATTAGATAAGTAATTGAAGGGAGAAAATTTCAGGGCTATGGGGAAAGATAAGGGAAATGGGACTAATTAGATAGCTCTTTCAAAGGGTCAGCACAAATGGGCCAGGTGGCCTTCTCTGTATTGGTCATTCAGAGGGTACTTGAGTTTACATCATCCAGAAGGCAGCATCTGGCAGTGCAGAACACCCTCATTCCTGTTTGGAAGTGCCAGCATATATATGAGCTCAAGTTTCTGGAGTAGGATTTTTGAATTCCGCACCTCACCCCCGCACCCCCTTACCAATCCCCAGTGGACATTTGAGAGATCTACCAGTCAGGCCGACGCTAACACCTTGAAATCAGCTCCAAATCCGCTTCAGTAACACCAGTTCAGCTGAATCATTCCAGTTCTAGTCATTGAATGACCAATACAGAGAAGGCCACCTGGCCCATTTGTGCTGACTCTTTGAAAGAGCTATCTAATTAGTCCCATTTCCCTTATCTTTCCCCATAGCCCTGAAATTTTCTCCCTTCAATTACTTATCTAATTCCCTTTTGAAAGTTACTCTGGAATCTGTTTCCACCACCCTTTCAGGCAGCGCACTCCAGATCGTAATAGCTATCTGCGTAAAAGAGATTGTCTTCATCTCACTTCTTTTTTTGCCAATTGCCTTAAAACTATTACAAAAGCAAAATACTGCAGATGCTGGAAATCTGAAATTAAAACGGAAACCGCTCAGTTCCAATGAAAAGTTATTGTCCTGAAATGATAACTATGCTTCTCTCCCAGATGCTGTCTGACCTGATGAATACTTCCAGCATTTTGTGTTTTTAATCAGAAAACTGTGTCTCCTTGTTACTGATCTTGTGGCCAATGGAAACAGTTTCTCCTTATTTATTCTATCAAACCCTTCATGGTTTTGAATGCCTTTAATAAATCCCCCCTTAACCTTAGAACCATAGAATTGTACAAGGACGGTTTACTAAAATATATCCTCCTGTCAAGGCTAACAGAATGTTATTGTTTATTACGAGGTGAATTGAATATAAAAGCAGGGAAGTTATGCTTCGGTCGTACAGGATACTGGTGAGACCACATCTGGAGTACTGTGTACAGTATCAGTCTCCTTATTTAAAGAAGGATGTGAATGCATTAGAAGCAGCTCAGACAAGGTTTACAGAATCACACAGTGCAGAAGAGGCTCTTCAGCCCATCGAGTCTGCACCGACGCGTGAGAGAGGTGCAGGGAATTCCCCCCCCACCCCCCACCTGCACAGGGAGCGCTCAGTGCTTCCGAGCGGATCTCACAATGGGCGTGCCTTAATTGGGGCTGCTGATCGAGAACCCACCCGCCTGCACCCGCTCCCGCACAACCCCCCTGATGGGGGGAAAATGCTGCCCCAGGAATGGATGGATTATCTATGAGATAATATTGGGCAGGCTAGCCTTGTATCCACTGGAGTTTAGAAGAGCAACTTGATTGAAACATTTAAGATTTTGAGGGGCCTTGACAGAGTGAATGTGAAGAAGATGTTTCCTCTTGTGGGAGAATGTAGAACTAAGGGTCACTTAGTTAAGGAGTTGCCTATTTAAGACAGAGATTAGAAGACATTTTTTACCTCAGAGGGCCATGAGTCTTTGGAATACCCTTCCACAAAAGGCAGTGGAAGCAGAGTCTTTAAAAGTTTTCAAGGCAGAGCTGGATAGATTCTTGAGAAACAATGGGGTGAAAGGTTATTGGGAGTAGGCAGGAGGTTACAGTCAGATCAGCCATGATCTTATTGAATGGCAGAGCAGGCTCGAAGGGCCAAATGGCCTACTCCTGCTCCTATCTCATATGTTTGTATGAGATGTCCATGTCTTAACTTCCTTTGTGTAAGTTCTGTTTTGTTTAAATTCTAATTAGGCCCCTTTTCTGGAGGTAGACTTGAGAAACAGTGAATAAATTTGCGATTAATTTTTTCTTTAGTTGTACCTGTGCAGGCTCTTTGAAACAGCAGTTGTGCTTAGTACCACAGCCCCATTTCCTTGTTTATAACTGAGTAAGTTCCTCTTCCTCAAAGACCTGTTGAACTCTCATTTTAAAATTATTTATGGAATCAAATTTCACCACCTTTTCGTGTCGATAGTTCCAGATCCCAAGAATTCTGAGTGCAAAAATGTTCTCCTCATCTCCCCCTTTAGGACCAGATTTTTGCTACTAAGGTGGGTAGCTCCAGTTGGGAAATTTCCTGTCTTGGTGCATCCTCCTCAGGGAAAAAGTGCCCCAAATGGCGCAATTTTCGTTCTGGGGAACAGGTGCAGGATGGAGTTGAGCCTGCTGCCCCCCTGGATGCAGATCAGAGGCAACCAGGGACTGCGAGCACCAACTCAGGCCGTTTAAAAATCCTGCCTCAGTTCTGTAAAATTTTGTCCCAGTTGTTTTGTAAATCTTAGACCCTCTATTCTCACCCCTCACACCCCTCCCGCCCACCCACTCCCCATGCCCATACATGCCAACTCATGCCAATCCCCATCCCCATGGCCCCTTATAGCCCTATGCCAACTCATGCCCTCCATCCAGCACCCTTTGCCCTTGCACCCTCTATGACAACTCACCCACTATCGATCATAGGCAGACTTCAGGAGTCATGCTAAGATGAAATAAAATAAACTTCTGAATATCGATATATAAAAATATAATCCCATTCAATGTATTTAAATCCCCTCAAGTACTTAACAGCTTATAAAAACAAACATTTGTATTCAAAGCCACAGCAAAGACAGCTAATCCTTTAATAATGTCTTTGAGCTATCAATCAAACTGTGAACTTAGAACCACCCCCCCCCCCCCCCACTGTGATAATGATAGGTTGTGGAAAGCAGCCAACCATTAATAATGGCATAATGATAGCAAAATTAGCTAAACAAATGGCTATTGAATCTGCTGGAACAGATTTTTTTTCTCTAAAAGACATAGGCAGGCATTTTTTTTATTTTCAAAGGGCTAGCCATTTAAATAACTTGGCAGTATGTCAGTTCTACAGACCTTTTCCAACCATCAAGAGCATTTACAATCTCTCTAAAGGTTCATAAATCCCACACTGCAGGATAAGGCCCTTGTTCCATAGAAAATGGGGTCTGTTTGAACTTAGCATTGAGTTTAGGTTTTCTACATGTGTAGAATCGCATCCTGACCCCACTCCCCCACCCCCACCCCCCCCCACCTCCTGTGAAAATAGGACTTGTAGGAAATGGGGGCCGTAGTCCTGGACCCAGGTCCTGCCTGTCAATTTTAAATGTCCCCAGCATCACCACAGCTCTGCAAAAATCAGGCTGTAGATCTTTTACCATTCATTTTGAAACTATGACCTCTGGTCATTGACCCACTCACTAGAGGGGATAGTTTTTTTCTCTCTTTACTCTAGCGAAACATCTTGAAAACCTCAATTAAGCCATGTCTTAACCTATTCTGTCCCATATCTTCATGTCTGCACTGGGTAGGATAAGTCCCATAAAAGAAAAAAAGACTTTTATTATAAAGCATTTTTCCCGCCACTGGACATCCTAATAAAGTACTTTCTGAAGTCCAGTCACTGTAGTAATGCGAGAACAAGGCTATGTGCTTTAATTTTGTTAACAACGCAATTTTTTTTTAAAGTCATATACTGCATTACCCTCATTAACCCTCTCTGTTACTTAAGCATAGTACTCAATCAAGTTATTGAACGTGATTTTCCTTTAACAAATTCATACTGCCTGTCATTGATTCATCCATCATTTTCCAAGTTATGATTTTATTCTGGATTATAGTCTGCAAATGTTTCCTCATCATTATGCTGACTGACCTGTACTTAGCTGATTTTTTTCCTCTTTTTTTGAACAGGGATGTAACATTTGCAATTTTCCAGTCCTTTGGAGCCACTCACATATCTAAGGAGAATTGAAAGATTATGGCCAGAATACATGCAAATTCCATCCAAAAAGACCAATAGAATGTTAGCCTTTATAGCTGGAGGGCTGGAATATAAAGGAGAGGTTATTTTGCTATAGCTATTTAAAGCCCTGATTTGATCATATCTGGAGTCTTGTGTACAGTTGTAGGCCCTGTACCTTAGGATGCATTGGAAGGAGTGCAGCACAGATCCAGCAGACTGTTACCAGGGCTCCAAGACCTGAATTTTTAGCTCAGCAGGTGGGCACTATTGGTTGGCCCAAGATCGGCCAGGAAATGGACCGCCAGCCGTGATCGGCCCCCGACCGTGATTTCATGTTGGCTGGCCAATTAACGGCGAGCCAGCATGAAGTGCACGCTGAAAAGCTCAGTGCTGCCAGGGTGGGGGTGCGGGAGGAGGGTGGGCGATGACGTCAACGTGGGCGTGGACAAGCACTGAGAGAAAGCTCCCTGAAAGCAGAGAGCTGCCTCAGGGAGCTGCAGACCCAAAAATGTTCCAATAATGTTTTAAAAAGCAGAAAGAAAATGTCCAAGCATCACAATCAGGCACCTGAAAATATAGATGATAAAAATGCTGTCCATGGATTTTTATTTATATTTTATTTCATAACGAAACTTCATCCCATCCTTGGATGAGGATTCATGAAAAATGTAAAGGCTGCCTGACTGATTCGCCCGTCCGCCAACAGTAAGGTTGGAATGAAAAATAGTAGACAATTGCGCCATTAATGGGCTTAACTGCCCTCTTACTTGTTGGTGGGCACGCTTCTGACTATTGTACGCGCCCACTGAATAAAATATCGGGATGCTTGCCTGATGTTATCTTGCATGGTTTCACGCCCAATCGGATCAGGCGCTCGTCCAACTGATCAACGTAAAATTCAGCCCCAAGAGTTCGATTATGAGAAATTGCACAAACTAGCCTTGCATTCCCTGGAATAGAGAAGGTTTAGGGGTGATTAGATTGAGAGTTCTGGAATTTTGAGAGAGATTGATTAATAGGTAGAGAAAAAACTCCTGTTGGTGGCGGAGTCTAGGACAAGAGGACATATACTTGATATCAGTGCCAGACTATTCAGGGGAAAAGTTAGGAAACACTTCTTCACAGAAAGTATGGTAGATGTGTGGAACTTTACCCACAAAGACTTTATCCACTGAATCTTCTGGTCGGCGTGCAGGAGTGGATCCCGTTCACTGACGCATAAAGTGATGTGCGGTGACGCGGGCATGCGTCCAAACGTCACCACGCGTCATTCCAATCTTCAGTTCAGCAGGCGCACACTGGAGTCAGCTGCGCACCTGTCGAACTGTCAAAGGCCTATTAAGGCCATTTTAAAACTAATTGAGCTGATTTTCTGGGCTGCCTGTCCAACCTTAAGATTGATGGGCAGGTGAGGAGCCCAAACGGCCTTCGTATTTCCGCCCGTGGATGAGGTTTCATGAAGGGTTTGTAGCTTTAATAGAAATTCTTAATAAAATTCATAGATATGTCCCAGCTCATGTACCACTGTCACACATAAATTAATCTCCCTGAGGCAGCTCCGTGCCTCAGGGAGATTTCTGCGCTCTTGCGCGCGCAATGGTTTCGTGGTCATCATCAGCCTTTATTTTTATTGAATTCAAATTTCACCATCTGCCATGGTGGGATTCAAACCCAGGCCCCCGGAGCATTACTGTGGGTCTCTGAGATACTTGTCCAATGACAGCACCACTATGCCACCGCCTACCCCTAGATAGGGGCCCTCTGGGACTGTATCCCAAAAATCCCAACTCCTTCAGGAAAATATTCCCATTAATGAATGCCTCTTGCTGGCTTGCTTGAGAATCTTTTTTCTTTTAGGTGAAGGCTGCCACTCCAGGTTATTTCCATGATTAGTAATCCATGAGAATACTGCAGTTACATAAAAAACACACAATTGAAGATCCCACAAAACAGCAGTGGTAAGGTCAGGTACCTTCATTCATAAACCATTAACTTGGAATAGGAGTTGCTCCTGAGTTATGATTGCGCTCAAACAGCAGAGCTTGGTTAGGATTTACTCATACCAGTCTTATTCTTTGTAAATGCAGGAACATAAGGCAATGCTCTCAGTCCCAGATCTTAAAAGCCTAAGGAATTCATTAAGCTTTTAGTTGTGTATTTCAATATTCGAAGTGAGCAGTGGCATTGTGTGATTTCACTGACTTCATTCACTCTGCCAGTAAAAATATTTTGACTGTTGGCATCGCAGATCCACATAAAAGAGCTAACTGTTTTCAATGCATTGTCTTATTTGCTTTCCTGGTTTCACACTAGTATAGTGAAATGTTTCAATGCCAGGAATCAGGAAAAAAGCTTCAGAGTTAAGTTAGACTGCAATCCATTGTATTAGTAGTTGTGTCTCTCTTCATCTTCCTTTGCAAGCAGGATACTTTCATTGCAATTTTTTTGATATTTATCTTTCATGGGATGTGGGTGTTGCTGACAAAGCCAGCATTTGTTGCCCATTCCAAATTGCCCTTGAACTGAGTGACTTGCCACACCATTTCAGAGGGCAGTGAAGAGTCAACGAGATTGCTCTGGGTCTGGAGTCACACCTAGGCCGGACGAAGTAACACGGCAGATTTCCTTCTCACACCACCATAAGATGTAGGAGCAGAAGTAGGCCATTTGGCCCATCAAGTTTTCTCTGCCATTCAATGAGATCACGGCTGATCTGATAATCCTCAACTCCGTTTTCCTGCCTTTTCCCCATAACCCTTGATTCCCTTACTGATTAAAAATCTGCCTATCTCAGCCTTGAATATACTTAACGACCCAGCCTCTATAGCCCTCTGCGGTAAAGAATTCTACAGATTGACTACCCTCGGAGAAGAAATTCATCCTCATCTCTGTAAATTCATCCCTTACTTTGCGATTATGCCCTCTGGTCTTAGACTCTCCCACAAGGGGAAACAACCTCTCAGCATAGTCTCTGTCAAACCCCCTAAGAATCTTATATGTTTCAATGAGGTCGCCTCTCATTCTTCTAAATTCCAATGAGTACAGGCCCAACCTATTCAACCTCTCCTCATAAGAAAATCCCTCCATCCCCAGGAGCAACCTATTGAACCTTCTCTTGACTGCCTCCAATGCCAGTATATCTTTCCTTAGATAAGGGGACCAAAATTTTTCACAGTATTCTAGGCCTGGTCTAGCTAGTGCCTTGTATAGTTTTAGCAAGACTTCCCTATTTTTATACTCCATTCCCTTTGAATTAAAGACCAACAATCCATTTCCTTCCCTATTACCTGTTGAACTTGTATGTTAGTGTTTTGAGATTCATACACAGGGACTTCCAAATCCCTCTGTGCTGCAGCCTTCTGCAGTTTTTCTCCATTTAAATAATATTGAGCTCCTCTATTCTTCCTGCCAAAGTGCATATTCTCACATTTTCCCACATTATATTCCATCTGTCAAGTTTTTGCCCACTCTCTTAACCTGTCTAGATCCCTCTTAAGATTCATTGTGTCATCCTCACCACTTGCATTCCCACCTATTTTTGTGTCATCCGCAAACTTGACAATAGTACATTCACTTCCCTCATCTAAGTCATTAATATATATTGTAAATAATTGAGGTCCCAGCACTGATCCCTGTGGCACTCCACCAGTTACAGGTTGCCATCCTAAAAATGTCCCCCTTATCCCAACTTTCTGTCTTCTATTAGTTAGCCAGTTCTCTATCCATGCTAATATACTACCCCCAACACCTTGGGCTCTTATCTTATTAAGTAGCCTTATGTGCGGTACCTTATCGAATGCCTTTTGGAAATTCAAATATATTATGTCTACTGGTTCCCCTTTATCTATCCTGCTTGTTACCTCCTCAAAGGATTCTAATAAATTTGTTAGGCATGACTTCCCTTCATGAAGCCATGCTGACTCTGCTTGATTAGATTATGTATTCCTAAATTCTCTGCTATTACATCCTTTATAATAATCTCCAACATTTTCCCCATGACAGATGTTAAGCTAACTGGCCTATAGTTACCTGTTTTTTGTTTCCCTCCCTTTTTGAAGAAGGGTGTTACATTGGCCATTTTTCAATCCTCTGGGACTTTTCCAGAATCTAAGGACTCTTGGAAGATTACTACCAGTGCATCCACTATCTCTGTAGCTACTTCCTTTAATATCCTAGGATGCAACCCATCAGGTCCAGGGGACTTATCGGCCTTTAGCTCCATTAGGTTCCCTGGTACTTTTTCTCTAGTGATAATTTTTGTATTTATTTCCTCCCCCACTTTTGCTCCTTGGTTATTTAGTATTTTTGAAATGCTATTAGTATCTTCTACCATGAAGACTGAAGCAAAGTATTTATTCAATTCCTCAGTCATTTCCTGGTTCCCCATTATTATTTCCCCAGTCTCATTCTCTAAGGGGCCTACGCTCACTTTGGCCTCTCTCTTCCTTTTTATATATTTAAAGAAGCTCTTACTGTCTGCTTTTATATTACTTGCGGGTTTACCCTCAAAGTTTATTTTCTCCCTCTTTATTGTTTTTTTTGGTCATCTTTTGTAGGCTTTTAAAACTTTCCTAAACCTCTGGCTTCCCACTAATCTTTGCCACATTGTGTGGTTTTTATTTCAATTTGATATAGTCCTTAACTTCCTTGGTTAACCATTCCTTAAGGACATCAGTGAAGTGGATGGATTTTTAGAAAAGTGACGATACCAAGCGTCTTATGATCGTTTGGTATACACTACCAGATTTACTCCCTTTTTTGATATGACCTGCAGTGTTCTAGCTGTGCAGGATAGTGGAGAGAGCTGTGATTATTGATACCATAGTGTGCACTAAAATGGGCTTTGCTTAGGGTAATTTTGTGACAGCTTTGTCGGAGGATAGTGGACACTTGGGACCTGTCTCCCCTTCAGCTGTAGATGTGGCACATTTGATACTTCACTGGCATTAAATTGGGCCTTTTTCTCATGGCATTATGCAGACACTTAAGGCTTCACAATAGGACGCGAGATGTGCATGCACACCCCTGTGGGAAGAGCGTAGGACGCCATCTTGGTAAAAGGGTTTGTGCGCCTAATGCCTGTTGACAACATGCAGAGCATGATGTGATGACACTGATTTAAAGCAATCACTGCCACTTTAGAACTCCACACTCTAGCTAACAACTTGCCTTAACCTCAAACAGCTGAATACAATGTGAAACGGCATGATGGGCCCCCACGACCATTGCTATTTAAATTAGATAATGACTTACAGGTTAATTGCCTAATTATTTCTTCTGGCTGCTGGTGCAATTGTTTGCATTTTTGGAGCTTTTCTATACCTGACTAAAGCTTGAGTATGCTACAGGAATAGGCCTGGCTGGCCTTGCAGTACTGTGTTTGTCATCACTGTATCTCCTGAACTGGAACAGGAATTCGGTACCCACTCCATCCACCATCAGTTCCTCCCACTGCTGACATCACTGCTGCGCGCCTGTTGTCCGTAGACCCATCCCCACCCACTTGCTGCTTCCTACTTGCCGTCCTTTTCCTGTCTGCTCGCCGCTATTCTCCCAGCCCCTTGCTGCCTTGCTTGCTGCTCTGCTTGTCGACCCTCTTGCCGCTGCACCCCAACCTGCTCGCTTCCCATTTGGCAGCCCACTCCTGACCCCTCTCACTGCCCCTCTCAAGGGTGACAAGCAAGGACCTGAAGGGTTGGGAGCAGGGAAGTGAGCAAGGTGGCGAGTGAGACAGTGATCGAGGCAGCAAGCAGGATGGCAAAAGTGTTAATGATTGGGCCAGTGACCGAGACGATGAGGGGCCAGCAGTGGGATGGTGAATGGAGACTTTGAAGAATCAGGAGTGAGGCAGTGAGCAGAACACAGCGAAAACTGTTCTTTTCAGTCTGATTTTGATCTGCGCCATCTTTGGTCCTGGAAGTAACCTGGGGTATCGCTGGCTGTGATGTCATGGCATTGCAACTGGATGTGCGCTGAGTGTGTCCTCTGGATTTACAGGGTCAACAAACTGAATGAAGTTGCTTCCAAACAAGGGTGGCCTAGTAGGGCTTCCTCTGAGATTTGAAAAAGACTGAAAGAATGAAGAAAGGCCATGCAAGGCATAGTTATCCGCTAGAAGTGGGGCAGGATGGAGAGGGGGTGGTAAAGGGCACTCAGCAGGCACAATATTCGCCAAGGGAGCAGTTTTCATTAGGGAGTAATTTTCTTACCTCAGCTTTAACCAGGACAAATACATGCAATATCATTGTTGGGCAAAGAGGGTTGTGAGTGAAATCTGCCAACTGCTGCAACAACATACGCAGCCTTAAAGCATTACCTGTGGCTCACAAAGCCACCATGGATCGAAGCAACGCTGTGTCTAGGAGATTTGGTTTCAGACCGCACCATCTCAGGAAGCCTTTTTTATCAATGGCATCCAGGGCCATGGTGGCAGCAGCCTGAGCTGGCTAGGCAGAAATTTTTCATGGAAGCTGTGAGTGTGATAGTAGAAGCTATGACATAAGATGCTTCAACATGGTGGGTTCCACAAGTGTGTTGATGAAGCTGATCACCCGTTCCATGTTGGAAAGAATGGGCTCCAAACTCTGCACAAAGTCCTGTGCCAAGTCCTCTATGTACACTGGCATTGTGTAAGGGCTTTCTGACAGTCTGGGCCGGATCTTTGCCATCGTGGAGAGAAGCTCGAGTTGGGAAATTTCCCAAACCAGCACACCCATCACCATATAAAATTGTCCACCACACACACAATTTTTGCTTTGGGGAGGCAAGGGTAGCATCAAGTCAGGCCCACCAACCTCGAAAGCAATTTGGATGTGACCACAAAGGCAGGCGAGTGCTGAGGCGGGCTGGTTGGAAGGCCCATCTCGGTTCTTTGGAACTTCATATTAAAGGCTGTTAAAGGGTCTAGCTTCACACCCCCATATTCCCATCCGCTCCCCATGACTCTTCCATGGCCTCCCTGCATTCTCCATGCCCACTCACCCTGTATGTACTATAGAAACAATGAGCCAATGAAACAATAACAATGGCAAGTTTTGAAATGCGCTTAAAAAAAACACCCATTTAAAAACCTGTTTTGAAAAAAAAACTGCTGCTCTTACAATCCTATAAAAGTGTCAATCAGATAGAGTCTTTATAGTTTTAATCAAGAAATATGGGAATAGGATGGGAAAGTGGAGTTGATTTGAAGTTCAGTCATGACCTTATTGAATGGTAGAGCAGGCTGAAAAAGCTATATGGCCTGGTCCTGCTCCTGATTCCTATTTCTTATGTTCTTGCAGTCGCAATGTATCTCCCGATTAAGAGAATGCAGGGCGACTCTAGGTGAAGCTAGTTGCATTCAATATTGGATATTCAATATTGGACAACGTGGATAGCACTGGCTGCACCCAGAAATCATGAACAATGTGGATAGCACTGGCTGCACCCAGCAATCGTGAACAACGTGGATAGCACTGGCTGCACCCAGAAATCATGAACAATGTAGATAGCACTGGCTGCACCCAGAAATCATGAACAATGTGGATAGCACTGGTTGCACCCAGCAATCGTGAACAACGTGGATAGCACTGGCTGCACCCAGCAATCGTGAACAACGTGGATAGCACTGGCTGCACCCAGAAATCATGACCAATGTGGATAGCACTGGTTGCACCCAGCAATCATGAACAACGTGGATAGCATTGACTGCATCCAGCAATCGTGAACAAAGTGGATAGCATTGACTGTATCCAGCAATCATGAACAACGTGGATAGCACTGGCTGCACCCAGCAATCGTGAACAACGTGGATAGCACTGGCTGCACCCAGAAATCGTGAACAATGTGGATAGCACTGGTTGCACCCAGCAATCGTGAACAACGTGGATAGCACTGGCTGCACCCAGAAATCATGAATAATGTGGATAGCACTGGCTGCACCCAGAAATCATGAACAATGTGGATAGCACTGGTTGCACCCAGCAATCATGAACAACGTGGATAGCACTGGCTGCACCCAGCAATCGTGAACAATGTGGATAGCACTGGCTGTACCCAGCAATCATGAACAATGTAGATAGCATTGACTGCACCCAGCAATCGTGAACAACGTGGATAGCACTGGCTGCACCCAGCAATCGTGAACAACGTGGATAGCACAGGCTGCACCCAGCAATTGTGAACAACGTGGATAGCACTGGCTGCACCCAGCAATCGTGAACAATGTGGATAGCACTGGCTGCACCCAGCAATCATGGATATCAGTAAGCCACATTAATTCAACATCCTGCTGGTAGCTGAATGAATGGGATTAATCCTGGACTATGAACCCTTTGCCCTTCCTTGGGTGTTACCAGTTTAACACCGCATGTATCTCTGGAGCCAAATTCACAGCTTGCCTGGTTGTGGGATGCTGCGGAACTTTAATTCATTGCTGTTCATTCTGGTCCACTTGCATTTCACCAGAAGGGAATGTTGATTGATGAACTATTTCTAAGCTGAATAACTGTGTCTCCCAAGAAGGCTGAAAAAAAAAAGACCACTCTTAGGAATGCTGGCTGCTGTAGTGGAGTAACACGTTGCCCTTTGATCTGGTTTGATTCTTATCCAATGTGGCTTCTGGATGGAAGTCTTGCTCGTTGCAACCTGTCGGTAAATTAGCATTCTTATTCAGGAGTTTGTAAGGCGTAAAAGATGGAAAGGAAAATTAAGTGATGGATTGTCCTGAGATTGAGTTGCGATTCATTGTTGGAGCAATGCAACTTTACTCTGTATCCAATGGGGTCTGTGTATTAACCTTGGAGTGCTTAGCGCTGGAACAGAGTGCTGATGTTTTCTGTTCCAAGCACTGAGATTTCTCACCTCAGAGCACAAATATTCACAAGGGAATAAAAGGCTCAGTAAATGTGTTGCAAGCAAAATTGGTCCTTCTAAAAGTAATGGATAAGTCCCCTCTCAGCAGCTTTAATGTATTGTTTACAGTTGTTCTTTTAAAACTTTGCTCTCAGTGCTTAGGTAACCAGCCTGGTTCTGCAGCAGACAACAAGAAAGAAATGTGTATGAGACCGTCCTGCCTTTCCCTGGTGACTGGGAACAGTCTTTACCAGGGCAGTGACAGTGAACCCACATGCCTGGCATGTACAGGTACACTGAGCCCTTAAAGCTGCCACTGCAGTGACAAAGCTCTAGGCAGTGCTGTAAATTTCAATCACCAATCTACAGCTGCTGCCTTGGGGTGTAACACAGAAACCCACCCTCTTAACCTGGCTCTAGCTGCCACTAAACTGACTGGACATTCATTGGATTTGCAGTGGGATTGATGAAGTAGTTGAAAATGATAGCAGGAGTATGAAGCAGCAACAATAACTACCACACACGATTACATAGCACCTTTAGTGTTATTTGAAAAAATTGACACGGAGTCACACAAGGAAATATCAGGACAAGTGACCAAAAGCTTTTTTTTTGTTTATGGGATGTGGGCGTTGCTGGCTACATCAGCATTTATTGCCCATCCCTAATTGCCCTTGTTCAGAGGGCATTTAAGAGTCAACCACATTGCCGTGGGCCTGGAATCACATGTAGGCCAAACCAGGTAAGGACAGCAGATTTCCTTTCCTCAAGGGTATTAGAGAACCAGATGGGTTTTTATGACAACTGAAAATGGTTTCACGGTCATCATCAGATTTTTAATTCCAGATTTTTTTATTATTGTTGGGATCCCATTGTGGGATTCGAACCCAGGTTCCCAGAGCATTGCCTTGGGTCTCTGGGATATCAGTACAATGACAATACCACTATGCTACCACTTCCCTGAGGTGGAGGAATTTAGGGAAAGAATCCCAGAATTAAGGGATAATGCAGATAAAAGTTTGGACACAGCAAACTCCCACAAACAGCATTGTGATCGACCAAGTAATTTGTATTTTGATTGAGTTGTAAATATTGGCCAGGATACAAGGGATATCTTCCCTGCTCTTCTTTGAAATAGTGACATGGGATTATTTTACAACCACCTGAGTGTGTAGGTGGGTCCTTGGTTTAATGTCTCATCCGAAAGACAGCACTTCTGGCAGTGCAGCCCTCCTTCACTACTGCACTGGAGTGTTAGCTTTGATTTTTGTTCACAAACCCTGGAATTGAAGCTGGAATCTTGTGCTTCAGAGGCGAGTGTGCTACCAACTGAGACACAGCTGACTCAGAGAGAGAAATAAAGGAGAGAGAAATGCCTGAGGGGGGCCACATCAAGTAGAGGAGAGGGTTGAGAAACCAGGGTTGAGAAAATAGGGCACACAGGGACCATTTCAAGTAGAATTGTAAATTTGAGATTTATAGGAAAGTTGCATAGGCTTCATAGCTGTCAGTGAGCCGAAGTAAAGACTTTTATGTTGTCAATTTTGTGAATGATTCAATACGTGTTTTTGAAAATGCAATACCTGGATACAAACTGCTGTCTCTACCTATAGATACCCTTTAAAATCAGACACATCGCTATCTGTAGAATCATGCAAATTGATATGTGGTTAAACCCGCTTCAGTGAGCACGCCAAACTGAAACTGAATTGTCGAACAACTAAATTAAATTCCCATGGATGACTGGTCATTGAATCAGAAAAATATCAGCACACATCAAAACTGAAAGACTAGGGCAGCCATGTTTTGAGTAGGATAACAACACTTTGTACAACTTTTCTGTGTGTATTCATTTGAATGCAATGTAAATCCACATCAATGCTGGTGGTGTGTTCGTTTAGATTTAGTGAGAACAGTTTTCAGCAGTTCGAACAGTAAAAGAACCAGCTTCATTTATGTAAACTGCAGAAAATATCCACTATCACCTGTATGCTGGAACCTGAACTAAATCAGTGCCAGTATAGAAGCTGCTCCAGTACAGCTACAACACAGGCATTTACCCGGCAATGTGTCCTGTACACAAAAAGCAGGACAAATCCAACCTGGCCAATTACTGCACCATCAGTCTCCTCTCCATTGTGATGGAAGGGATAATCATCAGTGGCACTTTTTCCTTTCATGGGATGTAGGCATCACTGGCAAGACCAGCTGGCATTTGTTGCCCATCCCTAAATGCTCTTGAGCTGTGTGCCTTGCTCAGCCATGTCAGAAGGCAGTTAAGAGTCAACCACGTTGCTGTGGATCTGGAGTCACATGTAGACCAGACCAGGGAAGGATGGTAGATTTCTTTCCCTAAAGGATATTAGTGAACCAGATGGGTTTTTACGACAATTGATGATAGTTTCGAGGCCGTAATCTAGATTTTATTTATGTTGAATTTAAATTCCACCAGCTGCCTTGGTGGGATTTGAAACCATGTACCCAGAGAATTCACCTGGGCCTCTAGATTAATAGTCAAGTGACTTTACCACTATACCACCATCCCCTCTCCCATCCCTTCACTTAGCAATAATATGCTCACTGATGCTTAGTTTGGGTTCCGCCAGGTCACTTAACGTTTGACCTCATTACAGCCTTGGTTCAAACATGGACAAAAGAACTGAATGCCAGAGGTGAGGCGAGAGTGACTGCACTTGACATCAAGACGGTATTTGTCTGAATGTGGCATCAAGGAGCCCTAGCAAAACTTAAGCCAATGGGAATCAGGGAGAAAACTCTTTACTGGTTGGAGTCATACCTAACACAAAGGAAGGTGGTTGTGATTGTTGCAGGTCAGTCACCTCAGTTCGAGGACATCACTGTAGGAGTTCCTCAGGGCAGTGTCCTTGGCCCAATCAACTTCAGCTGCTTCATCAATGACCTTCCTCCCAGCATAAGGTCAGAAGTGGGGATGGTCGCTGATGATTGCACAGTGTTCAGCACCAGTTGTGACACCTCCGATACTGAAGCAGTGCATGTCCAAATGCAGCAAGACCCGGAAAATATCCAGGCTTGGGCTAAAAAGTGGCAAGTAACATTCACATCACACATGAGTCAAGCAATGATCATCTCCAACAAGAGAGATGGCATTACCATCACTGAATCCCCCACTATCAACATCCTGGGGGTTACCATTGACCAGAACTAAACTGGATGAGCCTTATAAATACTGTGGCTACATGAGCAGGTCAGAGGCTAGGAATCATGCGACAAATAACTCACCACCTGATCCCCCAAAACCTGTCCACAAGTCAGGAGTGTGATGGAATACTCTCCACTTGCCTGGAAGAGTACAGCTCCCACAACACTCAAGGAGCTTGACACCGTCCAGGACAAAGCAGCACGCTTGATTGGCACTGCATCCACAAACATTCGCTCCCTCCACCACCGACGCACAGTGACAGCAGTGTGTACCATCTACAAGATGCACTGCAGGAATTCACCAAGGCTCCTTCGACAGCACCTACCAAACCCACAACCACTATCATTTAGAAGGACAAGGGCAGCAGATAGATGGGAACACCACCACCTGGAAGTTTCCCTCCAAGCCACTCACCATGCTGACTTGGAAATATATCTCCGTTCTTTCAGCGTCGCTGGGTCAAAATCCTGGAACTCCCCCCCCCTAACAGCACTGTGGGTGTACCTGCACCACATGGACTGCGGCGGTTCAAGAAGGCAGCTCACCACCACATTCTCAAGGGCAACTAAGGATGGGCAATAAATGCTGTCCAGCCAGCAAAGCCCATATCCCCTGAGTGAATAAAAAAGACAAAATTTTAGACCAAGCCACATAAGCAGATATTGGGGCAGTTAGTTAGGTTGTAAAGGAGCATCTTAACTGGGAAATGACAGGTAGAAAGGTGAAGTGGTTCAGGGAGGGAATTCCAGAATTTAGGGCCTAGGCAACTGAAGGCATGGCTGCCAATACTGGAATGCTGAAAATCGGACACCTATAGAGCCCCACTCCAACAAGGCCAAATTTCTTCTGATGTTTGGCTGAGTTATCACACAAAAATAAATCTGACATTAGATTAAACCAGATTCAGCCAAAGGGACCTTAGCTTGTTGTAATAGAGAGCTAAGCAAGATGCTTCAGTATCTGAGGAGTTACGAACATCCCCACTTCTGACCTTATGATTGAAGGAAGGTCATTGATGAAGCAGCTGAAGGTGGCTGGACCAAGGACACTACCTTGAGGAACTCCTACAGTGATGTGCTGGAGCTGAGATGACTGACCTCCAACAACCACAACAATCTTCCTTTGTGATAGGTATGACTCCAACCAGAGGAGTGTTTTCCCCTGATTACCATTGACTCCAGTTTTGCTAGGGCTCCTCGATGCCACACTCAGTCAAATGCAGCCTTGAAGCCAAGGGCAGTCACTTTCATCTCACCTCACGAGTTCAGCACTTTTGTTCATATTTGAACTGAGGCTATAATGAGGTCAGGAGCTTAGTGGCCCTGGCAGAACCCAAACTGGACGCCAGTGAGCAGGTTATTGCTAAGCAAGTGCTGCTTGATAGCACTGTTGATGACCCCTTCCACAACTTTACCAATGATGGAGAGTAGCCTGATGGGGCAGTAATTGGCTGGGTTGGATTTCCTGTTTCTTGTGTACAGGACATACTTGCACAAATTTCCACATAGCTGGGTAGATGCCAGTGTTGTAGCTGCACTGGAACAGCTTGGCTAGGGGCCTGGCAAGTTCTCGAGCACAAGTCTTCAGCACTATTTCCGGAATACTGTCAGGGCCCATAGTCTTTGCGCTACCCAGTGCCTTCAGCATTGATGGCACTCTTGTGAATTATCCCATGATTTTTTACTACACTAAAAGCGCTACATAAGTGCAAGTTGTTCTTCTAACTTCTCTTTCCATATCTCCAGCCTGTACTGGGCTTGTGCATCAGCGAGAAAGAACCCTTGCACCTGTGCTGCTTGAGTATCCTTCTAATATGATTGTCACCATCGAATGAAGCCTTACAATGTGGAGGAAACTTTGATCAGTCCAGACTTTAAAGCTTAATATGGCTAAACATGTATAATACTAGTGCGTCTGTTAGGCAGGATGGAAGGTGGAGTCTCTTTTGCAATAGTCTCTACAGTAGCCTCATTTACAGTAGGGAAGCATGGACAACTTATGCAAGCCAAGAAACATGGCTGAACAGCTTCCACCTCTGCTGCCTGAAATTAATTTTGGGGATCTCCTGGCAGGAGAGAGTGCTGAATATGGAAGTACCCAGCGTGTTTGCCCTCTCGACCCAGCAGTGACATCATTGGCTGGGTCGTGTGAAACAAATGGATGTCAGCTACATCCCCGAAGACACGCGAGGTTGTTATCGGCATGAGACCAACAGGTTGCCTGCATCTGTGATACAAGGTTGTCTGCAATCGAGACCGGGATCTAGGTTAATACATGGGAAGTCCTCGCTGCTGACTGGTGTACCTGGAGACAAGCAGTCAGGAAGGACGTGGAAAAGAAGAGGGCAAAAGAAACAGCCAGATGGTGGAAAATAAACCTAATGGAAAGAAAACATATCAGTTGACCTTGAATGAAAACTATTCACCTGTGCCAGCTGCAGAACGGATTGCCACTCATAAATCAGCTTCTACAGCCACAACAGACAACGTTTAGTAAAGAAGTGATATACATCCCGGATGCAGTCCCTCACCCCCCCCAAGACAGACAGATGCCTATATTATCAGGCCCGAGAGGGTGCTAAGGAGTTGGTGTGGGAGGGAGATCTGGATCATCAGGTGGGGTGTAGCTACCCCAACCAAGATATAGACCAATACCAGTAATCAGAAACCAGCACCCCACATAGACTGCCACTCTCAGATATATAGGAAGTAAAGAACTTCAGTATTGCTGAAAAAAAGAGACATTTCTGTAAGAGCTTTTCATCTTGTACTCATCAGGACAATTTACAAGAATACGAAATGTAAAGGGAACAGCAGTTTATACTATATGAGAAGCAAGTGCTGTTTGGTTGGCAAGTGGACTCTGATAGAAGCATTACCAGGGAAAATGCACCAGTTGATGGTGACTGACAGTTAACTGCCAAACATTGTTTGAATTTTAAACCAGGCGGCTTGACTCTGGTCAAGGCATTGCCCTGAGGAAAAGTTCTCAGTCTACCTTAGATTACCCTGGAAGGGCAAGGTATCTCAAAAAAAGAATAGCAACAAGTGAAGCTAGCTGTTTCACGCTACTACTATCCTGTAACAACACAAGTGGTTTTTGTCACAGGATGCTGCTGTGAAGCCAAAAAGACATTCTGCCTATCACACAAATGAGTAATGTGGTATATGAGTTTTAGTGCCAGTGTGACGCTGGGCATATAGGCCATACGTCCCAAAGACTGGCGGATTGTAGCAAACAGCATGTCCCTTCTGCTATTCACAATGGGCAAGGTACAGACCGTACCTAACTAGCCTGTGCTTGCACAACTCAAAACACAGTGTCCAACATTAGATGTGATTGTGCGATTGGACAACATTTGCTAAATAATCCTCAGTGTGCTAGGAATTATGCTGACAACCAATTTAAGATTGTCAGTTGGGTTTGCAGCATGGTGCATTTGTATGCACTGGGAGTGACATGTATTAATACACAGGGCACTGTTCTCTGCAGACAGAAAGAACATGTACACACATTGCGCTTGTTTCAGCTAAACAAAATAAGTGACAGCCATTCGTTGGTTCATTCCTCAGGAAAATGCCTTGACCAATCTAGAGTCAAGCTGCCTGGTTTAAAGTTCAGATAATGCTTGGCAGTTAACTGTCAGTCAACATCAACCGGTGCATTCTCCATGGCACCATCTCTACCAATCAGAGTCCACTTGCCAACCAATCAGCACTCTCTTCTCATACAGTATAAATTGTTGTTCCCTTTACATTTGGTATTCATGTGAATTGACCTGATGAGTGTAAGATGAAAAGCTTCAATAAAAATATCTCTTTATTCAGCAATACTCATATACAGGAAGCAGAGAGACAATTTAAAACTGATTGGAGATTGATGCATTGCGAAGCTGTCAGAGAGACACTGTAACACAGGAAGTTGTATGGGATGGTTGGGGCTGAGACCCATGCCTGAAAGCTGTAACAGAAAAGAAACAAGGTGCAATTTGAATGTGGGAGGAAACAGTCAGAGGATGCAGTGGCCCTGAAGGGAGTGAGTACCTGATGTAAGGTTAGAGTTTCAAGAATAAGAAAAGTCATAGTTTGCCATTTAATCAGATTATATTGAGACCAGTATCTGTAAAGCACTATATATGCTCAAATAACAGATCTGTCATACCGTTGACGACACCTTAGTGGATTGGCCTTTCCACAGCCAGACAAAAGTTATTCAACGAGTTCCTCTTCTCAGTGGTTAATAGGTAATGTTACGATAGCACGGGCAGACTTTCCTTCTTTTACTTCGCTCTTAAAAAGACTCAAGACTTAGGACGGTATTGCCTGGTCCTGTTGGTGGCTGGCGTGAGCGGACAATATGGCAAGAATGCCAAAAATTAGTTTCACACTGTCGTGAAACCAGTTTGCGATCATTCTTTCCCCCCATCAGCAACGGGCCGCTTTTCCCGCTGTACGTTGTCGGGAGGCTCGGAATCCTATGACAATAACTCACCTCCTGCCTCCCCAAAGTCTGTCTGCCATTTACAAGTCAGGAGTGTGATGGAATATTGTCTGCTTGCCTGGATGAGTGCAGGTCCCACAACACTCAAGAAGCTTGAAACCATCCAGGACAAAGCAGCTTGCTTGATTGGCATCACTTCCAAAAACATTCACTCCCTCCACCATCGAAACACAGTAGCAACAGTGTGTACCATCAACAAGATGCACTGCAGGAATTTGCCAAGGCTCCTTCAACAGTACCTTCCAAACCCACGACTACTACCATCTAGAAGGACAAGGGCAGCAGATAGATGGGAACACCACCGCCTGGAAGATCCCCCCCAAGTCACTCGCCATCCTGACTTGGAAATATATCGCCATTCTTCACCGTCGCTGGGCCAAAATCCTGGAACTCCTTTCTAACAGCACTGTGGGTGTACCTACACCACATGGACTGCAGCAGTTCAAGAAGGCAGCTCACCACCACCTTCTGAAGGGTAGCTAGGGATGGGCAATAAATGCTGGCCCAGCCAGCAATGCCCACATCCCATGAATGAATAAAAAGTTCTCATTAATGTGCCCTCATGCTGGAATCATTCCCCCACATCAAATTTAATACCCATGTTGGCGAGACTTCAGAATGGTGTGCCTCACGAATGCCTTTAAAGAATGTGCACCTGGCGACCTGAGCTTTGAGGGGAACATGGAGGCGAGCATGCACAACGCTCTCCTGTATGACATCAGAGAAGAGGTGCCATGCATTTGTTTGGGGGTTGTTGGGCGGGGGGGGTGGGTGGGGGGGAGGGCTGGCATGGCACAGTGGGGGCACAGGCCAGTCGCCTTTTCTCGGCCGGCTTTCAGTCTGGTGCCAGAGCAAGGGCTCCAGTGTGGGTGAGGCCAGGGTGGTGGAGGGCAAGGCAACATAGCCTGAAGGAAATACTCAAGCATGTGTGGAGTAGGGAGGTTGGGGGTGTCGAGGGTAGTAGCCACACACTTGGAAAAGCTTGTCAAAGTGAGCATTCTTCCACAGCTGAGACCGTTCAGCAGCATCTCCGTTGACATGCTTGGAGTTGGACCTCTGAAACTTTTCTGCCCACTCAAACAACGCAAAAGCATGAAAGTGCCACCAAATGCTCCAGAACTTTTCACCCCTCAGGTGCAGACTGCAAATTAATGTGCATTTTAGGGGGCAGCAGAGCAGTTGCCTGACTGGGCAAGTCGTACAATTCCCCTTGTGCAAGGTGGCCATGGCGCAGTCACTGGTGGAGGTGCTCACAGCCCCTTAAAATGTCTTTATTAAGGTTTGGACCAGTATCCCTCATGGTTCAAGTTAACAACACTGTTGCGAGTTAGGAGAATACCTGCGCCTGAGCTGAGAGCACAGCATGCAGTCCAATGGCGGAAGCTGTCCGTCGGTCAGGTGGAGTGGGGCAGAGGTGGGTGGGTTGCAGACAACCAATGACCTCACTACACACTGACCATCCAAGTAGTGGCCAGCACTCTGCGGCGTGTGTGCAGAGACCTTCAGATTTAACCAAGAGATGCCCTTAGGACACATAAGCTAACCCACGCTGCTCTCTCTGATCCTGCAGGAGGAGAACATCAGGATCATGGACCCTGGTGATTTAGCGGTATGCTTCATGGTTTACAGGGAACAGAGAAGAAGAGTGTGGCGGAGGTGCCTGGCTCGGCAAAGAGAGAAGCACGTTCTCCAAGGTGAAGGGGAGCAGGGCCTGCTGCACACACAGCTGAAGATGCACAGCGAGCTGTCGCTCATAGGCCTAGGCTTTATAGACGGTTTATAGACGGCTTGTCATTCCTGCAGATGACTGAGAACCAGTGTCACCGAAGACTCTGCGTGTCTAGGGAACTGGTCAGTCACATTTTCCACCTGCTGCAGGATTTGGCGCCATGGGGACATGGAGGGCATCCACTGCCAGTGGCCATGAAAATGACTGCGGTGCTCAATTTTTATGCCAATGGCTCCTTCCAGGGCTCCACGGGTGACCTGTGCAGGATCTCGCAAGCCTCCAGTTGCCATCTTTGGGAAGGTACAGAACTTTGTGCATTTTGCCCGGGATCAGGAAAGCTAGGAAGCAAAAGCACTGGGATTTGTGCAGACCTCTGGTTTTCCACAGATGCAGGATGCCATCAACTGCGCTCATGTGGTGGTTAGATCTCTGTGGCAACAAACAGTCAACTACGTCAGTTGCAAGGACTCCCACTCACTGAATGCTCAGGTAGTCTGTGGATATGACAAACACATGCTACAGATCTGCGCACGATTCCCAGGAAGCGTCCACAACTCCTACATCTTAGCAGGTCTCAGATCCCTGACTTCTTCCATGGTCTGCAAAGGCTGCAGGGTTGGCTCCTTGGAGACAAGACTACCCACAGAGGATGTGGCTGATGATGCCTGTACAACGGCCTCAGACTGTAAGCAGAGCAATGGTATAACGAGGCTCTTGCTGCGACCTGGACTTTGGTGGAGCAATCTATAGGCCTTTTGAAAATGAGATTCCAGTGTCTCAGCAGGCCTGGTGTAGCACTGCAATACAATCCCCAGAGGGTGTCACACATCATTGTAGCTTGCTGCACGGAACACAATCTGGTGCTGCAACAGTGGGAAGATCTGGCTGCGGAGGAGATGGAAGAAATACATGTCTCCTCCTCCAGGAGGGTGTCGAAGTGGTGACGATGATGAGGTCTTCGAAGGCGAGGATGCCGGTGTTGAGGCCATCGCACTGGCCAGATGAGGCAAGCATGCTCAGGAGGCCCTGATAGCCGCAGGATTCGTGGAGTATGATGACGAGATGCAGTGAGGAGAGTCCTAACGTCCTCACCTTGCATCTGTGAATGTTTGACTCCTGTGTGGCTGATGGCAGCATAATATGCTCTGTACTCAGACTCATGTCATGGAGATGCAGTGGAGGCCCTAATAGACACTGGATTCCAGGAGGATGATGACGACATGCAGTGAAGACACTCCATAGATCCTCTGTGAATGTCTAACTCCTGCTTGGCTGAGGGCAGTCGCTTAATCTCTGTGATCAGGGTCATAACATGGAGATTCAGCTGTGAAACTTTAAATGCACCTGATCCTTTGTTAGCCTTCGGCACCTGTCCTCTTCAGGAACGCACCAGCACCAGATTCAGATGCTGAAGAGATGGGTGGGGGAGGCAGCTCACCTCAAAGGTGCTGAGAGCCACAGAAAGAACAATGGAACTCTGTGACGCCTGCCCACGACATTCTGGCAGAAATGACAAACATCATCGAAGTGCAGACATCACTAACGTATCCAGTGAGGGTGATGCCGGACCATCACTTTGGTCTGAAGATTACACACTGCACAGGGAAGAGGCCCTGTACTGTGACACCTTCCTTTACCCTGTGCAGGAACCAAGGTTTCACATTTGAGTGACATAAACACTGCCCATCATAACAAGGATCCATAGGCAAGGAGACATTCTTGGGAATTTATTTACAATAGTAAAGATATAGTAGAAGTGATTAACACCCATGCCCAGGCTGTGCAACTAACTTTTTCTATGGTGATTATTCAGGGTTTCCGCAGCTACAGGGATCAAACAATTGTTGATCCTTTCAGCTCCAAACATAATGTTATAGGATCAGGTGTACACTGCTTCTCTAAAAGAGTTACATCTTCCTCTAAAAGAGTTACACTGCTTAATGTTCCTAACCCTGCCACTACATTTTGGTGCTCCACTGATGTCCACAGTGGAGATGGAGCCAGCCTGCTGACTATGATGCTCTCTCTGTGACGACTTTGGCGTGTTTCCTCTGGAAGGCCGAGACCTGGAGGGCCCCAGCCTGCTTTGGGTGTCCTCCTGTGGGCCAGCTGCACCGGCCTCGGCTTGTGGGGTCATAGCAAGAGGGCATTTGGATGGGACAGACATTCCCGGAATCACCTGGGTGGATGGTCCTGGTATGTTGAGCTGCTGGTCCTCCTCCCTATGGGTGCCTGACAGCTCCAGGCTGACTTCTTGAAGAGAAGGGGAAGTTGGAGTGAGATTGAACTGCCCCGCTCCCATCTCGTGTTGACGCTGTTGGAGGCCAACAGTGGCATCAGCAATGGAGTTCAGCCCGCACAGCAGTGCAGGACTGATGTCCTGGAGCAAGGTCTCCATGGCGGCCGCCGTCCTGCCAGCGTCGACCTCGGTGCGTCGGCATGCTGGTACTGTCACCTTGGACTGAAGATGGACAGATTCATCCATTGTCCCTTGCAATCTGAGGAGTGCAGCAGACTCCCTTCCTGATGTTCCTGTGACTGCCTTTGCAGCTAAACCAACTGATTGAGGACCGAGTCCAGAGGCTCATCATTTGACTTGGACTCACAGATTCCTTGCTTCCATAAGTCCTTCAAGTGCTGACCACCAATGATGTCCCTGCCTCCGCCTGCTGTGGAACAGATTGTGTGCTGTGTTCACCAGATTGTAATCCTGAGGCTGTGCTTCGCTGCACTGGTGGAGGGTGCGGGTGAGTGCCATGATGGCAATTCAACAGTTCTGCCTTCAGGGTCCTCATCTGAGGCGCTCTCGATGGTGGGGTTGGGGTCAAGGTTGCCTGAGGGCAACATGTAAGTTGTGCCTAGGACGGAAAGTAAAGATTATTAGTGCTTGGCAGTTGTGTTGAACAGAGAACTGTGGGCTCCGAGTAGCATTGAGAGAGGGATCATGTGGTGCAGGATCCTCACGTGGGTGTTCGCCGCCGATCTCACCTTCGTCTTAGGAATAGTCTATGTCCTCTCCGGCCAGCTTCAATGCACGATTCTCGAACGGAGTGAGGACCTTGATGTCTGGCACTCCACCCCTGGTCTGGGACTTCTCCGGATGATTGTATGTGATCTTGTCCTGCATAAAGACAGATGGAGAGAGTGTGAGTTAGGCATATGGCAGGCCAAATGAGAAGAATGCCAGGCATGCGTGTGTGCTGAGTGGAGCCATGGACGGGATGAGTGACAATGTTAGAAATGCAGGTCCCTTTAAGAGTAAACCGGGACAAGCTTCAGAGTTAATTGAGAGCAGGTGATGCTCATTGAAGCCTGTATTTAAAAGCTAGCCTTTTTCCTAATAAGAGGATTATCTGCTTCTGGATAGGGAAAGGATCCAGAAGGAAAGAGTGGAAACTGTATTTGTACTGAACTATAGTTTAATAACAAAATAGTAGTGATTCACAGAATGTCTTCTGCTGCCTGATTTGGTTTATGGATATCCATCTATTAAACAATGAGGAGGCTATCTCCGGAGGAGATGAGGTCAGATGGAGATGTGAGGGTTCATGTGAGAGTAAGGGGTGATGTCACTTGAGCTGGCAGTGAGTGAGATGCCAGTGAATGTGTGATGGGCTTGTAAGTGAGTGAGATGACGTTGATGAGATGGTTGACTTACCCTGGCAGCACGGATGAGAGCATTCATCCATTTTCTGCATTAGATGGCCGACCTCTTATGTGCAGCATTGGCACTGACCACCTCTGCTACCACCTCCCAAGCCAGAGTGTTGAGAATGATGGGCCTCCTGTGGGCAGAATGGGGGGTAGGGGACATTGCAGTCAGCCTCCACGGCATCCAGAAGGCTTTCCAGGGATGCATCACTGAATTGGGGGACTGTACTCGTCTTGGCTTTTAGGGCCATGTCTTCCCAAGAGCAGCCCTGGGTTACAAGCATTGGGAGGTGTGTGCGTGGCTGCTGTTTAAATATGGCGCCTGGCATGAAGATGTGGCAGGTACCTACGTGGCAGGCGAATCGGAGGCAGGCCGCCAGTGATCTGGTGTGTCTCCCGTGACTGCATAATTTATGAGGCAGGAAGGGGATGATATGGCACAAAAATCCGCCATTGTGGCTACAGGTAAAAAGACTTTTTTCACACCCGGTACCACAGTTAGTGCAAATCTGGGATGCTTCTGCCCTAAGATTAAAAAGGTTCCCAGTGTAACAGGGCTAAGACCTCATACTCTATATTTTTATTATATGTATATATTGCTAATGACCCCAGTGGGCTGCAGAGACCAAATTCAAGTGGAATTATACAAAAGCCATCTACATTTCATAAGGCAGGACTGGCCAACAGAGTCTACTAGCCTGCTAGGACAAAGAGCCCTGCAACCTTGTTTTGTTAATGTTCCAACCATTAAAAATTTCAATCTCAGGAACCCAGACAAAGGAATATACACCATTTGTCAAAGCCAAAGTGGAGAGGTTGGAGCGATTGATGAGATGGTTGACTTACCCTGGCAGCATGAGATCATTCATCCGTTTTCTGCACTGGATGGCCCCTTAGCTGGGAGAACCAGTTATATCGTCTTGCTGTACTGCAAATCGATCTGCCATCTCCCATCTACCAAGCAACAGCACAGAACAAGGGCTCTGTCCAGGTTTGAATGTCTAGCCCCAATCTATACAGTTTCTACTGGAACTTGTGAATTTCTATACCATCACCTACAAGACTAATTCATCTCTGTATGCCCATCTCATCGTGAAAGTCAGTTCTACTGGAAAAGTGATTTACCCAGTATCGGTTTTCAAGCTGCCAACCTCTGTGAAGGAATGCACCTTTGGACTTTGATTCTGGACTTATGTGAAACAGTAATTTTTTGCTCTGTGGTCTTTGCCCGGTAAATTTTTCTTTATGAATGCATAGGAGGTTATGTACTAACATTCCCCCCGTGCTTTGTGTATATGCGAATAAACTATCCTGCTGAGTTCACCCTATCTGGAGTTTGCTGTGGGGTTATTAAAAGAAATTGGATCACACCAAAACTGAGGGGTTGGGAAACACGCCACTGCCTATAAAGGGGGAAATTAAAATCAAAACACCTTTCTGTTTACAGATGGGTGGTGAGAGGAGAAATCAGGGCTGTTTAAATTAACACTAAGTAACACTAAGTATAAATGTTGTGGGACTGCCGATAAAAGGTAGACTCAAAACTCTTCCTCTAGCTTGTTCAGGGATCCAGCCGTTGAATTGATGCCTATGTTAAGTTGCCATTTTCACGTTGATAAGCATGTAAAACTATTTTAACGCAAAAGTGAAAGTAAGATAAAAACTGAGTGCAAAATCATGTCTTTGAGGATTTACTCAGATAGAAAATCTTTCACATGAAAACAAGGCTTAAAATGTTTTATTTTTCCTGAATGCTCATAATATTTTCCACATGAAGTTGATAATATAGAATCCTTGCAGCTTTCTTGCTGGAAGAAGTGCCTCGGGCTGTGGGAGTGTTTTTTTTCTCAGTTGTATGGGTGTAATGGTAGGCTGAGGTAAGTCTTAATTAACTCTGGTTCAACTCTTGACCTCTCTGAAAGCCTCTATAAATGTCTACATGAAAGCCAGATCAGGCTTTTCTCATAGACACAGGTTTTAGATTGAAAACATTGGTAGAGCATTTCAGAAAATGTATGGGATTGGTAAACCCTACCCCATCCTACAGTGCACCTGCACTTGATATTTCTGTGGGTAATAATCAATGTTTTATTTTTGTGTTAAAGAACTTGTATAACATTAGGATAATAGATTGCCTGATTTTGTTGAGGGAAAATGTAAAGGCTGGCCATTGGAAAATTAAGATAATTCATTGTGAATAAAGGTAAAATGTACAATTTAATATTTTCCTCTGCTTGATAAATGTTATCCCAATGGGGGAGCTGTAAACCAGAATTACTGAATGACCTCCAAATGAAGAAATTACCAACAAGATTCCGTTTCTTGTAACTTTTACTTTAACATGAAACAGAACCAATGTAAATTACATATGAATTAACAGGCAAATTATACTTAAAATGAAAAGGTAAATTTCACTTTAATGGCTGATACGGCAAAGATGTATCTTACGCAACCTCAAGGGTTCACACTACTCCCTGCATAAATGTAACAATACTTGTCTATGCAGTTCCACAATATGCTGTTCTTTATTCATACAGGTAGATCCAACAGCAGCTTTCACCTTTCAGTTTCACAGGTACAATTATTGTCAGCAAAACACACTTCTACAAATCCTCTGTCCCTTGGGTCACGACAATCCTGATGGTATAACTTTCAGAGTTGTTTTTGAACCAACCAACCAACCATTGACACCCGGGTGCATGTATGGCCACTTCTGGGAAAACACCCAACTCTTTAGCGTCCCTGAGTTATTCACACAGATTTCCAGGTTTAGATCATCTTAGCCAGCTTGCAAAGTACTTCCAAGCCCTCTTGTCTCATTTCCTGTCAACCAGAAAAACTGACCTCTTCCTGAGAATTATTTGCTTCTTCTCCTCGCAAGAATTCTCTATGTTCCTCTTACTATTTCTTTCTGCTTTCTCTTTGTGTTTGCATCTGTGCACTCATTGCCTCCCCCGACAGCTCCTCTGCTTGTAGCTCTCATTTGTGTCTGCAGTTCTCCTTTGTGTCTGCCAGCTACAGACCTTCTGGTCTTACTTTCCTTCCTGTTGGTACTGCTTCCAGATCAAGGGTCACCAGGTCACATGGACCAGTGTTTCTTACTATCCAAGAAATTACAATTGTCCCTTTACAATATGCAAACTCTTTAAAGTCCTTTTCAAACATTCTTAAAAACAATTATAGATTCCACAGACATTTTAAAGAAATTACTAATTTTCCCTACCATACTGCTTCCCAGTCAAAAATCATCACAATAAGAAAGAACTCCATTAGGTTATCAAAACAAATGCAGCTTAGCACTTGAAGACTTGTAATATTTGGAAAGAGGATGTTCTTTTAAAGCATTTATTGTATCAAATTGTCAGAATCTCATTGATAATTCAGGTCAGAACAACTCAAATCAAAAGCGATACTTGTGGGTAATATCATTACCGGGGAACATTAGAGCTAAATCGCCTAAATGGATTTATAAAAATCCTGTTTCCAGAAACATTTGCATTTACTGTGCTGCTTGATTGAACTCTGTGTATCCTGCACCCCATCTTGCATAATCATGGGTCAGAAACCCCTATGTGCCCACACTTGGATTGCTGGCTGTCTCCTTACCTAAGGTAGGATATACTTGCATTAATAGTGATCTGTCCGTCTCGAGAGAGAATGATCTGCGTGCAGGGCGTATGTGACTCCTGTAATGAGCATTGTCTGTTTTGGTTGGAGAGAATGATTCATGAATAGCAATCCTTTCTGCGGCTGGCACAGATGAATAGCGTTGGCCCAAAGTTGACTGATGTTTTTTCCTTTTGGCGGAAGAGGGAGTGCCTTAGAAGGAGTGAAACAAACGTTCACTAGAATGATTCCTGGGATGAGAGGGCTGTCTTATGAGCAGAGATTTAGTAGAATGGTTCTATATTCTCTGGAGTTCAGAGAATGAGGCAATTTAATTGAAATGTATAAAATTCTTAAGAGGGCTTGACATGGTAGATGCTAAATGGCTGTTCCCCCTGCTGGAGAGTCCAGAACTAGGGGTCGTAGACTCAAGATAAAAGTTCAGCATTTAGGGCTCAGATGAGTGAAAGCAGTCAACATCCTTTCTTCCACATTTCACAGCCGTAGTTTTTGAGTAAGCATTAGACTTGGTAGTGCTGTATAGGGAACAGACCTTATATTTATGGTTTGAATGATCAGTTTAACCAGACAAAAAAGAGTGGCTTTCAGCTTTAAGTTCCATTTCTCAAGCCTTCCAATAAACTATTGAAAACCATGCTCCATTATACACCATATTTTGCCTATAGCAAAGGTATATGTCACAGATAAGACTGCATGAGTCCCAAATCCTTTGGAGACAATCTGTTCATTTTGGCAGTTGCAGTTGTTTACGCCAAAACTACAAAACTTCTTGACCTAATTGTTCCCAACCTCTTTGAAGAACTGGCTTTATCCACTGTCATCTTTCTACACGATAGCTAATGGATAACTTTACCTATCTTTAATACCCTAGCTCTGGCTGGTGTCATTACTATCATGTATTTCTTTGTGCAAACACTTTACATATCAGAAGACAAGCTACGCAACCCTCTCACGGCACTTCAAGCCATGCTGTTTATTTGAAAAGTATTTCTCCATGATGCAAAGCAGTTCAACTGTTCATCTCTTAACTTTGCATGATGTCCAACAATGAAGAGAAATTTCCTCACTCAAAAAATTGTGAACCTTTGGAAATCTCTACCCCCAAGGGCTGTGGATGTTCAGTCAATGAACATCTACAGTTCAAGACTATGCTCAAGACTGAGATGAACAGGTTTCCCAGCACTAAGGGAATCAGGGGATTTGGGGATAGGCTGGGAAAGTGGAGTTAATGTAGAAGTTCAGCAATTATCTTACTGTATGGCAGAGAGTAGGCACAAAGGGCCCTTTGAGCTCCAGCTCCTGTTTCTCATAGTGGAGAGATCAAACACTGACAGCAATGGTTCCTGAGCTGCCATGATAATATCAAGATTATTACTTTTGTTATAACTTCTTTTGTGTGCCTTTGAGTACTGGTATCACTCTGTCAACCACTGAGATGCTCTGTAACAGCCACTAAGTGATGGTGGCATGCAGAGCCTCTTTAAACAGAGTTTTTTAAATTCATGGGATGTTGATGTCACTGGCTCGGCCAGCATTTATTCCCCATCCCATTGCTCAGAGGGCATTTAAGAGTCAATCACATTGCTATAGGTCTGGAGTCACATGTAGGCTAGACCGGGTAAGGACGGCAGATTTCCTTCCTTAAAGGGCATGAGTGAACCAGATGGGTTTTTACGACAATTGACAATGGTTTCACGGCCATCAAAAGACTTCTAATTCCAGACTTTTATTGGATTCAAATTCCACCATCTGCCGTGGTGGGATTCAAACCCAGGTTTCCGGATAACCACAGAGATAAAAACAAAAAAACTGCGGATGCTGGAAATCCAAAACAAAAACAGAATTACCTGGAAAAACTCAGCAGGTCTGGCAGCATCGGCGGAGAAGAAAAGAGTTGACGTTTCGAGTCCTCATGACCCTTCGACAGAACTTGCGGGTGCGGAGTTCTGTCGAAGGGTCATGAGGACTCGAAACGTCAACTCTTTTCTTCTCCGCCGATGCTGTCAGACCTGCTGAGTTTTTCCAGGTAATTCTGTTTTTGTTCCGGATAACCAGTCTAGTGACAATACCACTACGCCATTGCCTCCGCCCCTATGAACTGCAGCAACTCTTGCCAAAACTACAGCAAAATCTCCCAAGAGAAACAAGATTACCTCTCTGGAAAAATGCAGTGAGCGGAAGACAATTATACCATGGAAATTGTGTGTAAAATAATCAGTCACTTATGGTAGTGTGTTCTCCAGACATGACTGACTGTGGGATTACCCAACCATCAGCTTTCTGACAGGGTTTATGGTGTCTGTGTATGCAGATCGTTGCAAAGTGGCAGATTACTGTCAGGATATTTCACTCAGGTCAATAGTGTAATTCTGACTTGGTGACCTTTGTGGATCTCTGTTGCTGATTGTCTAGGTCAGTGGCTGAACCCTGAAGCTGCAGTGATAACTTTGTTGTAATTGTTCATAAAAGGGTGAATTTGGAAGATAGGAAATCAGGTTATATTACAGAATTGCTCCCATTAAGCATAATGGAAAGTCATTCTCTCAGTGTATCTGAGAATGTCAAAGTAAATGTTTTTGCCTACAAATCAGGCAGCATATCTTGTAAATAATTTTTATGTGCAGTTTCCTTAAATGTTCCCAGTGCTCATAGGACGATTCAGATCTAAATGCTAGATGTGCAGCAGTATTTACTGGGTAGTTTTATTTACTGGTAAGTTGCCCAAAGGAGATTGGCGATAGAATTAGTTGAAGGTGTTGTTTTATCAAGTTCTCTTCAGGCCAGGACCCCAGCTGCCTCATTCATTTATTTCAAATTTCCAGTATCTGCTATATTTTGCTTTTGTCTGAGCTAAAATCACATCACACACAAAAGGTCGTGTGATCAGAGGTTGCAAGTCAGACTGAAGGTCTGATTTTAACTGAGCTCTTACCCGAAGGGGTTTCTAGATGGGCAGGCAGGGTGAAATTCAGACCTTCAATATGTAAACTATGTTGGTGATTGGGGGTGAATCAGTGCAGACAGCAGATAAGAAATGCTGAGGACACAATGTTGTGATTTGGATATCCATTTCCATCAAATGGAGGTGGGGCACAGTTACTTCTGAAGTTACAACTCTTATCTTTTTAATTTTATTCCCTCTTTCTGGAAGGCACTAGGTCTTACTGAGTTGTTCTCAATTGGGGCGTCATCAGCTTTCTGATAACTTTTACCAACTACACCCACACCTCATGCATGTGCCTGAATAGTGAGGAGCCATTTTCCCAACATAGATCGGACCCTGGGAATCTCACCCACCACCACTACCTCAAGCCAGAAAGTTAGAGACACGCTGCCTGTGATATTCCGATATGTGATAGCAATGAATGAAGTTCCCTACCACCACCACATTTACAGAAAATCATCCACTGAGTGACAGAAAACAGTTTAACTGCAAGTATATCGTAATTTAGATCCTTTCCATTGCTCTTGTATGCGCTTTCCAGGGAGCCTTCAGATAGAAATCAGAAGCAGGAACACAGGCTGACTTTTCTCCCTGTCTTAGCACAGGATGGTTAAGGGCAATTGTAGTATCCTTACTGCCACTCCCAGGCTAAAATCTCCCAGATTGAACCTGGGAATATCCTGTTCTGTATGACAAAGTGCCAAATCAACAATGGAATGCAGCTTTAAATAAATAAATAAGTTATTTTTATGCCAAACATCACTATTCCACATAGTAATATAACCCAAGTTCATGTGGAGCTTTGGATAACTTTGCTGTGTATTTCTCCACAGGTCACCAACCTAAGCGATCAGCAAAGAACCCTCTGCCTGCTCCTCAGTCAAGGATCGTCTCCTCCCGCGATGGTACTAGCAGCTTTTCCGGTGGAAGCTTGTCTACAGAGAACATGAAGAGACTCAGTGGTGAGTGTTGAATCAACTATTAGTCAGCCTCCTTCCTTCTGTGGTTCAGAACAGAACTCCTTGAGTAAGCACAAAACGTTCGATAGTGGAGCATACGGATCTGATTTTATTCATGTACAGCACATGTGATCAATCTATACCCTACAAAGAATTAGCTTTCTGTTTCTGGCAGTTAGAAAATCACCTCAGGCAGTGATGCAAAACAGGTGGTACTGGACCATATTGGATCGCCCGTTCTGTGCAGCTTTGGTGGTCAATGTTGGGACCCTTGCTCTTCCTGATATAAGTTAATGACCTAGACCTTGGTGTAAAGGGCACTATTTTAACATTTGCAGATGATATGAAACTTGGAAACATTGTGAACTGTGAGGAGGATGGTATAAAATTTCAAGAGGACATAGACATAGAATGAGCAGGCAAGTAGCAGATGAAGTTCAATTCAGACGAATGTGAAGTGATTCATTTTGGTAGGAAGAACATAGAGAGACAATATAAAATAAAGGGTAGAACTCTAAAGGGGTGCAGAAACAGAGGGACCTGGGTGTATAAATACATAAGTCATGGAAAATGGCAGGACAAGTTGAGAGAGTGGTTAATAAAGCATATAGGCTTTATTAGTAGGGGCATAGAGTACATGAGCGGAAAAGCTGCTAGTACCATCGCGGGAGGAGACGATCCTTGACTGAGGAGCAGGCAGAGGGCTCTTTGCTGATCGCTTAGGTTGGTGACCTGTGGAGAAATACGCAGCAAAGTTATCCAAAGCTCCATATGAACTTGTGTTATATTACTATGTGGAATAGTGATGTTTGACATAAAAATAACTTTTTTGTTTATTTAAAGCTGCATTCCATTGTTGATTTGGCACTTTGTCAACAGAACAGGATATTCCCAGGTTCAATCTGGGCCACTTTAGCCTGGGAGTGGCAGTAAGGAAACTACAATTGCCCTTAACCATCCTGTGCTAAGACAGGGAGAAAAGTCAGCCTGTGTTCCTGCTTCTGATTTCTCTCTGAAGGCTCCCTGGAAAGCACATACATGTTGAACTTGTATAAGACACTAGTTCGTCCTCAGCTGGAGCGTTGCATTGCTATGCTGGGCGGCACACTTCAGGAAAGATGTGAAGACATTAGAGAGTTTGCAGAAAAGATTCACAAGAATGGTTCCAGGGATGAGAAACTTCAATTATGAAGGTAGACTGGAAAAGTTTGGACTGTTTTCCTTGGAGAAGACAAGGCTTTGAGGAGATTTGATAGAGGTATTCAAAATCATGAGGGGTCTGGACAGTGTACATAGGGAGAAACTGTTCCTGCTCATGAAAGGATCGAGAATGAGAGGGCACAGATTTAAAGTAATTGGTAAAAGAAGCAGAAGCGACATGAGGAACTACTTTTTCACATGGTGAGTGGTTAGGGTCTGGAATGTACTGTCTGAGAGTATGGTGGAGGCAGGTTCATTCGAGGAATTCAAAGGGAATTAGACTGTGATCTGAAAAGGAAGAATGTGCAGGGCTACAGGGAGAAGGTGGGGGAATGGCACTAGGTGAATTGCTCATTTGGAGAGCCAGTGCAGGCACGATGGGCCAAATGGCCTCCTTCTGTACTGTAACAATTCTGTGAGATATTTAATTTTGTTTATTGCAATGGAACGGAACCAGGCACTGCGTATGATAATCAATCCAATATCATTTGTTTTGTGCCACTATGCGAGACAAATTTCTGGCCCTCTATCTTTCAAGCTCTTTAACTAATTCTGGGAAAACTGTTGTCCTTTACACACTTCGGTCGGGATTTTGTTCCTAATATAGTGTCTACTATAGTGAGATACTTTAGCTGTTAAATAAGTCTTTCATGAAAAAGACATAAATGAAACTGGACATGGAGCATGATAAAGCAATTGCTTTTGGAAAGTCAGTAGATGTTCAGTTTACCCAATCAGGGCATTGTTGTATCTCCTTAACAAAACCTGATATTTCTAATTAGAATGTTAGATAAGTATTAATGGCATCAGGTGATAAGAATCAGAGAGAAAAATAGCAAACTGTTTTAAAGCTGCACAGATAATTTGCTCATGCTTCTTGTCAAAGATTAAAGATCCTGCTAAAGGATGCAGGTGGTTAATGAGGAGTATACATGGCTCATCAAAGAGATTAGTGCAAAATGTGAATTATGTAAAATATATCAGCTGACACTGCCACGTCCTATCATAAGTCCTGGCATGTGACTTTAATGAGCTGATTGCCGAGGATCCAAAGGTTTGGGACAAAGATAGAAAGTAAGGTAAGACGGTATGGTGGTAAGACAGTAGTTATCCAACATGGCAATCAAACTATTAAGGTTCATTCCCTCATGGTTTATCAGGATTGATTACAAACTCTCAGAATCTGAGCAGCTGATAGAAGGTGATAAGGCACCCTGTACCTCACGTACTCATGTGTTTTGTGATGATGGTCCTGAAGAACAGAATACAATAGATCAGGGACTGGATGGTGGTAAGCTGAGTAGTCATGATGCACACCACAGGGCTATCTTATACAAGGACCAATTCGGGACTATTACTGTAAGATTCCACAGGAAATTAGAGACTCTTTCTCTGGTAAATGATCATTTTCTAATGCAAGGGTCACTCTCAAACCCACTATTAGAACTCGCACTGCACTTTCTTACTTTTCATTCTTTTACCCCATTCTGCCAATCCATGGACCTCACCCCTAGATCTTAACATGAACAATTGGCCAATATTTAGATCCACCTGTAGCTTTATCTGCACATCCCACAACAGAATCTGCTGGAAAGCTTCAGGCCTTCTGAGTCCAGTGGGCAGCAGCAAGACTGGGGTTCACCCCGGGAAATCTCATGTTAACCTGATTAGCTCAGTTTTCTTAAAGGTTTTCATTGTTACAGTTTATCAATGGTGCTTCTTTCAGAAGAGGCACTTAGCTACTAGTTATTGGCAACCTACCGGTTAGATCAAAAAGTGTATACCATAGTTAATTGATCCTTCTGCCTATGTTCATTTACACAGATAAAGCGGAACTGGTGGATGTACTGTACTTAGATTTCCAGAAGGCATTTGATAAAGTGCCACATCAAAGATTATTTGTGGAAAATAAAAGCTCATGGTATATGGGGTAACATATTGGCATGGGTAGAAGATTGGCTGGCTAACAGGAAGCAGAGAGTAGGTATAAATGGATCTTTTTCAGGTTGGCAAGATGTAATGAGTGGTGTGCCACAGGGATCAGTTATGGGACCTCAACAGTTTACAATTTATGTAAATGATTTGGATGAAGGGATGGATGGGATGGTTGCCAAATTTTCTGATGACACAAAGATTGATAGGAAAGTAAGTTGTGAAGAGGACGTAAGGAGGCTACAAGCAGATATAGATAGGTTAAGTGAGTGGACAAAGATCTGCGGTTGGAGTTTAATGTGGGAAAATGTGAAATTGCCCATTTTGTTAGGAAGAATAAAAGAGAAGCATATTATCTAAATGGTGAGAAATTGTGGAGCTCTGAGGTATAGAGGGATCTAGGTGTCCTAGTGTTTGAATTACCAAAAGGTTAGTATGCAAGTACAGCAAGTAATTAGAAAAGCTAATACAATGTTGTCATTTATTGCGAGGGGATTTGAATACAAAAGTAAGGGGGTTATGCTTCAGTTGTACAGGGCATTGGTGAGACCTTGGAGTACCGTGTACAGCCTTGGTCACCTTATTTAAGGAAGGATGTAAATGTGTTGAAAGCAGGTCAGAGAAGGTTTACCAGCCTAATACCTGGAATGTGTGGATTGTCTTATGAGGAAAGGTTGGACAGACTAGGCTTGTATCTGTGGGAGTTTAGAAGACTTAAGAGGTGACTTGATTGAAACATTTAAGATGCTGAGGAGTCTTGACAGGGCAGATGTGGGGAGGATGCTTCCTCTTGTAGGAGAATCTAGAACTAGGGGTCACTGTTTTAGAATAAGGGGTCACCCATTTAAAACAGATGAGGTGAAGTTTTTTCACTCAGAGGGTAGTGAGACTTTGGAACTCTCTTCCTGAAAAGGTGGTGGAAGCAGAGTCTTTGGACATTTTTAAGGCAGAGGTGGATAGATTCTTGGTAAGCAAGGGGGTGATAGGTTATCGGTGGTAGGTGGGATGCAGATTTCAGGTTACTATCAGATTAGCCATCATCTTATTAAACGGCAGAGCAGGCTCGAGGGGCTGAATGGCCTACTCCTGCTCCTTGAATGTATGTTCTTCCAGCACCCGTTCAGGCAGTGCATTCTGGATTATAACAACTCACTGTGTTTAAAAAAAAGCCTCCTAATCTCCCTTCTGGTTTTTCTGCCAATTATCTTACAGTTTGTCTTTTGTTTTTTCAGCTCATAACATGTATAGAGCACAGCGTATGGTAGACCTGGACAGTGAACTGGCCTCGGTCATTTTCTCTAGAGCGCGAATTAACAGCTTTGGTCAACAAGAGCTGGAGAGCGATGCAGATATTGTTCAGAAACGGAAGCTGAAAAGGATGATGGCTGTCCGGCATATCGAGTCCGGTTTCGATCTTAAATCAAAGACCCACATTCTGGTAAGGTGTTCAGATTTATGTTCTGCCAACGAAGGAAAATTAAGTGCATGTTTTAAAGGAAACCAAGATTTTATAGAATAAACAAACACTTGGTAACAGGCAATATGATTGTCTATTGAAAGGTTCTTTGACCTAAAAGTTTCCCTGATCTAGCGCTTCGAACTGGGTGCATGATCTCAGGACACTGTGGGTGTCCAGTCGATGATTCCTGTCTATTGCCCATGCAGTGCGGCTGTGGTTTCCCAAATGTGCTCCTGGCAAGTCACAATGCTCACTGCAGGGATCATGGTTCTTATTTCCTCTCTTTTTACCTTGGTCAGGCAGCAGAGCAGGCACTTGACGTGCCATATCAGTCCTGCAGCTGGCCAATAGGAATGTGGGTGAGATGCCGCAACGCATGACTGAGGCCCACTGTGTTTTGCACATCAGTAAAGCTATCGACAGGTTGCCTTTATTTGTGTAATTGTACTTGTTGATTAGTTGAAGATAAATTCTCTGTCACACATTGAATTGATCCAACGTACTTGTTGTGCTTTAATGGGCCAAAGTATCCTGATTATCTCAAATACCTTATTCACACAGGAAGCAATAAATCAAATTTAACTGCTGACTGAATAGTTTATTTTGTATTTCTACCCTTCCTTTATTTACACCGGCAACTTGATAAACTAATGCATGGCCTTTGACTCAATGGCGCCCTGTGTGTATGAGCAGGCCCAGCTGTTTAAAACAGTAGATCCTTTGCCTGGAATACTTAAGTGGTTTATGACAATTGTTGTGTTTGGACATTTGAGATGAGACATAAAGCTGCATGATACTCAGCACAGTTTAAATGTGTTATTAATTGCCAGGTTGTGATAATAGATTTAGAAGTCCAAAGCTCATTACACTGGTTTCCCTATTATTTGTGATTTATCTACAGCAGTGGATTTCAAAATTTTATATATTTTATTAAATATCAACATCCTCCTAGGAACTTCCCACAAATATGGACACGGCCCAAGGACCTGCAAATGTGGACACACTTCCTGGATCCCCTTGCAAATATCAATACTTTCTTTGGGAACTCTTGTAACTGATACTTCTCAGAGACCACCCTGTACTACCTTAAGAAAGATATCAGCTAAACAAATGAATACAGTATTATCAGGAATTGTGAAACTGCTCTGAAACCCATTTGGTCTCAATCCACCAAACTCACTTCCTGGTTCTCCAGAGCCTTTTCACCATCCACAAGGCACAAGTCAGGAATGTGATGGAATATTGAAATAAAAACAGAAAATGCTGGGAAAGCTCAGCAGGTTTGGCAGCATCAATGGAGAAAGAAACAGAGTTAACATTTCAGGTCGGTGACATTTCATCAGAACAGAGTGAAGGAATACTCTCCACTTGCCTGGATGAGTGCAGCTCCAACAACACTCAAGAAGATCAACACCAGCCAGGATAAAGAGCCCACTTGATTGGCATCACATCTACCTTAAACATCCCTCCATCACCAGTGCACCGTGACTGTAGTGTGTATCATCATACAATATTCAGTGCAGCAACTTGCCAAGCCTTCTTTGACAGCATGTCCTGAATCCCTGACCTTTAATGCCCTAGAAAAGAAAGGGCAGCTGGTGCACAGGAACCTCCCCGCCTCCAAGTTCCCCTCCAAATCTCTCACAATCCTGACATCGAAATATATCACTGTTCCTTCATCATCACTGGATCAAAAACCTAACAGCACTGTGGATGCACCTTCACCACACAGACTGCAGCAGTTCAAGAAGATAGCTCACCACCATCTTCTCAGGAGCAATTGGCCTTTAGATGCGTTCACTGGTCATTTTGTGGGGAGGTGGTGATGTAGTGGTAATGTCACTGGATTAGTAATCCAGAGGCCCAAGCTAATGCCTTGGGGACAGGTGTTCAAATCCCACCATGGCAACTGGTGGAATTTGAATTCAGTTAATTAATTTGGAATATAAAGCTAGTCTTAGTAATGGTGACCATGAAACCACCATTGATTGTCATCAAAATCCATCTGTTTCATTTATGTCCTTTAGGGAAGGAAATATGCCGTCCTTACCTGGTTTGGCCTACATGTGAATCCACACCCACAGCAATGTGGTTGACTCTTAAATGCCTCCTGTAATGGTGTGGCAAGCCACTTAGTTCAAAGCCAATTAGGGATGGGCAACAAATACTACTTTGCCAGTGACACCCACACCCCATGAAAGAATAAAGGGAAAAAAATCAAAGTAGGATCAAAGTAAATAATTTTTTTCAGTTTTGAATTGATTTACCTCAATAATTGTTTGATGTATTCCGGACTTTTAAGTTTTAAGAGTTTCAATATTTCTTTTCTCCTCTTCTTGTCCCTTACCCATCCCTTGTTTGCTTGTGATTTAGAGCTGGATAACTAATTATTATTTGGGAATCCTGAATATGTTTACTTATTGTGGAAGAAATATCCCCCCAACCTGCTTCCAAGCTAGCCACAAGTGAAAGAGTGAGTAAATGGACTGTTCCTGGCTCTTGTCAGCACCATGCCAGAATTGCCTACCAGGGGCATGCTTAACGTCAACACCTATAAGGTCAATACCTGTCCTCCTATGGACTGGGTGATATTCTGAACTTGGCATGGGACTATTGAGTCATTTTCAACCTGTCTACCAAACAGAGGGGTGCACTGTCCACACTTGATGACTTGTATATTCTTTCCAGGCAAAACATGAGGAGCAAATCCACCACAAGAGAGACTTACAGATCATAGAAGCATATCGTGAGCGGATTAAAATGGAAAGTATCAGCAGGATGTTGTCCCAGGCCATCACCACGGAGTACACGTTGTACGCCACCCTTGGACGTGCTGAATTTTTTGAATTTTCCCTGAAAAATCCCTACAGCATTCAACACACAATAACTATTGAAAGCGAACATCCAGAACTCAGGTATGCTACTTCCTACACAAGTAGATAGTCTGGTCCCCAACATTTCGGTCTGTGGTACTCACAACAAAAACTGTGCCTCACTAGCATACTCCTCCCTCAGCAGATCTTCTGCTCCATGGATTTGACTAATTCACCCTTCTTGGTTAAAGTTAGATAGAGGAAATTGGAAGACAGAGGGCGGGATTTTCCGCACCCCCCACCGCCGGGATCATCTGGTCCAGTCGCAAGTCAATAGACTTCTAGCTGGAGCACCGCCTCTCCCACAGTGAGTCCTGCCTGCAACGGGGCCAGAAAATCCCAGCCAGAGAAAATGTTTAAGAATTTTTTAAAAAGTAGGACAGAGTAATGACTGATCTATGAGAGTGGGCCTTGAGCAAGCCACTGATTAGGATTATGTCCTTTGACCAAAGGTTCGAATGTTCCCGCTTTAAAAGTATTGAAAATTACTAGATAAAATTTCTGTTTTCTTTTACTGTCTTTTATTTCTTTCTTTGATCACCTATCTTTGCCCAGCCATGAGACAAATGGCCCACTTGCAGGCTTCTTCAAAAATCTCTCTTTTCCTGGGCACCAGATGGTGCATAACATTGACTTGCGATGACTCTCTCCTTTTCCCTTTCCTGACTCCCATCAATATCTGGCCTGGGAGCACATGATCCTGATACTAAAACAGTGGACTGGTTTTCCTATGTACTCGGCATTCAGTTAGCGAGATTTAGAGTTAATCTTGTAAGTGAATTAGAGGTACAAAGATGCAGCCTGTTAGAGTAGCATCATGCCACTGCTCTTGCTTAACTTTGTACTCAAAGGGATATCTATACTGCGGAATGGAGCACTTTATTTTGCTTTCATCCATCATTCCACCACTTCCAAATTAGGTACAACACAGTTGAATGCTGACCAAAGTGCCCATTCCTCTGTCCCATTGATGTGCCTCAGCTCCAACCCCAGGACAGCATATCCCCTTCATCACTGCACCAGTGTTCCTCATGTTGTTGCCTTTCTGAGTGAGACTGCCAATTTAGTGTTGAATTAGTGACAGTCATTTCTCTATAAAGTTGGATTGAGACTACCCAGCTCATTTCACAAAGCGTCCTTGGGGGTAGAAGTGACTGAAGATTTTCATCCCATCAGTCAGGTTGAATCTAAATCCAAGATAACAAGAAAGTACCTCTTGCTTTCCTTTCTTTTGTTTTCTACTCAATATTATGTAATAAAATGCAAGCTTATCACAACAGATTGCAGTTATTTGTTTTTTGGTATGGACATTGAGTGTCTGGCTTGTATCTTTTCCAGCGTCATTGTAAACAGCAGAGAATGGAAGCACTTCAAGAACCTCACCAAAACACTGACCCCGCTGGAGGAGGACATGTTCCATGTTGAAGGAGGAATACAGTTCCCACAGATCTACCTACGGCCAAAGGAGACTGTCTATATCCCGTTTAAATTCCAGACCTTCTGTGCTGACCACTCTATCACTCCACAGGTACATTCTAGTCTGAAGTCTGGTAGCTTCTCATATCTATGGTTCCTTTAATCCAGGTCCAGTCTATTTTATTAAATTTAAAAAATAAATCAAAGCTCCCTGAGTGGCTCAGGTAGTAAGGACACTGCTCAATATTAATCCAAAACAAAAAGACCAACATGGTTTCTGGTTCAGTTCCAGGTTTGTGCTAATTTAGTAGATATTATTTCTGGTGGCATACTGCAATTTTAAAAAATGTATTTATATAGCACCTTTCACAACCTCAGAATGTCACAAAACACTTTAGAGCCAATGAAGTTTAGTCACTGTTGCAGTATTTGATACTAATTGAATTCACTGCTACAGGGTTAGATTGTGACGTGGGACGTATAGTCTGCCATGATTTCCACTTACGATCACTATCCTGATGCCTTTGCTGAGAGATGCGTGCCTGTGTGTGAATATTGGGCAGATGCCAGAACCAGGCTCAATTTTGGCATCTGCTGGCACCCACTGGGATTATACATGAACAGAAAGCATCTGGGCCAGATATTGGAGAAAGACTGGTACCTGAGAAGCTTTAGGAGAGGTCAGGATCAAACTAGAGAAATAAATCAAAAAATACTTAAAATCTTTGGCAAGATATGGAAAAGCATTATGCAATAAGTGCTGAAGTATGGAAATTACTGTACAATATTTACAACCTAATTTGCCTAAAGGTGCGTTTCCAAGGTAGAAAAGACATGTTCAGAGACCCATAATATCACAAATGATGCTTCATGTTTTCATTTATTTTCTCATATCTCGGGGAGCCATTTGGGGCCCACCTTCTAATGAACTATGATAATGGGTAAGATCTATCTCTCCATTAGTCACTGAGTTTCCATTCATGACTTGCCTGGTTGCGCGATTCAAAGCTATTCCTCCTCCTTTCTTGTTCTCTAGCAAGAAAAGACTAGCTCAGCTTTACCACCGCTGGAATTTCAGGTAATGATGCAAAGTTGGATCAGTGTCCTTTGTCATCCCTGTCTGCTGAACCCAGTGATAGCCCAAATTACTAATTGAGTTATTATCAACTAACTCGGCAATGATTTGCCTTGCTTCAAAACATAGATATTTCCTATTGTATATTTCAGGTACAACAAATTACTGTGAATTTAGAATTGTTTTCTGTTTGCTGTGATCTTTGTGCTGGGGTGAATTTTTTTTTTATTCATTCAGGGGGTGTGGGCTTCGCTGACTGGGCCAGCATTTATTGCCCATCCCTAGTTACCCTTGAGCTACCTTCTTGAACTGCTGCAGTCCATGTGGTGTAAGTATACCCACAATGCTGTTAGGGAGGGAGTTCCAGGGTTTTGACCCAGTAACAGTGAATGAACGGTAATATAGGATGCTGAGTGACTTGGAGGGAAACTTCCAGGTGGTGGTGTACCCATCTATCTGCTGCCCTTGTCCTTCTAGATGGTAGTGGTCATGGGTTTGGAAGGTTCTGTCCAAGGAGCCTTGGCAAATTCCTGCACTACATCTTGTAGATGGTACACACTGCGGCTACTGTGTGTCAGTGGTGGAGGGAGTGAATGTTTGTGGATGTGGTGCCATTCAAGTGGGCTGCATTGTCCTGGACGGTGTCAAGCTTCTTGCTGCACTAATCCAGGCAAGTGGGGAGTGTTCCATCAGACTCCTGACTTGTGCCTTGTAGATGGTGGACAGGCTTTGGGGAGTGAGGATGTGAGTTACTCATTGCAGGATTCCTAGCCCCTGACCTGCTCTTGTAGCTGCAGAGGCTACATATGGCTAGTCCAGTTCAGTTTCTGGTCAATGGTAACCCTCAGGATGTTGATAGTGGGGGATTCAGTGATAGTAATGCCATTGAACATCAAAGGGCGATGGTTAGATTTTCTCTTGTTGGAGATGGTCATTGCCTGACACTTATGTGATGTGAATGTTATTTGCCACTAGTCAGCCCAAGCCTGGATATTGTCCAGGTCTTGCTGCATTGGCATTTGACTGCTTCAGTATCTGAGGAGTTGCGAATGGTGCTGAGCACTGTGCAATCATCAGCAAACAACCCTATTTCTGACCTTATGATGGGAGGAAGGTAATTGATAAAGCAGCTGAAGACAGTTGGGCCGAGGACACTACCCTGAGGGACTCCTGCAGTGATGTTCTGGAGCTGAGATGACTGACCTCCAACAAGCACAATCATCTTCCTTCGTGCTAGGTATGACTTCAATCAGTGGGGAGCTTCCCCCCCGATTCCCATTGACTCCAGTTTTGCTAGGGCTCCTTGATGCCACACTCAGTCAAAAGCGGCCATGACATAAAGGCAGTCACTCTCACCTCACCTTGGGAGATCAGCTCTTTTGTACTTTTTTGAACCAAGGCTGTAATGAGGTCAGGAGCTGAGTGGCTCTGGCGGAACCCAAATTGGGCATCTGTGACCAGGTTATTGCTAAGCAAGCGCCACTTGATAGCACTGTTGATGACCTCTTCTATTATTTTACTGATGATCGAGAGTAGACTAATGGGATGTTAATTGGCCGGGTTGGATTTGTCCTACATTTTGTGTACAGAACATATCTGGGTAATTTTCCACAAAACCGGGTAGATGCCAGTGTTGTAGCTGTACTTGAACATCTTGGCTAGGGGCGTGGCATGTTCTGGAGCACAAGTCTTCAGTACTATTGCAGGAATATTGTCAGGGCCCCATAGCCTTTGCAGTATCCAGTGCCTTCAGCCGTTTCTTGATATCATGTGGAGTGAATTAAATTGGCTGAAGACTGGCACCTGTGATGCTGGGGACCTCTGGAGGAAGCCGAGGTGGATAATCTACTCGGCACTTCTGGCAGAAGATTGTAGCAAATGCTTCAGCCCTGTCTTTTGAACTGATGTGCTGGGCTCCTCCATCATCGAGGATGGGGATATTTGTGGAGCCTCCTCCTCCAGTGAGTTTTTAATTGTCACCACCATTCACGACTGGACGTGGCAGGACTGCAGAGCTTAGATCTAATCCATTGGTTGTGGGATCGCTTAGCTCTATCACTTGCTGCTTATGCTGTTTGGCATGCAAGTAGTCCTGTGCTGTAGCTTCACCAGGCTGACACCTCATTTTTAAGCATGCCTGGTGCTGCTCCTGGCACGCCCCCTGCACCCTTCATTGAACCAGGGTTGATCCCCTGGGTTGATGGTAATGGTAGAGTGGGGGATGTGCCGTACCATGAGGTTACAGATCGTGTTCGAGTACAATTTTGCTGCATCTGATGGCCCACTGTGCCTCATGGTTGCCCAGTCTTGAGTTGCTCGATCTGTTCGAAATCTATCCCATTTAGCATGGTGGTAGTGCCACACAACACGATGGAGGGTATCCTTAATGTGAAGGCAGGACTTTGTCTCCAAAAGGACTGTGTGATAGTTACTCCTACCAATATTGTCATGGACAGATGCATCTGCGGCTGCCAGGTTGGTGAGGTTGAGGTCATGCAGGCTTTTCTCTCTTGTACTTAACACTTGCCACAGACCCAGTCTAGCAGCTATGCCATTTAGGACTCGGCCAGTAGTGATGCTACTGAGCCACTCTTGATGATGGACATCGAAATCCCCCACTCAGAGTACATTCTGCACCTTTGCTACCTTCAGTACTTCATCTAAGTGGTATTCAACATGGAGGAGCACTGATTCATCAGCTGAGGGCAGTGCATGGTAATCAGCAGGAGGTTTCCTTGCCCATGTTTGACCTGAAGCCATGAGACTTCAATGTTGAAGACTCCCAGGGTGACTCCCTCCCAAATGTATACCAATGTGCTGCTACCTCTGCTGGGTCTGTCCTGCCAGTGGGACAGGACATACCCAGGGATGGTGATGGTGGTGCCTGGGACATTAAGGTATAATTCTGTGAGGATGACTATGTCAGGCTGTTGCTTAACTAGCCTGTGAGACAACTCTCCCCATTTTGGCACTAGCCCCCAGATGTTCTGAGGATGTTGCAGGGTCAACAGGATTGAGTTTGCCGTTGTCATTTCTGGTGCCTTGGTCAATGCTGCGTGGTCTGTCCAGTTTCATTCCTTTTTTAAGGCTTTGTAGCAGTTTGATACAACTGAGTGGCTTGCTAGGCCATTTCAGAGGGCATTTAAGAATCAGCTACATTGCTGTGGGTCTGGGGTCACATGTAGGCCAGAGCAAGTAAGGAAATTAGAAGATTTCCTTCCCTAAAGGGCATTAGTGAACCAGATGCGTTTTTAATTCCAGACATTTATTGAATTTAAATTCAAATTCCACCATCTGCCGTGGTGGGATTCAAACCGAGGTCCCCAGAGCATTTCCCTGGGTCTCTGGATTACAAGTCCTGCAACAATACTGCTATGCCATTGCAAGCTGCAAGTCTGTCTCACAATAGTTCTGAGCTTCACGTGGAGGTGTGTGGATGGTTTCCTCAATGGAAGTTATTACCTTTTCTTAAAAGCCAATTGCATCAGAAGATACCTCATTTTTTTTAATTAGTTAAATTCAGGGTTTCTCATGGAGCCAAAATATTTGACATACATTAGATATCCTTATCAATCAAACCACCAGAATGACGGGAAAGCTGAGAACTACCTGAATGATAAATTGTCTGGTTGGGAAAAAATGCTTTGATTTGAGGTATTGAAGGCTGCAAGTTCCTGTGTGTATGCATCAATATTGTCACTAGTGGCAAGGATTTTGTGGATTTGAAGTGGGCATAGTACCAGGATGCAGTTAAAAGATACTAGAAAGAAAGACATTGAGGTTTTGGAGTTTCATTATCTGTGGCAGAATTTTGTACAGGTTAAGCACTGTCTCATCTCTAGCCTCCATTTACGACCAGGATACATGTATCCTAACATTATCTATGTAACCGGCCGATGTAATTTGAGTTTTCCGTGTCCATTCGTGCACGTGTTTTGATTGCCACTCTGGACCTGAAGCAATCACTGCTGGTCCCACTTTTATCTCCCTTTTTTATTTAACTTTTTTGTGTAACCCACCTAGGCCCCTCACTCCTGTCATCATCTATCCTTTCATGCCTCTCCTGTCAGGTACTCTGCCCTCCCAAATTTCAACCCATTAGTTCTCCTTGACCTTCCTAGTCTCCTGTCGCCATCTCAGGCTTCACTCCCTCTTAAATAAGCCTAGAGTTTGCCTTTTTGCATGTCTTGGCATCCTCCCAAGGTGCTAACGAGGCAGTTAACATTGCCTTTTTACAAGCAGCAACCCCAAGCGCTCCCTTCTACTCTCATGCCAATTCTATGCACCCATGGGATCTAATTTTGTCAAACTCCTTCCTGTTCAAGTCATCCCTTGCACTGCTGACCCAGTGGATATTGCTAGTGGATCAATTCCCCTCACCTCTCTCCACATCTAGAATGTCCATCCCCTTGTGAAAAAGGTTCTTCCTATCAATAAACTTATTGTGAATGATTGCAATGACATCAGAGCCTTGACAGAAATCTAGCGAAGGGTGATGAACCTTCCTCCTAAATAAAGCCCTCCTGCCTGGCAGTACCTTCCACCACTTGCCCTGCCTGGTCTATCATGGTGACGGTGTGGTGGTTATCACCAAATCACACCTTGGCCTGTCCCCTTACTTGCCCGGCACCTCCTCTTCCTTTCAGCATTTCACCTTGTTCCATCTCTCTCTCATTTAAAATCCTCATTCTCTCTCCCCCTACCCAAAGTCCATAAAAATTATCTCACTGAAATATTTTCACGCATCCCTCTCTCATTCTCTGCAACGAATGCACTCTCACCCTTGATGATCTTAGCCTCCATCACAATTCATCATGTTCTCTCTCCTCTGACTTCACTGCTTTCTTATCCTCCTTAGATCATTCCCTTCATATGAACTCCCCAACCAATATTCAAGGCTACTGCCTGGACCTTACCATCTCATGTGGCTTTGCTATTCTCATCATGTCAATCACAGATAAGGCAATCTCTGATCACTTCTTTGTATCACTCAATACCCACATTCCCTTTCTCCCTCCCAACCCAACTTCTTTCCATGTCCTCCCCACCCTGGAAAAATAAACTCTGTCCTAATTAATTTACAGCTGCACTTTCAAAATCCCAACTGTCCAGTCTTTTGGTTCACCAAAACATTTCTGAAGCTACCAATCTCCTTAGCCACACCTCTGATGCCCTATCCACCATTAAAGCCATTTCTCTCTCTCTCATCCTGGCCATTCCCCCTGGTATGGCGCTCATCTCTGCTCCCTTAAGTCCAAGGAACATTGACTTGAACGGATATGCCAAAAAACTAGTTTAGCTATTCACTGCCAAAATTGGCTGGACCACTCAACCACTTTCAGGCCTTGCTCTCACCTGCTAAAGCTGCTTACTATCCCAGAATCATCCTGGAATGCAAAGACAACATCCGTTTTTTTTTCTACTGCGAATTGCCTTCATTAACCCGTCTACCCTGTTTCCTCCACCCTCACCTCCAGCACAAATGCGAGGAGCTCATGGACTTCTTTGTCACTATGATTGAGATAAACCGATCAGGTGCCTCTGCCACTTTTCTCCATTCCTGTGGTCCACCAGGCTAAACTTACACTAATGCTACCCTCTGCCGCAAACTTGAGTTCTCATCTTTTTCTTGTTTCTCTCCTATCTCCCTCATGCCCTCTTCGATCAGCAACTAACTTCGAGTGGGACCTTTCAGCTACTGAATGCATGTTTAGCTGTGTGTGTTTAAGGGTGGGTGTTAGCTGGAGCAGTAATGTTGACAATGGCAATCCTGGTGCCAAATCAGTATTCCTTGCTGATTGACATCATGATCTGCCTACTCTACATACTTCTGGAGCACACTCCAAACACCCATATTAACACCCTGTCCAAAATGACGTCACAAGCCACAGCAAGAGTGCGTGCCTGGTGTGGACACCATTTTGGAATTGAACCAACACCCATAACATTGAAACTATGGGCATGACTAGAGCTGAATTTTGCAGCCAGTACTTGTATTAGCCTAAATGATGCTGAAAGTGGCATTACTAGACATAAGCACAATGTGATCAAGTAGCACATGGGTTCCTAATAATTAACCGGTTAGATAAAAAGGGGTTGCTATTATAGGTCAGTTGGAATATTATCCATGCATAGCATGTATAAGGTAATAAGTTTTAGATCATACAAGATGCTGAACTGTTTATTGAAAATGTCCTTTTTCAGTGAACCCTGAAAGATGGCCTTGTGTCACAGCAGTTCCATTACTCCATAGTGCACTAGGGGAGTCCTGTCTGATTCCTATTGATTTTCTGTGATATGAGGTAGCTGAAGACGAACACTAAATTATGAATGAAGTGCATTGTGACCTAATGTTGGTGTTCACATGATAAAAAATGACTTACAGCATGAACGTAGAGAGGCTCATTTTTTCCACCTTGAGAAATGATTTTGTTTTTCCCATGTCTGCTAAGGATGGAATTTGTCATCATTTTTAGTCCAGTGATATAGCAAAAACAAATGCTGGGAGCAGGTAATTATATGCGCTGAGCTGAACTGATGTGTGTACTTTGATATGGGTTCAGAATCACAATAGGGAGCACAGAAAACTCTGCAGAAATCACCCTGGCAGAAATCACCCTGGGAGGAAACTATCTCGATGGTGCAGTGAGTACCTATAGTGCTATTGAGCTGTGTAGATCAGACTCAGTACGGCACAGGGTTCTGAATTTAATCATCACAACGTCAGGGGAGACGATATTTAAATGTTAAACTGTAGCTTACTCAATGGAGCATTCTCATTGCAAGTTTCTGTTCACCTAAGAACACTAATTTATTGCATTCCTATTTTCCTTTTTATTTTAAGCAAACTTTATGCTGAGCAATTGCAAAGAACTCTTGGCGCTCCGCAGTCTTTCTGGAACTTTCAAGCCACTTAGGAAAGTTGGCAAGTTCACTCCCATTGTGAGACAAGAGTTTTTAAATAGCTTTATGCTAACCCATTTAAATTAAATGAATTAATACCCTCATCAAAATGATATCAATTGGAAAATCTACTCTAAAGAGGGCAGGTAGTAACATTCAGCATTTTCACAAGTTATGTCTTTCACATGACCAGCAGGATCATAGTCTGCAGCCATCCTAAAGGATTCACTTGAGTGAATTGTATAGAGGCTGTTTGTGGAATCCTATGTCGTAGGATGCAGGTAGCAAATATAACACCACTATTCTAGAAAGGAGGGAGCGAGAAAACAGGGAACTGCAGGTCAGTTAGCCTGATATCAGTTGTTGGGAAAATGCTAGAATTTATTATTAAGGGAATCTTAACAATGCACTTAGAAAAACCTAGTATGATCAGACAAAGTCAACATAATTTTTAGAAAGGGAAATGATGTTTAACAGATTTATTAGTGTTTTTTGATGATGAAGATGATGGGTAGATAAAAGGGAGTCAGTAGATGGGTTTCCAAATGGCATTCGATAAGATGCCACACAAAAGGTTAATGTGCAAGATAAGGGCTCATTGAGTGGGGAGTAATATATTAAGCAAGGATGGAGAATTGGTTAACAGACAGGAAACAGAGAGTAAGGATAAATGGGGCATTTTCAAGTTGCCAGGCTGTAACTACTGGAGTGCTGCAAGGATCAGTGCTGGGGCCTCAGCTATTTACAATCTATATTAATGACTGATATGAAGAGCAAGAGTAATGTATCCAAGTTTGCTGATGATACATTGCTGATGGGAATGTAAGCTGTGAGGAGGACACAAAGAGGCTGCATAGAGATGTAGACAGGTTAAGTGAGTGAACAACAAGGTGGCAGAAGGGGTATAATGTGGGAAGTGAGGTTGTTCACTTTAGTAATAAGAGTAGAAGAGCAGAATATTTCTTAAAAGGTTTGAAACTTTTAAATGTTGGTATTCAAAGGAACTTGGGTGTGGTCATACAAGGGACAGAGGAAATTAGCATCCAGGCACAGGATAAATCTTCATTTAAAAAGCAGCAAATTAATCAAAGACAGTCATCAGGGATTTATTAAGCGAAAGTTGTGTCTGACTAATATGATTGAATTTTTTTGAGGAGTCAAAAAGGAGGGCCGATGAGGGTGGTGCTTTTGATGTAGTTTATATGAAGTTTAGCAAGGTTTTTGATCAGGTCTTTAATGACAGACTGGTCACAAATGTAGAAACTCATGGGGAAGAATTTTCCTCCCGTTGAGGGGGATGTTCAGGAGCGGGCGCACCTCCGATTGGCGCCCCTGATTGGGGGCACGCTGCCATTTTACATGAGCAGGCCAATTAAGGCCCGCCCAGTGTGATGTCCGCCAGGAAGTGCTATGTGCTCCCTGTGTGGGCTGGGGGGGTTTCCCTCAGCCAAGAGTGCGCTCCTTCGAGCATGCACACGAAAGAGTGCACTCATCTCCCTGAGGCTAAGTGCTGCCTCAGGGAGATCGGTGCCAAATTTAAAAATGGTAAATGTAGAGAAATAAAATTTCCTTGACATGTCCCCTTATGTGACACTGTCACATGAGTTGGGACATGTTCATCACTTTTAAGCAAACTTTTATTAGATTTTTTAAAACCTACATGAAACCTCATCCCGTCCATGGATGAGGTTTCATGCTTTTTCTGAAGCCCGCTAGGGCTCCTGGCCTGCCCGCCAACCTTAAGGTTAAAGTCCCACCCAATGTCATCCCGCGTCATTTCACGTGTCGGCGAGTGGGCCCCGCCCTCCACTTGCCAAACTCAATATCCTGGCCGTGGGCTCCAAGGCAAAGTGGCAAGTTGGATTCAGAGTTGGTTCAGGGGCCAGAATCCAAGGTTAATGGTTGATGGATGGTTTTGTGATTGGAAGACTGTTTCTAGTGGGTGCTGCAGGGCTCAGTATTAGGTCCCTTGCTTTTTATGGTGAATATCAATGATTTGGACTTGAATGTAGGGGGTATGATTAAGAAATTTGCAGCCGATACAAAAATTGGCAGTGTGGTTGATAATGAAGAATGTAGATAATGTAGACTGCAGGAAGATTTCAATGGATTAGTCAGGTGAGCAGAACAATGGCAAAAGGAGGTTAATTCAGAGATATGTGAGGTCATGCATTTGGGGAAGGCTAACAAGGCAAGGGATTACACAATAAATGGCAGGATACTGAGAAGTGTAAAGGAACAGGGGGACCTTGAGTGTATTTCCACAGACCCTGAAAGTTGCTGGACAGGTAGATAAGGTGGTCTAGAAGGCACATGCCTTTACTAGCCGAGGCAAAAAAATATAAGAGCAGGGAGGTTATGCTGGAACTGTATAAATCACTCTAAAACAGCTGCATGTGTACAGTTCTGGTTACTGCACTATGGGATAGATGTGATTTCAGTAGAGAGGGTACAGAGGAGATTCAGGAGGATGTTACCTGGACTGAAGAATTTTAGTTATGAGGAAAGATTGGATAGGCTGGGGTTGTTTTCTTTGGAACAGAGGAGGAAGAGGAGAGAACTAATTTGAGTGTATAAAATTATAAGGGGTCTAGGTAAACTGAATAGGAAGGTCCTGTTCCCCTTGGTTGAAGGGTGTGTAATCAGGGGGCCTAGATTTAGGATAAGAGAGAGGAGATTTAGATGGGATTTGCGGGGACATAGGTTTCCACTCGGAGGATGGTCAAGCTCTGGAACACAGTGTCTGAAAGGGTGATAGAGACAGAAACCTTCATAGAACAGAATTGTCCCAGATTTGCCCTAAGTGTGGTAGCAGGTGGGAAAAACGATGTTTTATCTGCCGGCCGCAATGACGGCTTCTCACACCGTATTGTCCCAAACCTGTCGCATTAATTATGCATTCCCGGGAAACACGCCGTTTTGATGGTGGGCGGGCTTTCATTCACCCATCACGCCATCACCTCACCACTTCATCATGCCATATGGCATATTTAAAGTCAGCTGCGCGAAACCTCTCAGGTCACATGTCTGCCATCTTGACAGGAAGTGCTACATTGCATAGAGGAAGTGGGGAATGGCGAGATCCGGTGGTGGTGGTGATAGTGGAGGGGTGGGGGAGGGGGTGTGGGGAGCATAAAGATGACTATCACTTAGGCCAACCACTTTAAACAGTTATTAATTTTTCTCTCAGGGTCCGGCTGATGGGAAACTTCCAAAAAAGAATGTGGTTAATCAGCAGCAGCCTAACTCCACACCCAAGAAGATTGAAGTATGTATAATCATATCAGCAGTGCAGCTGGGCACGGGCATCACCGTTTTAATTTATACTTGTGTCTCAAACGTTCCAGCTGAGGAGTGATGCTGTCTCTTTTTATTTTTGGTTAGCTAGGCCTCTGGCTGCCCATGTTGCTTACTGTAAGGTCAGCCCTGCTCAGTAAGCACTCACAGATCCCCTGGAAAGACCCCATGGATCTATGGACACGAATTTCAGAAGACCAGCCTCTCATACCGCTGAAACCACGTCGTACTTTTATGTGACTCCTCCATTTCTGCCATCTGAACCACCTTCACTCTGTCCTCCTCTTGATTGCTGAGTTTAAAAACAATAAAATTCACCACACAACTAATTGTGGCTATTGATTTACATGAAAACTTGAACACAATTACATAATTACTGTAACACTTGGTAATAAAAATACAATCCTATTTCTTCAGCCACCTAAAATCATTGGCCCTGATAATAGATGATATGTTACATCACCCAGGACCTTCCAAAGCTCTTTACAATACAGTACACTAATGTGAAATGGAGTTACTGTTTCTGTGTGAGCGAATGGCACAAGCATTTTGTGCACAGCAGGCACTCTCAAATAGTGATGAGGCGAATGTCCAATTAATCTGTTGTTGGTAGTGTTGATTGAAGGAAGAATACAGTCCACTGAGCTTCTTCAAGTGATGATATGCGATCATAAACACTCACCAGAATAAGCAGGCATAGCCATGGTTGAATATTTAATTAGTGAACCCCAACACTTCTGTTTCTCTCAGTACTAACACTGAAGATTTTATGCTTATGTCTTGGGAGTGGGTTTTGAACTTGTGGCCTCTGACTCAGAGGCAGAAGTCCCATCCCCTCAACAATGCTGTGAAGATTGCTGCTAGTGCTGGTATTTATTAACTTGTATTTTTTATTGCTCTAAACAGCACGTGAGAAGATTTTTTAAAAAAATCACAAAATCAATATAGTTTTTACCAACTACTGTATGTCGTTCAATTGTAACCTTTTCAGGTGTCTTTTAAAATTGAAAACCAGAAGCCGATTGCCATCCTACAGGTGAATGTTGAAGATCAGCCGTATGTTATTGATCAGACATTTCGCTTCTATCATCCTGAGCTTACATTCTTGAAGAAATCTATCCGCCTACCTCCACTGCATGCTTTGTCAGGTATCACATTATTTGATCCTTACAATATAGTATTTATACTTCATTCTATATATTTCCATCAATTGCATTAAGTTGCTGTACATTTACCCCCTTATGCCAACAAGCTCTGATAGTACAATTATATCAGCTAATTGTTATGGTACAGCTTCAGATCCCATGGGATCACAGTTAAATTGATTGCCTCTTAAATAGCATCATTTTCTGTTCCAGTTGGCCAGTGATGCCTGCATGGACTAGGTGAGCATGTCCAGGAATTGGCAGTAATCGACTTTAACATAAGGACAGAAGAAACAGGAACAGGAGGAGGCCATTCAGCCCCTCGAACCTGCTCCACAATTCAATAAGATCTTGGCTGATATGATTGTGACCTTAACTCTACTTTTCTGCCTGTCCCCCGCTACCCTTGACTCCCTTGTAGAACAAATATCTGTCTAAAATAAAACAATGTGCTGGAAATACTCAGCAGATCTGGCAGCATCTGTGGAGAGAGAAACAGAGTTAACGCTTCGAGTCCAGTATGACTCTTCTTCAGAACTAGGGAGAGGTAGAAATGTGATGGGCTTTATGCTGTTGAATAAAGGGGGAAGGGCAGGTAGAGCAGAATAGTAAACAAATCTGTCCAACTCATTCTTGAAAATAGTCAATGACCCAGCCACCACTGCTGATGTGCCGATTCCTGCCTGTTCGGGACCTGCCTGATCTTTTAACCAGTTGTTTTTTAGGCTGTTCTGTGGTGATCTCCTACTAAATGAAAGAGAGCTGCATTCAGTATTTAAAGAAATAGTACGTGTATACTGAATGCAAGGCATGATTCCCTGATGCTTGCTGTGCTCTCAATTTACCCATATGAAATGGATGATTAGAGCCGGTATGATTAAATAGCTGCTCAAGACGGAGAACTAAGTTTGTCAGCTGACCGCTTCTGAAGTAGCCTTTAACAGTGAATTACATAGAATTTACAGAACAGAAAGAGGCCATTAGGCCCAGCTTGTCTCTGCAGGTGTTTATGCTCCACAGAAGCCTCCTCCCATCCTCCTTCATCTAAGCTTATCTGCACACCCTTTTATTCCTTTCTCCTTTGTGTACTTCACTAGCATGTCCTTAAATGCATCTCTGCTATTTGCCTCAACTATTCCAGATGCCAGCAGGTTCCATGTTCTAATCACTCTCTGGGTAAAGAAATTTCTCCTGAACTGTCTATTGAATTTATTAGTGAATACCTTACAGTTATGGCTCCTAGTTTGGTCTCATCCCCACAACGCCTGCCACCCCCGCCCACCAACAACTGGAAACATAGGTCCAGATTTTCAATCATTTAAAAATGGCGGATGGGATCTGATTCCAGATTTCCATCCCCATTCCCAGCGATGGCCGTTTTCACCTACATCGGATGAGTGAGCCGGCAGGGAGCCCACACCTTGCCCTCCTGATCTTGCTGGGGCAGGCATTTTTTGTGGAGTCGGACCACTTTCTCCATGACTCGTGGTTCATGGCCCCTCAAAGCAGTAATGAACTATAGTCTGGATTCAGGAACCTTTTGAAAGATAACTTCAAAAGATCTTACCTACATCCCTGGCCATTCTCCCCCTATACCCTCTATACCAAGTCAATGCCAACACATGCCTGCAGCCACTCCCTATGGCTCCTCATACATTCCATATTAACTCAATGCCAACTCATGCCCCTTCCATGCACTATGTACATAACTAATGAGCCATATAATAACAATGGCAAGTGTGGAACTGCTGAGGAAAAGGAACACCCATTCAAAAATGTTTATTTGAATTATTGATTTTGCTTGATTGACATATTTACGTGGCTATAATTGTTATTTCTGTGCTCTGTTTTGGCGATGTCACAATGTGTATTTGGACAAGATCTAAGAGCTGTGAAGTTTTTGAAGCCTCTGTTATTGATACTTTAATAGTCTGCCTGATTGACACTTTCGTAGGGTTGTAGGAACAGTAACTTTTTTTCAAAAATCATTTCAGAATGGGTGTTTTTTCTCCTCAGCAGTTCCACACTTGCCATTGTTATTTTATGGCTGATTAGTTATATACATGGAGCATTATGGGATGCTGGGGGCATGAGTTGGCATTAAGTTGGCATGGTGGATATGAGTGAGGTACCATGGGGTGTGGGTAAGGAAATGTGAGGGGTGTGGATTAGAGGGCCTACTTGCTTTTATTATAACTGGGATGAAGCCCCAGAAAACTGAGATGGGCCTTCTAATTAGCCCACCTCAGCACTTGCCCGCCCTGTTGACCGCCTAGCATCTGCTTCCGGGGTCAGCTGGCCTGACTCCATTCCACACATGTCCCCCGGAGCAAAAACCATTTGATTTTGGGCCCGTTAAACCAAGGCAGACCTGCCAAGTCAGGAAATTTCTCTAACTTTAAAGACCGCAATCTGCTCACCCCTCAGCCTTTTCTTTTCTAGAGACAAGAACCCGAGTCTATTCAGTCTTTCCTGATAGTAATAACTTCTCAGTTTGGAATCATCTGTGTAAATTATTTTTGCACCACCTCCAATGCTTCTATCCTTTTTGTAATATAGAATTCATAACTGCACAGTACTCCAAATGTGGTATTATCAAAGTTCAAAGCAAGGTTAAGATAACTTCCCTTCTTTCCATTGCTCTTGCTTTAGAAAAGACCCCAGTGCTTAGTTGCAATTTTAGAGATGTGTGGCTATTTTTAATGATTTGTGAATCCATGCCCCTAAATCCCTTAGCTCCTCTGTCTCTTTGTGGTTACAGGTTTAATTGTCCACCAGACTCTCTTAGGAGCAGGAGGTGGCAAATTGCTGATTATCAGATGTTGACATGCTAACCGAGACCCCGAGGTCTGAGCTTTAGTATAAATGCTGACAGTTGACCCAGACGAAAAATCTTGCGTTCATATAGCGTCTTAAATCATCTTTAAAAGATGTATCAATGTGCTTCATTGAATATGATGGGATGAATTTTACGGCGGCTGCGTTTGCTGCAAGAGCTTTAAGCTGTGAGTGGGACTTCTGCCCCTCAGTGGAAGTAAGTGCCACCCTCCAGTTCGCACAAGGCAGCTCCCAATGGACGTACTCCCCCATCCTTCTCACTTTTTCCACCTCAGATGGTGAAAAAGTGGGCTCCCCAGTCTTGGCTGTCTTCCACTGTCCAGCGTATTATGGCAGTGGAGGTGGAATGAGGCTCTTAAGTGGGCAGTTAAGGGCCTAAATACGCCTAAGAGCAGCCAGGCTAGTGAGCACCTTACCCACCCACTGTATTATGGGGAATGGGTTGGGCTAGCATATTTTATGTGCCCCCCCCCCCCCCCCCCCCCCCCCCCGATCCCTGCCGAAAGCATGTCTGGCAGGGGGCCATAACATTCAGCCCAATGAATTACAGTGACTTTGTTAAGTCAGCAAATAAAATAGTGCATGTATCAACTGAGCCATTGGAGGTGATGTTGAGCAGCTGCCTGAGCTTTATGGTTTCCACAAACTAATTTCAGTATAAAAGAGAACTGCCAGCATGGGTGTGGGTGCTTACCATATTGAAATGTAATTGGCATCCGCTGCAAAGAGTAGGTGTGCCTTAAACTTCCAGGGCATCTTCGCAACACAGCCTGTGTTGCCTGCTTGATCCCATGCACCTGTTATAAGGTACCAGTAAGTAAAACATGCATTTATGGGGTGAAAAATTGAGGCTGACCACTAATATTAATTCAGCATGGCAGAACAGAGTGGTGGGGAGAGGGGCATTGTCTTATGTGCTGAGTATATACAAAAATATTGACTTTTGGGGCCAAAAAAATGAGGTCATCTTACACAGTGATCGACTTGTACGCCACATTTTATGGTATTTTCTGGATTTCCTTTTAATTTGATTCCATCAACTTGGTGCAGCTATCTAGAGTTACTTACAAATGGAATGGGAAATGATTCAGATATGTTACCACTGGAAGAATGCATCAAAGCAAGTCCCCTATTGCGGCTGACATTTCTTATCTCCACTGCCCCCCCCCCAACACCATCACACACACACACACACACCCCCCCCCCACCCAACCCCCCCAAAAGCCTGGTTAACCTTGTCAAATAGAACAATTTCAGTACTTGAATAGGTTAATTTTATGATTGATTGCTCTTGTAAATTGAACACTACTTTATAGCTTCTTTCTGTTACACTGGGTTATATGGCAGTAATTTATTTTTCATTGAGCTGTTAGATTTTAACAGGGAGAGTTCCATTGCAACTCCATTTGAATTTGCATGGGGAAATCAGAGAGATTATGAATTCCTTGGTTATAAATTACTGACAATAAACCATACAAGTGGTGTAAGTGTATGCTTCCCTGGCTATCAAGTCAAATGACTATTCCACCAACAGAAGCTGAAAATCAGATGAGAAATGTGTTAACTGATGCAAGCTCTGTTTTGTGTGGCAGTTTCAAGTGTATTTATGAGCCTTAAAATTTGTATAGTACTTCTGCAATTGCTTTTGCACCTAGTAATTATTTGTGCAAAGACTCTTCATTCTGTTTCAATACCGCTTGTATTCCCTGATTAAATGGCAAGCAGTCAATTGGTGGCTGTGTCTCTTTAAGTCTTTAGCCTTCAGCCAAGGCTGGCAGTGATTGTTCCCTGTAAATTGGCTGCTTACCCTCTGTATTTTTCCATTCTCTTAGTGGGGAAGTATCTGTTTGCTTGGTACTATTCTGTGATGGCACCATTCCCCATGGTTTCCCCTTCATTGCAGCATCTAATTTTTTTTATTCAAATAGCTCTTGGGCTTTGGCTTCCACTACTGTGCTGGGAGCCTGGTCCGTTTGTTAATCACTCCTTCTGTGAAGGGCCACCCCTGACATTCGTCCTGAATTTTCCTCTTATTACCTTGAGTTTGTGTCCTCTGGTTCTACCTACACTTGTAGTTTGCTTTAAAGTAATATTCCAGATTTATAATTTTCCATATAATTTACTATCTTTTATGTAAAACTAAAACAGAAAATCCTGGAGATTCAGAAGCAACATCTGTGAAGAGAAAACAGAGGTTAACCTCTCCACTTCACCTTTTTCTGAAAGCCAGTTCTGGTGCATTCTATACACTCAAAACATTCACCTGTCACTTATCTTTGCAGACGTTTACATTAGCATTTAAGTATTTGTGTGTCAGTGATTGGAATTTGCTATGAATCCATGTGCCAGGTTTTGACACATAGCACAAAGGGAAAGGCTGCTTTATTGCTATTGCAGACTTGGGTTTCGAATCCTGGGGCACTGGCTGTACTGGAGTACTGAGGAAAGTGGGAGCTGTAGCGTTTGAGGTTCCACACCTGATGCATGCTGGGACCAGTGTTCTGGCAAGTTGTATGACTAGGGTGGTAGAATGGGCTTTAAACTAATAGTCGGGGGAAGGGATCATGTGAGAGGAGATGTAGTAAATCAAAGGGCAATAATGAGGTACTAGAGCAGAGTAGTGATTTGGGCAAAGATAACCAGAGTGTGGCAGGGAGGGAAAGGGAGTATAAACATAAGAGTGCACCAGTAGGTAGGGCCACAAATTGCAAAAATAGTAAGAAGACAAAGTTAAAGGCTCTATCTGAATGTGCACAAAGTTTGTAACAAAATAGATGAATTGTTAGCACAGATAGAAATAAATATGTGTAACCTGATAGCCATCACAGAGGCATGGTTGCAGGGTGACCAAGGCTGGGACCTGTATATTGAAGGGTATTTGACATTTCAAAAAGATAGGAAGCTAGGAAAAGATGGTGGGTAGCTCTGTTAATTAAGGATGTCATTGGTACAGTAGTGAGTGATGACCTTAGCTTGAAAGAGGAAGATGTTGAATCAGTTTGAGTAGAGATAAGAAACATGAAAGGTAAGAGGTCACTTGTGGGAATAGTTTATATCCCCCCTAACAGTAGTTACATTGTAGGACAAAATAAATGAGGCATGTAAGAAAGCTACTTCGATAATCATGGGTAGTTTTAATCTATATATAGATTGGAAGAATCAGATTGGCAAAGGTAGCCTTAAAAATTGGTTCACAGAGTGTATGCAGGACAATTTCTTAAAGCAGTATGTTCAAATGCCAACCAGGGAGCAGGCTGTTCTAGACCTGGTAATGAGTAATGAGACAGGATTAATCAATATGGTAAAGAGCCTTTAGATAACAGCAATCATAGCCATGATAGAATTTCATGATTGTTTGAAGGATTGAAGTGTGGGTCTGAGGCGTGGGGAAGATGTTTCCATTAGTAGGAGAGACTAGGACCCAAGGGCACAGCCTCAGAGTGAAGGGAAGACCTTTTAGAACAAAGATGAGGAGAAACTTCTTTAACCAGAGAGTGGTGAATCTATGGAATTCATTGCCTGAGAAGGCTGTGGAGGCCAGGTCATTGAGTGTATTTAAGACCGAGATAGATAGGTTATTGATTGGTAAGGGGATCAAAGGTTATGGGGAGAAGGCGGGAGAATGGGTTTGAGAAACCTATCAGCCATGATTGAATGGCGGAGCAGACTTAATGGACCGAATGGCCTAATTTCTGCTCCTATGTCTTATGGTCTTATGGAAGGGCTGTATGGTTTATTCCTTCTCCAAAGTACAATATTTCTATGTTCCTATTGCCTCAGAGACTTTGAACAGAGAGTGTGGCCTGGGGGGAGAGAGAGAGAGAATTCATCTTGGTGTGGTCAGGGGAAGGAATCACCGGAGTGAGCTGTGCCTGTTGGAGATCAGTTTGGGATTTCTTGGAAGACTGAGGGAAAGGACCTTCACTGGTCATTGGACGTTATGACACAGCAAAATGTGGTGCTGAGAGCTTGTTGGAAACTGGGAGTAACTTTTGAATGGTTCTTGTAAAGACTGTAATTCTGCAGAGAGTGCTGTGATTATAAATGCATTGTGGGGTTTTTGAATAAGAGATAAATTAGGGATGTCTTTTCTATAGTTTAGAGTATTAGCTGCTAACTAAGTAATGTTTAGTCAGTGTTGATCTAGTTTGTTTGTTATAGTAAAAAGTAAGACATAGCCTAAAAATTAGAGCTGGGCCTTTGAAGAGTGAAGTTAGGACATTTCTCCACACAAAAAATGGTAGAAATTTGGAATAATATTCTGGAAACACAATAAACAGTGTCATTGTCAGTTGAACCATTGTGGACAATCAGTTCTACACATGCTCATATCCCTAATTATTATGGGAGGGGAGGGGAAAGTCCACTGTGTGCATGCAATTCCTGCATTTCTACTTACTGTTTATATGTGTGTCATCATATCATTTGAAATTTTCCAGGTATGACAGTACAATCGCCAAATTCTGAATTTCAGATCCACGTTCGCTGCAGTGATTTCAACATCATTTGTGAAACAAAGAAAGTGGTATGTTTTTGTTTTACTCATGTTAATGACGAGCCAATATATTTTTTTGGTCCAAATATTTGAGTGCTTTTGACCTTTTGGAAACTTTGAAAAGAGTTTTGGGCCAATGGTACAAACGCAGATTAGCCAACAGTGAGCTGAGCTGACTGGATAAACACAACAGGGCGTCATCTATAAAAATGACTCACCATGTGCAGGACCCCACCACTAAGCTACTCTCTTAAGTAAGCACAGTGTCAACATCTGAGAATAAGTGATGATGTTTGTTCTCTTCACTGTCTTCCACCATTGCCTGACTAGGTTGCAATTCTTGGGCATCTGAGGCACAATGGTAGTGGTGTGGTAAAGAGGGGTGGGGTAGGGGCAGATGAGCAAGAGGCGCATGCTTACACTTTATGCAGCTTGTGAATTATGATTGTGGGATGTGGGAGAAAGGGGATTTAAGAAGGAGGATTAGGTAGCATTCTGCCTTTCTCAATGGTTTCAGACTTGCAATTGACCACAGCCTCGGTTGTGGCTGCTCTAATAGTGGCAACAGCACTTCCTTCATTGGGATGAGGACATGCATCATGCCTGCTCCCTGCCAGTTAGGTACTGTTGCATTTGGTTACATACTACCTTGACTTGCAAAGCAACAACAACAGCTTATATTTAGGTAGTACCTTTAACGTAGTAAAACTCGCCAAGGCATTTCACAGGAGCATGAGAAAACAAAATATGATACCTAGCCACAAAAGAGGTAGTGGAACAGATGAACAAAAGCTTTGTCAAAAAGGAAGACTTTGAGGAAAGACTTAAAGGAGGAGAGGGAGGTAGAGAGGTTTATGGAGATAATTCCAGACCTTGGGGCCTTGCCACCTGTAGGCACAGCCATCAATGGTGGAGTGATTAAAATCAGGGATGCTCAAGACACCAGTGTTACAAGAGAACAGATATCTTGGGGAGTTGTAGGCTGGAAAAAATTACAGAGATAGGGAGGGGTGAGGCCATGGAGGGGTTTGAAACAAGGATGAGAATTTAAAAATCAATTTGTTACTTGACTGGGAAGCCAATGTAGATCAGTGAGCACAGGAGAGCTAGATGAATCGGATTTGGTGCGATTTAAGATACAGAAAGCAGAGTTTTGGGTGATCTCAAATTTACGGAGAGTAGAATGTGAAAGACCAGCCAGGAGTGCATTGGAATAATCAAGACTAGAGGTATCAAAGGCATGAATAAGAGTTTCAACAGCAAATGAGCTGAGACAGGGGCAAAGTCGGATGACATTATGGAGGTGGAAATGGGCGGTCTTAGCAATGGCATGGATGTGAGGTCAGAAGCTCATCTCGGGGTCAAATACAACATCAAGGTGGCAAACAAACTGGTTTCATCTTGGTCCGTTGCCAGGGAGAGGGGTGGAGTAAGCAGAGAATGGAGTTTAGAGTGGGGACCGAAAACCATGGCTTCAGTCTTCCCAATACTTAATTGAAGGAAATTTCTGCCCATCCAGTGCTGGATGTTGGATAAAGAGTCTGATACTTTAGCAACAATGGAGGAGTCCACAGAGGTGGAACTGAGGTAGAGCTGGGGGTTGTCATGTACAAGTAAAAATTAACTATAAGAGAGATGGAAGTGTATCAGCGAGTGTGGTACAATATGTTTGGCTGATGTAACTGTCATGGTTCAATAGCTGGCAGTGTGTGCTAACTATGAGATCTGGTTAGAATAGACAGGCGGAGAAATTATTTAAACCTGTGTAGAATCTTTTAGTTAGGCAACACTGTGAGCAGTTCTGGTTTCCATATTATTCAAAGGACATCGAGGCACAGGTGGAGGTGCGAAAAGATTTAGTAAGGTTATGTCAGAACAGAGTGGCTATACTTATCAGGAAAAATGGAACGGGCTGGGGTTTTTTTCTCTAGAAAAGAAAAGACTGAGGGGTGATCTGATAAAGTTCTCTAAAATTATGATAGGGATTGACCAACCAGATGTAGAGAAGGTATTTTCACTTGCAGGGGGAGATTAGAACTAGAGGCCATAAATGCAAGTTAGTTTTTAATAAATCCAATAGGGAATTTAGGGGAAACTCCTTTGACCAGAGAAGTGTTAGAATGTTGGCTCAGTACCACAAGGTGACTAGCATAGATGTATTTCAGGAAAAACTAGATAAACACATTAGGGAAAAAGGAATAGAAGCATATGTTGATGGTTGAGATGAAGAAGAATGGGAGGAGACTTGTATGGAACATGGAATATTAAAGCTGGCGTAGACCTTTTGGGCAGAATGGTCTGTTTCTATGTTGTTAATGCTATATAATATTTAAAGAAGGCTGTAAATGTGTAGGAAGTAGTTCAGAAAAAGTTTACCTGACTCATTCCTGGAATGGGAGGGTTGTCATATGAGAAAAGATTAGACAGGCTTGGCTTGTATCCACTGAAGTTTAGAAGAGGAAACAGCGATTTGATTGAAGCATCTAAGATCCTGAGGGATCTTGACAGGGTGGATCTGGAAAGGATGTTTCCTCTTGTGGGAGAACCTAGAACAAGGGGGCACTGTTTAAAAATAAGGGGTCACCAATTTAAGACAGGGATGAGGAGAATTTTTTTCTGAAGGTTTTGAATCTTTGGAACTCTCTTCCTCAAAAGGTGCTACGTGGAAGCGGAGTCTTTGAATATTTTTAAGACAGAGGTAGATAGATTCTTGATGAGCAAGGGGATGAAAGGTTATAGGGGTAGGTGAGAAGGTGGAGTTGAGGTTACAATTAGATTAGCCATGATCTTATTGAATGGCGGGGCAGGCTCGAGGGGCCGAGTGGCCTACTCCTCCTAATTCGCATGGTCGTATGTATGTGATAATGTGTAAGATTGTTTGGCAATACTTGGTAAGGTGAGGGGAGGAGGTTTAAGGTGAGGAAAAATGTTTTTACCCAGAGTGTGGTGACAGTCTGGAATGCACTGCCTGGGAGGGTGATGGAGGCAGGTTGCCTCATATCCTTTAAAAAGTACCTGGATGAGCACTTGTCACATCATAACGTTCAAGGCTATGGGCCAAATGCTGGTAAATGGGATTAGGTAGGTAGGTCAGGTGTTTCTCACGTGTCGGTGCAGACTCGATGGGCTGAAGGGCCTCTTCTGCACTGTGTGATTCTGTGAATACTTAGTTCTTGTTACATATGATCCGTCGTCAATGAACTGTGCTTATGATAGGAATTCTTGCTTTCAGGGATTCACATTATTATGGTCACTCACTGATCCCAGAAGTGATGCAATGCTACTAAATCGCAATGTTTTTGAGATCCTGTTGAAGAACTTCGTCTGAAACATTAACCTTTCTTCCCCTTTGCCTTCCGAGTATCCAACTATATATTTTCTGCACTTAAGAGATTTTCATTCCCTGCCTTAAAGGAACAGACCATGTCCATGCACTAATCTTTCTCAAAGGCTTTGAAGGCACATGTTGAGAGGATATAAATTGTGTTAAAACCTGTCCCCATGATCCAAAGAGATTGTCAAGATGGAACAGTGTTTGATTCTGAGGAGCCTTCTTTCTAACAGCGTCAGTTCCACTTAAAAACAGAGAATTTCCTCAGGACAGCATGATAACTTTCAGACAGTTACACTAAACCCTGCTAGATAGCTATTGGATAGCCAACCTTTCACACATTCCTTATCTACTTACAGTCTGCATGTTTGGAACCACCTCAGAATCCTCTGGTGGGGGAGTCTATCATAAGTCTAGAACATGGGGAAGTCCGAGCTAGGCCATTCAGGAGTGATATCAGGGAGCACTTTCCACACAAAGGGCAGTGGAAATTAGGAATTATGTCCCCCAAAAAATTGCTGGGCTCGGTTGAAATGAAAATGACAAAGTTGAGACTGATTCATTAATGCCCTTTAGGAAGGAAATCTGCCGTCCTTACGTGGTCTGGCCGACATGTGACTCTAGCCCCACCGTAATGTGGTTGACTCTTAAATGCCCTCTGAAGTGGCTGAGCAAGCCATTGAGTTGTTTAAAAACAATTACTGAAAAGTCGATAAGGAAAGAAACCTGACAGATGACCCAGCATTAACCTAGGCACCAGAAACAATAACCGCACACCCAGCTCTGTTGATATTGCAAAGTGCTCCTGACTAACATCTGGGCACTTGTGCTAAAATTATGAGAGATGTCCCACAGACTAGTCAAGGAACAACCTGACGTAGTCCTACTTATGGAATCCTACTTTGCCGGCAATGTCCCAGGCTACCATTACCATCCTTGTGTAAGTACTGTCCCACCAACAAGGTAGATCTACCAAAGGTGGTGGCACGGTGTTCTACAGTCAGGAGGGAGTTGTCAACATTGACTCAGGATCCCATGAAGTCTCATGCCATCTGGTCAAACATGGGCAAGGAAACCTCTTGCTAATTACCACCTAATGCACCCCATTAGCTGATGAATCGGTACTCCTCCATGTTGAACACCAATTGGAAGAAGCACCGAGGGTGGCAAGGGCGAAGAATGTACTCTGGGTGGGGGACTTCAATGTCCATTACCAAGAGTGGCTCGGTAGCACCACTACTGACTGGCTGAGTCCTAAAGAACATAGTTGCTAGACTAGGTCTGCAACAGGTGGTGAGGGAACCAACAAGAGGGAAAAACATACTTGACCTCATCCTCACCAACACGCCTGGCACAGATGAATCTGTCCATAAAGTTATCACTGGGAGTAAGCACCACACTGTCCTTGTGGAGACGAAGTTCAGTCTTCACAATGAGGATACCCTCCATTGTGTTGGGTGGCACTACCACCGTGTTAAATGAGCTGAATTTTGAACAGATCTAGCAACTCAAGTCTGAGTATCCATGAAGTGCTGTGGGCCATCATTCAACCAAATCTGTAACCTCATGGCCCAGCATATTCCCCCCCCTCTACCATCACCATCAAGCCAGGGGATCAACCCTTGTTCAATGAAGAGTACAGAAGGGTATGCCAGGAGCAGCACCAGGCATACTTAAAAATGAGGTGTCAACCTGGTGAAACTACTACACAAAACTACTTGCGTGCCAAACAGCATGATCAGCAAGCGATAGACAGTGCTAAGCGATCCCACAACCAATGGATCAGATCTAAGCTCTGCAGTCCTGCCACACCCAGTTGTGAATATTGGTGGACAATTAAACAACTAACTAGAGGAGGAGGCTGCACAAATATCCACATCATCAATGATAGGAATGCCCAGCACATCAGTGCAAAAAGCAAGGCTTAAGCATCTGCAACCATCTTCAGCCAGTAGTGCCGAGTGGATGATCCATCTTGGCCTCCTCCAGAGGTCCCCAGCATCACAGATGCTAGTCTGCAGCCAATTCAATTCACTCTACGTGATATCAAGAAACAACTGAAGACAGTGGATACTGCAAAAGCTATGGGCCTTGACAATATTCCAGCATTGGTACTGAAGACTTCTGCTCCAGAACTTGTCATGCACCTAGCCAAGCTGTTCCAGTACAGTTACAACACTAGCATCTACCTGGCAATGCCAAAAATCATCCAGGCATATCGTGTTTGCAAAAATCAGGACAAATATAATCTGCCCCCCCCCATCAGTCTACTCTTGATCATCAGCAAAGTAATGGAAGAGGTCATCAATAGTGCTAACAAGCGGCATCTGCTTAGCAATAACCTGCTTACTGACATTCAGTTTGAATTCCACCAGGGTCACTCAGCTCCTGACCTTATTACAGCTTTGGTCCAAAGATGAACAAAAGAGCTGAACTCCAGAGGTGAGGTGAGAGTGACTGCCTTTGTCATCAAGGCTGCATTGACAGAGTGTGGTATCCAGGAGCCCTAACGAAACTGGAGTCAATGGGAATCAGGAGGAAAATTCTTCACTGGTTGGAGTCATACCTAGCACAAAGAAAGATGGTTGTGGTTGTTGGAGGCCAATCATCTCAGACCCAGGAAATCACTGCAGGAGTTCCTCAGGGTAGTGTCCTAGGCCCAACCATCTTCAGCTGCTTCATCAATGACTTTCCTCCATCATAAGGTCAGAATTGAGGATGTTTGCAGATGATTGCACAATGTTTAGCATTCGCAACTCCTCAGACCTCAGATATTGAAGCAGTCCGTGCCTGTATGCAGCAAGACCTGGACATTGGTCTTCACTATAGAAAGTACAAATAACATCCCAGAAATAGCAGTAAATCAGGAAATGGACGGGTGTGAGAAACTCGGGGAAAATTACAATCATCAGGCAAGTGTTGTTGAGCAAATTGTTGGAGCTGTGGGCTGACAAATCCCTGGGCTCTGATGGACTTCATCCTAGGGCCTTAAAAGAAGTGGCTCGTGAGATAGTTGATGCATTGGTTTTAATTTTCCAAAATTCCCTAGATTTGGGGAAGTTTCCATTAGATTGGAAAATAGCAAATGTAACTCCTTTATTCAAAAAGGGAGGGAGACAGAAAGCAGGAAATTACAGGCCAGTTAGCTTAACATCTATCATAGGGAAAATGTTAGAAGCTATTATTAAAGATGTTACAGCAGGGCACTTAGAAAATCTCAAGGCAATCAGGCAGAGTCAACATGGTTTTGTGAAAGGGAAATCATGTTTAACCAATTTATTGGACTTCTTTAAAGGTGGATGTGCTGTGGATATAGGGGAACCGGTGGATGTACTGTACTTTTTCCGGAAGGCATTTGGTGAGGTGCCACGTCAAAGGTTATTGCGGAAAATAAAAACTCATAGCATAGGGGTAACATATTGGCATGGATAGAAGATTGGCTGGCTAACAAGAAGCAGAGTTGGCATAAATGGGTCTTTTTCTGGTTGGCATGATGTGACGAGGAGTGGTGTGGAATTAGTGCTGGGGCCTCAACTTTTTACAATTTATATAAATGACTTGGATGAAGGGACTGAAGGAATGGTTGCTAAATTTGCTGATGACACAAAGATAGGTGGGAAACTAAGTTGTGAAGAAGATATGAGGAGGCTATAAAGGGACATAGATAGGTTAAGTGAATGAGCAAAGATCTGGCAAATGAGTAAAATGTGGGCAAATGTGAACTTGTCCATTTTGGCAGGAAGAATAAAAGAGAAGCATATTATCTAAATGGTGAGAGATTGCAGAGCTCTGAGATGCAGAGGGATCAGGGTGTCCTAGTATGCAGGTACACCAAGTAATTAGGAAAGCTACCATTTATTGTGAGGGGAATTGAATACAGAAGTAGGGAGGTTATGCTTCAATTGTACAGGGCACTGATGGGACCACATCTAGAGTAACATGTACGTTATTGGACGTTAATTGCATTGGAAGCAGTTCAGAGAAGGTTTACCAGACTATTACCTGAAATAGGCAGGTTGTCTTATGAGGAAAGGTTGGACTGGTTAGGCCTGTAGCCACTGGAGTTTAGAAGAGTAGGAGATGACTTGAATGAAACCTTTAAGGCCCCTCAGGATCTTGACAGGATGGATGTGAAAAGGATGTTTCTTCTTGTGGGAAAATCTAGAACTAGGGGGCACTGTTTAAAAGTAAGGTGTTGCTTATTTAAGACAGAGATAAGAATTTTTTTCTCAAAGGGTTGTGAGTTTTTGGAACTCTGTTCCTCAAAGGGCAGTGGAAGCAGAACTTTTGAATATTTTTAAGGCACAGCTAGATAGATTCTTGATAAACCATTGGGTGCAAGGTTATCAGGGGTAGGTGGAAATGTGGAGTTGAGGTTACATTCTGATCAGTCATGATTTTATTGAATGGTGGAGCAGGCTCGACTGCCTACTCCTGCTCCTAATTCGCATGCTCGTATGGACAACTTTCAAACGAGGGCTGATAAGTGGCAAGTAATGTTCGCACCACAAAAGTGCCAGACAATGACCGTCTCCAACAAGAAAGAATCTAGCCGTCTCCTCTTGACATGCAATGACATTACCATCACTGAATTTCCCAACTCTCTACATCCTGGGGAAACATTGACCAGAAACTGAACTGGACCAGCCATATAAATACTGTGGCTACAAGAGCAGGTCAAAGGCTGGGGATTCTGCGGTGAGTAACACCTCCAGACTCCCCAAAGCCTGTCCACCATCTACAAGGCACAATTCAGGAGTGTGATAGAATACATCTCAAGAAGCTTGACACCATCCAGGACAAAGCAGCCCACTTGATTGTCACCCCATCCACAGATATTCACTCCCTCCACCACCGATGCATAGTGACAGCAGTGTGTACCATCTACAAGATGCACTGCAGCAACTCACTAACCTCTACCACCTGGAATGACAAGGGCAGCAGATGCATGGAAACATCACCACCCGCATGTTCCCTTCCACAACATCCTGACTTGGAAATATATCGCCATTCCTTCACTGCCACTTCCTGGATCTCCGTCCTTAACAGCACTGTGGGTGTACCTACACCACATGGACTGCAGCTCACTACCGCCTTCTCAAGGGCAACTAGGGATAGGCAATAAATGCTGGCCCAGCCAGTGAAGGCCACAACCCGTGAATGAATAAAAAAAAAACCAAGGCAGGTAAATGACTGAGATCAACTGTGATCTAGTTGAATGGTGGAACAGGCTCAATGGGCTGAATGGCCTCCTCCTATGTTCCAAAGAAAGACAAATTAGTTAAACCAGCTAATACTCTTATCAGGAATTTAAATAAATATTATTCTGACAGTTTTATTTGTGGCAAGGAACCTTGTTTGCTGGGAGCATATATTGGGAGAAACAGTATGGATGGTAATTGAAACACGCCCATGATTCTCCGGCTCCTAGCCAAGAATGAAAAAGACTGCAAAGCCAGTGATCCACAATGCTGAAAGATAAACTGACATTGAAGCAACATCACCAGAATTCAGTGACCTATAAAGTGAAAATACTGCTCGTTGAGGAATGCAGGGTTTTTTTTTAACTTCTCATTACTCTTTAGGGCACTGAGAGGCAAAAATAACAACGGCTGCAAACTTTTCTAAATAATTGGTTTTATTGATGTGCAGTATGACTCCTGCTTTGGGAGACTGAGTTAACTCTTTCTTCCTGTCTTCTTCGAAGCGCTCCGTTCTGACTGTTCTTAGCCTATAACAGCTGGCCAAAACACTGCATGTTTCTTTTCCTCTTTCTGTCTTCCTCATAGTTTGAAAAGACAGCTGTCTTTATCATGACCTTCTTATCTCTCTTTGTCCTTCAGAAGTACAGCAAATCATGACTGGCCTTGAATCTTTACTTAGGCTATCACAGCAGTTAGCCTTCAACAGTCTTAAGCAATCATGATACCTTTTGAACTTAGCCAAGCATTTCAACATGCCTGCTGAACAGTTCAGTGTTTCTAATTCAGCCTTTTAATTTTCAAAGGCTGTATTGAAAAGTCCATAATCCTTCAGTTAGAATGGTAATAGATATGTTTTGACACAGAGTGAAAGTTCAATTAAATAATATTTAACCAATACAGGATTAGCCGCAGTTTTTAATAGATTATTTTATATATAAAAGAAAGACTTGCATTTATATATTGCCTTTCACAACATCGGGATGTTCCAAAGTGCTTCACATCCAAATGGTTTTTGAAGTCTTGTCACTGTTGTAATGTAGGAAAATGGAGGAGCTAATTACCACTCTATTAGCTCCTATAAGCAACGTGATAATGAACAGATAATCTGCTTTAGGTGTCAGTTGAGGGATAAGTATTGGCCAGGACACCAGGGACCCTCATCTAATCTTCTTCCAATTATACCATGAGATCTTTTACATGCACCTTGGATTTATATGAGGCTGTATTTTAACGTCTCATCTAAAAGGCAGCACCTCCATTCGCTCAGTGCTGGAGTGTTAGCCTAGATTTTGTGCTTAAGTCTCAGGAGTGAGGCTTGAACTCACAGCCTTCTGACTCAGACAACCTGACAGAAGTGATCCCATGTCCATTGTAGAACGTGCCTATTTCTCATCTCATAGATTTTGACCCAGTGATTGTGAAGGAACGGCGATATAGTTCTAAGTCAGGATGGTGTGTGGCTTGGTGGGGAACATGCAGGTGGTGGTGTTCCCATGCATCTGCTGCCCTTGTCCTTTTAGTTGGTAGAGGTTGCAAATTTGGAAGGTGCTGTTGAAGGAGCCTTGGTGAATTGCTGCAGTGCATCCTGTAGATGGTACACACTGCTGCCACTGTGCGTGGGGGGTGGAGGGAGTGAATATAGAAAGTGGTGAATGTGGTGTCAATCAAGTGGGCTGCTTTGTTCTGTATGGTGTTGAGCTTATTGAGTATTGTTGGAGCTGCACTCATCCAGGCAAATAAAGAGTATTCCATCCCAATTCTGACTTGTGTCTTGTGGACAGGATTTGGGGAGTCAAGAGATGAGTTACTTGCTCTAGAATTCCCAGCCTTTGACCTGCTCTTGTAGCTAAAGTATGATATGGCTGGTCCAGTTCAGTTTTTGGTCAATGGTAACCTCCAGGATGTTGATAGTTGAGGATTCAGTGATAATAATGCCATTGAATATCAAGGGGAGATAGTTAGATTCTCCCTTGATGGAGATGGTCATTGCCTGGCACTTGTGTGCTGTAAATATTACCAGTAGATATTGGAAGAGTGCTTTAAAGGCTCAGCAGATGTTAATTAAGTCAATATGAAAATCAAACCACAGGGTCCCCAGCAAACACTCATATCTGATCCTCCATTCTGTAGGATGTAGAAGAGGACTGAAGAAAGGACAGTAATGCTTCTGAACATTTACATAGTGCTGGTCAATTTAATGGTCTCTATTATTTTAAATACAGAGCCCTACAATCATTCACTGCACTGAAAACATACTTAAATCATCAAACTCCATTACATTATGACAGTTGAAGTTGGCAAGAGCTTTTAAACTAACCTGTCAAAGGTTCCCGACTCCACAGCAGGCTTCCCCCAAGGTGCATGAACTGACTTACTTGGGAAGGTTCTCTCAGGCTTCAGGAACCCACCCACCTCCATGAAAATAGCAATGACAGGGAAGCTTGAATTTGCAGCAGATATTTAAGTAGCGAAGCTAACGTCACTTTAAGTGTGTCAGGTTGCGACCCATCAAGTTTCCCAACCTGGCGAAAGTGGCAGGCGGCAGGAATTGGAGGGGAAATTTAAAAATACGGCTGTACACACCTCCTGTTTTGTCTTCCTGATATGGGTTTACTCAGCATCAGGAGATAAAAATTTAGCCCATAGTGTGGGAAAATGATCCTGGCTCAGCAAGTCTAAATTGCAAACTGTACACTGTCCTGGAGGCATTCACATGGCTGTGGCTTTTTCTTACGGAGGGTGGTAACACAATCGCTACAGTCAGCTGAGAACACAGAAATCAGACATAGGATCATTTTGTGATAGTGGGTTGAAGAGATTCCCATCAGTAATTGAAGAATGATGAAAGGGACAAATATTCAAGTTAAATTCTAGAATAATTGAACAGTGATTCCATTGTAACCTCAAGATAGGATATAAACGTAGGATAAAAAGAGAAATTCTGGTGTGGATCAAACCCCCATGATTAGACACTTTGAAGGCAGTATGATAGCTATCCATCTGAATGGATTATCTGTTAAAGATGAATATTTAGCTCTGTGGTTGGTTCACTGCTCAGAATATTAATGTGAGCTACAGAAACGTGACAATTTGTATTTCTCTTTGCTACAAGCTGCTGGAGAGGCCATAAATAATTATAGGTCTCTTTATCAAAATCTGAAATATACCAAATGAGGAGCTTTTCGGTAACAACTCAAAACATTTTTTAATACATCGAATGTAGTATAGTCCCCCGGTTCTGTTGAACACATTGGGATAGGAAGGGTCCCACAACTGCTTGCAGGTCCCCTGTACCCAATCTAAGTGGTCCATCTCTGTGTTAGCCTAAACAGTGAGTGCTTGCAAGCCATTCAACTGTGTAGGACATCACCAGCAAATTCCAAATCTGCTCTTGCACGATATCTGTAGCTACATAGTTTCCAGCTTTGAATGCAAAATATTGATTGGAAATGGGTTAATTTCCCCAGCATGCAGGGCCAGGAGAATTAGAGCCTGCTGGTCTGTATTCATGATAGATTGGGTGATATCTATATTCACTAGACTCTAATCCTATTGTATGAACATTATCATGTAACTAGGACATGCATAACACTACCACTATCTGCACTAAGGGAGGCTGGCAGAACAAAGTGAGCTCTAAACACAGCCCCTAGCCCTTATAAAGCAGGTCAGGTGGAGGCTCAATCATTTTCCAGTTAAACCATGATTCTGAATCTATAATTCATTAATGCCCAGAGTTTACTTCAAGCCCAAGAGATCTCCCACTTAGACTTGCTGAGCCAGGATCATTCACCCACACTGTGGGCAAAATTTTTGTCTCCCAACACTAAGCAAACCCAGGTTAGGAAGACAAAGTGTGTGTGCGGGGTCGCATTTTTAAATTTCCCTTCCCATTTCTCCACTGTAAAATTCTATGGCAATCCTATGAAGGAGCATATGGGCATGGAGTGATAGCTGTTACAGAGATATTTAGCAATGTTGGTTTAAACCCCCACCCGATCCCCAGGGAAGTTGGAACAGGAAGTTTCTGCCTGTGGAAGTACAGGCTTTGGATAGAACAGGTTGAATGGGACAAATGCCCTCCTCTCACTCTGGATTTTATTATGAGCATAGTGCTATAAAACATCAGTGAGTGATTGCAGCACTTTACTTCAGTGTGACTCACTGAATCTTTTTAACAACCCAGTGGGTATTGAATAATGGAGCACAGAACGATGGAATGCTGCTTCAAGCTGGGCATTCCACACATCCTGAATATCTGATTTCAGTGATGTGATTGCCAAATGGTGCAAAAGAGACAATCTGAAGCTATGAAACCAAAAGCTCTGTCTTTGAATAACATTTCCTTGCCCTGTTTTGTTGGAGAGCAAGAGAAGACGAAAGAGAATACTGACATTTACCTCACAACCAGTTGGACCCTGAAGAAGCAGCACATTTATTGAGGTCCACAGCTGAATGAATGAATGACTGGATGGAAATGTTTGAGACTAAGTGCTTGGTTGAGAGGCGATAACATGGTTAGAAACACCAAAGATTTATGATCTAGTTTGAGTTTTTCAGTGAGCTTACATCCTTCTAATAACTTGGAGGCACTTGTTTGGTATGCAACTTAATCAAAGCTGTAATATTTGATTGTGTGAAAAAGGAAGAAAATATTTCTGTTTCTGGAGCTGGGTTTGAGAGATTATTGGGCTGCCTCTGGGAACAGCACAGTTTGCAAAGTAGCACATTAAGAGAAATATTAAAGAATTGAAGGGCTAAGAAAGTCTCCAGTTTTGCATTTTAGCACTGAGAATGTTTATTTACTTACAGTTGCAGCACCATTAGTGTCAGTGCACTCAGTGCTTCATATTGCATTATATTGTTATGTTGCAATAGATATTACATATTAGAGTAACCCTTGATTGCCGTGTCAATTAACCGTTTAACTATTCCATCTTTGTTTCCTTTGCAGGCCCTCAATGAGCCACAGGATGTCTTCCTGAAAGTGGCATGTGGTCCCAGTCCAGAGGTCAAGAAGTTCTTTGTCATTGTTTACATGTGAGCAACTAACACTGAACCTATTTGAACATAACTGCTTATGAGATTCGGCACCATCTCATCACTGGACTATCTAGCTGGATCTGCTATAACATCAGTGCTGTTTTCTACCCTTTGCATTTTTCTTGGTATTTGATCTGTGGGCAGTTTTGAAACCAAATATATATATGGACATATGATTTGCACATGATACCTTCTTGTCTGCACACTGCAGATTTTTGTTATGGAGAACTGAAACTTTGAGTAATGCGCCTCTCTGACTGCTGTTTATTTATTCATTGATGGGATATGGGCATCACTGGCTAGGTCAGCTTTTATTGCCTATCCCAAATTGTCCTTGAGAAGATGCTGGTGAGCTGCCTTCTTGAACCACTGCAGCCCATATGGTGTGGGTACACCCACAGTGCTGTTAGGGAGGGAGTTCCAGGATTTTGACCCAGTGACAGTGAAGGAAGAACTTGGATATATTTCCAAGTCAGGATGGTGAGTGGCTTGGAGGGAAACTTCCAGATGTCGGTGTTCCTATGTGTCTGTTGCCTCTGTCCTTCTAGATTGTAGTGGTTGCTGGTTTGGGAGATGCTGTCTAAGGAGCCTTGGTGAATTCCTGCAGTGCATCTTGTGGATGGTACACACTGCTGCCACTGTGGTGGAAGGAGTGAATGTTTGTGGATGTGGTGCTAATCAAGTAGGCTGCTTTGGCCTGGATAGCGTCAAGCTTTTTGAATGTTGTAGGAGCTGCACTCATCCAGGCAAATGGAGAATATTCCATCACACTCCTAATTTGTGCCTTGTAGATGATGGACAGGCTTTGGGGAGTCAGGAGGTGAGTTACTCGTTGCAGGATTCCTAGCCTCTCAATTGTTGGAGGTGTGCTTTTGTGGAAGGGACCCTTTTCTCCCTCCTAGCCCAAGAAGGGGCTGTTTTGTTACACAGTCTGCACAGCACAGAAGGCTGTTTGGCCAGTCAAGTCCATGCTATCACAATTTACTTCATCTGGGACAAGTTAAAAGGAAACAACAAATGTTGAAAAACTGAAATAAGATCAGAAAATTCTTGAGTTGCCTTTGATGAAATGTCCAGCCAATCTTATCTCTTCAGATGCTGCTCATCTGCTGCACTTTGCATCGTTCAAGAGCCTGACTGACAATTACCTATTTGCAGTAATTTTCCAAAGTACCTGTTAGATGCAGGAAGTCTTTCTCAGTGGCAGCACACATGAGGAGACTATAGTGGCACTGTCAAGGTGCACTTTCTGACAGAAAATTATCCCCTTAAAATCTTTACTAGGTTTGGTAGCCGTTCTAAGCATTTATCGCAGATTGTATTATTAGAGATTGATCAAATAAGAGGAGAGGGAAATCAGTTGGAAGAACATTTTCCTGTTCATTTTTCAGGGACCCTTGGTTGGCTGTGCCCATCCAGATATGGCAGTTCTATTTACACTCCCTTCAACGGATAGATGTCAACTGTGTGGTTGGGGAGCTTACTCAACTCTCACTAGTCCTGCGAGGGACACAAGCTGTCCGAAAGGTAGCTGCTTACACCTCAAATCCTGAGGAACTTCAGGTAACAGATTTATTGGCCGATAACCCTGATCCATTTAAATGTGGTTGTCATTTTCACATCTTGAGAGATACGTGGTTTGAACACAAAGTCTAACTTGAAAGGAATTTGGTTTGATGAAATTGGGCACATGGATTAGCCCCCTAATTTGTGGCAGTTTTCACTTTCTTGTTATTTAAATGATGTTAGCCAGGAGATTAGGTGAGCTGGGAGCTGGGATGAGTTGGGAATTGGGTGGGTTGGGAATCAGGTGTGCTGGGAACCAAAGTGAGCTAATGAGCTGACCTCTGCGCCAACATTGCAATCTCAGGAGCCGTACATTTAAGCATCCTCTAAGAGTTCGCTGTTCAGTGTACAAATAAAGATCACAGACCAGAAAGGTCTCAGTTTTGATCGAGAGCCGAGCTAAGTTAGTTGAGCATGAGTATAATACTTGGTACCTTTGAGCTAAAGAGAAGCAAATACATTAAGCAGTCTGACCACAGCTGCAAATCATGGGGTTAGAGTGAGGACAGGGGAAAACCTGGCAGAGGCGTTTATGTTCTAAAAAAGCCCACACTTGACAAATGGCCACTTGGATGCGGTGGCAGAAACAGATGCATTCATAGAACGTATTCCATTAAGAATAAGCAGCCAGCCTTTGTGAATCTTTCAAGATTAATGTTTAGAAATATAACTTCATAAATAGATGGTGGAAAGCTGTGTAATGTTGTTTTTATTATCATCTAGACTGTACCATCAGATGTCTTCTTGCTTCCACCACACACTGTGAAGGACCTGCACATTAGTATACGGCCTCAGAAAGAAGGAGATAGGAGTATCTACCTGAATGTCGTGGATGTAGATTTCCGACAGTTGGTTGCGTCCTGGCTTATCTGTTTAACTTGTAGGCAGCCCCCTATCTGCAAGGTAATGATTTTTTATGAGGTTACATCTTTATTAGGAGCAAATATGTCAATGGGAGATTATCCTCTCCACCATTCCAATCTGCTCTTAATGAATCCCTTCTTATAAATGAGGACATCTCTTGCCCACTAGTAACTGCCTTCTTTAGTTTCCTCTTATTATCTCTGTGTCCTCTCCTACACTGCTAATTATCAGCAGCTCCTGGCCTTACTTGTATCTAAAATTGAGCTTAGCTGCTTCTGTCTCCTTCAGCCCCAGCATTCCTTCTGTCCCAATACTTTCTCAGCTGCGATACCTCCTCTGTCCAATACCCCTCATCCTGATGCCTCCAGTCTGTGCTCCTCGTTCATGATGCCATGCAGATGTGAAATGTTAATTATGCAAAAAGAAGTGGTGCTTTAGCAGCCTAAGCATAACGTAATGCCAGTTGAACATTTTAGTTCAATTAATTTATGCCAGTAAAAGGATTCTACTGCCTCTTTGTGTTGATAAAGCACTGGATTTTTCAGTCATGTTAAGTAATTCAGTCATAAACGCAATAAGATTTAGAGGGTGCATTTTGTTCCTTAAAGTAGGAGGCATTAGATATCACCAAGGCAAGCCTTCCTTGAACATTGAGAATGAACTGTTGAGAATGAATTGCATTGACCCTGGGACTGCTGGATTTGAGCTTTGCGTCTGAACTCAATGTGGTTGGGCTCTCAAGTCCCAGAGCAGCTGCTGCTCAAACTCACTGCCAACATATGTAGGTGAATTGTGTTGCTTTATGGGTGGAGTATCCCACATTGGGAAAAACCTGATACTTTAAGGGAGAAAATAAATTTGGGCAGTAGCATGAAACATGGCTATCGCGCAGGCATGTACAAGATGACAGAGGCATTTCTGCCCAACTGTCCAGAATAGATCTCTACTCCTTTTGGTTTTTTTGCCTATTATAACTGAGCTTCCTGGATTGCCTTGATTCCCCAGTTGTTAAATGCATGGACTAATGTGGAACTGAGCTCTCTAGACCAGGGAGGAGTGAGCTTCCAACCCAGATTGCTGCTAAATTGTTGATTTGAGCTGAAGCAGTGTCAGGTCTGCTGCGATTGACATCTGTGCCTCTGAGCTCTCAGTGAGGGAAACATGGCCCAGTCTGTGTAGTATGAGGGAGCGGGACAAATAATCAGCCTCATGTTGACTGTTAGGTGACGAGTGAAGAAAGTCTTCAATCTCCACCTTTGTACTTTTGATGTGGGAATGTTGACAAACATTGGGGTCAAGTAATAGAGTTAACATACCAGTCTTTCTGGCTTCTCACTCTGCAGTTTGTATTAAGGCTGTTTTCTTTGTTCAAAGGCTTTTGAGATCTCTATTCCCGTCGGAGAAGGGAAAGGTAGTAACAAGCGCATCAGTTATACCAATCCCTACCCTAACAAAAGGATGTACTTCCTGCAGACCAACCGCCCTGATTTACTCCAGTACAAAGAGGACTCTTTTGAGGTGAGGGCTGTACATAATTTAACAGAATTTCTTGTTTCCCACAAGATCAGGTGTGAATGTTGAAACTTGCTGGATAAAAGAGACATGGGACGGAATCTTGCTGAGGCATCAAGAGTCTCGTCTGCTGGCTGGAGAGCTGGTGAAAGACCAACACTGCCTCTTTTCCAGAAAGCCCACCAAACAGGCAGTGGCGAGGCCAATGGCGGACCTTGTAGAATCGGGTCCCCAGGGGCGGAAGTTTCGCCTAGGAAGAGCTGCCGGCCTATCATGGAGGAAGCTGTGGCTGCAGTTGAAAGAAGACCTCCTGGATGCCCCGGATCATGGAGCACCCACGACAAAAGGTAAATGATTTTGGAGTGGGGTGGGGCTGGTGTGGGGGTCACAGGGTGGTGGGCATGGGGAAAGGCGGGCAGGGGTATCGGAAGCAAGGGGAGGATTGGGCTCTCAGTGCCCACCCCCTTTCCCATATCCAGTCCCTCGATGAAGCACTGAGTGTCTTTGATTGAGGAACCCCCCCCTGCTGAAGGGTAGTGGCTGCACACCACATGGTGACCGTCCCACCTGCCACTGGGTTAATACCAGCAGCGGTGGGATGAGACCCTTAAGAGCTCCTTAATTGGCAACTTAAGATCCTCAATTGGCAGTGGGGCAGGAAGGTTGACCATGGGCTTTCCCGTCTAGAACTTCATTCGGGCAGAGGGAGGAAGGTGGTGGGGTTCGGATATATCACCATCCCGTCAAAGCCCATGCCCTTCTTGCCTCCAAGCTCACCATCAGCGAGAGCAGAAGATTCCACCCATGCTGTCAAAGCTTTCCATCTTGTGCCCATCAGGAAGAATGCCAAATTTCAAAGGGAGCAACAATTTGTACTGTATGAGCAAAGGGTGCTGATTGTTATTGTTGCTCACAACAGGAGGGAGCAGGCCCAGACCAGCGGTGGACTGCCAGGTATTAGAATGCTAAGTAGCTGGGCAGAGGAGGCAGCAGGACTAGCTGGGGAGGAGTGGGACTGTGCTTTCACTGAAGGTGAGACAGGACTCCTCCAGGAAGCCAGTGAGGATGCCTCTAGTCTGCAGTTGTTAGATGCACCGACAGAGTGAAATGTAGATGAGGGAGTCTGTTTAGGCATCCACTAAATCTTTCTTTCCTCCATTCCAGGTACCAACAAGAAAAGGGGGAGGCAAAGAAGAGAGACCAGCCACAGACCTATCTTCAACCTTACCTCTGAGGATGATGCCTCAGAGGATGCACCATCATGACATTCACTGCATCATTTGGGAGTGTGCAGTCCGGGCATGATTCATGCAATCCATTACTTGAAGCTCACCATGTTCTGAGCTCTGAAAATGATGTCTGCGCAGACTGTTCAGAATCTCAGAATTGTTATGGTGTAGAAGGAGGCCATTCGGTCCATCGTGTCTGCAATGGCTCTCTGAGCATTTTAACTTAGTGCCAATCTCCTGCCTTTTCCCCATAACCCTGTACATTGTTTCTATTTAAGTAATCATCCAATACCCTCTTGAATGCCTCAATTGAACCTGCCTCCACCTCACTTTCAGGCAGTGCATTCCAGACCATAACTACTCGCTGTGTGAAAAAGTTTTTTTTCACCTCACATTTGCTTCTTTTGCAAAACACTTTAAAACTGTGTCCTCTGGCTCTCAATCCATTCACAAGTGAGAACAGTTTCTTCCTATCTACTCTGTCCAGAACCCTCATGATTTTGAAAACTTCTTTCAAGTCTCTTCTTAGCCTTCTCCTCTCTGAGGAAAACAGTTCCAACTTCTCCAGTCTTTCCTCATAACTGAAGCATGTCATCCCTGGAAACATTCTCGTAAACCTCTTCTGCACTCTCTCCAATGCATTCACATCCTTTCTATAGTGTGGTGCCCAGAACTGTACACAATACTCCAGCTGAGGTCTAACAAGTGTCTTATATAAGTTCATCATCACCTTCCTGCTCTTGTGCTCTATGCCCCTATTAATGAAGCCTAGAATACTGTATGCTTTAGAAACAGCTCTCTCTACCTGTCCTGCCACCTTTATTGAGTTATGTACATGTATACCAGGTGTCTCTGCTCCTGCACACCCTTTAGAATAGTATCCTTTATTTTATACTGTCTGTGTTGTTTCTACTGAAGTGTACCACCTCACACTTCTCCTCATTGAACTTTACCTGCCACCTATCTGCCCATTCCACCAATCTGTCAATGTCCTTATGAAGTTCTATACTGTCTTCCTCACAGTTCACAATTCTCGAAAGTTTTGTGTCACCTGCACACTTTGAAATTGTCTCCTGCACACCAAGATCTAGATCATTTATATATATCAGGAAGAGCAAGGGTCCCAATACTGACCCCTGGGGAACTCCACTACAAACCTTCTTCCAGCCCAAAAATTATCCATTAATCATTACTCTCTGTTTCCTATCCCTCAGCCAATTTTGTATCCACGTTGCTACTGTCCCTTTTATTCCATGACCTATAACTTTCCTCACAAGTCTGTTGTGTGGCATTGTATTGAACGCCTTTTGGAAGTCCACATACACCACATCAACGGCCTTGCCCTCATCAACCATCTCTGTTATGTCTTCAAAACACTCCAGCAAGTTAGTTAGGCATGATTTTCCTTTAACAAATCCATGCTGACTCTTCAGAATCAATCCACATTTTTCCATCTGACTATTAATTCTATCCCGAATAATTGTTTCTAGAAGCTTCCCCACCGCCGAAGTTAAACTGACTGGTCTGTAATTGCAGGGCAGATCTTTCCAATTTTGAACAAGGGCATAATGCTTGCAATTCTCCAGTCCTGCCCATAACCCAGGGAACCATTGAAAGAGGCCAGTGCCTCTGCAATTTCCATTCTCACTTCCTTCAATATTCTTGGATGCATCTCACCTGGCCCCAGTGCCTTATCAACTTTAAGTACCAACATCTTATCCAATACCTCCTCCTTATCAACTTTAAACCCTCCTAGTGACTGAGTTTCCTCCTCTGTTACCATGGCCTGGGCAGCATTTGCCTCTAGATAAAGACAGATGCAAAGTATTCATTTAACACATCAGCCATGCCTCTGGCCTCTGTGTATAAATCCCCTTTTTGGTCCCTAATAGGCCCTACTCCTCCTTTTACCACCCTCTTACTATTGAAGTGCTTATAGAATATTTTGGGATTTCCTTTTATGTTAACTGCCAGTCTTTTTTCATAATCCCTCTTTGCTACTCGTATATGCTTTTTCACATCCCTTCTGAATATTTTGTATTCAGTTTGGTTCTCAATTGTATTTGCAACCTGACACCTGTCGTAAGCACACATTTTCTTCTTTAACTTAATTTCTATCTCCTTTGTAATCCAGGGAGCTCTGGATTTGTTTGTCCTACCCTTCCCTTTTGAGGGAACATACCTTGACTGTGCCCAAACCATCTCCTCTTTGAAGGTAGCCTATAACTTTCCTATAATTGTTCAGCTACTGTTTTTCCTGCCAAACTTTGGTTCCAGTCTATCCGGCCCAACTCTGTTCTTGCCCCTTTGCAGTCTGTTCTCTGCCAGTTGATTATTCTTACTCTGTCATTTTCCACTGTCATCCTAAACCTTACAATATAATAATCACTGTCCCCTAAATATTCCCCCATTGTCACATGATCTACATGGCCCACGAATTCCCAAGAATCAGGTCTAGCAGTGCCTCCTTTCTTGTTGAACTGGACACATACTGCTGTAGGAAATTCTCCTGAACACAATCTAGGAATGCTTGTCCATCACAGTCCAATACACTACTACTATCCCAGCCTATATATGGGTAATTAAAGTCCCCCATTATAATTACTCTATGATCTTTACACCTCTCTGTAATTTCCTTGCAGATTTGTTCCTTTATATCCTTCCCACTAGGTGGTGGTCTATATACTACACTGAGCAATGTAATTGCACCCTCCTTATTCCTTAGCTCTAGCCAAATTGATTCTGTCCTTGAATCCTCTGACACATCCTCTTTCTCCAGTACTGCAATACTCTCCTTAACCAAAAACACCACCCCCTCCTCCTTTTATCCTTTTCCTATCTTTTCTGAACACCTTGTAACCGGGAATATTTAACACCCAGACCTGCTCTTCCTTAAGCCAGGTCTCCATTATCACCACAACATCATAATCCCACAAAGCAATCTGTGCCTGTAACTCCTCAATTTTAATGACTATACTCCGTGCATTCACATACATGTAATATAACCCTGATTTAGACTTTATTATTTGCTGCCTTACTCTGACTCCATCTATTAACTTACTATCCTCTATTTTAGTGCTATCTGCCTCTTCCAGCATTCCGTGCACCCTGGTATTACTTCCTAATATTCTCTCCTGGTTTCCACATCCCTGCTGAGTTAGGTTAAACCCTCCCCAACAGCACTAGCATCTCCTGCCGCTGTTGCCCTGATGTGAGATGTGGTAGGATGCAAAGAGACCTCAAAGGTAGTTAAATAGGCTATTTGAGTGGCAAGGAATACTGTAGATGCAGTTTCAGGGTTGAAAAGGTGAAGCTCTGCACTGTGGTCTTAACAATAGTAAACTAGAGACTTTCCTAGATATTAGGAGAATGATGAGCTGGGCATGTTCAATTGTTCCTGGCTGCCCTTGTTCAATTCTAATTTTAAGCTAATGTACAGGTGAAGGCTGCAAGTAAGGAGACAACGGACAAGTTAGGCTTGACTGCAAGAGGGATTGAGTGTAGGATTAAAGAGGTGTGTGTGCATCCTCACTCGCCAGGTGCATGCCACTTATATGCAGTTCTAAATGTGAACATTCTAATTTCTTGTTGGGGGTGAACTTAATTTGGAGGGGAGGCTTAATTCTGATGAGCTGGCCTTTTAATGAGCATGCGTGACTTGCAGAGGCGTGCAACTGGGCTTGCCAACACTTCGTCAGTAAGCCTGACCCGCCTTTCCAGTCCAGAGGACATAATTGCAAAATTTCATCCTGCCGCCAGGAAACTGATTTTTGGCCTCCCACCGAAGTAAGTACCCTGTCTGTCAAGCTTCCTGCAGTGGGTGGGATCAGATGATTCAATTTTGTTTCCAATTTACCTTTTCTTCCTCAAACACAGGCCATATCATTAGGTTGTACTGTTCTAGGCATGGTATGATGTGTCAGCTTGGCTCAGTTGGTAACATGCTTGCCTCTGAAGCTGGGTTCAAACACATCCTCAGGCACTGAAGCACAGAATCTAGGCTGAGGCTTTAGTCAGAAATTCAGTCTTCTGGATAAGATACTAAAACTCCATCTGCCTGTTCACGTGGATTTGAAAGATCCCATGGCAGCATTTAGAGAAAAGCAGCAGATTTTCCTGATTCTGGCCAATATTCATTTCTCAATCTGCTGAAAAGTGCTCGTTCATTCATTCATTCATTTGCTGTTTCTGGGACCTCTGCTGCCCACATATTGATTATCATATTTACTTATGTAACAGTTCACCTAACATAGCGCTTTAAAAATGCACCATTGGTTATAATGTGTCCTGAGGAAGCACTGTATAATTTCCTTCTTTCTCTAAATAGGTAAATCCAAATTATTACTTCCAAGTAAATCAGGGTTACAGAACCAGGTTTACAAATTTAAGTTAACGAAGAGTAAATTTAACAAATACTGATAAGAACTTCTTTATTTAACTTGATATTTAGAATAATCTTTTAGACAAGGCTGCAGAGAGTTGTTCAAAATACTGGTAATATTCCTTCCTTCATTCTCTCTCGTGCCTAGTGGCACATGAGGCAGACAAATCAAGTGCTTGTGTCTGTTTACATAGCTAGTTTTTCCTGGATCAGGTCACCTGCCTGTCACCAGAAACCAGATAGCTTAAGGGGCTGTACATCAAGCATGGCTCACCAGGAGACTCTCCAGCTCTTACTGCCTGCCATAGATGTAGGATTTACGGGTTGATAATCAATCTGTTTGGCCACATTCTGAATGCACCTTCCTTGGATATCAAGTCTTGGAGTGGGACTTGAACCCAGAACTTCTGGCTCAGAGGCAGGGATGCTACCCACTGTGCCACAAGATCTCCTACATTGGTAATATTAATGTGCTATGAATTAACTTTGTTGGGCCAAATTGCCTTTTCTCCTTGTCTACTCTTTGGAGAGCTGTACAGGACTAAGATGATCTGTATTTATGGCCTGAATTTTGCAGTTAACAAACATGCTAGCCACTGACTTCACAGAGAGCCTGACTGAGAGATCTAACAATTTCTGTGACAAGAACATTACCTGTGCTGCTGTGCAATTGATTATTTAATGGGGGTTCCAGGCATGGAGCTTTATTGATGACACAAAGCTGACCAAACACCCAATCATAATGAAAAATTCTCACCCAGCCAACCAGGAAATGAAAAGCACTCATAATCATATCATCTTTCAATAATTTTACAGAGAACAAAATAAAGACTGGGGGACATACACAAGGGGTTAAGGTCAAAGCTGAAATATCGTGAACAAACTTAAAAAAGATCATTTAAAAATTCTAGTTTTAGTAAAATCTAGTAATTAATCTTGGAGCCATGTAATGACATTCCACAAATATAAAATTATTTTTTCAGGGCCAGATCAGTTGTTCAGCAGTAGTTATTACTGTTTAAAACCCGGTTACATCTCATTGAACAAGGCTTAACTTTTTATAAGGTTTCCAATTATGAGAGGATTGTGGAAAAGGGGAAGCTCTTCAAATCAATTGATTTTTGCTGTTTGTCGGATTGCTGTCTCTGGGGGTGGTGGTAGGGTGCTTTGGGGGAGCAGGGAAACACTGGAGGGTTGTCCACAGCAGCACCTATGGCAGAGCAATGAATGACAAATCACTATTTCAGGATTTGCACCTTAATCTGAAGTTATGGTCAGATTTGGAGAGGTAATGCCAGCAAACACCTACTCTGTGTGGTGAAGTTCACTGTCAAAAGCCTTTTCAGATCTGGGCCATCATTAAATAACTGGCTGAATGCAGGACAGAGGAAAACAAATGATGAAAATAAGCTATTTAAATATGAGACGAATTCTGCAAGCTAGCCATAGCATCAGACGTTGGGGCAGCACAGGACTCTGCATCTAATGAAGCTAAAGCATGAGCTGGGAGTGCTGGGTGTCAACACCGGCTGACTGAAGTGAAATAGGTTTCATTGTGCAGCACCACCATCCCTCAGCTTCTTGAGTATAGAATTCACTGAGATAGCAATTCCATGCAGATTCCCCAACCTCCTGCTGTAACCTGGGCAGAAAATCAATGAAAAGTCCAAGAAAGGGCATTTTTAGCCTTTCTCCAGGTTTGCACTGACCCAGCAGGTGGGCAGAACCCTTGCAGAAATTTTAGCAATTCATTTTTAAGTCTATGTTTACTGTAAAAGGCTGTCTCTAATATATTGTCATGAACATTAATTGTCATGTTTCTGAGTACAGAACTGTAATATTTTACATAAAATTTTAATTTTTTTTCAGCTTGGTGGTGGAGAGACGTACCACATAGGCCTTCGGTTTGCACCAGGCCAGAATCCTGGCATGGAGGAAATCCTGATTCTAATTAATGACCAGGCTGAAAAGAATGAAGCAACTTATTGCGTGAAAATTACATACCAATAAAAACTATAAGTGCCTGATACCCCGTCGTGTTTGATGTGACTGCATTTTGAAAAGAGACAAGAACCTTTACCTCAGCCTCCACAAGCTCACTGGAAGAACAGTCACGCTAAAGCCTGGTGTGCATATCCCGGAATGTCAACAGAATGACTCTTGGATAAAGCATGACTGCTGCCCAGGAAAAGGTTAAAACTCCACTTTAAATTTCCGTACAAGTGACTTTTCCCTGACTTGTGCCCTGCTTCAGATTAGATATAATGATTGGTATTATATCATGGGCCGCAATCACTCCATTCATGATTCAGTCTCTGGCTCCAATCGCAAAATAGTTCTCTCCCAAAATGTTAAAAAGTCTTTACCCTTTAGCGATCTTAGTGATAGATCGTATAGGAGCTTCATGCCTGACTTATCTCTACAACTGCTTATTACTCCTTCCATAGTGTTGCCTACCTCCCACCCTCCTCACTCCCATTGCATTATCTACATTTTTGTTACCTCAAGGTTCCCCTCCTCCAACATACTCCTCACCCGTCTCCCAAGCTCCATTATAAACAAACCCCAAATCACTCAGAACTTCACCTTCCATCTACTGTCCTGCTCTAAGTCCTCTCACTCATCACCGATCATCGCCAACCTCTGATGACTTTCAGTTTCCGGCACTTAAAACTTAAAATCCTTGTCCTCATTTACAAACCCCTCCATGGCCTTACCCTACCTGACCTCTTCAACCTCTACAGCCTTGTGTCTTAACTCATATCTTACTGTCTTTCAGCTGTGGCCTCTGTGTATCGTCTCACCCAATGCTTGTCACTCGATGGTGGAGCCAGCACCTGTAATGACCCAGTTCTCCGAAGTTTGGTCCTTAAGTCCCTTTGCTTCAGTCCTCCTCTTCCTGTTTTCAAAATCCTCTTCAAAATGTGCCATGGCTTATCTTTTCAAAATCTACTACTGTAATTTGGTCTGTGCTCTCCAATGTGAATCACCTCAGGACATTTTATGATGTTCAAGATGCCACATAAATACCAGCTGTTGCTGCTTATTGATGCTTTATTTATAAAAGAAAAAAAGGCAGAATGTTCTCAGGTGGAAGGACCCTGATTAACAACTCCCAATGTGCATCTTAAAATGAAGCTCTTGCTGGTACCCTCACCTCCCAACACACATATACACACACACACACACACACACACACACACACACACTGTTCCTGCTGGTACCCTTACCTCTGTGGTTTTCCCTTTTCATTTAATTGGTAGCTAACATTACTCAACAGTGACTAAGTACAGTCTGCATTCATGTTATATTTTGGTTGGTTGTCTGGATTCTGACACCACAGAAATCAGCAGTCAGTGTGTTAATGGAGAATTTTGGTTTATTTCAACCTCTTCAGATAGGGTAATAATACGGAAATGGCATGTTTAAGATCAGCCGATAGAGGTTTAGTCAATGTTGCCAGGGAATAAAGGAAGCTTATTTTGGACTCTACGACATGTAACTGGGCCAGTCAGGATTTCTGGTAATAAAATAGGCCAAAAGGGCTTGGAATCCCCAAATCGAGCATTCTGTGGGGCCTTTGACCCGAGGTGTGGGGTTGATGATAATTTCACCCTGGTTTTGTTGTGTAGACTTACAGGGAATGACTGCACTGGCATCTACACCCACAGGCATTGTCCACACTGGCAGCCAGTTAGTCAAATATTGGTTCGAAAGCACATAAAGGCACGATGTTAATGAGAAACTTTTTTTTTGTATGGAGAAAAATATTTGAGACCTTAGATATTTTTAATTTGAACATTGTGCCTTTGTGTTTTCTAGCAGGTAAAGTCACCTCAGTAGTAATACACTGCTGGCATCATAGGAAACCTATGGGCAAGTCCAAAGGTGTGAATTTACTTTTGAAACTGTCTGGATAACTTGATCCTTTTTGTTATGAATAAATAGTACAAAATATATTTTTAAAAAAGAGAATATGCTGATTCACTACAATCAAACTGGGGTGTGTACAATATTTTCCAGTATTATTTGTGTAATTCATTTTATATTTCAAAGATTTGCTACTGATTAGCACTTTATGGAAATCTGTTATTTTCACAGAATCTTTTAAAGAATAAAATCAATCTTGTTTATTGGCGTGCATCTGTCTTATTCTAGGAAGGCATCAAGTAGGAGACAATTAAAATTGAGCATTTAGGTGAGCTTGACACTGGCCTTCCACGTCTGGGGCCTGGGCTTGAATCAAATCTAGGACATTAGAGAAGATTTGTTGGCTTTGAGAGGCCCATGTGCAATTCTTAGCAAACATAGGCCTATAGCCCAAAACAACTTTGGCCCTACTCAGCAAAATCACTCAGAGAGGTTTCCTGTTATTCTTTCACGGGATGTGGATATCGCTGGCTAGGCCAGCTTTTTTATTGCCCATCCCTTATTGTCCTTGAGAAGGTGGTGGTGAGCCATCTTCTTGAATCGCCGCAGTCCATGTGGTGTAGATATGCCCACAGTGCTGTTAGGGAGGGAGTTGCAGGATTTTGACTCAAGCACAGTGAAGGAACAGGGATATATTTCCAAGTCAGGATGGTGAGTGGCTTAGAGGGGAACATGCAGATGATGTTTCCATGCATCTGCACAGGCTGGCTGGTGTGTAAACTAATATAATAAACTGGTACAGTGAGATGCTGCGTCCTGAGGTTGTGACTAAGTATCTAATCAGGCTATACTTTGTGTGGAAGTACTTGATGTTGACTCTGTGAACCAGACGTAGGAAATTGCTGATATCAGTTCATACCAGCAATGACTGTATGAGATACTACACTTTCCCATAGGAACACTGATTTTGAATACTACTCAAAGAAGGAGGTGATGTTCTGCATTTTTATGGTAGTTATCTCTTTGAGTTCTGAAGCACCTTTTCAGTTTTTCAATTGTGCACAACCTTCCAATTGTATAACTTTTTTTGTTCTGTTTTAATGTTGAATGTTTAAAAAGTGGATTAGAGAAATAAAGCTATTAATTTTCATTAGAATTTCTAATTTCAGTAGAGTTTCTACAGATCCTTCCTTGACTGTTGTGTTTATTGTATTCAATAATCCTTCATTCAAAGCTTGATAATTGTGCACAAACTGAATAGAGTGCCCTAGCCAATAAATCCCACAACCAAAGAAAATTGCCAAATTGAAAATAAACCCCCACACTGGGTAAAGATTGTATAAACATGTTTTGTACATTAGAGATGTTTGAAGATAATACTCTGACCTTGGGATTCAGGCCATGTTTATAAACAGCATAAACCTGATGCTGTCATCTAAATCCTGCAGTGGAATAATTGGTGTCTCTACACTCCCAGATCTGTACTAATTTGTATTCTATAATGTACACTGAACTGAAAGTCATGAACAACTCAGTTTTCCTGTTTATTTACAATGGTCTCAGGACATGATTAATGGTCAGGAATGTAGAGTGAGTTGATAGTGTTCACACTGATCATCAGTATTCATATTCACAATTGGGCTCTGCATTGACAGTCTAGAGACTTAAGATAATAAGAAATAGGAGTAGGCCATTTGACCCATTGAGCTTGCTCCACCATTCAATAAGATCAAGGGTGATCTGATTGTGGCCTTAACTCCACTTTCCTGTCTGGCCCCCATAATCCTTGACCCCCATTGCCAGTCAAAAATCTGTTAAACTCTACCTTGAATATATTCAATGACCCAGTTTCCACTGCTCTCTGTAGAAGAGAATTCCAGTAACAATCCTCAGAGAAGAAATTCTTCCTCTGTCTTGAATGGGTGACCCTTTATGTTGAAACTGTGCCCCCTAGTTCTAGACTTCCCTGGTGAAGCATCTTCTCAGATCCCACCCTGTCAAGCCCGCTCGGAATTTTAAATGTTTCAGTAAGATCAACTCTCATTCTTCTAAACTCCAGTGAGTAGAGGCCCAACGTGCTCAACCTTTCATCAAAAGACAACACCTTAATCCCAGGAATCAACCTAGTGAACCTTCTCTGAACTACTTGGGTCTCTATCAACAGTCAGGAGTTGGTATCGACGGTGGGGGCCCTTATTGATAGGAGTTGGTATCGACAGTGGGTTCTGTATCAAGAGTCGGGGTTGATAACGACAGTGTGGTCCGTATTGACAGTCGGAGTTGATACTGACGCTGGGGTCCGTATTGACAGTCGGGGGTTGATTCCGACAGTGTGGTCCATATTGACAGCCGGGGTTTGATATCAACAGTGGGGTCCATATCAACAGTTGGGTGTTGATAACGGCACTAGGGTCCATATTGACAGTTGGGGTTGATACCGTCACTGGGGTACATATTGACAGTTGGGGGTTGATACCAACAGTGGGATCCGTATCGACAGTCGGGTCAATATTGACAGTTGTAAAGTCTAGCAGGTATGAATCAAACACACGATATGCTACCTCCCATTTTGCCCTTGAATTTTACTCACAGTGCGTAAATGAGCACTGGGGCAAGAGGAATGTCATTCACTAGAAGTTGTTCATTCACATCCTAAGGTGATAACTAACATTTCTCTTTTTTTGCTTGATTAGAAAGGTCTGTGTCATGCTGCTGAAGTCATGTGTCTTACTGGAGCCATTCGTGAGGGATCCCAGTGTGAACTCTAATTATTCTTCACCATCTTACACCTCAGGTTGAGGTTTACACTTGAGGATCCAATTCAGGCTAAATAAAACGTGTTTTAAAAAGCAAAATGTGTATTCGAACAGATTGGGCTACCAAACTTGTGATAATTATTGATAGTTACTTCAGTCTCTTCACCTGCATTTTATTTATCCTTGCTGAGCAACTTCTAGGCCTACACTGAGTTATGCGAGGACTTGGAATGCCCTTACCCTAGCAGAAAATATCAGAAAAAGCAGTATAGGGAAAAGTGGATTCAGGTCTAAAAAAGAACATTTTAGAAGGCTTTTAAAGTCATAATGGATAGATCTTTTGGCGAACTAGCACAGACACTGTTGGCCAAACGTTTTGTCTCAAAGCAGTATAATTCTATAACCATAGCGTTTTCTAGGTGCCTATTCATCACCTGACAAATTACAATTTATATCATGGTACTGATCAAGTGCAAAAAGCACATACTTTCAAAATCGTGTGGAACACAGCAGTGAATAATGTTTTTCCTGTCTCTGTTAGAACTGTACAGCATGCCTACAAAATGTGGGATGTTCGCATGCAGAAAATTTGTTTGGAAAATTAATCTCTTAATCTCCAGCGTAAACGAACCCTAGAGAAGTACTTTCTTTTGCCCTGTTTACATGCCCCAAAGGGCTCCAACCCACAATACAAGGGGATGCAAATTGATTCCATCTGTTGTGCTTTGCAGCGTATTTGCACACAGCAAGCTGGTAAGTGTAATGAGCACCAAACAACGTTAATGGAGAATCTGCCACATGTACACAGAGGACACATTGGAAAATCATAAATGTGCAGTTTAAAAAATCATATTCCAAGATTTCCCTTTTTCAGAGGCGAGTAGAACTATCATCTTATTTTGAACAATTAAATCTATAGTGAACTTTAGGGAGATCAAAAGGGTTCTCCTCTGAATGGTACATTGTGTTAACACATTGCCCATTCCCCTCGGGAGTTCAGTAAGAATCCAGCCTAAGTTGAAGGGGTAAAACTTTATGCTGCCTTTGCAAAGAATTCCAAGCAAAGTTGGCTTGGTTAATCTCAGCCCAGTTGCTAATAATCAGGATTTACATCCAAAACTACTCACAACTTGGTAATCTTGCTCAGAGGAAATACAAGTTTGGCAGATTTTAGATGCACAAACAGGGCAATAAGTCTTCATCTGACAAACTGAGAATGTGTGGCTGGTGAAGTGAGAAAACTTGATGCTCTTTGATTTCAGAATGTCCTCTGACTAATCTGCGAGTCCTTAATGCCAAACTGGGAAAGTATTCCATTCCTCAATCTGACATACCTGGATGTTGCTGATGTGCAGACAATAAAGCTGGGATGTTTACCTTGCTATTCCTAACCCCAGAGGCTATATGACATAAAGTGAAGGCACTGCATTGAAAATAAACAGAATGCTCTAAGGAAAATGAAGATGACAGGCAAGTAAGAAAAAAGATACTGTTATAAATTAATTTTATAAGGTTCCCTTTGCTTTGTTCAAAGTTATTAGAGGAAAAGATCTGAGAACTCTGATTAGGCAGCTTGTTGCTATTGCTTCATGTTGAGCAGCTGACTGGCTGGTTGTCGCTTTGAGATTTAACCTCGCCTGATAATAATACTCCGTTTAGAAGGCTCTAGCCAAATCTAAAAAATACTTACTAAAATGAAGAGAATAATGCATAAAACAGAAAAAAAAACCTGACCAAAAAATACTCAGTGCTTGAAAACCCTCTTGAGCATCCCTGATTTTAATCAGTCCACCATTGGTGGTTATGCCTTCTGCCGTCTAGGCCCCAAGTTCTGGAATTACCTCCCTAAATCTCACTGCTTCTCTTTCTTCCATTTAAGATACACCTGTATCACCCCTGTTATACATCCTGGCTTCAATGGGAGGTTTTGTGTCCCTACGTCTGGATCTGAAGCTCTGGGTTCAACTACCACTTCAGGACTTGATGGCCATGGAAGGTGCATTCATAATATGGTCGAACAGGTTGATTATCAGCTTATAAATGCTTCCAATACGTCTGATGGCAGGGGGTAAGAACAGGAGAGTTTCCTGGTCAAACATACTGCAGAAGGCAAATGACTGCAATACTTTGCCAAACATAACCATGGACCAATCCAATGGAAGTCCATGGTCGCCAATGCCGTCTTGGTGCCTGGTACCTGAAGGAGGAGGAGGATGCTTCAAAGGGAAGGAAGTTTGAGCCAGGTGTAAAATTTAACATCTACAGCTCTTCCCATGACTTAGTAGGAACTGCAGCACACAAGAGCAAGTTTCCCATCTAGGAAGAAATCATGATTTGTTTCTGAAGGAAATAATGACACTTCAGAGCACTGGGAGAACTCCCTGCTCTTCTTTGAATAGTGTGACAGGAGCCTCAAGTTCACCTGAGCAGACAAACAGGACCTCAGTTTAACATTTTATCTGAAAGCCACCAGCACTGGCATCGCTAGCAGCCCTCAGGAGGAAGGTAATCAAAGAGATCCTCAGAATGAGCTGTTTGATAATATTCTCATTATTTTAGCTCCCAGATCTGATTCAGGTTAATTCCAATGTAATAGCTACAGGCTGCAAATTACACCAGTGCCAATGAACTTTCAACTGTCTTCTATTCACTTTAAGATTAATAAAATTTGCAGCTTGAATTAACTTGCTTTGTATAATGTACGATCCCATTGGCTGCTCTTCTTTCCTCCTTACTCTACAGTTTGTTTGCACATAAAGCACGGAGGAATTTCCAATTGTCTTGTGGTTCTGAGCAGGAAGATCTTAGGTACTACTCAGGAACACCTCCTCCTGCAAGTTCCCCTCCAAGTCACTCAGCATCCTGACTTGGAAATATATTGCCGTTCCTTCACTGTCACTGGGTCAAAATCCTGGAACTCCCTCCCTAATAGCACTGTGGGTGTAACTACATCACATGGACTGCAGCAGTTCAGGAAGGCAGCTCACTACGACCTTCGCAAGGTCAACTAGGGATGGGCTATAAATGCTGGCCCAGCCAATGACGCCCACATTCCATGAATCATTTAAAAAAAGGAAGATCCGGATAACATTGCAGATCTGTGTCGAGTTAGATTTGGCACAATTAACTTCAGTGCACTGGGCTAGGGAAGGGGGGCAGGGAGAGGGTGGAAACTAGCAGCCAAGCTTCCCACTCCTGATTACTTTCCTTCGATCACTGCTGTGAAGCGTTTGCATGTGCATCTTGACCAGTAACTGACCTTGGAAGTGCTTTCCCTCCACGGTTAAATAGCCAGCCAGCCTCCCATTTACCAGACTTACGCATGAAGAGTGACCATGTGGGCAAAATATGGGAAAGGACTATGTGCCGTTGAACTATAACTCCAAGATGAAAGAGGAAAGGAAGGGAACAAACTGGGAGATGTAGCGTTTTAGGAATATAATAAACACAACAGTGGAATCATAGCTTTTGTGACAGGCATTTGCAAAGTTTGAGCTATGAAGGCAGATATGTTTCTTATTCTATCTAGTTCATGAACAAACTTAGTCTAATAAGAACCTTTTCATAATGCAGGTCTCCCCTTTCACATAACATTTAGATATCTGGCAAGTTCCATATGTGATGTGATGGGGAGTTAGACTCTTCAGGGTTTGATGCAATTTCTTTTCTATTGAGATTATCAGGTCCACTAACCATACTGCAGAAAGCTGTTATTGACCCCATCCTAAATTTCATTAAGATACATCTTAAGGGTTTTGAACTTCTGTCTAGTCTCTATGCTTCATTTAAATTATCTGACAACTCAATATTTTAGCAGCGCTTAAATTCTTGCTTTGCTAATAAGATTGCTCAATTCACATTGTTGGATGATTCAAAACTTTTTGATATAAAAATTACTTAATTTTCAGGAGTAGCCATATTGTTAAAAAGTCTATCAATGTTTGGTAATTTATCGCTGCACTCTGTGAGTATAACAGATAAAATCAGCTTAAATCGAATAAATGAAAAAGTGTTTACGGGCAATTTTCAGGGCTACTTATGCCTACATTCTGCTCTAATGATGCAAATTCAGATTGCAAAATATGTGAGTGAGCATTACATTTAAAGTGAATTATTTTGTTTGAAAGAGCAGGTTATCTCTCACATTTCCAGTATTCATGGATTCAATAGGCTTTATTACTGATAAAGTTATGGGCGGACATGAATGCTAATGATATAATTCCATGCATTTACAACGTATGCCTTTAAATAGAAGACAATATATTTTCTAATGATAATATTATGAACAGGACTTTGTTCCCTTCACTGCTTCAATTAACCATAAATAAAACCATACTCACTAAAGCCTGGGATGCAGAAGTGAAGATGCAAGACAATGCCCTGGTTTTGTACTGTGAATGGTAATCTAAAGGCACCTTCAACAGCTTTTTTTTTGTCTTTTGGTTGTGTTGCTGACCTCAACTGTTTACGCAGGATCAATCTGGGAACTGGTACCTAGGATTCAGTAATTCTAGTTCTTAATTCCCCCGCTAAAGAGATCCATGGGATGGTGAACAGCGGTGTCTGCTGAGTATTGAGGCAGCTTCCTTGACATAAGCAACAGTATTGAGGCAGAATTCATTCTTACAGAAATGACTTTCAAAATCCAATTATCACCAAACTGGCAGAAGGACGACTAAAACATCTTACTCCCGTATTCTTACCTCTGCTGGCAGTTGCCTGTTTGGCCATTGTCAGTCTTCCATTCAGGTCTTTTCTCTCTCTTTTCCCAGCTGAAGTCAATTCCTTTTGAAGAATCCCATCTTTAGTCAAACAACATTCACATTTTGACCCTCCCATTCTTCTCACCATAACACCCTAATGTGCTTCCACATTCTCATTCTTACCACAAGCATGCTTCCATTCCTTGGTAAACTGATGTTACTTCAGCTACTTCTTAGTTACTGTGCTGACAGAAAGCTAAATCCTGGGTTAGGGTCTAATCAGTCACCGACAGAAACCAAGGATTCACTCTGAGTGACAACATCAAGAACAAGATCCAGATCCTTTACTAGATCCATGTATCCTTGCATTAGCCATCGATGTTTCTATTTTCTGGCCAACACATATGATCATTTATTCAAGGGTTCAGGTATCATTGCAATGTTCTTTTATGTATTACAACAATTTGTACTTATATAGCGCCTTTAACATAGCAAAACATCCCGAGGTGCTCCACAGGAGCATTACCAAACAAAAATTAACACCAAAGAAGGAGCTATTAGGGTAGGTACTAAACAACTTGGTCAAAGGGAGGAGAGGTAGGTGGGAAGGCAGAGAGGCTGAGAGAGGGAATTCCAAAGCGCACAGCCTTTATGGCTGAAGGCATGGCTGCTAGTGGTGGGGTGAGGGAAGTGGGGCATTCACATAAGACTCTGATTGGAGGAAGCAAAATTTGGAAGGTTGTAGGGTTGGAGAAGGTTTAAAAGAAAATGGAGTGGGTGAGGCTATTTGGATAGAATGATGAGAATTTTAAAATAATGAATCTCCATTAATTGGCACACAATACGCTGTACACTATCAGCTGACCCTAATCAACAGCATGAACCATAGATAAATATAGATATAAAAATGAACTTTGCAAAGGATGCATTCACAACCAGGGACATTGCTTTTTTAAAAAAAATAATTCATGGGATGTGGGCCTCGCTGGCTGGGCCAGCATTTATTGCCCATCCCTAATTGCCCTTGAGAAGGTGGCGGTGAGCTGCCTTGAACTGCTGTAGTCTGTTTGGTATAGGTACAACAACAGTGCTGCCAGGAGGGCCGTTCCTGGATTTTGACCCAGCAACAATGAAGGAACAGTGATATACTTCCAAGTCAGGATGGTGTATGGGTTGGAGGGGAACTTGTAGGTGATGGTGGTGTTCCTATGTCTCTGTTGCCCATGCCCTTCTAGGTGGAAGGAGGTTAAGAACACCAGGCTCAGTTTTCCTCCTGGCTTTGGAACTCCAACCTCAGGACCAAATTCCCACACTTGTCTCCAGTGGAGCCAGCTCAGCATTCTTCCCAGATGCAGCCTTCTAATTGGCTGCCTCCAGGCATGCCATCCAGTTGAGGACAGCAGGCTGGCTTATGATGCCGCCAGCCCATTCAGAGGGCCCATAGTTCAAGCGTCTTGGCAACGTCACCAGGACAGATGGGCGCTGCTAAGGCAGGTTGGAGACCTCAGGGGCACCTGCAGGGAAGTAAATGAAAAATAAAAAAATTCAGGTGCTAAGGATCCGAGGAGAAACCCTTCCTGTTGTTGGGTGGGGGTGAGGGGATCATTTGGGCTTCAGAGGGCTATCTTCCCTGCCCGCGGCCCCCTCTTTGGTCTGTGGAGCCTCTGACTCCAATGGCCTGCCAGGATCCACAGGGAGGCCGCCTGCACAAAGCTGGGGGCTTCCTCACACGGCAGGGAGGGAGTTGGTGCTGGTCTGCCATCTGCAACGTGCTGGTGGCCCTGCTTAATGGCCCCTAATTTGGGCCTTAATTATGCAAATCAGCTGCCCGCCTCCAAGGCACAGGGGGTCGATCCACACCCTGACTCGCCTCCTGCCCACCATTGGGAAACATCCCAGGCAGCGGGACAGCATCAGCGGGGCCATCCTGAAGTGGCTTCACGCTATTTTGCTGGCCCCCCAACTCCTTCACCAGCCACCTTGGAGCAGGTAACACTGAACTCTACATCTGGCCATTCAACAAACCAGCCCTGAACACTTGCCTACAGCATCACCAATCATTTGTCTTTATCTCTTGTTCATGTTCTCACATTTTAATTTTCTAGGAGTCCTCTTAAATTACATTAAAAATCATGCAGCCATAATTGTTCCAATTATGTAAAACACGGTGTTGTGGTTAGTAAAGTTGAACTGAATATTCATCTAGCTTAAACAGACAATAAATACACAGAACACCTTCATCAGGTGATTAAACAGGCATCATTGTGAATATTTATGATCAGCTCAGTCAACTAAAGTCAAATTGAATTTTATTCCTATTTATTCCTGCCTGCCACAACATAATTTCAATATTCACATCAGGTGAAGTAAGTTTCCAATCTAGATCCTTTAGATTCTAGCGAGTCTCATGATAAAACTCAATATTCAGAACTTCAGACTTCTACATCTACAGGTTAAACTCTCCAGATAAAACAAAAACATTTCCTCCCACTTCCTTGTGATGGTTACATCAGTTGGTGTTGTAGATTTTGCAGACACTGTAAAATATATATAAATACATATATAAAATTAATGGGGATGGGGGGGGGCAATGTAAATTCACTAGGTTGTTATCAGCATAAAGTTATGAAGAGAGACTTGAAGAGTTATGGCGTTTTAAGATCTGTAAGAATGTTAAGGGTTGGTCTGAAAAAAGTGTTTAAAATTATAAGGAAATAATATGCACCTCAAGTGCCATAACCTGCAGGGCTACGGACCAAATGCTGGAAAGTGGGATTAGGCTGGGTGGCTCACTTTTCGGCCGGCAAGGACACAATGGGCCAAATGGCCTCTTTCTGTGCCATAAACTTTCTATGATTCTATGATTCTGTAAAGGATTATGGTAAACTATATAAAGATAAATATGATGATTAATTAGAGGGCAGAAGTTTAATATGAATACAAGAAGAATTAAAATGTAGTCAAAGTCTGGAATCCTTAACCACAAACCATTAGCAAAGCACACCCCGTAAATACTTTAAGAGAAGAAATCTGTTGTAGGTCTGAAGAAATCTTTGTAGTCATAAGTAAGTCTTTATTGACTCTTAGAACCATTTACAAATATACAGTAAAGGATACAAGCTAAAAGCTGTCTACATGCTTGCTGGTACACACTGCTCTGTCCAACACTCGACTGATCTGGGCTGCAGGTCATGTGCTCTCTTACATCATTGTGTGGGCAGTACTGTACCCAGACCCACATTAACCCTATGTGTACCAGACCTTTATGCTCTGCCTCTCCCCCCAAGTCTTTATCCAACGTACTTTAAGTGATGATAGTTTACCTTATATCTTACATCATTATTACTATGATACATTTACATTGTCATTACTACATTATCACTACTCCATCTCCCCCTTCAAGTCCTCTAATTCAAAGGTTCAGGTGGTCTGGAGGCCTTATAACTCTTATATCTTGTTCACACTACTGGCGGAGGAGTGGTAGACTGTGTCGTTGCTGGTTCTTCCTGTAGGTTTGGAGGTTGTTCTGGCATCTGGGTATGTTTTCATCCTGTTCATTCATTATTTTGTGTTCAACTGTACTTGGTCAGTTTGGCTGTTGTGCTGGTCAGTGGTTGCTACCCTAACTCATTTCTTGCAGGGGTAGACGAACATTGTGCTCGTATCCTTGTAATTTCTTTCACTTCTTCCATCATTGTGTGGGTCGTGGTGATGTGCTCTGTGGCGGAGGATGAGGGGTCCTTTGATGTCAATGAGGTTTAGTGGTATGCTCATCTTTGTGTTTTGCTGTCAGCAATGGACTATTGGTATGCTCACTACTGATTGCTACCAGGTTCCAGCATCTTTAGTGGCTTTGGTATGCTGGCTGGGAGTTATAGCATGTGTTTGGTGGTTGCAGTGATGACCTGTTGTACTGCTGTTGGAGCCGGAGGTTGGGGCTCATTGGAATGCCGGTCACTCTCTTTTACATCCTCCACTAGAGGCGTTGTTATTGCCTCTTGGGTGGTTGGCTGGTCTGACCACTGAAAGTTTTCCAGCACCTGTAACGAGAATGAACAAACCTGCTCCACAAAGAGAGAAGACAGTTCAGAGTCCCAGTCAGGATACTCTTTTTTTGTTTGAGTACTTGAGAATGTGCACTTCTGTGTGATTAACAACAGTGGTTGTCTTGATATCTTCTGCCATTTTGAGGAGATTCAGGTTTACACAGGCATCTCTGCTCAAGAGAGAGAAAGGCTGGTTATGGTTGATGTACGTCAGCTCGAAGATTTTTTTGCCGCCATACCTTCATGGCACCAGAATCATTTCTATGACTGGAAGTCAGATTCCTCCAGGACACTGTTTCTGTTGCTCGAAGCCAGGGGGAGAATTTTTCCTATGGCGGATGGGCTGGGTGGAAGAGGGTGGGGGTGGGCACTGAGCTGATTGCTGCCCCCGATCGGCTGCACGCTGCCATTTTATGCAGGCGGGCCAATTAAGGCCCACCCAGCGTAATGCTCAACCAGTAGTGCTCAGCAAAGCAAAGCAATCTCCCTGAAGCACAGAGCTGCCTCAGGGAGATTGAATGGTTTAGAAAACATTTTAAGAAATAAAGTGAAAATTAATTTAAAAATGTCCCCTCATGTGACAGTGTCACATGAGCTGGGACATGTTTGTGAAGTTAGGAAAATTTATTTATTTTACAAAAGCTTCAGGAAACTTCATTCCGCCCATGGATGAGGTTTCCTGAAAAACACGAAAGCCACTTGGGCTCTTTGCCTGCCCGCCAACCATAGGGTTGGACGGGCAGCATTCTTAACAAGTTTTATTATTTTTTTAATGGCCCTTAATAGGCTGTTTACAATTTGGCGGGTGCCTAGCCACCTCCGGTGTGTGCCCGGCAAACAAAATGTTGAAATGACGTGCAATGAAGTCAATGCATGTCGTTTTACGCGTCGGTGTGCTGGGCTTACCCCCACACGCCAATGGCAATATTCTGCCCCAGTTGTCTTATAGCCATAGCTCTTTGTTCAACAGGAGTATTACCCCGCTCCTGTATCTAACTCAAAATTTATTAAATGGCCATTGACTGAAATGCCTGCATTCCAAAATGAGAAACCAAGATCTTTGACCTCACTCAAGAAGCATGGCTGTGTCTCTTCCAGGCTTGTGGTCTTGACCTCATGGATGACCTTTGGGCCATCTGTACATTTCAGAGTTGTTGCCCTGCACAGTTTGCCGTAGTGTCCAATCCTGTTGCACAGAAGCATTGGGCTGAAATTGCAGGACATTGATCTTGCCTATGGGAGCGCTTTGCTCCATGCTGTTGGCATGGTCACTCTGCTGGCCATTTTGCATATTGCTTTCCTTGGCCTGGTGTGTCCCTGTGTCTTTGTTGCTTAATTAGCTGAACTGTGGGTTGGTCTTTGTGCCACAGATTATTTTCTCCCCTTAAAATGGTTCTGTGCTGCTCATGGAATTCTAACTACCTAACTATCTGGATTGCCTTTTCCAGGGTTAGATCTTCCTTAGATTATAAGAGGTCAGAGAGTGCGCGTCCACTACTCCGATTTTAAGTCTCCATATTTGCAACATTCTGCCATCCTGTACAGATCATTGATGAATGAATCGACTGGTTCTCCTGGCTGCTGCACTCACTTATTAAATTTAGCTCTTTTGAACAGTTTATTGTTTCTTAGATTAAAACAAATGTCAAAAGATTTTAATACTTCTTCAAATTTAGCAGATGATTCATTGATTTCCTGTCTTGCAATAATGTCATCTGCAATTGGACCTACCAGGTAAAGCAATGTGTTAACCTGCTTCTGATTTATTTGTCTAAACCTGAAGGGATGCTCTATCTTAGGAATCTTTATCTCCAAGGTCCCCAATTATGTGATTGACCTGGGCCTTGGGTTAGCCCAAATTGATTTGGAAGCGTGGAATTCTGATCCATGGTTAAATTTTTAAAAGTATAGGTTCTGCTTTAAGAGCTTTCTGAATTTCAAGATGGTATTGTCAATGACTTGGAAACAAAGGGATTTCCCATACTTTCCAGTTTTGACTGGCTCTGCTACAATGGCGATCAAACTCAGTTTGAAAGAATAATTCAACAATGGCTGCCTGGATTGATTACCTAAAGAGTTCTCTTGCTCAGTGTTTTACTTGAAAGTCTCGGGTTTGTCAAATCTCGGCTGTTGCTTTCTCTCAGTTGAATTTAGGAGTTGTGATTCTCCTGAATTGTTTAATGAATTATTTTTCCGTTTTTGAGCAAGCTTAGATGCCACGTGTTCAGGCGTCAACTCGAGGATTGGGTTTTAGCAACAGATATCTTCAAACTGCACTTATGATTCTGAATTATTTAAAGATTTCTCAGGACGTGTTGTAGCTGTGAGTTTTAAAATATTTAGCTTACCTCTGCTCAATCTGCTGACTCTGCACTCTGGGATTAGAAGCTGGACTTCCAAAGGAGATTCAATGGATTCTTCTGCTGCAGTAAAGAATTTTAAATTTCTGCCTCCAGCTTCCAAACCTTCCTTTGGAGCTTTTTCCTGGTGATTTTTCCGCTGCACCTCTGCTTCTGCAGCTTCTTTTCAGGTCAGACTGCTTTGCTGAATTTTTTTCCTAGTCTTCTAGCATTTTTGTTTTTCTCTGTATTTTCTGTGAGGTCTTGGGTTTTTCCACAAGCTGCCACCATGTTGTAAGCTGTTGGTGACAGCTCTGTAGGTATGAAGAAGTCTTCGTAGGCATACATAGATTAGCTGTAAGTTTTTATTGACTCTTAGAACCATTTACAGTAAAGTGTATAAACTGGGAGTTGTCTCCATGCTTGCTGGGTCAAACTGCTCTGTCCAACACTAGCCTGACCCTGGATGTGGGTCATTTGCCCTCTTACACCACTGTGTGGGTGGTGCTGTAGCCCCACATCAACCCTATGTGTATCACACCCTTAGGCTACATATACAGATTCTTGAAACAGACTAATATTAAAGGGTATGAGAAGCAAGCAGGAGAGTGAGATGAGATTAGGGATGTCACATGGAGGAAAACAACAGCACAGACATGATAGGCTGAATGACTTGTTTCTGTGCTGTAACTTTCTATAGTTCTATAACCCACAATGAACAATAAACTTACAACAAAAAACTAGCTTTAATAGGATATTGTCTGAGGCATTATTCACAGATAATCAAATGGTATGCTTTTTCATAACTCCATATGACACATGTTATTTTAACATGCTGATGTGGCTCTGTGTCTAATGTGGCCAGTCCCTTTAAGGCAACCAAGTTAATTGGTTGAGGTAATCACAGACCAAGGTCAGTCTGAGTTTAATTGCCATTTTGTGAGGAAAGACTGAAGATTGGAAGGTGCTTGTAAACATTCAGCTGCAGGTCAGGAAAAAAATGATTGATTAAAAACAAATTGATATTTTGAAATGTGATGTCTGGGAAACAGCTATGGATAAACTGTTGAAAATAGAATTTTTCATAAATTTAAATTCATTCCTTGTCAAAATTTTGAATGTTTATAGTAGTGATATACATTCATGTCAAGAGTTTAACACATAAAGTTATGAGGCTTATATTAGGGCCTGTTAGTAATTTTACACTCACTGACCTTCGTGCAGTGATTGCTAATCTGTTATTTTGCTCTAATTCCTTCCCTTCCGACATCACTGACTCTTTATGGAAAGCAATCCAGTGTTAAGCAACCGAACTATCTGATGTTAGCCCCTATCACCCTCGACAGTAAGTGTAGGAGACTCATTTAACCATAGGTGAGCTCATTCTCATTTACCATTGACATACCTGCACTTTGCAGCAGGGGTGAATAGGCAATAATAAGAAGCAGGAACCTTGTTCGAGATTTTTCAGTAATCACCTTTAGTGCCTCAGTTGTTGCTGTGAGATTAGCTCTAGCAACAAAGAGCAGGGATTGAAACAGGAATTTTCCTGTTCGTTACAGTGCAGCTCCACACTTAACAATAGATACCCAATGTGCAGCAGCTCTCTGTGATGCAGAGTTGTGGGCAGCCTCAGGTGGAGGGAGGTGATCATTCCTTTTATTGCCTACAGTTGAGCAACACTGGCCTGTTCTGGCCAGCTTGTTCTCATTCACAGGTTCAGAGTGAGTGTGACCCACACTCTGATGACCTGCCTCTCTTCCACAATTTTGCCTGGCCTGGGTGACCTTGGAGATGAAGCACACGATGTCCAGCAGTACAATGGGGGCTTCCATGACCAGTGGCAATGTAGGGCCAAGAGTATCTTATGAACACAAATAACAACACTATGATGTTGTATTATCAGTTTCCCTTAGTTTTACTGGATCTCCTGTTCAGATTATTAGAATAGTGGTATCTCTTTAAGGGGCCATTAATGATACAAAGGCAATCCATTCTTGGTCTAACAAAAACTATTGTTCTTATATTTAAGTGGTATTAAGTGTCAACCATATAGGGCAGGATCTTCCGGTCAGTGAGTGGGGGCGGGGCCCACTTGCCGACATGTAAAATGACGTGGGGTGACGTTGGGTGGAACTCCTGATGTCACCCCACATCATTTCCATTTTCAGGTCGGCCGGGGCGCAGCCGAGTCGGGTGCGCGACCGCCAACCTGTCAACGGCCTATTAAGGCCATTAGAAAACCAATTCAGCTCATTAATGGACCTGCCCGTCCAACCTCAAGGTGGGTGGGCATGCCAGGAGCCCAGGCAGGCTTGTGAAAAAACATGAAGCTTCATCCATGGGCGGGATGAGGTTTCATGAGGGTATTTACATTTTAGTGAAAGGTTTAAATGAAAATTATGGACATGTCCCAACTCATGTGACAGTGTCACATGAGGGGACATGGCAGGGAAAATTTTAAAACTCCTTTATTAAAAGTTGAAAATCTGAGCCGATCTCCCTGAAGCAGCACTTAGCCTCAGGGAGATCTGTGCGCTGCAGTCCCAGCTGAGGGAATCCCCCCCCCCCAACCCCTGCCCACACAGGTAGCACATAATACTTCCTGGCGGACATCATGCTGGGCGGGCCTTAATTGATCCGCCCATGTAAAATGGCGGTGCACTCCCAGCCGGGGGCACCGAATGGGAACCCGCATGCTCATGCCCGCTCCCATTCCCGCTCCCCCCACCCCCACCACCACCGACAGGAGGAAAATTTTGCCCATAGTGTGGTCTCAATACCAGGTTGGAGCCTCGAGAGAAGGACCTGAGTGTGAACTAGTTGGGGTTTAACCATTTTTCAGCAGTTTTCATGGTTCCTCCTTCTGGTTTGAGCACACAGTTATATGACGGAATTCAGACTCGTGGGCCTGGATTTTCACTGAGTTGGGAGCCCTTTAAAAATAGTGAGTGGGCCCTGATTCCGGGATTCCCGATTCCATTCTTGGGCTGTGTGATTTTCAAGGGTGTGGGCTGATTCTTGTCAGAAGCCCACACCTGGTGCTCCCCACCTGGCTGAATCCATTGGCGAGACAGGCATGTCCTACTCCTCTGCAATCTTCATGGATCCAGGCCAGGGTTTTAAAGAGTCGTGGTTCACGATGTCTCAGAGGAGTTATAAACCCTAGTCTGCATGAGGGGGCCTTTTAAAAGGTTCAAGTTCAAAAGGCCCTCCTGATGCCCCCAATGCCAAGCTATGCCCCCAACCCACCCCTTATGTTCCCTCATGCCCCCTACATCAAGCTCTGCCCTTTCATTTTTTTCTGTCCTGAAGTGAGACAGTTAAAAACTGATCTAATACAGATTCTCCGAAATCATGGAGAGTTTTGGGAGAGTAAATAGCAAAGAATTGTTTCCACCGGTTGGTAAGAAGAAGCCACAGGATTGTCCTTAATTAATGAAGGGAGAAGATTGAAGAAGTTGTTTTCACCTAGATTATTACTCAATATGGATGTTTTCTATAAGTGGTGATTGCAACAGAGAACATAACATCATTTAAAAGGGAATTAATGAAGTGCTTCAAACCAAAGAATATGAAATGATATGAGGAAAGGGCATGGCAATGATATTGAAATCATTAGCTCCAGTTGAATAGGCAGCACCAGTATAGACAGGATGAGTTGGATGGTCTCCTGCACTGTAATTTCCATGGTTCCATGAGTTGATGCTGCTTCAGTCTCTCTGCATATGAAATGATACTAATATACGCACGCCCAGAGCCAAGTTTATATTAATTTGGCAAGGATTGCTGCCGTCCTTTCCAGAAAATGGGTATTTCACACCTGTGAAATGAAGGATGCATTTTTAAATAGCATAAATTCTCTGGGGGAGCTTTCCACTGGCCCTGACTTATGGTATAATCGCCTGGGAGCATTTGATACTGTGATTGTTTTCAAAGAGGAGGAGATATGGATGAGGAATTGAAGAGACTATTTAATGCATCATTGGTAGGTTATTAAACCATTAAAATTGTATTGTGTGTTTGGTTGTTAATCAAGCATTATTCCCTATTACAGTCCACATTTCAGAACATAGGCTCTGTGGTAAGACATTAAAAGGGGCCATGTGTGATGTTCTATTGACTCAGGATCACTGAATAAGTCAAATTATGTTTTTATTAGATAAGATTCCAAAACTTTGTTATTTTGGGAGATTGGCTGATTCTGCTCATTAAACTGAAAATCAAAATCGTGTTCATTGCACCTTCAAACTTTCCATTCCCTCAGGTAATGGGAGTAAAAGATATTTGTGGCTATCTGAAGGAGCAACACTCTGAATGTCTGTGAGGCACATCCATTCTCTGCACAGTTAACATGTCCTCAGAAATTAGGGGAAAGTTTAACTTTTGATGATAGTGTAAGATGGGTGATATTGGCTTGGCCACCTGTTAGGCAGCTCTTCTTGCTGCTGAAATCGATGTTAAATAGATAGATGAGCTGATATCACACTACTGTTCAAAATTCAGAATTGTGTCCCCTCAGATTTAGATTCAGGGACAAAAACAGAAAATGCTGGAAAAACTCAGCAGGTCTGGCAGCACCTGTAGAGAGAGAAACAGAGTTAATGTTTCGAGTCCGTATGACTTCTTCAGAGCTAAACAGAAATAGAAACGGAATTTATACTGTTTAAGGGGAGTGGAGCAGGTGAACCTGGATAGAAGGTCAGCAATAGGTTGAGGCTAAGGAGAGATTACCAAAGATGTCATGGACAAAAAGACAAAGGGAGTGTTAATGGTAGTAGTGAAGACTAAAAAAGGTGCTGATAGTGGCATAAAGGTAAGAAAACAGAATGTGTGAATAGCAGTATAAGGGTCAGTGCTCTGTAAAAGGACGACTTAGAAACAAGTGACAAATGGCCCTGTTTGTGGGAGGGAGGGGTGGAGGTGGTTGGGGAAAAAGGATGAAAAATAAATAAATAAAAGTAAATAAATGATTTTTAAAAATTGAAAAAGGGATTTAAAAAGTGGGGTAAAGATAGAGGAGAGAGTTTATGGTCTGAAGTTGTTGAACTCAACATTAAGTTCAGAAGGCTGTAAAGTGCCTAATCAGAAGATGAGGTACTGTTCCTCCATCCTTGTTCTGCCATTAACACACCCAGTTTTCCTACATTTATGCCACTATCAGCACCTTCTTTAGTCTTCACCACTACCATTAAGACTCACTCTGTCTTGTGCCCATGACACCTTTCTGAATCTCTCCTTAGCCCCCACCTATTGCTGACCTACTATCCAGCTTCACCTGCTCCATGCCCCCTCCCCCTTAAACAGTATATATTCCATCAGATTTCTACCTCTCTTTAGCTCTGAAGAAGAGTCATATGGACTCAAAACACTAACTCTGTTTCTCTCTCCACAGATGTGCCATGCCTGCTGAGTTTTTCCAGCATTTTCTATTTTTGTTTCAGATTTCCAGCATCTGTAGTATTTTGACTTTATCTTAGACTCAGGGAGTTTGTTGCTCAGTTTGTGTTATATGGGCCAATGCAGTTTTATTTTTAATAGACGTATAAGGGTGACATTGGGTGACAACATGAAACATCAATAGAGAAGCAAATTGAAAAGCACCCCCTTCATCAGGTGACACAACTAACAGTTCAAATGAAAAATCCAATATAAACAAAGAAAACGTATAAATCTCAATTGGGACATTATTATTGTGTCCAACAGACACTCCATACCCTTTTCTATACCAGTGACAGAAGGTCTCAAATATACTGGTGGACATAACAGGCTCCCTCCCTTAGTCCATTCAGGCACAGACAGGCAAAACTGTGGAAAAGAATACTGTATAACCCGAGTGACACACCTTCCCCTCGGCTGCACCATGTGTGTCCTGCTGAACCTGCAAACTGCTGCCTTATTGTCAATGGAATGTATTTGGGAGCAGAGTGGGGCAAGTGGAGTTTCCTCTTCCCCATGAGCACTGAGGCCTATTGTTCGGGGTAATTATTTGCCTTGTTGTCACTTTTCCACACGAGCTGTGCAAGAGGGCACGGCAGTTCCAAAGGAAACAGATTTTTGCCGAGCTTGTGGAGCCATTGGCTTTGAGGGTCTTTCTCTCTCTTTCAACCCCAACAAATCCATAGGTCGTGATAGATTTACACAGGTGACTTTTAATAAGGATTTGACTGCAAAACTCCACAGGGACAATTTTATGTCAAAGTTATAGTCTGGTAGCAACATTTGAAATATCCAGTTTAAAAAAATCAGGCCCCAGAGGTGACAGGTTAGTGTATCAGAGTACATTATTGAAATCAATTTGTGTTTTTTTGTCAGTTAGCTGCATCTCAATTGGTAGCATTCGCAACTCAGAAGGTCAGAAGCTTATGTGTTCAGGCTCCACTCCTGAGATTTGAGTATAAAATTTAGGCTGAACACCAGTGCTAAGTAAGTGTTGCACTGTCAGAGGTGGCATCTTTCTGATGAGGTGCCCTGTCTTCCTTCTCAATGGGCATAAATGATCCCATGGCACTGTTCGAGAAAGGACAGGGGAATTCTCCCTGGGGTCCTAGCAAGTATGTATCTCTCAAACAGGACCAGCAGAACAGAATATCTGGTCATTATCACACTGCTACTTGTGGGCTCTTGCTGTGTATAAATTGGCTACTGCATTGATTACGCTTCAAAAGTGTCTCGTTGACTGTAAGGTCCTAAGAGATATTTTGAGGTTATGAAAGGCACTATAGAAATACAAGGTTTTCTTTGCTCCTGATATTTTCCCAATGTTGATTGCTTTGATTCCGATCCCAAAACAACGTACCCAACAAATGTACAAATCCATCAAAATACTCTCCTATTAGCACTGGGCAACAAACTACACACGGATTTCTCATTGTTTCAAATAAGAATCTAAGACCACCCCCACCCCGACCCCCGGTACCCACAATTCTTGCTCAGGGCATGTTTGTACACTTTTATGAGGTAAATGTACATTGACCAGTGTTGCATTATTAACAGCCTGTTGTAAGATGGCACCACCACTGCTGTCTGTTCACTCAAGTATCTTGAAACCCTGCAACTGTAACTCATTAGGCTAGGCAATCACTATTGAGGAAGAATGAATAATCACTGGACCATCTGGACTCTGTGCTAGCTTTCCCTCAATAATAAAACAAAAGAGGCTGGTTACTGAGCTGTGGTAAAGTGAGGTACCCTGTTCCTTTAAGAGAATGCAGGTATATTGATCATGTGACAGCACTGACGAATCATTGTACAGCGTGGGCAACTGGGAGCTGTAAGTCTATTTCTTGAGGTTTCTGAGTGAGCACGTATGATCTGGTGCTCTGCCCTAAGTCTCAATAAACCATCCACTGTTTATTCTTACTTCAGTCTCTCCCCATTATTGATTGCAAGCAGCAATTAAGGAGCATAAAAGGTGTGCAGTTAGAGTTTGGTTGGCCAATGAACTCATTTACCCAAGACATAAAAAGAGTGAAGGAAACCCTAAGTTACTGTACAGGCAGAGGGGAGTATGACCAAATGCATCAAAATCAGTACCTTGGAACTCACCACCTAACAGCATTGCGGGAGTACCTTCACCACACAGACTGCAACGGTTTGAAAGGGCCACCAACTCACCGTCGAGGGATGGGCAATAAATGCCAGCTTTGCCTACTGTGTCCATGTCTCCAGAATGAATACTTGAAAGGTATTTACTCATTGACTATTAGGAATTTGTGATGGAATGCTAAAAATGACTAGGAAGGAAAGAGGAGAAAATTATCAATGTGGGACAAGGAAAAATGGCCCAAAGAAAGACAGAACAAGATGGATGGGCAGACAATTGGTGTATGATAGAGAATTCATAGATGGGCTCAGGCAAATGGAAAGAAAAGGAAATTCAAGTTCAATAATTCTCATCTAAATAATTTTTCAATATTTAAGGTAACAGAATGAAGCCAACAAGATATTTTTAAAAGTTGAATAAAATTCTTGGTGACCACCAAGTATACTATTATGAGCGCCAATTTTAATAATGGTGAAGAACAGAGGAGTGCGACCTACACAATTATATTAGGATAGAGAGAGTGATCAGGAACAATGCTTGAAGACTGATAACAGTGATATTGTCAATGAACACTAGCAAATGGCAGACATGTTAAATAATTAATTTGCATCAGTATTTACAGTAGAGGAAGAGACCAGCACGCCAGACATCCCAAGGAAACTAATATTGAGTTAGGGTCAGAGATGCACCAAGATTAACATAAGCAAAATAATAACAATGAAGAAAATAGTGGCACTAAAAAAGTGACTAAATGGTTTTAAAGTAAGTCAGTGAGAACGCTGCTGATTCCTTAATTATAATCTTCCAAGGGTCTCTCGGTTCAGGAAACATTCTTTTAGATTGGTAAATTGCGCATGTCAACTCCACTATTTAAAAAAGATGAGATGGGGAAACCAGAGCATTATAGACTGGTTAGTCTAACATGTGTTGTCTGGAAATAACTAGAGTCTTTAATTAAAGATAGGGTGATGGAACACCTTGAAAATTTCAGCTGATTAGAGAGCGCCAGCACGGATTTGCAAAGGGTAGGGACATGGGAATCTCGTTGGATGTTATTTATGTGGACTTCCAGAAGACATTTGATGAAGCCCCACATAAGGGACTCAGCTAAAGTTGAAACCCATTGAATTGTAGAAAAATATTTCACCTGGCTAAATTGGCTGAGTGATAGGAGACAGAGAGTAGAGATAAGGAACAGGTAGCTTAAATGGCAGGATGTGACTAGTGGTGTCCCACAAGGAGTTGTGTTGGGGCCTCAACTATTAACCGTATTTATTAATAACTTAGATGATGGAATAGAGAGCTACCTGTCCAAACCTGCCAATGACACAAAGATAGATGGGGGATTGTGAGCAGCATAGATAGAAGCATAAAATTACAAAGATTAAGTGAATGGTCAGAAAGGTGGCAAATGCATTTCAATATAGGTTATCTGGGAGATAATCAATTTAAGACCTAAAAAGGAAAACAACAGGCTACATCATTATGGTGCAAAACTAGAAAAAGGAAAGGCCCAAAGAGACTTGGGGGGGTCTAGGTACAGGAATCATGAAATTGTCATGAACAGGTACAGAAAAAAATCAAAAAGGCTAATGGAATGCTGGCCTTTATAGCCATGGACATAGAATACTAGGGGTTAGAAGCTACGTTATAGCTAGGCAAAGCCCTGGTTAGACCACACCCTGTGAGCAGCTCCGGGCTCCACACCTTAGGAAGGCTATGTTGGCCTTGGAGAGAGTGCCATGTAGATTTATCAGAATGATACCAAGGGTTAAATTATGCCAGGCGATTACACAAACCAGGATTGTATTTGCTGGAATTTAGAAGTGATTTGATTGAAGTTTTTGAGATATAAAGGGGAACAGATTAGGCGGAGAGGGAAAAGCTATTTTTGTTGGCTGGGGAATCTAGGACTAGGGGAGAATGGTCTAAAAATTAGAGCCACTCCTTTCAGGATTCATATCAATGTGTGGCAGAATTTTGGAACTTTCTTTTGCCAAATGGCAGTTGATGCTAGATAAATTATTATTTTAAACCACACTTATAGAACTGCATGCAGTTCTGGTCGCCATATTATTAGAAGGATTTGGAGGCAGTGGAGAGGGTGCAGAGAAGATTTAGAAGGATCGTACCAGAAATGTGTGGGTATACATATCAGGAAAGGATTGGCAGTCTGGGTCTCTTTTCTTTTGAAAAAAGTTGGCTGAGGGGTGACCTAATTGAAGTCTTTAAAATTATTAAAGGTTTTGATAGAGTGGATACAGATAGAATTCAAACATATGAATTAGGAGCAGGAGTAAGCCACTCGGCCCTTCGAGCCTGCTCCATCATTCAATAAGATCATGGCTGATCTGATTGTGGCCTCAACCCCACATTCCCGCCTACCCCAATAATGTTTGATTCCCTTGTTTGTCAAGAATCTAAGACTCTTCTTCTAATGAAGAAGAGTCATACGGACTTGAAACGTTAACTCTGTTTTTCTCTCCACAGATGTTGCTAGACCTGCTAACATTTTCCAGCATTTTCTGTTTTTGTTTCAGATTTCCAGCATCCGCAGTATTTTGCTTTTATTGTCAGAATTTATCTACCTTGCAGGCCTTAAGCTGATGATCACTAATTATTGTAATTTTATTTCTGCCTCACTTTTTATTTTTAAGGAAACCTTTATTGAATCTTACTTTGTAGACATTGAGTTAACCTAGATGTGATTGTGCTTTGATTAATTAATCAATAGTAATCAGTAGTGATATTATTAACTGTAGATACGTTTTCCCAAGACCTCATTTTTCATACTGGCCATTCACAGCTGATGTTTAATCTACATCTCTGTTTTCCCTTTTCAAGCTAGACTATTAAAATAAAAGTTGTCTTTTATTTATTAGAAGCCCTTTTTCCCTACTGCATTTGATGACCCTTGGACCACAAGCCAGGACGATGAGTAGCATTACATGCGGGTGGTCAACTTCGGTGTGGAATCCAGAGATGGAGTTTGATTGATGAATGTACAACCTGATTGTTGGCAGATGGGAGACACCATCAAAACATGCATAAACAGCTTGAATATTGCAAACTCTGCAAAGCTTTGCAGTGCCTGTGAGCAGAATTGATAAGGGCTCATGGTGTCCCAGATTCATTGTTTTCGAAGAGTCTGAATAAAGTCTCAAAAGACTGAAATGGAGCCAGAAATTTGGGTTAAAGGGACACTGCTTCCAGGATTCTGAGCTGCAGCGGGAGTGGATTAGTCAACTTCTGAAGACTATGGAGGGAAGTATATTGGAGTGACTGATGAAGAGTCCACCCCAGTGTAAAACTATTTAGAAACTTGGTAACATATGGACCATGTGGGAATTTTACCAATTTAGGATCCTGTCATGCAGCAGACTATGTTGGGTTTCCCATTTTGGGGAGCTGTTGTAGAACAGACCAATTTGGAGTTATGAGGTGGAATTTTCCATGCCTGCTGGCATCAGGCTTCATGGTGGGCATGAGTTGACAATAAGGCGGGCTTTGCAATCGACCACTCTGCCCGTCAGTGGCGGGCTGCATTTCATACCGCTGCACATCGTGAACTTCACTGCAATACATCTGCATATCATTATAAGCCCAGCTCACCGAAATCATCACCCCACGCTGTATCATCCGAGCACGTTGGTGTGATTGCACGCCAACATGTTTCACCACAGCATTTATTAGGCTTGCAGCTGGTGAGCTGCACTTCGAGGGGAACTCGGAAGTGAGTGCACAGTAATGGTGAACAGTGCCTGCGAGGGTCACCTGTTGGACCTCAAGCTTGAGGCGCCGCACATTCAGGCAAAGGTACAGGGAAGTCGCTTTTTCCCGGCTGGCTGACAGTGCGGCACCAGGGCAAGGGCTGCCCTGTGGTTGAAGGTAGTGCACAAGCACGTGCAGGGTTGGGCTGGAGGGAAGCAGCCATGATTTAGGGAAACCTTGTATAAAGTGACCATTCCTCCATAGCTGAGACAGTTCAGTTGCAGCCACAGTCTCATACTTGGAGTTGGGCCTCTAGCTTATCTGCCCACTCAAGCAATGCAGAGGCAACAAAATGCTCCAGATCTTTTCACCCCTCAAGCACAGACTACAAACTAATGAGTGTTTTAGTGGACTGCAGAACAGTTGAACAACTGGGCACGTTGTACAATCTCCTTGCTAAAGCTGGCCATGGAGCAGTCACTAGTGCAGGTGCACACAGCCCTTTGTAATGTCATCATCCTGATTTGGACCAGTATCCCCCATGGTTCAAGCTAACAGTGCAGCCTTGCAGTGTGGGTTAGGAGAACACCTGCGCCTGAGCTGAGAGCACAGCATGCAGTCCAATGGTCAAAGCTGCCACCAATCAGTCAGGGTGGAGTGGGACGGAGGTGGGTGGGGTCTTGGGCAGCCATGCAGTGCACTAAACTCTGGCCATCCAAGTGCTGGCCAGCACTCTCTGGGATGTGTTAAGAGGCCTTCAGACCTAACCAAGAGAGGTTCTTAGAACACCCATGCTAACCCACGCATCTCTCTTTCATCCTGCAGGAGGAGTACATCAGGATCATGGAGCCTGGTGAACGAGCTGTATGTTTCGTGGCTTACAGAGACTGAAGACAATGGAGAAGAGAGCGACGGAGGTGCCTGGCTGTGCAGATGGAGGAGCAACACCCTCAGGAATAGGAGGCGGCTGGGGCTCCCGCACACACAGCTGAAGAGCCACAGCGAGCCTTCGCTAGTTAGCGCCTAGCTAGACCCAGGGTCTATGGATGCCGTCTTTCATTCCTGCAGATAACTGAGAACCAGTGTTCCCAAAGACTGAGCATATCCAGGGAACTGGTCAGTCACATCTGCCACCTGCTGCAGGATTTGGCGTGATTGGGGACATGGAGGGCGTCCACTGCCAGTGGTTGTGAAAGTGATCGCAGTGCTCAAACTTTACACCAGTGGCCAATTTCAGGGCTCCACAGGTGACCTCTGCAGGACCTCAAAAGCCTCCACCCACAAAAACATCCAGAAGGTCACGGACGCCATCTTTGTGAAGGCACACAACTTAGAGCATTTTGTCCAGGATCAGGAAAGCCAGGAAGCAAGATCACTGGGATTTTCTCAGATCTCAGGTTTCCCACAGGTGCAGGGTGCCATCGACTGCACTCACATGGCTCTCAGATCTCTGTGGCAACAAGCAGTCAACTATGTCAACCGCAAGTGCTTCCACTTGCTGAATGTTCAGCTGGTATGTGACCACCAAAAACACATCCTGCAGGTCTGAGCACAGTTTCCAGGCATTCTCAATAGGCCTCGGATCCCTGACATCTTCCAGGATCCACAGAGGCTGTAGGGTTGGCTCCTCAGGGACAAGGGCTACTCACAGAGGCCATGGCTGATGAAGCCTGTACAGCAGCCTCAGCTGCAGCAGAGTGAAGGTACAGTGAGGCTCATGCTGCAACTGACACCTTGGTGGAGCAAACCATTGGAATGTTGAAAATGAGGTTCCGATGCCTCTACCACTCTGGTGGAGCCCTGCAATACAATCCGCAGTGGGTGTCACGCATCATTGCTGCCTGCCGCACCCTTCACAACTTGGCCCTGCAACGGGGAGCGGAGCTGGCTGAGGAGGAGATGCAGGAGCTGCACATTTCCCCCGATGTGGAGGATGTTGACGGGGATGAAGGTGAGGAGTTCCTCGAAGATGAAGGTGACAGCGATGAGGCTATTGCACTGGCCAGACAAGGCAGGTGCAAATGAGGTGGGATTGGGATGATATGGTGTGGAAAGCCACCGTTGCGGCCGGCGAGTAAAACATTGTTTGGGCATAAAAAAAAAATCTGTCTTCCTTCTGACATATAAAGCACTTTCTCCTTTCAATAAAGTTATCTTTCTTTTTTGCTTCTTTCTTTTTATATTATCAGTTGTAATTGTTATATCATTATTGTTATTAATATAATTATCATTATTCGATATTCAATAAAATTGTTTTTTTGACATATTATTTGGCATTGTCACTCATTCCTGTTAAGTCCAGAGTATGGCTCCGAACCTAACTGAGAATCCACAAGGGACTCTTACGCCCTTACAATCTCTTTCTGAAAAATATTCATTGATCCTGCTTCCACCGCTTTCTGGGGAAGAGAGTACCAAAGATTCTCGATCCTCTGAGAGAAAAATATTTCTTATCATCGCTGTCGTAAACCGGAGACCCCCTGCTTCCTCTCCTGTTTTCTCTCATGGAGAAGAGCATAACTAGAGGCCGTCAATATAAATAGTCACCAAGAAATTCAATCAGGAAATCAGAAGAAGCTTCTTTACCCAGAGAGTGGTGAGAATGTGGAACTCGCCACCACAGGGAGTGGTTCAAGCAAATAGAATGGATGAATTTAAGAGGAAGTTGGGCAAGCATATGAAGGGGAAGGGAATAGAGGAATAGGATGATAGATTTAAATGAGGAAGGACGGGAGGAGGATTGAATGGATCATAAGTGCCTGCATGGACTGGTTGTGCCGAATGGCCTCTTTTTAAAAATTATTCTTTGATGGGATGTGGCCGTTGCTGCTGTTACCCATCCCTAATTGCCCTTGAACTGAGTGGCTTGCTAGGCCATTTCAGAGTTCAGTTAAGAGTCAACTACATTGCTGTGGGTCTGGAGGCACAGGTAGGCCAGACCAGGTAAGGTTGGCAGATTTCCTTCGCTCAAGGACATTAGTGAACCAGATACGTTTTTACCACAATCAGTGATAGTTTAATGGTCACCACACAGAGATTAGCTTTCAATTCCAAATTTATTAATGAATTTAATTTAAATTCTACCAGCTGTCATGGTGGGATTTGAACCCATTTCCTCAGAGCATTGACCGTGGATGTTTCTGTGCCATATATCCTGATGTAATACAATCTAAAACTGGAATTGATAGATTTTGTTCACCACCAACCAAAACAACAACTTGCATTTATATAGTGCCTTTAATGTAGTAAAATATCCCATGGTGCTTCACAGTTGCATAATCAAAGAAAAAAACTGCCACCAAGCCAATGTCGGAGACATTAGGACAAATGACCAACAGCCTGGTCAAAGGTTTTAAGGAGTATGTTAAATGAGGAGAGGAGAGAGATGTGGAGAGGTTTGGGGAGGGAATTCCAGAGGTACAAAAGGATCTCAGAGTGCTCAGCTGTGATGCCCAGAACAAGGTGTGTTTACATACCAACAGCCAAGAGATGCTGGATGGAAAATGAATGAACAAGTCACTGACTTCATAGAGCAATAGTGACACTGAAAGATCCAATCCGACACAGCTAACATAAAATATTACACCGGCTACATGAGTATGTGCTCAAAATCTAGATCGCGAGGTGGGCTGCTGGTGCGTAATTCAGACTGTTTAGATTCTGAATAAAATAGTAGGCTGGGCTATTAATCTAATGAAGTTTGTAAGGTGCCCTGGATGCCCTGTGCCACCACAGACTGGCATGGAATAGTTTCTTGCTCTGTCCCTAAGACAACAGGTGGCTAGTGGTACCAGTTAATTAGCTACAACCATGACAGACAGAAGGCCCCAGGCTCCAGATTAGTTTCTAATATGATATACGAACTAAGTGTTCTTAACATTTTTCAGTGTCAGAATTTTGTTCAATACGCTTGTAGCAATTGTTAGTTAAATCATTCATACTGTTATGGGGATCATGTGACTGTATAGACAAATCAGCCCTAAGAGTGAGTAATCTTAGGGGCGGAGTTTTCTAGTCTTGGTCTTAATTCAAGCACGTAGCTTCATCAGGAGCTCTGTAAATTAAGTTTACTGTTTCTTACAAGAAACCCGTCCTGCATCCCAAGGGTGGAATCCCTCCAGATTTGCACTAAGTGCGGTAGCAGGCGGGCAAAACGATTGCATTAATTATGCATTCCTGGGAAACACACCATTTCCATAGCAGGCGAGTGCTCGTTCACCCGCCACGCCATCACCTCGCCACTTCATCAAGCCGGGTGCCATATTTAAAGTCCAGCCACGCGCACACCTCTCAGGGCTTTCAGCCCACGACTGCTGCAAAGAAGACATGGCCCCGAAAGGCAAAAAGACTGCCGACCCCATGTTCAATGACACATCCTTCGAGCGCCCAATGGACGCCATGATGTGCCCGATCCTAGCTCTGGCTGCAGGATGGGCAGCAACCTCACTAATCTGGCTTGGGAGGCGGTGGCAGTGGTGGTGAGCACCAAAGCCCGTCAAAGGAGGACAGCCACCCAGTGCCTCAAGAGGATGAATGATGACCTCCATTCTGCCGGGATCAGTTACTCATCTCATCATTCTCAACTCACATCACACATCCACAGGGATCTCACTCACTGCCAGTTCAAGGGACATCACCATTCATTCTCTCACAGACACCTTCATTGTCCTCATCCCGTCCATGGGACCACTCACCACCCACACATGCCAGGCATACTTATCATCCGACTTGGCAGGCATCCTGCTTACACTCTGTCCATCTCTATTCATGCAGGACAAGCTGTCATACAACAAGAGGGAGAGGCCACAGATCAGTGGAGGAATCTCTGAAATCAAGGTCCTCATGGACTTTGGAAACAGAGCCATCCAGCTGGCCGGCAATGACCAGGACCGGTCCTGTGCTGACAGTGAGGTCGGTGGTGCTCTACCAAGTGAGGATCCAGCAGTGCAATATCCGCCAGACAATCGAGCCATGAGTGATGTGTCCTGTTTCACAGGCCACTGCCATGCATTAATTATATTTCCATGCTTCCACAGGCACATTTGGGAAACAGCCTATGGAGTCCATGACCCAGGGCTTCCAATCAAGTTCATCACAGAAGACGAATCTGGAGGCATCCTCTTTGAAGTCCCGTCACAGCACTCACCCGCACCCTCCACCAGCGCAGAGACACACACCCCGGTGGGACCTAGCTTTAGAGTAGCCTCGGGATCACAATCTGATGAGCACATTGCACTGTCTGATCCACAGCAGGTGGCAGCAGGGACTTCCCAGGTCCCTGGCACACGGAGGACTGCTGGAGGCTAGGACATTGCTGAGCCTGAGTCAGATGTCGAGCTTCTGGCCTCGGTCATGTCACAGTTGCTAGTGTTGCAAAGGTAAGCTCGGGAACATCAGGAAGGGATGTCCGCTGCATTCCTCAGATTGCAAGGCAGGATGGAGGAGTCCATCCACCTTCAGTCTGAGGTGATAGCCAACGCACCGAGGTCAATGCTGGTAGGATGGCGGCCGCCATGGAGACCTTGGTCCAGGATGTTGCTCCTGCACTGCTACATGGACTCAACCCCATCACTAACACCAGAGTTGGCCTTCTATAGTGTGTACACGAGAGGGGTGCAGTGCAGCTCCATCTCACTCCAGCTACCCCTTCTGCTCACGGAGTCAGCCAGGGGGCCTTGGGCAACCATAAGGAGGAGGATCAGCAAGTGCACACTCTGGGCCTGTCCGTCCAGGTGTCTCTGGGAGTGACTGGCCCATCCGAAAGCCCTCTTCCTGTGACCTCAGCAGCTCCATCTCCACAGGCCGAGGAGGGTGCCACTGCCACACAGCAGGATCCCGAAAGCAGGCCGGGGCCCTCCAGGTCTTGGTTCTGCAGAGGACGCACATCAAGGTCATCACAGACAGGGTGCAGCAGTCAGCAGGCTGCCTCCACTTCCACTGTGGATGTCCGTGGAGCACCAAGATGTAGCGGCAGGGTTAGGAAAGTTAAGATGTAGTTGCGTGGCTTGGGCACGGGTGTTAATCACTTGTACATACTGTTCACTATTGTCAATAAACTCCCAAGAATGTCTCCCTGTCTATGGCCCCTTGCTCTGATGAGCAGTGTTCATGTCACTCAGATGTGAAGCCTTTCTGCACAAGATAAGAGGCAGGTGTCTCAGTCCAGGGCCTCTTCCCTGTGTTCTGTGTGGCCTTCACTCCAAAGTCATGGTCCAGCCTCACACTCGTTGGGCACATTACTGATTCCTGCACCTCAATGGTGCTGGTCATTGCTGCCAAAATTTTATGGGCTGACATTGCAGAGTTCCATCATTCTCCCTTCTTCAGAGCTAAAGTAAAAATGTGATGAAATTAATACTGTTTAAGGGGGGGCGGAGCAGGTGAAGCTGGATAGAAGGCCAGTGATAGGTGGGGGCAAAGAAGAGATTGCCAAAGATGCCAAGAACAAAAGGACATAGGGGTATTAATGGTTATGGTGCTGGAGGTGCTGATGGTGGCATTAAAGTCAGAAAGCAGAATGTAGTAATAGCAGGACAAGGGTAAAGCACATAATCTAGTGTGGGAGTGCTGCTCTGTCAGGGGTGGTGTCTCCTAGGTGAGACAGTAGGTGAATATAATAGATTCCATAATAACATTTAGAAAAAAAAAGCAGGGAAGATCTTCCTGATGTCCTGGTCAATATTTATCCCTCAACCAACATCAGAGAAACAAATTATCTGGTCCATGTTGTTAGTGGGAGCTAGCTGTGCAGAAATTGGTTGCTGCATTTCATACATTACAAAAGTGACCTCACTTTAAGAGTACTTCATTGGCTGTAAATCCTTCAGGGGATCCTGAAATCATAGAAGGTGCTATAGATATGCAGCTTTGCTTCTCTTTCAATGTTTTCAGGGCTAATAGCTGATGCAAGAATGGTCTAGATGAGTTTTGACAGGTGGACGAAGGAAAATGGTTTGGAAGGAACCCAAGGTATGTAAACGCGATTGGAGCTAACTGCTCAGTTGGAGAGTAAGCAGCAGCACAGACTGGTTGGGCTGGTTTCGATGTAGTATGTTCAATGTATTTTCTCCATGGTCACGTTAAATAGTGAAATCTGGCTGTTTTAAAAAAAAACAAATTTTTAACTAAACACCACTTTATGATTTTGTTAAACAGAAACAAATAAAGATTGAAATGCGGGTGGGTGTAGCCTGTAGTTGTATTTAGGAAAGGAAGAGGGGAATTGTGTGTTTGTGTTTGTTTTTGTGGAAAAGCTTAGATCCGAATGGATTAATGGAATTCCGAGGAACTGCGGTAAATGCACAATGATTATAAGAAAATAAGAAATAGGAACAAGAGTAGACCATTCGACCCATTGAGCCTGCTCCGCCATTCAATAAGATCATGGCTGATCTTCTTACGTTTCGATTTCCACATTCCCATCTAACCCCAATAACCTTTGATTCCCTTGCCTAACAAGAATCTATCTACCTAAGGCGTAAAAATTTTTAATGACCCCGCCTCCACTACCTTCTGAGGCAGAGAGTTCCTAAGTGACACAACCCTCTGAGAGAAAGAAATTCTCCTCATCTCTGTCCTAAAAGGGCAACTCCTAATTTTAAAGCAGTGCCCCCTAGTTCTGGACTCACCCACAAGAGGAAACATCCTTTCAATGTCCAACTTGTCAATATCTTTTAGGATCTTGTATGCTTCAATCAAATCACTCCTCACTCTTCTGAACTCCAGTGGAAACAAGCCCAGTCTGTCCAACCTTTCCTCATAAGACAACCCACTCATTCCAGGTATCAATCTAGCAAACCTCCTTTGAAATGCCTCCAATACATTTACATCCTTCCTTAAATAAGGAGACCAAAACTGTACACAGTATTTGAGGTGCGGTCTCTCCGATGCCCTGTGTAACTGAAGCATAACGTCCTTACCTTTATGTTTAATTTCTCTCGTAATAAAGAATAGCATTCCATTAGCCTTCTTAATTACATGCTGTACCTGCATACTAACTTTTTGTGACTCATGCACTAGAACACCTAGATCCCTCTGCACTTCAGAATTATGCAATTACTATGTTTAAGATAAAGTCTTCGGGAGTATGCCAAGCCAGAGTTGGCAATTCCACATTGATGGGCAAATTGAATGAGACGGAATCGGGGGAAGCAAGGGATTTGTGTAAAACTTAGGAAAGCCAAGGATGTTGTTAGATTGTGCAGAGGGTACAGACTCATGGCAAACACTCCAAATGGACCAGCTCAGGTTACTAACGGAGTGGAGCATCACTGTGGTGGGAGGTTGAGGAGAAGGGGGTATCACTGTGGTGGGAAGTTGTGGAGAGGGGGTATCACTGCAGCCAGAGGCTGGGGATGGGGTATCACGGTGTTGGGAGGTTTGGGAGTGGAGCATCACTCAGTGGGAGGTGGTGGGGGAGTGGTATCACTGTGGTCAGAGGTTGGGGAGGGGGGGTATCACTGCGGTCAGAGGTTGGGGAGGGGGGTATCACTGCGGTCAGAGGTTGGGGAGGGGGTATCACTGTGGTCAGAGGTTGGGGAGTGGGTATCACTGTGGTAAGAGGTTGGGGAGCGCGTATCACTGTGGTCGGAGGTTGGGGAGGAAGTATCACTGCGGTCTGAGGTTGGGGAGGGGGTATCACTGCGGTCAGAGGTTGGGGAGGGGGTATCACTGTGGTCAGAGGTTGGGGAGGGGGTATCACTGTGGTCAGAGGTTGGGGTGTGGGTATCACTGTGGTCGGAGGTTGGGGAGGGGGTATCACTGCAGCCAGAGGCTGGGGAGGGGTGTATCACTGCTGTAGGAGGTTTGGGAGTGGAGCATCACTCAGTGGGAGGTTGGGGGGGTATCACTGCGGTCAGAGGTTGGGGAGGGGGTATCACTGCGGTCAGAGGTTGGGGAGGGGGTATCACTGTGGTGGGAGGTTGGGGTGGTATCACTGTGGTCGGAGGTTGGGGAGGTATCATTGTCGTCGGAGGTTAGGGAGGGGGTATCACTGTGGTGGGAGGTTGGGGAGGAGGTATCACTGTGGTGGGAGGTTGGGGATGGGGTATCACTGTGGTGGGAGGTTGGGGAGGGGTATCACTGTGGTGGGAGGTTGGGGAGGGGGTATCACTGTGGTCGGAGGTTGTGGAGGTGGGTATCACTGTGGTGGGAAGTTGGGAAGGGGGGGTATCACTGCAGTAGGAGGTGGGTGATGTGTTTCATGGTTACTCTGGCCTTTTAGAATTCAATTGATTACCATTTACGGTTGTCAAGTAATTTCCTGTAACTCTTCACTTCCCTGAATTGGCCTCAGATTTTTTATTAAATTTGTTATTTTTGACTTCCTCAGGAAGATGACATGGGGGACTGGGGTAGGGAACATTGACGGGCGGGGGGCGCGGGGGGCTGTGGGTACAGGGGATCGTGATACTTAATTGTCACATGAGAGAGTGGGGCAGACTCAATGAAGAACAAGTCAATTCCTGACTATCATTCAGTGCCAAATTCTGGTGTACGCCAGGCAGTGCACCTAACGAGCCAGCAGAAGCAGCAGAGCAAATCCAGAGTTATTCGGATCTTACATGACAGAAGGAAGCCTTTCGGTCCATGCATGTCTGTGCTGTTTCTTTGTGAAAGAGCTATCCAATTCGTTCCACTCCCTCTGCTCTTTCCCTACAGCCCTGCAAATATCTCCCTTTTCAACTGAAAGCCATTTATACAAAGCTCTACCTTAACAAATAATAGTGGTCATTTTCAAGTTAAGTGGTTGACAGACAGACAAATGGAAATGGATCTTTTGCCCATTGTCACTCATGGCCAATTTTCATCCCACTTAAATCAGCTTACTACCCAGAAAGTGCCCTTAAAAAATTATGCCCACACTCCCCCCTCCCATTCGTTTTCCCTTCAGAACGACATTGAACCCACAAGGAAGAACTGTCTCCGTATTCCACCTGACATATTGCCAGTAGATGCATGTTTATAACATTGGGACTCGTTTGGAGATTTGGAATTACCAGATTAAGGTCAGAGTGACTGTGACATTTTTACGGAGCATTGCACCACTTTCTCTGGTGGCTGAGCCAAGCCATACCGCCACAAGGATTAGCGATACCGAGCAGAGGAGGTATTACTCCAAAGGGCATCGCTGAGCTATCCAGCTGTCAGAAGATGTGCAGTCTGCACAAGTACTGCTGTGCTTGTGAAATTATTTGAGTAATGGCACAGGATTTGAGAATGATAATTAAGCTAGGGACCCTGAAGCAGAAGTCAGAGGAGTACTGGGCCAAAAGTAATTTCTTCTCAATGGTGGTTGATCCACCCTCACACAGGCGCGAAAGGAGAAAATAATATAGATGAGTCCCATTAAGAGCAGTGTGTTCTGTGTATTGGCTCAGGTAGGCAGGTGGAACACATCTTAGCTCTGGGCTACTAGAGATTTTAAACATTACTGCATAATAAACTTCTTACAAGTAGAACATATTTCAATCACACAGAATTGTTAGGCATGACAGGATACAAAATTGTCCATTTCTGGGGACACTTAGCTCCTTTCAAAGGGAAACAAATAATTCTATCAATTTTAAAATTAATATAATCTTTTCAGAACAAGAGTAGGACATTCAGTCCCTCGGGTCTGCTCCGCCATTCAATTAGATCATGCCTGATCTGTACCTCAATCCATTTAACCAACTGGGCTCCATATTCCCTGATAGATAGATTTTTGTGAGATCGGGCTGTCTTAAAAGCTCTAATTGTCCCAGAAGCCAGGGTTCTAGATTTCTACAAGCCTCTGTGTGAAAAATTGCTTCCTGCTTTCAGTCTGATAGAGTTAGCGCTAACTTGTTTTTGATTTCCCACCTGAGGAAATATCTCCTACGCATCAACCTCTGAGGCAGAATGTTGTTGGTTCATTCCACATCCTGGATAGCACAGAATCTAGGTTGATACTTTACTGCAGTACTGAGGGAGTGCTGCAGTGTTGGAGATGCTGTCTTTCAGATGAGACGCCATCTCAGGCAGATGTAAATGATCCCATGGTGCTATTTCGAGAAAGAGCAGGGGAGTGTCTTGGCCAATATTTAGACCAACATCAGTAAAACAGATCTGATCATTCTCAGATTACTGGAAGTTCCCTTCCAAACCACACAGCATCCTGACTTGGAAATATGTTGTTGTTCCTTCACTGTCACTGGATCAAAATCCTGGAACTCCCTCCCTAACAGCACTGTGGGTGTACCTACACCACATGGACCGCAGTGGTTCAAGAAGGCAGCTCACCACCACCTTCTCAAGGGCAACTAGGGATGGGCAATAAATGCTGGCCTAGCCAGCGATGCCCACATCTCATAAATGAATAAAAAGAAACTGTTTGTGGGATCTTGCTGTATGCAAATTGGCTGCCACATTTCTTACATTAAAGCCCTGATTACACTTCAAAAGTACTTAATTGCCTGTAAAGTATTGTTGAACATCCAGGAAGTTGTGAAAGACACCATACAGATGCAAGATTTTTACCATTTACCCTATCAAATCCTTCCAACATTTTAAATACCTTTATCAGATCACACCGCAATCCTCTGAAATTAAGGGGGCATGTAGTTTCACTGATGCCTTCATCCCAATCATTGAAACAGAGGGTAGGAGTTCAAAGATATTTCTTGAAGTTGCAGTAAGTAAGGAGTGGCGGCCCACAGGGACCTGTGCTCGGACAGCAGCATTGAATTTAGAAATTATAGGTATGTGGTTGAAATTTGGAGATGATGGTAAATTGATGGGGTGGGGGCCAGGCATTCCTTTGAAAGTAAGAAATTAAATGGGTTAATGGAGCATAGAGACCTGGGTGTATAGATACATAAATTGCTAAAAAGTTGATAAAGACATAAAGAGGGCAAAGTATTGGGGTACATTGCTGGAGGCACAGGATACAAAAGTAGGGAGATAACATTGAACAAAAGCAAAACACTGCAGATGCTGGAGATCTGAAATAAGAACAAAAAATGCTGGAAAAATTCAAAGGTCTGGCAGGGAGAGACAAACAGAGTTAATGATTCCAGTCCAATATGACTCTTCTCCAGTAATGTTAAATTTACGTTGAACATTGGGTTAGAGCACACTTGGAATACTGTGAGCAGTTCTGATCTGCATATTACAGAAAGGATGCCGAGGTACTAGAGAAAATACAAAAAAAAATCATAATTGTCACTGTAATTGAGATGATGCAGCTGTCAGGAATGATTGAACAGCCTGGGACTCTTTTCTCTGCAAGAGGGAAAATGAAGAGAAGATCTAATTACTATCTTTAAAATTATAACAGGATTCGAAAAGGTTGCTGTGGAGAAATGGTTTCCATTTGTGGGTGAGTTCAAAACAAAGGGATGTATATAAGATGGAATCAAATAAAGAATTTGATTCTATATTTAATAAAATGGCACAGCACAGAAGGAATCCATTTGGTCCATTGAGATGCTGTCGACTTTTTCAAAGATGCTTGTGAAGGGCTTTGTGTAGCAGTAGGTAAATCTCCACACCTTCATATTTTAGCCCTCTAGTTAGTTATGGAGACTAAAATTCCATTAGTGGGATCTCCTGTACACAGAGTGCTGGAAATATGGAACTCGCTGCCACATAAAATGGTTGAAGCAAATAGTATTGATGCTTTTAAGGGGCGATTTGATGCATACTGTTAAAATCACTGTAGAGACTGATAACTTAAAAAATAATTCAAACTTACTGTTAATAGCTGAAAGAATGATTGCAGCAAGTCACATTTTAAAACTTTTACTGTAACAAATAACTAAACCATTATTGACCAAACATTATTTTTGTATGCAACTTGTACTTTAAAGTACAGAAAGGAACTTTCCACTTTTATACTTATCACACATTGCACTCTCCATGGAATTACAGTCCTTAGAGCAAAAAGCCCACGTTTGCTCCCAGCTTCTAATGGGTTCGCATTTCCCTGTTTTGCAAAGCAGTAACTTTGAGTGACCAGTTCCAGTGCTTCCCTTAGTTTTCGGAGAGCTTCCTAAATCCACTACCAACAGTAAAGCTTGTTCCGATGATTCTTCCCCGCTGGCCACTGCAGTATGAATCTCCCGGAATCCTTAGATGGCTGTAGGATGTGTCTCCTTGATCACAGACCTTATCACTCACACATCCAGCTATGGTAGTTCACAGAGCCAAGCAGCATCTTCTCTCTGCTGACCACACAAAAAGTTCTGACTGTGAAATTCATTGATTTGTAGGGAAGTCTGTAACATAATCTCAAAAATGGCTTCCTTTGTATTCTTCCCCACGGCAATATCAACACATATCAGGTAGAAATGCTGATTTTCTATTCTTGACCCCAACTCTCTTTCACCTTAGAAGTAAATGGACACTTTACAGCACAACTGTTTACAACCTGATATTTTCAACACCTTTCTGGGACTTTGGGAGGCTCAGGTTCTACTCATTGTGAACTCAGAGACTGCTGCTAATATCTCCATGAACACCTTCCACAATTGTCCCAGTAGCACAATCTAGGGTTCCTTTGATTTTGAACTGCCCAAGGCCTGTTGTCAAGCAGGCTTTCAGAACAGATCACATAACCCCCTTCCTTTTTACTTGGAAGTAAATACACAGTTCCAAAACATAACAATCTAGTGAATGTCATAATTGTAACAATACATGGAGGGGAAAGGAATAGAGCGATTTGGGGACAGGGTTGGAATATAGGAGGAGGTGTAGGTATAGGAGGAGGTGTAGGTCATTCAGTCTTTTAAAACTATTCTCCATTCACTGAGACCATGTGATGTATGTCCTAACTCCATCCACCTGTCTTGATTTCACATTCCTTAATACTCTTGGCTGACAAAATTGTATTGATTGCAGATTTTAAATTAATATTTGATCTAGCACCTATTGCTTTTTGTGGAAGAGAATTTCAAACTTCTATACCCTTGGCATGAGGAAGCGTTTCCTAACTTCTCTCCTGAATGGTCTGGCTTTGACCCTAAGCTTATGCCCCCTGGTTCAATACTCTTCCACCGCCAGAAGATGTTTCTCTCTATCCGCCCAGCAATTTTTGTCAAAATTCTATAAATCTCAATTAAATCACCCCTTAGTCTCCTGCATTCTAGGGAACATGAAACTAGTTTGTATATTTTCATAATCCAATTCTTAGTACCCTGATAACATTCCTTTGAATTTGCACTACATGCTTTCGAATACCAGTTCTTCAACAGCACCCTCCCTAACAGCACTGTGGGTGCACCTACACCACATGGACTGCAGAGGTTCGAGAAGGCGGCTCAGCAGCACTTCACAAGGGCAATTAGGGATGGGTAATAAACGCTGGTCTTTGCCAATGATGCTCACATCCCAGGAACACATTTTTAAAAATCCTTCCAAAGGTGAGGGGCCTATAGTACTGGATCCAATACTCCACATGTGGCCCGAACAGGGCTTTGTATAGTTGCAGCAAAACTTATTCCTCTTTATTTTCTAGCCCTCTAGTTAATAAGTCTAAATTGTCATTGATCATTTTTTTGTACCTGATTGACACATTTTCAAAATAAAAACAGAAAATGTTGAGAATATTCAGCCAGTCAGGCTTTGGAGAGAAAAACAGAGTTAACATTTCAGATCATCAGGAATACATTCTACTGATCTGTCTACATGGACACCAAAATCTCTTTGTTTCTAACTTGCCATCATTTACAAAATACTCAGATCTACCCCTTTATATTGTTTCCAAAATTGAGGACCTCACACTTACCTCCATTGAAATCCATTTGCCACATTTTTGCTCATTCACTTAATCTATCAATGTCTCATTTTAATTTTATACACCTGTATACACTGCCCACTATGCCACCAATCTTGTCATCAACAAACTTGATATGTGGATCTCTACTGTGGTATCTAAGGCATAAATAAGTACAATGAATAGTTAAGAGTCCAGCATAGATCCTTGAGGGACACTAGTAAGCATTTCCTTCCAGTTCAACTATGATCTCTACATTTTGTCTTCTACCATCTAACCAATCTCCAAACCAGGTCAATAATTTGCCTTTAATTCCATGAGTTTTAGTTTCAGCTATCAGTCTTATGGACAGATAATTAGAGTGAGAGGACGCTTGTATAGAGTATAACTGCCAGTTTTGATCTGTTGGGCCAAATGGCCTGTTTCTGTGCTATGTGCTGCTCTGTAATACTTTGTAATTGATAAAGAGAAGCTATATTAACTGCCAACAAAGCAAGTGGAATCAATCCTGGATCTGGATTAATGGAGGTTTTAAACATCAAAACATAATAAACATCAATAAAACAGAATTGTTGTCATGACAGGATACAACATATCACAGGGCTGTGGACAATTAGTTCCTTTCAAAGAGGGAAAACTAATTACATTAATTTGGGATAAGGCTGCTGAATCCCTTTGAAGTGTAGACCAGAGACTGCAAACTCAGAATAACACATTGAACATAATTAATCCTTGACTGGCATTAGTTGGTACTTGTTTGATTAAAAAGAACAGATTGTTCAATTTCTGATAAACAAAATTTAAAAAAATGTTTAAGTTTAAAAGAGTGAGACCTAAATAATTCTGGGAAAACCTTGCCACCTTTGGCTCTCTAATCTGCTGATACATACCTTCCAGGACCAGTAAGGCTTCCATGGGCAACTATCTCAGATATCTACCAGCAAAGACTGTAATGTTGAAGAATTTGCTGAAACCAAACTAGAAGAAGCATCACCTTCACAATCTATATTAACCCCTTCTGGACTGAGTCCGGACGTATTTGTTTTTTGTAGAATTACCCCATATTGGTTCTGGATTCAGTACAGTTTTATATATAATAAACATGACCAGGTAATTTAACCCGTATTCAATGGACTGGTGACATGGTGCTATTGAAGGTGATGAGATAATTAATTCTGCAGTAAGCAGGCATTTTATGATTAGAGGTTAATTATTAAACCTGGGCACCTGCCGTATACATGGCAGTGAATAAAGCCGATGCATGGACTTAGAAAGTGGTTAAAAAGGCAAAAGGAATCTAGAACAGTATTAATAAAGGCAGAGGAAATGGAAAGATGTTACAATGGGCCTTTATAGAGCATTCAATGGGTACATTGGGTGAGCTTTGAGTCTAACTCTGAGCACCACATTTCAAGAAGGGTGCAAAGGTTGTAGAGAGGGTGCAGAAAAGAGTTACGAGAATTGTTCCAGGAATGAGGAACAACAACAATAACAACTTGTATTTACATAGCAACTTTAATTCAATAAAATGTCCCAAGGCGTTTCACAGGAGCACTTTCCCTACACTTCTCCTGGCCCCACACACTGCACAAATGTTGCAACAGTTCCTAGGCAGCTTGTCCCTCTCCCAAAACCTGTCTGTCACCTTTCCATGTGCACTGACCTTCTCTACAGGTACACTTAGATAATTTAGTATGTGAGTGAAAGACCATCTCCGTGAGAGGCAGATGGAAACACTGAGGAGGGAGGCAATGGTGGGGTAGTGGTATTGTACCTGGGTTAGCCCTCCAGATACCCAGGGAAATGCTCTGGTGACCTGGGCTCAAATCCCACCATGGCAAATGGTGAAATTTGAATTCAGTAATAAATCTGGAATTAAAAGTCTAAAGATAACCATGAAATCATTGTCATAAAAACCCATTTGGCTTAGAGAGGGAAATCTGCTGTCCTTACTTGGTCTGGCTTAGCCTGCATGTGACTCTTAAATGCCCTCTGAAATGGCCTAGCAAGCCACTCAGTTCTCAAATGACCTAGCCAGCGATGCCCACATCCCATGAATGAACTTAAAAAAAAAGGACATACAGAAGACACATGATAGCAGGAAGGAGAGACTTGCTGAGAAAGAACCAGACAGGAACAGTTCAAACAGCATATTAGAAATAGCAAAACAGTGTGACACAAACAGAAAGACAGAGAGAGGGCGACAAAGACCTGGATGACAGGAAGGGAACAGAGAATCAATTACTAGAAGAGTCTTTGTTGTCATGACAAATCAACTTATATAACACATTGTGTGTCACTAGGTATAATGTTCCTGTGTACATTGCATAATAAACTATATCTGGAGCTTTATATGTTAAACTGCAGGTCTCTTTACTCACCATGAATAATGCCACTAGTTAAAAGTAAAAAACAATCTGGTTTTTGCATTGGGCCACACCTCAAGTAATAAAGATGCAGGAGGTGTTCCCAGCAGGTGGGCCATTCACTGCTGCCAACAAGGAGTAGGTGGCAGTGCTGCCTCAGTGTAGGAGCCAAGATTTTGGATTCCTTGTACCTAGTATTCCCAGTGACCGTAGATCACCGTATGGGCTGGCTCCAACAACTGTCTTTATTGCCAATTACAGAAGGCTAGTCTTTTTCCTGAATCAACCTTTGCTGTCTGTTTGAGTTTCCAGACTGACTAAATGAAGTTGCCTTAGAACAGTAAAGGCAGCTTTTTGGCAGGGGGAGATGTTTCAATTCCCTTTTGCAATGATCAAGATCCCATCCCTGTTATGGCCTTACAAGACGGTTCAAATTATATGTCTCCAAAGGAAAAGAATTACTCGTATTTATATAGCGCCTTTTCCAATGTCAGGATGTCCCAAAGGGCTTTACAGCCATGAAGTGCAGTCATTATTGTAACATAGGAAACACGGCAGCTGATTTGTGCACAGCAAGCTCCCACAAAAAGCAATGTGGTAAATGGGTCAGGTAATATGTTTTAGTGATATCGATTGAGGGATAAATATTGGCTCAGACACTGGGGAGAAGGCCCCGCTCTTCTTCAGAATAGTGCCATGGGATCTTTTACGTCCACCTGAGAGGGCAGATGAAACCTCAGTTTAACATCTCACCTGAAAGACGGCAGCTCCAACAGTGCAGCACTCCAGCACTGCACTGGAGTGTCAGCGAATTATGTGCTCAAGTCTCTGAATTTGAGCCATGATGAGAAAGAACTCCAGTTAGCTAGTGTTAATGAGCTCACTGACATCGCATACAGAAGAGAAGACTGGTTTCCACGTGCACTTACAGGAATGTGCAGCTTTCTGCCAAAGAATGCAGCTCTGATTATGGGCTGTTGGATACGATGGAGCACAAGCATTATCCCAGGGTTTAGTAAGAAGGAACTTCATCTCTGTTTTCAACTGAGCAGATTGACATTGCTGTCTGTGCGAGCTTGCTGTGTGCAAATTGGTTGTTGCTTTTCCTATGTTACAACAATGACTACACTTCAAAAATACTTCATTGGCGGTAATGTTCTTTGAGATGTCCTGCAATCAAGAGAGGAACCATATAAATGCAAATCTTTCTTTCTTCCTCAATGTTTGAAAGATTTGTACATGCTCCTGTCAAAAACTCACAATCAGTTCAAACTCACAGATCAAAGGGAAGTTATTTACTTCAAAAACACATAGTAAAACTCACCATTTATACCTCAGAGAGTAAATGGGATAATCAGAATGAAATGAAAGGGTTTTAAAGGATTACAATGAATTCCAACATCCCTTTCTTCCTCTGTCCATTATAGCTCAGGGATATTTTGTTTAAACAGTGATTGTTGATGAGACAGTTGAGGTTATTGTTTCATGGGAAGTGTTACTGGGACAGTGGGAGGCAAATAAATTAACATCAGCAGAGATACAGTCATTAGTGTTTCAGTAAATACACGACTCTGACAGCATCTGTTAATCAGCTGCTTGTCACTGCCAGTCTCTCGGCCCATATACACCACAAAGCTAGTCCTGGTAGAATAGGGCACAGCTGTCTATGTTCCAACAATTGCACATACACAAGATTGTGATTAAAGGAACTGAACATATGAAAAAAAAGAGATTCATATTTATAAAGTGTCTTTCACAATTTCAGGATACCTGCAAAATATTTCTCAGCCAATGAAGTACTTTGGGACTTCCGTATTCCAGGAAACATTGCAACCAATTTGCTCATGGCAAGACCCCTTAAAAATCAATGTGATAAAGATAAGATGACAGTACCAATGAAAATTCATGTTCAGTGCAGAGGAATCCCATTGATTCCTAAAATGTTCAGTTCTGGGTTGAACCTGAAGATTTCCTTAAGTCAGTTCCCAAATGTTTGTTTTCGATGGGTGGAATTTAATGCCTGCCCCCAGGTGAGATTAGTGGCAGGATGATATTTAACTGGGGTGCAATGGCTGGGGCCTCTGCCCCGAATAGGCTGCTTAGGAAGTGTCATGGACAGTCTTCCTGCTCCACTGCCAATTGAGGCACTGAAGTGGACAATTAATGCCCACAAGAGTGTCATTCTGCCACTGCTCATATTCACTCAGCGGTGGGCTAGTGAATTACCATACAAACATATTAATAAGGAGCAGGAGTAGCCCATTTGGCCCCTTGGGCCCACTCCATCATTCAATAAGATCATGGCTGATCTGATTGAAACCTCCTGCCTACCTCTGAAACCTTCCCCCGCTCCCCCCTTGCTTATCAAGAATCTATCTACCTCTGCCTTAAAAATGTTCAAAGACTCTGCTTCCACTGCCTTTTGAGTAAAGCAGTGCTCCCTAGTTCTAGATTCTCCCACAAGAGAAAACATCCTTTCTACATCCGCCCTGTCAGGACTCCTCAGGAACTTAAAGGCTTCAATCATGGGGAAAGCCCAAAAGACAAACCCAGTCAATGTTGTTTGCGGGCTTCTGGAGGGGGTCCCTCGTTCAAACGCACCTCAGTGCCTGATTGAGGGGTGGTGGCACAGGAAGGGGGAGATGGCTGAGAGCCATCCTCCCATGCCCTTGCTTTCAATCATCTGATCCCCACAATCCCACCCCTCGACCCTCCTTCTTGCCATCACTCACCTGTGGCCTGAATCATGCGGCAATCCTGGACCTCGGATGGGTGCATTTCTGGCAGCAGCCACCACCTCCCCAGTGGCGCTGCTGATCAAAGCACAGCTGGCAGTCTCTGACTGGTTGACAGATCTCAGGGGGCGGGATTTCTGCCTTCGGGTACTTGATCCTTGGACAGCCCGTTGCTGCCCAGTTAAGTGCATGATGCGGTGGGCCTTCCTTAAAGGATCCAAGTAGGGGTCTCACTGGCTCTCTAGTCGATGGGTAAGGCCCCCATCGCCTCCGCTAAATACCGCCCTATATGTCCAACAGCTAATAACTCAGATGTATGGTTAAGTGTTAAGTCAACCATTAGCTGTGAGGCTTGAGTCACTAATAAACAAAACCAGGTAGAAACACCAGCTTTCATCGTTAAATGTCATTAGTGAACCACAGGGTTTACTATGGCTATTTCATCATCACTTTTACAGATGCCAACTTTTTATTCAACTGGCAGGTGGGATTTGAACTTAAACTCTCTGGATTATTAGTCTAGCTTTCTGGACCACAAGTTCTATAACACAAGGACTGCAACATCTCGAAGGTGAAGGGCAGCAGATACTGGGAACACCACCACCTGTAAGTTCCTCTCCAAGTCACTCACCACCCTGACTTGGAAATATATCGCTGTTCCTTCACTGCTGCTGGGTCAAAATCCTAGAATTCCATCACTAACAGCACTGCAGGTGTACCTACACCACATGGACTGCATCTGTTCAAGAAGGCAGCCCACCACCACTTTCTCAAGGGCAATTAGGGATGGGAAAGAAATGCTGGCCTAGTCATTGATACCCACTGAATGAACTAAAAAAAAATCATCATATGTTTCAGTAATGTGGGTTGAGGAATAAATCTTGTCCAGGACTCGAGGTAAACCTTCTCTGTTCCTCTTCAAATGGTAACATCCACCTGGGAAGGCAGAAGGGTCTTTGGATTAATGTCCGCTCTGAAGTACAACAGCTCTAACAGGGTAGATCTCCCTCAGTACACAATTGCTCAAGTCCCTGAGGTGGAACTATGGACCTATGACCTTCCGACTCAGAAGCGAGAGTGCTACCATTGAGCCATAGCTGATGCCTTTGTGATTTGGGGCCGGATTTTTACCATTGAGCTGGGAAGTTAGAGTAGAGAAATTTCTAACTCAGCAAGACCCGTCTCCTTTAAAAGGGCCCCCGCCCACCATAGAGAAGGGCGAGTGCTGAGGCAGGCTGGTTAGATGGCCCACTTCAGTACTCTGGGGCTTCAGCACAGTTGTATAAGAGACTGTTAGGACATCTAGGCCTTACCCTTCACTCACCAACCACCCCAATGCCTCCCCATTCCCCCATTGCATCTGCATGCCCCAAACCCCCATATGCCCTTGCTACTTCCATGCCACCTCATCCCCTCACGCCACCTCAATAGCCACTCACCAAGTGTCCAATATGGGAAGACCTTAGGAGCCATGCAGAGAATGAGAAAAACTTCTACCAGTCTAAGAGAGTTCTCACTCATACACGCTTGCTAATGAATAAAAGCTTTCATTCATGAAACCTATTCAAAAATGTTAAATCTCCTCAAATGGTCAATCTGTAGTAAAAACAAACAAACTTCTATTTACTAACTACATCAAGGCAGCAAACACTTTAATAGCCTTTCAAAAGTGTGGATCTAAATGTGACCCCAAACCCTTTGCTGAGATAAATGGTTTTGGAGCTTTTGAATCTCAACCAAAAATTCATAATGGGCTCAGCTGTAATAACAACCCTTGGAAAATGTTAACAATGAAGTCTATTAAAACTGCAGGAACGGATGGCTAATTCTTTTTATCTAAGCTCCAGCAGATGGCCTGTCAATCAATACACTCCAACAACGGGTGTCTTTTTTATTCCAACTGAAAGTTGCAGCTTTTCTCGTTTCAGTTTTAGGTCAGATCATGTCGCTTAAACAGATCTTATTCACTCTTCAAGGGCGTTTGCACCTCCTCCGTAAAATTGTGGTTCCCACACTGTGGATTAAGGCCCTTGGAACTGTGAAAATGGGGTCTGTTTGAATTCAGCACTAAATTCAAATGCCCTGCTGAGTTCAGATTTCCCACCTGTGTGATTCACGCTCCACTGGAAATGGGGGCAGCACTTTTGCATCCAGGCCCCTCTTGCCATTTTTAGTGGATTGTCACGGAGTCAGACTGACTCCATGAAACTCCAGCTCATTATATCCTGACGGTAGGCTCAGAACATTTTTTGGGGATGGTGTGTGTCGGCTGGCAAAGTTGAAACCAACCCAACTAATAGGACACCAAGCAACCTCACTCCTAGCTGCAACTGAATGACAGATATCGAGAACAACTCTTTCATCAATCCTTAAAATTAAGTTGTTCCCAGTACAAAGCACAACCATAATTAGAAAAAAAAAATGTCAACATACTCCAAGTGCGAGCACCAAAATGTAAAACATACTTAAGGCACGTGTGAATGTGAATTCTTGAAAATACAATTTTAAGAAGAGTGGGATTTTTTTTCACATTTTGAACAACAGCTATTTTCAATGTTAGGTTCTTAAAAGGACAATGTGCATTTTCACAAGCAAGACACTTAGACAACGTATAGTTAACATTCTAAACCGACGTTGGCCTGGGCTTTCTGCTCCCGATCGCGGCAGGCGTCATGGCGAGCACAAGAGGTAAATCCTGCGAGAAAACCCAACACTGGTTTACGATGATGTAAAACGAGGAAGCAATTGTGCGCTTCAGCTGTCAATGGCGGGCCGCGTTTCCTGCCGCTGAGCGCCGTGAATGTCTTTAGCATAAATCAGCATCTCATTATGATGCCTTCCCGCTGGAATTATCTCTCCGCGCTGGATTAAGAGCCCGCGTTGGCGTGCAACTAGAAAGACTGGTTTCCCAACAGCATTTGAACAACGTGCAGCTGGCGACCTGCACTTTGCCCCTGACCCCGCGGTGAGTTTGCATACCTTGCATCACATGGTGCTGGCGGGGGTCAGCACCAGTCTTCGCAGGCTGCACCACATTGGTTTCAGGGGTTTAACAAAGCAAGTCTCTATAGGTACCACAGCAGGGTTGAGGCTGGGGTGGCTTTTCCTGTGCTGCAGGGCGAGGTCTCCATTGGGGAAAGGGCCAGACAGGGCTGAGGGAAGCGAAGGGACTGCAGGGCGAGGGCTCCATTGGGGACAATGAGCGGGGAAGGTTGCACTGAGACACATGACTGGGATGGGGGCACCCAACTGAATTGATAACTCCAAAGTTTAGGATGGAGGCATAGCTGAAACAAGCTTTCAATTGACATGCAGGGAGTCAGTAAAGTGAAGCAATAATGCCCATTCAGGCAACATTGATCCCTCAAAGTGACAATGATTGTTCCTCTACATTTAACCCCTCGTTTGCAGCCTTCAAAGTCACCAGAGTTTTCTGGAACTGCAGAACTTTTGGACGACTGAATAAGTTTGAGAACGCCCTTAGAAATGTAGCCATTCACCACTCACAGAGAAGAAGCCTCTGGACCCCCAAAATTAATCTCATGTACTCACTGAACATTCACCCTCAGGCTTAGTCCAAATGGCGCAGCCTTGGAGTGCAGGTGATGATGACCCCAGTGCCTGGGCTGGAAGCAGAACATCCAGTCACCTGGTCGAAGCTGTCGGCAGCTGGTCATATGGGCTGGAGGGGGTGATGCGTGCAGGCTGATAGTAAATATTCATTTACGTATCTCACTGGGCATCATTTCAGGGGCTGGTTCTTTCTGGCATGTGTGAAAAGGCCTTGAGCCCACAATCACAGAAAGTGGACCTTTGGCAACAAATGTTGACTGTTGCGTGTTTCTCATTGATACTGCAGTGAGGATACTATCAGGAAGGAGGATCATGGTGTTATTGCTGCCAGCATTATTGCTTAAAGGCACAAGAGAAGAAGGCGACGGAGGAGCCTGGCTCCCAGAGGGACGAGCAGCAGGCCCTCCTCCGGATGCAGAGGATGATCCTCAGAGAGCTGTAACTTGTTGGTGCCTCGCTAAACCCAGGGTGTATAGATGTCGCATGTGTTATCTGCAGGTGAGTGAGACCCAGTGTCACTGATGCCTCCACATGTCAAGGGATCTGGTGACTCACATTTGCCACATTCTCCATGGGGATATGGAGGGCTTCCATTGTCAGTGACTGTGAAAGTAACTGCTGCGAAGGTAGCCCACTGGGGACCTTTGTGGGATCTCCCAAGCGTCCACCCACATATGTATCCAGGAGGTCACAGATGCCCCTTTTGCAAAGGCTCACAATTGTGTCCACTTCGACAGAGATCAAGGAAGCCAGGATGCCAGAGCACTGGGCTTTGCAGAGCTTCCCGGATTCCCACAGGTACAGGGTACCATCGATTGCACTCATGTGGCTATAAAAGCTCCCTGGCAACAGACAGCCCAGTATGTCAACTGGAAAGGCTGACACTCACTCAGTGTGCAGCTGGTGTGTGACCATAACAAACTTATCATGCAGGTGTGCAGGTAGTGTCCACAACTCGTACATCCTGAGCAGGTCTCAGATCCCTGAAGTCTTTGAGAGACCACACAGGATGCAGGGTTGGCTCCTCAGGGACAAAGTGTCCACACAAAGAATGTGGGTGATGACACCGGTGCGGCAGCGTCAGACTCCTGCAGAGGAAAGGTACAACAAGGCTTATGCTACAATCTGGACATTGATGGAACCCGACATAGGGACCCTGAAAATGTGATCCTGATGCCTGGACAGGTCTGGTGGAGCGGTCCAGTACATTCCCAGAAGGTCTCACACATTATTGTGACTTGCTGCACGTTACACAACCTGGCACTGCAAAGTGGGGGAGAACATAGCAGATGACGAGATGGAGGAGCTGCACGTCTCCTTCGGTGAGGAGGACCTTGAAGGGGATGATGGTGATGAAGCCTTGGAAGCCAAGGATGCAGATGATGAGGCCGTTGCATGGACCAGATGAGGCAGGTATGCTCATGAGGCCCTCACTGCCAGCAGATTTCAGGAAGAGGATGATGAGGTGCACTGAGGATCCTCCTAGACAACCCTCCTCCATCATGGGCCAGCATGATCACCAGCATAGCTGTTCCTCTAAATTCACCCATGAACTTCCAGATGATAGTGTATCATTGCATAGAATGTCCCCTGGTGCTGTGAAGGATGAGCAAGCCTCAAGGACATGTGCCCATGCCGAGATGAGGTGCTACCTGGCGGAAGATGTTCCAGCATCAGAAAGTGCTGCCTCTTCACATGTCCATCCAGCAGCCCAGTCGTAACAGCAGCCTACAAGATGCAGGAGCACTTGTACGATTCTCAGTGGCCTAGTGCCTGCATGCCTTCAATCTGGCAAGGCTCCTCATGAAGAACCATCAGAACCAATGCAGCTATACACAATGTGTTACATCAATGGTGACACTGAAAATAACACTTGGGACAAGGCAGCTGATGAAATACCACAGCTATCACTGCACTTAGAGATGACTCAGCCGGCTCTGATAGACTCCCTGAAATGAGAGTGACATCTGACAGTTAAAGTTAGGGATCCTGAGCTGCATTTCCCCTAACCCTAATACGGAGGCAGAGCACTGGAGCATGACAAGGTCAGACGCTTGGCTGCCTGGTATTCAGATGCCTCCTCTTACATACAACCAATGTGCCCTCGTGGCCAGCCTTGGCCCTATCGTAGTCCAACATGATCCGAGAACATGAGGCCCTGAAGGGCACGAGCCATAGCTAATGAGGAGCACCGTTGTGCTTCATCAAGTTCTCACTCCCGTCCCTTTGCACCCTTCCACCTTGTCTGAAGCAACAATGTGCAATTCCAGAGCATGCCTTAAGGCTGTTCTGGTCTCCAGAAATCACCATTTGGAAGTGGCATCAGTAAACTCTTGGAGTGTCAAGGCAATGGGACAAATATCGCTGTCTATGAACTTTGTGACCAGAACCTTCTCCCCGCAATAGTCACAACTACAGGGAGAGAAATGTTTAAGATTGGATGTCTCAGCACCTGCACACAACTGTGCCATTGATTCATCACCTTGAGGTGGCAAGGGTGTCTCAGTTTTTGCTGAGCTCAACAGATTGACACTGGGAATGTCGGAAACGTGTTTGGCTGAGGGCAGTTCACACAAGCTCTGAGTGTAGGCTCATAACATTATAACCCTGCCGAGAGACAGCAGGCACATGGAGTTGGACTGTACATGAGCCTTCTCCAATGGTTACTGCATCTCTCCTTAAACACCTTCACCTGTCAAGAATGCAGATGAGTTAGAGGCACATCCCTGCCTCAATTGTTCAGAGCCAAGAATGCACATGACAGGACACTACAAGGAATAGGAATGAAGTTCATTCTACAAGCACACTTAACATGAAGGTGCAGATATTACTGATATGGAGCATTATGTTGAAAGGGGATACTCACTGTAGTGAGATGGTAGTGCGCTGCATAGAAGAGAGGCCCAAGGTAGAGCCAGTTGACATAAATGGGTGCAAGAACCAAGATATCATACGTGATTGGCAATAACGCAGCTCATCATGAGAAGGAGGCATAGACAAGAGGAGATATGAAATGATTGCGAGTCTATTACATTTGTGAACATTATATACATGTGGTTAACACCCATGCAAACATTGTGCATCTACTTCTTCTTCACTTTCCTTACCCTGCCACTAGGTTTTGATGCTCTCTCGACATTCACAGTGTGGGTGGAGATAGCTTGCTGACTGCTGCACCCTGTTGTCTGTGATGGCCTTGGCGGGCATCATCTGGAGGGCCAAGTCTTGGTGGGTCCTGAACTACTTTGGGTCTCCTGCTGTGGAGCAGGTGCACCATCCTTGGCCTGTGGAGCTGGAGCTGATGGAGTCACAGGAAGTGGGGATTTGGATCAGCCGGACACTCCTGGGGTAACCTGGGTGGGTGGCCCCAGGGTGTCGAGCTGCCAGTCCTCCTCCCTATGGTTGCCCGATGGCCTTTGGATGACTCCTTGAGGAGACGGGTCAGCTGGAGTGAGATTGAGGTACCCTGCAGCCCTCTCGCGTTGACACTGTTGGTGTCACCTATGGTTACAGTGATAGAGCGCAGCTCCTGCAGCAGTGCAGGAGTGGTGACCTCGGTGCATTGGCATGCTGGCACTATCACCTCAGACTGAAGGTGGACGGACTCCTCCATCAGGTGTTCCAATCTGAGGAGTGCAGCAGACATCCCTTCCTGATGTTTCCGAGCCTGCATTTGCAGATCAGCAACTGATTTAGGACTGTGTCAGGAGACTGGTCATTGGACTCGGACTCAGCAGAACCATGGCCTCCAACAGTTCTCTGAGTGCCAGGGGCCTCTAATGTCCCTGTCCCCACTTGCTGTGGATCAGACAGTGCAATGTGCTCACCAGATTGTGACCCCGGGGCTACTCTAGAGCTAGATCCCACCGAGGTGTATGTCTCTGAGCTGGTGGAGGGTGTGGGTGAATGCTGTGACAGGTCTTCAAAGGTGCTGTCCTCATGTTCCTCACCAGAGGTGTTGTCAGGTTTGGAGTTGAGGGCCTGGCTCGTGGATGCCCTCGGCAGCTTCCCAGAGGTGCCTACGAAAGAAAGAAGAGTCAGTGCACGGTAGGTGATTGAAACAGGAGAAATCGCTCACAGTATGGTTGTCTGATGGATAGTCTAGTGCAGTATCCTCACTTGGGTGTAAGCAGCCCACCTCGCCGTCAGGGCAGGCACAGTCTATGTCCCCTGCAGCCAGCTCAATGGCTCTGTTCTTGAAGCCTGTGAGAACCTTGATCATGGAAACCCTGCCCTTGGTCTGGGGCCTCTCCTTCTTATTGTGAGCCAGCTTGTCCTGCATGAAGGCAGAAGGAGAGGGCATGAGCAAGGCGCATGCAAGTGCAGATAATAAGGATGTCTGGCATGTGTGGGTGGTGAGTGGAGTTCTGGCCAGGATTGGGACGCAAACTCCAGAGGAGATGAGATCAGATGGAGATGCGAGGGTGTGTGAGAATGAGTGCTGATGTCCCTAGAGGTGACAGTGAGTGAGACTCTTGTGAATGTGTGATGGGTTTGAGAGTGTGTGAGTTGAGAGTGATGAGATGGTTGCCTTACTCTGGCAGAACGGATGAAATCATTCATCCTCTTCCTGCACTGTGCGGCTGACCTCTTCTGCAGGGCTTTTGCATGATCACCACTGAACCCACCTCCCAAGCCAGATTGGTCACCTCTGGCTCTGAGATCAGAGTTGCGGGGTTGGGGGTACAGGACATCACAGTGGGCCTCGACAGTGTTCAACAGGCGCACCAGTGTGGTATTACAAAATTTGGGCACAGCATACTTTCTGCCTTTGGGAGCCATGTCTTCACTGGAGCTGCTGCAGAGAGTGCGAACGCCGTACAGGGACGCTGTTTAAATATGGCGCCCGGAGTTAGGGAGCGCTACAGTCACGGCCGGGCTGGCGAATCAGATGCTGCCCACCAGCGATATTGCGTGTTTCCCGTGGATGAATAATTAATCAGCTGCGATGTGGACATTTCACCGCAAAAAACCACCATTGTAGCAGGCAGGTAGAACGCCATTTTACCCGCTCGCTAACGGACTTTGCACATCCCGGCCATTGTTTCTCCGGTAGACTCAACAATAAGTGATTCATTAGCTTGTCGGTGTATTCAGAAAGAGACCTCTTACCATTTTATTTGCTGTTTCCATGATGGGCTATTTGAAAAGTGGGTAAGAAGCTAAAGGAGGATTAACTTCAGTTAGTGGCCTGGGGATTGAGGGGTGAATGAAGGAGCTTCATCCTGTTGATTTGAATTCTGTTGGGCCATAAATACCTTGAGAATTACTCAGGAGGTGAGGGGAGTCATGTTTGATGACAGTTGGTGGCTACCATGGTATGTTGTTGCTAAGCCAGGAACACTGTTAAACAAGGTTTCCATATGAACACAAATGTGAACACTCCTTACAAATTCTTGCCAATCTTGTGAACTTCTTGGGAAGAAACAGTAAGGTTCAGCAAGATTCAGTAAGAAACAGAACTGCAGCATGCCCTATTAAATGGATTCCTTTATTCATGTTCTAGACTTCCTCTGCTGCTATTTGTGTATGGTAGCCTTAAGTGGACAAAGAAACAATGTTATACCCAATGTATCACAAATCTGAGGCAAAATTATTTGTAACCTCTAGAATCCAGTTGTTGAAAATGATCTTGTGTCTAAGTTATTAGTAGAAACCAATCACTTGGCAACTGATTTAAGGAAATCTTCAGGTTTGGGCCAGAGCTGGACATCTTGAGGATTGATGGGATTTCTCGACACTGACAGTGAATTTTCATTAGTACTCTCATAATTTTCGTGCACCTTAGTGCCCTCAGTTGCACAATTTTCAACAAAATGCTGTAAGCCAATCTGAGTTGTGTTAAAAGCTCTCTGCTGAACATCTCATCAGGCCTATTCCGTTTGGAAATAATTCGCTCATTCACTGGTGCAGGACAATAGCTTCCTACACAATTTCAGAAGGGAGTTAAGAGCCAACCATGCCTATGTGAGACTGGAGTCCTATATAATCGAGACCAGGTAAAACAGCAGATTTCATCCCCGAAAAGTCATTCGTGAATCAGATGGGTTTCTACGACTGCTTCATGGTCACTTTTACTGATGCCAGCTTCTTATTAAACTGCTGGGTGGGGTTATTAGTCTAGCCCGCTGGAGTACTATTTCTGTAACATCACCTCGACACCAGTATACCAATTAATGGTATTAATGGCACCTTTAATGTAGAAACACTTCTCAAGGATGCCTCTATGGGTGCCCAAGCTGAGAGACTTATTAAAAAGGGTGACCACAAGTTGGGTCACAGAAACATAGAAACTTAGAAGCTAAGAGCAGGAGTAGGCCATTCGACCCTTCGAGCCTGCTCCGTCATTTATTATGATCATGACTGATCATCCAACTCAATAGCCTGCTCCCGCTTTCTCACCATATACTTTGATCCCTTTAGCCCCAAGAGCTATATCTAACTCCTTCTTGAAAATATACAATGTTTTGGTCTCAACTACTTTGTGTGGTAACGAATTCCACAGGCTCACCACTCTCTGGGTGAAGATATTTCTCCTCATCTCAGTCCTAAATGGTCTACCCCATATCCTCAGACTGTGAGCCCTGGTTCTGGACTCCCCCACCATTGGGAACATTCTTCCTGCATCTACCCTGTCTAGTCCTGTTAGAATTTTATAGGTTTCAATGAGATCCCCCCTCATTCTTCTGAGCTCCAGCCAATATAATCCTAATTAACCCAATCTCTTCTCACATGTCAGTCCCACCATCCCAGGAATCAGTTGGGTAAACCTTTGCTGCACTCCCTCTATAGCAAGTACATCCTTTCTCAGATAAGGAGACCAAAACTGCACACAATATTCCAGATGTGGTCTCACCAATGCCCTGTACAATTGCAGCAAGACATCCTTGTTCCTGTACTCTAATCTTCTGGCTATGAAGGCCAACATACCATTTGCCTTCCTTACCGCCTGCTGCACCTGCATGCTTACCTTCAGCGACTGGTGTACAAGGACACCCAGGTCTCGTTGCACATTCCCCTCTCTCAATTTATAGCCATTCAGATGATAACCTGCCCTCCTGTTTTTGTTACCAAAATGGATAACCTCACATTTATCCACATTATACTGCATCTGCCATGCATTTGCCCACTCACTCAGCTTGTCCAAATCACACTGAAGCATCTCTACATCCTCCTCACAGCTCACCCTCCCACCCAGCTTTGTGTCATCTGCAAATTTGGTGATATTATGTTTAATTCCCTCATCTAAATCATTAATATATATTGTGAATAACGGGTCCCAGCACCGATCCCTGCGGTACCCCACTAGCCACTGCCTGCCATTTGGAAAAAGACTCGTTTATTCCTGCTCTTAGTTTCCTGTCTGCCAACCAGTTTTCTATCCATCTCAATACACTACCCCCAATCCCACGCGCTTTAATTTTACACGCCAATCTCTTATGTGGGACTTTGTCGAAAACCTTCTGAAAGTCCAAATAAACCTCATTCACTGGCTCCCCCTCATCAACTCTACTAGTTACATCCTCGGAAAATTCCAGTAGATTTGTCAAACATGATTTCCCTTTCATAAACCCATGCTGACTATCCGATTCTGCCACTGTTTTCCACATGTTCAGCTATTAAATCTTTTCTAATGGACTCTAGAATTTTCCCCACTACTGACGTCAGGCTGACTGGTCTATAATTCCCTGTTTTCTCTCTGCCTCCCTTTTTAAATAGTGGGGTTACATTAGCTACCCACCAATCTGTAGGAACTGTTCCAGAGTCTATAGAATCTCGGTAGATGACCACTAATGCATCCACTATTTCTAGGGCCACTTCCTTAAGTACTCTGGGATGTAGATTATCAGGCCCCAGGGATTTATCGGCCTTCAATCCCATCAATTACCCAAACACCATTTCCCTACTGATACTGATTTCTTTCAGTTCCTCCCTCTCACTAAATCCTGTGTTCCCCAACATTTCTGGTATGTTATTAGTGTCGTCCTTTGTGAAGACAGAACCAAAGTATGTGTTTAGTTGGTCAGCCATTTCTTTGTTCCCCATTATAAATTCCCCTGTTTCTGACTATAAGGGTCATACATTTGTCTCCACCAATCTTTTTCTCTTCACTTACCTATAGAAACTTTTATAGTCAGTTTTTATGTTCCCTGCAAGCTTACTCTCGTACTTTTATTTTCTCCTTCTTAATTAATCCCTTGGTCCTCCTTTGCTGAATTCTAAACTGCTCCTAATCCTCAGGTCTGCTGTTTTTTCTGTATGCCTCTTCCTAGCATCTAATACTATCTCTAATTTCCTTTCTAAGCCATGGTTTGGCCACCTTTCCTGTTTTACTTTTGCGCCAGACAGAAATAAACAATTGTTGCAGTTCACCCATGCGCTCTTTGAATGTTGGTCATTGCCTATCCACCGTCATCCCTTTAAGTAACATTTCCCAATCCATCATAGCCAACTCGCTCCTCATAACATTGCAGTTTCCTTTATTAAGATTCAGGACCCAAGTCTCAGAATCAACTACGTCACTCTCCATCTTGATGAAGAATTCTATCATATTAGAGTAAAGGAGGTGGGGTTTAAATGAGCCGTAAAGGGAGTTTTTAAGGTGGAAGGGTGGGTCGTAGATGTTGAGATGAAATGAAGAGGATGCACAGGAAGCCAGAGTTAGAGAATGGGTTGAGGGGGTTGCATGATTGGATGAAGTTACAGAGATGCAAGTCCATGGAGGGATTTAAATACGACAATGAGAATTTTAAACTTGAATCATTGGACATCTGAGAGCTAACATAGATCCGGAAAGACAGCCTTGGTGAGTGAACAGGTCTTGGAATGGGATAGAATAAGGGCAACGCAATTTTAAATCAGCTGAAGTTTGTGGTGGGTGAGGGATAGGATTCTGACCTGGAGAATATTAGAATATAGATGGGTGATGATAACAGCATTGATGAGGGTTTCAGCAGCCGATGGGTTGAGAAAGGGGCAGAGGGGAATTAGGAAGTCTTTATAGTGGAGATTATATAGGATCATAGCACAGCTTAGTTTAGGGTTAAACAGAATATCAAGAGTGCTAGCATTGAGGTTAAGGTTAGGGTTATGATTGGGGTTAGGTTAGGTAGTAGGGTTCACTGTTTGAAGAGATTCATAGAGTTACAAGGCACAGCCAATAGCTGCTGGGTTAATTCATTAGCAATTTCCAGATATGTTCATATCAATATTGAAAACTTGTGGCATTGCAGCTTTGTGATCCTTCTTGCCCCTCCACCTACCCCCACCCCCAAACTCTGACACCCATTCTTTTATACCTCTAGTCCTTTTGAAAGGATGAGAGTAAAATAAATTTATTTTATTAGAAGACAGGCCCTCCCTTAGCCACAAAAATCAAAGTGACTGGTTCAAAGGGCAATAGTAAATGGATTAAAATGACAATGAATCATTGGAGGGATTAATCAGCGGCTGTGAAATCAGAATCTGATTATTCGAGACTGTTCTTTTAGGGAATGTAAAAATAGCAGAGCAAAACCTTTCATAGCTGAAGGGATAGTTTCTCACTCTGTCATGTGAACTGATTAATTCTGCATAATGAGCAGCTAATATATTCTGTGTGTGCATCAAACTGGGGGAATGGGCAAGCTGGGGGGTGGGGGGGATGGGAATTCCTCAGCTTATTATGTGCGTACTCAAGTGCAAAGAACAGAGAAAGAAACTCTTACATTTATATAGTGCCTTTTATGACTCCAGGACATCCCATAGCACTTCACAGCCAATGAAGTATACCTGGAGTGTAGTCCTTGTTGTCTTGTCAGAAACTCAGCAGCCAACTTGTGCAAAGCAAGTTCCCACAGTGATCAGGTTATTTCTTACAGTCATTTTAATTGAGGGATAAAGGTTGGCCAGGGCAAATTCCTCCAATCTTCTTCAAAAAGTGCAGTGGATCTTTTACATTTAGGACAGGGCTGTGGTTTAACATTTCATCAGAATGACAGACAGCACCTCCAACAGTGCAGCAGTCTCTTAGTACAGGACTGGAATGCCAGCCTGGAACAGGACTTGTGGTGCTCGAATGGAACTTGAACCCACAGCCTTTGACTCACAACAGAGTGCCTGGGGAGTTGGTGGTGTGGTGGTAATGTCACTGGGCTAGTAATCCAGAGGATCGGCCTAATACTCTGGGGTTATGGGTTCATAATCCCATCTCAGCAGCTGGTGGAATTTAACTTCAATGGTATCAGGGTAGCTGCATGGAGGTGAGGAGAGTTTTAAAAATGTTTATGTTTGCAAACAGTTAAACTGTCTATTTCCATATGTGTTAGTTTGGTGAAATGCGGCATTAAAATACACAGCTTTCAATTTTTGGGAGATGTCATAGGATGAAGATGAAGTGTTCGTGAGATGTGGGCACCACTAGCTAGGCCAGCATTTATTGCCCTTGTTCAGAGGGCACTTAAGAGTCAACCACATGTCTGGAGTTAGTCATAGGCCAGACCAGGTAAGGCCAGCAGATTTCCTTCCCTAAAGGGCATTTCATTACTTTCATCAGACTTTTTCAACATCAAATTCAACTTTCACCATGTGGTACAGTGGGATTCAAACACAGGTCCCCAGAGCATTACCCTGGGTTGCTGGTAGTCCAGCAGTAATACCAATATGGCAGCACCTCCGTCTATTCCTTGCTAACGAAATGTTATTGGATAACCATTTTCTATAAATTTATACCTTAACACTGAGAAGAGAATTTGGATTTTTTTTAATTAAGATCATATTTTGGATCATATATAAACATCCTGTACTTCTTACTTCCACCATCCATAGTTCCCAAGAGTCTTGGTTTCAAACAAGCCAGAATCCAGCCCTATACAGCATTCACATTTAAACAGCTAAAGCCTTTGACTCATTGCATATGGCAAATTGCAGATAAAGAATGAATAGCCTTAAATTTTGACTCTCTTTATTTAAGATTCTCATTCAAAAGTATCTCAATACAGTTCTCAAAGAGTTAAGCAGAGTTAAGACTCTCTTTGTGTATCTGTTCTAAAAAGAAACTGCTTCTCAGAATGTAACAGGTTCAAATTCTAATTCTCCCTGTATTGCATTTAGCCTTTGATAGCTGAGCTTATTCTCCCTGTATCTAGTTCTCAAAGAAATAAGTGGTTTCAGTTTATGACTCTACAATTTATATAGCCTTCAGTCATATATTTTAATGTCAAGTAAAAACTGGATATCTCATCCTTAGAATCAGAAAGTACTATCACATTCTCCTTGCTTCATCTTTTACATTATTTACTGTGGTTGAATGACGTATGCTCTCTTCCTCCTAGAATACATAGATCCCCAGTCTTTTATGTTGTAATATAAATCAAAGACTATATAATTTTGCTTCTTGAGCAACATATATATATATATATATATATATACACATTTTTTTATTCATTGGATGTGGGTGTCACTGTCTAGGCCAGCATTTATTGCCCATCCCTGATTGCCCCCTTATTCAGGGGACATTTAGAGAATCAACCACATTGCTGTGGGTCTGGAGTCATATGTAGGCCAGACTAGGTAAGGACCACAGGCTTCTTTCCCTAAAGTACATTAGTGAACCAGATGGGTTTTTCATTTGACATTTAATTCCAGATTTTATTGAATTCAAATTCCACCGTCTGCCATGAATTACCCTGGGTCACTAGTCAACGACTATACCACTATGCCATTGCCTTCCCAGATGAGAAGGAGGTGGACCTTTAATCTGTGCATTCCATAGTCCACCTGCCTGCATTCCACCTTGGCTCTGTTTAATTGGATATGGCAGATCCGTCTCCAGGCCAATTAAGGCTCTGGCCACCAGAAAATGCAGCTTCCTGGCGGGCTGGTGACAGAGGTGGCTTCACGACCCAGAAATGAAGCTGCCTCCCAATTCCCACCTCAGAGTGTAAAATTTGGTCCGATGAGTCTGCCGCTGGACTGCACGTGAAGGAATTAGCAACATAATTACCAGAAGCCAGGTGACAGAGTCAGTGCTTCCTGAACCTGAATTGAAAGAACAACATGAACGCACACAAGACTTATAAAACATGATCTCACCATGCCTGTGTTTTGTTCTGATCTCTATGGGCTTGTAAACTAAAATAACCAAATTTACCAAATGATCCCCAAATGAAGAAATTGCCAACAAGATTTTGATTTTTGTAACTTTTACTTTAACACGGACCAGAATCAACATAAGTTAACAGGTGAACTATGATCGGTATGAACCATAAGTTACACATGGGGATAGCAGATACAACAGAGAATGTCTCACTTTGTTAGTAGGCAGCCCTCCATCTGTTGGTCCACATTTCAACTACACAGCTCTTCCAATTCAGTCATCAGTCCCTTTCCTTCCAGGACCAATTGTCCAAAGGCACAGCTTCCATGAAAAGAGGGTCCTGCCCATGCACTCCTCCATGTATGGCACACTTCCTTCTGGACCTTCTCAACTCCTCTTCAGCTATTCTGCTTCTACTTCTCTTTCTGTCTGTGCCTGTGCGCTGATCGCCCTCTGTCAGCTTTCCTGACTTGCAGCTCTCTCTTGTGTCTGTTGGACACATGGTTTCTGTATCTTAACTTCCTTCCTGTTGGTACTATTTCCACGTCATGCGTTGCTAGGCCAAATGGACCATTGGTTCTTACTATCCAGGAAAATTACAATTGATCCCTCTACCATTGATGAAATGTCTTAAAAGTCCTTTTCAACCATGTTTAAAAACAATTGTAGATTCCCCAAACATTTTAAAGTAATTACAAATTTTCCTTGCAGTTAGTGCTTTTGTGTCATAGTGTTTACACTGCTTTCATGTGTAGGATTATAGTGAGAGGCTGATGCACATTAACTATATTGATCCAACCTATATGCAGTAGTTTAAACCCTAAGTACTTGTTCCGATTATGCTGTAGTGTTTTATGTTGTAACAGGACTGTTATATACTTCAACCATTCTCTCTATGAAATCCTGAATGAATAATCGAGCAGGTGTTGTGTGGAGTAGAGGAGAGGGAGATGATTTAAGTATAAAGTGAGGGAGCTACGTTTTAATTCTCAAATCCACTGGATCATTAATTGCCAGCCACTGTCCATGTCCAGGGGAAACTTTTCCAATATGTATTTTGGATAAATGTTTTTGAAAATTATTTCTCTCTCCTGATCATTACGTTTCTATTGGATTTTTTAAATTCTGCTCCTGTATTGAATCCGTTTCAAATGAGCTCTTCAGTTCAAAGACTTTCACCGAGGATTAATTTCAGTTGGCAAACCGATATGTTTTTGATTTGAAAGAATCTGAGAAAGACTGGGGCGTCATGAATCACTTCAGCAGAGATTTTAGAAGGCTTCCACATAAAGTTGATGCAATGCTCTAGCTCCCGCCTCACCCAGCCCCTCTCAGTGTGGTGGAGAGGCTTGTGCACGCTGATGATCCCTTGAGCGATGCTGTCATGAGCTCCTTGCTCCTGGTAAGGCCATCCACGGCGGCTAAGTCACGGGGCAGTGCTAGACAAAGTGCAGTCCGAAAAGTCCTCAATGGCATAACGGGTGAAGGAAGACATTGCGCCTCACAATGGAGACAGAAGAAGGCTCCAGTGGTTGACCCATCATCAGAATCTGACCACCAACTGTCAAGATTGCGTGGACAATGATGGCACCCCACGTCGTCTCATTAAATAAAGTCACAAGTAGGCTTCTATCAGGATCCATCTGCCAAATCCTGTAGCGATGGAGGATTGGCAACGGGGACTGGGATGTGAACCTAGGAGTCCATAGCCAAGAATCTGCACACAGGCAACTGTTGGACGCCTGTGTTAGGACAGAGCTTGAGCAACAGTATCAGTAACTGAGCAGTCCTCTTCAGGATACCCTCTGCTCACCCTAAAATGAGGATAAGGCTAGAAAGGTGCCCTAAAAATAACCTTTCCCACCTTCTCCTGGCTGGAGAACCAGTGGGATCACCATCTTTTGGGGAAAGAAAAAAGACTTTAAATTTTGCAACTTGAAATGTTAGAACACTCATGGGTAATCCCAAGAGTGACTGTTCAGAAAGAAGAACTGCAATTGTGTTCCGTGAACTATCAAGACTCCAAATTGACATTTTTTAAAAAATTCATTTTTTAAGTAATTCAAGCCAAATGGAATTTTGGCCTGTATTCCTGGGTGGCTGGAGTTTAAAACTAGGGAAGTCTTGTTACAACTGTACAGGGTATTGGTGAGGCCACACCTGGAGTCCTGTGTTCAGTTTTGGTCCCCATATTTCAGAAAGGATATACTGGCATTGGAGGCAGTCCAAAAGAGATTCACCAGGCTGATTCCTGGGATGAAGGGGTTGACTTATCAAGAACAGCTAAACAGGTTAGGCCTTTATTCATTAGAGTTTAGAAGAATATAGAGTGATCTTAATGAAATATACAAGATTCTGAGGGGGCTTGACAGGGTAGATGTTAAGAAGATGTTTCCTATAGAGGGGGAATCTTGAACTAGGGGACATAGTTACAGGATAAGGAACACTCATTTACAACTGAGATGTGAAGGAATTTCTTCTCTCAGAGGGTAGTGAATGTCTAGAATTCTCTACCCCAGAGAATTGTGTAGGCTGGATCACTGAAAGTATTTAAGGGTGAGGTAGATAGGGTTTTGAAATATTGGAGAGTTGAAGGCTATGAGGATCTGGCATGAAAGAGGAGCTAAGGCCTGGGGCAGATCAGCCATCATCTTATTGAATGGCAGGGCAGGCTTGAGGGGCTGATCCTATTTCTTATGTTCTTATATTATATGGGCTTCACTGGCTAGGCCAACATTTATTGCCCATCCCTAGTTGCCCTTGAGAAGGTGGTGGTGAGCTGCCTTCTTGAACTGCTGCAGTCCCTGTGGTGTAGGTACACCCACAGTGCTGTTAGGGAGGGAGTTCCAGGATTTTGACCCAGTGAGAGTGAAGGAATATATTTCCAAGTCAGGATGGTGAGTGGCTTGGAGGGGAACCTCCAGGTGGTGGTGTTCCCATGAGTGAGGTCCGCCTCCCTGGTGAGGGCCAGCTGAAGGAACAAGCAGGGCGATACACATTCTACTGGAAAATAAGGGCAGTGGAGTTGGTTTTGCCATCTGGAATAGGATCTTGGATGCACTGCTGGAACTTCCCAATTGTATAAATAAAAGACTCATGACACTTCTCTGACAGCCCAGCTGTAACAAATATGCCACCATTGGAGCTTATGCCCCATTGACCCTAATGAAGATATTCAGGAAAAGTTCTATTCTAACCTTGCTGAAATTCTCACTGCCATCTCAAAAGAAGAAATGATCATAGTTCTGGGGGAATTTAATGTCAGTGTTGGCCAAGACTCTGATGTTTGGGGTGGAATCATTGGGAAAAACGGGATGGGAAAAACTAATGCAAATGGTGTCCACCTGCTGCTCGGCATGGCCTCAGAGTAATACAAACCCTGCTCCTCCTTAAGGAAAAATGTAAAATCACATGAAGGCATTCTAAATCAAATCATTCACAACCCCTTGATTATGTCATTGTTTGGGTCAAAGATTGAAGTGATGTCTGTACCACTCGATCCATGTGGGAATCTGATGTCTGCTGGACAGATCATCGACTTGCCAATGTCTTAGCCCTAAAATAACCCAATCAAACAGAAGAATTTCAAGTACAGCTCAGAGCTAACCTGGAAAATCTTCACACATCCAAATTGATTCCAGAGCAAATCAAACAAAATTGGCTGTACTAGACTCCTGTGTCCAGACCATTGGATTTGAGCATTATTGTCACCAGGACTGGTTCGCCGAGAACAATACTGAAATATGTGACCTTCTAGAACAAAAATGAGCAGCATTTGTTGCTTGGCAGAATAACTCAGGATCGGAACTCAAGTAGGCAGCATTCCAATAGCTCCAAAGCCAAATTCAGAAGATAAAGGGCATACGATGGGAAGGGAAAGCCTGAGAGATCCAACAATATGCTGACTGTCAGGGCATGCAAAGCTTTTTTTTAAAGTCCCCAAAGCCATTTATCATCTGCGGTCAAATGGATAAGCCTCTTTGTTCACAGGATGGTGTTTCCCTTCTTAAAGTTGACAATGCCATCCACCAATGCGGGAAAAAACATTTTGAACAACTCATCAACCATGAATCCACAATGACAGCTGATACTATCCAGGTTATCCGCCAGGATGCTGTGGTAAAATCCATGGGCGAACCGCTATCGGTGGGAGAGCTGCAATAAACAATCAAATGGATGAAAAACATAATAAAGCCTGTGGTCCCTTTGGTATTCCAGCTGAGGTCTTCAAAGCTGGTGGACTTCTGCTTGCATCAAGAATCCATCACTCATCCTACAGATTTGGGAGTGGAAAGAATTCCCTCTGATTTCAGGAATGTGACAATTGAATTACGCTGTGGAAACTATTGAAGCATTCCCCTCTTGTCAAGAGCAAGGAAAATCTTGACTCTCCTGAATCACTTCCTGTGGCTGAGGAAATCCTCCCAGAGACATTGTGGTCTTAGACCTTCCAGTGGAGCCTCTGACATGGTCTTTGTTGCCAAATAAATCCAAAAGAAATGTTGAGAACACTAGGAACTCTTCATTGCATTCATCGACCTGACCAAAGCATTTGACACAGTAAATTGCGAGACACTGTGGATTGTGCTCCAAAGATTTGAATGTCCGAGAAACTTCATCACAATCCTGCTTCATGATGATATGACTGCAACTGTCTCGAATGGGAGATCTTAAACAGACGCCTTCGAAATCGAGATCGAAGTCAAGCAAGGCTATGTAATAGCCCCCATACTATTTACAACCTACTTGACAATGGCTATCCACCTCATTAAAGAACAAGTGCCCTCTGTTGTCAGTATTAAATATCACTTAGAAGGAAAACTCTTAACCTCAATCGCCTCCGTGCCAAAACTAAACTCACCACCAATAGACATATTTGATCTATAGTTTGCAGATGACTACAGTGTGGTTGCTCACTCTGCTCTACATTTGCAAGCAACTCTTGACCTCTTCACTACTGCATACAAGAGATTTGGCTTGTTTTTGAATGTTGCCAAGACAAAACTCATTTCAACCCACATCTGATCAGCAAAATATTCCACCTGCCATATATGTTGAAGGAGAGATTCAGGAATATGTTGAGCACTTCCCATACTTCTGCAGCCACCTCACCCAAAAAGCCCCCATTGACGAGAAGACCCAATACTGCATCATCTGTGTCAGTTCAGCCTTCTACAAACTATGGTGTCGTAGAAAGGTCTGGCACCTTAAGGGTTAACATGGGACTGAGTACAGTACCTCTACACAGTGATGTAAGAAAGCACATGACCTAAAGCTAAGGACAGAGTCAAGAGATAGGTAGCAACATATTAGTACCTAGTATGGGGCCCTCTCCATACCTTTACCCTCTACTGTATATATGTATGTAGTTCAGTACTATTAATAAAGACTTCTTGGTAACTTCAGCAAGGCTGCTTCATGGTTTCCAAGTAGTACACGCCACAGGTAGTGACAACAGAACAAGTCATATGGCAGCAAGTGATTGACAACAAAGACTTCAGTAAGTCAATGAAAGTAATAGGGTACAGAGCAGTTGTCACCACACTCCTGTCCTGCCCTGCAGTGAGACCTGGACTGTGCATCAGTGACACTGTGATAGCTGAAAACTGTCTGTCCTGCCAGGTGCTGTTCTCTCAATTCCCAAATGGCCAATGTTCTAGGGAAGGACAAAGAAGCCACTCCAAAGACAGTCTAAAACACAGCGGCATTGACATTAATGATTGGGCGGAGCTTGCTACCAATTGTTCAGAATGGCGACAACTTGTCAATCAAGTTTTGAGTCAGGACGTCTGAAAATGAGGCAGGGCACTGGCAGAGAAAGAAACGACTTCTGCACTCTGGGTCCCTCTACTTCATGGGACAAACTGCTCCATGTGTGCAAAGATCCTTGGGTTGAGAATCGGCCTATTCAGTCACATGAAGACCCATGGCAGAATTTCAGGACCCTGGGTAGGTGTTATCCTCAAATTGAGGGTCAGCTTCGGCCGCTGACTCCACAAGAGACACCAGCACTATCAAAGGCCCTTTCTAACTCCAAGACAGCAAAATGCAGCCCAGCGAATAAGAAGAAAATAAAATAAGCGCAAATTGATCTTAGTTGCCTGGGCTTTAACGGCAAGATCGCTAGAGCTTCAGATTGTGAACATTACTGATGTTGGTTATTAGCTCTGGCTCAGTCGGTAGCACCTTTATGTCTAGCTCAGAAGGTTGCGAGTTCAAGTTCCTCTCCACCGATACTGTTGTAGTGAAGCATGCAGGCCAATTTGTGCACAGCAAGGTCCCAGAAGCAATATGCTGTTAACAGTTAGATACTCTGTTTTCGTAGTAATTTTGGTTAAGGGATAAATAAACTACCTTAGATTATGTGCTCGAGTTAGCAAGAGTGGAACATGACATCACAACCTTCAAATTCGGAGATGCTATCACTCTTCAACTCTAGGACAACGATATATATTATATAGCTTCTTTAATGCAATAAGATGTCCCAAGGTGCTTCACAGGTGTGTTATAAATGATATGAGGGCTGATGTTATAAACGATATTAGGGCAGGTGGCCAAAAGCTTGGTCAAAGAGGTAGGTTTTAGGGATTTTCTTAAAGGAGGAAAGCGAGGAAGAGAGGTGGAGTGGTTTAGGGAGGGAATTGCACAGCTTTTACAGCTTTGGCACAGCCCACCAATGGTAAAGTGATTAAAATTGGGTATGCTTGAGAGTTCAGAAATACATGAGTGAGGATACCCCAGAGGGTTGTGGAGCAGGAGGAGATTATAGAGAAGGGGAGAGATGAAACATGGGAGGAATTGAAAAGGCATTGCTCAAATGGGGACTCCATGTAGTCCAATGAACATAGAGGTTGTGGATGATTGGGACCTGTGGCGGAATAATCCCAGGTTTGCACTAAGTGCAGCAGTGGGCAGGTAAAACGACATTTTACCCGTCTGTCGCGACGGCAGCTTTTCATGCCGTATCGTCTCAAACTCGTTACGTTATTTATGTATTCCTGAGAATACTCCATTTCCATGGCAGTCAGACTCCCATTCACCCATCACGCCGTCACCTCGCCGCTTCATCGCACCAGGTACCGCATTTAAAGTACAGCCGCACTCAGTGCTTCCAGCCTGGGACTGCAGCAAAGAAGACATCACCCCAAAAAGCAAGAAGACTGCAGTTCTCGAGCCCCCTTTGGACATTGTGGAGGCCCGCTGTGATGTCCTCTACCCCCACTCTGGCCACAGGAGGGGCAGCAACATTACCACTACAGTTTGGGAGGTGGTGGTAGTTGTGATCAGTACCGATGCCGCACAGAAGAGGTTGGCCATCCAGTGCAGATAGGGAGTGAATGATCTCATCCGTGTCACCAGGGTAGGGAAACCATCTCATCACTCTAAACTCACACACTCAAGCCCATCATACATTCACTGGCATCTCACTCACTGCTAGCTCAAGGGACATCACCACCCATTCTCACACGCATACCCTCACTTGTCCATCTGGCCTCATCTCCTCTGGAGGCTGCCTCCTCAGCCCTTACCATCTTGACGCCACTTGCACAGATTAACATGTGCCCCCCAAAACACCCTGGGTTACCTCCTTCCCCAGTACAGCCCTCGTCCTGCAGCCTCTTCCCTTGCCTGAGGCCATTTCACCCCTTCCCCAAGCAAACCCTAGCCCTCAAGCCAATGGAAAGCCACCCACATATGGGTGACCTGGTAGGTAGAGACCTGCCGTGAGCCCCCCTAAAAGTGATGTAGTGCTGAAGCCTGGTGCTGATGACTGTGAGTGCTGACTGAAGCAAAGTAGCAAGCAAACTTTGAAGTCCTGAGCAAATGCAGCCTGCCAAGTGCCAAGTGCACATCACTTATGAGTTGTTGTGGTGAGGGGTTCCTGACGTCCAATGGTGGAGAACGTGGCCCACCATCGGCGGACTGAGCAGATGGTTGTGAACTGGTTTTATGCCATAATGTCCGCTCACTCCACCAAACACACCTGCCATCCGGCCTTGGTGGGAGCAAGGGAAAGGCAGCAGAGTTTTGGATGAACTGAAATTTACAGAGTGTAAAACAATCGAGGCCAAGCAGAAATACATTGGAATGGCCAAGTCTGGAGGTAACTAACTGGTGAGAGTTTCAGTAGCAGATGAGCTGAGGCAGGGGCAGAGTTGAGCAATGTTACGGAGGTGGAAATGGGCAGTCTTAGTGATGGTGTGGATATGTGGTCAGAAGCTCCTCTAGGAGTCAAATGACAGCAAGGGGAGAATTTTTCCCTCGTCGAGTGGGCTTGGTGGGGGTGGATGGAGCGGCCGGGAAGTTGACTGCCTCCCGGGATCGGGGCCGGACTGCAATTTCACAACGGTGGGCCAATTAAGGCTCGCCCAGTGTGAGATGTGAGTGGCAGCCCTAACTGTGTTTTTGGGGTGGGGGGGGGGGGGGGGGGGGGGGGGAGTGGGTGGGGGCAGGGGGGTGGTTGGTGGTGGCAGGAGGGCGAGCGCAAACTTTCCACATACGCGGGGGTGCACACTGGAAAATCTCCCTGAGGCACAAAGCTGCCTCAGGGAGATGAACAGTTTTCAAAATAAAAAATAAAGATTTTAAAAATGTAATGAAACATGTCCCCTCATGCGACTGTCACATGAACAGGGACATGTTATAAATGGAATTTAAACATTTTTATTTTATTTTATTTTATATTTATTTGCTGTAGGAAACCTCATCCTGCCCGTGGATGAGGTTTCCTAAAAAATGTAAAGGCTGCACGGCCTTATTGCCTGCCCGCCAACCATGAGGTTGGACAGGCAGTGAAAAATTTCTTTCAATTATTACTTTAATGGCCTTAACAGGCCTTTTAGCTGTCACCTGGTGCGCTGCCAACTCCAGTGCGCGCCCGCTGATGAAATATCGCATGAGTGCACGATGACGTCGGGATCCCCGCCCGACATCATTGCGTGTCATTTTACACTCGGTTGGGTCGGGCGCGCGTCCGTCTGCCAAGTTTAAAATTCTTCCCACAAGGTCTCAAACAATCTGGCTCAACCTCAAACAGTTGCCAGGGAGAGGAGATGGAGTCGTTGGCTAAGGAACAGAGTTTGTCTCAGGCGCTGAATGGATTGGCCTTCCCAATATTTAATTGGAGGAAATTCCTTCCTATCCAGCGTCGGATGTCAAACAAGTAGTCTGATAATTTCGAGTCAGTGAAGGATTTGAGAGAGGTCTTGATCAGGTAATATTGGGTATTGTCAGTCTAAATGTGGAAACCAATACCATGTATTCAGCCCTGCCTTCTGTAATAAATATATTTTTTTTGGCTGATTTACCAAGCTCGATAAGGAGGATTTCTCTCAGTTTTGGGGATTGCTTATGATGCTTACTTGAAGGCCTAGTTTTCAGGCTTCAATGTAATGCTTCCTATTGAACAGCAGAATGAGGCATCCCAGAACAGATGGAGAACATGATGCTCATTCCCTTAGCTAGTAATTTAGTGACTTCACTAAGATACTCTTGTATGTTTTTTTCCTTAGACTTTTATTAACATGCTCTTGCAAGTATTCATAAAGGAAGGACAGATGGAAACCATTAATTTGAAATAATCATGAAGCAGCTTCCTTAATATCTCAGTTCTTTGATTAACAATGAGGGAGAACATCCTTTTGCCAGCTGCTTGATAAGAGATAGGATCTGTACTGTTGACCTACATACAGACTGAAATTCGAAAGAATTAAAATAAAGCTTCTTTCTCACTCTCAGAGTAGATGAAAAGTTCTTTTCATTAAATTTTCCCTCAGAGTTTTCCATTGAAATTCTCCTTCCGTCTCCCCTGCCCCACTTATTAAAGAAAACACTTTTCTTTTGGCAAGTTTTGTGTTTATTGGGGTGAGGAATGTTAGTGTTGGGAAAAGCGACACTTTTGGCTTCATGCCCCCAAATTCAACAGCAAACGTTCCCAGGCCACTCTCTCTCTTCTGCCCCAAGAATGAGCCTCCATTCCTCTACTGCACCAGTGTGACATTCCCCACCTTGCAGCCTCCAGGCATAAACTGGATTGAGCTGTTATCAGGTGGACCTGCAGAGAAACAGTGGGAGATGTTAAAGGAAGCATTAAATACAATACAGGACCAATATGCATTCCTAAAGAGCAGCAGTTCCACTTGTGCAGTCAAGTAACTATGGTCAACTGGTGAGGTAAGATGCAGCATAAGGCTAAAGGATGTGACTTACACAAGTACCAAGAAAAGAGCTAAATCAGAAGCCTGGGAGCAATATGGAAAACAGCAAGGAGCCACAAAGAAAATATTAAGAGCTTCAAAAAGGGAAAAGGATAATTGTAACAATTTTATAAATATTTTAAGAGTCAGGGAGTGACTAATGGAGAGATGTGAGCCTATTAAAGATAGGCCTAGGTGACACCTGAATAGACAAAAAGGTAATGGCAGATTTATTGAAGGAGCAATCTATCCATTTTCACAGTAGAAAAAGAAAATAAAATACCACTGATAGAAGAGAAACCAAATATAAATCAAGAGGAGGAACTTATTGGATTCAATGTAAATTCTAAAAACAACAATGGAGAGAATAATGGGACGTAGGATCGATAAATCTCCTGACCTTAGTGTTTTCCACTGTTGAGTATTGAAAGAAGTAGATGAGGAATTTGTGTAAGTATTACTCATAATATTTAGAAGCTCTTTGATTTGGGAATTCTGCCATTAGACTGAAAATTTGTTAATATTGTTCCATTATTTAATATGGGTGAGAGAGAGAAACCGGGTAACGACAGCACTACTCATTGAGTGTTAGCTTTCAGGGAGCTACAAGAATCTCTTATTACGGGAAGTGACTGAGGACTTGAGCAAATATGAACTGATCAGAGTCTGTGAGGTTTTGTTAGGATTAAGTCATGTCTGAGTAACCTAGATGATTTTGACTCAAGTAGGTCAATAAAGAGGTTGAAAAGAGATTGCCTATGAATATTATCGACCTGGACATCAAGACAGCTTTTGATTTGGGTTGAAATTAGTTAGGAGGTAGGAGACAGAGGGTGGTTCCTGTCCCCATACCATAAAGATTGGGGTGGGGCGAGCTCAGCCCCGCTCTGCTGGCTTGCTTTGCAGCTATTTAATGTTTGATGGGCCGTTAAACGATTCAGAGCGAGGCTTTCGCTCCAATCTGGGTTTAAATGGCCAGTGGCTTTCTGGCCCCAGCAGTGCCACCGGGATCAGTGGCTGCTGCTGGGACTGCATCCATTCCCCAACAGTGGTGATCACTGGAGCCAGGCAGTGAGGTAAGGGAGGGCAGGCTGGCAGACCTTGCCAAGGGGGATGCAGGGGCTGGGGGCCAGGCTGTGCAGGCTGTGTGGGTGGGGTAGCAGTGGGTTGGTTGTGAATATTCTTTACGAAATATTTCCATCCCTTCTTTGGCTGTATGTTGCCCAAGAATGTTTAGCTGTTTGAAACCTTAACATGTGAAACAGCAGTTAACTCACTATCTGACATTTGCTGCGGTTTTGTAATGGTGATAAGGATACCATTTATATGATTTACATATTCATTTTATTTTACTAGGCAGCGAGAGACTGAGCTGGAGGCTATTGAGAAACAGGGATCAATTTTGCTGCTAATAAATCTGCATGGCAAACACAATTTGCTGCAAAAAAAAATTACAAGCAAATCCATTGAAAACGGAATGGTAAGTGCAAAAGTGTTGTCTCCTGGACACGAGATGCTTATATCAGCAAATTGCAACCAATGTGCTGATGTCCAATTTGCATATAAATGTGCCTGATTGCAATTTTAACAGAAAGGGGTCCATTTAGTGTGACATCAAGCATCTATCTCCACTCAAAAATTCCTAACCATTAAACATTAATGAGTGATTAAAATGATGCTCACATTCTGAAGATTAAGATATCTGCCTGAACTTTCCAGTTAGAAAGAGAGCTGATTCAGTGCATTTGTTCAGCTGCCTTCTCCTCAATCCTCATCAGGGCTCTGCCTTTTCCATTGTCACCTTGTGATCTCATGCTCTCATTATGGTCAGTTAATAACTTGATTTGGCAACAGCAGTCTTAATTAATATTCGGTGTGTTACATTGTTAGAAGGATGTGGAATCATTCATATAGCTGTACACATATATAGGCTGGGAGTGAATAAACCCTGAAGGACGCCACCTTGGATCATACTCAGGAGTCTTTCCTCCCCCAGCCATTCTGATGTTGCACAGAAGCTCACTCTATTTTGATGGGTGTTTCTAACAAGCAGTATGGCATATAGAGTTAGGTCTGTCGGCACAGTGGGTAGTGTCCCTGCTTTAGAGCCCGAAGCTCTGGGTTTGAACCCACTCCAGGATTTGGTGGCAATAGGTGTGTTCATAACATGGCCAAATAGGTTGATTATCTGCCTCTAAATCCTTCCAATACAACTGATAGCTGCTGATAGGAGAAGGAGAGCTTCCTGGTCAGCCATAGTGCAGAAGGCAATGGCAAGCCACTGCAGTAACCTTTCCAAGTATAATCATAGACCAACATAAATCAGATATAAGTCCAGGATGGACAGTGCCCTCTAAGGGTGTTTTTTTTAATTCATACATGGGATGTGGGCATTGATGATTAGGGCAGAATTTATTGCCCATTGCTAATTGTCCCTGTTCAGAGGGCAGTTAAGAGTCAACCACATTGAGGGGTGGGGGGAGGAGAGAGAGAGAGAGACATGTAGATTATAGCCTTTTCCATGAAGTGCTCTCAATGTCACTTATTGCCTTCACATCAACACAAAACATAGCATTGGGTCAGTGAGTGGAGGTATGTAGAAGTCAGTCAAGTCAGAGTAAATCAAAACAGAATTAGGCACAGGGGACACTGAAAGTCCATTTCCTGGAAGTTGAGTTGATTCTGGAAGCTGGGTCTTTCTTCAGGGACTTTAATAACTTTTTACAACTCTAGTACACTTACACAACAACCTATTGAAATGTGCAGTGGGAGAGACATTAGGATGTTACCAGAAGTTGGAATTATAGGGCTGGATTTTCATCCTTGAGGCAGGTAGCAGGAGTCGATAAAATTCCCGGCTCAGCCCACCTGCCTCGGTAGAAAATGTCTGCAAGGATGGAATTTTCATTGTCGGGAGTGGGTATGGGATAGGGTCAGGCCAGCTGACCTGGGAAATAGTTTGGAGGTGGTCACAGGGGCTGTTGGGTGTGGAGGTGGGCTGTTTAAAAGGCCTGCCTCTGTACTGTGGGGCTTCATCCCAGTTAAAATAAAACAGAAAGGCCCTCCAGCCTTCATCCCTCATACCCTTCACCCCCACACACTCTCCATGCCCCACTCAGCCCCTATGGCCCCACATTCCTCTTGCCCTCTGTGCCAACCTATGGCACTTCTAAGCATATTCACTCACTATACACTTTATAAAACCAATGAACCCTATAGTGACAGTAGGATGTGTAAAAGAGCTTTAAAACAACAGTCATTCACTGATAACATTCCACTTTCTTAAAAATACTCCTTTTTACTACAGCCCAATAAAAGTGTCAATCATCCAGATCCTTTAAGTATCAATAGCTGAAACTGCAAGCTCTTGAAACCTATTTATCGTGTGTAAATAAACATGGTGAAATTGACAGAATAAATTGGACAGCCAGAGCTGTAAATTAAGCAATGTTTTCCCTGGGGCTCAGGTGTTTCAGCAAGCTCATGGATTTATGGGCTTTCAGCCAATCCTCATTACGTATATTTAGCTGAGAGCCCAGAAATCCATCAGAGTGTTGAAGCACCTGAGCCCCAGAGAAAGAATTGCTTGATTGACAGCTCTGGGTTTCTGATCTCTCCTGTCAATTGCACAATTTTTATGTACTCAAGATATATAAAAGTTTTCAAGTACTTGTAGTTTCAGCTATTGGTACTTTGAAGAGTCTGGGTGATTGATGCTTTTATTGGCCAATAGTTAACAGGAGTTTTTTTTTAATGCAGTGGAAAGCTATCAACAAATGGGCAATAAATGCTGGTTTGGCCAGCGAAGCCCACATCCCATGAATGAATAAAAAAAAACTGTTCTTTTCAAAGCTTTTTCTTTACAAACCTACTGTCACTGTAGGATTCATTGGTTCTATACAGTGTATGGTGGGTGAATGTGCATGGAAGTGCCATAGCTTGGCATGGGGGCATGAGAAGCCATAGCGGTTGTTTGGGTAAATACCTTGGCATGGGGGCATGAGGAGGACCTGCTGACTTATTGTTCCACAGGCTAGTGAGATGATAATGAGGTGACATAGCCTCATGCAGACTATGGTTCACAATACCTCTGAGGCACCATGAACCACAACTCTTTGGAAAGCTGGCCCGACCACATGAAAATTGTAGAGGATTAGGACATGCCTGTCCTCGTATTGAAACCAGCCAGGTCAGGAGCACAGGGTGCAGGCTCACAACCCCAAACAGCCCACACCCTTTAAAGGCACTCCCGAAAATCAGTAATATCATGAATGGGGACGGGACTCCTGGAATCGGGACACACCCGCCATTTTTAAAGGGCTACCGAGTCATCCTGACTTGGCAAAAACCCAGCCCATCATCGCAAAGAGGAACTTGAAGATTGTGGGTTTTTTTCAAGTGCATCTGAAAAGTTAAAGGGGCTGATCTGAGCTATGCCTGCAAGATCATGCTAAAGTAATAGAGATAGATTATTTCTGCTGGTTAGTGAGATGATAATGAGATGACCGAAATTAAGTTAATCGTGAAAAGAATGAAAGGGGAGGCGAGGAAAAATTCTTTACACAGAGGGTGGATAGAATGTGGAACACCTTGTCACCAGTCATCATTGGCGTAGATTCAATTCATTAATTTAAAAGGAAATTAGAGAGGTACCTAAAAAGGAACATTGATAAGGAACATTAGAGGGAATATCTTACATCACCTGAGAGGGTTTTGGTTTAACATCTCATTTTAAAGATTGCATCTTCCACAGTGCAGAGCTACTGCACTGGAGTATCAGCTTTGATTGTTTTATATTGGCGTGGCACTAAAGTCCCCAACCTTCTAACTTAGAGACAGAGTGCCAGCAAGATGACAAAAATACAATATCCTGTTGCCTTTGGTTGAAAGTTGGAGTAACATAATGCCAATCCTTTTTTTTTGATGTGTAGGGAGCAATTGTAAAACCTTTCACCTGGTCTAAAGGTTCTTGCCTTTATTCTGGATATCAATGGCACACAACAACTTGGATATTGTTTCAATAAATGTGCCTTTATTAAACCACTAAACACTAGTGCATATTCATGTTAATAGCAGTTGCTTAGTTTCCCTGTGAGCCGGAGTCCGTCTTGGTGGTCAATCCGTCGACGAAGCTCTCTGGTGCGCTGCAGCAATGATGTCTTTGTGTGCTTTTTCTTAATACTGTTTTTGGATCTGGCCTTGTGCCACGTACAGTAATGCCTGTTTTTGGCCCATTTAATTGGTTTTCAATTACATCAGTGTCTTTTCCCTTGCCTTTATGTCCTGAGACTCTCACAAGGCCAAGCTTGAAGGGAAAGAGCCAGCCTGACTCCACTTGGTTATATCTTACAATATTATCAATCCCCAGACTGGTACAGACAGACATCTTTACTACCTCTAATGAGCATAGAAGGAGGTCTATCTTTCTCACAGTGTGAGGCCAGTTCTCCTGCATAGTTTAATTCATTTTGCAGGCTTTGCTAATCCTGACAAGGCCTTGCCTTGAGCCCACTACGCAGTTCTTTATGTGTCTTCAGTCAGGGCACTGCTTCTCTTCGATGTTCCAAGTTACCAACATGAGACAAACTCCACACACACAGGACTACCAAGCAACTGGTTTACATTCATTAATATAAAATAAATAAAGAAACAGTTACATGGTTAAAAAGTGATCTATACATAAAAAGAAAGTAAATAATACATTGGCTTACACAATTGATTAGATACTCTATTGTGAAATCAGAAAGGTGGCATGTCCAAAACTAGGGCCCACAACTATAAGATTCAGTAAGGAATTCATGAGAAACTCCTTTACTCAGAGAGTGCTGAGAATGTGGAACTGGCTACCACAGGGAGTGGTTGAGTCAAGTAGCATGGATGTATTTATGGGGAAGCTAGATAAACACATGAGGGAAAAAGTAGTAGACCTTGACCTTGACCTCTCTGTCTCAATCTCTGGTGATAGACTGTCCACCAATATCCATTACAAACCCACCGACTCCCACAGCTATCTCGACTACAGCTCCTCACACCCCACTTCCTGTAAGGACTCCATCCCATTCTCTCAGTTCCTTCGCCTCCGTCGCATCTGTTCCGATGATGCTACATTCAAAAACAGTTCCTCTGACATATCCTCCTTCTTCCTTAACCGAGGTTTTCCACCCACGGTCGTTGACAGGGCCCGCAACCATGTCCGGCCCATCTCCCGCGCATCCGCCCTCACTCCTTCTCCTCCCTCCCAGAAACATGATAGGGTCCCCCTTGTCCTCACTTATCACCCCACCAGCCTCCGCATTCAAAGGATCATCCTCCGCCATTTCCGCCAACTCCAGCATGATGCCACCACCAAACACATCTTCCCTTCACCCCCCTTATCGGCATTCCGTAGGGATCGCTCCCTCCGGGACACCCTGGTCCACTCCTCCATCACCCCCTACTCCTCAACCCCCTCCTATGGCACAACCCCATGCCCACGCAAAAGATGCAACACCTGCCCCTTCACTTCCTCTCTCCTCACCGTCCAAGGACCCAAACACTCCTTTCAAGTGAAGCAGCATTTCACTTGCATTTCCCCCAACTTAGTCTACTGCATTCGTTGCTCCCAATGTGGTCTCCTCTACATTGGAGAGACCAAACGTAAGCTGGGCGACCGCTTTGCAGAACACCTGCGGTCTGTACGCAAGAATGACCCAAACCTCCCTGTCGCTTGCCATTTTAACACTCCACCCTGCTCTCTTGCCCACATGTCTGTCCTTGGCTTGCTGCATTGTTCCAGTGAAGCCCAACGCAAACTGGAGGAACAACACCTCATCTTCCGACTAGGGACTTTACAGCCTTCCGGACTGAATATTGAATTCAACAACTTTAGGTCGTGAGCTCCCTCCCCCATCCCCACCCCCTTTCTGTTTCCCCCTTCTTTTTTTTTTCCAATAAATTATAAAGATTTTCCTTTTCCCACCTATTTCCATTATTAAAAAAAAACTCACTAGAGCTATACCTTGAGTGCCCTACCATCCATTCTTAATTAGCACATTCGTTTAGATAATATCACCAACTTTAACTTTGACACCTATGTGTTCTATTGTACTATTGTCGTTGACATCTTTTGATGGTCTGCTTCTATCACTGCTTGTTTGTCCCTACAACCACACCAACCCCCTCCACCTCTCTGTCTCTCTATCTCTCCGCCCCCCACACACACACCTTAAACCAGCTTATATTTCAGCTCTTTCCTGGACTCGAACTCAAGTTCTGTCGAAGGGTCATGAGGACTCGAAACGTCAACTCTTTTCTTCTCCGCCGATGCTGCCAGACCTGCTGAGTTTTTCCAGGTAATTCTGTTTTTGTTTTGGATTTCCAGCATCCGCAGTTTTTTTGTTTTTATCTAGTAGAAGGATATGTTGATGAGTGAGATGAATTAAAGTGAGAGGAAGCAAAGTGAGAGGAAGCTTATGTGAAGCATAACCACTGACATAGCCCAGTTAACCCAAATGGCCTGTTTCTGTGAGGTAAATTCTATGTAATTCTATGCAATAAAGAAGCTCCATTATCTCAGCATAGATAAGAACATATACATCCAACAGTTGACTGAAGGATGCTGGACAATCCACCACCACTAACATGATTGACACGCCAGTGGTAAACAATGCCCTTGGTTGGAATGCTAGTTATAATTAAATAACTCAAACTAAAATATCTTTTGTGCAACTAGAGTAACTTTTAATTTGACTAACTCTTGATCAAAATTCCCTGGCACTCTGACACAAACATATCATCTGCAAGTAGGCATTTTCTATGTCAAATTGGAGTTCCTCATAAGGAAAATGAATGTTCATTTCTACTAGTAGTGTACACCTGGCAAGTGTATTACTTTATGTCATTTTTTTAATAACAAGGACAGTGTTCAGGCTACTGGAATATAGTTCACAGTAACCAGCAGAACCTTGAACTTGATGGAGGTCAGGTTAAGCTCAACCTCTCCCAGGCTATGTTCTGGTCACATTTCCAACTTTTAGAGCTTTGCAGGCTGAGAAGGTGTACTGAAAGAATGTCTCAAACCTGACTATCCGAAAACCGGAGATGTCCAAAAACAGCAACTTTTTATAAGTTGCCATGCATCAATTTTAATTGGTATTAAATGAGTAAAATTAACATGAGGGATAACTTGACTAGGTGCCACATTGGTATGGCGGCCCGCCATACTAGTTTTGGCTTCACACGCTGGCCTTTTCTTGTGCTCCAAGTAGTCCGAGGAACCCTTGACCCGATCTGCCCAATCCGCATAGAACCATCTAGCCTGCTCCCAGTGGCTAATAAAACAGATAAGTCTTGATAGTGATAGCGATACACTGTACAGAGCAAAAAGATATTAATCCTAATAGTGTTATTTCTTCACTATTATATATTCATTTTTCAAACTGTAATAAAAAGAAACTTATTCACTTTAATTCAATTAATAGGAGACATAAGAAATCAAGTTCTGATTTTTCTCCCTGGAAACCGACAAGATCTGAAATCTGGCACATAGCCGGTGTGAGGTTGCCGGCTTTGAGACCACTGTCCCTGTGTTATGAAATTGAGCCTGAAAGACTCCAAGTTCCCCAGGAGTTTTCATCTCTAAAATGAGTAGATAGAAAATGAGGTGTGTACAAGATTCTCAGGGAACGGTTTGGTGGCAGTCCAAGCTCTCTGGCACATTTTGATCTGAAAGCAGATTTGAGGGGTGGTTGGTAGGTGACCATGGATACACACTTCAAACCTGACTCCTGTCAGAAACCCTAACACTGAAGCTCAGCATTGCTACTATGAATGCCATATGTGCGATTGAACAGGCCATTGGCATGCTGAAGATGTGCTTCAGATACCTGGCCCTTTCAGTCCAGAACAGCCAGGATCTCCAGGGTGGTCATGTTGTGGTGCCTTTTGCCTGACATTGCACTGCAATGAGGCTCGGAAATGCAGGAGGAACATGGCACTGAGCCCAGAGCCTCTTTGAATGGTTCCGAGGAGGAGGAAGAGAAGGAGCAGGAAGAGGAGGAAGGTGGTGAGCAAAATGCACTTTCAATTATTCACATTGTTAGTCGGGATGCCAGAGATCCCACCATTAATGCAAGGTTTGCTTAGGTTGCACTGGTGGTCCATGTCACCAGAAAATGGAACAAACAGACTCCCTCACAACGTCACTGATACAAAGCAGTCCTGCAACCAACCAGTCAACCCACATTGATCCTCATAATTCATATCTCTCCATTCATCATCCAACAAGTTAAGAGGTGAACTACCACCCAGCAGCCAAGGATGGCCAAGACGGGAAGGTAGTAAAAATGAATGACATTTGTTACATAAACAACGGAAGCTTGCCAAAACAACATTTTCAGACAACTATGTGAATTTACTTGTGCATCTACAAATCTTTACCTCTCCTTTCTCTGCTACTCTTACATGGTTCGACTCCTGTGGCTGCAGCAGATGTAGAGGCAGGCTGCTCACACCCCTGCCCCTGACTGCTCACGTGCTCTTGGCCAATGACCCCTGGGTTTTGGAGCCCCTGAGTGTCCCAGCAAAGACTGCTCCACCTGCACCAGTGGTGTCACAATTCCAGCTGCAACTTGTGGTTGTACAGGGTAGTTTAAACCGAGAATGAACTTACTTGTACTTAAACTACCTCATTCAAGTGTAAATCATTTCCCAGCCCTTTCTGTGGGGAAAGGGTTAAAAAAATCTCAAAGTACAGAGAATCACTGATGATTGTAAATGGTTAATGATTAACAATTATGTAGTTAAGTGATCCTATAGTTAATAAACAACATCCTAGTGTAACAAGCAACAGTGAACATTGTAGGAGTTGGTGAGACCTCCTTCTGTACAGCAAGTCAATCTGTTATTCAATTTTCTGGAAAACTGCTAATTTATTCAGTAGCTCAAAGCAGCATTTTTCACGATTGAATAAGTATGCATGATTTCTTTAAACAGATTTGCAGCATGCCTCTGTGTTGGCTTATTAAGAATTGCATCTGGTCCTTCCATCTTGCTCAACACCACAGTGGTCAGAAGGCTATGGCAGATGGAATTCAACATGAGCAAGTGTGAGGTCATCCACTCTGGACCTGAGAAAGAGGAATTGGAGTATTTTTTAAATTGTGAGAAGCTAGGAACTGTGAAATAGTTGAGATTCAGTGGGTGCACATTCAGAAGTCACTAAAAACTAGTGAACAGATACAAAAACGAATGAATAGGTTAATGAAATGCTAGCCTCTATCTCTAGGGACTGAAGTTCAGAGAGGTGGAAGTTACATAAAACTCTGGTTAGACCCCATTTAGAGGGGCACTGCATTCAGTTCTGGGCCTGCATCTCAGGAAGGACAAATTAACCTTGCAGAGGGTGCAGCGCAGAGTCACCAGAATGATGCAAGGGTGAAAAGGGTTAAATTATGAGGGCATTTTGCACAATCTAGTCTTGACATTCCTTGAATACAGAATGTTAAGGATTGACCTAATTGAGGCAGTTAAGATGATTAAGGGATTTGATAGGTTCGATAAAGAGAAACTATCTCCTCTGGTGGGATTCAAGAGCTAGGGGACCTTAAAATTGGAGGTGGGCCATTCAGGGGTGATGTCAGGATTGCACTTCTTCACACAAAGGGTAGTGACTTGTCTTCCACAAAAAGCAGTTGAACCTGGTGATTTTTGTTAGGTAAGGGTATTAAGTGTTACCAAGACAAGCAATAGGAATAAAAATAGAAAATGCTGAAAAACTCAGCAAGTCCGGCAGCATCGGTAGAGAGAGAAACAGAGCTAACGTTTCGAGTCCAATGTGACTCTTCTTCTCAATAGGAGTTAAGATACAGATCAGCCAAACAGAACTGGCTTGAGGGGCTGAATGCCCGCCCCTTCTTTTTTATCATATACTCACTACCAATATACCATGAATAGACTTTGTTAAAGGATTGGCTTTTGCTTGAGCTGCCCATTCAATTTCAAGTAATAAGGTTAGCCAAGGCTCAGTGGGGAGGTCTTGTGGTGCACTGATAGAGTCTCTATCTCTGGGCCCGAAAGTCTGAGGTCAAGACCCACTTCAGGACTTGATGGCCATGGAATGTGTGTTCATAATGTGGCCAAACAGGTTGGCTATCAGCCTGTAAATCCTTCTAATATGCCTGATGGCGAGTGGGAGAGTTTCCTGGTCAGTCATACTGCGGAAGGCAATGGCAAGCCACAGCTGTACTTTTCCAAGCCTAATCATGGACCAATCCAATGGAAGTCCATGGTTGCCAATGCCCCCTTAGGGATTGGTACATGAGGGAGGAGGAGGAGGACGAAGGGTCAGTGGCTTGTACTCCTGTCTCTGAGTCAGAACTTTGCAGATTCAAGTCTCACTCCAGAGACTTGACAGTAAAATCTAGGTGGCCACTGCAGTATTGAGGGAGTGTTGCATTGCCTTTGGTGCTGTGCTTCAGATGAGAAGTTGAACCAAGGTCTCTTCTATCCTCTCATATGGATGTAAAGGATCCAATGTCACTATTCAAAGAAGAGCCGGGGAGTTCTCCCTGGTGTCCTGGCCAATACTTATCCCTCAAGCCACATCACCTAAACAGATTATATGGTCAGTGTTATGTGGGAACTTTCTGTGAGCAAATTGATGGCTGTGCTTCCTAGATTACAACAGTGATTTCACACCAGAAGTGCTTAGTGACTATTAAATGCTTTGGGGTGTCCTTAGGTCTTTATTTATAACTTTACAAATTCAGCAATTATATAAAATACATTATTATTGTAAATAAATAAATACTTTTCACCAAGTCAATTTATTCAATTGCAAACAGGTTCCTCCTAAAGAATAACTAGTTGCTCCCTTCCAGCGAATGTAAAAAAATGATTTCGGAAATGTCCTATTTTTCTCTTGCAGTAGAGGCTTGACCCTAGAATCTCACAGTATAACCTCTTAATGGAAATCTTACAGCAATAGTAAAATGACTGCTCAAGTCACAGCCTTTCTCAGTTCAGTCTGTCATGCTAGCTTAAAGTCAATGACATTGCATGGAAGACAATTTCTTTTTAATGCCTTTGATATTTTTTTTTCCACCCCCTATACTTACAGTTTCACAATAAAGATGCCATTGAGCCCAGGTAGTAGGCAGTGAAGCCACTAATGGTTGTTGACACTTCAGGGAAGTGCATGTCAAGTTGATATACTCCTGCCACTGCTACTTAGCCATTCCTATCAGTTTTCTGAATTGAATGATGCTGTTTATCTTACTGTGGTGTGAGTTATTGCCATGAGGATTGGCTTCATGGAGAACCGAGAATTATAACAACGCTAGGCATTTCTAGGAGATGCAATGTTCTACGCTGTGAGTGGAGTTTTATGCCGGCAGGATTTTGCAGCCCCACCGAAGTTAATGGACCTTTGATTGGCTCGTCACGTTTTACGGCCCCACCCCAGCCGCAACGGAGCCATAAATTCCACTCTGTCGTTTTAAAATCAAGAACCTGGGGTTACATCTAGCCCACATTGGTGGGATGGCAACCTCCTATCTCAGCCAGCCAGAGGAATGGCATTTGGCAGTCTCACCCCTAGCTGACATGGGTTTAAGGTTGCCAACTCTCCAGGGTTGGTCTGGAGTCTCCAGGAATTGAAGATCAGTCTCCAAGATGCAGCTCTGGAGAAAAATCATTGGGAGATTGAAAAAGATAGTATTAAAAAAATTTCTTTGAATGTTTCTCTTTACCAGATATAAAAATATTGAAAATGTGGGGGTCGGGGGGAGGAAGCATCATCCCATTGGGTAATGAATCTTTATGCTTTCAAATTGGCGTAGGAAGGCAATGTGTCACATAGATGGATGTGTTGGGGACTAATGGCTGGAGTGTGGGGGCAAGTCATCTGATGTAACCTCCAGGATATACATTTAATAACAGTTGACAACCCTACTTGAATGAATGATTGAGTACTGGCACAGCTCTTAATGCTACAATTTATTCAAAGAAGCCACATTGCTAAGGGTAGGAAATGATTGCCCTGATGCGGATGCAGCTGAGGTGCATTGCTGAGACATGGTGAGGCAGTCTTACCCTATATTTTTTTCTTTATTCTTTCAGGGGATGTGGATGTCACAGGCAAGGCCGGTATGTGTTGCCCATTCCTAACAGCCCCGGAACTGCAATTACAGAAGGCACTTAAGAGTTATTGTGGATATGGAATCACATGTAGGCCAGACTGGGGAAGGACAGCAGATTTCCTTCCCTGAAGGACATCAGTCAATCAGATGGGTTTTTACAACAATCGATGGTAATTGTCATGGTCACCATTATTGAGGCTAGCCTTATATTCCAGATTTATTAATTTAATTCAAATTTCACCAGCTACCATGGTGGGATTTGAACCCATGGGCCTCTGGATTGCTAGTTCACTATGCCACCTCATCCAAACCGTGGTATACTTGAACTGATGGCACTTGTGGCCACTGGGTGAAAAGCAAGTAGAGATATTACCCAATCGTTTCCCAGGGCTGATGTGTCTTAACTTGTTGAGCACAGAAATCTATCAAAGTAAAGTAAATATGTCTCTCTGTTTCTCACTCATGGATGCCCAAACAATTTACAGTGAACTAGACAATAAGAAAGAAAAGTGGGAGGACAAAAGTTGCATGCAAAACTTGATTTAAATTGACTTTCCTCTTCTACAAAGAAATATAAAGGAATTTCAATGTTATGTGGTAATAGTGTAGAATCATGCCACTCGATACTAATCCAAGTTATGCTGTCCTATCCGCTTCCATACTCACACACATCATTAAAAGAATTATCATTGCCTTATACTTGCTGCCATCCTATCTTGTCTACATGCTGTGACCAATTATCTCTCCCCTTTATCCAAGCTCATCACCACCTCCTCAAGGGCAATTAGGGATGGACAATAAATGCTGGCCTAGCGAGGAAAGCCCACATCCCTTCAACGAATAAAAAAAATATGGTGACCAGCCACTTATCTTATACGTGTTGGTAACCAGTCATCTCAGCTGACGCATGCTGGTGACCTGTAAGGTCCTAGTTTTATACATGCTGTTGACCAATCATCTCTCACCTTTAAAAATATGGTAGCCCAATTACCTTTTGTTACTATGTCACACATTTCTCCCCTCTTGTAGGCAATGATTTCTGCTGGGACATTATTGACAATGTCAATCGCCCTCTGTTATCTCCCATAAGTGTCTATTCTTCAGCTGTGAATGGAGAACCAGAGGATATTAGTTATTTTATGAGGGGAACATCACTTTTTGCTACTTTTCAGCACATGTGACTGGACAGTTATTTGGAATGGGGGCCCTAGCTGCTTCCAACACCCACCCTACCGAAAGGTCATTGGATTATCTTTAACTGAGATCATTCAAGCCTGAGACAAAATCTGCGATAGAAACAGAAAATGCTGGAAAAGCTCGGCAAGCCAGACACATTTATGTAGAGAAAGAGGTAACCTTTCAGGTCAATGATGAAAAGACATCAACCTGAAAGGTTAACTCTGTTCATATCCCCTCAAATGCTGCATGACCTGCTGGGCATTTCCAGCATTTTCTGTTTAGATATCATTCAAATCAGTGCAGATTAGGAATTAAACCCAGGATGTTTTATCTGTTCGGGTTAGGTACTCAATGCTTTAATCAAATAAGACATCAAGGGAGCTTCTTAATAATGTAAATCCTATAGTAATAAATATACTTGCTCGATATTTAAATTCTCACCTTATCCAGCTGTTCCTCCTCTGTTAAAATGCTTACTCTTTTCACCTGCATTGCTGTAACTCTTCATAACTTTGATCTTGTCCAGAATGATCTGCATTCTGTCATCCATTGCTGCAGTATTCAGGATATCTGTCAACAACACTGTCGTCCATTCATGGCATTTGAGGCAACGGCTTTGTCATCAGTAAATCTGACAGCTTTCCCCAGCTGACCTCCAACTGGCACTCCTTTCTCTTTTTGATTAAATGCTTTGGCATTGCACGTTAAAAAACACAGGTGACAAGCAGCATCCTCATCTCTTCTTCAGGTTCTGACTCTCTATCTAACACCTTAACACTTGCAGATTGCCCCATATAAAATGAATTCAGCAGGGATCACTCTCTCTACAATCCACATCAATGTTCTTCAAGCCTCCATTGGTTTGATCCAATTTGCTCTTTTTCAAAATTCACAAAGCCAATATACATTCTCATCATTCTGTTCCAAACTCCTCTTGCAAAGAAATCTCATTATCTCTATTGTCTCTGTTCTACATCCTCTGTGAAACCTAAATTGAGCTTTGCCAAGATCTTGTTCTGCTTTTGCTCTTAAGCTTCTTGTAAATAATCTGAGTATAACCTTTGAGGCATGTGGAATCAGAACTTCTAAATAGAGCGAGGCACTGCCCATGTTTTGGGCTCTAATTGGCTGCAAAATGGGGAGGGGGAGGGAGGAAGTGCGGGCATGTTTCTGGGTAGGAGTGGGCAGTCTGTCATTTAAAAAAAAAATCATTCATTGGATGTGTATGTCACTGGCTATGCTAACATTTATTGCCCATCCCTAATTCCCTAATTGCCCTTGAGAAGCTGGTGGTGAGCTGCCTTCTTAATCTGTTGCAGTCCCTGTGGTGTGGGTACACCCACAGTGCTGTTAGGGAGGGAGTTCCAGGATTTTGACCCAGCGACAGTGAAGGAACGGTGATATATTTCCAAGTCAGGATGGTGAGTGGCTTGGAGGAGAACTTCCAGGTGGCATTCCCATCTATCTGCTGCCCTTATCCTTCTAGATGGTAGGGATTGTGGTTTGGAAGGTGCTGCCTAAGGAGCCTTGGTGAGTGGCTGCAATGCATCTTGTAGCTGCCATTGTGCTTCTGTGGTGGAGATAGTGAATGTTTATGGGTGGGCTGCCAGTCAAGCCGGCTGCTTTGTCCTGGATGGTATCAAGCTTCTTGAGTGTTGTTGGAGCTGCACAACCAGGCAAGTGGAGGACATTCCATTACACTCCTGACTTGTGCCTTGTAGATGGTGGACAGGCTTTTGGGAGTCAGGAGGTGAGTTATTCACCACAGGATTCCTAGCCTCTGACCTGCTCTTATAGCCTCTTGTAGACTGAGATGATTGACCTCCAACAACCACAACCATCCTCCTTTCTGCTAGGTGTGACTCCAACTAGCAGAGCATTTTCCCCTGTTTCCCATTGACTCCAGTTTTGCTAGGGCTCCTCGATGCCACATATCAGATTGGGAAAGGAAAAAAATAGACCTCCTTTACCCCAGCTTCGGACAGGCATGTGGCTCTAATGCAACTATGAAGCCTAATGTCTATTTAAGGCCCCCCTTTTCAAGATTGGTATGCCCTGATTCTGCCAAAATGGCTCCAATGCAACCCAGAATTGGGGGTGGCTGAATTTCTAGGCTATAGTTTGGAGTCACGCATTTTCTGGCATTTAGCTTCTTCTTTCCTGGGGTGTTGTGATTATTTTCATGAAGTCATCTGGACTCTTCCCTTATAAGTGCAAGGCTTTGCACAAATTCATGAGGAAGAATTGGATCAGACGAGACCTTTTAATGAATGGGAAGTATAGTGACTGGAAATGGCAGGTGCCAAGGAGTGTGAGCTAAGATTCCAATGAGAAAAATGTCATTTAATAGAAGGAACAGGGCAACTGAGGTTGAAAAAATGACAAATGGTGAGTTTGATATGGGAATGTGGTATTGAAACACGCATTTGAAGAGAGAGCTGCTGAGGTTTATTGAGAGCCTCAGGATTTGATTTTAGAGACATATGGAGAAAGTAAAGTGAATATGCAAAAATAGGCATTGACAATGGTACAAGAATGTAGTTTAATTGATGTTAACAGAATGAGACAGAATGAATTTTACTGGGCATGTGCTGAGAGAGGGTTTTTACTGTTCCGATGAAGTTCATTGTAAACTTGAGGTACATCACCTTATCTTGTGATTAGGCACTTACAACATTCCACCCTCAACACCTTAGATCATAATCACCACTCCTGGCACAGTAAGTGCTCATAATGTTTCTGTTGTAACCACTTACTTCCTATCGAGCCATGTTTTGTTTCTTCACTTGTCCTATCACCATCCCCTTGTGCTTTGTATCATCACTCCTTCTGTCATTTAGAGCCCAGTTTTAAATCACACAAAACCCATCCACTTAGCCCGAGTTAATATCAAGCCCTTAATCTCTCCTGCTTTTCACCTCACATACCATTCCTTTTGTCTTTCCCTGTAAACCCACCACCCTCCCAACCCCCACCAGTCCTCCTCAATGCTTTTCCATGGCTCCTTTGGACTTGCTTAAAACTGTTAAGTCTGAAGCATCTGACAAAAGGTCATCGGCCTGAAAGGTTGACTCCAGTGTTTCCAGGATTTTCTATTTTTATTTCAGATTTCCGGCAACTGCAATATTTTTCTTTTGCATTGGGTGGACTGGAAAAGACCTAGGATGGAGGGAAAGAGAGATGTGTCGAACCACCTGTAGAATGGGAGATTGTATGGAGAATTGAAGAGAGGAGAACAAGGCAATTTGGTGTGGGGAAGGAAGGGGTGAGTCACTACCTGCCATAGGCAGATCACTGATGTGGATAATAATACTGTATAATTGTGCTGAGATTTATAGCAGATGGCTGTTGTCACAGGATTCAGACATGGTTCAAATTCTAAGATGAGCCTCGTAATATTCAACCAGCTGTGAAGATTAGACTCAGCAGCAAATCATTCATCTGTATCAGCAGCAGTACACTTCAGCTCTCAAACATCTGAGGCTAAGAATTCCAAATGATTTGGTTTAAATTGTCTTCTTTAGTTCCTAATCTATGAGTTCTCATTATTTAGCTGCATCAACTTTATCATTTTCTCCTTTTAATCCTTCTCATTATGGTTACTTCCTTCATATCACTGGTTTTAGGGAGTAAGGGAAAACAAAGGGTATAATGGTTTGGTTGCTGGATTAACCCTGGACTAGTTAATCCAAGAAAAACATGAGTTCAAATCTCACCATAGCAATTTACAAATTTGGAACTGAAAAACAGGTATGAGTAACCCAGCTGTTGGGAAATTTGGTTCTTGGCTGTCCTTTAGTGAAGGAAACCTGCTAACTAGGTCTGGCTGATATGTAACAGTGTCTTAAATGCCCTTTGAAGTGGTCTAGCCACGCACTTCCACTCTATCAAACCGGGCAGATAGGGATAGGCGATTAATGCCAGCCTTGCCGCTGATGTCCATATCCCTAAACTTAAAAGAAAAGAGCCCATGGGCTTCCCAGTGTTCATCCTGGCCCCAGGCTTGCGGCAATATGGTTAGATTGAATGAAGGCAAAAGTGGTTTAAGATCCCCATAATGGATCATATTGACCCCCCCTTCTTGGAGATTGTGGATCTGAAGTACTAACCTGCTTACAATTCAGCGTTAATTTATAATCTTGTGGGACTTCATTCTTGTTCTAAATCATCACATTACTTTAAACACCAGAGTCTGCAGACAACAGTTGTAACAATGCAGAATCAGGCTTTTAATGAGACCTAACACTTCACAATTCCAGCATGAATGTACAAGTCTTTATTGAGCTCATACCTTGCAATCCAGTTTGAGAATTCAGATCTCACACGTCACATTTCCAGGATACAGGATACAGTGGTTCATCAGCAACTCTTATCCTAACACTTTTAATGCATACTACCCCTAAATCACAGTGCAACAATGCTATATAAAAATAACAAGAGAATAACAACATGGGATGTAAACATACGCTTAACTCTTCTCAATATCTTCTAATCATTCTGATGCTATGGTTAAGCTCTTCCAATTGTTTGTTCATATGAGCACAAGTAACCTTATTAATATGTGCCAGATCATCAGAGATATGGATGCATGAATTTCTCAAGTTTCATCAGCCCCTTAATCTTAAGAATATACCTTTTGTCCTGAGTCCACTTACACAATGCATCCCATGTTCAGCAGTAAGCTGTTCTAACAATGTGTGCTTATCCCACAAATAGCCCAGAACATCGAGTTATGCAGGTAATGTGAACCCTCATTCTCACCAATCTGACTCAAATGGATTATGGAAAGGTTAGTGTAAAAATGATTAAGTGGGAATGCTCTTGTGTGGCTAAAGTTAAAAGTAGATGTTGGACTGTATTTCCCAAGTAACTAAAGGCCAGAAATAACCAATGGCTATGTCAGTAGATGAATATTTAATAAGATGGTGACATTTCTCTCTCTGCTATTTTAATGATGGCACTAACTCATTTATAATGACCAAATGAATGCCTGTAATAATGACTGCAAATACTGGAAACGCTCTGCAGACAAGGCAGCATCTTTGAAGAGAGAAACACAGTTACCGAGGGCAATTTTAATTCCCAAAAATGGGAGGATTTAGGTTGGGAAGGAGGTTGAAATGTTAAAAATCTGAAACAGTAATTGAAGCTGCCTTGAGCCCGCCCACTTCCAGTTTTAATGGAAATAGGATGAGTGTTGGTGGCCAATCTGCTCTCAGAAGGCGGTTTGGTCACTTTGTTTAACAGTGGTTTTATATCTAACCTGTAAAGTTTGAGTTTCATGGTGCCCGAGAAACCCAAGAGGTAAAAGGACACAAGAAGGGCCAGATCCATCAGGTAAGTGGATTTTACAGCACTAATTGTTGGTCAGAAGAGCAGGAGAGTTTTCGTCAACAAGCTAACCCTATGAAATGACACATATCCACAACCTAACCTCCCCCATCACACACCACCCCATCTCTCCTCAACCCTCCCATCTCTTCCCTGATCTCCCTTAAACCCCTGAAATAACTGAACCCCCCCATGATCTTTCCTGACTCTCCTGCCCATGGTTTACCCACTAACTGCCCCCTCACAATCCACGCCCCCTCTAATCTCAACAACCATGGCCTGAATCATTAACTCAATTTCTCTTGCCACAGATACTGCTTGACCTGCTGGGCATTTCCAGCATTTTCTCTTTCTGTTTAATTAGAAAACATAACCTTTTCCTGAACTATGGGCTTTCCTGGAGAACCTACCTGCCTAACAGGCAGCCAAACAGGAAGATAAACTCTTAAAAAGAAACACTCAGCATGACATGAGGGAAGCTGCCCTTGAGTCTTCTTGCCCTGTTTCAAAACCCTCTTCCAGTGAACGTCACCGCCAATGTTTCAGGGTTTTGACATTACATCAGAACTCTTTGACTAACTCTGTCAGTACATAGAAAATGCACATGTTAAAGTAACGGATAAAGGAGCAGCACGCTACTGTGCTAAATTATCATCCAATATTACTGTAAATATGGGTCAATGTAGAGCAGAAGTCTCGAAGCTTCTTGTCTTAATGGCCTAAACATATGGATTGGTAACAATGCAGTTGGTGGCGATATACATGATTTGACTTGCCCACGCCCTCTGAAGGAAGAAGAAGGTGAAGGGCAGAGGTGCAAGATGGGAGGAGCCAGTGTGAAACCTCACCATAGTATAGGTAAATAGCTCAGTGTAATGGGGCAGAAAGGAAGGATGCTGCTTGTTAGCATTTGGCCAGGCCTAGCAGTGACTATTATGGACAATGCAGGACCATAAGAGGCATACAGCTAGAGAATTTGACATCTGTGGACCCAGGGGGATCCCTGGGACATATCCACAGGTAGCGGATTCAGGGTTTTGGCAGCCTTAGGCCAAATGGTGGGCCTACAGCCAAAAGGGTGGATTGTTACACTGGAACAAAACTTATTTTAGTAAAGGACAGCTTGGAAAAAATGTCCCTGGAGCAAGTGTTAGTTGAAGGTGGGAAACATTTGTGGTTGCACAGGATGTATACTTTCATGCAGAAAGCCTGTGACTGACTAACTGTGCCCTCCTGTGTATAACCATTGTAGGGTGGAATGCATTTGCCAGAGTTCCTGCTGTCTTCTGTGACTGTCAGAGCTCTCCCTGTGTACACTTGAATAAAGTGATCGTTGAACCATCTGAAGTCTCCACTGCACCTCTGTTATGTCCACTACATGGGTATCTTTCTTCTCCCCAACCCAGGCTAATATATCTAGCCTGAGGTGCCAAGATTATGTTAAATTATGGATTTTTGTAATTGTTCCATCTCTGAATATTTCAATTTACAGAAGCTGAAGCAAAATGTACATACTTAGGGAACATTTTAGTCAGTTAGAAGCTGTTATGAATGTTCCCAGCTGAAACGCTGAGAAAAAGATGAATGTTTCACTTTGAAATGATGCATATTTTCCAAGTACATTAGAAGAAGCAATTAGAACATTTGGTTTTCATTGCACACAGAATGTCCCTAACATTTCACAAGTTTTGTTACACATACCTCCTGTCGACAAAGATTACTTTCCGTTATGATTTTTGAACATGCCTTGCTGTCATTTTTTAACATTGCAAATTGCTATGTCAACGTTTGCTATTTAACAGCCATGGTGTAGTTGCAGATTCTGGTCATTATGTGGTTTTTAGAAAGACTTTTTGATATCTCTCTTGCAATCCAGTTTAGAAATCTCAAAATCATAATCCATCAACTGATGGGGAGGAAATGGCTTGGACAATTTACCAGTAAAATATTGCTTTACTGCTCATAGCTTTTCAGTGGCACATGAGATAGTTCAAGAAAATTGTTTTAGTCATGACTGGGTGAAATGGATTGGCCTCACTCTCAAGCCATCTAAATCTGAATCCAGCCAAGACTAATGGGGTGAAACATTTTCCTTCTCTGACATTATGAAGGTCCGAAGTGAAATGAGTTGTACAGGCTCAGGGGTAGAATTGGTGTGTGTTGTTGCTGTTGTTTGGACGTAAACCAGGAAGAAAGCATAGTAACTTAGTGTTGTAGGGTGGCTGAATTGTACTATTAGCGATAGAATTGATCTGCAGACACTTCTTGGGTGGAAACATTAAGTTTATTTACAGTATACTCAGCAGAAAATACACATAAACTTTCAACTCCAATTCTATCTCCACACTGATTGATGAGGGAGCCTGTGCTACTCTCCTATTGGTTAGTATAGGTCATATGATCTTCCTTAACAAGTATTATTCTTAAAGGTACATTGCACACTAAATAGAACCATAATTACTACATTCCTCCTCCTTTAACTCAGCTACACCTTTTATATTTACAAGTACATATTTTTCAATGCAACATAATATTTACACTGGGTATGGAGTTTACAAGTTCAGCCTTTCAGGTGGTTTCCTGGTATGTTGCTCCACAACTTCAGGTTCTTTGTCAGGAACCTCCTTTTCCGGAGTTGCCGGAACATCAGGTGCTTCAGTGGGCACTTGTAGTTCTGTATCCTCAACTCTTACAGGAACATCAGACATGTCAGCCCTGGGTTAAGTATCCTCAACAGGAAATGCAAATGCGGCCAAGATCACTGGTGGAACCAAATCTTGGTGATTCGAATTTCTCTTCCTTAAATGGTCCACATGTTTACAGCCTTCCACCTCCACGTGGTAAAATAGAGGTCCGATCACCACATTTATTTTACTCGGTAATCACTTTGGTCTTTCCTCGAAATTTTTCACGTATACGCACTCTCCCACAGTGAATTTCCTCTTGCGACCATGCCAGCCATGTCTAGTTTTCTGGCTTCCCTGACACCTTTCCAACTTCCCCTCTAAATTCAGCATTATTAAGCTCATTCTCACCCTGAGATGGTGTTTCAACAATAACTCCGCAGGTGTGACACCTGTTGTTGTGTGAGGGGTAGTCCTGTAATGAAAAAGAAAGCGTGCTAGCTTGGTTGCCAAGGAATCACCAGTAAGCTTTTTCCTACCTGCCTTGAATGTTTGAACTGTGTTTTCGGCCATTCCGTTTGAGGAGGGTTGGTACAGTGCACACGAGTGATACTGTTGAGGCTGATAAACCATTGGAACTCAGCACTCGTAAATGCCGTGCCGTTATCAGAAACGACTATTTCTGGTAGTCCATGAATGGCAAAACTCTGATGTAGTTTCTCAATTGTAGCAGCCGACGTTGGTGACTTCACTTCATATACGCCCAACCATTTTGAATGGGCATCGACAATGAGCAGAATCATTGTTCCCAGGAAAGGTCCAATGTAGTCACCCAGGGTCTACCTGGCCACTCCCATGGGTGTAATAGAGCTGTCACTGGCAACTTTTGCAGTTGCTGACATTGTACACAGTGCTTTACTAAATTCTCTATTTCGACATCCATCCCTGGCCACCATAGATAGCTGCATGTTTTGGTCTTCATTCAGGAAATTCATGGATGGGCACTGTGTAGTTCAATGAAAAGTGGCTCCCTTCCCTTTGGAGGAACTATCACTCACGCTCCCCACAATAAGATGCCACCCTGGCTGGTTATTTCATATCTCCGTTGATTCATTTCATCAGATTTGGGCTCCTGTGACCAACCATGTAGCACTTGTTCTCGTACTTGAGATAGGACTGGGTCACTCCTTGTCCAGTCTCTGATCTGTCGAGCACATACCGGCGAGGAATCTAAGAAATTTAATAGTAAACCAAGTTTCTGTGGAACTGGGACGTGCTCATCATTTTCTTGTAAAGGCAAAAGACTAAGGGCATCGGTGTTTGTGATTTGATTGCCAGGCCTGTGAATGAAAGTGTATTTGTGTGCTCCCAGAATTAAAGTCCTTTTAGTCTTGCTGTATCTTCTTTCTACGTGCCTTCTTCTTTCTAGCACAGACTTTAATCTCAGCCTTCTTTTTGACTTTATTATTGGCCAGAATTCTCTCAGATGCAAAGCTCAACTTGTCTGAGCTTGGTGGCTGAGTCCCCCAAAGTTTTATTATCTGACTGCTTCTTGGAAAATTCTGTGACTTTTGTTTCAAAAGCCTCTTTTGCTTCATGTGGCTGATTCTTTAACTCTTCCATCTCTTTTTTGTATTTGTTGCCGCCTCCTGGAAAATTGAGCATTATTGTGTCTTGTCTGCCAACTCATTCTTCAGTTTATTCAGAGAAGTGCTGAATTCTTTCTCTTCATACTTTTCCAGAGGTACAAACTTTGGCCTGAGGGAATCTTGTAGTGTGTGAAGGTCTTTCAGCAGGCTTTTCTTTTTCCCTCCAAAGGTTGCTCACCTCGTCTCAAACCCTGTCAACAAGCAGGGTCTTTTTGAGCTTCTTCTGCTGTTCTTCCAGGCTTTGGCTCAAGCCAGCCTGCATTTCTTCAGGTTGTTGAGTCTTTACACACTTCTTTTTCAAAACAAGCATGCTCCCAGCTTCCTTTTGGAATCTCAGTGGCCAATCAAGGTTGATTTCCCTTCGCCAATTTCACCCTAGAAGGCTTGGTCCTCTGCCTCTCAAGACTCTTTTACTTGAATATCTTCACCTGTATATGTTTTTAGCTTGGCATCTGTTCATTCCAAACTTAATTAATGTTCACCATTATTCAAATATCTGAAGGCATGTTCCCCAGTTACTGTAGTGGAAACTTCTGTGTCCATTTCCACTCTAACAGAAGTTACAGCGAGTAAATGTCAGAATTTGTTGTTTCAGGCTCTTCTACTTTGTAGATTTCATTGGGCTTCTTCTTTTGTTTACAAACCTGCTTGAATCTTTCCTTGCACTGCCTCATTATAGGTCCATTTCTGTTACAATAGTACATTCGATTTTTTTAAACTACCAATCGCTTAAAGACTGATTGTTTCCACCTCTGTTAAAATTATTCTTTGATTTCACTGCTAAGTTATTTTTCTTTATTCTTCAGCTATTGTTTCCCGCTTCTCGGTGGAGTCTCGCTCTTTCGTGCCTATTTTGGCTGAGGTTTCCCACCCGATGTGGAGGACAGCGTCATTTTGCACATCCAGTTTTGCTTTTGAATCTGACACTGCGCTGCCCATGGCCAACACTATCTCTAGCACCTTCTTGAAATCCAGATTCACTTCAGACAATAATCTTTCCTAAATGGTGTCCTCTTTTTGCACCACACATTAAATGATTTCTGAGCATGTCATTCAGAGTCATACCAAACTCACAATGTTCCGTTAACTGCTTCAAATTTACAGCTTAGCATGCAATTGTCTCACCTGGGGCTCTATTTTGTGAATTAAACCTGAACCCCAGCATCATGACTGAGGGCTTTGGTTGAAAATGACCCTTCACGAGATCCACCAATTCATTGAAATTCTTTGAATCTGGGGCACTGGGTGCCATCAAACTTTGAATCAAACTGGTTCAAGTGGTTTTGCTCCCACAAGTACTCAAGAGGATTGCTCACCTCTTCTCTTCCCCCGTAATCTCATTCACTTGAAAAAAGAATGTGAGGTGTTCTATGTGTTGAGACCAATCATCTCTGGCTGGTTAAAAAGGATCAATTCTCCCACATTGTGGTATTTTGAGAGGGGATAACTTCTTCAATTCTAACTGAGCTTGCTATTTACAATCTTTGGGTGAGGTACAGTGCTGATTTATTCTGTTCAGTCCTATTCTATCCTCCTCACCAGCTTGTTGTAGGGTGGCTGAGTTGTACTATTAATGATAGAGCTGATCTGCAGACACTTCTTGGATGGAAACATTAAGCTTATTTTCAATATACTCAGCAGCAACCACATGTGTGCTTTCCACTCCAACTCTAACTCTACGCTGACTACTGAGGTAGCCTGCGCTACTCTCCTATTGGTTACCGCAGGTCATGTGATCCTCCTTAGCAAGTATTATTCTTAAAGGTACATTGCACACTAAATAAAACCATAATTACTACATTTAGCTTTGGAATGGTTTGTCCAATCTGCACAGGGATTTGTCCTACTGCTGAACTAGTAGGATCCTGGATGGATACCTAAAGCCTGTGCAAAGCCCCTTGATTATATAAATGGCCCATTGAAAGCTATTGAGGACCCTTTTCAAAATTTGGGTCTGTCTCACTCAGGATTCTTCAGTAACTCTGAGGATTGCTAATGAGACTGCTAAAATACCTAATCAAACTTTCCTCTCTAGGACTTAACTGAGAACCACTGCTTCAAAGAGCAGATACAAAGAGCAGATACAAAGAGCAAAATACCGTAGATGCTGGAAATCTGAAATAAATACAGAAAATGTTGGAAATACTGAACAGGTCAGGCCATCTCTGTGGAGAAAGAAACAGACTTAATGTTTCAGGTTGATGACCCTTCCATCTGCTTCGTTGATGAATGGCCGGGGCCTTGCGACTGTCATCCATTGCTCGCTGGCCTAAGTTAAAGAAGGCCCAGCTTCGATGGGGGCTTCATGTCAACACTACTGATGTCCCTCAATTTAATAATAGAATGTAAATAACTGCTCCTGATCTCATGTAAGCTGAGAAAACATAGATATTTTCACTCAGAGAGGCGATAAAAGTAAAAAAACTGGAAAATTTAGAGCAAACTTACTTTCTGCTCTGAGATTGGGTCCTTCTGTTCTGGACCCTAGGTGTTGGACTTGGTTCTTAGATAGACTGTAGACATACTCTGGTACCTGCTTAACATTTGTTTATCAGTACCAAATCTAAACAGTTTACAGAGTGGGCGCGTAGCTCCTAGGCATGATTCCAACCTCTCTGGCGAGAATCTAACACATGGCTGACTAGTATCAGTGGGACACCATCATCTACATCGTACATTAGCACATCCCTTCTGTTACCCCTTTATACTACACTTTCTTCTTCAGCTTTCTGCCTGAAGGCAGGTCTGTCCCACAGCGCCCCAACATCCACCATGGGCTGAGCAAGGAGGCAGGTCCCGAATCCCCCCAGCCGGAACGAGGACCAAGCTCTGTGCTGTTGAGACCAAATTGATCCACACCAGATCCAGCCAACTGGTCCCCCATGGAGTATGAGTTGCTGTGGCAACATACACTTTTACATGCATGTTGTAGTCTGGAGCTATGGATAGTGATGGTAGAGGCTCCAACATTATTTCCATCACGTATTGACCAGGAACCTCTCCTGCTCTTACCACCTGTCATTGGTATATATTGAATTTTCAAGTTGATAATCAACCTGTTTGGTCACATAATGAATGCACCTTCCGTGGCCATTAAGCAGGACTTAAACCCAGAGCTTCTGGCTCAGAGGCAGAGATGCTACCCACTGCACCTCAAGGCCTCCGAACTTATTTTAGTATTTTAAAAATATTTGTTGGGGTTATTAAAGAATTAAAGAAACATTTTCTATTTTTGACAAGAATCAGAATCGAACAGCCCTTATAGATAGAGCACCACCAGCTGCAGAATAAGGTGGCAACAATGTGCCTTAAGTCCAACATCCAAACTCTCTTATGCATCAAACTGACATTTCTTTTACCTGCTCCAGGCATTTGTACAGATTGCTGGACTGTGCTGACACCCACTAGGAACTGGATGGAGAATTACATAAAATATACAGCACAAAAACAAGCCATTCGGTTAAACTGGTCCATGTTGATGTTTATATGCCGTATGAAGCTCCTCCCAGTCACCTTCATCTCCCTCTATCAGGATATCCTATTTATTTTTCCCTTGTGTGTTTAACTATCTTCCCCTAGAATGCATCAATGTTATTTACCTAAACACTTTGTGGTAATAAATTCCACTTTGGACCATTCTTTGGATAAAGAAGTGTTGCCTAAATTCTCTATCAAATGCATTAGTGACTATCCTAAATAGTTTTGGACTCCCCCACAAGGGGAAGCATCTTTTCCACATCTGCCTTTTTGAACCCCTTCATAATTTTAAGGACTACTATTAGGCCACCTCTCAGTTTGTTCAAGATAATGGAGTCCCAGCCTGTTCTGTCTTTTCTGATAGTTGTACCCTCTGAGTTCTGAATGCAGGAATGTCAAGGTTAATCTCAAGTCAATCTTTGAACTCAGGAAAGGGAAGAGACCCTGTATCATTGATCTGGGCTGAATTTGAATCCCAAATCCAGCTGTATGGCAGTACTGTCTAACCACCCGACTCTTCCTGACTGACAGTTTTAAACAAAACCCGCCCATCCATTGAGTGATGAGACATCACTGCCAACTATGGCAATACTGGTATTTATTTTCACTAATTTATCTCCACCCAAATATTCCAGTAAGGGCCTCGCACTATAAACAACCTCCACAAGTGGAATCAAATAATTAGACAATGATCACTTCAGGAGTGAAAGTATTAGTAATATTTGAGAGCTTTGTAAATCCTACTCTTAACCTTTAGTACATTTTTTAACGATAAATTTTAAGTGCTTACTAGGCTGGGGATTGTTTACTCAAGCACAACCAACTAACTGGCCATACTCAACCCATCTATAACAATAGGGGTCATTGGATGGGAAATAGGAGTGGGATCCCAGGCTGATATCCCCCCATAAGCCATCCCCCCAATTTCCAAATGTACTGAGATCAGTTATCATGCCACCCTGGCTGAGACTGGTTAACTGAAAAGCCCCTGTTTCAGCCTGTTTGGGGTTTGACACAGGACAGCAAATTTATCCAAGCAAATCACCGGAAAGTTACTCTTTGATCTGGTTTTTCCATTCTGATGTTTCTGGTTGTGATTTTTTAAATATATTGCTAATAGCTCCCTTACAGTGCTTTATATCCCAAAGAGCTTTTATTTTAAGGTAATCGAGAATAATTTTGCACTGCATGGTCTGATGTTTGCCTATATTGCTCCATTATCTATTGTGCAGCTGATAGCTGACTCTTTGTTCCTTTATGGGTCAGTCAAGCATTGCGCTGGGCTTAGATTTATCCTTATTTATTTCAGAATCTGGAGAAATTTAAAAATATAGTTGTTATAAATCTGCCTGTGCCTTTGCTATGCTTTAGAGCCAAAGTTTCCAGCTGCCTGGTGGATGTTCTGCCTGATACTCTAATGGAGACATCTAGTTACAATGCTACTCAGAATTCAATCTGCAGAAACCCTTTCATTGTCTGGCTCGGGAGCTGAAACCTGGGTTGCCAAGCAACAAGACGGCCTGGGGTCTGAGGGGTCAAGTCACCGCTCCCCCCACCAACCCCATCCACAACTCCCTCTCATTTTCTGTCCTTCAAAAAACTTTAAGTTACTTGAAAGTTGAGTCCTGCTCAAATGGTTCATTTCATTTAATGGCAGGTTTTTGTTCACTTGTGCATTTTAACTGGCGCTGTCCATAGAGAGCATTTTATTCAATTGTCATATCTGGATTCAGCAATTTTCCTGTTCTTTTAACAGATCTTCCCCCTTAGACCCAGAACCCAAGTGTTGATAGATTGAGGGTTGAAGTCGTATTGCTTTCTTTGGGATCTTGCTGAGCACAAAATGGCTGCTGGGATTTCTTTGTGAGAGCAGCGACGACAATTGATAAATACTTAATTGATCAGCAGCCCCAACTGTCCCTAAACGTTGCCTGGAGTAGGTTTAGAGTGAGGAACTGCCATCTGCTCAGTCCATCTAGGTTCAAAAGAGCCATTGTAAGTCAAAATAACAATCATTTTTAATAAAACTACATATCACAGTACAGATTATTGGTTGTAAAATCAACAATATCACAGCTGGAGCCAGCGGAAGAGTTAGGAAGGGGCAATCAATTCGAGGTTGACCATCTCCATTTCACTCCCAGAAGCTCTGTTGCCTGTATTTGACCACCTCCCCCCAGCTCAGTCTCCGGGTCTGCATGGTTCCTGGGTTCCCAGGTTCCTGCTCGGTCTACAGACTTGGTTTAGTTGGCCCTCCCCAGTTGTCATCATGTCTCCTGCCTGCCAATCCTATGAAATCTTGAGTTTGACTTCCCCCTCCTATTCCCTTTCCTCTTTGCTTCCCTTCCATCTTCCCCCTTCTCTTCCCCTTCACCCTCCTCTCACTTCCCACACCCCTTTTCTCCATCCCCTTTCCCTTTCCCCACCTCCCTCTCAAGTTCTCTTGGAGTTGGCCAAACCTAGCTTTGTCACTGGGCAACCTGAATGATCTTACCATCCACTCTGCTGACCAGACTTTGGTTCTAAGGGTCATAATATTAGTCATGTGATTTGAAATCCAACTGATTAATTAGAAATTGAACATCATGATTAATTGAGCTGGTTTTTTTATCAATTGCCACATTCATGAAGCCACAATGCTATCTGGTGCTGCCTTTGCATTTGTGATATTGATGTAGAGTTCACAGCTGAAATGTTGACAATTCAAAGAGCTCTCCTGTGGGGAGTAATGACATAAATTGTACTTCAAACACAATGATTATCAGCCATTTTACAACTTTGGTCCCGAACATAGTTTAAAATTTTGCAATAACATCAAAGCAAGCGCAGTGGGAATATAATTGGGAGAGGAAACTACAGCCCAGTGATTGCAACCTGTTCAAAAGCATAGAATGGTTGTGAGATCCATCAGGCAGATTGAATGCAAAGGGGAAAAGTCCAGGAAAAGCAATCAAGAATCCCATTTCTCGAAGGTGCTGCTGTTTGAAAATAATTCAGTGCTTGTGGCGGAGATCAATTCTTTGCAATGCGCTTTTGTTTTCTATCTCTCTGCACTTGTAGTTAAATATGGCAATAGTAGCCCTTACTGTTAAAAAGTATAATATGTTATGGAATTAAAATGGGATTGATATACTGATCCCATCACTTATTCTGTCCATGCTTATCTTCAGACTCTGCTTATATCAGGTAGATGACACTAACCATTTGCCATGACCATTGGAGTCATTTACAAAAGTGCCGTTCATAGCATATTAAGTGTGCCGATAATTTCAGGCCAGCCAATGAGAAAGAAAGACTTGCATTTATATAGAAGCATTTACAACTATAGGACAACCCAAAGCATTTACCAACCAATGAAGTACTTTTGAAGTGTAGTCATTGTTGTAATGAAGGAGCTGTCGCAGCCAATTGTGCACAGCAAGCTCCCATAAACAACACTGTGTTAGTGACCCTGGTAATCTGTTTTGAGTGGTGTTGGTGGAAAATAAATATTGACCAAAATATCAGGGTTCACTCCCGGATTCTTCTTTGAAATATTGCTGCGGGATCTGTTGGAACTAATTTTCCTAGCTGGGTATTTACCCCAATGATGGGGTCAATTCTGGGCTGGGAATCTGGAAGTGGATGCAATGGAATGTTGGATGCAATATTCACGGCACCTGGGAGCCTCGTCCAATTAGGGGCTGAGGTCCAGACTCAGGAGGTCCATTCAGCGTGGCCCATGGGTATGGCCACCAGCCATCTTCACAGTGTGGTCACTGCTGAGGGGCCAATTGCAGGACCAGCAATGGCACCGTGGAGGAGGCTTCAGCAGGGAAGGGGCAACTGCCATCTGCAGCAGGTACAGCATTAGGACAGACATCAGTCTCCATGAAGTGGCTGGAATGACATGCCTTCTGCTAAGGGGTACAAGAGTATTGAGAATTTCTGCTGGCAAATGATTCAAAGGCCTCAATTGTTAAATTGTTAGACAGCTCAGAACCCCCCCCCCCCCACTCCCATTGTGAAGCCGCCTCTGAAGTGTTGCTGGGCTCCTGACAGTGGGGATGTCAGGTAGTGGGAAACTTGCCACTCTCTGTGAAAATGGCTGTCAATTGTGACATTAACAGCCTTAATTGCCTCTTGTGGGCAGGGGGTCAAATCTATTTACAGGCCACCCTTAGGAAAATTGCCTGGAAGTGGGAACACATCAGGCGCTTTAACCAATGGGCTACATTCTGAATTTGCCCATCCCTCTGGCCTCCAAACCCACCTCCACAGGGCTGTGAAAATTCTGGCTATTATATAAGTAATTAGCCATAGTCCACAATGGATCTCCTGCATTAGAGAGGGACTGTTGGTTATATATAACTTGAGGGAAGCCACCCTGCAAGCATGAGGCAAGGTGAGGAGGCAGGCCTCCATGAACTGTAGAGCCGGTCCAGGAATTGACCTGTGCTCTTGGCATCATTCTACATCCCCAACTAGCCAGGTAGCCAACTGGGCTAACCAATCCTCCATTATGTCCACCTGAGAGGCCAGTCAGGCCAGACGCAGGCTGGTCAGATGCCTGGCTTTGTATCGGAGAGTCCGACTTTTAGTTGGTCTGTCCACTCTTCACGATCAGTTGGCTTCTTATCCAATGTTTTGACCCTTAGTCCACTTAAAGCACCGGCAGGAGCCAACTCCCACTCCTTTTCCCCGTCTGCAGCAGCCTCAATGTGAGGGAGACACAGAAAGCTAATTTTTCATAACTTCTTCCCACGCCTACACCCACCGTCTCCTGAATGGTGCTGAATGCCCTAACGTAATGATATCACCCACCTATGCGATGCGTCAACCCACTGAGCATAGCAACGGTATCCGGTATTTGTGGCCTTGGACACCCTATCCGAAAGAGGCACCGCTGACAGTGCAGCACTCTCTCAGTACTACACTGGCATTTCAGCCTCATTTAAATCTTCTGCACGGGCCTTTGAAACAACAGCATTCTGAGTCAGGAACGAGTCCGCTACAACTGAGCCATAGTAGACAGTTAACAAATATTTACTCCGTACCTAACAACTTATTAGACTCTGCTGATTTCAGGTAAAGTCACGTGTTCAAGTTGTTCCAATCAACTGTTTGCACCCGGTGAAGTGCGATTCCCTTCATGAAGAGATCCTTGATGAAACTGCAAACAAAAGTAAGAGAGTCTGATGCTTGTCATTTTAAAGCACTGTTGGTCTTCTCAATCTTTGGTTTAAACCATCCGTTGCTGTATGGGGCAGTGACTGTACCAGAAACCCTGGAGCTGGGTCCCACGTTTAAAGCGCCCAGTCCTCCCCTGATTTATTTGGTTAAGAGTTTTGCTGTGTTTGTCTTTCTGTTTTGTCATCTCTCATTCATTGAGTTTTCAATCACTGCTAAGATGGCCCTCAAGACTCCTATCATTTCCTACCCTAACTTGTTTATTCCAGAATGTCAGAGCTGTGCTATTCCTTAACTGTATTAATCTTCCCTTCTTTCTATAGGTGGAAGGCCTCTATAAACCATGTTTGATATAATCCGATCGCTGCTTCTTGATCTGCCTTATCTTCGGTCCTCTTTTGAACCTTGATGATTTGTTTTTATTCATTCACGGGATGTGGGCTTTGCTGGCTGGGCCAGCATTTATTGCCCATCCCTAGCTGCCCTTGAGAAGGTGGTGATGTTATGTGCTATGGGACTTAACCCTTTGCCAAGGCTTCTCAATTGAATTATGTCAAGGTCTAACTTGCAAGTTGTCTTTGTTTTGTTCAAAGAGGTGCATACTCTCTGGTATCCTTTCTACACTGCTATTACCTTCTCTTCATTTTTTCTGTGATTGTCCTCACCAAGGAGAGATAAGACAGATAGAAACTACACTCAGTGGGATTATTAATAGATCTTACCTCACTGAGCATTGTCAGGACAGACCTCAATATAGTTTATATCCCTTGCAATAAATCTCAACTAGAACTGCAAAGCACATCAGATGTACCAACAGCAACAACCTGCTTTTATCTAGTACTTTTTTTTCCATCATAGTAAATCATCCCAAGGTGCTTCACAGGAACATTGTCAAACAAAAATTGACATTGTCACATAAGGAGATAGTTGGAGATGTGACCAAAAGCTAATCAAAGAGACAGCTTTTAAGGAACTTCTTAAAGGAGGAGAGTGAAGTAGACAGATGGGGAGGTTTTTGGAGGGAATTGCAAAACTTGGGGCCCAGCAACCAATGGTGGAGCAAAGGAAATCAAGGATGTGTAAGAGACCAGAATTCAAGGAGTGTCAAAATCTTGGAGCGAGGTCGGGGGTTATTTCACATAATCAAAGCCATTCAGCAATGTGCAAGGGGATGGACACCATCTCCAATTGGCTTTGACATCTAAACAGAAATCAATTTCTATTCTTCTTCATTTTCCTCTTACTCTTATAATGTGAACACATTGATTTGCACACTCAGCTGCACTGGTGCTTGGGCCACACAAAAAGGCTGGTGCCGAGTTGGACATACACTGTAGCCAATCATCTTCTCACATTGTTCCTGGGTTGTAATATCCTTTCCAGTCTTCTGCACAGAAGACTAGTTCCCAGTCACTGTATTAGATATGCCAACTCTCAATGCACTGCACTGAATTTTTAGGAATTAACTTGCAAAAGAAATTACCTGAAATATCACAGAATTTTAAATCTTTCATTAATGATATCTTTATTTTTACCTTGGGCATAAGTCAGTATATTGTCCACTGAATAAGGGAGAAAAATAGAAAATGCATCTATTTCTCTTCCCTTTAGAACATGCAAGCTCTCTGGTCTCTAATAGAAAACTTCTTTGGGTAAGGGAGGAGAGTTACACTGAAAATTTAATTGACCTTCACCAGAGCATTGCTGAAAAAAGACACGTGCTGTCAAAACTTTTCATCTTGCACTCATCTGGACAATTTGCAAGTAAACCAAATTTTAAAGGGAACAGCAATTTATACTGCTTGAGAAGAGAGTGTTGATTGCTGAGTGCTGAACGCTCACTCAGTATGAATTGTCGTTCCCTTCACAATTTGGTATTCTTGTGAATTGTCCTGATGAGTTCAACATGAAAAGCTTTGACAGCTTGTGTCTTTTCTTAACAGTACTCACATTCTGTATATCCATTGGCAGTTTGACCTTTACATCTTTGTGGTTTGACAACTGTGCTATTTGAATCTGGAGACCATAATATGTAAACTTCAGTAACCCAGCACAATGAAGCTGCACTCTAGCAATGCTGCCTACTTTATTGGAATTATGATCTTTTGTTATCAATGACTATGAAATTATTAGCTCCTTGATGCTGCTTTCGTCTACAACAATATTGGTAGAGCATTGCTCCGAGCAATGGTGCAACTTGTACCTATATAAGCAGCATACAGTAAAAACGCATCTCAGTCTCTTTGTTTCTGCCTAATCTGGTGCATATAGCCTCAAGGTTTAGTAGTTAGATGGGATACCAAATGGTTTCTTTTTATCTTTCTTACTTTAAGTGTGAGAGGCACCACCCAGATTTACATTGCATTGACTTCTCCTTGTAAAGAATAAATTGCTATTGGCAATTAATGAATGAATGCTTTGTACGACATTTTTCTTGTCAAATGCTTTAACAGAAAGGTTTCGCATTCAAGTCCCATGCCAGGACTTGAGCAGAAAAGCCCTGATGACTAACACTCCAGCACTGAGGGAATGTTGCATTGTTGCAGGTGCTGTCTTTCAAATGAAATGTTAAACCAAGACTCTGCCTGCTTGCTGATGTTGGTGTAAATGATCCTGTGGCGCTAATTCTAAGAGTAGGGGAGTTTTCCCCAGTGTCCTGGCCAATATTCATCCCTCAACTAACATCACAAAAACAGATGACTTGGTGATTATCAGGTTGCTTTTTGTGGGAGCTTGCTGTCTGCAAATTGGCTGCCCCGTTCCTTACATTACGACAGTCACTACACTTCAAAAGTGCTTCATTGGCTGTAAAGCATTTTGAAATGTCTGGTGATCATGTAAGGTGCCATATAAATGCATGCCTTTCTTTTCTTCCTCTACTTTCTGGAGTTAGGAAGCACTTCTTTACATGAAGGGCAGTGGATGGAGAACCATAGACCATAGAAAACTTACAGCACAGAAAGAAGCTATTCAGTCCATTGTGTCTGCACCAGCCAAAAAAGAAAAAAAACTAGCTAACCATTTTAATCTCACCTTCCGACACCTGGTCCGTAGCCTTGCAGGTTACAGCACTTTAGGTGCAGATCCAGGTACCTCTTAAATGAGTTGAGGGTTTCTGCCTCTACCACTGGCAGTGAATTCCAAGCCCCCACCACCCTCTGTGTAAAGAGGTTTTTCCTCATGTCCCCTCTAATCCAGTCACCTTAAATATGTGCCCCCTGGTAACTGACTTCTCTGCCAGATGGAACAGGTCATCTCTGTCCACTCTATCTAGGCTTCACATAATCTTGTAAACCTCAGTCAGGTCACCCCTCAGTCTCCTCCGTTCCAAGGTAAACAACACCAGTCTCGTTCCAAGGTAAACAACACCAGTCTATCCAATCTTTCTTCACAGCTGCTATTTTCAAGCCCTAGCAGCAAACTTGTAAGTCTTCTTTGCACTCTCTCCAGAGCAATTATGTTCTTCCTGTAATGTGACAACCCAAACTGTACACGAAATTCCAGCTGTGGCTTAACCAGCATTTTGTATAAATCTGGAGTTCTTTCCCCAGAAGCAGTTGAGGCTGGGCATCCAACTGAAAATTTCAAAACTGAGATTGATAAACTTTTGTTTGTTGGGTGTGTGAAGGATTCAGAACCAAGACAGGCAGATAGAATCAAGGTGCCCAGATCAGCCATGATCTAACCGAATGCTGAAACAACTCAGAGGGGGTGAATGGCCTCCTCCTGTTCCTCTGTTTCTACTTTTGTGTAGTCAGCAAATTTTGCTATCAAACCATACAAGTTTATTTAAAATAGATTTAATGCTGTGCTGGTGTGCAGCTTTAACCTGTAATGTGCAGATCTGACAATCTGCTCTCCAGCAACCAATGAAAACAGTCATAAAATGTTTGTGCTATCACAATCCTGCTTTGCTCAGGCCTTTTGGGGAAAATCTGATCAGTAGTTTGTAAAATCAGGTTCCCTGTATATTACAGTAGCAACACCCCAGGTTTTATTATCCTGTCTCAATTTGTAAGATGGAGCAAGGCTTTCTATATCTGTCTGTAGGACTTTTTGTTGTTTAAATTCTGTGGCGCAGTCAGATCTGGTTCGAGTTGAAGTGGAAAGATTAATGTGTTTAATCTTTTTCTTCTGTAAGTGTGATCTCCAGGCTGGACTTACAGGCCTCGCTAGGCCCAAAGGCCTTTTCTTGCTCTGTGTGTTCATCTATTTTCCCTCATTAATGATACATTCACTCCCTCATATGATTCTATCTTAATGTGAAATGTGTCCTTCAGCAATGCCTCATTCATTCTTCAGCAAAGAGCACTGATAGATTATCTATCCCTAAACACACCTGTACTGAGTGATAGTAGAGTGTTGAAGGAGAAGAAATGATTTGGTTTGTAGTGGCAAAGCACCTTCCAAAAGCCTGAATATAACCCATAAGCTTTTAAGTCCTCTTTTCAGAACATTCTAACTGGGATTTTCTGGTCTGGCCCACGGCAGGGATAATTGTGGGTGGGACAGAAAATTTGACAGATCAGCCAAAGGTCTGTTAACTCGGGGTGGGAATTTCCTGCTTTTAGTTCAAGCCTTTAGGATTTTCTCCAGTCTATTTGAGTTACCTTAAGGGATCCTGAGGGGTTTTGACAGGGTGGATGTGGAAATCATGTTTCGTCTTGTGTGAGAATCTAGGACGCTGTTTAGAAATAAGGGGTCATCCACTTAAGACCGAGATGAGGAGATTTCTTTTCTCTCAAAGGATGGTGAGTCTTTGGAACTCTCTCCCTCAAAAGGTGATGGAAGCAGTGTTTTTGAATATTTTTAAGGCAGAGCTAGATTGATTCCTGATAAGCAAGGGAGTGAAAGGTAGGTGAGAATGTAGAGTTGAGGTTACAGTCAGATCATTCATGATTTTATTGAATGGCCGAGCAGGCTTCGGAGGTCAAGTGGCCTAGTCCTGCTCCTAATTCGTATGTTAACTGTATTGTTCACCGGTTACTTACAGGTAGTAGGAATGGTGAAGTAAAGGTATCTTTCCATGTCTCTTGCTGGAGAAGAAAGACTTTGCATTTACATAGCATTTTTGATTGCTCTCAGGATGACTCAAAGTTTTACACAGCCAATGAATGATTTTGTGGAGCAGTCACTGTTATGTGTGGAGTGGGCAGCCTAATTGTGCTTCGAGATGTTTCTCAAACAGTGCTGGGATAAATAGTGTGAGAACCTGCTGTGGTGGTGACCTGATTAGTTCCCTGTGCCTTGATTTTTTAAATTCTCTGCCTTGTGTTCAAACTAGCCCATGGCCTTTGCCCTCCCTATTCTATGTAATTTCCTCCAGCTCTACAACCCTCCAAGAACTCTCTGTTCCTTTAACTCTGGTCTCTTGTGCATCCTACACTTCCTTTGCCTCACCATTTGCAGCCATGCAGTCAGCGGCCTAGGGCCAGAGCCTAGAATCCCCTTGCTCCCTCTCTCTCTCCGCTTTGAGGCTTTGCATGCCCTTCTTTGACCCAGTGTCCACTTTCGTCTGGTTACACTCTTGTGAAGTGCGTTGTGGTGTTTTATTACACCCTCCTTTTTGAGTTCTCTGCCCAAAGGCAGGTCCTTGGCAATTATTCACCAAACAAGAGCAAAATACTGTAATTCCCTACTATGGTAAGGTAAAGAGGCAGGCCCCAAGTCTACCTCAGCCACAATGGGGATTGAATCCTGTGCTGTTGGCGTTAATCTGATCCACATGGTCGTCTAGCCAACTGAGCTAGCTAGCCAGCCCCTCTTATTGTGTTAAAGATACTATATAAATGCAACTTGTTGGCTGCGAGTTGAATATTAGGCTTTTCATCAAATTGTGCCATGAGATATTTTATGCCTGCCAGAAAGGGTAGACCGGAAACCTGTGTAAGTTTATTTCCAAACAACGGCACCTCCAACAGTGCAGCACTCCCTTAGTGCTGTGTAAGTCTGGATTATTTGTTCAAGTTCTGGGAAGACAGTGGTGTAGTGGTAATATTGCTGAATTCGTACTCCAGTAGGACGAGGCTAATGCTCTGGGGACATAGGTTCAAATCCCACCATAGCAGTTGGTGGAATCTAAATTCAATTAATAAAATCTGGAATCGAAAGCTAGTCTTGACAATGGTGAAACAAAAACAGAATTACCTGGAAAATCTCAGCAGATCTGGCAGCATTGGCGGAGAAGAAAAGAGTTGACGTTTCGAGTCCTCATGACCCTTCGACAGAACCGTTCTGTCGAAGGGTCACGAGGACTCGAAACGTCAACTCTTTTCTTCTCCGCCAATGCTGCCAGACCTGCTGAGTTTTTCCAGGTAATTCTGTTTTTTTTTTGGATTTCCAGCATCCGCAGTTTTTTGTTTTTATCTTGATAATGGTGACAATGAAACTATCATTGATTGTTGTAAAAACCTATCTGATTCACTAAAGTCCTTTCAGGAAGGAAACCCCCATCCTTTGGGCCTGTACTACTGAAGCAGACTATGTCCATATGCAGCAAGACCTGGACAATACTCAGGCTTGAGGCTTGGGCTGATAAGTGGCAAGTAATATTCTTGCTGCGCAAGTGCCAGGCAATGACTGTCTTCAACCATCACCCCTTGATGTTCAATGGCATTACCATCACTGAATCCCCACTATCAACATCCTGGGGGTTACTGTTGACCAGAAACTGAACTGGACTAACCATATAAATACTGTGGCTACAAGAGCAGGTCAGAGGCTAGGAATTCTCTAATAAGTAAGTCAACACCTGACTCCCCAAATCCTGCCTGCAAGGCACAATCTCCACTTGCCTGGATGAGCACAGATCCAACAACACTCAATACCACCCAGAACGAAGCAGCCTGCTTGATTGGCACCACATTCACTCCTTCTACCACTGACGCACAGTGGCAGCAGTGTGTACCATCTACAAGATGCATTGCAGGAAATCACCAAGGCATCTTTGAAACCTATGAGCACTACCACCTAGAAGGGCAAGGGCAGCAGATGGATGGGAACACCCTCTGAGCAACACACCATCTTGACTTGGAAATATATTGCTGTTCTTTTACTGTTGCAGGGTCAAAATCCTGGAACTCCCTTCCTAACAGCACTGTGGGTGTACCTACACCACATGGGCTGCAGCGGTTCAAAAAGGCAGCTCACAACCATCACCTTCTCAAGGGCAATTAGGGATGGGTAACAAATGCTAGCCTTGCCAGTGATGCCCACATACCATGAAAGAATAAAGGAAAAAAGTGCAGCTTGAACTCCCAAGCTTCTGACTCAGAGATAAGCATGTTACCGATTGACAGGTAATGACAATTCTCTGATTCACACTCCCATCCAGTGAGTGTCACTCTGGAGTCACATGGATCACTAAATAAGCCCTGATATCCTTTCTTCAGATTGTATTACTGATGAATCACTTAACTGGTAATATAAAGTGAAACTCAGTAGGTACATTTGCAGACACTGAAGTGGACAGGTATGAAATTATTTATACATCTTGTTTGGTGAATTAATTAGCTAGTACTTAAGGGATGGGGGTCAATGATTTTCTTTCAGCAGTCTTTCACCTTAACAATCATTCTGTTGCATGTGTGAGAGAACAATTAACATGTTTGTCTCTTCATTTGTGTTGTACATGTGGCTGCATCAAAGTGATAGTTGGTAATGAAGTATTGTTTCTTAACATGACAATAGCTGACTTTATCTGCTCTGGTGCTGCAGTCATGGTTTGACAGTGTTCAGGAAAGCTTCTTGTTTTTGTGTGGGTGGCTTGATGTGCATAACTGCTTAGGAGATGGAAACCAGTCATCTGGGCTTGTATTCAAAGTAACAATTCAAACATATCTACCCGTATACAGAAGTATAGAATCAAACAACACTGAAGGTGGCCACTCAGTCCATCATGTCTGTGCTGGCTCTTTGAAAGAAATATCCAGTTAGTCCCACTCTCCTGCTCTCCCCCTCTAGCCCTTCAAAAGATCCCTTTTCTAGTATTTATCTAGTTCTCTTTTGAAAGTTACTGTTGAATCTGCTGCCACCAGCCTTTCAGGCAGTGCATTCCAGATCATAGCAACTCACTGTGTAAATGCTAATTCCCTCATCTCACCTCTGGCTCTTTTGCTAAATAAATATATATTTTTATTTACTTTATCTTTGGATGTGGTGCTGCTTGTAAAGCCTTATTTGTTGCCCATACCTTGCAAATATTAAATTGGTCTTGAGTTTGTCAAAATTGTGATTGTTGGTGCATTGCAATTAATGGGTGATAGTAATGGTAATGATTGCTTCTGCTATTCTCACTTCCTCCAACAGAGATATGATGGGGGTCATGTAATTTTCACTTGCTCCAGGTGTGGCGCTGTAACCTTGCTCAGCCTGTTACAGCAAACAACCAAACACCATCCGTGTCCTCCCACATAATTGTGAACATGCCAGACAACATTCACAATTCTATAAATACCTAAGTGCCTTGTATCCAGGGTATCTATCACATTTCGTGTGTCACTTTCTCTGCTGTATTTAGCTTAGATTGGTAAGGAGGAGAAAGGGGAGCCAAGTGAATAATTTTTGTCTATTTCTTTATCTTTTAGAAGGAATTTCTTTTTAGTCTTCTCCCATTTTGCTTGTGGTCGCCACAATGCTACTTGATCACCTTTCTCTATCTCCACCTGTCAGTCATGCATTCTTCTTCCAATCCTGCTGTGTTTAAGTCTCTTGTTGCCCATTCCTCACAGGATTGGGGCAGGGACCCTGTGTGCCACTTGCAAGGACCTATCTATCCATCCATCTATCCATCCACCCATTCACCCATCATTCCATCTACCCACCCATTCACCCATCCATCCATCTACCCACCCATTCACTCATCCATCCATTCGTCCCATCCATCCATCTTAATAATGGCTGAGTGGGACTTCTGATGCATTACTGATCCTGCCAGATTATCTGGAGTCTAATCATTTGCATACCTTGATACATCCCCATGCCAGTATAAGGCAGCTTTGGCACCTTTAAGAATGGGAAGAAGGGGTCAATAAATTGTACCATTACCGTTATTATCATGCCATCTCCATTCATAGTTTCCATCATTTGAGTTTGGGGCGTGGTTTTACGGCTGGATGCCCTTCCTGCCATTAACCCCCCCCATTTATCTGGGCTGAGGACTGGCACTGATACATGCTGGCTTGCCTGCACCAGTGGCTGGTTTTCCCAATAATAGGACTAAAAATATGGGCTCTGGAAATCTACGTATTTACGAGCAAATTAAAGGCCCATCTGGGGCAGGAGTAGACACTCAGTGCTGAAAATTGGTCCAGGACCCATTAATATTGAGCTTCCATCTTCCATACATAAGTTCACATAGGATATATGGCATTGAAATCGGCCTTGACCCAATCCGTCCATGCTGGTATTTATGCTTCACTCGAGCCTCCTCCCGTCTCTCCTCATCTACATCGATCAGCTGTATAAACATAAAAATGCATCTGTTGGACCTTCAACTGGGAAAACCTGTCATGTGATGGAAAGTGGCTATTTCTTCTGAGCTCTTGCAGCTTGATATCATGAATGGAAGTAGAACCTGTGGGGTCACCTCATCCTATGAAGTTTCTGCTAGCCCTGCCTCTACAGGGTGTCCTCAACACACCATCTGCCTACTCATTCATCAGTGGAAGTGGGGCCCACGAGAATTGCCCAGGCTTGATTCATGGTCTAGGCCATTTAACAGCAGAAGCTTTGACCCCAGTGAAATTACCCTTCTATGAAGTGCCAGTTTCAAGTTTCCATTGAAGTCTTCATCTTAACATGTTAGTTTTGCACCAATGCCACAATTTGCTGGCCCCCCTCTCCCCAGTCTTATAGAAGCAAAAAGACTCTATACTGTCTTGGGCATCCATCAAGGTATATAAATGACCAGATTCAGGTAATTTGGCAGGATTAGTAATGCAATAGAAGTCCCATTCAGCCCTTATTAAAGTAGATGTATATATATATATATATAGATAGGTAGACAGATAGATAGAAAGATAGATGGATGGTTGGATGATCTATGGATTGATAAATAGATAGGTAATGGATCCATTGTGGCATTACTGACTGATTAAAAAAAGAACAAATACGTAAGTGCGATTCTTACTCTCCGCTGGTTGACAAATACAGAATTTTTTTTACCTTACTTCAGTTTCCTTCCTTCATGTAATGATTTCTCTTAAGAAGCTCCTTTGGTTCCTTGAGATAGAAGTGGCTACATAAATTGGGACAAGTACCTATGTGGTATTGAATGCAAACTTTCTGTAGACAGGGTTCTCAAACTGACAAGACAGTTGTATGCTCACTAATTAATTCATCTGTGTTCAGTTCATGCATTATTCATTTACAGGAACCTGAGATTAATAAGACTGTTTCTTTATGGCTATTCAGTAACAACTCACAATTTAATAGTTTATGGTCAGATTTTTCTATGAGAGTTAAAGTTTAGACAGATATAAACACTGTTGACATATATCCCACCATGCATTTGTGATAAAGAATGGAATCCATTCATGTTTTTCAGGCAATATTATTCCATTTAGCTATTGGAATGGGAATAATAGAAATTCTTCATGATATCAAAACAACAATCTGTGTTGCTGGCTAGGTCAGCACTTATTGCCCACCACTAATTTCCCATGCAAAGGTGGTGGTGAGCTGCCTTCTTGAACCGCTGCAATCCATGTGGTGTTAGGGAGGGAGTTCCAGGATTTTGACCCAGCGAAAGTGAAGGAACAGTGATATATTTCCATCTCAGGCTGATGAGTGGCTTGGAGGGGAACTTCCCAGGTGGTGGTGTTCCCATGGATCTGCTGCCCTTGTCCTTCTCGATGGTGGTGGTCGTGGGTTTGGAAGGTGCTGTTGAAGGAGCCTTGGTGAATTCCTGCAGTGCATCTTGTAGATGGTACACACTGCTGCTACTGTGCATCGGTGGTGTAGGGAGTGAACGTTTGTGGATGGGATGCCGATCAAGCAGATTGCTTTGTCCTGGATGGTGTCAAGCTTCTTGAGTGTTGCTGGAGTTGCACTCATCCAGGCAAGTGGAGTGTATTCCATCACACTCCTGACTTGTGCCTTGTACATGGTGGACAGGCTTTGGGGAGTCAGAAGGTGAGGTACTTGCTGCATGATTCCTAGCCTCTGACCTGCTCTTGTAGCCACAGTATTTATACGGCTAGTCCAGTTCAGCTTCTGGTCAATGGTAACCTGCAGGATGCTGATAGTGAGGGATTCAGTGATGGTAATGCCATTGAATGCCAAGGGATGAAGGTTAGTTCTGTCTTGTTGGAGATGCTCATTGCTTGGCACTTGTTCAGCACAAATGTTACTTGTTACTAGTCAGCCCAACCCTGGATATTGTCCAGGTCTTGCTGCATTTGGACATGGACTGCTTCAGTATCTGAGGAGTCATGAATGGTGCTGAATATTGTGCAATCATCAGTGGACATCCCCACTTCTGACCTTATGATGGAATGAAGGTCATTGATGAAGCAGCTGAAGATGGTTGTGCCTAGGACACTACCCTGAGGAACTCCTACAGTGATGTCCTGGAGCTGAGATGATTGACGTCCAACAGCCACAACCATGTTCCTTTGTGCTGGGTATGACTCCAACCAGTGGAGCGTTTTCCCCCTGATTCTCATTGACTCCAATTTTGCTAGGGTTTCTTGATTCCACACTTGGTCAGATGCTGCCTTGATGTCAAGGGCAGTCACTCTCACCTCACCTGTGGAGTTCAGCTCTTTTGTCCATGTCTGATCTGCTGTAATGAAGTCAGAAGCTGAATGGCTCTGATGGAACCCAAACTGGGCATCAGTGAGCAGGTTATTGCTAAGCAAATGCCACTTGATTGTACTGTTGATGACCCCTCCCATCACTTTACTGATGATGGAGAGTAGACTGATGGGGTGGTAATTGGTCAGGTTGGATTTATTCTGCTTCTTGTGTACAGGACATATGGGCAATTTTCCACATTGTCGGGTAGATGCCAATTTGTAGCAGTACTGGAACATCTTGGCTAGGGGTGCGGCAAGTTCTGGAGCACAAGTCTTCAGTATTATTGCTAAAATATTGTCAGGGCCCATAGCCTTTGCGGGATCCAGTGCCTTCAGCCATTTTTTTGATATCACTTGGGGTGCATCGAATTGGCTGAAGACTGGCATCTGTGATGCTGGGGACCTCCGGAGGAGGCCAAGGTGGATCATCCACTTGGCATCTCTGGCTGAAGATTCTGGAAGATGCTTTAGCCTTATCTTTTGCACTGATGTGCTGCGCACCGCACCCCCCCCCACCCCCCGCCACCAATCATTCACAATGGTGATAGCTGTGCAGCCTTCTCCTCCAATTTAATTGTCCACCACCGTTCATGACTGGATGTGGCAGGCTGTAGAGTTTAGATCTGATCCATTGGTTGTGGGGTCGCTTAGATCTGTCTATCACTTACTGTTTATGCTTTGGCACGCAAGTAGTTCTGTGTTGAGCCTCAGCAGGTTGACACCTCATTCTTAGGTCTGCCTGGTGCTGCTCCTGGCATGCACCCCTGAACCATAGTTAATCCCCAAGCTTGATGGTAATGGTAGAGTAGGGGATATGCCAGGCCATAAGGTTACAGATTGTGTTCGAGTACAATTCTGTTACTGCTCTTGGCCCACTGCGCCTCATGGTTGTCCAGTCTTGAGTTGCGAGACCTGTTTGAAATCTATCCCATTTGGCATGGTGGAGGATATCTTCAATGTGAAGATGGGACTTCATCTTCACAAGGACTGTGCGGTGGTCACTCCTACCGATACTGTCATGGACAGATGCATCTGTGGCAGGCAGGTTGGTGAGGATGAGGCCAAGTATGTTTTTCCCTCTTGTTGGTTCCCTGACCCTCCCACACACCCAGTCTAGCAGCTGTGTCCCTTAGGACTCGGCCAGCTCGGTCAGTAGTGGTGCTACTGAGCCACCGTTGGTGACCGACATTGAAGTCCCCAACCCAGAGTACATTCTGTGTCCTTGCCACTCTCAGTGCTTCTTCCAAGTGGTGTTCACTGATTTGCAGCTGAGGGGGGGTGGGGGGGGGGGGGATGGGGTTGGCGGTGGGTATGTGGGGGGTGGGGAGCTGCGGTGGCTGTATATGGTAGTTAACAGGAGATTTCCTTGCCCATGTTTGACCTGATGCCATGAGACTTCATTGGTTCCAGAGTCGATATTGAGGACTCCCAGGGCAACTCCCTCCTGACTGTATACACTGTGCCGCCACCTCTGCTGGGTCTGTCCTGTCCTTTTGGCAGGTCAGACCCAGGGATGGTGACAGTGGTGTCTGGTTTGTTTGGTTTGTAAGGTATGACTATGTCAGGCTGTTCCTTGACTAGTCAGTGGGACAGCTCTCTCAATTTTGGTACAAGCACCCAGATGTTAGTAAGGAGTGTTGACAGGGCTGAGTTTGCCGTTGTTGTTTCCGATGCCTAGGTCGCTACCAAGTGGTCTGTCCAGTTCGATTTCTGTTAAGCTTGAAAGAACTAAGTGGCTTGTTGGGCCACTTCTGAGGGCAGTTTAGAATCAGCCACATCGCTGTGGGTCTGGAGGCACATGTAGGCTAGACCAGACCAGGTAAGGACAACAGATTTCCTTCCCTAATGGGCATTAGTGAACCCGACGGGTTTTTATGAAAATGGCTTCATGGTCATCATTAGACTTTTAATTCCAGATTTTTATTGAATTCATATGTCACCATCTGCTCTCATGGGATTGGTACCTGGGTCCCCAGAGCATTACCCTGGGTCTCTGGAGTACTAGCCCGGCAACAATATGACAATACCACTACACCATCACCTCCCCTGCAGATGTTAAACTTCACACCTTAAAACTTTGATTGGTCCTTTCCCACATTGTTTACTAAATACTGAATGGTCGAACAGCCATCCCGTTTACCAGCTCATCAAAGCATCTGCAATCAGCCTTTTGCTGAATTGTCTTTAACCATTCACTTTTTTCAGGGTGACTGAACAGTGAATGATCGCACATGATAAGCTTGTTAAATAACCTTCTATATTGGCATTTTTCAGAACTTCATAACTTATGCAAGAACAATTTTAGTTCCAAAGGCAGAGATAACAGAACAACAGAAGTTAACTAGCAGACATGGCCAATATTTACCCTTCAACCAGCACCACTAAAACAGGTTATCTGGTCATTCTCACAGTGCTGTTTGTGGGACCTTGCTCCTTTTCTAGGTACCAAGCCCTAAGAAGGCATTAGCAACCATGGGCTTCCATTGGATTGGTCTATGATTATGCTTGGCAAAGCACTGCAGCGGCTTGCTGTTGCCTTCTGCAGTATGGCTGACCAGGAAACTCTCCCACTCTTACTGTTTGCTATCAGGCATATTGGAAGGATTTCTAGGCTGATGACCAACCTGTTTAGCCACTTTATGAACACACCTTCCATAGCCATCAACTCCCAAAGTGGGACCTGAACCCAGAGTTTCAGACCCAGAGGTAGAAATGCTACTGCTGCACCACAAGACTGTGGGAGCTTACTCTGTGTAAATTGGCTGGTGTGTTTTCTACATGTGACTGCCCACACTTCTAAAATACTTAATTGGTGTAAATGAAGTGCTGGGATCATGAGAGGCACCATATAATTCCAAGTATTTCCATTGATAAGAAGGCAATACTGTTTGTGGAAAGGCACTAAAAGGTGAAAGATTTTGCGTAATGATCATAGTAAATCACAGGTGTCAAAAACATAACTTGACAAATAATATTTTCTAATCACCAATTATAACTCTGGCAGAATTATTGCATTTTAAAATTTTGAGAATTCAACATATAAGAAATTGAAGAACAATAGGAGAACAAGTAGAATTTCTGAATTTATTTTATCTTTTTTTGTCTAATAGTTTATGGCTTTGCCATATCCAGCTATACTTTAATAGTTAATGTATGCATAGGTAATGTAACCTTCTGGAATGGTTACGATCACCTGAGGGGATCACAGGAGAATTTTCAAGTGGTCTGTCCCTGCCCGTCATTTTCATATGTTCATCTCCTTTGCTTCATGCAACATTCCAGAGCTTGAGGAATCTGTGGGTGACTGAAATGTTCTTGTATATCTGTTGATAGAAGGTAGATACCCAGGGGATTACACAATCTCTCAGTTATTGCCCCCTCCCCCATCTACAGACAGAATGCTCTGTCTTTTGAAGTGTTCCATTAAGACTGGTGAAGAATGGCCTTAATTCAGAGTTGGGCAGCATCTGTGGAGAGGAGCACAGTTAACATTTTGAGTCCGCATGACTCTTCAACAGAACTAAGGAAGTTTTTGTTTCAGATTTCCAGCATCTGCAGTTTTTTGCTTTTAATTCAGAGTTAGTTGGATCTGAGGGAAAGTTGACCCTGCTGGTCAAAGTGGTGTTGCTATGGGCCCCTGGCATGGTTGAAAATGTGGTGTTGCTTTTGGGCTACTTGATTTGAATGGGAAAACATACACAAATGCTGTGTGACCCACGGTTAACCTTTGTTTAACATCAAAATCTTCAAACGGTGCTAATCTACATTGTTCTGAGAATTCAAACTCTAATGATAAGGTGACAAATTAGACCATTTCAGGCTAAGTTGACACAGGACAAGAAGGTATGTAATTACCTTATTCACTTATCTAGTCAGGAGAGCACTGATGTACATGTGCACCATGACCTGTATAACTGCTAATGGCTAAATACCAAGCAACAAAACTTGACTCCATTGACTCTTTTTATAAAAAATGGTTCACTGTAATAAATGTTCCTACCCTTAAGATCTTTGCAAGTGTCACATTATAACACAGTGCACTTCACAACATAAGTACTCTATCTATAATGCTCTATCCACTCTGGGAAGACTTGGCACTTAGCAGATTAAGAAAGGAATGACTAAATTGATTATGTGTGTGGACTAGAAGTAACAGGCCAGCCAATTGAAATAATGGTCTTGACAGTTATGATTGTGGATGTTTTTTTAATGGGTTCACTCTTGCTGGAAATCTGCTCTGTCACTTGCAAGATTGGTCTACTAATCAGTTTGACAACAGATCTGGCATAGAACTTTCTTATTTTAATTAGTAACTGATGGGCTACATTCTCAATCAAATTAGTAGCTTGGATGAGCAAAATGTTGGAAGTCACATGATAATGACCAAGCATATTCAGTCCGGCTACTCTACTTGGAAACATTGTAATTTGACAGATGACATTGACAACTGTTGTATTTCTGTGTTTATTTAATTTTTTTGCAAAAATATACTTTACTCATAAAAAATCTTCAACAACATTTCAAAATCACCATCACAAAAATACAATCAGGTTCAACTTTTACAACATGAATCACAAGGTGTATCAGTACAAACAATGAATATTACAATCATTGGCAGACATTCATTTTGAGCTGTACATCCTGAGGGGCTCTTCACAGTTCTCAGTCCCTCGGTTCACTGTGGCAGAAAGGTCTTAGGCAGCGACCCTTCCCCATTGCGCCTTTGTGGCAGCTGTCCCAAGCTTTAGTGTGTCCCTCAGCAGGTAGTCCTGGACTTTGGAATGCGCCAGTCTGCAACACTCGGTCGGGGACAACTCTTTGTGCTGGAAGACCAACAAGTTACGGGCAGACCAAAGAGTGTCTTTCACCGAGTTGATGATCCTCCAGCTGCAGTTGATGTTTGTCTCGGTGTCCCTGGGAACAGCCCGTAGAGCACAGAGTCCTGTGTCATAGAACTGCTCGAGATGAACCTCGACAGAAACCACTGCATCTCTCTCCAGACCTTCTTTGCAAAGGCACAATCTACAAGGAGGTGAACAACGGTCTCTTCCCCACCCTCTTCCTTGGCTTGCTGCATTGTTCCAGTGAAGCCCAACGCAAACTGGAGGAACAACGCCTCATCTTCCGACTAGGCACTTTACAGCCTTCCGGACTGAATATTGAATTCAACAACTTTAGGTCTTGAGCTCCCTCCTCCATCCCCACCCCCTTTCTGTTTCTTCCCCCTTCCTTTTGTTTTTTCCAATAAATTATATAGATTTTTCTTTTCCCACCTATTTCCATTATTTTTAAATATTTTTAAATCTTTTATGTTCCCCCCACCCCCACTAGAGCTATACCTTGAGTGCCCTACCATCCATTCTTAATTAGCATATTCGTTTAGATAATATCACCAACTTTAACACCTCTGTGTTCTTTTGTTCTGCAGTCTGTGACATCTTTTGATGATCTGCTTCTATCACTGCTTGCTTGTCCCTACAACCACACCCCCCTCCACTTCTTTTGCCCTACCCCCCCCTCCCAACACACACACACACACACACACACACACACATACCTTAAACCAGCTTATATTTCACCCCTTCCTTGGATTTACCTAGTTCTGTTGAAGGGTCATGAGGACTTGAAACATTAACTCTTTTCTTCTCCACCGATGCTGCCAGACCTGCTGAGTTTTTCCAGGTAATTCTGTTTTTGTTTTGGATTTCCAGCATCCGCAGTTTTTTTTGCTTTTTTCTTCCCCACCACAGGGCAACGTGCCGGGGGGTGAGACTCCTGGCGTGTAGGAAGGATCTGACAGGGAGGGCTTTTCTCACTACTGATCTCACATAAGACTGGTAAAGTAAGTGTAGGTTCGGTTTATTTGTAGATGTAGTACAGGATTGCTCATTTTACAGTTTTACTATAAAAATTCAGCAGCTATTGTTGACAGGGTAGTACAGCAGCAATTCCTTCACGCCACATTCTGCTAGCTAAACTGAAAGCTCCTCTGAACAATGTCTGCTGGTCACATGGTTTACATCCTGACTACCTACTTATTAGCATAATCTCTCAGACTGATATCACAGCAATGACAACATGCATCTTTATACTACCTTTAACATAGAAACAAGCCAATGTGCCTCAGCAAAGCGCAGTCAAGATAAAGAAGTTATGCCTACATGCTAAGAAAGAGAGACTTGCACTTAAATGGTGCTTTTCACTTTCTTAAATGTCTGAAGGCGTTTTTCATAGCCAGTGAAGTACTTTTGAAGTGTAGTCACTGTTATAATGTAAAGTTGCAGTCAACTCAGGCATAGCAAGGTCCCGCAAAGAACAATGAGATAAATGATTAGATAATCTGTTCTTTTTAAATTGTTGATTGAGGGATATGTATTGGCCAGGACGCTGTTTTGAATATTGTGATGCAATGTTCCCCTTTCAAATTTCGTTGTCATTTGTGGCCAGTTGTTTCATGACCACTTTGAATTTGCTTTTCATGGCTGGGCGTGTGTGGTATTTATCCCAAAAAATGACTTGCACGGTGCCTTCCAAGCTGCTGAGTAGTTGCGTACCCATTTGGTTTAAGAAGATTCATGCCTTGACAATTTTTACATTGACCAGAAAATTCTGGCAGACGGGCTTCAATTTAACGTCTCATTCAAAGGTTGGCATTTCCAACAGTCCAGCCTAGATTGTGCTCTCAAATCTCTGGAGTGGAGCTTGAACCCAAACCTTCTGACTCAGAGGCTCCGAAAGAGCCACTGACTAAACTAAAGCTGACATTGGCTAAAGCCATTCAATAGCAATTATTCAGAACCATAAATCTTGTCACTGTGATTAAGAATGTTGGAACCCAGCTAAAGTTTGGAAATTGGGCTCAGACTGTTGCCATACTGCCTCACACACAAACTTGCTGAATCAGGCTGCTTCTATGCTAATACTTTTAATAAGATTCATAATAAGAGTAATTGTGCATGTCTGACACTCTTGGAAGATTTAGTAGCTGGGCTAAGATTTCAGCGGTTATCCCTAGAGCGTAGCCCTTGTGAAATATTGTAATGAAAGTACTGGAAGATCTGTTCAAATTGTTGGCTTGGATCAATCCCAGGCTGCTGTTGCGTTTCCTGCATTAGCACCATTGGCCCATTGTTTCATATTAAAAGTTAGAAAACATATTTTAAACATGATTAATTTAAAGCCCATAAGGGACTGACATAATTTTGATATGTGTTGAGCCTTTTAATGCATTTCAATGTGTCATTCTGCCTTTGGTTGTTTTGTAAGTTTGGTGCAGGTTGTAGCTCTATAGTGGTTTAGGATTGACAGTGGTATGTGTCTGTCTCAGGAGATGATGGACTGTGGTATGAAACCTCTGTAATGAGCATTGTCTGTAGTGGCTACAGAGGTCGATTTGTGAGTGGCAGTCCTATCCACAGCTGGCATAGGTAAATAGTGTTGGCCTGGTTCTTTCCTTCCGGTGAGTTCTTTTCCATCATCTGGTCATTTCTTTTGTCCCCTGCTTTTTCTATGTCCTTCCTCACAGCTCATCTCCAGGCACGCCGCTCAGCAGCGAGGACTTCCTATGCCATCAACTTGAAGTCTGGCTTGTAGACAGCTTTATATTGCAGATGTGAGTGACCTGTTGGTCTCGTGCCAATAGCAAGCTTGCCATAGACCATGTCTTTGGAGATGCGGCCATCAACCATTCAGTTTATATGGCACAGGCAGTGGAGTTGCCACTGACTCAAAAGGGTAAACATGCTGGGCTTTGATTAAAGCAATAATATCTATTAGGACCCACAGCAGTAACAGGTCTTAAAAATAATCTTGCCCCACGCTATCACTTTAGTCACTATCTCTGACACGCACCACACAACAATGAACTGAGAACATGTGGGCCAGTTACGATTTCTTCTTCCATATATCCTATGTATGCTTCTCTGTGATCTGCCACATTATTGATGAAATTCTTGATCTCAAAGCTTAATAGCAGCAGATCTCAAAAATATCCATCATGTCTTACATTTCCATCATTCTTTACCCTGCTGGTTCCTTGCCACCAATATGATATCTATAGTTTGAGCAACAGATGAGTTATTGTTGATTTGATTATTTCTATTTCCATTTTTTCCGTAACTTTTAGCCTCACTCCTAAATGGAGATAGTGGGAATTGGTTGATTGTGGGGTGCAGACAGAGAAACGTGTAAGTTGGGTTACGAGCAGCCAAAGGTTCTGTATATCTGCCTAAAGTTCTTTTCTCCACCACTAGGAAGTGCTAATTCATTTATTTTAAACAGGAATTTAATGGCTCCACTAAAATAGGAGGGAAAGCAACTTAAGATGAAAGCGTTGAGCATTTTTATACATGAGTGTAATTTAAGATCTCATGCGTTAGTGACCCTGTAAACATTAAGTGACAATTTTCTCGGACGGACATTTTTAACAACATTCATCAGGAGTAGTAAATGCAGATTTCCTTCTTCTGTCTCTTGGTCGTTAAATTATCACCAGGGAGGAGCGCACAGAGGGGAATCAGGCAGGAAGGTTCACAGCAAGCAACATAGCCTGTTTCATTCTTCCTCCTTTAATTTAAGTGGATGGAAAACTGGACAGGCCACAGTTTGTGGGTGTGACTGTCTAAATAGGCAGTTATTTAATATCAATGAGTGGATTCTGTCCCATGAAATCTTCCCTCTGTGGAAATGATGTGACTCAAGGAAATCTTCCCTCCAATGTCCATGCACTTTTTGTTTTGAAAGGAAGGGGTTAATGAAAACAGCATCTGCTGCTTCTGTTGGCTATCTTTGCACATATCCATTACTCAGTGGGGAAAGAAAAATTCTTCCCATCATTAGTTTTGCCAGAGGCATGATAGCTGTGTGCTGGTGTCCTCTAGTTGTGCTTTCTGCTTCAGCCACTTTGCACTGTAATTCTCAAAAACATGATAATAAAGTCCCACAGCACAGAACATTTTATCCTAGTTTGGCTTATTTACCAGAGATAAGCGTTCTTCCAATTCGATGTCTGTCAATGTTGTCTTTTCCCACAAGACTGGGACCACTCTTAACAGTTCACCTTTTTGTTTCACTAAAACAGGAGAGAGAATTTTACATGAATTCCTGCATAAACATCCTTTAAAATAAAAACTGGCTGTTTACCCCGATATGCGTAAGTTGTTCAATTCAATCCAGGCTTGTTGCCTAATCTTTCTCCTCAGCCATGTTACCTATTCCTTAAACACCTAGTAAACTTATACTTCAGTGTCTCTCTAATTGCATTACTTTGCCCCCTCACGAGTTTGGTGTTGGGCATAATTTAAGCTGCTTTTTTCCTGACAGAAGTTTTTCGCCCTGAATTGCAGTAGTTACCACAAGGGAGCAATCATTGGAAGTCTTGTGAAGCCTTGCTGTTAAGATCAACATGGCCTCCCTGTCTCCAAAACAAAAACAGAACTGTTGAAGGGTCATGAGGACTCGAAACGTCAACTCTTTTCTTCTCCACCGATGCTGCCAGACCTGCTGAGTTTTTCCAGGTAATTCTGTTTTTGTTTTGGATTTCCAGCATCCGCAATTTTTTTGTTTTTTTTCCTCCCTGTCTCCAGCCTGCCTGGGGTTGCTGCTCACTACCCGACTGACATGCTCGCTTCCCGCTCCACCAGTAAAATCCAGGCCACACTGCCCACCTCCGGATAAAATGAAGTAACATAAATTGGACTAGATTATAACTATAATAAGGGGTTTGGGCAACAGGCAGTAAGAAAGCTGAAACAGATAACAAATAATTTCTCACAATGAAATCTATATTCCTGTCACTTTTGAAAAAAAAGACTTGCGTTTATTTAACTATATTCACAACTTCGGGATATCCCAAAGCACTTTACAGCCAATGAATTTGTTTTGGAGTCTAGTCACTTTGATAGTGTGAAGAAATGCACCAGTCAATTTTCACACAGCAAAAGCCTACATTTAGGTAATAAGCAGATAAGCTGTTTTATTAATGTTGGTTGATGGTTAAATATTGGCCAGGAAATCAAGGAGAAATCCCCTACTCTCTTTCAAAATATGGGATCATTTATGTCAACTGAGAGAACAGCCAGGGCCTCAATTTTAATGCCTCATCTGAAAGACGACACTTCTGATAGTGCGGCACTCCCTCAATACTGCACTGTCACCTAGGTTTTGTGCTCAAGTGGGACTTGAAGTTTTGGCCTTTCTGACCCAGAGGCGAGAGTGCCAACAATCTGATAGTGACCATGATTCCCTTTTGTGGTTTCAGTCAAATCTTTCAATTTTCATTGTCTGCTGACGGACTCTGCTGACGGACCCAAAAGGCTCCTTTTTCTTGGCGTTATTTAACAAGAAGCAGAAGGCAGAGGTCTTTGCTGGTTGGAAAAATACTTAATTCATTGGGTCAACCTGAGCTCCACTTAAGTAACAGAGGAGGTATGTGCATTTATTAAGCGTGGAAATATTCCATTTAGGAATGTTTAGGATTAAGACTCATGTTAATTCCTTCAATCAGGTGGTGTATTTCCAAATCCCTGACACAATCCATATGCAAATTTTTTACCCCCATTTTAACTAGCATCATTATCGCTCAGCTTTAAAACACCACGCTGTCAAAAATAATTTGTGACACATATTTCTGGGAATGCTTCAAACTATTTTAATTGCAGTGAATTTGGCAGTTGGACCTTTCGGGTCTTAAGTCGTTTTGTTTTTCTTGAATGAGCTCCTGCCATCCAGAAAGATGTGAGAATTGTACCCGCTTTAAATAAAGCTTAAAAGGGTTTAAATAAAAATTTAGAGGATTAGCCTGGAGTCTGCATGAATTAAAACTAATCTCCTGGATATTGCTGTGAGCAACCTGGGAGCGAAAATCATTGGGGTTTTGAAAAGAAATTACGGTCTGAATTTTGCGCATGTTGTGCACGCACGATCGGCAGGCCCAGAGGCAGCCACAATTGCCGAATCCGCCCATGAACATCAAAGCGACGTGATTTCATGCTGGGCTGGCCAATTAAGGGCCTGCCGGCATGAAACGCGCCCCTAAATTGGAGAAGGGCCACCAACAAGGGGCGGGAGCCATGGTTTGGGGGCCGGGGGGCCCGGTCCAGCGGGCATCAAGCGGGCCCTTTTAAATCAACTGAGGCGGCTCCTGGAGGCTGCCAAGAATTGCAGAGGAGGCATGGGGAGCAGTCCAAATTTAAGCTGAAGTTGTGGCAGGGAGGGCAATGCAGATGGGCACTCTGCCCCTCCCACCCCCACCCCACCCCCGGCTTCTCAGACAAGTGCCAGTGCACTCACATGGAGGCAGAGAACATTAGGAGAGACATCCTGACGCCGCAGGATGGCAAGAGGAGGCCACCCCACCGAATGAAGGCCTGGGCAGAGTTGGCAGCCCAGGCCAGTGGGCACCGTGTGATGCGCCACAGCTGGATTCGGTGCTGAAAGATGTTTAATGACCTTCTGCACTCGAGAAGGGTGAGCACCTATTTGGCATGGTATTGTGTGGAGAAATCTTGAACAGTGACCATCCATCCTGGTGCTCAGGGGTGTAAGATTCAGAGTAACAGAAGGCACACATTGCCATGCCTGCAATGGCTGGGAGATCAGACAGCGCTGCATGCATTTAAGGCTCAGGTCTGCAAATATGATGGGCACTTCAACCTGCTTCCCCGGGGTGGGGTGGGGGTGGAAATGGGTCTGGTATGCTGTTGCAGGTAGAAGGTGGAATAATGGACGAACCTTTGTCCGTACAGGAGAAGAGAAGCCATAATGGTGCTGAGTGCACAAGACCAGGTGGCAGGGTGGCCAACCTGCTCATCCTGAGCAAATGTGACATAGATGCCCTGGAGCTCGAATACGGTCGTGCACCAAGGTCATCAGGTCGCGGAGAGGCAGGTTCTCGGACGAAGGTAAGGGTCCAATGGACAGATGTGGCACAGGTAGAGACTGCAAACAATGTAAGGTCCTCTCATCTCACAACATAACTTCTAATCCAGAGTCTCCACTGATCCAGCAATGATGGAGCCATGGTGCTGCTGTCCATAATCTCACCAGGCCGCCTACCATGCCCATTCAATAGGTGATGATTGATATCACTGACCTATTGTCTTCCTCTCTCAGATGCGCCAGAGGCACCCTGAACCCCGAGGACCCTCAACTGACACCGGAGGAGGAGCCACACTCAGATCCATCCACGTCACACCCTCTCTCGCTCCCAGGCACCGGCTCAAATACAAGCACATTGGTGAGCTGTAGTTTGTTGGCTCAGATTGTTGTGCAATGTGAGCAGGTCGCGATACGTTTGCATGAGGAGCTGGCAGAGACAGAGTGCCCAGGGTGCCAGCTGTTGGAGGACTACTGGAGACTAGGACGATGCTGAGTCCAAGGCAGACGATGAGCCTCTGGAGTCATCCATCAGGAGGCAGATGCTAGATGTCCAGCGGGATGCGTGGGAAGATCTGGCAGGGATCCCTGAGGGTCTGCGTGCCATAGTCTCTGTCTTGGAGGAGTCCTTGAGGAGCTTGAGCATTGTATGCACCCTGAGCACCAAGTGCACAGCCTCCTCCATTGAGGGAGTGATGACTCTCATGGAGAGGCAGCTCTGGGAATAAATACTGTGACTACAAGTGCAGGTCAGAGGCTAGGAATCCTGCAGCAAATAATTAACCTCCTGGCTCCCCAAAGCCTGTCCACCATCTACAAGGCACAAGTCAGGAGAGTGATGGAATACTCCCCACTTGCCTAGATGACTGCAGTTCCCACATCACTCAAGAAGCTTGACACCGTCCAGGACAAAGCAGCCCTGCTTGATTGGCACCACATCCACAAACATTCGTTCCCTCTACCACCGACGCACAGTGGCAGCAGTGTGTACCATCTGCAAGATGCATTGCAGGAACTCATCAAGCCTCCTTCAACAGCAGCTTTCAAACCCACGACCACTACGATCTAGAAGGACAAGGGCAGCAGACACATGAGAATACCACCACCTGGAAGTTCTCCTCCAAGCCATTCACCATCCTGACTTGGAAATATATCGCTGTTCCTTCACTGTCGCTGGGTCAAAATCCTGGAACTCCCTCCCTAACAGCACTGTGGGTGTACCTACACCACATGGACTGCAGTGGTTCAAGAAGGCAGCTCACCACCACCTTCTCAAGGGTAATTAGGGATGGGCAATAAATGCTGGTCTAGCCAGTGATGCCACATCCAGTAAAATGAATTAAAGTAAAAAAACAAAGTTCCTGAGGTCGTGCTTGGGCTTGCATGCCCACACACTGGCAGTGACCTCAGGGGGTCACTGCTGGTATGAAAGATGGACAAGGTACCTGGTCTCTTTGCTGGGTGCCTGTCCATCAATGGTGAGCATGGGGTGTGGGGGGTCCAGACCTGCGTCACCTGCTGGCCGATGAGCTGCCTCTGTGGGCTCCTCTCACGATGCTCCGGATGAGGGCGGCAGCTCCTCCTCCCCTCTGCCAATGACCAAGGCCACGACGACTGATGAGTGCCCAGCCATATCGCTGGTTACACTCTCCCAGACAGAGCCTGCTCAGGCCCCGCCAGCCAGAGGATGACTGTCAAGGTCATCATGGCCAACATAACAGCAAAGTCAGCAATCTGCTGCCAGTGTGGAGGAGGCACCAAGATGTAGCAAGCGTAAGTTTAAGGCACCGTGAGCACAGGATGGGGTTTTTATGGGTGATATGCTTTCATTTCATCAGTGTTATGTTTTGTTTTTATGTGACAGTAGCAACAAAATTATGTTATATTCTTTTTTTGCAACTCTGGAAATGATATAAATCTAGATTTCGTTTTGCCCTGAGTGTCCTTCATGTTTTCCATAGGTGCAGGCCTCATCTGTGCCTTTTGATAGATGGCAGGGGCAGCACACTTTATTCCAGAGGTTATGAGGTGACATTGGGATCATGGGATTGCCTCCTCAGAATTGTGTGGTAAAGAGATGGTGCCCTTGCCATGAGAGTGAAGTCAAGCCTTGGCAGGCCAGCTGAGGGAATATTAAATTGAGGCCTCCCTGGTGTCTCTGCCTCACTGGAGATTCTTTCAGTCTGCCTCCACATCCTCACCCTGTGCCCGCTCGGACTCCTCATCAGATCCATCAGTCGAGTCTTTCTCTGAGGCCTGTAGAGCTGCATCGCTATCCTTATCCTTCAGTGTGGCCCCCCTTGCCAGTGCTAGATTATGCTGAGCGCAGCAGACGATGATGATAAGTGACACATGCTCCGGAGGATATTGCAGGGCACCCCCTGATTGGTCCAAGCAGCGGAACCTCATCTTCAGCAGACTAATGCTCCTCTCAACCACTGCCCTTGTGGAGTATGACTCCTATTGTACCTCTCTTCTGCCTCTGTCCTTGGTGCCAGAGTGGCATCATGAGCCACTTTTTCAATGGCTATCCTTTGTCACTCAATGGCCACAAAGAGCCTCGGCACCTGGGAGTGTCGCAGGATGTATGCATCGTGGGAGCTGCCAGGGTACCTTGCACAGACTTGCAGAATCTGGGTCTTGTGGTCACACACTATCTGCACGTTCATGGAGTGGTAATGCTTTTATTCACGAAGACACCTGGTTGACCTGCTGGCACCTTGATGGCCACATGAGTGCAGTTTACGGCACCCTGGATGTGGGGAACTCAACAATAGCTGCGAAACCTCTGGCTCATTCAGCCTGACTGGCTTGGTCCATCCGGTAATGAATGAATGTGAGGACCCATCAGAACAAAGCATCAGTTACGAGCCTGACATAACTGTGGACCACTGACCCCTGGAAAGACCCAGAAGCAAAAAGATTGAGGGCTACTGTGACCTTCAGAACTACTGGCATTCGGTGCCAACCCACACAGTTGGAGGCGACCTCCAGACCAATCTTCTGGCACATTGATGCTAAGCCTCCTGCAGCACTGTACCTCAGACATGTTGAGGTAGCTGGTTCACTACCTGCACACTCTGGTAGCAGGATAGTGGCGTCTCCTGCGATTCCTTCCGCCTTGCTCTTCCTACTGGCCCTGAGCCCCCAATGCCTGCACCTCTCCTCCTGCAGCCCTGTCCCCGCGATGCTGCCTGCAGGCACCTGGCCTCTTCTCCATTCTTCCTCTCTCTTCTTCCTCAGAGGAAGTCCCCCCAGCGCAGCACACGATCCCCAGCTGCTGATCTGCAGATTGCACTGTCCCATGCACTGAAGGCTGCGCTGGGCAGAAGCGCTCCATGAGAGTTGATGAAACAAAAGAGTCCTCAAAACCAAAGCTAACAAAGCAAACACTTCAGAAGAAAGCACAGGAAAAGTTCAGCAAACAAGCAGCAGCAAATTCTCACCTGAACGCCTAAAAACTCATACGGGCAATGCTCCGCTCTCTTTTTATTTTGCACTTAGATGAAGAAAGTGAAAAACGAGTTGGCCGCCTGCCAGCATTGCCCGAGCGATGAGCATAAAAATTGTCTTCAGTGGCACTCTTAATTGCATTTAGCCGCTGAGTCATTGCGTGTGACTCCGCACAGGACTCAGAAGCACACCCGCCAACCGAAATATCGCACAAGTGTACGACCGGCATCTTCTCATGAGATTTAACACTCTTCCCGCTCCTAATGTGGAAAATTCTGCCCCGTGCGTTTTGTTTGATTTTCTTTGTACAGGATTGGTAATTAGTTAGAAAAGTATTGAAGACGCAGGATAGAATATCTGTTTGACTGGGTGGGTGGTTAGAGGCGAGAGCTCATGAAAAAGAATATTTCTAGAGGAATAGGATTAGTGAGGTTGTGTTAAACTTGGATTGAACCTTGGTTAGACCACACATGCCGTACTGTGAACAGTTCTGTTCTCCACATTGTAGGAATGATGTGGAGACTCTAGACAATGTGTGACGTAGATTTGCAAGGATGATCCTATGACTGAGAAGATACACTTACCAGGAAAGGTTCAACAGACTGAGGCTCCCTTCTCTAGATTAAGAGAAGGCTGAGGGGTGACCTGATGAGAGATCTCTAAGATATGGAGAAGAAAGATAGGGTGGATGTGAAACAAATCTTTCCCCTTGTGGAGAGTCCAAAGCTAGAGGTTGTAAACATAAGATAGCCACTGATAAATCCAATAAGGAATTCAGGAGAGACTTTGGGCTGAATTTTAGCTCTCGAGTCAGGACTGCAGATACAGGAAAACTCCCGATTCTGTAAACCTGACTCAGAAAAAAGTGCCCTGGATGTTCTAATTTTCATTTCGGGAGTTGGGGAGAGGGGGGATGGTGGTGGAGGGGCTAAGTTTTAATGGCAGTTGGGTGCCACCCCCGGAAACAATGCGGAGGCAGTTATGGGGTGCTAGGCTGTCGGGTGCAGAGGTGGGTTGTGTGAAAGACCCATCTTGCTGTTCTTTGTAAGAAAAAGAATAAAACAAAAAAAAAGCCCTCTGGTCCTCACCCCTCACCCAGCCCATACACTCCCTGCACCCCATCCATGCCAACTCATGCCACCAATGCCCCCCACCCAGCACCCATGGCCCCTCATGTCCTCCTTGCCAACCTGTGCCCCTCTACCAATTCCCATGGCCCTTCACACCTTCTATGCCAGCTTAGTGCCAACACATACCAACCCATACACTCTACTCATCGCCCTTTGTTCTTACACCCTCCATGTCAACTCACCCAGCATCTACCACAGGCAAAACTCAGGAGCCATGCTGATGAAATAAAATAAAGTTCTATGTGTCTATTGCAGCTTTAAAATAACCTCATTCATTAAAACCCATTCAATACATTTAAATTTCTTCAATTCCTTAAACCCTTATAAAAATAAACATTTCATTCAAGAACTTAATTCCGCATGAAAACACACGTTTGTGTTCATAGCCCCACATCAAAGACTTTACAACCGCTTGGAGCTGTCAATAAAACTGAACTGACATCCCCTGTGATAATGATAGGTTGTGAAATTAATCATGCAGCATTAATCCTATAGTGATAACCCTAAAGGGTTATGTCAATACAGTAAAATTGCAAGAATCATGTTTTTTTAATCTGCAGACTTTTTTTTAACAATTTAGAGGGAAGGAGATTTAAATACCTCAAAAGCTTGACAGTTCCACAGAACTTATCCACTTTTTATACACATTCATGTCTACCCTTACCAATCCCAAAGGATACCTCTCCAAAGGGCACCTTACCTCTCCCAATGGCGCACCTGGGCCCATCCAGCTGGGGTCCCTAGACCTATCCAAAAGGGCACCCACAGCTCTCCAAATAACTCCGGCAGCTTAACCTCAAAGGTCTAAAGCCCATGAGTTGTGTTTCAGACATCCCACTAATGAAAATTGGATTTGTTTGAAGGCAGCTGCACTCTTTAATGTGCAGCTGTCTCCATGAACCATGGATGTGCAAACTACAGCCTGTCCCCATTCCTCCCCTGGCGAAAAGAGTGGGTGCCGAGGTCGGGGGTGGGACTTTCAGAATCGGGCCTCTGGCACCATCTTGGCTAAAGTGGAAACGCTTTCTGTCCCGCCAGAATTCGGGACTTCTTTACTCAAAGAGAAGGAAGAATGTGGAACATGCTACCACAGCAGTTAAAGTGAATAGCAGAGGTGCATTTAAGGAGAATCTAGATAAGAACATGAGGGAGAAAGGAATCGAGGATATGATGGTAGAGTTGGATGTTGAGGAGTGGGAGGAGGCTCATGTGGAGCATAAACACCAGGATGGAGTAGATGGACTGTTTGTGTGCTGTAAATTCTGTAGTGCGTCTGACCAGAATTGACAAACCCAGCTTTTAAGTGAAAGTTAAAACAAAAAGATTCACAATTCCATTCCCAAATTATCACCTGCACTGCTTGTAGTTTTCAAAACTGTTCTGATGAAGTTCGATGTTAATCAATAGCAGACGTATCGCAGACAAACTAAAATTAAGTATATGTAACTAGATTTCACAGTAAGATGAAACGGCCAGCGTGATGGGAAGCTGTATTGATGAGAGATTGAACAGCTAAGAATGCAGCTGGCTAAAGGGCTATCAATATATCATTTTTAAACATTTAAATGAGACATACATTAACTTTAGAGAACTCATTACACTTCTGTGTTATATATGCTCTTAGAGTTTCCCTCACACATGCAGCTTATACATTTTCATGAGCTGTAATCTTATCATCTTGGTTGCTCTAAACCTCCCAGTCCGATTGGAGATCATTATATAATATTCCCATGCTCATGTGGGTCAATATGGAATTATGAATTCCGAAAATGCTGAAAAGTGAAGCAGGACTTTTAAGTGATGTAAGGTTCTGATGTATGGGGAACAGTGGAAAGAAAATGTTAAGCTGTTGTTAAAGCTGACATCAGGGAATATCCTAACCTTTGGCTCATTGGAAGCTTGGACAAGCCTTTTTGTCTGCTGACCTGTATACAGTAATTCGACAACAGCAAAGATAAGGAACTGTGCAATGTTAACCATGTTAGCTAAAGGATCTCCTGCTTAATAAACAAAAATGCCATGCATGAGGAACATCAAAGTTAGCAGTACAGTAACGGGCAATAATGAAATAATCGTAAACCAATCGGGATGGCTAAAATGAGATTTCACCCTGCTCAAAGGTAAACTAATCGGTCACCTAATACAGCCCAAGGCTAGATGCAAAAAGGGTATAAGAAGAAGAATTTTGAAACACTTGGCATGCAACCAAGAGAAGTAGACTCCGGTTAGCAATAACACAGCAAGAAACCGTCCTCCAATCAACAGGAGAGTTGAGCCAGTTGTGATTCTGCTTAACAAACTGACTACTGTTTGTACCAAATGCCTCATACCCAGAGTGGTCAGTGATTAGTCAGAACTAAAGATCACAAACATTGACTCGAACTTACACTTTCATCATCAGAGGTTTATTTAATTTGGGCACCATGGCAATTTCAACAGTTTGCATTTTGATAGCACCTTATATCTACCCAAATGTTTGATGAAACTTCACAGAAGCATAAGAAAGGATGTTGACTGAATGCTTTGTCAAATAGGTGGGCTTTAAGGATGGTCTTAAAGGGGAAGAGGGAGGTGGAAGCAATACAAAGGGAATTCTGGAGCTATGGGCTTGTGTGGCTGAAGGAATGGCTGTCAGTGCTGGGGCAAAAATGAGGAGGTGTGCATCAGAGGTTGGAACCAGAGGAACAGACAACTCAGGAGGTTGTGTTGCTTTGGTTACAGAGCAAGGAAGGGATGAGGATTTGAATGCATGGTTGAAAATTTTAAATTTACAGGACTGGAGGACTGGAAGTCAATGTAAGTGAACGAAGATGGGGCTGGGGTGGGTGATGGGTGACTAGGCCATGGTGTGGAGGGTGACCAGGAGACTTTAAGTTCCCTATGGTTTCCTCTAACTGTGTACTAGTCTATATAGTTAGATGTATTCAGCAATGTTAACGTGCCAACTATGGTGAATTATTGGGGTTGAAACTTGAACTGATAGTTACAGCAGTTGAACAATACACCTTACAATATGTATATTTACACTAGCTTCAGTTTTTAACAGTGCGACTTTAATTACCAATTCAGATAGCTACACATCGGACACAATTTATTTTCCATATACCAGGCTGTGTCAGCACTGTTATATAACTGTAAGTGGGTTTCACCACTTTAACAGAGATCTCAATTAGTGCCTGTGAGCATTGAGGTCATTATCACAGGCAGGAATTACAAAGCTATTTACTTCCAATTGTCTTTCCATTAATAATTTCTAATTAAATTCTCTATGTTTACTTCAGAGGCGTCAGACTGTCTGCTTGTTGTAGCTGGGTTCAAATGTTACAGGGCATCAGTCTCATTAAATATACCTGTGCCTTTTACAAATGACTCCACTAACCCACATGACATGTTATTATCAATGGTGGAAGATGTGTTAATTCTGCAATATTTTAAAGGCTGGAGCAGTGTTGCAACCAGTGTTTTGCTGCCAAGTGAGGTGGTCTCTTTTGATTTGCAGTTCACTTTCTCCATATTGTGATCTTTGGCTGGAATTTTCCAGCCCGACCCCCCTCCCAACTGTGGGTTTCCCCGTGTTGAGGCTGGTGAACCATTGAAATATCCATTCACATTGGTGGGAGCGGAAGATTCAGCCGGTGTGAGGGGCTGGAAAATTCCGGCCTTTGTGTCCCTTTGCACCACTATTGGTTAGATGACTAGGTGATATAGCAATTCACCCTGTATAACTGCTAATGATTTCACTGTTCAAAAATGCTAGGCAAATCAGAGAATCTAATAGTCATTTGGCCCATTGTGACTGTGCCAGTCCTCTAGAAGAGCTATTTAATTAGTCCCATTCTGCTACTCTATCTCCATAGCCTGCACATTACTATTATTCAAATATTTATCCAATGACCTTTTGAAAGTTACTATTAAATCTGCTTTCATCATTCTTTCATGCAATGCATTCCAGATCACAAAGTAACTTGCTGTGTACATTGTTTTCTGACGGTTTGATCATTGACACACAATGATGTTTGTGTTTCATCCTTGTGATATAAAAAAAATTGCACCCATTCTTTGGAATTCCACTCCGCATTCAAAATGCCTAGAAGTCCACTGTGAACTAGTTTCTGAAGTTATTTGAATAAGGGCAGCCATTAATCCATAGGAAAGGTCTGTTGTATTTTAATGCCTTCTCAGTGGGATGTTTACATATTAGTGTCTTGTCCAGACATGAAAGCAAGCTCCAGGGCCTTGTGTAGTTCCATGTATTTTGACAGGAAAAGAGAAAGGTCACCTGACCTCTCAACTCCATTTTGTTTTAAAATCAGAGTGTCCATTTTTCATTTTGTTTTTAAAAGTAAAGTGTCCATTTTGAATTTATACTCCCTAAATACATGAGTCTTTATTGTGTGAGCATGACAGCATGATCAGGACGATTCCAGTACTCCAATGCAGCTACAAAGCTCAGTCCCAAATATCCTGGGAAATTCTTGTCACAGAATTAACATCATCAAAATTGATTATCTGCTCAAATATCTCATTGCTGTTTGTGGGACCTTGCTATGTATAAATTGGCTGCTATATTTTCGTATATTACAACAGTGAATATACTTGAAAAGTATTTCATTACCTATGGAGCAATTTGAGATATCCTAAAGCTCTGCATACATGTAAGTTCTTTATTTTCTTTCTTTACCAGTCAAGATATGAGCCTTTCTGCTACATTAGAGTACTGGAATTTGAATAAAAAATTTACATAGCACTTTTCACAACCATCAATTGTCTCAAAGGGCTTTACAGTCAATGAAGCACTTTTGAGGTGTATTTACTGCTGTAATGTAGGAAGCAAAACAGCCAATTTGCACATGGTAAGCTCCCACAACAGCAACGTGATAACAACCCAGGTAATCTGAAGAGGAATAAATATTGGCCAGGACACCAGGAATAACTCCCCTGCTACTTTTCAAAATAGTGCCATGGGACATTCAACATCCACCCAAGTGGGCAGATGGGGCCTTGACTTAACATCTCATCTGAAAGATTTCACCTCCAACAGTGTAGCACTCTCTCAGAACTGCACTGGAGTGTCAATCTTGAATTTTGTGCTCAAGCCCTGGAGTGGGATTTGAACCCAGAACCATGTGCTTCAGAGACATGAGCCATGCCTGATCAAAAAAAGGTATGTAACATAAAATTTCTAATATACTTCACTGTTGTCATTTTTTTTTCGTTGTCGAAGATGGTGTGTATATATATAGTCATCTGCTGTGAATTCGAACGTGGCTGCGGAGCTTGATTGCAAAGCTACATGGCTTTCCACAGTGTGGGTAAAGATGAATTGTCTGACTTTTAAAATTCATTTATGGGATGTGATCTTCACTGGCTAGGCCAGCAATTATTGCCCATCCCTAATTGCCCTTGAGAAGTTGGTGGTGAAGGTGAGCTGCCTTCTTGAACCGCTGCAGTCCCTGTGGTATAGGTACACCCATAGTGCTGTTAGAGAGAGGGTTCTAGGGTTTTGACTCAGCGACAGTGAAAGGATGGTGATGTATTTCCAAGTCAAGATGGTGAGTGGTTTGGAGGGGAACTTCCAGGTTGTGGTGCTCCCATGTATCTGCTGCCCTTGTCCTTCTAGATGGTAGCAGTCATGGGTTTGGAAGGTGCTGTCTAAAGAGCCTTGGTGAGTTTCTGCAGTGCATCTTGTAGATGGTACACACTGCTGCCACTGTTTGTTGGTGGTGGAGGGAGTGAATGTTTGTGGATGGTGTGCCAATCAAGTGGGCTGCTTTGTCCTGGATAGTGTCAAGCTTCTTGAGTGTTGTTGGAGCAGTACTCATCTAGGCAAGTGGGGAGTCTTCCATCACACTTTTGACTGGTGCCTTATAGATGGTGGACAGGATTTGAGAAGTCATTGCACAACCATCAGTGAACACCCCCATTGCTGACCTTAAAATGGAAGGAAGGTCATTGATGAAGCAGCTGAAGATGGTTGGGCCAAGGACACTACCCTGAGGAATTCCTGCAGTGATGTCTTGGAACTGAGATGATTGCCCTCCAACAACCACAACCATCTTCCTTTGTATGACTCCAACCAGGGGAGAATTTTCCCTCGATTCCCATTGACTTTACTTTTGCTAGGGCTCCTTGATGACACACTCTGTAAAATGCTGCCTTGATGTCAAGGGCAGTCAGTCTCACCTCACATTGGGAGTTTAGCTCTTTTGTCTATGTTTTAACCAAGACAGTAATAAGGCCAGAAGCTGAGTGACCATGGTGGACCACAAACTAGACGTTAGTGAGCAGGTTATTGCTAAGTAAGTGCCGCTTGATATCACTTTGGATGACCCCTTCCATTACTTTACTGATGCTGGAGAGTAGACTGACGGGGTGGTAATTGTCCGGAACAAAAACAGAATTACCTGGAAAAACTCAGCAGGTCTGGCAGCATCAGCGGAGAAGAAAAGAGTTGACGTTTCGGTAATTGTCCGGGTTGGATTTGTCCTGCTTTTTGTGTACAGGACATAGCTGGCGGATGCCAATGTTGTAGCTGTATTGGAACAGCTTGGCTAAGGGTGCGGCAAGTTCTGGAGCATAAGTCTTCAGTACTACCGGCAGAATATTGACAAGGCCCTTAGCCTTGCACTATCCAGTGCCTTCAGCCATTTCTTGATATTGCATGGAGTGAATCGAATTGGTTGAATTCTGGCATCTGTGGTGCTGGGACCTCATCATTTAGTTGGGACTGCCCAGTCTTTCTAACTTGCCTTTTGTCCTTAGCTGTCCCTATTCTTTATTGTTTGAGGGAAACAACACCACGACTTGAGATTGCTCCCCAGGTTGTTCTTTCTTGTGCATTTTTCTCCCAGTCAGTGGGCAGGTCACATTTCCTGAGGTTTGGTTTCGAGACATCCTTGAACCGTAATCTTGGCCTACCTCCATGCGGTGTTCAGGCTTAAGTTGGAGACATGACTGCCTTAGGGATTTTATCATCAGTCATATGTACATGTCCATTCGATCTGAGCTGGGCTCTGGTGATGAGTGCTTCAATTCCAGACATTTCTGCTTTTTGAAGTACCTCAGTGGTGGGCACTTCATCCTTCCATTTGATGCCTATGATGTTCTGAACGCATCTCATGTGGAACCCACTAAATAGGCCTGGAGTAGGTAGTCAATGCAAACAGGTTTATATGAGGATAGGTATTACCAAAGCTTTGTACACAGCAAGTTTTGTTGTAAGTTTGCTACTTTGTTTCCTCCACAGTCTCTTGTGTTTTTGGGCAAATGCTGAGTTTGCTCTGGCATTTCTATTAGCTGCCTCACTGTCAATGCAACAATACCAACATCCTGGGGGTTACCATTGAACTGGACCAGCCCTCTAAATACTGTGTCTACAAGAGCTGGTCGGAGGCTGGGAATTCTGTGACGAGTAACTCACCTCCTGACTCCACAAAACCTGCCCACCATCTACAAGGCACAAGTCAGGAGTGTGATGGAATACTCCCCACTTGCCTGGATGAGTGCAGCTCCCACAACACTCAAGAAGCTCAACAGCATCCAGGACAAAGCAGCCCACATGGCTGGCACCCCATTCATCACCTTCAACATTCACTCGCTCCATCACCAGCACACAGTAGGAGCAGTGTGTGCCACCTACGAGATGCACTGCAGCATCTCATCATCTCTGATACATTAGTTGATGATTTCAGTTGTTTCAGGTTGAAGATATTGCCATCTGTTCTGAATTGGATGTATATCAAATGCCCCAGAAAGCACAGTAGCAAAGAATGCACTGAAGAGCACAGAGGCCATGATGCTCCCTTGCGTTGCACCACTTGTTATGTCAAAGGGGTCAGTGTATTCTCCACCGTAAGCGGCTCTACCATACCTGAGCTTAGCCAAAAGACCTAGGAAAGTTGCCAGCCCCTACTCAGCTTCACAAAAGTTGGCCAATAACAGATTTGCCAGTTATGCCATTGGAATAGATCTTTTTTGACCTTGGAACCTTATTTGGCGAACCGTCAGTAGGCCGCTGTGTCACCCAGGAAAATGATTAGCAATTACTTTTCTCAAGCACTTGACATTCCCCATGGTATTTTATGTTGTCTTGAAGATGGGACTTGAGACTGAAAAACTTTTCCCTTGAAGTGTAGCTATCCTTTAATTAAATATCTTATTTGAAACTGAAAAGTCAACACAATCAATGTTCTGCTTGCCACAATGTAAAGTGCTTTTAGCGTGAAGTTACATATTCTGAACCTATTTGAAACATTGTGACTTCAAATGGAAATTGCAGCAATTATTCCTTTTTAAAAAAAAATGACCATTAATTTCCTGCAGGTGTAGTCAATTAAAATTGTTATGGTCCAGCAAGGGAAATTGGCGTGGTTAAACTGTTTATACTTCAATGCAAGGAGTATTACAAACAAGGTAGATGAGTTAAGGACACAGGTAGACACATGGCAACAGGATGTCATTGCTATAATGGAGACCTGGCTAAAGGAGGGACAAAACTGACAGCTTAATATCCCTGGTTATAGAGTCTTCAGACACAATAGAGTAGGAGATAAAAAAGGAGGGGCGGGGGGCAGGGTGGCACTAATGGTTAGAGAATCAATTCCAGTTGAGGGAAGGGATGATATACTATATGGGTCAACAAACGAGGCTTTATGGATTGAGCTTAGAAATAAAAAAGGGGCAGTCACATTACTGGGAGTATACTACAGACCCTCAAATAGTGAAAGGGAGATGGAAGAACAAATATGTAGGCAAATTTCCACTTGTAAGAACAAGAGGGCAATAATAGTAGGAGACTTCAACTATCCTAATATCAACTGGGATTCAAACAATATAAGGGGCACTGAGGGAGAAAGATTTATGCAGTGTATCTAGGAAAATTTTTTCAACCAATTAGTGACAAACCCAACGAGAGGAGATGCAATTCTAGTCTTGGGGAATGAAGAAAGGCAAATGGTTGAAGTGACAGTTGGCGATCATATCGGGGATAGTGATCACAATTCAGTTAGATTTAGCATTACCATGGAAAAGAACAGATATAAGGCAAGAATAAAAGTCTTGAACTGGGGGAAGGCAAATTTTGCAGAAATGAGAAGGGACTCAGTCCACTTGGCTGGGGTGGACTGGACAGCACTGCTGGAGGATAAAGCAGTGGAACACCAGTGGGAAGCACTAAAAAGCGAGATCCTAATTGTACAAAATAGACATGTCCCCTACAAAAATAAGAGTGGTACTGCCAAATCTAGACCCTGCTGGTTGTCTAGAGGAATACAGGGGAAGATCAAACAGAAAAAGAAAGCATACGATAGACACAAAGAACTGAGCATTGCAGACAGCCTAGACGAATATAGGAAGTGCAGGTACGAAGTAAAAAAGGAAATAAGGAAATCAAAGAGAGGGCATAAAAAAAAGCTAAGCAAGTAAAGTTAAAGATAACCCAAAGATGTTTTACCAATACATTGATGCTACAAGGTTAGTTAAGGTGGGATCTATCAGAGATGAAGATAGAAACTTGTGTGTAGTTGCAGAGGCTATGGGAAGGGTTTTGAAAGAATATTTTGTCTCCATGTTTACAAAGGAAAGGGAGGATGTAGATATAGTAGTCCAGGAAAAACACTGCAAGATATTGGACGGGATAGTCATAAAGAGAGAGGAAGTACTCGAAGGGTTGAAATCCTTGAAAGTTGTTAAGTCACCAGGACCAGATGGATTGTTTCCGAGGCCGCTGGAGGAAGTCAGGGAGGAGATAGCAGATGCTTTCAGGATGATTTTCCAATTTTCACTAGATATAGGGGAGGTACCGGAGGGCTGCAGAAATGCAAATGTGGTTCCATTGTTTAAAAAGGGGTCAAAGGAAATGCTAAACAATTATAGGCCAGTTAGTCTTACATCGGTGGTGAGCAAATTAGTAGAATCAATCCTCAGAGATAGGATTAACTGTCATATGGAAAGGCATGGACTAGTCAGGGATGGTCAGCATGGATTTGTTAAAGGAAGGTCTTGCCACACAAATTTGATTGAATTCTTTGAGGAATTGACAAGAAGGGTTGATGAAGGTAGTGCAGTGGATGTTGTGTAAATGGATTTTAGCGAGGCATTTGACAAGATCCCACATGGCAGATTGGTCAGGAAAGTAAAAGCCCATGGGATTCAGGGTAATGTGGCAAACTGGATAAAAGGTTGGCTTTGTAACAGGAAACAAAGGGTAATGGTCAATGGATGCCCTTGTGAATGGAAAGTTGTCTCAAGTGGTGTTCCACAGGGCTCGGTGTTGGGACCCATGCTGTTTGTGTTACATATTAACAATTTGGATGTGAACGTGGGGGGCACGATTGGGAAATTTGCAGATGACACAAAGATTGGCCGAGTAGTGGATAGTGCAGAGGATAGCCATAATCTCCAAAACAATTTAGATGGGTTGGTGGAGTGGGCGGTAAAGTGGCAGATGGATTTTAACATAGAGAAGTGTGAGGTCATACATTTAGGGAGGTCAAATAGTTACAGGGATTACACATGTAATAGGAATATACTAAGAGGTGTAGATGAAGTGAGAGATCTTGGGGTACAAGTGCACAGGTCCCTGAAGGCAGCAGTTCAAGTAGACAAGGTTGTAAAGAAGGCATATGGAATGCTCTCCTTCATTGGCAGAGGTATAGAATATAAAAGTAAGGATATAATGTTGGAATTGTGTAAAACACTGGTGAGGCCGCACCTGGAGTATTGTGTGCAGTTCTGGTCACCACATTACAGGAAGGACGTAATAGCTCTGGGAGAGTGCAGAGGAGGTTTACAAAAATGTTGCCAGGGTTAGAAAAGTGTAGCTACGAGGAGAGATTGGATAGGTTGGGGTTATTTTCCTTAGAACAAAGAAGGTGAGAGGTGACTTGATTGAGGTGTACAAATTTATGAGGGGAATAGATAGAGTGGACAGGATAAAATTGTTTTCCTTGGTGGAGAATTCTAGAACCAGGGGACATAGATTCAAGATAAGTGGCAGAAGGTGTAGGGGCGACATGAGGAAGAACTTTTTTACACAGAGGGTAGTGGGTGTCTGGAATTCGCTGCCCAAGTTTGTGGTAGAGGCAGAAACTCTAAACTCTTTTAAAAAGTACCTGGATCTGTACCTTAAGTGCTGTAGGCTGCAGGGCTATGAGCCGGGGGCAGGAAGGTGGGATTAGAAAGGGCACCAGGGTGTCCTTGGGCTGAAATAGGCAAGATGGGCTGAATGGCCTCCTTCTGTGCTGTAACTTTTCTATGGTTCTATGGTTCTAATTAGCAGGAACCAACAATTGTCTTCATCTTAAAGGTCTCTTTTGAATGGCGGAACAGACTAGAGGGGCCACATGGCTTTTGCCTGTTCCTAATTCAAATGTTCATATGTCTGGGAAGTCATATAGGAATGATTTAGCATTGTGTGAAAAGGTTTTAGTCTTCGGTGGGTAGATGGGTGTCCATTAATTGATGATTTTCAAATTTTGTTTTCATATTAAGTTATTAACGAGTCAGCAGTTGTCCTATCAGTCCTGTTGAATGTAGAATGTTATTTAAAATAAAATAGAACTCAATCTCAACATGATTGTTTTCAAATCAGGCACCACTTCCACAACACTCAGGGCTAATTTTTTTAAAAAATTACTCATTCTCAGGATATGGGTGCCACTGGCAATGCCAGCCTTTATTGTCCATCCCTTGTTGCATTGAGAGAAGATGGTGATGGGCCGTCTTCTTGAACCACTGCAGTCCTTGCAGTGAAGGTGCTCCAGCTGTGCTGTTAGGGAGGGAGTTTCAGGATTTTGACCCGGCATACTACAGGAATGCCGATATATGAATCAGAATGGTATGTGACTTTGAGGGGAATTGGAGGTGATGGTGTTCTCTTGTGCCAGCTGCCCTGGTCCTCCTAGGAGGTGGAAGTCAGGAATTTGGGAGGTGCTATTGAAAAACAGAAAACTGATTGTCTTTGACTCTGTAATAGAGTTCCAACCTCTCTACAAAATGTATCTGCCCAGCACATCCTATTTAACTCCATGACAGCTGCCAGCACAGGCAATGAATAGAAACTGGGAATAAGACCTTCAATGCTAAGTAACAGCATATGAATGGTGAGGTGTGTGGACAAATGCTCATGTCTTTCATGTGAAGTAGAATGTGAGAATGTCAACTGAAAGTCATTGATGGAATGTGCAAGGTTCCAGACGAACTCAATGGGCAGGAATTTAGATTCGATTGCGCCGGTTTATTCAAGTTAACTGGAACCAGCCAGACTGCAGCAGAAAATTGTGGAATTTTCAGACACAAATTACATTCAGCACAAACCAGGTTCTATGGCTTCTTGTGACAGTTTAAAAAAAACATGCTAGCCACTGGCCCCACCCACAAAAACTGGCCGAGCCCCTCGATCAAATTAATCCTCATGAAGAGTTCCTGTTAGTTGGGCCCATTTCCGGCCTTCAGACTGGCTTTTAACCTTAAAGCACAAAGACACAGATAGGCTTGTTTTAAAAGGTTTTAATTTTTTTTAATATACTAAGGAGCTGACTGGTGTACACTAATGAAATTAGTAAGTGGTTCTGTTTTTAAAGTCATTTTCAGTAATTTAAAATCCGATTGCCTCACATTTGGTGGGTCTGACAATCTGATTAAAAATGATTATGCTTTTTGTCATAAACTCATTTTTAACTAAAATTGTACCAGGTCAACGACCTTAAATATATAAAAGAATATGTTGAAATGTCAATTTAAAAAGAAAAGTCAGTTCTAAAATGTTGCCTGATTGTGCTGGTTCATGGCGCTCGCGATTTGCAAATGAGTTCGAGTGGGTACTTGAGCAAAAAGATGAATTTCTCTCAGCCAGTGTGGTTTTGAGTGCAATTTGTGTCCGGATTGTTAACTGTGCCCATAGTGGAAACTCTTGCCCGCAACTTCTATCCTTTCTTACTGGATGAATGCTGGAGTAGCTGTGACATAGAAATGTCACCTTGTACAGACATTCTACTGATTTGCCCAGATCCAACTACTCTGGGCTGTGATCTGGTTGACCATAAAGACCTTTACCCTCAATCTACCTGTATTTACCTGTAATCCTGTACAGAATCAATTGTATGTATTAAATAATAACAGAAAATGCTGGAAGTACCAGCAGGTCTGGCAGCATCCATAGATCCATAGAGAGAGAAACAGAGTTAATATTTCTGGTCAATGGCCTCTCATCAGAATTGTTCATAGGTTGAGTCGGTTCACTGGTGATCAATAGGCCCATGTGGCATTTAGATCGGTGTTATACCAGCAGCTGGCATACATAGGTCACTTTAAGTAGGCAAACTACAGCAAACAACCGCAGCAAACAGGCGGTGAATTACCTGTTGAATATATTCAATTGGAATGGCAGATGATGGTTTCAGCTTACAATTGGGGACACATCAGGCAACCTTCTCAGTGATCCACATTACTTTAATGTCTTTCTATTAAAAATAAGGTAGATCAGTACAACTGGAACATAAGAATGTAAGAAATAGGAGCAGGAGTAGACCATAAGAGCCCTTTGAATCTGTTCCTCCATTCAGTCTGATCATGACTGATCTTCCATATCAATCTCACTTTCCTATCCAATCCCCCTATCCTTCATTCTCTTAGTGTCCAAGAATCTATCTCAGTCTTGAACATGCTCAGTAACTGGGAACCTACCGTTCTCTGTGGTAGAGAATTCCAAAGATTTACAACCCTCCGAGTGAAGAAATTTCTTCACATTAACAGTGAACACTCTGGGCCTCGATTACATTCAATGCTGTCCCAGAGTGAATGCACTTATCCTTTCTACTGTATGGGTGTGAATTTCATCTCTGTAGCACCATTGGAGGCAATGCTGCAGAAGCCAAGTGCCATTTTGCTGGCTGGGGCGCATGCGGTGCTAGCCATTTCTGGAATGCGGTCGACATCCTCCCTGAGAACGGTGCCTGTCCTGGCATCTCTCACGTGTGCTGTAAATCTGTGAAGGAGCAGTCTCCTGATGTAACACAGCCTAACAGGCTGCTTTGACACCAGAGTGCCTAATTTCAGACCACATAGGCCCAGACAACTAATTTACGCACCATTCTGCAGACAACAAGCATTAAATTACAAGGTGGGCATCACATGAGTGTTATCTAACTGACATCCAGATTTAACGTAAGGTCTCTTCTAAAATCTTCCGTGATTGTGAGGTGTTTGAAAGTTTCTGGGTTTGCCAGAGAGTGTTGTCGCATTCTCACAGAGGGGTACATGACCTGTCCACACAAGGGGGCTGGCAGTGGCTGTGACTCTTGGTCTGCAGCACAACAGGGAAATGAAGCAGAGGCTGCAGAGAGGGCAAGCCCTGTACGATGCCCTCTGCCAATTTCAAGCTGGACTTCACTCTATGCATCTTGACACTGACAAGAGGCTTTTTGGCAGCCCAGCCAATGCACCCAGCATCGCAATGTGCATGACCATCAGCAGCCCCCTGTGTGCCACCCCATCCAGATCCTCTCTAAATCCTTGGCAGCAGTATTTATCTGATACCTCACCCTCAGGTGAGCTGGTAAAAAGAAAAACTTGCTTTTATATAGCACTTTTCATGACCATCGGACAGCCCAAAGCACTTTACAGCCAGTGAAGTACTTTTTGAAGTGTAATCACTGTTGTAAGGTAGGAAATGTGGCAGCTAATTTGTGTACAGCAAGATTCCTTGAACAGTGAAGTGATAATGACCAAATAATCTGTTTTAGAGATGCTGATTGAGGGATAAATATTGGCCAGGACACCAGGGAGAATTGCTCATGCTCGCCTTCAAAATAGTGCCACAACATTACTTTTGGCCTGGTTGCCGCTCACTTGTGCCCAGTCACTCACCGTGTGCTGATCCCAACTCCATAACTCCAGCTGGTGGCTACAAGTGTCAGTTTGGGGTTGGAGGGGTGGTTCGGGGGAGTGGTGGGCGTGGGGAGTTGGGAGGTGCGGGGTGTAGGTGGTGGGAAGCTTTTAATCAGAATTTTGCCAATGCTACCTCTCTTCCTGCTGGGGCTCCTGTGATTGGCCAGTGACAGTTCTTGGGTGTCTGAAAGCAGGAGCTCAGAAAGGGAAAGTTAGTTTTAGGGAAGGTGAACGGGATGGGAAGCAAGAGGTCCATGGTCACACCATCAACAGCCTGTTCTTAATGCCGGAAAGCAGGGTGATGGTGAGCTAGGACCTGAGAAGAGACATGAAGGCAGAATAGTACTGTCATCCTCAATGTTCTCAGTGACATTGGATGCCATGGGCTCATATGCACCTGTTCCCATGACGCTGAGTGCTTTCTCCTCCAGAGGCTCCGTGCAATGCAGATAGCCTTGTCCCTCTGATGGTTCTGCTCTGCCCCCCTCTATTGGGCACTATCTTGCCCTAGAAGAGAGAGGGCAGAATGTTATTGATGATTGAGTCATATGCATTGTGCAGCTGAATAGCTGGAGACATGTAAAGGCAGTGAAAGAGGGGTGTGAGGCTGGTAGCATTGGTAGGTGTGTGAGGGTAAGGTAGAGTATTTGGATATTTGACATGGGTCCTGGGTGCCAGAAGGTGCTGCTGTGTGAGTGATTGAGCTGTATGGAGCAGCATGAGAGGTTGGTGGCGTGGCGCATAGATATCGACGTGTGAAGATGCACTGACCTTGACCAACCATGTGGGGTCATTAGGCTTCTTGTGACACTGCTCCCTCAGGTCCAGGCTCTGGGAGTTGACCTCCCTGGCCACATACTCCCAATCCCTTCTGAGGGTTGTCCTTGAGGATTTCCTGATTCCCAGCAAAATGATGATGGCCCTTCTCCTGCCCACCTCTGCCACTAATGCCTTCATTGCCTCATTCATCACCCTGGAACTCTCTTTGTGTCCCGGTGTTCCATTTTCCACAGTTTAAATTCCAGCAATGTTATTCTGTGCTGCATCTGATAAAGAGGAACAATCGTGTTCAACCTCCTGCTGAATCCAGGGGCAGTTGGCAGCCCAGAACCCACTCAGCTGCCTCATTCCAATCACATTACTGAGTTAGGAGATTTATGTGCTGCCCCTTCCTATGAAGCTGGCATGGGCAGGTTGCTAATTGTGACCCCTGTAAAAATCTGGGCAGATGAATTTTAACCTCCAGAACCACAGCAGCTCCTAATGTTTTCTGGTAAGTAGTCTAGCTTTATAGCCCACAAAAGTGCTTTGCTCTCTTTAATCTGATGTTATAATTTTCCATCTATTCTCCTAGAGACTGCAACGCATCTTACTCCAGGCCACCTGTGGAATGGGCTTTTCAAAAACTTTTCATGGGATGTGGGTGTCGCTGGCAAGGCCAACATTTGTTGCCCACCCCTAATTGCCCTTTCAGAGTGCAGAAAAGAGTCAACCGCATTGCTGTGGGTCTGGAGTCATATATAGGCTGGACCAGGTAAGGATGACAGATTTCCTTCCCTAAAGGGCCTTAGTGAGCCAGATAGGTTTTTACAACAATCAATGGGAGTTGCATGGTCAGCATTATTGAGACTAGCTTTATATTCCAGATCTAGTGGCTGCATTTAAATTCCACCAGCTGCCACGGTGGGATTTGCACTATGTTCCCAGAGCATTTGGCTGCGTCTGAATTACTGGTCCAGTGACATCACTAGTACTGCTGTTGGATTTATTACAAGGTGCACTTTGAATGGGTTTAGCCATTAGGGACAAGTGAATTGGTGCCAATTTTAAGGTTTGGTTAATGACCTCCTGTTCATTTGGCCATTGATTGGTGACTCAAACTAATTAGCCTCTTCAAATTCAGTAGCGCCGCCAAAGGAACTATCTGAGGAGATTGAAGCTCATCCAAATATAAAAGACAAGACTTTCCAAACTGGCAGGATTTGGGTGTGAGGTGACATTTGCCTTATCCTCCCCGCTGATTTTTGACCTCTGTGGATCTCCTGGGGCCAGGGTCATTTGTATGTTAGTACATCGAGGGGCTGGGCTGTACCTGTGCTGCTGCATGGTCATCTGATTTAGGCTGGGTCTCTTTAGGTTGTGGGGTGACCCAATCAATAAAGGTCTTTTAACGTGTGAAAGCTTTTCACAGAGTAGAGTCATAGAGCCATTACGGCATAGAAGGAGGCCATTCAGCCCATCAAGTCCATGTCAACTCTCTGTAGAGCAATCCAACCAGTCCCATTTACTCACTCTCCTTGTAACCCTGCAAGGCTATTCCCCTCACATGCCAATCCAATTTCATTTTAAAATCATTGATCATCTCCACATCCATCACTCTGGTGGGCAGCGAGTTCCAGGACATTACCATTTACTGAGTCAAAAAATACTCCCTCATATTCCACCTGGACCTCTTGCCCAAAAATTGAAATCCGTATTCCCTAGTCCTTGTATCATCAACTAATGAGAACAAGTTTTCTTTGTCCACCTTAACTAAACTGATCATAATCTCGTTCCTTCAATCTCCTTTGTTCCGAGGAGAACAACCCCTGCTTCTCCAACCTAACCTTATGGCTCAAATCCCTTATCCCTGGAACCATTCTGGTAAATCTCAGCTGCATCATCTCAAAGACCCTCCTAAAGCCCGAATTAAAACTGAAAGCAATACCCTATTTATAAAAGTTCAGCATAACTTCCCTGCTTTTGTACTCAATACCTCTGTTTATGAAGCCCAAGTTCCCATATGCTTTGATAATTACTCTCTCAACATAGCCTGCCACTATCAAGGATCTAAGCACTGGAACCCCCAGGTCCCTCTGTTCCTGCACACTCAGACAGCTTATTTCCACTTGTGGAGAAGAGCAAAACCAGAGGCTGTCAACATGAGGTAGTGTCCAAAAAAAAGAGAATTCAGAAGCCACTTCTTTACCCAGAGACTGGTGAGAATGTGGAACTCTCTGACATAGAGTGGATAAGATGAATGTTGTAGATACACTTAAAGAGAAGCTAGATGGGCACATGTGGGAGAAGGGAATAGAGGGATAGGCTGATAGAGCTAAAGGAAAGATGGAATGGAATTCAAATGGAGAATAAGCATTGGAATGGACTGGGTGGGCTGAATGGCTTGTTTCTGTGTATATATACTATATAAATCTATGAGTGGGTGGGGGAAAGTGTTGGCAGAGACATCTATTGCAACGTGGTCAGTGGCACTGATGGAAGAAGAAAAAAGTAGGAAAGAAAATGAAAAAAATGTATAATCTCTCACCTTGCTTGCGAATGAACCCTTGGCACTGAGGAAGTTACAGGTGTATTGAAAATCTTTTGTCGCATTTGGCGGGAAACCCCTGAGGTAGTGGTGGAGATAGTTAAACAGCAACAATAAGTTGCAGCTATATATCGCCTCAGTAACATATTCAAATACTCCATGGTGCCTTACAGAAGCGTAACAAAACACAAATTGACACTGAGCCAAAAAGGAGATATTAGAAGAACTGGCCCTTGTATCATTAACTCACCATCCCATACCTGCTGAAACCAGGCATTAGCCCAGTAGAAGATTGGAACCAGTAAACTTAGTAATTTATACAGAATCACTTCTCTGGATGGCTACTGCTTCCCACCACCCAATCCTGGTGGCTCAGTGATAACAGCATCACCCTGTGTAGAGCTGAGGTCAGGAAGGCTTGTGCTGGATTGACTGCTCCCAGTTGGGGTGTTGGAAGGGAGACAACACTTCACCCCAATACCCATGGGTGTGAAACAGGAAATTCAGCCAGGATTGCTGCTGTTGATGATGTCTGGTCTTCCTTGCTGTGACATGGGCTTGTGTTGATACAGGTTGGCTGTGATAGGGTTCCAATATTCATTGTCTATACTCGCAGTTAAACAATGGCTGCTTGGGTGAGGTACCAGTGCTTATGCACCATGAAGCTATGGAAACTATATTCAGTCAGGAATTTGTCACCAATGTGGACCTACTTTGACACCATCCCAGATCCTCAGCATGGGATCATTAGTCAGTAGCACTTCTCTCTTTGAATCAGAAGGGCATGGGTTCCAATCCTACTCCAGAGACTTGAGCACAAAATCTACTCTGTCACTTCCAATGTAGTACTGAGGGAGTGCTGCACTCCTGGAGGTGCTGACTTTGAATGAGACATTAAACCGATGTCTCGTGTGCCCTGTCAGATGGTTGTAAAAGATTCCACGGCCCTGTTTCAAAGAAGAGCTGAGTTCTCCCTGGTGTTCTGGCCAATATTTATCCTTCAGTAACCATCACAGGAACAGACTATCTGATCATTCTCACATTACTGTATGTGGGAGTTTGATCTACACAAATTGGTTGTCATATTTCCTACATTGCAATAGTGTCTACACTTCAAAAGTGCTTCAAAACTTTGGGTGAAACACCTATTTAAAACCCCCAGAGTGTGCAGCATCTGTTGGACATAGACTGCACACTCTCATAATGGTTCGGAAACTTGATTTCTACAGCTATCGCTGCCAATATTGTGTATAAATGTGAAGATTTAATAAGACTTTATATCATCCACTGAAGCTTGATGTAGTAAAAGTAAAGTTGGGGTTGCGAAAGGTGATATAAAAACTGAAGTATTTCTTTTTAGAAGGTACAGGGACTCTATATTTTTGGGGCCTCCTGGGAATCAGATGAGTGTACCTGGAGCTGCTTTCACTCGGACAACCAGCACTGAGACTCACTACCATGCTGGTGTGGTAAGTATACCTACTTCAGGCAAGTGTACCTTGAGTTTCTGCAGAGAAAGTCTGTATCCCGCTCGTCCCACCTCTTGGTGTAGTAGAAAAAGAAGTGGAAGTGAGAAATGCTTATCCCATTTGTTGGAATTTTACATTGTTGGGAAAAATGGGAGGCCATGGCATAGTGGACTATTATCCCAGAGACCCAGGGTCATGCTCTGGCAACCTGGGTTCAAATCCTACCATGGCAGATGGTGAAATTTGAATTCAATAAAAAAAATCTGGAATTGAATGTCTAATGATGATCAAGAGACAATTGCTGATTATCAGAAAAACCTGTCTGGTTCACTAATGTCCTTTAAGGAAGGAAATCTGCCGTCCTTAACTGGTCTGGCCTACACGTGACTCCAGACACACAGCAATGTGGTTGACTCTTAAATGCCATCTGAACAAGGGTAATTAGGGATGAGCAATAAATGCTGGCCTAGCCAGCCCACATCCTATGAACGAATAAGGAAAAAATGTAAACAGATCCTGCCTTAATTCCAATCCCTGTTTCAACTGTATCCTCATTCCATCTTCCCAGGTTTTACAGAGACAGTGGTACGCAGGGGTGGTGCTGGAGATGAATTTCCAGGAGGGGATTTTTTCTTTGTCGGCTGGCGTAGACACGATGGGCTGAATGGCCTCTTTCTGTGCTGTAACTTTTCTATGGTTCTATGGTTAAGTGGGGTTGTCTCTGATGTCCTGCTGAAATTAACTGCAGGATATCTTTGAATTATTTTCAGCAGGTTGCCTGCCCGACAGGCTGGAGCTGAAGAGCACATACCAGGTAAGTAAGAGATCATAGGGGAGGGATGGGGAGGATTCAGGAATCACGGGATGGTGGGGGGGGGTGGTGGGGGGATGTTGGGGGAGTTGGATATCATGGGAGAGGGGAATCAGAGATGGGGATAGGGTGAGCACTGAAGCTCAGTGGTTGTGGGGTGTGGTGTTTTGAAAATTGCATTGTACATTTTATCTACTTGAGGCTGCCATATACACACGTACCAGCAGAAGGAGTCTGCTAGGAAGAGATAATAAAGGATCCATGCTTAACAGCTCATGCAGTTCTAATTCTAAATGTCTCTGGTTGGATATATAATTGTTTCTGACTCAAGAGCTTCATAGGAGGGTGAGAAAAGTCAGTGATTGTGATGGGTGCTGTGGGGGATGTGGAGGTATGGTTTTGTAAAACTTCTTGGGCCTCGAGGAAACACTGCTGCTTCTCCTAGCCCAAGGGGCAGTGCTGTGAAGTCACTTACCTCATGAATCCAGAGCTTTCTGCCTCCTTTCGCCTGCCGGATATCCCAACCTCTTGGGAAACCAGCCCCCATGGGCTAAAATTTAAAAAAAACCTTAACATGGAGGCACGCTGCCCCCTCAAAAGCTTTTTCTGAGCAACCCTCCTTCTGAGAGTGAATTTTTCGTTAATTCCTCGATGTGCCTCTGTTACAACCAAAGGCAGCAGATTGGGGTTGAGTTTCAGATTGAAAAACACAATTACTTCATTGCTGTCCCCAGCCAAACTGTCCTCAGGGTTAAAATTCAGCACAGTGTCGTTTGAAGATAAAGGAAGAAAATTTTCTTTAGAAGGAAACTATCTTCGTGAAATATATAGGTCCATGTTACTGAGTCTGATGAAAGTTTACCCACCAATAAGTCTTTGCTAGACCTTCAAGCAATGAATGCATTTTTCATGCTTGGAATTGATTACATAATCCTTCCAACAATATGATTATGTCCCATTAGTACAGTCAGCAGTTTGGGCATATGGCTAATGAGCGACAAAGGAACAGAATTGGTAGCTTAAGACAATTTGGAGCAGGTGTCATGAGGAGCATTTCCTGAGACTGAGTTTCATTACAGAGAGTCAGAAAGCTCTGCCAAGAATCTTGTGCTATGGCTGGATTTACACTTGGATCCTGTAGGTTTGGGTGAGGCGCCTATTTAAAACCCCCCAGGATGTGCAGCATCTGTTGGACACAGACTGCACACTCTCATAATGGTTGGTGAGCTCGATTACTATAGCCATCGCTGCCAATATTGTGTATAAATCTGAAGATGAAATGAGACTTTATATCACCCACTGATGTTTGATGTTCCTTCCAGCATAAATGACATTTATTATTTTGTTTGTCTAGAAAAATAACCTTCCCAGGTTTCTCCTTTCGATACTTTAATATACCAGCTCAGAAAGTATTTTTCAGTAGAAAGCTATAGGCTGGATTTTATGCTCCCCCCTTCACTGCCTCCCAGGGGTGGGGGGGCTTGGGGGGCTTGGTGGGGGGGTGGCATATAAAATTCAGCAAGTGTCTTTCCCACTACCTACTCACCTGCCCCCGACCCGTCTGAAATTTTAACGGGGGTTTGGGAAGTACTTGGGAGCCTCCCGCCCTTGGGCCTATTTGAGGCTCCCAAGTAGCCAGTTAATGGCCAATTAAGGGCCTCATTCCGGCAGATCGGTATGTTATCCACTGCAGCCAGTATTTTACCTGTGGTGGGGGGAGGCCTATGTCATGTGGAAAGCCCGACAACTTTAGCTGCATGGGCTGGGGTCAGGCAAGTTGGGTGGTGGGGTGGATCTCCTTTGCAGGCAACCTGGGCACATCGAAGGCCCCACCCCCCACCTCCAAGGCCTTGAACTCCCACCCCCTGGACTCTTAAACCCGGCCCCCCACCTCCCTCACCCCTCTTTACCAGGGCATGTCAGCAAGCCTAGGTGAGGCTCCTGATCTCAGACTTACCAATGGCAGCTGCTGGGACTACAGGGCAGTTCTCTAAGGCAGAACTTTCTCCTGAGACAGGGGCAGGTGTCTCACCTTAAAGCAAATAGCACTGCTCCCATCAGCATGAAATTTCTGTTGGGCATCCACCAGAATTGTAGGTGGTCTCCCTCCTGACATATTAGCTGGGTGTGGGGAATCACAGCACCCTGTTTGCTTTAATGCAACATTAGATCTAACTGCTCTTTCCACTGAGATAGATAAGAGCTGAGCTCATTTCACACATTTTATTTTCTCTGAGAAAGGTTAGAAAGGTCTTACTTGATTACAAATGAGTCGAATGGACTGCACGTGATCAGGAGTAGGGGCTGATTTTTCTGAGGTGACGTGAGGCTGCACCAACCTTTGCAATGTTGACAGGAAAACATGTTCAGTACTTGTCCTGGTCACAGTGGTTCAAGGGATGGCCCCTACCCTAGGATCCAGAGCAGAATCTTCTCTTTGACCATGCTAGATTGAATTCCAAATGGCTTAGTTTCTGTTCATTCTCCCTGAGAGGATGTACTCATCACTTCTTCTCAGTTGCTGTAGCAACATGCACTTATAAATGTATGTTGTAGTCCTGAGTTATGAGTACTGATGGTAGAAGCTCCAATTTCCTTCCAGCACATTGATGACCAGGAATCTCTCCCCTCTTACCGCCAGGCATTGGCGTGTGTTGGAAGGATTTACAAGTTGATGCACAACCTGTTTGGCACACCTTCCATGGCTATCAAGTCTTGAGGTGGATCTTGAGCGTAGAGACAGAGACACTTGAGGGAGGCAGTGGCATTGTGGTATTGTCACTGGACTGGTATTTCAGAGACTCAGGGTAATGCTCCGGGGACCTGGGTTCAAATCCTACCATGGCAGATGGTGAAATTTGAATTCAATAAAAGTCTGGAATTAAAAGTCTGATGATTGTTGTTAAAAACCCACCTACTGTCCTTGTCTACATGTGACTCTAGACCCACAGCAATGTAGTTCACTCTTAACTGCCTTCTAAACAATGACAATTAGGGATGGGCATTAATGCTGGCCTTAGCAGTGATGCCCACTATCCACTGCATCACAAGACCTCCTTACTCATCACTAACAAGGGAAATAATGTAACCATAATCAAGAAAAAGTGGATGAGATTGTGGAGCACTTGAAAACAGAGCCAAGGCAGGTAAACAGAGTTCAGCTACGATCTAATTGAAGAGAATTAAGAGGAACGTGTGCAGACACAAGACAATGGTGAGTGAGATGTGGATTGAGTGAGGAGTTGGGAATTCAGAGTTACTTTTCTTCAGCCCCCAGTTGTTGGTGAGTTTCCCTCCTTCCAATCTAGGTGAATGCAACTTTCTATTACTTTGTGTAATTAACTTTGTATTAACAAATTTACTAATTAAATAAATAAGGTTGGACAGAAATGATAGGGCTGGCGGTGTGCCGTAATTGCAGCATGTGGGAATCATATGGAATGCACTGCAACCCCAAAAGTGTCTGCAGATTAGGCAACTTCAGTTCCGAGTTGCTGAGCTGGAGTCTGAGTTGCCAATGTTATGGGGCATCAGGGAGGGGGCAAGTTACCTGAACACCTTGTTCCAAGAGGCAGTCACTCCCCTTAGGTTAGGCAGAACTTAGAGTTGTTCAATGTACAGGGACAGGAGAGTGTGACTGTGAGTCAGGCAGGTAAGGGGAAACAGCATGTAGTGATGGAGAAGCCTCAGCCCCTGACTTTAACCAACAGGTATGAGATGCTTGCTACCTGTGTGGATGAGGGGAAGGACTGCAAGGTGGATGAGCAGACTGACCATGGCACCATGGTGGAGGATGCCATTCAAGTGGGGGGAGCGAAGAGGAATGTGGTAGTGATAGAAGACAGTATAGATAGGAGGATAGATACTGTTCTCTGCAGCCAAAAGTGTGAGTCCAGATGGCTGTGTTGCCTGCCCGGTGCCAGGGTTAAGAATATCTGCTCTGGGCTGGAGAGGAACTTGCAGTGGGAGTATTCAGTGGTCGTAGTCCACATAGGTACCAATAACATAGATACCTATGTTAGTAGTATTCGGAAAGATGTTCTGAACAGGGAGTACGAGCAGCCAGGGACTAAATTAAAAAACAGAACCTCAAGGGTAATAATGTCTGGATTATGACCTGAACCACAAGCAAATTGGCTTAGGATAAATAAGATTAGATAGGTGAATGAGTGGCTCAAAGACTGGTGTGGGAGAAGTGGGGTTTGATTCATAGGGCATGGACACCAATACAGGGGAAAATGGCAGCTGTACTCTTGGGATGATCTACACCTGACCCATGCTGGGACCAGTGTTCTGGTGAGTCATATAACTAGAGCAGTAAAGTGGGCTTTAAATTAAATGGCGGGGGAAGGGATTATGTGAGAGGAGATATAGTAAAGTAAAGAGAAACAAAAAAGTAATGGAGCAGGGCAGCAATTTGGGTAATGAGTTCCAGAGTGTGACAGGAAGGGACAGAACATACAATTGTAAGAGTGTGTCAGCAGATAATACCAAAAATGAAAAATTAAAACAGAGGTAAAGGCTGTATATCTGAATACACATAGCATTTGGAATAAAAGAGATGAATTGTTAGCACAGATACAGATAAATATGTATGACCTGAGGGGCATTACAGAGACATGGTTGAAAGGTGACCAAGGTTGGGATCTGAATGTTGAAGGGTTTTTGACATAGCAAAACAGCAGGAAGCTAGGAAAGGCTGGTGGGGTAGCTCTGTTAATTAAGGATGGCATTAGTTCAGTACTGAGAGAAGACCTTAGCTTGAAAGAGCAAGATATGGAATCAGTTTGGGTGGAGGTAAGAAATAGTATGGGTAAGAGGTCACATGTGGGAGTAGTTTATAGGCCCCCTAACAGTCGTTACACTGTAGGACAGAGCATACAGGAATAAACAAATGGGGTGTGTAAGAAAGGTACTGCGATAATCATGATTTTAATTAAATTGGTTAAAAGAGATTGGCAAGGTTCACCTGGTAAATGAGTTCAGAGAGTGGTTTAGAGACAATTTCTTAGAGCAGTACATATTACAGCCAACCAAAGGGCAGGCTATCCTAGACCTGGTAGTGCGCAATGAGTCAGTATTAATCAATAACCTCATGGTAAAGGAGTCTCTGGGAAACAGTGATCATAACATGATCAAATTTCATGTTCCATTTGAAATTGAGAAGTGTGGGGCCATGGCTAGTGTTTTCAACCTGAACAAAGGTAACTTTGAAAGAATGAGGGCAAATGCATCATCTGTGGCTAAATAAGGAAGTTAAGGATAGGGTTAAATTGAAAAAGGCACTACAAATCTGCTAAGATTTGTGGTAGGTCAGAGGATTGGACAGATTTTAAGAACCAGCAAAGAATTTTCAAAAAAGATAATAAAGAGGTAGAAAGCAGAGTGTGAGAGAAAGCTAGCTAGTGATATAAAACAGAAAGTAAAAGTTTCTACAAGTATTTGAATAGGAAAAGAATAACTAAAGCTAGTGTTGGTCCTCTAGAGAGTCCAGGGAATTGATAATGGAAAACAAAGAAATGTCCGAGGTGTTGAACAGGTATTTTGTGTCTGTCTTCACAGTTGAGGTCTTCGAAAACTTCTCAAATATTACTGAAAATCAAGAGATGATAGGGAGGGATGAACTTAATACAATCAGTACCACCAGGGAAAAGGTGCTTAGAAAACTATTAGACCTAAAGGCGGACAAATCCACAGGACCGGATAGCCTGCATCCTAGGATCTTAAAAGAAATGCTGGCACAGATAGCAGATGCATTGGTAATAATCCTCCAAAATTTCTTAGATTATGGAAAGGTTTCAGCAGATTGGAAAATAGTGAATGTAACAGCCCTATTCAAGAAAGGAGGGAGACAGAAAGCATGAAACTATAGGCCAGATAGCCTAAAAAATGTCATAGGGAAAATGCTAGAATGCATTATTAAGAAGGTTATAGCAGGATAGTTAGATAATCAAGATTTTATCAGGTAGAGCCAAAATGGCTTTATGAAAGGGAAATTGTGTTCAACTAATCTTTTAGAGTTTTTTGACCAAGTAACATTCAAGGTGGATAAAGGGGAACTGGTGGATGTGGTGTACTTGGATTTTCAAAAGGCATTTGATAAAGTACCACATCAAATGTTACTGCTCAAGATAAGAACACATGATGTAGAGGGTAACATATTAGCATGGGTAAGGGATTGGTTAGCTAACAACGTCAAAGTATAGGGATAAATGGATCTTTTTTGGATTGGCAAGCTGTAACCATGTGCCATAGGGATCAGTGCTGGGTCCTCAACTATTTATAATCTATATCAATGACATGGATGAAGGTACCAAATGTGTGGTAACTAAATTTGCAGATGATACCAAGATAGGTAGGAAAGTAGGTTATCAAGAGGAGGAGAGAGTCTGCAAAGGGATATAGACAGATTAAGTGAGTGGGCAAAAAATTTGGCAGATGGAGTACAATATGGGTAAATGTGAATGTGTTCACTTTGGCAGGAAGAATAGAAAAGCAGTACACTACTGAAATGGAGAAAGGTAACAGAACTTGGTGGTACAAAGGGATCTTGGTTTCCTGGTACATTAATCACACAATGTTAGTATGAACTTACAGCAAGTGATTAGGAAGGCAAATGGACTTTTGGCTTTAATTGCAAGAGGAATGGAATGTAAAAGTAGGGAAGTTTTACTGTAGCCGTACAGAGCCTTGGTGAGACCACATCTTTTTATTCATTTACAGGATGTGGGTGTCGCTGGCTAGGTCAGCATTTATTGCCCAACCCTAATTGCCTTTGAGAAGTTGGTGGTGAGCTGCCTCCTTGAACTGCTGCAGTCCATGTGGTATAGGTACACCCACAGTGCCGTTAGGGAGGGGAGTTCCAGGATTTTGACCCAGTGACAGTGAAGGAAGAGTGATATATTTCCAGATCAGGATGGCGTGTGACTTGGAGGGGAACTTCTCTCTTGTTGGAGATGTTATTGCCTGGCATTTGTGTTGTATGAATATTACTTGCCACTAGTCAGCTCAAGCCTGGACATTGTCCAGGCCTTGCTGCATTTGGAGATGGACTACTTCAGTATCTGAGGAGTTGTGAATGCTGCTGAACTTTGTGCAATCATCAGCGAACATCCCTACTTTTACCTTATGATGGAAGGAAGGTCATTGATGAATTAGCTGAAGATGGTTGAGCCTAGAACATTACCCTGAGGAACTCCTGCAATGATGTCCTGAAACTGAAATGATTGACTTCCAACAACTAAAGCCATCTTCTTTTGTGCTGGGTATGACTCCAACCAGCAGAAAGTTCTCCCCCTGATTCCCATTGGCTCCAGTTTTGTTAGGGCTCCCTAATACCACACTCAGTCAATTACTACCTTGACATCAAGGACAGTTGCCCTCACCTCACCTGTGGAGTTCAGTTCTTTTGTCTACGTTTGAACCAAGGCTGTAATGAGGTCAGAAGCTGAGTGGCCCTGGCGGAACCCAGACTGAGTGTCGGTGAGCAGGCTATTGCAAAGCAAATGCCGCTTGATAGCACTGTTGATGACCCCTTCCATTACTTTACTGATGATGGAGAATAGACTGATGGGGCAGTAATTGGCCAGGTTGTATTTATCTTGCTTTTTGTGTGCAGGACATACCTGGGCAGTTTTCCACATTGTCGGGTATATGCCAGTGTTGTAGCTGTACTGGAACAGCTTGACTAGGGGTGCGGCACATCCTGGAGCACACATCTTCATTACTTTTTCTGGAATATTGTCAGGCCCTATAGCCTTTGCACCCATCCAGTGCCTTCAGCCATTTCTTGATATGATGTGGAGTGACTCAAATTGGCTGAAGACTGGCATCTGTGATACTGGGGACCTCTGGAGAAGCTGAGATGGGTCATCCACTTGGTTCTTCTGGCTGAAGTTTGTAGCAAATGCTTCAGCCTTTTCATTTGCACTGTTATGCTGGGCTTCTCCATCATTGAGGATGGGGGTATTTGTGCAGCTTCCTCCTCCAGTGAGTTGTTTTCTTGACCACCACCATTCACAACTGGATGTGGAAGGACTGCAGAGCTTAGATCTGATCTGTCGGTTGTGGGATTGCTTAGCTCTGTCTATTACTTGCTGCTAATGCTGTTTGGCACACAAGTAGTCCTGTGTTGTAGCTTCACCAGGTTGGCACTAATGTTTTAGGTATGTCTGGTGCTGCTCCTGGCATGCCCTCCTGCACAATTCATTGAACCAGGTTTGAGCTTCTGGCTTGCTGGTAATGGTAGAGTGGGGGATATGCTGAGCCATGAGGTTACAGATTGTCTTTGGGTACAATTCTGCTGCCGTTGCTGATGGTCCACAGTGCTTCATGGATGCCCAGTCTTGAGCTTCTCGATTTGTTTGAAATCTATCGCATTTCGCACAGTGGTAGTGCCACACAACACGATGGAGGGTATCCTCAATGTGGAAACGGAACTTCGTCTCCACAAGGACTGTGCGGTGGTCACTCCTACTGATACTGTCATGGCAGGTTGGTGAGAATGAGGTCAAATATGTTTTTCCCTCTTATTGGTCCCTTCATCACCTGTTGCAGACTCAGTCTAGCAGTTATGTCCATTCAGATTCAGCCAGCTTGGTTAGTAGTGGTGCTACTGAGCCACTCTTTGTGATGGACATTGAAGTCCCCCACCCAGAGTACATTCTGCACCCTTGATACCCTCAGTGGATCCTCCAAGTTCAACATGGTGGAGCACTGTGCACAGTTTTGGTCTCCTTATTTTAACGAAAGCTATAATTACTTTAGAAGTAGTTTAGAGAAGGTTCACTGGACATATTCCTAGGCTGGAGGGGTTGTCTTATGAAGAAAGATTGAATAGGTTGGGCCTATACTCATTGAAGTTTAGAAGCATGAGAAGTGATCTTATTGAAACTTATTAGGCTGTGAGGGAATTTGATAGGGTGGATACCTGGAGGAGATTTCCTCTTGTGGGGGAGACTAAAGCTAGGGCACATAGTTTAAAACTAAGAGTTCTTCATTTTTGGATGGAGATGAGGAGGAACTTTTTCTCCTAAAGGGTCATTGGTGTGGGGATTTCTCCTCCCCAGAAAGCAGTGGAGGCTGGGTCTTTGGATTTGTTCAAGGCTGAGTTAGACAGATCTTTGACTGACAAGGGGTTCAAGGGTTATGGGTGGGGGGCAGACAGAAAAGTGGAGCTGAGACCACAACCAGGTCAGCCATGGACTTATTGAATGGTGGAGCAGGCTTGAAGGGCCTAATGGCCTACAGCTGCTCCTATGTTCCTATGAATGTTGGAACAGACTCGGGGGCTGAATGGCATCCTCCTGCATCTGGCACAGAAAAAGTGATCATAAAACTGCCTTAAATTTTGTGTTCAGTAATTGCACCATTGAAGCAACATCACTAAAGACCTTTGCCATGAACCTCAGTGGGGAAATCTCCTGACCATCTGTTGTATCTTCAGTTTCAATCTATACAAGCTCCAGAGAAATGGTGTAAACCTTCATGCTGTTACAGCATTAACTCAGAGAATCCCCATGGACCTTCCTCCTGTTTTGGAGATTGTTCTGTAGTTTTGCACATTCTTGTTTCACAACACATTTTCCATTATTTTATTCATTCAAGAAAAACTTAACATTTTTCTTACATCTTTCCCTGTTAGGATCTCCCCATGCCACATACTCTAACCAAATGAAAAGGCCCAGAGATGTTAATTGGCCATTGCAATGCTGCTCAGTCACAGGGAGCCCTGAGATGACAATGGAATGAGAAGCTGCTAATTATCCCTGCCATTCCCCCTCTTGTACTTTCATTTCTGCCAATCGTATCTTATATTATTAAGCTGAATATTTTCACTAGACTATTCTCTTTTAGATAATAATTCATAGCATAAGCATATTCAAGAAAGAGCAGATGCTCATTTATGTAACGTTTTCCACATCTTCCACACATCACAATGGACTTCACAGTCAAGGAATTACTTTCAAAGTTCCATTCTTTTGGAAGCCATTTTGTGTATTAGAAAGTTCCACGACCATTTTTTTTGTTTGTTCAGGGGGCGTGGTCATCACTGGCTAGGCCAGCATTTGTTGCCCATTCCGAATTACCTTTGACAAGGTGGTGGTGAGCTGCCTTCTTGAACCGCTGCAGTCCATGTGGTGTGGGCACACCCACAGTGCTGTTAGGGAGGGAGTTCCAGGATTTTGACCCAGCGACGGTGAAGAAACAGCAATATATTTTCAAGTCATGATGGTGAGTGACTTGGAGGGGAACTTCCAGATGGTGGTGCCCCCATGTGTCTGCTACCTTTGTCCTTCTAGATGGTCATGGGTTTGTAAGGTGCTGTACACGGAGGCTTGATGAGTTCCTGCAGTGCACCTTGTAGATGGTACACACTGCTACCAATGTGTGTCTGTGATGGAGGGAGTGAATGTTTGTGGATGAGGTGCCAATCAAACGGACTGCTTTGTCCTGGATGGTGTCAAGCTTCTTGAGTGTTGTTGGAGCTGCATTCATCCAGACAAGTTGATGAGTTTAATAACCAGTTGATCTGATTTTGTGGCTTTGTTTGTGGGATAAATGTTGGCCAGGACACCAGCAGAATTCCCTGGTCTTCAAATGGCACCATGGGATCTTTTATATCCACCTGAACAGGCAGACAGGACCTGGGATTAAGGTCTCATTCAAAAGATGGTACCTCCGATGATGCAGCACTCCCTCAGTACTGCATTACAGGATTAGGCTAGATTATATGCTCAAATCTCTGGAGTAGGATTTGAACACATAATCTTTCAATACTGTCAGCAGTTACACACCTTTCTGATTCCTGAAGAATCAGGGAGATATATAACTGGTGGTTGATCCTGAAGTCAAAATTACACATTCACATTCAACCAGGGAGCATTTAACCCTGAACAGTTAGGGTGTTGGGAAAGCCTCATTACCTTTTTGTGCTATTGACAAGACTGGAAGTTTATGTAGAGAACCATTTGATTACCATTTTGTGGCACAGTATGTCAATGAACTAAAGCTCAGTAACACAAGATTAACATTCTTAGAGGAACTTAGCAAACTGTTCAATATATTTTTCTCTTTATGATGCACTATTATTTATTTTAAGATCACGTAAACAGCTCCACATGCTAAATTATATTTGATTTTAAAATACTTTCTAATGTAAGCAATACATGAAAACATCACCCCCACAATTCTTTTGAACCATAAGGATGCAGTGTTGTAAAATCTGTTTGTTTCTCTTTGGAACGATCAACTGTGTGGCATGACTCAGTCCATAGGGCATAACAGAGTGAGGCCTTTGGCCTACAATATGAATGAGGCTTATCCAGGATTATCCTGGAGTCTCCAGGAATTGAAGATTTATGTCCAGGACACTGCTGCAGGCAACCCAAGTGAAAAATTATAGGAGTGTTAAAAACTTTTTATTTTCATTTCTGTTTATTTCTTAAATGAACAAAAGGCTTCTTTTTTATGTGTAGGCCAAGGCATGTATTTATTGGAATTCCTTTACAGACTGGGCTGAGATTTGAACAGACAATTTATAGAGTCCAAACCCAGCACCTTAACTGCTGGGCCACCAGTGACCATTTTGGTTTGGTAGTCACATGGTGTGTAAGGGCTTTTTGACTGACAGTCAAGAATCATCTAATCAGGTGAAGAAGAGGCTTTTCATTTTCTGATTGGTCTGGGTAAGCAGGGTGGCATGATGATGAACATGTTGGAGAGATGGTGGTGGAGCTGTAATATGTTCAAAATATGAAATTTGTAAGATTGTTATCTTTTGTCTCTTTAATTTAGGTTAGATGTTGGGATGAAGGGGTCATGTGACTTGTTCTGAGTTCTGTTGATAGCGAGCCTGGTCTGAATTCTGCCGAACAACAAGTGTAGGTGGCTCATTTGCAAAGGGTTAAAAGGAAGGCTCAGGTTATTTTACGGGGAAGAAGGTGCAAGATATCCACACTTGTAAAAAATGACCAGAATAGCTGTGTTGATGGTCGATAGACTTTTTTCTAAGTCTCACAGGGAGGTGTTAGGAATATCAGGTTTTTTAAATGGTTATACTTTAAACTGTCTATTTAATTCCAAGATGAAATGGAGTTGGGGGTCTTAACGATAGCGAATTAGCATTTCTATGTGGATACAAGGCCCATGTGATTCACATTACATTGGAGTTGGGCACTGAGAGGGGAAGAGTCCATAGCTAGCCATTGTAATATCAGTTTACAGGGTTTTCTAAGATATTACTGAACCTGACAGAGACAGGGCAGTCTGTGAGTATCTGAGAGAGAGAGACAGAGAAGAGATTGAGGCAGCCAGTCTATGTTGTTCACCACAAAGGATGTGGGTGCAAGCTTGCACTGAGGTTGAAGAGACCAAGTTTGTGAGGATTTAAATGAGGCTGGAAATATGCCTAGCTTTGGCTAGAGGGAGGAATCTTCACAGTAACCCTTACTATGAAAGTCAATTTGAGGATTAGGCTGGAAAAGGGAAAAGGAAGCAAGCTACCAGGAACTGAGAATAGTTTTGGGCTGGTTCCTTGAGAATGAAGTGCCCATTTAAGGGAAAGAGTAAATATAACCATGGAGAAGGATTTTTGGTTGCTTTAAAAGTTATATGGGGGATGTTTTTGTACTTTAGAATCTAAGTTGCCTACTGAATAGTGTTTATATATAGTTGCTTTTAAATTGTTTGTTACAGTAAAAGTCTTAAAACTTGAAATCTTGTTGTGTGATCCTTCTAGTCACTTACTGGAAATTCAGACATCTTTTTACAAGTTATTGCTCTCTGCAGGTATTATAACAAAAGTCATTGGACTAGTAATTCAGAGGCCTAGGATAATGCTCTGGGGACACAGGTTCAAATCCCAGCACGGTAGCTAATGGAATTCAAATTCTATTCATTAATAAAAACATCCGGAATTGAAAGCTCGTCTCAGTAACGGTGACCATGAAGTTATTATTGATTGCCATAAAAACCCATCTAATTCGCTAATGTCCTTTAGGGAAGGAAATCTGCTGCCTTTACCCGGTCTGGCCTACATGTGACTCCAGATCCACAACGATATGGTTGACTCTCAACTGCCCTCTGAAATGGCCCAGCAAACCACTCAGTTTAAGGGCAATTAGGGATGTACAACAAATGCTGGCCTTGCCAGTGACCCCCACATCCCATGAAAGATTAAAAAACAGCTAGGTGATCAATGGAGGGAGCACGGGGGTGGAATGGTTGGAAGCAGGTGGTCATGTGATGACAACTCCAGGAATACATTTAACACATTTGGCTCCCCTAGTTAACCAGCATGCTCGAGGGAAAACCAGCAAACAGGTCACATGCCCAGGTTTCGGTGCAGCAGCCTCGCTCAGTAGCTAGACGAGGCAGTATTGGTAGAATCTGCAGTGTTTGCCTATCCCCTCAGCACTAGGAACAAATGGAGAGGATTAAAAAAAAGAGAAAAGCAGGGGGGGTCTTTTTTAACTGGCACACACACACACACCCCTGCAAATTGGAAAGGATTACTGAAGCACCGCCTTCTGAAGCCGAGTTTGGCCAGCCAAATTGGTAGCTGAAGGAAAATGACTGGAACTTGATAGAAAATGAAGATAGTTAATCTTAATGCGGCTGCATTACCCCTGAGGTTCATCATTTACTTTCTAAAATGGGCTCCGCCGATATTCATTGTTGATGAATGACACGTTCCCCTATCGTGGAACATATGCTATTGAAAGATGCCCACAAATGAACATCTGGGCAGCACACTGACAGCTGGCATTAATAAACCTGTAAAGATAGGCAGCCAAAAAAGGTTTTTTGAAGCCCTTGGTTCATGTAATTCAAGCTGTTAATTTAAACAGCCTTACTTTTTTGTCTTTCCCATCCATAATTAAACACTCCATCATAGTGAGGAGCTCAGATTTATCTGTTGTTTTGGACCATTAGACATTTCATCACTTTTAGTAATGGGCTTTCATTGCAGGAAACAACCTGAGAATTATGGGAAATCAATTTAGTCCAACAAAGATATGGAGCCCAGCTAATGAAAGACTGAAGAGACCTTTCAGATTTTCAAATGTAGAAAGCAGCTATTTCGTGCTTGTATCGGTTATGGAATGTATTTACCAATTGGACCAGTTCAAAATTAAAGCTTAATGAAGGTTCACACTATTGTGATGGAACCCGTGATTTCAAAGTTTGTATATTTTGAGACGGACCCTAACTGAGAAGGGAAACTAAGAAAGGAAGCTGATCCTAAAACTGAAACTGAGATTGGAAACCAAAACTTCCGGGAGACTGAAACTGGGGGGAAGCATATAAAAGGACGCAGAACCCTCAGATTAGCTGATGGTGATCCCAGTGGTGCAGTACAGGCAGGCTGAAGTAGACAGAGCCTAGATCCAGAAACTGAGAATAGGCAAATATACAGTTTCTGTAGCAGTTTCTGTTTCTTGAAGATAACATTGGTGGATCTGTGCCAGGCTTGTCCAACGTATCACTCGGAGGGTGGGGGGGGGGTCTACATTTGTATTTTTTTCCCATTCAAGGAGCCGATAAGGAAATTTTGGAAAGATAAGGTTTGACACAACATTAAGCTGAATTTTTAAAAAAATAGCTGAGGTATTAAGAAAAGAAACAATTGCTGAGCAAAAGTAAAGCAATGTCATTACAAATTATTACATTAAGAAAGGGTCATTAATAAAAGTGACCAGAGTGCGAGAGGGTCAGAGTGTGTGTGTCCGGCTCACTCCCAGTCTCAGGGTGCTCACTCACTCACCCTCACCCACTGTGTGTGTGTGTGTGTGTGTGTGTGTCTGTGCGCGCGCATTGTGTTGGTGTGTCGGGGTGAGAGTGAGTGAGATATCTGATACTGGGAGTAAGCCAGACACACTCACTCACTCACTCCCTCACACACTTACTCTCTCACTCCCATGTACACTCACTCACCCTCTCACTCACTCCAACATACGCATCATAGCACCGTCTCCTTCCCGGGCCTGCCACAACTTCGTCCTCCTCAGGCTCCAGCCTCACCATACCATTGCTCCCTGGGCTCCAGCCTCACAATTCCATTGCTCCCTGGGCTCCAGCCTCACAATTCCATTGCTTTCTGGGCTCCAGCCTCAACATACTATTGCTTCTTGGGCTCCAGTCTTACCGTACCATTTCTCCCTGGGCTCCAGCCTCACCAAACCTTCGCTTCCATTGGGCCCGGCAGCTCTCAGCACGCTCATGGCTACTGGTGTTCACTGCTCCTCTAATTAGAGGCTCTTTCTTTTCCACATTTGCTACTGATAGGCTCAGTAGTGGGAAAGTAATGACCTGTGATTGGAGGATAAGCCCCTTGCAAAATCTTAAAATTCACTTACCTGCATTTTGAACTAACAGGCCAGTCTTACTGGCTTTTGAACAGTGGCTCCACAGGTCACATTGAGAGGCTTCGTGGGCTGCAATGCAGCCCCTGGGCCGCTAGCTGGACAGGTCTGATCTACGCCATCCAGACCGAGCAGAATTGAGACGGTTTTGCAGTCGTGTGCCATTTTTGGTGAAGATTGTGCCTGTGGAACCCATGTCTGTTGTGTGCTACTGTTGGCTGGGGATCAGGCTAAATCCTAGAAAAAGCCGAACTGAAATTTTTCATGAGGAAGGCAGAGTTTTGAAGGACATTGTGGCTGAGTTGGTGACATGTATGCTATGGACTGCTGAGCCAATTTGTAAGAACTGTATCTGTCCTTTAACATGTAACTTATAGTTTATGATTAACCATAATTTACCTGTCAATGCATGTTTATTTTATGTTGATCCTGAACGCTAGAGTATAGGAGGTTATCTAAGATAGCAATAAGTGTTTGCATTGTTTGACTCTTGTATGGTAAAGATTCTTCTCTTTCAAACTTTGGGATTTTGAGGCTTCATTCTTTTAGTTAATAACTGGCATTTTGGATTTCTTTCTTTTTAAAATCAAGCTACTGGCCTCTACTGAGATTGTGACAAACTTGGGAACTCATATGGGATCGTAACCTATAATTGTAGTGGTTTGGTGCCACACCAATTTTGTAAAGTGTAGGCTTGAATCTGGAGTCAGGGTACTGATACTACACTAAGTGGAGTAAGACTCCATGGTGGAGGGGAGCTCATCCTCCTTTGGTTTTGAGTTGCTCCCCGAGTAACACAGCAGTTACCACCTGCAGATCCACCCCAAGTTTAGCATCACTGCAAAGCTCAAACCACTCCTCACCAACACCGATCTAGCTGGGGCTGGAAATCAGGGGTCTGCGGGAGCCTGCATGATGGGTTGCTCAAGTCAGAGGCCCAGAGTTTGGGGTGGGACTTGGTTCACCATCTTTTTTTCTTATGCAAGAATTGGCCCAGTATGGGAAGATGTTGTTTGGGAGTGGGCAGGTCATCCATCTAAATTATGTTTTCTTTATTCTTTCATGGGGCATGGGCATCACCGGCAAGGCCTTCATTTGTTACCCATCCTTAATCTTCCTTGAACTCAGTGGATCACTGGACCATTTCAGTTAAAAGTCAACCACATTTCTGTGGGGCTGGAGTCACATGTAGGCTGGACCAGATAAGGATGATAGAATAGGAGGAACAACACCTCACCTTCCCGTTGGGCACTTTATAGCCTCCTAGACTCAACATTGAGCTCAACAACTTCAGACCATGAACTCTGTCCTCCATTTTTTCCCCTGGTGCCTGTCTTCTCTTGTTTTGTTTTTAGACCGCATTGACCTTTTTTCCTGTTATTAGCACATTCTGCTGTTTTGCTTTCAGACAACACTGACCTTTATTCTTCTATTGACGTGTAGTCTAGACTGATGCTTTGTTCCTTTACTACTACCATTCCCACTCTCTTTGCCTTTTGCTCCATGACATCTTTATAACTTAATCTCATCCACACTTTAACCTGTCCCTGACCTTCGCTTTTTGCTTCACCTGACTCTCTCTCCATTTTCAACAGCATAAAGTCCATCACATTTCTGCCTCTCTTCAGTTCAGAAGAAGAGTCATATTGGCCTTGAAATGTTAACTCTATTTTCTTGCTCTACAGTTTCTGCCAGACCTGCTGAATTTTTCCAGCACTTTCTATTTTTATTCCGTACCTCCAGCATCTACAGTATTTTGCTTTTATATAGAGATGGCAGATCTCCTTCCCCGAAGGACATCTGTGAAACAGATGGGTTTTTACAACAATAGATAATAGTTTCATGGTCACCATTACCGAGACTCGGCCTGGGAATAACTGGACCTGGGGCTCGCAGGGCAGGGGGTTCAGTAGGGTCTGGGAATCACTGGGCCTGGGGCTTGCTGGGCCTGGGAGTCACTGGGCCTGGGGCTTGCTGGGCCTGGGAATCACCGGGTCTGGGGCTTGCTGGTCAGGGGATTCAGTAGGGCCTGAGAATCACTGGGCCTGGGGCTTGCTGGGCAGGGGATTCAGTAGGGCCTGAGAATCACCGGGTCTGGGCCTTGCTGGTCAGGGGATTCAGTAGGGCCTGAGAATCACTGGGCCTGGGGCTTGCTGGGCAGGGGATTCAGTAGGGCCTGGGAATCACTGGGCCTGGGACTTGAAGTTGGACATGTAGTTTGCTGGACCTGGGTTTTCTGGGGCTTGCAGGGCCTGGGGGCCATGGAGTCTGTGGCCCAGCTGGCTGGAGCTCAGCCAAGCCCTGGGGCTGGACTTGAGTCAATATACCAATACAGGAAAGCAAATGTTGTGCTTGCTGCATTGTGTTTGGGCAACTTTTCCTAACAAATTGTGATTTTCTGCATGCAAACAGACCTGAATGTAACTATTTGTTTCTTCAATCTGCTCCTGATCTATGAGTCTGTATATGAAGATAGGCTTTGTTGCATTACACAAGACAGAAATGATCAATTGGCTCATAACTGAAACCCGATTAATGTTTTGTCTTCATTACTGAAGCAAATTCATTTTGGGATGTTCCTCAGGATCTTGTTATTTTAATAATTGCTGCAGAAATGGAAAAAAAGAATGATACGCAAGGAAATAGGACCAGGAGCGTTTATTGCCAATGCTATTAACCCTTAGAGAGCTGGTAAATCTTCCCAACTTTCAAGATTGTGAACATCATGAAGTGAATTCAAGAGGTACTTGCAATGTATTTCTTAGTTCATTGTGATACTGGAACAAGGTATGGATGTGTCAAGCAAAATATCTGATTGATTCCCACTCATTCATCAACATTACCTTTCCATTACAATGAGATTGCTACTCTCCAGAATGAAATTAAATCTCCTGATCATTTTGATAACGTGAGAATCAAGACTGGACGGGTGGGGGGTTTAGGTGATTCAATTCATCTCCAGACAATAGGACAAAGGTCTCCATTTTCTGTTTTTTTGTACGCAAGGTGAGGATGGACATCCTGATTCAACAGCTACAAACTTTCTAATTTTACAATAATTGTTGTCAGATTCAGAGGATGCTTAAAGAATGGCATATGTGGGGAATGTACATGTGCTACTGATGTTGTATGAGTCCCACTCTTCTTTGCTTTTTTTCCTTTGGTTGTGATAAAAACAGGCTTTGAAAGCCATGTGTGGAAACCCTCAGGAAGAACTCTGGGAGACATCATCAGAGAGGGTTCTCGGCCAAGGCAGAATAAAGAGGCAGTTATCTTGACCTGGTGCGGCCACCTGAAAAGGCAAACTTTGACTAATTGACTACAGAAGCCATTACAGCTGCTGAACATAACTCTTCAACTTCAACCCTTTACTCCAGATAATTAACTTTTCAACTGTAAGCTATGGGTCTCCAACAACATCTTAAAGGAGTGTTGGAGTGTTTTGAAATAAACAAACCTTTATCTTAAGACTAAAGCTTTGTTGCTTGTTATTGTTAAAATTAAACCACTCACAAATTAAAAGGGAGCTACATATGCAGACATGCAAATTCTTAGCTCATGGACCCCCTTGGGGAAACGTGATTAATGTGGTCATAACAGAGTGCAGGATTTTGGGTTAGAATCATAGAACTGGGCAGCACAGAAGGAGGTCATTCAGCCCACTGAGTCTGTGCTGGCTCTTCAATGAGCAATCCGGTTAGTTTCATTCTCCCACTCTTTCCCCATACTTCCTCAGTTACTTAGCCAATTCGCTTTTGAAGGCTGCTACTTGGGTCCCGACACAAGGTCAAATGGGGGACACGACCCTGCTTTGTGAGAAACAGTCAGCTGGCAGTGACTTCCTCCTGGATCGGCCGATTTGTGAGCTAATTGGGTGGGATCACTGTCTTGTTATGGATGGTGTGTGGGTTCTTGAAGCTAGGGGGCCAATATGAGGCCCTCCAGCGTGGTAGGAACAGCATCCTGCTGTTCAGGTAACAGAGAGAGAGGGCACCTCCATCTTGAGGCACCCTCTCTTCAACCTTTTACACTTGTTATTTTAATAATTGCTGCAGAAATGGAAAAAGAGAATGATATGCAAGGAAATAGGACCAGGAGCGTTTACTGCCGATGCTATTAACCCTCAGAGAGCTGGCAAATTTTCCTGACATTTAAGATTGTGAATATCATGAAGTGAATTCAAGATGTAGATGCAATGTATTTCTTAGTTTATTGTGTTACTGGAACACGGTATAGATATGTCAAGCAAAATATTTGATTAATTCCCATTCATTCATCAACATTGCCTTTCCATTACAATGAGATTGCTATTCTCCAGAACGAGATTAAGCCTCCTGATCATTTTGATAATGTGAGAATCAGGACCAACCTAAAAATGGACTCAGCAGTCGGGGCCAGCATTTTGGAGGGATGCCCCTCCGCAGGGTGGCTGAGGCCACAGCTGTGGCCAGTCAGGTGGGGAGGGGTGGGGGTTGTGGTGTTCCTCAAAGCCTGCCTGGAGCACTGACCCCTTGGTCTCCCCTCAGAAGGCCTCTTCCAGGCAGCTGGCATGGTGCCCTCAAACCCACAATTCTTGCACCCGGCCGTCGCATACTCATTCAGCCCAGAATCTCTGAAGAGGTAAAGCATTCCAATTCCATGGCGTTAACATCACGTGCCTTTTTAGCATAAACATTCTGCAAAAGGTCACTTTAAAAAGCGAAGTGTCTTGAATGTACTAGAGAAGGAGTGAAGAGGTCAGTCAGAAAAAAAAAGAGTGAGTGAGAGAGAGAGAAACTAGCTATCAATCTCTTGGTGTCGGTGATTTAATTCACTGAACAGTGACTCAGAAAGTGAATTGCTGACTGGAGGTGGGAAGGTTCTGTTTCCTGGTTACAACCTACAAGCTTTGGAATTCTTGAATCTGAGGAGAGAACAAAGACACATGCTTTCCCTTCTGCTGTTATCAAAAGAGGCATGGCTGATGGATTGGCAGCTAGCTGCAGAAATCTTGATGATGCTTCCCTCAAACGTTGAGCCTAGAAGTCCTCCTGCCCTTCACGTCTGGTGGCAGAATCACAAAGGTTTCCAGCACAAAGGCAGGCCAATCAGTCCATTGTGTCCCTGACTGTGGCTTGGTTGTTCATTTCCTTGGTTCTTTGTAGGATCTAGCTGTGTGGATAATGTCTGCTGCTTTCACCCAAATAGCAATTTCAATGTTTCTGAAACACAGCAGGATGTCTTGGAGAAATGTGATAAAGTGCTTTATAAATGCAAAGTCCGTAAGTTCTAATTACATCTTACCTGGGCGGAAAAAGATACCCTGGCTAATTGTATTTCAATTTATGTTGAAGTGAGAGAATGTGTTGAAGGGATACATTATTGGAAATTAATTGGTGTTGAATTATGAGGATTATGATGAATCATAAAGTATCTTTAATACACTTCACCTGATTGTCCCTGGTGTAAAATGAGAACCTTAGCTCAGACCAGATTCACATATAAGGATTGAACTCAATAATACTATGCTCCAAAGCGAGTGTTCAAACGAAACCCAATAATATGGGCTGTTTCAAAATGTAGCAGACCAAACATTGGTGTCAAAGAAATGGTGAGGCTAGTAACATTCATCATCATTTTTGTACAAATGTTATTGCAACTTCAGGTGAGGGGCAATGTGGAAATCAGGAAGTTGTGTTCTAAAATGTGCTATTCCACCGTTATCTTCAAATGTATGGAACAGCATGAAATTCCTGCACTTGTGTTGTAGTTAATGAATTCATCACAGAACATTGAGTCAGGTATTTTCAAGTCTAAGTTTCCTTTTAATGGCATGATGGATGTAGTTAACTGCCTGCCAGCCTCTCTAACACTGAAAATTAACTATTCCAAGTATGGAGTTTCATTCTTTCAGGCTTCAATTGTTATTGGAGAATGAAAAAAAAATGTATTAACTTGAACATAACTTTTTCTTTCTCTTTTTCCTCTCTCACTTAATCAGATATTTCTTTCCCTCTACTTATTTCTCTTTCTGTAGTTGATTTATCATGAGTTCACTTACTCTAATTTACAAATCCTTCTCAGCGCTTGCACTGTTCATTTCACCGTCCTTCAATCTGATAGGTAAAGGAGTTATTCAGGTGCTTGGCCTGTTCCCCCAGATCCTAGATATCCTGGAGAAGGCACTGTGCCATTTCCATCTTGCACTTTCAGCAACTTGCAAGGCAAAATATCATAGAATTTAAATAGGCAAGGGTAAGTCTGACAGTGAACTGACAGCTCATTGCCCAGTATCGGAAATTTTGGGCTTTTTTTTAACTGAAAAAGAGACTTGAATTGGTCTTCCAGACAATTATATCAAGAAACAACAGAGTTACCATTACACTATTGGGTGAATTCTAGGGGCCACCAACTAGTGGGAAAGATATGGAGGAACAAATTTACAGGGAAGTTATAGAGAAGTGCAAAAACTATCAAGTCGCAATAATGGGAACTTTAGTTATTCTAATATAGTCTGAGATTGAAATATTGTAAAAGGTAGAGAAGGAGAAGAGATTCTGGAGTGTGTTCAGGAGAATTTGCTGCATCGGTATATTTCCATTCCAGAGAGAAAGGAGGCATTGCTGCATTTGGGTCTGGGGAATGAGGCGGGCCAAGTGTCAGTCAGGGAAGTTTTAGGGAATAGTGACCATACTATCATAAGATTTAGGTAAGACATGGAAAAGGTCAAAGGACAATCTAATGTAAGATTACTAGATTGGAGGACGGCCAATTTCAATGGAGTGAGACCAGATCTGTCTCAGGTAAATTGGAATCAAAGTTTGGCAGGCAAAACTGTAATGAAACAATGGGCTGCCTCTGAGATGAGATGTTTCTGATAAAGCCAGAGCCCTGGGGATGATGAAAGATATGGGGAGTCAGATGAAGGAGAGAAAGGTTGGGTATGACAGATGTCAGATTGAGAAAATAAGGGAGAACCAGACTGACTATAGAAAGTTCAGGGGGGAAGTGAAAAAGAAAAATACGAGATCAGAAAAAGAGGGAGTATGAGTAGAGACTGGCAGATGGGATTATAGAAAGAAATCTTGATAATGAGAAGGCATTAGAAAGCCTGGCTGTGCTTGAAGTTGATTAATTTCCAGCCAGTAATACTTGGGAAATGACTGGTATTGGTCTGAACTGGAGTTTTATTTTAAGGTATACGAGACCAGTTTAGACCAGGACCAGTCATTCCTCAAGTTTTACTGGCTTTCCCTTCTGGGGACTTGTTGGAATGTATCTGAGAATTGCGAAGATAATGGCCATAATTTTTCAATTCCATTTAGGTTTAGGGGTGGTTCCAGAACATTGGAAAGTTCCCAATATTACACACGTATTCAAAAAAGGGTACAAGGATAAACTCAGCAACTACAGGCCAGTCAGTTTAACTTCATTAGGGGAAAGCAATCCAGGACAAAATAGTCACGTTGGACAAATGTGGATTAATTAGAGAAATACGTCCCAGATTTTTTAAAGCCATTTCATGTTAACTAAATGATTGAATGGCTGATGGGGTTGGGGGGGTGGGGGGCGGGGGGAGAGGGGATGGGGGGGTGGGGGAGGGTCTGTGCTTAATGTGGTGGTTGCAGATTTCCAAAAGTCATTTGCTAACGTGTCATATCAAGCATGGTTGAAGCCAATGGAATTAAAAGGACAGTAGCAGCATGGATATGAAGTTGACTGAGTGACAGAAAATGAGCGTAGTGTGAATGGTTGTTTTTCAGACTGGGGAATGTTTTTTGTGGGGTTCCTCGGGGCTTTGTACTAGGATCACTGCATTTCTTGACACATATAATGACCTAGATTTGGAATTGTGGGCACAATTTCATAATTTGCAAATGGCACAAAACTTGGAAGTAATTCGAATTGTGAAGGAGAATAATGATAGACTTCAAGAGGACATAGACAGGCTGGTGGAAAGGGCAGAGAAGTGGCAGTGCAATTTACTGCAGGAAAATGTGAACTGGTACATTTTGCTAGGAAGAATGAGGGGAGGCAATTTAACATAAAGGGCACAATTCTGAAAGGGTTCAAGGAACAGGGAGTGTATGTGTGCACAAATCATTGAAGTTGGCAGGGTAGGTTGAGAAAGTGGTTCAAAAGACATACAGAGTCCTGGACTTAATAAATAGAGCAATAGAGTACAAAAGAGAGGAAATTATGATGACCCTTTATAAAACTCTGGTTTGGCCTCAATCATGTCCAATTATGGGCACCGCAATTTAGGAAAGATGGGAAAGCTTTAGAGAGAGTGCCGGAAAGATTTATGAGAATGGTTCCTGGGATGAAGGGCTTCAGTTACATAAGAACACAAGAACACAGGAGACAGGAGGAGGAGTGGACCGTATGGCTTGTCAAACCTACTTTGCCATTCAACATGATCATCACTGATCTTGGACTACAATTCCAGTTTCCCGCCCGCTCCTCCTATCCCTTGATGCCCTGAGAGACCAAAAATCTATCTCAACCTTAAATATATTTAATGATGGAGGACCACATCCCTCTGGGGTAAAGAATTCCAAAGATTCACAGTCCTTTGAGTCAAGAAATTTCTCCTCATCTAAGTACGAAATAATCGTCCCCTTATCCTGAGTCTATGCCCTGAGTTTTAAATTCCCCAGCCAGTGGAAACAATCTCTCAGCATATAACCCTGTCAAGCTCCTTCACAATCTTACATGGGTAGATTGGAGAAGCTGCGATTGTTCTCCTTAGAGAAAAGAAGGTTGAGAGGAGATTTGATAGAGGTGTTCAAAATCATCATGGATCAAGATAGTGTGGATAGAGAGAAAGTTTTCCCATTGGCAAAAAAGCTGAGAAACAGAGAAGTTTGATTTACGTTGAATGGCAAAAGAATCAATGGCAACATGAGGAAAAGCTTTTTTACGGACTGAGTGGTTAGGATAATGTACTGCCTGGTGGAGACAGAATCAATTGAAGCTTTCAAAAGGGTATTCTTTAAGCCCTTGAAGAGAAAAGATTGTCAGGGCTACAGGTAGAGGTCAGCTGCCCTTGCAGAGAGCTTGGATGAACACAATGGGCCAAATGACCTCCCCTGTGATGTAACCATTCTATGATTTGATGATTCTAACTGATAGGGGATGAAGTTTCCTTCTTGCTAGTGAAAAAAATATTGAAGAAAAAACATCTGCATAGGTCTATAGAACAACATTAAACTATATTTCTTCACTGAATCAGGAGAGACCAACTGCTATTGGAACCTTTCAAAATGTAAACTTATCATTCAGCTTTCGTCATGATGAGAAAAGCAGTGGCGTTTAATGACGGTGTTTTCTTGATATTCCTCTTTCTGATTGCATTGCCATATACATCTGTATTCAGGCCACAAAGAGATTGAATCACACTATTAATCATTTATTAAATATCGCACTCTGGTGATGTAAAATATTTCAGATGCGTCATTTATCCCTGTTATAATTTTCATACAACTAACCTTTTGACTAAATTAAAATTGGGAAATGAGGAACAAAAAAAATTCAGATTATAATTTAAGCTGTGCACATGGTTGGTGACTAGATTACTAACTGGTTAGGTAATAAAGACATGATGTAAAATCTCTTCTGTAAAAAATATCCATTGTATTGACTGCTATTGTAGACTGGAGTGTTATATACGGCATTGCTATGAAATTGTGATTATACGGTTAAGGCATGACAATCTTCTGATATTTCTTATTGTGAAATATATCCAATACACAGTGTTCTGGACATGCACTTTCCAAAGGTTAATTTTATTCTGTGAAAGTTGTGTTGAATATGGTGCAGAATATCTAATGTTGGAGAACATTTCAAGTGCTTCTTGCCATGATTAAGCATTCTGAGATTAAATATAGAATGGATTAGGTAGAATATAGCCCCTATTAATCTGATTCCTGCCTCACAAGAGCACACTGGACCAGAATTAACTTTCTATACTCCACAACAGTTATTTTTGTGATGTACACTATACTACAACAACAACTTGAATTTGTATAGTGTTGACAATGCAGTAAAATGTCCAAAGGTGCTTCTCAAGAGCATATTCAGACATAAAAAAAACAAAATAGGAAACATTAGGATAGGTGACCAAACTCATGGTCAGAGATATAATCTTTTAGGAGTGTCTTAAAGGAGAGAGGTGGAGATGTTTTAGGGAAGGAATTGCAGATTTTAGATCTTAGGCAGTTGAAAGCAAGGGTGTCAATGATGGGGGTGAAGAAAGTTGGGGCTGCAGAATTGAAGGAACACAGAGTTTTCAGAGGTTTGTAAGGCTGGAGGAGCTTGCAGAGATGTGGATCTGGGAGGCCAAGGAAGGAATTGAAAATACGGATGAGAGCTTTAAAATCTTGGTGTTGCAGGACCAGGAGCCAACATAGGCCAGTGAGCACAAGGGCGATGGGTAAGTAGGACTTTGAGGGAGTTTGGTTGCAGGCAGCAGAGAGTCAATTGTAAAACAGTTCCACAATGTACCCCAATAATTTTGCTTAGGGTCCTTACAACCATTAGAGATCTGACAATGACCAATCTACTTCAATGAGATTTGACATCATACCATAGTGAGGGAGGAGCAGGATTCATCTAGTTCATCTAATTGCTCTTAATATGGGTTCTCTCTTCATAAGCCTGAGTTAAGCAAGCCCAATTTTTTAGTGGGAGAGAGAAAGGCCCACTTCATTCAATCATAGTGATATAATAGATACTTAATTCTTTATTTTAGTACTATTTACTCGTTTTTAGTAAAAATAAACAGTCAAGCAATTTTCAATGGACATTGTATCTATTCAGATGATTGACTCTTACTTTTGGTTTTGGATCAAATCAAATGTAATTCCTTGCCCCAAAAATGCACATCAGCTCATCCCAGAAAATCATTATCAATATTTTTCTCTCTCACACATCATTTCTCTATGTAACTTTTCAGAGTAAGGTTGTTTGTTCAGTTGGCTGTCAGTTTCTCCTGTAAATTCACATTAGTTCACAACAGGGTGTTTAACATCATATATTTGTGGGATTTTGATGATTAATTTTTAATTTATTTGGGGAGGGGTGGTTGATTTACAGAGGATGGGGGCTGGTTGTATGGTTGAGGGGATCATATCAGTTCAAAGAAAGCTCGAAGCTAATCTTCAATTTTTTTATATAAAGGTTGATTTGACATTTTTTAAAGAAGGATGGACATGTATTTATAATGCCTTTTATGACCCCTGACCATCTCAAAGCACTTTATTAAGAAGTCTTTTTTAAATGCAGCCTTCTTCTTCAGTTCCCTGCTGGAAGGCAGGGGCCAACCTCCACCATGGGTAGGGCAAGGAGGCAGGTCACAAATCCACCCCCACTCAAACAGGGATTAAACCCCCAATGCTGTTGGCACCAATCTGGTCCACACAGGCTATCCAGCCAACTGAGCTAGCCGGCCTCCTGGGGAGTCAGAGTTGCTGAGGCAAAATGCACGCATGTTGCAGTGCAGAACCATGGATAATGAAGGCAGAGGCTCCAATTTCTCTCCATCGGATGGCTGAGCAGGAACCTCTCCTCTTCTTACTGCCTCTCACTGGCATGTGTTGGAAGGATTTACAAGATATGCACTAAACCTGTTTGGCCATGTTATGGATGAGCCTTACCTTGGTCATCAAGCTCTGGGACTTGAACCCAGACTTTCTGACACAGATGTAGGGACACTACCCACTGCAACATGAGGCCTCCTGCCAATGTACTAACACACAGAAATGCAGAAGCCAATTTGTGCAAATCCTGGCATGAACAGTGAGATAAATGACCATTTGGATTTCTTTTGAATGATGTTGAATGATGAATTAAGTGCTATTATAAACTTCCTCCTATTTGGTCAATGATACATACTGTTCCCAATTGACTGACATTTGGTGCTGTGCAGGTGAATTGTATGGAGAAAAAATAATACAACTACATTTTAGCTCCAGTGTTAATAATGTATATGTAATCAACTAGCTGCAACATAGCACTTGTATAGAAGCTCAAGCATGGCTCTAGTTACAGTTCTAGCAGAGGAGGAGATGTGCCGCAACCAGTTGGAAGCTAATGAGAAAATCCCTTTACTGCCTGTAGTGGGTCCCCTTCAAAAGTTGCATTGCTGCTGCCTGCTCTTCAATCCCTCTGGGCTATTTGCTGGTTGTGGCTGGAGTGGTTTCTGTGGACAATGTCTGCATGCAGCATGGTGCAACATTTTGAGATGTGGTTGCATTTACTAAGAAAGGCATGAGCTCATCTTTGAGATATAATTTGGTTGTGTTGACCTCCTGGGCTGGATTGTCCTCTTCAGGGCAACTGCTGATGGGTTTGGGACATCTAGCTGCCACACCCAATTCAGGGCCTGTTTTTTGGGTTGGTGCAAAGCTGGCTAGCTGCAGTAGGACAGTGGATTGAGACATGGAAATGAAGATGTAGATGACTGCATCAATCGGCATCAGTTATAGTTGGGTTATATTGTTTGAAATGGAACTCTCATTGTTGAGTAATTTTGAAAGTATTTGTTGGTAGGTTTCAGGAGCTCATGGCTTTTGGAATTCATTTCCACGCTAACTGCCATTTTTCTGGCCCATAGAGCCTGATAAATCAACACTTGGTGCTAATCAGCGGGAGTGTGTCTCCCATGAATGCTAAATACATCAGATTTAGCAAAATATCCTTGCTTCAATGAACTTCTCACAAAAGCCAAGTTTACTGAATGATAATTTGTTATCCACAGAAAGAAGGCAAATAGAAAATATTCCAAAAGATTGTGAAGAGCTAATTTACAACTGTTCTGCAAAATTGTCTTCATTGTGGAACAAATTGCAATCTTTCAAATTATTTGAGCACCAGTGTGGTGTGGGATCAACTACAATTAATATGTCTCTCCTTTTTAAAACTATACAAAACCAAAATCTATCACACATAAAGCATTGGCACTAGGGGGTATAGTGAATACACGGCCGGGGCTGGGATTGGAAGATGGGGTGGGGACGGAGGGACAGGCAGGGGTGGAGGGTCCAACAACTGCTCCAACAACTCATCGACACCAACACCCATCTAGGACTCTCCACCCCTGCCTGTCCCTCTGTCCCCATCCTGTCTTCCAATCCCAGCCCCGGCCGTGTATCCACTATACTCCCTGACCTTCCCCTATCCGACACTGAACATTCAGTGCTCAGCAAAGGACTTAGTTTCATACCCTTACGCCCTCACCTCAATGAATTTCGGGCTTGGCACGATGCTGAACTCTTCTTCCACCGTCTTCGTCTCCGTGCTCACTTCTTTGGGCAGGAGTACTCTCCCCATTCAACAGATCCTTTTACCCACCTCCAATATTCTCCCTCCACCTGGACCCCTCCCTCTGGATTCTTACCTTCTCTTGATCTTTTCATTGAGAACTGTCGGCGTGACATTAGTCGTCTCAATTTCTCTGCTCCTCTCACCCATTCTAATCTGTCTCTCTCTGAACTTACTGCACTCCATTCTCTCAGGTCCAAGCCCAACATTGTCATCAAACCCACTGACAAGGGTGATGCTGTTGTTGTCTGGCGCACTGACCTCTACCTCGTGGAGGCTGAGCGTCAACTCGCAGACACTTCCTCCTACCTCTCTCTGGACCATGACCCCACCACTGAACATCAAGCCACTGTTTCCAGGACTGTCACTGACCTCATCTCCTCTGGAGATCTTCCTCCCACAGATTCCAACCTGATAGTTGCCCAATCTCGGACGGCCCGCTTCTACCTCCTACCCAAAATCCACAAACAGAACTGTCCCGGTAGACCGATCATGTCAGCCTGTTCCTGCCACACGGACCTCATTTCTCGTTATCTTGACTCCCTTCTCTCTCCCCTTGTCCAGTCCCTTCCCACCTACATCTGTAATTTCTCTGATACCTTACGTCACATCAACAATTTTCAGTTCCCTGGCCCCAACCGCTTCCTCTTCACCATGGACGTCCAACCCCTCTACACCTCCATCCCCCACCAGGATGGTCTGAGGGCCCTTAGCTTCTTCCTCGAACAGAGGCCCGAACAATCCCCATCCACCACTACTCTCCTCCGTCTGGCTGAACTTGTTCTCACACTGAACAATTTCTCCTTCAACTCCTCTCACTTCCTCCAAATAAGAGGTGTGGCTATGGGTACCCGCATGGGCCCAGCTATGCCCGTCTCTTTATGGGGTATGTGGAACATTCCTTGTTCCAGTCCTACTCTGGCCCCCTCCCACAACTCTTTCTCCGGTACATCGATGATTACTTCAGTGCTGCTTCATGCTCTCGTCGGGATCTGGAAAAATTTATTAATTTTGCTTCCAATCTCCACCCCTCCATCATTTTCACATGGGCCATCTTTGACACTTCCCTTCCCTTCCTTGACCTCTCTGTCTCAATTTCTGGTGATAGACTGTCCACCAATATCCATTACAAGCCTACCGACTCCCACAGCTACCTCGACTACAGCTTCTCACACCCTGCTTCCTGTAAGAACTCGATCCCATTCTCTCAGTTCCTTCGCCTCCGTTGCATCTGTTCTGATGATGCTACCTTCAAAAACAGTTCCTCTGACCTGTCCTCCTTCTTCCTTAACCGAGGTTTTCCACCCATGGTCGTTGACAGGGCCCTCAACTGTGCCCGGCCCATCTCTCGCACATCCACCCTCATGCCTTCTCCTCCCTCCCAGAAACATGATAGGGTCCCCCTTGTCCTCACTCATCACCCCACCAGCATCCGCATTCAAAGGATCATCCTCCGCCATTTCCGCCAACTCCAGCATGATGCCACCATCAAACACATCTTCCCTTCAACCCCCTGGTAGCATTCCGTAGGGATCATTCCCTCCGGGACACCCTGGTCCACTCCTCACCCCCTACTCCTCAACCCCCACCTATGGCACCTCCCCATGCCCATGCAAAAGATGCATCACCTGCCCCTTCACTTCCTCTCTCCTCACCGTCCAAGGGCCCAAACACACCTTTCAAGTGAAGCAGCATTTCACTTGCATTTCCCCTAACTTAGTCTGCTACATTCGTTGCTCCCAATGCAGTCTCCTCTATGTTGGAGAGACCAAATGTAAACTGGGCGACCGCTTTGCAGAGCACCTGTGGTCTGTCCGCAAGAAAGACCCAAACCTCCCTGTCGCTTGCCATTTTAACACTCCACCCTGCTCTCTTGCCCACATGTCTGTCCTTGGCTAGCTGCATTGTTCCAGTGAAGCCCAACGCAAACTGGAGGAACAGCACCTCATCTTCTGACTAGGCACTTTACAGCCTTCTGGACTGAATATTGAATTCAACAACTTTAGATCTTGAGCTCCCTCCTCCATCCCCATCCCATTTCCATTTCTTCCCCCTTCCTTTTGTTTTTTTCCAATAATTTGTATAGATTTTTCTTTTCCCATCTATTTCCATTAGTTTTAAATCTATATCTTTTATGCCCTGTTAGTCTTTCCACCCCACCCCCACTAGAGCTGTACCTTGAGTGTCCTGCCATCCATTCTTAATTAGCACATTCGTTTAGACAATATCACCACTTTCAACACTTCATTGTTCTTCTGTTTGTGATATCTTTTGATTATCTGCTCTTATCACTGCTTGCTTGTCCCTACAACCACAACAACACCCCCCCTGACTTCTGTCCCACCACCCAACCACCCCCCCCCCACATTAAATCAGCTTATATTTCACCCCTCTCCTAATATTCACTCAGTTCTGCTGAATGTTCATGAGAACTCAAAACGTCAACTCTTATCTTCTCCGCGGATGCTGCCAGACCTGTTGAGTTTTTCCAGGTAATTCTGTTTTTGTTTTGGATTTCCAGCATCCGCAGTTTTTTGTTTTTATAATAGCCTAAGCCTAGGCTAGCTATAGTCTAAAGTAAGTAAAATGGCTAGAAAAGTAAGATGTATCACTGAATAATAAATGCACGGTATCTGTAATAAGTTTCTTTTTGACACGTTCACCACAAAATTCGCAAGGTAAACAGTGCAGACAAACAATTAGACTTCACATGCTAAAGGTTGATGAGGTTCAAAAAAAGTGTGGTGTTTGGGTGTTACCTGTTTTAGATTTATGGATAAAGGATAGTTGACCTGTAAGATCATTCTGTTTATTTATGCTTCTTATGGAGATGGGGTTTGGATAAGACCTCGTCTTCCTTTTCAGACGGACATGAGAGATCCTATGGCAAAGTTCAAAGAAGGGGATAATGATTTCTCCCAGTGTACTGGCCCATGTTCATCCCTTAATCCAACGCCAATCCAAAAAAATAACAACCCAGGTTATCTGGTTATTCATTAACTTGCTATTTATGGGGTTTTGCTACCTGCACAAATTGGGCTGCCAAGTTTTCCAATAGAAAATCTTTTCAGATGTTCTGAGAATATCTGAAAGGGAAGGTCATTTTCATTCTTCTGGCAAACTAAGGGTGATCGGTCTGGCGTGTTCTCCAAAGCATTACTAGTCAGGAAACTTGTGATGGTGTGATAAAATACTAAACAAACACCAGATTTGTTTTCTTCCTTAGTTGTAAGAATTTGAAAGTAAAGTGCTGGTTCTTTAACAGATTAAAACAATGAAACTCTTCTTCTACTTGAGTTTCCTTTTTCCCCATTTTTTACTTTAAGAACCTATGAAATAGTAGCCCCACCATTCAACATGGTCATGGCTGATCTTCCAGCTCTACTCCACCTTCCACACATTTTTATGGGATATAGTTGTCACTGGCAAGGCCAGCAGTATATCTCTAATTACCACTGAACTGAGTGGCTTGCTAGGCCATTTCACAGGGCAGTTGAGACTCTAACCATTTTGCTGTGGATCTGGAGTCACATGCAGGCCAGACTGGGTAAGGATGGCAGATTTCCTACCCTTAAGAACATTAGTGAATCAGATGGGTTTTTAATGACGATTAATGAAAGTTTCATGATCACCGTTACTGAAACTAGCTTTCAATTCCAGATTAATTTATTAATTGAATTTAAATTCTACCAGCTACTGTGGTGGGATTTGAACCTATGTCCCCAGAGCACTAGCCTGGACCTCTGCATTATTGGTAAGTGATTTTACACTATATCACCATCTCTTCAAAACACTATTCCCTTAGAACCAAAAGATTTATCGACATCTGTCTTGAATATATCAAAACTGAGCATCAACAGCCCTAATAAGCTTTTGAGTGAAGAAGTTTCTCCTCGTCTCAGTCCTAAATGACTGACCCCTTAGTCTGTGACTGTCTGAGACTGTTAAAAGCTTTACTTTTTCTTTCTTCATATTAAAATTATTGCTAATTTTCTAAATTATTTTTTCAGTTTAAGCTTGCTACCGCCTGCTTTTTTGACCTTCAAATGACCCCTCGATGTATTCCAAAGCTGGGAGCCATGCGGTTCAAATTCTGCTTCTGATTGGTTGAAAACAACCACCAAGGACTGTAAAGGTTGAACTGATCCGACGCAAGCTTTAGAAAACACAGAAATAGTTGATCGTGGTAAGATGGATTAGGTTTCCAAACTGCCACATCACAGCAAACTTTTACAACTATTCTATTTTTTTGTTTCCTCACTTAAATCAAATATGTTTCATCCAGATCCTGGAATACTTGTAATTGAAGAATAATGATCAATCAATCTTGATGAGCTATTGGCTACATCTACTTTGTACTGAATATGGCACAACATTTATCTGCCCATTGCGCAAATCTCTCTATACCGTAAATCGTGGTGTATAAGTTGATCCAACATATAAATGGCACTATTTTTTCCAGCCCTAAAAGTCACGTCTTTGCAGATATTCAGCTGATAAGTCGACCCTCCCCATTTCAACCTCGCGTTATATGCTCGCATCAGTAGTCAACCTCGATTTTTCACTCCACAAATGCATATTTTATTTACCAGCACTTTACACTGGGCGCAAGGGGTCAAATGGGTGATACACGCCATATGGTGAAGATGCATTGGAGTTTAAGACATGCCCACTCTTTGCATCAGATGACAATGACATTTCAAAATGATGACCACCCACACCCACGCCACCAGTTCACCTTTATACTCAGCCTATTAGTTGATCCTTGTTTTGGTGGGATCTTTCAAGGCTTCAAAGGTCAACTTAAACGCTGACATCTACTGTATTTATCTGCCTATTTGAGATGTAGCTAACCAGCTTATATGGAACTATGCTTGATGATATCCATTAAGTCATTGATGAAGATGTGGGACACAGTTATGTCAAACATGCTATCCTGGTTGTCTCTTTAGACAATCATTCAACCCGTCATGTCGGTGCTGGCTGTTTGAAAGAGATTTAAACCAGTTTGAAACAGTTAGTTCTGCTCTCCTCTTTCTCCTTAGCCCTGCAATTTTATCCTTCTCAAGTATGTATCCAATTTCCTTTAGGAAGTCACTACTGAATCTACTTTCAGCCAGGATATTCCAGACCTGTATCCATTCTCACCATCAACTTACCAAATCCCTGAAAAACTTTAGAAAGTCAGAGGGCTGGATTTTACGGCCCCCACCACTGGACCTGTTTTTGATGTGTGGAGGGGCATACAAAATGTGACGGGTGGATAGCCCTCCCTTCCCTCCGCCTTCGTAGCCCATCCCCGATCTGGTCGCCATAATATGAGGGGTGGGTAAGGCTCACACTAGGTTGTCTGCCATTAGGCCTATTGAGGCCTTTAACTGCCCAATTAAGTGGCAGTTAAAGGCCTCAATCTGCCTCACTGGGTGAGAGTGGGCAGGCCATTTCTTCACCAGAGTTGTTGGAAAGGTGGAAAAGAAAAGGGTGGGGTGCCCTTTACACATTAGGGCCAGCCCCCTAAAATTGTACCTTCTCTTAGTGCCTTCCTGCCCCGCCTCCAACACCCATCTGCCACCCCTTTGCGCCCCACCCGCACTCTCCCTAGGGTGCCTGATCCCTGCCTGCTCAAAAAGCTTGGGACTCACCTGAGCTCAATTGCCATTGCTTTTCCTCATTGAGATGCTTGAGTTCTGGCGCTGCTGAGATTGCAAGAGCTGCCGGCCAATCAGATGGGCTGACAGCTCCCAAGGGCCGGACGTCCTTCCACTGAGGGACAGAAGTCCCATTCTCTACTTGTTAAGGCTTATTTGGAGTGTAATATCGTTACAGGGCAGTCTTTTATAAAGTCAGTTGATTTGTGACCGACTTTTCTGATATTCTGTAAAGTTCAGCTCAGGGAGTGTTTTCGAATCCTCACACAACAGTTTGAGAAATGGAATTCAATTCAAAAACTGGTGTGAATAAAAAAAGTGACTGTGAAGTTGAAGTAAATAGCCAATTGGTTGATGAATGATCTTTAAGGGAGGAAACCTTTTGCCTTTATCCAGCCTGGCCTATATATGACTCTAGTCCCACACCAAAGTGGCCTAAGTGAACCACATGGTTGTATCAAACTCAACACTACGTTCTCAGGACAAATGGAGTGGGCAACTAATTCCGACCTTGCCAAGAGCAGCCACATTCCAAGAGGGAATTAAAAATTCATTGCATTCATTGTGGATCCCTTGATGATGCCAAACACGCCATGTGTGATATTAATTCATCTGTGGGTAACAAGGATGAATGAAGTGTTGAATATTGGGTTAACAAAGAACTTCAAAGTAGAAAAAATAGAACTTTTTTTAGGCTGGAAATAAATAAAAACAAAACATGCATGTCAAATTGTGAATATGAAGAGGCTGTAAAATTAATGACACATCATTTGATTCTATTCTTAAATGAACCAGCCTCTTCTCACTTTGCCTGTTTCCATAGCTATCTGCTAGGGATATGGGTTTTCTCAGAATTTGGCGTCATTAGGCAGTTCAGCTCCTTATGAAGTTTACGGCTAAATTCAGCTGCAACAAAGACCAGCAAGACCCCCCAATACATTCCTACTGCCAGGGACTGTAAGGAATTGGCTATCTTGTCATAAAGGTAACAGATACACCTTCCTCATTACAACCCAAGCATTATGCTCCCCAGTAAACCACTAAACTTAAAAAAAAAATTACAGTGCACAGTGATGTGACCACCTGAAGTTTCAGCTACCAGTGTCACCTGCTTATCAACTACCAGCGATCTGTCAGAAAGCTTCTGCTCTGTCAAACAAAATGGACACTTTCTTTGGCCATGTGCTGGGTCATTTATCCTACTGCCTAAATGGGCTTGTACCAATGTTCCCTCCAAGTTGTGTGACCGTACAGCAACCCGATAGGCCCCACGCCAGCCATGCACAAGTTGGCCCCTTTAAGTTAACACTAGTGCATGACCACACAAAAAAATTTAAAGGACCCTCACACTTAAATAAATTGTCTGGGCATGACAAAACAGATAATTAGAGAGCACGTTGGTTTGAAGTTCTGGACTGAGCCAAACACAGTCCTATTCAGCAGACGTGAACATTTCCAAGTAATATCCATTTAGATTGATATTAATTCACAGTGTTAGCTGTGGCTCAGTTGGCACCACAGTGCAGTACTGGGAGAGTTTTCTGGCTGAGATGTTAAACTAATTCTCTCAGGTAGATGCAAAAGATCCAATGGTGCTACTGTGAAGGAGAGCAGGGAGGCTATCCCTGCTGACCTCATTAAATTTATCCCTCAATTGGCATCTCGGAAACAGCTTATCTGCTTTTTACACTGTTTGTGGGATCTTGCTGTGCACCAACTGGCTGCTGTGTTTCCTACATTACAACAGTGATAATTCAAAAAGTACCCCATTGGCTTTAAAGCACTTTGGAATGTTCTGAGATGATGCAAGTCTCTATATAAATGCTGCTTGGAGCACGACAGGGAGCCATTATTCATTGTGGCTGCTGATAATGTCCCAGACTCCACCATCACCATCCCTTGCTATGCCCTGTCCCACCGACAGCACAGACCTGACCGAGATGGTGGCACAGATGTATACAGATGGGAGGGAGTTGCCCTGGGAGTCCTCAACATCGGCTCTGGACCACATGAAGCCTCATGGCATCAGGTCAAACATCAGGCAAGGAACCCTCCTGTTGCTTACCACCTACTGACCTCCTCAGCTGATGAGTCAGTTCTGCTCCATGTTGAGCATCACTTAGAGGAAGCATTGAGGGTGGCAAGGGCACAGAATATACTTTGGGTGGAGGACTTTAAGGTCCAACACTAAGACTGGCTCCGTAGCACCACTACAGACCGAGCTGGCTGAGTTCTAAAGGACATAGCTGCTAGAATGGGTCTGCGGAGGGAACGAGCAGAAGTAAAAGTCTACTTGACCTCATCCTTACCAATCTATCGGTTGCAGATGCATCTGTCCATGACACTATTTGTAGGAGTGACCACCGCACAGTCCTTCTGGAGTTGAAGACCCGTCTTCAAATTGAGGACAACCTCCATTGTGTTGTGCATCACTACCACTGTGCTAAAAGGGATAGATTTTGAACAGATCTAGTAACTCAAAAGTGGGCATCCATGAGGCATTGTGAGTGATCAGCAGCAGCAGAATTGCATTCAAGCAAAATCTGGAACCTCGTGGCCCAGCGTAACTCCCATCCTACAATTACCATCAAGCCAGGAGAACAACTCTATGTTGCAGACAGAAGGGTGGTTGATTTAAACAGCACTAATTTCCCATCTCACCGCTCGTTCATAAACAGAAAGGTGTTTTGATGTGTTTCCCTCTTTATCGGCAGCGGCGTCTTTCCCGACCATTCAGTTTTGGTGAGATCCAATTTGCAATTAATAATCCCACAGCAAGCTCTTGATAGGGTGAACTAAAAAAGATTTTGTTTATAGCACACATTCAAAACACAGTAAGGAGGGTCACAACGTTGCCTCCACAGTCAGACACTAAAGAGAGGGATAGAGAAAAGAAAGTTTGATAGTGCAGAGACCACAGAGAAAATAAATATTGGTTCAGATGGGTTCCAGAGTCCAGAATCAAAATCCAATGAGATATTCCTTCATGGAAGTCGGTAAGATGAAAACTGATACTGGATAATTCACTTTTCCGGTGGGGTTGACTTCACATGATCAGATAGGCAAGCAGATACAAAGCCAGCAGGGACAGAGGCAGACATACATTTATCAGGGTCAATGGCAGACACACTGTTAGCAGGGGCAGACACACTGCAGGGGCAATGGCAGACACACAGGTAGCCGAGGCAGGGGCAGACACACAGCTAGCAAGGGCAATGGAAGACACATAGCTAGCAGGGGCAGGGGCAATGTCAGACATACAGCTAGCAGGGACAATAGCAGACACACAACTAGCAGGGGCAATGGCAGAAACACAGCTAGCAGGGGCAGTGTCAGATACACAGCTAGCAGGGGCAATGTCAGACACACAGCTAGCAGGGGCAATGTCAGACACAAAGCTAGGAGGGGGAATGTCAGACACACAGCTAGCAGGGGCAATGTCAGACACACAGCTAGCAGGGGTAATGGCAGACACACAGCTAGCAGGGGCAATGTCAGACACAGAGTTAGCAGGGGCAATGCCAGACACACAGCTATCAGGGTTGGGGGCAGACACACAGTTAACGGGGGCAAAGTCAGACACACAGCTAGCACGGGCAGTGTCAGACACACAGCTAGCAGGGGCAATGTCAGACAAACAGTTAGCAGAGGCAGGGTCAATGGCAGACACACAGCTAGTAGGGTCAATGGCAGACACACAGTGAGCAGGGGCAGGGTCAATGGCAGACAGACAGCTAGCAGGGTCAATGGCAGTCACACAGTTAGCAGGGGCAGGGTCAATGGCAGACACACAGCTAGCAGGGTCAGTGACAGACACACAGTTAGCAGAGGCAATGGCAGACACAGCTAGCAGGGACAATGTCAGACACAGAGTTAGCAGGGGCAGGGGCAATGGCAGACACACATCTAGCAGGGGCAGTGTCAGACACACAGCTAGTAGGGGCTAGGAAGACACACAGCTAGCAGAGGCAGTGTCAGACACACAGTAAGAAGGGGCAAAGGCAGACACACAGCTAGCAGGGGCAATGGCAGACACACAGTTAGCAGGGACAGGGGCAGTGGCAGACACACAGATAGCAGGGGCAGACGCACTGCAGTGGCAATGGCAGACACACAGGTAGCTGAGGCAGTGGCAGACACACAGCTAGCAGGGGCACTGGAAGACATATAGCTAGCAGGGGCAATGTCAGACACACATCTAGCTGGGGCAATTGCAGACACACATCTAGCAGGGGCAAAGGCAGACACACAGCTAGCAGGGCAGGGGCAGACATACAGCTAGCAGGGCAGGGGCATACACACAGCTAGCAGGGGCAATGTCAGACACACAGCTAGCGGGGGCAATGTCAGACACACAGCTAGCAGGGGCAATGTCAGACACAAAGCTAGGAGTGAGAATGTCAGACACACAGTTAGCAGGGGCAATGTCAGACACACAGCTAGCAGGGGGAGGGGCAGACACACAACAAGCAGGGGCAATGGCAGACACACAGCTAGCAGGGCAGGGGCAGACACACAGCTAGCAGGGGCAATGTCAGACACACAGCTAGCAGGTGCAATGTCAGACACAAAGCTAGGAGTGGGAATGTCAGACATACAGCTAGCAGGAGCAATGTCAAACACACAGCTAGCAGGGGGAATGTCAGACACACAGCTAGCAGAGGCAATGTCAAACACACAGTTAGCAGGGGCAATGTCAGACACAAAGCTAGGAGTGGGAATGTCAGACATACAGCTAGCAGGAGCAATGTCAAACACACAGCTAGCAGGAGCAATGTCAAACACACAGCTAGCAGGGGGAATGTCAGACACACAGCGAGCAGGGCAGGGGCAGACACACAGCTAGCAGGGGCAATGTCGGACACACATCTAGCAGGGGCAGTGTCAGACACACAGCTAGTAGGGGCTAGGAAGACACACAGCTAGCAGAGGCAGTGTCAGACACACAGTAAGAAGGGGCAAGGAAGACACACAGCTAGCAGGGGCAATGTCAGACACACAGTTAGCAGGGGCAGGGACTGACACAGAGCAAGCAGGGGCAATGTCAGACACACAGTTAGCAGGGGCAAAGTCAGACACAAAGCTAGGAGTGGGAATGTCAGACACAGAGCTAGCATGGGCAATGTCAGACACACAGCTAGCAGGGGCAATGTCAGACACAAAGCTAGGAGTGGGAATGTCAGACACACAGCTAGCAGGGGCAATGTCGGACACATAGCTAGCAGGGGCAATGTCGGACACACAGCTAGCAGGGGCAGGGGCAATGGTGGACACAGAGCTAGCAGGGGCAATGTCAGACACACAGCTAGCAGGGGCAATGGCAGACAACCAGCTAGCAGGGGCAGTGTCAGACACAAAGCTAGCAGGGTCTAGAAAGACACACAGGTAGCAGGGGCAAGGAAAACACACAGCTAGCAGGGGCAGTGTCAGACACACAGTTAGCAGGGGCAAAGGCAGACACGCAACAAGCTGGGGCGATGGCAGACACACAGTTAGCGGGGCAGGGGATGACACACAGCTAGCAGGGGCAATGTCAGACACACAGTTAGCAGGGGCAGTGTCAGACATACAGCTAGCAGGGGCAATGTCAGACAGAAAGTTAGCAGGGACAGGGTCAGTGGCAAACACACAGCTAGTAGGGTCAAAGGCAGACACACAGTGAGCAGGGGCAAGGTCAATGGCAGACACACAGCTAGCAGGGTCACTGGCAGACACACAGCTAGCAGGGGCAAGGAAGACACACAGCTAGCAGGGACAGTGTCAGACACAAAGTAAGCAGGGGCAAGGGCAGACACACAACTAGCAGGGGCAATGGCACACACAGAGTTAGCAGGGGCAGGGGCTGTCACACAGCTTGCAGTGGCAATGTCAGACACACAGTTAGCAGGGGCAGGGGCAATGTCAGACAGACAGTTAGCAGGGGCAGGGGCAGTGGCAGACACACAGCTAGCAGAGGCAGTGGAAGACACATAGCTAGCAGGGGCAATGTCAGACACACAGCTAGCAGGCGCAATGTCAGACACACAGCTTGCAGGGGCAATGTCAGACACACAGCTAGCAGGGGCAATGGCAGACACACAAATAGCAGGGGCAATGGCAGACACACAGCTAGCAGGGCAGGGGCAGACACACAAATAGCAGGGGCAAAATCAGACACACAGCTAGCAGGGGCAATATCAGACACAAAGCTAGGAGTGGGAATGTCAGACACACAGCTAGCAGGGGCAATGTCAGACACACAGCTAGCAGGGGCAATGTCAGACACACAGTTAGCAGGGGCAGTGTCAGACATACAGCTAGCAGGGGCAATGTCAGACAGAAAGTTAGCAGGGACAGGGTCAGTGGCAAACACACAGCTAGTAGGGTCAAAGGCAGACACACAGTGAGCAGGGGCAAGGTCAATGGCAGACACACAGCTAGCAGGGTCACTGGCAGACACACAGCTAGCAGGGGCAAGGAAGACACACAGCTAGCAGGGACAGTGTCAGACACAAAATAAGCAGGGGCAAGGGCAGACACACAACTAGCAGGGGCAATGGCACACACAGAGTTAGCAGGGGCAGGGGCTGTCACACAGCTTGCAGTGGCAATGTCAGACACACAGTTAGCAGGGGCAGGGGCAATGTCAGACAGACAGTTAGCAGGGGCAGGGGCAGTGGCAGACTCACAGCTAGCAGGGTCAGTGGAAGACACATAGCTAGCAGGGGCAATGTCAGACACACAGCTAGCAGGCGCAATGTCAGACACACAGCTTGCAGGGGCAATGTCAGACACACAGCTTGCAGGGGCAATGTCAGACACACAGCTAGCAGGGGCAATGGCAGACACACAAATAGCAGGGGCAATGGCAGACACACAGCCAGCAGGGCAGGGGCAGACACACAAATAGCAGGGGTAAAATCAGACACACAGCTAGCAGGGGCAATGTCAGACACACAGCTAGCAGGGGCAATGTCAGACACAAAGCTAGCAGGGGCAATGTCAGACACAAAGCTAGGATTGGGAATGTCAGACACCCTGCTAGCATGGGCAATGTCAGACACACAGATAGCAGGGGCAATGTCAGGCACAAAGCTAGGAGTGGGAATGTCAGGCACACAGGTAGCAGGGGCAATGTCAGACACACAGCTAGAAGGGGCAGGGGCAATGTCAGACACAAAGCTAGCGGGGGCAATGTCAGACACACAGTTAAGAGGGGCATTGTCAGACACAAAGCTAGGAGTGGCCATGACAGACTCACACCTAGCAGGGGCAATGTCAAACAGACAGCTAGCAGGGGCAATGTCAGACACACAGCTAGCAGGGGCAATGTCAAACACACAGCTAGCAGGGGCAATGTCAGACATACAGTTGCCGGGGCAGGGTCAATGGCAGACACACAGCTAGCATGGTCAATGGCAGACAAACAGCTAGCAGAGGCAGTTGCAGACAAACAGCTAGCAGGGGCAATGTCAGACACACAGTTAGCAGGGGCAGGGGCAATGGCAGACACACAGCTAGCAGGGGCAGACACACTGCAGGGGCAATGGCAGACACACAGGTAGCTGAGGCAGTGGCAGACACACAGCTAGCAGGGGCAGTGGAAGACACATCGCTAGCAGGGGCAATGTCAGACGCACAGCTAGCAGGGGCAATAGCAGACGCACAACTAGCAGGGGCAATGGCAGACACACAGCTAGCAGGGCAGGGGCAGACACACAGCTAGCAGGGGCAATGTCAGATGCACAGCTAGCAGGGGCAATGTCAGACACAAAGCTAGGAGTGGGAATGTCAGACACACAGCTAGCAGGGGCAATGTCAGACACACAGCTAGCAGGGGCTAGGAAGACACACAACTAGCAGGGGCAGTGTCAGACACACAGTTAGCAGTGGCAGGGGCTGACACACAGCAAGCAGGGGCAATGTCAGACACACGGTTAGCAGAGGCAGTCATACTGCAGGGGCAATGGCAGACACACAGGTAGCTGAGGCAGTGGCAGACACACAGCTGGCAGGGGCAGTGGTAGACACACAGTAAGCAGGGGCAAAGGCAGACACACAGCTAGCAGTGGCAATGTCAGACACACAGTTAGCAGGGGCAGGGGCAATGGCAGACACACAGTTAGCTGAGGCAGGGGCAGACACACAGCTAGCAGGGGCAATGTCAGACACAAAGCTAGGACTGGGATTGTCAGACACACAGGTAGCAGGGGCAGGGGCAATGTCAGACACAAAGCTAGCGGGGGCAGTGTCAGAAACACAGATAGCAGGGGCAAGGAAGACACACAGCTAGCAGGGGCAGTGTCAGACACACAGTAAGCAGGGAAAAAGGCAGACACACAACTAGCAGGGGCAATGGCAGACACACAGTTAGCAGGGGCAGGGGCTGACACACAGCAAGCACGGGCAATGTCAGACACACAGATATCAGGGGCAGGGGCAAAGGTAGACACACAGTTAGCAGGGGCAGAGACACTGCAGGGGCAATTGCATCACACAGGTAGCTGAGGCAGGGGCAGGCACACAGCTGGCAGGGGCAATTTCAGACACAAAGCTAGGACTGGGAATGTCAGACACGGCTAGCAGCGAAAACGACATACACATAGCTAGAAGGGGCAATGTCAAAACAACAGCTAGCAGGGGCAATGTCAGACACACAGCTAGGAGGGGCAGGGAGAGATGTACAGCTAGCAAGGGCAATAGCAGACACACAAATAGCAGGGGCAATGGCAGACACACAGCTAGCAGCGGCAATGTCAGACACACAGCTTGCAGGGGCAATGTCAGACACAAAGCTAGGAGTGGGAATGTCAGACATACAGCTAACAGGGGCAATGTCAGACACACAGCTGGCAGGGGCAATGTCAGACACACAGCTAGCATAGGCAATGACAGTCACACAGCTAGCAGGAGCAATGTCAGACACACAGTTAGCAGAGGCAGGGTAAATGGCACACACACAGCTAGTAGGATCAATGGCAGACACACAGTTAGCAGGGGAAGGGTCAATGGCAGACAGACAGCTAGCAGGGGCAATGTCAGACACACAGTTAGCAGGGGCAGGGGCAATGGCAGACACACAGCTAGCAGGGGCAGTGTCAGACACACAGCTAGCAGGGGCAAGGAAGACACACAGCTAGCAGGGGCAGTGTCAGACACACAGTAAGCAGGGAAAAAGGCAGACACACAACTAGCAGGGGCAATGTCCGACACAAAGCTAGGAGTGGGAATGTCAGACACACAGCTAGCATGGGCAATGTCAGACACAAAGCTAAGAGGGCCAATGTCAGACACACAGCTAGCAGGGGCAATGTCAGACAAACAGCTCGCAGTGGCAATGGCAGACACACAACTGGCAGGGTCAATGTCAGGCACAGAGTTAGCAGGGGCAAAGACGGACACACAGCTATCAGTGTTGGGGGCAGACACACGGTTAACGTGGGCAAAGTCAGGAACACAGCTAGCAGGGGCAGTGTCAGACACACAGCTAGCTGGGGCAAGGAAGACACACAGCTAGCAGGGGCAATGTCAGACACACAGTTAGCAGGGGCAGGGGCTGACACAGAGCAAGCAGGGGCAATGTCAGACACACAGTTAGCAGGGGCAAAGTCAGACACAAAGCTAGGAGTGGGAATGTCAGACACAGAGCTAGCATGGGCAATGTCAGACACAAAGCTAGGAGTGGGAATGTCAGACACACAGCTAGCAGGGGCAATGTCGGACACATAGCTAGCAGGGGCAATGTCGGACACACAGCTAGCAGGGGCAGGGGCAATGGCGGACACAGAGCTAGCAGGGGCAATGTCAGACACACAGCTAGCAGGGGCAATGGCAGACAACCAGCTAGCGGGGCAGTGTCAGACACAAAGCTAGCAGGGGCTAGGAAGACACACAGGTAGCAGGGGCAAGGAAAACACACAGCTAGCAGGGGCAGTGTCAGACACACAGTTAGCAGTGGCAAAGGCAGACACGCAACAAGCTGGGGCAATGGGAGACACACATTTAGCGGGGCAGGGGATGACACACAGTTAGCAGGGGCAATGTCAGACACACAGTTAGCAGGGGCAGTGTCAGACATACAGCTAGCAGGGGCAATGTCAGACACAAAGTTAGCAGGGACAGGGTCAATGGCAAACACACAGCTAGTAGGGTCAAAGGCAGATACACAGTGAGCAGGGGCAACGTCAATGGTAGACACACACCTAGCAGGGTCACTGGCAGACACACAGCTAGCAGGGGCAAGGAAGACACACAGCTAGCAGGGACAGTGTCAGACACACAGTAAGCAGGGAAAAAGGCAGACACACAACTAGCAGGGGCAATGTCAGACACAAAGCTAGGAGTGGGAATGTCAGACACACAGCTAGCAGGGGCAATGTCAGACACAAAGCTAAGAGGGCCAATGTCAGACACACAGCTAGAAGGGGCAATGTCAGACAAAGAGCTCGCAGGGGCAATGGCACACACAGAGTTAGCAGGGGCAGGGGCTGTCACACAGCTTGCAGTGGCAATGTCAGACACACAGTTAGCAGGGGCAGGGGCAATGTCAGACACACAGTGAGCAGGGGCAGGGGCAGTGGCAGACACACAGCTAGCAGAGGCAGTGGAAGACACATAGCTAGCAGGGGCAATGTCAGACACACAGCTAGCAGGCGCAATGTCAGACACACAGCTAGCAGGGGCAATGTCAGACACACAGCTAGCAGGGGCAATTGCAGACACACAAATAGCAGGGGCAATGGCAGACACACAGCTAGCAGGGCAGGGGCAGACACACAAATAGCAGGGGCAAAATCAGACACACAGCTAGCAGGGGCAATATCAGACACACAGCTAGCAGGGGAAATGTCAGACACACAGCTAGCAGGGGCAATGTCAAACACACAGCTAGCAGGGGCAATCTCGGACACACAGCTAGCAGGGGCAGGGATAGACGTACAACTAGCTGTGGCAATAGCAGACACAAAAATAGCACGGGCAATGTCAGACACACAGCTAGCAGGGGCAATGTCAGACACAAAAATAGGAGTGGGAATGTTAGACACACAGCTAGCAGGGGCAATGTCAGACACAAAACTAGGAGCGGGAATGTCAGACACACAGCTAGCAGGGGCAAAGTCAGACACACAGCTAGCAAGGGCAATGTCAGACACAAAGCTAGAATTGGGAATGTCAGACACCCTGCTAGCATGGGCAATGTCAGACACACAGATAGCAGGGGCAATGTCAGGCACAAAGCTAGGAGTGGGAATGTCAGACACACAGGTAGCAGGGGCAATGTCAGACACACAGCTAGCAGGGGCAGGGGCAATGTCAGACACAAAGCTAGCGGGGGCAATGTCAGACACACAGTTAAGAGGGGCATTGTCAGACACAAAGCTAGGAGTGGCCATGACAGACTCACACCTAGCAGGGGCCATGTCAAACAGACAGCTAGCAGGGGCAATGTCAGACAAACAGCTAGCAGGGGCAATGTCAGACACACAGTTAGCAGGGGCAGGGGCAATGGCAGACACACAGCTAGCAGGGGCAGACACACTGCAGGGGCAATGGCAGACACACAGGTAGCTGAGGCAGTGGCAGACACACAGCTAGCAGGGGCAGTGGAAGACACATCGCTAGCAGGGGCAATGTCAGACGCACAGCTAGCAGGGGCAATAGCAGACGCACAACTATCAGGGGCAATGGCAGACACACAGCTAGCAGGGCAGGGGCAGACACACAGCTAGCAGGGGCAATGTCAGATGCACAGCTAGCAGGGGCAATGTCAGACACAAAGCTAGGAGTGGGAATGTCAGACACACAGCTAGCAGGGGCAATGTCAGACACACAGCTAGCAGGGGCTAGGAAGACACACAACTAGCAGGGGCAGTGTCAGACACACAGTTAGCAGTGGCAGGGGCTGACACACAGCAAGCAGGGGCAATGTCAGACACACGGTTAGCAGAGGCAGACACACTGCAGGGGCAATGGCAGACACACAGGTAGCTGAGGCAGTGTCAGACACACAGCTGGCAGGGGCAGTGGTAGACACACAGTAAGCAGGGGCAAAGGCAGACACACAGCTGGCAGTGGCAATGTCAGACACACAGTTAGCAGGGGCAGGGGCAATGGCAGACACACAGTTAGCTGAGGCAGGGGCAGACACACAGCTAGCAGGGGCAATGTCAGACACAAAGCTAGGACTGGGATTGTCAGACACACAGGTAGCAGAGGCAGGGGCTGACGCACAGCTAGCAGGGGCAGGGGCAATGTCAGACACAAAGCTAGCGGGGGCAGTGTCAGAAACACAGATAGCAGGGGCAAGGAAGACACACAGCTAGCAGGGGCAGTGTCAGACACACAGTAAGCAGGGAAAAAGACAGACACACAACTAGCAGGGGCAATGGCAGACACAGAGTTAGCAGGGGCAGGGGCTGACACACAGCAAGCACGGGCAATGTCAGACACACAGTTATCAGGGGCAGGGGCAAAGGCAGACACGCAGTTAGCAGGGGCAGAGACACTGCAGGGGCAATTGCATCACACAGGTAGCTGAGGCAGGGGCAGACACACAGCTGGCAGGGGCAATTTCAGACATAAAGCTAGGACTGGGAATGTCAGACACGGCTAGCAGCGAAAACGACATACACATAGCTAGAAGGGGCAATGTCAAAACAACAGCTAGCAGGGGCAATGTCAGACACACAGCTAGCAGGGGGAATGTCAGACACACAGCTTGCAGGGGCAATTTCAAACACACAGCTAGCAGGGGCAATGTCAGACATACAGTTGCAGTGGCAGGGTCAATGGCAGACAGACAGCTAGCATGGTCAACGGCAGACAAACAGCTAGCAGAGGCAATGGCAGACAAACAGCTAGCAGGGGCAATGTCAGACACACAGTTAGCAGGGGCAGGAGCAATGGCAGACACACAGTTAGCAGGGGCAGACAAACTGCAGGGGCAATGTCAGACACACAGGTAGTTGAGGCAGTGGCAGACACACAGCTAGCAGGGGCAGTGGAAGAAAATTGCTAGCAGGGGCAATGTCAGACACACAGCTAGCAGGGGCAAAAGCAGACACACAACTAGCAGGGGCAATGGCAGACACACAGCTAGCAGGTCAGGGGCAGACACACCGCTAGCAGGGGCAATGTCAGACACACAGCTAGCAGGGGCAATGTCGGACACACAGCTACCAGGGGCAATTTCAGACACAAGGCAAGGAGTGGGAACGTCATACACGCAGCAAGCAGGGGCAATGTATGACACATAGCTAACAGGGGCAATGTCAGACATACAGCTAGCAGGGGCAATAGCAGACACACAACTAGCAGGGTCAATGGCAGACACACAGCTACCAGGGGCAATGCCAGACACACAGCTGGCAGGGGCAATGTCAGACACACAGCTAGCAGGGGCAATGTCAGACACAAAGCTAGGAGTGGGAATGTCAGACACACAGCTACCAGGGGCAATGTCAGACACACAGCTAGCAGGGGCAGTGTCAGTCACACAGCTAGCAGGGGCAATGTCAGACACAAAGCTAGGATTGGGAATGTCAGACACACAGCTAGCAGGGGCAATCTCAGACACACAGCTAAGAGGGCCAATGTCAGACACACAGCTAGCAGGGGCAATGTCAGACACACAGCTAAGAGGGCCAATGTCAGACACACAGCTAGCACGGACAATGGCAGACACTCAGCTGGCAGGGGCAATGTCAGACACAGAGTTAGCAGGGGCAATGCCAGACACACAGCTAGCAGGGGCAGTGGAAGAAAATTGCTAGCAGGGGCAATGTCAGACACACAGCTAGCAGGGGCAATAGCAGACACACAACTAGCAGGGGCAATGTCAGACACAAAGCTAGCAGGGGCAATGTCAGACAGACAGCTAGCAGGGGCAATTTCAGACACAAGGCAAGGAGTGGGAATGTCATACACGCAGCTAGCAGGGGCAATGTATGACACATAGCTAACAGGGGCAATGTCAGACATAGAGCTAGCAGGGGCAATAGCAGACACACAACTAGCAGGGTCAATGGCAGACACACAGCTACCAGGGGCAATGTCAGACACACAGCTGGCAGGGGCAATGTCAGACACACAGCTAGCAGGGGCAATGTCAGACACAAAGCTAGGAGTGGGAATGTCAGACACACAGCTACCAGGGGCAATGTCAGACACACAGGTAGCAGGGGCAGTGTCAGTCACACAGCTAGCACGGGCAATGTCAGACACAAAGCTAGGAGTGGGAATGTCAGACACACAGTTAGCAGGGGCAATGTCAGACACACAGCTAAGAGGGCCAATGTCAGACACACAGCTAGCAGGGGCAGTGTCAGTCACACAGCTCGCAGGGGCAATGTCAGACACAAAGCTAGGAGTGGGAATGTCAGACACATAGCTCGCAGGGGCAATGTCAGACACAAAGCTAGGAGTGGGAATGTCAGACACACAGCTAGCAGGGGCAATGTCAGACACACAGCTAAGAGGGCCAATGTCAGTCACACAGCTAGCACGGGCAATGGCAGACAATCAGCTGGCAGGGGCAATGTCAGACACAGAGTTAGCAGGGGCAATGCCAGACACACAGCTATCAGTGTTGGGGACAGACACACAGTTAACGCGGGCAAAGTCAGGCACACAGCTAGCAGGGGCAGTGTCAGACACACAGCTAGGTGGGGCAAGAAAGACACACAGCTAGCAGGTGCAATGTCAGACACACAGTTAGCAGGGGCAGGGGCTGACACAGAGCAAGCTGGGGCAATGTCAGACACACAGTTAGCAGGGGCAAAGTCAGACACAAAGCTTGGAGTGGGAATGTCAGACACAGAGCTAGCATGGGCAATGTCAGACACACAGCTTGCAGGGGCAATGTCAGACACAAAGCTAGGAGTGGGAATGTCAGACACACAGCTAGCAGGGGCAATGTCAGACACACAGCTAGCAGGGGCAATGTCAGACACACAGCTAGCAGGGGCAATGTCAGACACCCAGCTAGCAGGGGCAATGTCAGACACACAGCTAGCAGGGGCAATGTCAGACACATAGCTAGCAGGGGCAATGTCGGACACACAGCTAGTAGCGGCAGTGTCAGACACACAGGTAGCAGGGGCTAGGAAGACAAACAACTAGCAGGGGCATTGTCAGACACACAGTTAGCAGGGGCAGGGGCTGACACACAGCAAGCAGGGGCAATGTCAGACACACAGTTAGCAGGGGCAGGGGCAATGGCAGACACACAGTTAGCAGGGGCTGACATACTGCAGGGGCAATGGCAGACACACAGGTAGCTGAGGCAGTGGCAGACACACAGCTAGCAGGGGCAGTGGAAGACACATCGCTAGCCGCGGCAATGTCAGACACACAGCTAGCAGGGGCAATAGCAGACGCACAACTATCAGGGGCAATGGCAGACACACAGCTAGCAGGGCAGGGGCAGGGGCAGACACACAGCTAGCAGGGGCAATGTCAGACACACAGCTAGCAGCGGCAATGTCAGACACAAAGCTAGGAGTGGGAATGTCAGACACACAGCTACCAGGGGCAATGTCAGACACACAGCTGGCAGGGGCAATGTCAGACACAAAGCTAGGAGTGGGAATGTCAGACACACAGCTAGCAGGGGCAGTGTCAGAAACACAGATAGCAGGGGCAAGGAAGACACACAGCTAGCAGGGGCAGTGTCAGACACACAGTAAGCAGGGAAAAAGGCAGACACACAACTAGCAGGGGCAATGGCAGACACAGTTAGCAGGGGCAGGGGCTGACACACAGCAAGCACGGGCAATGTCAGACACACAGTTATCAGGGGCAGGGGCAAAGGCAGACACACAGTTAGCAGGGGCAGAGACACTGCAGGGGCAATTGCATCACACAGGTAGCTGAGGCAGGGGCAGACACACAGCGGGCAGGGGCATTTTCAGACACAAAGCTAGGACTGGGAATGTCAGACACGGCTAGCATCGAAAACGACATACACATAGCTAGAAGGGGCAATGTCAAAACAACAGCTAGCAGGGGCAATGTCAGACACACAGCTAGCAGGGGGAATGTCAGACACACAGCTAGCAGGGGCAATTTCAAACACACAGCTAGCAGGGGCAATGTCAGACATACTGTTGCAGTGGCAGGGTCAATGGCAGACAGACAGCTAGCATGGTCAACGGCAGACAAACAGCTAGCAGAGGCAATGGCAGACAAACAGCTAGCAGGGGCAATGTCAGACACACAATTAGCAGGGGCAGGAGCAATGGCAGACACACAGTTAGCAGGGGCAGACAAACTGCAGGGGCAATGGCAGACACACAGGTAGTTGAGGCAGTGGCAGACACACAGCTAGCAGGGGCAGTGGAAGAAAATTGCTAGCAGGGGCAATGTCAGACACACAGCTAGCAGGGGCAATAGCAGACACACAACTAGCAGGGGCAATGGCAGACACACAGCTAGCAGGTCAGGGGCAGACACACAGCTAGCAGGGGCAATGTCAGACACAAAGCTAGCAGGGGCAATGGCAGACACACAGCTAGCAGGGGCAATTTCAGACACAAGGCAAGGAGTGGGAATGTCATACACGCAGCTAGCAGGGGCAATGTATGACACATAGCTAACAGGGGCAATGTCAGATATACAGCTAGCAGGGGCAATAGCAGACACACAACTAGCAGGGTCAATGGCAGACACACAGCTACCAGGGGCAATGTCAGACACACAGCTGGCAGGGGCAATGTCAGACACACAGCTAGCAGGGGCAATGTCAGACACAAAGCTAGGAGTGGGAATGTCAGACACACAGCTAGCAGGGGCAATGTCAGACACACAGGTAGCAGGGGCAGTGTCAGTCACACAGCTAGCAGGGGCATTGTCAGACACAAAGCTAGGAGTGGGAATGTCAGACACACAGTTAGCAGGGGCAATGTCAGACACACAGCTAAGAGGGCCAATGTCAGACACACAGCTAGCAGGGGCAGTGTCAGTCACACAGCTCGCAGGGGCAATGTCAGACACAAAGCTAGGAGTGGGAATGTCAGACACATAGCTCGCAGGGGCAATGTCAGACACAAAGCTAGGAGTGGGAATGTCAGACACACAGCTAGCAGGGGCAATGTCAGACACACAGCTAAGAGGGCCAATGTCAGGCACACAGCTAGCACGGGCAATGGCAGACAATCAGCTGGCAGGGGCAATGTCAGACACAGAGTTAGCAGGGGCAATGCCAGACACACAGCTATCAGTGTTGGGGACAGACACACAGTTAACGCGGGCAAAGTCAGGCACACAGCTAGCAGGGGCAGTGTCAGACACACAGCTAGGTGGGGCAAGAAAGACACACAGCTAGCAGGTGCAATGTCAGACACACAGTTAGCAGGGGCAGGGGCTGACACAGAGCAAGCTGGGGCAATGTCAGACACACAGTTAGCAGGGGCAAAGTCAGACACAAAGCTTGGAGTGGGAATGTCAGACACAGAGCTAGCATGGGCAATGTCAGACACACAGCTTGCAGGGGCAATGTCAGACACAAAGCTAGGAGTGGGAATGTCAGACACACAGCTAGCAGGGGCAATGTCAGACACACAGCTAGCAGGGGCAATGTCAGACACACAGCTAGCAGGGGCAATGTCAGACACCCAGCTAGCAGGGGCAATGTCAGACACACAGCTAGCAGGGGCAATGTCAGACACATAGCTAGCAGGGGCAATGTCGGACACACAGCTAGTAGCGGCAGTGTCAGACACACAGGTAGCAGGGGCTAGGAAGACAAACAACTAGCAGGGGCATTGTCAGACACACAGTTAGCAGGGGCAGGGGCTGACACACAGCAAGCAGGGGCAATGTCAGACACACAGTTAGCAGGGGCAGGGGCAATGGCAGACACACAGTTAGCAGGGGCTGACATACTGCAGGGGCAATGGCAGACACACAGGTAGCTGAGGCAGTGGCAGACACACAGCTAGCAGGGGCAGTGGAAGACACATCGCTAGCCGGGGCAATGTCAGACACACAGCTAGCAGGGGCAATAGCAGACGCACAACTATCAGGGGCAATGGCAGACACACAGCTAGCAGGGCAGGGGCAGGGGCAGACACACAGCTAGCAGGGGCAATGTCAGACACACAGCTAGCAGCGGCAATGTCAGACACAAAGCTAGGAGTGGGAATGTCAGACACACAGCTACCAGGGGCAATGTCAGACACACAGCTGGCAGGGGCAATGTCAGACACAAAGCTAGGAGTGGGAATGTCAGACACACAGCTAGCAGGGGCAGTGTCAGAAACACAGATAGCAGGGGCAAGGAAGACACACAGCTAGCAGGGGCAGTGTCAGACACACAGTAAGCAGGGAAAAAGGCAGACACACAACTAGCAGGGGCAATGGCAGACACAGTTAGCAGGGGCAGGGGCTGACACACAGCAAGCACGGGCAATGTCAGACACACAGTTATCAGGGGCAGGGGCAAAGGCAGACACACAGTTAGCAGGGGCAGAGACACTGCAGGGGCAATTGCATCACACAGGTAGCTGAGGCAGGGGCAGACACACAGCGGGCAGGGGCATTTTCAGACACAAAGCTAGGACTGGGAATGTCAGACACGGCTAGCATCGAAAACGACATACACATAGCTAGAAGGGGCAATGTCAAAACAACAGCTAGCAGGGGCAATGTCAGACACACAGCTAGCAGGGGGAATGTCAGACACACAGCTAGCAGGGGCAATTTCAAACACACAGCTAGCAGGGGCAATGTCAGACATACTGTTGCAGTGGCAGGGTCAATGGCAGACAGACAGCTAGCATGGTCAACGGCAGACAAACAGCTAGCAGAGGCAATGGCAGACAAACAGCTAGCAGGGGCAATGTCAGACACACAATTAGCAGGGGCAGGAGCAAAGGCAGACACACAGTTAGCAGGGGCAGACAAACTGCAGGGGCAATGGCAGACACACAGGTAGTTGAGGCAGTGGCAGACACACAGCTAGCAGGGGCAGTGGAAGAAAATTGCTAGCAGGGGCAATGTCAGACACACAGCTAGCAGGGGCAATAGCAGACACACAACTAGCAGGGGCAATGGCAGACACACAGCTAGCAGGTCAGGGGCAGACACACAGCTAGCAGGGGCAATGTCAGACACAAAGCTAGCAGGGGCAATGGCAGACACACAGCTAGCAGGGGCAATTTCAGACACAAGGCAAGGAGTGGGAATGTCATACACGCAGCTAGCAGGGGCAATGTATGACACATAGCTAACAGGGGCAATGTCAGACATACAGCTAGCAGGGGCAATAGCAGACACACAACTAGCAGGGTCAATGGCAGACACACAGCTACCAGGGGCAATGTCAGACACACAGCTGGCAGGGGCAATGTCAGACACACAGCTAGCAGGGGCAATGTCAGACACAAAGCTAGGAGTGGGAATGTCAGACACACAGCTAGCAGGGGCAATGTCAGACACACAGGTAGCAGGGGCAGTGTCAGTCACACAGCTAGCAGGGGCATTGTCAGACACAAAGCTAGGAGTGGGAATGTCAGACACACAGTTAGCAGGGGCAATGTCAGACACAGAGCTAAGAGGGCCAATGTCAGACACACAGCCAGCAGGGGCAGTGTCAGTCACACAGCTAGCAGGGGCAATGTCAGACACAAAGCTAGGAGTGGGAATGTCAGACACATAGCTCGCAGGGGCAATGTCAGACACAAAGCTAGGAGTGGGAATGTCAGACACACAGCTAGCAGGGGCAATGGCAGACGCACAGCTGGCAGGGGCAATGTCAGACACAGAGTTAGCAGGGGCAATGCCAGACACACAGCTATCAGTGTTGGGGACAGACACACAGTTAACGCGGGCAAAGTCAGGCACACAGCTAGCAGGGGCAGTGTCAGACACACAGCTAGCTGAGGCAAGGAAGACACACAGCTAGCAGGGGCAATGTCAGACACACAGTTAGCAGGGGCAGGGACTGACACAGAGCAAGCTGGGGCAATGTCAGACACACAGTTAGCAGGGGCAAAGTCAGACACAAAGCTTGGAGTGGGAATGTCAGACACAGAGCTAGCATGGGCAATGTCAGACACACAGCTTGCAGGGGCAATGTCAGACACAAAGCTAGGAGTGGGAATGTCAGACACACAGCTAGCAGGGGCAATGTCAGACACACAGCTAGCAGGGGCAATGTCAGACACACAGCTAGCAGGGGCAATGTCAGACACCCAGCTAGCAGGGGCAATGTCAGACACACAGCTAGCAGGGGCAATGTTAGACACATAGCTAGCAGGGGCAATGTCGGCCACACAACTAGTAGCGGCAGTGTCAGACACACAGGTAGCAGGGGCTAGGAAGACAAACAACTAGCAGGGGCATTGTCAGACACACAGTTAGCAGGGGCAGGGGCTGACACACAGCAAGCAGTGGCAATGTCAGACACACAGTTAGCAGGGGCAGTGGCAATGGCAGACATACAGTTAGCAGGGGCAGACACACTGCAGGGGCAATGGCAGACACACAGGTAGCTGAGGCAGTGGCAGACACACAGCTAGCAGGGGCAGTGGAAGACACATCGCTAGCCGGGGCAATGTCAGACACACAGCTAGCAGGGGCAATAGCAGACGCGAAACTATCAGGGGCAATGGCAGACACACAGCAAGCAGGGCAGGGGCAGACACACAGCTAGCAGGGGCATTGTCAGACACACAGCTAGCAGGGGCAATGTCAGACACAAAGCTAGGAGTGGGAATGTCAGACACACAGCTACCAGGGGCAATGTCAGACACACAGCTGGCAGGGGCATTGTCAGACACAATGCTAGGAGTGGGAATGTCGGACACACAGCTAGCAGGGGCAATGTCAGACACATATCTTCAGGGGAATGTCAGACACACAGCTAGCAGGGCAATGTCAGACACACAGCTAGCAGGGGTTAGGAAGACAAACAACTAGCAGGGGCAGTGTCAGACACACAGTTAGCAGGGGCAGGGGCTGACACACAGCAAGCAGGGGCAATGTCAGACACATGGATAGCAGGAGCAGACACACTGCAGGGGCAATGGCAGACACACAGGTAGCTGAGGCAGTGGCAGACACACAGCTAGCAGGGGCAGTGGTAGACACACAGTAAGCAGGGGCAAAGGCAGACACACAGTTAGCTGTGGCAATGGCAGACACACAGTTAGCTGAGGCAGGGTCAGACACACAGCTAGCAGGGGCAATGTCAGACACAAAGCTAGGACTGGGATTGTCAGACACACAGGTAGCAGGGGCAGGGGCTGACGCACAGCTAGCAGTGGCAGGGGCAATGTCAGACACAAAGCTAGCGGGGGCAATGTCAGACACACAGCTAAGAGGGGCAATGTCAGACACAAAGCTAGGAGTGGGAATGCCAGACTCACACCTAGCAGGGGCAATGTCAAACAGACAGCTAGCAGGGGCAATGTCAGACACACAGCTAGCAGGGGGAATATCAGACACACAGCTAGCAGTGGCAATGTCAAACAAACAACTAGCAGGGGCAATGTCAGACATATGGTTGCAGGGGCAGGGTCAATGGCAGACACACAGCTACCAGCGTCAATGGCAGACAAACAGCTAGCAGAGGCAATGGCAGACAAACAGCTAGCAGGGGCAATGTCAGACACACAGTTAGCAGGGTCAGGGGCAATGGCGGACACAGAGCTCGCAGGGGCAATGTCAGACACACAGCTAGCAGGGGCAGTGGCAGACAACCAGCTAGCAAGGGCAGTGTCAGACACACAGCTAGCAGGGGCTAGGAAGACACACAGCTAGCAGGGGCAAGGAAAACACACAGCTAGCAGGGGCAGTGTCAGACACACAGTTAGCAGCGGCAAAGGCAGACACGCAACAATCTGGGGCAATGGGAGACACACAGTTAGCCCGGGCAGGGGATGACACACAGCTAGCAGGGGCAATGTCAGACACACAGTTAGCAGGGGCAGTGTCAGACATACAGCTAGCAGGGGCAATGTCAGACACAAATTTAGCAGGGACAGGGTCAATGGCAAACACACAGCTAGTAGGGTCAAAGGCAGACACACAGTGAGCAGGGGCAGCGTCAATGGCAGACACACAGCTAGCAGGGTCACTGGCAGACACACAGCTAGCAGGGGCAATGGCAGTCTCACAGTTAGAAGGGGCAGGGTCAATGGCAGACAAAGCTAGCAGGGTCAATGACAGACACACAGCTAGCAGAGGCAATGGCAGACTCACAGCTAGCAGGGGCAGGGGCAATGGCAGAGACACAGCTAGCAGGGGCTAGGAAGACACACAGCTAGCAGGGGCAAGGAAGACACACAGCTAGCAGGGACAGTGTCAGACACAAAGTAAGCAGGGGCAAAGGTGGACACACAACTAGCAGGGGAAATGGCACACACAGAGTTAGCAGGAGCAGGGGCTGTCACACAGCTTGCAGTGGCAATGTCAGACACACAGTAAGCAGGGGCAGGGGCAGTGGCAGACACAGCTAGCAGGGGCAATGTCAGACACATAGCTAGCAGGCGCATTGTCAGACACACAGCTAGTAGCGGCAGTGTCAGACACACAGGCAGCAGGGGCTAGGAAGACAAACAACTAGCAGGGGCATTGTCAGACACACAGTTAGCAGGTGCAGGGGATGACACACAGCAAGCAGGGGCAATGTCAGACACACAGTTAGCAGGGGCAGGGGCAATGGCAGACACACTGTTAGCAGGGGCAGAAACACTGCAGGGGCAATGGCAGACACACAGGTAGCTGAGGCAGTGGCAGACACACAGCTAGCAGGGGCAGTGGAAGACACATTGCTAGCCGGGGCAATGTCAGACACACAGCTTGCAGGGGCAATAGCAGACGCACAACTATCAGGGGCAATGGCAGACACACAGCTAGCAGGGCAGGGGCAGAGACACAGCTAGCAGGGGCAATGTCAGACACACAGCTAGCAGGGGCAATGTCAGACACACAGCTAGGCAGGGGCAATGTCAGACACACAGCTATCAGGGGCAATGTCAGACACAAAGCTAGGAGTGGGAATGTCAGACACACAGCTTCCAGGGGCAATGTCAGACACACAGCTAGCAGGGGCAGTGTCAGTCACACAGCTAGCAGGGGCAATGTCAGACACAAAGCTAGGAGTGGGAATTTCAGACACACAGTTAGCAGGGGCAATGTCAGTCACACAGCTAAGAGGGCCAATGTCAGACACACAGCTAGCAGGGGCAGTGTCAGTCACACAGCAAGCAGGGGCAATGTCAGACACAAAGCTAGGAGTGGGAATGTCAGGCACATAGCTCGCAGGGGCAATGTCAGACACAAAGCTAGGAGTGGGAATGTCAGACACACAGCTAGCAGGGGCAATCTCAGACACACAGCTAAGAGGGCCAATGTCAGACACACAGCTAGCAGGGGCAATGTCAGACACACAGCTAAGAGGGCCAATGTCAGACACACAGCTAGCAGGGGCAATGGCAGACGCACAGCTGGCAGGGGCAATGTCAGACACAGAGTTAGCAGGGGCAATGCCAGACACACAGCTATCAGTGTTGGGGGCAGACACACAGTTAACGCGGGCAAAGTCAGGCACACAGCTAGCAGGGGCAGTGTCAGACACACAGCTAGCTGGGGCAAGGAAGACACACAGCTAGCAGGGGCAATGTCAGACACAAAGTTAGCAGGGGCAGGGGCTGACAGAGCAAGCTGGGGCAATGTCAGACACACAGTTAGCAGGGGCAAAGTCAGACACAAAGCTTGGAGTGGGAATGTCAGACACAGAGCTAGCATGGGCAATGTCAGACACACAGCTTGCAGGGGCAATGTCAGACACAAAGCTAGGAGTGGGAATGTCAGACACACAGCTAGCAGGGGCAATGTCAGACACACAGCTAGCAGGGGCAATGTCAGACACACAGCTAGCAGGGGCAATGTCAGACACCCAGCTAGCAGGGGCAATGTCAGACACACAGCTAGCAGGGGCAATGTCAGACACATAGCTAGCAGGGGCAATGTCGGACACACAGCTAGTAGCGGCAGTGTCAGACACACAGGTAGCAGGGGCTAGGAAGACAAACAACTAGCAGGGGCATTGTCAGACACACAGTTAGCAGGGGCAGGGGCTGACACACAGCAAGCAGGGGCAATGTCAGACACACAGTTAGCAGGGGCAGGGGCAATGGCAGACATACAGTTAGCAGGGGCAGACACACTGCAGGGGCAATGGCAGACACACAGGTAGCTGAGGCAGTGGAAGACACTCAGCTAGCAGGGGCAGTGGAAGACACATTGCTAGCTGGGGCAATGTCAGACACACAGCTAGCAGGGGCAATAGCAGATGCACAACTATCAGGGGCAATAGCAGACACACAGCTAGCAGGGCAGGGGCAGACACACAGCTAGCCGGGGCAATGTCAGACACACAGCTAGCAGGGGCAATGTCAGACACACAGCTAGCAGGGGCAATGTCAGACACAAAGCTAGGAGTGGGGATGTCAGACACACAGCTACCAGGGGCAATGTCAGACACACAGCTGGCAGGGGCAATGTCAGACACAAAGCTAGGAGTGGGAATGTCAGACACACAGCTAGCAGGGGCTAGGAAGACAAACAACTAGCAGGGGCAGTGTCAGACACACAGTTAGCAGGGGCAGGGGCTGACACACAGCAAGCAGGGGCAATGTCAAACACACGGTTAGCAGGAGCAGACACACTGCAGGGGCAATGGCAGACACACAGGTAGCTGAGGCAGTGGCAGACACACAGCTAGCATGGGCAGTGGTAGACACACAGTAAGCAGGGTCAAAGGCAGACACACAGCTAGCAGTGGCAATGTCAGACACACAGTTAGCAGGGGCAGGGGCAATGGCAGACACGCAGTTAGCTGAGGCAGGGGCAGACACACAGCTAGCAGGGGCAATGTCAGACACAAAGCTAGGATTGGGAATGTCAGACACCCTGCTAGCATGGGCAATGTCAGACACACAGATAGCAGGGGCAATGTCAGGCACAAAGCTAGGAGTGGGAATGTCAGACACACAGGTAGCAGGGGCAATGTCAGACACACAGCTAGCAGGGGCAGGGGCAATGTCAGACACAAAGCTAGCGGGGGCAATGTCAGACACACAGTTAAGAGGGGCATTGTCAGACACAAAGCTAGGAGTGGCCATGACAGACTCACACCTAGCAGGGGCCATGTCAAACAGACAGCTAGCAGGGGCAATGTCAGACACACAGCTAGCAGGGGCAACGTCAAATACACAGCTAGAAGGGGCAATGTCAGACACAAAGCTAGGATTGGGAATGTCAGACACCCTGCTAGCATGGGCAATGTCAGACACACAGATAGCAGGGGCAATGTCAGGCACAAAGCTAGGAGTGGGAATGTCAGACACACAGGTAGCAGGGGCAATGTCAGACACACAGCTAGCAGGGGCAGGGGCAATGTCAGACACAAAGCTAGCAGGGGCAATGTCAGACACACAGTTAAGAGGGGCATTGTCAGACACAAAGCTAGGAGTGGCCATGACAGACTCACACCTAGCAGGGGCCATGTCAAACAGACAGCTAGCAGGGGCAATGTCAGACACACAGCTAGCAGGGGCAACGTCAAATACACAGCTAGCAGGGGCAATGTCAGACATACAGTTGCCGGGGCAGGGTCAATGGCAGACACACAGCTAGCCTGGTCAATGGCAGACAAACAGCTAGCAGAGGCAGTTGCAGACAAACAGCTAGCAGGGGCAATGTCAGACACACAGTTAGCAGGGGCAGGGGCAATGGCAGACACACAGGTAGCTGAGGCAGTGGCAGACACACAGCTAGCAGGGGCAGTGGTAGACACACAGTAAGCAGGGGCAACGGCAGACACACAGTTAGCTGTGGCAATGGCAGACACACAGTTAGCTGAGGCAGGGTCAAACACACAGCTAGCAGGGGCAATGTCAGACACAAAGCTAGGACTGGGATGGTCAGACACACAGGTAGCAGGGGCAGGGGCTGACGCACAGCTAGCAGTGGCAGGGGCAATGTCAGACACAAAGCTAGCGGGGGCAATGTCAGACACACAGCTAAGAGGGGCAATGTCAGACACAAAGCTAGGAGTGGGAATGCCAGACTCACACCTAGCAGGGGCAATGTCAAACAGACAGCTAGCAGGGGCAATGTCAGACACACAGCTAGCAGGGGGAATGTCAGACACACAGGTAGTTGAGGCAGTGGCAGACACACAGCTAGCAGGGGCAGTGGAAGAAAATTGCTAGCAGGGGCAATGTCAGACACACAGCTAGCAGGGGCAAAAGCAGACACACAACTAGCAGGGGCAATGGCAGACACACAGCTAGCAGGTCAGGGGCAGACACACCGCTAGCAGGGGCAATGTCAGACACACAGCTAGCAGGGGCAATGTCAGACACACAGCTAGCAGGGGCAATTTCAGACACAAAGCAAGGAGTGGGAACGTCATACGCGCAGCAAGCAGGGGCAATGTATGACACATAGCTAACAGGGGCAATGTCAGACATACAGCTAGCAGGGGCAATAGCAGACACACAACTAGCAGGGTCAATGGCAGACACACAGCTACCAGGGGCAATGTCAGACACACAGCTGGCAGGGGCAATGTCAGACACACAGCTAGCAGGGGCAATGTCAGACACAAAGCTAGGAGTGGGAATGTCAGACACACAGCTTCCAGGGGCAATGTCAGACACACAGCTAGCAGGGGCAGTGTCAGTCACACAGCTAGCAGGGGCAATGTCAGACACAAAGCTAGGAGTGGGAATTTCAGACACACAGTTAGCAGGGGCAATGTCAGTCACACAGCTAAGAGGGCCAATGTCAGACACACAGCTAGCAGGGGCAGTGTCAGTCACACAGCAAGCAGGGGCAATGTCAGACACAAAGCTAGGAGTGGGAATGTCAGGCACATAGCTCGCAGGGGCAATGTCAGACACAAAGCTAGGAGTGGGAATGTCAGACACACAGCTAGCATGGGCAATCTCAGACACACAGATAAGAGGGCCAATGTCAGACACACAGCTAGCAGGGGCAATGTCAGACACACAGCTAAGAGGGCCAATGTCAGACACACATCTAGCAGATGCAATGGCAGACGCACAGCTGGCAGGGGCAATGTCAGACACAGAGTTAGCAGGGGCAATGCCAGACACACAGCTATCAGTGTTGGGGGCAGACACACAGTTAACGCGGGCAAAGTCAGGCATACAGCTAGCAGGGGCAGTGTCAGACACACAGCTAGCTGGGGCAAGGAAGACACACAGCTAGCAGGGGCAATGTCAGACACAAAGTTAGCAGGGGCAGGGGCTGACAGAGCAAGCTGGGGCAATGTCAGACACACAGTTAGCAGGGGCAAAGTCAGACACAAAGCTTGGAGTGGGAATGTCAGACACAGAGCTAGCATGGGCAATGTCAGACACACAGCTTGCAGGGGCAATGTCAGACACAAAGCTAGGAGTGGGAATGTCAGACACACAGCTAGCAGGGGCAATGTCAGACACACAGCTAGCAGGGGCAATGTCAGACACACAGCTAGCAGGGGCAATGTCAGACACCCAGCTAGCAGGGGCAATGTCAGACACACAGCTAGCAGGGGCAATGTCAGACACATAGCTAGCAGGGGCAATGTCGGACACACAGCTAGTAGCGGCAGTGTCAGACACACAGGTAGCAGGGGCTAGGAAGACAAACAACTAGCAGGGGCATTGTCAGACACACAGTTAGCAGGGGCAGGGGCTGACACACAGCAAGCAGGGGCAATGTCAGACACACAGTTAGCAGGGGCAGGGGCAATGGCAGACATACAGTTAGCAGGGGCAGACACACTGCAGGGGCAATGGCAGACACACAGGTAGCTGAGGCAGTGGAAGACACTCAGCTAGCAGGGGCAGTGGAAGACACATTGCTAGCTGGGGCAATGTCAGACACACAGCTAGCAGGGGCAATAGCAGATGCACAACTATCAGGGGCAATAGCAGACACACAGCTAGCAGGGCAGGGGCAGACACACAGCTAGCAGGGGCAATGTCAGACACACAGCTAGCAGGGGCAATGTCAGACACACAGCTAGCAGGGGCAATGTCAGACACAAAGCTAGGAGTGGGGATGTCAGACACACAGCTACCAGGGGCAATGTCAGACACACAGCTGGCAGGGGCAATGTCAGACACAAAGCTAGGAGTGGGAATGTCAGACACACAGCTAGCAGGGGCTAGGAAGACAAACAACTAGCAGGGGCAGTGTCAGACACACAGTTAGCAGGGGCAGGGGCTGACACACAGCAAGCAGGGGCAATGTCAAACACACGGTTAGCAGGAGCAGACACACTGCAGGGGCAATGGCAGACACACAGGTAGCTGAGGCAGTGGCAGACACACAGCTAGCATGGGCAGTGGTAGACACACAGTAAGCAGGGTCAAAGGCAGACACACAGCTAGCAGTGGCAATGTCAGACACACAGTTAGCAGGGGCAGGGGCAATGGCAGACACGCAGTTAGCTGAGGCAGGGGCAGACACACAGCTAGCAGGGGCAATGACAGACACAAAGCTAGGATTGGGAATGTCAGACACCCTGCTAGCATGGGCAATGTCAGACACACAGATAGCAGGGGCAATGTCAGGCACAAAGCTAGGAGTGGGAATGTCAGACACACAGGTAGCAGGGGCAATGTCAGACACACAGCTAGCAGGGGCAGGGGCAATGTCAGACACAAAGCTAGCGGGGGCAATGTCAGACACACAGTTAAGAGGGGCATTGTCAGACACAAAGCTAGGAGTGGCCATGACAGACTCACACCTAGCAGGGGCCATGTCAAACAGACAGCTAGCAGGGGCAATGTCAGACACACAGCTAGCAGGGGCAACGTCAAATACACAGCTAGAAGGGGCAATGTCAGACACAAAGCTAGGATTGGGAATGTCAGACACCCTGCTAGCATGGGCAATGTCAGACACACAGATAGCAGGGGCAATGTCAGGCACAAAGCTAGGAGTGGGAATGTCAGACACACAGGTAGCAGGGGCAATGTCAGACACACAGCTAGCAGGGGCAGGGGCAATGTCAGACACAAAGCTAGCGGGGGCAATGTCAGACACACAGTTAAGAGGGGCATTGTCAGACACAAAGCTAGGAGTGGCCATGACAGACTCACACCTAGCAGGGGCCATGTCAAACAGACAGCTAGCAGGGGCAATGTCAGACACACAGCTAGCAGGGGCAACGTCAAATACACAGCTAGCAGGGGCAATGTCAGACATACAGTTGCCGGGGCAGGGTCAATGGCAGACACACAGCTAGCATGGTCAATGGCAGACAAACAGCTAGCAGAGGCAGCTGCAGACAAACAGCTAGCAGGGGCAATGTCAGACACACAGTTAGCAGGGGCAGGGGCAATGGCAGACACACAGCTAGCAGGGGCAGACACACTGCAGGGGCAATGGCAGACACACAGGTAGCTGAGGCAGTGGCAGACACACAGCTAGCAGGGGCAGTGGAAGACACATCGCTAGCAGGGGCAATGTCAGACGCACAGCTAGCAGGGGCAATAGCAGACACACAACTAGCAGGGGCAATGGCAGACACACAGCTAGCAGGGCAGGGGCAGACACACAGCTAGCAGGGGCAATGTCAGACACACAGTTAGCAGGGGCAGGGGCAATGGCAGACACACAGTTAGCAGGGGCTGACATACTGCAGGGGCAATGGCAGACACACAGGTAGCTGAGGCAGTGGCAGACACACAGCTAGCAGGGGCAGTGGAAGACACATCGCTAGCCGCGGCAATGTCAGACACACAGCTAGCAGGGGCAATAGCAGACGCACAACTATCAGGGGCAATGGCAGACACACAGCTAGCAGGGCAGGGGCAGGGGCAGACACACAGCTAGCAGGGGCAATGTCAGACACACAGCTAGCAGCGGCTTTGTCAGACACAAAGCTAGGAGTGGGAATGTCAGACACACAGCTACCAGGGGCAATGTCAGACAGACAGCTGGCAGGGGCAATGTCAGACACAAAGCTAGGAGTGGGAATGTCAGACACAAAGCTAGCGGGGGCAGTGTCAGAAACACAGATAGCAGGGGCAAGGAAGACACACAGCTAGCAGGGGCAGTGTCAGACACACAGTAAGCAGGGAAAAAGACAGACACACAACTAGCAGGGGCAATGGCAGACACAGAGTTAGCAGGGGCAGGGGCTGAGACACAGCAAGCACGGGCAATGTCAGACACACAGTTATCAGGGGCAGGGGCAAAGGCAGACACGCAGTTAGCAGGGGCAGAGACACTGCAGGGGCAATTGCATCACACAGGTAGCTGAGGCAGGGGCAGACACACAGCTGGCAGGGGCAATTTCAGACACAAAGCTAGGACTGGGAATGTCAGACACGGCTAGCAGCGAAAACGACATACACATAGCTAGAAGGGGCAATGTCAAAACAACAGCTAGCAGGGGCAATGTCAGACACACAGCTAGCAGGGGGAATGTCAGACACACAGCTTGCAGGGGCAATTTCAAACACACAGCTAGCAGGGGCAATGTCAGACATACAGTTGCAGTGGCAGGGTCAATGGCAGACACACAGCTAGCATGGTCAACGGCAGACAAACAGCAAGCAGAGGCAATGGCAGACAAACAGCTAGCAGGGGCAATGTCAGACACACAGTTAGCAGGGGCAGGAGCAATGGCAGACACACAGTTAGCAGGGGCAGACAAACTGCAGGGGCAATGTCAGACACACAGGTAGTTGAGGCAGTGGCAGACACACAGCTAGCAGGGGCAGTGGAAGAAAATTGCTAGCAGGGGCAATGTCAGACACACAGCTAGCAGGGGCAAAAGCAGACACACAACTAGCAGGGGCAATGGCAGACACACAGCTAGCAGGTCAGGGGCAGACACACCGCTAGCAGGGGCAATGTCAGACACACAGCTAGCAGGGGCAATGTCAGACACACAGCTAGCAGGGGCAATTTCAGACACAAGGCAAGGAGTGGGAACGTCATACGCGCAGCAAGCAGGGGCAATGTATGACACATAGCTAACAGGGGCAATGTCAGACATACAGCTAGCAGGGGCAATAGCAGACACACAACTAGCAGGGTCAATGGCAGACACACAGCTACCAGGGGCAATGTCAGACACACAGCTGGCAGGGGCAATGTCAGACACACAGCTAGCAGGGGCAATGTCAGACACAAAGCTAGGAGTGGGAATGTCAGACACACAGCTTCCAGGGGCAATGTCAGACACACAGCTAGCAGGGGCAGTGTCAGTCACACAGCTAGCAGGGGCAATGTCAGACACAAAGCTAGGAGTGGGAATTTCAGACACACAGTTAGCAGGGGCAATGTCAGTCACACAGCTAAGAGGGCCAATGTCAGACACACAGCTAGCAGGGGCAGTGTCAGTCACACAGCAAGCAGGGGCAATGTCAGACACAAAGCTAGGAGTGGGAATGTCAGGCACATAGCTCGCAGGGGCAATGTCAGACACAAAGCTAGGAGTGGGAATGTCAGACACACAGCTAGCAGGGGCAATCTCAGACACACAGCTAAGAGGGCCAATGTCAGACACACAGCTAGCAGGGGCAATGTCAGACACACAGCTAATAGGGCCAATGTCAGACACACAGCTAGCAGATGCAATGGCAGACGCACAGCTGGCAGGGGCAATGTCAGACACAGAGTTAGCAGGGGCAATGCCAGACACACAGCTATCAGTGTTGGGGGCAGACACACAGTTAACGCGGGCAAAGACAGGCATACAGCTAGCAGGGGCAGTGTCAGACACACAGCTAGCTGGGGCAAGGAAGACACACAGCTAGCAGGGGCAATGTCAGACACAAAGTTAGCAGGGGCAGGGGCTGACAGAGCAAGCTGGGGCAATGTCAGACACACAGTTAGCAGGGGCAAAGTCAGACACAAAGCTTGGAGTGGGAATGTCAGACACAGAGCTAGCATGGGCAATGTCAGACACACAGCTTGCAGGGGCAATGTCAGACACAAAGCTAGGAGTGGGAATGTCAGACACACAGCTAGCAGGGGCAACGTCAGACACACAGCTAGCAGGGGCAATGTCAGACACACAGCTAGCAGGGGCAATGTCAGACACCCAGCTAGCAGGGGCAATGTCAGACACACAGCTAGCAGGGGCAATGTCAGACACATAGCTAGCAGGGGCAATGTCGGACACACAGCTAGTAGCGGCAGTGTCAGACACACAGGTAGCAGGGGCTAGGAAGGCAAACAACTAGCAGGGGCATTGTCAGACACACAGTTAGCAGGGGCAGGGGCTGACACACAGCAAGCAGGGGCAATGTCAGACACACAGTTAGCAGGGGCAGGGGCAATGGCAGACATACAGTTAGCAGGGGCAGACACACTGCAGGGGCAATGGCAGACACACAGGTAGCTGAGGCAGTGGAAGACACACAGCTAGCAGGGGCAGTGGAAGACACATTGCTAGCTGGGGCAATGTCAGACACACAGCTAGCAGGGGCAATAGCAGATGCACAACTATCAGGGGCAATAGCAGACACACAGCTAGCAGGGCAGGGGCAGACACACAGCTAGCAGGGGCAATGTCAGACACACAGCTAGCAGGGGCAATGTCAGACACACAGCTAGCAGGGGCAATGTCAGACACAAACCTATGAGTGGGGATGTCAGACACACAGCTACCAGGGGCAATGTCAGACACACAGCTGGCAGGGGCAATGTCAGACACAAAGCTAGGAGTGGGAATGTCAGACACACAGCTAGCAGGGGCTAGGAAGACAAACAACTAGCAGGGGCAGTGTCAGACACACAGTTAGCAGGGGCAGGGGCTGACACACAGCTAGCAGGGGCAATGTCAAACACACGGTTAGCAGGAGCAGACACACTGCAGGGGCAATGGCAGACACACAGGTAGCTGAGGCAGTGGCAGACACACAGCTAGCATGGGCAGTGGTAGACACACAGTAAGCAGGGTCAAAGGCAGACACACAGCTAGCAGTGGCAATGTCAGACACACAGTTAGCAGGGGCAGGGGCAATGGCAGACACACAGTTAGCTGAGGCAGGGGCAGACACACAGCTAGCAGGGGCAATGTCAGACACAAAGCTAGGACTGGGATTGTCAGAAACACAGGTAGCAGGGGCAGGGGCTGACGCACAGCTAGCAGTGGCAGGGGCAATGTCAGACACAAAGCTAGCAGGGGCAATGTCAGGCATACGGTTGCAGGGGCAGGGTCAATGGCAGACACACAGCTACCAGCGTCAATGGCAGACAAACAGCTAGCAGAGGCAATGGCAGACAAACAGCTAGCAGGGGCAATGTCAGACACACAGTTAGCAGGGGCAGGGGCAATGGCAGACACAGAGCTAGCAGGGGCAATGTCGGACACAAAGCTAGCAGGGGCAATGGCAGACAACCAGCTAGCAAGGGCAGTGTCAGACACACAGCTAGCAGGGGCTAGGAAGACACACAGCTAGCAGGGGCAAGGAAAACACACAGCTAGCAGGGGCAGTGTCAGACACAAAGTAAGCAGGGGCAAAGGTGGACACACAACTAGCAGGGGCAATGGCATACACAGAGTTAGCAGGGGCAGGGGCTGTCACACAGCTTGCAGTGGCAATGTCAGACACAAAGCTAGCAGGGGCAGGGGCAGTGGCAGACACACAGCTAGCAGGGGCAATGTCAGACACATAGCTAGCAGGCGCAATGTCAGACACACAGCTAGTAGCGGCAGTGTCAGACACACAGGTAGCAGGGGCTAGGAAGACAAACAACTAGCAGGGGCATTGTCAGACACACAGTTAGCAGGGGCAGGGGCTGACACACAGCAAGCAGGGGCAATGTCAGACACACAGTTAGCAGGGGCATGGGCAATGGCAGACACACAGTTAGCAGGGGCAGACACACTGCAGGGGCAATGGCAGACACACAGGTAGCTGAGGCAGTGGCAGAAACACAGCTAGCAGGGGCAGTGGAAGACACATCGCTAGCCGGGGCAATGTCAGACACACAGCTAGCAGGGGCAATAGCAGAAGCACAACTATCAGGGGCAATGGCAGACACACAGCTAGCAGGGCAGGGGCAGACACACAGCTAGCAGGGGCAATGTCAGACACACAGCTAGCAGGGGCAATGTCAGACACACAGCTAGCAGGGACAATGTCAGACACAAAGCTAGGAGTGGGGATGTCAGACACACAGCTACCAGGGGCAATGTCAGACACACAGCTGGCAGGGGCAATGTCAGACACAAAGCTAGGAGTGGGAATGTCAGACACACAGCTAGCAGGGGCTAGGAAGACAAACAACTAGCAGGGGCAGTGTCAGACACACAGCTAGCATGGGCAGTGGTAGACACACAGTAAGCAGGGTCAAAGGCAGACACACAGCTAGCAGTGGCAATGTCAGACACACAGTTAGCAGGGGCAGGGGCAATGGCAGACACACAGTTAGCTGAGGCAGGGGCAGACACACAGCTAGCAGGGGCAATGTCAGACACAAAGCTAGGATTGGGAATGTCAGACACCCTGCTAGCATGGGCAATGTCAGACACACAGATAGCAGGGGCAATGTCAGGCACAAAGCTAGGAGTGGGAATGTCAGACACACAGGTAGCAGGGGCAATGTCAGACACACAGCTAGCAGGGGCAGGGGCAATGTCAGACACAAAGCTAGCGGGGGCAATGTCAGACACACAGTTAAGAGGGGCATTGTCAGACACAAAGCTAGGAGTGGCCATGACAGACTCACACCTAGCAGGGGCCATGTCAAACAGACAGCTAGCAGGGTCAATGTCAGACACACAGCTAGCAGGGGCAACGTCAAATACACAGCTAGCAGGGGCAATGTCAGACATACAGTTGCCGGGGCAGGGTCAATGGCAGACACACAGCTAGCATGGTCAATGGCAGACAAACAGCTAGCAGAGGCAGTTGCAGACAAACAGCTAGCAGGGGCAATGTCAGACACACAGTTAGCAGGGGCAGGGGCAATGGCAGAAACACAGCTAGCAGGGGCAGACACACTGCAGGGGCAATGGCAGACACACAGGTAGCTGAGGCAGTGGCAGACACACAGCTAGCAGGGGCAGTGGAAGACACATCGCTAGCAGGGGCAATGTCAGACGCACAGCTAGCAGGGGCAATAGCAGACACACAACTAGCAGGGGCAATGGCAGACACACAGATAGCAGGGCAGGGGCAGACACACAGCTAGCAGGGGCAATGTCAGATGCACAGCTAGCAGGGGCAATGTCAGATGCACAGCTAGCAGGGGCAATGTCAGACACAAAGCTAGGAGTGGGAATGTCAGACACACAGCTAGCAGGGGCAATGTCAGACACACAGCTAGCAGGGGCTAGGAAGACACACAACTAGCAGGGGCAGTGTCAGACACACAGTTAGCAGTGGCAGGGGCTGACACACAGCAAGCAGGGGCAATGTCAGACACACGGTTAGCAGAGGCAGACACACTGCAGGGGCAATGGCAGACACACAGGTAGCTGAGGCAGTGTCAGACACACAGCTGGCAGGGGCAGTGGTAGACACACAGTAAGCAGGGGCAAAGGCAGACACACAGCTAGCAGTGGCAATGTCAGACACACAGTTAGCAGGGGCAGGGGCAATGGCAGACACACAGTTAGCTGAGGCAGTGGCAGACACACAGCTAGCAGGGGCAATGTCAGACACAAAGCTAGGACTGGGATTGTCAGACACACAGGTAGCAGAGGCAGGGGCTGACGCACAGCTAGCAGGGGCAGGGGCAATGTCAGACACAAAGCTAGCGGGGGCAGTGTCAGAAACACAGATAGCAGGGGCAAGGAAGACACACAGCTAGCAGGGGCAGTGTCAGACACACAGTAAGCAGGGAAAAAGACAGACACACAACTAGCAGGGGCAATGGCAGACACAGAGTTAGCAGGGGCAGGGGCTGACACACAGCAAGCACGGGCAATGTCAGACACACAGTTATCAGGGGCAGGGGCAAAGGCAGACACGCAGTTAGCAGGGGCAGAGACACTGCAGGGGCAATTGCATCACACAGGTAGCTGAGGCAGGGGCAGACACACAGCTGGCAGGGGCAATTTCAGACACAAAGCTAGGACTGGGAATGTCAGACACGGCTAGCAGCGAAAACGACATACACATAGCTAGAAGGGGCAATGTCAAAACAACAGCTAGCAGGGGCAATGTCAGACACACAGCTAGCAGGGGGAATGTCAGACACACAGCTTGCAGGGGCAATTTCAAACACACAGCTAGCAGGGGCAATGTCAGACATACAGTTGCAGTGGCAGGGTCAATGGCAGACACACAGCTAGCATGGTCAACGGCAGACAAACAGCAAGCAGAGGCAATGGCAGACAAACAGCTAGCAGGGGCAATGTCAGACACACAGTTAGCAGGGGCAGGAGCAATGGCAGACACACAGTTAGCAGGGGCAGACAAACTGCAGGGGCAATGTCAGACACACAGGTAGTTGAGGCAGTGGCAGACACACAGCTAGCAGGGGCAGTGGAAGAAAATTGCTAGCAGGGGCAATGTCAGACACACAGCTAGCAGGGGCAAAAGCAGACACACAACTAGCAGGGGCAATGGCAGACACACAGCTAGCAGGTCAGGGGCAGACACACCGCTAGCAGGGGCAATGTCAGACACACAGCTAGCAGGGGCAATGTCAGACACACAGCTAGCAGGGGCAATTTCAGACACAAGGCAAGGAGTGGGAACGTCATACGCGCAGCAAGCAGGGGCAATGTATGACACATAGCTAACAGGGGCAATGTCAGACATACAGCTAGCAGGGGCAATAGCAGACACACAACTAGCAGGGTCAATGGCAGACACACAGCTACCAGGGGCAATGTCAGACACACAGCTGGCAGGGGCAATGTCAGACACACAGCTAGCAGGGGCAATGTCAGACACAAAGCTAGGAGTGGGAATGTCAGACACACAGCTTCCAGGGGCAATGTCAGACACACAGCTAGCAGGGGCAGTGTCAGTCACACAGCTAGCAGGGGCAATGTCAGACACAAAGCTAGGAGTGGGAATTTCAGACACACAGTTAGCAGGGGCAATGTCAGTCACACAGCTAAGAGGGCCAATGTCAGACACACAGCTAGCAGGGGCAGTGTCAGTCACACAGCAAGCAGGGGCAATGTCAGACACAAAGCTAGGAGTGGGAATGTCAGGCACATAGCTCGCAGGGGCAATGTCAGACACAAAGCTAGGAGTGGGAATGTCAGACACACAGCTAGCAGGGGCAATCTCAGACACACAGCTAAGAGGGCCAATGTCAGACACACAGCTAGCAGGGGCAATGTCAGACACACAGCTAATAGGGCCAATGTCAGACACACAGCTAGCAGATGCAATGGCAGACGCACAGCTGGCAGGGGCAATGTCAGACACAGAGTTAGCAGGGGCAATGCCAGACACACAGCTATCAGTGTTGGGGGCAGACACACAGTTAACGCGGGCAAAGACAGGCATACAGCTAGCAGGGGCAGTGTCAGACACACAGCTAGCTGGGGCAAGGAAGACACACAGCTAGCAGGGGCAATGTCAGACACAAAGTTAGCAGGGGCAGGGGCTGACAGAGCAAGCTGGGGCAATGTCAGACACACAGTTAGCAGGGGCAAAGTCAGACACAAAGCTTGGAGTGGGAATGTCAGACACAGAGCTAGCATGGGCAATGTCAGACACACAGCTTGCAGGGGCAATGTCAGACACAAAGCTAGGAGTGGGAATGTCAGACACACAGCTAGCAGGGGCAACGTCAGACACACAGCTAGCAGGGGCAATGTCAGACACACAGCTAGCAGGGGCAATGTCAGACACCCAGCTAGCAGGGGCAATGTCAGACACACAGCTAGCAGGGGCAATGTCAGACACATAGCTAGCAGGGGCAATGTCGGACACACAGCTAGTAGCGGCAGTGTCAGACACACAGGTAGCAGGGGCTAGGAAGACAAACAACTAGCAGGGGCATTGTCAGACACACAGTTAGCAGGGGCAGGGGCTGACACACAGCAAGCAGGGGCAATGTCAGACACACAGTTAGCAGGGGCAGGGGCAATGGCAGACATACAGTTAGCAGGGGCAGACACACTGCAGGGGCAATGGCAGACACACAGGTAGCTGAGGCAGTGGAAGACACACAGCTAGCAGGGGCAGTGGAAGACACATTGCTAGCTGGGGCAATGTCAGACACACAGCTAGCAGGGGCAATAGCAGATGCACAACTATCAGGGGCAATAGCAGACACACAGCTAGCAGGGCAGGGGCAGACACACAGCTAGCAGGGGCAATGTCAGACACACAGCTAGCAGGGGCAATGTCAGACACACAGCTAGCAGGGACAATGTCAGACACAAAGCTAGGAGTGGGGATGTCAGACACACAGCTACCAGGGGCAATGTCAGACACACAGCTGGCAGGGGCAATGTCAGACACAAAGCTAGGAGTGGGAATGTCAGACACACAGCTAGCAGGGGCTAGGAAGACAAACAACTAGCAGGGGCAGTGTCAGACACACAGCTAGCATGGGCAGTGGTAGACACACAGTAAGCAGGGTCAAAGGCAGACACACAGCTAGCAGTGGCAATGTCAGACACACAGTTAGCAGGGGCAGGGGCAATGGCAGACACACAGTTAGCTGAGGCAGGGGCAGACACACAGCTAGCAGGGGCAATGTCAGACACAAAGCTAGGAGTGGCAATGTCAGACACCCTGCTAGCATGGGCAATGTCAGACACACAGATAGCAGGGGCAATGTCAGGCACAAAGCTAGGAGTGGGAATGTCAGACACACAGGTAGCAGGGGCAATGTCAGACACACAGCTAGCAGGGGCAGGGGCAATGTCAGACACAAAGCTAGCGGGGGCAATGTCAGACACACAGTTAAGAGGGGCATTGTCAGACACAAAGCTAGGAGTGGCCATGACAGACTCACACCTAGCAGGGGCCATGTCAAACAGACAGCTAGCAGGGGCAATGTCAGACACACAGCTAGCAGGGGCAACGTCAAATACACAGCTAGCAGGGGCAATGTCAGACATACAGTTGCCGGGGCAGGGTCAATGGCAGACACACAGCTAGCATGGTCAATGGCAGACAAACAGCTAGCAGAGGCAGTTGCAGACAAACAGCTAGCAGGGGCAATGTCAGACACACAGTTAGCAGGGGCAGGGGCAATGGCAGAAACACAGCTAGCAGGGGCAGACACACTGCAGGGGCAATGGCAGACACACAGGTAGCTGAGGCAGTGGCAGACACACAGCTAGCAGGGGCAGTGGAAGACACATCGCTAGCAGGGGCAATGTCAGACGCACAGCTAGCAGGGGCAATAGCAGACACACAACTAGCAGGGGCAATGGCAGACACACAGATAGCAGGGCAGGGGCAGACACACAGCTAGCAGGGGCAATGTCAGATGCACAGCTAGCAGGGGCAATGTCAGATGCACAGCTAGCAGGGGCAATGTCAGACACAAAGCTAGGAGTGGGAATGTCAGACACACAGCTAGCAGGGGCAATGTCAGACACACAGCTAGCAGGGGCTAGGAAGACACACAACTAGCAGGGGCAGTGTCAGACACACAGTTAGCAGTGGCAGGGGCTGACACACAGCAAGCAGGGGCAATGTCAGACACACGGTTAGCAGAGGCAGACACACTGCAGGGGCAATGGCAGACACACAGGTAGCTGAGGCAGTGTCAGACACACAGCTGGCAGGGGCAGTGGTAGACACACAGTAAGCAGGGGCAAAGGCAGACACACAGCTAGCAGTGGCAATGTCAGACACACAGTTAGCAGGGGCAGGGGCAATGGCAGACACACAGTTAGCTGAGGCAGTGGCAGACACACAGCTAGCAGGGGCAATGTCAGACACAAAGCTAGGACTGGGATTGTCAGACACACAGGTAGCAGAGGCAGGGGCTGACACACAGCTAGCAGGGGCAGGGGCAATGTCAGACACAAAGCTAGCGGGGGCAGTGTCAGAAACACAGATAGCAGGGGCAAGGAAGACACACAGCTAGCAGGGGCAGTGTCAGACACACAGTAAGCAGGGAAAAAGACAGACACACAACTAGCAGGGGCAATGGCAGACACAGAGTTAGCAGGGGCAGGGGCTGACACACAGCAAGCACGGGCAATGTCAGACACACAGTTATCAGGGGCAGGGGCAAAGGCAGACACGCAGTTAGCAGGGGCAGAGACACTGCAGGGGCAATTGCATCACACAGGTAGCTGAGGCAGGGGCAGACACACAGCTGGCAGGGGCAATTTCAGACACAAAGCTAGGACTGGGAATGTCAGACACGGCTAGCAGCGAAAACGACATACACATAGCTAGAAGGGGCAATGTCAAAACAACATCTAGCAGGGGCAATGTCAGACACACAGCTAGCAGGGGGAATGTCAGACACACAGCTTGCAGGGGCAATTTCAAACACACAGCTAGCAGGGGCAATGTCAGACATACAGTTGCAGTGGCAGGGTCAATGGCAGACACACAGCTAGCATGGTCAACGGCAGACAAACAGCTAGCAGAGGCAATGGCAGACAAACAGCTAGCAGGGGCAATGTCAAACACACAGTTAGCAGGGGCAGGAGCAATGGCAGACACACAGTTAGCAGGGGCAGACAAACTGCAGGGGCAATGTCAGACACACAGGTAGTTGAGGCAGTGGCAGACACACAGCTAGCAGGGGCAGTGGAAGAAAATTGCTAGCAGGGGCAATGTCAGACACACAGCTAGCAGGGGCAAAAGCAGACACACAACTAGCAGGGGCAATGGCAGACACACAGCTAGCAGGTCAGGGGCAGACACACCGCTAGCAGGGGCAATGTCAGACACACAGCTAGCAGGGGCAATGTCAGACACACAGCTAGCAGGGACAATTTCAGACACAAGGCAAGGAGTGGGAACGTCATACACGCAGCAAGCAGGGGCAATGTATGACACATAGCTAACAGGGGCAATGTCAGACATACAGCTAGCAGGAGCAATAGCAGACACACAACTAGCCGGGTCAATGGCAGACACACAGCTACCAGGGGCAATGTCAGACACACAGCTGGCAGGGGCAATGTCAGACACACAGCTAGCAGGGGCAATGTCAGACACAAAGCTACCAGGGGCAATGTCAGACACACAGCTAGCAGGGGCAGTGTCAGTCACACAGCTAGCAGGGGCAATATCAGACACAAAGCTAGTATTGGGAATGTCAGACACATAGCTCGCAGGGGCAATGTCAGACACAAAGCTAGGAGTGGGAATGTCAGACACACAGCTAGCAGGGGCAATCTCAGACACACAGCTAAGAGGGCCAATGTCAGACACACAGCTAGCAGGGGCAATGTCAGACACACAGCTAAGAGGGCCAATGTCAGACACACAGCTAGCACGGACAATGGCAGACACTCAGCTGGCAGGGGCAATGTCAGACACAGAGTTAGCAGGGGCAATGCCAGACACACAGCTAGCGGGGCAGTGGAAGTAAATTGCTAGCAGGGGCAATGTCAGACACACAGCTAGCAGGGGCAATAGCAGACACACAACTAGCAGGGGCAATATCAGACACAAAGCTAGCAGGGGCAATGTCAGACAGACAGCTAGCAGGGGCAATTTCAGACACAAGGCAAGGAGTGGGAATGTCATACACGCAGCTAGCAGGGGCAATGTATGACACATAGCTAACAGGGGCAATGTCAGACATACAGCTAGCAGGGGCAATAGCAGACACACAACTAGCAGGGTCAATGGCAGACACACAGCTACCAGGGGCAATGTCAGACACACAGCTGGCAGGGGCAATGTCAGACACACAGCTAGCAGGGGCAATGTCAGACACAAAGCTAGGAGTGGGAATGTCAGACACACAGCTACCAGGGGCAATGTCAGACACACAGCTAGCAGGGGCAGTGTCAGTCACACAGCTAGCAGGGGCAATGTCAGACACAAAGCTAGGAGTGGGAATGTCAGACACACAGTTAGCAGGGGCAATGTCAGACACACAGCTAAGAGGGCCAATGTCAGACACACAGCTAGCAGGGGCAGTGTCAGTCACACAGCTCGCAGGGGCAATGTCAGACACAAAGCTAGGAGTGGGAATGTCAGACACATAGCTCGCAGGGGCAATGTCAGACACAAAGCTAGGAGTGGGAATGTCAGACACACAGCTAGCAGGGGCAATGTCAGACACACAGCTAAGAGGGCCAATGTCAGGCACACAGCTAGCACGGGCAATGGCAGACAATCAGCTGGCAGGGGCAATGTCAGACACAGAGTTAGCAGGGGCAATGCCAGACACACAGCTATCAGTGTTGGGGACAGACACACAGTTAACGCGGGCAAAGTCAGGCACACAGCTAGCAGGGGCAGTGTCAGACACACAGCTAGGTGGGGCAAGAAAGACACACAGCTAGCAGGTGCAATGTCAGACACACAGTTAGCAGGGGCAGGGGCTGACACAGAGCAAGCTGGGGCAATGTCAGACACACAGTTAGCAGGGGCAAAGTCAGACACAAAGCTTGGAGTGGGAATGTCAGACACAGAGCTAGCATGGGCAATGTCAGACACACAGCTTGCAGGGGCAATGTCAGACACAAAGCTAGGAGTGGGAATGTCAGACACACAGCTAGCAGGGGCAATGTCAGACACACAGCTAGCAGGGGCAATGTCAGACACACAGCTAGCAGGGGCAATGTCAGACACCCAGCTAGCAGGGGCAATGTCAGACACACAGCTAGCAGGGGCAATGTCAGACACATAGCTAGCAGGGGCAATGTTGGACACACAGCTAGTAGCGGCAGTGTCAGACACACAGGTAGCAGGGGCTAGGAAGACAAACAACTAGCAGGGGCATTGTCAGACACACAGTTAGCAGGGGCAGGGGCTGACACACAGCAAGCAGGGGCAATGTCAGACACACAGTTAGCAGGGGCAGGGGCAATGGCAGACACACAGTTAGCAGGGGCTGACATACTGCAGGGGCAATGGCAGACACACAGGTAGCTGAGGCAGTGGCAGACACACAGCTAGCAGGGGCAGTGGAAGACACATCGCTAGCCGCGGCAATGTCAGACACACAGCTAGCAGGGGCAATAGCAGACGCACAACTATCAGGGGCAATGGCAGACACACAGCTAGCAGGGCAGGGGCAGGGGCAGACACACAGCTAGCAGGGGCAATGTCAGACACACAGCTAGCAGCGGCTTTGTCAGACACAAAGCTAGGAGTGGGAATGTCAGACACACAGCTACCAGGGGCAATGTCAGACAGACAGCTGGCAGGGGCAATGTCAGACACAAAGCTAGGAGTGGGAATGTCAGACACACAGCTAGCAGGGGCAGTGTCAGAAACACAGATAGCAGGGGCAAGGAAGACACACAGCTAGCAGGGGCAGTGTCAGACACACAGTAAGCAGGGAAAAAGGCAGACACACAACTAGCAGGGGCAATGGCAGACACAGTTAGCAGGGGCAGGGGCTGACACACAGCAAGCACGGGCAATGTCAGACACACAGTTATCAGGGGCAGGGGCAAAGGCAGACACACAGTTAGCAGGGGCAGAGACACTGCAGGGGCAATTGCATCACACAGGTAGCTGAGGCAGGGGCAGACACACAGCGGGCAGGGGCATTTTCAGACACAAAGCTAGGACTGGGAATGTCAGACACGGCTAGCATCGAAAACGACATACACATAGCTAGAAGGGGCAATGTCAAAACAACATCTAGCAGGGGCAATGTCAGACACACAGCTAGCAGGGGGAATGTCAGACACACAGCTAGCAGGGGCAATTTCAAACACACAGCTAGCAGGGGCAATGTCAGACATACTGTTGCAGTGGCAGGGTCAATGGCAGACAGACAGCTAGCATGGTCAACGGCAGACAAACAGCTAGCAGAGGCAATGGCAGACAAACAGCTAGCAGGGGCAATGTCAGACACACAATTAGCAGGGGCAGGAGCAATGGCAGACACACAGTTAGCAGGGGCAGACAAACTGCAGGGGCAATGGCAGACACACAGGTAGTTGAGGCAGTGGCAGACACACAGCTAGCAGGGGCAGTGGAAGAAAATTGCTAGCAGGGGCAATGTCAGACACACAGCTAGCAGGGGCAATAGCAGACACACAACTAGCAGGGGCAATGGCAGACACACAGCTAGCAGGTCAGGGGCAGACACACAGCTAGCAGGGGCAATGTCAGACACAAAGCTAGCAGGGGCAATGGCAGACACACAGCTAGCAGGGGCAATTTCAGACACAAGGCAAGGAGTGGGAATGTCATACACGCAGCTAGCAGGGGCAATGTATGACACATAGCTAACAGGGGCAATGTCAGACATACAGCTAGCAGGGGCAATAGCAGACACACAACTAGCAGGGTCAATGGCTGACACACAGCTACCAGGGGCAATGTCAGACACACAGCTGGCAGGGGCAATGTCAGACACACAGCTAGCAGGGGCAATGTCAGACACAAAGCTAGGAGTGGGAATGTCAGACACACAGCTAGCAGGGGCAATGTCAGACACACAGCTAGCAGGGGCAGTGTCAGTCACACAGCTAGCAGGGGCATTGTCAGACACAAAGCTAGGAGTGGGAATGTCAGACACACAGTTAGCAGGGGCAATGTCAGACACACAGCTAAGAGGGCCAATGTCAGACACACAGCCAGCAGGGGCAGTGTCAGTCACACAGCTAGCAGGGGCAATGTCAGACACAAAGCTAGGAGTGGGAATGTCAGACACATAGCTCGCAGGGGCAATGTCAGACACAAAGCTAGGAGTGGGAATGTCAGACACACAGCTAGCAGGGGCAATGGCAGACGCACAGCTGGCAGGGGCAATGTCAGACACAGAGTTAGCAGGGGCAATGCCAGACACACAGCTATCAGTGTTGGGGACAGACACACAGTTAACGCGGGCAAAGTCAGGCACACAGCTAGCAGGGGCAGTGTCAGACACACAGCTAGCTGAGGCAAGGAAGACACACAGCTAGCAGGGGCAATGTCAGACACACAGTTAGCAGGGGCAGGGACTGACACAGAGCAAGCTGGGGCAATGTCAGACACACAGTTAGCAGGGGCAAAGTCAGACACAAAGCTTGGAGTGGGAATGTCAGACACAGAGCTAGCATGGGCAATGTCAGACACACAGCTTGCAGGGGCAATGTCAGACACAAAGCTAGGAGTGGGAATGTCAGACACACAGCTAGCAGGGGCAATGTCAGACACACAGCTAGCAGGGGCAATGTCAGACACACAGCTAGCAGGGGCAATGTCAGACACCCAGCTAGCAGGGGCAATGTCAGACACACAGCTAGCAGGGGCAATGTCAGACACATAGCTAGCAGGGGCAATGTCGGCCACACAACTAGTAGCGGCAGTGTCAGACACACAGCTAGCAGGGGCAATGTCAGACATACTGTTGCAGTGGCAGGGTCAATGGCAGACAGACAGCTAGCATGGTCAACGGCAGACAAACAGCTAGCAGAGGCAATGGCAGACAAACAGCTAGCAGGGGCAATGTCAGACACACAATTAGCAGGGGCAGGAGCAATGGCAGACACACAGTTAGCAGGGGCAGACAAACTGCAGGGGCAATGGCAGACACACAGGTAGTTGAGGCAGTGGCAGACACACAGCTAGCAGGGGCAGTGGAAGAAAATTGCTAGCAGGGGCAATGTCAGACACACAGCTAGCAGGGGCAATAGCAGACACACAACTAGCAGGGGCAATGGCAGACACACAGCTAGCAGGTCAGGGGCAGACACACAGCTAGCAGGGGCAATGTCAGACACAAAGCTAGCAGGGGCAATGGCAGACACACAGCTAGCAGGGGCAATTTCAGACACAAGGCAAGGAGTGGGAATGTCATACACGCAGCTAGCAGGGGCAATGTATGACACATAGCTAACAGGGGCAATGTCAGACATACAGCTAGCAGGGGCAATAGCAGACACACAACTAGCAGGGTCAATGGCTGACACACAGCTACCAGGGGCAATGTCAGACACACAGCTGGCAGGGGCAATGTCAGACACACAGCTAGCAGGGGCAATGTCAGACACAAAGCTAGGAGTGGGAATGTCAGACACACAGCTAGCAGGGGCAATGTCAGACACACAGCTAGCAGGGGCAGAGTCAGTCACACAGCTAGCAGGGGCATTGTCAGACACAAAGCTAGGAGTGGGAATGTCAGACACACAGTTAGCAGGGGCAATGTCAGACACACAGCTAAGAGGGCCAATGTCAGACACACAGCCAGCAGGGGCAGTGTCAGTCACACAGCTAGCAGGGGCAATGTCAGACACAAAGCTAGGAGTGGGAATGTCAGACACATAGCTCGCAGGGGCAATGTCAGACACAAAGCTAGGAGTGGGAATGTCAGACACACAGCTAGCAGGGGCAATGGCAGACGCACAGCTGGCAGGGGCAATGTCAGACACAGAGTTAGCAGGGGCAATGCCAGACACACAGCTATCAGTGTTGGGGACAGACACACAGTTAACGCGGGCAAAGTCAGGCACACAGCTAGCAGGGGCAGTGTCAGACACACAGCTAGCTGAGGCAAGGAAGACACACAGCTAGCAGGGGCAATGTCAGACACACAGTTAGCAGGGGCAGGGACTGACACAGAGCAAGCTGGGGCAATGTCAGACACACAGTTAGCAGGGGCAAAGTCAGACACAAAGCTTGGAGTGGGAATGTCAGACACAGAGCTAGCATGGGCAATGTCAGACACACAGCTTGCAGGGGCAATGTCAGACACAAAGCTAGGAGTGGGAATGTCAGACACACAGCTAGCAGGGGCAATGTCAGACACACAGCTAGCAGGGGCAATGTCAGACACACAGCTAGCAGGGGCAATGTCAAACACCCAGCTAGCAGGGGCAATGTCAGACACACAGCTAGCAGGGGCAATGTCAGACACATAGCTAGCAGGGGCAATGTCGGCCACACAACTAGTAGCGGCAGTGTCAGACACACAGCTAGCAGGGGCAATGTCAGACATACTGTTGCAGTGGCAGGGTCAATGGCAGACAGACAGCTAGCATGGTCAACGGCAGACAAACAGCTAGCAGAGGCAATGGCAGACAAACAGCTAGCAGGGGCAATGTCAGACACACAATTAGCAGGGGCAGGAGCAATGGCAGACACACAGTTAGCAGGGGCAGACAAACTGCAGGGGCAATGGCAGACACACAGGTAGTTGAGGCAGTGGCAGACACACAGCTAGCAGGGGCAGTGGAAGAAAATTGCTAGCAGGGGCAATGTCAGACACACAGCTAGCAGGGGCAATAGCAGACACACAACTAGCAGGGGCAATGGCAGACACACAGCTAGCAGGTCAGGGGCAGACACACAGCTAGCAGGGGCAATGTCAGACACAAAGCTAGCAGGGGCAATGGCAGACACACAGCTAGCAGGGGCAATTTCAGACACAAGGCAAGGAGTGGGAATGTCATACACGCAGCTAGCAGGGGCAATGTATGACACATAGCTAACAGGGGCAATGTCAGACATACAGCTAGCAGGGGCAATAGCAGACACACAACTAGCAGGGTCAATGGCTGACACACAGCTACCAGGGGCAATGTCAGACACACAGCTGGCAGGGGCAATGTCAGACACACAGCTAGCAGGGGCAATGTCAGACACAAAGCTAGGAGTGGGAATGTCAGACACACAGCTAGCAGGGGCAATGTCAGACACACAGCTAGCAGGGGCAGAGTCAGTCACACAGCTAGCAGGGGCATTGTCAGACACAAAGCTAGGAGTGGGAATGTCAGACACACAGTTAGCAGGGGCAATGTCAGACACACAGCTAAGAGGGCCAATGTCAGACACACAGCCAGCAGGGGCAGTGTCAGTCACACAGCTAGCAGGGGCAATGTCAGACACAAAGCTAGGAGTGGGAATGTCAGACACATAGCTCGCAGGGGCAATGTCAGACACAAAGCTAGGAGTGGGAATGTCAGACACACAGCTAGCAGGGGCAATGGCAGACGCACAGCTGGCAGGGGCAATGTCAGACACAGAGTTAGCAGGGGCAATGCCAGACACACAGCTATCAGTGTTGGGGACAGACACACAGTTAACGCGGGCAAAGTCAGGCACACAGCTAGCAGGGGCAGTGTCAGACACACAGCTAGCTGAGGCAAGGAAGACACACAGCTAGCAGGGGCAATGTCAGACACACAGTTAGCAGGGGCAGGGACTGACACAGAGCAAGCTGGGGCAATGTCAGACACACAGTTAGCAGGGGCAAAGTCAGACACAAAGCTTGGAGTGGGAATGTCAGACACAGAGCTAGCATGGGCAATGTCAGACACACAGCTTGCAGGGGCAATGTCAGACACAAAGCTAGGAGTGGGAATGTCAGACACACAGCTAGCAGGGGCAATGTCAGACACACAGCTAGCAGGGGCAATGTCAGACACACAGCTAGCAGGGGCAATGTCAAACACCCAGCTAGCAGGGGCAATGTCAGACACACAGCTAGCAGGGGCAATGTCAGACACATAGCTAGCAGGGGCAATGTCGGCCACACAACTAGTAGCGGCAGTGTCAGACACACAGGTAGCAGGGGCTAGGAAGACAAACAACTAGCAGGGGCATTGTCAGACACACAGTTAGCAGGGGCAGGGGCTTACACACAGCAAGCAGGGGCAATGTCAGACACACAGTTAGCAGGGGCAGGGGCAATGGCAGACATACAGTTAGCAGGGGCAGACACACTGCAGGGGCAATGGCAGACACACAGGTAGCTGAGGCAGTGGCAGACACACAGCTAGCAGGGGCAGTGGAAGACACATCGCTAGCCGGGGCAATGTCAGACACACAGCTAGCAGGGGCAATAGCAGACGCGAAACTATCAGGGGCAATGGCAGACACACAGCAAGCAGGGCAGGGGCAGACACACAGCTAGCAGGGGCATTGTCAGACACACAGCTAGCAGCGGCAATGTCAGACACAAAGCTAGGAGTGGGAATGTCAGACACACAGCTACCAGGAGCAATGTCAGACACACAGCTGGCAGGGGCATTGTCAGACACAATGCTAGGAGTGGGAATGTCGGACACACAGCTAGCAGGGGCAATGTCAGACACATATCTTCAGGGGAATGTCAGACACACAGCTAGCAGGGCAATGTCAGACACACAGCTAGCAGGGGTTAGGAAGACAAACAACTAGCAGGGGCAGTGTCAGACACACAGTTAGCAGGGGCAGGGGCTGACACACAGCAAGCAGGGGTAATGTCAGACACATGGATAGCAGGAGCAGACACACTGCAGGGGCAATGGCAGACACACAGGTAGCTGAGGCAGTGGCAGACACACAGCTAGCAGGGGCAGTGGTAGACACACAGTAAGCAGGGGCAAAGGCAGACACACAGTTAGCTGTGGCAATGGCAGACACACAGTTAGCTGAGGCAGGGTCAGACACACAGCTAGCAGGGGCAATGTCAGACACAAAGCTAGGACTGGGATTGTCAGACACACAGGTAGCAGGGGCAGGGGCTGACGCACAGCTAGCAGTGGCAGGGGCAATGTCAGACACAAAGCTAGCGGGGGCAATGTCAGACACACAGCTAAGAGGGGCAATGTCAGACACAAAGCTAGGAGTGGGAATGCCAGACTCACACCTAGCAGGGGCAATGTCAAACAGACAGCTAGCAGGGGCAATGTCAGACACACAGCTAGCAGGGGGAATGTCAGACACACAGCTAGCAGTGGCAATGTCAAACAAACAACTAGCAGGGGCAATGTCAGACATATGGTTGCAGGGGCAGGGTCAATGGCAGACACACAGCTACCAGCGTCAATGGCAGACAAACAGCTAGCAGAGGCAATGGCAGACAAACAGCTAGCAGGGGCAATGTCAGACACACAGTTAGCAGGGTCAGGGGCAATGGCGGACACAGAGCTCGCAGGGGCAATGTCAGACACAGAGCTAGCAGGGGCAGTGGCAGACAACCAGCTAGCAAGGGCAGTGTCAGACACACAGCTAGCAGGGGCTAGGAAGACACACAGCTAGCAGGGGCAAGGAAAACACACAGCTAGCAGGGGCAGTGTCAGACACACAGTTAGCAGCGGCAAAGGCAGACACGCAACAATCTGGGGCAATGGGAGACACACAGTTAGCCCGGGCAGGGGATGACACACAGCTAGCAGGGGCAATGTCAGACACACAGTTAGCAGGGGCAGTGTCAGACATACAGCTAGCAGGGGCAATGTCAGACACAAATTTAGCAGGGACAGGGTCAATGGCAAACACACAGCTAGTAGGGTCAAAGGCAGACACACAGCTAGCAGGGTCACTGGCAGACACACAGCTAGCAGGGGCAATGGCAGTCTCACAGTTAGAAGGGGCAGGGTCAATGGCAGACAAAGCTAGCAGGGTCAATGACAGACTCACAGCTAGCAGAGGCAATGGCAGACTCACAGCTAGCAGGGGCAGGGGCAATGGCAGAGACACAGCTAGCAGGGGCAGTGTCAGAAAAACAGCTAGCAGGGGCAAGGAAGACACACAGCTAGCAGGGACAGTGTCAGACACAAAGTAAGCAGGGGCAAAGGTGGACACACAACTAGCAGGGGAAATGGCACACACAGAGTTAGCAGGAGCAGGGGCTGTCACACAGCTTGCAGTGGCAATGTCAGACACACAGTAAGCAGGGGCAGGGGCAATGGCAGACACACAGCTAGCAGGGGCAATGTCAGACACATAGCTAGCAGGCGCATTGTCAGACACACAGCTAGTAGCGGCAGTGTCAGACACACAGGCAGCAGGGGCTAGGAAGACAAACAACTAGCAGGGGCATTGTCAGACACACAGTTAGCAGGTGCAGGGGCTGACACACAGCAAGCAGGGGCAATGTCAGACACACAGTTAGCAGGGGCAGGGGCAATGGCAGACACACTGTTAGCAGGGGCAGAAACACTGCAGGGGCAATGGCAGACACACAGGTAGCTGAGGCAGTGGCAGACACACAGCTAGCAGGGGCAGTGGAAGACACATTGCTAGCCGGGGCAATGTCAGACACACAGCTAGCAGGGGCAATAGCAGACGCACAACTATCAGGGGCAATGGCAGACACACAGCTAGCAGGGCAGGGGCAGAGACACAGCTAGCAGGGGCAATGTCAGACACACAGCTAGCAGGGGCAATGTCAGACACAAAGCTTGGAGTGGGAATGTCAGACACACAGCTAGCAGGGGCAATGTCAGACACACAGCTGGCAGGGGCAATGTCAGACACACAGCTATCAGGGGCAATGTCAGACACAAAGCTAGGAGTGGGAATGTCAGACACACAGCTTCCAGGGGCAATGTCAGACACACAGCTAGCAGGGGCAGTGTCAGTCACACAGCTAGCAGGGGCAATGTCAGACACAACGCTAGGAGTGGGAATTTCAGACACACAGTTAGATGGGGCAATGTCAGTCACACAGCTAAGAGGGCCAATGTCAGACACACATCTAGCAGGGGCAGTGTCAGTCACACAGCAAGCAGGGGCAATGTCAGACACAAAGCTAGGAGTGGGAATGTCAGGCACATAGCTCGCAGGGGCAATGTCAGACACAAAGCTAGGAGTGGGAATGTCAGACACACAGCTAGCAGGGGCAATCTCAGACACACAGCTAAGAGGGCCAATGTCAGACACACAGCTAGCAGGGGCAATGTCAGACACACAGCTAAGAGGGCCAATGTCAGACACACAGCTAGCAGGGGCAATGGCAGACGCACAGCTGGCAGGGGCAATGTCAGACACAGAGTTAGCAGGGGCAATGCCAGACACACAGCTATCAGTGTTGGGGACAGACACACAGTTAACGCGGGCAAAGTCAGGCACACAGCTAGCAGGGGCAGTGTCAGACACACAGCTAGCTGGGGCAAGGAAGACACACAGCTAGCAGGGGCAATGTCAGACACAAAGTTAGCAGGGGCAGGGGCTGACACAGAGCAAGCTGGGGCAATGTCAGACACACAGTTAGCAGGGGCAAAGTCAGACACAAAGCTTGGAGTGGGAATGTCAGACACAGAGCTAGCATGGGCAATGTCAGACACACAGCTTGCAGGGGCAATGTCAGACACAAAGCTAGGAGTGGGAATGTCAGACACACAGCTAGCAGGGGCAATGTTTGACACACAGCTAGCAGGGGCAATGTCAGACACACAGCTAGCAGGGGCAATGTCAGACACCCAGCTAGCAGGGGCAATGTCAGACACACAGCTAGCAGGGGCAATGTCAGACACATAGCTAGCAGGGGCAATGTCGGACACACAGCTAGTAGCGGCAGTGTCAGACACACAGGTAGCAGGGGCTAGGAAGACAAACAACTAGCAGGGGCATTGTCAGACACACAGTTAGCAGGGGCAGGGGCTGACACACAGCAAGCAGGGGCAATGTCAGACACACAGTTAGCAGGGGCAGGGGCAATGGCAGACATACAGTTAGCAGGGGCAGACACACTGCAGGGGCAATGGCAGACACACAGGTAGCTGAGGCAGTGGAAGACACACAGCTAGCAGGGGCAGTGGAAGACACATTGCTAGCTGGGGCAATGTCAGACACACAGCTAGCAGGGGCAATAGCAGATGCACAACTATCAGGGGCAATAGCAGACACACAGCTAGCAGGGCAGGGGCAGACACACAGCTAGCAGGGGCAATGTCAGACACACAGCTAGCAGGGGCAATGTCAGACACACAGCTAGCAGGGGCAATGTCAGACACAAACCTATGAGTGGGGATGTCAGACACACAGCTACCAGGGGCAATGTCAGACACACAGCTGGCAGGGGCAATGTCAGACACAAAGCTAGGAGTGGGAATGTCAGACACACAGCTAGCAGGGGCTAGGAAGACAAACAACTAGCAGGGGCAGTGTCAGACACACAGTTAGCAGGGGCAGGGGCTGACACACAGCAAGCAGGGGCAATGTCAAACACACGGTTAGCAGGAGCAGACACACTGCAGGGGCAATGGCAGACACACAGGTAGCTGAGGCAGTGGCAGACACACAGCTAGCATGGGCAGTGGTAGACACACAGTAAGCAGGGTCAAAGGCAGACACACAGCTAGCAGTGGCAATGTCAGACACACAGTTAGCAGGGGCAGGGGCAATGGCAGACACACAGTTAGCTGAGGCAGGGGCAGACACACAGCTAGCAGGGGCAATGTCAGACACAAAGCTAGGACTGGGATTGTCAGACACACAGGTAGCAGGGGCAGGGGCTGACGCACAGCTAGCAGTGGCAGGGGCAATGTCAGACACAAAGCTAGCAGGGGCAATGTCAGGCATACGGTTGCAGGGGCAGGGTCAATGGCAGACACACAGCTACCAGCGTCAATGGCAGACAAACAGCTAGCAGAGGCAATGGCAGACAAACAGCTAGCAGGGGCAATGTCAGACACACAGTTAGCAGGGGCAGGGGCAATGGCAGACACAGAGCTAGCAGGGGCAATGTCGGACACAAAGCTAGCAGGGGCAATGGCAGACAACCAGCTAGCAAGGGCAGTGTCAGACACACAGCTAGCAGGGGCTAGGAAGACACACAGCTAGCAGGGGCATGGAAAAAACACAGCTAGCAGGGGCAGTGTCAGACACAAAGTAAGCAGGGGCAAAGGTGGACACACAACTAGCAGGGGCAATGGCATACACAGAGTTAGCAGGGGCAGGGGCTGTCACACAGCTTGCAGTGGCAATGTCAGACACAAAGCTAGCAGGGGCAGGGGCAGTGGCAGACACACAGCTAGCAGGGGCAATGTCAGACACATAGCTAGCAGGCGCAATGTCAGACACACAGCTAGTAGCGGCAGTGTCAGACACACAGGTAGCAGGGGCTAGGAAGACAAACAACTAGCAGGGGCATTGTCAGACACACAGTTAGCAGGGGCAGGGGCTGACACACAGCAAGCAGGGGCAATGTCAGACACACAGTTAGCAGGGGCATGGGCAATGGCAGACACACAGTTAGCAGGGGCAGACACACTGCAGGGGCAATGGCAGACACACAGGTAGCTGAGGCAGTGGCAGAAACACAGCTAGCAGGGGCAGTGGAAGACACATCGCTAGCCGGGGCAATGTCAGACACACAGCTAGCAGGGGCAATAGCAGAAGCACAACTATCAGGGGCAATGGCAGACACACAGCTAGCAGGGCAGGGGCAGACACACAGCTAGCAGGGGCAATGTCAGACACACAGCTAGCAGGGGCAATGTCAGACACAAAGCTTGGAGTGGGAATGTCAGACACACAGCTACCAGGGGCAATGTCAGACACACAGCTGGCAGGGGCAATGTCAGACACACAGCTAGCAGGGGCAATGTCAGACACAAAGCTAGGAGTGGGAATGTCAGACACACAGCTTCCAGGGGCAATTTCAGACACACAGCTAGCAGGGGCAGTGTCAGTCACACAGCTGGCAGGGGCAATGTCAGACACAAAGCTAGGAGTGGGAATTTCAGACACACAGTTAGCAGAGGCAATCTCAGACACACATCTAAGAGGGCCAATGTCAGACACACAGCTAGCAGGGGCAATGTCAGACACACAGCTAAGAGGGCCAATGTCAGACACACAGCTAGCAGGGGCAATGGCAGACACACAGCTGGCAGGGGCAATGTCAGACACAAAGCTAGGAGTGGGAATGTCAGACACACAGCTAGCAGGGGCAACCTCAGACACACAGCTAAGAGGGCCAATGTCAGACACACAGCTAGCAGGGGCAATGTCAGACACACAGCTAAGAGGGCCAATGTCAGACACACAGCTTGCAGGGGCAATGGCAGACGCACAGCTGGCAGGGGCAATGTCAGACACAGAGTTAGCAGGGGCAATGCCAGACACACAGCTATCAGTGTTGGGGGCAGACACACAGTTAACGCGGGCAAAGTCAGGCACACAGCTAGCAGGGGCAGTGTCAGACACACAGCTAGCTGGGGCAAGGAAGACACACAGCTAGCAGGGGCAATGTCAGACACAAAGTTAGCAGGGGCAGGGGCTGACACAGAGCAAGCTGGGGCAATGTCAGACACACAGTTAGCAGGGGCAATGTCAGACACAAAGCTTGGAGTGGGAATGTCAGACACAGAGCTAGCATGGGCAATGTCAGACACACAGCTTGCAGGGGCAATGTCAGACACAAAGCTAGGAGTGGGAATGTCAGACACACAGCTAGCAGGGGCAATGTCAGACACACAGGTAGCAGGGGCAATGTCAGACACACAGCTAGCAGGGGCAATGTCAGACACCCAGCTAGCAGGGGCAATGTCAGACACACAGCTAGCAGGGGCAATGTCAGACACATAGCTAGCAGGGGCAATGTCGGACACACAGCTAGTAGCGGCAGTGTCATACACACAGGTAGCAGGGGCTAGGAAGACAAACAACTAGCACGGGCATTGTCAGACACACAGTTAGCAGGGGCAGGGGCTGACACACAGCAAGCAGGGGCAATGTCAGACACACAGTTAGCAGGGGCAGGGGCAATGGCAGACATACAGTTAGCAGGGTCAGACACACTGCAGGGGCAATGGCAGACACACAGGTAGCTGAGGCAGTGGCAGACACACAGCTAGCAGGGGCAGTGGAAGACACATTGCTAGCTGGGGCAATGTCAGACACACAGCTAGCAGGGGCAATAGCAGACGCACAACTATCAGGGGCAATAGCAGACACACAGCTAGCAGGGCAGGGGCAGACACACAGCTAGCAGGGGCAATGTCAGACACACAGCTAGCAGGGGCAATGTCAGACACACAGCTAGCAGGGGCAATGTCAGACACAAAGCTAGGAGTGGGGATGTCAAACACACAGCTACCAGGGGCAATGTCAGACACACAGCTAGCAGGGGCAATGTCAGACACAAAGCTAGGAGTGGGAATGTCAGACACACAGCTAGCAGGGGCAATGTCAGACACATATCTAGCAGGGGAATGTCAGACACACAGCTAGCAGGGCAATGTCAGACACACAGCTAGTAGCGGCAGTGTCAGACACACAGGTAGCAGGGGCTAGGAAGACAAACAACTAGCAGGGGCATTGTCAGACACACAGTTAGCAGGGGCAGGGGCTGACACACAGCAAGCAGGGGCAATGTAAGACACACAGTTAGCAGGGGCAGGGGCAATGGCAGACATACAGTTAGCAGGGGCAGACACACTGCAGGGGCAATGGCAGACACACAGCTATCTGTGGCAGTGGCAGACACACAGCTAGCAGGGGCAGTGGAAGACACATTGCTAGCCGCGGCAATGTCAGACACACAGCTAGCAGGGGCAATTGCCGACGCACAACTATCAGGGGCAATAGCAGACACACAGCTAGCAGGGCAGAGGCAGACACACAGCTAGCAGGGCAATGTCAGACACACAGCTAGCAGGGCAGTGTCAGACACACAGTTAGCAGGGGCAGGGGCTGACACACAGCAAGCAGGGGCAATGTCAGACACATGGTTAGCAGGAGCAGACACACTGCAGGGGCAATGGCAGACACACAGGTAGCTGAGGCAGTGGCAGACACACAGCAAGCAGGGGCAGTGGTAGACACACAGTAAGCAGGGGCAAAGGCAGACACACAGTTAGCTGTGGCAATGGCAGACACACAGTTAGCTGAGGCAGGGTCAGACACACAGCTAGCAGGGGCAATGTCAGACACAAAGCTAGCACTGGGATTGTCAGACACACAGGTAGCAGGGGCAGGGGCTGCCGCACAGCTAGCAGTGGCAGGGGCAATGTCAGACACAAAGCTAGCGGGGGCAATGTCAGACACACAGCTAAGAGGGGCAATGTCAGACACAAAGCTAGGAGTGGGAATGCCAGACTTACACCTAGCAGGGGCAATGTCAAACAGACAGCTAGCAGGGGCAATGTCAGACACACAGCTAGCAGGGGGAATGTCAGACACACAGCTAGCAGTGGCAATGTCAAACACACAGCTAGCAGGGGCAATGTCAGACATATGGTTGCAGGGGCAGGGTCAATGGCAGACACACAGCTACCAGCGTCAATGGCAGACAAACAGCTAGCAGAGGCAATGGCAGACAAACAGCTAGCAGGGGCAATGTCAGACACACAGTTAGCAGGGTCAGGGGCAATGGCGGACACAGAGCTCGCTGGGGCAATGTCAGACACACAGCTAGCAGGGGCAATGGCAGACAACCAGCTAGCAAGGGCAGTGTCAGACACACAGCTAGCAGGGGCTAGGAAGACACACATCTAGTAGGGGCAAGGAAAACACACAGCTAGCAGGGGCAGTGTCAGACACACAGTTAGCAGGGGCAAAGGCAGACACGCAACAAGCTGGGGCAATGGGAGACACACAGTTAGCTGGGGCAGGGGTTGACACACAGCTAGCAGGGGCAATGTCAGACACACAGTTAGCAGGGGCAGTGTCAGACATACAGCTAGCAGGGGCAATGTCAGACACAAAGTTAGCAGGGACAGGGTCAATGGCAAACACACAGCTAGTAGGGTCAAAGGCAGACACACAGTGAGCAGGGGCAGCGTCAATGGCAGACACACAGCTAGCAGGGTCACTGGCAGACACACAGATAGCAGGGGCAATGGCAGTCTCACAGTTAGAAGGGGCAGGGTCAATGGCAGACACACAGCTAGCAGGGTCAATGACGGACATACAGCTAGCAGAGGCAATGGCAGACTCACAGCTAGCAGGGGCAGGGGCAATGGCAGAGACACAGCTAGCAGGGGCAGTGTCAGAAAAACAGCTAGCAGGGGCAAGGAAGACACACAGCTAGCAGGGACAATGTCAGACACAAAGTAAGCAGGGGCAAAGGTGGACACACAACTAGCAGGGGAAATGGCACACACAGAGTTAGCAGGGGCAGGGGCTGTCACACAGCTTGCAGTGGCAATGTCAGACACACAGTAAGCAGGGGCAGGGGCAGTGGCAGACACACAGCTAGCAGGGGCAATGTCAGACACATAGCTAGCAGGCGCATTGTCAGACACACAGCTAGTAGCGGCAGTGTCAGACACACAGGCAGCAGGGGCTAGGAAGACAAACAACTAGCAGGGGCATTGTCAGACACACAGTTAGCAGGTGCAGGGGCTGACACACAGCAAGCAGGGGCAATGTCAGACACACAGTTAGCAGGGGCAGGGGCAATGGCAGACACACTGTTAGCAGGGGCAGAAACACTGCAGGGGCAATGGCAGACACACAGGTAGCTGAGGCAGTGGCAGACACACAGCTAGCAGGGGCAGTGGAAGACACATTGCTAGCCGGGGCAATGTCAGACACACAGCTAGCAGGGGCAATAGCAGATGCACAACTATCAGGGGCAATGGCAGACACACAGCTAGCAGGGCAGGGGCAATGGCAGACACACAGTTAGCAGGGGCAGACACACTGCAGGGGCAATGGCAGACACACAGGTAGCTGAGGCAGTGGCAGGCACACAGCTAGCAGGGGCAGTGGAAGACACATTGCTAGCTGGGGCAATGTCAGACACACAGCTAGCAGGGGCAATAGCAGACGCACAACTATCAGGGGCAATAGCAGACACACAGCAGGCAGGGCAGGGGCAGACACACAGCTAGCAGGGGCAACGTCAGACACACAGCTAGGAGTGGGAATGTCAGACACACAGTTAGCAGGGGCAATGTCAGACACACAGCTAAGAGGGCCAATGTCAGACACACAGCTAGCAGGGGCAATGTCAGACACCCAGCTAGCAGGGGCAATGTCAGACACACAGCTAGCAGGGGCAATGTCGGACACACAGCTAGTAGTGGCAGTGTCAGACACACAGGTAGCAGGGTCTAGGAAGACAAACAGCTAGCAGGAGCATTGTCAGACACACAGTTAGCAGGGGCAGGGGCTGACACACAGCAAGCAGGGGCAATGTCAGACACACAGTTAGCAGGGGCAGGGGCAATGGCAGACACACAGTTAGCAGGGGCTGACACACTGCAGGGGCAATGGCAGACACACGGGTAGCTGAGGCAGTGGCAGACACACAGCTAGCAGGGGCAGTGGAAGACACATCGCTAGCCGCGGCAATGTCAGACACACTGCTAGCAGGGGCAATAGCAGACGCACAACTATCAGGGGCAATGGCAGACACACAGCTAGCAGGGCAGGGGCAGATACACAGCTAGCAGGGGCAATGTCAGACACACAGCTAGCAGGGGCAATGTCAGACACAAAGCTAGGAGTGGGAATGTCAGACACACAGCTAGCAGGGGCAGTGTCAGAAACACAGATAGCAGGGGCAAGGAAGACACACAGCTAGCAGGGGCAGTGTCAGAGATACAGCTAGCAGGGGCAATGTCAGACACAAAGCTAGGAGTGGGAATGTCAGACACACAGCTAGCAGGGGCAGTGTCAGAAACACAGATAGCAGGGGCAAGGAAGACACACAGCTAGCAGGGGCAGTGTCAGACACACAGCTAGCAGGGGCAATAGCAGATGCACAACTATCAGGGGCAATGGCAGACACACAGCTAGCAGGGCAGGGGCAATGGCAGACACACAGTTAGCAGGGGCAGACACACTGCAGGGGCAATGGCAGACACACAGGTAGCTGAGGCAGTGGCAGGCACACAGCTAGCAGGGGCAGTGGAAGACACATTGCTAGCTGGGGCAATGTCAGACACACAGCTAGCAGGGGCAATAGCAGACGCACAACTATCAGGGGCAATAGCAGACACACAGCAAGCAGGGCAGGGGCAGACACACAGCTAGCAGGGGCAACGTCAGACACACAGCTAGGAGTGGGAATGTCAGACACACAGTTAGCAGGGGCAATGTCAGACACACAGCTAAGAGGGCCAATGTCAGACACACAGCTAGCAGGGGCAATGTCAGACACCCAGCTAGCAGGGGCAATGTCAGACACACAGCTAGCAGGGGCAATGTCAGACACATAGCTAGCAGGGGCAATGTCGGACACACAGCTAGTAGTGGCAGTGTCAGACACACAGGTAGCAGGGTCTAGGAAGACAAACAGCTAGCAGGAGCATTGTCAGACACACAGTTAGCAGGGGCAGGGGCTGACACACAGCAAGCAGGGGCAATGTCAGACACACAGTTAGCAGGGGCAGGGGCAATGGCAGACACACAGTTAGCAGGGGCTGACACACTGCAGGGGCAATGGCAGACACACAGGTAGCTGAGGCAGTGGCAGACACACAGCTAGCAGGGGCAGTGGAAGACACATCGCTAGCCGCGGCAATGTCAGACACACTGCTAGCAGGGGCAATAGCAGACGCACAACTATCAGGGGCAATGGCAGACACACAGCTAGCAGGGCAGGGGCAGATACACAGCTAGCAGGGGCAATGTCAGACACACAGCTAGCAGGGGCAATGTCAGACACAAAGCTAGGAGTGGGAATGTCAGACACACAGCTAGCAGGGGCAGTGTCAGAAACACAGATAGCAGGGGCAAGGAAGACACACAGCTAGCAGGGGCAGTGTCAGACATACAGCTAGCAGGGGCAATGTCAGACACAAAGTTAGCAGGGACAGGGTCAATGGCAAACACACAGCTAGTAGGGTCAAAGGCAGACACACAGTGAGCAGGGGCAGCATCAATGGCAGACACACAGCTAGCAGGGTCACTGGCAGACACACAGCTAGCAGGGGCAATGGCAGTCTCACAGTTAGAAGGGGCAGGGTCAATGGCAGACACACAGCTAGCAGGGTCAATGACAGACATACAGCTAGCAGAGGCAATGGCAGACTCACAGCTAGCAGGGGCAGGGGCAATGGCAGAGACACAGCTAGCAGGGGCAGTGTCAGAAAAACAGCTAGCAGGGGCCAGGAAGACACACAGCTAGCAGGGACAGTGTCAGACACAAAGTAAGCAGGGGCAAAGGTGGACACACAACTAGCAGGGGAAATGGCACACACAGAGTTAGCAGGGGCAGGGGCTGTCACACAGCTTGCAGTGGCAATGTCAGACACACAATAAGCAGGGGCAGGGGCAGTGGCAGACACACAGCTAGCAGGGGCAATGTCAGACACATAGCTAGCAGGCGCATTGTCAGACACACAGCTAGTAGCGGCAGTGTCAGACACACAGGCGGCAGGGGCTAGGAAGACAAACAACTAGCAGGGGCATTGTCAGACACACAGTTAGCAGGTGCAGGGGCTGACACACAGCAAGCAGGGGCAATGTCAGACACACAGTTAGCAGGGGCAGGGGCAATGGCAGACACACTGTTAGCAGGGGCAGAAACACGGCAGGGGCAATGGCAGACACACAGGTAGCTGAGGCAGTGGCAGACACACAGCTAGCAGGGGCAGTGGAAGACACATTGCTAGCCGGGGCAATGTCAGACACACAGCTAGCAGGGGCAATAGCAGACGCACAACTATCAGGGGCAATGGTAGACACACAGCTAGCAGGGGCAATGTCAGACACACAGCTAGCAGGGGCAATGTCAGACACACAGCTAGCAGGGGCAATGTCAGACACAAAGCTAGGAGTGGGAATGTCAGACACACAGCTTCCAGGGGCAATGTCAGACACACAGCTAGCAGGGGCAGTGTCAGTCACACAGCTAGCAGGGGCAATGTCAGACACAAAGCTAGGAGTGGGAATTTCAGACACACAGTTAGCAGGGGCAATGTCAGTCACACAACTAAGAGGGCCAATGTCAGACACACAGCTAGCAGGGGCAGTGTCAGTCACACAGCAAGCAGGGGCAATGTCAGACACAAAGCTAGGAGTGGGAATGTCAGACACACAGCTTCCAGGGGCAATGTCAGACACACAGCTAGCAGGGGCAGTGTCAGTCACACAGCTAGCAGGGGCAATGTCAGACACAAAGCTAGGAGTGGGAATTTCAGACACACAGTTAGCAGGGGCAATGTCAGTCACACAACTAAGAGGGCCAATGTCAGACACACAGCTCGCAGGGGCAATGTCAGACACAAAGCTAGGAGTGGGAATGTCAGACACACAGCTAGCAGGGGCAATCTCAGACACACAGCTAAGAGGGCCAATGTCAGACACACAGCTAGCAGGGGCAATGTCAGACACACAGCTAAGAGGGCCAATGTCAGACACACAGCTTGCAGGGGCAATGGCAGACGCACAGCTGGCAGGGGCAATGTCAGACACAGAGTTAGCAGGGGCAATGCCAGACACACAGCTATCAGTGTTGGGGGCAGACACACAGTTAACGCGGGCAAAGTCAGGCACACAGCTAGCAGGGGCAGTGTCAGACACACAGCTAGCTGGGGCAAGGAAGACACACAGCTAGCAGGGGCAATGTCAGACACAAAGTTAGCAGGGGCAGGGGCTGACACAGAGCAAGCTGGGGCAATGTCAGACACACAGTTAGCAGGGGCAAAGTCAGACACAAAGCTTGGAGTGGGAATGTCAGACACAGAGCTAGCATGGGCAATGTCAGACACACAGCTTGCAGGGGCAATGTCAGACACAAAGCTAGGAGTGGGAATGTCAGACACACAGCTAGCAGGGGCAATGTCAGACACACAGGTAGCAGGGGCAATGTCAGACACACAGCTAGCAGGGGCAATGTCAGACACCCAGCTAGCAGGGGCAATGTCAGACACACAGCTAGCAGGGGCAATGTCAGACACATAGCTAGCAGGGGCAATGTCGGACACACAGCTAGTAGCGGCAGTGTCATACACACAGGTAGCAGGGGCTAGGAAGACAAACAACTAGCACGGGCATTGTCAGACACACAGTTAGCAGGGGCAGGGGCTGACACACAGCAAGCAGGGGCAATGTCAGACACACAGTTAGCAGGGGCAGGGGCAATGGCAGACATACAGTTAGCAGGGTCAGACACACTGCAGGGGCAATGGCAGACACACAGGTAGCTGAGGCAGTGGCAGACACACAGCTAGCAGGGGCAGTGGAAGACACATTGCTAGCTGGGGCAATGTCAGACACACAGCTAGCAGGGGCAATAGCAGACGCACAACTATCAGGGGCAATAGCAGACACACAGCTAGCAGGGCAGGGGCAGACACACAGCTAGCAGGGGCAATGTCAGACACACAGCTAGCAGCGGCAATGTCAGACACACAGCTAGCAGGGGCAATGTCAGACACAAAGCTAGGAGTGGGGATGTCAGACACACAGCTAAAAGGGGCAATGTCAGACACACAGCTAGCAGGGGCAATGTCAGACACAAAGCTAGGAGTGGGAATGTCAGACACACAGCTAGCAGGGGCAATGTCAGACACATATCTAGCAGGGGAATGTCAGACACACAGCTAGCAGGGCAATGTCAGACACACAGCTAGTAGCGGCAGTGTCAGACACACAGGTAGCAGGGGCTAGGAAGACAAACAACTAGCAGGGGCATTGTCAGACACACAGTTAGCAGGGGCAGGGGCTGACACACAGCAAGCAGGGGCAATGTAAGACACACAGTTAGCAGGGGCAGGGGCAATGGCAGACATACAGTTAGCAGGGGCAGACACACTGCAGGGGCAATGGCAGACACACAGGTATCTGAGGCAGTGGCAGACACACAGCTAGCAGGGGCAGTGGAAGACACATTGCTAGCCGCGGCAATGTCAGACACACAGCTAGCAGGGGCAATTGCCGACGCACAACTATCAGGGGCAATAGCAGACACACAGCTAGCAGGGCAGAGGCAGACACACAGCTAGCAGGGCAATGTCAGACACACAGCTAGCAGGGCAGTGTCAGACACACAGTTAGCAGGGGCAGGGGCTGACACACAGCAAGCAGGGGCAATGTCAGACACATGGTTAGCAGGAGCAGACACACTGCAGGGGCAATGGCAGACACACAGGTAGCTGAGGCAGTGGCAGACACACAGCAAGCAGGGGCAGTGGTAGACACACAGTAAGCAGGGGCAAAGGCAGACACACAGTTAGCTGTGGCAATGGCAGACACACAGTTAGCTGAGGCAGGGTCAGACACACAGCTAGCAGGGGCAATGTCAGACACAAAGCTAGCACTGGGATTGTCAGACACACAGGTAGCAGGGGCAGGGGCTGACGCACAGCTAGCAGTGGCAGGGGCAATGTCAGACACAAAGCTAGCGGGGGCAATGTCAGACACACAGCTAAGAGGGGCAATGTCAGACACAAAGCTAGGAGTGGGAATGCCAGACTTACACCTAGCAGGGGCAATGTCAAACAGACAGCTAGCAGGGGCAATGTCAGACACACAGCTAGCAGGGGGAATGGCAGACACACAGCTAGCAGTGGCAATGTCAAACACACAGCTAGCAGGGGCAATGTCAGACATATGGTTGCAGGGGCAGGGTCAATGGCAGACACACAGCTACCAGCGTCAATGGCAGACAAACAGCTAGCAGAGGCAATGGCAGACAAACAGCTAGCAGGGGCAATGTCAGACACACAGTTAGCAGGGTCAGGGGCAATGGCGGACACAGAGCTCGCTGGGGCAATGTCAGACACACAGCTAGCAGGGGCAATGGCAGACAACCAGCTAGCAAGGGCAGTGTCAGACACACAGCTAGCAGGGGCTAGGAAGACAAACAACTAGCAGGGGCATTGTCAGACACACAGTTAGCAGGTGCAGGGGCTGACACACAGCAAGCAGGGGCAATGTCAGACACACAGTTAGCAGGGGCAGGGGCAATGGCAGACACACTGTTAGCAGGGGCAGAAACACGGCAGGGGCAATGGCAGACACACAGGTAGCTGAGGCAGTGGCAGACACACAGCTAGCAGGGGCAGTGGAAGACACATTGCTAGCCGGGGCAATGTCAGACACACAGCTAGCAGGGGCAATAGCAGACGCACAACTATCAGGGGCAATGGCAGACACACAGCTAGCAGGGGCAATGTCAGACACAAAGCTTGGAGTGGGAATGTCAGACACACAGCTAGCAGGGGCAATGTCAGACACACAGCTGGCAGGGGCAATGTCAGACACACAGCTAGCAGGGGCAATGTCAGACACAAAGCTAGGAGTGGGAATGTCAGACACACAGCTTCCAGGGGCAATGTCAGACACACAGCTAGCAGGGGCAGTGTCAGTCACACAGCTAGCAGGGGCAATGTCAGACACAAAGCTAGGAGTGGGAATTTCAGACACACAGTTAGCAGGGGCAATGTCAGTCACACAACTAAGAGGGCCAATGTCAGACACACAGCTAGCAGGGGCAGTGTCAGTCACACAGCAAGCAGGGGCAATGTCAGACACAAAGCTAGGAGTGGGAATGTCAGACACACAGCTCGCAGGGGCAATGTCAGACACAAAGCTAGGAGTGGGAATGTCAGACACACAGCTAGCAGGGGCAATCTCAGACACACAGCTAAGAGGGCCAATGTCAGACACACAGCTTGCAGGGGCAATGGCAGACGCACAGCTGGCAGGGGCAATGTCAGACACAGAGTTAGCAGGGGCAATGCCAGACACACAGCTATCAGTGTTGGGGGCAGACACACAGTTAACGCGGGCAAAGTCAGGCACACAGCTAGCAGGGGCAGTGTCAGACACACAGCTAGCTGGGGCAAGGAAGACACACAGCTAGCAGGGGCAATGTCAGACACAAAGTTAGCAGGGGCAGGGGCTGACACAGAGCAAGCTGGGGCAATGTCAGACACACAGTTAGCAGGGGCAAAGTCAGACACAAAGCTTGGAGTGGGAATGTCAGACACAGAGCTAGCATGGGCAATGTCAGACACACAGCTTGCAGGGGCAATGTCAGACACAAAGCTAGGAGTGGGAATGTCAGACACACAGCTAGCAGGGGCAATGTCAGACACACAGGTAGCAGGGGCAATGTCAGACACACAGCTAGCAGGGGCAATGTCAGACACCCAGCTAGCAGGGGCAATGTCAGACACACAGCTAGCAGGGGCAATGTCAGACACATAGCTAGCAGGGGCAATGTCGGACACACAGCTAGTAGCGGCAGTGTCATACACACAGGTAGCAGGGGCTAGGAAGACAAACAACTAGCACGGGCATTGTCAGACACACAGTTAGCAGGGGCAGGGGCTGACACACAGCAAGCAGGGGCAATGTCAGACACACAGTTAGCAGGGGCAGGGGCAATGGCAGACATACAGTTAGCAGGGTCAGACACACTGCAGGGGCAATGGCAGACACACAGGTAGCTGAGGCAGTGGCAGACACACAGCTAGCAGGGGCAGTGGAAGACACATTGCTAGCTGGGGCAATGTCAGACACACAGCTAGCAGGGGCAATAGCAGACGCACAACTATCAGGGGCAATAGCAGACACACAGCTAGCAGGGCAGGGGCAGACACACAGCTAGCAGGGGCAATGTCAGACACACAGCTAGCAGGGGCAATGTCAGACACACAGCTAGCAGGGGCAATGTCAGACACAAAGCTAGGAGTGGGGATGTCAGACACACAGCTAAAAGGGGCAATGTCAGACACACAGCTAGCAGGGGCAATGTCAGACACAAAGCTAGGAGTGGGAATGTCAGACACACAGCTAGCAGGGGCAATGTCAGACACATATCTAGCAGGGGAATGTCAGACACACAGCTAGCAGGGCAATGTCAGACACACAGCTAGTAGCGGCAGTGTCAGACACACAGGTAGCAGGGGCTAGGAAGACAAACAACTAGCAGGGGCATTGTCAGACACACAGTTAGCAGGGGCAGGGGCTGACACACAGCAAGCAGGGGCAATGTAAGACACACAGTTAGCAGGGGCAGGGGCAATGGCAGACATACAGTTAGCAGGGGCAGACACACTGCAGGGGCAATGGCAGACACACAGGTATCTGAGGCAGTGGCAGACACACAGCTAGCAGGGGCAGTGGAAGACACATTGCTAGCCGCGGCAATGTCAGACACACAGCTAGCAGGGGCAATTGCCGACGCACAACTATCAGGGGCAATAGCAGACACACAGCTAGCAGGGCAGAGGCAGACACACAGCTAGCAGGGCAATGTCAGACACACAGCTAGCAGGGCAGTGTCAGACACACAGTTAGCAGGGGCAGGGGCTGACACACAGCAAGCAGGGGCAATGTCAGACACATGGTTAGCAGGAGCAGACACACTGCAGGGGCAATGGCAGACACACAGGTAGCTGAGGCAGTGGCAGACACACAGCAAGCAGGGGCAGTGGTAGACACACAGTAAGCAGGGGCAAAGGCAGACACACAGTTAGCTGAGGCAGGGTCAGACACACAGCTAGCAGGGGCAATGTCAGACACAAAGCTAGCACTGGGATTGTCAGACACACAGGTAGCAGGGGCAGGGGCTGACGCACAGCTAGCAGTGGCAGGGGCAATGTCAGACACAAAGCTAGCGGGGGCAATGTCAGACACACAGCTAAGAGGGGCAATGTCAGACACAAAGCTAGGAGTGGGAATGCCAGACTTACACCTAGCAGGGGCAATGTCAAACAGACAGCTAGCAGGGGCAATGTCAGACACACAGCTAGCAGGGGGAATGTCAGACACACAGCTAGCAGTGGCAATGTCAAACACACAGCTAGCAGGGGCAATGTCAGACATATGGTTGCAGGGGCAGGGTCAATGGCAGACACACAGCTACCAGCGTCAATGGCAGACAAACAGCTAGCAGAGGCAATGGCAGACAAACAGCTAGCAGGGGCAATGTCAGACACACAGTTAGCAGGGTCAGGGGCAATGGCGGACACAGAGCTCGCTGGGGCAATGTCAGACACACAGCTAGCAGGGGCAATGGCAGACAACCAGCTAGCAAGGGCAGTGTCAGACACACAGCTAGCAGGGGCTAGGAAGACACACATCTAGCAGGGGCAAGGAAAACACACAGCTAGCAGGGGCAGTGTCAGACACACAGTTAGCAGGGGCAAAGGCAGACACGCAACAAGCTGGGGCAATGGGAGACACACAGTTAGCCGGGGCAGGGGTTGACACACAGCTAGCAGGGGCAATGTCAGACACACAGTTAGCAGGGGCAGTGTCAGACATACAGCTAGCAGGGGCAATGTCAGACACAAAGTTAGCAGGGACAGGGTCAATGGCAAACACACAGCTAGTAGGGTCAAAGGCAGACACACAGTGAGCAGGGGCAGCGTCAATGGCAGACACACAGCTAGCAGGGTCACTGGCAGACACACAGATAGCAGGGGCAATGGCAGTCTCACAGTTAGAAGGGGCAGGGTCAATGGCAGACACACAGCTAGCAGGGTCAATGACGGACATACAGCTAGCAGAGGCAATGGCAGACTCACAGCTAGCAGGGGCAGGGGCAATGGCAGAGACACAGCTAGCAGGGGCAGTGTCAGAAAAACAGCTAGCAGGGGCAAGGAAGACACACAGCTAGCAGGGACAATGTCAGACACAAAGTAAGCAGGGGCAAAGGTGGACACACAACTAGCAGGGGAAATGGCACACACAGAGTTAGCAGGGGCAGGGGCTGTCACACAGCTTGCAGTGGCAATGTCAGACACACAGTAAGCAGGGGCAGGGGCAGTGGCAGACACACAGCTAGCAGGGGCAATGTCAGACACATAGCTAGCAGGCGCATTGTCAGACACACAGCTAGTAGCGGCAGTGTCAGACACACAGGCAGCAGGGGCTAGGAAGACAAACAACTAGCAGGGGCATTGTCAGACACACAGTTAGCAGGTGCAGGGGCTGACACACAGCAAGCAGGGGCAATGTCAGACACACAGTTAGCAGGGGCAGGGGCAATGGCAGACACACTGTTAGCAGGGGCAGAAACACTGCAGGGGCAATGGCAGACACACAGGTAGCTGAGGCAGTGGCAGACACACAGCTAGCAGGGGCAGTGGAAGACACATTGCTAGCCGGGGCAATGTCAGACACACAGCTAGCAGGGGCAATAGCAGATGCACAACTATCAGGGGCAATGGCAGACACACAGCTAGCAGGGCAGGGGCAATGGCAGACACACAGTTAGCAGGGGCAGACACACTGCAGGGGCAATGGCAGACACACAGGTAGCTGAGGCAGTGGCAGGCACACAGCTAGCAGGGGCAGTGGCAGACACATTGCTAGCTGGGGCAATGTCAGACACACAGCTAGCAGGGGCAATAGCAGACGCACAACTATCAGGGGCAATAGCAGACACACAGCAAGCAGGGCAGGGGCAGACACACAGCTAGCAGGGGCAACGTCAGACACACAGCTAGGAGTGGGAATGTCAGACACACAGTTAACAGGGGCAATGTCAGACACACAGCTAAGAGGGCCAATGTCAGACACACAGCTAGCAGGGGCAATGTCAGACACCCAGCTAGCAGGGGCAATGTCAGACACACAGCTAGCAGGGGCAATGTCAGACACATAGCTAGCAGGGGCAATGTCGGACACACAGCTAGTAGTGGCAGTGTCAGACACACAGGTAGCAGGGTCTAGGAAGACAAACAGCTAGCAGGAGCATTGTCAGACACACAGTTAGCAGGGGCAGGGGCTGACACACAGCAAGCAGGGGCAATGTCAGACACACAGTTAGCAGGGGCAGGGGCAATGGCAGACACACAGTTAGCAGGGGCTGACACACTGCAGGGGCAATGGCAGACACACGGGTAGCTGAGGCAGTGGCAGACACACAGCTAGCAGGGGCAGTGGAAGACACATCGCTAGCCGCGGCAATGTCAGACACACTGCTAGCAGGGGCAATAGCAGACGCACAACTATCAGGGGCAATGGCAGACACACAGCTAGCAGGGCAGGTGCAGATACACAGCTAGCAGGGGCAATGTCAGACACACAGCTAGCAGGGGCAATGTCAGACACAAAGCTAGGAGTGGGAATGTCAGACACACAGCTAGCAGGGGCAGTGTCAGAAACACAGATAGCAGGGGCAAGGAAGACACACAGCTAGCAGGGGCAGTGTCAGACATACAGCTAGCAGGGGCAATGTCAGACACAAAGCTAGGAGTGGGAATGTCAGACACACAGCTAGCAGGGGCAGTGTCAGAAACACAGATAGCAGGGGCAAGGAAGACACACAGCTAGCAGGGGCAGTGTCAGACACACAGCTATCAGGGGCAATAGCAGATGCACAACTATCAGGGGCAATGGCAGACACACAGCTAGCAGGGCAGGGGCAATGGCAGACACACAGTTAGCAGGGGCAGACACACTGCAGGGGCAATGGCAGACACACAGGTAGCTGAGGCAGTGGCAGGCACACAGCTAGCAGGGGCAGTGGAAGACACATTGCTAGCTGGGGCAATGTCAGACACACAGCTAGCAGGGGCAATAGCAGACGCACAACTATCAGGGGCAATAGCAGACACACAGCAAGCAGGGCAGGGGCAGACACACAGCTAGCAGGGGCAACGTCAGACACACAGCTAGGAGTGGGAATGTCAGACACACAGTTAGCAGGGGCAATGTCAGACACACAGCTAAGAGGGCCAATGTCAGACACACAGCTAGCAGGGGCAATGTCAGACACCCAGCTAGCAGGGGCAATGTCAGACACACAGCTAGCAGGGGCAATGTCAGACACATAGCTAGCAGGGGCAATGTCGGACACACAGCTAGTAGTGGCAGTGTCAGACACACAGGTAGCAGGGTCTAGGAAGACAAACAGCTAGCAGGAGCATTGTCAGACACACAGGTAGCAGGGGCAGGGGCTGACACACAGCAAGCAGGGGCAATGTCAGACACACAGTTAGCAGGGGCAGGGGCAATGGCAGACACACAGTTAGCAGGGGCTGACACACTGCAGGGGCAATGGCAGACACACAGGTAGCTGAGGCAGTGGCAGACACACAGCTAGCAGGGGCAGTGGAAGACACATCGCTAGCCGCGGCAATGTCAGACACACTGCTAGCAGGGGCAATAGCAGACGCACAACTATCAGGGGCAATGGCAGACACACAGCTAGCAGGGCAGGGGCAGATACACAGCTAGCAGGGGCAATGTCAGACACACAGCTAGCAGGGGCAATGTCAGACACAAAGCTAGGAGTGGGAATGTCAGACACACAGCTAGCAGGGGCAGTGTCAGAAACACAGATAGCAGGGGCAAGGAAGACACACAGCTAGCAGGGGCAGTGTCAGACATACAGTTAGCAGGGGCAATGTCAGACACAAAGTTAGCAGGGACAGGGTCAATGGCAAACACACAGCTAGTAGGGTCAAAGGCAGACACACAGTGAGCAGGGGCAGCATCAATGGCAGACACACAGCTAGCAGGGTCACTGGCAGACACACAGCTAGCAGGGGCAATGGCAGTCTCACAGTTAGAAGGGGCAGGGTCAATGGCAGACACACAGCTAGCAGGGTCAATGACAGACATACAGCTAGCAGAGGCAATGGCAGACTCACAGCTAGCAGGGGCAGGGGCAATGGCAGAGACACAGCTAGCAGGGGCAGTGTCAGAAAAACAGCTAGCAGGGGCCAGGAAGACACACAGCTAGCAGGGACAGTGTCAGACACAAAGTAAGCAGGGGCAAAGGTGGACACACAACTAGCAGGGGAAATGGCACACACAGAGTTAGCAGGGGCAGGGGCTGTCACACAGCTTGCAGTGGCAATGTCAGACACACAGTAAGCAGGGGCAGGGGCAGTGGCAGACACACAGCTAGCAGGGGCAATGTCAGACACATAGCTAGCAGGCGCATTGTCAGACACACAGCTAGTAGCGGCAGTGTCAGACACACAGGCGGCAGGTGCTAGGAAGACAAACAACTAGCAGGGGCATTGTCAGACACACAGTTAGCAGGTGCAGGGGCTGACACACAGTTAGCAGGGGCAATGTCAGACACACAGTTAGCAGGGGCAGGGGCAATGGCAGACACACTGTTAGCAGGGGCAGAAACACGGCAGGGGCAATGGCAGACACACAGGTAGCTGAGGCAGTGGCAGACACACAGCTAGCAGGGGCAGTGGAAGACACATTGCTAGCCGGGGCAATGTCAGACACACAGCTAGCAGGGGCAATAGCAGACGCACAACTATCAGGGGCAATGGTAGACACACAGCTAGCAGGGGCAATGTCAGACACACAGCTAGCAGGGGCAATGTCAGACACACAGCTAGCAGGGGCAATGTCAGACACAAAGCTAGGAGTGGGAATGTCAGACACACAGCTTCCAGGGGCAATGTCAGACACACAGCTAGCAGGGGCAGTGTCAGTCACACAGCTAGCAGGGGCAATGTCAGACACAAAGCTAGGAGTGGGAATTTCAGACACACAGTTAGCAGGGGCAATGTCAGTCACACAACTAAGAGGGCCAATGTCAGACACACAGCTAGCAGGGGCAGTGTCAGTCACACAGCAAGCAGGGGCAATGTCAGACACAAAGCTAGGAGTGGGAATGTCAGACACACAGCTCGCAGGGGCAATGTCAGACACAAAGCTAGGAGTGGGAATGTCAGACACACAGCTAGCAGGGGCAATCTCAGACACACAGCTAAGAGGGCCAATGTCAGACACACAGCTAGCAGGGGCAATGTCAGACACACAGCTAAGAGGGCCAATGTCAGACACACAGCTTGCAGGGGCAATGGCAGACGCACAGCTGGCAGGGGCAATGTCAGACACAGAGTTAGCAGGGGCAATGCCAGACACACAGCTATCAGTGTTGGGGGCAGACACACAGTTAACGCGGGCAAAGTCAGGCACACAGCTAGCAGGGGCAGTGTCAGACACACAGCTAGCTGGGGCAAGGAAGACACACAGCTAGCAGGGGCAATGTCAGACACAAAGTTAGCAGGGGCAGGGGCTGACACAGAGCAAGCTGGGGCAATGTCAGACACACAGTTAGCAGGGGCAAAGTCAGACACAAAGCTTGGAGTGGGAATGTCAGACACAGAGCTAGCATGGGCAATGTCAGACACACAGCTTGCAGGGGCAATGTCAGACACAAAGCTAGGAGTGGGAATGTCAGACACACAGCTAGCAGGGGCAATGTCAGACACACAGGTAGCAGGGGCAATGTCAGACACACAGCTAGCAGGGGCAATGTCAGACACCCAGCTAGCAGGGGCAATGTCAGACACACAGCTAGCAGGGGCAATGTCAGACACATAGCTAGCAGGGGCAATGTCGGACACACAGCTAGTAGCGGCAGTGTCATACACACAGGTAGCAGGGGCTAGGAAGACAAACAACTAGCACGGGCATTGTCAGACACACAGTTAGCAGGGGCAGGGGCTGACACACAGCAAGCAGGGGCAATGTCAGACACACAGTTAGCAGGGGCAGGGGCAATGGCAGACATACAGTTAGCAGGGTCAGACACACTGCAGGGGCAATGGCAGACACACAGGTAGCTGAGGCAGTGGCAGACACACAGCTAGCAGGGGCAGTGGAAGACACATTGCTAGCTGGGGCAATGTCAGACACACAGCTAGCAGGGGCAATAGCAGACGCACAACTATCAGGGGCAATAGCAGACACACAGCTAGCAGGGCAGGGGCTGACACACAGCTAGCAGGGGCAATGTCAGACACACAGCTAGCAGGGGCAATGTCAGACACACAGCTAGCAGGGGCAATGTCAGACACAAAGCTAGGAGTGGGGATGTCAGACACACAGCTAAAAGGGGCAATGTCAGACACACAGCTAGCAGGGGCAATGTCAGACACAAAGCTAGGAGTGGGAATGTCAGACACACAGCTAGCAGGGGCAATGTCAGACACATATCTAGCAGGGGAATGTCAGACACACAGCTAGCAGGGCAATGTCAGACACACAGCTAGTAGCGGCAGTGTCAGACACACAGGTAGCAGGGGCTAGGAAGACAAACAACTAGCAGGGGCATTGTCAGACACACAGTTAGCAGGGGCAGGGGCTGACACACAGCAAGCAGGGGCAATGTAAGACACACAGTTAGCAGGGGCAGGGGCAATGGCAGACATACAGTTAGCAGGGGCAGACACACTGCAGGGGCAATGGCAGACACACAGGTATCTGAGGCAGTGGCAGACACACAGCTAGCAGGGGCAGTGGAAGAGACATTGCTAGCCGCGGCAATGTCAGACACACAGCTAGCAGGGGCAATTGCCGACGCACAACTATCAGGGGCAATAGCAGACACACAGCTAGCAGGGCAGAGGCAGACACACAGCTAGCAGGGCAATGTCAGACACACAGCTAGCAGGGCAGTGTCAGACACACAGTTAGCAGGGGCAGGGGCTGACACACAGCAAGCAGGGACAATGTCAGACACATGGTTAGCAGGAGCAGACACACTGCAGGGGCAATGGCAGACACACAGGTAGCTGAGGCAGTGGCAGACACACAGCAAGCAGGGGCAGTGGTAGACACACAGTAAGCAGGGGCAAAGGCAGACACACAGTTAGCTGTGGCAATGGCAGACACACAGTTAGCTGAGGCAGGGTCAGACACACAGCTAGCAGGGGCAATGTCAGACACAAAGCTAGCACTGGGATTGTCAGACACACAGGTAGCAGGGGCAGGGGCTGACGCACAGCTAGCAGTGGCAGGGGCAATGTCAGACACAAAGCTAGCGGGGGCAATGTCAGACACACAGCTAAGAGGGGCAATGTCAGACACAAAGCTAGGAGTGGGAATGCCAGACTTACACCTAGCAGGGGCAATGTCAAACAGACAGCTAGCAGGGGCAATGTCAGACACACAGCTAGCAGGGGGAATGTCAGACACACAGCTAGCAGTGGCAATGTCAAACACACAGCTAGCAGGGGCAATGTCAGACATATGGTTGCAGGGGCAGGGTCAATGGCAGACACACAGCTACCAGCGTCAATGGCAGACAAACAGCTAGCAGAGGCAATGGCAGACAAACAGCTAGCAGGGGCAATGTCAGACACACAGTTAGCAGGGTCAGGGGCAATGGCGGACACAGAGCTCGCTGGGGCAATGTCAGACACACAGCTAGCAGGGGCAATGGCAGACAACCAGCTAGCAAGGGCAGTGTCAGACACACAGCTAGCAGGGGCTAGGAAGACAAACAACTAGCAGGGGCATTGTCAGACACACAGTTAGCAGGTGCAGGGGCTGACACACAGCAAGCAGGGGCAATGTCAGACACACAGTTAGCAGGGGCAGGGGCAATGGCAGACACACTGTTAGCAGGGGCAGAAACACGGCAGGGGCAATGGCAGACACACAGGTAGCTGAGGCAGTGGCAGACACACAGCTAGCAGGGGCAGTGGAAGACACATTGCTAGCCGGGGCAATGTCAGACACACAGCTAGCAGGGGCAATAGCAGACGCACAACTATCAGGGGCAATGGCAGACACACAGCTAGCAGGGGCAATGTCAGACACAAAGCTTGGAGTGGGAATGTCAGACACACAGCTACCAGGGGCAATGTCAGACACACAGCTGGCAGGGGCAATGTCAGACACACAGCTAGCAGGGGCAATGTCAGACACAAAGCTAGGAGTGGGAATGTCAGACACACAGCTTCCAGGGGCAATGTCAGACACACAGCTAGCAGGGGCAGTGTCAGTCACACAGCTAGCATGGGCAATGTCAGACACAAAGCTAGGAGTGGGAATTTCAGACACACAGTTAGCAGGGGCAATGTCAGTCACACAACTAAGAGGGCCAATGTCAGACACACAGCTAGCAGGGGCAGTGTCAGTCACACAGCAAGCAGGGGCAATGTCAGACACAAAGCTAGGAGTGGGAATGTCAGACACACAGCTCGCAGGGGCAATGTCAGACACAAAGCTAGGAGTGGGAATGTCAGACACACAGCTAGCAGGGGCAATCTCAGACACACAGCTAAGAGGGCCAATGTCAGACACACAGCTAGCAGGGGCAATGTCAGACACACAGCTAAGAGGGCCAATGTCAGACACACAGCTTGCAGGGGCAATGGCAGACGCACAGCTGGCAGGGGCAATGTCAGACACAGAGTTAGCAGGGGCAATGCCAGACACACAGCTATCAGTGTTGGGGGCAGACACACAGTTAACGCGGGCAAAGTCAGGCACACAGCTAGCAGGGGCAGTGTCAGACACACAGCTAGCTGGGGCAAGGAAGACACACAGCTAGCAGGGGCAATGTCAGACACAAAGTTAGCAGGGGCAGGGGCTGACACAGAGCAAGCTGGGGCAATGTCAGACACACAGTTAGCAGGGGCAAAGTCAGACACAAAGCTTGGAGTGGGAATGTCAGACACAGAGCTAGCATGGGCAATGTCAGACACACAGCTTGCAGGGGCAATGTCAGACACAAAGCTAGGAGTGGGAATGTCAGACACACAGCTAGCAGGGGCAATGTCAGACACACAGGTAGCAGGGGCAATGTCAGACACACAGCTAGCAGGGGCAATGTCAGACACCCAGCTAGCAGGGGCAATGTCAGACACACAGCTAGCAGGGGCAATGTCAGACACATAGCTAGCAGGGGCAATGTCGGACACACAGCTAGTAGCGGCAGTGTCATACACACAGGTAGCAGGGGCTAGGAAGACAAACAACTAGCACGGGCATTGTCAGACACACAGTTAGCAGGGGCAGGGGCTGACACACAGCAAGCAGGGGCAATGTCAGACACACAGTTAGCAGGGGCAGGGGCAATGGCAGACATACAGTTAACAGGGTCAGACACACTGCAGGGGCAATGGCAGACACACAGGTAGCTGAGGCAGTGGCAGACACACAGCTAGCAGGGGCAGTGGAAGACACATTGCTAGCTGGGGCAATGTCAGACACACAGCTAGCAGGGGCAATAGCAGACGCACAACTATCAGGGGCAATAGCAGACACACAGCTAGCAGGGCAGGGGCTGACACACAGCTAGCAGGGGCAATGTCAGACACACAGCTAGCAGGGGCAATGTCAGACACACAGCTAGCAGGGGCAATGTCAGACACAAAGCTAGGAGTGGGGATGTCAGACACACAGCTAAAAGGGGCAATGTCAGACACACAGCTAGCAGGGGCAATGTCAGACACAAAGCTAGCAGGGGCAATGTCAGACACACAGCTAGCAGGGGCAATGTCAGACACAAAGCTAGGAGTGGGGATGTCAGACACACAGCTAAAAGGGGCAATGTCAGACACACAGCTAGCAGGGGCAATGTCAGACACAAAGCTAGGAGTGGGAATGTCAGACACACAGCTAGCAGGGGCAATGTCAGACACATATCTAGCAGGGGAATGTCAGACACACAGCTAGCAGGGCAGGGGCAGACACACAGCTAGCAGGGGCAATGTCAGACACACAGCTAGCAGGGGCAATGTCAGACACAAAGCTTGGAGTGGGAATGTCAGACACACAGCTAGCAGGGGCAATGTCAGACACACAGCTGGCAGGGGCAATGTCAGACACACAGCTAGCAGGGGCAATGTCAGACACAAAGCTAGGAGTGGGAATGTCAGACACACAGCTTCCAGGGGCAATGTCAGACACACAGCTAGCAGGGGCAGTGTCAGTCACACAGCTAGCAGGGGCAATGTCAGACACAAAGCTAGGAGTGGGAATTTCAGACACACAGTTAGCAGGGGCAATGTCAGTCACACAACTAAGAGGGCCAATGTCAGACACACAGCTAGCAGGGGCAGTGTCAGTCACACAGCTAAGAGGGCCAATGTCAGACGCACAGCTAGCAGGGGCAATGTCAGACACACAGCTCAGAGGGCCAATGTCAGACACACAGCTAGCAGGGGCAATGTCAGACACACAGCTAGCAGGGGCTAGGAAGATACACATCTAGCAGGGGCAAGGAAAACACACAGCTAGCAGGGGCAGTGTCAGACACACAGTTAGCAGGGGCAAAGGCAGACACGCAACAAGCTGGGGCAATGGGAGACACACAGTTAGGCGGGACAGGGGATGACACACAGCTAGCAGGGGCAATGTCAGACACACAGTTAGCAGGGGCAGTGTCAGACATACAGCTAGCAGGGGCAATGTCAGACACAAAGTTAGCAGGGACAGGGTCAATGGCAAACACACAGCTAGTAGGGTCAAAGGCAGACACACAGTGAGCAGGGGCAGCATCAATGGCAGACACACAGCTAGCAGGGTCACTGGCAGACACACAGCTAGCAGGGGCAATGGCAGTCTCACAGTTAGAAGGGGCAGGGTCAATGGCAGACACACAGCTAGCAGGGTCAATGACAGACATACAGCTAGCAGAGGCAATGGCAGACTCACAGCTAGCAGGGGCAGGGGCAATGGCAGAGACACAGATAGCAGGGTCAGTGTCAGAAAAACAGCTAGCAGGGGCCAGGAAGACACACAGCTAGCAGGGACAGTGTCAGACACAAAGTAAGCAGGGGCAAAGGTGGACACACAACTAGCAGGGGAAATGGCACACACAGAGTTAGCAGGGGCAGGGGCTGTCACACAGCTTGCAGTGGCAATGTCAGACACACAGTAAGCAGGGGCAGGGGCAGTGGCAGACACACAGCTAGCAGGGGCAATGTCAGACACATAGCTAGCAGGCGCATTGTCAGAAACACAGCTAGTAGCGGCAGTGTCAGACACACAGGCAGCAGGGGCTAGGAAGACAAACAACTAGCAGGGGCATTGTCAGACACACAGTTAGCAGGTGCAGGGGCTGACACACAGCAAGCAGGGGCAATGTCAGACACACAGTTAGCAGGGGCAGGGGCAATGGCAGACACACTGTTAGCAGGGGCAGAAACACGGCAGGGGCAATGGCAGACACACAGGTAGCTGAGGCAGTGGCAGACACACAGCTAGCAGGGGCAGTGGAAGACACATTGCTAGCCGGGGCAATGTCAGACACACAGCTAGCAGGGGCAATAGCAGACGCACAACTATCAGGGGCAATGGCAGACACACAGCTAGCAGGGGCAATGTCAGACACAAAGCTTGGAGTGGGAATGTCAGACACACAGCTACCAGGGGCAATGTCAGACACACAGCTGGCAGGGGCAATGTCAGACACACAGCTAGCAGGGGCAATGTCAGACACAAAGCTAGGAGTGGGAATGTCAGACACACAGCTTCCAGGGGCAATGTCAGACACACAGCTAGCAGGGGCAGTGTCAGTCACACAGCTAGCAGGGGCAATGTCAGACACAAAGCTAGGAGTGGGAATTTCAGCCACACAGTTAGCAGGGGCAATGGCAGTCTCACAGTTAGAAGGGGCAGGGTCAATGGCAGACACACAGCTAGCAGGTTCAATGACGGACATACAGCTAGCAGAGGCAATGGCAGACTCACAGCTAGCAGGGGCAGGGGGAATGGCAGAGACACAGCTAGCAGGGGCAGTGTCAGAAAAACAGCTAACAGGGGCAAGGAAGACACACAGCTAGCAGGGACAATGTCAGACACAAAGTAAGCAGGGGCAAAGGTGGACACACAACTAGCAGGGGAAATGGCACACACAGAGTTAGCAGGGGCAGGGGCTGTCACACAGCTTGCAGTGGCAATGTCAGACACACAGTAAGCAGGGGCAGGGGCAGTGGTAGACACACAGCTAGCAGGGGCAATGTCAGACACATAGCTAGCAGGCGCATTGTCAGACACACAGCTAGTAGCGGCAGTGTCAGACACACAGGCAGCAGGGGCTAGGAAGACAATCAACTAGCAGGGGCATTGTCAGACACACAGTTAGCAGGTGCAGGGGCTGACACACAGCAAGCAGGGGCAATGTCAGACACACAGTTAGCAGGGGCAGGTGCAATGGCAGACACACTGTTAGCAGGGGCAGAAACACGGCAGGGGCAATGGCAGACACACAGGTAGCTGAGGCAGTGGCAGACACACAGCTAGCAGGGGCAGTGGAAGACACATTGCTAGCCGGGGCAATGTCAGACATACAGCTAGCAGGGGCAATAGCAGATGCACAACTATCAGGGGCAATGGCAGACACACAGCTAGCAGGGCAGGGGCAGACACACAGCTAGCAGGGGCAATGTCAGACACACAGCTAGCAGGGGCAATGTCAGACACAAAGCTTGGAGTGGGAATGTCAGACACACAGCTAGCAGGGGCAATGTCAGACACACAGCTGGCAGGGGCAATGTCAGACACACAGCTAGCAGGGGCAATGTCAGACACAAAGCTAGGAGTGGGAATGTCAGACACACAGCTTCCAGGGGCAATGTCAGACACACAGCTAGCAGGGGCAGTGTCAGTCACACAGCTAGCAGGGGCAATGTCAGACACAAAGCTAGGAGTGGGAATTTCAGACACACAGTTAGCAGGGGCAATGTCAGTCACACAACTAAGAGGGCCAATGTCAGACACACAGCTAGCAGGGGCAGTGTCAGTCACACAGCAAGCAGGGGCAATGTCAGACACAAAGCTAGGAGTGGGAATGTCAGACACACAGCTCGCAGGGGCAATGTCAGACACAAAGCTAGGAGTGGGAATGTCAGACACACAGCTAGCAGGGGCAATCTCAGACACACAGCTAAGAGGGCCAATGTCAGACACACAGTTAGCAGGGGCAATGTCAGTCACACAACTAAGAGGGCCAATGTCAGACACACAGCTAGCAGGGGCAGTGTCAGTCACACAGCTAAGAGGGCCAATGTCAGACACACAGCTAGCAGGGGCAATGTCAGACACACATCTAAGAGGGCCAATGTCAGACACACAGCTAGCAGGGGCAATGTCAGACACACAGCTAGCAGGGGCTAGGAAGACACACATCTAGCAGGGGCAAGGAAAACACACAGCTAGCAGGGGCAGTGTCAGACACACAGTTAGCAGGGGCAAAGGCAGACACGCAACAAGCTGGGGCAATGGGAGACACACAGTTAGCCGGGACAGGGGATGACACACAGCTAGCAGGGGCAATGTCAGACACACAGTTAGCAGGGGCAGTGTCAGACATACAGCTAGCAGGGGCAATGTCAGACACAAAGTTAGCCCGGACAGGGTCAATGGCAAACACACAGCTAGTAGGGTCAAAGGCAGACACACAGTGAGCAGGGGCAGCATCAATGGCAGACACACAGCTAGCAGGGTCACTGGCAGACACACAGCTAGCAGGGGCAATGGCAGTCTCACAGTTAGAAGGGGCAGGGTCAATGGCAGACACACAGCTAGCAGGGTCAATGACAGACATACAGCTAGCAGAGGCAATGGCAGACTCACAGCTAGCAGGGGCAGGGGCAATGGCAGAGACACAGCTAGCAGGGGCAGTGTCAGAAAAACAGCTAGCAGGGGCCAGGAAGACACACAGCTAGCAGGGACAGTGTCAGACACAAAGTAAGCAGGGGCAAAGGTGGACACACAACTAGCAGGGGAAATGGCACACACAGAGTTAGCAGGGGCAGGGGCTTTCACACAGCTTGCAGTGGCAATGTCAGACACACAGTAAGCAGGGGCAGGGGCAGTGGCAGACACACAGCTAGCAGGGGCAATGTCAGACACATAGCTAGCAGGCGCATTGTCAGAAACACAGCTAGTAGCGGCAGTGTCAGACACACAGGCAGCAGGGGCTAGGAAGACAAACAACTAGCAGGGGCATTGTCAGACACACAGTTAGCAGGTGCAGGGGCTGACACACAGCAAGCAGGGGCAATGTCAGACACACAGTTAGCAGGGGCAGGGGCAATGGCAGACACACTGTTAGCAGGGGCAGAAACACGGCAGGGGCAATGGCAGACACACAGGTAGCTGAGGCAGTGGCAGACACACAGCTAGCAGGGGCAGTGGAAGACACATTGCTAGCCGGGGCAATGTCAGACACACAGCTAGCAGGGGCAATAGCAGACGCACAACTATCAGGGGCAATGGCAGACACACAGCTAGCAGGGGCAATGTCAGACACAAAGCTTGGAGTGGGAATGTCAGACACACAGCTACCAGGGGCAATGTCAGACACACAGCTGGCAGGGGCAATGTCAGACACACAGCTAGCAGGGGCAATGTCAAACACAAAGCTAGGAGTGGGAATGTCAGACACACAGCTTCCAGGGGCAATGTCAGACACACAGCTAGCAGGGGCAGTGTCAGTCACACAGCTAGCAGGGGCAATGTCAGACACAAAGCTAGGAGTGGGAATTTCAGACACACAGTTAACAGGGGCAATGTCAGTCACACAACTAAGAGGGCCAATGTCAGACACACAGCTTCCAGGGGCAATGTCAGACACACAGCTAGCAGGGGCAGTGTCAGTCACACAGCTAGCAGGGGCAATGTCAGACACAAAGCTAGGAGTGGGAATTTCAGACACACAGTTAGCAGGGGCAATGTCAGTCACACAACTAAGAGGGCCAATGTCAGACACACAGCTAGCAGGGGCAGTGTCAGTCACACAGCAAGCAGGGGCAATGTCAGACACAAAGCTAGGAGTGGGAATGTCAGACACACAGCTCGCAGGGGCAATGTCAGACACAAAGCTAGGAGTGGGAATGTCAGACACACAGCTAGCAGGGGCAATCTCAGACACACAGCTAAGAGGGCCAATGTCAGACACACAGTTAGCAGGGGCAATGTCAGTCACACAACTAAGAGGGCCAATGTCAGACACACAGCTAGCAGGGGCAGTGTCAGTCACACAGCTAAGAGGGCCAATGTCAGACACACAGCTAGCAGGGGCAATGTCAGACACACAGCTAAGAGGGCCAATGTCAGACACACAGCTAGCAGGGGCAATGGCAGACGCACAGCTGGCAGGGGCAATGTCAGACACAGAGTTAGCAGGGGCAATGCCAGACACACAGCTATCAGTGTTGGGGGCAGACACACAGTTAACGCGGGCAAAGTCAGGCACACAGCTAGCAGGGGCAGTGTCAGACACACAGCTAGCTGGGGCAAGGAAGACACACAGCTAGCAGGGGCAATGTCAGACACAAAGTTAGCAGGGGCAGGGGCTGACACAGAGCAAGCAGGGGCAATGTCAGACACACAGTTAGCAGGGGCAAAGTCAGACACAAAGCTTGGAGTGGGAATGTCAGACACAGAGCTAGCATGGGCAATGTCAGACACACAGCTTGCAGGGGCAATGTCAGACACAAAGCTAGGAGTGGGAATGTCAGACACACAGCTAGCAGGGGCAATGTCAGACACACAGGTAGCAGGGGCAATGTCAGACACACAGCTAGCAGGGGCAATGTCAGACACCCAGCTAGCAGGGGCAATGTCAGACACACAGCTAGCAGGGGCAATGTCAGACACATAGCTAGCAGGGGCAATGTTGGACACACAGCTAGTAGCGGCAGTGTCATACACACAGGTAGCAGGGGCTAGGAAGACAAACAACTAGCACGGGCATTGTCAGACACACAGTTAGCAGGGGCAGGGGCTGACACACAGCAAGCAGGGGCAATGTCAGACACACAGTTAGCAGGGGCAGGGGCAATGGCAGACATACAGTTTGCAGGGGCAGACACACTGCAGGGGCAATGGCAGACACACAGGTAGCTGAGGCAATGGCAGACACACAGCTAGCAGGGGCAGTGGAAGACACATTGCTAGCTGGGGCAATGTCAGACACACAGCTAGCAGGGGCAATAGCAGACGCACAACTATCAGGGGCAATAGCAGACACACAGCTAGCAGGGCAGGGGCAGACACACAGCTAGCAGGGGCAATGTCAGACACACAGCTAGCAGGGGCAATGTCAGACACACAGCTAGCAGGGGCAATGTCAGACACAAAGCTAGGAGTGGGGATGTCAGACACACAGCTACCAGGGGCAATGTCAGACACACAGCTAGCAGGGGCAATGTCAGACACAAAGCTAGGAGTGGGAATGTCAGACACACAGCTAGCAGGGGCAATGTCAGACACATATCTAGCAGGGGAATGTCAGACACACAGCTAGCAGGGCAATGTCAGACACACAGCTAGTAGCGGCAGTGCCAGACACACAGGTAGCAGGGGCTAGGAAGACAAACAACTAGCAGGGGCATTGTCAGACACACAGTTAGCAGGGGCAGGGGCTGACACACAGCAAGCAGGGGCAATGTAAGACACACAGTTAGCAGGGGCAGGGGCAATGGCAGACATACAGTTAGCAGGGGCAGACACACTGCAGGGGCAATGGCAGACACACAGGTATCTGAGGCAGTGGCAGACACACAGCTAGCAGGGGCAATAGCCGACGCACAACTATCAGGGGCAATAGCAGACACACAGCTAGCAGGGCAGAGGCAGACACACAGCTAGCAGGGGCAATGTCAGACACACAGCTAGCAGGGGCAATGTCAGACACACAGCTAGCAGGGGCAATGTCAGACACAAAGCTAGGAGTGGGGATGTCAGACACACAGCTACCAGGGGCAATGTCAGACACACAGCTAAGAGGGCCAAAGTCAGACACACAGCTAGCAGGGGCAATGTCAGACACACAGCTAGCAGGGGCTAGGAAGACACACATCTAGCAGGGGCAAGGAAAACACACAGCTAGCAGGGGCAGTGTCAGACACACAGTTAGCAGGGGCAAAGGCAGACACGCAACAAGCTGGGGCAATGGGAGACACACAGTTAGCCGGGGCAGGGGTTGACACACAGCTAGCAGGGGCAATGTCAGACACACAGTTAGCAGGGGCAGTGTCAGACATACAGCTAGCAGGGGCAATGTCAGACACAAAGTTAGCAGGGACAGGGTCAATGGCAAACACACAGCTAGTAGGGTCAAAGGCAGACACACAGTGAGCAGGGGCAAAGGCAGACACGCAACAAGCTGGGGCAATGGGAGACACACAGTTAGCCGGGACAGGGGATGACACACAGCTAGCAGGGGCAATGTCAGACACACAGTTAGCAGGGGCAGTGTCAGACATACAGCTAGCAGGGGCAATGTCAGACACAATGTTAGCCCGGACAGGGTCAATGGCAAACACACAGCTAGTAGGGTCAAAGGCAGACACACAGTGAGCAGGGGCAGCATCAATGGCAGACACACAGCTAGCAGGGTCACTGGCAGACACACAGCTAGCAGGGGCAATGGCAGTCTCACAGTTAGAAGGGGCAGGGTCAATGGCAGACACACAGCTAGCAGGGTCAATGACAGACATACAGCTAGCAGAGGCAATGGCAGACTCACAGCTAGCAGGGGCAGGGGCAATGGCAGAGACACAGCTAGCAGGGGCAGTGTCAGAAAAACAGCTAGCAGGGGCCAGGAAGACACACAGCTAGCAGGGACAGTGTCAGACACAAAGTAAGCAGGGGCAAAGGTGGACACACAACTAGCAGGGGAAATGGCACACACAGAGTTAGCAGGGGCAGGGGCTGTCACACAGCTTGCAGTGGCAATGTCAGACACACAGTAAGCAGGGGCAGGGGCAGTGGCAGACACACAGCTAGCAGGGGCAATGTCAGACACATAGCTAGCAGGCGCATTGTCAGAAACACAGCTAGTAGCGGCAGTGTCAGACACACAGGCAGCAGGGGCTAGGAAGACAAACAACTAGCAGGGGCATTGTCAGACACACAGTTAGCAGGTGCAGGGGCTGACACACAGCAAGCAGGGGCAATGTCAGACACACAGTTAGCAGGGGCAGGGGCAATGGCAGACACACTGTTAGCAGGGGCAGAAACACGGCAGGGGCAATGGCAGACACACAGGTAGCTGAGGCAGTGGCAGACACACAGCTAGCAGGGGCAGTGGAAGACACATTGCTAGCCGGGGCAATGTCAGACACACAGCTAGCAGGGGCAATAGCAGACGCACAACTATCAGGGGCAATGGCAGACACACAGCTAGCAGGGGCAATGTCAGACACAAAGCTTGGAGTGGGAATGTCAGACACACAGCTACCAGGGGCAATGTCAGACACACAGCTGGCAGGGGCAATGTCAGACACACAGCTAGCAGGGGCAATGTCAGACACAAAGCTAGGAGTGGGAATGTCAGACACACAGTTTCCAGGGGCAATGTCAGACACACAGCTAGCAGGGGCAGTGTCAGTCACACAGCTAGCAGGGGCAATGTCAGACACAAAGCTAGGAGTGGGAATTTCAGACACACAGTTAGCAGGGGCAATGTCAGTCACACAACTAAGAGGGCCAATGTCAGACACACAGCTAGCAGGGGCAGTGTCAGTCACACAGCAAGCAGGGGCAATGTCAGACACAAAGCTAGCAGTGGGAATGTCAGACACACAGCTCGCAGGGGCAATGTCAGACACAAAGCTAGGAGTGGGAATGTCAGACACACAGCTAGCAGGGGCAATCTCAGACACACAGCTAAGAGGGCCAATGTCAGACACACAGTTAGCAGGGGCAATGTCAGTCACACAACTAAGAGGGCCAATGTCAGACACACAGCTAGCAGGGGCAGTGTCAGTCACACAGCTAAGAGGGCCAATGTCAGACACACAGCTAGCAGGGGCAATGTCAGACACACATCTAAGAGGGCCAATGTCAGACACACAGCTAGCAGGGGCAATGTCAGACACACAGCTAGCAGGGGCTAGGAAGACACACATCTAGCAGGGGCAAGGAAAACACACAGCTAGCAGGGGCAGTGTCAGACACACAGTTAGCAGCGGCAAAGGCAGACACGCAACAAGCTGGGGCAATGGGAGACACACAGTTAGCCGGGACAGGGGATGACACACAGCTAGCAGGGGCAATGTCAGACACACAGTTAGCAGGGGCAGTGTCAGACATACAGCTAGCAGGGGCAATGTCAGACACAAAGTTAGCCCGGACAGGGTCAATGGCAAACACACAGCTAGTGGGGTCAAAGGCAGACACACAGTGAGCAGGGGCAGCATCAATGGCAGACACACAGCTAGCAGGGTCACTGGCAGACACACAGCTAGCAGGGGCAATGGCAGTCTCACAGTTAGAAGGGGCAGGGTCAATGGCAGACACACAGCTAGCAGGGTCAATGACAGACATACAGCTAGCAGAGGCAATGGCAGACTCACAGCTAGCAGGGGCAGGGGCAATGGCAGAGACACAGCTAGCAGGGGCAGTGTCAGAAAAACAGCTAGCAGGGGCCAGGAAGACACACAGCTAGCAGGGACAGTGTCAGACACAAAGTAAGCAGGGGCAAAGGTGGACACACAACTAGCAGGGGAAATGGCACACACAGAGTTAGCAGGGGCAGGGGCTTTCACACAGCTTGCAGTGGCAATGTCAGACACACAGTAAGCAGGGGCAGGGGCAGTGGCAGACACACAGCTAGCAGGGGCAATGTCAGACACATAGCTAGCAGGCGCATTGTCAGAAACACAGCTAGTAGCGGCAGTGTCAGACACACAGGCAGCAGGGGCTAGGAAGACAAACAACTAGCAGGGGCATTGTCAGACACACAGTTAGCAGGTGCAGGGGCTGACACACAGCAAGCAGGGGCAATGTCAGACACACAGTTAGCAGGGGCAGGGGCAATGGCAGACACACTGTTAGCAGGGGCAGAAACACGGCAGGGGCAATGGCAGACACACAGGTAGCTGAGGCAGTGGCAGACACACAGCTAGCAGGGGCAGTGGAAGACACATTGCTAGCCGGGGCAATGTCAGACACACAGCTAGCAGGGGCAATAGCAGACGCACAACTATCAGGGGCAATGGCAGACACACAGCTAGCAGGGGCAATGTCAGACACAAAGCTTGGAGTGGGAATGTCAGACACACAGCTACCAGGGGCAATGTCAGACACACAGCTGGCAGGGGCAATGTCAGACACACAGCTAGCAGGGGCAATGTCAAACACAAAGCTAGGAGTGGGAATGTCAGACACACAGCTTCCAGGGGCAATGTCAGACACACAGCTAGCAGGGGCAGTGTCAGTCACACAGCTAGCAGGGGCAATGTCAGACACAAAGCTAGGAGTGGGAATTTCAGACACACAGTTAACAGGGGCAATGTCAGTCACACAACTAAGAGGGCCAATGTCAGACACACAGCTTCCAGGGGCAATGTCAGACACACAGCTAGCAGGGGCAGTGTCAGTCACACAGCTAGCAGGGGCAATGTCAGACACAAAGCTAGGAGTGGGAATTTCAGACACACAGTTAGCAGGGGCAATGTCAGTCACACAACTAAGAGGGCCAATGTCAGACACACAGCTAGCAGGGGCAGTGTCAGTCACACAGCAAGCAGGGGCAATGTCAGACACAAAGCTAGGAGTGGGAATGTCAGACACACAGCTCGCAGGGGCAATGTCAGACACAAAGCTAGGAGTGGGAATGTCAGACACACAGCTAGCAGGGGCAATCTCAGACACACAGCTAAGAGGGCCAATGTCAGACACACAGTTAGCAGGGGCAATGTCAGTCACACAACTAAGAGGGCCAATGTCAGACACACAGCTAGCAGGGGCAGTGTCAGTCACACAGCTAAGAGGGCCAATGTCAGACACACAGCTAGCAGGGGCAATGTCAGACACACAGCTAAGAGGGCCAATGTCAGACACACAGCTAGCAGGGGCAATGGCAGACGCACAGCTGGCAGGGGCAATGTCAGACACAGAGTTAGCAGGGGCAATGCCAGACACACAGCTATCAGTGTTGGGGGCAGACACACAGTTAACGCGGGCAAAGTCAGGCACACAGCTAGCAGGGGCAGTGTCAGACACACAGCTAGCTGGGGCAAGGAAGACACACAGCTAGCAGGGGCAATGTCAGACACAAAGTTAGCAGGGGCAGGGGCTGACACAGAGCAAGCAGGGGCAATGTCAGACACACAGTTAGCAGGGGCAAAGTCAGACACAAAGCTTGGAGTGGGAATGTCAGACACAGAGCTAGCATGGGCAATGTCAGACACACAGCTTGCAGGGGCAATGTCAGACACAAAGCTAGGAGTGGGAATGTCAGACACACAGCTAGCAGGGGCAATGTCAGACACACAGGTAGCAGGGGCAATGTCAGACACACAGCTAGCAGGGGCAATGTCAGACACCCAGCTAGCAGGGGCAATGTCAGACACACAGCTAGCAGGGGCAATGTCAGACACATAGCTAGCAGGGGCAATGTTGGACACACAGCTAGTAGCGGCAGTGTCATACACACAGGTAGCAGGGGCTAGGAAGACAAACAACTAGCAGGGGCATTGTCAGACACACAGTTAGCAGGGGCAGGGGCTGACACACAGCAAGCAGGGGCAATGTCAGACACACAGTTAGCAGGGGCAGGGGCAATGGCAGACATACAGTTTGCAGGGGCAGACACACTGCAGGGGCAATGGCAGACACACAGGTAGCTGAGGCAATGGCAGACACACAGCTAGCAGGGGCAGTGGAAGACACATTGCTAGCTGGGGCAATGTCAGACACACAGCTAGCAGGGGCAATAGCAGACGCACAACTATCAGGGGCAATAGCAGACACACAGCTAGCAGGGCAGGGGCAGACACACAGCTAGCAGGGGCAATGTCAGACACACAGCTAGCAGGGGCAATGTCAGACACACAGCTAGCAGGGGCAATGTCAGACACAAAGCTAGGAGTGGGGATGTCAGACACACAGCTACCAGGGGCAATGTCAGACACACAGCTAGCAGGGGCAATGTCAGACACAAAGCTAGGAGTGGGAATGTCAGACACACAGCTAGGAGTGGGAATTTCAGACACACAGTTAGCAGGGGCAATGTCAGACACACAGCTAGCAGGGCAATGTCAGACACACAGCTAGTAGCGGCAGTGCCAGACACACAGGTAGCAGGGGCTAGGAAGACAAACAACTAGCAGGGGCATTGTCAGACACACAGTTAGCAGGGGCAGGGGCTGACACACAGCAAGCAGGGGCAATGTAAGACACACAGTTAGCAGGGGCAGGGGCAATGGCAGACATACAGTTAGCAGGGGCAGACACACTGCAGGGGCAATGGCAGACACACAGGTATCTGAGGCAGTGGCAGACACACAGCTAGCAGGGGCAATAGCCGACGCACAACTATCAGGGGCAATAGCAGACACACAGCTAGCAGGGCAGAGGCAGACACACAGCTAGCAGGGGCAATGTCAGACACACAGCTAGCAGGGGCAATGTCAGACACACAGCTAGCAGGGGCAATGTCAGACACAAAGCTAGGAGTGGGGATGTCAGACACACAGCTACCAGGGGCAATGTCAGACACACAGCTAAGAGGGCCAAAGTCAGACACACAGCTAGCAGGGGCAATGTCAGACACACAGCTAGCAGGGGCTAGGAAGACACACATCTAGCAGGGGCAAGGAAAACACACAGCTAGCAGGGGCAGTGTCAGACACACAGTTAGCAGGGGCAAAGGCAGACACGCAACAAGCTGGGGCAATGGGAGACACACAGTTAGCCGGGGCAGGGGTTGACACACAGCTAGCAGGGGCAATGTCAGACACACAGTTAGCAGGGGCAGTGTCAGACATACAGCTAGCAGGGGCAATGTCAGACACAAAGTTAGCAGGGACAGGGTCAATGGCAAACACACAGCTAGTAGGGTCAAAGGCAGACACACAGTGAGCAGGGGCAAAGGCAGACACGCAACAAGCTGGGGCAATGGGAGACACACAGTTAGCCGGGACAGGGGATGACACACAGCTAGCAGGGGCAATGTCAGACACACAGTTAGCAGGGGCAGTGTCAGACATACAGCTAGCAGGGGCAATGTCAGACACAATGTTAGCCCGGACAGGGTCAATGGCAAACACACAGCTAGTAGGGTCAAAGGCAGACACACAGTGAGCAGGGGCAGCATCAATGGCAGACACACAGCTAGCAGGGTCACTGGCAGACACACAGATAGCAGGGGCAATGGCAGTCTCACAGTTAGAAGGGGCAGGGTCAATGGCAGACACACAGCTAGCAGGGTCAATGACAGACATACAGCTAGCAGAGGCAATGGCAGACTCACAGCTAGCAGGGGCAGGGGCAATGGCAGAGACACAGCTAGCAGGGGCAGTGTCAGAAAAACAGCTAGCAGGGGCCAGGAAGACACACAGCTAGCAGGGACAGTGTCAGACACAAAGTAAGCAGGGGCAAAGGTGGACACACAACTAGCAGGGGAAATGGCACACACAGAGTTAGCAGGGGCAGGGGCTTTCACACAGCTTGCAGTGGCAATGTCAGACACACAGTAAGCAGGGGCAGGGGCAGTGGCAGACACACAGCTAGCAGGGGCAATGTCAGACACATAGCTAGCAGGCGCATTGTCAGAAACACAGCTAGTAGCGGCAGTGTCAGACACACAGGCAGCAGGGGCTAGGAAGACAAACAACTAGCAGGGGCATTGTCAGACACACAGTTAGCAGGTGCAGGGGCTGACACACAGCAAGCAGGGGCAATGTCAGACACACAGTTAGCAGGGGCAGGGGCAATGGCAGACACACTGTTAGCAGGGGCAGAAACACGGCAGGGGCAATGGCAGACACACAGGTAGCTGAGGCAGTGGCAGACACACAGCTAGCAGGGGCAGTGGAAGACACATTGCTAGCCGGGGCAATGTCAGACACACAGCTAGCAGGGGCAATAGCAGACGCACAACTATCAGGGGCAATGGCAGACACACAGCTAGCAGGGGCAATGTCAGACACAAAGCTTGGAGTGGGAATGTCAGACACACAGCTACCAGGGGCAATGTCAGACACACAGCTGGCAGGGGCAATGTCAGACACACAGCTAGCAGGGGCAATGTCAAACACAAAGCTAGGAGTGGGAATGTCAGACACACAGCTTCCAGGGGCAATGTCAGACACACAGCTAGCAGGGGCAGTGTCAGTCACACAGCTAGCAGGGGCAATGTCAGACACAAAGCTAGGAGTGGGAATTTCAGACACACAGTTAACAGGGGCAATGTCAGACACATATCTAGCAGGGGAATGTCAGACACACAGCTAGCAGGGCAATGTCAGACACACAGCTAGTAGCGGCAGTGCCAGACACACAGGTAGCAGGGGCTAGGAAGACAAACAACTAGCAGGGGCATTGTCAGACACACAGTTAGCAGGGGCAGGGGCTGACACACAGCAAGCAGGGGCAATGTAAGACACACAGTTAGCAGGGGCAGGGGCAATGGCAGACATACAGTTAGCAGGGGCAGACACACTGCAGGGGCAATGGCAGACACACAGGTATCTGAGGCAGTGGCAGACACACAGCTAGCAGGGGCAATAGCCGACGCACAACTATCAGGGGCAATAGCAGACACACAGCTAGCAGGGCAGAGGCAGACACACAGCTAGCAGGGGCAATGTCAGACACACAGCTAGCAGGGGCAATGTCAGACACACAGCTAGCAGGGGCAATGTCAGACACAAAGCTAGGAGTGGGGATGTCAGACACACAGCTACCAGGGGCAATGTCAGACACACAGCTAAGAGGGCCAAAGTCAGACACACAGCTAGCAGGGGCAATGTCAGACACACAGCTAGCAGGGGCTAGGAAGACACACATCTAGCAGGGGCAAGGAAAACACACAGCTAGCAGGGGCAGTGTCAGACACACAGTTAGCAGGGGCAAAGGCAGACACGCAACAAGCTGGGGCAATGGGAGACACACAGTTAGCCGGGGCAGGGGTTGACACACAGCTAGCAGGGGCAATGTCAGACACACAGTTAGCAGGGGCAGTGTCAGACATACAGCTAGCAGGGGCAATGTCAGACACAAAGTTAGCAGGGACAGGGTCAATGGCAAACACACAGCTAGTAGGGTCAAAGGCAGACACACAGTGAGCAGGGGCAAAGGCAGACACGCAACAAGCTGGGGCAATGGGAGACACACAGTTAGCCGGGACAGGGGATGACACACAGCTAGCAGGGGCAATGTCAGACACACAGTTAGCAGGGGCAGTGTCAGACATACAGCTAGCAGGGGCAATGTCAGACACAATGTTAGCCCGGACAGGGTCAATGGCAAACACACAGCTAGTAGGGTCAAAGGCAGACACACAGTGAGCAGGGGCAGCATCAATGGCAGACACACAGCTAGCAGGGTCACTGGCAGACACACAGATAGCAGGGGCAATGGCAGTCTCACAGTTAGAAGGGGCAGGGTCAATGGCAGACACACAGCTAGCAGGGTCAATGACAGACATACAGCTAGCAGAGGCAATGGCAGACTCACAGCTAGCAGGGGCAGGGGCAATGGCAGAGACACAGATAGCAGGGGCAGTGTCAGAAAAACAGCTAGCAGGGGCCAGGAAGACACACAGCTAGCAGGGACAGTGTCAGACACAAAGTAAGCAGGGGCAAAGGTGGACACACAACTAGCAGGGGAAATGGCACACACAGAGTTAGCAGGGGCAGGGGCTTTCACACAGCTTGCAGTGGCAATGTCAGACACACAGTAAGCAGGGGCAGGGGCAGTGGCAGACACACAGCTAGCAGGGGCAATGTCAGACACATAGCTAGCAGGCGCATTGTCAGAAACACAGCTAGTAGCGGCAGTGTCAGACACACAGGCAGCAGGGGCTAGGAAGACAAACAACTAGCAGGGGCATTGTCAGACACACAGTTAGCAGGTGCAGGGGCTGACACACAGCAAGCAGGGGCAATGTCAGACACACAGTTAGCAGGGGCAGGGGCAATGGCAGACACACTGTTAGCAGGGGCAGAAACACGGCAGGGGCAATGGCAGACACACAGGTAGCTGAGGCAGTGGCAGACACACAGCTAGCAGGGGCAGTGGAAGACACATTGCTAGCCGGGGCAATGTCAGACACACAGCTAGCAGGGGCAATAGCAGACGCACAACTATCAGGGGCAATGGCAGACACACAGCTAGCAGGGGCAATGTCAGACACAAAGCTTGGAGTGGGAATGTCAGACACACAGCTACCAGGGGCAATGTCAGACACACAGCTGGCAGGGGCAATGTCAGACACACAGCTAGCAGGGGCAATGTCAAACACAAAGCTAGGAGTGGGAATGTCAGACACACAGCTTCCAGGGGCAATGTCAGACACACAGCTAGCAGGGGCAGTGTCAGTCACACAGCTAGCAGGGGCAATGTCAGACACAAAGCTAGGAGTGGGAATTTCAGACACACAGTTAACAGGGGCAATGTCAGTCACACAACTAAGAGGGCCAATGTCAGACACACAGCTAGCAGGGGCAGTGTCAGTCACACAGCAAGCAGGGGCAATGTCAGACACAAAGCTAGGAGTGGGAATGTCAGACACACAGCTCGCAGGGGCAATGTCAGACACAAAGCTAGGAGTGGGAATGTCAGACACACAGCTAGCAGGGGCAATCTCAGACACACAGCTAAGAGGGCCAATGTCAGACACACAGCTAGCAGGGGCAATGTCAGACACACAGCTAAGAGGGCCAATGTCAGACACACAGCTAGCAGGGGCAATGGCAGACGCACAGCTGGCAGGGGCAATGTCAGACACAGAGTTAGCAGGGGCAATGCCAGACACACAGCTATCAGTGTTGGGGGCAGACACACAGTTAACGCGGGCAAAGTCAGGCACACAGCTAGCAGGGGCAGTGTCAGACACACAGCTAGCTGGGGCAAGGAAGACACACAGCTAGCAGGGGCAATGTCAGACACAAAGTTAGCAGGGGCAGGGGCTGACACAGAGCAAGCAGGGGCAATGTCAGACACACAGTTAGCAGGGGCAAAGTCAGACACAAAGCTTGGAGTGGGAATGTCAGACACAGAGCTAGCATGGGCAATGTCAGACACACAGCTTGCAGGGGCAATGTCAGACACAAAGCTAGGAGTGGGAATGTCAGACACACAGCTAGCAGGGGCAATGTCAGACACACAGCTAGCAGGGGCAGTGTCAGTCACACAGCTAAGAGGGCCAATGTCAGACACACAGCTAGCAGGGGCAATGTCAGACACACAGCTAAGAGGGCCAATGTCAGACACACAGCTAGCAGGGGCAATGGCAGACGCACAGCTGGCAGGGGCAATGTCAGACACAGAGTTAGCAGGGGCAATGCCAGACACACAGCTATCAGTGTTGGGGGCAGACACACAGTTAACGCGGGCAAAGTCAGGCACACAGCTAGCAGGGGCAGTGTCAGACACACAGCTAGCTGGGGCAAGGAAGACACACAGCTAGCAGGGGCAATGTCAGACACAAAGTTAGCAGGGGCAGGGGCTGACACAGAGCAAGCAGGGGCAATGTCAGACACACAGTTAGCAGGGGCAAAGTCAGACACAAAGCTTGGAGTGGGAATGTCAGACACAGAGCTAGCATGGGCAATGTCAGACACACAGCTTGCAGGGGCAATGTCAGACACAAAGCTAGGAGTGGGAATGTCAGACACACAGCTAGCAGGGGCAATGTCAGACACACAGGTAGCAGGGGCAATGTCAGACACACAGCTAGCAGGGGCAATGTCAGACACCCAGCTAGCAGGGGCAATGTCAGACACACAGCTAGCAGGGGCAATGTCAGACACATAGCTAGCAGGGGCAATGTTGGACACACAGCTAGTAGCGGCAGTGTCATACACACAGGTAGCAGGGTTCTAGGAAGACACACAACTTGCACGGGCATTGTCAGACACACAGTTAGCAGGGGCAGGGGCTGACACACAGCAAGCAGGGGCAATGTCAGACACACAGTTAGCAGGGGCAGGGGCAATGGCAGACATACAGTTAGCAGGGGCAGACACACTGCAGGGGCAATGGCAGACACACAGGTAGCTGAGGCAGTGGCAGACACACAGCTAGCAGGGGCAGTGGAAGACACATTGCTAGCTGGGGCAATGTCAGACACACAGCTAGCAGGGGCAATAGCAGACGCACAACTATCAGGGGCAATAGCAGACACACAGCTAGCAGGGCAGGGGCAGACACACAGCTAGCAGGGGCAATGTCAGACACACAGCTAGCAGGGGCAATGTCAGACACACAGCTAGCAGGGGCAATGTCAGACACAAAGCTAGGAGTGGGGATGTCAGACACACAGCTTCCAGGGGCAATGTCAGACACACAGCTAGCAGGGGCAGTGTCAGTCACACAGCTAGCAGGGGCAATGTCAGACACACAGCTAGGAGTGGGAATTTCAGACACACAGTTAGCAGGGGCAATGTCAGTCACACAACTAAGAGGGCCAATGTCAGACACACAGCTAGCAGGGGCAGTGTCAGTCACACAGCAAGCAGGGGCAATGTCAGACACAAAGCTAGGAGTGGGAATGTCAGACACACAGCTCGCAGGGGCAATGTCAGACACAAAGCTAGGAGTGGGAATGTCAGACACACAGCTAGCAGGGGCAATCTCAGACACACAGCTAAGAGGGCCAATGTCAGACACACAGCTAGCAGGGGCAATGTCAGACACACAGCTAAGAGGGCCAATGTCAGACACACAGCTAGCAGGGGCAATGGCAGACGCACAGCTGGCAGGGGCAATGTCAGACACAGAGTTAGCAGGGGCAATGCCAGACACACAGCTATCAGTGTTGGGGGCAGACACACAGTTAACGCGGGCAAAGTCAGGCACACAGCTAGCAGGGGCAGTGTCAGACACACAGCTAGCTGGGGCAAGGAAGACACACAGCTAGCAGGGGCAATGTCAGACACAAAGTTAGCAGGGGCAGGGGCTGACACAGAGCAAGCTGGGGCAATGTCAGACACACAGTTAGCAGGGGCAAAGTCAGACACAAAGCTTGGAGTGGGAATGTCAGACACAGATCTAGCATGGGCAATGTCAGACACACAGCTTGCAGGGGCAATGTCAGACACAAAGCTAGGAGTGGGAATGTCAGACACACAGCTAGCAGGGGCAATGTCAGACACACAGGTAGCAGGGGCAATGTCAGACACACAGCTAGCAGGGGCAATGTCAGACACCCAGCTAGCAGGGGCAGTGTCAGACACACAGCTAGCAGGGGCAATGTCAGACACATAGCTAGCAGGGGCAATGTCGGACACACAGCTAGTAGCGGCAGTGTCATACACAGAGGTAGCAGGGGCTAGGAAGACAAACAACTAGCACGGGCATTGTCAGACACACAGTTAGCAGGGGCAGGGGCTGACACACAGCAAGCAGGGGCAATGTCAGACACACAGTTAGCAGGGGCAGGGGCAATGGCAGACATACAGTTAGCAGGGGCAGACACACTGCAGGGGCAATGGCAGACACACAGGTAGCTGAGGCAGTGGCAGACACACAGCTAGCAGGGGCAGTGGAAGACACATTGCTAGCTGGGGCAATGTCAGACACACAGCTAGCAGGGGCAATAGCAGACGCACAACTATCAGGGGCAATAGCAGACACACAGCTAGCAGGGCAGGGGCAGACACACAGCTAGCAGGGGCAATGTCAGACACACAGCTAGCAGGGGCAATGTCAGACACACAGCTAGCAGGGGCAATGTCAGACACAAAGCTAGGAGTGGGGATGTCAGACACACAGCTACCAGGGGCAATGTCAGACACACAGCTGGCAGGGGCAATGTCAGACACAAAGCTAGGAGTGGGAATGTCAGACACACAGCTAGCAGGGGCAATGTCAGACACATATCTAGCAGGGGAAACAAAAACAGAATTACCTGGAAAAACTCAGCAGGTCTGGCAGCATCGGCGGAGAAGAAAAGAGTTGACGTTTCGAGTCCTCATGACTCGAAACGTCAACTCTTTTCTTCTCCGCCGATGCTGCCAGACCTGCTGAGTTTTTCCAGGTAATTCTGTTTTTGTTTTGGATTTCCAGCATCCGCAGTTTTTTTGTTTTTATCTAGCAGGGGAATGTCAGACACACAGCTAGCAGGGCAATGTCAGACACACAGCTAGTAGCGGCAGTGTCAGACACACAGGTAGCAGGGGCTAGGAAGACAAACAACTAGCAGGGGCATTGTCAGACACACAGTTAGCAGGGGCAGGGGCAATGTCAGACACAAAGCTAGCAGGGGCAATGTCAGACATACGTTTGCAGGGGCAGGGTCAATGGCAGACACACAGCTACCAGCGTCAATGGCAGACAAACAGCTAGCAGAGGCAATGGCAGACAAACAGCTAGCAGGGGCAATGTGAGACACACAGTTAGCAGGGGCAGGGGCAATGGCAGACACAGAGCTAGCAGGGGCAATGTCAAACACACAGTTAGCAGGGCAATGACAGACACTCTGCTAGCAGAGGCAATGGCAGTCACACAGCTAGCATGTGCAGTGTCAGACACAGCTAGCAGTGGCAAGGAAGACACACTGCTAGCAGAGGCAGTGTCAGACACAGAGTTTGCAGGGGCAAAGGCAGACACACAGTTAGCAGGGGCAGAGGATGACACACAGATAGCAGGGGCAGTGTCAGACACACAGTTAGCAGGGTCAGGGGCAATGGCAGACACACAGCTAGCGGGGCAGTGGCAGACACACAGCTAGCAGGGGCAATGTCAGGCACACAGCTAGCTGGGCAGGGACATACACACAGTTAGCAGGGGCAATGTCAGACACACAGCTAGCAGGGGCAGGGACAGACGAACAGCGAGCAGGGGCAATAGCAGACACACAGCTCACAGGGGCAATGGCAGACACACAGCTGGCTGGGCAGGGACAGACACACAGCTAGCAGGGGCAATGGCAGGCACACAGTTAGTAGGGGCTGTGTCAGACACATAGATGGCAGGGGCAATGGCAGTCACACAGCTAGCAGGGGCAATGGCAGACACACAGCTAGCAGTGACAAGGAAGACACACCGCTAACAGAGGCAGTGTCAGACACAGAGTTAGCAGGGGCGACGGCAGACATGCAACTAGCAGGGGCAATGGCAGACACAGAGTTAGCAGGGGCAGGGGATGACACACGGCTAGCAGGGGCAGTGTCAGACACACAGTTAGCAGGGGCAAAGGCAGACACACAACAAGCAGGCGCAATGGGAGACACGCAGTTAGCAGGGCCAGGGTCCCACACATAGCTAGCAGGGGCAATGTCAGACACACAGTTAGCAGGGGCAGTGTCAGACATACAGCTAGCAGGGGCAACGTCAGACACAAAGTTAGCAGGGGCAGGGTCAATGGCAAACGCACATCTAGTAGGGTCAATGGCAGACCCACAGTGAGCAGGGGCAATGTCAGACACACAGTTAGCAGGGGCAGGGGCAATGGCAGACACACAGTTAGCTGAGGCAGGGGCAGACACACAGCTTGCAGGGGCAATGTCAGACACAAAGCTAGGACTGGAATTGTCAGACGCACAGGTAGCAGGGGCAGGGGCTGACGAACAGCTAGCAGGGGCAGGGGCAATATCAGACACAAAGCTAGCGGGGGCAATGTCAAACAGACAGCTAGCAGGGGCAATGTCAGACACACAGCTAGCAGGGGGAATGTCAGACACACAGCTAGCAGGGGCAATGTTAAACACACTGTTAGCAGGGGCAATGTCAGACATACGGTTGCAGGGGCAGGGTCAATGGCAGACACACAGCTACCAGCGTCAATGGCAGACAAACAGCTAGCAGCGGCAATGGCAGACAAACAGCTGGCAGGGGCAATGTCAGACACTCAGTTAGCAGGAGCAGGGGCAATGGCGGACACGGAGCTAGCAGGGCAATGTCAGACACACAGCTAGCAGGGGCAAAGGCAGACAACCAGCTAGCAGGGGCAGTGTCAGACACACAGCTAGCAGGGGCTAGGAAGACACACAGCTAGCAGGGGCAAGGAAAACACACAGCTAGCAGGGGCAGTGTCAGACACACAGTTAGCAGGGGCAAAGGCAGACACGCAACAAGCTGGGGCAATGGGAGACACACAGTTAGCCGGGGCAGGGGATGACACACAGCTAGTAGGGGCAATGTCAGACACACAGTTAGCAGGGGCAGTGTCAGACATACAGCTAGCAGGGGCAATGTCAGACACAAAGTTAGCAGGGACAGGGTCAATGGCAAACACACAGCTAGTAGGGTCAAAGGCAGAAACACAGTGAGCAGGGGCAGCATCAATGGCAGACACACAGCTAGCAGGGTCACTGGCAGACACACAGATAGCAGGGGCAATGGCAGTCTCACAGTTAGAAGGGGCAGGGTCAATGGCAGACACACAGCTAGCAGGGTCAATGACAGACACACAGCTAGCAGAGGCAATGGCAGACACACAGCTAGCAGGGGTAATGTCAGACACACAGTTAGCAGGGGCAGGGGCAATGGCAGACACACAGTTAGCAGGGGCAGACACACTGCAGGGGCAATGGCAGACTCACAGCTAGCAGGGGCAATGTCAGACAAACCGCTAGCTGGGCAGGGACATACACACAGTTAGCAGGGGCAGGGACAGACGAACAGCTAGCAGAGGCAATGGCAGGCACACAGTTTGTAGGTGCTGTGTCAGACACACAGTTAGCAGGGTCAATGTCAGTCACATAGCTTGCAGGGGCAATGGCAGACACACAGCTAGCAGTGACAAGGAAGACACACCGCTAGCAGAGGCAGTGTCAGACACAGTTAGCAGGGGCAACGGCAGACATGCAACTAGCAGGGGCAATGGCAGACACAGAGTTAGCAGGGGCAGGGGATGACACACAGCTAGCAGGGGCAGTGTCAGACACACAGTTAGCAGGGGCAGGGGCAATGGCAGACATACAGTTAGCAGGGGCAGACACACTGCAGGGGCAATGGCAGACACACAGGTAGCTGAGGCAGTGGCAGACACACAGCTAGCAGGGGCAATGTCAGACACAAAGCTTGGAGTGGGAATGTCAGACACACAGCTACCAGGGGCAATGTCAGACACACAGCTGGCAGGGGCAATGTCAGACACACAGCTAGCAGGGGCAATGTCAAACACAAAGCTAGGAGTGGGAATGTCAGACACACAGCTTCCAGGGGCAATGTCAGACACACAGCTAGCAGGGGCAGTGTCAGTCACACAGCTAGCAGGGGCAATGTCAGACACAAAGCTAGGAGTGGGAATTTCAGACACACAGTTAACAGGGGCAATGTCAGTCACACAACTAAGAGGGCCAATGTCAGACACACAGCTAGCAGGGGCAGTGTCAGTCACACAGCAAGCAGGGGCAATGTCAGACACAAAGCTAGGAGTGGGAATGTCAGACACACAGCTCGCAGGGGCAATGTCAGACACAAAGCTAGGAGTGGGAATGTCAGACACACAGCTAGCAGGGGCAATCTCAGACACACAGCTAAGAGGGCCAATGTCAGACACACAGCTAGCAGGGGCAATGTCAGACACACAGCTAAGAGGGCCAATGTCAGACACACAGCTAGCAGGGGCAATGGCAGACGCACAGCTGGCAGGGGCAATGTCAGACACAGAGTTAGCAGGGGCAATGCCAGACACACAGCTATCAGTGTTGGGGGCAGACACACAGTTAACGCGGGCAAAGTCAGGCACACAGCTAGCAGGGGCAGTGTCAGACACACAGCTAGCTGGGGCAAGGAAGACACACAGCTAGCAGGGGCAATGTCAGACACAAAGTTAGCAGGGGCAGGGGCTGACACAGAGCAAGCAGGGGCAATGTCAGACACACAGTTAGCAGGGGCAAAGTCAGACACAAAGCTTGGAGTGGGAATGTCAGACACAGAGCTAGCATGGGCAATGTCAGACACACAGCTTGCAGGGGCAATGTCAGACACAAAGCTAGGAGTGGGAATGTCAGACACACAGCTAGCAGGGGCAATGTCAGACACACAGCTAGCAGGGGCAGTGTCAGTCACACAGCTAAGAGGGCCAATGTCAGACACACAGCTAGCAGGGGCAATGTCAGACACACAGCTAAGAGGGCCAATGTCAGACACACAGCTAGCAGGGGCAATGGCAGACGCACAGCTGGCAGGGGCAATGTCAGACACAGAGTTAGCAGGGGCAATGCCAGACACACAGCTATCAGTGTTGGGGGCAGACACACAGTTAACGCGGGCAAAGTCAGGCACACAGCTAGCAGGGGCAGTGTCAGACACACAGCTAGCTGGGGCAAGGAAGACACACAGCTAGCAGGGGCAATGTCAGACACAAAGTTAGCAGGGGCAGGGGCTGACACAGAGCAAGCAGGGGCAATGTCAGACACACAGTTAGCAGGGGCAAAGTCAGACACAAAGCTTGGAGTGGGAATGTCAGACACAGAGCTAGCATGGGCAATGTCAGACACACAGCTTGCAGGGGCAATGTCAGACACAAAGCTAGGAGTGGGAATGTCAGACACACAGCTAGCAGGGGCAATGTCAGACACACAGGTAGCAGGGGCAATGTCAGACACACAGCTAGCAGGGGCAATGTCAGACACCCAGCTAGCAGGGGCAATGTCAGACACACAGCTAGCAGGGGCAATGTCAGACACATAGCTAGCAGGGGCAATGTTGGACACACAGCTAGTAGCGGCAGTGTCATACACACAGGTAGCAGGGTTCTAGGAAGACAAACAACTAGCACGGGCATTGTCAGACACACAGTTAGCAGGGGCAGGGGCTGACACACAGCAAGCAGGGGCAATGTCAGACACACAGTTAGCAGGGGCAGGGGCAATGGCAGACATACAGTTAGCAGGGGCAGACACACTGCAGGGGCAATGGCAGACACACAGGTAGCTGAGGCAGTGGCAGACACACAGCTAGCAGGGGCAGTGGAAGACACATTGCTAGCTGGGGCAATGTCAGACACACAGCTAGCAGGGGCAATAGCAGACGCACAACTATCAGGGGCAATAGCAGACACACAGCTAGCAGGGCAGGGGCAGACACACAGCTAGCAGGGGCAATGTCAGACACACAGCTAGCAGGGGCAATGTCAGACACACAGCTAGCAGGGGCAATGTCAGACACAAAGCTAGGAGTGGGGATGTCAGACACACAGCTTCCAGGGGCAATGTCAGACACACAGCTAGCAGGGGCAGTGTCAGTCACACAGCTAGCAGGGGCAATGTCAGACACACAGCTAGGAGTGGGAATTTCAGACACACAGTTAGCAGGGGCAATGTCAGTCACACAACTAAGAGGGCCAATGTCAGACACACAGCTAGCAGGGGCAGTGTCAGTCACACAGCAAGCAGGGGCAATGTCAGACACAAAGCTAGGAGTGGGAATGTCAGACACACAGCTCGCAGGGGCAATGTCAGACACAAAGCTAGGAGTGGGAATGTCAGACACACAGCTAGCAGGGGCAATCTCAGACACACAGCTAAGAGGGCCAATGTCAGACACACAGCTAGCAGGGGCAATGTCAGACACACAGCTAAGAGGGCCAATGTCAGACACACAGCTAGCAGGGGCAATGGCAGACGCACAGCTGGCAGGGGCAATGTCAGACACAGAGTTAGCAGGGGCAATGCCAGACACACAGCTATCAGTGTTGGGGGCAGACACACAGTTAACGCGGGCAAAGTCAGGCACACAGCTAGCAGGGGCAGTGTCAGACACACAGCTAGCTGGGGCAAGGAAGACACACAGCTAGCAGGGGCAATGTCAGACACAAAGTTAGCAGGGGCAGGGGCTGACACAGAGCAAGCTGGGGCAATGTCAGACACACAGTTAGCAGGGGCAAAGTCAGACACAAAGCTTGGAGTGGGAATGTCAGACACAGATCTAGCATGGGCAATGTCAGACACACAGCTTGCAGGGGCAATGTCAGACACAAAGCTAGGAGTGGGAATGTCAGACACACAGCTAGCAGGGGCAATGTCAGACACACAGGTAGCAGGGGCAATGTCAGACACACAGCTAGCAGGGGCAATGTCAGACACCCAGCTAGCAGGGGCAGTGTCAGACACACAGCTAGCAGGGGCAATGTCAGACACATAGCTAGCAGGGGCAATGTCGGACACACAGCTAGTAGCGGCAGTGTCATACACAGAGGTAGCAGGGGCTAGGAAGACAAACAACTAGCACGGGCATTGTCAGACACACAGTTAGCAGGGGCAGGGGCTGACACACAGCAAGCAGGGGCAATGTCAGACACACAGTTAGCAGGGGCAGGGGCAATGGCAGACATACAGTTAGCAGGGGCAGACACACTGCAGGGGCAATGGCAGACACACAGGTAGCTGAGGCAGTGGCAGACACACAGCTAGCAGGGGCAGTGGAAGACACATTGCTAGCTGGGGCAATGTCAGACACACAGCTAGCAGGGGCAATAGCAGACGCACAACTATCAGGGGCAATAGCAGACACACAGCTAGCAGGGCAGGGGCAGACACACAGCTAGCAGGGGCAATGTCAGACACACAGCTAGCAGGGGCAATGTCAGACACACAGCTAGCAGGGGCAATGTCAGACACAAAGCTAGGAGTGGGGATGTCAGACACACAGCTACCAGGGGCAATGTCAGACACACAGCTGGCAGGGGCAATGTCAGACACAAAGCTAGGAGTGGGAATGTCAGACACACAGCTAGCAGGGGCAATGTCAGACACATATCTAGCAGGGGAAACAAAAACAGAATTACCTGGAAAAACTCAGCAGGTCTGGCAGCATCGGCGGAGAAGAAAAGAGTTGACGTTTCGAGTCCTCATGACTCGAAACGTCAACTCTTTTCTTCTCCGCCGATGCTGCCAGACCTGCTGAGTTTTTCCAGGTAATTCTGTTTTTGTTTTGGATTTCCAGCATCCGCAGTTTTTTTGTTTTTATCTAGCAGGGGAATGTCAGACACACAGCTAGCAGGGCAATGTCAGACACACAGCTAGTAGCGGCAGTGTCAGACACACAGGTAGCAGGGGCTAGGAAGACAAACAACTAGCAGGGGCATTGTCAGACACACAGTTAGCAGGGGCAGGGGCAATGTCAGACACAAAGCTAGCAGGGGCAATGTCAGACATACGTTTGCAGGGGCAGGGTCAATGGCAGACACACAGCTACCAGCGTCAATGGCAGACAAACAGCTAGCAGAGGCAATGGCAGACAAACAGCTAGCAGGGGCAATGTGAGACACACAGTTAGCAGGGGCAGGGGCAATGGCAGACACAGAGCTAGCAGGGGCAATGTCAAACACACAGTTAGCAGGGCAATGACAGACACTCTGCTAGCAGAGGCAATGGCAGACACACAGCTAGCATGTGCAGTGTCAGACACAGCTAGCAGTGGCAAGGAAGACACACTGCTAGCAGAGGCAGTGTCAGACACAGAGTTTGCAGGGGCAAAGGCAGACACACAGTTAGCAGGGGCAGAGGATGACACACAGATAGCAGGGGCAGTGTCAGACACACAGTTAGCAGGGTCAGGGGCAATGGCAGACACACAGCTAGCGGGGCAGTGGCAGACACACAGCTAGCAGGGGCAATGTCAGGCACACAGCTAGCTGGGCAGGGACATACACACAGTTAGCAGGGGCAATGTCAGACACACAGCTAGCAGGGGCAGGGACAGACGAACAGCGAGCAGGGGCAATAGCAGACACACAGCTCACAGGGGCAATGGCAGACACACAGCTGGCTGGGCAGGGACAGACACACAGCTAGCAGGGGCAATGGCAGGCACACAGTTAGTAGGGGCTGTGTCAGACACATAGATGGCAGGGGCAATGGCAGTCACACAGCTAGCAGGGGCAATGGCAGACACACAGCTAGCAGTGACAAGGAAGACACACCGCTAACAGAGGCAGTGTCAGACACAGAGTTAGCAGGGGCGACGGCAGACATGCAACTAGCAGGGGCAATGGCAGACACAGAGTTAGCAGGGGCAGGGGATGACACACGGCTAGCAGGGGCAGTGTCAGACACACAGTTAGCAGGGGCAAAGGCAGACACACAACAAGCAGGCGCAATGGGAGACACGCAGTTAGCAGGGCCAGGGTCCCACACATAGCTAGCAGGGGCAATGTCAGACACACAGTTAGCAGGGGCAGTGTCAGACATACAGCTAGCAGGGGCAACGTCAGACACAAAGTTAGCAGGGGCAGGGTCAATGGCAAACGCACATCTAGTAGGGTCAATGGCAGACCCACAGTGAGCAGGGGCAATGTCAGACACACAGTTAGCAGGGGCAGGGGCAATGGCAGACACACAGTTAGCTGAGGCAGGGGCAGACACACAGCTTGCAGGGGCAATGTCAGACACAAAGCTAGGACTGGAATTGTCAGACGCACAGGTAGCAGGGGCAGGGGCTGACGAACAGCTAGCAGGGGCAGGGGCAATATCAGACACAAAGCTAGCGGGGGCAATGTCAAACAGACAGCTAGCAGGGGCAATGTCAGACACACAGCTAGCAGGGGGAATGTCAGACACACAGCTAGCAGGGGCAATGTTAAACACACTGTTAGCAGGGGCAATGTCAGACATACGGTTGCAGGGGCAGGGTCAATGGCAGACACACAGCTACCAGCGTCAATGGCAGACAAACAGCTAGCAGCGGCAATGGCAGACAAACAGCTGGCAGGGGCAATGTCAGACACTCAGTTAGCAGGAGCAGGGGCAATGGCGGACACGGAGCTAGCAGGGCAATGTCAGACACACAGCTAGCAGGGGCAAAGGCAGACAACCAGCTAGCAGGGGCAGTGTCAGACACACAGCTAGCAGGGGCTAGGAAGACACACAGCTAGCAGGGGCAAGGAAAACACACAGCTAGCAGGGGCAGTGTCAGACACACAGTTAGCAGGGGCAAAGGCAGACACGCAACAAGCTGGGGCAATGGGAGACACACAGTTAGCCGGGGCAGGGGATGACACACAGCTAGTAGGGGCAATGTCAGACACACAGTTAGCAGGGGCAGTGTCAGACATACAGCTAGCAGGGGCAATGTCAGACACAAAGTTAGCAGGGACAGGGTCAATGGCAAACACACAGCTAGTAGGGTCAAAGGCAGAAACACAGTGAGCAGGGGCAGCATCAATGGCAGACACACAGCTAGCAGGGTCACTGGCAGACACACAGATAGCAGGGGCAATGGCAGTCTCACAGTTAGAAGGGGCAGGGTCAATGGCAGACACACAGCTAGCAGGGTCAATGACAGACACACAGCTAGCAGAGGCAATGGCAGACACACAGCTAGCAGGGGTAATGTCAGACACACAGTTAGCAGGGGCAGGGGCAATGGCAGACACACAGTTAGCAGGGGCAGACACACTGCAGGGGCAATGGCAGACTCACAGCTAGTAGGGGCAATGTCAGACAAACCGCTAGCTGGGCAGGGACATACACACAGTTAGCAGGGGCAGGGACAGACGAACAGCTAGCAGAGGCAATGGCAGGCACACAGTTTGTAGGTGCTGTGTCAGACACACAGTTAGCAGGGTCAATGTCAGTCACATAGCTTGCAGGGGCAATGGCAGACACACAGCTAGCAGTGACAAGGAAGACACACCGCTAGCAGAGGCAGTGTCAGACACAGTTAGCAAGGGCAACGGCAGACATGCAACTAGCAGGGGCAATGGCAGACACAGAGTTAGCAGGGGCAGGGGATGACACACAGCTAGCAGGGGCAGTGTCAGACACACGGTTAGCAGGGGCAAAGGCAGACACACAACAAGCAGGGGCAATGACAGACACGCAGTTAGCAGGGGCAGGGTCTCACACACAGCTAGCAGGGGCAATGTCAGACACACAGTTAGCAGGGGCAGTGTCAGACATACAGCTAGCAGGGGCAACGTCAGACACTAAGTTAGCAGGGGCAGGGTCAATGGCAAACGCACATCTAGTAGGGTCAATGGCATACACACAGTGAGCAGGGGAATGTTAGACACACAGTTAGCAGGGGCAGGGGCAATGGCAGACACACGGTTAGCAGGAGCAGACACACTGCAGGGGCAATGGCAGACACATAGGTAGCTGAGGCAGTGGCAGACACACAGCTAGCATGGGCAGTGGAAGACACACAATAAGCAGGGGCAAAGGCCGACACCCAGCTAGCAGTGGCAACGTCAGACACACAGTTAGCAGGGGGAGGGGCAATGGCAGACACACAGTTAGCTGAGGCAGGGGCAGACACACAGCTAGCAGAGGCAAAGTCAGACACAAAGCTAGGACTGGGATTGTCAGACACACAGGTAGCAGGGGCAGGGGCTGACGCACAGCTAGCAGGGGCAGGGGCAATGTCAGACACAAAGCTAGCGGGGGCAATGTCAGACAGACAGCTAAGAGGGGCAATGTCAGACACAAAGCTAGGAGTGGGAATGTCAGACTCACACCTAGCAGGGGCAATGTCAAACAGACAACTAGCAGGGGCAATGTCAGACACACAGCTAGCAGGGGGAATGTCAGACACACAGCTAGCAGTGGCAATGTCAAACACACAGCTAGCAGGGGCAATGTCAGACATACGGTTGCAGGGGCAGGGTCAATGGCAGACACACAGCTACCAGCGTCAATGGCAGACAAACAGCTAGCAGAGGCAATGGCAGACAAACAGCTAGCAGAGGCAATGGCAGACACACAGCTAGCAGGGGCAATGTCAGACACACAGCTAGCAGGGGCAATGTCAGACACAAAGCTTGGAGTGGGAATGTCAGACACACAGCTACCAGGGGCAATGTCAGACACACAGCTGGCAGGGGCAATGTCAGACACAAAGCGAGGAGTGGGAATGTCAGACACACAGCTAGCAGGGGCAATGTCAGACACATATCTAGCAGGGGAATGTCAGACACACAGCTAGCAGGGCAATGTCAGACACACAGCTAGCAGGGGCTAGGAAGACAAACAACTAGCAGGGGCAGTGTCAGACACACAGTTAGCAGGGGCAGGGGCTGACACACAGCAAGCAGGGGCAACGTCAGACACACGGTTAGCAGGAGCAGACACACTGCAGGGGCAATGGCAGACACACAGGTAGCTGAGGCAGTGGCAGACACACAGCTAGCAGGGGCAGTGGTAGACACACAGTAAGCAGGTGCAAAGGCAGACACACAGCTAGCAGTGGCAATGTCAGACACACAGTTAGCAGGGGGAGGGGCAATGGCAGACACACAGTTAGCTGAGGCAGGGGCAGACACACAGCTAGCAGGGGCAATGTCAGACACAAAGCTAGGACTGGGATTGTCAGACACACAGGTAGCAGGGGCAGGGGCAATGTCAGACACAAAGCTAGCGGGGGCAATGTCAGACACACAGCTAAGAGGGGCAATGTCCGACGCAAAGCTAGGAGTGGGAATGTCAGACTCACACCTAGCAGGGGCAATGTCAAACAGACAGCTAGCAGGGGCAATGTCAGACACACAGCTAGCAGGGGGAATGTCAGACACACAGCTAGCAGGGGCAATGTCAAACACACAGCTAGCAGGGGCAATGTCAGACATACGGTTGCAGGGGCAGGGTCAATGGCAGACACACAGCTACCAGAGTCAATGGCAGACAAACAGCTAGCAGAGGCAATGGCAGACAAACAGCTAGCAGGGGCAATGTCAGACACACAGTTAGCAGGGTCAGGGGCAATGGCGGACACGGAGCTCGCAGGGGCAATGTCAGACACACAGCTAGCAGGGGCAATGGCAGACAAACAGCTAGCAAGGGCAGTGTCAGACACACAGCTAGCAGGGGCTAGGAAGACACACAGCTAGCAGGGGCAAGGAAAACACACAGCTAGCAGGGGCAGTGTCAGACACACAGTTAGCAGGGGCAAAGGCAGACACGCAACAAGCTGGGGCAATGGGAGACACACAGTTAGCCGGGGCAGGGGATGACACACAGCTAGCAGGGGCAATATCAGACACACAGTTAGCAGGGGCAGTGTCAGACATACAGCTAGCAGGGGCAATGTCAGACACAAAGTTAGCAGGGGCAGCGTCAATGGCAGACACACAGCTAGCAGGGTCACTGGCAGACACACAGATAGCAGGGGCAATGGCAGTCTCACAGTTAGAAGGGGCAGGGTCAATGGCAGACACACAGCTAGCAGGGTCAATGACAGACACACAGCTAGCAGAGGCAATGGCAGACACACAGCTAGCAGGGGCAGGGGCAATGGCAGAGACACAGCTAGCAGGGGCAGTGTCAGAAACACAGTTAGCAGGGGCAAGGAAGACACACAGCTAGCAGCGGCAGTGTCAGACACAAAGTAAGCAGGGGCAAAGGTGGACACACAACTAGCAGGGGCAATGGCACACACAGAGTTAGCAGGGGCAGGGGCTGTCACACAGCTTGCAGTGGCAATGTCAGACACACAGTTAGCAGGGGCAGGGGCAGTGGCAGACACACAGCTAGCAGGGGCAATTTCAGACACACAACTAGCAGGCGCAATGTCAGACACACAGCTAGCAGGGGCAATTACAGACACAGAGCTAGCAGGGGCAATAGCAGACACACCTATAGCAGGGGCAATGGCAGACACACAGCTAGCAGGGCAGGAAAAGACACACAGCTGGCAGGGGCAATGTCAGACACACAGCTAGCAGGGGCAATATCAGACACTAAGCTAGGAGTGGGAATGTCAGAAACACAGCTAGCAGGGGCAATGTCAGACACACAGCTAGCAGGGGGAATGTCAGACACACAGCTAGCAGGGGCAATGACAGACACACAGCTAGCAGGGGCAGGGACAGACGTACAGCTAGCTGAGTCAATAGCAGACACAAAACTAGCTAGGGCAATGTCAGACACACAGCTAGCAGGGGCAATGTCAGACACAAAACTAGGAGCGGGAATGTCAGACACACAGCTAGCAGGGGCAATGTCAGACACACAGCTAGCAGGGGCAATGTCAGACACAAAGCTAGGATTGGGAATGTCAGACACCCTGCTAGCAGGGGCAATGTCAGACACAAAGATAGCAGGGGCAATGTCAGGCACAAAACTTGGAGTGGGAATGTCAGACACTCAGGTAGCAGGGGCAATGTCAGACACACTGCTAGCAGGGGCAGGGGCAATGTCAGACACAAAGCTAGCGGGGGCAATGTCAGACACACAGATAAGAGGGGCATTGTCAGACACAAAGCTAGGAGTGGCAATGACAGACTCACACCTAGCAGGGGCAATGTCAAACAGACAGCTAGCAGGGGCAATGTCAGACGCACAGCTAGCAGGGGAAATGTCAGACACACAGCTAGCAGGGGCAATGTCAAACACACCCCTAGCAGGGTCAATGTCAGACATACAGTTGCCGGGGCAGGGTCAATGGCAGACACACAGCTAGCAGGGTCAAAGGCAGACAAACAGCTAGCAGAGGAAATGGCAGACAAAGAGCTAGCAGGGGTAATGTCAGACACACAGTTAGCAGGGGCAGGGGCAATGGCAGACACACAGTTAGCAGGGGCAGACACATTGCAGGGTCAATGGCAGACACACAGGTAGCTGAGGCAGTGTCAGACACACAGCTAGCAGGGGCAGTGGAAGACACATCGCTAGCAGGGGCAATGTCAGACGCACAGCTAGCAGGGGCAATAGCAGACGCACAACTAGCAGGTGCAATGGCAGACACACAGCTAGCAGGGCAGGGGCAGACACACAGCTAGCAGGGGCAATGTCAGATACACAGCTAGCAGGGGCAATGTCAGACACAAAGCTAGGAGTGGGAATGTCAGACACACAGCTGGCAGGGGCAATGTCAGACACAAAGCGAGGAGTGGGAATGTCAGACACACAGCTAGCAGGGGCAATGTCAGACACATATCTAGCAGGGGAATGTCAGACACACAGCTAGCAGGGGCAATGTCAGACACACAGCTAGCAGGGGCTAGGAAGACACACAACTAGCAGGGGCAGTGTCAGACACACAGTTAGCAGGGGCAAAGGCAGACACGCAACAAGCTGGGGCAATGGGAGATACACAGTTAGCAGGGGCAGGGGATGACACACAGCTAGCAGGGGCAATGTCAGACACACAGTTAGCGGGGTCATTGGCAGACACACAGCTAGCAGGGTCACTGGCAGACACACAGCTAGCAGGGTCACTGGCCGACACACAGTTAGAAGGGGCAGGGTCAATGGCAGACACACAGCTAGCAGGGTCAATGACAGACACACAGCTAGCAGAGGCAATGGCAGACACACAGCTAGCAGGGGCAGTGTCAGACACATAGCTAGCAGGGGCTAGGAAGACACACAGCTAGCAGGGGCAAGGAAAACACACAGCTAGCAGGGGCAGTGTCAGACACACAGTTAGCAGGGGCAAAGGCAGACACGCAACAAGCTGGGGCAATGGGAGACACACAGTTAGCAGGGGCAGGGGATGACACACAGCTAGCAGGGGCAATGTCAGACACACAGTTAGCGGGGTTACTGGCAGACACACAGCTAGTAGGGTCAAAGGCAGACACACAGTGAGCAGGGGCAGCGTCAATGGTAGACACACAGCTAGCAGGGTCACTGGCAGACACACAGCTAGCAGGGTCACTGGCAGACACACAGTTAGAAGGGGCAGGGTCAATGGCAGACACACAGCTAGCAGGGTCAATGACAGACACACAGCTAGCAGGGGCAGGGGCAATGGCAGAGACACAGCTAGCGGGGGCAGTGTCAGAAACACAGCTAGCAGGGACAAGGAAGACACACAGCTAGCAGGGGCAGTGTCAGACACACAGTTAGCAGGGTCAGGGGCAATGGCAGACACACCCCTAGCGGGGCAGTGGCAGACTCACAGCTAGTAGGGGCAATGTCAGACAAACCGCTAGCTGGGCAGGGACATACACACAGTTAGCAGGGGGAATATCAGACACACAGCTAGCAGGGGCAGGGACAGAAGAACAGCTAGCAGGGGCAATGGCAGGCACACAGTTAGTAGGTGCTGTGTCAGACACACAGTTAGCAGGGTCAATGTCAGTCACATAGCTTGCAGGGGCAATGGCAGACACACAGCTAGCAGTGACAAGGAAGACACACCGCTAGCAGAGGCAGTGTCAGACACAGTTAGCAGGGGCAACGGCAGACATGCAACTAGCAGGGGCAATGGCGGACACAGAGTTAGCAGGGGTAGGGGATGACACACAGCTAGCAGGGGCAGTGTCAGACACACAGTTAGCAGGGGCAAAGGCAGACACACAACAAGCAGGGGCAATGACAGACACGAAGTTAGCAGGGGCAGGGTCTCACACACAGCTAGCAGGGGCAATGTCAGACACACAGTTAGCAGGGGCAGTGTCAGACATACAGCTAGCAGGGGCAACGTCAGACACTAAGTTAGCAGGGGCAGGGTCAATGGCAAACGCACATCTAGTAGGGTCAATGGCATAAACACAGTGAGCAGGGGAATGTCAGACACACAGTTAGCAGGGGCAGGGGCAATGGCAGACACACGGTTAGCAGGAGCAGACACACTGCAGGGGCAATGGCAGACACACAGGTAGCTGAGGCAGTGGCAGACACACAGCTAGCATGGGCAGTGGAAGACACACAGTAAGCAGGGGCAAAGGCCGACACCCAGCTAGCAGTGGCAACGTCAGACACACAGTTAGCAGGGGGAGGGGCAATGGCAGACACACAGTTAGCTGAGGCAGGGGCAGACACACAGCTAGCAGAGGCAAAGTCAGACACAAAGCTAGGACTGGGATTGTCAGACACACAGGAAGCAGGGGCAGGGGCTGACGCACAGCTAGCAGTGGCAGGGGCAATGTCAGACACAAAGCTAGCGGGGGCAATGTCAGACAGACAGCTAAGAGGGGCAATGTCAGACACAAAGCTAGGAGTGGGAATGTCAGACTCACACCTAGCAGGGGCAATGTCAAACAGACAGCTAGCAGGGGCAATGTCAGACACACAGCTAGCAGGGGGAATGTCAGACACACAGCTAGCAGGGGCAATGTCAAACACACAGCTAGCAGGGGCAATGTCAGACATATGGTTGCAGGGGCAGGGTCAATGGCAGACACACAGCTACCAGCGTCAATGGCAAACAGCTAGCAGAGGCAATGGCAGACAAACAGCTAGCAGGGGCAATGTCAGACACACAGTTAGCAGGGGCAGGGGCAATGGCAGACACAGAGCTAGCAGGGCAATGTCAAACACACAGCTAGCAGGGGCAATGGCAGACACACAGTGAGCAGGGGAATGTCAGACACACAGTTAGCAGGGGCAGGGGCAATGTCAGACACACGGTTAGCAGGAGCAGACACACTGCAGGGGCAATGATAGACACACAGGTAGCTGAGGCAGTGGCAGACATACAGCTAGCATGGGCGGTGGAAGACACACAGTAAGCAGGGGCAAATGCTGACACCCAGCTAGCAGTGGCAATGTCAGACACACAGTTAGCAGGGGCAGGGGCAATGGCAGACACACAGTTAGCTGAGGCAGGGGCAGACACACAGCTAGCAGAGGCAATGTCAGACACAAAGCTAGGACTGGGATTGTCAGACACACAGGTAGCAGGGGCAGGGGCTGACGCACAGCTAGCAGGGGCAGTGGCAATTTCAGACACAAAGCTAGCGGGGGCAATGTCAGACACACAGCTTAGAGGGACAATGTGAGACACAAAGCTAGGAGTGGGAATGTCAGACTCACACCTAGCAGGGGCAATGTCAAACAGACAGCTAGCAGGGGCAATGTCAGACACACAGCTAGCAGGGGCAATGTCAGACACACAGCTAGCAGGGGCAATGTCAAACACACAGCTCGCAGGGGCAATGTCAGACATACGGTTGCAGGGGCAGGGTCAATGGCAGACACACAGCTACCAGCGTCAATGGCAGACAAACAGCTAGCAGAGGCAATGGCAGACAAACAGCTAGCAGGGGCAATGTCAGACACACAGTTAGCAGGGGCAGGGTCAATGGCAGACACAGAGTTAGCAGGGCAATGTCAGACACACAGCTAGCAGGGGCAATGGCAGACAACCAGCTAGCAGGGGCAGTGTCAGACACAAAGCTAGCAGGGGCTAGGAAGACACACAGCTAGCAGGGGCAAGGAAAACACTCAGCTAGCAGGGGCAGTGTCAGACACACATTTAGCAGGGGCAAAGGCAGACACGCAACAAGCTGGGGCAATGGGAGACACACAGTTAGCAGGGGCAGGGGATGACACACAGCTAGCAGGGTCACTGGCAGACAAACAGATAGCAGGGGCAATGGCAGTCACACAGTTAGAAGGGGCAGGGTCAATGACAGACTCACACCTAGCAGGGTCAATGACAGACACACGGCTAGCAGAGGCAATGGCAGACACACAGCTAGCAGGGGCAGTGGCAATGGCAGAGACACAGCTAGCAGGGGCAGTGTCAGAAACACAGCTAGCAGGGGCAAGGAAGACACACAGCTAGCAGGGTCAGTGTCAGACACAAAGTAAGCAGGGGCAAAGGTGGACACACAGCTAGCAGGGGCAATGGCACACAGAGCGTTAGGAGGGGCAGGGGCTGTCACACAGCTTGCAGTGGCAATGTCAGACACACAGTTAGCAGGGGCAGGGGCAATGTCAGACACACAGTTAGCAGGGGCAGGGGCAGTGGCAGACACACAGCTAGCAGGGGCAGTGGAAGACACATAGCTAGCAGGGACAATGTCAGACACACAGCCAGCAGGCGCAATGGCAGACACACAGCTAGCAGGGGCAATGTCAGACACAGAGCTAGCAGGGGCAATAGCAGACACACAAATAGCAGGGGCAATGGCAGACACACAGCCAGCAGGGCAGGGGCAGACACACAGCTAGCAGGGGCCATGTCAGACACACAGCTTGCAGGGGCAAAGTCAAACGCACATCTAGCAGGGGCAATGTCAGACACACAGGTTGCAGGGGCAGGGACAGACGTACAGCTAGGTCGGCAATAGCAGACACAAAACTAGCAGGGGCAATGTCAGACACACAGCTAGCAGGGGCAATGTCAGACAAAAAGCTAGGAGTGGGAATTTTAGAAACACAGCTAGCAGGGGCAATGTCAGACACAAAACTAGGTGCGGGAATGTCAGACACAAATCTAGCAGGGGCAAAGTCAGACACACAGCTAGCAGGGGCAATGTCAGACACAAAGCTAGGATTGGGAATGTCAGAAACAGAGCTAGCAGGGGCAATGTCAGACACACAGCTAGCCGGGGCAATGTCAGACGCACAGCTAGCAGGGGCAAGGAAGACACACAGCTAGCATGGGCAAAGGCAGACAAACAACTAGAAGGGGCAATGGCAGACAGACAGTAGGCAGGGGCAGGGGTTGACACACAGCTAGCAGGGGCAATGTCAGACACAGAGCTAGCTGGGGCAATAGCAGATACACAAATAGCAGGGGCAATGGCAGACACACAGCTAGCAGGGCAGGGGCAGACACACAGCTAGCAGGGGCAATGTCAGACACACAGCTAGCAGGGGCAAAGTCAAACGCACATCTAGCAGGGGCAATGTCAGACACACAGCTAGCAGGGGCAGGGACAGACGTACAGCTAGGTCGGGCAAGAGCAGACACAAAACTAGCAGTGGCAATGTCAGACACACAGCTTGCAGGGGCAATGTCAGACAAAAAGCTAGGAGTGGGAATGTTAGACACACAGCTAGCAGGGGCAATGTCAGACACAAAACTAGGTACGGGAATGTCAGACACAAATCTAGCTGGGGCAAAGTCAGACACGCAGCTAGCAGGGGCAATGTCAGACACAAAGCTAGGATTGGGAATGTCAGAAACACAGCTAGCAGGGGCAATGTCAGACACACAGCTAGCCGGGGCAATGTCAGACGCACAGCTAGCAGGGGCAAGGAAGACACACAGCTAGCAGGGGCAGGATCAGACACACAGCTAGCATGGGCAAAGGCAGACAAATAACTAGAAGGGGCAATGGCAGACAGACAGTTAACAGGGGCAGGGGTTGACACACAGATAGCAGCGGCAATGGCAGACACACAGTTAGCAGGGGCAGTGGCAGGCACACAGCTAGCAGGGGCAATAGCAGACACACAGCTAGCAGGGGCAACGGCAGACACACAGCTTGCAGGGCAGGACAGACACACAGCTAGCAGGGGCAATGGCAGGCACACAGTTAGTAGGGGCAGTGTCAGACTCACAGTTAGCAGGGGCAATGGCAGACACACAGTTTGCAGGGGCAATGTCAGTCACACAGCTAGCAGGAGCAATGTCAGACACAAAGCTAGGAGTGGAAATGTCAGACACAGATAGCCGGGGCAAAGTCAGACACACAGCATGCAGGGTCAATGCAAGACACAAAGCAAGGAGTGGGAATATCAGACACACAGCTAGCAGGAGCAATGTCAAACACACAGCTAGCAGGGGCAATGTCAGTCAAACAGCTAGCAGGGGCAATGTCAGACACAAAGCTAGGAGTGGGAATGTCAGACACACAGCTAGCAGGGGCAATGTCAGACACACAGCAAGCAGGGGGAATCTCAGACACACAGGTAGCAGTGGCAATGTCAGACACAAATGTAGGAGTGGGAATGTCAGACACACAGCTAGCAGGGGCAATGTCAGACAATCAGCTAAGAGGGGCAATGTCAGACACAAAGCTTGGAGTGGGAAGGTCAGACACACAGCTAGCAGGGGCAATGTCAAACACACAGCTAACAGGGGCAATGTCAGACATACGGTTGCAGGGGCAGCTTCAATGGCAGACACACAGCTACCAGCGTCAGTGGCAGACAAACAGCTAGCAGGGGCAATGTCAGACACACAGTTAGCAGGGGCAGGTGCAATGGCGGACACAGAGCTAGCAGGGCAATGTCAGACACACAGCTAGCAGGGGCAATGGCAGACAACCAGCTAGCAGGGGCAGTGTCAGACACACAGCTAGCAGGGGCAGTGTCAGACACACAGCTAGCAGGGGCAATGCAAGACACAAAGCTAGGAGTGGGAATGTCAGACACACAGCTAGCAGGATCAATGTCAAACATACAGCTATCAGGGGCAATGTCAGTCAAACAGCTAGCAGGGGCAATGTCAGACAGAAAGCTAGGAGTGGGAATGTCAGACACACAGCTAGCAGGGGCAATGTCAGACAATCAGATAAGAGGGGCAATGTCAGACACAAAGCTAGGAGTGGGAAGGTCAGATACACAGCTAGCAGGGGCAATGTCAACCACACAGCTAACAGGGGCAATGTCAGACACACAGCTAGCTGAGCAGGGACATACACACAGTTAGCAGGGGGAAAATCAGACACACAGCTAGCAGGTGCAGGGACAGACGAACAGCTAGCAGGGGCAATGGCAGGCACACAGTTAGAAGGTGCTGTGTCAGACACACAATTAGCAGGGGCAATGGCAGTCACACAGCTTGCAGGGGCAATGTCAACCACACAGCTAACAGGGGCAATGTCAGTCACACAGCTAGCAGGGGCAATGTCAGACACAAAGCTTGCAGTGGGAATGTCAGACACATAGCTAGCAGGGGCAAAGTCAGACACACAGCTAGCAGGGGCAATGTCAGACACAAAGATAGGAGTGGGAATGTCAGACACATAGCTAGCAGGGGCCAGGTCAGACACAATGCAAGGAGTGGGAATGTCAAACACACAGCTAGCAGGGGCAATGTCAAACAAACAGCAAACAGGGGCAAAGTCAGTCACACACCTAGCAGGGGCAATGTCAGACACAAAGCTAGGAGTGGGACTGTCAGACACACAGCTAGCAGGGGCAAAGGCAGACGCACAGCTGGCAGGGGAAATTTCAGACACAAAGCTAGGAGTGGGAATGTCAGACATACAGCTCACAGGGACAATGACAAACACGTAGCTAGCAGGGCGAATGTCAGACGCACAGCTAGCAGGGGCAAAGTCAAACACACAGCTAGCAGGGGCAATGTCAGAAACAAAGCTAGGAGTGGGATTGTCAGAAACACAGGTAGCAGTGGCAATGTCAGACAAATTGCAAGCAGGGGGAATCTCAGACACACAGGTAGCAGGGGCAAAGTCAGACACAAAGCTAGGAGTGGGAATTTCAGACACACAGCTAGCAGGGGCAATGTCAGACATTCAGCTAAGAGGGGCAATGTCAGACACAAAGCTGGGAGTGGGAAGGTCAGACACACAGCTAGCAGGGGCAATGTCAAGCACACAGCTAACTGGGGCAATGTCAGTCACATAGCTAGCTGGGGCAATGTCAGACACAAAGCTAGGAGTGGGAATGTCAGACACACAGCTTACAGGGGCAAAGTCAGACACACAGCTAGCAGGGGCAATGTAAGACACAAAGCTAGGAGTAGGAATATCAGACACACAGATCGCAGGAGCAATGTCAAACACACAGCTCGCAGGGGCAATGTCAGTCACACAGCTCGCAGGGGCAATGTCAGACATAAAGCTAGGCGTGGGAATGTCAGACACACAGCTAGCAGGGGCAAAGTCTGACACACAACTAGCAGGGGCAATGTCAGACACAAATCTAGGAGTGGGAATGACAGACATACAGCTAACAGGGGCAATGACAAACACGTAGCTAGCAGGGCGAATGTCAGAATCACAGCTAGCAGGGGCAATGTCAAACACACAGCTTGAAGGGCAATGTCAGACACAAAGTTGGAGTGGGAATGTCAGACACACTTCCCGCAGTGGCAATGTCAGACACATAGCAAGCAGGGGGAATCTCAGACACACAGCTAGCAGGGGCAATGTCAGACAATCAGCTAAGAGGGGCAATGTCAGACACGCAGCTAGCAGGAGAAATGTCAAAAACACAGCTAGCAGGGGCAATGTCAGTCACACAGCTAGCAGGGGCAATGTCAGACACAAAGCTAGGAGTGGGATTGTCAGACACACAGCTAGCAGGGGCAATGTCAGAGATATAGCAAGCAGGGGGAATCTCAGACACACAGGTAGCAGGGGCAATGTCAGACACAAAGCTAGGAGTGGGAATGTCAGACACACAGCTGGCAGGGGCAATGTCAGACAATCAGCTAAGAGGGTCAATGTCAGACACAAAGCTTGGAGTGGGAAGGTCAGACACACAGCTAGCAGGGGCAATGTCAGACACACAGCTGGCAGGGGCAATTTCAGACACAAAGCTAGGAGTGGGAATGTCAGACATACAGCTCACAGGGGCAATGACAAACACATAGCTAGCAGGGCGAATGTCAGACGCCCAGCTAGCAGCGGCAATGTCAAACACCCAGCTAGCAGGGGCAATGTCAGACACATTCTAGGAGTGGGAATGACAGACACACAGCTAGCAGTGGCCATGTCAGACACATAGCAAGCAGAGGGAACCACAGACACACAGGTAGCAGGGGCAATGTCAGACACAAAGATAGAAGTGGGAATTTCAGACACACAGCTAGCAGGGGTAATGTCAGACAATCAGCTAAGAGGGGCAATGTCAGACACAAAGCTAGGAGTGGGAATGTCAGACACACAGCTAGCAGGGGCAAAGTCAGACACAAAGCTAGCAGAGGTATTGTAAGACACAAAGCTAGGAGTGGGAATGTCAGACACTCAGCTAGCAGGAGAAATGTCAAACACTAAGCTAGCAGGGGCAATGTCAGTCACACAGCTAGCAGGGGCAAAGTCAAACAAACAGCAAACAGGGGCAATGTCAGTCGCACAGCTAGCAGGGGCAATGTCAGACACAAAGCTAGGAGTGGGAATGTCAGACACACAGCTAGCAGGGGCAATGTCAGAGATATAGCAAGCAGGAGGAATCTAAGACACACAGGCAGCAGGGGCAATGTCAGACACAAAGCTAGGAGTGGGAATGTCAGACACACAGCTAGCAGGGGCAATGTCAGACAAACAGCTAAGAGGGTCAATGTCAGACACAAAGCTAGGAGTGGGAAGGTCAGACACACAGCTAGCAGGGGGAATGTCAAACACACAGCTAACTGGGCAATGTCAGTCACACAGCTAGCAGTGGCCATGTCAGACACAAAGCTAGGAGTGGGAATGTCAGACACACAGCTTACAGGGGCAAAGTCAGACACACAGCTAGCATGGGCAATGTAAGACACAAAGCAAGGAGTTTTAATATCAGACACACATCTAGCAGGAGCAATATCAAACAAACAGCTAGCAGGAGCAATATTAAACAAACAGCTAGCAGTGGCAATGTCAGACACAAAGCTAGGAGTGGGAATGTCAGAGACAGAGCTAGCAGGGGCAACGTAAGACACCCAGCAAGCAGGGGGAATCTCAGAAACACAGGTAGCAGGGGCAATGTCAGACACAAATTCGGAGTGGGAATGTCAGACACACAGCTAGCAGGGGCAATGTCAGACAATCAGCTAAGAGGGGCAATGTCAGACACAAAGCTTGGATTGGGAAGGTCAGACACACAGATAACAGGGGCAATGTGAACCACACAGCTAACAGGGGCAAGGTCAGTCACACAGCTACCAGGGGCAATGTCAGACACAAAGCTAGGAGTGGATATGTCAGGCACACAGCTAGCAGGGGCAAAGTCTGACACACTGCTTGCAGGGGCAATGTCAGCCAAACAGGTAGCAGGGGAAATGGCAGACCCACAGCTAGCAGGGCAGGGACAGACGCACAGCTAGCAGGGGCAATAGCAGGCAAAAAACTAGCAGGGGCAATGTCAGAAACAAAGCTAGGTGTGGGGATGTAAGATACACAGCTAGCAGGGGCAAGTCAGAAAATCATTAAGAGGGGCAATGTCAGAAACAAAGCTAGGAGTGGGAAGGTCAGACTCACGGCTAGCAGGGGCAATGTCAAACACACAGCTAACAGGGGCAATGTCAGTCACACAGCTAGCAGGGGCAATGTCAGACACAAAGCTAGTAGTGGGAATGTCAGACATACAGCTCACAGGGGCAATGAGAAACACGTAGCTAGCAGGGCAAATGTCAGACGCACAGCTAGCAGGGGCAATGTCAAACACACAGCTAGCAGGGGCAATGTCAGACACAAAGCTAGGAGTGTGAATGTCAGACACACAGCTCGCAGTGGCAATATCAGACTCATAGCAAGTAGGGGGACTCTCAGACACACAGGTAGCAGGTGCAATGTCAGACACAAAGCTAGGAGTGGGAATTTCAGACACACCGCTAGCAGGGGCAATGTCAGACAATCAGCTAAGAGGGGCAATGTCAGACACAAACTAGGAGTGGGAAGGTCAGACACACAGCTAGCAGGGGGAATGTCAAACACACAGCTAACTGGGCAATGTCGGTCACACAGCTAGCAGGGGCAATGTCAGACACAAAGCTAGGAGTGGGAGTGTCAGACACACAGCTTACAAGCGCAAAGTCAGACACACAGCTAGCAAGGGCAATGTAAGACACAAAGCAAGGAGTTTAAATATCAGACACACAGCTAGCAGGAGCAATATCAAACAAACAGCTAGCAGGGGCAATGTCAGTCAAACAGCTAGCAGGGACAATGTCAGACACAAAGCTAGGGGTGGGAATGTCAGAGACAGAGCTAGCAGGGGCAACGTCAGACACACAGCAAGCAGGGGGAATCTCAGAAACACAGGTAGCAGGGGCAATGTCAGACACAAATTCGGAGTGGGAATGTCAGTCAAACAGCTAGCAGGGGCAATGTCAGACAATCAGCTAAGAGGGGCAATGTCAGACACAAAGCTTGGATTGGGAAGGTCAGACACACAGATAACAGTGGCAATGTCAACCACACAGCTAACAGGGGCAATGTCAGTCACACAGCTAGCAGGGGCAATGTCAGACACAAAGCTAGGAGTGGGAATGTCAGACACACAGCTAGCAGGGGCAAAGTCTGACACACTGCAAGCAGGGGCAATGTCAGACAAACAGGTAGCAGGGGAAATGGCACACACACAGCTAGCAGGGCAGGGACAGACGCACAGCTAGCAGGGGCAATAGCAGACAAAAAACTAGCAGGGGCAATGTCAGACACAAAGCTAGGTGTGGGGATGTCAGATACACAGCTAGCAGGGGCAAGTCAGACAATCAGCTAAGAGGGGCAATGTCAGACACAAAGCTAGGAGTGGGAAGGTCAGACACACAGCTAGCAGGGGCAATGTCAAACACACAGCTAACTGGGGCAATGTCAGTCACACAGCTAGCAGGGGCAATGTCAGAGACAAAGCCTGGAGTGGGAATGTCAGACTCACAGCTAGCAGGGGCAAAGTCAGACAGCTAGCTAGCAGCGTCAATGTAAGACACAAAGCTAGGAGTGGGAATGTCAGACATACAGCTCACAGGGGCAATGACAAACACGTAACCACCAGGGCTAATGTCAGACGCACAGATAGCAGGGGCAATGTCAAACACACAGCTAGCAGGGGCAATGTCAGACACAAAGCTAGGAGTGGGAATGTCAGACATACAGCTCGCAGTGGCAATGTCAGACTCATAGCAAGCAGGGGGAATCTCAGACACACAGGTAGCAGGGGCAATGTCTGACACAAAGCTAGGAGTGGGAATTTCAGACACACAGCTAGCAGGGGCAATGTCAGACAATCAGCTAAGAGGAGCAATGTCAGACACAAACTAGGAGTGCGAAGTTCAGACACACAGCTAGCAGGGGGAATGTCAAAAACACAGCTAACTGGGGCAATGTCAGTCACACAGCTAGCAGGGGCAATGTCAGACACAAAGCTAGGAGTGGGAATGTCAGACACACAGCTTACAGGGGCAATGTCAGACACACAGCTAGCAAGGGCAATGTAAGACGAAAAGCAAGGTGTTTTAATATCAGACACACAGCTAGCAGGATCAATATCAAACAAACAGCTAGCAGGGGCAATGTCAGTCAAACAGCTAGCAGGGGCAATGTCAGACACAAAGCTGGGAGTGGGAATGTCAGAGACAGAGCTAGCAGGGGCAACGTCAGACACACAGCAAGCAGGGGGAATCTCAGAAACACAGGTAGCAGGGGCAATGTCAGACACAAATCTCGGAGTGGGAATGTCAGACACACAGCTAGCAGGGGCAATGTCAGACAATCAGCTAAGAGGGGCAATGTCAGACACAAAGCTTGGATTGGGAAGGTCAGACAAACAGATAACAGTGGCAATGTCAACCACACAGCTAACAGGGGCAATGTCAGTCACACAGCTAGCAGGGGCAATGTCAGACACAAAGCTAGGAGTGGGAATGTCAGACACACAGCTAGCAGGGGCAAAGTCTGACACACCGCTAGCAGGGGCAATGTCAGACAAACAGGTTGCAGGGGAAATGGCAGACACACAGCTAGCAGGGCAGGGACAGACGCACAGCTAGCAGGGGCAATGTCAGACACAAAGCTAGGAGTGGGAATGTCAGACATACAGCTCACAGGGGCAATGACAAACACGTAGCTAGCAGGGCGAATGTCAGATGCACAGCTAGCAAGGGCAATGTCAAATACACAGCTAGCAGGGGCAATGTCAGACACAAAGCTAGGAGTGTGAATGTCAGACATACAGCTCGCAGTGGCAATGTCAGACACATAGCAAGCAGGTGGAATGTCAGACACACAGGTAGCAGGGTCAATGTCAGACCCAAAGCTAGGATTGGGAATTTCAGACACACAGCTAGCAGGGGCAATGTCAGACAATCAGCTAAGAGGGGCAATGTCAGACACAAAGCTAGGAGTGGGAAGGTCAGACACACAGCTAGCAGGGGCAATGTCAAACACACAGCTAACTGGGGCAATGTCAGTCACACAGCTAGCAGGGGCAATGTCAGACACAAAGCTAGGAGTGGAAATGTCAGACATACAGCTTACAGGGGCAAAGTCAGACACACAGTTACCAGGGTCAATATAAGACACAAAGCTAGGGGTGGGAATATCAGATACACAGCTAGCAGGAGCAATGTCAATCACACAGCTAGCCGGGGCAATGTCAGTCAAACAGCTAGCAGGGGCAATGTCAGACACATTGCTAGGAGTGGGAATGTCAGACACAGAGCTAGCAGGGGCAATGTCAGACACACAGCAAGCAGGGGGAATCTCAGACACACAGGTAGCAGGGGCAATGTCAGACACAAATCTCGGAGTGGGAATGTCAGACACACAGCTAGCAGGGGCAATGTCAGACAATCAGCTAAGAGGGGCCATGTCAGACACAAAGCTTGGAGTGGGAATGTCAGACACACAGCTAGCAGGGGCAAAGTCTGAAACAAAGCTAGCAGGGGCAATTTCAGAAACAAATCTAGGAGAGGGAATGACAGACATACAGCTAACAGGGCCAATGAGAAACACGTAGCTAGCAGGGCGAATTTCAGATGCACAGCAAGCAGGGGCAATGTCAAACACACAGCTTGCAGGGGCAATGTCAGACACAACGCTTGGAGTGGGAATGTCAGACACACTTCTAGCAGTGGCAATGTCAGACACATAGCAAACAGGGGGTATATCAGACACATAGGTAGCAGGGGCAATGTCAGACACAAAGCTAGGACTGGGAATTTCAGACACACAGCTAGCAGGGGCAATGTCAGACAATCAGCTAAGAGGGGCAATGTCAGACACAAAGCTAGGAGTGGGAAGGTCAGAAACACACCCAGCAAGGGCAATGTCAAACACACAGCTAACAGGGGCAATGTCAGTCACACAACTAGCAGGGGCAATGTCAGACAGAAAGCTAGCAGAGGTATTGTAATACACAAAGCTAGGAGTGGGAATGTCAGTCACACAGCTAGCAGGAGAAATGTCAGACATACAGCTAGCAGGGGCAATGTCAGTCACACAGCTAGCAGGGGCAAAGTCAAACAAACAGCAAACAGGGGCAATGTCAGTCACACAGCTAGCAGGGGCATTGTCAGACACAAAGCTAGGAGTGGGAATGTCAGACACACAGCTAGCAGGGGCAATTTCAGACACAAAGCTTGGAGTGGGAATGACAGAGGCAATGAAAAACACGTAGCTAGCAGGGCCAATGTCAGAAGCACAGCTAGCAGGGGCAATGTCAAACACACAGCTAGCAGGGACAATGTCAGACACAAAGCTAGGAGTGGGAATGTCAGACACACAGCTCGCAGTGGCAATGTCAGACACACAGCAACCAGGTGGAATCTCAGACACACAGGTAGCAGGGGCAATGTCAGACACAAAGCTAGGAGTGGGAATTTCAGACACACAGCTAGCAGGGGCAATGTCAGACAATCAGCTAAAGCGGCAATGTCAGACACAAGGCTAGGAGTGGGAAGGTCAGACACACAGCTAGCAGGGGCAATGTCAAACACACAGCTAACAGGGGCAATGTCAGTCACACAGCTAGCAGGGGCAATGTCAGACACAAAGCTAGGAGTGGGAATGTCAGACACACAGCTTACAAGGGTAAAGTAAGACACACAGCTAGCAGGGTCAATATAAGACACAAAGCCAGGAGTGGGAATATCAGATACACAGCTAGAATTAGCAATGGCAAACATCAGCTAGCAGGGGCAATGTTAGTCAAACAGCTAGCTGGGGCAATGTCAGACACAAAGCTAGGAGTGGGAATGCCAGGCACAGAGCAAGCAGGGGCAATGTCAGACACAAATCTAGGAGTGGGAATGTCAGACATACAGCTCACAGGGGCAATGAGAAACACGTAGCTAGCAGGGCAAATGTCAGACTCACAGCTAGCAGGGGCAAAGTCAAACACACAGCCAGCAGGGGCTATGTCAGACACAAAGCTAGGAGTGGGAATGTCAGACACACAGCTAGCAGGGGCAAAGTCAGACACACAGCTAGCAGGGTCAATGTAAGACACAAAGCTAGGAGTGGGAATGTCAGACATACAGCTCACAGGGGCAATGACAAACACGTAGCTAGCAGGGCTAATGTCAGACGCAGAGATAGCAGGCGCAATGTCACACACACAGCTAGCAGAGGCAATGTCAGAGACAAAGCTAGGAGTGGGAATGTCAGACACACAGCTCGCAGTGGCAATGTCAGACTCAAAGCAAGCAGGTGGACTCTCAGACACACAGGTAGCAGGGGCAATGTCAGACACAAAGCTAGGAGTGGGAATTTCAGACACACCGCTAACAGGGGCAAAGTCAGACACACAGCTAGCAAGGGCAATGTAAGACACAAAGAAAGGAGTTTTAATATCAGGCACACAGCTAGCAGGAGCAATATCAAACAAACAGCTAGCAGGGGCAATGCCAGTCAAAGAGCTAGCAGGGGCAATGTCAGACACAAAGCTAGGAGTGGGAATGTCAGAGACAGAGCTAGCAGGGGCAACGTCAGACACACAGCAAGCAGGGGGAATCTCAGAAACACAGGTAGCAGGGGCAATGTCAGACACAAATTCGGAGTGGGAATGTCAGACACACAGCTAGCAGGGGCAATGTCAGACAATCAGCTAAGAGAGGCAATGTCAGACACAAAGCTTGGATTGGGAAGGTCAGACACACAGATAACAGGGGCAATGTCAACCACACATCTAACAGGGGCAATGTCAGTCACACAGCTAGCAGGGGCAATGTCAGACACAAAGCTAGGAGTGGGAATGTCAGACACACAGCTAGCAGGGTCAAAGTCTGACACACTGCTTGCAGTGGCAATGTCAGACAAACAGGTAGCAGGGGAAATGGCAGACACACAGCTAGCAGGGCAGGGACAGACGCACAGCTAGCAGGGGCAATAGCAGCCAAAAACTAGCAGGGGCAATGTCAGACACAAAGCTAGGTGTGGGGATGTCAGATACACAGCTAGCAGTGGCAAGTCAGACAATCAGCTAAGAGGGGCAATGTCAGAAACAAAGCTAGGAGTGGGAAGGTCAGACACACAGCTAGCAGGGTCAATGTCAAACACACAGCTAACAGGGGCAATGTCAGTCACACAGCTAGCAGGGGCAATGTCAGACACAAAGCTAGGAGTGGAAATGTCAGACATACAGCTCACAGGGGCAATGAAAAACACGTAGCTAGCTTGGCAAATGTCAGACACACAGCTAGCAGCGGCAATGTCAAACACACAGCTAGCAGGGGCAATGTCAGACACAAAGCTAGGAGTGGGAATGTCAGACACACAGCTAGCAGGGGCAAAGTCAGACACACAGCTAGCAGGGTCAATGTAAGACACAAAGCTACGAGTGGGAATGTCAGACATACAGCTCACAGGGGCAATGACATACACGTAGCTAGCAGGGCTAATGTCAGACGCAGAGATAGCAGGGGCAATGTCAAACACACAGCTAGCAGGGGCAATGTCAGACACAAAGCTAGGAGTGGGAATGTCAGACACACAACTTACAGGGGCAAAGTCAGACACACAGCTAGCAAGGGCAATGTAAGACACAAAGCAAGGAGTTTTAAAATCAGACACACAGCTAGCAGCAGCAATATCGAACAAACAGCTAGCAGGGGCAATGTCAGTCAAACAGCTAGCGGGGCAATGTCAGACACAAAGCTAGGAGTGGGAATGTCAGAGACAGAGCTAGCAGGGGCAAAGTCAGACACACAGCAATTAGGGTGAATCTCAGAAACACAGGTAGCAGGGGCAATGTCAGGCACAAATTCGGAGTGGGAATGTCAGACACACAGCTAGCAGGGGCAACGTCAGACAATCAGCTAAGAGGGGCAATGTCAGACACAAAGCTTGGATTGGGAAGGTCAGACACACAGATAACAGTGGCAATGTCAACAACACAGCTAACAGGGGCAATGTCAGTCACACAGCTAGCAGGGGCAATGTCAGACACAAAGCTAGGAGTGGGAATGTCAGACACACAGCTAGCAGGGGCAAAGTCTGACACACTGCTAGCAGGGGCAATGTCAGACAAAAAGGTAGCAGGGGAAATGGCAGACACACAGCTAGCAGGGCAGGGACAGACACACAGCTAGCAGGGGCAATAGCAGACAGAAAACTAGCAGGGGCAATGTCAGACACAAAGCTAGGTGTGGGGATGTCAGATAAATAGTTAGCAGGGGCAATTTCAGACAATCAGCCAAGAGGGGCAATGTCAGATACAAAGCTAGGAGTGGAAAGATCAGACACACAGCTAGCAGGGGCAATGTCAAAAACGCAGCTAACTGGGGCAATTTCAGTCACACAGCTAGCAGGGGCAATGTCAGACACAAAGCTAGGAGTGGGAATGTCAGACACACAGCTTACAGGGGCAAATTCAGACACACAGCTAGCAAGGGCAATGTAAGACACAAAGCAAGGAGTTTTAATATCAGACACACAGCTAGCAGGAGCAATGTCAAACACACAGCTAGCAGGGGCAATGTCAGTCAAACAGCTAGCAGGGGCAATGTCAGACACGCTAGGAGTGGGAATGTCAGAGACAGAGCCAGCAGGGGCAACGTCAGACACCCAGCAAGCAGGGGGAATCTCAGAAACACAGGTAGCAGGGGCAATGTCAGATACAAAGCTAGGAGTGGGAAGGTCAGACACACAGCTAACTGGGGCAATGTCAGACACACAGCTTGCAGGGGCTATGTCAGACACACAGCTAGCAGGGTCAATGTAAGACACAAAGCTAGGAGTGGGAATGTCAGACATACAGCTCACAGGGGCAATGACAAACACGTAGCTAGCAGGGCTAATGTCAGACGTACAGATAGCAGGGGCAATGTCAAACACACAGCTAGCAGGGGCAATGTCAGACACAAAGCTAGGAGTGGGAATGTCAGACATACAGCTCGCAGTGGCAATGTCAGACACATAGCAAGCACGGGGAATCTCAGACACACAGGTAGCAGGGGCAATGTCAGACACAAAGCAAGGAGTGGGAATTTCAGACACACAGCTAGCAGGGGAAATGTCAGACAATCAGCTAAGTGGAGCAATGTCAGACACAAACTAGGAGTGGGAAGGTCAGACACACAGCTAGCAGGGGGAATGTCAAAAACACAGCTAACTGGGGCAATGTCAGTCACACAGCTTGCAGGGGCAATTTCAGACACAAAGCTAGGAGTGGGAATGTCAGACACACAGCTTACAGGGGCAATGTCAGACACACAGCTAGCAAGGGCAATGTAAGACACAAAGCAAGGAGTTTTAATATCAGACACACAGCTAGCAGGAGCAATATCAAACAAACAGCTAGCAGGGGCAATGTCAGTCAAACAGCTAGCAGGGGCAATGTCAGACACAAAGCTAGGAGTGGGAATGTCAGAGACAGAGCTAGCAGGGGCAACGTCAGACACACAGCAAGTAGGGGGAATCTCAGAAACACAGGTAGCAGGGGCAATGTCAGACACAAATTCGGAGTGGGAATGTCAGACACACAGCTAGCAGGGGCAATGTCAGACAATCAGCTAAGAGGGGCAATGTCAGACACAAAGCTTGGATTGGGAAGGTCAGACACACAGATAACAGTGGCAATGTCAACCACACAGCTAACAGGGGCAATGTCAGTCACACAGCTAGCAGGGGCAATGTCAGACACAAAGCTAGGAGTGGGAATGTCAGACACACAGCTAGCAGGGGCAAAGTCTGACACACTGCTAGCAGGGGCAATGTCAGACAAACAGGTAGCAGGGGAAATGGCAGACACACAGCTAACAGGGCAGGGACAGACGCACAGCTAGCAGGGGCAATAGCAGACAAAAAACTAGCAGGGGCAATGTCAGACACAAAGCTAGGTGTGGGGATGTCAGATACACAGCTAGCAGGGGCAATGTCAGACAATCAGCTAAGAGGGGCAATGTCAGACACAAAGCTAGGAGTGGGAAGGTCAGACACACAGCTAGCAGGGGCAATGTCAAACACACAGCTAACTGGGGCAATGTCAGTCACACAGCTAGCAGGGGCAATGTCAGACACAAAGCTAGGAGTGGGCATGTCAGACATACAGCTCACAGGGGCAATGACAAACACGTAGCTAGCAGGGCGAATGTCAGACGCACAGCTAGCAGGGGCAATGTCAACCATACAGCTAGCAGGGGCAATGTCAGACACAAAGCTAGGAGTGTGAATGTCAGACATACAGCTCGCAGTGGCAATGTCAGACACATAGCAAACAGGTGGAATCTCAGACACACAGGTAGCAGGGGCAATGTCAGACACAAAGCTAGGAGTGGGAATTTCAGACACACAGCTAGCAGGGGCAATGTCAGACAATCAGCTAAGAGGGGCAATGTCAGACACAAAGCTAGGAGTGGGAAGGTCAGACACACAGCTAGCAGGGGCAATGTCAAACACACAGCTAACTGGGGCAATGTCAGTCACACATCTAGCAGGGGCAATGTCAGACACAAAGCTAGGAGTGGGAATGTCAGACACACAGCTAGCAGGGGGAATGTCAAAAACACAGCTAACTGGGGCAATGTCAGTCACACTGATAGCAGGGGCAATGTCAGACACAAAGCTAGGAGTGGGAATGTCAGACACACAGCTTACAGGGGCAAAGTCAGACACACAGCTAGCAAGGGCAATGTAAGACACAATGCAAGGAGTTTTAAAATCAGACACACAGCTAGCAGCAGCAATATCAAACAAACAGCTAGCAGGGGCAATGTCAGTCAAACAGCTAGCAGGGGCAATGTCAGACACAAAGCTAGGAGTGGGAATGTCAGAGACAGAGCTAGCAGGGGCAACGTCAGACACACAGCAATTAGGGTGAATCTCAGAAACACAGGTAGCAGGGGCAATGTCAGACACAAATTCGGAGTGGGAATGTCAGACACACAGCTAGCAGGGGCAATGTCAGACAATCAGCTAAGAGGGGCAATGTCAGACACAAAGCTTGGATTGGGAAGGTCAGACACAGATAACAGTGGCAATGTCAACCACACAGCTAACTGGGGCAATGTCAGTCACACAGCTAGCAGGGGCAATGTCAGACACAAAGCTAGGAGTGGGAATGTCAGACACACAGCTAGCTGGGGCAAAGTCTGACACACTGCTAGCTGGGGCAATGTCAGACAAACAGGTAGCAGGGGAAATGGCAGACACACAGCTAGCAGGGCAGGGACAGACGCACAGCTAGCAGGGGCAATAGCAGACAAAAATCTAGCAGCGGCAATGTCAGACACAAAGCTACGTGTGGGGATGTCAGATAAACAGCTAGCAGGGGCACTGTCAGACAATCAGCTAAGAGGGGCAATGTCAGACACAAAGCTAGGAGTGGGAAGGTCAGACACACAGCTAGCAGGGGCAATGTCAAACACACAGCTAACTGGGGCAATGTCAGTCACACAGCTAGCAGGGGCAATGTCAGACACAAAGCTAGGAGTGGGAATGTCAGACACACAGCTTACAGGGGCAAAGTCAGACACACAGCTAGCAGGGTCAATGTAAGACACAAAGCTAGGGGTGGGAATATCAGATACACAGCTAGCAGGAGCAATGTCAAACACACAGCTAGCAGGGGCAATGTCAGTCAAACAGCTAGCAGGGGCAATGTCAGACACAAAACTAGGAGTGGGAATGTCAGACACACAGCTTACAGGGGCAAAGTCTGACAGACAGCTAGCAAGGGCAATGTAAGACACAAAGCAAGGAGTTTTAATATCAGACACACAGCTAGCAGGAGCAATATCAAGCAAACAGCTAGCAGGGGCAATGTCAGTCAAACAGCTAGCAGGGGCAATGTCAGACACAAAGCTAGGAGTGGGAATGTCAGAGACAGTGCTAGCAGGGGCAACGTCAGACACCCAGCAAGCAGGGGGAATCTCAGAAACAAAGGTAGCAGGGGCAATGTCAGACACAAATTCTGAGTGGGAATGTCAGACACACAGCTAGCAGGGGCAATGTCAGACAATCAGCTAAGAGGGGCAATGTCAGACACAAAGCTTGGACTGGGAAGGTCAGACACACAGATAACAGGGGCAATGTCACCACACAGCTAACAGGGGCAATGTCAGTCACATAGCTACCGGGGCAATGTCAGACACAAAGCTAGGAGTGGAAATGTCAGACACACAGCTAGCAGGGGCAAAGTCTGACACACTGCTTGCAGGGGCAATGTCAGACAAACAGGTTGCAGGGGAAATGGCAGACACACAGCTAGCAGGGCAGGGACAGACGCACAGCTAGCAGTGGCAATAGCAGACAAAAAACTAGCAGGGGCAATGTCAGACACAAAGCTAGGTGTGGGGATGTCAGATACAGAGCTAGCAGGGGCAAGTCAGACAATCAGCTAAGAGGGGCAATGTCAGAAACAAAGCTAGGAGTGGGAAGGTCAGACACACAGCTAGCAGGGGCAATGTCAAACACACAGCTAACTGGGGCAATGTCAGTCACACAGCTGGCAGGGGCAATGTCAGACACAAAGCTAGGAGTGGGAATTTCAGACACACAGCTAGCAGGGGCAATGTCAGACACACAGCTAGCAGGGTCAATGTAAGACACAAAGCTAGGAGTGGGAATGTCAGACATACAGCTCACAGGGGCAATGACAAACACGTAGCTAGCAGGGCTAATGTCAGACGCACAGATAACAGGGGCAATGTCAAACACACAGCTAGCAGGGGCAATGTCAGACACAAAGCTAGGAGTGGGAATGTCAGACATACAGCTCGCAATGGCAATGTCAGACTCATTGCAAGCAGGTGGAATCTCAGACACACAGGTAGCAGGGGCAATGTCAGACACAAAGCAAGGAGTGGGAATTTCAGACACACAGCTAGCAGGGGAAATGTCAGACAAGCAGCCAAGTGGAGCAATCTCAGACACAAACTAGGAGTGGGAAGGTCAGTCACACAGCTAGCAGGGGGAATGTCAAAAACACAGCTAACTGGGGCAATGTCAGTCACACAACTTGCAGGGGCAATGTCAGACACAAAGTTAGGAGTGGGAATGTCAGACACACAGCTTACAGGGGCAAAGTCAGACACAGAGCTAGCAAGGGCAATGTAAGACACAAAGCAAGGAGTTTTAATATCAGACACACAGGTAGCCGGAGCAATATCAAACAAACAGCTAGCAGGGGCAGTGTCAGTCAAACAGCTAGCAGGGGCAATGTTAGACACAAAGCTAGGAGTGGGAATGTCAGAGTCAGAGCTAGCAGGGGCAACGTCAGACACACAACAAGCAGGGGGAATCTAAAAAACACAGGTAGCAGGGGCAATGTCAGACACAAATCTCGGAGTGGGAATGTCAGACACACCGCAACTGGGGCAATGTCAGACAATCAGCTAAGAGGGGCAATGTCAGACACAAAGCTTGGATTGGGAAGGTCAGACACACAGATAACAGTGGCAATGTCAACCACACAGCTAACAGGGGCAATGTCAGTCACACAGCTAGCAGGGGCAATGTCAGACACAAAGCTAGGAGTGGGAATGGCAGACAAAAAGCTAGCAGGGGCAAAGTCTGACACACTGCTAGCAGGGGCAATGTCAGACAAACAGGTAGCAGGGCAGGGACAGACGCACAGCTAGCAGGGGCAATAGCAGACAAAAAACTAGCAGGGGCAATGTCAGACAATCAGCTAAGAGGGGCAATGTCAGACAAAAAGCTAGGAGTGGGAAGGTCAGACACACAGCTAGCAGGGGCAATGTCAAACACACAGCTAACTGGGGCAATGTCAGTCACACAGCTAGCAGGGGCAATGTCAGACACAAAGCTAGGAGTGGGAATGTCAGACATACAGCTCACAGGGGCAATGACAAACACGTAGCTAGCAGGGCGAATGTCAGACGCACAGCTAGCAGGGGCAATGTCAAACACACAGCTAGCAGGGGCAATGTCAGACACAAAGCTAGGAGTGTGAATGTCAGACATACAGCTCGCAGTGGCAATGTCAGACACATAGCAAGCAGGTGGAATCTCAGACACACAGGTAGCAGGGGCAATGTCAGACACAAAGCTAGGAGTGGGAATTTGAGACACACAGCTAGCAGGGGGCAATGTCAGACTATCAGCTAAGAGGGGCAATGTCAGACACAAAGCTAGGAGTGGGAAGGTCAGACACACAGCTAGCAGGGGCAATGTCAAACACACAGCTAACTGGGGCAATGTCAGTCACACAGCTAGCAGGGGTAATGTCAGTCAAACAGCTAGCAGGGGTAATGTCAGACACAAAGCTAGGAGTGGGAATGTCAGACACACAGCTAGCAGGGGCAAAGTCTGAAACAAAGCTAGCAGGGGCAATTTCAGAAACAAATCTAGGAGCGGGAATGACAGACATATAGCTAACAGGGGCAATGACAAACACGTAGCTAGCAGGGCGAATGTCAGACGCACAACTAGCAGGGGCAATTTCAAACACACAGCTTGCAGGGGCAATGTCAGACACAAAGCTAGGAGTGGGAATGTCAGACACACTTCTAGCAGTGGCAATGTCAGACACAAAGCTAGGAGTGGGACTGTCAGACACACAGCTAGCAGGGGCAAAGTCTGACACATAGCTAGCAGGGGCAATTTCAGAAACAAATCTAGGAGCGGGAATGATAGACATACAGCTAACAGGGGCAATGACAAACACGTAGCTAGCAGGGCGAATGTCAGACGCACAGCTAGCAGGGGCAATGTCAAACACACAGCTTGCAGGGGCAATGTCAGACACAAAGCTAGGAGTGGGAAAGTCAGACACACTTCTAGCAGTGGCAATGTCAGACACATAGCAAGCAGGGGGTATATCAGACACATAGGTAGCAGGGGCAATGTCAGACACAAAGCTAGGACTGGGAATTTCAGACACACAGCTAGCAGGGGCAATGTCAGACAATCAGCTAAGAGGGGCAATGTCAGACACAAAGCTAGGAGTGGGAAGGTCAGATACACACCCAGCAGGGGCAATGTCAAACACACAGCTAACAGGGGCAATGTCAGTCACACAGCTAGCAGGGGCAATGTCAGACACAAAGCTAGGAGTGGGAATGTCAGACACACAGCTAGCAGGGGCAAAGTCTGACACACTGCTAGCAGGGGCAATGTCAGACAAACAGGTAGCAGGGCAGGGACAGACGCATAGCCAACAGGGGCAATAGCAGACAAAAAACTAGCAGGGGCAATGTCAGACAATCAGCTAAGAGGGGCAATGTCAGACACAAAGCTAGGAGTGGGAAGGTCAGACACACAGCTAGAAGGGGCAATGTCAAACACACAGCTAACTGGGGCAATGTCAGTCACACAGCCAGCAGGGGCAATGTCAGACACAAAGCTAGGAGTGGGAATGTCAGACATACAGCTCACAGGGGCAATGACAAACACGTAGCTAGCAGGGCGAATGTCAGACGCACAGCTAGCAGGGGCAATGTCAAACACACAGCTAGCAGGGGCAATGTCAGACACAAAGCTAGGAGTGTGAATGTCAGACATACAGCTCGCAGTGGCAATGTCAGACACATAGCAAGCAGGTGGAATCTCAGACACACAGGTAGCAGGGGCAATGTCAGACATAAAGCTAGGAGTGGGAATTTGAGACACACAGCTAGCAGGGGGCAATGTCAGACTATCAGCTAAGAGGGGCAATGTCAGACACAAAGCTAGGAGTGGGAAGGTCAGACACACAGCTAGCAGGGGCAATGTCAAACACACAGCTAACTGGGGCAATGTCAGTCACACAGCTAGCAGGGGTAATGTCAGTCAAACAGCTAGCAGGGGTAATGTCAGACACAAAGCTAGGAGTGGGAATGTCAGACACACAGCTAGCAGGGGCAAATTCTGAAACAAAGCTAGCAGGGGCAATTTCAGAAACAAATCTAGGAGCGGGAATGACAGACATATAGCTAACAGGGGCAATGACAAACACGTAGCTAGCAGGGCGAATGTCAGACGCACAGCTAGCAGGGGCAATTTCAAACACACAGCTTGCAGGGGCAATGTCAGACACAAAGCTAGGAGCGGGAATGTCAGACACACTTCTAGCAGTGGCAATGTCAGACACAAAGCTAGGAGTGGGACTGTCAGACACACAGCTAGCAGGGGCAAAGTCTTACATATAGCTAGCAGGGGCAATTTCAGAAACAAATCTAGGAGCGGGAATGATAGACATACAGCTAACAGGGGCAATGACAAACACGTAGCTAGCAGGGCGAATGTCAGACGCACAGCTAGCAGGGGCAATTTCAAACACACAGCTTGCAGGGGCAATGTCAGACACAAAGCTAGGAGTGGGAATGTCAGACACACTTCTAGCAGTGGCAATGTCAGACACAAAGCTAGGAGTGGGACTGTCAGACACACAGCTAGCAGGGGCAAAGTCTGACACATAGCTAGCAGGGGCAATTTCAGAAACAAATCTAGGAGCGGGAATGATAGACATACAGCTAACAGGGGCAATGACAAACACGTAGCTAGCAGGGCGAATGTCAGACGCACAGCTAGCAGGGGCAATGTCAAACACACAGCTTGCAGGGGCAATGTCAGACACAAAGCTAGGAGTGGGAAAGTCAGACACACTTCTAGCAGTGGCAATGTCAGACACATAGCAAGCAGGGGGTATATCAGACACATAGGTAGCAGGGGCAATGTCAGACACAAAGCTAGGACTGGGAATTTCAGATACACAGCTAGCATGGGCAAAGTCAGACACAAAGCTAGCAGAGGTATTGTAAGACACAAAGCTAGGAGTGGGAAGGTCAGATACACACCCAGCAGGGGCAATGTCAAACACACAGCTAACAGGGGCAATGTCAGTCACACAGCTAGCAGGGGCAATGTCAGACACAAAGCTAGGAGTGGGAATGTCAGACACACAGCTAGCATGGGCAAAGTCAGACACAAAGCTAGCAGAGGTATTGTAAGACACAAAGCTAGGAGTGGGAATGTCAGACACACAGCTAGCAGGAGAAATGTCAAACACACAGCTAGCAGGGGCAATGTCAGTCACACAGCTAGCAGGGGCAAAGTCAAACAAACAGCAAACAGGGGCAATGTCAGTCACACAGCTAGCAGGGGCAATGTCAGGCACAAAGCTAGGAGTGGGAATGTCAGACACACAGCTAGCAGGGGCAATTTCAGACACAAAGCTTGGAGTGGGAATGACAGACATACAGCTCACAGGGGCAATGAAAAACACTTAGCTAGCAGGGCGAATGTCAGAAGCACAGCTAGCAGGGGCAATGTCAAACACACAGCTAGCAGGAACAAAGTCTGACACACTGCAAGCAGGGGCAATGTCAGACAAACAGGTAGCAGGGGAAATGGCAGACACACAGCTAACAGGGCAGGGACAGACGCACAGCTAGCAGGGGCAATAGCAGACAAAAAACTAGCAGGGGCAATGTCAGACACAAATCTAGGAGTGGGGATGTCAGATACACAGCTAGCAGGGGCAATGTCAGACAATCAGCTAAGAGGGGCAATGTCATACACAAAGCTAGGAGTGGGAAGGTCAGACACACAGCTAGCAGGGGCAATGTCAAACACACAGCTAACTGGGGCAATGTCAGTCACACAGCTAGCAGGGGCAATGTCAGACACAAAGCTAGGAGTGGGAATGTCAGACATACAGCTCACAGGGGCAATGACAAACACGTAGCTAGCAGTGCGAATGTCAGACGCACAGCTAGCAGGGGCAATGTCAAACACACAGCTAGCAGGGGCAATGTCAGACACAAAGCTAGGAGTGTGAATGTCAGACATACAGCTCGCAGTGGCAATGTCAGACACATAGCAAGCAGGTGGAATCTCAGACACACAGGTAGCAGGGGCAATGTCAGACACAAAGCTAGGATTGGGAATTTCAGACACACTGCTAGCAGGGGCAATGTCAGACAATCAGCTAAGATGGGCAATGACAGACAGAAAGCTAGGAGTGGGAAGGTCAGACACACAGATAGCAGGGGCAAAGTCAGACACACAGCTAGCAGGGTCAATGTAAGACACAAAGCTAGGGGTGGGAATATCAGATACATAGCTAGCAGGAGCAATGTCAAACACACAGCTAGCAGGGGCAATGACAGTCAAACAGCTAGCGGGGCAATGTCAGACACAAAGCTAGGAGTGGGAATGTCAGACACACAGCTAGGAGTGGAATGTCAGACACACAGCTTACAGGGGCAAAGTCAGACACACAGCTAGCAGGGTCAATGTAAGAAACAAAGCTAGGGGTGGGAATATCAGATACACAGCTAGCAGGAGCAATGTCAAACACACAGCTAGCAGGGGCAATGTCAGTCACACAGCTAGCAGGGGCAATGTCAGACACAAAGCTAGGAGTGGGAATGTCAGACACACAGCTAGCAGGGGCAAAGTCTGACACACTGCTAGCAGGGGCAATGTCAGACAAACAGGTAGCAGGGCAGGGACAGACGCATAGCTAGCAGGGGCAATAGCAGACAAAAAACTAGCAGGGGCAATGTCAGACAATCAGCTAAGAGGGGCAATGTCAGACACAAAGCTAGGAGTGGGAAGGTCAGACACACAGCTAGCAGGGGCAATGTCAAACACACAGCTAACTGGGGCAATGTCAGTCACACAGCCAGCAGGGGCAATGTCAGACACAAAGCTAGGAGTGGGAATGTCAGACATACAGCTCACAGGGGCAATGACAAACACGTAGCTAGCAGGGCGAATGTCAGACGCACAGCTAGCAGGGGCAATGTCAAACACACAGCTAGCAGGGGCAATGTCAGACACAAAGCTAGGAGTGTGAACGTCAGACATACAGCTCGCAGTGGCAATGTCAGACACATAGCAAGCAGGTGGAATCTCAGACACACAGGTAGCAGGGGCAATGTCAGACACAAAGCTAGGAGTGGGAATTTGAGACACACAGCTAGCAGGGGGCAATGTCAGACTATCAGCTAAGAGGGGCAATGTCAGACACAAAGCTAGGAGTGGGAAGGTCAGACACACAGCTAGCAGGGGCAATGTCAAACACACAGCTAACTGGGGCAATGTCAGTCACACAGCTAGCAGGGGTAATGTCAGTCAAACAGCTAGCAGTGGCAATGTCAGACACAAAGCTAGGAGTGGGACTGTCAGACACACAGCTAGCAGGGGCAAAGTCTGACACATAGCTAGCAGGGGCAATTTCAGAAACAAATCTAGGAGCGGGAATGATAGACATACAGCTAACAGGGGCAATGACAAACACGTAGCTAGCAGGGCGAATGTCAGACGCACAGCTAGCAGGGGCAATGTCAAACACACAGCTTGCAGGGGCAATGTCAGACACAAAGCTAGGAGTGGGAATGTCAGACACACTTCTAGCAGTGGCAATGTCAGACACATAGCAAGCAGGGGGTATATCAGACACATAGGTAGCAGGGGCAATGTCAGACACAAAGCTAGGACTGGGAATTTCAGACACACAGCTAGCAGGGGCAATGTCAGACAATCAGCTAAGAGGGGCAATGTCAGACACAAAGCTAGGAGTGGGAAGGTCAGACACACACCCAGCAGGGGCAATGTCAAACACACAGCTAACAGGGGCAATGTCAGTCACACAGCTAGCAGGGGCAATGTCAGACACAAAGCTAGGAGTGGGAATGTCAGACACACAGCTAGCAGGGGCAAAGTCAGACACAAAGCTAGCAGAGGTATTGTAAGACACAAAGCTAGGAGTGGGAATGTCAGACACACAGCTAGCAGGAGAAATGTCAAACACACAGCTAGCAGGGGCAATGTCAGTCACACAGCTAGCAGGGGCAAAGTCAAACAAACAGCAAACAGGGGCAATGTCAGTCACACAGCTAGCAGGGGCAATGTCAGGCACAAAGCTAGGAGTGGGAATGTCAGACACACAGCTAGCAGGGGCAATTTCAGGCACAAAGCTTGGAGTGGGAATGACAGACATGCAGCTCACAGGGGCAATGAAAAACACTTAGCTAGCAGGGCGAATGTCAGAAGCACAGCTAGCAGGGGCAATGTCAAACACACAGCTAGCAGGAACAAAGTCTGACACACTGCAAGCAGGGGCAATGTCAGACAAACAGGTAGCAGGGGAAATGGCAGACACACAGCTAACAGGGCAGGGACAGACGCACAGCTAGCAGGGGCAATAGCAGACAAAAAACTAGCAGGGGCAATGTCAGACACAAAGCTAGGAGTGGGGATGTCAGATACACAGCTAGCAGGGGCAATGTCAGACAATCAGCTAAGAGGGGCAATGTCAGTCACACAGCTAGCAGGGGCAATGTCAGACACAAAGCTAGGAGTGGGAATGTCAGACATACAGCTCACAGGGGCAATGACAAACACGTAGCTAGCAGTGCGAATGTCAGACGCACAGCTAGCAGGGGCAATGTCAAACACACAGCTAGCAGGGGCAATGTCAGACACAAAGCTAGGAGTGTGAATGTCAGACATACAGCTCGCAGTGGCAATGTCAGACACATAGCAAGCAGGTGGAATCTCAGACACACAGGTAGCAGGGGCAATGTCAGACACAAAGCTAGGATTGGGAATTTCAGACACACTGCTAGCAGGGGCAATGTCAGACAATCAGCTAAGATGGGCAATGACAGACACAAAGCTAGGAGTGGGAATTTCAGACACACAGCTATCAGGGGCAATGTTAGACAATCAGCTTAGAGGGGCAATGTCAGACACAAAGCTAGGAGTGGGAAGGTCAGACACACAGCTAGCAGGGGCAATGTCAAATACACAGATAACTGGGGCAATGTCAGTCACACAGTTAGCAGGGGCAATGTCAGACACTAAGGTAGGAGTGGGAATGTCAGACACACAGCTTGCAAGGGCAAAGTCAGACACACAGCTAGCAGGGTCAATGTAAGAAACAAAGCTAGGAGTGGGAATATCAGATACACAGCTAGCATTAGCAATGGCAAACATGAGCTAGCAGGGGCAATGTTAGTCAAACAGCTAGCTGGGGCAAAGTCAGACACAAAGCTAGGAGTGGGAATGCCAGGCACAGAGCTAGCAGGAGCAATGTCAGACACACAGCAAGCAGGGGTAATGTCAGACACAAAGCTAGGAGTGGGAATGTCAGACATACAGCTCACAGGGGCAATGACAAACACGTAGCTAGCAGGGCAAATGTCAGACGCACAGCTAGCATGGGCAATGTCAAACACACAGCTAGCAGGGGCAATGTCAGACACAAAGCTAGGAGTGGGAATGTCAGACACACAGCTAGCAGGGGCAAAGTCAGACACACAGCTAGCAGGGTCAATGTAAGACACAAAGCTAGGAGTGGGAATGTCAGACATACAGCTCAAAGGGGCAATGACAAACACGTAGCTAGCAGGGCTAACATCAGACGCAGAGATAGCAGGGGCAATGTCAGACACACAGCTCGCAGTGGCAATGTCAGACTCATAGCAAGCAGGGGGACTCTCAGACACACAGGTAGCAGGGGCAATGTCAGACACAAAGCTAGGAGTGGGAATTTCAGACACACCGCTAGCAGGGGCAATGTCAGACAATCATCTAAGAGGGGCAATGTCAGACACAAACTAGGAGTGGGAAGGTCAGACACACAGCTAGCAGGGGCAATGTCAAACACACAGCTAACTGGGGCAATGTCAGTCACACAGCTAGCAGGGGCAATGTCAGACACAAAGGTAGGAGTGGGAATGTCAGACACACAGCTAGCAGGGGCACTGTAAGACACAAAGCAAGGAGTTTTAATATCAGACACACAGCTAGCAGGAGCAATATCAAACAAACAGCTAGCAGGGGCAATGTCAGTCAAACAGCTAGCAGGGGCAATGTCAGACACACAGCAAGCAGGGGGAATCTCATAAACAGAGGTAGCAGGGGCAATGTCAGACACAAATTTGGAGTGGGAATGTCAGACACACAGCTAGCAGGGGCAATGTCAGACAATCAGCTAAGAGGGGCAATGTCAGACACAAAGCTTGGATTGGGAAGGTCAGACACACAGATAACAGGGGCAATGTCAACCACACATCTAACAGGGGCAATGTCAGTCACACAGCTACCAGGGGCAATGTCAGACACAAAGCTAGGAGTGGGAATGTCAGACACACAGCTAGCAGGGGCAAAGTCTGACACACTGCTTGCAGGGGTAATGTCAGTCAAACAGCTAGCAGTGGCAATGTCAGACACAAAGCTAGGAGTGGGACTGTCAGACACACAGCTAGCAGGGGCAAAGTCTGACACATAGCTAGCAGGGGCAATTTCAGAAACAAATCTAGGAGCGGGAATGATAGACATACAGCTAACAGGGGCAATGACAAACACGTAGCTAGCAGGGCGAATGTCAGACGCACAGCTAGCAGGGGCAATGTCAAACACACAGCTTGCAGGGGCAATGTCAGACACAAAGCTAGGAGTGGGAATGTCAGACACACTTCTAGCAGTGGCAATGTCAGACACATAGCAAGCAGGGGGTATATCAGACACATAGGTAGCAGGGGCAATGTCAGACACAAAGCTAGGACTGGGAATTTCAGACACACAGCTAGCAGGGGCAATGTCAGACAATCAGCTAAGAGGGGCAATGTCAGACACAAAGCTAGGAGTGGGAAGGTCAGACACACACCCAGCAGGGGCAATGTCAAACACACAGCTAACAGGGGCAATGTCAGTCACACAGCTAGCAGGGGCAATGTCAGACACAAAGCTAGGAGTGGGAATGTCAGACACACAGCTAGCAGGGGCAAAGTCAGACACAAAGCTAGCAGAGGTATTGTAAGACACAAAGCTAGGAGTGGGAATGTCAGACACACAGCTAGCAGGAGAAATGTCAAACACACAGCTAGCAGGGGCAATGTCAGTCACACAGCTAGCAGGGGCAAAGTCAAACAAACAGCAAACAGGGGCAATGTCAGTCACACAGCTAGCAGGGGCAATGTCAGGCACAAAGCTAGGAGTGGGAATGTCAGACACACAGCTAGCAGGGGCAATTTCAGGCACAAAGCTTGGAGTGGGAATGACAGACATGCAGCTCACAGGGGCAATGAAAAACACTTAGCTAGCAGGGCGAATGTCAGAAGCACAGCTAGCAGGGGCAATGTCAAACACACAGCTAGCAGGAACAAAGTCTGACACTCTGCAAGCAGGGGCAATGTCAGACAAACAGGTAGCAGGGGAAATGGCAGACACACAGCTAACAGGGCAGGGACAGACGCACAGCTAGCAGGGGCAATAGCAGACAAAAAACTAGCAGGGGCAATGTCAGACACAAAGCTAGGAGTGGGGATGTCAGATACACAGCTAGCAGGGGCAATGTCAGACAATCAGCTAAGAGGGGCAATGTCAGTCACACAGCTAGCAGGGGCAATGTCAGACACAAAGCTAGGAGTGGGAATGTCAGACATACAGCTCACAGGGGCAATGACAAACACGTAGCTAGCAGTGCGAATGTCAGACGCACAGCTAGCAGGGGCAATGTCAAACACACAGCTAGCAGGGGCAATGTCAGACACAAAGCTAGGAGTGTGAATGTCAGACATACAGCTCGCAGTGGCAATGTCAGACACATAGCAAGCAGGTGGAATCTCAGACACACAGGTAGCAGGGGCAATGTCAGACACAAAGCTAGGATTGGGAATTTCAGACACACTGCTAGCAGGGGCAATGTCAGACAATCAGCTAAGATGGGCAATGACAGACACAAAGCTAGGAGTGGGAATTTCAGACACACAGCTATCAGGGGCAATGTTAGACAATCAGCTTAGAGGGGCAATGTCAGACACAAAGCTAGGAGTGGGAAGGTCAGACACACAGCTAGCAGGGGCAATGTCAAATACACAGATAACTGGGGCAATGTCAGTCACACAGTTAGCAGGGGCAATGTCAGACACTAAGGTAGGAGTGGGAATGTCAGACACACAGCTTGCAAGGGCAAAGTCAGACACACAGCTAGCAGGGTCAATGTAAGAAACAAAGCTAGGAGTGGGAATATCAGATACACAGCTAGCATTAGCAATGGCAAACATGAGCTAGCAGGGGCAATGTTAGTCAAACAGCTAGCTGGGGCAAAGTCAGACACAAAGCTAGGAGTGGGAATGCCAGGCACAGAGCTAGCAGGAGCAATGTCAGACACACAGCAAGCAGGGGTAATGTCAGACACAAAGCTAGGAGTGGGAATGTCAGACATACAGCTCACAGGGGCAATGACAAACACGTAGCTAGCAGGGCAAATGTCAGACGCACAGCTAGCATGGGCAATGTCAAACACACAGCTAGCAGGGGCAATGTCAGACACAAAGCTAGGAGTGGGAATGTCAGACACACAGCTAGCAGGGGCAAAGTCAGACACACAGCTAGCAGGGTCAATGTAAGACACAAAGCTAGGAGTGGGAATGTCAGACATACAGCTCAAAGGGGCAATGACAAACACGTAGCTAGCAGGGCTAACATCAGACGCAGAGATAGCAGGGGCAATGTCAGACACACAGCTCGCAGTGGCAATGTCAGACTCATAGCAAGCAGGGGGACTCTCAGACACACAGGTAGCAGGGGCAATGTCAGACACAAAGCTAGGAGTGGGAATTTCAGACACACCGCTAGCAGGGGCAATGTCAGACAATCATCTAAGAGGGGCAATGTCAGACACAAACTAGGAGTGGGAAGGTCAGACACACAGCTAGCAGGGGCAATGTCAAACACACAGCTAACTGGGGCATTGTCAGTCACACAGCTAGCAGGGGCAATGTCAGACACAAAGGTAGGAGTGGGAATGTCAGACACACAGCTAGCAGGGGCACTGTAAGACACAAAGCAAGGAGTTTTAATATCAGACACACAGCTAGCAGGAGCAATATCAAACAAACAGCTAGCAGGGGCAATGTCAGTCAAACAGCTAGCAGGGGCAATGTCAGACACACAGCAAGCAGGGGGAATCTCATAAACAGAGGTAGCAGGGGCAATGTCAGACACAAATTTGGAGTGGGAATGTCAGACACACAGCTAGCAGGGGCAATGTCAGACAATCAGCTAAGAGGGGCAATGTCAGACACAAAGCTTGGATTGGGAAGGTCAGACACACAGATAACAGGGGCAATGTCAACCACACATCTAACAGGGGCAATGTCAGTCACACAGCTACCAGGGGCAATGTCAGACACAAAGCTAGGAGTGGGAATGTCAGACACACAGCTAGCAGGGGCAAAGTCTGACACACTGCTTGCAGGGGTAATGTCAGACAAACAGGTAGCAGGGAAAATGGCAGATGCACAGCTAGCAAGGCAGGGACAGATACACAGCAAGCAGGGGCAAGTCAGACAATCAGCTAAGAGGGGCAATGTCAGAAACAAAGCTAGGAGTGGGAAGGTCAGACACACAGCTAGCAGGGGCAATGTCAAACACACAGCTAACTGGGGCAATGTCAGTCACACAGCTAGCAGGGGCAATGTCAGACACAAAGCTAGGTGTGGGAATGTCAGAAATACATCTCACAGGGGCAATGAGAAACACGTAGCTAGCAGGGCAAATGTCAGACGCACAGCTAGCAGGGGCAATGTCAAACTCACAGCTAGCAGGGGCAATGTCAGACACAAAGCTAGGAGTGGGAATGTCAGACACACAGCTAGCAGGGGCAAAGTCAGACACACAGCTAGCTGGGTCAATGTAAGACACAAAGCTAGGAGTGGGAATGTCAGACATACAGCTCACAGGGGCAATGACAAACACGTAGCTAGCTGGGCTAATGTCAGACGCAGAGATAGCAGGGGCAATGTCAAACACACAGCTAGCAGGGGCAATGTCAGACACAAAGCTAGGAGTGGGAATGTCAGACATACAGCTCGCAGTGGCAATGTCAGACTCATAGCAAGCAGGAGGACTCTCAGATACACAGGTAGCAGGGGCAATGTCAGACACAAAGCTAGGAGTGGGAATGTCAGACACACAGCTAGCAGGGGTAATTTCAGACACAAAGCTGGAGTGGGAATGTCAGACATACAGCTCACAGGGGCATTGAAAAACACGTAGCTAGCAGGGCGAATGTCAGACGCACAGCTAGGAGGGGCAATGTCAAACAGACAGCTATCAGGGACAATGTCAGACACAAAGCTAGGAGTGGGAATGTCAGACACACAGCTCGCTGTGTCAATGTCAGACACATAGCAAGCAGGTGGAATCTCAGAAACACAGGTAGCAGGGGCAATGTCAGACACAAAGCTAGGAGTGGGAATTTCAGACACACAGCTAGCAGGGGCAATGTCAAACACACAGCTAACTGGGGCAATGTCAGTCACACAGCTAGCAGGGGCAATGTCAGACACAAAGCAGGAGTGGGAATGGCAGACACACAGCTTACAAGGGCAAAGTTAGACACACAGCTAGCAGGGTCAATGTAAGACACAAAGCTAGGAGTGGGAATATCTGATACACAGCCAGCATTAGCAATGGCAAACATCAGCTAGCAGGGGCAATGTTAGTCAAACAGCTAGCTAGGGCAATGTCAGACACAAAGCTAGGAGTGGGAATGCCAGGCACAGAGCTAGCAGGGGCTATGTCAGACACACAGCAAGCAGGGGTAATCTCAGGCACACAGGTAGCAGGGGCAATGTCAGACACAAATCTTGGAGTGGGAATGTCTGACACACAGCTAGCAGGGGCAATGTCAGACAATCAGCTAAAAGGGGCAATGTCAGACACAAAGCTTGGAGTGAGAAGGTCAGACACACAGCTAGCAGGGGCAATGTCAACCACACAACTAACAGGGGCAATGTCAGTCACACAGCTAGCAGGGGCAATGTCAGACACAAAGCTAGGAGTGGGAATGTGAGACACACAGCTAGCAGGGGCAAAGTCTGACACAAAGCTAGCAGGGGCAATTTCAGTAACAAATCAAGGGGAGGGAATGACAGACATACAGCTAACAGGGGCAATGACAAACACGTAGCTAGCAGGGCGAATGTCAGAATCACAGCTAGCAGGGGCAATGTCAAACACACAGCTAGCAGGGGAAATGTCAGACATAAAGCTAGGAGTGGGAATGTCAGACACACATCTAGCAGTGGCAATGTCAGACACACAGCAAGCATGGGGAATCTCAGACACACAGGTAGCAGGGGCAATGTCAGACACAAAGCCAGGAGTGGGAAGGTCAGACACACACCCAGCAGGGGCAATGTCAAACACACAGCTATCAGGGGCAATGTCATTCACACAGCTAGCAGGGCCAATGTCAGACACAAAGCTAGTAGTGGGAATGTCAGACACACAGCTAGAAGGGGCAATGTCAGACACAAAGCTGGGAGTGGGAATGTCAGACACACAGCTTGCAAGGGCAAAGTCAGACACACAGCTAGCAGGGTCAATGTAAGAAACAAAGCTAGGAGTGGGAATATCAGATACACAGCTAGCATTAGCAATGGCAAACATGAGCTAGCAGGGGCAATGTTAGTCAAACAGCTAGCTGGGGCAAAGTCAGACACAAAGCTAGGAGTGGGAATGCCAGGCACAGAGCTAGCAGGAGCAATGTCAGACACACAGCAAGCAGGGGTAATGTCAGACACAAAGCTAGGAGTGGGAATGTCAGACATACAGCTCACAGGGGCAATGACAAACACGTAGCTAGCAGGGCAAATGTCAGACGCACAGCTAGCATGGGCAATGTCAAACACACAGCTAGCAGGGGCAATGTCAGACACAAAGCTAGGAGTGGGAATGTCAGACACACAGCTAGCAGGGGCAAAGTCAGACACACAGCTAGCAGGGTCAATGTAAGACACAAAGCTAGGAGTGGGAATGTCAGACATACAGCTCAAAGGGGCAATGACAAACACGTAGCTAGCAGGGCTAACATCAGACGCAGAGATAGCAGGGGCAATGTCAGACACACAGCTCGCAGTGGCAATGTCAGACTCATAGCAAGCAGGGGGACTCTCAGACACACAGGTAGCAGGGGCAATGTCAGACACAAAGCTAGGAGTGGGAATTTCAGACACACCGCTAGCAGGGGCAATGTCAGACAATCATCTAAGAGGGGCAATGTCAGACACAAACTAGGAGTGGGAAGGTCAGACACACAGCTAGCAGGGGCAATGTCAAACACACAGCTAACTGGGGCAATGTCAGTCACACAGCTAGCAGGGGCAATGTCAGACACAAAGGTAGGAGTGGGAATGTCAGACACACAGCTAGCAGGGGCACTGTAAGACACAAAGCAAGGAGTTTTAATATCAGACACACAGCTAGCAGGAGCAATATCAAACAAACAGCTAGCAGGGGCAATGTCAGTCAAACAGCTAGCAGGGGCAATGTCAGACACACAGCAAGCAGGGGGAATCTCATAAACAGAGGTAGCAGGGGCAATGTCAGACACAAATCTGGAGTGGGAATGTCAGACACACAGCTAGCAGGGGCAATGTCAGACAATCAGCTAAGAGGGGCAATGTCAGACACAAAGCTTGGATTGGGAAGGTCAGACACACAGATAACAGGGGCAATGTCAACCACACATCTAACAGGGGCAATGTCAGTCACACAGCTACCAGGGGCAATGTCAGACACAAAGCTAGGAGTGGGAATGTCAGACACACAGCTAGCAGGGGCAAAGTCTGACACACTGCTTGCAGGGGCAATGTCAGACAAACAGGTAGCAGGGAAAATGGCAGATGCACAGCTAGCAAGGCAGGGACAGATACACAGCAAGCAGGGGCAAGTCAGACAATCAGCTAAGAGGGGCAATGTCAGAAACAAAGCTAGGTGTGGGAATGTCAGAAATACATCTCACAGGGGCAATGAGAAACACGTAGCTAGCAGGGCAAATGTCAGACGCACAGCTAGCAGGGGCAATGTCAAACTCACAGCTAGCAGGGGCAATGTCAGACACAAAGCTAGGAGTGGGAATGTCAGACACACAGCTAGCAGGGGCAAAGTCAGACACACAGCTAGCTGGGTCAATGTAAGACACAAAGCTAGGAGTGGGAATGTCAGACATACAGCTCACAGGGGCAATGACAAACACGTAGCTAGCTGGGCTAATGTCAGACGCAGAGATAGCAGGGGCAATGTCAAACACACAGCTAGCAGGGGCAATGTCAGACACAAAGCTAGGAGTGGGAATGTCAGACATACAGCTCGCAGTGGCAATGTCAGACTCATAGCAAGCAGGAGGACTCTCAGATACACAGGTAGCAGGGGCAATGTCAGACACAAAGCTAGGAGTGGGAATGTCAGACACACAGCTAGCAGGGGCAATTTCAGACACAAAGCTGGAGTGGGAATGTCAGACATACAGCTCACAGGGGCATTGAAAAACACGTAGCTAGCAGGGCGAATGTCAGACGCACAGCTAGGAGGGGCAATGTCAAACAGACAGCTATCAGGGACAATGTCAGACACAAAGCTAGGAGTGGGAATGTCAGACACACAGCTCGCTGTGTCAATGTCAGACACATAGCAAGCAGGTGGAATCTCAGAAACACAGGTAGCAGGGGCAATGTCAGACACAAAGCTAGGAGTGGGAATTTCAGACACACAGCTAGCAGGGGCAATGTCAAACACACAGCTAACTGGGGCAATGTCAGTCACACAGCTAGCAGGGGCAATGTCAGACACAAAGCAGGAGTGGGAATGGCAGACACACAGCTTACAAGGGCAAAGTTAGACACACAGCTAGCAGGGTCAATGTAAGACACAAAGCTAGGAGTGGGAATATCTGATACACAGCCAGCATTAGCAATGGCAAACATCAGCTAGCAGGGGCAATGTTAGTCAAACAGCTAGCTAGGGCAATGTCAGACACAAAGCTAGGAGTGGGAATGCCAGGCACAGAGCTAGCAGGGGCTATGTCAGACACACGGCAAGCAGGGGTAATCTCAGACACACAGGTAGCAGGGGCAATGTCAGACACAAATCTTGGAGTGGGAATGTCTGACACACAGCTAGCAGGGGCAATGTCAGACAATCAGCTAAAAGGGGCAATGTCAGACACAAAGCTTGGAGTGAGAAGGTCAGACACACAGCTAGCAGGGGCAATGTCAACCACACAACTAACAGGGGCAATGTCAGTCACACAGCTAGCAGGGGCAATGTCAGACACAAAGCTAGGAGTGGGAATGTGAGACACACAGCTAGCAGGGGCAAAGTCTGACACAAAGCTAGCAGGGGCAATTTCAGTAACAAATCAAGGGGAGGGAATGACAGACATACAGCTAACAGGGGCAATGACAAACACGTAGCTAGCAGGGCGAATGTCAGAATCACAGCTAGCAGGGGCAATGTCAAACACACAGCTAGCAGGGGAAATGTCAGACATAAAGCTAGGAGTGGGAATGTCAGACACACATCTAGCAGTGGCAATGTCAGACACACAGCAAGCATGGGGAATCTCAGACACACAGGTAGCAGGGGCAATGTCAGACACAAAGCCAGGAGTGGGAAGGTCAGACACACACCCAGCAGGGGCAATGTCAAACACACAGCTATCAGGGGCAATGTCATTCACACAGCTAGCAGGGCCAATGTCAGACACAAAGCTAGTAGTGGGAATGTCAGACACACAGCTAGCAGGGGCAAAGTCAGACACAAAGCTAGTAGAGGCATTGTAAGACACAAAGCTAGGAGTGGGAAAGTCAGACACACAGCTAGCAGGTGCAATGTCAGACAATCAGCTAAGAGGGGCAATGTCAGACACAAAGCTAGGAGTGGGAAGTTCAGACACACACCCAGCAGGGGCAATGTCAAACACACAGCTAACAGGGGCAATGTCAGGCCCACAGCTAGCAGGGGCAATGTCAGACACAAAGCTAGGAATGGGAATGTCAGACACACAGCTAGCAGGGGCAAAGTCAGATACAAAGCTAGTAGAGGCATTGTAAGACACAAAGCTAGGAGTGGGAAAGTCAGACACACAGCTAGCAGGGGCAATGTCAGACAATCAGCTAAGAGGGGCAATGTCAGACACAAAGCTTGGAGTGAGAAGGTCAGACACACAGCTAGCAGGGCCAATGTCAACCACACAACTAACAGGGGCAATGTCAGTTACACAGCTAGCAGGGGCAATGTCAGACACACAGCTAGGAGTGGGAATGTCAGACACAAAGCTAGCGGGGGCAAAGACAGACACACAGCTAGCAGGGGGAAAGTCTGACACAAAGCTAGCAGGGGCAATTTCAGTAACAAATCAAGGGGAGGGAATGACAGACATACAGCTAACAGGGGCAATGACAAACACGTAGCTAGCAGGGCGAATGGCAGAATCACAGCTAGCAGGGGCAATGTCAAACACACAGCTAGCAGGGGCAATGTCAGACACAAAGCTAGGAGTGGGAATGTCAGACACACATCTAGCAGTGGCAATGTCAGACAGATAGCAAGCATGGGGAATCTCAGACACACATCTAGCAGGGGCAATGTCAGACACAAAGCCAGGAGTGGGAAGGTCAGACACACACCCAGCAGGAGCAAAGTCAAACACACAGCTAACAGGGGCAATGACAGTCACACAGCTAGCAGGGCCAATGTCAGACACAAAGCTAGTAGTGGGAATGTCAGACACACAGCTTGCAGGGGCAAAGTCAGACACAAAGCTAGTAGAGGCATTGTAAGACACAAAGCTAGGAGTGGGAAAGTCAGACACACAGCTAGCAGGTGCAATGTCAGACAATCAGCTAAGAGGGGCAATGTCAGACACAAAGCTAGGAGTGGGAAGGTCAGACACACACCCAGCAGGGGCAATGTCAAACACACAGCTAACAGGGGCAATGTCAGGCCCACAGCTAGCAGGGGCAATGTCAGACACAAAGCTAGGAGTGGGATTGTCAGACACACAGCTAGCAAAGGCAAAGTCAGACACAAAGCTAGTAGAGGCATTGTAAGACACAAAGCTAGGAGTGGGAATTTCAGACACACAGCTAGCAGGGGCAATGTCAGACAATCAGATAAGAGGGGCAATGTCAGACACAAAGCTAGGAGTGGGAGGGTCAGACTCACACCCAGCAGGGGCAATGTCAAACACACTGCTAACAGGGGCAATGTCAGGCCCACAGCTAGCAGGGGCAATGTCAGACACAAAGCTAGGAGTGGGAATGTCAGACACACAGCTAGCAGGGCCAAAGTCAGACACAAAGCTACTAGAGGCATTGTAAGACACAAAGCTAGGAGTGGGAAAGTCAGACACACAGCTAGCAGGAGAAATGTCAAACACACAGCTAGCAGTGTCAATGTAAGACACAAAGCTAGGAGTGGGAATATCAGATACACAGCCAGCATTAGCAATGGCAAACATCTTCTAGCAGGGGCAATGTTAGTCAAACAGCTAGCTGGGGCAATGTCAGACACAAAGCTAGGCGTGGGAATGCCAGGCACAGAGCTAGCAGGGGCAATGTCAGACACACAGCAAGCAGGGGTAATCTCAGACACACAGGTAGCAGGGGCAATGTCAGACACAAATCTCGGAGTGGGAATGTCAGACACACAGCTAGCAGGGGCAATGTCAGACAATCAGCTAAGAGGGGCAATGTCAGACACAAAGCTCGGAGTGAGAAGGTCAGACACACAGCTAGCAGGGGCAATGTCAACCACACAACTAACAGGGGCAATGTCAGTCACACAGCTAGCAGGGGCAATGTCAGACACAAAGCTAGGAGTGGGAATGTGAGACACACAGCTAGCAGGGGCAAAGTCTGACACAAAGCTAGCAGGAGCAATTTCAATAACAAATCAAGGGGAGGGAATGACAGACATACAGCTAACAGGGGCAATGACAAACACGTAGCTAGCAGGGCGAATGGCAGAATCACAGCTAGCAGGGGCAATGTTCAACACACAGCTAGCAGGGGCAATGTCAGACACAAAGCTAGGAGTGGGAATGTCAGACACACATCTAGCAGTGGCAATGTCAGACAGATAGCAAGCATGGGGAATCTCAGACACACAGGTAGCAGGGGCAATGTCAGACACAAAGCCAGGAGTGGGAAGGTCAGAAACACACCCAGCAGGGGCAATGTCAAACACACAGCTAACAGGGGCAATGTCAGTCACACAGCTAGCAGGGCCAATGTCAGACACAAAGCTAGTAGTGGGAATGTCAGACACACAGCTAGCAGGGGCAAAGTCAGACACAAAGCTAGTAGAGGCATTGTAAGACACAAAGCTAGGAGTGGGAATGTCAGACACACAGCTAGCAGGGGCAAAGTCAGACACACAGCTAGCTGGGTCAATGTAAGACACAAAGCTAGGAGTGGGAATGTCAGACATACAGCTCACAGGGGCAATGACAAACACGTAGCTAGCTGGGCTAATGTCAGACGCAGAGATAGCAGGGGCAATGTCAAACACACAGCTAGCAGGGGCAATGTCAGACACAAAGCTAGGAGTGGGAATGTCAGACATACAGCTCGCAGTGGCAATGTCAGACTCATAGCAAGCAGGAGGACTCTCAGATACACAGGTAGCAGGGGCAATGTCAGACACAAAGCTAGGAGTGGGAATGTCAGACACACAGCTAGCAGGGGTAATTTCAGACACAAAGCTGGAGTGGGAATGTCAGACATACAGCTCACAGGGGCATTGAAAAACACGTAGCTAGCAGGGCGAATGTCAGACGCACAGCTAGGAGGGGCAATGTCAAACAGACAGCTATCAGGGACAATGTCAGACACAAAGCTAGGAGTGGGAATGTCAGACACACAGCTCGCTGTGTCAATGTCAGACACATAGCAAGCAGGTGGAATCTCAGAAACACAGGTAGCAGGGGCAATGTCAGACACAAAGCTAGGAGTGGGAATTTCAGACACACAGCTAGCAGGGGCAATGTCAAACACACAGCTAACTGGGGCAATGTCAGTCACACAGCTAGCAGGGGCAATGTCAGACACAAAGCAGGAGTGGGAATGGCAGACACACAGCTTACAAGGGCAAAGTTAGACACACAGCTAGCAGGGTCAATGTAAGACACAAAGCTAGGAGTGGGAATATCTGATACACAGCCAGCATTAGCAATGGCAAACATCAGCTAGCAGGGGCAATGTTAGTCAAACAGCTAGCTAGGGCAATGTCAGACACAAAGCTAGGAGTGGGAATGCCAGGCACAGAGCTAGCAGGGGCTATGTCAGACACACAGCAAGCAGGGGTAATCTCAGGCACACAGGTAGCAGGGGCAATGTCAGACACAAATCTTGGAGTGGGAATGTCTGACACACAGCTAGCAGGGGCAATGTCAGACAATCAGCTAAAAGGGGCAATGTCAGACACAAAGCTTGGAGTGAGAAGGTCAGACACACAGCTAGCAGGGGCAATGTCAACCACACAACTAACAGGGGCAATGTCAGTCACACAGCTAGCAGGGGCAATGTCAGACACAAAGCTAGGAGTGGGAATGTGAGACACACAGCTAGCAGGGGCAAAGTCTGACACAAAGCTAGCAGGGGCAATTTCAGTAACAAATCAAGGGGAGGGAATGACAGACATACAGCTAACAGGGGCAATGACAAACACGTAGCTAGCAGGGCGAATGTCAGAATCACAGCTAGCAGGGGCAATGTCAAACACACAGCTAGCAGGGGAAATGTCAGACATAAAGCTAGGAGTGGGAATGTCAGACACACATCTAGCAGTGGCAATGTCAGACACACAGCAAGCATGGGGAATCTCAGACACACAGGTAGCAGGGGCAATGTCAGACACAAAGCCAGGAGTGGGAAGGTCAGACACACACCCAGCAGGGGCAATGTCAAACACACAGCTATCAGGGGCAATGTCATTCACACAGCTAGCAGGGCCAATGTCAGACACAAAGCTAGTAGTGGGAATGTCAGACACACAGCTAGAAGGGGCAATGTCAGACACAAAGCTGGGAGTGGGAATGTCAGACACACAGCTTGCAAGGGCAAAGTCAGACACACAGCTAGCAGGGTCAATGTAAGAAACAAAGCTAGGAGTGGGAATATCAGATACACAGCTAGCATTAGCAATGGCAAACATGAGCTAGCAGGGGCAATGTTAGTCAAACAGCTAGCTGGGGCAAAGTCAGACACAAAGCTAGGAGTGGGAATGCCAGGCACAGAGCTAGCAGGAGCAATGTCAGACACACAGCAAGCAGGGGTAATGTCAGACACAAAGCTAGGAGTGGGAATGTCAGACATACAGCTCACAGGGGCAATGACAAACACGTAGCTAGCAGGGCAAATGTCAGACGCACAGCTAGCATGGGCAATGTCAAACACACAGCTAGCAGGGGCAATGTCAGACACAAAGCTAGGAGTGGGAATGTCAGACACACAGCTAGCAGGGGCAAAGTCAGACACACAGCTAGCAGGGTCAATGTAAGACACAAAGCTAGGAGTGGGAATGTCAGACATACAGCTCAAAGGGGCAATGACAAACACGTAGCTAGCAGGGCTAACATCAGACGCAGAGATAGCAGGGGCAATGTCAGACACACAGCTCGCAGTGGCAATGTCAGACTCATAGCAAGCAGGGGGACTCTCAGACACACAGGTAGCAGGGGCAATGTCAGACACAAAGCTAGGAGTGGGAATTTCAGACACACCGCTAGCAGGGGCAATGTCAGACAATCATCTAAGAGGGGCAATGTCAGACACAAACTAGGAGTGGGAAGGTCAGACACGCAGCTAGCAGGGGCAATGTCAAACACACAGCTAACTGGGGCAATGTCAGTCACACAGCTAGCAGGGGCAATGTCAGACACAAAGGTAGGAGTGGGAATGTCAGACACACAGCTAGCAGGGGCACTGTAAGACACAAAGCAAGGAGTTTTAATATCAGACACACAGCTAGCAGGAGCAATATCAAACAAACAGCTAGCAGGGGCAATGTCAGTCAAACAGCTAGCAGGGGCAATGTCAGACACACAGCAAGCAGGGGGAATCTCATAAACAGAGGTAGCAGGGGCAATGTCAGACACAAATCTGGAGTGGGAATGTCAGACACACAGCTAGCAGGGGCAATGTCAGACAATCAGCTAAGAGGGGCAATGTCAGACACAAAGCTTGGATTGGGAAGGTCAGACACACAGATAACAGGGGCAATGTCAACCACACATCTAACAGGGGCAATGTCAGTCACACAGCTACCAGGGGCAATGTCAGACACAAAGCTAGGAGTGGGAATGTCAGACACACAGCTAGCAGGGGCAAAGTCTGACACACTGCTTGCAGGGGCAATGTCAGACAAACAGGTAGCAGGGAAAATGGCAGATGCACAGCTAGCAAGGCAGGGACAGATACACAGCAAGCAGGGGCAAGTCAGACAATCAGCTAAGAGGGGCAATGTCAGAAACAAAGCTAGGAGTGGGAAGGTCAGACACACAGCTAGCAGGGGCAATGTCAAACACACAGCTAACTGGGGCAATGTCAGTCACACAGCTAGCAGGGGCAATGTCAGACACAAAGCTAGGTGTGGGAATGTCAGAAATACATCTCACAGGGGCAATGAGAAACACGTAGCTAGCAGGGCAAATGTCAGACGCACAGCTAGCAGGGGCAATGTCAAACTCACAGCTAGCAGGGGCAATGTCAGACACAAAGCTAGGAGTGGGAATGTCAGACACACAGCTAGCAGGGGCAAAGTCAGACACACAGCTAGCTGGGTCAATGTAAGACACAAAGCTAGGAGTGGGAATGTCAGACATACAGCTCACAGGGGCAATGACAAACACGTAGCTAGCTGGGCTAATGTCAGACGCAGAGATAGCAGGGGCAATGTCAAACACAAAGCTTGGAGTGAGAAGGTCAGACACACAGCTAGCAGGGGCAATGTCAACCACACAACTAACAGGGGCAATGTCAGTCACACAGCTAGCAGGGGCAATGTCAGACACAAAGCTAGGAGTGGGAATGTGAGACACACAGCTAGCAGGGGCAAAGTCTGACACAAAGCTAGCAGGGGCAATTTCAGTAACAAATCAAGGGGAGGGAATGACAGACATACAGCTAACAGGGGCAATGACAAACACGTAGCTAGCAGGGCGAATGTCAGAATCACAGCTAGCAGGGGCAATGTCAAACACACAGCTAGCAGGGGAAATGTCAGACATAAAGCTAGGAGTGGGAATGTCAGACACACATCTAGCAGTGGCAATGTCAGACACACAGCAAGCATGGGGAATCTCAGACACACAGGTAGCAGGGGCAATGTCAGACACAAAGCCAGGAGTGGGAAGGTCAGACACACACCCAGCAGGGGCAATGTCAAACACACAGCTATCAGGGGCAATGTCATTCACACAGCTAGCAGGGCCAATGTCAGACACAAAGCTAGTAGTGGGAATGTCAGACACACAGCTAGCAGGGGCAAAGTCAGACACAAAGCTAGTAGAGGCATTGTAAGACACAAAGCTAGGAGTGGGAAAGTCAGACACACAGCTAGCAGGTGCAATGTCAGACAATCAGCTAAGAGGGGCAATGTCAGACACAAAGCTAGGAGTGGGAAGTTCAGACACACACCCAGCAGGGGCAATGTCAAACACACAGCTAACAGGGGCAATGTCAGGCCCACAGCTAGCAGGGGCAATGTCAGACACAAAGCTAGGAATGGGAATGTCAGACACACAGCTAGCAGGGGCAAAGTCAGATACAAAGCTAGTAGAGGCATTGTAAGACACAAAGCTAGGAGTGGGAAAGTCAGACACACAGCTAGCAGGGGCAATGTCAGACAATCAGCTAAGAGGGGCAATGTCAGACACAAAGCTTGGAGTGAGAAGGTCAGACACACAGCTAGCAGGGCCAATGTCAACCACACAACTAACAGGGGCAATGTCAGTTACACAGCTAGCAGGGGCAATGTCAGACACACAGCTAGGAGTGGGAATGTCAGACACAAAGCTAGCGGGGGCAAAGACAGACACACAGCTAGCAGGGGGAAAGTCTGACACAAAGCTAGCAGGGGCAATTTCAGTAACAAATCAAGGGGAGGGAATGACAGACATACAGCTAACAGGGGCAATGACAAACACGTAGCTAGCAGGGCGAATGGCAGAATCACAGCTAGCAGGGGCAATGTCAAACACACAGCTAGCAGGGGCAATGTCAGACACAAAGCTAGGAGTGGGAATGTCAGACACACATCTAGCAGTGGCAATGTCAGACAGATAGCAAGCATGGGGAATCTCAGACACACATCTAGCAGGGGCAATGTCAGACACAAAGCCAGGAGTGGGAAGGTCAGACACACACCCAGCAGGAGCAAAGTCAAACACACAGCTAACAGGGGCAATGACAGTCACACAGCTAGCAGGGCCAATGTCAGACACAAAGCTAGTAGTGGGAATGTCAGACACACAGCTTGCAGGGGCAAAGTCAGACACAAAGCTAGTAGAGGCATTGTAAGACACAAAGCTAGGAGTGGGAAAGTCAGACACACAGCTAGCAGGTGCAATGTCAGACAATCAGCTAAGAGGGGCAATGTCAGACACAAAGCTAGGAGTGGGAAGGTCAGACACACACCCAGCAGGGGCAATGTCAAACACACAGCTAACAGGGGCAATGTCAGGCCCACAGCTAGCAGGGGCAATGTCAGACACAAAGCTAGGAGTGGGATTGTCAGACACACAGCTAGCAAAGGCAAAGTCAGACACAAAGCTAGTAGAGGCATTGTAAGACACAAAGCTAGGAGTGGGAATTTCAGACACACAGCTAGCAGGGGCAATGTCAGACAATCAGATAAGAGGGGCAATGTCAGACACAAAGCTAGGAGTGGGAGGGTCAGACTCACACCCAGCAGGGGCAATGTCAAACACACTGCTAACAGGGGCAATGTCAGGCCCACAGCTAGCAGGGGCAATGTCAGACACAAAGCTAGGAGTGGGAATGTCAGACACACAGCTAGCAGGGCCAAAGTCAGACACAAAGCTACTAGAGGCATTGTAAGACACAAAGCTAGGAGTGGGAAAGTCAGACACACAGCTAGCAGGAGAAATGTCAAACACACAGCTAGCAGTGTCAATGTAAGACACAAAGCTAGGAGTGGGAATATCAGATACACAGCCAGCATTAGCAATGGCAAACATCTTCTAGCAGGGGCAATGTTAGTCAAACAGCTAGCTGGGGCAATGTCAGACACAAAGCTAGGCGTGGGAATGCCAGGCACAGAGCTAGCAGGGGCAATGTCAGACACACAGCAAGCAGGGGTAATCTCAGACACACAGGTAGCAGGGGCAATGTCAGACACAAATCTCGGAGTGGGAATGTCAGACACACAGCTAGCAGGGGCAATGTCAGACAATCAGCTAAGAGGGGCAATGTCAGACACAAAGCTCGGAGTGAGAAGGTCAGACACACAGCTAGCAGGGGCAATGTCAACCACACAACTAACAGGGGCAATGTCAGTCACACAGCTAGCAGGGGCAATGTCAGACACAAAGCTAGGAGTGGGAATGTGAGACACACAGCTAGCAGGGGCAAAGTCTGACACAAAGCTAGCAGGAGCAATTTCAATAACAAATCAAGGGGAGGGAATGACAGACATACAGCTAACAGGGGCAATGACAAACACGTAGCTAGCAGGGCGAATGGCAGAATCACAGCTAGCAGGGGCAATGTTCAACACACAGCTAGCAGGGGCAATGTCAGACACAAAGCTAGGAGTGGGAATGTCAGACACACATCTAGCAGTGGCAATGTCAGACAGATAGCAAGCATGGGGAATCTCAGACACACAGGTAGCAGGGGCAATGTCAGACACAAAGCCAGGAGTGGGAAGGTCAGAAACACACCCAGCAGGGGCAATGTCAAACACACAGCTAACAGGGGCAATGTCAGTCACACAGCTAGCAGGGCCAATGTCAGACACAAAGCTAGTAGTGGGAATGTCAGACACACAGCTAGCAGGGGCAAAGTCAGACACAAAGCTAGTAGAGGCATTGTAAGACACAAAGCTAGGAGTGGGAAAGTCAGACACACAGCTAGCAGGTGCAATGTCAGACAATCAGCTAAGAGGGGCAATGTCAGACACAAAGCTAGGAGTGGGAAGTTCAGACACACACCCAGCAGTGGCAATGTCAAACACACAGCTAACAGGGGCAATGTCAGGCACACAGCTAGCAGGGGCAAAGTCAGACACAAAGCTAGGAGTGGGAATGTCAGACACACAGCTAGCAGGGGCAAAGTCAGACACAAAGCTAGTAGAGGCATTGTAAGACACAAAGCTAGGAGTGGGAAAGTCAGACACACGGCTAGCAGGAGAAATGTCAAACACTCAGCTAGCAGGGTCAATGTAAGACACAAAGCTAGGAGTGGGAATATCAGATACACAGCCAGCATTAGCAATGGCAAACATCAGCTAAGAGGGGCAATGTCAGACACAAAGCTAGGAGTGGGAATGTCAGACACACAACTAGCAGGGGCAAAGTCTGACACAAAGCTTGCAGGGACAATTTCAGTCACAAATCAATGGGAGGGAATGACAGACATACAGCTAACAGGGGCAATGACAAACACGTAGCTAGCAGGGCGAATGTCAGAATCACAGCTAGCAGGGGCAATGTCAAACACACAGCTAGCAGGGGCAATGTCAGACACAAAGCTAGGAGTGGGAATGTCAGACACACATCTAGCAGTGGCAATGTCAGACACATAGCAAGCATGGGGAATCTCAGACACACAGGTAGCAGGGGCAATGTCAGACAATCAGCTAAGAGGGGTAATGTCAGACACAAAGCTAGGAGTGGGAAGTTCAGACACACACCCAGCAGGGGCAATGTCAAACACACAGCTAACAGGGGCAATGTCAGGCCCACAGCTAGCAGGGGCAATGTCAGACACAAAGCTAGGAGTGGGAATCTCAGACACACAGCTAGCAGGGGCAAAGTCAGACACAAAGCTAGGAGTGGGAAAGTCAGACACACAGCTAGCAGGAGAAATGTCAAACACACAGCTAGCAGGGTCAATGTAAGACACAAAGCTAGGAGTGGGAATATCAGATACACAGCCAGCATTAGCAATGGCAAACATCAGCTAAGAGGGGCAATGTCAGACACAAAGCTAGGAGTGGGAAGGTTAGACACACACCCAACAGGGGCAATGTCAGACACACAGCTAGCAGGGGCAAAGGCAGTCAAACTACTAGCAGGGGCAATGGCAGACACAAAGTTAGCCGGGGCAGATGCTGACACACAGCTAGCAGGGGCAATGGCTGCCACACAATTAGCAGGGGCAGGGGCAATGGCAGACACACAGCTAGCAGGGGCTATAGCAGACACACAGATAGCAGGGTGAATGGCAGACATATAGCTATCAGTGGGAATGTCAGACACACAGCTAGCAGGGGCTATTGCAGACACACAGATAGCAGGGTGAATGGCAGACACTCAGCTAGCAGGGGAGGGACAGACACACAGCTAGCAGGGGCAATGGCAGGCACACAGTTAGTAGGGGCAGTGTCAGACACACAGTTAGCAGGGGCAATGGCAGACACACAGTTAGCAGGTGCAGTGTCAGACACAGCTAGCAGTGGCAAGGAAGGCACACAGCTAGCAGGTGCAGTGTCAGACACAGTTAGCAGTGGCAAGGAAGACACACTGCTAGCAGAGGCAGTGTCAGACACAGAGTTAGCAAGGGCAAAGGCAGACACGCAACTTCAGGGGCAATGGCAGACACACAGTTAGCAGGGGCAGGGCCAGGGGCAATGTCAGCCACACAGCTAGCAGGGGCAATGGCAGACACACAGCTAGCAGTGGCAAGGAAGACAAACTGCTTGCAGAGGCAATGTCAGACATAGAGTTAGCAGGGGCAAAGGCAGACATGCAACTAGCAGGGGCAATGACAGACACACAATTTGCAGGCGCAGGGGATGATACACAGCTAGCAGTGGCAATGTCAGACACACAGCTAGCAGGGGCAGGGACAGACGAACAGCCAGCAGGGGCAATAGCAGGCACACAGCTAACAGGGGCAATGGTAGACACAAAGCTAGCTGGGCAGGGACAGACACACAGCTAGCAGGGTCAATGGCAGGCACATAGTTAGTAGGGGCAGTGTCAGACACACAGTTAGCAGGGGCAATGGGAGACACACAGCTAGCAGAGGAAATGGCAGACACACAGGTAGCTGAGGCTGTGGCAGATACACAGATAGCAGGGGCAGTGGAAGACACATAGCTAACAGGGGCAATAGCAGACACACAACTAGAAGGGGCAATGGCAGACACACAGCTAGCAGGGCAGGGGCAGACACACAGCTAGCAGGGGCAATGTCAGACACACAGCTAGCAGGGGCAATGTCAGACGCAAAGCTAGGATTGGGACTGTCAGACACACAGCTAGCAAGGGCAATGTCAGATACATAGCTAGCAGGTGCAATAGCAGACACACAACTAGCTGGGGCAATGGCAGACACAAAGCTAGGATTGGGACTGTCAGACACACAGCTAGCAGGGGCAATGTCAGATACATAGCTAGCAGGTGCAATAGCAGACACACAGCTAGCAGGGGCAATAGCAGACAGAAAACTAGCAGGGGCAATGTCAGACACACAACTAGCAGGGGCAATGTCAGACACAAAGCTAGGAGTGGGAATGGCAGACACACAGCTAGCAGGAGCAATGTCAGACACACAGGTAGCAGCGGCAACGTCAGACACAAAACTAGGAGTGGGAATGTCAGACACACAGCTAGCAGGGGCAATGTCAGTCACACAGCTAGCAGGGGCAATGTCAGATACTAAGCTAGGAGTGGGAATGTCAGACACACAGCTTGCAGGGGCAATGTCAAACACACAGCTAGCAGGGGCAATGACAGACATTCAGTTGCAGTTGCAGGCTTAGTGGCAGACACACATCCAGCAGGGTCAATGGTAGACAAACAGCTAGCAGAGGCAATGGCAGACAAACAACTAGCTGGGGCAATGTCAGACACACAGTTAGAAGGGGCAGAGGCAATCGCAGACCCACAGCTAGCAATGGCAATGTCAGATAAAAAGCTCGCAGGGGCAATGGCAGACAACCAGCTTGCAGGGTCAATGTCAGACACACATCTAGCAGGGGCTAGGAAGACACACAGCTACCAGGGGCAAGGAAGATGCACAGCTAGCAGTGGCAGTATCAGACACACAGCTAGCAGGGGCAGTGTCAGAAACACAGCTAGCACGGGCAGTGTCAGACACACAGTAAGCAGGGGCAAAGGCAGACACAAAACTAGCAGGGGCAATGGCACACACACAGTTAGCAGGGGCAGGGGCTGACACAGAGGTAGCAGGGGCAATGTCAGACACACAGTTAGCAGGGGCAAGGCCAATGTCAGACACACAGTTAGCAGGGGCAGGGGCAAAGGCAGACACACAACTAGCAGGGGCAATGGCATACACACAGCTAGCAGGGGAAATAGCAGACACACAACTAGCAGGGGCAATGGCAGACACACAGCTAGCAGGGCAGGGGCAGACACACAGCTAGCGGGGGGAAAGTCAGACACATAGCTAGCAGGGGGAATATCAGACACAAAGCTAGGAGTGGGAATGTCAGACACACAGCTAGCAGGAGCAATGTCAGACAGATAGCTAGCAGGGGGAATGTCAGACACACAGCTAGCAGGGGCAATGTCAAACACACAACTAGCAGGGGCAATGTCAGACACACAGCTAGCAGGGGCAATGTCAGATACAAAACTATTAGTGGGAATGTCAGACATACAGCTAACGGGGGCAATGTCAGACACACAGATAGCAGGTGCAATGTCAGACATATAGCTATTAGTGGGAATGTCAGACACACAGCTAGCAGGGGCTATAGCAGACACACAGATAGCAGGGTGAATGGCAGACACTCAGCTAGCAGGGGAGGGACAGACAAACAGCTAGCAGGGGCAATGGCAGGCACACAGTTAGTAGGGGCAGTGTCAGACACACAGTTAGCAGGGGCAGTGGATGACACACAGCTAGCAGGGGCAATGGCAGACACACAGTTAGCAGGGGCAAAGGCAGACACACAGTTAGCCGGTGAAGTGTCAGACACAGCTAGCAGTGGCAAGGAAGACACATTGCTAGCAGAGGCAGTGTCAGACACAGCTAGCAGTGGCAAGGAAGACACACAGCTAGCAGGTGCAGTGTCAGACACAGCTAGCAGTGGCAAGGAAGACACACTGCTAGCAGAGGCAGTGTCAGACACAGAGCTAGCAGGGGCAATGTAAGCCACACAGCTAGCAGGGGCAATGGCAGACACACAGCTAGCAGTGGCAAGGAAGACACACTGCTTGCAGAGGCAATGTCAGACACAGAGTTAGCAGTGGCAATGTCAGACATGCAACTAGCAGGGGTAATGATAGACACACAGTTTGCAGGTGCAGGGGATGATACACAGCTAGCAGTGGCAATGTCAGACACACAGCTAGCAGGGGCAGGGACAGACGAACAGCCAGCAGGGGCAATAGCAGGCACACAGCTAACAGGGGCAATGGTAGACACAAAGCTAGCTGGGCAGGGACAGACACACAGCTAGCAGGGTCAATGGCAGGCACATAGTTAGTAGGGGCAGTGTCAGACACACAGTTAGCAGGGGCAATGGGAGACACACAGCTAGCAGAGGAAATGGCAGACACACAGGTAGCTGAGGCTGTGGCAGACACAAAGATAGCAGGGGCAGTGGAAGACACATAGCTAACAGGGGCAATAGCAGACACACAACTAGAAGGGGTAATGGCAGACACACAGCTAGCAGGGCAGGGGCAGACACACAGCTAGCAGGGGCAATGTCAGACACACAGCTAGCAGGGGCAATGTCAGACGCAAAGCTAGGATTGGGACTGTCAGACACACAGCTAGCAAGGGCAATGTCAGATACATAGCTAGCAGGTGCAATAGCAGACACACAACTAGCTGGGGCAATGGCAGACACACAGCTATCAGGGCAGGGGCAGACACACAGCTAGCAGGGGCAATGTCAGACACACAGCTAGCAGGTGCAATAGCAGATACACAACTAGCTGGGGCAATGGCAGAAACACAGCTATCATGGCAGGGGCAGACACACAGCTAGCAGGGGCAATGTCAGACACACAGCTAGCAGGGGTAATGTCAGACACAAAGCTAGGAGTGGGAATGTCAGACACGGCTAGCAGGGGGAAAGTCAGACACACAGTTAGCAGGGGCAATGTCAAACACACAACTAGCAGGGGCAATGTCAGACACACAGCTAGCAGGGGCAATGTCAGAGACAAAGCTATCAGTGGGAATGTCAGACATACAGCTAACAGGGGCAATATCAGACACACAGATAGCAGGGGCAATGTCAGACATATAGCTAGCAGTGGGAATGTCAGACACACAGCTAGCAGGGGCAATGTCAGACACACAGCTCTCAGGGGCAGCGACAGACATACAGCTAGCAGGGGCAATAGCAGACAGAAAACTAGCAGGGACAATGTCAGACACACAACTAGCAGGGGCAATGTCAGACACAAAGCTAGGAGTGGGAATGGCAGACACACAGCTAGCAGGAGCAATGTCAGACACACAGGTAGCAGGGGCAACGTCAGACACAAAACTTGGAGTGGGAATGTCAGACACACAGCTAGCAGGGGCAATGTCAGTCACACAGCTAGCAGGGGCAATGTCAGATACTAAGCTAGGAGTGGGAATGTCAGACACACAGCTTGCAGGGGCAATGTCAAACACACAGCTAGCAGGGGCAATGTCAGACATTCAGTTGCAGTTGCAGGCTCAGTGGCAGACACACATCTAGCAGGGTCAATGGTAGACAAACAGCTAGCAGAGGCAAAGGCAGACAAACAACTAGCTGGGGCAATGTCAGACACACAGTTAGAAGGGGCAGAGGCAATCGCAGACCCACAGCTAGCAACGGCAATGTCAGACAAAAAGCTCGCAGGGTCAATGGCAGACAACCAGCTTGCAGGGTCAGTGTCAGACACACATCTAGCAGGGGCTAGGAAGACACAAAGCTACCAGGGGCAAGGAAGACGCACAGCTAGCAGTGGCAGTATCAGACACACAGCTAGCAGGGGCAGTGTCAGAAACACAGCTAGCACGGGCAGTGTTAGACACACAGTAAGCAGGGGCAAAGGCAGACACACAACTAGCAGGGGCAATGGCACACACACAGTTAGCAGGGGCAGGGGCTGACACAGAGCTAGCAGGGGCAATGTCAGACACACAGTTAGCAGGGGCAGGGCCAATGTCAGACACACAGTTAGCAGGGGCAGGGGCAAAGGCAGACACTCAACTAGCAGGGGCAATGGCATACACACAGCTAGCAGGGGCAAAAGCAGACACACAACTGGCAAGGGCAATGGCAGACACACAGCTAGCAGGGCAGGGGCAGACACACAGCTAGCGGGGGGAAAGTCAGACACATAGCTAGCAGGGGGAATATCAGACACAAAGCTAGGAGTGGGAATGTCAGACACACAGCTAGCAGGGGCAATGTCAGACAGATAGCTAGCAGGGGGAATGTCAGACACACAACTAGCAGGGGCAATGTCAGACACACAGCTAGCAGGGGCAATGTCAGATACAAAGCTATTAGTGGGAATGTCAGACATACAGCTCACAGGGGCAATGTCAGACACACAGCTAGCAGGGGCAATGTCAGACACACAGCTAGCAGGGGCAAAGTGAGACACAAAGCTAGGAGTGGGAATGGCAGACACACCGCTAGCAGGGGCAATATCAGACAAACAGCTAAGAGGGTCAATGTCAGACACAAAGCTAGGAGTGTGAAGGTCAGACACACATCTAGCAGGGGCAATGTCAACACAAATCTAGCAGGGGCAATGACAAACACACAGCTAGCAGGGTCAATGTCAAACATACAGCAAGTAGGGGCAATGTCAGACATTCAGTTGCAGGTGCAGTGTCAATGGCAGACACACAGCTAGCAGGGTCAGTGGCAGACAAACAGCTAGCAGAGGCAATGGCAGACAAACAGCTAGCTGGGGCAATGTCAGACACACAGTTAGAAGGGGCAGAGGCAATGGCAGACACACAGCTAGCAGGGGCAATGTCAGATAAACAGCTCGCAGGGCCAATGGCAGACTACCAGCTTGCAGGGTCAGTGTCAGACACACATCTAGCAGGGGCTAGGAAGACACACAGTTACCAGGGTCAAGGAAGACGCACAGCTAGCAGTGGCAGTATCAGACACACAGCTAGCAGGGGCAGTGTCAGAAACACAGCTAGCACGGGCAGTGTCAGACACACAGAAAGCAGGGGCAAAGGCAGACACACAACTAGCAGGGGCAATGGCACACACACAGTTAGCAGGGGCAGGGGCTGACACAGAGCTAGCAGGGGCAATGTCAGACACACAGTTAGCAGGGTCAGGGCCAATGACAGACACACAGTTAGCAGGGGCAGGGACAAAGGCAGACACACAACTAGCAGGGGCAATGGCACACACACAGCTAGCAGGGGCAATAGAAGACACACAACTAGCAGGGGCAATGGCAGACACACAGCTAGCAGTGCAGGGGCAGACACACAGCTAGCGGGGGGAATGTCAGACACATAGTTGGCAGGGGCAATATCAGACACAAAGCTAGGAGTGGGAATGTCAGACACACAGCTAGCAGGGGCAATGTCAGATACATAGCTAGCAGGGGGAATGTCAGACACACAGCTAGCAGGGGCAATGTCAAACACACAGCTAGCAGGGGCAATGTCAGACAATCAGCTAAGAGGGGCAATGTCAGACACAAAGCTAGGAGTGGGAAGGGCAGACACACAGCTAGCAGGGGCAATGTCAAACACACAGCTAACAGGGGCAATGTCAGTCACACAGCTAGCAGGGGCAACGTCAGACACAAAGCTAGGAGTGGGAATGTCAGACACACAGCTTGCAGGGGCAATGTCAAACACACAGCTAGCAGGGGCAATGTCAGACATTCAGTTGCAGTTGCAGGCTCAGTGGCAGACACACATCTAGCAGGGTCAATGGTAGACAAACAGCTAGCAGAGGCAAAGGCAGACAAACAACTAGCTGGGGCAATGTCAGACACACAGTTAGAAGGGGCAGAAGCAATCGCAGACCCACAGCTAGCAACGGCAATGTCAGACAAAAAGCTCGCAGGGGCAATGGCAGACAACCAGCTTGCAGGGTCAGTGTCAGACACACATCTAGCAGGGGCTAGGAAGACACACAGCTACCAGGGGCAAGGAAGACGCACAGCTAGCAGTGGCAGTATCAGACACACAGCTAGCAGGGGCAGTGTCAGAAACACAGCTAGCACGGGCAGTGTCAGACACACAGTAAGCAGGGGCAAAGGCAGACACACAACTAGCAGGGGCAATGGCACACACACAGTTAGCAGGGGCAGGGGCTGACACAGAGCTAGCAGGGGCAATGTCAGACACACAGTTAGCAGGGGCAGGGCCAATGTCAGACACACAGTTAGCAGGGGCAGGGGCAAAGGCAGACACTCAACTAGCAGGGGCAATGGCATACACACAGCTAGCAGGGGCAAAAGCAGACACACAACTGGCAAGGGCAATGGCAGACACACAGCTAGCAGGGCAGGGGCAGACACACAGCTAGCGGGGGGAAAGTCAGACACATAGCTAGCAGGGGGAATATCAGACACAAAGCTAGGAGTGGGAATGTCAGACACACAGCTAGCAGGGGCAATGTCAGACAGATAGCTAGCAGGGGGAATGTCAGACACACAACTAGCAGGGGCAATGTCAGACACACAACTAGCAGGGGCAATGTCAGATACAAAGCTATTAGTGGGAATGTCAGACATACAGCTCACAGGGGCAATGTCAGACACACAGATAGCAAGCGCAATGTCAGACTTATAGCTATCAGTGGGCATGTCAGACACACAGCTAGCAGGGGCAATGTCAGACACACAGCTAGCAGGGGCAAAGTGAGACACAAAGCTAGGAGTGGGAATGGCAGACACACCGCTAGCAGGGGCAATATCAGACAAACAGCTAAGAGGGGCAATGTCAGACACAAAGCTAGCAGGGGCAATGTCAACACAAATCTAGCAGGGGCAATGACAAACACACAGCTAGCAGGGGCAATGTCAAACATACAGCTAGTAGGGGCAATGTCAGACATTCAGTTGCAGGTGCAGTGTCAATGGCAGACACACAGCTAGCAGGGTCAGTGGCAGACAAACAGCTAGCAGAGGCAATGGCAGACAAACAGCTAGCTGGGGCAATGTCAGACACACAGTTAGAAGGGGCAGAGGCAATGGCAGACACACAGCTAGCAGGGGCAATGTCAGATAAACAGCTCGCAGGGCCAATGGCAGACTACCAGCTTGCAGGGTCAGTGTCAGACACACATCTAGCAGGGGCTAGGAAGACACACAGTTACCAGGGTCAAGGAAGACACACAGCTAGCAGGGGCAGTGTCAGAAACACAGCTAGCACGGGCAGTGTCAGACACACAGTAAGCAGGGGCAAAGGCAGACACACAACTAGCAGGGGCAATGGCACACACACAGTTAGCAGGGGCAGGGGCTGACACAGAGCTAGCAGGGGCAATGTCAGACATACAGTTAGCAGGGTCAGGGCCAATGACAGACACACAGTTAGCAGGGGCAGGGGCAAAGGCAGACAGACAACTAGCAGGGGCAATGGCACACACACAGCTAGCAGGGGCAATAGAAGACACACAACTAGCAGGGGCAATGGCAGACACACAGCTAGCAGGGCAGGGGCAGACACACAGCTAGCGGGGGGAATGTCAGACACATAGATGGCAGGGGCAATATCAGACACAAAGCTAGGAGTGGGAATGTCAGACACACAGCTAGCAGGGGCAATGTCAGATACATAGCTAGTAGGGGGAATGTCAGACACACAGCTAGCAGGGGCAATGTCAAACACACAGCTAGCAGGGGCAATGTCAAACACACAGCTAACAGGGGCAATGTCAGTCACACAGCTAGCAGGGGCCATGTCAGACACAATGCTAGGACTGGGAATGTCAGGCACACAGCTAGCAGGGGCAATGTCAGATACATAGCTAGCAGGGGGAATGTCAGACACATAGCTAGCAGGGGCAATGTCAAACACACAGCTAGCAGGGGCAATGTCAAACACACAGCTAACACGGGCAATGTCAGTCACACAGCTAGCAGGGGCAATGTCAGACACAATGCTAGGAGTGGGAATGTCAGGCACACAGCTAGCAGGGACAAAGTCAGACACACAGCTAGCAGGAGCAATGTCAAACACACAGCTAGCAGGGGCAATGTCAGACACAAAGTTAGGTGTGGGAATGTCAGACACACAGCTAACAGGGCCAGGGGCTGACACACAGCAAGCAGGGGCAATGTCAGACACACAGTTAGCAGGGGCAGGGGCAATGGCGGACACACAAATAGCTGGGGCAGACACATTGCAGGGGCAATGGCAGACACACAGGTAGCTGAGGCAGTGGCAGATACACGGCTAGCAGGGGCAGTGGAAGACACATAGCTAGCAGGGGCAATGTCAGACACACAGCTAGCAGAGGCAATAGCAGATACACAACTAGCAGGGGCAATGGCAGACACACAGCTAGCAGGGGATGGGGCAGACACACAGGTAGCAGGGGCAATGTCAGACACACAGCTAGCATGGGCAATGTCAGACACAAAGCTAGGAGTGGGAATGTCAGACACACAGCTAGCAGGGGCAAAGTCAAACACACAGCTAGCCGGGGCAATGTCAGACACAGCTAGCAGGGGGAGTGTCAAACACACAGCTAGCAGGGGCAATGTAAGACATTCAGTTGCAGGGGCTTTTCAATGGCAGACACACAGCTAGCAGGGGATGGGGCAGACACACAGGTAGCAGGGGCAATGTCAGACACACAGCTAGCAGGGGCAATGTCAAACACAAAGCTAGGAGTGGGAATGTCAGACACACAGCTAGCAGGGGCAAAGTCAAACACACAGCTAGCAGGGGCAATGTCAGACACACAGTTAGCAGGGGCAGGGGCAATGGCGGACACACAAATAGCTGGGGCAGACACATTGCAGGGGCAATGGCACACACACAGGTAGCTGAGGCAGTGGCAGACACATGGCTAGCAGGGGCAGTGGAAGACACATAGCTAGCAGGGGCAATGTCAGACACACAGCTAGCAGAGGCAATAGCAGATACGCAACTAGCAGGGGCAATGGCAGACACACAGCTAGCAGGGGATGGGGCAGACACACAGGTAGCAGGGGCAATGTCAGACACACAGCTAGCAGGGGCAATGTCAGACACAAAGCTAGGAGTGGGAATGTCAGACACACAGCTAGCAGGGGCAAAGTCAAACACACAGCTAGCCGGGGCAATGTCAGACACAGCTAGCAGGGGGAGTGTCAAACACACAGCTAGCAGGGGCAATGTAAGACATTCAGTTGCAGGGGCTTTTCAATGGCAGACACACAGCTAGCAGGGTCAATGGCAGACAAACAGCTAGCAGAGGCAATGGCAGACAAACAGCTAGCAGGCGCAATGTCAGACTCACAGTTAGCAGGGGCAGGGGCAATGGCAGACACACAGCTAGCAGGGGCAATGTCAGACACACATCTCGCATGGGCAATGGCAGAGAACCAGCTGCCAGCGGCTGTGTCAGACTCACATCTAGCAGGGGCAAGGAAGACGCACAGCTAGCAGGGGCACGGATGACACACAGCTAGCAGGGGCAGGGGCAGTGTCAGACACAAAGCTAGCAGGGGCAATGTCAGACACACAGCTAGCAGGGGCAGGGGCAGTGTCAGACACACAGCTAACAGGGGCAGTGTCAGAAACACAGCTAGCAGGGGCAAGGAAGACACAAAGCTAGCACGGGCAGTGTCAGATACACAGTAAGCAGGGGCAAAGGCAGACACACAACTAGCAGGGGCAATGGCACACACAGAGTTAGCAGGGGCAGGGGCTGACACACAGCTAGAAGGGGCAATGTCAGACATACAGTTAGCAGGGGCAGGGGCAATGTCAGACACACAATTAGCAGGGGCAGGGGCAGTGGCAGACACACAGCTAGCAGGGGCAGTGGAAGACACATAGCTAGCAGGGGCAATGTCAGACACACAGCTAGCAGGGGCAATGTCAGACACACATCTAGCAGGGGCAATAGCAGTCACACAACTAGTCACACAACTAGCAGGGGCAATGGCAGACACAGAGCTAGCAGGGCAGGGGCAGACTCACAGCAAGCAGGGGCAATGTCAGACACTTTGCCAGCAGGGGGAATGTCAGACACACAGCTAGCAGGGGCAGGGGCTGACACACAGCTATCAGGGGCAGGGACAGACGTACAGCTAGCAGGGGCAATAGCAGACACAAAACTAGCAGGGGCAATGTCAGACAAACAGCTAGCGGGGGCAGTGTCAGACACAAAGTTAGGAGTGGGAATGTCAGACACACAACTAGCAGGGGCAATGTCAGACACATAGCTAGCAGGGGGAATGTCAGACACACAGCTAGCAGGGGCATTGTCAGACACACAGCTTGCAGGGGCAGGGACAGACGTACAGCTAGCAGGGGCAATAGCAGACACAAAACTAGCAGGGGCAATGTCAGACACACAGCTAGCAGGGGCAGTGTCAGACACAAAGCTAGGAGTGGAAATGTCAGACACACAGCTAGCAGGGGCAATGTCAGACACACAGCTAGCAGGGGCAATGGCAGACACACAGCTTGCAGGGCGGGGGCAGACACACAGCTTGCACGGGCAATATCAGACACACAGATAGCAGGGGCAATGTCAGACACAAAGCTAGGAGTGGGAATGTCAGACACACAGCTAGCAGGGGCAATGTCAGACACACAGTTAGCAGGGTTAGGGGCAATGGCAGACACACAGATAGCAGGGGCAATGTCAGACACACAGCTAGCAGGGGCCATGGCAGACACACAGCTAGTAGGGGCAGTGTCAGACACACAGCTAGTAGGGGCAGTGTCAGACACACAGCTAACAGGGGCAAGGAAGACACACAGCTAGCAGGGGCAAGGAAGACACACAGCTAGCTGGGACAGGGTAAGACACACAGCTAGCAGGGGCAAAGGCAGACAACCAACTAGCAGGGGCTATGGCAGACACACAATTAGCAGGGGCAGGGGCTGACACACAGCTAGCAGGGGCAATGTTAGACACACAGTTAGCAGGGGCATTGCCAGTGGCAGACACACTTCTAGCAGGGGCAATAGCAGACACACAGCTAGCAGGGGCAATGGTAGACCACCAACTAGCAGGGGCAATGGCAGACACACAATTAGCAGGGGCAGTGGCAGACACACAGCTAGCAGAGGCAATAGCAGTCACACAGCTATCAGGGTCAATGGCAGATACACATTTAGCAGGGGCCGACACAGTGCAGGGGCAATGTCAGACACAGAGGTAGCCGAGGCAGGGGCAGACACACAGCAAGCAGGGGCAATGGAATACACATAGCTAGCAGGGGCAGGGGCAATGTCAGACATACAGCTAGCATGGGCAATAGCAGACGCACAACTAGCAGGGGCAATGTCAGACACTCAGCTAGCAGGCGCAATGTCAGACACAAATCTTGGAGGGGGAATGTCAGACACACAGCTAGCAGGGGCAATGTCAAACACACAGCTAGCAGGGGCAATGTCAGACACACAGCTAGCAGGGGGCAAGGACAGACGTACAGCTAGCAGGGGCAATAGCAGACCCACAACTAGCAGGTGCAATGTCAGACACACAGCTAGAAGGGGCAATGTCAGACACAAAGCTTGGAGTGGGAATGTCAGACACACAGCTAGCAGGGGCATTGTCAGACAAACAGCTAAAAGGGGCAATGTCAGACACAAAGCTAGGAGTGGGAAGGTCAGACACACAGCTAGCAGGGGCAATGTCAAACACACATTTAGCAGAAGCAATGGCAGACACACAGCTAGCAGGGCAGGGGCAGACACACAGCTAGCAGGGGCAGTGTCAGACACACAGCTAGCAGGGGCAATGTCAGACATAAAGCTAGGAGTGGGAATGTCAGAAACGGCTAGCAGGGAGAATGTCAGACAGACAGCTAGCAGGGGCAATGTCAAATACACAGCTAGCAGTGGCAATGTCAGACCTACTGTTACCAGAGGCAATGGCAGACAAACAGCTAGCAGGGGCAATGTCAGACACAAAGCTAGGAGTGGGAATGTCAGACACACAGCTAGCAGGGTCAATGTCAGACCCACAGCTAGGCGGGTCAATGTCAGACACACAGTGAGCAGGGGCAGGGTCAATGGCAGACACACAGCTAGTAGGGTCAATGGCAGACACACAGTGAGCAGTGGAAGGGTCAATGGCAGACACACAGCTAGCAGGGGCAGTGTCAGACACACATCCAGCAGGGGCAATGTCAGAAACAAAGCTAGGAGTGGGAATATCAGACACACTGCTAGCAGGGGCAATGTCAGACACACAGCTAGAAGGGGCAATGTCAGACGTAATGTTTGGAGTGGGAATGTCAGACATACAGCTAGCAGGGGCAATGTCAGACTCACAGCTAGCAGGGGCAATGTCAGACACAAAGCTAGGAGTGGGAATGTCAGACACACAGCTAGCAGGGGCAATGTCAGACACACAGCTAGCAGGGGCAATGTCAGACACAAAGCTAGGAGTGGGAATGTCAGACACACAGCTAGCTGGGGCAATGTCAAACACACAGCTAGCAGGGGCAATGTCAAACACACAGCTAGCAGGGGCAATGTCAAACACACAGCTAGCAGGGGCAATGACAGACCCACAGTTAGCAGGGGCAGGGGATGACACAAAGCTAGCAGGGACAGTGTCAGACACACAGTTAGCAGGGACAGGGGCAATGGCAGACACACAGGTAGCAGGGGCAATGTCAGACACACAGCTGGCAGGGGCAATGTCAGACACAAAACTAGCTTGGCAGGGACAGGCACACAGTGTGCAGCGGCAATGGCAGACACAGCGCTAGCAGGGGCAGGGACAGACGAACAGCAAGCAGGGGCAATAGCAGACACACATCTAGCAGGGGTAATGGCAGAAACACAGCTAGCAGGGCACGGACAGACACACAGCTGGCAGGGGCAATGCCAGACACACAGCGAGCAGAGGCAATTGCAGACGTACAGCTAGCAGGGGCAATAGCGGACACACAAATAGCAGGGGCATTGGCAGACACACAGCTAGCAGGGGCAATGTCAGACACACAGCTAGCAGGGGCAATTTCAGACACAAAGCTTGGAGTGGGAATATCAGACACAAAGCTAGGAGTGGGAATGTCAGACACACAGCAAGCAGGGGCAATGTCAAACACACAGCTAGCAGGGTCAATTTCAGACACACAGCGAGCAGGGGCAATGCCAGACATCCAGCAAGCAGGGGTAATGTCGGACACATAGCTAGCAGGGGGAATGTCAGACACACAGCTAGCAGGGGCAATGTCAGACACACAGCTAGCAGGGGCAATGTCAGACACAAAGCGAGGAATGGGAATGTCAGACTCACTGCTAGCAGGGGCAATGTCAGACACACATCTAGCAGGGGCAATGTCAGACACAAAGCTAGGAGTGGGAATGTCAGACACACAAGTAGCAGGGGCAATGTCAGACACACAGCTAGCAGGGGCAATGTCAGACACAAAGCTAGGACTGGGAATGTCAGATACACAGCTAGCAGGGGCAATGTCAACCACACAGCTAGCAGGGACAATGTCAAACACACAGCTAGCAGGGGCAATGTCAGACCTACAGTTACCAGAGGCAATGGCAGACAAACAGCTAGCAGGGGCAATGTCAGACTCACATTTACCAAGGGCAGGGGCAATGCAGACAAACAGCTAGCAGGGGCAATGTCAGACACACAGCTAGCAGGGGCAATGGCAGACACACAGCTAGCAGGGACAGTGTCAGACGCACAGCTAACAGCGGCAAGGAAGACACACAGCTAGCAGGGGCAAGGAAGACACACAGCTAGCAGGGTCAAGGTCAGACACACAGCTAGCAGGGGCACTGGCAGACACACAGTTTGCAGGGGCAGGGGCTGACACATAGCTAGCAGTGTCAAGGAAGACACACAACTAGCAGGGGCAATGAAGATTCACTGCTAGCAGAGGCAGTGTCAGACAGAGTTAGCAGGGACAAAGGCAGACACGCAACTAGCAGGGGCAATTGCAGACACACAGTTAGCAGGGGCAGGGGATGACACACAGCAAGCAGGGGCAATGTCAGAAACACAGTTAGCAGGGTCAGGGGCAATGGCATGCACACAGCTAGCAGGGGCAGTGGCAGACACACAGCTAGCAGGTGCAATGTCAGACACACAACTAGCTGGGCAGGGACAGAAACACAGTTAGCAGGGGCAATGTCAGACACACAGCTATCAGGGGCAGGGACTGACGAACAGCAAGCAGGGGCAATAGCAGACACACAGCTAACAGGGGCAATGGCAGACACACAGCTAGCTGGGCCGGGACAGACACACAGCTAGCAGGGGCAATGGCAGGCACACAGTTAGTAGGGGCAGTGTCAGACTCACAGTTATCAGGGGCAATGGCAGACACACAGCTAGCAGAGGCAATGGCAGACACACAGGTAGCCGAGGCAGTGGCAGACACACAGCTAGCAGGGGCAGTGGAAGACACATAGCAAGCAGGAGCAATGTCTGACCCACAGATAGCAGGGGCAATAGCAGACACACAACTAGCAGGGGCAATGGCAGACACACAGCTAGCAGGTCAGGGGCAGAGACACAGCTAGCAGGGGCAATGTCAGACACACAGCTAGCAGGGACAATGTCCGATGCAAAGCTAGGAGTGGGAATGTCATACAAACAGCTAGCAGGGTCAATGTCAGACTCACAGCTAGAAGGGGCAATGTCAGACACAAAGCTGGGAGTGGGAATGTCAGACACACAGCTAGCAGGGTCAATGTCAGACACACAGCTAGCAGGGGCAATGTCAGACACAAAGCTAGGAGTGGGAATGTCAGACACACAACTAGCAGGGGCAATGTCAGACACACAGCTAGCAGGGGCAATGTCAAACACACAGCTAGCAGGGGCAATTTCAAACACACAGCTAGCAGGGGCAATGTCAGACATACAGTTAGCAGAGGCAATGGCAGACACACAGCTCGCAGGGGCAATGTCAGACCCACAGTTAGCAGGGGCAGGGGACGACACACAGCAAGCAGGGGTAGTGTCAGACACACAGTTAGCAGGGTCAAGGGCAATGGCAGACACACTGCTGGCAGGGGCAGTGGCAGACACTCAGCTAGCAGGGGCAATGTTAGACACACAACTAGCTGGGCAGGGACAGGCACACAGTTTGCAGGGGCATTGTCAGACACACAGCTAGCATGGGAGGGACAGACAAACAGCAAGCAGGGGCAATAGCAGACACACAGCTAGCAGGGCAGGGACAGACACACAGCTGGCAGGGGCAATGTCAGACACAGAGCTAGCACGGACAATAGCAGACACACAGCTAGCAGGGGCAATGTCAGACACACAGCTAGCAGGGGCAATGTCAGACACAAAGCCAGGAGTGGGAATATCAGACATGCAGCTAACAGGGGCAATGTCAGAAACATAGCTAGCAAGGGGAATGTCAGACACACAGCTAGCAGGGGCAATTTCAAACTCACAGCTAGCAGGGGCAATGTCAGACATACAGTTAGCAGAGGCAATGGCAGACACACAGCTCGCTGGGGCAATGTCAGACACAGAGTTAGCAGGGGCAAAGGCAGACACACAACTAGCAGGGGCAATGGCAGACCCACAGTTAGCAGGGGCAGGGGATGACACACAGCAAGCAGGGGCAGTGTCAGACACACAGTTAGCAGAGTCGGTGCAATGGCAGACACACTGCTGGCAGGGGCAGTGGCAGACACACAGCTAGCAGGGGCAATGTTAGACACACAACTAGCTGGGCAGGGACAGGCACACAGTTTGCAGGGGCATTGTCAGACACACAGCTAGCATGGTCAGGGACAGACGAACAGCAAGCAGGGGCAATAGCAGACACACAGCTAGCAGGGCAGGGACAGACACACAGCTGGCAGGGGCAATGTCAGACACACAGCTAGCAGGGGCAATGCCAGACACACAGCTAGCAGGAGCAGGGAGAGACGAACAACTAGCAGGGGCAATAGCAGACACACAAATAGCAGGGGCAATGGCAGACACACAGCTAGCAGGGCAGGGGCAGACACACAGCTAGCAGGGGTGATGTTAAACACACAGCTAGCAGGGGCAATGTCAGAGACAAAGCTAGGAGTGGGAATGTCAGACACACAGCTAGCACGGGAAATGTCAGACACATAGCTAGAAGGGGGAATGTCAGACACACAGCTAGCAGGGGCAATGTCAGACACACAGCTAGCAGGGGCAATGTCAGACACAAAGCTAGGAGTGGGAATGTCAGACACACATCTAGCAGGGCCAATTTCAGATGAATAGCTAAGAGGGACAATGTCAGACACAAAGCTAGGAGTGGGAATGTCAGACACATAGCTAGCAGGGGCAATGTCAAACACACAGCTAGCAGGGGCAATGTCAGACACACAGCTAGAAGGGGGAATGTCAGACACACAGCTAGCAGGGGCAATGTGAAACACACAGATAGCAGGGGCAATGTCAGACATACAGTTGCAGAGGCAGGGTCAATGGCAGACACACAGCTAGCAGGGTCAATGGCAGACAAGCAGCTAGCAGAGGCAATGGCAGACAAACAGCTAGCATGGGCAATGTCAGACACACAGTTAGCAGGGGCAGGGGCAATGGCAGACACACAGCTAGCAGGGACAATGTCAGACACACAGCTCGCAGGGGCAATGGCAGACAAACACCTAGCAGGTGCAGTTTCAGACACACAGCTAGCAGGGGCAAGGAAGACACACACCAACAGGGGCAAGGAAGACACACAGCTAACAGGGGCAGTGTCAGACACACAGCTAGCAGGGGCAGTGTCAGAAACACAGCTAGCAGGGGCAATGTCAAACACTAAGCTAGGAGTGGGAATGTCAGACACACTGCTAGCAGGGGCAAAGTCAGACACACAGCAAGCTGGGGCAATGTCGGACACATAGCTAGCAGGGGGAATGTCAGACACACAGCTAGCAGGGGCAATGTCAGACACACAGCTAGCAGGGGCAATGTCAGACACAAAGCGAGGAGTGGGAATGTCAGACACACTGCTAGCAGGGGCAATGTCAGACACACATCTAGCAGGGGCAATGTCAGACACAAAGCTAGGAGTGGGAATGTCAGAAACACAGGTAGCAGGGGCAATGTCAGACACACAGCTAGCAGGGGCAATGTCAGACACAAAGCTAGGACTGGGAATGTCAGATACACAGCTAGCAGGGGCAATGTCAACCACACAGCTAGCAGGGGCAATGTCAGACCTACAGTTACCAGAGGCAATGGCAGACAAACAGCTAGCAGGGGCAATGTCAGACTCACATTTACCAAGGGCAGGGGCAATGCAGACAAACAGCTAGCAGGGGCAATGTCAGACACACAGCTAGCAGGGGCAATGGCAGACACACAGCTAGCAGGGACAGTGTCAGACGCACAGCTAACAGCGGCAAGGAAGACACACAGCTAGCAGGGGCAAGGAAGACACACAGCTAGCAGGGTCAAGGTCAGACACACAGCTAGCAGGGGCACTGGCAGACACACAGTTTGCAGGGGCAGGGGCTGACACATAGCTAGCAGTGTCAAGGAAGACACACAACTAGCAGGGGCAATGAAGATTCACTGCTAGCAGAGGCAGTGTCAGACAGAGTTAGCAGGGACAAAGGCAGACACGCAACTAGCAGGGGCAATTGCAGACACACAGTTAGCAGGGGCAGGGGATGACACACAGCAAGCAGGGGCAATGTCAGACACACAGTTAGCAGGGTCAGGGGCAATGGCATGCACACAGCTAGCAGGGTCAGGGGCAGACACACAGCTAGCAGGTGCAATGTCAGACACACAACTAGCTGGGCAGGGACAGAAACACAGTTAGCAGGGGCAATGTCAGACACACAGCTATCAGGGGCAGGGACTGACGAACAGCAAGCAGGGGCAATAGCAGACACACAGCTAACAGGGGCAATGGCAGACACACAGCTAGCTGGGCCGGGACAGACACACAGCTAGCAGGGGCAATGGCAGGCACACAGTTAGTAGGGGCAGTGTCAGACACACAGTTATCAGGGGCAATGGCTGACACACAGCTAGCAGAGGCCAATGGCAGACACACAGGTAGCTGAGGCAGTGGCAGACACACAGCTAGCAGGGGCAGTGGAAGACACATAGCAAGCAGGAGCAATGTCTGACCCACAGATAGCAGGGGCAATAGCAGACACACAACTAGCAGGGGCAATGGCAGACACACAGCTAGCAGGTCAGGGGCAGAGACACAGCTAGCAGGGGCAATGTCAGACACACAGCTAGCAGGGGCAAAGTCCGATGCAAAGCTAGGAGTGGGAATGTCATACAAACAGCAAGCAGGGGCAATGTCAGACACAAAGCTAGGAGAGGGAATGTCAGACACACAGCTAGCAGGGTCAATGTCAGACACACAGCTAGAAGGGGCAATGTCAGACACAAAGCTGGGAGTGGGAATGTCAGACACACAGCTAGCAGGGTCAATGTCAGACACACAGCTAGCAGGGGCAATGTCAGACACAAAGCTAGGAGTGGGAATGTCAGACACACAGCTAGCAGGGGCAATTTCAAACACACAGCTAGCAGGGGCAATGTCAGACATACAGTTAGCAGAGGCAATGGCAGACACACAGCTCGCAGGGGCAATGTCAGATCCACAGTTAGCAGGGGCAGGGGATGACACACAGCAAGCAGGGGCAGTGTCAGACACACAGTTAGCAGGGTCAGGGGCAATGGCAGACACACTGCTGGCTGGGGCAGTGGCAGACACACAGCTAGCAGGGGCAATGTTAGACACACAACTAGCTGGGCAGGGACAGGCACACTGTTTGCAGGGGCATTGTCAGACACACAGCTAGCATGGGAGGGACAGACGAACAGCAAGCAGGGGCAATAGCAGACACACAATTGGCAGGGGCAATGGCAGACACACAGCTAGCAGGGCAGGGACAGACACACAGCTGGCAGGGGCAATGTCAGACACAGAGCTAGCAGGGGCAATGCCAGACACACAGCTAGCAGGGGCAATAGCAGACGTACAGCTAGCACGGACAATAGCAGACACACAGCTAGCAGGGGCAATGTCAGACACACAGCTAGCAGGGGCAATGTCAGACACAAAGCCAGGAGTGGGAATATCAGACATGCAGCTAACAGGGGCAATGTCAGACACATAGCTAGCAAGGGGAATGTCAGACACACAGCTAGCAGGGCCAATGTCAGACACAAAGCTAGGAGTGGGAATGTCAGAAACAAAGCTAGGATTGGGAATGTCAGACATACAGCTAGTGGGGCAATGTCAGTCACACAGCTAGCAGGGGCAATGTCAGACACAATGCTAGGAGTGGGAATGTCAGGCACACAGCTAGCAGGGACAAAGTCAGACACACAGCTAGCAGGAGCAATGTCAAACACACAGCTAGCAGGGGCAATGTCAGTCAAACAGCTAGCAGGGGGAATGTCAGGCACACAGCTAGCAGGGGCAATGTCAGACACATAGGTAGCAGGGGCATTGAAGACACACAGCTAGCATTGGCAGGATCAGACACACTGCTAACAGGGGCAAAGGCAGACAAACTACTAGCAGGGGCAATGGCAGACACAAAGTTAGCCGGGGCAGATGCTGACACACAGCTAGCAGGGGCAATGGCTGCCACACAATTAGCAGGGGCAGGGGCAATGTCAGACACAAAGCTCGGAGTGGGAATGTCAGACACACAGCTAGCAGGGGCAATGTCAAACACACAGCTAGCAGGGCAATGTCAGACACACTGTTAGCAGGGGCAATAGCAGACACACAACTAGCAGGGGCAATGGCAGACACAGAGCTAGTAGAGTCAATGGCAGACACACAGTGAGCAGGGGCAGGGTCAATGGCAGACAGACAGCTAGCAGGGTCAATAGCAGACACACAGTTTGCAGGGGCAGGGTCAATGGCAGACGCACAGCTAGCAGGGTCAGTGAAAGACACACAGCTAGCAGAGGCAATGGCAGACACACAGCTAGCAGGGGCAATGTCAGACACACAGCTAGCAGGGGCAGGGAAGACACACAGCTAGCAGGGGCAGTGTCAGACTCACAGTAAGCAGGTGCAAAGGCAGACACACAGCTAGCAGGGGCAATATCAGACGCACAGTTAGCAGGGGCAGGGGCAATAGCAAACACACAGTTAGTAGGGGCAGACACACTGCAGGTGCAATGGCAGACACACAGGTAGCTGAGGCAGTGGCATACACACAGCTAGCAGGGACAGTGGAAGACACATAGCTAGCAGGTGCACTGTCAGACACACAGCTAGCAGGGGCAATAGCAGACACACAACTAGCAGGGGCAATAGAGACACACAACTAGCAGTGGCAATGGCAGGCACACAGCTAGCAGGGCAGGGGCAGACACACAGCTAGCAGGGGCAATGTCAGACACACAGCTAGCAGGGGCAATGTCAGACACAAAGCAAGGATTGGGAATGTCAGACACACAGCTAGCAGGGGCAATGTCAGACACACAGCTAGCAGGGGCAATGTCAGACACACAGCTAGCAGGGGCAATGTCAGACACAAAGTTAGGTGTGGGAATGTCAGACACACAGCTAACAGGGCCAGGGGCTGACACACAGCAAGCAGGGGCAATGTCAGACACACAGTTAGCAGGGGCAGGGGCAATGGCGGACACACAAATAGCTGGGGCAGACACATTGCAGGGGCAATGGCAGACACACAGGTAGCTGAGGCAGTGGCAGACACACGGCTAGCAGGGGCAGTGGAAGACACATAGCTAGCAGGGGCAATGTCAGACACACAGCTAGCAGAGGCAATAGCAGATACGCAACTAGCAGGGGCAATGGCAGACACACAGCTAGCAGGGGATGGGGCAGACACACAGGTAGCAGGGGCAATGTCAGACACACAGCTAGCAGGGGCAATGTCAAACACAAAGCTAGGAGTGGGAATGTCAGACACACAGCTAGCAGGGGCAAAGTCAAACACACAGCTAGCCGGGGCAATGTCAGACACAGCTAGCAGGGGGTGTGTCAAACACACAGCTAGCAGGGGCAATGTAAGACATTCAGTTGCAGGGGCTTTTCAATGGCAGACACACAGCTAGCAGGGTCAATGGCAGACAAAAAGCTAGCAGAGGCAATGGCAGACAAACAGCTAGCAGGCGCAATGTCAGACTCACAGTTAGCAGGGGCAGGGGCAATGGCAGACACACAGCTAGCAGGGGCAATGTCAGACACACATCTCGCATGGGCAATGGCAGAGAACCAGCTGCCAGCGGCTGTGTCAGACTCACATCTAGCAGGGGCAAGGAAGACGCACAGCTAGCAGGGGCACGGATGACACACAGCTAGCAGGGGCAGGGGCAGTGTCAGACACAAAGCTAGCAGGGGCAATGTCAGACACACAGCTAGCAGGGCAGGGGCAGTGTCAGACACACAGCTAACAGGGGCAGTGTCAGATACACAGTAAGCAGGGGCAAAGGCAGACACACAACTAGCAGGGGCAATGGCACACACAGAGTTAGCAGGGGCAGGGGCTGACACACAGCTAGAAGGGGCAATGTCAGACACACAGTTAGCAGGGGCAGGGGCAATGTCAGACACACAATTAGCAGGGGCAGGGGCAGTGGCAGACACACAGCTAGCAGGGGCAGTGGAAGACACATAGCTAGCAGGGGCAATGTCAGACACACAGCTAGCAGGGGCAATGTCAGACACACATCTAGCAGGGGCAATAGCAGACACACAACTAGCAGGGGCAATGGCAGACACAGAGCTAGCAGGGCAGGGGCAGACTCACAGCAAGCAGGGGCAATGTCAGACACGCAGCTAGGAGGGGCAATGTCAGGCACACAGTTAGCAGGGGCAATCGCAGACAAACAGTTAGCAGGGGCAGGGGTTGACACACAGCTAGCAGGGGCAGTGTCAGACACACAGCTAGAAGTGGCAATGGCAGACACACAGTTAGCAGGGGCAGTGTCAGACACAAAGTTAGCAGGGGCAAAGGCAGACACAAAACTAGCAGGGGCAATGGCTGACACACAGCTAGCAGGGGCAAGGAACACACACAGCTAGCAGGGGCAGTGTCAGACACACAGCTAGAAGTGGCAGTAGCAGACACACAGTTATCAGGGGCAGTTTCAGACACACAGTTAGCAGATGCAAAGACAGACACAATACTAGCAGGGGCAATGGCAGACACACAGCAGGGGCAGGGGCTGACACACATTTGGCAGGGGCAGGGGCAATGTCAGACACACTGTTAGCAGGGGCAATGGCAGATACACAGTTGGCAGGGGCAGGGGCAATGTCAGACACACAGTTAGCAGGGCCAATGTCAGATACACAGTTAGCAGGGGCAGGGGATGACACACAGCTAGCAGGGGCAATGTCAGACACACAGTTAGCAGGGGCAGGGGCTGACACACAGCTAGCAGGGGCAAGGAATACACACAGCTAGCAGGGGCAATGTCAGACACACAGTTAGAAGGGGCAAAGGCAGAAACAGAACTAGCAGGGACAATGGCAGACACACAGCTAGTAGGGTCAATGGCAGACACACATTGAGCAGGGGCAGGGTCAATGTCAGAATACAGCTAGCAGGGTCAATGGCAGTCACACAGTTAGCAGGGGCAGGAGCAATGGCAGACACACAGTTAGCAGGGTCAATGGCAGACACACAGCTAGCAGAGGCAATGGTAGACACACAGCTAGAAGTGGCAATGTCAGACACACAGTTAGCAGGGGCAGTGTCAGACACACAGTTAGCAGGGGCAAAGGCAGACACAAAACTAGCAGGGGCAATGGCCGACACACAGCTAGCAGGGGCAAGGAAGACACACAGCTAGCAGGGGCAGTGTCAGACACACAGCTAGAAGTGGCAGTAGCAGACACACAGTTATCAGGGGCAGTTTCAGACACACAGTTAGCAGATGCAAAGACAGACACAAAACTAGCAAGGGCAATGGCAGACACACAGTTAGCAGGGGCAGGGGCTGATACACGTTTGGCAGGGGCAGGGGCAATGTCAGACACACTGTTAGCAGGGGCAATGTCAGACACACAGTTGGCAGGGGCAGGGGAAATGTCAAACACACAGTTAGCAGTGCCAATGTCAGATACACAGTTAGCAGGGGCAGGGGATGACACACAGCTAGCAGGGGCAATGTCAGACACACAGTTAGCAGGGGCAGGGGCTGACACACAGCTATCAGGGGCAAGGAAGACACACAGCTAGCAGGGGCAAGGAAGACACACAGCTAGCAGGGGCAATGTCAGACACACAGTTAGAAGGGGCAAAGGCAGAAACAGAACTAGCAGGGACAATGGCAGACACACAGTTTTCAGGGTTAGGGGCTGACACACAGCTAGCAGGGGCAATGTCAGATACACAGCTATCAGGGGGAATGTCAGACACACAGCTAGCAGGGGCAATGTCAAACACACAGCTAGCAGGGGCAGGGACAGACGTACAGCTAGCAGGGGCAATAGCAGACACACAACTAGCAGGGGCAAAGGCAGACACACAGCTAGCAAGCCAGGGGCAGACACACAGCTAGCAGGGGCAATGTCAGACACACAGCTAGCAGGGGCAATGACAGGCACAAAGCTAGGAGTGGGAATGTCAGACACACAGCTAGCAGGGGCAGGGACAGACGTACAGCTAGCAGGGGCAATAGCAGACACACATCTAGTAGGGGCAATGGCAGACACACAGCTAGCAGGGCTGGGGCAGACACACAGCTAGCAGGGGCACTATCAGACACACTGTTGGCAGGGGCAAGGAAGACACACAGCTAGCAGGGGCAAGGAAGACACACTGCTAGCAGAGGCCGTGTCAGACAGAGTTAGCAGGGGCAAAGGCAGACATGGACCTAGCAGGGTCAATGGCAGACACACAGTTAGCAGGGGCAGGGGCAATGGCAGACATACAGCTAGCAGGGGCAATAGCAGACACACAGCTAGCGGGTCAGGGACAGACGTATGGCTAGCAGGGGCAATAGCAGACACACAGATAGCGGGGCAATGGCAGAGACACAGCTAGCAGGGCAGGGGCAGACACACAGCTAGCAAGGGCAATGTCAGTCACACAGTTAGCAGGGGCAACGTCAGACACAAAGCTAGGAGTGGGAATGTCAGACACACAGGTAGCAGGGGCAATGTCAAACACACACCATCAGGGGGAAAGTCAGACTCACAGCCTACATTTGCAAGGACAGACGTACAGCTACCAGGTGCAATAGCAGACACACAACTAGCAGGGACAGGGACAGACACACAGCTAGCAGGGGCAATGTCAGACACACAGCTAGCAGGGGCAATGTCAGACACATAGATAGCACTGGCAATGTCAGACACATAGCTAGCAGTGGGAATGTCAGACATACAGCTAGCAGGGGCAATGTCAAACACACACCATCAGGGGCAACGTCAGACACCCAGCCAACAGGTGCAGGGACAGACGTACAGCTAGCAGGGGCAATAGCAGACTCACAACTAGCAGGGGCAATGGCAGACACACAGCTAGCAGGGCAGGGACAAACACACAGCTAGCAGGGGCAATGTCAGACACACAGCCAGCAGGGGCAATGACAGGCACAAAGCTAGGAGTGGAAATGTCAGACACACAGCTAGCAGGGGCAATGTCAGACACATAGCTAGCAGGGGGAATGTCAGACACAAAGCTAGCAGGGGCAGGGGCAATGGCAGACACACAGCTAGCAGGGGCAATGTCAGACACACATCTCGCATGGGCAATGGCAGAGAACCAGCTGCCAGCGGCTGTGTCAGACTCACATCTAGCAGGGGCAAGGAAGACGCACAGCTAGCAGGGGCACAGATGACACACAGCTAGCAGGGGCAGGGGCAGTGTCAGACACAAAGCTAGCAGGGGCAATGTCAGACACACAGCTAGCAGGGCAGGGGCAGTGTCAGACACACAGCTAACAGGGGCAGTGTCAGATACACAGTAAGCAGGGGCAAAGGCAGACACACAACTAGCAGGGGCAATGGCACACACAGAGTTAGCAGGGGCAGGGGCTGACACACAGCTAGAAGGGGCAATGTCAGACACACAGTTAGCAGGGGCAGGGGCAATGTCAGACACACAATTAGCAGGGGCAGGGGCAGTGGCAGACACACAGCTAGCAGGGGCAGTGGAAGACACACAACTAGCAGGGGCAATGGCAGACACAGAGCTAGCAGGGCAGGGGCAGACTCACAGCAAGCAGGGGCAATGTCAGACACGCAGCTAGGAGGGGCAATGTCAGGCACACAGTTAGCAGGGGCAATCGCAGACAAACAGTTAGCAGGGGCAGGGGCTGACACACAGCTAGCAGGGGCAGTGTCAGACACACAGCTAGAAGTGGCAATGGCAGACACACAGTTAGCAGGGGCAGTGTCAGACACAAAGTTAGCAGGGGCAAAGGCAGACACAAAACTAGCAGGGGCAATGGCTGACACACAGCTAGCAGGGGCAAGGAAGACACACAGCTAGCAGGGGCAGTGTCAGACACACAGCTAGAAGTGGCAGTAGCAGACACACAGTTATCAGGGGCAGTTTCAGACACACAGTTAGCAGATGCAAAGACAGACACAATACTAGCAGGGGCAATGGCAGACACACAGCAGGGGCAGGGGCTGACACACATTTGGCAGGGGCAGGGGCAATGTCAGACACACTGTTAGCAGGGGCAATGGCAGATACACAGTTGGCAGGGGCAGGGGCAATGTCAGACACACAGTTAGCAGGGCCAATGTCAGATACACAGTTAGCAGGGGCAGGGGATGACACACAGCTAGCAGGGGCAATGTCAGACACACAGTTAGCAGGGGCAGGGGCTGACACACAGCTAGCAGGGGCAAGGAATACACACAGCTAGCAGGGGCAATGTCAGACACACAGTTAGAAGGGGCAAAGGCAGAAACAGAACTAGCAGGGACAATGGCAGACACACAGCTAGTAGGGTCAATGGCAGACACACATTGAGCAGGGGCAGGGTCAATGTCAGAATACAGCTAGCAGGGTCAATGGCAGTCACACAGTTAGCAGGGGCAGGAGCAATGGCAGACACACAGTTAGCAGGGTCAATGGCAGACACACAGCTAGCAGAGGCAATGGTAGACACACAGCTAGAAGTGGCAATGTCAGACACACAGTTAGCAGGGGCAGTGTCAGACACACAGTTAGCAGGGGCAAAGGCAGACACAAAACTAGCAGGGGCAATGGCCGACACACAGCTAGCAGGGGCAAGGAAGACACACAGCTAGCAGGGGCAGTGTCAGACACACAGCTAGAAGTGGCAGTAGCAGACACACAGTTATCAGGGGCAGTTTCAGACACACAGTTAGCAGATGCAAAGACAGACACAAAACTAGCAAGGGCAATGGCAGACACACAGTTAGCAGGGGCAGGGGCTGACACACGTTTGGCAGGGGCAGGGGCAATGTCAGACACACTGTTAGCAGGGGCAATGTCAGACACACAGTTGGCAGGGGCAGGGGAAATGTCAAACACACAGTTAGCAGTGCCAATGTCAGATACACAGTTAGCAGGGGCAGGGAATGACACACAGCTAGCAGGGGCAATGTCAGACACACAGTTAGCAGGGGCAGGGGCTGACACACAGCTATCAGGGGCAAGGAAGACACACAGCTAGCAGGGGCAAGGAAGACACACAGCTAGCAGGGGCAATGTCAGACACACAGTTAGAAGGGGCAAAGGCAGAAACAGAACTAGCAGGGACAATGGCAGACACACAGTTTTCAGGGTTAGGGGCTGACACACAGCTAGCAGGGGCAATGTCAGATACACAGCTATCAGGGGGAATGTCAGACACACAGCTAGCAGGGGCAATGTCAAACACACAGCTAGCAGGGGCAGGGACAGACGTACAGCTAGCAGGGGCAATAGCAGACACACAACTAGCAGGGGCAAAGGCAGACACACAGCTAGCAAGCCAGGGGCAGACACACAGCTAGCAGGGGCAATGTCAGACACACAGCTAGCAGGGGCAATGACAGGCACAAAGCTAGGAGTGGGAATGTCAGACACACAGCTAGCAGGGGCAGGGACAGACGTACAGCTAGCAGGGGCAATAGCAGACACACATCTAGTAGGGGCAATGGCAGACACACAGCTAGCAGGGCTGGGGCAGACACACAGCTAGCAGGGGCACTATCAGACACACTGTTGGCAGGGGCAAGGAAGACACACAGCTAGCAGGGGCAAGGAAGACACACTGCTAGCAGAGGCCGTGTCAGACAGAGTTAGCAGGGGCAAAGGCAGACATGGACCTAGCAGGGTCAATGGCAGACACACAGTTAGCAGGGGCAGGGGCAATGGCAGACATACAGCTAGCAGGGGCAATAGCAGACACACAGCTAGCGGGTCAGGGACAGACGTATGGCTAGCAGGGGCAATAGCAGACACACAGATAGCGGGGCAATGGCAGAGACACAGCTAGCAGGGCAGGGGCAGACACACAGCTAGCAAGGGCAATGTCAGTCACACAGTTAGCAGGGGCAACGTCAGACACAAAGCTAGGAGTGGGAATGTCAGACACACAGGTAGCAGGGGCAATGTCAAACACACACCATCAGGGGGAATGTCAGACTCACAGCCTACATTTGCAAGGACAGACGTACAGCTACCAGGTGCAATAGCAGACACACAACTAGCAGGGACAGGGACAGACACACAGCTAGCAGGGGCAATGTCAGACACACAGCTAGCAGGGGCAATGTCAGACACATAGATAGCACTGGCAATGTCAGACACATAGCTAGCAGTGGGAATGTCAGACATACAGCTAGCAGGGGCAATGTCAAACACACACCATCAGGGGCAACGTCAGACACCCAGCCAACAGGTGCAGGGACAGACGTACAGCTAGCGGGGGCAATAGCAGACTCACAACTAGCAGGGGCAATGGCAGACACACAGCTAGCAGGGCAGGGACAAACACACAGCTAGCAGGGGCAATGTCAGACACACAGCCAGCAGGGGCAATGACAGGCACAAAGCTAGGAGTGGAAATGTCAGACAAACAGCTAGCAGGGGCAATGTCAGACACATAGCTAGCAGGGGGAATGTCAGACACAAAGCTAGCAGGGGCAATAGCAGATACTCAACTAGCAGGGGCAATGGACGACACACAGCTAGCAGGGCAGGGGCAGACACACAGCCTACAGGGGCACTGTCAGACACACAGCTAGCAGGGGCAATGTCAGGCACAAAGCTAGGAGTGAGAATGTCAGACACACAGTTAGCAGGGGCAATGTCAAATACACAGCTAGCAGGGGCAATGTCAGACACACAGCTAGCAGGTGGAATGTCAGACAGACAGCTAGCAGGGGCAATGTCAAACACACAGCTAGCAGTTGCAATGGCAGACATACAGTTAGCAAGGGCAGAGGCAATGGCAGACACACAGCTAGCAGTTGCAATGTCAGACACACAGTTAGCAGGGGCAGGGGCAATGGCAGACACACAGCTAGCAGGGGCAATAGCATACATACAGCTAACAGGGGCAGTGTCAGACACACAGCTAGCAGGGGCAATGTCAGGCAAAAAGCTAGGAGTGGGAATGTCAGACACACAACTAGCAGTGGCAGTGTCAGACAGATAGCTAGCAGGGGGAATGTCAGACACACAGTTAGCAGGGGCAATGTCAAACACACAGCTAGCAGGGGCAATGTCAGACACACAGCTAGCAGGGGCAATGTCAGACATACAGTTAGCAGGGGCAGGGGCAATGTCAGACACACAGCTAGCAGGGGCGATGCCGTACACACAGCTAGCAGGGGCAGTGTCAGACACACAGCTGGCAGGGGCAAGGAAGACACGCAGCTAGCAGGGGCATGGAAGACACACGGCTAGCAGGGGCAGTGTCTGACACACAGTCAGCAAGGGCAAAGGCAGACACACAACTAGCAGGGTCAATGGCAGACACACAGTTAGCAGGGGAAGCGGCTGACACACAGCTAGCTGGGGCAATAGCATACATACAGCTAACAGGGGCAGTGTCAGACACACAGCTAGCAGGGGCAATGTCAGGCAAAAAGCTAGGAGTGGGAATGTCAGACACACAACTAGCAGTGGCAGTGTCAGACAGATAGCTAGCAGGGGGAATGTCAGACACACAGTTAGCAGGGGCAATGTCAAACACACAGCTAGCAGGGGCAATGTCAGACACACAGCTAGCAGGGGCAATGTCAGACATACAGTTAGCAGGGGCAGGGGCAATGTCAGACACACAGCTAGCAGGGGCGATGCCGTACACACAGCTAGCAGGGGCAGTGTCAGACACACAGCTGGCAGGGGCAAGGAAGACACGCAGCTAGCAGGGGCATGGAAGACACACGGCTAGCAGGGGCAGTGTCTGACACACAGTCAGCAAGGGCAAAGGCAGACACACAACTAGCAGGGTCAATGGCAGACACACAGTTAGCAGGGGAAGCGGCTGACACACAGCTAGCAGGGGCAATAGTAGACACACAGCTAGCAGGCCAGGGGCAGACACACAGCTAGCAGGGGCAATGTCAGACACACAGCTAGCAGGGGCAATGACAGGCACAAAGCTAGGAGTGGGAATGTCAGACACACAGCTAGCAGGGGCAATGTCAGACACCTAGCTAGCAGGTGCAGGGACAGACGTACAGCTAGCAGGGGCAATAGCAGACACACATCTAGTAGGGGCAATGGCAGACACACAGCTAGCAGGGCTGGGGCAGACACACAGCTAGCAGGGGCACTATCAGACACACTGTTGGCAGGGGCAAGGAAGACACACAGCTAGCAGGGGCAAGGAAGACACACTGCTAGCAGAGGCCGTGTCAGACAGAGTTAGCAGGGGCAAAGGCAGACACGGACCTAGCAGGGTCAATGGCAGACACACAGTTAGCAGGGGCAGGGGCAATGGCAGACATACAGCTAGCAGGGGCAATAGCAGACACACAGCTAGCGGGTCAGGGACAGACGTATGGCTAGCAGCGGCAATAGCAGACACACAGATAGCAGGGGCAATGGCAGACACACAGTTAGCAGTGGCAGTGTCAGACACACAGTTAGCAGGGGCAAAATCAGACACAAGTCTAGCAGGGGCAATGGCAGACCCACAGCAGGGGCAGTGTCAGACACACAGCTAGCACGGGCAATGTCAGACACACAGTTAGGAGGGGCAGGGGCTGTCTCACTGGTAGCAGGGGCAATATCATACACACGGTTAGCAGACGGAGGGGCAATGCCAGACTCAATTAGCAGGGTTAGGTGCAATGGCAGACATAGAGCTACTAGGGTCAATGGCAGACACACAGTGAGCAGGGGCAGGATCAATGGCAGACACACAGCTAGCAGGTGCAATGGCAGTCACACAGTTAGCAGGGTCAATGGCAGACACACAGCTAGCAGAGGCAATTGCAGACCCACAGCTAGCAGGGGCGATATCAGGCGCACAGTTAGTAGGGGCAGTGTTAGACACACAGCAAGCAGGTGCAATGGCCGACAGACAGCTAGCAGGGGCAATGTCAGACACACAGCTAGCACGGCCAATGAAGACAGACAGCTAGCATGGGCAAGGAAGACACACAGCTAGCAGGGGCAGTGTCAGACACACAGCTAGCAGGGGCAATGGCAGACACACAGTTAGCAAGGGCAGTGTCAGGCACACAGTTAGCAGGGGCAAAGGCAGACACAAAACTAGCAGGGGCAATGGCAGACACACAGCAGGGGCAATGTCAGACACACAGCTATCAGGGGCAATGTCAGACACACAGTTAGCAGGGGCAGGGGCAATGGCAGACATACAGTTAGCAGGGTCAATGTCAGACAAGCAGTTTGCACAGGCAGTGTCAGACACACAGCTAGCCGGGGAAATGGCAGACACACAGTTAGCAGGGGCAGGGGCAATGTCAGACACACAGCTAGCAGGGGCAATGTCAGACACACAGTTAGTCGGGGCAATGTCAGGCACAGAGCTAGCAGGGGCAATGTCACACACACAGCCAGCAGGTGCAATGGCTGACACACAGCTAGCAGGGGCAATGACAGACACACAGTTAGCAGGCGCAGGGGCAATGGCAGACATACAGTTAGCAGGGTCAATGTCAGACAAGCAGTTTGCACGGGCAGTGTCAGACACACAACTAGAAGGGGGAATCTCAGACACACAGATAGCAGGGGCAGGGGCAATTGCAGACATACAGTTAGCAGGGTCAATGTCAGACACACAGTTAGCAGGGACAGGGTCAATTTCAGACACACAGCTAGCAGGGGCAATGTCAGACACACAGTTAGCAGGGGCAATGGCTGACACACATCTAGCAGGGGCAATGACAGACGCACAGTTAGCAGGGGGAGGGGCAATGTCAGACAGACAGCTAGCAGGGTCAATGTCAAACACACAGCTAGCAGTTGCAATGGCAGACATACAGTTAGCAAGGGCAGAGGCAATGGCAGACACACAGCTAGCAGTTGCAATGTCAGACACACAGTTAGCAGGGGCAGGGGCAATGGCAGACACACAGCTAGCAGGGGCAATAGCATACATACAGCTAACAGGGGCAGTGTCAGACACACAGCTAGCAGGGGCAATGTCAGGCAAAAAGCTAGGAGTGGGAATGTCAGACACACAACTAGCAGTGGCAGTGTCAGACAGATAGCTAGCAGGGGGAATGTCAGACACACAGTTAGCAGGGGCAATGTCAAACACACAGCTAGCAGGGGCAATGTCAGACACACAGCTAGCAGGGGCAATGTCAGACATACAGTTAGCAGGGGCAGGGGCAATGTCAGACACACAGCTAGCAGGGGCGATGCCGTACACACAGCTAGCAGGGGCAGTGTCAGACACACAGCTGGCAGGGGCAAGGAAGACACGCAGCTAGCAGGGGCATGGAAGACACACGGCTAGCAGGGGCAGTGTCTGACACACAGTCAGCAAGGGCAAAGGCAGACACACAACTAGCAGGGTCAATGGCAGACACACAGTTAGCAGGGGAAGCGGCTGACACACAGCTAGCAGGGGCAATAGCATACATACAGCTAACAGGGGCAGTGTCAGACACACAGCTAGCAGGGGCAATGTCAGGCAAAAAGCTAGGAGTGGGAATGTCAGACACACAACTAGCAGTGGCAGTGTCAGACAGATAGCTAGCAGGGGGAATGTCAGACACACAGTTAGCAGGGGCAATGTCAAACACACAGCTAGCAGGGGCAATGTCAGACACACAGCTAGCAGGGGCAATGTCAGACATACAGTTAGCAGGGGCAGGGGCAATGTCAGACACACAGCTAGCAGGGGCGATGCCGTACACACAGCTAGCAGGGGCAGTGTCAGACACACAGCTGGCAGGGGCAAGGAAGACACGCAGCTAGCAGGGGCATGGAAGACACACGGCTAGCAGGGGCAGTGTCTGACACACAGTCAGCAAGGGCAAAGGCAGACACACAACTAGCAGGGTCAATGGCAGACACACAGTTAGCAGGGGAAGCGGCTGACACACAGCTAGCAGGGGCAATAGCATACATACAGCTAACAGGGGCAGTGTCAGACACACAGCTAGCAGGGGCAATGTCAGGCAAAAAGCTAGGAGTGGGAATGTCAGACACACAACTAGCAGTGGCAGTGTCAGACAGATAGCTAGCAGGGGGAATGTCAGACACACAGTTAGCAGGGGCAATGTCAAACACACAGCTAGCAGGGGCAATGTCAGACACACAGCTAGCAGGGGCAATGTCAGACATACAGTTAGCAGGGGCAGGGGCAATGTCAGACACACAGCTAGCAGGGGCGATGCCGTACACACAGCTAGCAGGGGCAGTGTCAGACACACAGCTGGCAGGGGCAAGGAAGACACGCAGCTAGCAGGGGCATGGAAGACACACGGCTAGCAGGGGCAGTGTCTGACACACAGTCAGCAAGGGCAAAGGCAGACACACAACTAGCAGGGTCAATGGCAGACACACAGTTAGCAGGGGAAGCGGCTGACACACAGCTAGCAGGGGCAATAGTAGACACACAGCTAGCAGGCCAGGGGCAGACACACAGCTAGCAGGGGCAATGTCAGACACACAGCTAGCAGGGGCAATGACAGGCACAAAGCTAGGAGTGGGAATGTCAGACACACAGCTAGCAGGGGCAATGTCAGACACCTAGCTAGCAGGTGCAGGGACAGACGTACAGCTAGCAGGGGCAATAGCAGACACACATCTAGTAGGGGCAATGGCAGACACACAGCTAGCAGGGCTGGGGCAGACACACAGCTAGCAGGGGCACTATCAGACACACTGTTGGCAGGGGCAAGGAAGACACACAGCTAGCAGGGGCAAGGAAGACACACTGCTAGCAGAGGCCGTGTCAGACAGAGTTAGCAGGGGCAAAGGCAGACACGGACCTAGCAGGGTCAATGGCAGACACACAGTTAGCAGGGGCAGGGGCAATGGCAGACATACAGCTAGCAGGGGCAATAGCAGACACACAGCTAGCGGGTCAGGGACAGACGTATGGCTAGCAGCGGCAATAGCAGACACACAGATAGCAGGGGCAATGGCAGACACACAGTTAGCAGTGGCAGTGTCAGACACACAGTTAGCAGGGGCAAAATCAGACACAAGTCTAGCAGGGGCAATGGCAGACCCACAGCAGGGGCAGTGTCAGACACACAGCTAGCACGGGCAATGTCAGACACACAGTTAGGAGGGGCAGGGGCTGTCTCACTGGTAGCAGGGGCAATATCATACACACGGTTAGCAGACGGAGGGGCAATGCCAGACTCAATTAGCAGGGTTAGGTGCAATGGCAGACATAGAGCTACTAGGGTCAATGGCAGACACACAGTGAGCAGGGGCAGGATCAATGGCAGACACACAGCTAGCAGGTGCAATGGCAGTCACACAGTTAGCAGGGTCAATGGCAGACACACAGCTAGCAGAGGCAATTGCAGACCCACAGCTAGCAGGGGCGATATCAGGCGCACAGTTAGTAGGGGCAGTGTTAGACACACAGCAAGCAGGTGCAATGGCCGACAGACAGCTAGCAGGGGCAATGTCAGACACACAGCTAGCACGGCCAATGAAGACAGACAGCTAGCATGGGCAAGGAAGACACACAGCTAGCAGGGGCAGTGTCAGACACACAGCTAGCAGGGGCAATGGCAGACACACAGTTAGCAAGGGCAGTGTCAGGCACACAGTTAGCAGGGGCAAAGGCAGACACAAAACTAGCAGGGGCAATGGCAGACACACAGCAGGGGCAATGTCAGACACACAGCTATCAGGGGCAATGTCAGACACACAGTTAGCAGGGGCAGGGGCAATGGCAGACATACAGTTAGCAGGGTCAATGTCAGACAAGCAGTTTGCACAGGCAGTGTCAGACACACAGCTAGCCGGGGAAATGGCAGACACACAGTTAGCAGGGGCAGGGGCAATGTCAGACACACAGCTAGCAGGGGCAATGTCAGACACACAGTTAGTCGGGGCAATGTCAGGCACAGAGCTAGCAGGGGCAATGTCACACACACAGCCAGCAGGTGCAATGGCTGACACACAGCTAGCAGGGGCAATGACAGACACACAGTTAGCAGGCGCAGGGGCAATGGCAGACATACAGTTAGCAGGGTCAATGTCAGACAAGCAGTTTGCACGGGCAGTGTCAGACACACAACTAGAAGGGGGAATCTCAGACACACAGATAGCAGGGGCAGGGGCAATTGCAGACATACAGTTAGCAGGGTCAATGTCAGACACACAGTTAGCAGGGACAGGGTCAATTTCAGACACACAGCTAGCAGGGGCAATGTCAGACACACAGTTAGCAGGGGCAATGGCTGACACACATCTAGCAGGGGCAATGACAGACGCACAGTTAGCAGGGGGAGGGGCAATGTCAGACACACAGCTAGCAGGGTCAATGTCAGACACACAGTTAGCAGGGGCAGGGGCAATGGCAGACATACAGTTAGCAGGGTCAATGTCAGACAAGCAGTTTGCACGGGCAGTGTCAGACACACAGCTAGCCGGGGAAATGTCAGACACACAGTTAGCAGGGGCAGGGGCAATGTCAAACACAAAGCTAGCAGGGGCAATGTCAGACACACAGTTAGTAGGGGCAATGTCAGGCACAGAGCTAGCAGGGGCAATGTCACACACACAGCCAGCAGGTGCAATGGCTGACACTCAGCTAGCAGGGGCAATGGCAGACACACAGCTAGCAGGAGCAGTGTCAGACACACAGCTAGCAGGGGTAGGGTCAATGGCAGACACACAGCTAGCAGAGACAATGGCAGACACACAGCTAGCAGGGGCAGGGGCAGACACACAGCTAGCAGGGGCAAAGGCAGACACACTGTTAGCTGGGGCAATGGCAGACAAACAGCTAGCAGGGGCAATGTCAGACACACAGCTAGCATGGGCAATGGCAGACACACAGCTAGCAGGGGCAGGGGCAATGTCAGCCAGACAGCTAGCAGGGGCAGTGTAAGACACGCAGCTAGCAGGGGCAGGGGCAATGTCAGCCAGACAGCTAGCAGGGGCAATGTCAGACACAGAGCTAGCAGGGGCAATTTCTGACACATAGCTAGCAAGGGGAATGTCAGACACACAGCTAGCAGGGGCAATGTCAGACTAACAGTAAGCAGGGGCAATGTCAGACACACAGCTAGCATGGTTGGGGGCAGACACACAGCTAGCGGGGGCAAAGGCAGACACACAGCCAAGAGAGGCAGTGTCAGTCACACAGCACGCAGGGGCAATGTCAGACACACAGTTAGCAGTGGCAGGGTCAATGCCAGACACACAGCTAGCAGGGGCAATGTCAGTCACACAGCTAGCATGGGCAATGGCAGACACACAGCTAGCAGGGGCAGGGGCAATGTCAGCCAGACAGCTAGCAGGGGCAATGTCAGACGCACAGCTTGCAGGGGCAGGGGCAATGTCAGCCAGACAGCTAGCAGGGGCAATTTCAGACACAGAGCTAGGAAGGGCAATTTCTGACACATAGCTAGCATTGGGAATGTCAGACACACAGCTAGCAGGGGCAATGTCAGACAAACAGTAAGCAGGGGCAATGTCGGACACACAGCTAGCATGGTTGGGGGCAGACACACAGCTAGCGGGGGCAAAGGCAGACACACAGCCAAGAGAGGCAGTGTCAGTCACACAGCTAGCAGGAGCAATGTCAGACACACAGTTAGCAAGGGCAGGGTCAATGGCAGACACACAGCTAGCAGGGTCAATGTCAGTCACACAGTTAGCGGGGCAGGGTCAATGTCAGACACACAGCTAGCAGAGTCAATGGCAGACACACAGCTAGCAGGGTCAATGGTAGACACACAGCTAGCAGAGGCAATGGCAGACAAACAGCTAGCAGGGGCAATGTCAGACAGACAGCTAGCAGGGGCAATGTCAGACAGACAGCTAGCTGGGGCAATGTCAGACACAGAGCTAGCAGGGGCAATGTCAGACACAATGCTAGTGGGGGGAATGACAGTCACACAGCTAGCAGGGGCAATGTCAGACACAAAGTTAGCAGGGGGAATGTCAGTCACACAGCTAGCAGGGGCAATGTCTGACACAAAGCTAGCAGGGGGAATGTCAGTCACACAGCTAGCAGGGGCATTGTCAGACACATAGCTAACAAGGGGAATGTCAGACACACAGCTAGCAGGGGCAATGGCAGACACACAGCTAGCAGGGGCAATGTCAGACACACAGCTAGGAGGGGCAATGTCAGACAAACAGTACGCAGAGGCAATGTCAGACACACAGTTAGCAGGGGCAGGAGCAATGGCAGACACGCAGCTAGCTGGGGCAGGGGCTGACACAAAGCTAGCAGGGGCAATGTCAGACACACAGTAAGCAGGGGCGATTGCAGACACACAGTTAGCATGGGCAATGGCAGACACACAGCTAGCAGGGGCAGTGTCAGACACACAGCTAGCAGGGGCAAGGAAGACAGACAGCATGCAGGGGCAGGGGCAATGGCAGACATACAGTTAGCAGGGGCAATGTCAGACAGACATTTAGAAGAGGCAGGGGCTGACACACAGCTAGTAGGGGCAATGTCAGACACACAGTTATCAGGGGCAGGGGCAATGGCAGGCATACAGTTAGCAGGAGCAATGTCAGACACAGAGCTAGCAGGGGCAATGCAGACACATAGCTAGCAGGGGGAATGTCAGTCACCAAGCTAGCAGGGGCAATGTCAGACACATAGCTAGCAAGGTGAATGTCAGTCACACAGCTAGCAGGAGCAATGTCAGACACACAGTTAGCAGGGGCAGGTCAATAGCAGACACACAGCTAGCAGGGGCAATGTCAGTCACACAGTTAGCAGGGGCAGGGTCAATGTCAGACACACAGCTAGCAGAGTCAATGGCAGACACTCAGCTAGCAGGGTCAATGGCAGACACACAGCTAGCAGAGGCAATGGCAGACACACAGCTAGCAGGGCAATGTCAGACAGACAGCTAGCAGGGGCAATGTCAGACAGACAGCTAGCAGGGGCAATGTCAGACAGATAGCTAGCTGTGGCAATGGCAGACACATTGCTAACAGTGGCAGGGGCAGACTCACAGCTAGCTGGGGCAATGTCAGATACAGAGCTAGCAGGGGCAATGTCAGACACAATGCTAGCAGGGGGAATGTCAGTCACACAGCTAGCAGGGGCAATGTCAGACAAGCAGTTTGCACGGGCAGTGTCAGACACACAACTAGAAGGGGGAATCTCAGACACACAGATAGCAGGGGCAGGGGCAATTGCAGACATACAGTTAGCAGGGTCAATGTCAGACACACAGTTAGCAGGGACAGGGTCAATTTCAGACACACAGCTAGCAGGGGCAATGTCAGACACACAGTTAGCAGGGGCAATGGCTGACACACATCTAGCAGGGGCAATGACAGACGCACAGTTAGCAGGGGGAGGGGCAATGTCAGACACACAGCTAGCAGGGTCAATGTCAGACACACAGTTAGCAGGGGCAGGGGCAATGGCAGACATACAGTTAGCAGGGTCAATGTCAGACAAGCAGTTTGCACGGGCAGTGTCAGACACACAGCTAGCCGGGGAAATGTCAGACACACAGTTAGCAGGGGCAGGGGCAATGTCAGACACAAAGCTAGCAGGGGCAATGTCAGACACACAGTTAGTAGGGGCAATGTCAGGCACAGAGCTAGCAGGGGCAATGTCACACACACAGCCAGCAGGTGCAATGGCTGACACACAGCTAGCAGGGGCAATGGCAGACACACAGCTAGCAGGGGCAGTGTCAGACACACAGCTAGCAGGGGTAGGGTCAATGGCAGACACACAGCTAGCAGAGACAATGGCAGACACACAGCTAGCAGGGGCAGGGGCAGACACACAGCTAGCAGGGGCAAAGGCAGACACACTGTTAGCTGGGGCAATGGCAGACAAACAGCTAGCAGGGGCAATGTCAGACACACAGCTAGCATGGGCAATGGCAGACACACAGCTAGCAGGGGCAGGGGCAATGTCAGCCAGACAGCTAGCAGGGGCAGTGTAAGACACGCAGCTAGAAGGGGCAGGGGCAATGTCAGCCAGACAGCTAGCAGGGGCAATGTCAGACACAGAGCTAGCAGGGGCAATTTCTGACACATAGCTAGCAAGGGGAATGTCAGACACACAGCTAGCAGGGGCAATGTCAGACAAACAGTAAGCAGGGGCAATGTCAGACACATAGCTAGCATGGTTGGGGGCAGACACACAGCTAGCGGGGGCAAAGGCAGACACACAGCCAAGAGAGGCAGTGTCAGTCACACAGCACGCAGGGGCAATGTCAGACACACAGTTAGCAGTGGCAGGGTCAATGCCAGACACACAGCTAGCAGGGGCAATGTCAGTCACACAGCTAGCATGGGCAATGGCAGACACACAGCTAGCAGGGGCAGGGGCAATGTCAGCCAGACAGCTAGCAGGGGCAATGTCAGACGCACAGCTTGCAGGGGCAGGGGCAATGTCAGCCAGACAGCTAGCAGGGGCAATTTCAGACACAGAGCTAGGAAGGGCAATTTCTGACACATAGCTAGCATTGGGAATGTCAGACACACAGCTAGCAGGGGCAATGTCAGACAAACAGTAAGCAGGGGCAATGTCGGACACACAGCTAGCATGGTTGGGGGCAGACACACAGCTAGTGGGGGCAAAGGCAGACACACAGCCAAGAGAGGCAGTGTCAGTCACACAGCTAGCAGGAGCAATGTCAGACACACAGTTAGCAAGGGCAGGGTCAATGGCAGACACACAGCTAGCAGGGTCAATGTCAGTCACACAGTTAGCGGGGCAGGGTCAATGTCAGACACACAGCTAGCAGAGTCAATGGCAGACACACAGCTAGCAGGGTCAATGGTAGACACACAGCTAGCAGAGGCAATGGCAGACAAACAGCTAGCAGGGGCAATGTCAGACAGACAGCTAGCAGGGGCAATGTCAGACAGACAGCTAGCTGGGGCAATGTCAGACACAGAGCTAGCAGGGGCAATGTCAGACACAATGCTAGCGGGGGGAATGACAGTCACACAGCTAGCAGGGGCAATGTCAGACACAAAGCTAGCAGGGGGAATGTCAGTCACACAGCTAGCAGGGGCAATGTCAGACACAAAGCTAGCAGGGGGAATGTCAGTCACACAGCTAGCAGGGGCATTGTCAGACACATAGCTAACAAGGGGAATGTCAGACACACAGCTAGCAGGGGCAATGGCAGACACACAGCTAGCAGGGGCAATGTCAGACACACAGCTAGGAGGGGCAATGTCAGACAAACAGTACGCAGAGGCAATGTCAGACACACAGTTAGCAGGGGCAGGAGCAATGGCAGACACGCAGCTAGCTGGGGCAGGGGCTGACACAAAGCTAGCAGGGGCAATGTCAGACAAACAGCTAGCAGGGGCAATGTCAGACAGACAGCTAGCAGGGGCAATGTCAGACAGACAGCTAGCTGGGGCAATGTCAGACACAGAGCTAGCAGGGGCAATGTCAGACACAATGCTAGTGGGGGGAATGACAGTCACACAGCTAGCAGGGGCAATGTCAGACACAAAGCTAGCAGGGGGAATGTCAGTCACACAGCTAGCAGGGGCAATGTCTGACACAAAGCTAGCAGGGGGAATGTCAGTCACACAGCTAGCAGGGGCATTGTCAGACACATAGCTAACAAGGGGAATGTCAGACACACAGCTAGCAGGGGCAATGGCAGACACACAGCTAGCAGGGGCAATGTCAGACACACAGCTAGGAGGGGCAATGTCAGACAAACAGTACGCAGAGGCAATGTCAGACACACAGTTAGCAGGGGCAGGAGCAATGGCAGACACGCAGCTAGCTGGGGCAGGGGCTGACACAAAGCTAGCAGGGGCAATGTCAGACACACAGTAAGCAGGGGCGATTGCAGACACACAGTTAGCATGGGCAATGGCAGACACACAGCTAGCAGGGGCAGTGTCAGACACACAGCTAGCAGGGGCAAGGAAGACAGACAGCATGCAGGGGCAGGGGCAATGGCAGACATACAGTTAGCAGGGGCAATGTCAGACAGACATTTAGAAGAGGCAGGGGCTGACACACAGCTAGTAGGGGCAATGTCAGACACACAGTTATCAGGGGCAGGGGCAATGGCAGGCATACAGTTAGCAGGAGCAATGTCAGACACAGAGCTAGCAGGGGCAATGCAGACACATAGCTAGCAGGGGGAATGTCAGTCACCAAGCTAGCAGGGGCAATGTCAGACACATAGCTAGCAAGGTGAATGTCAGTCACACAGCTAGCAGGAGCAATGTCAGACACACAGTTAGCAGGGGCAGGTCAATAGCAGACACACAGCTAGCAGGGGCAATGTCAGTCACACAGTTAGCAGGGGCAGGGTCAATGTCAGACACACAGCTAGCAGAGTCAATGGCAGACACACAGCTAGCAGAGGCAATAGCAGACACATAGTTAGAAGGGGCAATGTCAGGCACACAGTTAGTAGGGGCAGTGTCTGACACACAGTTAGCAGAGGCAATGTCAGACACACAGTTAGCAGGGGCAGGGACTGACGCACAGCTAGGCAGGGCAATTTCAGAATCAGTGTTAGCAGGGGCAGTGGCAATGCAGAAACACTGTTAGCAGGGGCAATTTCAGACACACATTTTGCAGTGGCAATGTCACACACACAGCCTGCAGGGGCAAGGGCAATGGTATACATGCGGTTAGCAGGGGCAATATCGGACAGACAGTTAGCAGGGGCAATGTCAGACACACAGTTACCAGGGGCAGGGGCTGACACAAAGCTAGCAGGGGCAATGTCAGACACATGGTTAGCAGGGGCAATGTCAGACAGACAGCTAGCAGGGGCAAGGATGACACTCAGCTAGCAGGGTCAGTGTCAGACACACAGCTAGCAGGGGCAATGTCATATATCCAGTTAGCAGGGTCAATGTCAGACACACTGTTAGCAGAGGCAGGGGCAATGTCAGCCACACAGCTTGCAGGGGCAATGTCAGACACACAGTTAGCAGGGGCAGGGGCAATGGCAGACATACAGTTAGCAGGGGCAATGTCAGACACACAATCAGCAGGGGCAGGGGCAGGGGCAATGGCAGACACACAGTTATCAGGGGCAGGGGCAATGGCAGACACACAGCTAGCAGGGGCAAGGCTGACACACAGCTAGCAGGATCAGTGTCAGACACACAGCTAACAGGGGCAAGGATGACACACAGCTAGCAGGGTCAGTGTCTGACACACAGCTAGCAGGGGCAATGTCATATATCCAGTTAGCAGGGTCAATGGCAGACACACAGTTAGCAGGGGCAGGGGCAATGTCAGCCACACAGTTAGCAGGGGCCGTGTCAGACACACAGCTAGCAGGGGCAATGTCAGACACACAGCTAGCTGGGGCATTGTCAGACACACAGATAGCAGGGGTAATGTTAGACACACAGATAGCAGGGGTAATGTTAGACACACAGCTAGCAGGGGCAATGTCAGACACACAGCTAGCTGGGGCATTGTCAGACACACAGATAGCAGGGGTAATGTCAGACACACAGTTATCAGGGGCAATGTCAGACACACAGTTATCACGGTCAATGTCAGACACACAGTTAGCAGGGGCAGGGGCAATGTCGGCCACACAGTTAGCAGGGGCAATGTCATACACACAGCTAGCAGGGGCAGGGGCAATGGCAGACATACAGTTAGCAGGGGCAATGTCAGAGAAACAGTTAGCAGGGGCAGGGGCAATGTCCGACACACAGCTAGCAGGGGCAATGTCAGCCATACTGTTTGCAGGGGCAGGGACTGAAACACAGCTAGTAGGGGCAATGTCAGACACACAGTTAGCAGGGGCAGAGGCAATGGCAGACATACAGTTAGCAGGGGCAATGTGAGACACACAGTTAGCTGGGGCAGGCGCAATGGCTGACACACAGCTAGCAGGGGCAGGGGCTGACACACATCTAGCAGGGGCAATGTCAGACACACAGTAAGCAGGGAAAAGGGCAATGGCAGACACACAGCTAGCAGGGGCAGTGTCAGACACACAGCTAGCAGGGGTAGGGTCAATGGCAGACACACAGCTAGCAGAGACAATGGCAGACACACAGCTAGCAGGGGCAGGGGCAGACACACAGCTAGCAGGGGCAAAGGCAGACACACTGTTAGCTGGGGCAATGGCAGACAAACAGCTAGCAGGGGCAATGTCAGACACACAGCTAGCATGGGCAATGGCAGACACACAGCTAGCAGGGGCAGGGGCAATGTCAGCCAGACAGCTAGCAGGGGCAGTGTAAGACACGCAGCTAGCAGGGGCAGGGGCAATGTCAGCCAGACAGCTAGCAGGGGCAATGTCAGACACAGAGCTAGCAGGGGCAATTTCTGACACATAGCTAGCAAGGGGAATGTCAGACACACAGCTAGCAGGGGCAATGTCAGACAAACAGTAAGCAGGGGCAATATCAGACACACAGCTAGCATGGTTGGGGGCAGACACACAGCTAGCGGGGGCAAAGGCAGACACACAGCCAAGAGAGGCAGTGTCAGTCACACAGCACGCAGGGGCAATGTCAGACACACAGTTAGCAGTGGCAGGGTCAATGCCAGACAAACAGCTAGCAGGGGCAATGTCAGTCACACAGCTAGCATGGGCAATGGCAGACACACAGCTAGCAGGGGCAGGGGCAATGTCAGCCAGACAGCTAGCAGGGGCAATGTCAGACGCACAGCTTGCAGGGGCAGGGGCAATGTCAGCCAGACAGCTAGCAGGGGCAATTTCAGACACAGAGCTAGGAAGGGCAATTTCTGACACATAGCTAGCATTGGGAATGTCAGACACACAGCTAGCAGGGGCAATGTCAGACAAACAGTAAGCAGGGGCAATGTCGGACACACAGCTAGCATGGTTGGGGGCAGACACACAGCTAGCGGGGGCAAAGGCAGACACACAGCCAAGAGAGGCAGTGTCAGTCACACAGCTAGCAGGAGCAATGTCAGACACACAGTTAGCAAGGGCAGGGTCAATAGCAGACACACAGCTAGCAGGGTCAATGTCAGTCACACAGTTAGCGGGGCAGGGTCAATGTCAGACACACAGCTAGCAGGGTCAATGGTAGACACACAGCTAGCAGAGGCAATGGCAGACAAACAGCTAGCAGGGGCAATGTCAGACAGACAGCTAGCAGGGGCAATGTCAGACAGACAGCTAGCTGGGGCAATGTCAGACACAGAGCTAGCAGGGGCAATGTCAGACACAATGCTAGCGGGGGGAATGACAGTCACACAGCTAGCAGGGGCAATGTCAGACACAAAGAAAGCAGGGGGAATGTCAGTCACACAGCTAGCAGGGGCAATGTCAGACACAAAGCTAGCAGGGGGAATGTCAGTCACACAGCTAGCAGGGGCATTGTCAGACACATAGCTAACAAGGGGAATGTCAGACACACAGCTAGCAGGGGCAATGGCAGACACACAGCTAGCAGGGGCAATGGCAGACACACAGCTAGCAGGGGCAGTGTCAGACACACAGCTAGCAGGGGTAGGGTCAATGGCAGACACACAGCTAGCAGAGACAATGGCAGACACACAGCTAGCAGGGGCAGGGGCAGACACACAGCTAGCAGGGGCAAAGGCAGACACACTGTTAGCTGGGGCAATGGCAGACAAACAGCTAGCAGGGGCAATGTCAGACACACAGCTAGCATGGGCAATGGCAGACACACAGCTAGCAGGGGCAGGGGCAATGTCAGCCAGACAGCTAGCAGGGGCAGTGTAAGACACGCAGCTAGCAGGGGCAGGGGCAATGTCAGCCAGACAGCTAGCAGGGGCAATGTCAGACACAGAGCTAGCAGGGGCAATTTCTGACACATAGCTAGCAAGGGGAATGTCAGACACACAGCTAGCAGGGGCAATGTCAGACAAACAGTAAGCAGGGGCAATATCAGACACACAGCTAGCATGGTTGGGGGCAGACACACAGCTAGCGGGGGCAAAGGCAGACACACAGCCAAGAGAGGCAGTGTCAGTCACACAGCACGCAGGGGCAATGTCAGACACACAGTTAGCAGTGGCAGGGTCAATGCCAGACACACAGCTAGCAGGGGCAATGTCAGTCACACAGCTAGCATGGGCAATGGCAGACACACAGCTAGCAGGGGCAGGGGCAATGTCAGCCAGACAGCTAGCAGGGGCAATGTCAGACGCACAGCTTGCAGGGGCAGGGGCAATGTCAGCCAGACAGCTAGCAGGGGCAATTTCAGACACAGAGCTAGGAAGGGCAATTTCTGACACATAGCTAGCATTGGGAATGTCAGACACACAGCTAGCAGGGGCAATGTCAGACAAACAGTAAGCAGGGGCAATGTCGGACACACAGCTAGCATGGTTGGGGGCAGACACACAGCTAGCGGGGGCAAAGGCAGACACACAGCCAAGAGAGGCAGTGTCAGTCACACAGCTAGCAGGAGCAATGTCAGACACACAGTTAGCAAGGGCAGGGTCAATGGCAGACACACAGCTAGCAGGGTCAATGTCAGTCACACAGTTAGCGGGGCAGGGTCAATGTCAGACACACAGCTAGCAGAGTCAATGGCAGACACACAGCTAGCAGGGTCAATGGTAGACACACAGCTAGCAGAGGCAATGGCAGACAAACAGCTAGCAGGGGCAATGTCAGACAGACAGCTAGCAGGGGCAATGTCAGACAGACAGCTAGCTGGGGCAATGTCAGACACAGAGCTAGCAGGGGCAATGTCAGACACAATGCTAGCGGGGGGAATGACAGTCACACAGCTAGCAGGGGCAATGTCAGACACAAAGCTAGCAGGGGAATGTCAGTCACACAGCTAGCAGGGGCAATGTCAGACACAAAGCTAGCAGGGGGAATGTCAGTCACACAGCTAGCAGGGGCATTGTCAGACACATAGCTAACAAGGGGAATGTCAGACACACAGCTAGCAGGGGCAATGGCAGACACACAGCTAGCAGGGGCAATGTCAGACACACAGCTAGGAGGGGCAATGTCAGACAAACAGTACGCAGAGGCAATGTCAGACACACAGTTAGCAGGGGCAGGAGCAATGGCAGACACGCAGCTAGCTGGGGCAGGGGCTGACACAAAGCTAGCAGGGGCAATGTCAGACACACAGTAAGCAGGGGCGATTGCAGACACACAGTTAGCATGGGCAATGGCAGACACACAGCTAGCAGGGGCAGTGTCAGACACACAGCTAGCAGGGGCAAGGAAGACAGACAGCATGCAGGGGCAGGGGCAATGGCAGACATACAGTTAGCAGGGGCAATGTCAGACAGACATTTAGAAGAGGCAGGGGCTGACACACAGCTAGTAGGGGCAATGTCAGACACACAGTTATCAGGGGCAGGGGCAATGGCAGGCATACAGTTAGCAGGAGCAATGTCAGACACAGAGCTAGCAGGGGCAATGCAGACACATAGCTAGCAGGGGGAATGTCAGTCACCAAGCTAGCAGGGGCAATGTCAGACACATAGCTAGCAAGGTGAATGTCAGTCACACAGCTAGCAGGAGCAATGTCAGACACACAGTTAGCAGGGGCAGGTCAATAGCAGACACACAGCTAGCAGGGGCAATGTCAGTCACACAGTTAGCAGGGGCAGGGTCAATGTCAGACACACAGCTAGCAGAGTCAATGGCAGACACACAGCTAGCAGGGTCAATGGCAGACACACAGCTAGCAGAGGCAATGGCAGACACACAGCTAGCAGGGGCAATGTCAGACACACAGCTAGCAGGGGCAATGTCAGACACACAGCTAGGAGGGGCAATGTCAGACAAACAGTACTCAGGGGCAATGTCAGACCCACAGTTAGCAGGGGCAGGAGCAATGGCAGACACACAGCTAGCTGGGGCAGGGGCTGACACAAAGCTAGCAGGGGCAATGTCAGGCATGCGGTTAGCAGGGGCATTGTCAGACACTCAGCAGGGGCAATTTCGGACGCACAGTTAGCAGGGGCAATGGCATACACACAGTTAGCAGGGGCAATGTCAGACACACAGTTAGCAGCGGCAGGCAAGACACACAGTTCGCAGGGGCAGTGTCAGACACACAGCTAGCAGCAGCAATGGCAGACACGCAGTTAGCAGGGGCATTGTCAGACACACAGTTAGCAGGGGCAAAGGCGGACACACAACTAGCAGCGGCAATGGCATACACACAGTTAGCAGGGGCAGGGGCTGACACACAGCTGGCAGGGGAAATATCAGACACACAGTTAACAGGGGCTGTGGCAATGGCAGACATACAGTTAGCATTGGCGGCGGCAATGTCAGACACACAGCTAGCAGGGGCAGTATTAGATACGCAGCTGGCAGGGGCAATGTCAGACACACAGTTAGCAGGGGCAATGTCAGACACACAGTTAGCAGGGGCAGAGGCTGACACACAGTTAGCAGAGGCAAAGTCAGACACACAGCTAGCAGGGGCAGGGGCAATGGTAGACATGCAGTTAGCAAGGGCAATGTCATAAACACAGCTAGCAGGGTCAATGTCGGACACACAGTTAGCAGGGGCAATGTCAGACAAACAGCTAGCAGGGGCAATATCAGACACACAGTTAGCAGGGGCGATTGCAGACACACAGTTAGCAGGGGCAATGGCAGACACACAGCTAGCAGGGGCAGTGTCAGACACACAGCTAGCAGGGGCAAGGAAGACAGACAGCGTGCAGGGGCAGGGGCAATGGCAGACATACAGTTAGCAGGGGCAATGTCAGACAGACATTTAGAAGAGGCAGGGGCTGACACACAGCTAGTAGGGGCAATGTCAGACACACAGTTATCAGGGGCAGGGGCAATGGCAGACATACAGTTAGCAGGAGCAATGTCAGACACAGAGCGAGCAGGGGCAATGCAGACACATAGCTAGCAGGGGGAATGTCAGTCACCAAGCTAGCAGGGGCAATGTCAGACACATAGCTAGCAAGGTGAATGTCAGTCACACAGCTAGCAGGAGCAATGTCAGACAAACAGTTAGCAGGGGCAGGGTCAATGGCAGACACACAGCTAGCAGGGGCAATGTCAGTCACACAGTTAGCAGGGGCAGGGTCAATGTCAGACACACAGCTAGCAGAGTCAATGGCAGACACACAGCTAGCAGGGGCAATGTCAGACAAACAGCTAGGAGGGGCAATGTCAGACAAACAGTACTCAGGGGCAATGTCAGACACACAGTTAGCAGGGGCAGGAGCAATGGCAGACACACAGCTAGCTGGGGCAGGGGCTGACACAAAGCTAGCAGGGGCAATGTCAGGCATGCGGTTAGCAGGGGCATTGTCAGACACTCAGCAGGGGCAATTTCGGACGCACAGTTAGCAGGGGCAATGTCATACACACAGTTAGCAGGGGCAATGTCAGACACACAGTTAGCAGCAGCAGGCAAGACACACAATTCGCAGGGGCAGTGTCAGACACACAGCTAGCAGCAGCAATGGCAGACACGCAGTTAGCAGGGGCATTGTCAGACACACAGTTAGCAGGGGCAAAGGCGGACACACAACTAGCAGCGGCAATGGCATACACACAGTTAGCAGGGGCAGGGGCTGACACACAGCTGGCAGGGGTAATATCAGACACACAGTTAACAGGGGCTGTGGCAATGGCAGACATACAGTTAGCATTGGCAGCGGCAATGTCAGACACACAGCTAGCAGGGGCAGTATTAGATACACAGCTGGCAGGGGCAATGTCAGACACACAGCAGGGGCAATGTCAGACACACAGTTAGCAGGGGCAGGGGCTGACACACAGCTAGCAGAGGCAAAGTCAGACACACAGCTAGCAGGGGCAGGGGCAATGGTAGACATGCGGTTAGCAAGGGCAATGTCATAAACACAGCTAGCAGGGTCAATGTCGGACACACAGTTAGCAGGGACAATGTCAGACAAACAGCTAGCAGGGGCAATGTCAGACACACAGTTAGCAGGGGCGATTGCAGACACACAGTTAGCAGGGGCAATGGCAGACACACAGCTAGCAGGGGCAGTGTCAGACACACAGCTAGCAGGGGCAAGGAAGACAGACAGCATGCAGGGGCAGGGGCAATGGCAGACATACAGTTAGCAGGGGCAATGTCAGACAGACATTTAGAAGAGGCAGGGGCTGACACACAGCTAGTAGGGGCAATGTCAGACACACAGTTATCAGGGGCAGGGGCAATGGCAGGCATACAGTTAGCAGGAGCAATGTCAGACACAGAGCTAGCAGGGGCAATGCAGACACATAGCTAGCAGGGGGAATGTCAGTCACCAAGCTAGCAGGGGCAATGTCAGACACATAGCTAGCAAGGTGAATGTCAGTCACACAGCTAGCAGGAGCAATGTCAGACACACAGTTAGCAGGGGCAGGTCAATAGCAGACACACAGCTAGCAGGGGCAATGTCAGTCACACAGTTAGCAGGGGCAGGGTCAATGTCAGACACACAGCTAGCAGAGTCAATGGCAGACACTCAGCTAGCAGGGTCAATGGCAGACACACAGCTAGCAGAGGCAATGGCAGACACACAGCTAGCAGGGGCAATGTCAGGCAGACAGCTAGCAGGGGCAATGTCAGACAGACAGCTAGCAGGGGCAATGTCAGACAGACAGCTAGCTGTGGCAATGGCAGACACATTGCTAACAGTGGCAGGGGCAGACTCACAGCTAGCTGGGGCAATGTCAGACACAGAGCTAGCAGGGGCAATGTCAGACACAATGCTAGCAGGGGGAATGTCAGTCACACAGCTAGCAGGGGCAATGTCAGACACAAAGCTAGCAGGGGGAATGTCAGTCACACAGCTAGCAGGGGCAATGTCAGACACAAAGCTAGCAGGGGGAATGTCAGTCACACAGCTAGCAGGGGCATTGTCAGACACATAGCTAACAAGGGGAATGTCAGACACACAGCTAGCAGGGGCAATGGCAGACACACAGCTAGCAGGGGCAATGTCAGACACACAGCTAGGAGGGGAAATGTCAGACAAACAGTACTCAGGGGCAATGTCAGACACACAGTTAGCAGGGGCAGGAGCAATGGCAGACACACAGCTAGCTGGGGCAGGGGCTGACACAAAGCTAGCAGGGGCAATGTCAGGCATGCAGTTAGCCGGGGCATTGTCAGACACTCAGCAGGGGCAATTTCGGACGCACAGTTAGCAGGGGCAATGGCATACACACAGTTAGCAGGGTCAATGTCAGACACACAGTTAGCAGCAGCAGGCAAGACACACAATTCGCAGGGGCAGTGTCAGACACACAGCTAGCTGCGGCAATGGCAGACACGCAGTTAGCAGGGGCATTGTCAGACACACAGTTAGCAGGGGCAAAGGCGGACACACAACTAGCAGCGGCAATGGCATACACACAGTTAGCAGGGGCAGGGGCTGACACACAGCTGGCAGGGGTAATATCAGACACACAGTTAACAGGGGCTGTGGCAATGGCAGACATACAGTTAGCATTGGCAGCGGCAATGTCAGACACACAGCTAGCAGGGGCAGTATTAGATACACAGCTGGCAGGGGCAATGTCAGACACACAGTTAGCAGGGGCAATGTCAGACACACAGTTAGCAGGGGCAGAGGCTGACACACAGTTAGCAGAGGCAAAGTCAGACACACAGCTAGCAGGGGCAGGGGCAACGGTAGACATGCGGTTAGCAAGGGCAATGTCATAAACACAGCTAGCAGGGTCAATGTCGGACACACAGTTAGCAGGGGCAATGTCAGACAAACAGCTAGCAGGGGCAATATCAGACACACAGTTAGCAGGGGCGATTGCAGACACACAGTTAGCAGGGGCAATGGCAGACACACAGCTAGCAGGGGCAGTGTCAGACACACAGCTAGCAGGGGCAAGGAAGACAGACAGCGTGCAGGGGCAGGGGCAATGGCAGACATACAGTTAGCAGGGGCAATGTCAGACAGACATTCAGAAGAGGCAGGGGCTGACACACAGCCAGTAGGGGCAATGTCAGACACACAGTTATCAGGGGCAGGGGCAATGGCAGACATACAGTTAGCAGGAGCAATGTCAGACACAGAGCTAGCAGGGGCAATGCAGACACATAGCTAGCAGGGGGAATGTCAGTCACCAAGCTAGCAGGGTCAATGTCAGACCCATAGCTGGCAAGGTGAATGTCAGACACACAGCTAGCAGGGGCATTGGCAGACACACAGCTCGCAGGAGCAATGTCAGGCACACAGCTAGCAGGGGCAATGTCAGACACACAGCTAGCAGGGTCAATGGCAGTCACACAGTTAGCATGGTTGGGGGCAGACACGCAGCTAGCGGGGGCCAAGGCAGACGCACAGCTAGCAGGGGCAGTGTCAGACACACAGCTAGCAGGGTCAATGGCAGACACACAGCTAGTAGGGTAAATGGCAGACACACAGTGAGCAGGGGCAGGGTCAATGGCAGACACACAGTTAGCAGGGGCAGAGTCAATGGCAGACACACAGCTAGCAGGGTCAATGGCAGACACACAGCTAGCAGAGGAAATAGCAGACACATAGTTAGAAGGGGCAATGTCAGGCACACAGTTAGTAGGGGCAGTGTCTGACACACAGTTAGCAGAGGCAATGGCAGACACACAGTTAGCAGGGGCAGTGTCTGACACACAGTTAGCAGAGGCAATGGCAGACACACAGTTAGCAGGGGCAGGGACTGACGCACAGCTAGGCGGGGCAATTTCAGAATCAGTGTTAGCAGGGGCAGTGGCAATGGCAGAAACACTGTTAGCAGGGGCAATTTCAGACACACATTTTGCAGTGGCAATGTCACACACACAGCCTGCAGGGGCAAGGGCAATGGTATACATGCGGTTAGCAGGGGCAATATCGGACAGACAGTTAGCAGGGGCAATGTCAGACACACAGTTACCAGGGGCAGGGGCTGACACAAAGCTAGCAGGGGCAATGTCAGACACATGGTTAGCAGGGGCAATGTCAGACAGACAGCTAGCAGGGGCAAGGATGACACTCAGCTAGCAGGGTCAGTGTCAGACACACAGCTAGCAGGGGCAATGTCATATATCCAGTTAGCAGGGTCAATGTCAGACACACTGTTAGCAGAGGCAGGGGCAATGTCAGCCACACAGCTTGCAGGGGCAATGTCAGACACACAGTTAGCAGGGGCAGGGTCAATGGCAGACATACAGTTAGCAGGGGCAATGTCAGACACACAATCAGCAGGGGCAGGGGCAGGGGCAATGGCAGACACACAGTTATCAGGGGCAGGGGCAATGGCAGACACACAGCTAGCAGGGGCAAGGCTGACACACAGCTAGCAGGATCAGTGTCAGACACACAGCTAACAGGGTCAAGGATGACACACAGCTAGCAGGGTCAGTGTCTGACACACAGCTAGCAGGGGCAATGTCATATATCCAGTTAGCAGGGTCAATGGCAGACACACAGTTAGCAGGGGCAGGGGCAATGTCAGCCACACAGTTAGCAGGGGCCGTGTCAGACACACAGCTAGCAGGGGCAATGTCAGACACACAGCTAGCTGGGGCATTGTCAGACACACAGATAGCAGGGGTAATGTTAGACACACAGATAGCAGGGGTAATGTTAGACACACAGCTAGCAGGGGCAATGTCAGACACACAGCTAGCTGGGGCATTGTCAGACACACAGATAGCAGGGGTAATGTTAGACACACAGTTATCAGGGGCAATGTCAGACACACAGTTATCACGGTCAATGTCAGACACACAGTTAGCAGGGGCAGGGGCAATGTCGGCCACACAGTTAGCAGGGGCAATGTCATACACACAGCTAGCAGGGGCAGGGGCAATGGCAGACATACAGTTAGCAGGGGCAATGTCAGAGAAACAGTTAGCAGGGGCAGGGGCAATGTCCGACACACAGCTAGCAGGGGCAATGTCAGCCATACTGTTTGCAGGGGCAGGGACTGAAACACAGCTAGTAGGGGCAATGTCAGACACACAGTTAGCAGGGGCAGAGGCAATGGCAGACATACAGTTAGCAGGGGCAATGTGAGACACACAGTTAGCTGGGGCAGGCGCAATGGCTGACACACAGCTAGCAGGGGCAGGGGCTGACACACATCTAGCAGGGGCAATGTCAGACACACAGTAAGCAGGGAAAAGGGCAATGGCAGACACACAGCTAGCAGTGGCAGTGTCAGAGACACAGCTAGCAGGGACAAGGAAGACACACTTCTAGCAGGAGCTGTGTCAGGCACACAGCTAGCAGTGGCAAGGAAGATAAACAGCTAGCAGTGGCAGTGTCAGGCACACAGCTAGCAGGGGCAAGGAAGACACACTTCTAGCAGGAGCTGTGTCAGGCACACAGCTAGCAGGGGCAAGGAAGATAAACAGCTAGCAGTGGCAGTGTCAGGCACACAGCTAGCAGGGGCAAAGGCAGACACACAGTAAGCAGGGGCAGGGGCACTGGCAGACATACAGTTAGCAGGGGCAATGTCAGACGCACAGTTGTCAGGGACAGGGGCACTGGCAGACATACAGTTAGCAGGGGCAATGTCAGACACACAGTTGTCAGGGGCAGGTGCAATGACAGGCACACAGCTAGCAGGGGCAGAGTCAGACACACAGCTAGCAGAGGCAATGTCAGACACACAGTTAGCAGGGGCAATGTCAGACACACAGTTAGCAGGGGCTGGGGCTGACACAAAGCTAGCAGGGGCAGTGTCAGACACAAAGCTAGCAGGGGCAAGGAAGGTAAACATCTAGCAGGGGCATTGTCAGACACACAGCTCGCAGGGGCAAAGGCAGACACTCAGTTAGCAGGGGCGGGGCTTTGGCAGACATACAGATAGGAGGGCCAATGTCAGACACACAGTTGTCAGCGACAGGGGCACTGGCAGTCCTACAGTTAGCAGGGGCAATGTCAGACAAAGTTGTCAGGGCCAGGTGCAATGTCAGACACACAGCTAGCAGGGGCAGTGCCAGACACACAGCTCGCAGGGGCAATGTCAGACACATAGTTAGCAGGGGCAATGTCAGACAAACAGTTGTCAGGGACAAAGGCAGTGGCAGACACACCGTTATCAGGGGCAGTGGCAGACACACAGCTAGCAGGGGCAAGGAAGACACACAGCAAGCTGGGGCATTGTCAGTCACACAGTTAGCAGGGGCATTGTCAGACACACAGTTAGCGGGGCAAAGGCAGACACACAACGAGCAGGGGCAAGGGCAGACACCCAGTTAGCAGGGTCAATGTCAACACACATTTAGCAGGGGCAGGGTCAATGTCAGTCACACAGTTAGCAGGGGCAATGTCAGACATACAGCTAGCAGGGGCAAGGAAGATACGCAGACAGCAGGGGCAGTGTCAGACACACAGCTAGCAGGGGCAATGTCAGACACACAGTTAGTCCGGGCAGAGGCAATGGCAGACACACAGTTAGCAGAAGCAATGTCAGAAACACAGTTATCAGGGGCAATGTCAGAATCACAGTTAGCAGGGGCAATGTCAGACACACTGTTAGCAGGGGCAATATCAGACACACAGCTAGCAGGGGCAATATCAGACACACAGTTAGCAGGGGCAGGTTCAATGTCCGCCACACAGCTAGCAGTGGCAATGTCAGATACACAGTTAGCACGGGCAGAGGCAATGGCAGACACACAGCTTGCAGGGCAGGGGCAATGGCAGCCATACAGTTAGTAGGGGTAATGTCAGACACACAGCTAGCAGGCGCAGTATCAGAAAGACAGCTAGCAGGGGCAATGGCAGACACACAGTTAGCAGGGGAATGGTCAATGGCAGACACACAGCTAGCAGGGTCAATGGCAGACACACATCTAGCAGGGGCAATGGCAGACACACAGCTAGCAGGGGCAGGGGCAGACACACAGCTAGCAGGTGCCGTGTCAGACACACAGTTAGTAGGGGCAGTGTCAGACACACAGCCAGCAGGGGCAATGGCAGAAACAGAGTTAGCGGGGGAAGGGGCTGACACACAGCTAGCAGGGGCAATGGCAGACATACAGTTAGCAGGGGCAATGGCAGACACACAGCTAGCAGGGACAATGGCAGACACACAGCTAACAGGGACAATGGCAGACACACAGCTAACAGGGTCAGGGTCAATGCCAGACACACAGCTAGCAGGCTCAATGGCAGACACACAGTTAGAAGGGGCAATGACAGGCAAACATTTAGCAGGGGCAATGGCAGACACACAGTTAGCAGGGGCAGGGGCTGACACACAGCTAGCAGGGGCAATAGCAGGCACACAACTAGCAGGGGCAATGTTCAACACACAGCTAGCAGGGGCAATGGCATACACACAGCTTGCAGGGGCAGTGAGAGACACACAGCTAGTAGGCGCAAGGAAAACACACAACTAGCAGGGGCAATGGCAGACATACAACTAACAGAGGCAATGTCAGACACACATCTAGCAGGGGCAATGGCAGACACAAAACTAGCAGGCGCAATGTTAGACACACAGTTGTCAGGGGCAGAGGCAATTTCAGACACACAGCTAGCAGGGACAATGTCAGACACACAGCTAGCAGAGGCATGTCAGAAACACAGCTAGCAGGGGCAATGGCAGACACACAACTAGCAGGGGCATTGGCAGAAATGCAACTAACAGGGGCAATGTCAGACACACAACTAGCAGGGGCAATGGCAGACACACAACTAGCAGGGGCAATGGCAGACACACAACGAGCAGGGGCATTGTCAGACACACGGTTGTCAGGGGCAGGGGCAATGTCAGACACACAGCTAGCAGGGGCAGTGTCAGAGACACAGCTAGCAGGGGCAAGGAAGGCACACTTCTAGCAATGGCAGTGTCAGGCACACAGCTAGCAGGGGCAAGGAAGATAAACAGCTAGCAGGGGCAGTGTCAGGCACACAGCTAGCAGGGGCAAAGGCAGACACACAGTAAGCAGGGGTAGGGGCACTGGCAGACATACAGTTAGCAGGGGCAATGTCAGACACACAGTTGTCAGGGGCAGGTGCAATGTCAGACACACAGCTAGCAGGGGCAGTGTCAGACACACAGCTAGCAGAAGCAGTGTCAGACACACAGCTAGCAGGGGCAATGGCAGAATCAGAGTTAGCGGGGGAAGGGGCTGACACACAGCTAGCAGGGGCAATAGCAGGCACACAACTAGCAGGGGCAATGTTCAACACACAGCTAGCAGGGGCAATGGCATACACACAGCTTGCAGGGGCAGTGAGAGACACACAGCTAGTAGGCACAAGGAAAACACACAACTAGCAGGGGCAATGGCAGACATACAACTAACAGAGGCAATGTCAGACACACAACTAGCAGGGGCAATGGCAGACACAAAACTAGCAGGCGCAATGTCAGACACACAGTTGTCAGGGGCAGAGGCAATTTCAGACACACAGCTAGCAGGGACAATGTCAGACACACAGCTAGCAGAGTCAATGGCAGACACACAGCTAGCAGAGGCAATAGCAGACACATAGTTAGAAGGGGCAATGTCAGGCACACAGTTAGTAGGGGCAGTGTCTGACACACAGTTAGCAGAGGCAATGGCAGACACACAGTTAGCAGGGGCAGGGACTGACGCACAGCTAGGCAGGGCAATTTCAGAATCAGTGTTAGCAGGGGCAGTGGCAATGGCAGAAACACTGTTAGCAGGGGCAATTTCAGACACACATTTTGCAGTGGCAATGTCACACACACAGCCTGCAGGGGCAAGGGCAATGGTATACATGCGGTTAGCAGGGGCAATATCGGACAGACAGTTAGCAGGGGCAATGTCAGACACACAGTTACCAGGGGCAGGGGCTGACACAAAGCTAGCAGGGGCAATGTCAGACACATGGTTAGCAGGGGCAATGTCAGACAGACAGCTAGCAGGGGCAAGGATGACACTCAGCTAGCAGGGTCAGTGTCAGACACACAGCTAGCAGGGGCAATGTCATATATCCAGTTAGCAGGGTCAATGTCAGACACACTGTTAGCAGAGGCAGGGGCAATGTCAGCCACACAGCTTGCAGGGGCAATGTCAGACACACAGTTAGCAGGGGCAGGGGCAATGGCAGACATACAGTTAGCAGGGGCAATGTCAGACACACAATCAGCAGGGGCAGGGGCAGGGGCAATGGCAGACACACAGTTATCAGGGGCAGGGGCAATGGCAGACACACAGCTAGCAGGGGCAAGGCTGACACACAGCTAGCAGGATCAGTGTCAGACACACAGCTAACAGGGGCAAGGATGACACACAGCTAGCAGGGTCAGTGTCTGACACACAGCTAGCAGGGGCAATGTCATATATCCAGTTAGCAGGGTCAATGGCAGACACACAGTTAGCAGGGGCAGGGGCAATGTCAGCCACACAGTTAGCAGGGGCCGTGTCAGACACACAGATAGCAGGGGCAATGTCAGACACACAGCTAGCTGGGGCATTGTCAGACACACAGATAGCAGGGGTAATGTTAGACACACAGTTATCAGGGGCAATGTCAGACACACAGTTATCACGGTCAATGTCAGACACACAGTTAGCAGGGGCAGGGGCAATGTCGGCCACACAGTTAGCAGGGGCAATGTCATACACACAGCTAGCAGGGGCAGGGGCAATGGCAGACATACAGTTAGCAGGGGCAATGTCAGAGAAACAGTTAGCAGGGGCAGGGGCAATGTCCGACACACAGCTAGCAGGGGCAATGTCAGCCATACTGTTTGCAGGGGCAGGGACTGAAACACAGCTAGTAGGGGCAATGTCAGACACACAGTTAGCAGGGGCAGAGGCAATGGCAGACATACAGTTAGCAGGGGCAATGTGAGACACACAGTTAGCTGGGGCAGGCGCAATGGCTGACACACAGCTAGCAGGGGCAGGGGCTGACACACATCTAGCAGGGGCAATGTCAGACACACAGTAAGCAGGGAAAAGGGCAATGGCAGACACACAGCTAGCAGGGGCAGTGTCAGACACACAGCTAGCAGGGGTAGGGTCAATGGCAGACACACAGCTAGCAGAGACAATGGCAGACACACAGCTAGCAGGGGCAGGGGCAGACACACAGCTAGCAGGGGCAAAGGCAGACACACTGTTAGCTGGGGCAATGGCAGACAAACAGCTAGCAGGGGCAATGTCAGACACACAGCTAGCATGGGCAATGGCAGACACACAGCTAGCAGGGGCAGGGGCAATGTCAGCCAGACAGCTAGCAGGGGCAGTGTAAGACACGCAGCTAGCAGGGGCAGGGGCAATGTCAGCCAGACAGCTAGCAGGGGCAATGTCAGACACAGAGCTAGCAGGGGCAATTTCTGACACATAGCTAGCAAGGGGAATGTCAGACACACAGCTAGCAGGGGCAATGTCAGACAAACAGTAAGCAGGGGCAATATCAGACACACAGCTAGCATGGTTGGGGGCAGACACACAGCTAGCGGGGGCAAAGGCAGACACACAGCCAAGAGAGGCAGTGTCAGTCACACAGCACGCAGGGGCAATGTCAGACACACAGTTAGCAGTGGCAGGGTCAATGCCAGACACACAGCTAGCAGGGGCAATGTCAGTCACACAGCTAGCATGGGCAATGGCAGACACACAGCTAGCAGGGGCAGGGGCAATGTCAGCCAGACAGCTAGCAGGGGCAATGTCAGACGCACAGCTTGCAGGGGCAGGGGCAATGTCAGCCAGACAGCTAGCAGGGGCAATTTCAGACACAGAGCTAGGAAGGGCAATTTCTGACACATAGCTAGCATTGGGAATGTCAGACACACAGCTAGCAGGGGCAATGTCAGACAAACAGTAAGCAGGGGCAATGTCGGACACACAGCTAGCATGGTTGGGGGCAGACACACAGCTAGCGGGGGCAAAGGCAGACACACAGCCAAGAGAGGCAGTGTCAGTCACACAGCTAGCAGGAGCAATGTCAGACACACAGTTAGCAAGGGCAGGGTCAATAGCAGACACACAGCTAGCAGGGTCAATGTCAGTCACACAGTTAGCGGGGCAGGGTCAATGTCAGACACACAGCTAGCAGGGTCAATGGTAGACACACAGCTAGCAGAGGCAATGGCAGACAAACAGCTAGCAGGGGCAATGTCAGACAGACAGCTAGCAGGGGCAATGTCAGACAGACAGCTAGCTGGGGCAATGTCAGACACAGAGCTAGCAGGGGCAATGTCAGACACAATGCTAGCGGGGGGAATGACAGTCACACAGCTAGCAGGGGCAATGTCAGACACAAAGAAAGCAGGGGGAATGTCAGTCACACAGCTAGCAGGGGCAATGTCAGACAGACAGCTAGCAGGGGCAAGGATGACACTCAGCTAGCAGGGTCAGTGTCAGACACACAGCTAGCAGGGGCAATGTCATATATCCAGTTAGCAGGGTCAATGTCAGACACACTGTTAGCAGAGGCAGGGGCAATGTCAGCCACACAGCTTGCAGGGGCAATGTCAGACACACAGTTAGCAGGGGCAGGGGCAATGGCAGACATACAGTTAGCAGGGGCAATGTCAGACACACAATCAGCAGGGGCAGGGGCAGGGGCAATGGCAGACACACAGTTATCAGGGGCAGGGGCAATGGCAGACACACAGCTAGCAGGGGCAAGGCTGACACACAGCTAGCAGGATCAGTGTCAGACACACAGCTAACAGGGGCAAGGATGACACACAGCTAGCAGGGTCAGTGTCTGACACACAGCTAGCAGGGGCAATGTCATATATCCAGTTAGCAGGGTCAATGGCAGACACACAGTTAGCAGGGGCAGGGGCAATGTCAGCCACACAGTTAGCAGGGGCCGTGTCAGACACACAGATAGCAGGGGCAATGTCAGACACACAGCTAGCTGGGGCATTGTCAGACACACAGATAGCAGGGGTAATGTTAGACACACAGTTATCAGGGGCAATGTCAGACACACAGTTATCACGGTCAATGTCAGACACACAGTTAGCAGGGGCAGGGGCAATGTCGGCCACACAGTTAGCAGGGGCAATGTCATACACACAGCTAGCAGGGGCAGGGGCAATGGCAGACATACAGTTAGCAGGGGCAATGTCAGAGAAACAGTTAGCAGGGGCAGGGGCAATGTCCGACACACAGCTAGCAGGGGCAATGTCAGCCATACTGTTTGCAGGGGCAGGGACTGAAACACAGCTAGTAGGGGCAATGTCAGACACACAGTTAGCAGGGGCAGAGGCAATGGCAGACATACAGTTAGCAGGGGCAATGTGAGACACACAGTTAGCTGGGGCAGGCGCAATGGCTGACACACAGCTAGCAGGGGCAGGGGCTGACACACATCTAGCAGGGGCAATGTCAGACACACAGTAAGCAGGGAAAAGGGCAATGGCAGACACACAGCTAGCAGGGGCAGTGTCAGACACACAGCTAGCAGGGGTAGGGTCAATGGCAGACACACAGCTAGCAGAGACAATGGCAGACACACAGCTAGCAGGGGCAGGGGCAGACACACAGCTAGCAGGGGCAAAGGCAGACACACTGTTAGCTGGGGCAATGGCAGACAAACAGCTAGCAGGGGCAATGTCAGACACACAGCTAGCATGGGCAATGGCAGACACACAGCTAGCAGGGGCAGGGGCAATGTCAGCCAGACAGCTAGCAGGGGCAGTGTAAGACACGCAGCTAGCAGGGGCAGGGGCAATGTCAGCCAGACAGCTAGCAGGGGCAATGTCAGACACAGAGCTAGCAGGGGCAATTTCTGACACATAGCTAGCAAGGGGAATGTCAGACACACAGCTAGCAGGGGCAATGTCAGACAAACAGTAAGCAGGGGCAATATCAGACACACAGCTAGCATGGTTGGGGGCAGACACACAGCTAGCGGGGGCAAAGGCAGACACACAGCCAAGAGAGGCAGTGTCAGTCACACAGCACGCAGGGGCAATGTCAGACACACAGTTAGCAGTGGCAGGGTCAATGCCAGACACACAGCTAGCAGGGGCAATGTCAGTCACACAGCTAGCATGGGCAATGGCAGACACACAGCTAGCAGGGGCAGGGGCAATGTCAGCCAGACAGCTAGCAGGGGCAATGTCAGACGCACAGCTTGCAGGGGCAGGGGCAATGTCAGCCAGACAGCTAGCAGGGGCAATTTCAGACACAGAGCTAGGAAGGGCAATTTCTGACACATAGCTAGCATTGGGAATGTCAGACACACAGCTAGCAGGGGCAATGTCAGACAAACAGTAAGCAGGGGCAATGTCGGACACACAGCTAGCATGGTTGGGGGCAGACACACAGCTAGCGGGGGCAAAGGCAGACACACAGCCAAGAGAGGCAGTGTCAGTCACACAGCTAGCAGGAGCAATGTCAGACACACAGTTAGCAAGGGCAGGGTCAATGGCAGACACACAGCTAGCAGGGTCAATGTCAGTCACACAGTTAGCGGGGCAGGGTCAATGTCAGACACACAGCTAGCAGAGTCAATGGCAGACACACAGCTAGCAGGGTCAATGGTAGACACACAGCTAGCAGAGGCAATGGCAGACAAACAGCTAGCAGGGGCAATGTCAGACAGACAGCTAGCAGGGGCAATGTCAGACAGACAGCTAGCTGGGGCAATGTCAGACACAGAGCTAGCAGGGGCAATGTCAGACACAATGCTAGCGGGGGGAATGACAGTCACACAGCTAGCAGGGGCAATGTCAGACACAAAGCTAGCAGGGGGAATGTCAGTCACACAGCTAGCAGGGGCAATGTCAGACACAAAGCTAGCAGGGGGAATGTCAGTCACACAGCTAGCAGGGGCATTGTCAGACACATAGCTAACAAGGGGAATGTCAGACACACAGCTAGCAGGGGCAATGGCAGACACACAGCTAGCAGGGGCAATGTCAGACACACAGCTAGGAGGGGCAATGTCAGACAAACAGTACGCAGAGGCAATGTCAGACACACAGTTAGCAGGGGCAGGAGCAATGGCAGACACGCAGCTAGCTGGGGCAGGGGCTGACACAAAGCTAGCAGGGGCAATGTCAGACACACAGTAAGCAGGGGCGATTGCAGACACACAGTTAGCATGGGCAATGGCAGACACACAGCTAGCAGGGGCAGTGTCAGACACACAGCTAGCAGGGGCAAGGAAGACAGACAGCATGCAGGGGCAGGGGCAATGGCAGACATACAGTTAGCAGGGGCAATGTCAGACAGACATTTAGAAGAGGCAGGGGCTGACACACAGCTAGTAGGGGCAATGTCAGACACACAGTTATCAGGGGCAGGGGCAATGGCAGGCATACAGTTAGCAGGAGCAATGTCAGACACAGAGCTAGCAGGGGCAATGCAGACACATAGCTAGCAGGGGGAATGTCAGTCACCAAGCTAGCAGGGGCAATGTCAGACACATAGCTAGCAAGGTGAATGTCAGTCACACAGCTAGCGGGAGCAATGTCAGACACACAGTTAGCAGGGGCAGGTCAATATCAGACACACAGCTAGCAGGGGCAATGTCAGTCACACAGTTAGCAGGGGCAGGGTCAATGTCAGACACACAGCTAGCAGAGTCAATGGCAGACACACAGCTAGCAGGGTCAATGGCAGACACACAGCTAGCAGAGGCAATGGCAGACACACAGCTAGCAGGGGCAATGTCAGACACACAGCTAGCAGGGGCAATGTCAGACACACAGCTAGGAGGGGCAATGTCAGACAAACAGTACTCAGGGGCAATGTCAGACACACAGTTAGCAGGGGCAGGAGCAATGGCAGACACACAGCTAGCTGGGGCAGGGGCTGACACAAAGCTAGCAGGGGCAATGTCAGGCATGCGGTTAGCAGTGGCATTGTCAGACACTCAGCAGGGGCAATTTCGGACGCACAGTTAGCAGGGGCAATGGCATACACACAGTTAGCAGGGGCAATGTCAGACACACAGTTAGCAGCGGCAGGCAAGACACACAGTTCGCAGGGGCAGTGTCAGACACACAGCTAGCAGCAGCAATGGCAGACACGCAGTTAGCAGGGGCATTGTCAGACACACAGTTAGCAGGGGCAAAGGCGGACACACAACTAGCAGCGGCAATGGCATACACACAGTTAGCAGGGGCAGGGGCTGACACACAGCTGGCAGGGGAAATATCAGACACACAGTTAACAGGGGCTGTGGCAATGGCAGACATACAGTTAGCATTGGCAGCGGCAATGTCAGACACACAGCTAGCAGGGGCAGTATTAGATACACAGCTGGCAGGGGCAATGTCAGACACACAGTTAGCAGGGGCAATGTCAGACACACAGTTAGCAGGGGCAGAGGCTGACACACAGTTAGCAGAGGCAAAGTCAGACACACAGCTAGCAGGGACAGGGGCAATGGTAGACATGCAGTTAGCAAGGGCAATGTCATAAACACAGCTAGCAGGGTCAATGTCGGACACACAGTTAGCAGGGGCAATGTCAGACAAACAGTTAGCAGGGGCAGGGTCAATGGCAGACACACAGCTAGCAGGGGCAATGTCAGTCACACAGTTAGCAGGGGCAGGGTCAATGTCAGACACACAGCTAGCAGAGTCAATGGCAGACACACAGCTAGCAGGGGCAATGTCAGACAAACAGCTAGGAGGGGCAATGTCAGACAAACAGTACTCAGGGGCAATGTCAGACACACAGTTAGCAGGGGCAGGAGCAATGGCAGACACACAGCTAGCTGGGGCAGGGGCTGACACAAAGCTAGCAGGGGCAATGTCAGGCATGCGGTTAGCAGGGGCATTGTCAGACACTCAGCAGGGGCAATTTCGGACGCACAGTTAGCAGGGGCAATGTCATACACACAGTTAGCAGGGGCAATGTCAGACACACAGTTAGCAGCAGCAGGCAAGACACACAATTCGCAGGGGCAGTGTCAGACACACAGCTAGCAGCAGCAATGGCAGACACGCAGTTAGCAGGGGCATTGTCAGACACACAGTTAGCAGGGGCAAAGGCGGACACACAACTAGCAGCGGCAATGGCATACACACAGTTAGCAGGGGCAGGGGCTGACACACAGCTGGCAGGGGTAATATCAGACACACAGTTAACAGGGGCTGTGGCAATGGCAGACATACAGTTAGCATTGGCAGCGGCAATGTCAGACACACAGCTAGCAGGGGCAGTATTAGATACACAGCTGGCAGGGGCAATGTCAGACACACAGCAGGGGCAATGTCAGACACACAGTTAGCAGGGGCAGGGGCTGACACACAGCTAGCAGAGGCAAAGTCAGACACACAGCTAGCAGGGGCAGGGGCAATGGTAGACATGCGGTTAGCAAGGGCAATGTCATAAACACAGCTAGCAGGGTCAATGTCGGACACACAGTTAGCAGGGACAATGTCAGACAAACAGCTAGCAGGGGCAATGTCAGACACACAGTTAGCAGGGGCGATTGCAGACACACAGTTAGCAGGGGCAATGGCAGACACACAGCTAGCAGGGGCAGTGTCAGACACACAGCTAGCAGGGGCAAGGAAGACAGACAGCGTGCAGGGGCAGGGGCAATGGCAGACATACAGTTAGCAGGGGCAATGTCAGACAGACATTTAGAAGAGGCAGGGGCTGACACACAGCTAGTAGGGGCAATGTCAGACACACAGTTATCAGGGGCAGGGGCAATGGCAGACAAACAATTAGCAGGAGCAATGTCAGACAAAGTGCTAGCAGGGGCAATACAGACACATAGCTAGCAGGGGGAATGTCAGTCACCAAGCTAGCAGGGGCAATGTCAGACACATAGCTAGCAAGGTGAATGTCAGTCACACAGCTAGCAGGAGCAATGTCAGACACACAGTTAGCAGGGGCAGGTCAATGGCAGACACACAGCTAGCAGGGGCAATGTCAGTCACACAGTTAGCAGGGGCAGGGTCAATGTCAGACACACAGCTAGCAGAGTCAATGGCAGACACTCAGCTAGCAGTGTCAATGGCAGACACACAGCTAGCAGAGGCAATGGCAGACACACAGCTAGCAGGGGCAATGTCAGGCAGACAGCTAGCAGGGGCAATGTCAGACAGACAGCTAGCAGGGGCAATGTCAGACAGACAGCTAGCTGTGGCAATGGCAGACACATTGCTAACAGTGGCAGGGGCAGACTCACAGCTAGCTGGGGCAATGTCAGACACAATGCTAGCAGGGGGAATGTCAGTCACACAGCTAGCAGGGGCAATGTCAGACACAAAGCTAGCAGGGGGAATGTCAGTCACACAGCTAGCAGGGGCAATGTCAGACACAAAGCTAGCAGGGGGAATGTCAGTCACACAGCTAGCAGGGGCATTGTCAGACACATAGCTAACAAGGGGAATGTCAGACACACAGCTAGCAGGGGCAATGGCAGACACACAGCTAGCAGGGGCAATGTCAGACACACAGCTAGGAGGGGCAATGTCAGACAAACAGTACTCAGGGGCAATGTCAGACACACAGTTAGCAGGGGCAGGAGCAATGGCAGACACACAGCTAGCTGGGGCAGGGGCTGACACAAAGCTAGCAGGGGCAATGTCAGGCATGCAGTTAGCCGGGGCATTGTCAGACACTCAGCAGGGGCAATTTCGGACGCACAGTTAGCAGGGGCAATGGCATACACACAGTTAGCAGGGTCAATGTCAGACACACAGTTAGCAGCAGCAGGCAAGACACACAATTCGCAGGGGCAGTGTCAGACACACAGCTAGCTGCGGCAATGGCAGACACGCAGTTAGCAGGGGCATTGTCAGACACACAGTTAGCAGGGGCAAAGGCGGACACACAACTAGCAGCGGCAATGGCATACACACAGTTAGCAGGGGCAGGGGCTGACACACAGCTGGCAGGGGTAATATCAGACACACAGTTAACAGGGGCTGTGGCAAAGGCAGACATACAGTTAGCATTGGCAGCGGCAATGTCAGACACACAGCTAGCAGGGGCAGTATTAGATACACAGCTGGCAGGGGCAATGTCAGACACACAGTTAGCAGGGGCAATGTCAGACACACAGTTAGCAGGGGCAGAGGCTGACACACAGTTAGCAGAGGCAAAGTCAGACACACAGCTAGCAGGGGCAGGGGCAACGGTAGACATGCGGTTAGCAAGGGCAATGTCATAAACACAGCTAGCAGGGTCAATGTCGGACACACAGTTAGCAGGGGCAATGTCAGACAAACAGCTAGCAGGGGCAATATCAGACACACAGTTAGCAGGGGCGATTGCAGACACACAGTTAGCAGGGGCAATGGCAGACACACAGCTAGCAGGGGCAGTGTCAGACACACAGCTAGCAGGGGCAAGGAAGACAGACAGCGTGCAGGGGCAGGGGCAATGGCAGACATACAGTTAGCAGGGGCAATGTCAGACAGACATTTAGAAGAGGCAGGGGCTGACACACAGCCAGTAGGGGCAATGTCAGACACACAGTTATCAGGGGCAGGGGCAATGGCAGACATACAGTTAGCAGGAGCAATGTCAGACACAGAGCTAGCAGGGGCAATGCAGACACATAGCTAGCAGGGGGAATGTCAGTCACCAAGCTAGCAGGGTCAATGTCAGACCCATAGCTGGCAAGGTGAATGTCAGACACACAGCTAGCAGGGGCATTGGCAGACACACAGCTCGCAGGAGCAATGTCAGGCACACAGCTAGCAGGGGCAATGTCAGACACACAGCTAGCAGGGTCAATGGCAGTCACACAGTTAGCATGGTTGGGGGCAGACACGCAGCTAGCGGGGGCCAAGGCAGACGCACAGCTAGCAGGGGCAGTGTCAGACACACAGCTAGCAGGGTCAATGGCAGACACACAGCTAGTAGGGTAAATGGCAGACACACAGTGAGCAGGGGCAGGGTCAATGGCAGACACACAGTTAGCAGGGGCAGAGTCAATGGCAGACACACAGCTAGCAGGGTCAATGGCAGACACACAGCTAGCAGAGGCAATAGCAGACACATAGTTAGAAGGGGCAATGTCAGGCACACAGTTAGTAGGGGCAGTGTCTGACACACAGTTAGCAGAGGCAATGGCAGACACACAGTTAGCAGGGGCAGGGACTGACGCACAGCTAGGCGGGGCAATTTCAGAATCAGTGTTAGCAGGGGCAGTGGCAATGGCAGAAACACTGTTAGCAGGGGCAATTTCAGACACACATTTTGCAGTGGCAATGTCACACACACAGCCTGCAGGGGCAAGGGCAATGGTATACATGCGGTTAGCAGGGGCAATATCGGACAGACAGTTAGCAGGGGCAATGTCAGACACACAGTTACCAGGGGCAGGGGCTGACACAAAGCTAGCAGGGGCAATGTCAGACACATGGTTAGCAGGGGCAATGTCAGACAGACAGCTAGCAGGGGCAAGGATGACACTCAGCTAGCAGGGTCAGTGTCAGACACACAGCTAGCAGGGGCAATGTCATATATCCAGTTAGCAGGGTCAATGTCAGACACACTGTTAGCAGAGGCAGGGGCAATGTCAGCCACACAGCTTGCAGGGGCAATGTCAGACACACTGTTAGCAGGGGCAGGGGCAATGGCAGACATACAGTTAGCAGGGGCAATGTCAGACACACAATCAGCAGGGGCAGGGGCAGGGGCAATGGCAGACACACAGTTATCAGGGGCAGGGGCAATGGCAGACACACAGCTAGCAGGGGCAAGGCTGACACACAGCTAGCAGGATCAGTGTCAGACACACAGCTAACAGGGGCAAGGATGACACACAGCTAGCAGGGTCAGTGTCTGACACACAGCTAGCAGGGGCAATGTCATATATCCAGTTAGCAGGGTCAATGGCAGACACACAGTTAGCAGGGGCAGGGGCAATGTCAGCCACACAGTTAGCAGGGGCCGTGTCAGACACACAGCTAGCAGGGGCAATGTCAGACACACAGCTAGCTGGGGCATTGTCAGACACACAGATAGCAGGGGTAATGTTAGACACACAGATAGCAGGGGTAATGTTAGACACACAGCTAGCAGGGGCAATGTCAGACACACAGCTAGCTGGGGCATTGTCAGACACACAGATAGCAGGGGTAATGTTAGACACACAGTTATCAGGGGCAATGTCAGACACACAGTTATCACGGTCAATGTCAGACACACAGTTAGCAGGGGCAGGGGCAATGTCGGCCACACAGTTAGCAGGGGCAATGTCATACACACAGCTAGCAGGGGCAGGGGCAATGGCAGACATACAGTTAGCAGGGGCAATTTCAGAGAAACAGTTAGCAGGGGCAGGGGCAATGTCCGACACACAGCTAGCAGGGGCAATGTCAGCCATACTGTTTGCAGGGGCAGGGACTGAAACACAGCTAGTAGGGGCAATGTCAGACACACAGTTAGCAGGGGCAGAGGCAATGGCAGACATACAGTTAGCAGGGGCAATGTGAGACACACAGTTAGCTGGGGCAGGCGCAATGGCTGACACACAGCTAGCAGGGGCAGGGGCTGACACACATCTAGCAGGGGCAATGTCAGACACACAGTAAGCAGGGAAAAGGGCAATGGCAGACACACAGCTAGCAGTGGCAGTGTCAGAGACACAGCTAGCAGGGACAAGGAAGACACACTTCTAGCAGGAGCTGTGTCAGGCACACAGCTAGCAGTGGCAAGGAAGATAAACAGCTAGCAGTGGCAGTGTCAGGCACACAGCTAGCAGGGGCAAGGAAGACACACTTCTAGCAGGAGCTGTGTCAGGCACACAGCTAGCAGGGGCAAGGAAGATAAACAGCTAGCAGTGGCAGTGTCAGGCACACAGCTAGCAGGGGCAAAGGCAGACACACAGTAAGCAGGGGCAGGGGCACTGGCAGACATACAGTTAGCAGGGGCAATGTCAGACGCACAGTTGTCAGGGACAGGGGCACTGGCAGACATACAGTTAGCAGGGGCAATGTCAGACACACAGTTGTCAGGGGCAGGTGCAATGACAGGCACACAGCTAGCAGGGGCAGAGTCAGACACACAGCTAGCAGAGGCAATGTCAGACACACAGTTAGCAGGGGCAATGTCAGACACACAGTTAGCAGGGGCTGGGGCTGACACAAAGCTAGCAGGGGCAGTGTCAGACACAAAGCTAGCAGGGGCAAGGAAGGTAAACATCTAGCAGGGGCATTGTCAGACACACAGCTCGCAGGGGCAAAGGCAGACACTCAGTTAGCAGGGGCGGGGCTTTGGCAGACATACAGATAGGAGGGCCAATGTCAGACACACAGTTGTCAGCGACAGGGGCACTGGCAGTCCTACAGTTAGCAGGGGCAATGTCAGACAAAGTTGTCAGGGCCAGGTGCAATGTCAGACACACAGCTAGCAGGGGCAGTGCCAGACACACAGCTCGCAGGGGCAATGTCAGACACATAGTTAGCAGGGGCAATGTCAGACAAACAGTTGTCAGGGACAAAGGCAGTGGCAGACACACCGTTATCAGGGGCAGTGGCAGACACACAGCTAGCAGGGGCAAGGAAGACACACAGCAAGCTGGGGCATTGTCAGTCACACAGTTAGCAGGGGCATTGTCAGACACACAGTTAGCGGGGCAAAGGCAGACACACAACGAGCAGGGGCAAGGGCAGACACCCAGTTAGCAGGGTCAATGTCAACACACATTTAGCAGGGGCAGGGTCAATGTCAGTCACACAGTTAGCAGGGGCAATGTCAGACATACAGCTAGCAGGGGCAAGGAAGATACGCAGACAGCAGGGGCAGTGTCAGACACACAGCTAGCAGGGGCAATGTCAGACACACAGTTAGTCCGGGCAGAGGCAATGGCAGACACACAGTTAGCAGAAGCAATGTCAGAAACACAGTTATCAGGGGCAATGTCAGAATCACAGTTAGCAGGGGCAATGTCAGACACACTGTTAGCAGGGGCAATATCAGACACACAGCTAGCAGGGGCAATATCAGACACACAGTTAGCAGGGGCAGGTTCAATGTCCGCCACACAGCTAGCAGTGGCAATGTCAGATACACAGTTAGCACGGGCAGAGGCAATGGCAGACACACAGCTTGCAGGGCAGGGGCAATGGCAGCCATACAGTTAGTAGGGGTAATGTCAGACACACAGCTAGCAGGCGCAGTATCAGAAAGACAGCTAGCAGGGGCAATGGCAGACACACAGTTAGCAGGGGAATGGTCAATGGCAGACACACAGCTAGCAGGGTCAATGGCAGACACACATCTAGCAGGGGCAATGGCAGACACACAGCTAGCAGGGGCAGGGGCAGACACACAGCTAGCAGGTGCCGTGTCAGACACACAGTTAGTAGGGGCAGTGTCAGACACACAGCCAGCAGGGGCAATGGCAGAAACAGAGTTAGCGGGGGAAGGGGCTGACACACAGCTAGCAGGGGCAATGGCAGACATACAGTTAGCAGGGGCAATGGCAGACACACAGCTAGCAGGGACAATGGCAGACACACAGCTAACAGGGACAATGGCAGACACACAGCTAACAGGGTCAGGGTCAATGCCAGACACACAGCTAGCAGGCTCAATGGCAGACACACAGTTAGAAGGGGCAATGACAGGCAAACATTTAGCAGGGGCAATGGCAGACACACAGTTAGCAGGGGCAGGGGCTGACACACAGCTAGCAGGGGCAATAGCAGGCACACAACTAGCAGGGGCAATGTTCAACACACAGCTAGCAGGGGCAATGGCATACACACAGCTTGCAGGGGCAGTGAGAGACACACAGCTAGTAGGCGCAAGGAAAACACACAACTAGCAGGGGCAATGGCAGACATACAACTAACAGAGGCAATGTCAGACACACAACTAGCAGGGGCAATGGCAGACACAAAACTAGCAGGCGCAATGTTAGACACACAGTTGTCAGGGGCAGAGGCAATTTCAGACACACAGCTAGCAGGGACAATGTCAGACACACAGCTAGCAGAGGCATGTCAGAAACACAGCTAGCAGGGGCAATGGCAGACACACAACTAGCAGGGGCATTGTCAGAAATGCAACTAACAGGGGCAATGTCAGACACACAACTAGCAGGGGCAATGGCAGACACACAACTAGCAGGGGCAATGGCAGACACACAACTAGCAGGGGCATTGTCAGACACACGGTTGTCAGGGGCAGGGGCAATGTCAGACACACAGCTAGCAGGGGCAGTGTCAGAGACACAGCTAGCAGGGGCAAGGAAGGCACACTTCTAGCAATGGCAGTGTCAGGCACACAGCTAGCAGGGGCAAGGAAGATAAACAGCTAGCAGGGGCAGTGTCAGGCACACAGCTAGCAGGGGCAAAGGCAGACACACAGTAAGCAGGGGTAGGGGCACTGGCAGACATACAGTTAGCAGGGGCAATGTCAGACACACAGTTGTCAGGGGCAGGTGCAATGTCAGACACACAGCTAGCAGGGGCAGTGTCAGACACACAGCTAGCAGAAGCAGTGTCAGACACACAGCTAGCAGGGGCAATGGCAGAATCAGAGTTAGCGGGGGAAGGGGCTGACACACAGCTAGCAGGGGCAATAGCAGGCACACAACTAGCAGGGGCAATGTTCAACACACAGCTAGCAGGGGCAATGGCATACACACAGCTTGCAGGGGCAGTGAGAGACACACAGCTAGTAGGCACAAGGAAAACACACAACTAGCAGGGGCAATGGCAGACATACAACTAACAGAGGCAATGTCAGACACACAACTAGCAGGGGCAATGGCAGACACAAAACTAGCAGGCGCAATGTCAGACACACAGTTGTCAGGGGCAGAGGCAATTTCAGACACACAGCTAGCAGGGACAATGTCAGACACACAGCTAGCAGAGGCATGTCAGACACACAGCTAGCAGGGGCAATGTCAGACACACAGCTAGCAGGGGCAACGTCAGACACACAGCTAGCATAGTCAATGGCAGACACACAGGTAGCAGGGCAAGGGCAGACACACAGCTAGCAGGGACAATGGCAGACACACAGCTAGCAGGGGCAATTTCAGACACACAGCTAGCAGGGGCAATGTCAGACACACAGCTAGAATAGTCAATGGCAGACACACAGGTAGCAGGGCAAGGGCAGACACACAGCTAGCAGAGGCAATGGCAGACACACAGTTAGAAGGGGCAATGACAGGCACAGTTAGTAAGGGCAGTGTCTGACACACAGCTAGCAAGGGCAATGGCAGACACACAGCTAGCAGGGGCAATGTTCAACACACAGCTAGCAGGGGCAATGTCAGACACACAGCTATCAGGGGCGATGTCTGTTACACAGCTAGCAGGGGCGATGTCAGACCCAAGGTTAGCAGGGGCAACGTCCGACACAGAGTTTGCAGGGGCAGGGGCTGACACACAGCAAACAGGGGCAATGTCAGACACACAACTAGCAGGAGCAATCTCAGACACACAGTTAGCAGGGGCAGGGGCTGACACACAGCTAGCAGGGGCAATAGCAGGCACACAGCTAGCAGGGGCAATGTTCAACACACAGCTAGCAGGGGCAATGGCATACACACAGCTTGCAGGGGCAGTGAGAGACACACAGCTAGTAGGCGCAAGGAAAACACACAACTAGCAGGGGCAATGGCAGACATACAACTAACAGAGGCAATGTCAGACACACAACTAGCAGGGGCAATGGCAGACACAAAACTAGCAGGCGCAATGTTAGACACACAGTTGTCAGGGGCAGAGGCAATTTCAGACACACAGCTAGCAGGGACAATGTCAGACACACAGCTAGCAGAGGCATGTCAGAAACACAGCTAGCAGGGGCAATGGCAGACACACAACTAGCAGGGGCATTGGCAGAAATGCAACTAACAGGGGCAATGTCAGACACACAACTAGCAGGGGCAATGGCAGACACACAACTAGCAGGGGCAATGGCAGACACACAACTAGCAGGGGCATTGTCAGACACACGGTTGTCAGGGGCAGGGGCAATGTCAGACACACAGCTAGCAGGGGCAGTGTCAGAGACACAGCTAGCAGGGGCAAGGAAGGCACACTTCTAGCAATGGCAGTGTCAGGCACACAGCTAGCAGGGGCAAGGAAGATAAACAGCTAGCAGGGGCAGTGTCAGGCACACAGCTAGCAGGGGCAAAGGCAGACACACAGTAAGCAGGGGTAGGGGCACTGGCAGACATACAGTTAGCAGGGGCAATGTCAGACACACAGTTGTCAGGGGCAGGTGCAATGTCAGACACACAGCTAGCAGGGGCAGTGTCAGACACACAGCTAGCAGAAGCAGTGTCAGACACACAGCTAGCAGGGGCAATGGCAGAATCAGAGTTAGCGGGGGAAGGGGCTGACACACAGCTAGCAGGGGCAATAGCAGGCACACAACTAGCAGGGGCAATGTTCAACACACAGCTAGCAGGGGCAATGGCATACACACAGCTTGCAGGGGCAGTGAGAGACACACAGCTAGTAGGCACAAGGAAAACACACAACTAGCAGGGGCAATGGCAGACATACAACTAACAGAGGCAATGTCAGACACACAACTAGCAGGGGCAATGGCAGACACAAAACTAGCAGGCGCAATGTCAGACACACAGTTGTCAGGGGCAGAGGCAATTTCAGACACACAGCTAGCAGGGACAATGTCAGACACACAGCTAGCAGAGGCATGTCAGACACACAGCTAGCAGGGGCAATGTCAGACACACAGCTAGCAGGGGCAATGTCAGACACACAGCTAGCATAGTCAATGGCAGACACACAGGTAGCAGGGCAAGGGCAGACACACAGCTAGCAGGGACAATGGCAGACACACAGCTAGCAGGGGCAATTTCAGACACACAGCTAGCAGGGGCAATGTCAGACACACAGCTAGAATAGTCAATGGCAGACACACAGGTAGCAGGGCAAGGGCAGACACACAGCTAGCAGAGGCAATGGCAGACACACAGTTAGAAGGGGCAATGACAGGCACAGTTAGTAAGGGCAGTGTCTGACACACAGCTAGCAAGGGCAATGGCAGACACACAGCTAGCAGGGGCAATGTTCAACACACAGCTAGCAGGGGCAATGTCAGACACACAGCTATCAGGGGCGATGTCTGTTACACAGCTAGCAGGGGCGATGTCAGACCCAAGGTTAGCAGGGGCAACGTCCGACACAGAGTTTGCAGGGGCAGGGGCTGACACACAGCAAACAGGGGCAATGTCAGACACACAACTAGCAGGAGCAATCTCAGACACACAGTTGGCAGGGGCAGGGGCAATGGCAGACATACTGCTAGCAGGGGCAATGTCAGACACAGAGCTAGCAGGGTCAATGGCAGACACACAGCTAACAGGTTCAATGTCTGACACACAGCTAGCAGGGGCAATGTCAGACACACAGTTAGCAGGGGCAGGGGCTGACACTAAGCTCGCAGGGGCAATGTCAGACGCACGGTTAGCAGGGGCAATGTCAGACACACAGCTAGCAGTGGCATTGTCAGACACACAGTTAGAAATGGCAAAGACAGACACACAACTAGCAGGGACAATGGCAGCCACCCAGTTAGCAGGGGCAATGTCAGATACACAGTTAACAGGGGAAATGTCAGACAGACAGTTAGCAGGGGCATGTGCTGACACACAGCTAGTAGGGGCAATCTCAGACACACAGTTAGCAGGGGCAGGGGCAACGGCAGACACACAGCTAGCAGGGGCAGTGTCAGACACTCAGCTAGCAGGGACAATGGCAGACACACAGCTAGCAGGGGCAATGTCAGACACACAGGTAGCAGGGGCAGTGTCAGACACAGAGCTAGCAGGAGCAATGTCAGACACACATCTAGCAGGGACAGGGGCAATGGCAGACACACAGCTAGCAAGTGCAGTTTCAGACACACAGCTATCATGGCAATGTCAGACTCACAGCTAGCAGGGGCAATGTCAGACATAGAGCTAGCAGGGGCAATGTCAGACATAGAGCTAGCAGGGGCACGGGCAATGTCAGACGCACAGCTAGCAGGGGCAATGTCAGACATACAGTAAGCAGGGGCAGGGCCAATGACAGACACACAGCTAGCAAGGGGATTGTCAGACACACAGCTAGCAGGTGCAATGTCAGGCACACAGCTAGCAGGGGCAATGGCAGACACACAGCTAGCGGGGCAAAGTCAGACACACAGTTAGCAGCGGCAATGTCAGACACACAGCTAGCAGGGGCAATGTCAGACACACAGCTAGCAGGGGCAGGGGCAATGGCAGACTCACAGCTAGCAGGAGCAGTATTAGACACATAGCCAGCAGGGTAAATGTCAGACACACAGTTAGCAGGGGAAATGTCAGGTACACAGTTAGCAGGGGTAATGTCAGACACACAGTTAGCAGGGACAGGGGCAATGGCAGACACTCAGCTAGCAGGGGCAGGGTCAATGGCAGACACTCAGCTAGCAGGGTCACTGGCAATCACACAGTTAGCAGGGTCAGGGTCAATGGCCGTCACACAGCTAGCAAGGGCAATGGCAGACACACAGGTAGCAGTGGCAGTGTCAGACACACAGCTAGCAGGGCCAATGGCAGACACACAGCTAGCAGGGGCAATGGCAGACACACAGCTAGCAGTGGCAGTGTCAGACACACAGTTGCAGGGGCAATGTCAGACACACAGCTATCGGGGCTTGAGGCTGACAGGCAGCCAGAATGGGTAGGGGCAGACACACAGTTAGCAGGGTTAGTGGCAGACACACAGCTATTAGGGGCAGTGACCGTTCCCTAATGCATTTTTTTTGAGTTTTAAATCTCTGTTATTGCATCAGCAAGGAGATTGTTCTGTTATTGGATGTGGAATGATCGGGTGACATGGGGAGGTTCAAACCTGTCTTAATGGGAAGTCTTTTGGGGGTTGGAGTTCTGAAATTCCACTGTTCGTGATCAGGCGTAAACAAAGCCATTGCTTTCAGTATTCTGCCTGTCCAGCTCCTGATTAAGTGTCCTCTAAAGGGTCTGGGGGTTTTACAGTGTGGTTAGCGCACACTGTATGAATAATGGTCCAGCTGCTTGGGGCTTTCTGCAGGGGAATGCTGGGTATCTCATTCTGCGAGTGCCAGGCCCTTTGGTCATAGGGCTGAGTGTCTCTGGTCCAGCTTTGGTCCTCCCTGTAACCCTTGGTAACCTGTGGATTCAGCTGCTCAAGTCTAGAGTGGCTGGGCTGGGTGTTAGGGGATTGGGGTGTTTTAATGGGACTTTGGCCTTTATTGGCGATTCCGGTTTAGTGACCAGCTCAGGTACCAGCACCACTAGGACGTTCCAGTTACTGTTGCCAGGTGCTATGGGTTGGCACAGCAACAGGCGGGAAATTGGCTCCTGAACTTGGGCCAGCTTTGGATAGGGAGACTGCCTTCTGTGAGGGACCTTTCCTGCATCTATACCAGGTAAAGTCTACATTGCTGTAGCCTGGTGGGTTGTTACAGATCATTTCAAATGCAGGGGGCAGCCCTGTGAGGTTGCTTCATGATTCTGCACTAGGGTGGGTGGGTGTGGAATCCAGTCTGGTTGAAATCTCTCTGCTGGTCAGTTGGGTGGTAGGCTCTGTGTCTTTCAGAACATGGCTGTCCTCTGGTGGATGGTCAGCTCTCACTGTACCTCCCTGTGGCTTTTCAACTAAGTGAGGCATCAACCTCACTCTTTCTGGGCCAATTTGGGAAGCTTCCTAGTCCCCACTTAAATTTGCCATAAAGCTGCTGGCTGGACCAATCAATGTTTTCTTAGCCAGTGCCTTTGGAATGGGAATGGGCGGTCTCCTAACTTGTTCCCTGTACCCTGGAACACTACTGCCCTCAAGTGGATGTACAGTTCCAGTTACACTTCCTTGTGGCATTTCAACTGGTGGAGGCATCTCACTCCCGTCCAGCTCATCTGTTGGGGGATTTCCTTTGTTCCTATTTAAATTCAGAAAGAAGGTTTCCATACTTCTGGCAATTCCTTAATCTTGCTCTTTCCTGGTTTAATAGTTTTGCCTTCCTTCATTAGCAGAGGTATAGAATATAAAAGTAAGGATATAATGTTGGAATTGCATAAAACACTGGTGAGGCCACAACTGGAGTATGGTGTGCAGTTCTGGTCACTACATTACAGGAAGGACATAATAGCTCTGGAGAGAGTGCAGAGGAGGTTTACAAAAATGTTGCCTGGGTTAGAAAGGTGTAGCTACGAGGAGAGATTGGGTAGGTTGGGGTTATTTTCCTTAGAACAAGGAAGGCTGAGAGGTGACTTGATTGAGGTGTACAAAATTGTGAGGGGAATAGATATAGTGGACAGGATAAAATTGTTTCCCTTGATGGAGAATTCTAGAACCAGGGGACATAGATTCAAGATAAGTGGCAGAAGATATGGGGGGGACATGAGAAAGAACTTTTTTACGCAGAGGGTAGTGGGTGTCTGGAATTTGCTGCCCAAGTTGGTGGTAGAGGCAGAAACTTTAAACTCTTTTAAAAGGTACCTGGATCTGCACCTTAAGTGCTGTAAGCTGTAGGGCTATGAGCCGGGTGCAAGAAGGTGGGATTAGAAAGGGCACCTGAGTGTCCTCGGACTGGCATGGACAAGTTGGGCCAATGGCCTCCTTCTATGCTGTAACTTTTCTATGGTTCTATGGTTTTCAATGCTGTTTGACGATGTGGGGCATCCCCCTCACTATCATTTTCCCTGCTCTGGGAATTCTCTGGTCCCTGCTTAATTCTGGGATATTTTTGAGTCTATTTTAAATTCTATTGGCCCTTCCTGGACCTCTTTTAACTTTACTGGCCTGGCTTTGGTCTTGTTACATTCAAACAGCTCTTGCTCAATGGTTGTGAGTTCTCATTTACCCTTTAGGGGCTCAGAACATTCCCCAGCCTTCCGTACTCCTACAGATTTCTGCTGGCTGATGTTGGCCTTTTCACTGATCAACAAGATCACTTCCAGGGAGGAAATCAATCCCTCCAGGAACAACTCCTACCATGACAGGGTCTCAGGTCACACTCCAGGTGGACCTTTTGGAGGGGGTGTGCAAACACAGATCCTCCTCCTACTCCACTGATCAGGGCTCTGGCCTTCAGGGAGGACTTGCGGGGGGTGATGGGTAGGTTCAGATTTCCCTCCAAGGTTTCCCTTCTCATAACACTCAAGAAGCTTGACACCAACCAGGACAAAGCAGCCCGCTTGACTGGCACCACATCCACAAACATTCACTCCCTCCACCACCGACACAGTAGCTGCAGTGTGTGCCATCTACAAGATGCACTGCAGGAATTCATCAAGGCTCCTTCCACAGCACCTTCCAAACCCACGATCACTACCATCTAGAAGGCAGCAGATACATGGAAACACCACCACTTGGAAGTTCCCCTCCTGACTTACTCACAATCCTGACTTGGAAATATATCGCCGTTCCTTCACAGTCGCTGGGTCAAAATCCTGGAACTCCCTTCCTAACAGCACTGTGGGTGTACCTACACCACATGGACTACAGCAGCTCCAGAAGGCAGCTCACCACCACCTTTTCAAGGGCAAGTAGGGATGGGCAATAAATGCTGGCCCAGCCAGCGAAGCCCACATCCTGTGAATGAATGAATAAAAAAAACATTAAGGACTGAGTGGCTCCTGTAACCTGGAGCAGGACAATGGACTTGCTCACACTTTGGGATGGGCAGGGAGACTCTGTCCCAGAAAGGAGAAACTCTGGAAGCTCTCTGGGAGTTTTGTCCGGCTCAGACACACATAGTGCCATGCCCTCCAAAGGTTAAGTTCCTGTGGCGAGAGTCTCTGCCTGCTCTGTTGCATTGACCATTGGGACATCCCTAGGGAGACTACTCATATGGAGCCCTGTTAAACCTACAGACTTTCCTTGCATTTTCCAGCACTCAGGTCTGGAATGGCCTACTTTATTACAATGGGAACACACTGGCTTCCGTGAGTCCTCTTTTCGAGCTGCAGGAGGAATCCTCAGACTCTCCATTGTGTTTCTTTTCTGGTGAGGGGGCCTTTCCTTTCTAGGTCACCCTGCTTATCTTTCCAATGTTCATGAGAATGAGATGGAAAGGATCTCCCTGAGTACCCAGGTCTAGGAGTGAGATTGTAGCTTTGAACTGTGACAGCTGCATCCATGGCTGTGAGGATTCTCTGCTCCTCCAATGCATCCTCAGGCTGGAAGGTAAGCAGTTTTTAAATTCCTCTAACAATATCAACTCCCCCAATCCCTCATGGGTGCGTGGGATCTTTAAGGACCATGCCCGTCAGTTGAACACGATTTGCTTCAGCCATTAAGGCTCAATATGGGTTTGTGTGGGGTTTTTTGCGAGCATTCCAGAATTGCTGGCTAACCCATAGGCATTTAGGATTGAAGTCTTAGTCTGCTCATAATTCATGGATATAACAGGAGGCAGTGTGGAGTAGACCTTTAGGGCTCTCCCTGACAGCTGCCCTTGAATTAAAAGGTTCCAGATATCTGATGGTCATTTTAGCTGTACTGCTACTTTCTCAAAAGTGGCAAAAAATGACTTCACATCACTCCCTTCGAATTTGGAAAGGGATTTAGCATCCTTGACAGCCTCAGAGAGTGGTTCTGGATTGGGGGATAGCTGCTACTTGGTAGAGAGAGATTTTGCCTTGCTGTTTCCAACTGTCTGGTCTCTCTCTCTCCCTTTGAGCTGCTAGTTCCATTTCCAATTTTTGGATCAGGAAGTCTCTTTCCCTTTCCTGTTCCCTCTCTCTCTCTTTCTCTTTTTCACCCCCTCTTGAACTTTCCTTTCTCTCTCTCTTTCCCTCTCCTTAAATTCTAGCTGCATTCTGAGCCTTTCCAGCTTGAATTTGGCTAGGAGAGCGGATCCAGAGACATGGTGGAGCACTTCATCTACATGTTCTATTGGATATGTAAGATCCAAATGTTCCACCAACAACTGGAACAGTTCACTTCACTTTAATGTATAGCTTTAACTGTATCTCCCTAGCTACAGCTTCCAGTTGCTCTGTGTTACGGGATGCTAATGTTTCACCTTTAGATCTCCTTTCTTGACCCACATCTGGGCATCAAAAGTTGCCAGTCTTTAGTCAATTTGATTCACTCCATGTGATATCAAGAAACCGATGGAAGCACTGGATAATGCAAAGGCTATGAGCCCTGACAATATTCTGATAATAGTACTGAAGACTTGTGCTCCAGAACTAGCTGTGCTCCTAGCCAAGCTGTTCCAGTACAGCTACAACACTAGCATCTCCCCGACAATGTGGAAAATTGTCCAGGTATGTCCTGTATACAAAAAGCAGGACAAATCCAAGCTGGTCGGTTACTGACCCATCTCGATCATCAGTAAACTGATGATAAGTGTCATCGACAGTGATATCAAACAGTACTTATTCAGCAATAACCTGCTCACTGATGCTCAGTGCCTCAGTTCCTCCAGGGCCACTCAGTTCCTGACCTCATTACAGCCTTCGTCCAAATATAGACAAAAGAGCTGAACTCATGAGGTGAGGTGAGAATGACTGCCCTTGACATCAAAGCAGCATTTGAGCGAGTGTGGCATCAAGGAGCCCTAGCAAAACTAGAGTCAACGGGGATCGGGGGGAAACTCTTAGCACAAGGGAAGATGGTTGTGGTTGTTGGAGGTCAATCATCTCAGCCCTGGGACATCACTGCAGGAGTTCCTCAGGGTAGTGTCCTAGATCCAACAATCTTCAGCTGCGTCAACAATGACCCTCCCTCCATCACAAGGTCAGAAACAGGGATGTTCTCGGATGATTGCACAATGTTCAGTTACTTTTTGCGGCTCCTCAGATACCAAAGCAGTCCGTGTCCAATTGCAGCAAGACCTGGACAACACTCAGGCTTGGGCTGATAAGTGGCAAGTAACATTCACACCACACAAGTGCCAGGCAATGACCATCTCCAACAAGAGTTAACGTAAACATCTTCCTTTACATTCAATGGCATTATCATCGCTGAATCCCCCACTGTCAACATCCTGGGGGTTACCATTGACCAGAAGCTGAACCAGACCAGCCATATAAATACTGTGGCTACAAAAGCAGGTCAGAGGCTGCGAATTCTGCGATGAGTAACCCACCTCCTGACTCCCCAAAGCCTGTCCACCCCATCTACAAGGCACAAGTCAAGAGTGTGATGGAATATTCCCCACTTTCCTGGATGAGTGCAACTTCAACAACACTCGAGAAGCTCAACAGCATCCAGGACAAAGCACCCCATCCACCAACTTCAAAATTGACTCCCTCCACCAGTGGCAACAGTGTGTACCATCTATAGGAGCCACTGCAGCAATTCACCAGGGTTCCTTCCAAACTCGGGCCCTCTTCCACCCAGAAGAACAAGCATGGGAACAGTAGCAACTGTACGTTCCCCTCCAAGTCACTCACCATCATGTCTTGGAAATATATCGGCCGTTCCTTCACTGTCACTGGGTCAAAATCCTGGAACTCCCTCCCTAACAGCACTGTGGGTGTACCTACACCACATGGACTGTAAGGGTTCAAGAAGGCAGCTCACCACCACCTTCTCAAGGGCAATTAGGGATAGGAAATAAATGCTGGCCCTGCCAGCGATGGTCAAATCTCACGATTGTATTAGAAAAAAGGCTGCAGTTTCCTGGGGAAGAAAGAATGCGATTTTCTCTTTTTGGAGAAATTGGTTTACCTACCTTTAGAAATACCGAGGACCAAATCTCTGTCGGAAATTCCTCTTAGGGAAGAAAAACTCTTTGCAGTCTCTAAAGTAAGATAATGGCCTCTGTCTGTAATATTTCAGAGGGAGCAGCATTCAAACTGAGCTTCTTATCAAAGAGACCAATGAAGCATGTTATGGTATTTGGCAGATGTCTGTAAGGAAGGAAAGTGCATTCTTTATCTTTATTTCTCACTGATTGATGCTTCTGCTGTGCAGATGGATAAGCCTGCTTCTGACACCCAGATCCATAAGATGAATAAACTCATAACATTTCCATTCAGTCAGTTTTATTCAACAAGAATGATTGTCGATCAATCATGCATTGACATCAATCAGTAAAGGGGGAGCGAGATAACTGTGGTCACAATTTATGATTCCGGTTGCCATTTTTCACTATTTGCATGCAGTAATTTCTATTTGAATGGACTTGTCCAGTTTATTGACAAGTTTGTTTCATTCCATTTGCTCTTCCACACATCTGTTCTTTGGCAAGGGGAGTTCTCCAGCCTAACTGACAGGAGGTTTACAATGACCAAGGACAGACTGTCAAATATCTGCTCTCTATTGTGTGTCTGAGAACTGAAGAAGGTTCCTGTAAATTGCATTCAGGTCGCTAAGTCCCATCCGATTGAAGCAGTGTTGGAGCTTGCTGTTGGTGGCCACATTTCATGAGTTACAACAGTATCGACACTTTAAAAGCACTTAATTGTCTGTAAAACACCTTGGGCTGGATTTCTAGTTGCTGATGGGCCTGGGATTAGACGCGGGCTGGAGCTACTGCTGTGCCTGCTCCCTGTTCCATCCCACCTCTGGGTCATTTTAGTGGAAGCAGGATGGGGAGTGGGGTTGGAGCAGCTCATTAATGAGGTCAAGAGACAGGCTGCCAGCAGCAGACCAGAGGACTAGTGCCCCAAGCAGGCCTAGATGCCCTCCCTGCCTGTCTGAGTACAGGAGCAGTCAAAGGCTGCCCTATCGAAGTGTTTCTCTCACCCTCCTACATACCATCCTGACCCTATGGCTCCAAGGCTGTTTTTAATTTGTTTTAAAAAGTTGGGCAGAGGCCACCTCCATTTTGAAGCACCCTTTCTCTTACTTACCCTCTATTGCAACTTGCTGTCCCTTCCAAGCTGGAAGGTCCAAGCTGGATTGGCCCTCCAGCTTCAAGAGCCCGCCTACCCTCCTTAATCAAATAGTGAATCCAATTCCAGGTCAATTAATGGGGCTGCCCCCATGAAAATTCCAATGAGTGACTGTGCTTCACAGGGTGGGTTTCAGGACACAGAAACTGTCCTCTAAGGAAAACCCTGCCCTTTGTGATGTCCTGAGGTTGTGAAAAGCTTGGTATAAATGTAAACCTTTCTTTCCTTCTGTTAATGTAACAGTGCATTAGTTTCTCGAGCTTGTCTTAATAAGTTAAATTCTATTTTCGTTTCTTGTGTATTGTGCACTGATTTTTGATCAGTGTGATCTTCAGAACAGCCCTAGACACATACATTGTTGTATCTTCCTGGAATAAATTTATAGAATCAGACAGCACAGAAGGAGACTATTCTGTCCATTGTGCCAGTACCAGCTCTTTGGAAGAATTAATCCCACTCCCCTGTAAATGTTTCCTTTTCAAGTATTTATTCAATTTCCCCTTCATAAGTTACCACTAAATCTGCTTCCATGTCCTTTCAGCCAGTGCAATCCTGATGAGCCTCCATTATAAACATTAACCTACTCCTCACTCTTCCAGAACTGCCTCATCCAATTCAGGGTCTCGGGGAGTCGGAGCCTATCTTAGGCAATGGGCATTAGGTGGGGTACACCCAGGACACGCCAGACCATCACAGGGCACACACTCAGGAACCTAACCAGCATGTCTTTTGGACAGTGGGGGGAAACCAGGGCACCTGGGGGAAACCCATGCAGACAGAGACCTGTCAGGATTAAACCCAGGTCCCTGGAGCTGTAAGGCAGTAGTGCTAACCGCGGTACCAACATGCCGTCCCATTAATCTACCAAATCCTCTAAAAAAACAAATTTCTAAAGCATGTTAGAGTACCTATGTGCTTTAGGTAGAAAGAGCAAACCATTCCCATTGTGGTGAAAATGTCATGAGCACACCATGAACCTTAATCTTTTCCTCATGGGGTTGAGGGCGGAACAAGATGATGGATAATGACTTGAAGTTAAGTGAGTGGCTGGATAGCAGGTGATTAAAAATGATGGATCATTAATGCTTCTTGCCAGAGAAGCACGTTGCTTGAAAATGTCTACCTTTCAGCTGAGATTAACAAGCAGTGGAGAACTTAGACCTCAGAGAGGTCACGGGTCTGGCTTGCGAGGCTTGGAAGTGACTCACTGGTGCAGTAATGGTGATTTTTCTGAGGTTGGGCATCATGTACTTTGCTGAGGCAGACTAGAGAAAGCTTTGTCCTGCAGTTGCCATAGACGCAGGAGGAGGATGCTCAGCTCCTCAAGCCTGTTCCGCCATTCAATATGATTATGGCTGATCTGTATCTTTACTTTATCTACCTGCCTTGGTTCTGGAAGCTTTAATAGGCTTTAATTGACCCACTTACAAAAGCTTTTTGGGGAAGATATTTAGGGTTGCCAACGGTGATCAAATGTATTCGTCTTGCCCCCACACTCCAGCCATTAGTCGGCCAACACATCTATCCTCGAAACGTGCTATCTTCCTACGCCAACTGGAAAGCAAAAATACCTCATTACCCAATTGGATGATGCTTGACTGTCAACCAAACAGCCTTTATTTCCCATTTTCAATATTTTTATATCTGGTGATGCGAAATGTTCAAAGAAAAACAATCTTTTTTAATGTCCCTATGATTTTTCTCCAGGGTTTCACACAGCAGTGTCCTGGAGATTGACTTTTAATTCCTGGAGACTCCAGGCCAATCCTGCAGCACTGGCGACCCAAGGGAGAGTTGCAGATTTTCAATACCTTTTGTGTGAAGAGGTGTTTCCCGACATCACCCTAGATCAGCCCAGCTCTAATTTTAAGATTATGCTCCCTTGTTCTGAATTCCTCTAATAGAGGAAATGATTTCTCTCTATCCACCTTATCAATTCCTTTAGTCACCTTAAACACCTCCATTAGATTACCACTTAATCTACACTCAGCGGAATGCAGGCCTTATCTATGACACCTAGTTCTCACAATTAAACTCTTCTAACTCAGGTACCATTCAGGTGAATAAAAGCAAAATACTGCAGATGCTGGAAATCTAGATCCAAAAACAAAAATATCTGGAAAAACTCAGCAGGTCTGGCAGCATCTGGGGAGAAGGATACAGTTGATGTTTCGAGTCCGGATGACCCCTCATCAGAACTAAGACATATAGAAATGAGGTGAATCTGTGTTGCACCCTCTCCATGAGCTACATGCATGTACTCGATGTGATAAAAATACTCAGCTCTGATCTCCTTCACCTTGATAAGCACTAAATTAATTCAATAAATAATCATGCTGGAGGAAAACAATTTTGTTGGGGAAATCTGAGAGGTAGAAACTGATGTGCATTGTGTTTGGCTTTCGGGCAAAGCACACTAATTTGGAAGTGGGACGAGCTACGCATCAGTCCGCACAGGTATGGGTCCCACTGCCAAGTCCATGAGGCCCACTTTTTATGTGCCCCAGGTGGATGCCTAAAACAGACGCAGGCACCATGTATATATAAATTAGAAGCTTAGCACCATTGAAAGGCCTCTTTGAGACTGAGATTAGTAAGTCCTTGGAACTCTCTTCCTCAAACGGCGGTGGAGGCAGAGTCTTTGAATATTTTTAAGGCAGATCTAGATCAGCCCTTGATTAATAAGGGGGGTGAAAGGTATTGGAGGGAGGCAGGAACGTGGGGTTAAGGTTACAATCAGACTAGCCATGGTCTTATTAAATGGCGGAGCAGGCTCGAGGGGCCGAGTGGCCTTCTCCTGCTCCTAATTCGTATGTTTGTACATTAAGCACACACCAATTACTCAGACAAGGGTTGAGGACTGATTGTATTGCTCCTCAGGTTTTTTGCTTGGGGCGCGCTCTGTCTCCACAGCACATGTGGCTCAAGTTGAATTCTCCTCCCTATGGCAGTGACCCAGAGGTGGCTACTTATATTTGTGGTGATCTTCGTACATGTAAATATTTACTTCACAATGCCCTCAGGTTGAAAATTCAATAAAGCAATTCCAAATTTTACAAGCCACTTATTATAAACTGGTAAAGATTCAGTCAATGTTGAAAGCAAATTCATTTTCTTCAGCAAAATCACAAAGCCAATTCGGCATTATCCTGGAAAGCAATGCTTGCTGGTGTGCGGGCAACCAACCTGACAATCGATAATTGCTTTATGCACTCATTAGTGACTATGCAGATGGGAGGAAAATAAAATGATAGTTTCCATTTATAGAGCTGGGAGCTGCTTTTCATTATGGTCAACAAATAGAATATACTCTATTGGAAGTTAGGAAAAGCTGGAATGGAAGCCCAGTTGTTGCTGTATTCAGGGACATGCAATGATGGTGAGCTAATTTAGGGCATGTTAGGCAGTGGGAATTATGAGAGGAAATTTAAGCTAGCTGAGCCATGAAGTGTAATCACTGTTACTGGGGTGAGGAAGTTCACATTGCCAATTAGGCTAACTAATTAACCACTACAAAGTTGGTTTCAGTTCGATGGGGATAGGGAGACAGGTAGACGAGGAGGAGGAGAGAGGCAGAACTGATGTGTAATAAACAATACCGTAATATGGTTATTTGTTCACTGAGTTACGTCAATTTTTTTGTCAGTTTAGATGATCTGATATTAACAAAAATTTGGGTCGTTCTTGGAGTTACAGCCCTGCTGCAACTTGCTGAACATACGAACAAGGAGGAATAGGCCATTCAGCCCCTCGAACCTGCTCCGCCATTTAATAAGAACATGGCTGATTTGATAGTAACCTGAAATCCGCATCCCACCTACTCCCGATAAACTATTACCCGCTTCCTTACCAAGAATTGATCCACCTCTGACTTAAAAATATTCAACCACTTCTACCTCTTTTTCAGGAAGAGAGTTCCAAAGTCTCACAACCCGCAGAGAAAAAATTTTTTGCCTCAGCTCCTTTTTTAAATGGGCGACCCCTTATTTTTAAACAGTGACCCCTAGTTCTAGATTCTCCCACAAGAGGAAACATCCTCTCGACCTCCATCCCATCAAGGCACCTCAGGATCTTATACGTTTCAATCAAGTAGCCTCTTAAATCTTCTAAACTCCAGCGGATACAAGCCTTGCCTGTCCAATCTTTCCTCATAAGACAACCCACTCATTCCAGGTATTAGTCTGAACTGCTTCCAAAGCATTCATGTCTTTCCTTAAATAAGGAGGCCAGTAGTATACACAATACTCTAGATGTGGTCTCACTAGTGCTCTGCATAACTTCTCTACTTTTGTATTCAATTCCCATCGCAGTAAATGATAACATTCTATTAGCTTTCCTAATTACTTGCTGTACCTGCATACTAGTATTTTGCAATTCATGCACTAGAACACCCAGATACCTCTATACCTCAGAACTCTCCAATCCCTCATCATTTAGATAATATTCTTCTCTTTTATTCTGCTTGCCAAAACAGACAATTTCACATTTTCCCACATTATACTCCATTTACAGATCTCTGCCGAATCACTTAACTTATTTATATCTTCCAGTAGCCTCATGTTATTTTCATAACTTACTTTCCTAGCTTTCTTCGGGTCATCAGCAAATTTGGCAACTATCCCATCCATCCCTTCATCAAAGTCATTTATATAAATTGTAAACAGTTGAGGTCCACTGATCTCTGTGGCACGCCACTCATTACATCTTGCTAACCAGGAAAAGACCCATTTATGCCTACTCTCTGCTTCCTGTTAGCTAGCCAATCTTATATCCATGCCAATATGTTACCTACTATACCATGAGATTGTTGAATTTGCCCCATTGTCCGTTGCTTGCCAAGCGAGCAGTGTTCATGTGCCCTGCAGATATTGCTCAACTGTGGTTCCTTTACAGTGAGAACTGGTATCTGTCGGGATCATTCGAAGGTCAGCATAGAGAGAGGCTCAGGTTTCGTGCTGCTTCAGAGGACAACTCTTAAGATCAATAAAAATTGCAGATAAAGGTCTTGATCTGAACTCTCCTCCTCACCCCCATCTCTGCCCAATGGAGGAGAGAGTTGGGCCCTGGATAAAATATCGAGATCAAGCAACCCGAGAACAAACTGATCCTGTTCCCTTCCATTCAAATTTTTACAAACCCAAATCAGATTATCAACAAGGCTCCCACAAAAGCCAGACAGGGGCCTCATTAAATTGAAAAGTCACAGTCCAATGACAATCATTAGCTTAAATTGGCTAATGGGGGCGGCTGAACTTTTGTGCGCCCATAGCAACAGATCCAAGATGGGAGTTGCCTACTGTCTGAGATAAGCCCTGAAGACCAGCTTCTTTTAGCAATTCTTATGGGCTAGAAAGAGCAAGAGTGCTGTCCCAGTCCTCACAAGAAAGTCTTTGTCCCACCTGAGCCACGATTGTGGCCCCAAACTTCACCCTTCCTCCCCTCTAACCCATCCATCTGTCTTGCTGGGTTCCTTGTCTTCTACATGCTCCAGCAACACCTCCTGCCTTCTTATTAATATTGGGACCCCAGTTTCATTGGTTTACCCTGTTGGGTTCAAACAGTGCTAGAATGACTAACTGTGCCTGTGCATCCAATGATAGACAATTAAGGTGAATACATCTTTTAACAGTCTATGATGACGTTTGCTTGCTAGGCCCCAGGCTTTTTAACATTCACATCAATGATTTATTTCGAGGCCTTTTAATAACATTTAAAATTTTTTTTTAAGATGACTAGTAAAACGGTAACCATAAGACACCGATTTAAGATAGTTGACAAAAGAACCAGAAGCGGGGCGAGGAGAATTCTTAACACAGTGAATTGTTATGATCTGGAATGCACTACCTGGGCTGCAGTCCCACAAAGGTCAGACTGGGGGCAAAGGACGGGAGATTTCCTTCCCTAAAGAGCACTAGTGAAGTAATTGGCGTTATACAATGATCCAGCAGCTTTGAGGTCACTTTGCTACTGACGCCAGGGACTAGATTTTACACCACTCCCACTTCCCCCACCGCCCCCACTGAGTGTGCTTTTGGCTGTGGGGGGTTGTTGGGAGGGTAGTGAGCAGGGGGTGGGGGGGGGGATAGTGAGGGGGGAGTGAGGGGAGTAGTGAGGGGGAGGAGTGAGGACGGGTTGTGAAATATTACGGGTAGCTGGCCCACCACTTCTCATTGACTCCCAAGCTGTCCCCCATAATATGGTGGTGGGCAGGCAGTATATTACATTGTCCATGCCATAACAGTGTTGGTTTGGGTTGGGTTGGGCGAGCAGGAGTGGCAGACTGTTCTTTCAAAAAAGTTTTTAAAAAGGGAAGGAAAAGGGTACTATCTTTGGGGAGGAGGGGGGTTAAGAGGATATCTTCTGTGCACTGGGGGCATTCCCCACACCTCCCCGCAGATAGAACGCACCACTTCCTTCCTCCTCACCTGCACTTCAAAATCCACACCCCTGCTTCACCATCCCCATCCCCGCTTCACCCTCCCCACCCCTGCTTCACCTTCCCCATCACACTCTTCCCCCACACCACACCCCATTTACCCCCTCTCCTTACCCATCCTCCCTCTTACCCCCCCTTACCCCTCCCCACCCTACCTCTCCCCATCACCCATTTCTGCCTCCTCATTTTTACCCTCTCCCATCCCCCTTCTTATCCCCTCCCCATCCCCCCCATACACCCTCCCCACCCACCTTCCCCTCTTCCTCCAATCCCATCTCCCATCCCAATCCCCAACCCCTCTACCCCCATCCCATCTCCCCTCTTACTCTCTTCCCATCCTCCTTCCCCATCCCCCTTTCTCCATCACCCCCTTAACCCCTCCTCCTCTTACGTCCTCCCCAGCCCTGTCTTTCCCCCACCGCAACCCCCACTTACCCACTCCCAATCCCCCTTCCCCTCGTCCCCCACCCCAGCCTCCTCACCCATTTCTCCCAATCTTACCCCCTTCCCACCTCTTTCCCCACCCCACTTTTACCCCCTCTTCATCCCCCATCTTCCCCTGTTCCTATTCCCCCCTCTTCCTCCCTCCCCATTTCCATCTCTACCCCCTCCCAATCCCCCCGTCCTCACTGTCCCCATCCCACCTTCCCAGCTCCCCATTCTCCCCTCTCAACCCCCTCCCCAGCCCTGCCTTCCCACCTCCCCATTCTCCCATCTTACCAGCTCTCCTTCCCCCTTTTTCCCTTCCTCTCACCCTTTCTTCCATCTCCCCCTCCTCCACTCTTTCCCCTCTCCTCTTCCACCCTCCCCTTCTTTCCCACCCCCTCTTCCTGCCATCCACCTCCCCCTTGCCCTCTTCCCCTGCTCTTCTTCCCCACCCCTCCCCTCTTCCCCATCCCCCTTTATCCCTTTGCCCCTTTGCCCCTCCCTTCGCTGGCTCTTACTCCCTTCTTCCCCATCCCCCTCTTTCCCTTCCCCTCCCTTTCTATCCCTCTCCCCCTCTTCCCTCCTCCACCTTTTTCCCTCCCTTCCCCGCCTCTTCCCCATCCCCCTCTTTCCCTTCGTCCTCTATTTCCCTCCTCCCCCTCCCTCCTGTTTCTTCCCCTCTAACCTCCTGGCCCTCTATCCCCCTCCTCTTCCCCTTCCCACTCTTGCCACCTCTCCTCCCTCTCTTACTTCCCCTCTTCCACCCTCCCCTTCCTTTCTCCCCTCCACTCTTCCTCCTCCCCTTCTTCCCTCCCCTCTCCTCCTTACTCTCCTTCCCCCTCCCCTCCTCTCCTCCTTCCACTCCTTCCCCCTATCCTCCCCTCTTCCCATCCCCCTCCCTCTCTTCTGCCCTCCCCCTTCTATGGGGATAGAACAATGGAGTTTGGTCAATTGGAAAGTTCTTAGAAAGAGCTGACACAGGTATGACAAGCCTAATGGCCTCCTTCTGGACTGTATATGATGCTATGTGTGTGACCCAGTAAGTTCGTGTTCATTACCCGTGCTGGGTTGCCCTGAGGTGGTGGTGATGGTAGGTCACCTCCTCGACTGACTGCCATCCAAGTGGTGAAGGTGCTCCCATCGGTGCTGGTAGGCAGGGAGTCCCAGGGCTATCACCCAGGGATGATGGGGGAACAGCTAAACCTCTTCATTTCACTGATCTTCAATCAGAAACAATCGCATTAACATGCCCAGCCAATTATGCCCCTCAGAACCCTCAAGGATTTCAGAAAGCAAATACTTCTAAATAATGGGGTTTTCGACAGTGATCAGGGTGTAAGTGGGGCAAAGTAGGGGAAATGCTTCCGGGAATGGTCCCACATTGAATAGGAAAGATTGGTCTGGCAGATGATATATTTTTATATTGGAAACTAAAACATACATTTCAAAGATTAATTTAGCATTTTCAATAACAGGGGTGTTTAATGATATAGCTCTGATTCCATTATCCACAGCACTAATTAGACGATGCAAGTCTCCTCAAATACAGAGCTTTTACCATCTGCTTTTCTACACCTATCTCCATATTTTGAATTGAGGGGGATTTTCTTCACAGTGCAGCACACTCACGCACTCATGCAGCATCCATGCACAGAAGGCTCCATGTTTCCAGCTGCTTGGGTCCGAGAGAGTCCATCAACAAATCTCTTGCTGCTTTGGACAGAGAACAGTTTTGACTTACAGTTCAACAGGCAAATTAAAAACCCTTCAATAATGTTGCTGTGTTAAATGGCATTGTGAGTGCAGAGGGAACATTGTGTGATTACACTACATGATGCATCTGTTGAACATCCAGTTTTACATCACTTAACAAAGAGATTTAGCTTTCTGAACAGTTCTTTGGAGAAGATATTTTTGGTTCATTCAAGGACCTGGGGAGATGGCACACTGCAGAGAAATGACTGCAGGTGGTGCTCTTGCGCCATTAGATCAATGTAATACAGCACAAGGCTGTGAGTTGGATCAAATCTCTTTATCCTCGCGTTAATGTTACAGGAGGCCCCATTAGACATGCACGTGGTAATATTGTTGACAGTAAGAAGACTTCTAATTGCTGACATTAATCATTAACCCATCTCAAAGGGCAGCTTTGTGTTAGATTCCTTAGGTTGCCAATCTGATGCTTAGGACCATCTATTTTTTTTGGCTTTAATATCAGAGGATAATGCACTCAAATGCAGTGGGGGAATATTAAACTAACACATGGGTAGGAAACCCACAGGACCAGGTTGTTATGATTTGTAATGTGCTGCCTGAAAGGGCGGGTGAAGAAGATTCAATGATAACTATCAAAAGGGGAGTTTTACAGGCTTTGGGGAAAGAAAGGGGCCTAATTGGATGGAGCTTTCAAAGAGCTGGCACAGACATGATGGGGTGAATGTGTTCTATTACTATATGCGGAAGACTCCCAGAGACTGCAGTTGAGATGTAAGTCAGGTATAGGCATTGTCCCAATTGTAATCAATCAGTTCACTCAAAATGAAGCTGGACAGATATCTGGTTGGGAATGGGGATGTTCATTATAGGGATTGGTATAGATTGAGGCCATCAAACACTTCACAGGACAATGGTGCCAAACAAGGGAGGAAATAAATCAGCCAGGGTTCTCGCTCCTGATTCTTATCCAATAAATGCTGTTATATTCACGTCTAAGGTGTGGCAATGATAAAATTGAGTTTCTCTCATGCTGAGTTCAGTCAATACATTGCCTGGATGACAGGTGTAGGAAGGACACGTCAGTGAGATACGTGAGTTTTGCCAAAACCTGTATCCCAGTATGAACCAGAAGGGAGGGCACAAAGGGAACACTTCAAACACACTGAAAGGGATATTTCCTCCATTACAGTGGCGACTACACTTAGAAAGTACTTCATTGGCTGCGAACTACTTTGGGATGTCCAGGGATATTGAAGGCTGTGGTATGAATCCTTACTTCCCTCCCATCCTTCCTTCGTACCTTCCCTTCCCTCTGTCTCTCTCTCACCCTCCCAATTTACCTCTCACCATCTTTCCCTTCTTCCCTACCTCTCTCTCTCCCTCTTCTTCTCTCCCACTCTCCCTCCCAGGCTATCTCTCTCCCTTTCCCTCTGTGCTAGTGTTGACTCTGATTGATGATTTTGCAGTGCGCAGATGAGCAGCAAGGCTCCTTGAACACTCAGAGCAATCCTTGGGCCCTCCCATCATCGGCTTAAGCTCTTGATTAATTGAAAGCACATCAGCATCTTTAGCTTGTGAACAGCTACACAACAATAACTTTGAAGTCTGCTTAATTTGATGACAAATCTATTTATAGTTAATATGACATCGACTCCAATTTATGGCAGTTTAAAAACTGTCCTCTCAGGAGGCTTTCCATCATAACCGACCTGGGTATTGAAAGTTTGCAGAAGTCAGAAAGGTTTATTCCCAGATGTAGAAGGGAGTGTAAGTTTTATGTTACGGTAACTAGTCAGGGAAAGAATCAGTCACAGGAGTGACAGGTTCAGATCCTTATCCTGAATCAGTTCTTCTCTGGAGCAGAGGTTGGGAATGTTGGTGTAAATGAATTGATGGCTTGCAGCTTTTAAAATATATATATCAGAGGGGCCTTACAGAAGCATTTAATAGGACAGAGAACATCAAGCCAGTACTCAGTCATATAACTGGACAATGGTTTGTGGACAAGGTGCTTGATACCAGGACACTGGATTTATTTTGTAAACAGCTGGATGCTGTAGCTCGGGAATGAATTTTGCAGGGGCTGTATTCCTTGCGCCACCCTCCGGTTGAAAATACGGTTGGCACCTCGCCGACTTTAAAACTGGCTCTCCCACAGCGATAACACGCTGGGCGCAGCCTTAACAAGGCGAAAGTGGGACTTGTGCCCCTCAGGCACAGGAAACCCAATTGGCCAACAGCTGAATAGTCCCACCAGCGCCGGAATGCTGCAGTGGCCACTGCTAGGACTACAAGCAGCCCTAAGAAGAAGGGAGATGGATATCGGACTTCAAAGAAAGTCTGGGGACTTTTGACGGGGAGGGACTGGGGACCCTAGAAAGGGCGTTGGGTGGGGGGTTGGGGGGGGGGATTAAGTTTTAGAGGCTGGGTGGAGGTACAGAGAGAGGTACCATCTTTGGGAAAGTTGCCTCCCAGATGGGCACACGGGACACCCCAACCCCCACAAACAAGTTACGCCCCCCCCTTCTTTCTTGTCTTTTAACCCAAGTTGCACACTGGCCACCTTCCTCCTGTCCACTGTATTATGGTAGGGGAGGTAGAATGAGGTCCTTAAGTGGCCTTTAATTGGCAACTTAAGGGCCACAACAAGCATGAGGGATGGGCAGGGCCAACACCTACTTGCCCTCCTTAATTTGGGGGACAGGTCGGGGATGGGTGGGAAGGCTGAGGACTGGTCATTCCCTTTATTGACATGCCCCCTCCTGCCTTCAAGTATGCCGGTCCGGGGTTGGCGGGGTGGTGGGGGGTGTAAAACTCCCCCCATCAAGAAGCAGGAAGATGGTCAACCATTGTAACCCCAGGAACTTTGCTAGAGGAGTTTCTCAGACCAGCGGCGAGATTTTCTGGCCCTGCCCACCACCAGGATCATCCAGTCCTGCCGAAAGACAATGGGCTTTGGGCTGGCTGGCTGCAACCCCTGCGGCATGTCCCGCCTCAGCAGAGCAGGGAAATCCCGGCCCAAGGCTAAACTCCAGCTCTCCTACCGTGCAAAATGTATAAACGTGTAAAGCGTAGAACAGCTGACATCACTCCAGTTGAGAACTGAAATTGGTAAAACACATTGCAGTTCCATCATTGTCCTAAAGGTGAAAATGGTTTGATATTCATTCTCAATGTTTTAGGAACACAAGCATTAGAAGCAGGAGTAGGCCATCCTGCCCCTCAAGCCCACTGGAAGAAAGCTTACCACCACCTTTATGGGGAGACTGGGGATAGGTAATATATTCTGGCCTTGTCAGCAATGCTCACACCCGAGAAACTGCCTGACCAGTTTGGGAGGCTGGGGAGGAGAGCATTGGTGGGACGATGCTTGGAGGTGAGAATAGTGTTGGGGCGGTGAATGATTTGCTATCTTTTTGTAGCCTGTGGGGGTGGGTGACGGGGGTGTTGTTCCACATTCTCCTGGCTATGTGTTGACTGCACTTGTCAATGCTTACATGGGTTTCAAGTTCGCACACTGCACTGCATGGTAATTGTCACTAAATGATATTGCTGTCTTGTGACGTCAGGACCTGCAGTCTGATTGAGATATAATCTGTCATTGATTGTAGCAAATTCTGTGTGAAGAATACATTCTCAGTTACTACGCTCGGTGCCTCTGCTGAATGGAAGAGTCATATTCATCACTGGCAGTTAGCAGACGCCACTAGCCCTCCCCAGACATACACAATGCAGCTCGTTGACTGCGGCAGGTAGAGGGATCTGAGAATTGAAAGAGTGCATATCAGCCGCCGCCTGTAATGATAAACTGGAACATTGACCTGCTGGAGCATCTAGAGGACATGAGTAGTAGTTACCCAAGGTAAACTAGAGCTAAGGAATGATAGGAGTCATAATCACTGGCTTCTCATGGAATAATAGCTAATCTTCCAGAACGGGAGGGCATGGAATCGATTCCTGAATTGATTCCTGCATTTTCCTGAGTTAACTGGTAATAGTTGGGATTCTACAATCAATCTTGGTGCCCCTTAAAGAGGAAGAGAGAAACACCACTCACCTTGCTATCCTGATTGCTATTTAATGACCCTGCTTGCTTGTGATGGAACAGCATGTTGACACATACAGGAGGATGAATAACTTGGGTGAGATATTGAAATGCTGCTAAGACCAGTGAGATTGCACTCTTTGCAAGCGTGGCACTGGCTGGAGTGTCTGGTCAACATGCCCCTGGCATTGCACATGCCATTTTTTACATTCACATTTATCAGAAATGACTTGGTACATATGTAGACATTTTCCATTGTGGACAATGACCTCCACTCATAGTCCATGGTCTCATTGGTTTGAATCAGACAGGATGGAGCATTTACAGCAACATTCGACCTGTGCTCAGCTTCTGGCTCACCTTCATGTCTAGAGTATCAGTGATGACTCTAATGTACATCTCATGCCCACCCCCCACTTGTTTAATATACCAACAATAACATCTTACATTTATATAGCACCTTCATAACATCATAAAATATCCCAAGACACTTCAAGGAGTGTTATAAAGCAACATTAGACACTGAACCACATATGGAGATATTAGGTCAAGTGACCAAAACGGTCAAAGAGGTAGGCTTTAAGAAGTGTCTTCAGGAAGATAAGCGAAGCAGAGAGTTGAGGAGGTTTAGGGAGGGAATTCTAGAGCTTGGGGCCTTTGCAGCTGAAGGCACTGCCACCAGCAGTGGAACAATTAAGATTGAGGATGCTCAAGAGACCAGAATTAGATAAGGGCAGATACCTCAGAGGGCTGCGGTTTCAATGAAGATTTTCAAGATAGGGAGAGGTGAAACCATGAAGGGAATTGAAAACAAGGATGAGAATTTTAAAATGAAGGCATTGCTTAACCCAGAGCCAATATAGGTCAACAATCATAGCGGTGATGGGTGAGCAGGACATGGTGCGAGTTAAGGCACAGGCAGAAGTTTTGGACGACCTCAAATTTGTAGATGGTAGAATGTGGGAGACGAGTCAGGAGTGCATTGGAATAGTCAACTCTAGAGGTAACGAAGGCAGGAATAAGGGTTTCAGCAGCAGTTGAGCTGAGACAGGGACAAAGTCAGGCAATGATATGGAGGTGGAAAGGGATGGTCTTCATGATGACGTGGATTTGTGGTTGGAAGCTCACCTGAAACAAATTGAAGGACAGGCTTGAGGCATCATCTAAATATGGGCAGTTTGTGGGCAATATCTAGGCCATTGTATTATCCAGAAATAGTGAACGTTGCTCTTGTCATTGGAAATGAAAAGAGGCCATCGGAATCTCAGTCCTTACCAACATTATCTGGAAGTTGTGGAGTGGATAATTTTAACATTGCCCTCTGGTCTGAGGAACTGATCAGCATCCGTTTTAAATCCACTTTGACTTCACTTGGAAGTAAAATCAAGAAAAGTGGGAGAGGGGCAGCCAATCTGATGATGTCAGTGATGTCAGGGAAAGTGAGGTTAAAATTAGCCCTAGAGTTTCCAAATAAAGTCTCTAACATAAGCCTCAAAATGTAGAACAAAGAGTTTTGACTCTACATTAAGGTTAATTGAAATGATCCTCAATAGATTATTCAGATCTAACCATGAAACAAGACAAACCTAGGCTCCCGGAGTCCCAATAACAGATCAACAACAAGACGGCATGGTCGTATAACACGAAGATCCTGGTCTTCATTCAGCCATGGCCCTGATTTAATATGGTAGACAACAATTATAAATAAAAACCTCTAGGCAGCTTGGTTCAAGTGATTCTGTAAAATCGATCCTGACAATATAAAAGGTACCATGTCTTTTTTATGGAGGAAGCTTGTCATAGAGCTTTGGCCACTACTAATTAAACAGGTAATTAAAAAGGACTCACAATGATAAAGCACTTTATCATATCTCTCAAGAACACATGAAAGCTCTTGATGCACAATGAAATACTTTGAAGTGCAGTCAGTCACTGCTGTCATGTCGGCAACTGTGGCAGACATTTTGTGCACAGGAAGACCCCACAAACATTGATGAGATGAGTGATTGAGCAATCTGTCACCAGTAAGGTGTTCTCTTTATATTAAGAGCAAGTGACTTGGAAAACATTCAATTTTTTTTTAGCAATTTAAAGTATTATCTGGTCCTCGATTAATTCTTCAGACAGAAACTTTATTGTCTTAGGAACATAGGACTTAGGAGCAGGAGTAGACCATTCAGCCCTTGAAGTCTGCTCTGTCGTTCAATATGATCATGGCTGATATGGTTGTGGTCTCAACTCTACTTTGCCATCAACCCCTCATAATCCTTGACTACCTTGTCAATCAAAAGTCTTTCTAACTTTGCCTTAAATAAATTCAATGATACAGGCTCCACTGCTTCCTGGGGTAGAGAATTCCTCAATCTAATGACCCTTTCAGAGAAAAAAATTCTCCTCACCTCCATCTTAGATGCTTCTGAGTCTTTGAACATTTGGTTATTTTGTATAAAATGTAACATTGACCAGAATCTTCTGAAATGGGGAGCAACAATGCTCACCTCCTCTCGATAATGTTCAAATCCGCCCCCCCCGACAACGCTCACCCCCTCCCCAATAATGCTAACTCCTGCTGACAATGCCCGCACCCCCCTTCTGAGAATGTTCACACCTCATGACAATTTTCATCCCCCTACCCTGACAATGCTCATCTCCCAATACTGCTCACCTCTGTCGACAATGTTCACTCCCCCTTCCCGACAATATTCACCTCTCCCCGATAGTGCTCACTCCTGCCGGCAATGTTAACCTCCCCCTTTCCTGACAATGTTCAGCTCCATCCCTTCAATATTCATTCCCTCACAATATTCACCCCCGCCCCAACCTCAACAATGCTTACCCATGCTCCCGGCTCACCTTCTGGAATCCCTGGCTCCTGTCCAGGTGATGTGGGAAGAGTCAGCATTGTTGGGGAGTGTGTGGGGAGGAGGGAGGGCGGATGAGTATTGTTTGGGGGTGAGGGAGGGGTGAAAATTGTCAGGATGGGAAGCAGCATGGGTGAACAAAGTCGGGGGTGGGGGCAGTGAGAGATGTGTCGGGATGTGAGGGATGGACCTGAATTAAAGGAACGCAGATATCTTGGAGAATTCTGGGGCTGGAGGCGATTACTGAGATAGGGAGGGGTGAGGCCATGGACAGATTTGAAAACAAGTTTGAGAATTTCCTTGAAAGTCAGTGGTCGATGGAGAATGGGACTTGGCGTGAGTTAGGAAAGTGGTAGCTGAGGTTTGGATGACTTCAAGTTTACAAAGAATAGAATGTGGGAGACTAGCCAAGAATGGATTGGATGAATCAAGCCTAGAGGTAATGAAGATATGAATGTGAGTTTTAGAAGCAAATGAGCTTAGACGGGGGCAAAATCAGAGGATGGTTCGGAGGTGGAAATAGATGGGTTTATCGATGGTATGAATATGAGGTTGGGAGCTCATCTGGGACCAAATGTGACACCAAGATTGCGAACAGACTGGTTTAATCTCAGACAGTTGTCATGGAGAGGGATGGGTTCGGTAGCAAGGGAATGGAGTTTGGAGCAGGAACTGAAACTATTCTTCACAATATTTAATAGGAAGACATTTAATGGATGTCAGATAAACAGTCTGATAATTTAGCAACAGTGAAGGTGTCGAGGGAGGCAGTGATGAGGTAGAGCTGGGTGTCACCAGCTTACATGTGAAAACTAACTAAATTTCAGATGATATCATTGAGGGACAGCATGTAGATGAGAAATAGGAAGGGCCAAGGATAGATCCTTGGGGAACACCAAAGGTAAAGGTGCTTGAGCAGGAAGAGAAGACATCGCAAGTGATTCTGTGGCTATGATTAGATAGGTAAAATGGAACTAGGTGAAAGCAGTACCACCCAGCTGGATGACAGTGGAGAGGCTTTGGAGGACAATGCTGTGGTCAACCATGGCTGCAAAGAGGTCGAGAAGGAGGGAAAATTTACTTTTGTTACATTTGCATAGGATGCCATTGTGACTTTGGTAAGAGCTGGGCACTCTGTACCCCTACCACAGTTTATACTTGCACTCTGTGTCAACTCTAATTATTTTTCTAGTGCATAAGCACTTTGTTTAAGTACATGGCCCCTTTAACTGCTTTTGTATGTTTACGCACATGTGGTAATTTAAGGGGTCCAGCTTCTGCATGGCCTGCCTGGGGACTTACTGGTTCCTGTGCAGCCATGCAGCTTAGAGGGGAGCTTTTCCCTATACATAACCCACCCCCAGTTCACACTGGCAGTCTGCACCCAACTGCCATCAGTCGTTGCCAATGTTTTCACTCCCTCGTTCCTGTGGATGTTGTCATTCTTCACCATGGTCCCTCACAATGAGAATTGCCAGCTGGCGCTATGTTGGAACCTCTTCTGGTCTGTTCCCAGTATGATGCATGACCTACATGATATTACTGAATTGCAAGGGCAATAGTCACATGATCTCAATTTGAATTAAGTAGAATTTTTAAAACGCAGAAGTAGGCCATTCGTCCCAACAGATCTGTACTGGCGTTTATGTTCCACAGGAGCTTCCTTCCATTTTACTTCATCTCACCCATCACCATATCCTTCCATTTCTTTCTGCCTTAAGTTCTTAGTTAGACTCTCCTTTCAGAACGCACTACCACTGGAGGACCGAGACATGCCAAGGGCTCAGAGTGAGGGATTCACAGACACCAGTTTACTGATGTGTAGTCCACTAACCTTTGTGACTAACTGGAGTTTCCTTTATCTAATGATCTGCGTGGTCTTTGGGATTCTTTTTGCACTCATCTTTTGAGTGATGCCCTTCAGTTTTCAATTACTTGCTCAATTGGTCTTTTTATAACGTACAGCAATAGATTTGCTTCAAGAAGATGGACACTTGTACGTGGTATGGGGGATATGTAATGTGGGTAACAATGACTCCCAAGGAGAATGCTGACATCTGCCAATTAAGAAGGATTGTGCAGAGCATGAGGATCATTATAGACATCAGTGTAGAGGACACTATCCCATGCTTATGACTTGGCCAAACATATTTTAATAACCTCTTCTCTCCCAAGAGAAGACAATACCAGTCTAGGTCTTAACCCAAATTCTTGTATTAATTGGAGTGTTTGTCAATCAGTATGCTTCGCTCGAGGCTGTATTTAGCTTTGGGTTGGTACTTCAGGGAAGTGAGAATCCTGTACATACTGGGCAACTGGGTGCAGCAATAAAAAGTGCATTCAGCGAGATGCTGTGGTAACTTAACCACAGGATCACCCAGGCACGTGTCTTCCCTCGCTGTGGAGAGATGAACCTGAAGGGAGAGGCTCAAATACCCCCTTACAGATGAGGTCAGACTAGCAGGAGACCCCAGAGGCAGGTCTACTGCCACTCTCCTTACCAATATTTATCCTCTGAGTTAATGCCGTGGATTCAACTTCCCTTCCAGGCGAGCGATACTGCCATTTTAAACTGCCACACAAGGTGAATTTAAAGATAGCTACCTTAAATAATGGGGAAAATACTTAAGAAGTAAGGAAAATATAAATACAGGCTGATTTTCAAAGTGAAACTTGTTTTATGTGACTCATTGTTTACATTCTTTTCCTTCAATTTAAAAAGGCTAAAAATACAGGTGCTGGGTTGTCTGTGGGTGGTGCGAAGATTTTATAACTGGGTGTCCTGGACGGAGTGCTAGCTCACATTGGGATTATGATAAAGTGCTAGCCATGTAATAATGATGAGTAGCACATTTTTCAAACATGCCTTTTTGTGAATTTGCTAGAAATTATTCAGCTTTGACCAGAAAAATGGAACATGAAAAGGACTAGGAGAAGCTGTTTATACAGAAGTGAAGCTAGTCAATGAGCAACAAATTGAGTGGAAACTCCTCACTGAACCAATGGCAAGGCTTCTCAGTGTGTCCTACAAAGGGAGGAGAGAGGAATCAAGGAGACAGGTACTGAGGGCGTGCTGCACTGTTGGAGGTGCTATTGTTCGAATAAGACATTAAATTGAAGGTCCCCTCAGTCCTCTCAACTGAACATATAAGACCTTATGACGTTGTCTCAAAGATAAGTTCCTTCCCCCCCACAAGCCCTCGTGTTCTGGCCAATATTCACTCTCAACCAACATCACTAAAACAGGTTACCTCATCTTTATCACATTGCTGTTTGTGGGATATTGCTGTGCATAATTTGGCTGCCGCCTTTCCAAATTGCAGCAGTGATTACATAAGGAGCCTGACTGGTCACTGGGGCAGAGAGCGCGAAAGCGAGAGCGAGAGAGAGAAAGGATGAGAGTGATCCTGCAAAACATAAAGCGCAGCAAGGGAGAAGAGATAAAAGTAACTAAGGAGCAAAGGGCTGGAAGGGCAAATGTACTGACATATAATTCACAAACTGACAATTCATTTAGTGTTTGCCTGATAAAACAGTTGAAGAGTAACCTACCCCAGCATGACTGTGAGTTGAATTTTCCAGCCCTGCTCAGGGGGCAGGTGAAAGTTGCAATTCACGACATCGGGCAGAATTTAATGGCCTCATCCCAGCAGGGATGGGGCTGTAAAATGCAGCGAGCCATTCAAAAGCTCACTGACTTTGGCGGGACCATAAAATCCCACCGGCCTGAAAATTCCACCCATTAACCCATTGTCAAAAAAGAGAATAGCATTATAATAAAAATAGTGTTACAAGTTGGGAGACTTAAAGAAACTGTTCCAAAAAAAAACAAAAATTATTTTTTAAGCCAACATTCACCATATATAACTGTGTAAAAGTTCTTTTTGAGACCAATTATTTAGGCAAAAATTTAAGGGTTGTCTTTTGCATGGGTGATGTTTTTTGGGGGGGCTTGTTTTTAACTAAAACACACCCACCCAGCTCACCTAACATGGCTCTCAAAAGGACCCCCAGTGTGGGATGAAATGCGCACAGCAGCTGTTCATTGGCCCTCTCTCTCTCTCTCTCTCTCTCTGTTTTAATTAAAGAGCCTCCCCTAATTCTGGCGGATTAGTTGCCAGGTCATTCCCTTGCCCCTGTTCCGACCCGCTTCCATTTTGCTGTTAGGGTGAGGAGGCCTTTTCCCAGACATGGCCTTGGGATTTTTTTTGTGTGATTAATGGGCCACTATTGAGCAGAATGGGGAGGGGGTCTCCCAGGTCTGAAGCAAACTGCTATCACAACACCCCACACCATGGGAGAGGAATCTGGGGTTTGGCTGCATTTGCATTTTCAATGCTGCATGGGGACCGGAGGGAGGGAAGGAAATGGAAGGGCTGCACTGTTAGAAAATGTCATGCTGACAGCCCCCAGCCCTTGACCTAGGCCTTGGTGCAGGGGATGGCACTTTATTGGCATTCAGAGAGACTGGCTGGCAAGGTCCAAGCCTCACTCTCCTCTCCCATGAAGGCTGAAGGTGGTGTTTGAGGACACAAGGCCCAAGCATTCATTAATTTAGTGCTCACTCCAGAAGTTAGACCCTGCATCTTGCTTCCATGTGCGGTCTTTATTTGTCTCCTCTGATCTCTCAGTTTCCCACCCCAAAATCAAAGTTGATCTACATTCCTCCTGCCTTGGTTGACAAGTAGAAAATATAAGGAGTAAGAACTCTTATAATGAAGAATGAATTGAGGTTTTAGATCTGATTGTAGAGATTATACTTCAGTTCTGAATCTTTTGAGCTTCGAACCCTGAAAAACTAAAGTCGATTTTACATGAGGTGTTTGAAAAATTCCTAATTATTTTAAGCCAAAATATTATGGGCCAATGTTTACAAATCCATGCAAAAGTTAAGCTCATATAAAGTAGCTTTCCCTCAGATGATTGTTTGCATTGAGGCCAGACACTGATTATTGATTTTCAATAATCTCTGATATGTTTATTTTAGTGCAGTGAATCTCTAAATAATTAACGAGCATTTATTTTCTCTCCGGTGTATGTCTTGATTACCACTGTGATAGGCTTTTGATCATTTGTATCATACCTCAGCATTCAAAGTCCGCTTCCTTACTGGAGAGGTTGCGTTATGTGGCGAGGCCATTTAGGAGTAAAGTGGTTCAGGTTTTGCTGCTCGACTTGTGCTTGTATCACTGCTCACTGGGTGAAGAAGATATACAATTACTGACATTGGTGTAAAACTACCAAGCCATTTACTGCCAATGGTAACAGCTGTGATTCCCAAAGGTGGGCACAGTTACAATTGATAAAATGTCGAGAAACATTCCAAACTACTTCACAAGGTCAAAAATATGAAGAAAGCTCCGCTGAGCAGGTCCACAGTGTCTGCTCACATAAACTAATTAAAGCAACATCAGGTTTTAAACACAATGCTTGAAGGAGCTGTGCCCTATTATAGGGAGAATTTTCTCCATGTCAGGCAGGCTGGACGGGAACAGGTGCAGGTGGGCACGGAGCCCATCGTCGCTCGCGATGGGCTCCATGTCGCCATTTTACGTGGGCGGGCCTTGATTGGCCTGCCCAGCGTGAACCATGAGCCGTCAGTGCTCTGCGCGCGAAAGAGCGCAGAAATCTCCCTGAGGCAGATTATTGACATATTGAGATTTTGCAATAAAGAAACATAAAAATTATTTACATATGTCCCCTCATGTGACGGTGTCACATGAGCTGGGACACGTTAATGAAATGTGAAAAAAATGTTTATTTATTTAATAAAAGCTTCAGGAAACCTCATCCCGCCTGTGGATGTGGCTTCCTGGAAAATGTGAAGGCCGCTTGGGCTCTTTGCACCCGCCGAACAAAAGATCTGAATCAAAAACAGAATTACCTGGAAAAACTCAGCAGGTCTGGCAGCATCGGCGGAGAAGAAAAGAGTTGACGTTTCGAGTCCTCATGACCCTTCGACAGAACTTGAGTTCGAGTCCAGGAAAGAGCTGAAATATAAGCTGGTTTAAGGTGTGTGTGTGGGGGGCGGAGAGATAGAGAGACAGAGAGGTGGAGGGGGTTGGTGTGGTTGTAGCGACAAACAAGCAGTGATAGAAGCAGATCATCAAAAGATGTCAACAACAATAGTACAATAGAACACATAGGTGTTAAAGTTAAAGTTGGTGATATTATCTATACGAATGTGCTAATTAAGAATGGATGGTAGGGCACTCAAGGTATAGCTCTAGTGGGTTTTTTTTTATTTTATATAATGGAAATAGGTGGGAAAAGGAAAATCTTTATAATTTATTGGGAAAAAAAAGAAGGGGGAAACAGAAAGGGGGTGGGGATGGGGGAGGGGACTCACGACCTAAAGTTGTTGAATTCAATATTCAGTCCGGAAGGCTGTAAAGTCCCTAGTCGGAAGATGAGGTGTTGTTCCTCCAGTTTGCGTTGGGCTTCACTGGAACAATGCAGCAAGCCAAGGACAGACATGTGGGCAAGAGAGCAGGGTGGAGTGTTAAAATGGCAAGCGACAGGGAGGTTTGGGTCATTCTTGCGGACAGACCGCAGGTGTTCTGCAAAGCGGTCGCCCAGTTTACGTTTGGTCTCTCCAATGTAGAGGAGACCACATTGGGAGCAACGAATGCAGTAGACTAAGTTGGGGGAAATGCAAGTGAAATGCTGCTTCACTTGAAAGGAGTGTTTGGGTCCTTGGACGGTGAGGAGAGAGGAAGTGAAGGGGCAGGTGTTGCATCTTTTGCGTGGGCAAGGGGTTGTGCCATAGGAGGGGGTTGAGGAGTAGGGGGTGATGGAGGAGTGGACCAGGGTGTCCCGGAGGGAGCGATCCCTACGGAATGCCGATAAGGGGGGTGAAGGGAAGATGTGTTTGGTAGTGGCATCATGCTGGAGTTGGCGGAAATGGCGGAGGATGATCCTTTGAATGCGGAGGCTGGTGGGGTGATAAATGAGGACAAGGGGGACCCTATCATGTTTCTGGGAGGGAGGAGAAGGAGTGAGGGCGGATGCGCGGGAGATGGGCCGGACACGGTTGAGGGCCCTGTCAACGACCGTGGGTGGAAAACCTCGGTTAAGGAAGAAGGAGGACATGTCAGAGGAACTGTTTTTGAATGTAGCATCATCGGAACAGATGCGACGGAGGCGAAGGAACTGAGAGAATGGGATGGAGTCCTTACAGGAAGTGGGGTGTGAGGAGCTGTAGTCGAGATAGCTGTGGGTGTCGGTGGGTTTGTAATGGATATTGGTGGACAGTCTATCACCAGAGATTGAGACAGAGAGGTCAAGGAAGGGAAGGGAAGTGTCAGAGATGGACCACGTGAAAATGATGGAGGGGTGGAGATTGGAAGCAAAATTAATAAATTTTTCCAAGTCCTGACGAGAGCATGAAGCAGCACCAAAGTAATCATCGATGTACCGGAGAAAGAGTTGTGGAAGGGGGCCGGAGTAGGACTGCAACAAGGAATGTTCCACATACCCCATAAAGAGACAGGCATAGCTGGGGCCCATGCGGGTACCCATAGCCACACCTTTTATTTGGAGGAAGTGAGAGGAGTTGAAGGAGAAATTGTTCAGCGTGAGAACAAGTTCAGCCAGACGGAGGAGAGTAGTGGTGGATGGGATTGTTCGGGCCTCTGTTCGAGGAAGAAGCTAAGGGCCCTCAGACCATCCTGGTGGGGGATGGAGGTGTAGAGGGATTGGACGTGCATGGTGAAGAGGAAGCGGTAGGGGCCAGGGAACTGGAAATTGTTGATGTGACGTAAGGTGTCAGAGGAATCACGGATGTAGGTGGGAAGGGACTGGACAAGGGGAGAGAGAAGGGAGTCAAGATAACGAGAAATGAGTTCTGTGGGGCAGGAGCAAGCTGAGACGATCGGTCTACCGGGGCAGTTCTGTTTGTGGATTTTGGGTAGGAGATAGAAGCGGGCCGTCCGAGGTTGGGCAACTATCAGGTTGGAAGCTGTGGGAGGGAGATCCCCAGAGGAGATGAGGTCAGTGACAGTCCTGGAAACAGTGGCTTGATGTTCAGTGGTGGGGTCATGGTCCAGGGAGAGGTAGGAGGAAGTGTCTGCGAGTTGACGCTCAGCCTCCGCGTGGTAGAGGTCAGTGCGCCAGACAACAACAGCACCACCCTTGTCAGCAGGTTTGATGACAATGTCAGGGTTGGACCTGAGAGAATGGAGTGCAGTAAGTTCAGAGAGAGACAGGTTAGAATGGGTGAGAGGAGCAGAGAAATTGAGACGACTAATGTCGCGCCGACAGTTCTCAATGAAAAGATCGAGAGAAGGTAAGAATCCAGAGGGAGGGGTCCAGGTGGAGGGAGAATATTGAAGATGGGTAAAAGGATCCGTTGAACTGGGAGAGGACTCCTGCCCAAAGAAGTGAGCCCGGAGACGAAGACGGCGGAAGAAGAGTTCAGTATCATGCCGAGCCCGAAATTCATTGAGGTGAGGGCGTAAGGGTATGAAACTAAGTCCTTTGCTGAGCACTGAACGTTCAGCATCGGAGAGGGGAAGGTCAGGGGGTATAGTGAATACACGGCTGGGGCTGGGATTGGAAGATGGGGTGGGGACGGAGGGACAGGCAGGGGTGGAGGGTCCTAGATGGGTGTTGGTGTCGATGAGTTGTTGGAGCTTGCGTTCCTTAGCACTTGAGAGAAACAGAAAAAGTTTCTTGTTGAGGTGTCGGATGAGCCGAAGAATAAAATGAAACTGGGGGCACGCGCAGCTTTGAAAAAGGGTACGGCGGTGCTGCTGGAGGGAGAGGTCGAGTGTGTTCATATGGCGGCGCATGGCACTGAGAGTGGATTTCAGAATGTGACGGGAACAGCAGTCCGAGAAACGTTTTATGTCCCGGAGATACCTGTAATCCTGGGTGGGTTCGAAACATGAGGGGTGGAATTTCAGTTGAAATCCATGTGGGGTAAGTCGGAGACGGAGACAGTCACTGAGAAAGGAGATATGGCTGTGAAAGCGGGTTTTAGTAAACACCTTGTCAAACACTAGGAGAGAAATGGAAAGCAATGAAGGTGAACAAGGCAACAGAGAAATCCGGAAATCTTGTCGCAGAGAGGAACAGAACTTCTTCAAGGAGGTAGGCATTTCTTGAAGAGCAGTGGCAGTCAATTAAACACATTCAAAGGATCATCCTCCGCCATTTCCGCCAACTCCAGCATGATGCCACCCCCAAACACATCTTCCCTTCACCCCCCTTATCGGCATTCCGTAGGGATCGCTCCCTCCGGGACACCCTGGTCCACTCCTCCATCACCCCCTACTCCTCAACCCCCTCCTATGGCACAACCCCTTGCCCACGCAAAAGATGCAACACCTGCCCCTTCACTTCCTCTCTCCTCACCGTCCAAGGACCCAAACACTCCTTTCAAGTGAAGCAGCATTTCACTTGCATTTCCCCCAACTTAGTCTACTGCATTCGTTGCTCCCAATGTGGTCTCCTCTACATTGGAGAGACCAAACGTAAACTGGGCGACCGCTTTGCAGAACACCTGCGGTCTGTCCGCAAGAATGACCCAAACCTCCCTGTCGCTTGCCATTTTAACACTCCACCCTGCTCTCTTGCCCACATGTCTGTCCTTGGCTTGCTGCATTGTTCCAGTGAAGCCCAACGCAAACTGGAGGAACAACACCTCATCTTCCGACTAGGGACTTTACAGCCTTCCGGACTGAATATTGAATTCAACAACTTTAGGTCGTGAGTCCCCTCCCCCATCCCCACCCCCTTTCTGTTTCCCCCTTCTTTTTTTTCCCAATAAATTATAAAGATTTTCCTTTTCCCACCTATTTCCATTATATAAAATAAAAAAAAAACCCACTAGAGCTATACCTTGAGTGCCCTACCATCCATTCTTAATTAGCACATTCGTTTAGATAATATCACCAACTTTAACTTTAACACCTATGTGTTCTATTGTACTATTGTTGTTGACATCTTTTGATGATCTGCTTCTATCACTGCTTGTTTGTCGCTACAACCACACCAACCCCCTCCACCTCTCTGTCTCTCTATCTCTCCGCCCCCCACACACACACCTTAAACCAGCTTATATTTCAGCTCTTTCCTGGACTCGAACTCAAGTTCTGTCGAAGGGTCATGAGGACTCGAAACGTCAACTCTTTTCTTCTCCGCCGATGCTGCCAGACCTGCTGAGTTTTTCCAGGTAATTCTGTTTTTGTTTTGGATTTCCAGCATCCGCAGTTTTTTTGTTTTTAAAAGATCTGAATGACACGTGGTGACATTGGGACGCACACCCAATTGTGAAAATTCTCCAAAACAAAAGCAAAAATACCTGGAAAAACTCAGCAGGTCTGGCAGCATCTGTGGAAGGGAGCACGGTTAACGTTTCGAGTCCGCATGACTCTTCAACAGAACCAAGGAAAAATAGAAAAGGGGTGAAATATAAGCTGGTTTAAGGGTTGGTGGGGGGGGTGGCGGTGTTGGGGGTGGGGTGGGACAGGTAGAGCTGGATAGAGGGCCAGTGATAGGTGGAGATAACCAAAAGATGTCACAAATAAAAGGACAAAGAGGTGTTGAAGGTGGTGATATTATCTAAGGAATGTGCTAATTAAGGGTAGACAGCAGGACGAGCAAGATACAGATAGCCCTAGTGGGGGTGGGGTGGAGTGAAGGAATCAAAAAAGGCTAAAAGGTAGAGATAAAACAATGGATGGAAATACATTTAAAAATAATGGAAATAGGTGGGAAAAGAAAAATCTATATAAATTATTGGAAAAAACAAAAAGGAGGGGGAAAAATCAGAAAGGGGGTGGGGATGGAGGAGAGAGTTCATGATCTAAAATTGTTGAATCCAATATTCAGTCCGAAAGGCTGTAAAGTGCCTAGTCGGAAGATGAGGTGCTGTTCCTCCAGTTTGCGTTGAGCTTCACTGGAACAATGCAGCAGGCCAAGGACAGACATGTGGGCATGAGAGCAGGGTGGAGTGTTGAAATGGCAAGCGGCAGGGAGGTCTGGGTAATGCTTGCGGACAGAACGAAGGTGTTCTGCAAAGCGGTCACCCAGTCTGCGTTTGGTCTCTCCAATGTAGAGGAAACCGCATTGGGATCAATGAATGCAGTAGACTAAGTTGAGGGAAGTACAGGTGAAATGCTGCTTCACTTGAAAGGAGTGTTTGGGCCCTTGGATGGTGAGGTGAGGGCAAGTAAAGGGGCAGGTATCGCATCTGCGGTTGCAGAAAATTCTCCCCCCTGTGTCTGTTCATGTGTCAGTGAGTGAATGCATGTGCATATCCGGGCCTTTCCAGTTGCGTGTATTTTTGTGTCTGTTGCGACGACCTTTGACCCAGAAGCAATATAGAAAGGAAAATTTGTAATTTCTTGAAAATATTTGTGGAATCTGTAATTGTTTTTAAGAATCCTTGAAAAGGACTTTTGAGAGTTTGCATCACTTGTAAATCAATTGTGACTTTCTTGATAAGAAGAAGCACTGGTCCATGTGACCTTGGCAATCCATGACCGGGAAGCAGTATTCTCAGGAAGTTAAGACCAGAAGCCATGTGGCTGCTAGAGACAAAGGAGAGCTGCAGACAAAAGAGAAAATGAAGCTGCAGCAGAAGGGAGAACAGAGGAGGCACACTTACAAGGAGCTGTCTGTGTGTAATACCGTTAAAAAGGGCTGAAAGCTGAAGACAATGTTAGAGCAGAAATTGTGATATGGGCAATTCTATGGCTATGTTTCAGCTTTGCCAGAGCCAATTGTTTAATAGGATTTGTTAAAGGGTTTGGATAAAGTGCTCTCTGGGGAATCTGTGCCACCAAGACTGTTGTGAACCCAGCTAAGGAGATTTTACAAGAGTATGCCTTTTGGGTGATGACTCTCCTCTGGGGACTTCGGATGGAATACGGTGCTGGTGAATGTGACTCAAGGGCAAACTGAAAGAGTTGGAAAGTGAGGGCTCTTTCGTACCAGAAGCTGAGTTAGAGAACTTTGGAATTGCATGTGGTGCCACATAGGTTTGGGCAGTGATGTGGTTGCTTGTGCTTGTGTAGGACATACCTCTGTTGTATCAACTATTTAAAGTGAAATTTATTTTTTTATTTGAAGTATAATTTGCCTGTTAATTCAGGTTCAATTTACATTGGTTCTAATTCGTGCTGAAGTAAAAACTACAAAAGATGGAATCTTGCTGGTAATTTTTTTCATTTGGGGGCCATTCAGTAAATCTGATTATTTTGGTTTACGGTTCCTCCATGGAAGCATCTACATGTTTGTTTGGGAAGACTGAAGCCAGTGTCTTCAATCCCACCACAAACTCCCTTGTCACTAACTCCATCCCTCTGCCTGCCAACTACCTGAGACTGAGCCAGACTGCTTGCAACTTTGGTGTCATGTTTAACCCCAAAATGAGTTTCTGACTACATATCCGTGCCATCAGTAATATCACCACTTTGCACCTTCATAAAGGTTTCCCAACTTTACCCCTGCCTCAGCTCATCGGCTGCTGATACCCTCCTCCAAGCCTTTGTTGTCTCCAGCCTTGACTATTCTGACACACTGCTGGCTCTCTTCCACGTTCTCTATTCCATAAACTTGAGCTCATCCAAAACTCTGTTGCCTATTTTGTGACTTGCATCAAGCCCTGTTCACCTCTCATCCTGTGCTCACTGACTCACATTGAATCTAGGTTAAGCAATGCCTTGATTTTAAAATTCTCATCCTTGTTTTCAATTCCCCTCTATGGCCTCACCTCTCCCAATCTCTGTAATCTCATCCAGCCCTACAATCCTCCAAGATACCAGTGCTCCTCTAATTCTGGCTTCTTGGGCAAAATTGTTCCACCATTGGTGGTTGTGGCTTCAGTGCCTGGGCCCTGAGCTCTGGAATTCCCTCTCTAAACCTCTCCACCATCCTTTAAGACTCTCCTTAAAACCTCGCTCTTTAACCAAATTTCTGGTCATCTGTCCTAATGTCTCCTTATGCAGCTCTGTGTCAAATTTTGTTTGATAATCCACTTGTCAGGTGTCTGGTGACATTTTACTGTTACAGGCGCCATATAACTGCAAGTTGTTGTTGTTGTGCATACATACCCATAGATACCCACGTATCAGCTATGTTTTATTACAAACCCTGATTACATGTAAAGCATATTTCACATATGCTCACCTCTTGCACTGGGAGCTTTCCAGAACACCTCACTGTCCTTGCAAACTACCACCAGACTTCTACTTTTCCTTTCCTTTCTTAAGTGCTTGAATATTTTGCTGCCTCCCAAATCCACATGCCCTTTTCCTGCAGTTCCACGGTTGGACCTCTTCAACCAGGTTTTTGCCCTTGCCACACTACTGAAGCAGCCTTTATCAAGGTCAAAAGTGACATCCAATGCGAGTGTGACCACAGTAAAATATCCCTCCTTGTCCTTCTCAGTCTGTCGGCAACCTAAAATGAGGTTGACCACACCATCCTCCACCAATGTCACTCCTTCATCGTCCGGTTGGGTCTGACTGCCCTCCCCTGGTTTCATTATGCATCCAGGCATAGTTAGAGAATCACTTGCAATGACTTCTTTTCCCACTCTGACACTGTTACTTGTTGTGTCCCACAGGATCTATTCTTGGGCCATGTCCTGTTTCTCATCTATATACTGCCCCTTGGCGACATCATCCAAAAACAAAACATTGGGTTTCAAATGTATACTGACGACATCTGGTTCTACCTCGGTGCCATCATCCCTCCACTGTCTCTGATTTGTCAAACTGCTTGCCTGACATCCAGTACTGGATGAGCAGAAATGGGGAGACCAAATCCATTCCCTATGGTCCCTGCTACAAACTCTATTCCCTAACCACCTCACTCCCTCTCACTGGCCATCTCCATTCCCCTCCAGTTCCAACATGCATCTTGTCCTGTTCACCCAGCTGTGCTCGCTGATCTACATTGGCTCCCAATCTCTGCAATGTCTTCACTTTAATATTTTCATACTTGTTTTCCAATCCACCATGGGTTTGCTTCTTCCAGCCATACAAGGCTCTGAGAAACCTGCTTTCTTGCAATTCTGATCTCTTGACCATGCAAGGTTTTAGTTGCTCCAGCATTGGCATCCATGCCTTCAGCTTTTTTAAAAATTCATTCACGGGATGTGGTTGTCACTGGCTGAGCCAGCATTTATTGCCCATCCCTAGTTGCCCTTGAGAAGGTGGTGGTGAGCTGCCTTCTTGAACTACTGCAGTCCGTGTAGTGTGGGTACACCCACGCTGCTGTTAGGAAGGGAGTTCCAGGATTTTGACCCAGCGACAGTGAAGGAACAACGATATATTACCAAGTCAGGATGGTGAGTGACTTGGAAGGGAACTTTCCAGGTGGTGGTGTTCCCATCTATCTGCTTCTCTTGTCCTTCTAGATGATAGTAGTCATGGGTTTGAAAGGTGCTGTCTAAGGTACCTTAGAAAATTCCTGCAAAGCATCTTATAGACGGTACACACTGCTGCTACTGTGTATCAGTAGTGGAGGGAGTGAATATTTGTGGATATGGTGCCAGTCAAGTGGGCTGCTTTGTCCTGGATGGTGTCAAGCATCTTGAGTGTTGTGGGAGCTGCACTCATCCACACAAGTGGGGAGTATTCCATCACACTCCTGACATGTGCCTTGTAGATGGAGCCCAGTCTTTGGGGAGTCAGGTGGTGAGTTAATCGTCGCATGATTCCTAGTATCTGACCTGCTCTTGTAGCTACGGTGTGGCTAGTGCAGTTCAGCTTGTGGTCAATGGTAACCCCAGGATGTTGATCATGGGGGATTCAATGATGGTAATGCCATTGAACATTAAGGGGCGATGGTTAGATTCTCTCTTGCTGGAGATGATGCTTGCCTGACACTTGTGTGGTGCAAATGTTACTTGCCACTTGTCAGCCCAAGCCTGGATATTATCCAGGTTTTGCTGCATTTGGACATGGACTGCTACAGTATCTGAGGAGTTGCGAATGGTGCTGCACATTGTACAATCATCAGCAAACATTCCCACTTCTGACCTTATGATAGAAGGAAGGTCATTGATGAAGCAGCTGAAGATGGTTGGGTCAAGGACACTACCCTGAGGAACTCCTGCAGTGATGTCCTGGAGCTGAGATGACTGACCTCCAACAACCACAACAATCTTCCTTTGTGCTAGGTATGACTCTAACCAGTAGAGGGTGTTCCCCCTGATACCTATTAACTCTAGTTTTGCTAGGGCTCCTTGATGCCACACTCAGTCAAATGCTGCCTTGATGTCAAGGGTTGTCACTCTCACCTCACCTCAGGAGTTCAGCTCTTTTGTCCATGTTGAACTAAGGCTGTTATGAGGTCAGGAGCTGAGTGGCCTTGGCGGAACCCAAACTGGGCATCAGTGAGCAGGTTATTGCTAAGCAAGTGTTGCTTGATAGCACTGTTGATGACCCCTTCCATTTCTTTACTGATGATCGAGGGTAGCCTGATGGAGCGGTGATTGGCCAGGTTGGATTTTTCCTGCTTTTTGTGTACAGGACATAACTGGGCAATTTTTCACATAGCCTTTTAGATGCCAGTGTGGTAGCTGTGCTGGAACAGCTTGGTTATGGGTGCGGCATGTTCTGGAGCACAAGTCTTCATTACTATTGCTGGAATATTGTCAGACCCTATAGCCTTTGCACTCTCCAGCACCTTCAGCCTTTTCTTGATATGACATGGAGTGAATCAAATTGGCTGAAGATGGCATCTGTGATACTGGGGACCTCCGGAGGAACTGAGATGGGTCATCCACTTGGTTCTTCTGCCTGAAGATTGTTGCAAATGATTCTGCCTTACCTTTTGCACTGATGTGCTGGGCTCCACCATCATTGAGAATGGGGATACTTGTGGAGCCTCCTCCTCCAGTGAGTTGCTTACTTGTCCATCACCACTTACAGCTGGATGTGGCAGGATTGCAGAGCTTAGCTCTGATCCGTTGGTTGTGGGATTACTTAGTTCTGTCTATCACATGCTGCTTAGGCTGTTTGGCATGCAAGTAGTCCTGTGTTTTTAACTTTAGCGGTTGACATCTCATTTTTAGGTATGCCTGGTGCTCTCCTGGCATGCTCTCCTGCACTCTTCATTGAATCCCCTGGCTTATTGGTAATGGTAGAGTGGAGGATATGCCAGGACATAAGGTTGCAAATTGTATTCAAGTACAATTCTGCTGCTGCTGATGGCCCACAGCGCCTCATGGATGCCCAGTTTTGAGTTACTAGACCTGTTCGAAATCTATCCCATTTAGCACAGTGGCAGTGCCGCACAACAAGATGTTGCCTGGGACATAAGCTCTCAGATTCCTTTCCTAAATCTCTCCACCTCCCTACTTCCTCTCTACTACTTTAGGACGCTCCTTAAAACCAATTTGTCCGGGCTTTATTCCATCAGCCCGAAATGTGTTTGATAATGCACTTGTGTTGCACCTTGTCGTATCTTATGACATTAATGTCACTATATAAATCCAAGCTGTTGTTGTTTATCATTGATGGTCTTATTAAAGCGGAAACCTCCTTATTGATAATCTGTTTGAACAAGCACCTCATGAACAGTCCTATTTTAAAGAGTGTCACGTGGATGGGTTGGGTGAGTGGGTGGGCGGAGGTATAATTTTGTTTTCGGCCATGATACAAATCAGGTGAGGGAAAATCAGCATCCCCTTTCCGTTGTGGGGAAGAAAATGGTGGTTTATAAAGTGGGCAGCTGATTCACTATTTCATGCTTAGCAGTTCTGCCTGAGACTAATTTATACCCTGTATGTGCATGGGCTTAATGGTCACACAACTACACATAGATAGTTTTAGGAGACTGGAACTTAGAGCAGAAGGTAAAGGAGACATTGTTGAGGGCAAGATGGGAGGCATCCTTACAGTGAGATGCTCCGTTAAGTATCTTACTATTTTATATTTAGGTGACTGTCAAATAGCTCATCTCTTGAGATATCTGCTTCTGAATGATTGGTTCTATTCCCTGCTAGCTACGGAGATGGTTACTTGAAGAGCATCTTGGTGGCGTGGAACATGCAAATAATGATGGACAAGGAAAGACACATTAGTCTACCCAGCCTGTCCCACCCAAGACAGATACCCCATCTGAAATCTATACAATATGCTGGAGCAGTGAGATTCAAAATAAATGTCCAGGCCAACAAATCTGAAAAATTCCTCTTCGATCTCCTTAAAGCAATTAAAACGAGACCAGGAGGTCACTCTAGCTCTGATTCATGTCATACAGTGTGTATCTCTAATACACTATGTGACCCAGTCTCATTTGCTGACAGATTGGAAGCACTGGCCCATATAATAGGACCCTGCATTAAACACTCTCGCCCAAATGGGAAAGTGAGAGGAAAATGGAGGTGGGAAAGTTTCAGTCACTGCCTGCTGATGTATTGAACAGAAAAGGAGTAGCAACAGCTTCCACTGCATAGCCACTACAATCTTCCTAAAGACCCAGAGGAATCCTGAGTTCAGACTTGGCATTTAAATTCTTACATGCACATGCTCACTGCAAGCAACTACCTAAAAGCAAGGGGGAATGATGTCAGGGAATTCAATCAGAAAGCTTTTCCCAACGAGAGAATTTCAACAATTCATTGAAGTACACCCTGATATTTGACACCAAACTCACTGGGGTGCAAGTCTCCAGTTTTATGGGTTTCAACAGAACTGTCCATGAATAATCACATCATAAAGCAGACAGCGGCAGACTGATTATGAACAAAGAGCTTGTAATTATCCAGATTACACACAGTTACTTCTGTACAGATAAAGCTTTAAATTATATATACATATTTTTTAATTAGTCAGTAGTAGTTTCACATTGGAAAACTTGTTGGCTGCTGCAATCTGAATATCGTTAATGAGGACTACAGACTTACAATGGGCAGGTGTGGTTCTCTGTGACAAAACCTGGTTAAAGGGTCACTTGGGAGCAAGGACCATCTGGCGTACCTGTTTAAAAGAGCACCTCATAAGCAGCCCTATTTTAAAGGGGTGTCACATGGATGGAGTGGGTGCAGGTTATAATTTTGTTTTCGGCCATGATGTAAAGCAGGTGAGAGCAAATCAGCAGCCCTAGCCATTGTGGGAAAGAAAGTGGTTTATAAAGTTTGTGCCCGATTCGTTATTCCATGATTTGCAGTTCTGCCCGAAACTAATTTATATCCTTGTGGGATTAATGGTCACACAGCTACACATAAATAGTTCGAGGAGACATCAGGACCAATTGAAGAACTTAGAGCAGGAGTTAACGTAGACATTATTGAGAGCAAGCTGACTGTGTTTACCTTCCAAGAATATGAAGCATTGCCACTCAAACATGTAACACTGTCCAACCAGTGAATGTAAATCAAAGGTACACAGAGTCTGATTGATGGCAGTAAGCATCGAAAGGATGATCCTATGGACTGTGGCTGAATCAATCTTGAGGTGTGCATGTGTGTGTTTATGTGAGTATGGGTCCCATGATCTGGCTCACGATAACAGATTCCAGTCTCTGTGTAAGTGGGACTGTTTGATATCTTTTTCATTTCACTTACGCAAATGACCCTGTGTGTCTATCTGTGTTTGTCTATGTCAGTCTATGTGTGACTATGTCTGTGACTATGTCTATCTCTGTACCTGTGTGTCAGTCTGAGTGAGACTGTGTGTCTGTGTATGTGTGTGTGTCAGTCTGCATGTGACTGTGTGTCTGTTTATCTGTGTCTGCCTGTGTATTTGTATGTCAGTCTGTATCTGACTATGTCTGTTTATGTGTGTGTCTGTGTCTTCGTGGGTGGGTCTGTCTGTGTATGTTTGTGTGTCCGTGCCTCTGTGAGCAAGCTCTGTCTCATGTTATTAAACTTTAGTATGGTTTTACTGTTACCACGTCTCCATGTCTTACCATAACGAGGCTTTGCTTCTCCTATGACAGACTTGAGATAGTCGGTATAGTTTAACTTCAAACAATTTATTAAGAACTTTTTACAAATACTGCACGGTAAGTACATGGTTTTCAGGACAATTTGTTCTGTGCCTTGCTCTCTTGGAGAATCTTGGTCATCTGACACCTGATGTCACGCCTGCATCACTAATGATGTCATGGTTTAATTAACATAACATTAACTCATTACTCTACACGCTCTAGCTCACCACCACCACCTCGCCTGACTCTTCCACAATTGTTAAATTATTAGGCTGCTTGTCTAACCGGATAAGCTGAAATTTCACCCAACTGAATATTGGGAAGACCAAAGCCATGATCTTTAGTCCCTGCTACAAACTCTACTCTCTAGCTGCACTGACTCCACCCCTCTCCATGACAACTGAAACTAAACTAGATAGTTTGTAATCTTGGTCTCATATTTGACCTCGCGATGAGCTTCCAACCAACCACACCATCACTTAGACCACCTCCATAACATCGTCCAAATTTTTCCCTGTCTCAGATCGAATGCTGCTGAAATCCTTATTCATGCCTTTGTTACCTCTAGACTGAAATATGCCAAAGCACTCCTAATTCATCATGCAAACTCTACCCTGCATAAACTTGAGGTCATTCAAAAACTCAGCTGCCTGTGTCCTCACTTGCAACAAGTCCTATTCCCTTATCCCCACATTGCTCGCTGACCTACACTGGCACCTGGTCAATTTTAAAACTGAGGTCTTGTTTTCAATTCATTACCATGGTCTCGTCCCTCCCTATCTCTGTAATCTCCTTCAGCCCTACAACCCTCCAACGTATCTGGGCTCATCTAATTCTGTCCTCTTGGGGATCCCCAATTTTAGTTGTTTCACCATTAGTGGCCAGACCTTCAGCTGCCTTGGTCATAAATTCTGAATTTCCCTCCCTAAACCTTTCTGCCTCTCAACCTTAGTTTCCTCTTTTAAGACACTCCTTAGAATCTCACTGTTTGGCTAAGCTTTAGGCCAACTGCCCTAATATCCTCTTTTCTCTAATAAGAGAGAATCTAACCATTGCCCCTTGATGTTCAATAGCATTACCATCACTGAATCCCCAACAATCAACATCCTGGGGGTTACCATTGACCAGAAAATGAACTTGACTAGCCATATAAATACTGTGGCTACAAGAACAGGTCAGAGGCCAGGAATCCTGCGGTGAGTAACTCACCTCCTGACTCCCTGAAACCTGTCCACAATCAACAAGGCACAAGTCAGGAGTGTGATGGAATACTCCCCACCTACTTGGATAAGTGCAATTCCAACAACACTCAAGAAGCTTGACACCATCCAGGACAAAGCAGCCCACTTGATTAGCATCCCATCCACCACAATAAACATTCACTCCCTCCATCACAGTAGCAGCAGTGTGTACCATTTACAAACTGCACTGCAGGAACTCATCGAGGCTCCTTGGACAGCACCTTCCAAAACCACAACCTCTACCAATTAGAATGGGAACACCACCACCTGTAAGTTCCCCTTCAAGCCACTCACCATCCCGACAAAGTATACCGCTGTTCCTTCACTGTTGGGTCAAAATTCTGAAACTTCCTCCCTAAAAGCGCTGTGGGTATGCTTACACCACGTGGACTGCAGTCGTTCAAGATGGTGGCTCACCAACACCTTCTCAAGGGCAATTAGGGATAGGTAATAAATGTTGGCCTAGCCAGTGACACCCATATCCCATCAACGAATAAAAAAAAAGAGATGGTTCAGTGTCTTTCTGTATGTATGTAAACTGAGTCTGTGTGGATGAAGTAGCTTTTGCATTGAGGTAACACCTTTCACAACCACAGGTCATCCCCAAACACTTCACAGCCAATACAATACTTTTGAAGTGTAGTTAGTGTTGTAAAGTAGGAAACATGGCAGCCCATTTACACACAGCAAGCTCCCACAAACAGCAATGTGATAATATCTAGATGATCTCTTTTTATGATGTTGATTGAAGGATAATTATTGGCCAGAAGGAACTCCCCCAGTGCCATGGGATTGTTTACTGAGAGAGTGGTCAGGGCTTTAGGTTAAGCATCTCACCTGAAAGGCGGCCCTTCCAACAGTGCAGCACCCCCTCAGTACTGCACTGCAGTGTCAGAGTTGGACTTGAACCCAGAATCTTCTGACTCAAAGGAAAGAGTGCTACCCACTGAGCCACTGCAGATACACAAGAATCTTTCTGTTGGGAAACTATCCCAAGGCAAATCATAGCGATGGAGAGAAAATTAGTGCTAAGACAAAGAAGGGAAGTTTGCTTGGGATGACTGCCATTCTGTCATCATTGCGGAGCCAAAATCTTGAAATTCCCTCCCAATGTCGGTGCTGCAGTGAGGGAAAGTGTTTCTTCATGGTACTTGTGCTGAGAGGTTAATTTACGCATTTTGGAGATGTCATCTACACTTTGGAGTTCTGATCTATCAGATCAGGATGGATGCCGCTTATTCTGCATGAGATTAGAACTCAGATGAGGACCAAGATGACCAGCACCAGCAGCAATAGGCTGGTAACAAACCTACAGCTCCCCAGGAGACAGGGGATCAGTGGAGAGATGCAGCTAGCAGGAAGCCTTTTCCAGCCCATAGGGCCTACAGGTGGAGGATAAACCTCCTTGACAGTGTTTCAGGAGGCTCAGACTGTCAGTTCAGATGGTGGCCACCATTTACAGCCAGCAAGAACAAGACCTGATGCCAACCAACCCCGTAGTCATACTTCACCAGTGGTTGTCAGAAGTCACCATCATTCTCAACCTTTTTATGCCTCTGGAACTTCCAGGGCTCCGGCAGAGACAGCTTGCAGGATCTTGCAGTCAACAGCCCAAAGATGTATCTGACAGGTGACTAATGGCCTGTTTGCTAGGTCCAGTGATATCATCTTTGCCACCAATGACGCCAGTCAGAATGAGTGGGCACTCAGGTTTGTGATTTTGGCTGGCTTCCCACAGGTGCATACTGTCAATGACTGCACACACATGGCAATTAAAACACCCATGGATCACCCAGGGGCCACATAACTACAAGAGCTTCCACTCCATCAATATGCAGCTGGTACTCAACCACAAAAAGACCTTTATGCAGATGTGCGCAAGATGCCTGAGCACTGCATGACCCTTCCTGATCTCTTTGCACCTGGAAGCAGAGATACCAGCTAGCTGCTCAGAGACAAGGGACTCCCACTTACAAACGTGGTTGATGACTCCTCTCAGAATCCAGAGGAAAGAAGCCCAGGAGCGATATAGTGATTGCCAGGTCACCATCAGATGTGTTATCAAACAAGCCATTTCCATGCTGAAGATGTGTGGTCAGATTCCTGGACAAATCAGGAGACCTTGTCAATAATCACCAGTGAGGGAGTGCAGAATGGTTGTGGAATGTTGGGCTCTTTGCTTTCTTGCACAGCATCAGTGAGGTTTGACCTGTAGGAGATGGAAGGCACAGAGTACAGAGCACATCTGAAGCATTCTGAGGAGAAGGAGGAAGACAAGGAAGTGGATCATGAAGAGGGAAATGCTCCACCAGCACCACCCATTACTGCCCCCCCAATGCCCTCAATTATTGCAAGCTTCACACAGGTTCCACCATTGCACCCATCTAAAGACCACATGCAAAAGCTACATGCCCATGTGTGTCTGATGCACATTTAATTGTGAAATTTTTTTTGACCATCCGCCCAACCCCCTCCCCAATTGGCACTCACACAAAATGGTCCAACAAACAACCAAATCTACCTTTCACAGCATTCCCCACTGCCTGGTGTCAATTTATATTGCCTCATTCACCTTCATAAAACACAGAAGGCCCTTGCCAAACAACAAGTGAGAATGGATAAAACAGGATAGTGGTGCAAAGCAATAACGTATATAAGCATCAAATAAATATAAAAATGTAGCAGTTCAAGAAGGCAGCTCACCACCACCTTCTCAAGGGCATTTAGGGGTGGGCAATAAATGCTGTCCTAGCCAGTGATGCCCACACTCTATGAACAAATAAAAAAAATCAAAATGTGTGTCAGACACCCATGTGCATACCCTTGTGCAAATACAAATCTTTTCTCCCCTCTTCCTAACACTATTACATGGTGTAACCCCTCTAGTTTCAGCAGAGGTAGAGGCCGGCTGCTAACTTCCACGATCTGACTGCTCAGATGCTACTGGACAATGACCTGTGTTTTTGGAGCCCATGAGGGCCCTGGCAAAAGTGTCCCACCTACATCAGTGTAGGGGCAGACTTGGCCAGTATGTGGGGCGTTGACTGAGTGGTGTGGGGCAGGGGGTTTGGGGTGGGGGGTTGTAAATGAGTGAGAAGTGGAAGCACCTTGAGCAGAGTCCTCATTTCCAGGTCTCCTTTCACCATTACCTCTCACATGGCCCAGCCTCACTTCCTTACTAATATCTGCTAGAGTACATTTTGCTGCAGATGAGTGGGGCAGTAGATGGCCAAGGCTAGGTTATTGTTCATCCTATTTAAGGTGCCATCCAGAACATGCAAGCCCTTGTTGAAGACCTGCCTTGCATGCACTCACACGACTGCCATCTTTGATGTAGATGGTCACTCTTTCCATGGAAGATGAGGTCATGGCAATGGCCTGAGACAACACCCACTCATGCTTGTGGTGAACTCCTCCAAAATCTCTGCAGTCACGGACAGCGTATTTGGAACGCCTGTCAATACATCTTACAATCTCTGCTGCTGCTCATTGACTATCCCCTTGGAAGTATAGAACTTTAATATTGCTGAGAAGAGACATTGCTGTAGTTTTGTATCCAACACTCATCAGGACAAACACAAGGATGGCAAATTGTGATCTCTTGAAATTTGGTATTCTTGCATTTGTCCTGATGAGTGGGAAATGAAAATTTTCGGCAACAAGTCTCTCTCTTCAGCAAGATTCAGGTTATCCCATTCATCGACAGCACTTGGGATACAGCATTATGCTTATGGCTGAACAGAGCTTGGAGGACTGATGGCCTCCAATGCCGACTCTCCCACGACTGTCCCTAACTTACCATCTGTTCTGAGCCACTTGTGAAGTGCAAGTCACCAGGGGAAAACCCAACCCTCCATGTAGCTGATCCCAAAAAAGTGTAAATACCTCAGCCGCTGCATGGTCTGCGTAAGACTATGATAGTGTACCTCAGGGGGATTAGGCTCCTCTGGGTCACCGCCATCAGAAACATTATCCAACTCCTGCCGGACATATGTAGGGCCTGTGGGAGATAAAGGAACTGAATGTATGCTACCAATATAAGAATATTGGACATTATCATTACACAGAAGATCATAGTTCACTCACTGTTGACATCAAACCAACATGACTGAGTGGTGGTTGCCACGTGGCTGATATTTAATTCTGTCACCGGGTACTGGGAGCCCCCATCTCCCAGGACCAGGTACATCGAAACCCGACAGATGTTCAGCACTTCCTCCTCTGCAGCTGTTTAATGCGAGGTGGCTGTAGGACAACCTCGGATTCTCCGCCTCTACCTGGTGTTCTGTGCTTTCTTTCCCTGCAAGGAGGAAGAGAAGAGACATATGAGTGCGAGTAATGCCTTCTGTTCATCCCATAATTGCAGAGCACTTGTTGAGGGTCACTACAAGCAAGAGGCATGACAGTGCATAAAGACGAGGGTGAGTGTCAGCGCTAGATAGACAGATGTGCACATGAGGAAGTGCAGAGAGAGGGATGGGTGCCTGTAGGGTGATTTGGTGTGAGGAGTTCCTATGCTGGAATAGGCTTGAGAAGGCAGGGTGAGTGGGTTGGGATGATACACAGATCAGGATGTAGGGTAAGAATATGGACTTATGAGGATACTTGGAAGGATTAGATATTGAAAAAATTAAATGGCTGTAAGCTTTTTTATTAGAATGGGCTGCTCTGTAAAATCCAGTGCTTTTGGATTTTTGGGAAGGCATTATCACAACTATTCTTATTATTGCAAAAGCTAATTGTTATTACTAGAAGAGTGGGAAAGAACAAAATAAGATTTAAAGCTGTCTTAAATCTCTTCTTGTCCATGAGAAGACAGGGATTTTTTATTTTGTTGAAATGTAATCAAATATAATCCTTTTTACTATTTCAGTACTGAGCTTTGTTAAAGTTTTCTCATCTATAGTTTCAATACTTTAGCTTTATTTTCCCTGTGTGAGTATCATGGAAATGTTGAAATTGCGTTTTATATACAGTTAGAACTCTTGTTGTCTCAAGATCAGTGGGATCCACCATTAAGTGAATATGTCACTGCTCTCACTTTTCCCGGCCCGGTGAGGTCATTAAACCACTTTCTGCATTGATCCCAGGAGCATTGAAGCTATGCTTCTGCTGCTGGCCACTTCTGTCACCTCCAACCATGCTATCTCAGTTTCTCCAATCGGCTTCTTCATCCCATTGGTAGGGAAGAGTGAAGAGTCCCTCCCTTTGGCTCCTCATAACACCCCCTGCAACAAATCCAGGGAGGCATCTGTGTAGCAGGCTGCAGTCTTTGTCTATTATACTTTCCATTGTCAACTTCCCTCCTACTCTTCCCCACTTCAACTTGCATCTTTTGGATTGTCCTTGTAAATAGTGGAATCGAGATAGCATCATGTGGGTCACCATTATGCCCACTGGCACTAATTGGATGGGAAAGTTTAAAATAGAATGCTAATGGAGTGGCTGCGCTTAAAGGCCATTGACAATGCATTTTCCCCACACACCATTACAACCCACCCCACAGCATCACTGGATTATTACAGTGCACAAGGAAGCCATTCAGCCCATCGTGTCTGCACTGGCTCTCTGAATGAGCATTATGACTCAGTGCCATTCTCCTGCCTTTTCCTCCTCTGTCACTACAGCTTGGGTAGCATCTGTTTCCTTAGTAAAGGCAGAAGCAAAGTATTCATTTAACACCTCAATCATGCCCCCTGCCTCCATGTGTAAGTCCCCTTTTTTGGTCCCTAATTGACCCTATTCCTCTTTTTAACCAACCTTTTACTATTTATGTGCCTATAGAGGACTTTGGAATTCCCCTTTATGACAAGGGATTCCCTCTTCACTTCTCTTATTTGCTTCTTCACCTCTCTTCTGAACCGATAGTATTCGACTTGGTTCTCAAATGTATTTTCTACCTGATGCCTGTCATAAGCACAGTTTTTCTTCATCTTAATTTCTATCTCCTTTTTCATCCAGGGAGCTCTGGATTTGTTTGTCCCATCTTTCCCTTCTGAGGGAATATACCTTGATTGTGCCCAAACCATTTCTTTTTTGAAGGTAGCCCATTGTTCACCTATAGATTTTCCTGCCAACCTTTGCTTCCAGTCTATCCAGCCCAGCTCCATTCTAGCCCCATTGAAGTTGGCTCTCCACCAGTTAATTATTCTATTCCTATGTTGCACATTGTCCTTTTCTACCTTCATCCTAAACCTTATGATACAATGATCACTGTCTCTGAAATGTTCCCCCACTGACACTTGATCTACTTGGCCCACCTCATTTCCAAGAATCAGGTCTAGCAGTGCATCCTTTTTTGTTGGATTGGACACAAACTGGTGTTGGAAATTCTCCTGAAAACACACTAGGAACTCTTTCCCCTCTCCACCCTTTACACTATCACAATCCCAGCCTATCAGATAATTAAAGTTCCCCATTACAACTACTCTATAATGTTTGCATGTCACTGTAATTTCCCTGCAGTTTTGTTCTTCTATATCCTTTCCAATAGTTGGTGACCTATAGACTACATCAAACATTGCAACTGCACCCTTTTTGTTCCTTAGCTCTAGCCAAATTGATTGTGTCCTTGAATCCTCTGGGACCATCCTCTTTCTCCAGCACTGCAATGCTCTCCTTAACAATACTGCCACCCCTCCTCCTTTCCTTCCTGCCTATTTTTCCTGAACACCTTGTACCCAGGAATATTTAACACCCAGTCCTGCCCACCCTTGATCCAGATCTCTTATTGCCACAACATCATATTTCCACATGGCAATCTGCATCTTTAACTCCCCAATCTAATTAACTATACTCTGTGCATTCACATACATGCAGCATAACCTTGATTTAGTCTTCATTGCTTTGTCCTTTACTCCAACTCTGCCAATTACCTTACTATTCTCTATTCTAGTGCTATCTGTCTCTCCCAGTATTTTGTACACCTTGGTATTACACTCTAATATTCTCTCCTGGTTCCCACACCCCTGCAGAGTTAGTTTAAGCCCCTCCAACAGACCAGCAAAATGCCCTGCAAGGAAGTCCAGCTTTGTTCAAATGCAACCTGTCCAGCTTGTACAGGTGCCATCAACCCCAGTACCAGTCCCAAGTATCTAAAGCCCTCTCTCCTGTACCATCTTTCCTACTATGCATTTAACTGCCTTATCCTCCTATTTCTGTACTCAACTGGCACTGGGAGTAATCCAGAGAATATAAACTTTTGAGGTCCTGGTTGATAATTTTCTACCTAGCTTCCTAAATGCCATCTGCAGGACCACATCTCCCTTCCTACCCATGTCATTGGTACTAACATGGACCATGGTATCTGGCTGTTCACCCTCCCCTAGAAGAATGTCCTGCAGCCGCTCAGTGATATCCTTGGCTCTGGCACCATGGAGGCAACATACCATCCTGGAGTCACACTGCTGAAACATTCATCTGTTCCCTTGACTAATGAAGTCCCTGTCAACATTGCTGTTCCTTTCTGCTTCCTCCCTTCCTGTATAGCCAAGCTGCTTGTGGTGCCACAAACTTGGCTCTGACTGTTCTCCTCTGGAGGAACAAACACCCTCACTAGTATCCAAAATGGAAAACTGATTAGTGAGCAGGACCCTAGGACTGCCTGCCTAGCTCTCTTGGACTGCCTGATGGTCACCCATTCCCTTTCTGCCTCCATGGTCCTAACCTGTGGTGTGCCCACCTCTCTGAATGTGTTATCCATGTAGCTCTCAGCCTCACTGATACATCACAGTAATCCCAGCCACTGCTTGAGCTCCAAAATCTAGACCTCAAGTTTCTGCTGCTGACAGCACTTCCTGCACATATGGTTATCTAGGTTACCAGTAGTGCCCACAACTTCCCACATATTACAGGGCATGCATTTTACATGAACAAGCTGCCCTGCCATGCCTTGACTTGACTTGACTTTCCTTACATTAACTTTATTTTACTCTGATTTACTTATGTTACTTTATGTTACTGGCCCTGATTTCCCTTTATTCCTAATGTTTCTTACTTAAATCCAAGCAACAACTTCTTTAAAAATATTATGCTTTTCTAATTTACAACTATTTAAAGACACTCCCTACCAGCAGTTTCTTACCAACCAATGAGCTTACAATTTTTCTGTGATGTCATCATTTGATATTTTTCAGTCCCAGTCCCCAGTCTCCTCATCTGCCCCTTTCTGACCATGCAGTTTGAAAAGCCTGTCTCTTTTATAGACCTTCAGATGAGCCACAAGCTAGTTTAACTTCCTGCTATAGTAATTAACACCACTGGAACAAACTGCTCTCAGGTGATTGACATAACTGCCACTCCAGGCAGTTCTCCACTTAACAAGCTAACCTAACTTACTTATGTCAGATCTTCATTCTTAATCTATAGTTAAACCTGAAAAGGACTTACCAGAACTTAACAAGTGAGCTTAATTTGCTACTCACTCAGTCTCTGTCTCACTCCAGCATAGTCACCTGTCACTTCACATAGTCTTTACTGGCCTCAGTGCATCTGAACATTAAGATCCAGGCCTGGGAGCCAAGCCTCTAGTCTAGTACAATCAAACTATAAAATGTCTCCAGATTGATATCATACAGACAACAGTAGAACTCTGATCACACATTCCAGCCCCACCAAGATGAACCACCAATTGCAATTGTGTCAAATCATTGAGTCCTTGCTATTGGTCAGAAATTCAGAAATATTATTTATGAGTCTTACCTTCAGAATTAGAGACTTTACAACAATTTCACCAGGGTCATCAACAAAGTCAGCTTCTCACAATTTAATAGGTTAACCTCAATAATTCCAATTTAATTCTGTACAATATTTTACAGATAAATCCAAAGCAGTTTATAAAGAGGGTGGAGTTAGATTGCCAAACATGCACTCACGCTTTGTAAAGGGACATTAGCATTGGCTCAAAACAAAAGACTTCTGTAGTGCAGTAAAGGGACAGTACATTTGTTAATTTTTTTTTTACTTGAACTAATGTTCAATTTTTGATGTCTGCTCTTCAATCCATTTTGTACTGTAAAAGTTTCAAACTCACAGTCCGTGTCCTCGCCCAAGTCTGTTAACAATTCTAACACTTCCTGTTATGTAGGGGACGGGGTGTAGTGACGGATATTAAAAAGGTGAATGAACGCTGAAGATACAATCGAGAGACAAAAACAGAATTACCTGGAAAAACTCAGCAGGTCTGGCAGCATCGGTGGAGAAGAAAAGAGTTGACGTTTCGAGTCCTCATGACCCTTCGACAGAACTGATTCTGTCGAAGGATCATGAGGACTCGAAACGTCAACTCTTTTCTTCTCCGCCAATGCTGCCAGACCTGCTGAGTTTTTCCAGGTAATTCTGTTTTTGTTTTGGATTTCCAGCATCCGCAGTTTTTTGTTTTTATATACAGTTGAGAGACCCGGTCCTTTTCTCGTTTCGTCTTTCGGAACAATTGTAACTCAACAATTCCGACATTCCGACTCCCTGCAGACCATGTTATAACCCCCACATTGTAGACGTCCACTGCAAGTCACACAATTTTCTTTGCCAAATTCATGAATACCTCAGATTGTTTTGGCACTGCCTTTCTGCTTTTGCGAGCACTTTTTGCAGGTTCTTTTTATCTGTAGGTCATCCATCTCGCCTTCTAAACTGTGTGTTTTCTCCTCCAATTACTCTCTCTCTCTCTCATCACGAATACCCACCAGAGTATCGTGACCAGCTAGGAAGGAATTACCTTGCGCACGTGAAACTTGACTGCATCTCAATCCTCCTTAAATTGCCCTCTTTCTGCCTCATTTTCAGCCTGTCTATTCGGGCTACCTCCATAGGACAGCTATTGCTAAACAAAGCCCGTGGGTCTGGACTGTCCTCTGCTTCCTATCCTTTGGGCTCTGTCAAAACAAGAACATTTTCTAACTCTGCAGACTCCCATTCTCCACCACCTGTTCAGTCTGTGCCAAGTTCCCATTCAAAATTTCCTTGCATAAACTGTAAGATCATCCCTTACTCCCAATCCAATCAGAAATTTTCAAAGGGCCTGACTGGGTTGAGAAACCAACATTTTTATTGTCCAATTCCCCCCTATTCCAGATATTCCCAGGTGCTAGTTGCACCCACTATTGATAATAAATCACACCATCATTATATTGGTTGGATGAGTTCAGGGTGCCAAATGTTAACTTCCAGCCATTCTCCTCCTCATAACAACAATTCGAGCAGGCAGGAGACACGTGATGGTAAAGTGTAAGGAACCACATTTATCGATGCCAGGTTTGAGGGATTGCTTCAATTTAACACAATGGAGTGATTTCTGGTTTCTAGGTCTACTTTTCTTTGCGTTCTATCTGAAGAACTGTTCAAAATCATGCTCCCTCATACACCAAAGGTACATGTCGCAAATAAGACTGCGTTGGTGGATCAATTCTCAAATCTTTTGAACACGGTCACAGTTATTCGCTCGGAAGCGATTTTCACTTAAACAAGACTTCCTGATCTAACTGTTCTTAACTTCTTTATTAGCTGATATCTTTAACCATGTTTATTATCCTAGTCACTAAAGTTACACCTTAATAACTCATGGCTAATGTCACCCATTTCCTTGTACAAGCATTTTTTGTATCTTATACTCATACACCAAAGTCATAAGACTTCCCTAAAATAAAAGCAAAATACTGCAGATGCTGGAAATCTGAAACAAAAACTGAAAATGCTGGAAAAACTCAGCAGTTGTAACAGCATCTGTGGACAGAAAACACAGTTAACGTTTTGAGGCCATGTGACTCTTCCTCTGAGGAAGAGTCATATGGACTCGAAACGTTAACTGTATTTTTTTCTCCACAGATGCTGTTACACCTGCTGAGTTTTTCCAGCATTTTCTGTTTTTGTTGCATAAGACTTCCTTCTCTGGACGTTTCAAAGCAACCCTGAATAGTAAACATTTCGCTCTGAGCAAGCTTCAAAGATGTTTGATTAGTAACCCCAAGATTTTCGACATGGAACTCTCCCAGGTATCAGGAAGAGGGTCCGAGGTGAAAGGGACTAATCAAACTGACTTTGTCCCTCTTTTGATGCGACACTCAGATTTTCTCTGTTTTATATTCCGAGGGTGTGGAACAGCCAACCTCACTAACAAAGAGCTGCCCATGCATCAGTGCAACTTGCTCACATTTCCTGGATTTATGCCAATTTTGAACGAGCTTTAAATTTCAGGAAATGTTGAATGGCCCCAAATCACGTCCACTAACAGAACATCCGAATGACAAGGAGTCTGAAAATCCCACCTCAGCAATTCTGTGTGTGGGTTTATTATCTGCGCCCTTGTCCAGCACTGGCAAAAGTTGACAGAAACAGGATGCGGCAAGGATCCGAGAGTCACGTCCTGCCCGCTGTTTCTTTAGGGTCTCCCATAAAAGCATGGACGAGGGTTACAACAGCTCATGGGCTGAGGCAAGGACGGAGGTGGGTGATAAAGTAGAACTGCTAGTCTTTCTAGAAGTGCCAGCTTTTCTTGAATTGCAGCCTGTGCTCTCATTTCTATAATAGGATCCAAATAGAATGGCATGGCTGAAATACAAAGGAAAATGCCCTTTACACTGCCTCAACAACACATCTTCACGTCTGCGTCAGAATAGCACCACCTTCTGGCCTCTTTCCTACACCATGCACCCATTCTCATTGCCTCCCTGAGTGAGACTGTCTAATTCAATCCATTTAGGCTATATTTCCATCTTGTGCTGTGGCCTCAATAAATATTTCAGTCTGGATCGGTGGTAAAATTGCTGTTGGTTAAAGGAAGAAAGTTCATGCATTGACATAGTGCCCTGCATATTCTCAAGCCTGCCAACAAATTGTTTTTGCAGTGTTGTCACTATAGCTTTGCCAGCAACTGCAGCAGCCATTTTATAGGCACCAGGATACCACAAACAGAAATTGAGTTGAATGACTGATAAATGCATTTGGGTGGTATTGGTTAAGAGATAAATGTAGACTAGAACACCTATAGAATTCCCTGCTTTTTTTGAAAGATGGTGTTATGGCACAGCCGATGGTAAATGCTGAGCTGCTCAAATCCCTGAGGGAAACTTGAAACAGCTGCCACAACTGTTTTTGCAATTTGTATTTTATTTTGAGAAGAGTGCCTTGGATTCAATAGTAATAAGTCCACCAAGTCTTAGGGGTATTTTTACAAAACTAAAATAAGTATTTGTTAATAGAAGAAACGATTTTAAGCACACACATAAGTCTACAAATTACTACTATGATAACTCCTAGTTCCCCTAATTAACCTGACTCCCAATTACACCTCCATTAAGCGAACAGTAAAAACAAATAAATTTCAAGAAACCCGGGCAAAGCCCACAATACACAATGATATTCACAGTGAGTTTTCTTAGTTTTGGTTCCTGTAGACAGCAACTTGATACCAAAGGCTAGATACTTTTCATGCTTTTAGATCTTAGAATTCCTTCTCCTTACACAAAACCTCATCTCCTTTATACATGTCTCTTCCTTTTTAATGTAAATTCCATTGCTCCAAGATGTCTTTGCAACTTTACTTTTCTCATAGTATAAATCCTTCAAAGTACTCATATCATCAGTAACCTTTGGGAAAAATAAACACACTTTTTGGCTTAGCCTCTTATGTCTAGGTGTAACATCTCAACATCTCTTTGAAATTCACCACTCTGGTCTACCTAAAAATGCAAATGTTCCTCATGCCTCACATTCTAAAACTTCAGCCTTGTTTACATATTTAGCATTTCAAATCTAGCTTCCCTTTTGATAACTCAAAACCTCCAGGCTAGCTGCCTTCAATTCAATTAAATGCCCCCCCCCACACACACATACACACAGAGAAACTAATCCAAACCCCACTATTAAACTACATTTAAAATAAATCACAATAATATTATGAAAATTATTATATTTTCATGACAGAGGGCGTTAAATCCAACTTTTAAATCCATATTTGACATTTCATATGAAAGATGACACCCCCAATTATGTTGCACTCCATCAGTGTGACACAAATGTGAAAGCCTACATTATGCCTTGAGGCTCAAAACCACATTTTTCTGACTCAGAGGTGAGAGTGCTACTAACTCTACACCTAACCCATTCCACACTGTCTATGTGAACTGGGTGTATTTGGCTTTTATACTCAGTGGCAAATGAAAACATTTCCATTTCCCCAACTGGGTTATTCCTCAGCTGAAAACTTGCAACTCGAGAAAACCAACAGTGAAAGTGTCTCCTCAAATTGAGATGTGGATTCAAATTGGACACCAGAAAATATTGCTTAGAGTAACAGCCACCAAGGCTCTAAGTGAAATACTGATTGGAATCTCCATTCATCAAATCTCCCCAAGAGGTGCAACTGAGTACACAGGCTCTGTCCTGTGTTGTTAGTGATGTACAATGTAGGGATGTGTAGTGATTGTAACTAAAATCTTCCATACTGTTTAGGGGATCATGTGACTGTACAGATGAATCAGCCCTAAGCATGGGTAATCTTAGGGGCAAAGTTTTTCTAGCCTTGGTCTTGGTTCAAGCATGTAACTTCATTAGGAGCTCTGCAAATAAAGTTTTCTGTTTCTAACAGGAAGAAACAGTACACTAAGTTTATTACAATTGGCGATGAGGATAAATAGCTCCAGCGCTGTACCTCATCTTGCGAATGTGAATAGTTTGGTTTTTAAGGGAAAAAAGAAAAGTATACTTGCCAGTCACGCCACTCTTTGGCAGAATCATATGAATCATCTATGGAAGACTGGGACCAGTACATAGAGCGCCTAGGTTTCTACTTTGTAGCGAATGAAATAATGGTGGAGGAGAAACAGAAATCAATCCTTCTAAGTGTCTGCGGAAGCCAGACCTATAACCTACTCATAGTTTGACGGACCTGCACACGCCAAATTGCAGATCTTTTAATGAACTAATAGACTTTGTGAAGACACATTTTCAGCCTAAAACATCAGTGATCAAGTAAAGATTCAAGTTCAACGCGAGTGAGTACGTAGCAAAATTAAAACAGTTAATGGTGCACTGTGACTTCGGTGATACTCTAAATGACATGTTGCAAGATCGTTTGGTTTGCAGCGTACAGGACGATGCCATTCAGTCATTTAAATGCAGAAGTTAATATTGACCTGAAGAGCACCATGGAGATAGCACTAGCAATGGAAAGTGCCGAGAGGGACTTGCAGGCTTTGCAGAGTATGCAACATGGTGCCTGTTATAGAGTTGATTTTCCAAACAGCTATTCTTGGTGGGAACATTGAACTTCATTTATGAGACAGCAGCAGCAGCTACATGTGTGCATCTAACTCTATAACTAAAGAAGAACTCACTCCCAGAAGTTCCCCATACTACAAACTGATTGGTTTACACAGATCATATGATCTGACAACACAGGCTTACTCCTAAAGCTACAGTCCTACGTTTATCAAAGCTATAATCACTGCATTCCTCACCCTTTAACTTTTCTGTACATTTTGTAGTTACAAGGATATTTATCTCATGACATTACAATATTACAGGTCATGAAATTATCAGTTTAGTTTTTCAGATGGTTTCCTGATCTGTGTGGAATGTCATTGCACCACGACTTCCGAAACTTTTGCAGGAATCACGGAGTCTGGAACCACATTAACATCAGGTACCTCATTAGGCACAGGCAGTCAAGGTCTTCCACTCTGACAGAGACATCGGGCATGTCTATCCTTGGTTGAACAACTTCAACAGGAACCAGGTTGAACGATGGTTACAGGTGGAACATCATTTTGTTGGGATATCTCACCTCTTAAATGATCCATGTGCTTAAGGGTGATCTGGTCCTCCACTTCCACGTGGTACAACAACGGTCTGGTCACAGAGCTTACTTTACCAGGTACCCACTTTGGTCCTCCACCGAAATTCCTTACATATACTGCTTCACCAACAGTGAATTGTCGCTCACGACTATGCAAATCATGAGTCGCTTTTTGGTTCCATTGACTTTTCTCTACCCTCCCCTCCAAATTGGGAAGTATCAGGCTTAGTGTTGTTTGAAGACAATGCCTCATCAGTAACTCTGCAGGTCACACTTGTAGTAGTGTGGGTGGGGGGGTGGGGGGGGGGGGGGGGGGGCGTTGTTCTGTTGTTAAAAAGGAAATGAGCAAGTTTAGTTTCCAATGATTCATCTGTTAACTTTTTCATTTTCATCTCAAAAGTTTGCACTGCTTCTTCTGCCAGTCCATTAGATGATGAATGGTATGGTGCAGTATTCACATGGTTGACACCATTTAGTCTGACAAATCTTTGAAATTCAGCGCTAGCAAACACAGTGCCATTACTTGAGCCTATTGCTCCTGGCAATCCATGGATAGAAAAGTTTTGGCATAACTTTTCTATGGTAGTGCCTGATGTTGGTGACTTAACCTCATAAACTTGGAATGAGCACCTATCATCAGTAGAAATATGGTTCCAAGGAAAGGTCCGACGTACTCTATGTGCAGTCTCACCCAGGGTCTACCAGACCACTCCCATGGGTGTAATGGGGCAGCCATGGGCAACTCCTGTAGCTGTTGGCATTGCACACAGTGTTCAACCACCTTCTCAATATCGCTGTCCATTCCTAGCCACCTAAGATAACTTTGCATGATCATTTTCATTCTTGAGATTCCCGGATGGGCACTGTGTACTCTACTAATAGTGGTTCCCTTCCCTGTGAAGAAACTACTGCTCGCGTATAATAGAATACCATCTTGATTGCTCATTTCTTGTCTTCAGTTGAAAAATGGCTTCAGTTCATTAGGGACTGGTTCCTGGGACCATCCACTTAACAGTTGATCTCTCACGCGAGACAGGACTGGCTCATGATTCGTCCACAGACGAATCTGCCTGACACAGACTGGTGAGGAATCCAGGAAATTCATTGCTAATATGATCCCTTGAGGAATTAGGACATGTTCATTGTTCTCTTGCAAAGGAAGGTGATTTAGGACATCGGCATTGGCTATATGAATTCCTGGTCTATGTACAAAAGTGTATTCATATGTTGCTAAAATTAGGGCCCATCTTTGAATTCGTGCAAAAGCAATGGGTTGCTAACCAGACTCAAAAGTGGTTTTTGGTCTAATACTATTGTGAAGTGTCACCCATGCATGTATTGGTGGAAATTTTTTTACTAAAAGTAATTAACAGACCTTCCTTTTCGACTTGTGAATATCCTTTCTTTTGGCTGTGGTAAATGTCCTGGATACATAGCCTATCGGCCTCTCTGTATCGTTGCCCAACTTGTGAGATAGTACTGCTCCCGCTCCATAGGGGGGGCGCATCGCAGGTTAGCACCAATTCCTTTGTCGGGTCGTAATGTGCCAACAAAGTTGCAGAGTGCAAGAGCTGTTTGACTTTCATGAAGGCTTCTCCCTGAGTGACTTCCAAATCTAATGCTGGTTTTTCTTTAGCAGTGAATATAGAGGGGCTAGAACTGTTGATAAGTTGGGTTGGAATCAACCGTCCCTAAAAAAGATTTAAGTTCAGGGACGTTCTTAGGTGCAGGTGCCTCTCTGATTGCTTTAACCTTCTCTTCAACAGGGCATCTATCCGGGGCCCAAATAAATGACATCATTTGCTTGAAAAGTACATCTTTCCTTTTTTAGGTGCACTCCTGCTTCTAAAAATCATTTCAGGACTTCCTCCAGATTAGCCAAGTGTTCTGCTTCCGTGAATCCAGTTATTAGCACATCGTCCAGGTATACCATGACTTGAGGCAGTCGTTGTAGCAAGATCTCCATCGTCCTCTGGAAAATGGCGCAGGCTGAAGAAACACCGAAGGGCAGGGGTGTGTATTGATATAATCCTTTGTGGATGTTTATGGTCACAAATTCTCTGGAGGCATCATCCAGTTCCAGTTGCTGACATGAGTGACTCATAACTAGCTTTGTATACTTTGTCCCTCCTGCTGATTTGGCATAGAGGTCTTCAATCTTGGAATAGGGTACCTGTCCAGTTTGGCTGCTTTGCTAACCTTTAGCTTATAGTCCCCACAGATTTGGATGGTCTGATCCGGTTTAAGGACAGGGACTATGGGTGCTGCCCACTGAGAACTGAACTGCTTTTATGACACCCAGCCTCTCTAGCTGATTCAACTCAGTGTCAATCTCTCTCAGAGCATACGGCACTGGTCTTGCTTTCAAGAAGTGGGGAGTTGCTTCTGAGTCAACTTAAATCTTGGCCTGTAGGCCTCTGATTTTCCCAAGTTCACCCCGGAAGGTGGTGTCATTTTTTTTTGGAAAGCTCTGACAGTGCTCCTACTCGCAACTGGAAGATTTCAGACCAGTTTAATTCAATCCCTTTCAACCAATCATGACCTAGAAGGCTTAGTTCTTTGCCTTCTACCACCATCGCTGGTAGTTGTGCTGTTTGGTGTCTCTAATAAACAGGTACTCTGGTAATACCCTCTATTTAAGTTTCTTCGTCTTTATACATTTTCAACTTGGCAGAAGTCAGTTTCAAGTTTAATTGTTGATCACTTTTATTTAACTATCTCAAAGTGTGCTCTCCTACTACAGTGCCGGTAGCACCAGTGTCTACTTCCATTTTTAAGGGTTTCCCATTCACCTGTAAGGTGACAGTGATTGGCTCTGCCTTCCCTGCTTTCATGTTGAATAAGGAATAAACATCAGAATTAGTTGTTTCTTGTTCTTCCACTTTATATACTTCATCTGACTTCGTTTGTTGCCTGGAAGACTGTTTTAATCTTGCTTTGCAATGTTTCAATATGTGCCCTCTTTTATGGCAAAAATAACACTCCACCTCTTTAAATCGGCAATTGTTAGGAATATTATTGTTTCCGCATTGATAATTAGTTTTTGAATTTGCTGCTGAGCTGTTTCCTCTAAATTTTTGGTTAGCGGGGGCTGTTTCCCACTTTGTGGTGGAGTCCCGGCTTTTCGCATCACTTTCCGCAGACTGTTCCTGCCCAACTAGGAAAACTGCATCATTTTGTGCACCTTGAATCACTTGTGCATCCCATTTTGCCTTTCCTTTGCAAGCGCTATTTCTAATGCTTTCTTAAAATCAAGATCTACTTCAGCCAATGATCTTTGCTGAACAGTACAATCTTGCACACCAGAGATCAAATGATCCCAGTGCATATCATTCAGGGCTTCACCAAAATCACAACATTATGTTAGTTGTTTTAATTTCACCACGTAGGTAGCAATGGTCTCCATCGGGGCTCTATTCCATGAATTGAGTCTGAATCCCTGCATTGTTACTGTGCGATTGGGTTGAAAATGTCCCTTAATGAGGCCTACTAATTCACTGAAGGTCTTTGAATCAGGGGCACTGGGCCATCAAGCTTTGAATTAAACTGTAGGTCTTGCTCCCACAAATACATAGGAGAATCGCTCTCCTCTTTTACTCCTCTGTGATTTCAGTGGCTTGGATGGAGAACCCAAGATGTTTTATATATTGAGACAATTCATCCGTGGCTGGCTCAAAGGGATTCTACCAAACTGTGGCATCTTTGATGAGTATATCTTCTTTTCTTTTAATCATCTTAGATACTCACGATCGCAGGGCAAGGGACAGTCCAGATCTGATTTATCATAGTCACCAATTTGTTATAGAATTGACTTTCCGGGCAACTTTTCTCGGCGGGGGATTTTTCCCTCGGGTGGGCTTGGCGGGGGCGGCCAGGAAGCTGACCGCCACCCGCGAGCGGGGCCAGAACGCAATTTCATGCTGGCAGGCCAATTAAGGTCCAGCCTATGTGAAATGCAAGAGGCAGCGCTCAGCACTGCTTGTGTGGGGTGGGGGGGGGCGAGGATGGTGAACATGAACTTAGCGCGTGTGTGCGGGGTGCGCGCAGGAAAAGCTCCCGGAGACACAGAGTTGCCTCAGGGAGATGAACAGTTTAAAACATTAAAAGTAAAGATTTTAAAAATGTTACAAAACATGCCCCCTCATGTGACTCTGTTTTTTTTTGTGACAGTGGTGGCATTCTGCCTCTTTAAATCTGCAGGTTTCGGGTACATGATTAACCCCACATCAGTAACACTTTAATTTCTGAATTACTGATGAGCTGCTTCCAGTATTTCTTTCTGTTTTTCGAGCGGTAGAGACCATGTCCCACTTCACTGTTGTCTCCCTGATTGTCACGCCACACCCGGCGGTAGGTTCCCAGCCTAACTGAAGAACTCTGTCATACGAGCAGGGACATGCTGTACTTAAAATGTTAGCATTTTTATTTAATTTTTAATAGCTTTTGGAAACGTCATCCCACCCATGGATGAGGTTTCCTAAAAAATGCAAAGGCCTCTTGGCCTTTCCGCCTGCCTGTAAGGTTGGACAGGTAGTGACAAATCTCTTTCAATGATAACTTTAACGGCCTTAATTGTCCTTTTAATTGTCGGTGGGTGTGCTGCCGCCTCCAGCGCACGCCTGCTGACTGAAATATTGTACAGGTACGCGATGACTTTGGGATGATCACCCGACATCATTGCGCGGCATTTTATGTTCGGTCAGGTCAGCACATGCCCACCTGAGGAGCTGAAAATTCTGGCCTCAGTGGAAACATTGAACTTTATTTACAAGGTAGCAGCAGCAGCTACATGTGTGCATCAAACTCTATAGCTAAAGAAGAACTCCCTCCTCGAGTTCCCCGTGCTACAAACTGATTGGTTTACATAGATCATGTGATTTTACAACACAGGTTATTTTTAAAGCAACAGTCCCACGTTTATCAAAGCTAAAATTACTACAGCACCATTCGTCAGTTAGGCCGGGAACCTACTGCCGGGTGTGGCACAAAAATCAGGGATACGACAGCGAAGTGGGACATGGCCTTTACCGCTTGAAAAATGAAAAGAAATACTGGAAGCAGCTCACCAGTAATTCAGAAATTAAAGTGTTACTGATATGGGGTTAATCATGTACCCGAAACCTACAGATTTAAGGAGGCAGATTGCCACTACTGTCATGAAAAAGGGCATGTTATAAAGCAATGCAGGGCAAAACCAAGACAGCCAATCAGACAGCAGACCAAGATGATTGAAGTGCACAATATAAATGAACCAGAAGCTACTGATACTGATACCTAGTCTCTACACAATCTCAAGGCCAGGAAAACTGAACAAATCACTGTTACTTTTAAAGTAAGTGGGAAGCCTCCAGTCATGGAGGTTGACACAGGAGCATCGAGCACAGTGGTGGGAGAACACATCTTTAAATACTTCAGTGAAGGTACCCAGCCACTGAATTTAGAGCAAACCACGGCTCAGCTTAAGACGAACACTTGAGAGGCAATACAGGTGAAAGTCATTACTTCTGTACTTGTATTCTACAGGCAACTGACAGTCCAGTTGCCAATAATTGTTGTAACAGGTGTAGGGCCTAGCCTTCTGGGCTGTAATTAGTTGAAAGAAATTGAACTCAACTGGCCAGAAATTTTTCAGGAGGAATTCCTGAGTTGTTAAAAAAGTGTGACAGAGGACAGAAATTTTCACTTGGTGGACACGTGCCCAACCCGCTCGAGCATGAAATGACGCACGTTGACGTTTGCCGAGCGTGTCGACATCAATGTGCAGTCATGTGATAGTTCGGTCGGTGGGCACATGCCGGAGTCAGCAGCGCACCCTCTGACAATTAAAAGGCTTGTTAAGGCCATTAAATAATCAGTTAAATTAAATTTTTCGCTGCCCGTCCAACCCAGGCGAAAAGGCTGAGCGGCATTTGCATTTTTTTGGAAACCTCATCCACAGGCAGGATGAGCTTTCCAAAAGCAAATGATAATAAAATAAAAGTTTTAAAATTTAATCAATAACATGTCCCTGCTCATGTGACAGAGTTACATGAGGGGACATGTTTTATTACATTTTTATTTTCTTAATTTTCTCTTTTAAAAATGCTTCATCGGCAGCGCTCACTCGCGTGCATGCGCAAAGTTCGCGGACAGTCCACTCGCACTCCAGCCCCACCCCCGCACCTGCATAGGCAGCGCTTAGCGCTACTGCTCATGTTTCACGCTGGGTGGGCCTCAATTGGCCCACCAGTGTCAAATTGCAGTCCGGTCCCGATCGCGGGCAACAGTCGGTTTCCTGCCTGCCCCTGGGCCCCCCCCCCAACCAAGCCCGCTCGCCAAGAGCAAAATTCTGCCCAGAGTATTCTGAGATGATTTGAGAAAGATGTGGCCTACAAACATAAATTTACATAGATTGGGAGGCAACACCCCTGTTCTTTAAGGCTAGGCCTGTGCCTTATAACCCTAAAGGAGAAGGTGGATGCAGAATTGTGCCACTGAGAGAAGTTAGGAATCATCCAGCCAGTCCAATTTTCAAAATGAGCATTGCCTATAGTCCCTGTGATGAAACCAGGTCAAACCATTCGCATTTGTGGAGACTAAAATTAACTGTGAACATGGCTGCCAAATTGGATAAATATCCTATTCCGAGGATTGAAGATCTGTGCTCTAAACTTCCAGGAGTAATATCCTACACTAAACCAGACATGGGCTATGCATACTAACAGCTAGAGCTGGACAGCAAATCTAGAGGGTATGTAACCATCAACATGCTCAAGAGCCTGTACCAATAAATTGAATTGAATTAAAACTTGCTTGTGATGCATCTCCCTACAGAGTGGGAATAGTATTGTCACATAAGATGGAGGATGGGTCTGAAAAGCCAATGGGGTATGTCTCCAGAGCATTCTCTGCAGTGGAGAAGGATTACTCATAAGTTGAAAAAGAAGACTTATCTGTAATATTTGGAATAAAGAGGTTCCATCAATATTTGCACAGTCGACATTTCACCATCGTGTCAGATCACAAGCCACTGTTGGGTTTGTTTAGTGAAGATAAGGCAATTCTGCTAGTACTTAAAGATGGGCTTTGATTTTGTTGGCATATGAATAGACTTTTATGAGCCACCCTCAGTCATCTCCCTTTGTCAGCGTTACACAGCTCCGGTATCTCAAGAAGTTGTACTCGTGTTGAATTTCCTGGTCTCCCAGCTGGTCTGTGCGAAGCTGATAAAGAATTGAACAAACCTGGATCCAATTTTATCAAGAGTCTGAGAACAGGTATTGCAAGGATGGTCAAATGCACAAGTCTCTGAAGAATTAAAACCCTTCTATGCTGGTAAATCTGAATTAAGTTGTCAAGATGGAATCTTGTTGTGGGGAACAAGAGTCGTCATGCCTTCGCAAAAAACAGAACCACTATTGATAGAGATTCATAGTGTGCACCCAGTTATATCTGGTGGCCAGGTATAGACTGTGTTTTAGAAAAAATGGTTAAACACCGACTCCAGTGTCAGCAACAGCAGAAGAGTAGTCAGAAAGTAAATCATGATGTTCACAGTAAAGATTGGAAATTTAATGTGGGAGAGACAGTTTTTGTGCGAAATTTTGCAACTGGACCGAGATGGGTTCCTAGTACAATTGTCTCTGAAACAGAACCTTTGTCACAGCAAGTAGAAGTGGAAACAGGATTGTTAGGAAACACATGGATCACCTAAGGAGCAGAGAGACACTCCAACAACCAATTACTCCACCTGAAATCGAAGTCGAACCTTTGATCCCTGAGGTGCCAGATTGACAAAGAATAGACATATCTGATGTCTCTGTTGGAGTAAATAATTCTGAATTGCCATTGTCTAAGGATGTCTCTGATTCTGCAGTTCCTGATCATGTCAATCCATTGGAAGAATCTCAAGTTGTAGAGTTGTGTCACTCTACCTGAATCAGAAAACTACCTCAAAGACGAAATCGATAATTGCATGAACTGTATATTTGTATATGATATGGGTTAAGATATTCTTGTAAATAAGGGAAGTAAAACAAAATTAAAGAGGGAGAAATGTAGTAATTGTAAGTAAAACCTTTCATACTGCTTAGAGGATCATGTGACTGTACAAATGAATTAGTCCCAAGTCCGGGTAGTCTTAGGAATGGAGTTTTTCTAGCCTTGGTCTTGGTTCAAGCATGTGGCTTCATCAGGAGCTCTGTAAGTAAAGTTTACTGTTTCTAACAAGAAACCTGTCTGGTACAGTTAGTTTATTAGAGGATGCAGCCTCAGTACCCTTAGCTAGTCCCAATGTGGAACTGTTTTCTGCTTAGAACTTGTTACTTTGTTTATTTGTGCAGTTATTCAATTCCTATTGCCTGTTTTAACATCTATTTATGCAAATACATTCCACTGAATTTAAAAAAGACCTTTAATTTATATAGAGCCTTTCGCAACCTCAGGGTGTCCCAGAATTCTTTACAGACAAGGAAGTACTTTTGAAGTGCAGTCACTGTTGTACTGTAGGAAATGCAGCAGCCAATTTATACACAGCAAGCTCCCAAGACAGCAACCTGATAATGACCAGATTCTGTGTTTTAATGATGTTGATTAATGACTGGATCAGTGCAGAATTTAAGGAGGAAGTGATGGTGTAGTGGCAATATTACTAGATCAGAAGCCCAGGCTAATGCTCTGGGGGCATAGGTTCAAATCCTATTAAGGTAGCTGGTGGAATTTAAGTTCAGTCGATGATCTGGAATTGAAAAGATAGCCTTAGTGATGACCATTGTGTATTTTTGTAAAAACCCATCTGGCACACTAATGCCCTTTAGGGAAGGAAATCTGCCGTCCTTGCCTGGTCTACATGTGATTCCAGACCCACACTGAGGTGGTTGACTTTTAACTGCCCTCTGAAAATGCCCTAGAAAGCCACTCAGTTCAAGGGCAATCATGCATAGGCAACAAAAGCTGGCCTTAAAGTTACAGACAGAGATACAGACAGTTGCGCACAGCAATCTGAAGGAATTAGCTTTGATCACATGATTAGCAGGCTGCTCAGTGTGGTGGCAAGTGTACTGGTAATGCCAAAGTTGGCAATGCTTTAGTAACAAAATCATATGTATGTGAACGACAGTGTGAAAGGTACTGCCTTGGAGCTTTTAGTGAATGGGAGAATCACCTGTGCTGCCAGCTCTTTGTTAGTGTTAAAGATTAAACAGAAATTAGGGAGCTGCTGAGCAGAGTGGATTCCCTGGCCGGAAAGTGAGTTGAAGCTAGCAGCATAACTCAGTGTCCCTGTATTATTTGCTGTACCTTTACATTAAATATCACACTCTGCTGCATTAGGATAAATGATATTCAGCTGACACTTACCTACTGACAATTGTGATTTAATATATGGTAGCAAAATAATTTACTGGAGTTCAAGGTGCCAGTAAAGATGGCCCCCAATGACCTCACGATGTGTAGAGTTAATCAGGCTCTTCTTATTTAATTTCTTTTGATAAGGTAAATAATGTTTCACGGGTTTACATATTTGAATTTGGACTCCTTGGCTAGGATTGCCCTCAGAGTTGCTCCCACTGCAACTCGACTGGAAGTGCAGCAGAATCCCATTCATCTTCTGCAGTTCTGGGACACGATTCGGCGCCAGAGTGGGAACAGTTCTAAGATTATTCCTGGCCATTCACTTCTGGTAAGGCTGCTTGGCAAGATTCCAATTGGCAATACTCTATATTCTGCATCTGATTTTAAAACGCCCTGCTGTCAGTCTGGAGCTGACGTGAGAGGGCTTACACTTCCATGCATTTTGTTTTGTAAATCATTAAACGTTACAGTGGGTTGAACTGCAGAACCATGGAGTGTTTCAGAGCTGGGAAGGAGGAATTTCAGCTCATTATATCAGCCAGCTGTCTGTTAGAGCAACCCAAAGTGATCCCACTGCCCTGTTCTAACTCCAATGCCCCTTGTCTCCCTTTAAATATTTATTTAGTTTTCTCCAAAAAGATACAATTATCATTTTCTCATCTGCTCAGTACAGCAAGGCACTCTCAGCTCCAACAAACCCCTATGCAAAATACTTTTTCTTGAGCTCCCCTTGTCCATTTATGCCCCTGTGTACTCTACATGTATGTGAATGAATAACGATGCAACAGAGAGAGCACAATTCTACTCCATAAAAGTCAGATTGAATTGACATTGTACAGCATCAAGACCTGCTGGTTATGTGAAAGTTGAAATGTTTTGGGGTCGCTTGCCAATGAAAGGACATTATGTTGCGCGTGTAAAACTTGACTGTCTGTTTGCTAACTTGGACCAAGGCCCGCTCACCCATCATCTTTGTGCTGCATTTCTCTCCACAGATGCTGTCAGACCTGCTGAGCTTTTCCAGCATTTTTTGCTTTTGTTTCAGATTTCCAGCATCCACAGTATTTTGCTTTTATCTTTGTGCCGTCCCCTGACTCATCAACTGCTCAGTTTTAAAATTGTTATCCTCATGGTTAAACCTTTTTGTGCCTTCGCTACAGCAACCCCCCCCCCCCACCCGGCAATTGTAATCTCCACCAGCCCTATAAGCCTCGGAGTTTGCTGCGCTCCTCCAATTCTGGCCCTTGTGAATCCCTCGCTTCCTTTGACCCATTGTTGACTGTGGCTTCATGTCTAGGCCCTAAGCTCTGGAATACTCTCCCTAAATCTCTGGAGCCCTCTCTCCTCATTTAAGGCACTTCTTAAGACACACCACTTTGAACAAACTTTGAATCATCTGTCCTAACCCCTCCTTCTTTGGCTTGGAATCAATTTTTGTCTGATTATGCTCCTGTGTAGCACCTTGGAATATTTTACTAAGGGCTGTCTCTACCCCTGCTGTGGATGTCAGGGCAAAACCTAGAAGTATAAGGCCTAGAAAAGTTAAGAAATTCTGGTCACAAGTGGTTGCACAGGTGAACACATTTTGTCACTTTATAATCTGAAAATATATTTACTTTCACTGGATAATGTGTAATGGTGTCTTTCAGCTTCATTTACGGGTTTTGCAAGTCCTCCCCCTGCATGTCCCCCCTCCACACCAGCAGGTCACCTGTATGCAGCTGGCCTACGAGTGATTCTGGAGGGTGAATTGTGTGTGGCAGAGCCTTTCGGAGCCATGTGCAAGCCTCTCCCACACACGCGGAGCCTTCCTCCATGACAATCATCCCAATGTCCTGATGACATAAATGTCTTTCAGTTGTCCATCTGAGTTGACCTGCATCTCTGCCCATCCACTGATCGCACTCCTAATCAGCACGTGTTCCCATCCAACACGAGGCTCCTTTCACTTTTGATTTTAGAAGCATGATACTGATAAAGTTTGTCCTCAGCTCCCCCTTCCTTTTTCCTCCCCCAGTCACCGATGTTCTTTTCCACATCATGTTGAACCCCCCTGGCATCACCTTCCACCTCCCCACCATCAACTACCAGACAGAACCCTTTTCTTTCCAAGATGTCTAGGTGAATATGCACATTCCCTACCTTCTCAAAAATCCCACCCGCATCCACATTGACCTCCCCAACCTCTTCCTTCCCACCCCCAGGGTCCACGCCTGTTTCCGAATCCCCACCAACCACCCGCACCGAGCCTTCTACCACTACCATCTTGCCTTCACCCCCCCCACCCTACTGACTTAATCTGCCCTCTCTAAATTGCACCATTCCCTCCTACCACACCCACCCTCATTTTGCTCCCCAGGAGGCAGTCATCAACTCCAGAGACCCCTCCCTTGCATGTTCACCTGGACATCCCACCCCCAACTTACTTCTTCCTCCACCCTTACTGCTTCTTCCCCCTGGACTCCTTCCTTCCCCCGGACTCCTTCCTCCCCCTGGACTCCTCTCCTCTGAACTCCTTCCTCCAACTGAAGTTCTTCCACCCTCCAAACTCCCTCCCTTACACCTACCTCCCAAGTTGCTGTATTTTCCCCCATTACACTCTCCTCCCCCCATACTCCCCCCCCCCAAACTTACCCCCCTGACACCATCGTTACCCCCTCCTTACCTCACCAGCCCCGACATTTTTGTTCTCCCCTCCCCCCACCCCCAACAACCTCACCCCGCCGGTACACCTTCCTCTTCCAGTCAAACCTACGCTCTCCTCCCCGCCCCCTCGACGTTCATCCATTGCAGACCATGGTCAAGACACTGACGTCCTAAAGCAGACCCTCAATGACGACCTCTCACTTTTCATGAGCTGCTTCGTGGTGGAGCCATGTCCATGAGAATCCACCCAACATGCATTGCACGTGTTCCTCCAGCGTCTGGGTGCTGTTGGGCTGCAGCATCTTCTGCTCCTCGGGTGTCCGCAATGTGAACAAGGCCCTGGTGGTAAGTCCCGACTACTGCACGTCACGCTTGTCCAGACATTCCTGCACCGGTGTGACGGTGATTCTGGCAAGCAGGGCTTATAATATTATGCAAATGTATTAAAATAAAGTGTCCAGCGCATGGCGGCAGGGAACATGGCCCTCTGCCCTCCATTGATGGGCGGAGCGGATGATTGCAAACTGGTTTCATGACAGCGTGAACTGACGTTTGGCCTACCCGCCATATTGTCCGCTCACATCTACCATGACACCTGACGCCAACGGGGACAGAAAATTCCTGAGTCATAAATATGGGAATCGTCCATCCAGTGCTTTATTCCACCCACGCGTGCAACCTGCTTCCATTTCTGCCCAGAGGTGTTGATAATACTCTAAACCCCCTCAGTCTTAACGCCCATCACTCTGAGCTCTGCAATGGAGACGGAATGGCCGATCTGCTCTCCAGCCAACACGAGTGCCTCCATCTCGATTGTAGGGGTTGGTAGAGGGGGCTCAGGTGGAAGTGAGTTTTCAGATACTGTATCTGGGACTCCTCGTCCCATCTACACCCTTTCTTTCCCAATTGTTTTTCCCCTGCAGCCAGAAGTTGAGAGTGAATCTCCAGGGCCTGATGATGTGGACCTACTTTTCCAAGCTCTCCGTCAGACCCACGATGGGTCCTCGTATTTGTCTCTCTCCGCTGTCATGGGAATGGGCAGACGCTGGCATCGATAGGCAGATGCCTGACATCCACAGACAGCTATTCCACCTGAGGCACCTGCTGCAGGAAATAAGAGTACAGACGGCTGCCCTATGATTCCTTCCAAATTAGTGACCCTTCACTTCTGAGCTACCCTGCAACCACTGTGTGCACATCATTCACTCAAACTCACCCTTGCGGAGTAGGTCATTCATCCTCTTCCTGCACTGCACCCAATCCCTTTGTTGCATCCCGCGACTGCTTACCTATGCTGTGATCTCTGTCCAGGCTTCTTTGGTTAGGCGGGAGGGTTTCTTTCCTTAATGAGCTGGGAACAAGACCTCCCACCATTCCCAAAGCCCCTGGCGGAAGACATGTAGTCAGGCGTCGCTGAACCGTGGGGCTATCCTGTGTGCGGTCTGCAACATTGTCTTTAACACTCTGGGTCTCATTTCTCAAAAATGCTTGTTGTGGTTCTGAGGGTACAGGAGGCTAGCTTTGAATTCGGAGTGTTCAGATCCACACTGGGAGATGCCCTCCTCAGGGCTGAGTTACGCTGCTGTGAAGTTCTCTTGTCACTGTTGTCAGAGAAACAGTGAAAGAGTATTTAAACTCTACGGGCAGGGCTGACTCCTGTTTAAAAGTGGCGGCAGCACCTGCACGCCCATCCGCTGACATCAGCACTGCTGTCCTGACACCCGCTCATCACATGATTGGACAGGCCCCACACCTTCTAATCATTGATTAGTTGGACACCATATAATCGTCTTCAGCCAACCGCTTCCACCCAACGCCGATTTCCAGGCCTGCCAGTGGCACCTGCATTGCTATGATTAAATTCCATCCTCTGTTTCTTTCTCTACAGATACTGCCTGACCTGCTGAGCATTTCCAGAGGTTTTTATTGCAGATTTCCAGCACCTGCAGTATTTTGCTTTTGTAAAATTTGACACCAAGTCCTATAAGGAGCAGTTAGGACATGTGAGCAAATGTTGGCCAAAAGGGTAGACTGAAGGGAGCATCTGAAGGGTGGAGGGAGAAGTGGAGAGGTTTGCGGAGGGAATTCCAGAGCTTAGGTCCTTTGCAGCTAAAGGCATGGCCACCGGTGGTGAGTTGATGAAAATCAGGATTGTGCAAGAGGCCAGAATGGAAGGAGTGCAGACTAGCACCTTAATTACATAAGAAAAATAGTATTACAGCAGTGCAGAGTGGATGAAGACAGCGTAGCAAGTTTTATCTCAATTGTAGTCCACAATGAGCGCTCTGAATCCTACTCATCAGTTAAAAGCAATTTATATGCTTCAGGCAATTACATAATCATATATACATAAAGTAATCAGTATCATTTATTCAGCTGTAATAATTTAGCTCTTGACATTTAAATCAAGCATTTAATAAGTCTGTGTTGCAAGTCTGCACATTTTTTATTTATGAATCCATCATATAATACCTAGCATACAAAAATACTAGGTGGATTTTGCCAAAGTAAAGGTGGTGAATGTGTTTCTTTCCTTAAATATGTACTAAAAGACCTGGTAAAAGCAGATAAAACTGTAAGAAGGAATGCACCAGAGATACCTGAAACTGTTAAGAGTAACTGCCATGGTCATGTGTACATTTTGTGAAAATAAAGAACTGTCACCCTTTGTACATGACAGAGAAGGGAAATATCTTCAAGGTGGCAGTAATACCCCCAGAGCCATAATCAACCAACTTAGAGCCTTTCTAACAGTCTTGGATGCCATTTTGTTCTGGCAGCAGATGCCGTGAAATCTCGGCATGGCTGTGCCATTCAGCCTATTGTGCCTATGTTGGCTCTGTTAAAGAGTTATCCAATTCATCCCAATCCCTTGATATTTCCCAGTAGCCCTGTCAGATTCAAATTTGCAACATTTATCTAATTCCCTTTTGAAAGTTTCTATGAAATCTGCTTCCACCACCTGTGTGGGTAGTGCATTCCAGACTAACAAAAAAGACTTGCACTTATATAGTGTTTTTCATGACCACTGAACATCTCAAAAACACTTTGCAGCCAATGAAGTACTTTTGAAGTGTAGTCACTGCTGCAATGTAGCAAATAAGAACATAGTGAATGAAAGAAACCAAGAAATTATAGACCTGTTAGTATAGCATCTGCTGTGGCGAAGTTATTGGAATCTATAATTAAGCACAGTGAGAGAGCACTTAGAGAAATTTGAGCTGATTAGAGAGAGCCAACATGGACTTGTAAAGGGTCGGTCGTGACTAATGAACCTAATTGAATTTTCTGAGAAAGTAGTAGACAGGGGTTTGTCTATGGATGTAACTTAAAGGGATTTCCACAAGGTGTTCTATAAGATTCCACATAAATGACTGTTAGCCCAATCAAAGCTCATGGAATTGAGGGCAAATTATTGAACTGGTTAGGTGTTTGGTTAGGCGGTGGAAGATAGAGTTTAGGCATAATGGATATGTACTCAAGCTGGAAGGAAGTGACCAGTGATGTTCCTCGAGGATCTGTGCTCGAGTCTCAACCTTTCGCTATATTTATTAATGATTTGGATAACACAATAGAGATCCATATCTTCAAGTTTCCTGATGCAGAAGAAATAAGAGCTGGAGTAGACCATACAGCCTATTGGACCTGCTCCAACATTAAATGTGATTATGACTGATCCTGGGCTTCAACTCCACTTTCTCACCTTCTCCTCATATCCCTTGATTCACGGAGAGACCAAAGATCTTTCTATCCCAGTCTTCAATGTATTCAATGATGGAGCATCCACAACTCTCTGGGGTAGAGAATTCCAAAGATTCACAACCATTTCTGTGATTTCTCCTTGACTTAGTCCTGAATGATCGACCCCTTACTCTGGGACTGTGCCTCTGTGTTTTAGATTCCCTGATGGCACAAAGGTTTGTGGCATAGTTGGTAGTATGGTCAGGAATGCCTAATTACAAAAAGTCATTGATAGGTTGAGTGAGTGGGTGAAAGGGTAGCAGATGGATTTCAACAGAGTTAAGTGTGAGGTCATCTATTTTGGACCATAAATGGATAGATCCAAATATTATTGGTGAAAAGTTGAAATTGTGATGGTCCAAATAGTTTGAGGTGGCCATGAACATAAATCATTAAAATGTGGTACAAAAAATAATAAGAATGCCTCATGCAATGTTAGCTGTTCTGACAAACAGGCTAGAATATAAAGGGGAGGAAGGTTGGCTACACAAAGCTCTGGCTGGCCCTCATCTGGAGTGCTAGGTAAAGTTCTGGGCACCGCACCTTGGATTGGATATATCAGCCTTGGAAGGAGCTGAATATAGATTCTCCAGCATGTTGCAAGGGTTAAATGAGGAGGAGAGATTACATAGTCTGAGTTTGTATTTCATGGAATTTACAAGGTTGAGTCTGATTTGATTGAGGGCCTTTTTTTTTAGGATTTTGAAAGGAATTTATACTTCTCCCACTGGTGGGGGAGTCTAGGACAGGAGGGCATTGTTTCAAAATCAAGCCATTCAGGAGAGGAGTTATTTTCACATTTTTGCATAAATGGTCATTGAAGTGTGGAACACTCTCCCACAAAAAGCAATTGATGCTAGGTCAGTTCAATCTGAGATTGATAGGTTTTTACCAGTCAATGACATTGAAGGATATGGGGCACAGCTGGGTGATAGAGTAAGGAAATAGATCAGCCATGATCTCACTAAATGGTGGAATGGGTTGGGGGTTGAATGACCTATTCCTGTTCCTATGTTCTGATAACAATTTGCTGCATAAAAATATTTGTCATTAGCTCCCCCTCTGCATGGTTTGTTGGGCAATTATGTTATGTCCTTTGCCCTTCCTATCAGTGGAAACAATTTCTCCTGACCTATCTTATCAAACTCATCATAATTTTGAGCATCTCAATCAAACCATGGACAGGAGGTAAATTTTGAAAGTGAGTACACCTGATGTGGATTGTGGATCAGATGATTGGGCGTAGAGGTCAGTACCCCTGACTAATTTTAATAGCTAGATCGTTGGGAGAATTATGAATCAAATGGCCTTTTGTGGATGATTGTTCGATCTGCACTGCAATCATTATCTAGTCAAATTTACTCCATGGTCACCATTCCATCACCACAATAAAGGTGCTATGCAAATACAAGTTGTTGTTGTACACAAGACTTTCTTGTGTGTTTTTAGCTTAACTGATTGAATATTGTTTATAATCTTTGTAAAACAGCAGATTAAGAAAGTTCATGAACATATGCTAAGTATTTGTTCATTTTTATTGCTCAGCTTAAAGCTTTTGTCCATTTATAGGCCCAATTTAGTCAGTGGTTATCAGTTTTTAGCCCAGGTCAAGGAGCTGATATTTGAACAGTATCTGGCATCTAGCACTGTCACTACATGTGGAACATTGGTCTCCATATGGAATCCTTTTATATATTAGCCAAAGCATAGAATATAAGAGCAGGGAGGTTATGCTGGAACTACATGAAACACTAGTTAGGCCACAACTTGTGTTGCAGTTCTGGTCACCTCATTACAGAAAGGATGTAATTGCATTCGAGAGGGTACAGAAGAGATTTATGAGGATGTTGCCAGGAGTGGAAAATTGTAGCTATGAGGAAAGATTGGATAGGATGGGGTTGTTCTCTTTGGAACAGAGGAGGCTGAGGGGAGATTTGATTGAGATGTACAAAATTGTGAGGTGCCTGGATAGATTGGTTGGGAGGGGTCTATTTATTTTAGCAGAGAGGTGAGTGATTAGGGGGCATAGATTTAAAGTAATTGGTAGAAGGATTAGAGGGGAGATGAGGAATTTTTTTCACCCAGAGGGTTGTGGGGATCTGGAACTCACTGCCTGAAAGGGTAGTAGAGGCAGAAACCCTTGACTCATTTAAACAGTGTCTGGATATGTGCATGAAGTGATGTGGGGCTAAGGATCAAATGCTGGAAAGTGGGATTAGGCTGGGTGTTGCATTTATCCATCAGTGCAGACACAATGGGCTAAGTGGCCTCTTTCTGTGCTGCAAACTTTCTATTATGGAAAACCAATAACTCAGGGAGAATGGATATTTTGCTGTTTTCTCCAAAAGAATGTGCCTCAAATGTGTATAAAATGCTAATATTATAAATGGAGTTTTGGGGGTTGAATTACCTCAGAGCATTTCCCACTGCACAGCTGGACTTTTGGCAGCAACCTCATTTAGGTGCTTAGATAGGGATTCTGCCAAGGTTATGGTGCCAGAGGCTCTGAGGGGATTTCTCCCCATGTCTTTGTTTAGTAATACTTGTTTATACGATCCTCTTCAGATTATCTGATCTTTGTCACATTGTTGTTTGTGGGATCTTACTGTGCATAAATTGCTTGTTGTACTTCCTACATTACAAGAGTAACTACACTTCCAAAGTGTTTCATCGATTTCAAAGTGCTTTGGGTTAGCCTGAGATTGCGAAAGGGGCTATCTAAACACAAGTCTGTCTTTCTGCTTGGCTGTCTTTCTTTATTTCTTATATTTGCTTTACTTGTATGAGTCCTGATTGGTAATCTAATTTGATCAACTATTTTTACACTGCCACATACAGTAGTAATGTTTCTTTGTAGCCAGCCGAGTTCAAATGCGCTAGTTTATCTGCTCAGGACCATGGTCAGCACCATACGAAGTATCAAGGGTTCGGCTAAGCCGCTGATGCAGTCTTGTACCGTGTTCATAATTTCAAGTACGTCAATGCATTTTGAGTTTATTAAAAAGGGAGCAGGGAAATAGGGCAAGATTGAGTTCATAGAGAACCACATTAACACCAAGTAACCTGTTTAATTTCATTAGCTGGGAATGGCTGTGATGGTTGAAGGAATGGGCTTCCTGGCAGTTTGCCAGTTTCATAATGAGCCTGAGTGCATTTCTTAGCTCTAGAAATCAGAATGGATGCTTTGCTCAATTGACAGTTCAAATAAACATTGCTCAGAAACATGCAGAAGCAGATTTAGTTAATCTCCCAGAGGGAGTATGTTAGCAGTCCTAGGCAATTTTTCAGCTCTGCCTGTCTATTATTGCAAGGAACTCTTCATAGTATAATGACAATACCTGTTACAGATGGTTGTTTATGTAAAAATATCACATACATTTGTTAAGGGGCTCATATTCCCCAATAAATGCCAGGTGTGTATGGGGCAGCTTTTCAACTTTTCTTTTCAGCCAGGTCATACTTGATATTCAATGTTAAATGGAAAAATCTGCTCTGATATATCTAAGTTTTTATAATTCACGAGTTGATGTCCCACATTCTTAACAAAATAAAAAGTGGAAATGGGTCTGCCAGGCAATGGCCCCCTCTGCCTTGCCTTTCTTAGAAATTCAATCACAACTTGCCCAGTTGGCAAAGGTTTCACCAGGTCCAGGTTTTTTGGATAGAATGTGCTTCATTTAAGCTTTTCAAATTAAAATAAACTTTCATTTGCCAATTTTTAGTTGGTTGGAATTATTTTGACTTATTCAAGCCTTCAGATTCCAGTGCAGAATTATAATGGCTGTCCTTTAGGTTTGTCGATCTGATTGCCAAAACTGATTGGTCCATGCTAACCATGTCATTGGTCATACCATATGGTTATAACGATTAGCCTGAAAGAGGGGGTTGGATTTTACCAGCCGTCTGGACAGAGGCTGCGAGACGAATGGGCCCCTAAAATGGTATGGTGGCTGCCCATCCCATGCCACTTTGCTAGTGAAGGGGAAGATGGCAGATGGCCCGCCCACCCAGAGGCCAACTGAGCCCCTTAAGTGGTCAATTAAGGACCTCATTGGGAAAATAGTTTTGCTGCACTTAGTCAATTGGGTTTATCCACAGCAATGTGGTTGAATTTTCACTGCTCCCTGAAGTGGCCAAACAAACTATTCAGTTGCCTTCAAGCTGGAGGCTCAACATCACTGTCTCTGGGCCAATTAGAGATGGGCAATAAATGCTGGCCTTGCCAATGTGGCCCATATCCTGTGAAGGAACAAGGAGAAACTAAAGCTGTGCACGTACCCTTGACAGTTTAACACAATTGATTGATCTGAAAAAAATAACAAAGCTAAGTGTGAGAAGGTTTCTCAAACATTACTTTAAAATCTATGCTATTTTACAGTTGTCGATTCTTTTGAAAAGTTGTGCTATCTTTGTACAGCCTATCATAGAGCAACATTTAAATAGTGGCAAGAGGCTCTCCTTTTCGGCTACTCTTTGGCCTACAGAGAATATAGCCCCCCCATGTGGCAGCGGCGAGGAGCTATGTTCCTGAAGGGCCTGTTCCTGTGCTGTACTTTTCTATGTAATAATGACATCACACAGAAGAGAACGAAGAGAATCTGAGAGGAGCAGCAGCCCTGTCCTTGTGCTTTGGAATCCTGTGCATAGTTAAGTATGTAAATAAAAGGTTACTTTGTAAAAGAACCCTTGCCCCCAGCTAGATCTCTCACTAAGAGTAAAACACCCAATACCTTCCAAGATGACCCAACAACAACAACGACAGAGCAGCCCACCGATTGGCTGCAGTGCTTGGAGGCAGGTGGCCATTCTTGGCAGAAATGGATCTCCTAGTGTTAGCCAATTGATTGCGTCCTGTTGACTGTCGAAGTGGGTTCAACCCTCCCTTTCAGACCCTGTGGCGGGACCTCCAATGGCCAGCACTAAATCCAGCCCAGGGATTTGATAATCTTACATTCACACTGATAGTACAAGATCACTGTCTAAATTCACTGCACACAGTTGCTTGAGTCAGTTGTACCCACAATGTAGAGTTTAACCTGCACAGGGAACCAGCTTAGTGACTGTTGATTCCAACAGGAAAACTGCATCATTTAATTCTACCTCCCTTACTTGTTGTTCTCAGTGGGCGGCGTGCCTCCTGAGCTGGACATTAGGGTTAAATAATTGGATACATTTTGGATTCAGATGGGCTGGTCCAACTCTCAGATTATGAGAAGTATATTTACTGCTTAAACTTGAGTTAAATTGATGCAAACATGGGCATGGCCTGGTTGGGCCAAATATGCCTGTGTCTTTGTTGTAATTTCTAGATAATTCTATGTTCTACAAGATTCCCTCTTGAACACCTGATCATTCCCATTGAAGAGAATGAAACAGCAATTGAAGAAATAAGTTGGAAATGATTGACTGGGTTAAGCACAGAATCACAAACAGAACATGTCTAATTCTGCCTCAGAATTCAATACGGCTTAGGGAGAGGAACTGAGTTAAAAAACAACCTGTCTTTGTGTAGTCTCAAACTGAAGTGGTAAATTCAGTCATTTCCAGGGGAATAATTAACCAGAAGATACAAACTTATAATAATTGGCAAAAGAAACAAGGGGAATTGAGGAGCATGCTTTTTTTTTACAGAATAAATTATTAAGAACTGGAATATGCTGTCTGAAAGGACGAAGGAAGGAGATTTAACAGCAATTTTCAGCAGGAAATTGGATCTGTAATTGAAAGAAAAGGAAACTTTGTAGCGCTATAGGGAAAGAACAGGGGAGTGTTGCTGATTGGACAACCCTTTCAACAACCTGCCATGGGCACGATGGGCTGATTGGCATCCTTCTGTGCTATTTCTATCGACTTCTGTACCTACCCCAGGTTAGTTCTATGCATTGTACTGAATCCCTTTGCTTAAAACGCAACAGGCATTGTAGCCCAGTGGTTAATTTACTGGACTAATAATCCAGAGACCTGGACTAATGACCCAGAGTTAATCTACAAGACGCACTGCAGCAGCTCACCAGGCCTCCTTCGACAGCACATTCCAAGCCTGTGACCTCTATCACCTAGTGAAGCGAGGGCAGTAGATACATGGGAACACCACCACCTGGAAGTTCCCCTCCAAGCCATACACCATCCTGACTTGGAACTATGTCACCATTCCTTCACTGTCGCTGGGTCAAAATCCTGGCAGTCGATTCTGAACAGTTCTATGGACTCACCACCACCTTCTCAAGGGCAACCAAGGATCGGCATCAAATGCTGGCCTTGCCAGCGATGTCTGAATCCCATGAATAAACTAAAACAAAGACAAAAACCGTCAGATAAAAAAAATTCCACCACAGCAACTGGGAAATTTTATTTTAATTAGATAAAGTTGGAATAAAAACCCAATATTAGTAATGGCAACAATGAAACTGCTGGATTGTGGTAAAAACCCATCTGGCTCATGAATATCCTTTAAGAAGGGAACCTTGTTGTTGCCACTCAGTCTGGCTTATCTGTGAGTGTAGACCCCCAACATGGCTGACTTTTAACTGCCCTCTGAAATGGCCTAACAAACCACTCCGTCGCATTCAAGCAGGGTGGCTAACCACCACCTTCTCAAGGTTAATTAGGGGTGGGCAATAAATGCTGGCCCAGCCAGTGAGGCCCACATCCTGTGAATGAATGAACAAAAAGAAACTAATGCATTGCACATACCCTTGACAGTTTAATACGATCGATTCACCTGTATTAAGCAACAAAACAAAATGTGGGAAGGTTTCTGAAACACTGATTTGAAAACCGTGCTATTTTACACTTGTTGTTTCTTTTGAAGCTGTGCTCTGCTCGTACGGCTTATTGTAGCATGAATAATTGAGATTAAGTGAGTTTGTGGGGAGCAAACGTGGCCAGGCTCTGAATAAAACAGTGGATTGCTGAAGGTTACTGTAAATGAACCTAACAATGATAATACACTGAGAGCCTTTTCTCATATCAAGCCAGCAATCAATAACATAAATTTATAAAAGAAAAGATCAACAGAATAAAATCAATACACTATAGTCATGTCTTAACAAACTCAAATTTCTGAAACATAGCATAAACCATGACCTTTTGAGACCCATGAAGGGCTTTGTGCACCCAGCTGCTTATTAGGACCAGCTTATTCTGCTCCATTTTATCTTCATTTAGTAGTGCATGTATAGAAAGGTGAGCTTCCCATTCTTCTTGGGCATATCCTTTCAGCTCACAACTTTCTGTTCTTGATCTTCATTTATTTTTCCCCAAGCCTTGTAAAATTGTCAAGGATTTTCCGGCCCTGTTGTGGCAGGACCCACCACAGGAGGCTCGGCGGCCCAGCTGAAAGTCCATTGACCTTCAGTGGGACTGGACGATCCCGGCAGCGGCTGAGGCCGGAAAATCCCACCCAATGTGATAGTCCAAGATTAACATGTTCACCCTAGTTAAAAGTGACATTGAGAGAAACCAATACCCTGATAGACATAATCTTCTAAACTACTTTTCGTTCCTACGTAAATTAGAGAACACTTGATCCAATCTATGTTATCTTTTGCCAAGTTCAACATGTGCCCAGTTTCTGACTCACCTTCATGTCTAGTGTACAGGGGTCGATCTAATGTACAGCTCATGCTCAACCCCCGCTTACTCAGTATACCAACAACAACAACTTATATTTGTACAGTGCCTCTAGCATAATAAAACATCCCAAGGTCCTTCACAGGAGTATTATAAAACAACATATGTCGACGAGCCATAGAAGGAGATATTATGTCAGACGACCCAAAGCTTGTTCAAAGAGGTTTTTGACAAAGGAGTGACTTAAAGGAGGAAAGCGAGGTATAGAGATGGAGATGTGAAAGGAAGGGATTCCAGAGCTCAGGATGCAGGCAACTGAAGGCACGGCCACCAATGGTGCAGCAATTAGAATTGGGAATGCTCAAGAGGCCAAAATTAGATGACAGCAGATGTCTCAGAGTATTGTGGGTTGGAGGAGGTTACAGAGATCAGGAGGGGTGAGACCATGGAGGGACTTGAAAAAAAGGATGGGAATTTTAAGATCAAGGCTTTGCTTGATTGGGAGCCAATGTAGGTCAGCGAGCACAGGTTATTAGGTCAGCAGGACTTTGTGCGAGTTGGGACAGGGGGAGCGGAGTTTTGGATGCCCTCAAGTTTACAGAGGGAAGAATATGAGAGACCAGCCAGGAGCGTATTGGAATAGCCAAGTCTAGACACAACAACAGCACTAAACTGTCAAGGGTATGTGCAACGCAATAGTTTCTTTTTGTTCACACAAGCTGAGACAGGCAAAGTCAAGCAATGTTATGGAGGTGTAAATAGATGATCCAAGTGATGATGTGAATATGTGGTTGGAAGCTCATCACAGGGTCAAATATGACACCAAGATTGTGACTAGTTTAGGCTCAGACTTTTGCCAGAGTGTGGCATGGAGTCAGTAGCTATGAAATGATGTTTGGAGTGGAGACTGAAAACAATGGTTTCAGTCTTCCCAATATTTAATTGGAGGACATGCCTGTTCTTCCAGTACTATATGTCAGAGAGGCAGTCAATAAGGAGTTGAGAACGATGGTAGTAAGGTAGAGCTGAGTGTTGTCAGTCTACTTGTGAAAACTAATGCTGTGCTTTCAGATGATGCCACTGAGTGGCAGAATGTAGATGAAAAATAGGAGGGGCCAAACATACAGTCTTGGTGGGCACCAGAGGTAATGGTGTGGGAGCAGGAAGAGAAGCTATTGCAAGTGATACTCTGACTATGATTAGATAAGAATGGAACCCGGTGAGAGCAATCCCACCTAGCTGGACGACAGTGGAGAGGTGTTGTTGGAGGATAGTGTGGTCAACCAAGCCAAAGGTTAAGAAGGACAAGGAGGGGAAGTTTACCTTAGGTCACAGACACATAGGCTCACATTTATGACTTTGGAAAGAGCCATTTCAGTACTGTGGCAGGGGCAGAAACCTGATTGGACGGAGTCAAACATGGATTTCTGGGAAGGATGAGCAAAGATTTGGGAGGTGATAACACATTCAAGGTTTTTGGAGAGGAAAGGGAGGTTGAAGGTGAGATGGTAGTTTGCAAGAGCGGTGGGGTTAAGGTTTAATTTTTGAGTAGAGGGTGATGACAGCAGATTAAAGGAGAGCACGAACAGAGAGAGAGAACCATTCACAACGTTGGCTAACACAATTAATTTGGGTGGTTTATCAGTTCAGCGGGAATAGGGTCAAGGTTACCAGGTACCTGACCCACTTTCCTTTCACCTGTCCTCCTTTATTCTTCATCTGTCTTCCTTCAGATCATTTCTTTTGGTGATAACAATAGCAGAGCTTCTTGTTATAGAGATCAGCAGGAAGTTGCAGGTAGTGTAAATTGGTTAATAGGCAACTTTCCCTGTTGGTTAACGTTTCTGTTGAAAGAATTTTTAGTGTTGTTCACATTTTCAGGACATTTAAAAAATGCCTCACTGCCAATGAATTGCTGTTATTTGTTGGCAAATCCAATAGCCAATCCGCACACAACTAAATCCCTCAAGTAGCAAATGAGATAAATGATCGGTTAATATATTAGTGCATCTGAGTTCAGTGAGTAAGGGCACCACTTCAGTCAGTCAATGGCCCTCAGTCGAATTTGAATATGTGTAAATAGCAGAAGCACAGAGGCAGGGGGTAGTGCTTTTCCCTGATGGAGGGTGAATTCGCAGGAAGTAAGAGAAAATAAGGCCAATTGTCAGAGCCAATTGGAGTTTTCCATTCAGACTGCAGGTCCCCCAGGGTGCTGGGGAGTCGGCCAGCCTCCTGGAGGTGTCTCCTGCCAGCAGACTGCAGCTGTGAAGGGGTGGTCCCTCCACAATGTCAGCCTGGCTGCTCAGTCCACTTTTTTATGCTGAAGTTTAAAAAGTTGAGGAGAGAGTGCCTCAAGAGGGAGGTGCCTCCTCTGTCTCTTACCTGAAACTGCAGGCTGCTGTTCCTTCTGAGATGGAAGGCCTCCTATTGGCTCCCCAGCTTCAAGAGCCCACCTGCTTCAATTGGAAAGCGAATCCACCCAATGACTATGAATTGGCCATTTTGGAAAATGTCACTGCCGGGTCACTGTTCATACTCAATGTGGGATTGTAACCCCCATTTAAGCCCAAACCCAAAATCCTGCCATGACATTTTCTCTGATGCCTCCCCTTGTCAAATGGCTAACAACTAGGCTTATACATGGAGTGTCTCTTTTAGAAACGATAACCTTGGGACAAAATTAACAGTCAATTGGACAAATGTGGATTAATTTATGAAGGCCAGCATGGATTTTTAAAAGAAATAAATTGTGTTTAACCAACCTGATTGAGCTTTTTTCTATTTGGTCTTGGGGTGTGAATGTCATTGGCGAGGCCAGCAGTTGTTGCTCATCCCTAATTGCCCTTGAGAAGGTGGTGGTGAGCTGCCTTCTTGAACTGCTGCAGTCCATGAGGTGCAGGCACACTCACAGTGCTGTTGGGAAGGGAGTACCAGAATTTTGATCCAACAACAGTGAAGGAACAGCAATACAGTTCGAAGTCAGGATGGTAAATGGCTTGTAGGGGAACCTGCAGGGAGTGCTTGAGCCCTGTGTCTGCTGCCCTCGTCCTTGTAAGTGGTAGAGGTCACAGGATTTGAAGGTGCTGTCAAAGGAGGCTTGGCGAGTTGCTGCAGTGCAGCTTGTTGATGATACACATTGTGTGTCAATGGTGGAGCGAGTGAAAACGTTTAAGGAGGTAGATGGAGTATCAGTCAAGTGGGCTACTTTGTCCTGGATGGTGTCAAGCCTCTTGAGTGTTGTTGAAGCTGCACTCATTCGGGCAAGTGGGGAGTATTCCATCACATTCCTGACTTGTGCCCTGTAGATGGTGGACAGGCTTTGATGAGTCAGGAAGTGGGTTACTCACTCCAAACTTCCCAGCCTCTGGCCTGTCCTTGTATTTTATGGCTGGCTCAGTTAAGTTTCTGGTCAATGGTAAGCCCCAGGATGTTGATGGTGGGAGCTTCAGTGATGGTAATGCCATTGAATGTTAAGAGGAGGTGGTTAAATTCTCTCTTGTTAGAGATTGTCATTGCCTGGCACTTATGTGGTGTGAAGGTCACTTGCCATTGATTAGACCAAGCCTGGATGTTGTCCAGGTCATGCTGCAATTGGGCAACAATTGCTTCAGTGTCTGAGGATCTGAACACTGTGCAATCATCAGTGAACATCCCCACTTCTGACTTTATGCTGGAAGCCTAGTTCATGTCTTCAGACCAGGATTGCTCCAGGTGACAGACGGCCCCAAAAGCAAAGAAGACGGCAGCCCCCAAATTCAGTGACGCCTCTCTGGGGCGCCTGCTAGGCACAGTGGAAGACCGCCACTATGTCCTCTACCCCCCACTCTGGCCACAGGTGGTCCACCAGAGTTACAAATCCAGCCTGTGAGGTGGTGGTAGTGGTGATCATCGCCAGTGGAGCACAGAGAAGGTCACCCATTCAGTGCAGGAAGAGGATGACTGATCTCATCTGTTCCACCAGGGTAAGTCAACAACTTCATCACACTCAACTCAAACACTCAGAAACCCATCACACATCCACAGGGATCTCACACCTCAAGAGACAACACCACTAACTCTCACACACACCCTCATATCTCCATCAGGCTCATATCCTCTGGAGCTCACCTCCTCATCCCATCCATGGATCTGCTCACCACGCAAACATTCTACGCAGTGCCATGTGTCCTGCTCACACACCCTCCATTTGTTTTCATGCAGAAGAAACTGGCTCACAACAGCAGGGAGAGGTCCCAGACCCAGGAGGGTGGGGGGTGGAGTGACCCACATTAGGTCCCTCGCTCACTTTGAGGAGTGTGCCATTGCACTGACTGGTGAGGATGGGGACCCTGCCTGCAGCAATGGTGAGGTCGACAGTGAACACCCATGTGAGGATCTTGCACCACATCATCCCTCCCTCAACACAGCTGTGAGGGCTCTCTCTCCTGCTTCTGAATCTGCTGCCATGCACTAATCTTCTCTACTTTAGTTCAGAGGAAGAACTGCCAAGTGACTGACAATTTCAGCCAGCCAGTCCCTCAGTTCCATCCATGTCCTCGCCTCCAGCCAAGAGGACACCTCCTTCATTGAAGAGCTGGAAATAAGCAGCATGGAAGACCCATCACACCCACACCCTCCACCAGCACAGAGGCACACACCTTGGTGGGACCTAGATCTAGAGCAGGTTCAGGTTCACAATCTGGTGGTCACCGCATGGACACATGTTTGGAGCAGGAGGAGGTAGGTTCAGCCAAGCTCCCTGGCAGTTGGATGACTGCTGGGGAAGAGGCCTTTATGAGGTTCAAGTCAGATGATGAGCCTCTGGATTCAGTCTTCTAGCTCGACAGAAGGCGGGGGAGCATCAGTCAGAGCTGTTGGAAGCCCTCAACAGAGTGGCACGTGAGTTGGAGGAGTGCGTCCGCCTGCTCTCTGATGAAATTGTGCTCAGATGTGCACGTATGGAGGTCTCGATGGGGAGGATAGCGTATGCCATGGAGACACTGGTCCAGCAGATTGTGAAGATGCACACAGACCTGCACTCCATTGCAGTAACCATGGGTAAGTTCCTGCAGTGGCAAAGCGAGAGGGAAACAGAGCACCTCAACATCCCTCCAGGTGCTTCTTCCCCTCATGGAGTCAGGCTGGGGCCCTTGGGCATCTGAAAGGAGGAGGAGTGGCAGCTGGACACCCTGGGTCATCCACTCAGGAATCTCAGAGGTTGTTCTCTCCCTCCGAGTCCCCTTTGCCTGTGACTCTCTCAACATCGTTATCTGCCACTGCAGAGGGAGTAATTGACCCACAGGAGGACAGCCAAATCAAGGCCTTGGCTCTCCAGAGGACACACGCCAAAGTTGTCAGAGGCAACAAGGCCAATCATTGCAGGGCAGCACCTAGGAGAAGTGTTACACCTTGTTATGACCACAGCCGGTGTAAACTGCTCCACACACCAAATCCCAGAGGGAAACTTGGCTTACGAGCCATCACCTTTTCTTTGTATTCTGAAAATGAGAAGTTGACATACTGATCTCAGCAGTAAGGGGTCCAGTAACACTTTTGGGATTTAAAAAATTAAAAGTAAAAGTTTTATTAACAAAAATAAAAGAAAACTTAAGCACACAAGATTATAGTCACACGATTAAGGTTAATGTTATGAAACATTCCCCCCAAAACTCTTCACTTGGTCAAACCCACAAGTAAATACCTTTCAGGTAACACTCCTTTATAGGTGTCTTACTATGGAATCCAGTAATATTACACAAGGGGAACTGCTGTAGCTTCAATAAAGGCATGCCACGCACCTTTAATCTCTTCTACTCTGTGGTGGAATCCACTTCAGAATAAAACTTCTTGCTGCAGCCCAAAACTTTTCTGGCTTGACTGGATGGGTGATTCAAACTGCATCCTCTCTAGCCCAGAGCTGTAGCTAAAGCTCAACAGTTCAAACAGCTCCAGCTATCTCCACCTATCTCTATAGCTCCAACTCAACAGCAACTCTAAAATACCCTTTTTAACCCCTTCATCTCAATTCCATTGTTCTTACACCTTTCTGAAACTTAAACCCTTCTAAATATAAGATCTTTCATATTTCCATCTTTTTTTTCTTTCAGGTCAATAAAATATAATATCCCCATAACAGTTTACCTATGGAACGCTTGCAAGATGCAAACATGTTTATTTATATCTCTGACTCCCTTTTGATATTCAAACAAGCTCTCAACTTATTTAAAAATGTGAATATTAGATGTAACTTAATTACTTGTACCTCAACCTAACACTTCTAAACTTTTCATGTTTTTAAACTCCCCAGTCTGCACCGACACGTGAGAAACACCTGACCTACCTACTTAATCCCATTTACCAGCATTTGGCCCATAGCCTTGAATGTTATTATGTGCCAAGTGCTCATCCAGGTACTTTTTAAAGGATGTGAGGCAACCCGCCTCCACCACCCTCCCAGGCAGTGCATTCCAGACTGTCACCACCCTCTGGGTAAACAAGTTTTTCCTCACATCCCCCCTAAACCTCCTGCCCCTCACCTTGAACTTATGCGCCCTTGTGACTGACCCTTGAACTAAGGGAAACAGCTGCTCCCTGTCCACCCTGTCCATGGCCCTCATAATCTTGTACAGCTTGATCAGGTTGCCCCTCAGTCTTCCCTGCTCCAACGAAAACAACCCAAGTCTATCCAACCTCTCTTCATAATTTAAATGTTTCATCCCAGGAAACATCCTGGTGAATCTCCTTTGCACCCCCTCCAGTGCAATCACATCCTTCCTATAATGTGGCGACCAGAACTGCACACAATACTCCAGCTGTAGCCTCACCAAGGTTCTATACAACTCCAACATGACCTCCCTACTTTTGTAATCTATGCCCTGATTGATAAAGGCAAGTGTCCTCCTCTCTGTGTACTCCCTCCTCCCAATTCCCAACCTCACCCCCCCGACACCTTTGTTCCCCCGCCAACCTCACCCTCACCCCTCTAACACCTTTGTCCCCTGTCCCCCCAACACCCCTCCCCTCCAGTCAAGCCTAGACCTTCCTTTCCCACTGCCCCCCCCGCCCCGCCCCCGGTACACTTTCACCTCCCACCCCCTCGCTGCTCATCCGTAGCAGCCCATGGCCAAGGCCGCGATGTCCCGAAGCAGACTCGAGACATCGACAGAGACACCCCACCTTCCGTGATCTGCTTCACGGCAGAGCCATGTCCATGAAAATCCATTCAGCATGTGCTGCACGTGTTCCTCCAGGGCCTGGTAGCTGTAGGGCTCCAGCATTTTCTGCTCCTCAGATGTCTGTGATCTGAGCAAGGCCCTAACGGGGTAAATCCTGACGACTTCACGACACATTTGTTCAGACGTGTTCTGGGCTTGCTTTCCTGCTGGCGTAACGGTAAATCTGGCCTGGGGGGGATGATTCCAGTCAGGCCTTACTTTGCATATCATTAGTGGGATACAAAGCGGGTTCATGCCAGCCTCCAGCAGCACTGGCGTTCGGCCATGGTGGGCACCATCGGGTGATTCTGCTGTGCTTTCACACCGGCGGGAAACCGATTGTTGGCCCTCTGCCATATTGTCACCCTCCTCCCCCAACCTCCAACCCACAACCCCCAACCCCTGTCCACCATGACGCCCAATGCCAACGGGGCCAGAAAATTCCGGTCACAGTTTTAGTCCTAATTTGAATTTGAACTTGCCTGGAGGGCTAAAAAAACCCTGCAGGCTTAGCAGTTAGACGCTATTTTTGTGGAGCTATTTTTGAGGGGCCCACTCAACCATTTCCACCGAACGTGTGCAGTAGGGTGGCCAACTTACAGCAAAAAATTTAAGGGACACTTTGGCACCACCACCAAGTGGGGTGGGGAGGGGCGGGGAATAGGCTGGTAGAGAGAGAGGATCAAAGAGGAGAGGGCAGTGCACAGGTGCAGGTGCGTACTGTGCATGTGTGTAGATCCAACATCGCAAATATGGGCAAAATAGCATTGTCAGCTTCAAACAACCTGGGTCGTGGGATAACTGGCCCAGTTAGGGGAAGACCCGTTAAAATGTGGAATGGTCTATCACCCTTGTGTGGAGCGCTTAGGTTGAAACAGAGCAGCAGGATTCAGGATGGCTGAGGGGCTGGGAGAGAAGGTGCACCAGTTCTCAGACACTGCATTGGAAGCCCCAGCAAGGAGGTATCCTCTCCCTCAAAGAGGTGAGGTCACCACCTCATCAGCCTCTCTGCTGCAGCAGCTGGTGCTGCTCTGATCCATCTCATCTCCTCCTCCAGTTCAAAGGTGGGGGGGGGGTCCCTTTGCAAAAGATTCCCATGACCAAGCGCTGGTGACTCCAATAAGGCAGAGTAACACAGCACGTCCTCAAGTGAAGCCCTCAGATAATTTCCAGAATAAATCTTGCTGGAGCGTTGGTGAAGTCTTGACCAACTGTCCCAGGAACTCTGCTGATGTGGTTCAAAAATTCCTCTTCAACCCTCCAGCAGCAAGTGAGCAGTAAAAGGGATATACCATTAAGCCTCACTCGAAATCCTTAGCAATAAATAGTTTACACCCCATCAGCTGGTCGCGGTTTGGAGAGGGTGTTCAAGCGCCAGCCACCAAAATACTGTGCAGCCTTGCTGATGAGCACTGGTTGAAGGTTTTAGTGTTAATCAGCTTAATGATCCTTCAGGCAGTCTGCCTTAGCATGAGCTTTAATTCCTTTATCAACATGGAGACTTAGACTAAATGCAGGCTAAATCAGCACCTCAGCTCAAGACTCAATGTTGTTCACCTCGGAAGCTCTTTGAGCCTGAAGTATCCGGGGGAAAAATCATCCATCTGGAGGTTTTTTATCATCTTATATTTCACAAGACATTTCAGCAATGATTCAAACACTTCTGAGGCAAAAAATCTGACTGTACCAGGAGGGCTGTCACCACCTCCTTTAAACTGGGAGACTTTACCAATCTGTCAAATAAATTGGAGGAGCCCTGCTCTGTTCAATCTTCTTTAGTTGATGATTACAGAATGTGACCTGATTGGTCACATTCACTCAGTGAATTGGCTTGTTGCAATTGACATAAAAATAGCTATTTAACACGATTCAAATTGAATCCATCATTGCTGGACAAGCCTTCCATGCCCGGTGGGCACCGCGGGGACTGAGGTGTTTTGTTGACCCCTTTAATCACAATTTGATTTAAAGTTTGTAAGGTTCCTTTAAATTTTGTTCTTGGTTTTACAGCTGACCTGAATTAGAGGCTGTGCCTGATTTATCCCAATTTGTTTGATTTGGTTTAATTGGTTTAAATTAAAAGATTATTGCTGGACAAGCCTTCCGTGCTCGGTGGGCACCGCGGGGACTGGGGTGTTTTGTTGACCCCTTTAATCACATTTTGATTTAAAGTTTGTAAGTTTCCTTTAAATTTTGTTCTTGGTTTTACAGCTGACCTGAATTAGGGGCTGTGCCTGATTTATCCCAATTTTGTTGATTTGGTTTAATTGGTTTCATGTGAAAGATTATTGCTGGACAAATTTATCCATAATCATTGGGTAATGATCATGTATAAATAAAAGTTGCACACTGAGCCAATAGGAAATAGTAAGGCTTAATGGAGAAACCTCCTCTCCTTGCAGACGCTATTCGCTCTCAATGAAAATGTTATTGTCTACAATTTCAGGAAGAAGAATTCAGCTTTATCCTGTCCTGTTTCTCTTTTTTTTTTGCTACCCTATTTTTTTTTACAGGGGTCCAGTTTCACAGGAATCAAACACCCATTCGGTATCTCCCTACGGTGACCGATCATCAGGTGCAATATTTAGCAGCCTGTTTAACAGTACAGGGGCAAATCAGAGCTGAGCCTTGATTATCTTCGCTTCTTAGGCAGTCCCTTGGGATTAAGAATGACTCACTTCCACTCTGGTTCGATGGGTTCTGAGATGGCTGAGAAGTCCAATGCGCGACCTGCAGACTCAACCACATGTGAGGCGGGGGTTGCTTGAAGCATTGGGTAGGAGGCCTGGCTGGAGGTTTGAGTATTCCCTTTGACACCTTGACTTTGCCTCTGCATGTTCCTGATGAAGTCCCTCGATGTGGTTGGTGCCTTCCTGGGTGAACAGTCTCCAACTTGGTCGTCACCAGCCAGGGTGGTACATATACACAGACACACACACTTCCATTCAGGCTCTTGCACAGCGATACGGAGTATTATATACACCTTATTTAATTCAAGACGTGTTGAGATTTTGTAACTCAGCAGAGATCAAGGATTGAATCTGGTCCATTCTGGTCTGTGTGACCCAGCTATTAACTGGATAAAGTCACTGAGGCATTGGAGGCAGAAATTCTCAAGTTAATGTTTCGGTTGATGAAGGAGCAACAGAAAGCAATAAACCTTGGTGTTGAGGTTACTGAGAAGTGTGGGTTAGATCACAAGACTAATGGAAAGCTGAAACGCAGGTCACAGTTCAAAGGGAGATTGACCCTGGGGTTAAGTTCCAGTGAGCTGCAGAAAAACACTTTCTAAGACAGAAAAAAAAAGCAGAATTGAAAAATTGGAAACGCACAGCCAGTCAAACCAATTCAAGTTGGAAGGAGGCTAATGTTTGCAGGTGACACCTTCATCAGGCCTGATATGGTCCAACTGAAGAATTTCCTATACAGGGCTGGCAAAAGATAGTACAACAGGTAGAGGCTAATATCAAATGTAACATCATTTTTAACCCTTTAATAGAAATGATGTATTATTTTCCTTATTGTGATGATTCTATTGGTAGGTATTTCTGTCAGTATCCTCCATCCTCTATTTTAACAGTCCTGTTAAGGAATTTCTCTAAGCTGATTCTGATCAAAGGGCTTTTTCCTACATTTCCACTGTTTCTACTTAAGTTGCTGAATTCTAAATTGCAGCTTTCTCTGTTCTTCAGTAATTAAAATTTAATAATTCTGCTTCACACAAAATTCTTGAACAATGTACTAGTCCTCACCTTACAGATTTTCTCTCCAGATGTTCTCCCCTATCAGAGTTTCCTGATTCAGATTCAGTATGTTAAACATCTCGCTGCAAAGACGAAGCCATGTATCAGATTGAGAATGTGAGCACAGTCGGAAGATCAGTACAGAAAGGGTGGATAAGCAATTCAAGCAGGATGTCATTAGACCCATATTATGATCCCTGGCCAGACCCGAAGATCCAGTCAGGGGCCAATAACATGTTGTTTAAAGCAGATAAAGGTTGAGATTCAAAACTTCAATTTTTGGAATAAAGCTACAAGATTCCATGGGTTTTGAACAAATAAAAACAAAATTTACTATACAGTTCAGAAAAATAAAACAATTTACAATATCTATCTTATGCTCTAACATTCAGGGTAATGTGAGGTACATGTGGATTAACAGTCAAACTGTGGTCGAACACACCACACTACAGAGTAAATGACAGATGGAACCAAAACAGAGTCCATAGATTTCTCAAGAACACACCCAGGTGTCAGTAAACACCAAGTCAAACAATCTTGTTGAAACTCTGCCTCATGAGGGATTCCCAGCTTCACCTTTGAAGATCTCTCCTTGGAATTCTCTCTAGAGGTAATACAATTTAAACATCCGGAAGCATCTTGGATCATCCACTTGGATGGCTTTAAAATGGCCCGCCTCTCAGTGTTTCAATCTCACCTTCTGAGATTCCTTCTCCCTGGATTCCTGAGTACACTCAAATACTAACTCACAAGCACACTTTCAGAGCTGTGGCTTTGCCAAGTATAACACCACTGCTCTAACCTTTGCCCCCAACAGCCATATTTACTTATAATCTACTCCCTGTAGCTCTTTCTTTAACTTAACTTAACTGGGATCTGTTTCTGTCCCTGTGTCCGTGACAGTCTGGCTGGCAGACTCCCCAGAACTGACTGTCTCAAGAAGAGTTGTTCACTGACCATTGAATTAATCTGGTGGCCTCACAAAATACTCCCAGAGGGTCCCACCCTTGTTACTAGGCAGGAACCAATGTAACAAGCATTGGAACATCCTGTACCTTAAATGTTACAATATCCACAGACTGCTAATTTAGCACCCAGGGACACAAACATCAATGATTTCATGGCACACAACAGAGCAGATCTTCCTTTGCTGAATTCACCATTGACCTGAAAAGTTAACTCTGTTTCTCTCTCCTCAGATGCTGTGGGTACTTGCAACATTTTCTGTTCTTATTTTGGATCTTCCTCTTATTGTCCTGCTGAAGAATTCCCTGGGCACAGCACAGGGAGAATGGTTCATCCTTAATGAAGATACCCCCATCATTAGTTTAAGCAGTTGGAAAATGGGCTCTGTTACACAGTATCAACCCTCTCATCTCATCCAATATTTAAAAGCATTGCAATGAAGCACAACCAATATTGTTCGAACACTTTAACTTAGATTGCCATCACCTAATTATGTTTGAAGTGTTTGCATAGTCATTTATATTCTGTATTTATACTGAGAGTTTCAACCCCATCTCTTGCCTGGATGTGCTTTTCATCCATTTCTTCAAGTCAGTTAAACATTGAAGGAGATGTTTCTGAATAGAATAATTTTTTTTAGCATTTCCACAATGATTGAGGGAAGCCTCTCCTGCCCAGATATTCGGGACCGGAAGATTAAAGAAGAGAGACCCTCAGGTAAGTGATGAGGAGGTTGATTGGGAAGTTGACTGGGTCGAAAATGAAGCAGAGGCTGTGGGGAGAGGAGGGTAGATGTAGTGATGATGGTCGGGAGGAACAGTGGCTGCCAGTGTCTGAGGGGTTGGCAGGAGCCAATGCCAGCCGCCTCAAGGCAAACCAATCTTCAAGTGAGACCTCAATTGAGTAAGGCCCCTTATTTTTAGATGCAAGGCCTGTTTCAGACTTCTTGTGTGCAGTTTTACCACCCAGCATTCGTTTGGACGTTAAATATATGGTGAAGGCTCAAAGGAGAGGCACAAGGTGATCACGCGGCACTCACCAGGGTCGATTTTGACTTTAGGCTGGCTAAATATTGGATTGTTACTCTCTAGCCTTCAAGTGAAAGGCTACCCATTCCAACTGTATAGAAATCACCGTTACCTCGAGGATCCTGAACTCATTTGAATTTGATAGGTGAGCCATGAACTTATCTGGAACACTTCCATCTCTTCTTTGGATCATGTTGTGGGATTTTGTTTTGCTTGTGTCCTCTTCAACACATCAAAATGGCCCTATTCCAAAGGCAGCACCTCCAGCAAAGCAGCGCTGCCTCAGAACTACACTGGAGCTTTGTGTTACAAATCCTGGAATGAGGTTTGAACCAATAATCTTCCAAATCTAGAAGGAAGTGTATTCCCAGTTGAAGAATTGGCGCTTAAGCTGAACTTCTATTGTTTCCTGTGCGAGCTCATCTGATGTGAAATTCTTGAGCAGGGAATTATTTCATAAATCGCTTTTTTACTCTTTAAAATGATTTATTTATTCATTTAAAAAAAAATTATCCTTTTTCCCCAACAACCTCCATCCCCCCCACCTCTCCCCCCACAGGGCCACCTGTCACTTGTTGTCAAATAGCGCTGGCCCTTGTTCTGCTATTAGCACATTCTGCTATCTTACCTTTATGCTACTATCAGCACCTTTTTTAGTCTTTAATACTATCAGCAACACTCCCTTTGCCCTTTGTCCATCAGGTCTTTGTCAAATTTCTCCTTAGCTCCCACCTATTTTTCTCCACCTGCTCCACTCACTCTTAAACAATATAAAATCCATCCCATTCCTACTTCCCTTTAACTCTGAAGAAGAGTCAAACATGGGTGGAATCATCCCAGATTTGCACAAAGTGCGGTGGAGAGCAGGAAAAAGTCCTTTTATCTGCTGACCGCAATGGCGGGTTTTCATGCCGTATTGTCCCATTCCAGCCTCATTAATTACGCAGACACTGGAAACACGCCATCTTGCTGGTGCTCCGATTTGCCCGCCATGTTGCTTCTTCATGCAGGACGCCCTATTTAAACTGCAGCCATGTGTACGTTTCTCTATGCTTGCTTCCCAGGACTGCTCTGGTGAAGACATGGCCCCAAAAGCCAAGAAGAGCACAGCCCCCTGATTCAGTGATGCATCCCTGGGATACCTTCTGGATGCCACAGAGGCCCACTGTGATGACCTCTACCCCCACCCTGGCTGCAGAAGGCCCATCAGTCTCACCGCTCAAGCTTGGGAAGCGGTGACACAGGTGGTCAGTGCCAATGCTGTACAGAAGAGGTCGGCCATCCAATGCCGAAAGCGGATGAATGATCTCATCCGTGCCGCTCGAGTAAGGCAACCACCTCATCACACAAAACTCACACACTCACAAGGCCAACGCACCTTCACTGGCATCTCACTCACTGCCAGCTCAAGGGACATCACCACTCATTCTCTCACACTCACATTTCCATCTGGTCTCATCTCCTCTGGAGATTGCTTCGTCAGCCCTCACCATATTGAGGCCATTTGCACAGATCAATATGTGCCCTCACACACCCTGGGATAACCCTCTACCCCAGTATAGCCCTCACCCTACAGCCTCTTCCCTTAGCTGAAGCCACTTCTTCCCCTTCTCCAAGCAAGCCCTAGCCCTGCAGATGTTGAAAAGCCACCCCCTTCTTATGACTGGACTGGTAGGTAGGGTCCTGCCCCTGAGACGCCCTAAAAGTGATGTGGTGTTGTCTGTGAAACCTGGCATTGATGACCGTGAGTATTGACCGAAGCAAGGTAGGCAAACAAACCTCGAAGTCCGGAGTGAAGTGCAGCTCGCCAGGTGTATGTCGCTTATGTTCAGTTGTGAAACACGCCAGTGTGCAATCACATCAGCGTGCCCGGATAATCCAGCATGGAGGGGATGATTCCAGCGATCAGGACTTATAATGAGATGCTATAGTATTGAAATTAGGTTCCTGACATGAGGCGGCAGGAAACACAGCCCACCATTAATGGGTGGAGTGGATAATCGCAAACTGGTTCCACAAAGAGCGTGAAATTAATTTTTGGCCTTCTCGCTATGTTGTCATCCCCCGCTCGCCATGACGCCCGATGCCAACGGGGCCGGAAAGTTCCGGCCATGGACTCAAAACGTTAATTCTTTCTCTCTCCACAGATACTGCCAGACCTGTTGAGCTTTTCCAGCATTTCCTGTTTTTATTTTAGGTTCCCAGCGCCTGCAGCATTTTGCTTTTATTACTTTTTGAATTTGGTGAAATAGGAAGATTGATTGTGAAGTTATGTTGCCCTTGCAGCTTGCAATTTATGGGATGGTTTCACAGTAATTGATAATATACAATGCTCCCTCAGGGGAAAATCTCACTAAGCACAACTTACAAAATCAATCCTGAGCAAGAAAAATTACAACCACTCAGGACTCATTATTTTAGTATCCATCGAGCTATTAAAACGATCGTCTCATTCTGCCATTGACATGATTGATGCTGTAGTTTGTGGCTATTGACTTTATTTGGATCAATTTATTTTGGGCCTTGGCTCAATGTCTGTTTTATCAGCTCCAGGTGAGGCAGTTGTCTCCCAAGTGACTGCACAAAGGTTAGCTCATTAAGGTCAAACGTTCTTGAAAGTGCCTATGTGGTAAGATGTTGGCAGTATTGTAGAAAGAAGGAAGACTTGCATTTTGATAGCACCATTCAAGAAGCCCCAGTCCACTTCACTGCCAACTAAAATGTGTTAGCTGTTGAGTTTGTTTCGGGAATGAGATCCCAGGTTTACATCAAGATGTTTGCATGCAGCGGCAATTTGTCAAATCAGCAGAATTGTAAATACTTATTTGTTTTGATGGTTTGAATGGAGCAGATAAAAGGGCAGGTGATGCACCTCCTGTGCGTGCACAGAAAGGTGTTGTGCGGAGGGGACCAGGTGTTGGGGGTGATTGTAGACTGGACCAGCCTGTTGCTGATGCAACGCTCCCTTTGGAATGCTGAAAGGGGAGGGGACAGCGTGAGAGCAGGTGGCATCACATTTTAGGTGGTGGACATGGCAGAGGGTAATTGATTGAGTGTGGAAGCTGGTAGCTGGGGTGGGATGATGAATTTGGTCTGGGAAGGAGCAGCAGAGGTGACAGTAGAGAGTGGCACCAATACTGTTATCAGTGTATCAGAGAAAGAGGTGAGGGAGCTGACTGGAATAGGACTGCAACAAGGAATGTTCCACCTATCCATGAAAAGGCTAGGAACCATATAGGTTTCCATAGCAACATCTTCTTTTGGAGGAATTGAATGGAGTCAAAGGGGAGGTTGTTCACTTTGAGAACAAGGTGTGGGAGTGTGGCAGTGGTGGAGGATGAGGACTGGTTAGGCTTTTATTCAAGGAAGAAACAGTGCCCTTAGGTAGACCTGGTGGTGGATGGAGGTGTAAAGACTCTAAGCATTGATGGTGAAAAGCTGGTTTAGTTTCACAGTTGCGGGCCGCCATTTACTATTGCACTCAAATAATGGTCACTGCTTGGACTCCAAGTGTTGAATATTGGCAGGTTATTTAACTGTATTACAACCATTCCAGATCTCTGCCCTCCTCCAATTTTGGCCTCTTTCTTTTATCCCACCACTGGTGGCTATGCTTTCAGCTATTCCAGCTGTGGAATTTCCTCCTGAAATTTCTTTGCCTCTCTCTCTCTCTCCTCCTTTAAAACGCTCCTTAAATCCTAGATTTTAGATCAAGCTTTTGGACATCTGCTCTAATGTCCCCTGATGCAGCCTGGTGTCAGATTCAGTCTGATGACATTCCTGTGAAATGCCCTAGGGTATTCCACTATGGTAAAGGTGCTATATGGATGCATGGTGCTGTTGTGAAGAGTGAGGTTCTGTAGCTGATGTCCTTCTTATTATCACTAGTCACTCGTACACTTACCAACAAGGGGAAACCAGACTAGGTGATGCTGAATAACTGATTCTCCCAACCCAACTCAACCCTCTGAGGCCAGATGTAGCACCCTAGTTTTAGTCTGGTTGAGATCCAGTGCCTCAACGTTCATCTTGATTTTCTTGTCTGGCACTGACTGTAGACCTTTTACTCATCATGTGAAGATTCAGTTTAGAGTTTATTCAGGAGAGTGAATTTTGCTGAGAGTGCAAAACTTAACAACTAATTAGATTCAAACCAAGAACTTATCATCATATATTATTATGACTTCCTAACAACTTCAGGCATTTTCAATGTCTTCGATTGAAGTTTTTATGATGAATTACTGAGCAGTTTTGGATTTTTACTGTGTTGTACGGGACCGCATTGTTAATCATTATTGGAATCAAACATTTCTGCAAGTGGTGTGAAGGTCTACAAATACTGTGGGGAGATGCTTCGAGCTTCCTGCTTGCTGTACAGGGCCACACAGAAAGGAACCCAGCATCAGAAATTACAGATAACCTAAAATGGCAAGTATAGAAAGTTGGACTTGGGGAATTGCCTTATCTCTGCCCCCTCCATTTGCTGCCTTTTCTGGGATAGTCTCCCGTGGGCTTTTGCACCTTGGTGCCTCACCTTAGTGCCATGATGGCACATGTGAGAGCAGACAATATTTGATGCCAGGCTATCTGTCTGTAACAGTCAGAACAGCCCAGTCATTTGCCTTTGATAATTAATAATAGTGATCTACCCAAGGGCAGATCCTGTGCTCATTTCGCTATGCCTCGCGGTCTTGTGTTTTCCACTGTAGTTACTTGTAGGTGTCCTCCATTTTCAATTTCAGATTGTCTAACATCATCATTCTCTTTCTCCCTCTTGGTTGACATTCATCTAATCTTCCTTCGCTTACCTCCTTCAGCAAGTTCTCATGCCTTAGAATATGGCCAATCCAACCTTGTTGCCTTTTCTTGATGATATTCGCTTACAATCTTTCCTCCTCCACCATCCTTAGAACTTCTTTACTTCTATTGTCTTCTCTCCAACTGACCCACTCCATCCTTCTCCAGAATCACATTTCACAGCTTTCTAAGTCTTTAGATGTCCATGTTTCAGCCCAGTACAACAAGACACTCCAAATCACAGTTTTTAAAATTCTTTTCTTAAGATCTCTAGACATTCCGATGCTGAGCAAATCTTGCTGTTTGGGGAATGCATTCTTTGCTATTGTTCTTCTAGCTCTGATATATTCATGATAGTAACCAGCTTCTGACAAGATGCATCCAGATGTTTAAATTGTATTACCTGTTCCAGCTGTTGACCATTTATTATTGATGATGCATTATCTTTAATACTTGAGCAGTTTTATTTAGCAAGAGTTTGTGAAGCAGGCCCCTCTAGCCCTCTGATTACTGAATCCTTTGCTAGGGGTGGCAAGCAAACTTGGTTTAACAGGCTGGCAAGATTCCAGAATCCACATTGCAGAAGAAAGAAAGAACGGTCATTTCAGTGGTGTCTCTCTCAACACCAGGAGACCTCAAAGTGCTTTGGAGCCAATGAAATCATTTTGTAATGAATCGCTGTTGAGTTTAGCTTGTAAAATGAGATACTGTGTTTGCATGCAACAGCAACTTGCCGAATCAGCAGGACTGTAAATACATTTTTGATTCGGAAATAATGGGAAAAGTAGATTAACTTTGAGGTAGAACCATGGAAAGAAAAATTTTGAAGGAACAATTGGATGGTCCAATGCAGGGAACCTTAGGATGTCTCTGAATGGTAAGTGTAAGAATGGCCTTCTCCATTCATTATTTGATCCTGTGATTGAAGTGGACAGTGTAGGAAAGAAGAGAAGGAAATAACTTGCACCTATATAGCGCCTTTCCTGACCCAAAGCCAAAGAATTGCAGTCACTGTTGCAATGTAGAAATGTGGTCATCAATCTGCAAACAGCAAAGCCTCAGCAAAGAGATAAATGGCCAGAGGGGTCAATCGAGGGGTAAAGGTTGGCCAAGGCACCAAGAGAACTCCTTTCTCTTCTTTAAATGGTGTGGCCTGATGGGGGCAGAGGGGCCTCAGTTTAACATCTCATCCTAAAGGTGGCATCTCTCAGGATGCAGCACCGTTGCATCAGCCTGGACTATGGGCAAGATTTTCTGTATCTGCCCGCTGCCGTGATCTTCCGGTCCCGCTGAAAGTCAATGGGCTTCTGGCTGGGGGACCGCCTCGCCCACAGTGGGTCCCACCCATGAAGGGGCCGGAAAATCCCAGCCTGTGCATCCGAGTCTCTGGCATGAGGCTGGAACTCATAATATTTTGATTTTTGTTTTATTCATTCATAGAATGTGGGGGTTACAGGTGGGGTCCGCATTTATTGCCCTTCCCAACTGCCCTTAAGATACATCTGAGTGGCTTGCAGGGCCATTTGAGAGGGCAGTTCAGAGTCAATCATATTTCTATGGGTCTAGAGTCATAAGTAGGTCAGACCAGGTAAAGATGACAGATTTCCTTGCCTGAAGGACAAGTGAACCAGATAGGTTTTTATAAAAATCCACTAGTTTCATGGTCACTATTACTGTTAGAACATTTTTATTCCAAATTCACTGAATTTGAATTCCCTAGCTATTACATGGTTTGAATTACCAGTCCAGTAACATAACTCCCATGCTACTGTATACCATGTTCAAACTCAAAGGTGAGAATGCTACCATTGGGCCACAGCTGAAATGTGAGGCTGGATTTTCACCATGCAAGTGGTAAACAGGACAAAAACAAAAATACCTAGAAAAACTCAGCAGGTCTGGCAGCATCTGCGGAGAGGAGCACAGTTAACGTTTCGAGTACGAATGACCCTTCAACAGAACTAAGTAAAAATAGAAGAGAGGTGAAATATAAGCTGGATAAAGGGGGGAGGGGGGGTGGGGTGGGATAAGAAGAGCTGGATAGAGGGCCAGTGATAGGTGGAGATAACCAAAAGATGTCACAGACAAAAGGACAAAGAGTTGTTGAAGGTGGTGATATTATCTAAAGGAATCTGCTAATTATGGGTAGAAAGCAGGACAAGCAAGGTACAGATAGCCCTAGTGGGGGTTGGGGTGGGGGGAAGGGATCGAAATAGACTAAAAGGTAGAGATAAAACAATGGATGGAAATACACTTAAAAATAATGGAAGTAGGTGGGAAAAGAAAAATCTATATAAATTATTTGAAAAAACAAAAAGGAAGGGGAAAATTGGAAAGGGGGGTAGGGATGGAGGAGAGAGTTCATGATCTAAAATTGTTGAATTCAATATTCAGTCCCTCCTTTTTGTTTTTTCCAATAATTTATATAGATTTTTCTTTTCCTACCTACTTCCATTATTTTTAAGTGTATTTCCATCCATTGTTTTATCTCTACCTTTTAGCCTATTTCAATCCCTTCCCCCCACCCCACCCCCACTAGGGCTATCTGTACCTTGCTCGTCCTGCTTTCTATCCTTAATTAGCACATTCCATTAGATAATATCACCACTTTCAACACCTCTTTGTCCTTTTGTCTGAGACATCTTTTGGCTATCTCCACCTATCACTGGCTCTCTATCCAGCTCTTGTTGTCCCACCCCACCCGACCCTTAAACCAGCTTATATTTCACCTCTCTTCTATTTTTACTTAGTTCTGTTGAAGAGTCATTCGGACTCGAAACGTTAACTGTGCTTCTCTCCGCAGATGTTGCCAGACCTGCTGAGTTTTTCCAGGTATTTATATTTTTGTTTTGGATTTCCAGCATCCGCAATTTTTTGCTTTTATCTTGGTGTTAACAGGAGTTGGCTCTGTTTCTGGGTCAGAAACCTGCCTCCAGTGGCAACATGATTGTGGTTGTTGGAGGTCAGTCACCGCAGCTCCAGGACATCACTGCAGGAGTTCCTCAGGGTAGTGTCCTCGGCCCAACCATCTTCAGCTGCTTCATCAATGACCTTCCTTCAATCATTAGGTCAGAATTGGGGATGTTCACTGATGATTGCACAATGTTCAGCACAATTTGCAACTCCTCAGATACTGAAGCAGTCCATCTCCAAATACAGCAGGACCTGGATAATATCCAGGCTTGGGATGACAAATGGCAAGTAACATTCGCTCCACACAAGTGCCAGGAAATGACCATCACCAACAAAAGAGAATCTAACCATCACCCCTTGACATTCAATGGCATTACCATCACTGAATCCCCCACTATCAACTTCCTGGGGGTTACCATTGATCAGAAACTGAACTGAACCAGCCATATAAACAGAATGGGTCAGAGACTAGGAATCCTATGGTGAGTAACTCACCTCCTGTCTTCCCAAAGCCTGTCCACTATCTACAAGGCACAAGTCAGGAGTGTGATGGAATACTCTCCATTTGCCTGAATGAGTGCAGCTCCAACACCACTCAAGAAGCTTGACACCATCCAGGACAAAGCAGCCTGCTTGATTGGCACCCCATCCACAAAGATTCACTCCCTCTATCACCGACGAACAATGGCAGCAGTGTGTACCATCTACAAGATGTGCTGCAGAAACACAGCAAGGCTCCTTATACAGCACCTTCGAAACCCGCAACCACTACCATCCAGAAGGACAAAGGCAGCAGGTACATGAGAACACCAGCAACTGGAGGTTCCCCTCCAAGTCACTCACCATCCTGTTTTGGAAATATATCGCCGTTCCTTCACTGTCACTGGGTCAAAATCCTGGAACTCCCTCTTTAACAGTCCTGTGGGTGTATCTACACCACATGGACTGCCGTGGTTCAAGAAAGCAGCTCACCACCACTTCCTCAAGGGCAATTAGGGATGGGCGATAAATGCTGGTCTAGCTGGCGAAACCCACATCCCGTGAAAGAAAAGCTGATTAAGTTTCAGATTTTCATGGGGATGTGTCCTTCATTGATGTGGAGATGGCTTTCCTGCCTACTTGGAACCAGTATGGGCAGGAATGGAGGTGGGTCACGTGAAGGGTTTAGACTCCCCATGGTAACTATCACTGAGGCTGCTGGTTGTTCAGAGGGAGAGATCTATGGTTTGTGCCAAAGCCTTCCGCTGCATCATAGGGAGTGAGATGACACAGAGCAGCCGAGGGCCTGGCACCTGGGGCAGGGCAGCTGCACACTTCATCAAGCTGACCTGGAACTAATGCTGGAGACTGTGAAAGAGAGGAGCAAGCTCCTCATCCTAGAGCGGCCACCTCATTGCACAGCAGAGGCATCTCTCTGTTTAATGTCATCTCCTCTTCCTCCTCCTCTCTCATCTCCTGCTCCTGCATGTCCCCTAATGAGCTGCCTCCTTTCAGGTCTTCGTCATCCTCAAGGTTCACATCTCTCTGGGGGGCTGGATTACACAGAATGCAGCAGGCCACCACAATGAACCAACACCACCATCCAGGCAGTGGAATTGCATTTTCAGAAGCCCGATAACCCACTCAAAGGTTGACCTGTTGAGCAGATGGCATTAGTGCTCTGTCTCTGTCCGAGTCTCCCATAAAGGCATCTGTAGCCATCTCTTCATGGGATTCCCATTGTCGCCTAGGAGCTGTCCATGCACGTTGGGGGTTGGAGTGAAGGTCTGACTTGGCCTGAACTGGAGGAGGATGAAGGAATCATGTCAGCTGCCAGGCAAGTGAGTGCACACATAAGGGATGTTCTTGTGGTTGCAGACCAGTTGAATGATGAGGGAGTGGAAGCCCCTTCCTGGTGATAGATCTCACTGGCCAATTGCTGGGTGCTTTGATGGTAACATGGGTGCAGTTGATGATTCCTGCATTTGGGGAAGTTCAAGAATGGGGGCAAAACCCAGTGACATCTGAGCCTGCGCTGCCTCATCAAGTTGTGAATCTGCTGTGTTTTCTAGCCTTGGCGAAGAAGGCATCTCTCACCTGGGTGACGCACTGGAGTCCAGCTACCCATGAGATGCCACAGCCGTCCACACTGTTGAGAGCACAGATGTCTGTGACCATCTGACTAGAGAGTTGCAGTCTCCTTGGCCACTGGCTCTCAGTCATCTCCAGGTAGTTTCACCTCTGCCTGTAGATCCTGGGCTCAAGGTGGTGTCTCTTTCTTCCTTGTGCCCCTTGTGTCTCTTCTCTGGCCTCCTGATGCCCAGCACTCTACTTTTCCTGTGCAAGCTACTCATCTCTTAAGGCCTCAATTTCTGTGGGTGCAGCGCCCATTCCCCATTTCCAGCTGCACCCTTCCTGGTGTTCAGATAGAGTCAAAACAGCCTTTCCCACTTCTCCAATGTCCATGTGATGCCAGGAGGTTGATGATCCTCCCCTGAATTGGCAAAGCTCTTAACGCTGGCTCCTCCTTTGACCTGTGATAGGCTGCCACCACTCTAACTTCAAAGGGGTAAGCTCTTTTAGCTCTGGTCAGCCTTTGGTGATTGCCCTGGCTCGCGCCCAACCTGGTCCACATCTGCCTTCAGCCAATCAGCTCCTGAACACCGGCCGCCTCCATGAAATATTTATGAAGGTGAAAAGTCGGGCTTTGAACTCGGCCAGTAACTACCTTAACTGGCCTAAACATGAGTGTACGTGAGTTCACGGGTCCAGGGTCCCAAACCCCTCATGAAAATTTCAGACATCAAGAATGGAGACAGGATGTCATCATGGATCACATTGACACCATCTTCTTTGTCTCCTGCCCCCGTTCTGACTTGAATTGACCCACAAATTTACGGCCCTGGTGTTAAAATGCTTTGGGGGAGGGAAGGAGAAGAGAATTATTCCAATTTTGTGGGAAACACCATTTTAAATGAGTTTATGAAGATTTCCTCTAGTTAGTATGTTTCATGAAATCATAAATGCTATCAGGATTTGATATAAATAGCTATCAGAGAAAATCTTCTTAAGTACATTGATGCAAGTAGCACCCAAGGCTATTCTTACTCCTTAGCATTGTCTGTGAGATAGCTTCACAAATGCAGGAAATTGTGGCAGATCATCACTTGGGATGTATCCTGGCATGTTTTGCATTGACAAACAGCTCGATTTAATCTGCCAGACACTAATTACAATAATTAGCAGAGTGGAACAGAGCTGGTTATTAAGAATGTCTCAATGAAATCAATACATGGTTCAAATTCCAATTAGAAAAATAACATTATCAGTAAAACTCAAAGGCTTGGCTTTTCCAAGACCCTGAGTAAAGTGACACGTTGGGGATTCTGTTGACACATCAGGGATTCTGCTGATCCTTGTGACTGCAGAGTTTAAAAAAAATATTTTTTAACTCTCTCTTACCCGTTATGGTAATCTAGAGGCAAGATCAACGAAGGCTTTAAACTTTTCTAACCCTTTGCTTTTTTGGCATTTATGATGACCTGTGTGCTTGGGGAAAAGCATGTATTCGCTTTATGTGCAATATCCTCTTTATGACCAGGGTGAACTAGGGAGTATTTTGAAATGGGGTTAATTTGTTTCAATGATTACGACATCATTAGGTTCTAAGAAGTGTCCAAGTGATTTGAGGTTGCCATGGGGATGAAAAGCTAAGAAGCAAAGGGTGAATAGAAAGCTAATTGCAGTGGAATTGGCTCAGTCTGTGTTTTCTGTTTGGTAGTTCAGATCACACTGAGAATTCATACAAAGAGAAAACAAGTAAGGGTCTCTGTAAATGGAACAGGTTCCTCTTTGGCAGTTTTTGAACAGATTCCAGTGTTGAAACATGTCTCTGAGACAGTGCTACTCTATATTATATAGTTGCAAAGAGCAGAGAGCTAACGACAGAAAGGGCGAGTGTTAATGGATTGGACAAGACTCACTGCTGCTGTTTCAGTGTTGCCAGAGCCCACCAGACTATATAAAGGCGTCAGAGAAGGAAGTTTCCAGGGACTCTGCACCATCAGGACTGCCGTGACACAAGTAAGAGAGGATTCATAGACGTGCACCTTGTCGATGGAAAACGTATCCAGGGTCTTCGGGTGGAATACAGCTGCTGACCAAAACAATTGAGTGCGAAGTGAGAAAGACTTAGAAAGCCTGTGACAGGGTACATCATCCTATATTTGTGCAGGAAATAATGCAAGTGCTTTGTAACGATGTGAGGTGTATTTTTGTTGTGTTGACTATTTAAAGTGAAATTTACCTCTTTATTTGAAATGCCCTTCGCTTGTTAATTAATGTTTGAATTATGTTAATTTTAGCTGGTTTGTAAGAGTCAAAGCCTTAAAATATGACACCTTGTCCATCGGTTTTCTTTCATTTGGCTTCAAAGTGATTCCTCCCTTTTAGAAGTTATCAGCCTCTACGAGATCGCAGCACATTAAAATGCAGCAGCTTTACAGATAGAGGCGGTCAGTCAGACAAACGGAAACTCAGAATGGTCAAATTTTTCTGCTTCAGGAGACAGAAGGTGGAATCATCCCAGGTTTGCACTAAGTGAGGAAGCGGGCAGGGAAAAAGGACATTTTACCCACTGGTTGCAATCGTGGGTTTTCATGCTGTATCATCCCATTCCTGCCTTATAAATAATACTGTCCCGGGAAATGTCGGGTCGCTGGTGGGGCAGCCACCGATTCGCCCACCCCGCCATAACTTCAAGCCTTCAGTAAATTAGGCGCCATATTTAAAGGGCACCCTTCCACAGAGCTAGCACTCTTCCAGGGATAGGAAGCTGCTGGGAAGCGATAGCTGCCAAAGAGAGGAAATATGCTGCCCCCAGATTTACCGAGGCCTCCCTTGAGTGCCTATTGGGCACAGTGGAGGCCCGCCACAATGTTCTCTACCCCGGTCTGGGCGAAGGCCAGTGAAGCAAGGGCACCAATCCTACATGGGAGGTCGTGTCAGTGGTGATCAGCGCCAATACCTTGCAAAAAAGGACAGCCATCCAGTACTGAAAGAGGATGAATGATCTCCTCCATTCTGCCACAGTAAGTCACTCTTCTCATCACTCTCAGCGCACACACTCACAAACCCATCACACATCCACAGGGCTCTCACTCACTGCCAGTTCAAGGAACATCACCATTCACTCTCTCACACACAACCTCTGTCCTGTGGTTCCTGTCCTCATCCCATCTATTGCACCACTCAGCACCTGCACATGTCAGACATCCTTCTCATCTGGCCTGGCAGGCATCCTGCTTACTGTCTCTCCATCTGTATTCATGCAGGACAAGATGGCACACAACAACAGGGAGAGGTTGCGGACTGGTGGAGGAATGCCTGACATCAAGGCCCTCACAGACTTTGAAAATCGAGTCACCTAGCCATGATCTGGACCGCTCCTTTGCTGATGGTGAAGTCAGCGGTTTTCAACCAAATGAGGATCCAGCAATGCAACATTCATCAGACAACCATGCCGTGTGTGAATTCCACTGTCCTGCTGTCCCCTGCCATGCATTAATTATCTCTCCTTGTTTCGCAGGCACATCTGGGAAACAGCCAAGGGGGTTCATGACCCAGGTCCTTGGCTTAAGCCCCAAAGAAGCCTCAGAAGAAGAATCTGATGACAGCCTCATTGAAGACCTGTCTCACCCAGACCTTCCACCAGAGCACAAACACACACCTCGGTGGCACCTAGCCATCGCTGACACCATAGCTGGCCTCCAACTATGTCAATGCGAGATGGGTGTGGGACAGTTCAATCTCACTCCAGCTGCCTCTTCTCCTCAAAGAGTCAGCCAGGGGCCATCTGGCACCCATATGGAGGAGGATCAGCAGGTGCATGCCTCGGGGCCATCCACCCAGGTTACTCCGGGCGAGTCGGCCCATCCAAATCCCCTCTTCCTGTGACCTCAGTCGCTCCAGCTCCACAGACCGAGGAGGGTGTCCCTGTCACACAGCAGGATCCAGAAAGCAGGCCGGGGCCTTCCAGGTCTCAGCCCTCCAGAGGACACTGTCAAGATCATCAATGACAGGACATAGCAGTCAGCAGACTGCCTCCATCTCTGCTGTGGATGGCGGGGAAGCACCAAGACATAATGGCAGGGTTATGAAGGTTAAGAAGATATAGTTGCACAACCTGGGCACGGATGTTAATCACTTGTACTTAATGTTCACTATTGTAAATAAACTCCAAAGAATGTCTCCCTGCCTCCGGCTCCTTGTTCTGATGAGCAGTGTTCTTGCCACTCAGATGTGAAACCTTTCTGCACAAAATAAAGGCAGATGTCTGAGTCCAGGGCCTCTTCCCTGTGCTTTGTGCAGCCTTCCCAGCTCACTGATAGTGTGGCCTTCACAGTCACTGGCCACATCAGTCATGGCCGCACCTCGATGGGTTTATCGTTGCTTCCACAATGTCCTGGGCCAGTGGCACAGAGTTCCCTCATTCTCTCCGTGTGCTCTCAGCACCTTTGAGGTGTGGCTGCCCCCCCATCTCATCAGTATCTTGTCTGGTGACAGTGTGGTCCTGAAGGGTTCAGCGCATGAAGGATGCCATAGGATCAGGAGAAGTTGAAGTTTCCCCACTGCATCTCCATGAATCATCCCAGGTTTGCAATAAGTGAGGTAGCGGGTGGGGAAGAAGGATGTTTTACCCACTGGTCGCAATCGTGGGTTTTCACATTGTTTTGTCCCATTCCCTGTTCACAGAGCGCAAGTGATCTGCCATAAGCCAGATAGGAGTCAGACATTCACAGATGCTATGTGAGGACCTATGGTGTCCCCACTTCATGTTGTCATCACCCTCCACCAATCTAGCATGAGGGCCTCCCGAGTGCGCCTGCCTCACCTGACTAGTGCGATGGCATCCTCACCATCATCCTCACCTTCGGAGACCTCCTCACCCTCATCCCCGTTGACTTTCCTCATCGGAGGAGACCTCCAGCTTCTCCATCTCCTCTTTAGCCAGCTCCTCTCCCTGTTGCAGCAGACAAAGGATCAGAGGCTTTTAAAGTTTCATGGCTGCGTCTCCATGATATGACCCTGATCACAGAGCACAAGCGAGCTGCCCTTGGCCAGAAAGGATTCAGACATTCTCAGAGGCAATGTGAAGATCTATGGAGTGTCCTCACTGCATGTTGTTATCATCCTCCTGAAATCAAGCAACTATTAGGGCCTTCACTGCATCTCCATGACAGCGTGTGCTGCCATAAGCCTGAGCAGAGTCAAACGTTCATAGATGCAAAGAAAGGAACTATGGGGTCACCTCACTGCATGTTGTCATCATCCTCCACAAATCTAGCAGCTATGAGGGTCTCCCAAGTGCGCCTGCCTCATCTGGCCATCATTGTCATCGCTGCCTTCGAGAAGGTCCTCACTCTTATCACTGTCGCATCCTCCTCATCGGAGGAGACCTCCAGCTCCTCCTCAGCCAGATCCTCTCCCTGTTGCAGTGCCAGGTGGTAAAAGGGACAACAGGCGATGATGATGTGTGACACCCTTTGTGGATTATATTGCAGGGCTCCACCAGACTGGTGCAGGCACCGGAATCTCATTTTCAGCATCCCGATAGTTTGCTCCACCAAAGTGGGAGTTGCTGCATGAACCTCTTTGTACCTTCACTCTGCTACAGTCTGAGGCCGCTGCATGGGCATCATCAGCAACATCCTCTGTGGTAGCCCTTGTCCCTTTGCAGCCATCCCTGCAGCTTCTGTGGACCCTGGAAGACATCAGGGGTCTGTGACCACTGAGAATGTAGGAGTCATGGACACTCCCTGGAAACCGTGCGCAGACCTGCAGGATGTGTTTGTGGTGGTCATGCATCAGCTGCACATTCAGCGAGTGGAAGCCCTTGCGGTTGATGTAGTTGACTGCTTGTTGCCATGGAGATATGAGTGCGATGTGAGTGTACCCTGCACCTTTGGGAAACCTGGAATCTGGGCAAATCCAATCGGTCTTTCTTCCTGGCTTTCCTGATCCCGGGTGAAATGCACAAAGTTGTGTTCCTTCACGAAGTTGGCTTCTGTGACCTCATGGATGCATTTATGGATAGAGGCTTATGATATCCCACAGAGGTTGCCTGTGGAACCCTGAAAGGTGACACTAACATAAAAATTGAGTGCCATGGTCACTTTCATGGCCACTGGTAGTGGATGCCCTCCGCGTCCCTGTGGCATCAAATCCTACATTAGCTGGCAGATGTGACTGACCAGTTCCGTGGACATGCGCAGTCTTTGGCGACACTGGTCCTCGGTTAGCTGCAGGAATGAAAGGTGGCATCCATTGAGATTGGGTCTAGCTAGATGCTGACCAGTGGTGGCTCGCTGTGGCTCTTGGGCGGCGTGTGCGGGAACCCCGGCCGCCCCTTCTTCCTGTGGTTGCTGCCCCTCCCTCTGGCCAGCCAGGCGCTTGCATCACTCTCTTCTCCTTCGTCTTCGCTCTCCATAAGCCACAAGGCATACAGTTAATTCACCAGGCTCCATGCTCCTGATGTACTCCTCCCGCAGGATGAAAGAATGAGTTAGCATGGGTGTTCTAAGAACCTGTCTTGGTTAAGTCTGAAGGCCTCTTAACGCATCCCAGAGATTGCTGGCCACCACTTGGATGGCCAGAGTTTAGTGCGATGCTTGGCTGCCCTAAACCCCACCAACATCCACCCCACTCCACCTGACCGGTTGGCAGCAGCTTTGCCCATTGGACTGCATGCTGTGCTCTCAGCTCAGGCACAGGCATTCTTCTAACCCACACTGCGAGGCTGCACTGTTAGCTTGAACTATGGGGGAGACTGGTCCAAACCGGGATGATGACATTGCAAGGGGCTGTGAGACCCTCCACCAGTGACTGCTCCATGGCCAGCTTTAGCAAGGAGATTATACAATGTGCCCAGTCGTCCAACTGTTCTGCAGTCCACTAAAATACTCATTAGTTTGTAGTTTGTACCTGACGGATGAAAATCTCTGGAGCACTTGGTGGCACTTTCATGCCTCTGCGTTAGATGAGTGGGCAGATAAGCTAGCGGCCTGGCTCCAGCATGTCAATGTGACTGCACCTGAACTGTCTCAGCTGCAGAGAATGGTCACTTTGTGCAAGGTTTCCCTAATGCATGGCTGCTTCCCTCCTCGGACCTCCCCTCCCCCAGCACACACACCACCCCCCCTCCAGCATGTGCTTGTGCATTACCATCAGATTGGGCTGCCTTGCCCACCTCCCAACTTGCCTCAGACGCTGTGCAGCCCTTGCCCCAGAACTACATTGTCAGCCAGCCAGGAAAAAGCGCCTTGCCTGTGCCCTCGTCTGAATGCATCAAATGGGTGAACCTTGCGAGTGCTGCACAATGTTAGTGAGCATTCACCTCCGAGTTCCCCTTGAAGTTCACCTCGCCAGGTGTACGCCTTTTAAATGCTGTGGTGAAACACGTCGGGGCATACAATCATCCCAACGTGCCCAGATCATTCAGCGTGGGCACGATCCCAGTGAGCAGGGCTTTTAATGATATGCAGAAGTATTAAAATGATGTTCCCAACATCTGTCGGTGGGAAATGCTAATTGCCATTGACTGGTGGAGCGAACAATAGCAAGCTGGTTTCACAAAATTGTGAATCCGATTTTTGGCCTTCCCACCATGTTGTCTGCTCATGGTTGCCATGACGCCTGACACCAATGGGGATGGACAATTTCATTGACATCCTTCGTATTGTTCTTCTGGTTTGTCTCATAACCTGCCTAAAATTGGTTACTTTCATACCTTTCTTTGATGATGCAAAAACAAACTACTGGTTATTTTTTCCATTCTCTTTTCCATGTTTCAAACTAGCCACCACTACATAAAATGCTTCTGCTCACTGTTTCTCAAGGCCGAACTAGGCCTCACCCCTTATCTCTGCAGATAGTTACAGTTTGCCTTCCAAACAGTCTGAAGCAATCATAATACCTTATGAAATAAATAACAGAAAATGCTGGAAATAATCAGTAGATCAAGCAAAATCAGAACCAGTTCTGATGAAAGTTGACTGACTTGAGATGTTAACTCTGTTTCTCTTTCCACAGCCTAACTTGCTGAGTATTTCCAGCTTTTCAGTACCTCTTGCTTATATTCTTGATTTCCTGTACCTACAGTATTTTTCTTGTGTAATAACACCTTTCAAACATAGTCAAACATCCCAACATGCTGTCTTGAACTGTCAAGTTTAATAAATCTGTCTCTATTAATTTTTAGTTAATATTTTAAGCCTAACCTGTCCTTGAGTGAGTGAGTAATCAAGGATTTGCTGCCCACCCTTTTAGTTTCCTTATGATTGATATTAGAATTCTTTAAGGAAAAGCCCTCAATCTTTTGTAATTCTGCTGTCTCCTGATTGCATTCTCTTTGTAGGGACATTGGTGAGAATTTCACTCTTGATTAGATCTTGGCCTCTTAGAGGCATTTATGGGGGGAAGATAGGGGCTTTGAGGGAAGGCTCAGCAGTTAACAACTGGCTGTTGCTGTTGAAGCGATCAGAAACACAGCAAGTTATTCAGAAGGGAAGAGAGATTAGCGGGAGGTGGTATATAAGCCAGGCTGGCACTCCAGTGCAGTACTCAGGGAGTGCTGCATTGTCCCAGCTGTTGTCTTTTGGTTAAGCTGTTAAGTCAAGGCCCCAATTACTCCTTAGAAATTATTTCTTTTGATGGTGGAGCCATTGATAATTCTCAATATTCCCATGGCACTGTTTTGAAGAAGTGCAGGAGAGCTCTCCCCAGTCTGCTGGCCTCTCAACCAAAATCTCTATCTCGGACTTGCAGAATTTTAACGGCACAGAAGGAGACCAATCACCCATTGTGTCTGCACCACTTCTCCAAATGAGCATTATGACCTAGTGCCATTGCCCTGCCTTTTCCCCATACCCCTACGTTTTGTTTCTATTCAAATAATCACCTAATGCCCTCTTGGATGCCTCAATTGAACCTGCCTCCATCACACTGTCAGGCAGTGCATTCCAGACCCCAGCCACTTGTTGTGTGGAAATGTTTTTTCTCACCTCACATTTGCTTCTTTTGCAAATCACTTTAAATCTGTGCTCTCTTGTTCTTGATCCTTTTACGAATGGGAACAGCTTCTCCCTATCTACTCTGTCCAACCCCCTCATGATTTTGAACATCTCTATCAAATGTCCTCTCAACCTTTTTCTCTCCAACCTCCCCAATTCATCTTCATAGCTGAAGTTTCTCATCCCTGGAACCATTCTTGTAAACCTCTTCTGCACACTCTCCAATATGTTCACATGCTTCCTATAATGTGACGCCCAGAACTGTACACGATATTCCAGCTGAGGCCTAATGATCGTCTTATATAAATTCAGCATAACCTCCCTGCTCCTGTACTCTATGCCCTTATTAATAAAGCCCAGGATACTATATGCTTTATCAACTGCTCTGTCCGCCTGTCCTGCCAACTTCAATGATCTATGCACATATACACCCAGGTCTTTCTGCCCCTGCATCCCCTTCAAAGTTTCACTCCTTATTTTACATTGTCTGTCCAAGTTCTTTCTATCAAAATGCATCATCTCACACTTCACTGCATTAAACTTCATCTGCCACCTATCTGCCCACTCCACCAAATCGTCTTTGTCCTTTTGAAATTTCATACCATCCTCCTCAGTTCACAACAATTCCAAGCTTCATATCATCCACAAACTTTGAAATTATCCCCTGCACACCAAGATCTAGATCGTCAATACATATCAGGAAAAGCTAGAGTCCCAATACTGACTCCTGGGGGACTCCACTACAAACCTTTCTCCAGCCTGAAAAATATCCATTGACCATTACTCTCTGCTTTCTATTTTTCAGCCAATTTTGTATCCACGTTGCTACTGTCCTTTTTGTTCCATGAGCAATAACCTTTCTCACAAGCCTGTTGAGTGGCAGTGTGTCAAATGCCATTTGACACTCCATTTGACACTCCATCAATATCATTACCCTCATCAACTCTCTCTATTATCTCTTTGAAAAACCCCAGAAAGTTAGTTAAACACAATTTCCCCTTTAGAAATCAATGCTGGTTCTTCCTTATCAACTCATATTTTTCCATGTGGCTACTAATTCTATCCCAAATAACTGTTTCTAGAATTCTGCTCTCCACTGAAGTTAAACTGACTGGTCTGTAATTGCTGGGATTATCCTTACAACCTTTTTTGAACAAGGGCATAATGTTTGCAATTCTCCAGTCTTCTGGCACCTCCCCTGAGTCTAGGGAAGACTTAAAGATTACGGCTAGTGTCCCTGCAATTTCTACTCTCGCTTCCTTCACTATCCTTGGATACATCTCATCTGGTCCCGCTGCCTTGTCAACTTTAAGTACCATCAGTCTATTCAGCACTACCTCCTTATCAATTTTGAACCCTTCTAGTGAAAGAGTCTTCTCATCTGATACCATGACTTGGGTAGCATCTACCTGCTTGTTAAAGGCAGATGCAAAGTATTAATTTAATACCTCAGCCATGGCCTCTTCATCCATGTGTAAATACCTTTTTATTCGGCCCTACTCCTCCTTTTACCTCCCTTTTACTATTAACATGCTTGTAGAAGAGTTTGGGATTCCCCTTTAAATTGGCTGCCAGACTTTTCTCATAATCATCTTCACTTCTCTAATATGCTTTTTCACCTCCCCTCTGAACCTTCTGTATTCAGCTTGGTTCTCAATTGTACTTACTACCTGATACCTGTCATAAGCACACTTCTTTTTTCTCTTAATTTCTATCTCCTTTTTCATCCAGGGAGCCCTGGATTTGTTTGTCCTACCTTTCCCTCTCGATAGAATATACCTTGACTGTACCCGAACCAATTCTCTTTTCAGCTACAGTTTTTCCTGCCAATCTTTGGTTCCAGTCTATCTGGCCCATCTCCGTTCTTGCCCCATTGAAGTCGGCTCTCATCCATTTTTACTCTGGATTGTCTATCGTCCTTTTCTATCATCAGCCTAAAACATACAATACAATGATCACTGTCTCCTAAATGACCCCCCACTGACATTTTGTCTACTTGGCCAACCTCTTTTCTAAGAACCAGGTCCAACAGTGCATCTTTTCTTGTTGGATTGGACACATACTGCTGTAGAAAATTCTCCTGAATAAAATCTAGGAATTTTTGCCCCCCTCTGCTATTTACACTACCACTGTCCCAGTCTACATTTGGGTAATTAAAGGCACCCATTATAACTACTCTATAATGCTTGCATCTTTCTGTAATTTCCCTGCAGATTTGTTCTTCTATGTCCTTCTCACTATTTGGCGGTCTATAGACTACATCGAGCAATGTAATTGCACCTTTTTTTGTTCCTTAGCTGCAGCCAAATTGATTCTGTTCTTGAACCCTCTTGGACATCCTCTTTCTCCAGCACTGCACTATCTAATGAGCATTCTATCTCTAGAGAACTCCCCTCACTAATGATGTTGATGTGAGTCTGGGAATATTGGATGGTCAAACAGCTCTCCTCCATATCCAAAGGTTTGGCATTTAGGATCAATCTTTTATGTGTGTTACTCGAATCCTGTTAAAAGTTCAAAACGCCTTTGATTCTGATGGGTTATGACTGGGATTCGCATCTGGAGGAATGTTTAATGCTTCCATGGAACCATAGGAAAGTCCGAGAACATGAGAAACACTGCCCTGTGTTCCTGCAGAGGAAAATCTCAGCCACCTTCATTGAGAAGACAAATCACATTTTGTTTTTCTTCTTTGTCAAAGAATGATCTTGTGCTAAACAAGTGTATCAACTCTGTTCACTGCCAAGGTCTTCTCCTAATATCTATGCAAGTGATCAATTGATATATGAGGTTCCAGATTGGGAGACTATTGAGTTAAAATCTAAACATCCCTTAATGAAGTTACGCTAAACATTGACAATTCAATGGTTAGTCACTACAGTTGGAGCATTATGCTCAATTTCGGGCATCGCACTGTAGAAAGGATGTCAGATTTAATGTGAAAGGTTTTGACAGAGTAATGAAGGAGATACTGTTCTAATGGCAGATGGGTGAGTAATCAAAAGATGCAGATTTAAAATAATTGGCAAAAGAACCAGAGGGGAGTCGAGGATTTCTTTTTTTCATAGTGAGTTGCTATGGTTTGGAAGGTGGTGGAAGCAGATTCAATAATAATGTTCAAAAGGGAATTGGACAAATACTTGAAAGAGAAAAAATTGCCAGGATCTGGAGAAAGGGCAGGAGAGTGGGACTAATTGGATTGACCATGCAAGGAGTAAGCACAGAAACGAAGTGGCAAATGGCCTCCTCCGAGCTGTATCATTCTATGATTCAATGATTCATAACCACAGGCAAGGCTAGATTTCTCTATATAATTCAGGTAATCTGTAATCACCCCCAGTAATCTGGAGGGATGGTATTACTCTGTATGTTCCACTAAGGGTGCACTAATATGCATCAACGTTAAAGCAGCCTTAACAGTCTATTCCCACACTTCTATCATTTCTGCCAGGGCCAAACTGATTTTGTGAATTCTAACACAACACAGCACATTAACATGTTCCTGGATTGTCAAATACTAATTAGAACTGAAGTTAAAAATTTGCACTTCTTTGTCTTCCACACCATATCAAGGTGTCATTAAGGCAGCAGAACATGATGCAGCCTAGATTCCCTAATCTTATTATCTTAAATAGATTAATGCCAATGTTGAAATAACACTGTTTGGAAAATCTAGGAGACAGTGGTACTAGAAAGCCACATTTATAGTTCCTTTTCACTCCTTGCTGGTCTTACTCACCTCTTATCTCATTTCTACATTTTCAATGCACTCTATGCTAAAATAACAATCCCCCTTGAGAGAGAACAGAATTAAACATTCATTGAAATTCATACTTTTGAAGATGGAGCCATCAACAGTTTGCAGATAGATGTAAAAGTTCCCCTAGTACTATTTAGATGAAGAGCTGGAGAGCTGGCTCCAGTATCCTGACCAATATTTATCTCTCAACTGACATCAGTAAATCATTATCATAATGCTGTTTTTGGGAGCTTGCTGTGTGCAAATTGGCTGCCGTGATTCCTACATGACACCAGTGATATAATCTCCATTGACAGTTAAGTGCTTTGGACATCATGAGGTAATGGCAAGAATTATGTAAATGCAAGTCTTTCATTTTCTTTCAGATTTCCACAGGCACATAGGGCCTGATTTTAACTGTGTGAGTGAGTTCAAATCTGGCCCCATACTCAAATAGCTGCTACTTTTGACACATGGATACATTCATTGTCCTTTGTCTTTGTCAGATTCCAGAACTATACTCCATTGATCATAAAGGAAATTACCACTGACTGATATTGGATCTTCAATGGATGCTATGTGTTGACACGTAACTTGTTGGAATATCTTGCTTATGTAACATTTATGGAAGGAACAAGTCTATCTCATTTTAACCAAACTTACAAAGGTTGAGGTCAAAGAAACAGAATAGATTTTCTTTTCTTGCAAGGTTACATTTGTTTGAAAAGCCTGACAGCAAATCAATGAATTCTAACAGAAATGCTCAAGGATTGTTACATGTTCTAAAGTGTATCACAATGCTGCGCCCAAAGTAAATGCCACAGATTTTTTTATCTTAATTGCTTAAAATCATTCACAAGCCTTGACAGTTTGGCTGCTGCTGTCACTGTTAACCTTTAATTGTAAATCTGTGACTTCCCAACATTTGACACTCCAAGAAAGGATAAGGTGAGCTTTGACTTAAACATCCAATGGTGTTGTTATGTGCCATGTTGACGATTCTGAACTGAACCTTCATTGCAATGGAGTCTTAACCCTGTGATTTCAAGGACGAATTGAAGGGCTTGCTGTGAATCTGCAAACTGTTGATTGAGCACATACTAATTCATATCAATTCTTGGCCAAACTACAAGCATAAATATGTCATGATAGTGGACGTGAGCCAATGGGCAAAGTAATGTTGCTAACTAAGGCCAAACTAGGCCATCATATCATATAACTTGGTCAATTAATCAAAAATTATCTACCTTTTTAAAAATCAAAGTGATCTCCTTCTCTCAGAAAAAGTGGGTCAGAGGGACACCCATTTGGGCCTTACCTTCATAAGGACATAAGGAAGCATGAGAATGGGAGAAGACCCTTGGACTGAGCAAGCCTTTTGTAGACCATGTACAAGCTGCCTATATAGCCTCTCAACTAATTCCTGAGGGAAAATTCTGCTAAGTTTCTCTATACCTTTAGGATGAGCAAAGCTCTTTAATATTTCCTGTTTTTATTATTCTTTCATGGGATGTATTGCAAGCAAGCCCACCATTTATTGCCCACCCCTAAACTTCCCTTGAGAAGGTGGTGATGAGCTGCCTTCTTGAACCGCTGCAGTTCATGTGGTGTAGGTACACCCACAGTGCTGTTAGGAAGGGAGTCCCAGGATTTTAACTCAGTGACTGTGAAGGAAAGGCGATATAGTTCCAAAACAGGATGGTGAGTTGATTGATGGGGACTTGCAGGTGGTGGTGTTCCCGTGCATCTGCTGCCATTGTCCTTCTAGGTGGTGAAGGTCGTGTGTTTGGAAGGTGCTATCAAAGGAGGTTGGCGAGTTATTGCTGCTCATTTTGTCTCTGCTACGCACTGCTGCGACTGTGCACTGGTGGTGGAGGGAATGAATGTTGAAGGTGGTGGTTGGGGTTCCCATCAAGTGGGCTGCTTTGTCCTGGATGGTGTCAAGCTTCTTGAGTGTTATTGGAGCTGCATTCATCCAGGCAATTTGGGAGTATTCCATCACACTCCTGACTTGTAGATGATGGACAGATTTTGGGGAGTCAGGAAGTGAGTTACAAGCACTCAAATCCCCAACATCTGATTTGCTCTTGTAGCCGCTGTATTTATATGGCTGGTCCAGTTCAGTTTCTGGTCAATGGTAACCCCCAGGATGTTGATAGCTGGGGTTCAGTGATGGTAGTGCCATTGAATGTCAAGGGGCGATGGTTGGATTCTCTCTTATTGGAGATGGTCAATTGCTTGTCACTTAGGTGATGTGATTGTTACTTGCCACTTATCGCCCAGCTTGAATGTTGTCCAGTTCTTGCTGCATATGGACACAGACTGTTTCAGTATCTGATGAGTTGCAAATGGTACTGAACACTCAGCAAACATCCCCACTTCTGTCCTTGGGATGGAGGGAAGGTCTAGGACACTACCCTGAGGAACACCAGCAATCATGTCCTGGGACTGAAATGATTGGCCACCAACAACCACAACCATCCTCTTTTGTGCTAGGTATGACTCCAACTGATGGAAAATTTTCCTCCTGATTCCCATTGACTTCAGATTTGCAAGGGCTTCCTGATGCCACACTTGGTCAAATACAACCTTGATGTCAAAGGCAGTCATTTTCATCTCACCTCTTGAGTTCAGCTCTTTTGTCCATGTTTAGACCAAGGCTGTAATGAGGTCAGGAGCTGTGTGGTCCTGGTGGAACCCAAAATGAACGCCAGTGAGGAGGTTATTGCTGAGCGAGTGCCGCTTGACAGCACTGTCAATGACAGCTTCCATTGCTTTGCTGATGATGGAGAGTAGACTGATGGGGTGGTAATTGGCCAGGTTGGATTTGTTCTGCTTTTGTGGACTGGACAGGAGAGAACTGGGGAATTTTCCACATTGCTAGGTTGATGCCAGTGTTGTAGCTGTACTGGAATAGCTTGGCTTGGGGCTCAGCTAGTTTTGGAGTGCAAGTCTTCAGTGCTATTGCCAGAATGTTGTCACAGCCCACAGCCTTTGCAGCATTAAGTGCCTTCAGCTGTTTCTTGATATCACGTGGAGTGAATTGAATTGGCTGAAGACTGGCATCTGTGATGCTGGGGACCTCCGGAGGAGGCCGAGATGGATCATCCTCTCGGCACTAATGGCTGAAGATTGTTGCTTCAGGCTTATCTTTTGCAAGGGCATTGAGGATGGAGATATTTGTGGAGCCTCCTTCACCAGCGAGTTGTTTCATTGTTCACCACCATTCATGCCCAAATGCAGCAGGACCGCAGAGCTTAGATCTGATCCGTTGGTTGTGGAATCACTTAGCTCTGTCTATCACTTGCTACTTCTACTATTTAGCATGCATGTTGTCCTGTGTTGTAGCTTCAACAGATTGGTACCACATTTTTAGGCATGCCTGCTGCTGCTCCTGGCATGTTCTCCTGCGTTCTTCATTGAACCAGAGTTGATCATAAGAGTTGATTGTAATGTTAATGAGAGATATACCCGGCCATGATGCTACAGATTGTGGTTGAATATAATTCTGCTGCTGCTAATGGCCCACAGCACCTTATGGCTACCAATTCTTGAATTGCTAGATCTGTTCAAAATCTATCATATTTATCATGGGTGCTAGTGCCAACAACACGATGGAAGATATCCTCAATGTGAAGATGGTATTTTGCCTCTACAAGGACAGTGTGGTGATCATTCCTACCAATACTTTTATAGACAGATGCATCTGCATTAGGTAGGTTGGTGAGGAGAAAGTTTTTCCCTCTTGTTGGTTCCCTCACCATGTGCCGCAGACCCAGTGTAGCAGCTAAGTCCTTTAGGACTTGGCCAGCTCAGTCTGTTGTGGTGTTAATGAGCCACCTTGCTGATGGGCATTGAAGTTCCCACCCAGAGTACATTCTGTGCCCTTGCCACTCCCAGTGCATCTTCCAAGTGGTGTTCAACATGAAGGACCACTGATTCATCAGCTGAGGGGCTGCAGTAGGTGATAATAAGCAGGAGGTTTCCTTGCTCATGTGTGACCATGTAACTTAAGGTTTTACCTTTCTGCTTTGTGGCCCTGGTTTATGGCAGCTAGTGCTGTAAAAAAGGGGCGTGTCCTCCTTCAATTTGATGGAGCTTGGAGTCAATGTTCAGGACTCTCAGGGCAACTCCCTCCCCACTGTATATTACTGTGCCTCCACCTTTGATGGGTCTATCCTGCCAGTGGGACAGGACATAACCAGGGATGGTGATGGTGGCATCTGCAACTTTCTCAATGGGGAAAAAAAAACAGTAGAAACTGGGAAATAAGAGTACTGGTCCAAACTGGAGTTCCATTTTAAAGTATACAAGACCAGTTCAGACCAGTCCCCGTATTTCCCAGTTTTGACTGTTTTTTTTTCCATTGGGTTGGCTGTACCCTATGACTTTGTGAGTATGTCTATGTCAGGCTGTTATTTGACTCAACATTGCGACAACTTTCCCAATTCTGGCACACCCCAAATGTTAGTGAGGAGGGTTTTGCAGGGTTGATGAGGCAGGTTGCCCTATTGCCATTCTCAGTATCTAGGTCTAACCTGTTTTATTCCTTTTCAACACATATGTAGTGGTTTGCTACAACTGAATGCTTTGCTAGGTGATTTTAGAGGGCAATTAAGAGTCAACCGCATTGCTGTGGGTCTGGAGACACTTGTGGGCAGATTTGTATGTTCAGCAGATTTCCTTCCCTAAACAGTGAACCAGGTGGGTTTTTACAATGATCTGATTGGGCAGAATATTGCCGTTGGCATGTGGGGGTGGGCCTGACACGCTGATGCGTAAAATGACACAAGATGATGTTGGGCGTGTGTCCCGACGTCATTGTGCGTCATTTCGATATTGCGTTTGGCGGGCGCGTACTGGAGGTGGCTGTGCACCCACCAAACTATCAACGGTCTATTAAGGCCATTAAGAGAGCAACTTATGCTATTGACAATGCTGTCCATGGGCAGGATGTGGTTTCCTGAAGATTGTATAAAATTAATAAATAAATTTTGGCCACTTCACAAACATGTCCCAGCTCATGCGACACTGTCACATGAGGGGACATATTTAAATTATTTTTTCCTTTGTTTTTAAAAAAATTTTATTATCCAATTAATCAACCAGAGGCAGCTCCGTACCTCACACACGTGCAAAAGAGTACAGGTCCCGGCTCCCCCTCCACCTGCGTAGGTAGCACTATCGCTACTGACCGCACTTTAATTGGTCTACCTGCATACAATGGTGGTGCTTAGCCAATCGGCTTCATGCCCACCTCCACCATAGAAAAGATTCTATCCATAGTTTCATGGTCACCAATACTGAGGCTAAATTTTATTTCTAATTTATCAATTAATTGAATTTGAAGTCCATCAACTGCTGTGGTGGGATTTGAACCTATGAACCCCCAACATTAGTTCAGCCCCCTGGATCACTAATCCAGCAACATTACCACAACACCACCGGCCATTTGAAAGCCCCTATTATTGAAACCTGGATTGTTTCCCTCCAGTGATGAAATTTTCATAGTCTTTCAGAACAAGCAATTCACCAAGGCTCCTTCGACTGCACCTTCCAAACCCACGTCATTTACCAAAAAAAAGGCAGCAGACACATGGGAACACTACCACTTAGAAGTTCCCCTCCAAGTCACTCACCATCCTAACTGGGAACTATATCGCCATTCCTTCACCTTCACTGGGTCAAAATCCTGGAAATCTCTCCCTACCCTACACCACATGGACTGTAGCAGTTCAAGAAGGCAGCTCACCAGCATCTTCTCAAGGGCAGTTAGGGATGGGCAATAAATGCTGGCCTAGCCAGTACTCAGTGGAAAGAAGAGCTGTTTTCAAAACTCATGGCTGGCTTGAGGTTTATTACCATTGTATCTGTAATCTCCATTCCTGATCTAACAGCCCAAGCCCGAATTCTTGCATCGAGAATTCACACCACACAAAACTGGCCATAATTTTGTAGCTAATTAATAGGTTAAGGAAAGATTAAAGTAAATTACATATCAATGTTTGAACAGACAGAGAAAATATAGGCCCAGATTTTCGCCATGATGGATAGGCTCTCCATACTGGCGGGAACCCAGGAAATGGCCGAAAATTCTAAGAACCCCCCCCCCCCCATTTTCATGGGGGCGGGAGTGGAGTTGAGCTGGGCTTCATGCATATGCGGTTTACAGAGGCAGCTGGCGATTTAAAACACCAGCTGCCTCCAATGAAATGGGATTTTGGAAGAACAGAAGTGTGAAATCCAGAGTGTGCAGATTAGACCAGGTAAATGCAGGTCTGAACTTGGTGAATTCATTTGGATAGCCAGGGTACCCCTCTGGAGAGGTAAGGCATCCCTATGAATCTGGTCCCGCAACACCTTTGAGGGAGGTAAGGCACCCTTTGGGACTGTTAAAAGCAAACACGGTTATGTACTTTTTACGCGCAAACTCATTGGAGCTGTCAAAGGACTATCAAAACTGTCAAGGAGCTGTCAAAGGATACTAGGTGAGTTGGTATGGAGGGGGTAGAGGCAAGGGATGGTAGGTTGGCATGAGTTGCTATAAAGTGCCAATTGGCATGGAGCTATAAAGGCCATTGGCATGTGGGGGCAGAGGGGGTTTAAGGGGCCATGCTGGGAGGGCATGGGTTGATATAGGGGTTAGGAGGCAACATATGTTGGGTAGAGGGGCATATTTTGGCATAGGGGTATGGGGGTGAGTGGGAGTCATAAGGTGTCATAAGTTGGCATGAATGGGGCAAGGGGATTTTTTGGGTAATTAAGAGTGAGGGGTGAGGGTTGGAGGAATGTTTTTGTTTTATTCTGTTTTTTTATTTCAACAAAGTGCTGGAGCTCAGAGGTAGGCCTTCAGCCCAGCCTGCCTCCACACCCGGCAGCCCCTGCACTCACTCTGGGGGCAGTGGGCCTGAAAATCTGACCTGCCGGAGGCCATTTTTAAAGGTCAGGTTCAAAGCCAGGAATTGTTGCATCACAGCAAGCTCCCGCAAACAGCAATAAATAGCATTGTTGGTTAAGGTATAAATATTGGTATAAATATTGGCCATAATATCAGTAATATACCCCCTGCTCTCCTTTGAATGTTGCTCGGGATTTTGTCCATTCATTAGAGGGAGAGGACTTCACCTCAGTTCAACATCTGCATCTCTGACAGTGCCAGTATAAAAGATGTGCTTGAGTCTCTCTACTGAGTTGAATCCATGACCTTTGCAATTCAGAGATAAGAGTGCTACCAATTGAGCTAGGGTTGACACCTGCTAACCATCTGAAGTGGAGGTTTGAATACAGCACTGTGAATGTTAGTGGTAGAATAGTTCAGTAAGGCTTGTGTGTTTGAAACTCAGAGGCAATATTGAGGCTAAAAATACAGTGATTGGGCCTAAGTTCTGCATCAATCATATTCTACTCTTAAGTATTCACTGCATCAAAAGCATAAGGTTTTCTTTATCTTGTTTAAGATGTACAGAGTTATGTTAAGGTACCAAGGGATACTGAGCAAAGGCAGGGAGATTGTGCAGTTCACTCATGGTCTAAACGAATGGTGGAAATGGCTTGAAAGGCTGAATGGTCTACTCCTGTTCTTCATATTCCTATGTTCCCAAAGTCTGTCCCATTTTCTGATCCTTTATAATACTATTGCCCCTCTTATCTGTTTAAGACACATCTGAGCTGTGTCAGCAACGTATGTGCATAACCAATAAATGAAATCAAAGAAAAGTCTTGTTGCAAACATGTGGAGCCACAACATTATTTTCCAAGAGTTGATGAATGTTTCAACAGCATTTCTCCCTTTCATAAATGGCTTTGGTGTTCTTATCCCAAATGTGTGTGAGGTGGCATCAATCTTCTAATCTCTGTTGACCTTCCATCCTTTAAGTCATACAGTTCACTCTTTGCGCAACCCATTTCAGCACCTCACCTCCTTAACCTCCTGGCTTTGCAGAAAATCTGAATCTAGTTTAGTTGATGAAACTGTGTAAAGTCTTCCCTGTATGGGAATTAGAGGTGTCGAGTCAAATGATATAATTCCCATCCAGACATCAGCTATGGTTCACATCCATCTAAAACCTATATCGCCACTTAACGCTCTTATCTTTCTTTGCCAATTGTTAAATTGCAGGTATTATTGTGAACTCAAAGTTAAGTACAGTAAGCACGCTTTTTAATCAGTTAAGTATGCACCCTTTTTTTTGAAAAACATGTTTAGTACAGTTACAAGGTAGTGCTGGAAACTGTATATTATCTGCAGACTGAGACATCTGCAGGGCAAATTTGTTCAGGATTATGAGAGAAATTGGCCTTGAGGTGTTGAAGAGTTCTAGTAGGCCCTGTCATATCTCATGGTGCATTAATTTGATGTATAGTCTCCCAGCTTTTCTTTGATTTAATTTATTGGTTATGCAAATACATTGCTGACATAGCTCAGATGTGTCTTAAACAGATAAGAGGAGCAATAATGTTATAAAGGATCAGAAAATGGGACAGACTTTGGGAACATAGGAATATGAAGAACAGGAGTAGACCATTCAGGCTTTCAAGCCGTTTCCACCAATCATTTAGACCATGAGTGAACTGCACCACCTTCCTGCCTTTCTCCGTATCCCCAATACCTTAATATAACTCTATACATCTTAGTTTAAGCTTCCCAGCCTTTGGGGTGAGAGTCTCAAATTTCTACCACCATTTGTGTGGAAGAGTGCTTCCTGATTTTGTTCCTGTAGGGCTTGGCTCCAATTTTAAAATTGTGCCCCCTTGTTTTGGATTCCCCCATCAGATGAAATTATTTCTCTTTACCTACCCTATCATATCCATCGAATATTTTAAACACCTTGAGCATATCAGTCTCTTGATCTTCTCAAATCTAGGCACTAGAAGCCAAGCTTATGCAACCTGAGCCTATCCTTTCTAGTTTAACTCTCTCAGCCCTGGTGTCATTCTGGTGAATCTGTGCTGCATCCCCTCCAAGACCAATATATCCTTGCTGAAATGTACTGCTCAAAATTGATTGCAGTGCTCCAGATGGGGACTGACCAAGACTATGTACTACTGGAGCACAGCTTCCTCCTCTTTGTATTCCAGTGTTGAATGTATTCCTTATGTCAATCTTCACATATTAATTCTAAGTCAGGTCAATTCACCCTAGAGGTTTCAAATATTTTCAGACATCAGTCCAGCATTTGTTAAGGAAGCTGTGACAGAAATATAATGAAACTGTATTCATCATTTCACATAATGGGGCAGAGAATTCCTACAAGGTGCACAGCAGAGACCCTGTGATTTACCTTAACTATAGGACACTTACAATGAACAGTTAGCAAAGAATGTTTCTCAGGCTGGACCATACTATAAAGTTGTTTTGGTGTCTCACTAAGAGGTCTGCTGGCTTGTGTGGTTGAACGTAAACTGTTTATTGTTAACACACAACTATATATCTATCTGTCTAGCTGCTATCTTCCTGCTGACTCCTCTCAGACTACACACAGTCTACTATTATGTGACTCTCTATATCATAATGTGGGTGGTACACTTTCCCTAGTCCCACATTAACCCTTACTAACCTAAAAAAAATAATTAACCCTTACTAACCTGAACAGCCTTATACTACAGGCTACATTTTTATGTTGTTGAACACTACAAAAGGCTGCCAAAGTTGACATAATATTGAGTATGAGGAAGGACAAGCCAAGAAGAAGATATACCAATATTAGCAGTTATTGGTGAACTCCCTGTGAGTTACTATTACTGTTTTGGGGAATCAAAGTTCCTCCAAACTCAAGTTCTTTTTGCTCTCTTGCCCTCAGTCTTCCCTCTTCTTTCCCTCCATTTCTCCTCTTCGCCTCCTTGATCTCCCGTCTTTCCCACCCTTGGCTTTTCCTCTTTGAAACCATTGGTTTCTCCTTTTCCCCTCTTTCAGTTACCCCCTTCCCTTCCCCTCCCTCAATCTTCCCTCCTTCTCCGACCTCGGATTCAGCTTTTCCTGGCTAAGACGTTACCAAACGTCACATGGTCCGATGCCTTGTGGCCAGGATGTCACATGGATTGTCAATGGAATGGAAGGTCAACGGAATGTCTCCAACAAGATTTGACAAACCTTCCAAGCCAGCTGGCAGGATGTGTGGGTGCTGGGATGCTGTGGATGGAAGAGTGGTGATCACAGGTGTGGTAGATAGGGGGAAGAGGTTGTGGCTTGGGCAGCAGCAACCCACAGTTTTATTGTGGAGCCTGGAAGTATTATTAAAATTATCATTTGAAACTTATCTTTGTTTGGTGCCTCTTTTGCTGCAGTGCCTGGCTGGTAAAACTAATAACAATGCATGTGACTGACTCTGTCCAGTGGTATGTTAAAATTCGGTTTAAAAAATATTACTTAATGGGATGTGGCAAGGCCAGTGTTTCTCGCCCAGCCCATTTGCTCTTGGACTGAGTGGCTTGCTCGCCCAGAGAGCAGTTAAGAGTGAACCACATTGTTGTGGACCTGAAGTCACGTTGTAGGCCAGACCAGGTAAGGATGGCAGATTTCCTTCTCTAAAGGGCATTAGTGAACCAGATGGGCTTTTGCAACAAGCAATGGTAGTTTCATGGTTTCAAGTCCAGATTTATTAACTAATTGAATTTAAATTCCACCAGCTGCCTGGGCCTGGGATTGCCACTACGCCATCATCTCCCCCTAAGTCGGGGTTCACTATGCATTGTGGCACTTGGATTCACATGGTTAAAGCTTCCACCACCAGCACCCCACTGAAGAAGGCCTCTGATGGAAATGGTGAAAATGGCCTCCCTCCCCATTTGTAAATGTGCATGGTGAGCCCTTCTAGAGCTGCCAGCATCCTGATCATGCCAGGCGACCCAAATTATGTAGCCATCTGGGTACATGTACAGTGAATTCAGATACTGAGGCCAATGGGCTCCACAGGACTTTCCATTCATAAAAGGTGGTGAAGCCTTGAGGCATCCTGATCTCAAGCCCAATTTCCAAATGCATCTTTTGTTGAAGCTACTTGCTAGGCTAGTTAGTGGGAAAACATTTCCTCTAGTGGGGGATTCAAGAACAAGGGGACATAATTTTAAAACTAGAGCTAGGCTTTTCAGGAGGCAACTCAACAAGCAACCACCATCAAAACGAGGATAACGTCAACCAGGCTTCATGATTTGTGTGTGCTCAGCTGCCTCAGCAGGCCAATTCTGGAATCACAGGTCTTTGGGCGAGAGGACAAGAGTAGCCCTGAGGAAGGTGGATTCTCCAGCTAGAGTCCTGCTCTTATTCCTTCCACAATCCTCCCTTCTCCGCAGCAGGGTTTATGCGATGAGTTGCGGCTTGTTGGATGACCAGTGAGCATAGGAACAGAAGGATAGAGCAGATGAATGCATGGCTGGAGAGATGGTGCAGGAGGGAGGGCTTTAAATTCCTGGGGTATTGGGACGTTTCTGGGGGAGGTGGAACCTGTACAAGTTGGGTAGGTTACATCTGAACAGGAACGGGAGCAACATCCTCGCGGGGAGGTTTGCCAATGCTGTTGGGGCAGATTTAAACTAAATTAGCAGGGGAATGGGATCTTGAAAAGTAGCTCAGAGGGGAGAGAAACTCAGATGAAATTAGAAGTTAAAACGCTAGTAAGTGAGTCTGGAAGGCTTAGGTAAGAAAGAAGTGAGTTTAGCAAGGCTAAATGGAATACATTTTAATGCAAGGAGCCTAAGGAATAAGACAGATGAGCTGAGGCATAGATAGGCACATGGGAGTATGATATCATAGCTATGACTGAGACTTGGCTAAAAGAAGGGCAGGATTGGCAGCTCATCATTCCTGGTCATAGGGTATTCAGACAAGATAGAGAAGGGGTTAGAAGAGGAGGGGGGGTTGGTTGAAATATTGATTAAGGAATCAATTATAGTAGTGAGAAGGAAGGAATGATATCTTGGAAGGACCATCAAATGAAATCATTTGGGTAAAAGTTAAAAACACAAAAGGGGCAAACACACTGTTGGGTGTGTACTATAGGCCCCCAAACAGTCAGGGAGATCCAAGGCAAAGTGGCAAGTTGGATCCAAAATTGGCTGAGAGGCAGGGAACAGAGGGTGATGGTAGAGAGATGTTTCTGTGACTGGAAGTCTGTTTCCAGTGGGGTTCCACAGGGCTCGGTGTTGGGGCCCTTACCGTTTGTGGTCTACATAAATTATTTGGATTTAAATGTAGGGGGTATGATCAAGAAGTTTGTGGATGGCACGAAAATTGGTAGGGTGATAAATAGTGAGGAGGATAGCAGTAAACTGCAGGAGGACATCAATGGACAGGTCAGGTGGGCAGAGCAGTGACAAATGGAATTTAACCCGGAAAAGTGTGAGGTAATACACTTGAGGAGGGCTAACCCGGCAAGGGATTACACTATGAAAGGTAGAACCCTGGAAAGTACTGAAGATCAGAGGGACCTTGGTGTGCATATCCATAGATCTCTGAAGGTAGCAGGACAGGTAGATAAGGTGGTTAAGAAGGCATATGGGATACTTGCCTTTATTAGCCAAGACATTGAATACAAAACCAGGGAGGTTATGCTGGAACTGTATAAAATGCTGGTTAGGTCACAACAGGAGTACTGTGTGCAGCTCTGGTCACCACATTATAGGAAGGATGTGATTGCACTGGAGAGGGTGCAGAGGAGATTTACCAGGATGCTGCTTGGGCTGGAGGGCCTGAGCTATGAGGAAAGATTGGATAAGCTGGGATTGTTTTCCTTGGAGGAACGAAAGTTGAGAGGGGACCTGATAGAGCTGTATAAGATTATGAGGGGCATAGATAGGGTGGATAGGAAGGCACTTTTTCTGTTAGTAGAGGGGTCAATAATCAGAGGGCATAGATTTAAGGTAAGAGGTAGAAGGCTAAGTGAGAATTTTTTCTCTCAGAGGATGGTGGGAGTCTGGAACTCACTGCCTGAAAGGATGGGTCAGTCAGAAACTTTTGTAATATTTAAGAAATATTTAGATATGCACTTGCATTGTCATAACCTCCAGGGCTATGAGCCAAGTGCTGGGAAATGGGATTAGAGTGGTCAGATTTTTGTTGACCAGTGCAGACATGATGGGCCGAATAGCCTCCTTCTGTGCTGTAGACGTCCAAGAGTCTATGAGTTTATGTGATGAGGTGCGGCTTGTTGGCTGAGGTGCAACGATTAGACGCAGTTAGCGGCAAGTTCCTCACATGCACTTATGTCAATTTGTTCCCTTTCCAATGAGGCCTACCAGGAGTTCTTAAAATATTTCCACTGTCCTCCTGAGATTGGGTGCCATCTTGAGTTGTGAAAAGAGGATCTGCTTGGAAAGGCGATTATTTAGCATGTGGGTGCAGTGCCCAGACCAGCAGAGCTGATTTCTCATGATCGTGGTTGCGATGCTGGAAGAATTGGCTTCAGTGAGGATGCTGGAGTTTGTTTGCTTATTCTTCCCACTTGGTACCCTCACACCAAGAGTAATGTAAATTGGGAACACTCTTCCCCAAAAAGGCTGTGGATGCTGGGACAATTGGAGTTTTCAAGGCTAAGGCAGATAGATTTTTTTTGTTCATTAAGGATTTCAAGGCATAGAGAGCAAAGGTTGGTAATTGGAGTTGAGGTCGAGATCAGCCATGATCTGACAGGATGGAGAAACAGACTAGAGGGGCTGAATGGTCTGTTCCAGTTTCTATTCCCAATGTGAGTGATTCTGCACTGGACTCATAATACCGTATTTACCCTAACATATCTTCTGAGTATCAATAATTATAACTCGTCATTAAAGCTGTCAGTCATTGGCATGGAAGAGGTGACAGCAAAATATCAAAATGGCCCAATCCATCATTTTTAGAAGTAAGCAATGTTACTCATTGCTAAACCTTTTGTGCTATGTTTTTACTGCAGGGAATCTGCACAGAACTTTCACAGTGTCGTTCACAGACGATAACCAGAGGACACCTGACCCCTTGTTTTATTTCCCTTTACTTGTTTTCCCGACCATTACATTTTCATTATTCCTAAAAAGAGAGACATGTTACCAAAGCTTTCCATCTTGCACTCATCAGGACAAAAGCAAGAATGCCAAAGTTCATACGATCAGAACTATTTATATTGTAGGAGAAAAGGGTGCCGATTGGTTGGCAAGTTGACTCTGACTGGCCCAGACATTGTCATGGAGAAAGGAATGGGACACTATAGGGTCCCCAGACTTCAAGGTAATTCAAAAATGCACAAGGCTTGAACACATTCCTTTTGTTTGCAAAGAATGATTCCCTAAGGATGAATGTATGTTGCTTCTAGCAAGTGTAAATGAGCCACATTAAGAGCTTGACTGATTATCTTAAATTGGTTATTAGTGTAGCTAATAACACACTCGGGATTGTTCAGCAAGTGCTGCCCAATCACAGAATCACATCAAACAGTAAATATTTTGTTTTGGGTTTTGGCCTCATGGGCTGGTTGAGTACAGTCTGCATTCTGTCAATTGTGAACAACTGAAGGAACAAACTGTTTCATTTGATCAGCCAATCACTGGGACATACAGTCTACACACAAGCACTGCACTAGTGCTTAAATTCATACACAACATTGCTCAATTGTGTTGTAGGGAGAGCAGCTTTTTGGATTGACAACAGCATCCTGTTAGTGGAAAATACCATTTGCCTAGTCACTGCATAGCAGCAATGTGAATGGGCTTGCTTAACTTGTTGTTCAAATATTTGAAGTACTTTACCTTTCCAGGGTAATTTAAGGTATACAAGGTGCTTTTCAGGTTCTAAAGTGGAAGTCTTTGGCCCATTTGTGAATTTGAATGATACAGAGCAAACAATGATTTGGTCAGGAGAGCCACTTTGCATTATCCAACATTCTTTCCAGGACAGTAAGATCTTTAGTCTCTTTGTTAAACCTTGATTTTGTCTTCATATCTTCACACCCTCCCCCTTGGAGAGCAGGTCAACATGAACACTCTTCTCGTGGCTGCAACCATCTTCATATTAGCCAATAGAAGGGTTAGTCCTACATGTTGTGAGGAGGTAATTGGCTCCCACATCCGATATGATGAGCAAGGATAAGCCACACCCACTGAATGCGGCTATCCCACAGCACGTCCACTCAGAATTAGAGTCGTCACTCCAGAATTTCAGATGGTCACAAATTCTGTGACACTTGTAATGAGGGCTTTGTTCTTCCTTCAAGGCTTTGCAAGGTAACACCTACCCATACACTTGGAGTGAAGTGCAGTATAAACCCAGCAAATAGTGTATGTTCTTTCTAATGAGACAACCAGCAGGCAACATATCGTGTACAAGGCTGATAAATTGGATTTATGAATCGTTGTGACAGAGGCAAATGAATCTAAATCATTTAGCTGGGACAGTAAATTATCAATCACACTTTGCATGTCCCTTGATTTAAACACAGGAAACGCTTAAGTGAAGCAAGGAGCCTGGTTTAATGAGTTAGACTGAGAGGAGACTGCTTATTACAACGAGTGACATGATGACATGAAGCACATTTAACCACAAAGTATGTTTGAGAGAAAGTGATTGTTGGATCAGGCAGTCCTAACTTAGTAATGAATAGCGGACCATTGCACTGTTAGTGGCTTCACAGCATTATTGAAGACATGTAAATCTACAGAGTAATGAGCGTGTACCTGTGAGAGAAATGGTAATGGGGTGAAACACAGATTAATCTACATTCTTCTATTAAGGGACCCAGCTGAGGTGCTAAAGTCCACACGTTTCAATAGACTCACGGGAAGAGATAATGTCCTGGACTTCTGCAGAGTGGCAAACAGAATCAGATTGCCTCTTCATTTCTGCTTCCTTACCTTAAAATGTTTTTGGTCCTGTCTCGCCTGACCTTCTGATTCAGGTGCAATCTGTGCAGTGCAGCGCACTCCTGAGGCCTTCAGAAAAGCGCTGAAGGAGGCAAGGAGGCCACACCCCATCTTTTACCGTCAGTGCTGTAAATCAGGTGAGTTTAAAGGAACAGCCACTTCCAACCCAGGGAGAAGGTAAGTTTGTCAGGGAAGTGGTTAGAATTAGGGTTGGGAGGCTGGCCAGTCAAGGGATGGGGGGGTTGTCATACAGTCAGGGATGGGGCGTGCAGTCAACAGGTGGGGTGTTGAGCAGTCAGGGAGGGGGTGGGGAATTGGGAATTGGAGGGAGTCCTGTGGGAGTGGGTAATTGGCGGGTGGGTGGGGAGTCCCGTGGGGGTTTGGTGGAGGGGGGGGGTGGGGGGGGGTGGCGGGGTGGACTAGTGGTAAGCGGAGTCCCATGGGGGAGGCAGTGTGTGTCTGCACGATAGTTAACCAGAAGCTAGAAGCTTCTAATTTTTTCTGGGTAACTATTTCTGTAAGACAATGGCCACCATCCAAAGTTTGCCATTTAAATTGCATTTTTGGATGGTTCCCAGTGCAGGGAAATTGCCATGTAAAAGTTATCTGGGGACCTCTGAGGGGGTTTCCCCAGTGCACCTTTGGGGTACCCCCCTCCGCAGATACGAAGCACTAGAGCTCAGAAGTTACTGCCCAATAAATTTAAAAAACAGTGATGCTGACTTTGGTCAAAGAATCACTGTGACAGCAACATATTAAGTTTAATTATTTAAATAGGGCAGGATAATCAGTTACATTTATTGACTGGGCTGACACTCACTGGCTCAACTGATAGACATTGCCTAAGCTCACAGGTGAAGAATGAGCATTTGAGCTTCAGAAATTGGAGGGCATAATGCACCCATGGACCATCCATAGCATGAGGAGTGGAGATACATTAAAGGACAGGGGCAATGATATTTCAACTGTTTGTACTTGACCTAACACTGCCATGTCAATATAGATAGGTTGGTGGAATGGGTGGACAGATGTAGTTTAATGCAGGGAAATGTGATGTGACACATCTTGGTAGGAATAACATGGAGAGACAATACAAAATAAATGGTACAATTCAAAAGGGGTGCAGGAGCAGAGGGACCTGGGGGTACGTGTGCACCAAATCGTTGAAGGTGGCAGGACAGGTTGAGGAAGAGTTAGAGAGGCATTTGGGATTCTGGGCTTTATAAAAAAAGGCATAGACCAGGACTTTCTGGTTGGCATGCGGGCCTCACAAGCCCACGTGTAAAAAGACACTAGGTACCGTCAGGCAAACATCCCAACTTCACCAAGCCCCATTGCGATATTTGGGAAGGCGGGCACGCTATAGGTTCGGAGGCGCGCTCGCCATTAATTAATGGGCCAGTTAAGGAACCTCGAGGCTGTAATTGATTTCCATTTTTTGCAGCCCGTCACACGGGCACAACGGACAGGCGGGTAGGAGACATTTGTATAATCCTCATGCACGGGCAGGATAAGAGGGGTGAGTGGGGTGGTGAATGTGATCTTTCAGCTATTTAAGTGTGAAAGTAACATACTTGCCTGTGTGAGCAGGAAGACTTCAAAACTCATACCAGCTGCTTGGAAAGGAGTAAAAGCTTTGGTCAGGACTCTACAGTAAAGATCATTTCTGGGGCCTGCAGCTTTCAGGAAGCCTTCCCTTAGCCTGGGAATGGGAGTTGTGCTTTCCACTGGAGGCACCTGCTCTGAGGAGGAAGGGAGGGCCAGAAGGGGGAGGAGGCCAGGAGTTCCACATTCAGCCTCCAGGGGAGCCATCTTTGGGAGGAGAGGCATAGGCACAAGGGTCGCAGGGTCAACAAGTGCAAGGCAGAAGGGGCCGCAGAAGACGCCACTATCCTGCTGCCAGGGTTTACAGGTGGCGAAGCAGTTACCTCAATATGTCTGAGGTGCAATGCAGAAGGAGGCTCTGTCTCTCAAGGAAGACAGTCAACTATATATGTCAGATGATTGGCCCTGAGATCTCCGCAAATTCTGTGGGTGGGCACCCATGCCAGTGGCCCTAAAGGTCACAACTGCCCTCAACTTCTACGCCTCTGGCTCTTTCCAGGGGTCGATGGGTGATCTTTGCGGAGTCTCCCAATCAGTTGTCCACAGTTGTGTCAAGCATGTGGCAGATGCTCTACTCAGGCATGTATTGACTTTCATCCACTACTGCTGGGACGAGGCCAGCCAGACAGAGTGAGCCAGTGGCCTTGTGGCCATTGCTGGCTTCCTCCAAGTCCAGGGTGCAATAGACTGTACACATGTGGCCATCAAGGCGCCAGCAGGTGAGCCCAGTGCCTTTGTCAACAGGAAGGCCTTCCACTCCATGAAGGTTCAGATAGTGTGTGATCACAGGATGCTGATTCTACAAGTCCGTGCAAGGTACCCAGGCAGCTCCCACTCAGACATTCCCAGGTGCCGAGGTTCTTCAGTGCTCCAGCCCGGCGGGATGGATGGCTGCTGGGTGACAAGGGCTATCCCCTCAGAAGGTGGCTCATGACGCCTCTCCATTATCCAAGAACAGATGCTGAGTAGCGGTACAATAGGAGCCACGCCTCCACAAGGGCTGTGGTGGAGAGAACCATTGGTCTTCCCAAGATGCACTTCTGATGCCTGGACCACTCAGGGGGCGCATTCCAATTACCCCAGATCATGTGTCATTGATAGTGGTTGCATGCTGCGCTCTCCACAATCTGGCGCTGGAAAGGGGCATCGCAGTGAACGAGAAAGATGTTGATGCAGTTGCTCCAGATGCTCAGGATGAGTTCATCAGTGAGTCCGAGGATGAGCACACACAGGAGAACGCTGAGGGGGTAGACGCTGAGGGGGTAGACGCTGACCTGGGCATACTCCAGGGAGGCAGGGACACCCAGGAAGCTTTAACCCAAAGAGCCTTCAGTTAGCTCAGCACATATGGACCTTCAGCACATGTCAGGGCTGCAGGCTCCACACTTGATACCTGAATGCTAAATCAGCCTGCATACTAACATTAACTCAGGCCCTGGTCAATAAAGCCCAATGTCAAACAACATACTCATAACATCAGGGGTTCCCGTCCGCTTGCAGAAGGAAGGAATCACCCTGAGGCATGGTAAAAGGTCAAAATTTATTGAGTGAACAAATGTAACTTCATAAAGCAAAAGAAAAAGCATAGAACCATAGAAAAGTTACAGCACAGAAGGAGGCCATTCGGTCCATCTTGTCCATGCCAGTCCGAGGACACCCAGGTGCCCTTTCTAATCCCACCTTCCTGCACATGGCCCATAGCCCTGTAGCTTACAGCACTTAAGGTGCAGATCCAGGTACTTTTTAAAAGAGTTTAACGTTTTTGCCTCTACCACCAACTTGGGCAGCGAAAGTGTTGGAATTCACATCAAGTCTTCCACAAAATATTCTAGGCCAACATAAAAGCACAAGTCAGAAACCTGTGATGTGCCTAAGGTGCCTTAAACTTATGCTTACGGGTGCTATGTCTAGGTGCTCCCCCCTCACTAGCACTGGCATTGGAGACAGCCTGCTCACCGTGCTGTCCTGTTGGCCTCGATGACCTTGGCAGACGTCCTCAGGCCCATGGAGCCTGTGATGGCCCCGACTGGGAGGGAGTGGCCAGTTTCATAGCTGGCATTTCCCCAGTCACCGCAGCCTCATTGGATACCATGGTCACTGGCAGACGGGCAGAGGAACTGCTGCCCTCATCTGGAGCGCCCTGAGAGGAGTCCACAGAGATGACAGACAGCTGCTGCACCGATGTGAGGCCTCTTCAGACCTCTCTGCTCACCGTAGATGGATGGGCTCCAAATTGGGATACTTGGTGCCCAAACTATCTCCCACATTGGCACTGACCAGCTGTGGCCAATGCCGCTGTAAGGGCTTGCAGGTCCGAGCGCAACCCCAGGAGGACCTGATTGGTCTACTGGGGATGCATCTCCATGTGAGTCGCCACTCTCTCCAGGGAGGAAGCATGGCACTCAGCCACGAGGCTCATTGCATCGGTGATTCTCTGCGTGGTCTCCTCCAGCATGGGCACCATGCCACGCATAGCCTCATGTATCTCCGCCAGATCATCCCGCACACCCTGCTGCACTTCCAGTGTTTGCTGCCTCATGGATGACTCCAGGTGCACATCATCAGCCACTGACTGAGCATGTGCCGGGTCCCCAGCAGTCCTCCAACTGCCAGCGCCGTGGGGACTCTCTGTCTCTGTCTGAACCTCAAGCGAGTGTGAAGTTCCCTCACCGCCGTGACCCAGGACACTAGCCGAAGATCTAATTCCCACCAAGGTGCTAGTATCTGTGCTGGTGTCTGCCTGGCTGAGATGGTGTGACGCTGGTGAGTGGATTTGTTCGGGGGCTTCAGAGGTGAGAGGTGGGTCCTCTGCCTCCTCCTTCCGGCCCTGCTCCGGTGATGCTGAAAGGAAGAAAAAGGACATTTGATTAGTTACAGTGCAGACAATGTCAGCTTGCATACTGCTCCCCAGATCATTATGCGCTCATCCTTCCATAATCAAGGGTAAACCCATGTTGCAAACTTCAATCACTGAGCATTTAGCAGTACCATGGCTTCTGGGACACACATGGTGACCTGACTGCTCACCAAATATACCTCCCCGTGGCACCCCAGCCTCACCGCCACTGGTGGACCTGGGAGCATGGTGTCTCAAGATCCATGGCTTGCTGCTCAAAGGATGTTAGGATCACCAACTGGGCCTGGCCTCCACCAGTCCGCATTCGTTCCAACGCATTGTGCACAGTCTTGAAAAGGAGAGAAGAGCATTGATTTGTCCAGCCTGTACCTGGATTCCCATCGCATCCTTGCCAACCCAGCCAGAGTGGGACATTGCAGGACCCCAGCTCTTTGTTACCCTGAGGCTGCCACACAATCACCCAAACAAGCCAGGGCTGACCCTTGCCCCTCCATTGCCCAAATGTTGCCTCTTTCACAAGTGGCACCACAAGGTGTCACTTTGCTAAGCAAGGAGACACAAGCACGTGGATCGCAAAGAGCAGCAGATGGATTGGTGCCCCGCCAACTGGAAGCACCCCTCCCAGCCTGTTAGCATCCTGACTTCGACATGCTTCCCAGTTCCAGTACTCGGCCTAGGTGCAGACCTTTGACTTTGACTCCCATTCTATACTCTGGGTGTCAATATCACACATGTTGCAGATACAGAACACATCCTAGCTCAACCCTCTCAGGGCGAACTGGACATGGGCAACCTCTGCTGTCACACCCAGCGAGAGATACAGGCCGTGAGGGATTCAATGCTGTTACTGTGCTCAGAGTTGTGGTGGAGTGGGGGGGGGGGGGGCGGGGTTGTTGGGGGAAAAGGGTGATGGCTGCATTAAGTGACTTGAGGCAACGTGGTACTCACCCTTCCAGAGCGCAGGAGATCATTGAACCTTTTGCGGCACTGGACCCATGTGAGCTGCACCACATCATGGGAGTGAACACTCTGGGGCACCTCCTCCCACGCACGTTTGGTCAGGTGGGGGGGCCTCCACCTTCCATCCCTCGGAATCAGGACGTCCCACCGGGCTGCCACCTCCCCCAGGAGGGCAGCCATGCACTGGTCAGAAAAACGAGGGGCACGCTGCTCCGCTGGCCTACCCTCCGGCCTGGCCTGCCCCGATTGCCTACCCTCCGGCCTGGCCTGCTCCACTGGCCTACCCTCCGGACTTGCGTCACCTCCATTATCCCTCTGCTGAGCCCTTCTCCCAGCCATTGCATGCAGCCTTTCCAAGGTTGCCAGGCCTTCATTTAAACAGGCCGTAGGGTTGCCATTGGACCGGTGGTTTGAATGTGCCCACCGCCACCCGCCCACCCCCTCTACGCACGGGAGTCGTGAACTACGCTGTGCAGGCCTTAACTGGCCCACCCGTGTAAAATGGCAGTGCGGATCTGATCACGGGCAGCGATCGGGTCTGCACCCACCCACCCGCGCATGGCCCGCCTGACATGGGGGGAAAATTCTCCCCATAGAGAATGAAAGCAAACAAGTTATCCATTATAAAACACCCATTCAGCCTAAACTGGCGTATTGTGTCCAACTCTGGGCACTGCGCTTTAGGAAGGGTGTGAAGCCTATGATTCTAGACTAGGGGGTGATTTTGTATCTTTTATTTTGCAATTAAAGGATTTGCGACAAATAAGCAACATCAACATCATTCAGCACAGGGAAGGGCTTAATTTTACAGAACAGCAGTGTCACTTTGAAACGTTACCAAAAAACTAGGTGCATTCCTCCTAACTGTGGATGTGAAGTAGTATTACTTATTGTCAATTATCCTACAAGCCCTGCATTTCTAACTGTGTCTGAGGCAGTTAGTGTTACACTCTCATGAAAGAATAAATATTGATTAAATTCAGACCACATCATCTATCATCGTGAAAATGATTGGGACCTCTGCATGGCCTCAAAACCCCTTTTCCCAGCAGTGATAGATGGGATATGTGGGCTAGCTGATTGATTTTTCTGCTGCCCTTCTCTCTAATTTATCACAGTGAGCAAAAGCTGCATTTTAGAGATAATTAAATATATTTTCTCAAAGATTGAAAAGATTGGCATTAAGCATTCAATGTGCCGTTTCTGTATCACAGCAGATAGTAAATCACTCAAGTATATCCTGCAAGGGCCTTGAATGGTTTAAATATTCTGTGACTGGGTAATTTTAAGCTTTTGCACATAAAGCTAAAAGTTTAAAAGGCAAGAGTTTTCCTTTTCCAAATGAAAGAATGTCCTCTGAGGTAAAAGAAATATGTTAAACCTTCCTATGCCTCTAGCATTAAGAAATGATTTACAGATTATATGTCCCACATGATATTTCCTCGATTTTGTTCCCTGGGTTACCCATTCCCCAAATGTCTGTCTCGTTTAAGCCTTATCCAGTTTAGTACAGCACATACATCTGCCACATTCTAACGCTGGAAAAAATTTTCATGGAGAAATGGTTCATAGCTTCATACACAGCCTTCTGCACAAACACACACACTTGCAACAGAATAAAAGCAAAGTACTGCAGATGCTGGAGATCTGAAATAAAAACAGTAACTGCTGGACAAACTCAGCACGCCTGGCAGCATCTGTGGAGAGATCCAATGGAATGACTTGCATTGACTTTCAATGGAAGTCTGGGAAACACGTGCCATTTAGACATTTTGTTGACAATGGTCGGGATTTTCAGGCCCCATCGCGGGTGGGACCCGCTGTAGGCGAGGCGGCCCTCCATCCAGAAGCCCGTTGACTTTCCGGGGGTTCAGAAGATCCTGCCCAACATTTTCCATACTTGACATTTCTTCAGAGTACAAGTGACTGCCCAGAATGCTGACCAAAGGACTCCACGAGCTTAGCAGTGAGGCCAATGCCTGTGCAGATTGTCTGCAGGTGGTCTGACAGCTAAATCGGTCCATTTAAAACCTGAACTTAAATGGGATGTCTCCCCTCTGTGGTTCTTTTGGCAATTACTTTAAATTGTATCCTCTGGCTACTGAACCTTCTGCCAGTGGAAATTACTTCTCTCTATGTTTTTTTTCTTTTTTGTTATTCATTGGTAGGATGTGGGTGTCACTGGTTAGGCCAGCATTTATTGCCCATCCCTAATTGCCCTTGAGAAGGTGGTGATGAGCTGCCTTCTTGAACCACTGCAGGCCACATGGTATAGGTACACCCACAGTGCTGTTAGGAAGGGAGTGCCAGGATTTTGGCCCAGCGACAGTGAAGGAACTGCAATATATTTCCAAGTCAGGATGGTTTGGAGGAGAAATTCTAGGTGGTGGTGTTTCCATGCGTCTGCTGCCCTTGTCCTTCTACATGGTAGTGGTTGTGGGTTTGGAAGGTGCTGTCTAAGGAGCCTTGGTGAGTTGCTGCAGTGCATCTTGTAGATGGTACACACTGCTGCCACTGTGCATCAGTGGTAGAGGGAGTGAATGTTTGTGGATGGGGTGCCAATCAAGCAGGCTGATTTGTCCTGGATGGTGCTGAGCTTCTGAGTGTTATTGAAGCTGCAGTCATGCAGGCAAGTGGAGAATATTCCATCACACTCCTGACTTCTGCCTTGTAGATGATGGACATGTTATGGGGAGTCAGGAGGTGAGTTACTCTTCGCAGGATTCGTAGCCTCTGACCTGCCCTTGTAGCAACAGTGTTTATATGGCTAGTCCAGTTCAGTTTCTGGTCAATGGTAGCCCTCAGGATATTGATAGTGGGGGATTCAGCGATGGTAATGCCATTGAATGTCAAAGGACGAAAGTTAGATTCTCTTATATTCTACCAAAACCCCTTGTAATTTTGAAAACCTTTATTAAATCTTCCCTTAACCTTGTGTGTTCTAAGGAGAACAATCACAGCCTGTCTCATCTCTTCACAAAGCGTGTATATAATTATGGATGACTCATGTCACTGTTGTCAAAACAATTCCGAGGCTGTTTTATTTGGGAACGGCAAGAATCTCAAGAGGTCTGTAACAGGTGATTATGAAAAGCAGACATAAAATTGAAAATGACAGATACAACCCTTCTACACATTTGCATCCAACTATCTTGCTACCTCTGTCAGATCACAGACACGGTGGAAATGTTACATCTGTTCTAATAGGCACCGGGAGAATTGAAACATTTTCCCCACTTTCATCTGTTTCTATTGTTCGAAAAGGTCCTCAGGAAAGATCAACTTCACAATTCAGCACCATTTGCCTCCCCACCACCTCGGCTGGTAATGTGCCAGGTAATGGGCAAGTTTTTTTGAATTGTCCTGGAGTCTGTGGGAAATAAAGATTTATCTGCAGGACGCAGTTGCAAGCAAGTCCAGGAGAAAATAGTGGAGGTGTACTAAACAAAGCTGTGTTTAACTTTCCATTTTATTTTATGTATATGCTGTGAAAAGATCGAGGATAGGGTATAAGGGCTGTTTCACTAACAGACCTGACTCATCCAGTTGGATGGTAATGAGTTTCCAATTGGCATCTGAAGGATGAACCGACAGGATTGGGGGGCGGTGGGGGGGTCGGTGGAGGGGCAGTTTGATGCAGCAGGTCATGTGATATGATGAAACCTCCAGGAAAACACCAATCCACAGTTGGAAAATGCTATCTTTGGTCCTGATTCAGTCTGCATTCCAGCGCAGTGCTGAGGTGGTGCTGCACCGGCGGTGGTGCCATCTTTAAGATGAGACGTTAAGCTGAGGCCCTCCCCCTGCGCCCTCTGCTGCCCTCTCAGGTGAATGTAAATGATTCCAGGGCAGTATTTTGAATAAGAGTGGAGGCATTCTGTCCAGTATCCTGGGCTATTATACATCTCTCCATTAACGCTACTCAAAAACAGGTCATCGTCACATTGATGTTTGTGGGATCTTGCTGTGTGCAAATTGGCTGCTGTGTTTCCCTCCATCACAACCGCTGTAGCTACACTTCAAAAGTCCTTCAATGTTTGTAAAGTGATTTGAGATGTCTCAAAGGGATGAAATGTGCTAAATAAACACAAAGCCCCAGATGGTCACCACAATGGAGGTGTCATAGTAAAAACCCTGCAAATGGCCAAAATGTCTCAGTCCCAACTCTGAATGTGGCATTTGCAATCATCGGGGGGTGGGACAGGAGTTGGGCCGGGGTTCGTGCATGCAGGATCAGCAGCGGCAGCTGGCCATTTCAATCACCAGCTGCCTCCACTGAATTAGGACTTTGGAGCGTGGGATCCAGAGAGTGCAGATTAGACCAGGTAAAAACAAGTCTGAACCTGGTAGGTTTGTTTGGATAGCCAGGGTAATCCTTTGGTGATGTAAGGTACCCCTTTGAATAGGGTCCTGGGACATCTTCGGGAGAGGTAAGGCTCCCTATTGGATTGTTAAAAGTGAACATGATTATGCACTTTTTATGTACAAACTCATTGGAACTGCCAGGCTGTCAAAGAACTGTCAAAGCTGTTAAACCTGTCCAGGAAGTGTCAAAGCTGTCAAAGGACTGTTCAAGGATACAAGGTGAGTTGTCCTTGGAGTGGGTAAGGGAAAGGGTGATGTGTGTGGGGAGCATGGGTTGACATAAATTGGCACTAAGTTGGCATAGGGGCTATAAATGGCCATGGGGATGTGGGGGTATAGAGGGTATGATGGGCCATGGGGATAGGTTGGCAAGAATGAGTGTGTGGGGGGTTGAGATTGGGTGTGGGGTGAGAGCTGGAGTGACACTCTTTGTTTTATTATTTTTTTATTTATTTAAACACAGCGCAGCACAGAGGCAGGCTTGTAACAAATCCACCTCTGCGCCCGGCAGCCTTTGCATTTGTTCTGGGGGTGCCCGCCCTGAATAATTCCTCAGCCCACCCTGACTGAAAATCCGATCTGTGGGTGGCCAGTCTGAAAAACCACGTTCACTGAGCTGGGAAATCTTCCGACTGCAAGTCTGACCCAGGGATGAAAATCTGAGCCAAACTCTTTGATCTTTGGCCTATGTTCAAAGGGGAATGACCTGGCTCGTGTCACTTAGAGTGGGTGGTTTGTAGGAACAATAGTGTGCATGATCAAAACACTCCATTGCTGCCATTGTAGTAAACCCTCATTGTAAGGCTAGCCCACCGGACTCAGCACCTCCCTGCTGCTGAATTGTCCACCCAAGTCAGCATGATTGCTTGCCAATGTGTTTTACAACAGCATATATAAAGTGTGCACTTGGAGGGCTGCACCTTGAGGGGAGCTTGGGGGTCAGTGCACAGCAACATTGGACAATGCTCGCCAGGGTCACCTGATGTATGTCAAGGTTGAGGTGCGTGATGGGGGGGTCAGGGTGGCAAGGGCTTCCCAATGGTTGAGGCAACTTTGAAGGCGGGACAAAGGCAGCCTTACCTTTGAAGATAGTGCACAAGCACGTTCCGGGGTTGGCAGGGTGGATGAGGGAAGCGGCCACGCTTTAGGGAAACCCTGTGTAAAGTGACAATTCCTCTGCAGCTGAAACAGTTCAGGCGCAGCCATATTGATATGATTGGAGTCGGGGTCTCTAGCTTATCTACCCACTGAAGCAACGCAGGGGCATGAAAGTGCCACCAAGTGCTCCAGAGCTTTTCGTCCCTTGGGCACAGACAGCAAACTAATGAGCATTTTGGTGGACTGCAGAACAGTTGGACGACTGGACATGTTGTACAATCTCCTTGCAAAAGCTGGCCATGGAGCAGTCACAGCTGGAGGTGGTCACAGCCCCTTGCAATGTTATCATCTCGGTTTGGACCAGTCTCCCCCATGGTTCAAGCTAACAGTTCAGCCTTGCAGTGCGGGTAGGAGAATGCCTGTGCCTGAGCTGAGAGCATAGCATGCAGTCCAATGGTCAAAGCTGTTGCCAATCGGTCAGGGTGGAGTGTGGTGGAGGTGGGTGGGGTTTCGGGCAGCCATGCAGCGCACTAAACTCTGGCTATCCAAGTGGTGGCCAGCACTCTCCAGGATGTGTAAGAGGCCTTCAGACTTGACCAAGAAAGGTTCTTAGTACAACCAAGCTGACCCACATGTCTCTCTCTTTCATCCTGCAGGAGGAGAACATCAGGATCATGGAGCCTGGTGAACTAGCTGTATGTCTGATGGCCTACAGAGAGCGAAGACAACAGAGGAGAGAGCGACTGAGGCTCCTGGCTGCTGCAGAGGCAGGTGCAGCAACCTCAGGAAGAAGGGGCGGCTGGGGCTCCCGCACACACCACCCAAGGGCCACAGCGAGCCATTGCTGGTCGGTGCCTAGCTAGACCCAGGGTCGATAGATGCCATCATTCATTCCCGCGGACGACTGAAAACCATTGTCGCTGAAGACAGCATATGTCTAGGGAACTGGTTGATCCCATCTGCCACCTGCTGCAGGATTTGGCGCCACATGGACATGAAGGGCATCCACTGCCAGTGGCTGTGAAATTAACAGCAGTGCTCAACTTCTACATCAGTGGCTTCTTTCAGGGCTCCACAGGTGACCTCTGTGGATATCACAACCCTCCACCCACAAATGCACTCATGAGGTCACGGATGCCATCTTTGCGAGGGTACACAACTTTGTGCATTTCACCTGGGACCAGGAGAACTTTCCTACAGGTGCAAGGTCCATTGACTACGCTCATGTGGCGCTCAGGTCTCTGTCACAACAAGGGGTCAACTATATCAACTGCAAGGGATTCTATTCGCTGAATGTGACCACCACAAACAGATCCTGCGGGTCTGCGCACGGTTTCCAGGGTGTGTGCACGACTCTTACATTTTCAGTCGGTCACAGATCCCTGGCTTCTTCCAGAATCCACAGAGGCTCCTCGGGGACAAGGGCTACCCGCAAAGCACGTGGCTGATGACACGCGTGCGGCAGCCTCAGGCTGCAGCAGAGCGACGATGTAACCAGGCTCATGCTGCAACTCACAACTTGGTGAAGCAAAACATCGGAATGCTGAAAATGAGGTTCCGATGCCTGGACCGGTCTGGTGGAGCCCTGCAATATAGTCCACAGAGAGTGTCACGCATCGTCGTCGTTATCTGCTGTGCCCTTTACAGCCTGGTGCTGCATTAGGGAGAGGAGCTGGCTGAGAAGGAGATGGAGGAGCTGAATGTCTCCTCCAATGAGGAGGACATTGACAGTGATGAGGGTGAGGAGATCCTCGAAGGCGGTGATGATGGCAATGAGACCCTCGCACTGGCTAGACAAGGCAGGTGCACTTGGGAGGCCCTCATAGCTGCTAGATTGTGGAGGATGATGACGACATGCAGTGAAGAGACCCGATAAATCCTCACATCGCATCTGTGAATGTTTGACTCCAGTCTGGCATATAGCAGTGCACGTAGGCTCTGTGATAACGTTCCTGTCATGGAGATGCAGTGAAGGCCCTAATAGTCGCTTGATCACAGGAGGATGATAACGACATGCAGGGAGGACACTCCACAGATCTTCACATAGCCTCTGAGAATGTCTGACCCCTGTCTGGCTGAGGGCAGCTCGCTTGCGCTCCGTGATCAGGGTCAAGTTGTAGAGATGCGGCCACGAAACTGCAAAACATCTGATCCTTTGTCCGCCTTCAGCACTTGAGCCCTCCAGGAGCACAGCATCACTGGTCACAGATGCTGAAGAGTTGGGGGCCAGCCCCACCCTAAACGTCCTGAGAGCACACTGAGAGAATGATGGAACTCTGTGATGCCTGCCCACGACATTCTGGCAGCAATGATCAGTACTGCTGAGGTGCTGGCATCAGTAATGTGTCCAGTGAGTGTGAGGCAAGACCATCACTTTGGTCTGAAGGCTGCACAAAGCACAGGGAACAGGTCCTGGACTGAGACACCTGCCTCTATCTTATACAGAAAGATTTCACATCTGATTAACACGAACACTGCCCATCAGAACAAGGAGCCATAGGCAGGGAGACAGTCTTGGGAGTTTATTAACATTATGTATGAGTGATTAACATCCATGCCCAGGATGTGCAACTGCATCTTCTTGGCCTAAATAGCCAAGTGGTTATGGTGCTGGGTTTGTAACCCCAAGATCAAGAATTCAAATCTCACAATGGCAAACTATGAAACAATGTAACTTCATCTGAATCAGATGGAAACGGGTTTGTACTTGAAAGAGCTACATCTTCTTGAGCTTGGCCTAAGTAGCCAAGTGGTTATGGTACTGGGTTTGTAACCCCAAGATCAAGAGTTCAAATCTCACAGTGGCAAACAATGTAACTTCATCTGAAACAGATGGAGATGTGTTTGTACTCAAAAGAGTTACAAATTAGTCTTATATAGCTTGGCCTAAATAGCCAAGTGGTTATGGTACTGGGTTTATAACCCCAAGATCAAGAGTTCAAATCTCACACTGGTAAACTATGAAACAATGTAACCGCTTAGCTTAAATAGCCAAGTGGTTATGGTACTGGGTTTGTAACCCCAAGATCAAGAGTTCAAATCTCACAGTGGCAAACAATGTAACTTCATCTGAAACAGATGGAGATGTGTTTGTACTCAAAAGAGTTACAAATTAGTCTTATGGAGTCCCGCCCGATTGTTTGTCCCTCTTCCGCGGCTACGTTCGCTGCCGGATGTCCCTGGAGAAGGAGCACGCGGTGTCTGCTGGCACTCTCGAGGCCTTCCGTGCTCGGTGGGCACCGCGGGGACTGGGGTGTTTTGTTGACCCCTTTAATCACATTTTGATTTAAAGTTTGTAAGTTTCCTTTAAACTTTGTTCTTGGTTTTACAGCTGACCTGAATTAGGGGCTGTGCCTGATTTATCCCAATTTTGTTGATTTGGTTTTCATTTAAAAGATTATCAAGAGTTCAAATCTCACAATGGCAAACTATGAAACAATGTAACTTCATCTGAAACAGATGGAAATGGGTTTGTACTTGAAAGAGTTACACTTTAGCTTGGCCTAAATAGCCAAGTGGTTATGGTACTGGGTTTATAACCCCAAGATCAAGAGTTCAAATCTCACAATGACAAACTATGAAACAATGTAACTTCATCTGAAACAGATGGAAACAGGTTTACTCAAAAAGAGTATCAAGAGTTCAAATCTCCTTAACGAGCTTGTTGAGGAAATTGTGGATTCAGTTTTTGCCCGGACACGCCCTGGCATGCCTTGTTGCCATCCGGCGGCGGAGGCCCCCGATGGGAGGCCCTCTATGGAGGTGTCCTCCCCCTTTCTATCGGGGACCTGGGTTGGAGGGTGTTGCATGCAGCAGTCCCTTATAATAAGAGGATGCATAGGTTCACGGACTCTCAGGACACGTGCCCTTTTTGCGGTCTTGTGGAGTCCGTGGACCATGTATACATAGGGTGTTGTAGGCTGCACTCCCTTTTTAGTTATTTGAAAAACCTTTCATTGATGTTTTGTTTGCACTTCAGCCCCACGCTCCTGATCTATGGGCACCCGGTGCGGAAGGGGGTCGGGAAGGAGGAGGACCTCCTCGTGAACCTGCTCCTGGGCCTGGCCAAGTTGGCCATTAACAGGTCCAGGCAGCGGGCGATCGACGGGGGAGTCCCGCCCGATTGTTTGTCCCTCTTCTGTGGCTACGTTCGCTGCCGGATGTCCCTGGAGAAGGAACACGCGGTGTCTGCTGGCACTCTCGAGGCCTTCCGTGCTCGGTGGGCACCGCGGGGACTGGGGTGTTTTGTTGACCCCTTTAATCACATTTTGATTTAAAGTTTGTAAGTTTCCTTTAAACTTTGTTCTAGGTTCTACAGCTGACCTGAATTAGGGGTTGTGCCTGATTTATCCCAATTTTGTTGATTTGGTTTTCATTTTAAAAGATTATCAAGAGTTCATCTTCTTAACGATCTCGTGGAGGCAATTGTGGATTCAGTTTGTTTCCTGATACTGAGGAGAGAAGGTGTTGGTGTTGCTGCTCCTCAGTGTTTCAACTGTTTCTGCTGCTGCTTTTGGGGTTGCTTCTGCTGTGTGCTGCTGCTGCCCCTGCACTCGAGGGTGTTTGCTGCTGCTGCTCCTGCACTCGAGGGTGTTTGCTGCTGCTGCTGCTCCTGGACTTGAGGGTGTTTGCTGCTGCTGCTGCTGGACCTGCCCCTGTGGAGCAAAAGGAGAGAGAGGGAGAGAAGAATAGCTTCTGTTGCTGCTGCAGGACAGGAAGGCCAGGAGGCCAGGACTGTGTCTAGAAACAACATCCTAGGTGGGTGTCCAACATTATTGTTTGTGTAAGGTGGGGGCAATAAAGGATTGTGTTTTGTAGGGGGAGGAAAGAAGACTGCAGGAAGGTTTGGGGAAGGAAGAGAGGGGGGTGTGTGTGTGTGTGGTTAAAACCACCTTTCTGCTAGCCCCCCCGCCCCACCCAGCCCTTTCCCAGTAAGGCCAGTGGTGGCTGGTGAAGACATCGCCTCCCCCTGCAAGAAGATCATCAGGCCCCCACCCAACGTCCACCTTTCATTGGAGACACCCACCTGGACTTTTCCCTTTTCCCTCCTGTGCCTCCCTGTCCTTCACTCCTCTCCCTCCTCTCCTCTCCTGTGTAAAAGAGGGGAGGTTATTCCAACCTTTCTCCCCCCCCTCCCCTCCCTGGGGAGGAAATATATAATTTAAAAAAAAAACAAACAATATATATAAAAAAAACATTAAAAAAATGGCCAATCCTTCCCAGGCTGGGCGTGGCTCTGGCCCTAAGGCCAGTTCAACATCTCCTGTGGCCGGGCCCTCGAGGGCTAATGTGGAGGCGGCTTTGTCACCGGTGGCAGGGCCTACAAAAAAGACCTATGCGGGGGTGGTTGCTTCTGCAGCTCCTGCTGCCCTGTCGCCATTCCGTCTCCTCACCAGGGCCCTCGGGGTAAAATGCTACGCTCACCCTGAGATGACTATTGAGGCCTGCATAAAGGCTATGGCTGGGGTCGTCGGCCCCTCAGCCATTGTCGCGGCCTCAAAGATGTATGGGAGGGCCATCTTTTTCTTGAGGTCCGAGCGGGCGGTGCAACTCACCCTGCAGAAGGGGCTCACTGTGGGCGGGACTTTTCTGGTGGTGGATCCCCTTGAGGCCACCGCCCAGAGGATTGTTATTTCAAATGTCCTGCCCTTTATACCATGTGAGCTCCTCCTCCCCCACCTTAATAAGCTATGGGAGGTCAGGTCAGGGGTTGCGCCAGTCCCGCTCGGCCTCAAAGACTCGGCCCTCCGCCACGTGTACTCCTTCCGGCGCCAAGTTTTTGTCCGCTTGGCCCGGGAGGAGTGCCTGGAGGGGGCCTTCTCGGTTAATTTTGAGGGGACCGCCTATCGGGTCTTCAGGACCGCAGAGGGCGTGCGGTGCCATGCCTGTAAGGAGGTGGGGCACGTAAGAAAGAACTGCCCCGCCTCCAAGGCCACGAGCCCCACCCAAGCGGCCGCGGCTGGCACCGCCCCTCCTCCCCCCGCCACCACTCCATCTCCCTCCCCGCAAGGGGAAGCGACCCCGGCAGCAGCTGCCATCTCGGCTGCCGGTGAGGCGGGAGGAGAGCCCCCGCACCGTAAGAAGGCGCGGAGGAAGACCCGAAATTTGGAGGCGGCCCGTGAAACACCCCAAACCCCCCAAACACCTGGAAAAACCGGCTCGGGGGAAAAAACATCATCCGACCCCGGCGTCGTGTCCGCGTGTGCTCCCGGGTCCGTGGGCGCTAAGGCGCCGAGTGCTGGGCCCGGCGTCGTCCCTGCGCGTGCTCCCGGGGCCGGTGGGGAAAAGACACGGGACCCCGAGCCGGGGAAACAAACATCGAAAACCCAGAAGGTGGAGTGTTCGGGAGGGCTGGACAAGGAGGAGGGGGCCTTGGAAATGGAGGTCTCCCTAGCCCCCAGCCTGACCCGGAAGAGACGTCACGCTTCAGAGGAGGAAGTGGGCGACGCCCAAACTGAAGAAGTTGGGCGTGTCCCTTCCCCTGATGAAGAGGTGGTGGCGTCTCCACCCAGTAAAACCTCGCCCTGCCCTCTGGGGGAACCCGAAACCCCTACCCCTACCACTGTTCCCCCTACCAGTCTGCTGTAGTCTCCTGAACAGGGCCCCTCAGGGGTCACTGAGGGCACCTCCCTTGAGGTGGTGTCCGACTCCAGGGCACTTAATACCCCCGAGGTACCTTCTGGCTCGTCGGGGGACTGCAGATTTGAAATTTTTTAAAATGTTAACGGGTCACTGGGTGGCGGTGAGAAGGAAGGCCTTCCCGCTCCCTCCCAAACTTTAGCACCGGGCATCCCAGTTTTAGGTCAGGAGCTTGTCCTGAGCTCCTCGGACGACCCGGTGCCGGGAGGAGAGCGGGCATCAGAACTGCCGCTGCCCTCTGGCCCAAATCGTTTAGAGGAGACCAGAGAGGACTCCTCTGGCCTTGATCCTGGGGGTGGGATCGAGGTACAGGTGGAGCCAGCTGGCAGCTCCGAATCAGCCCCCGTACTCAATGCGGGGGAGGGGTCGGAAGCTGGAGGCCACGATCCGGAGGAGGACGGGGTGTCGGTGGTGAGCGTTGGGGATTACGCGGAGTCGCTCTCAAGCGAGGCGGTGGATCCCCTGGTGCCCTCCACTGACACCCCCCTCATCCCCCCAAGGGAACTCCGGGACTTTTTGTCGGGGCACCACGGTCGGCGAGACAGGGTTCAGTTGGCCTTGGACCGGTGGCATTCGATTCCGCTGGTGTTCTGGTCCACTCGCGAGGCTCTCAAGTCTCCCAAGTTGGATAGGAACGCGCGGCGGAGGGTCCAAACGTTTCTCGCTGGACTCCTGAAGGAGAGGAAGGACTAAAAAGTCCTCTTCTTTTTTTAATTACTTACGGTAAGGTTTGATGTACCTTTGACAATGAAGACGACTATAGCCAGCCTCAACATCCGTGGCAGCAGGGGCGCACAGCGCAGGTTCCAGAACTTCTCGCTCCTCAGGGACGGGAAGTATGCGTTGTGCTTCCTGCAAGAAACCCATACCGTTCTGGGAGATGAAGCCACGTGGCTCCTGGAGTGGTGAGGGGGGGTCGACATGAGTCACCTAGCCTCCAATTCGGGCGGGGTGCCTATCTTGTTGGCCCCGCATTTTCAGCCGGAGATCTTGGGGGTCAAGGAGCCGGTGCCAGGCCGGTTGCTGCACCTGACTGTGCATCTGGGAGGGGCGGTGCTTCACTTTGTGAATGTGTACGCTCCCCTGGGCACGCAGCAGCAAGTGAGCTTCTTTGAAGAAGTGTCCACTCATCTCGGCTCCATCGACGCTGGCGAGTGCATCGTCCTCGGGGGGGATTTTAACTGCACCCTCGAGGACCGGGACCATCACGGTACCCAGCAATGCACGCCAGGTGTGAGAAAGTTCCGGGACCTGGTCAGGTCCTTCGACTTGGTGGACGACTGGCAAAATCTCCATCCTGATTCCAGCGTGTTCACCTTTGTGTCACCTGGAGTCGGAGTGTCCAGAATCGACCGTCTTTACGTTTCAAAGGCGTATGTGTCCTGCATTCCGGCGGCTTCTATACAACAGGTTCCGTGCATGGACCACCGTCTGGTGTGGGCGGAGCTCACTTCGTTCTGCGCTCGGACGGGGTCCGCATACTGGCATTTTAATAATCTGTTGTTGGAGGACGAGCGGTTCCTGGACTCGTTCCGTCGCTTCTGGGCCGGCTGGAGAAGGAAGCGGGGAGGCTTCCCCTCCTTGAGGCTATGGTGGGACGTGGGCAAGACTCACGTCCGAGTTTTCTGTCAAGAGTACGCGAAGGGGTCGACAAAGAGACGCAAATCCAGGGTCGAGGAGTTGGAGAAGGAGGTGCTCGACCTGGAGGCACGTCTCTGTCAGCCCGACGCGGACCCGGCCCTGCGGTCGGTGTATGATGAGAAGAAGGGCGCGCTGCGGGACCTTCAACTGGTCGGGTCTCGGGGCGCGTTCGTGAGGTCGCGGATCCAGTTCCTTATGGAGATGGACCGTGGCTCCCCCTTCTTCTACTCGCTGGAAAAAAGGCACGGGGTCCGTCAGCAGCTCTTTACGCTGCTGGCCGACGGCGGATCCCTTGTCTCGGACCTGGAGGGCATCAGGGCCATCGTCCGAGATTACTACACTGCCCTGTTCTCTCCGGATCCGTCCAGTGAGGAAGCTTGCAGAGGTTTGTGGGAGGACCTGCCGCAGGTCGGCCCGGAGTGCGCCGGAAAGCTCGACTCCCCTATAAGTCCGGGGGAGCTGACCGGCGCACTCGACGGTCTTTCTAGGGGCAAAACCCCGGGACTAGACGGGCTGACCGTGGAGTTCTTCAGGGCGTTCTAGGACGTCTTGGGGAGCGACTTCGCGGGGGTCCTGGGGGACAGCATTGCTACCGGGGAGATGCCCCTTTCGTGGCGCAGGGCCGTGATTGCCCTGCTGCCGAAGAAGGGGGATCTCTGCCTTCTGAAAAACTGGCGCCCGGTCTCCCTCCTCAGCACGAACTACAAAATCTTTGCCCGAGCCATGTCTTCTTGGCTCGGCACCGTGCTGGACCACATGATCCACCCTGACCAGTCCTACACCGTCCCGGACCGAACTATTTATGATAACATCCATCTGGTCTGGGACATCATCCACCATTCCCAGAGGGCTGGTCTGTCGAGCGCCTTCCTGTCTCTCGATCAGGAGAAGGCGTTCGACAGGGTGGATCACGGATACTTACTCGGAACTCCGCGAGCGTTTGGGTTCGGGACGCATTTTGTCACCCGGATCCGACTTCTGTACACCCGCGGAGTGTCTAGTGAAGGTTAACGGGTCCCTGACGGCGCCCCTTCGCTTTGGGAGAGGGGTACGTCAGGGCTGCCCCCTGTCTGGCCAGTTGTATTCTATTTGCGTGGAGCCTTTCCTGTGCCTCTTGCGGAGGAGGTTGTCGGGATTGGTTCTGCGTGGGCCGGGCATCGGGGTGGTCCTTTCGGCTTACGCCAATGATGTGCTCCTTATGTTTAGTGACCCGGCTGACCTGCGGAGGATGAGCGAGTGCCAGGAGGTCTACTCTGCCGCTTCTTCTGCCAGGATCAACTGGGGTAAATGGTCTGGACTCCTGGTCGGTCAGTGGCAGATGGATCCCCTACCCGAGGAGCTCAGGCCTTTCACCTGGAGCAGGACCAGCCTCCTCTACCTGGGGGTCCATCTCTGCCCCGCTGAGGAATCCTGGCCAGCAAACTGGCAGGAACTGGAGACGAAAGTCACTGCTCGCCTACGGCGCTGGACAGGACTGCTCCGAGTGCTATCTTACCGAGGTCGAGTTCTGGTCATAAACCAGCTGATCGCCGCCATGTTGTGGTATCGGCTGGTCACTTTGACCCCTCCCCCGGACTTTGTCACAAGAATCCAGAGATTGTTAGTCAACTTCTTCTGGGACAAAAGATTGCACTGGGTCGCTGCCGAGGTTCTGAGTCTCCCGCTTAGGGAGGGTGGTCAGGCGCTAGTGTGCCTACGCACACAGGTGGTGACTTCCCGTCTTCAGACCCTGCAGCGATACCTCTACGTCGAGCCTCCTCCTAGATGGTGTGCCCTGACGACGTATTTCTTCCGTCAGGTGCATGGCCTGAATTATGACGTGCAGCTCCTGTTTATAGAACAGCTGGGCCTCGGTGGCTCCTTGCAGGCGTTGCCCGTCTTTTACCAGGACCTGATCAAAGTCTGGAAAGTGGTCGCCTCGCGACGCAGCTCTCCCCCGTCAGGAGTAGCGGCTCTCGCGCCCCTCCTTCCTTTTCAGTGGTTGGCGGCGAGGAGGGCTGTGGCCGCAGGGGTGACCAGGATCGGGGACGTGCTGGGTGGCGGAGGACTGGACTGGATGCTCCCGCAGGAGTTGGTGCGACGCACGTCTGTGAGTGTCCAGGTCGCAGCCGATGCCATCCAAGACCTGAGAACGGTCGTGCTCGGACCCAACGTTATTTTGGGTCTTGAGGTGGCCCCGGTGCGCGGTGGTCTTCCGTCTGAATGTTCCCCTGTTCGGACAGAATTCCACATTGGCCCCAAGCCCCGAACCCTCCCTCGGGTGCTGGTGCCCCGCAATATGAGCCGCCTCGGGGACATGCCCTCCGTGCCTTTTGGCACAGCAAAGAGGGGCTTTTTGTACGGACTGCTGCTGCACACCTTCCATTTTCTCGCCCTTGTCCGTCGACCGGACATGCCCTGGCGTGCCTTGTTGCCTTCCGGAAGCGGAGGCCCCCGATGGGAGGCCCTCTACGGAGGTGTCCTCCCCCTTTCTATCGGGGACCTGGGTTGGAGGGTGTTGCATGCAGCAGTCCCCTATAATAAGAGGATGCATAGGTTCACGGACTCTCAGGACACGTGCCCTTTTTGCGGTCTTGTGGAGTCCGTGGACCATGTATACGTAGGGTGTTGTAGGCTGCACTCCCTTTTTAGTTATTTGAAAAACCTTTCATTGATGTTTTGTTTGCACTTCAGCCCCACACTCCTGATCTATGGGCACCCGGTGCGGAAGGGGGTCGGGAAGGAGGAGGACCTCCTCGTGAACCTGCTCCTGGGCCTGGCCAAGTTGGCCATTAACAGGTCCAGGCAGCGGGCGATCGACGGGGGAGTCCCGCCCGATTGTTTGTCCCTCTTCTGTGGCTACGTTCGCTGCCGGATGTCCCTGGAGAAGGAGCACGCGGTGTCTGCTGGCACTCTCGAGGCCTTCCGTGCTCGGTGGGCACCGCGGGGACTGGGGTGTTTTGTTGACCCCTTTAATCACATTTTGATTTAAAGTTTGTAAGTTTCCTTTAAACTTTGTTCTAGGTTTTACAGCTGACCTGAATTAGGGGCTGTGCCTGATTTATCCCAATTTTGTTGATTTGGTTTAATTGTTTTCATTTAAAAGATTATCAAGAGTTCAAATCTCACAATGGCAAACTATGAAACAATGTAACTTCATCTGAATAGGAACAGATGGAAACGTGTTTGTACTCAAAAGAGTTACATCTTCTTAACTTTCCTAACCCTGCCGCTACATCTTGATACTCTCCAGGCATCCACAGCTGAGGTGGAGGCAGCTGCTGATTGCTAAGTCCTGTCTGTGATGACCTTGGTGGGTGTCCTCTGGAGGTCGGAGACCTTGAAGGCCCCGGCCCACTTTCGGGGTCCTCCTGTGTGGCAGTAGCACCCTACTCAGCCTGTGGAGCTGGAGCTGCTGAGGAATAGGGGATTCAGATGGGCTGGACACTCCTGGACTCCCATTGTTGGATGGCCCCAGGGGGCATACCTGCTGATCCTCCTCCCTATGAGTTCCCAAGGACCCCTGCCTGAGTCCTTGAGGAGAAGGAATAGCTGGAGTGTGATCAGGCTGCTCCGCATCCCTCTTATGTACAGTGTTGGAGGCCAAATATGGCATCAGCAAAGGAGATCAGCTCATGCAGCAGTTCAGGAGCGATGTCCTGGACCAAGGTCTTCATGGCGGCCACCATCCTACAAGTATTGATCTCAATTCTTTGCAATGCTGATGCTGTCACCTCAGTCTGAAGATGGATGGACTCCTCCATCATATCCTGCAATCTGAGGAGTACAGTGGACATCCCTTCCTGACACTCCTGAGCTTGCCTTTGCAGCTCCAGCAACTGTGACATGACTGACTCCAGAGGCTAGTCATCTGACTCGGACTCAGAAAATTTCTGGCCTCCAGCAGTCCTCCGAGTGCCAGGAACCTGGGAAGTCCCTGCCGTCACCTGCTGTGGATCAGACAGTGCAATGTGCTCACCAGATTGTAATCCTGAGGCTACTCTAAAGCTTGGTCCCACCGAGGTGTGTCTCTGCACTGGTGGAGGGTGTGGGTGAGCACTGTGACGGGACTTCATGGAGGGTGCCTCCAGATTCCTCTTCAGAGGTTTATTCGGGGCTTGATTGGAGGCCCTGGGTCATGGACTCTGTCGGCTGTTTGGCAGATGTGCCTGCGAAAGTAAGGAGAGATAATTAGTGCATGGCAGTGGCCTGTGAAACAGGACACATCACTCACAGCATGGTTGTCTGATGGATGTTGCACTGCTGGATCCTCACTTGCTAGAGCAGTGCCGACCTCGCTGTCAGCACAGGACCGGTCCAGATCCTCTCCGGCCAGCTGGATGGCTCTGTTTTCAAAATCCTTGGTGAGGACCTTGATTTCAGGCATTCTGCCACCAGTCTGCGGCCTCTCCCTCGTGTGCCAGCTTGTCCTGCATGAATAGAAATGGAAAGAGTGTAAGCTGGGTGCCTGCCAGGCCAGATGATAAATATGCTTGACGTGTGTGGGTGGTGAATGGTCCCATGGATGGGATGAGGACAATGATGGTGGGTGTGAGAGAGTGAATGGTGATGTCCCTTGAACTGGCAATGAGTGAGGGTCCTACGGATGTGCGCTGGGTTTGTGAGTGTGAGGTGAGAGTGATGAGAAGAGTGACTTACCCTGGTGGAATGGAGGAGATCATTCATCTTCTTGTGGCACTGGGTGGCTGTCCTTTTTAGCAGGGCGTTGGCACTGACCACCACTGCCACCGCCTCCCAAGCTGGATTAATGAGGTTGCCGCCCATCTTGCAGCCAGCGTGGAAGTAGAGCACATTGCAGTGATCCTCCACTGTGTCCAAAAGGCACTTGAGGGATGCGTCATTGAACCTGGGGCCTGCAGCCTTTTTGCCTTTCAAAGCCATGTGTTTCATGCAGCAGCCGTGGGCTGGAAGCCCTGAGAGGTGTGCGCGCGGCTGCATTTTAGAATGGCGTCCGGTGTGATGAAGCGGCGAGGTGATGGTGTGGTGGGCGAATGAGAGCCCAGCCACCGTGGAAACTGGCTGTTTCCTGGGGATGCATAACTAATGCAGCGGGTTTGGGACAATACGGGGTGAAAGACCGCCATTGCGGCCGGCTGGGGGTTGGGGGGGGGGGCGGTGGGGAGGTGGGCGAAACGTCGTTTCACACCTACTACTGTAATTAGTGCAAATCTGGGACGATTCCACCCAATGTGTGGAATGGGTGGCTCAGTGGCCTGCACAGAGAATGCAGCTTATTAATGTGGGACATGTTCAGATCCCATATGACTAGTGAGATCAAGAGGTATCTGACCCTCTGCAATGTGTGTTGATGAAGTTTTTCATAAAAAGCTGTATTACAGCTCACAGAATTGCTGAATAGATAGTTCTATCATTCACTGCTGGTGTTGTACCACAAGCTCAGACACACAGAGCTCAATGGCCACTTTGCAACTGATGTTTAGATCCTTTGGAGGGGAATTTCACTTTTCGATGATGGTATAAATTGTGCAGAAAACAATTTAGATACCTGTAGAATCATAGAAAGGCATTTGGCCCTTTGAATCCATGTTGGCTTTCTGCAAGAGCAGTTTAACCAGTCCAACTCCCTTGCCCTTTCCCCATGACCCTTCAGTTTTTCTCTCTTTAGGTGCCTATACCATCCCCTTTTGAAAGCCATGATTGAATCTCCCCTGAATCATGCTCTCAGGCAATGCATTCCAGACCCTACCCTTTCACTGCACAAGAAAAAGGTTTTCTTGAAATTATCTTGTGCCCTCTGGTTCTAAGTCCTTCTGCCAATGGGAACACCTGCTCCTTAGCTACCCTGTCTAGACCCCTTATGATTTTGAACACCTCTATTATATCTCCTCTCAATCTCTCTTCTCTAACGAAAGAAATCCCAGCTTCTTCTTTCTATTCATGTTACAGTAATCCCTTATTCCTGGAAGCATTCTCATAAATCTTTTCTGCATCTTCTCTAAAACTTTCACATCCTTCCGAAAGTGTGGTGTCCACAACTGAGGGCAATACTCCACTTGAGGCAGAACCCATTATATAGAAGAACATAAGAAATAGGAACAGGAGTAGGCCATTCAGCCCTTCAAACCTGTTCCACCATTCCATGATCTTAGCTGCTCTTCTACGTCAATACCATTTCCCTGCACTATCCCCGTATCCTTTGATGTTTCTAATATGTAGAAATCTATCGATCTCATTTGTGAACATGCTCAATGACTGAGCCTCCACAGCCCTCTGGGGCAGAGAATTCCAAAGATTCACCACCTTTTGAGTGAAGAAATTCCTCCTAATCTCAGTCCTAAATGGCCTGCCCCTTATTCTGAGACTGTGTCCCCTGGTTCTAGACCTCTAGCCAGGGGAATCATCCTTCCTGCATTTACCCTGTCAAGCCCTGAAAGAATTTTGTCTGAATGAGATATATTCTATATGTATATATATTTATCAAATTCCTGAAGACAAAGAAAATGAAATTTTGGAAAGATGTATAATGGTGTCTGATTTGAATTCCCAAAGTCAATGTTACCCCCGTTTGACTTTAGTGATTACAAAGATCTAAGACATATTTCTGCCAGTCAGGATCAATCCAATTCCACCCCCTGGTGTTTGTTTAGTGGAGTTAGGGACGTTGGCAGGAGACAGCAGTGGAGGTACTTGGAGAACAGAATTGGAATGTCCTGGGGTATTAATTAATTCCTCTTGCTACTTCCTGCTCTCTGCGCTGACCTTCTCCTGTTCCATGGAATGGAATGAAGGTGGGAGATCCAGCACAGCTTTTGCTGTGTTCTGTTGAAGGATCATGAGGACTCGAAACATCAACTCTTTTCTTCTCCGCCGATGCTGTCAGACCTGCTGAGTTTTTCCAGGTAATTCTGTTTTTGTTTTGGATTTCCAGCATCCGCAGTTTTTTGTTTTTATCTCTGTGTTTAATTGACTGCCACTGCTCTTCAAGAAATGCCTACCTTGAAGAAGTTCTGTTTGTCTCTGCGACAAGATTTCCGTATCTCTCTTTTGTCTTGTTCACCTTCATTGCTTTCCATTTCTCTCCTGAGTTCTGTTGAAGGGTCATGAGGACTCGAAACGTTAACTCTTCTTCTCCGCCGATGCTGCCAGACCTGCTGAGTTTTTCCAGGTAATTCTGTTTTTGTTTCAGCTTTTGCTAGACTGAGATTGTTTTGCCCTATGCAGCAAACTGGTAGGACCGAGGGTTGGGTGTTAGCAAGAGGGGGAAAGAAGGGGAGAAAGGTGGCAGCATGAATTGAGGGGGGAAGGGGCAAAAGGGTGCCTTTGTGAACTGGGTTGGGGTGAGGGTGAGGGGTAGGTGAGAAAGGCAGAGATGGAAACCAGCATGAACTTGGGGGCAGGGGGGAACAGTTTGCAATATTTTTTAAAAATTAATTCAATTCAACTCAAATATTATTGTCCATGTGGAAATTCATTACTGCTTGTTTATTAAAAATTATGTATAAATGAATAATTACTAATGAAAAAGAAAAATTACATCACAAAAATCTGACTCTGATTAAATATGTTAAAAACTATTTTGCAGAGCATTTAAGCTAATCAATGAGGCAATAAAGCCATAAAAATCACATAAATAAAATTGATGTTCCTTAAGATTTCTGAAACATCCCGAGAACTGAAGCCCCCTTACCATATATCATTACAGCACTTATCCTATTCCCCTCACCAAAATTCATAAAGATCATGTCTTAATTGAAGCTATAGTCTTTCCTACTGCCTATCAGGAGACTCCGACCAATGAGCCCAAAGTGCAGGTAATCAGTGGATGTGGCTTTCTAGTTGAGGACCTGGTTTAAACATGTAGCTTCTGCAAAGCGCTCCGTGATAATGTTATGTTTCAAATAGAAACCTGTCCGGTATGTCAAGCCATTACATTTGGTGACAAGGATAAAATAGCTCTGACGAAGCACCTCGTCTTGTGAATATGAGTCCATCAGATTTTAAGAAAAAAGAAAAGTACACTCAGCAGTCATGCTGCTCTAGGCAGAATCAATCCTTATGATGCGACTATGGAAGATTGGAGCCAGTACATCTTGGTTTTTATTTCATGCTGAATGAAATTACTGTGGAGGAGAAGCAGAAAGAAATCCTTTTTAGTGTATGTGGCAGCAAGACATTCAATCTCATCCACAGCCTGACAGCCCCAAATGCGCCCAATTCTAAATATTTTAATGAATTGGCGGACCCGTGAAAACTCATTACCAGCCGAAGCTATCCGTAAAAATGCAGAGGTTTAAGTTTAACTCCAGAGTAAGGGCCCCAGGACAGTCCATTGAAACCTATATAGTGAAGCTGAAACAGTTGTCTGAGCACTGCAACTTCGGAGACACACTCAATGATATGTTGCGGGACCGATTAGTTTGTGGAGTTCACGACGATGCCATTCAACACCGTTTTATTGCAGAAGTCAACATCGATTTGAAGTGCGCCATGGAAATAGTACTCGCCATGAAAAGCGCTGCAAGAGACTCACAGGCTTTATGGAACATACAATATAGCGCTGTACTTCATGTGGGTGGGAACCTATCGCTGGGCATGACGCAGCAGCAAAGTGAGAGACAATCTTTGCTGTTAGAAAAATAAAAAGGCCTAGTGAAAGCATTTCAGCAGCGACTCCGAGGTTAATCTGTTACAGATGTGGGGGTAACCATGTACCAGACATCTGCAGATTCAAGGAGGCAGAATGCCATTACCGCCACAAGAAGGGTCACATAATAAAGCAATGCAGGGTGAAATAGAAACAGCCCATAGGCAGCAGGTCAAAATGATTGAAGTGAGTAATCTAACAGAACCTGAAGCCGCCGATACCGACATCTATTCCCTGTACAATGTCACTGCAGTAAAAACTGAACCTAATTACTGTCACAATCCAAGCGAATGGAAAGCCACAAGTAATGGAAGTTGATACAAGAGCTTCAGTCACAGTGGTGGGAGAGTACACATTTAAATACCTAAAAGGTACCCAGCCACTGAACCTGGAGCAAACAATGGCTCAATTGAAGACATACAGAGGAGAGTTTGTATATGTAAAGGGCATTTCCACAGTACTTGTGTCCTATAGGCAACAGACAGCCCAGCTTCCAGTGATCATAGTGATAGGTGAAGGACCTAGTCTTCTGGGCTGAGTCTGGTTACAAAAAATTACGCTCAATTGGACTGAAAGATTTCACCTGAAAACAAGAGGAGCTCCTAAACTGTTAGGAAAATATGACAGTGTGTATTGTGATGAATTAGGGAAGTTAAAAGGCTTGCAAGGAAAAATATATGTGGATCCTCAGGTGACACCACATTTCTTTAAGGCCAGACCTGTGCGTTATGCATTGAAGGAGAAAGTGGATGCAGAAGTGTGCCAGCTGGAAAAGCTGGGCATCATCCAACCTGTCCAATTTTCAGACTGGGGAGCACCCTTAGTCCCAGTGGTGAAACCTGACCAAACCATACGTACTTGTGGGGACCATAAATTGACCATGAACAAGGCAACTAAATTAGATAAATATCCTATCCCAAGGATAGATGACTTATATGTAAAGCTAGCTGAAGGTAAATCCTATACCAAACTGGAAATAAGCCATGCTTACCAACAGCTAGAACTAGATTTCATGTCTAGAGGATATGTGACAATCAACACTCACAAAAGCCTTTATCAATATATTCACCCACCTTTTGGAGTATCGTCTGCATGCGCAATCTTCCAAAGGACAATGGAGGGTCTTTTGCAAGGACTTCCCCAAATAGTAATATACCTGGATGATGTTCTGATCACAGGGTCAACTGAAGCCAAACACTTGGCTATCCTGGAAGAGGTGTGAAGAAGATTCATGGAAGCTGGTGTATGATTAAAGAAAGAGAAATGTGCATTCCAAGCACCAGATGTTACTTACCTGGGTCACCGGGTGGATGCCATGGGGTTGCATCCGGAAGGAGAGAAAGTTAGGGCAATCAAAGAGGCTCCCTCTCCATCCAATGTAACTGAACTCAAGCCTTTTCTGGGCATGATTAATTATCATAGCCAGTTCTTGCCAAACTTGCCAACAGTGATAGCATCATTATACTTGTTGTTAAAAAATAATCATCGTTGGTCATGGAATTCACAACAAGAGGAAGCCTTTGTGAAAGCTAAGAAGCCATTACATTCATCATGTTTACTGGTGCATTATAACCCATCAACAGAACTGGTAGTAGCATGTGTAGCGTCTCCTTATGGTGTGGGAGCTGTGTTATCACATAGGATGGAAGATGGATCCGAAAGGCCAATCGGCTATGTCTCCAGAACCCTCTCTGCAGCCGAGAAGGGTTATTCACAACTATAAAAGGAAGGTTTATCGGTGATATTTGGAGTGAAGAAATACCACCAATACCTGCATGGACGACATTTCACTATTGTGTTGGCCCATAAACCATGATGGATTTATTCAGTGAGGATAAAGCCATTTGCCACTAGCATCAGCAAGAATACAACACTGGGCTTTGACATTATCTGCATATGAGTATACCTTTATGTGCTGTTCTGGCTTATATATTGCAAATGCAGATGCACTCATTCATCTCCCATTACCAGATAGCATTGTACATGTCCCAGTGCCACAAGAAGTTGTGCTTGTACTGAATTCCTTGGATTCTTTGCCTGTGTGTGCGAAGCAAATTAGGAATTGGATGAACAAAGATCCAGTTTTGTCAAAAGTCCAAGACCTCGTATTGCAAGGGTTGTCGAGTTCACCAGTGTCTGAAGAGATTAGGCCATTCCATGCCCAAAAAATAGAGTTAAGTTGTCAAAATGGAATCTTGTTGTGGGAATCAAGTGTTGTCGTCCCTTCGTAAGAAAGAGAACCACTCTTGACAGTGCACATCCAGGCATATCAAAGATGAAAATGCTTGTGTGAAGCTATGTCTGGTGGCCAGGTATAAACAGTGACATTGAAAGCATCATCAAGCACTGTCTGCAGTGTCAGCAACAACAGATGCTCCCTGTTTTAGCTCCACTGCATCTGTGGGAGTGGCCTGGTCAACCCTGGGTTCGACTACATACTGATTATGTAGGACCATTCTTGAGTGCCATGTTTTTATTGATCGAAGATGCACATTCTAAATGGATGGATGTTGTGGGGGGGGGGTGGTGTGTGTCAGCTTCACCTCTGACTTCTGAGTGGTCCGAATCACTCCCATTCCCTGGGTTCTAGACCTTGGACTTATTTGGGGGTTGTGACAAAGTGCCGCAGACAACTGGTTTTGGTGCAAGAAAAAAAACTGGGTTTATTGAAGTCACAAATTAATTTATAACATTAGGATTACACTGAGATTATACAGATCTACAAAGTACACTTAGTTAAGAATGGGGAACACGCAGCATAACGAGGGAAAATAATGCTACTAATCCCTTACCCTTGTCTCGCCCCCAAAACCTAACTAAATTGAACGAGGAGAGGTCAGGGATCATGCTCACCAACCAGGGTTCCTTGACAGTTCGAAATCCAGCCAGGTAAGCCAGTTGCAGTTTTGGAGTATGCTCTTTGTGTCCTCTGGGGCCTGCCGTCCCCACGTGGTCCTGGTCTGTGGAATCTGTGAAGGTTCTTCATTTGGGTGGAAGGCGTGGTTGTGGGTGGTCGATTTTCGTGGAGGGCTGTGGTTGTGGCCTTGTTGTCTTCGGCTGAGCCTGCCACCCCATGCACCTTGCCGTGATGTTGCCTGTGGGCCTGCAAACCTCCAGATCTCCTTCCTCCTCTTGGCTCAGCTCCCTGCTTAAACTCTGCTTCAACTGCTCCAAAACTGCTCACCCTCCCACTTCGTAACTGGTGTTTTCAACTGTTTTTTGAATTTTTTATCTGAATCCAAATCAAGGTTAGTTCTCTGTCTGATTTTGGTGGGCTTCTTCAGGTGATTGTTGTCTTGTTGGATTTAATGGGCTCACATGATGTTTATTGTTGTCTTCCTGTCCTTGTAACTAGTCTTGAACTGAAAGCCATTGTATACGTGGAGTTTTGATAGGGTTGCATAAGTGCATCAATTGTTGCCTTCCTGCCTTAGTAGTTAGTAGTGATTATTTATGCAAGATTTTGATGGGCTTTAGTTTCATGTGTAATGAAATCTTTCTCTGGGTTGATTGTTTTAAAGGGAAGAATGCATATTCTGTCTCCTCTCGTTGTCTGGTTTCAGGCAACAATCCACATTGCACTCGACAAGCCTGGGCATGTCCAGTCCCAGGCCTTCATGGGTCTAGCCTCCTGCCTGCAGGGTTCTACACTTAACTCAGCAGTTGGGACCTCTGCCATAAAAGTCCAAAAGTCATATCCTTGTTGATGATATGAAAAATGTGGGAATTTTGAGAACCCTTCAATATGTATGAAGTCAGATCACCAACATTGAGCGTAACTATCGAAAAGCTGTGTCAATGTTTTAGGACACATGGCCTACCGGAAGTCATTGTTTCTGATAATGGTACAGTCTTTACCTGTACGAAGTTTCAGAGTATCATGAGTTTAAATGGAATCAGGTGTATTAAAACAGCACCATATCATCCCGCATCAAATGGTTTAGTTGAGGGAGCTGTGCAAACTTTCAAATCTGGAATAAAGAGGTTATCCAAAGGTACTCTAGAAACTTGACTTTCCCGCTTTCTCTTCAATTATCGTGTGATACCTCATTCAACTGTGGACTCAACACCGTCTGAATTATTGAAGAAATGCCGTTACGTACAAAGCTAAGTCTGGTACTTCCAAACTTAGAGAGGAAGGTAGAGAAGAATCAGAGTAATCAAAAAATTGATATTCATTGCAAAGCTTGAATGTTCACTGTGTAGGTGGTACAGTTTTCGTGCAGAATTTTTGAAGGGGCCTTGTTGGGTTTCTGGTGCAATTGTCTCAGAAACTGGTTCCTCATCCTTCCAGGTGGAAGTGGAAGATCGAATTGTTCGAAAACATGTGGATCATCTTAGGAATAAAGAAACATTCCAACAACCAATTTTCTGCCTGTGACTAACGTTGAACCAATAATCCCTGAGGTGACAGATTGACCTAGAATAGACATACCTGATGTCCCTGTAGAGATGCCAAACCCTGAACTGCCATTTTCTAATGATGTACCTGATGCTGCAGTTCCTGATCATGATGAGCCAGTGGAAGAACCTCAAGTGGTAGAGCTATGCCGCTGTAATTGAATAAGGAAACCACCTCAGAACCTTAATCTTTAACCACTTGACTTGTATATATGTTATGTCGTGGGTTATTAAAATGTTCTCTTTAAATAGGAAGAGTAAAAAACTAAAGGGGAGGAAATGTAGTAATTGAAGTTATAGTCCTTCTTACTGCCTGTCAGAGATCACGCGATTGCTTTTGGAGACTCTAACCAATGAGCCATAAGCGCGAGTAATTCGGGGGGGGGGGGGTGCATGGATTTCTAGTCGAGGACCTGGTTCAATCATGTAGCTTCTGAAAAGCTCTCTGTAACAAAATTATCCGTTTCTAGTTGAAACCTGTCCAGTACATCAAGTCATTACAGACCGTCATTCCCAAGGAAAGCAATGAACATGTTCCATAAAAATTCCTGGGATGTGGGTGCCCTGGCCAAGGCCAGCATTAATTGGCCCTTCTTTGGTATCCTTGGGTTGGTGATGGTAAGCCATCTCCATGAATCACATCAGCCTGTGTGATTAATTTAGTCACACAGTATTAGAGAATTTCAGGCTTTTAACCCAGTGACAATGAAGGAACAGTGATACACATATAGGATGCTGTGCGATTTGGAAGGGGGTTTGGAGCTAATGGTGTTACCATGTGCCTGCTGCCCTTGCCTTGGGAGGTGGTGGTCACAGGTAAGAGAGGTGGAGCTGAAAAAATCTGCTCCCCCAACCTGTTGCAGGATAAATGTCAGCAGAACCTGAAGTGCCATCCTGTCACTAGAAAAATTGTACAGGCAAACTTCAAACAGTTCAACTATACACTTTGCCAACAGTCAGTGCTGAAATATTTTTACAATAACTTATCATTCCTCCACAACAAAATAGGGAAAATTGTCAGAGCTTCTGCCGCAATGTACCAGAGGATAAACTGTGAAATGAGTTATAAGAAGCCTGTCCCCATTGCTGTTTTGATGTAGTTGCATGGATAAGCTGAGGGTCTGTTTTTTTTTTTGGGATTCGTCAGCTCCCATCGACCATCACCTCTTTTTGATCCTGTTGGATCAGCATTTGCAAGGTTTCTAGGTTTCTGATACAATGCAGCTTGTCGCTGATGGAGCTGATGTTCTGCAACCTCACTATGTGCTGCAAGCGGAGATTCTGACCCTTAGACTATACTGGGAATTCCTGTCTGTGACACACAGTCTGATCCCAGAATGAAGTCGGAACATTAGGAAGAAGCTGCAGCCGTGACTGGCAGAAACAAAAAGGAAGGCCTTGTGTTTATGTAGTGCCTGTCACATCCTCAGGGCATCCAAAAACACCTTCTGGCCAAGGGACTACTTTTGAAGTGTGGTCATTGTTGGAAGTAGGGCTACTAATTTGCACACAGCAAGATTCCACACACTCTAGGCAGATAATAAGCCATAGTCCCTGAAGGACTGTAGGCATCTCTATCTATTAGAGAGAAACAATTGATAATATAACTTGATAGGCACAACTCTACATCAGGCATGGGGCAAGGCAAGAAGGTTGGTTCCAAGTCTACCTCAGTCAGAACCCACACTGTTGGCATTATTCTGAACCACATGCTAGTCAACTGAGATAACCAGCCCACACAGTAATAATCTTATTTAGTTTGATATTGGCTAGACTACCAGAGAGATCTACACTTATCATCTTTGAAATAGTGCCATGCGAATTGTTATCCACCTGTGACGGCAGACAGGGCTACGGTTTAATGTCCTTTCTCAAAGGTGGCATCTCCAACAGTGCAGCACACCCTCACTGCTGCACTGAAATGACAGCGTAGATTTTGTGCTCAAGTCTCTGGAATGGGACTTGAACATACAACCTTCTGAACTCAGCCACGGTTGTTACATAAATGCAACTAACTGAATGCAGAAGTGGATCTAAGCCAGGACACTGGTAGTGAAAGGAACCACCAAGAGGCTCTGAGAGAATGTACCATTTTTTCTTTCTCCCTCATACCCTTGGCATGGGATTCGCCACTGAACAAATTGTTCACCACTGTTCTTCCATATCAACATCCCTGAGGCCTGTTAATGTACAAAATAAAAGGTAAAGGAGCCCGTTTCTTATAATAAGTCATGTCCAGTTTACATCCCGACAGTCTCTCTCAAATGCATTTGCTCTTTCTGAGGTGAGTTATGACAGTTCAAGCTAACCGCTAGAAAACATTTTCCCTCACCTTGAAAGATTACAGAGCAGAATTTAGGGTATTAATCTAACATTTACAAACTGCTTGTCTCAGCTCTAAATAAAACCAGCTGGAAAAGCAATGCAGGTCTGTTAGCATCAGCAAAGAGTAGACAGGGTAAAGCTTGTCAGAAGAAAGATACACCCGCAAAAATTAACCTGTACGTTTCCTTTGCAAATCTGCTGCATATTTCTGATGTCTTCAGTTCTTATTTCAGATGTGGAGGTGATAGAGTGGTGGTATTGTCACTCAATTAGTATTCCAGAGACCCAGGGTAATGCTCCAGGGACCCAGATTTGAATCCCACCATGGCAGATGGTGAAATTTGAATTCAATAAAAATCTGGAATTAAAAGTCTAATGATGATCACAAAATTGTTGTTTAAAAAATCCATCTGGTTCTCTAGTAACCTTTAGAGAGGGAAATCTGTCTTTACCTGATGTGCAGGCCTATGTGTGACTCCAGAACTACAGCAATGAGGCTGACCCTTAAATGTCTGGAACCTACACTACATGGACTGCAGTAGCTCACCACCACCTTCTCAATTAGGGATGGGCAATGAATTCCAGCCTAGCTGTGACTCCCACATCCCATGAATGAATTTAAAAAACAGGAAACAAAAGCATTAAATCTAAAATGAGGGCATGGATTTTAAAATGGAGGCTGCCTGTCCTCTGCCCACCCTGGCCCCATTATCCACATCCTGCTAACCCCACTTCACCTGGGTACTGCAGGAGGCTCATTAATCATGGTATGAAATTAAAGAACTGCCTACAAGTCTGGACTGAGCGTATGATTTTAAAATAGTTAGATGCCCTGCTTTAATCATCCTTCCCTCCTGATGCTGCTTCATTTTGAAGGCCAGGTCCAATTTTAACTCTGGGCAAGTGAATGCGTTTTGAGTGAGTTAAAATCTCACCCTAAATTTCTGTTGACTTTCAGCATGCGATAGAAAGTACTATCTAATGGAGATGCTGGAGCTATATTCAGTTGTAGCTTTCAAAAGAAAACTGGATACATACTTGAAAAGGAATGTTTAATTGGGCTATAGGAAAAGAAATGGTAACGGGATTAATTGGATAACCCTTTTAACGGGGACAATGGTGAATGGCCTCCTTCTGTGCTGTAAGATTCTATATGATTTCACGAATGCAATGGCAGGTTAACCAATGTATGAACGTCTTCTATTAGCAACAACTCTCAAGCAAATAGATTCAGGAAGCCAGTTATTTCAAGCCAGATAATTTTAAAATTTACATGGAGTTACTAATGCCCTCTAACTGAACTCAATAATTTATCTTGACCATAATTCCCTCGAGTTTCTCCATTTCAACTATCTCTCTCCAGGTGTTTGAGCAGCGGCTAAAAATGGAGAGGCCAGGTTAAACACAGACTTATCACAGTAGATAAGAGTATGCCCAGAGCTCTGAACCATCCATTCTTAAGGGTATATTAATTATGTTGTTAAGATACACATTGAAGGGCATTGTTTAATTAAGCACTTAGAGCAATTATATAAAGAGAGACTCCATGACGCATGTTGCATGCAGCTGTCCCGCACAACTGTAGGTTACGATGGTTCACAGAATCCCACCTGTATTTTCCACAGCCTTGAGGAGTCTGTGGTCCATGTGTACCCGAATTATAGTTGCACCCCCTCTTTAATTTTTTTGAAGGAGTCACTCCTCAAGTTTTGACCACATTTCAGCCCCACGCTCCTGATCTTTGGCTACCCGGCGCGGAGTGGGGCAGGCAGGGAGGAGGACCTCCTTGTAACTTGCTCCTGGGCATGGCAAAGCTGGCCAGGCAGGGGGCAGTCAAAGGGATCGACTGGCCCGACTGCCCCTTTTCCTTGGTTACGTTCATGCCCGGGTGTCCCTGGAGAGGGAGCGGGTGTTGTCCACTGATTTGCTTGAGGCCTTCCGTGACTGGTGGGCACAGCGGGGCCTGGAGTGCTTCATCAGCCCCCATAAACAACTTTTTAATTTAATTATATAAGTTCCCTTTGGAGTTGTGTTTCTGTTGCAGAGTCCCTTTAAGGGGTTGTCAATTTGTTCAACGAGTTAATTTGGTTAATTAGTCTATTTTACTTTACTGATAGCCAAAAAACATATAACAAGAGACTTGCTAAATGAGTTTACCAAAAGAATATAAAGAGGGACTTAGCTTCAGTAATGTAGGCCATGAAACTTTCATCAATTGTTGTGAAAACCCACCTGGTTCACTAATGTCGTTTAGGAGAGGAAATCTGCCATTCTTGCCTGGTCTGGCCTACATGTCACTCCAGACCCAAAGCACCGTTCCTTCTGTTGACTCTTAAAATGCCCTCTGAAATGACCTAATAAGACACTCAGTTCAAGGGTAATTAGATTTGGGCAAATACCGACCAGTGACACCCACATCACATCAAGGAATATAAAGAGAGACCGAGGCCGGAATGGTGGCAGAATGATAACGTTACTGGATGAGTAATCCAACGACCTGGGTAATATTCTGGCAATTTAAGTTCAAATAACACCACAGACGGATTTAATTCTTCCGTGACTGCTGGGCACCACAGGGGCTGGAGTGCATCATCAGCTCTGGAAATGACACTTTGACTTGTTAAGTTTTTGTTGAATTTTTGCCTTTTTGCTGCAGTGCCCCTTGCAGGTGCTATCAATTTCATTTGTTAATTGTTTATTTTATCGGTTTATTGTTTTAAAAGAGCGTAAAGGGAGACTGTCTGCCCCCTTAAGGGGCTGTCACCTTTGTTACTTTGCTAAATAGTATATTTTATTGATAAAAACAAAAAATTGTGGATGCTGGAAATCCAAAACAAAAACAGAATTACCTGGAAAATCTCAGCAGGTCTGGCAGCATCGGCGGAGAAGAAAAGAGTTGACGTTTCGAGTCCTCATGACCCTTCTGAAGGGTCATGAGGACTCGAAACGTCAACTCTTTTCTTCTCCGCTGATGCTGCCAGACCTGCTGAGTTTTTCCAGTATATTTTATTGGTTTATTGGTTTCAAAACAAGTGTAAAGAGAGACTGCTGAGACACTGGTTTGGCAGGTAGGAAGCCGATATATGTAATGCTGCGTTCTGTGAATAAAGGTATCTGTAAGAAAGGTATTAGTGCCTAGTTTCAACTGGCTTGGGATGGATATAACACCCGTGAGCAATGTCACAGAAGACCCGCTGGTCAGTTATGCAAACGTTAAAGATCAGATGATCTGGAATTCCTCTAGTCACTGTCCCCCTCTGGAGCTGTCTCATTGTCTTGTCTTTTTATTGTCAGGCAAAGCGTGAATCTGGCTAGCTAATTCCCTGAATAATTCAACTGCAGCTTTAATTCAAGGGCCCATCACTCTGATAGGACTGTTCATTGTGGTGGATCAGATCTTGAGTATGCCAAAATGAGGAGACTCAGAGCCCAACTGCAGGCAAAGGATGATTTATTCAGCTCAGGACAAGCAGCTGACACCTTGGTTGCAACCGGGCCTGATGTGCTGGGAGGGAACCCAAAATGATGCTGAAGAAGGAAGAAAGACCAATGCATAATCAATCCAAAGGCAAGTTTTCTTCTGCTTTTCCTTGAACAACAGGGCCTCGAGCTGAAGATAATAGATGCCCTTCGAGATCCATTAGCTCTCCCTAGTGCAGTCTTGGGGCCCAGGGAAGTCTCTACTGAGAGTTCCACTGAGATCATCAAAGAGCATAGCTGACCCATTTCAGGAGGCAGCTTAGTAATTGCCCCAGATGCATCCATGTTATGGGGAAGGGCAGTAGAAAATTTGCCCCTCCAACTCCCCACCCCCTCCTACCACAGAAATTTCACCGTGTTCTTTATACATGGTGCAATCCTAGCAAGACCAGTTCCTGTCCCATTTTTGAACTGTGGCACAGGTGGTGACCGCTGGGAGAGGGTAAGCTGTCCTCGTAACCAAGTTGAAGTGTAGCCAAAGGAAATCTGGAGTTGAGACATATAGCTAATGGTATCTGATACAGGAAGGCAAAAAAAATTAAGAAAAGAGAAAGATAAGAGAGTGGACAGTAAGGAGTGACAACAAACCTGGGACATAATTAACAAGGTTCACCAAAGATGGTGAGAGCAATGTTGGAATATGTTTTAATTATCTGATGAAATCCTGGATTACATTGCAGGCTGCAATCACTTGCTATCTGTTGGCCTTCGAAAAACACAATGGACATATCTGTTGAAATGATTAAGCTAATGAGTCTAAAAACTACCTGAGATAAAGAAAAACTGATCATTTATTTTTTTTCACAAATTATTTTTAGCCTGCCACAGCTTGTGAATAAAAATAACATTTCTTGTCAGTGATGTTGACAGAGGATGAGGTAATTCTCTTTTTTTGGAATTTTGATGCTTCTGATTTTGAATGCACGGTGTTCATTGTAGCAAACTAAAAGTTGAGAACAACTCAGTGTGACAGCCATATAACTCTAAGAGGGAGATGGTGGCCTAGTGGTATGCCACTGAGCTAGTAATCCAGAGGCCCCAGATAATGCCCCAGGGATGTGGGTTTGAATCCCACTATAGCAGCTGGTGGAATTTAAATTCAGTCTAATAAATACAAAGCTAGTCTCAATAATGGTGATGATGAAACTAACATTGATTGTGGTCAAAACCCAGCTAAGCACTGATACCCATTTGCCATCCATCATTCCCTGGCCTGGCTGGCCTACATGTGATTCCAGATCCACAGCAATGTGGTTGACTCTTAACTGCCCTCTGAAGTGGTTGCAAAAGCCACTCATTTCAAGGGGTAATTTGGGATGGGCAACAAATGTTGTCTAGCCAGTGATGACCATACCCCATGAAAAAATAAAGATATTAAAGAGCCAAATCCTTAAAACAAGGTGCTTGGCAGCTCCTCTGGTGTTGAGGTGAGTTATTCATTGATCAGGTGCTACAGGTCATGTAGGGATTCATGGGAAGAATTTTCCACATCAGCAGGGGTGGGGCCCGCTCGCCGACACAGAAAATGATGCAGGAAGATGTTGGGTGGAACTCCCGACATCACCCCGCATCTTTCCCGTTTTCAGGTTGGCGGGCGCACAGCTGACTCGGCTGTGCCCCCACCAACAGCCTTTTGAGGCCATTGAAAAACTGATTAAGGTCATTAATGGGCCTGCCCATCCAACTTAAGCAACCTGGCGGGTTTGGAAAAAACATGAAACCTCATCCACAGGTGGGATGAGGTTTCATGAGAGTATTTAGATTTTAATCATATCTTTCAATAAAAATTATGGACATGTCCCAACTCATGTGAAAGTGTCACATGAGGGGACATGGCAGGGAAATTTTTTAAACCTCTTTATTAAAAGTTTTAAATTGGAGTTGATCTCCATGAGGCAGCACGTAGCCTCAGGGAGATCTGTGTGCTCTTTCGCACACATGCGCGAAAGGGTGCACTCCCAGCTGAGAGAATCCCCTCCGCCTGCACAGGGAGCGCATAGCACTTCCGAGCGGACGTCACGCTGGGCAGGTCTTAATTGGCCCACCCACGTAAAATGGTAGTGCACCCCCGATCGGGGGCACCGACCAAAGGCGCGCCTGCCCGCGCCTGTACTTCCCCATGTTTATTTTGTTCTTTCATGGTATGTGGACGTCTTAGGCAAGGCAAGCATTTATTTCCCTAATTGTGCTTGAACTGTGCGGCTTGCTAGGCCAGAGGACAGTTAAGAATCAATTACATTAGTGTGGGTCTGGAGTCACATGTAGGCCAGACTGGGTAAGGATGGCAGATTTCCTTTTCTAAAGGACTTTAGTGAACCAGATGGGATTTTACCAATCAAAGATAGTTTCATGGCCACCATTACTGACACTAGCTTTCAGTTCTTAATTTCATTAACTAATTTTTAAATTCCACCAGCTGCAGTGGTGGGATTTGAACCCATGCCCCAAGAGCATTAACAGAAAATGCTGGTAAAACTCAGCAGGTCTAGCAGCATCTGTGGAGAGAAAGAGGGAGTTAACGTTTTGAGTCTGTATACGGACTGGGGAGTGTGAGTCTGGAAGGGAAACTGAAAATCCGCATGGAAAAATTGACATGGTGACATTTTTATGATTCCTGGCACATTTTGACATGAATTCCGTCAAATCTTTTTCCAAACTCTTCCAATTCTTCCCCTTTGCCCAACCTATCTTCTCCACTGAAGGTATTACCTCATTCCACAGAGGTTGGCCCAAGAGGTATTGCCAGCCCCCTGATGGGGCTGAATATCCGATCCTGCGTGTGAGTATTGAAAGTAGAATTGTGTCAGCTAATCCCAGCATGGGCGGCCATCACAGGAGGTGGTGTTCAAGCATCAATCATGGGAACTTGAAGCAAAGACCAGCTGGTGATCACTGCCTGTAGAACAGAATCCAGTGAGAAATCAGCCATTTCATGAGAGAATAGGGAAGATCAGAGGGTGACCACTGTCCCTAAAGCCAATTATTGGAGAGTGACCATAGCCCATAGAATCAGATACCAGGGATTGTCCACAATGCATGAACCCTGATACCAGAGAGTGACCATAACCCATAGGACCAGATATTGGAAGGTAATTGTTCTGCATAAAACCAGTCCCCAGTAAAAGAGTGGGCATTTTTGTCAGAGTTGGGTGGGGGGAAGCTGGGTAGAATCCATCCAAAAGCAAATCTTCTGAATGTTCTTCCCACCTTGAAAACGACAGTGGGAGCCAGGAGTCACAGAGTAAACTAGATTAATTTTTAACATTTTTTTCCAACCCTCCACTACCTCCACCTTGCCCACCAAGTGCCAGTCTGTTTCTTGTTCTCATGTTTTTTTTTCAGAAAGCACTGACCCTTGTTCTGTTATTAACACATTCTGCTACCTGACCTTTATGCTGCTAATAATACCTGCTTTAGTCTTTAACACTATCATTACCACTCCCTTTGTCTTATGTTCATGACATCTTTGTCATTTTACCTCTCCTGACTACCAACCTATCTCTGACCTTCTATTTTGCTCCACCTGCTCCACCATTCCACCCCCAACACAACCTCCCACTGTCAACAGCATTAAACGCATTACATTCCTACCTATCTTTTGTTTTGAAGAAGAGTCATATGGATTCAAAGTGCTAACTCTGTTTCTGTCTCCGCAGATGCTGCCTGACCTGCTGAGTTTTTCCACGATTTTCAGATTTCCAGCATCCGCAGTATTTTGCTTTTATTAAACTAGCTTTAAAGTTAGGAATGGCCCAGATGTCTCAGGTATGCACCCTTCCTCAGGATTCTGAAGAAATAAAAGGCAGACTTGAAACGTCCTGTGTCTTTCCATCACTGAGGCTGCCTGAGCCGCTGAGAGCTTCCCAGTATTTTCTGTGTCTCATTTCCCATAATTTCCTCTTGTAAATTTTGCATTCGGTTTTAAAGATGAGTTGTTTGGGAAAATACACTATTAAAGAGACAAGAGTGGATTATAAGTTAAAGTTACATTTGAAAGTTGTGTCACACTAAGATCTAGGAACCATAAGAGATAGAGTGGGCTGACTGATAACATTCCATTTTTAATTTGCCTATATAACAACAGTTGCTGCACTCTAGGGTAAGTCAGTGGGTGTGATTTCTTTACTAGAATTCTCCTCTCAGCCACCATAACTACTGTGCAATATGAATTTCTTCCCTAATTATTGCTGAGGAAAGAGACATGCTGTTGAAACTTTTCATCTTCCACTCATTCAGACAGATTTGCAAGAATACCAAATCTCAAAGGGAACAACAATGATGATTGTCTACCGCAAGCCCACTTTCACTAGTCAATAAATGCACTGGGATTCCTACAGTTCCAGACACTATAAGATTGGCCTTATCGGTACTCACGTGAATAGGGCCAGAGCCATTTGCTAACCATGAAAGCTTGGTGCCAAAATAGGGCGCATCAAAGATATCCTGTAGGATAATGTCTTCCCTGATCTGATCATCGCTTGTTGCATATCGCACAAACACATGAATGGGCCTTTCGGTCCAGAAAAGTGCCCAGACTGCCTCAGATTACCCTGGAAAGATAAAGTGTCTCAAAAATGTGAGCAACAGCTGAAGTTTCATGCAATTTCATGCTGTTCCTATACAGCAGCAACAAAAGTAATATTCTCCAATAACAGGTTGCTGCAGTCAAGCCAAAGAGGCATTCTGCCTACTGCACAAATGAATAATGTGGTATATGAATTGCTGGTGTGTAGGCCATTCGTCCCCATGTATGGTGTATCATATCAAATAGTACGCCCCTTCAGCTGTTTGCAATGGGCAAAGTACTGACTCAACTAGCCCATGCTTGCAAAACTCAGGACATAGTGCCCAACATTAGATGTGATTCCACAATTCGACAGCACTTATTAAACAACCCTGATTGTGCTAAGAATTACACTGACAACCAATTTAAGATTTTCAGTTGGGCTTGCAGTGTGGCACACTTAGATGTGCTAGATACTACATATATTCATATACAGGGCCCTGCCCTTTGCAAACAGAAAGAACATATCCATGTATTGCACCTTTTTCAATTAAACAGAAATTTGGGGGACAACCATTCCCTGGTTCATTCTTCATGGCAATGCCTTCACCAATCAGAGTTGATCAGCCTGCTTTGAATTTAAACAAAAGCTTGACAGTTAACTGTTCCCTGGTGCATTCTCCATGGATACCCCTCTGACAATCAGAGTCCACTTTCCAACCAATCAGCACCCTCTTATGCAGTATAAATTGTTGCACCCTTTGAGATTAGGTATTCTTGCAAATCTGTCCCGATGAGTGCAAGACAAAAAGCTTCAATGGCTTGCCTCTTTTTTCAACAATACTCAAGTTCTGTCATCCTTAATAACACCATTTCCTGTATCTTTCAGCTGGAATATAATTTGCACCATTAATTAATGGAAAGATTGAGCTGATAACAGCATGGCAAGGGCAATGGAGCATCTGCAACCTTGGTGAATGATGGGACCAACAGCCTCTTTCTTTAACCAATGAGATAGAGCAGTGATAGAGGAGGAATGTGAATTAGAGTCAAATCATGTACAGAAAGATAAATAGAGAGAGGAATTTTAACCAGCAAAATTGGGTGTGTTTGGTTCTGGTGGGCAGTGAAAAATTTAAAAAATCTCAAACCTGAACCAAACCTGCCAAAATTCTACTCACTTCTGGAAGAGGGATGGGGAGTGAGAAAACAATCTGATCCCAAGAGGTGGTTTGGCAACATAAATTACATAATTAGGCTGCGTGTCTCAGATTTTATCTCTCTTCTAGGTTTAACCCTTGCTGGATGTAATTTCTCAGGCTTGAGAAGCCTGGCAGCTAAATGGAGGTGAGGGCTCCTACACGGAAAAAGTAAACGTCTTTCCAGCACTGCTTGTGGGCCGGGAGGAGCAAGAGTGCTTCCTCTCCCCACCTCCCTGCCCATAGAACAGAATCCAGGGAGAAGGACAGAGGGTGACCACTGTCCATAAACTAGGTGTTTAGAATTCTCTAACCATTTGCTACCTTCAAGAATGAGACTCTACTGCACAAATTTCTCCCTGTCTGGTCCAGAGAGATTGATGGCATTGCATTAACAATGATCATGCCATTAAAAGGATACTTAGGATGCTAATCATGAGTTTTAACTTCTAGTGGCAAGTTTAATGCGGAAATGATGTGTAAATCCAGCAAATTCTTAAAAATAGCCTAGGGGTTAGAGTTGGGGGGGGTAGTTGGGCAGAGGGGAGCATGGGGAGAGGGGTGGTGGGGTGTGCTAAAGGTGAGATGCTGTTGGTGTGGGACAAATGACATAAATTACTCAGGAAATTTTGGAGATCTTCAATTTATGGGGCATCACTTAATTTCCTGAACTTGCTGGCTGATTTGCTCATTTATAATGACATTAACACATCATTATTTTTCCAGGAAGATTTGACCCAATATATTTCAATGCTTATTGCAGTAGTTTGGGGATAATAGTACATCAATAAAGATGTTCATGACATCTGAATGGTTTGATTACTGTCATCAATATTGTTCCAGGAACATTATTGGAATATTGGGACTCATATCAAGTTCCTCCCTTCCCTCTATCATTTAAATGGATCCATTTATTTTAAATGGGTTAACACGTCCCTTACAGTAATCGGAATGTTAACCACTTGCACAGATATTTTCACTCCTTGGTGTGAGTTTCTGCTCCTCAATGCACATGCTGAGATCTTTTACAAAATCATCCTGCTGTTCCAGGGTTAAAGGCTTTGTAACATCACTGCTGCAGTTGTGGAGAGAAGTAGTGACCCGTAATTGATGGAAAGTTCTAAAACCAACATTACTGATGTGTCTGTGCCATACTGTAGAGCTTCAGACCTCTTGCATCATTTTAATAATGGGGTCCTGTCTGGAGACCTCTTTCTTGAAGCCCATGGGTCCACAGATATTTAAAAATAAGCATCACCTCACTCTACCAGCAGAGTGGGCTGTGCTCAGTGGAATATGCAAGGTCATGAATCCGTTTCAACTCCATGTGTCTCCCTGAGCAGCTGCTCATAGATGCATAAATAATTTAATGCTGAAGGTTATGGAGTTCCCTAGCCAGTCCTGTTAGTGTGGGCAGCAGTCTTATACTGCTGCCCTGTGAGATCTTGCTTCTTCCTTCAAGGTCTTTGATTCCCTCGGTTTAGAGAGTGCATGGCATTGACTCCTAACTGAAAGCTGTGAGCGTTGCACTGTTTTTAAATCCTATTAAACAAAACATGATTAATAAGCTGCATTGTGGTTCCTCAGCTGCATCCCGCGTGACTCTGTAATTCCACAGCAATGGAAACTTCCTGGCAATTCAGAGTCGCTGAGCAGTTTCCCCTGTAGGATTTCATCTCTGTTTTTTTAATTAATTTCTTTCATAGGATTTGAGCATCGAGGGCAAGGCCAACATTCATTGCCCATTGCTAATTGCCCTTGAGAAGCGGTGGTGCCTTCTGCAGTCCACGTGGTGAAGGTACGTCCACAGCGCTGTTAGGAAAGATTTTGGAGGTGCAGGTAATAGGTTCTCATGCATCTGTTGCCCTTTTCTTTTGAGGTGGTAGAGATCTTGGATTTCGAAGGTGCTGTCGATGAAGCCTTGGCAAGCTGCCGCAGTGCATCTTACAGATGGTACACATTGCTGCCACTGTGGACCAGGGGTGTAGGGAATGAATGTTGAAGGCAGTGGATGGGGTGCCAATCATACGGGCTGCTTCATCCTGGATGGTGTCGAGTGTTGTTTGAGTTGCACTCATCCAGTAAAGTGGAGAATATTCCATCACACTCCTGACTTGTGCCTTGTAAATGGTGGGCAAGCTTTGGGGAATCATGTAGTCACTGTATTTATATGGATGGTCCTGTTCCTCCCCATCATAGCTCCCTTGTAACCATTGGTTGGTAATCTGTCAGGTGACATTACAAACCCCATTGATTGATAACAAATTAACTGTATCTGAAATGAAGGGTAGAATTACATCGCACATGCAGCAGAGAAACAGGCCATTCGGCCCAACCAGTCGGTATTAGCACTTACGCTCCCCTCAAAGCTCCTCTCATCCTCCCTCATCCAACTCAATCAGTTTAACCCTCTAATCCCTTTGCCCTCACATGTTTATCTAATTCCTTCTGACTCAGGCTCATCAAAACCATGACCCGGTGCCACAAGGCCACCCCAAAGTCTCTGTATTCAGCCCCCAGAGCCAGTATTTAAACTAGGGGCAAGTTCAATTAAAGACTCAGCAAAGAGCTGCTCCTCCAATCACAGGCTGGTTCTTTCCTATGTTTGCTGATGATAAGCTCACTGCTGATAGGTTCATTGGTTCAAATTCGGGACAGAAACATTCTCTGATTGGAGGAGCAGTGAACAATAGGAGGATGAGTGGTGTTTGTTTTGTTTCCACATTGTGGATCCTTCTGCCTTTGGCGTGCACGCTCTCTCTCTCTCCCTCCTGCACCGGCCCCCGAAAGGAGCACAGCGGTCAAGATGGCAGAGCGGAATGGGGAGGCCATGGGGAACTGCAAAGTCACCACAACAGTGCTTGCCCGGCCCCCTGCCCGGGTCAGCTGAAAGCACAGGCAGGGCAGAGTGAGGAAGTGCATCCCTTCACAGTGTCCTGACTACCTTCTCGGTACGATGCTCAAAGTTCCCAGGCTTTGGGTTGGGAGTGAGTGAGTCTGTGTGAGTGACTGAGGCTGGGTGAGGGAGTCTAGGTGGGTGAGTGTGTGAATGAGTCTGGGTGAGTGAGTGATTTTAAGTGAGTGAGTGAGTCTAGGTGGGTGACTGAGTGAGTGAGCCTGGGTGAGTGAGTGAGCCTGGGTGAGTGAGTGAGCCTGGGTGAGTGAGTGAGCCTGGGTGAGCGAGTGAGTCTGGGTGAGTGAATCTGAGTGAGTGAGTGAATCTGCGTGAGTGAGTGAGTCTGAGTGAGTGAATGAGTCTAGGTGGGTGGGTGATTCTGGGTGAGTGAGTGATTCTGGGTGAGTGAGTGATTCTGGGTGAGTGAGTGATTCTGGGTGAGTGAGTGATTCTGGGTGAGTGAGTGATTCTGGGTGAGCGAGTGAGTCTTTGTGAGTGAGTGAGTCTGGATGAGTGAGTCTGGGTGGGTGAGTGAGTCTGGGTGGGTGAGTGAGTCTGGGTGGGTGAGTGAGTGAGTCTGGGTGAGTGAGTGAGTCTGGGTGAGTGAGTGAGTGAGTCTGGGTGGATGACTGGGTGAGTGAGTGAGTCTAGGTGGGTGACTCAGTGAATGAGTCTGGGTGAGTGAGTGGGTGAGAGTGAGAACCCCGAGACTGGAAGTGAGCTGGACACACACACTGCCTGCCCTCCTCGTCCCCCCCGCCAAAAGCCTATCCACAAAGTGGGCCAGGAAAAGGGGAAAACCCAGGCTGAAAGGCAACCTGCTTCCAACCCCTGCTTTAGTATGAATTCCACCAAGGCCAACACAGTGTGTGTGCCAGCAGAAGTGAATACAAGGTTAGTGTTAGTTAAACCCAACTCCATAGTTCAGCCCTGGTCCCCACCCCTTCCCTGGTGACCAGGATTTGGGGCCTAGTCTGTCTCTCTCTAACTCTGCTTCTTAAGCGAAAAGGCAAAACATAGCTTTCATGGGTATCTCTGCTGCTTGGCATTTTTAAATTTGTCAATTTTATTAATTACTTCTTAAAAAATGATCCAATTTATTGCTTTGACATTGATTTTTTAAAAACAACTCGTGTTTAACGTTATGCCAAACCTTATTTTGCTAGAATTTGTCCCTCAGCTGTTTGAGTGAGAAAAAAATTGAAATGTGTACCCCCCATGAGAAAAGGGTAATCAAGCCTGATCTAAATGCATCTATAGTGTTTACCACAGCTACCCCTTTTTGTAGGGAGTTCCACATTCTCACCTCTCTCTGAATAAACAAGTTAAAGAAACGTGCTTAACATGTGTGAACATTTATCTAATAGTGGTCATAATACAATCAAGTTCAACCTTGTATTCAAAATGAGAAACACAAATCAACCACCAAAATTCGAGATTCGGGTAAGGCTGACTTCAATTGGACGATTGAGAGATTGTCCACAGTAAACTGCCCTCTGGTGTAGGGACTTCTTAAGATCCGCAACCCTTTGAATGAAGGATTTTTTCCTCACCTCCAGCCTCTAATCATGAGACTGTGCTACCGTGTTCGAGATTACTTAGCCGGGGGATAACAACCTCTCTGTATCCACCCAGTCTAGCCCCATCAGAATCTTGTATGTTTATGAGATATCACCTCTTAATCTTCTAATCTCCAGGGAATTGGCCACACCTTGTGTACTGTGAGCAGTTCTGAGCACTGAACATTAGAAAGAGTATATTGGTCTTGGACGGAGTGCAGCGTAGATTTACCAGATGTCTGAACATAAAGGATTAAATTACAAGGAGAGATTACACAAATTATGTTCCCTGAAACTGAGAAGGCTAAAGGGTGAAATGATCAAAGTTTTCAAGATATTATGGGAAACAACTAGGATCGATAGAGAGAAACCATTACCCTGGTAATGAGTTCTCTACTGATGGCACCTCCTCTGAGGAGGAAGAGAGGGGCAGAAGGGAGAGGAGGCCAGGTGTCCCAATACAGTTTCCGGGGAGGGACATTTGGGAGGAGAGGCACAGGCACAAGGGGCACAGGACCAGCAGGAAGTCCAAGGTGGAAGGGGCCGCAGGAGACATCACTATCCTGCTGCCAGGGTTTACAGGCAGCAATGCAGCTACCTCAATATGTCTGAGCTGCAATGCCGAAGGAGGCTCTGCCTCTCCAAGGAGACTGCGACCTCCATTTGTCAGATATTTGGGCCTGAGATCACCTCCAACTGTATGGGTGGACATCCCATGCCAGAGGCTCTGAAGGTCACAGTGGCCCTCAACTTAATGTTAATAATAATGTAATAAGTTAATAGGTGAAGTTGGGTTGAGGGAGAAAGTAACAGAATCTAAGTCAGGGTTACTATGCATGTATGTGAATGCACAGAGCATAGTAAATAAAATTGGGGAGCTACAGGCACAGATTGCCATGTGGAAATATGATGTTATGGCAATAACAGAGACCTGGCTCAAGGAAGGACCGAACTGGGTGTTAAACATTTTTGGGTATAATGTGTTCAGAAAAGATAGGAAAGGAGGAAGGGGGTGGCAGTTTTGGTTAAGGAGAGCATTGCAGTGCTGGAGAAAGAGGATGTCCCAGAGAGTTCAATGGTAGAATTAACTTGGCTAGAGCTAAAGGACAAAAAGGGTGCAATTACATTGTTCAATGTAGTCTATAGACCGCCAACTAGTGGGAAGGATGTAGGGCAACAAATCTGCAAGGAAATTACAGAGAGATGCAAGCATTATAGAGCAGTTATAATAGGGGGCTTTAATTACCTGAATGTAGACTAGGAAAGTGGTAGTGTAAAGGGCGGAGAGGGGCAAAAGTTCCTAGATTGTGTTCAGGAGAAATTTCTACAGCTATGTGTCCAATCCAATAAGAAAAGACCACCTGGGAAATGAAGTGGGCCAAGTAGATAATATATCAGTGGGGGAACATTTAGGAGACAGTGATCATTGTATTGTACATTTTAGGATGATGAGAGAAAAGGACAATATGCAATCCAGAGTTAGAATAATTAACTGGATGAGAGCCGACTTCAATGGGGAAAGGACAGAGCTGGGCCAGAGAAACTGGAATGAAAGATTACCAGGATAAACTGTAGCTGAGCAATGGACTACCTTCAAAAAAGAATTGGTTCAGGCACAGTCAAGGTATTTTCCATCAAAAGAAAAAGGTAGGGCAAACAAATCCAGAGCTCTCTGGGTGAAAAAGGCGGTCGAAGTTAAGATAAAGGAAGACTGTGCTTATGACAGGTAGAAAATTGAGAACCAAGTTGAATATAGAAGGTTCAGAGGGGAGGTGAAAACGCATATTAGAGAAGTGAAGAGATATTATGAGAAAAGACTGGCAGCCAACATAAAGGGGAATCCCAAAGTCTTCTATAGGCAATTAATAGTAAAAGGGTGGTAAAAGGAGGAATAGGGCCGATTAGGGACATAAAAGGGAATTTACACATGGACGAAGGGGCCATGGCTGAGGTATTAAATGAATACTTTGCATTCGTCTTTAACAAGGAGGTAGATGCTACCCAGGCCATGGTGAAAGGTGAGGAAACTCTATCACTAGAGGGGTTCAAAACTGAAAAGGAGGTAGTGTTGAATAGATTGTCAATTCTTAAAGTTGACAATGCACCGGGACTGGATGAGATGCATCCAAGGAAGGGAGAGTAGAAATTGCAGGGGCACTGGCCATAATCTTTCAGTGTTCGCTAGACTCAGGGGTAGTGCCAGAGGACTGGAGAATTGCAAACATTATGCTCTTGTTCAAAAAAGGCTGTAAGGTTAAGCCCAGCAATTATAGTTTAACTTCGGTGGTGGGCAGATTGTAGGATGCATTCAAGAGGACATTAGATGATTATTTGCAAAGAACCAATGTGCAGGGGTATGGGGAAAAGCAGGGCAATGGCACTAGGTCATAATGCTCATTTGGAGAGCTGGTGCAGACACGATGGGCTGAATGGCCTCCTTCTGTGCAGTTAAAATTCTGTGATTCTGAACATCTATGCCTCTAGCTATTTCTAGGGGTCAGTGGGGGATCTTTGTGGAGTGTCAAAATCAGCTGGAGACAGAAGCTCTGTTCAGGCAGGTAATGACACTTATTCATTTCCGAATGGATGAGGCCAGCCAGGCTGAAGTGAGCCAGAAGCTTTGCAGTGATTGCTGGGTTCCCCAGTATCCACGGTGCAATTGACTGCACATATGTGACCATCAAGACGCCTGTGGGTCAACTGGGTGCCTTCGTCAGCAGGAAGAGATTCCACTCCACGAACATGCAGGTAGTTTGTGATCGCAAGACCCAGATTCTTCAAGTCTATGCAAGGTACCCTGGCAGCTCCCATGACATTTACATCCTCAGACACTCCCAGGTGCTAAGGCTATTCACTGCTCCAGCCTGACTGGATGGGTGGCTGCTGGGTGACAAGGGCTTTCCATTGAAAAGGTGGCTTCTGACGCCTCTCTCCCAGCCAAGAACAGAGGCGGAGTAGCATTAAAAAATGAGCCATGAATCCACAAGGCTGGTGATAAAGAGGACTATAGGTCTCCTGAATATGCGCTTCCAATGTCTGGACCATTCAGGGGGAGCACTACAATACCCCCCAGAGCGGGTGTCACTGATAGTGGTAGCATGCTGCACTCTCCACAATCTGGCACTGGCAAGGGGGGACCCACTGGAGGAAGAGGATCTTGAGGCAGTTCCACAGGCCACAGAGCATGAATCCAGTGGTGAGGAGCATGGCGAGGAGAATGCTGAGGGCATGGATGCAGACCTCTGTATCCTTCAGGGAGGCTGTGACACCAGGGATGCCTTGATGCAATGCTCCTTCAGCTAGGCTGCAAAAGATCTGCTTCCACCTCATGCCAGGGCTGCCTCCTCCATCCAAGATGTCTGAAATGATCCTTTATTTTGAACCCAAAGTCCACTCAGTGCCTGTACAATAAGGTTTAGAGCCACTCACATCCAGCATGAGATACTGACATGCTCTGCACTTATCAAGCAAGTAAACCATACTCGGGCCATTTAGACAAAGACGATATTTATATCATGTTGGCACTCACACCAAATGAACGTAACTATATATGGTGTTAATGGTCACACCTGTAAACAGATTAACAAAACACGGCAGAACAGAAGCCTCCATGCCTAATATAAACAGATGGAACCAAACCCAACATTTTATTCATCCTTAAACTTCATGGGAGAAAATATCTTGAGAGTAAAGGCATTTTAATTAGATTTGCTTCCTTAACCAATGGCTGAATGATTAGATCAAAGATTTAACATCACAGAGTATAACTTACTACAATGAATTGTGAGAAATTATTCAAATTTTCTGTTCTAACAAATAGAAGCAAGCCTTTACAAAAGTGATTTGTAATGTATTGGTGATAAAATGGAGAATGTGGCAACTAAAGAAAAGTAATGAAGGAGGATATATTCAAAGGGAAGAAATAGAATTTCTGCCACACTTCCTGCAGAGTGAGAGCTGCACTGAGGGTGCTGTAGCGTTTTGGTATGTTACTGGTGTCCTTATCCAGAGAAGGTCAGCTGATGTTTCCAGCTGCTGGTAAGGCCATTGTTCCAGTCTCCTGGACAGACTCCAAAGATCCTCCCCTGGCAGCCTTCATGGAGCTGCCTGTGCTGGTTTTAAAGCACTTGCTGGATTGCCTTTGGACCCAGCACCCGACAGGCTCTGGACTGCAGTGGTTCAAGAAGGAAGCTCACCACCAGCTTCTCAATAGCAACTAGGGATGGGAAATAAAAGCTGGCCCAGCCAGTGAAGCCCACAACCTGTGAATGAATTAATAAAAAGGCTCTCACCCCCACCTGGCCCTTCCTGACCATTGAGAGGGTGCATTTCACGTTGGGCGGACCTTAATAGGCCATCCAGCATGAAATCCATACCACCATCGCAATCCCTGGGTATGTCCTGCCCAACCAGCAGGACAGACCCAGCAGACATGGCAGCACAGTGGGATGCAGTCAGGAGGCAGTTGCCCTGGGAGTCCTCGACGTCGACTCTGGACCCCATGAAGCCTCATGGCATCGGGTCAACCATGAGCTGAGCTCCCGAGGTGAGGTGAGGGTGACTGCCCTTGGCATCAAGGCAGCATTTGACCAAGTGTAGCATCAATGAGCCCTAGCAACACTGGAGTCAATGGGAATCAGGGGTACCTGGGTTTGAATCCCACTATGGCAAATGGTGAAATTTGAATTCAATAAAAATCTGGAATTAAAAAGTCTGATGATGACCATGAAACCATTGTTGATTGTTTTAAAAACCCATCTGGTTCACTAATGCACTTTAGGGAAGGAAATCTGTCATCCATACCTGGTCTGACCTACATGTGACTCCAGACCCACAGTAATGTGGGTCAGTCTTAACTTTTCTCTGAACAAGGGCAATTAGGGATGGGCAATAAATGATAGGTAGTGATGCCCAAATCCCACAAATGAATAAAAAACAACTCTCTGCTGGTTAGAGTCATACCTAGCACATAGGAAGATGATTGTGATTGTTGTTGGTCAGTTATCTCAGTTCCAGGCCATCACTTCAGGAGTTCTTCAGGGTGTTGTCCGAGGCCCAACCATCTTCAGCGGCTTCATTAATGACCTTCCTTCCATCATAAGGTCAGAAGTGGAGATGTTCGCTGATGATTGCACAATGTTCAGCACCATTTTCAACTCCTCAGATACTGAAGCAGTCCATGTCCAAATGTAGCAAGAACTCAACAATATTCAGGCTTGGGCTGACAAGTAGCTAGTAACATTCACGCCACACAAGTGTCAGGCAATGACCATCCCCAACAAGAGAGAATCCAACCATTGCCCCTTGCTGTTCAATGGCATTACCATCACTGAATTGCCCACTATCAACATCCTGGGGGTTACCATTGACCAGAAACTGAACTGGGCTAGCCATATAAATACTGTGGCTACAACAAAAGGCCAGAGGCTTGATGAGTAACTCAGCTCCTGTCTCCCCAAAGCCTGTCAACCATCTACAAGGCACAAGTCAGGAGTGTGATGGAATACCCCCAACTTGCCTTGATGAGTGCAGCTCCCACACCACTCAAGAAACATGACACCATCCAGGACAAAGCAGCCCACTTGATTGGCACCCCATCCACAAACATTCACTCCCTCCACCACCGACGCACAGTGGCAGCAGTGTGTCCAATCTACAAGATGCACTGCAGGAACTCGCCTCCTTAGATAGCACCTTCCAAACCCACGACTACGACCATCTAGAAGAACAAGGGCAGCAGATAGATGGGAATATCACCACCTGGAAGTTTCCCTCCAAGCCATTCACCATCCTGACTTGGAAATATGTCACCGTTCCTTCACTGTCACTGGGTCAAAATCCTGGAACTTCCTCCCTAACAGCACTGTGGATGTACCTACACCACATGGACTGCAGCGGTTCAAGAAGGCAGCTCGCCACCAGGATGAACAATAAATGCTGGCCCAGCCAGTGAAGCCCGCATCCCATGAATGAATAAAAAAAAAATTGTGTTTGCAAAGCAACCATGGCCGGGAACAGATTCCACATCTGCTTCCGGTCCCGCCGACTTGGCACGCCCACCAAGCACGAAATTCAGGTCATTAATTACTTGATGGGGACCATTTTGGAAAATCAACAAACCACTTTATGAAATGGTAACGGGATGACCTAATAGGATGTTCACAGATGCAATGGTTCAGCATTAGAGCATCATAGTGCTCGCTGTGATCGACGTTGTGTGGCAAAAACTGAATTTCATGGCTGCAGTTGAAGCAGGGCGATGGCAGGATCAGCATGATCACTGTCTTTGAAATATGCATGGCGACCGATCCGCTCTTTGGCTGAGCAACGCTTGGAGACCTCTACCTCCCTGTTGGGCAGACCAGTCTGTGTGACTGATGCTCCGGCTGCAGCTAGGGTTCCTGCTAAGCCCCCTTTCTTCTCTTACGTCCGAGGTCTCATGGCGAGTGGAAGGGGCTCATTCAGTTGGAGTTTCTAATGAAACTTCAGGTCTGCTTATACAATAGAGTGAATTTGCTGCAATTTTATGCCATTGTAGTAATACTGAGTGGCAAGAACAGATGTTTATTTGAATTGAGTGAATAATGGCAGAGTGGTGCAAATGTGCCAGCCAGGTACACTGCAAGGCAGCTCAGAGCGAGCAGTGCAGCTCTATCGCTATGCCATGCTACTGTAACTGATTGCAGTGTTCTGTACTGGATGGAGAGGTGTCATCAAACTCTCTAAATAGCCAATCACATTCAAGGAGTGTCAGACACCCAAACAGGAAACAAAAAGAAAGTAAAATAAGATGACTTTTCGGGTAAATTAAAGGTCGGGGCATACATGCAGGAAGAAGCTATAATATTCTGAAAAAAATGCCTTAAAATTATTAAAAATATTTAATTTACAAAATCTACCAGGTAACCAATTCATAGCACTCCATGAATTTAATTTTTTTCAGGGCCATCTCTGATGTCTTTCAAACTTTCTTAATCACATTGCAGTTAAAACCCAAGATACAGCTGATTGAACAAATTGTAACCTTTAATACGATTTCGACAAGCGACATGGCAAGGTTGAAACCTGTCCTGATTTCATGACCGCTGGGTGTCAGGATTGACTGCGCAGCCTGCAATGGAGTAAGCGCTGAATGACAGACTGCAACCTCATGATCCCTGCGCCAATCTGCACCTACCCAACAGCCTGAAGTTGTGGCCAGTTTTAAAGGGGCTGGCTGCCAACCTCCCCCTCCCCTTGCAAAACCCGGCCACTACTTTCTAGAACTCCAACGCAAAGAAAGGGTAAGCTTGCATTTCTATAGCACCTGTTTCAAATCAGGACAGCCTCAAGCGGTGCGCAGTTTGTGAAAAAGTGGCTGCAGTGAGACAAAAGCTGACTTCTCACCGTCTTTAAAGAAGGTCTTATTTAATATTAATTAAGGCTGAAAAGTTGATTTAGATTGATCCCAGGGCTGCCTGCCAGCCAAGAGCTCTGTGCTCACACACATGGATTGGGCTCGGTGGTAAGACTGGCCAATATCTTGAGTGCTGGTGCGAGCAGCCTGACTGCCATAGCATTAACACCAACTGATATTTAAATAGGACCTTTAACATAATAAATAGATCAAGGCGCATCATAGGGGCATTATAAAACAAAGCATGACATTGAGCCACATAAGGAGATATGAGGGCAGCTGGCCAAAAACTAGGTCAAAGTGGAAGGTCTTAAAGGAGGAAAGAGAGAGGCGTGGAGGTATGGGGAAGAATTCTAGATTTTATGGCCATTGCAGCTGAAGGCATGACCACCAGTGATGGAGGAAGTAAAATCAGTGGATGCTCAAGAGGCCAGGATTAGAGGGGCACAGATATCTCGTGGGGTTATAGGTTTAAAAAATATTCTTTCATGGGACATGGGACCTTGCTGGCTAGGCCAACACTTATTGCCCATCCCTAATCGCCCTTGAGAAGGTGGTGGTGAGCTGCCTTCTTGAACTGTTACAGTCCATGTGGAGTAGGTACACCCACAGTGCTGTTAGGAAGGGAGTTCCAGGATTTTGACCCAGCGACAGTGAAGGAACGGTGATATATTTCCAAGTCAGGATGGTGAGTGGCTCGGAGAGGAACTTCCAGGTGGTGGTGTTCCAATGTACCTGCTGCCCTTGTCCTTCTAGGTGGTAAAGGTCATGGGTTTGGAAGATGCTGTTGAAGGAGCCTTGGTGAATTGCTGCCATGAATGTTGTAGATGGTACACACTGCTGCCACTGTGCATCGGTGATTGATGGGCAGATCTGGAGGCTTCTTTAGTACTTACTAGTTAGGCAGTGCATAATGTTTAAGGGTGTAGCTGGAACAGCTGCCAGTGCACCGCTCATTCTCTGCTGCTGAATAGGAAGTGTCTTCTTCATTGACAGCCACAGGGTACAGGTCCTGCTTTCAGCTGGGAAGAACTGGGAGTGCCTTGCATGCTCTAATGTGGATTCTCCACTGCTGTCCCCGTCTCTAACGCCTGCTCATATTCACTTGTGAAATGCAAGTCACCAGGAGAAAACTGAAGCATCTCTCTAACATCACCCTACAGAGTGTGAGTATCTGTGTTGCTGCATGCTTTCGATGAGGCCTGTGATGATGCACCCTCAGAGGGAGTGGCCTCCTCTGAGGAGTTGCCATCAACATGAGTACCCTTGACCACCTTCTGCCGGATGACCAAAGTAATCAAATTTACTGGCCTAGTATCCGAGGCCCAACCATCTTCCGCTACTTCATTAATGATCTTTCTTCCCTCAGAAACTTGTTCTCAATACGCAAGATCAAATGAAAAAGCAGTTAACAGTAGACAGCAAAATAATTTTTATTCTTCTTGAGAGCAGGACTATTTGCCACTCTAATTCATCCTTTTATTTCTATTAATTACTTTTGTCTGAATTCCATGTTGCTGTGGAACTATAGGTTACTATTACTATTGCAAATATGAGTTGTGGCTTTGTATGGAAACATCTCAAGTCTGAGGAAAAATGTACTGAAACCAAGGGTGGAATTGTCCCAAGTTTGCACTAAGTGCAAAAGTGGGCGGGTAAAACAATGTTTTACTTGTCAGCCGCAATGGTGCATTTTCACGCTGTATCATCTCAAACCTATGGCATTAATTATGCATTCCTGGGAATCATGCTCTCATTTGCCCACCACACCATCGCCTTGCTGCTTCATCATGCCAGGTGCCATATTTAAAGTCCAGGTACACGTACATATCTCAGTTCTTCCAGCCTAGGACTACTACAGGGAAGATGTCCATGAAAGGCAAAAAGACTGCAGCCCTCAGGTTCAGCAATATGTCAATGGAACACCTTTTGGATGCTTTGGAGGCCTGCCGTGATGCCCTCTATCCCTGGTCTGGCTGCACAATGGGCAGGGGCGTGACCAACCAGGCTTGGGAGTGGTGGCTGTGGTAATCAGTGCCAATGCTGCACAGAAGAGGTTGGCCATCCAGTGCAGATAGAGGATGAATGATGGCAACCATCTCATCACTTAAAACTACCACACTCAAGCCCTTCGCACATTCACTGGCATCTCACTCACTGCCAGCTCAAGGGACCTCTCCACCCATTCTCACACAAATGCCCTCACATCTCCAATTGGCCTCATCTCCTCTGGAGACTGCCTCCTCAGCCCTCACCATCTTCAGGCCACTTGCACAGATGAACATGTGCCCCCACACACACCCTTGGATACCCCCCTTCCCCAGTACAGCCCTCATGCTACAGCCTCTTCCCTTGCCTGAGGCCACTGCTCCCCCTTCCACAAGCAAGCCCTAGCCCTGCAGCCATTGAAAAGTCACCCACATGTGGCTGGTTTGGTAGGTAGAGGCCTGCGGTGAGCCTCCCTAAAAGTGATGTAGTGCTGTCTGTGAAGCCTGGCGCTGATGACTGTGAGTGCTGCCCGAAGCAAGGTAGGCAAACAAACCTTCAAGTCCTGAGTGAAGTGCAGACCTCCAGGTGCACGTTGCTTATGTGCTGTTCTGAAACACATCGGTGCGTTTTCCCGCTGATGTGGACTGACGATCCAGCGGGGGGAATGATTCTGGCGGGCTGGCCTAATAATGATATGTGAATGTATAACAATGAAGTTCCCGGCGTCCAATGGTGGGAAATGCGGCCTGCAATCAGTGGGCTGAGCAAACAATTGCAAACTGGTTTCATGCCGCCATGAAACCCATTGTGTCATATTGTCTGCTCACGCCACCAAACTTGCCTGACACCGGCGGGCAAGGAAAATCCTGGCCCAAGTGTTTCAGCACCACCCATCTTCCTTTACCATGGTAAACTACTTTTTGTCTCCTTCATTCACAGGATGTGGGCATTGCTGGCAAGGCCAAAATTTATTGTCCATCCCTCGTTGCCTGGATAGTGATGAGCCGCTTACTTGAGTACAACTGAGTTGATTGCTAGACTTTTGGAGGCCAGTTAAGAGTCAACGTCATTGCTTTGGGTCTGGAGATACAGGTAGACCAGGCTGGATAATGATGGCAGACTTTTCTCCTTTAAGGACATTACTGAGACAATTAGTTTCCATGAGTCTAGTTTTTCTGATTGAAAAAATTAGAATATCTGTTTGGGGTTTAACACAACCTTTATAAAGCTTGGCCAACTCAGATCATAGATGGACACTTTGAAGATCCTGAGGTATATTCAAATTGCCCTCGATTCTAAGATTTATATGTAACACGGGATCTGATTTGTAACCTAGGACTAGCATGAGGAAAAATAGCCATTTTGTCACTCTAAAGAATGTTATCCTAAAACTGCTATTAAGTTAAGGAGTCTGTAAAAAAACAAGATTTTGTATGATGGATTCTTTAAAAAAAATGTTAATTGCTTGTCAAGGGATAATAGAAAAGTAATTAATATCCAGGCATCTTTCTGTGATCGAGGACTTTGTCTGCCTCCAGAACTATACTGTGATGCCACTGAATCAAGAATGACACAGTAATGGGAGCGGATGCCAAAAATAGACGGTGAAGGAGATTCAATATTGCATGTCTGAAATCCCATCACATTAGAGGTGTCCTTGAGCACCAAGATAAGATCGCTTGAATACATTAGAGACAATGTCCCTTCTATAAGTATAATTAGTTCAAGGAAAAAATGCAAATGATGTCATTACAGTCTTCCAAATTACATTCCATAGGTAAAGTCAAACTTCCTTGGCCTTTTAGTGGGGAAGCCTTGTTTTGTTGTTTAAGGTGGACAACGAGGGAAGCACATGTTTAACTTTTGAACCTTCTCTATATGTGTTTGTGCATGTTCATGTATAGGTATGTATGTATGTATATTTGGTTTATGTGTGTATTAAAAAGAGGCCCAGGAGAAGTTGGATGACAGACATCACAGAGCATTTGCAGAAGATGTGTGAGGATGGTGTGACATACCATGAGAGCAAATCTCTTGGTAGAAGTAGCTATAAGCAGCTGCAGCAGTGTGTGTTTACGACCATATCATTTCAGGAGATGGTGGCTGTAATTAACTTGAAATGCACGACCAACTTCTGTTAGGAAACAATAAACTTTATTTGCAGACTCCAGATGAGGCTACATGCCTGTTCCAAGACCAAGGCTAAAAAGCTCCACCCCTAAGGTTCCCCATGCTTAGGGCTGATTTGTCTATCCAGTCACATGATCCCGATAACACTAAGAAATAGTTTAACTTAAACTTACTACATCCCTCCCCCTTTAGCTTTGTTTTACATTCTTATTTACAAAAACATCTTAACCTATATTATATATAACTATACACAGTTCATGCCATTATAAATTTAGTCTTTGAGGAGGTTTTTGGATTCGGGTAGAGTGCACAACTCTACACTTCTGAATCATCTATACTGTGCAACTCATTTAACTTGACCTACTGTCTGAATCGCTGCCTTGCTCTAGTCCTGCACTGTTTAACAACATGCCCTTTTTTGTGGCAGTAGTGGCATTCCGCCTTTTTAATCTACAAACTTCAGATGCCATGATTCCCCCCACAACGGTAACATTTTAACTTCTGGATTACTGATAAGCTTCTTCCAGTATTTCTTTGTATTTTTCTAGCAGTAGGGACTGTGTCCCACTTCGTGGTTGCCTCCCTGATCTTTGCGCCATGCTCGGTGGCAGGTTCCCATCCTAGCTGCAGAACGGCGTCATGTTGCACACTCTGCAAAACCTGCGAGTCCCTCTCACAATCTCCATTGCTAGCGCTATCTCCATGGCGTGCTTCAGGTCTATCACAATACCTGCAAACAAACAGCGCTGAATGGTGTTGTCATTTATGCCACAAACTAAACGATCTCACAACATGTCGTTTAAAGTATCACCCGAGTCACAGTGCTCCATTAACTGATTGAACTTCACGATGTACATTGCGATCGACTCACTGGGGGCTGAGGGGTTAGGCTGAAAATGTCCTTTCATGAGGTTGACTAGCTCGGTAAAAGATTTTTTCATTTGGTGTGTTCAGAGCTATTAAGCTACGGATTAGGCGTCTTGCTCCCGCAGACACTTAGGAGAATTGTCTTCCGTTTCTCCTCCACGTTATTTCATTAGCTACAAAGTAGAATCCTAATTGCTCAATGTATTGAATCCAGTCCTTGATGGATGAATCATATGGGTCAATTCTGCCCAACAAAGGCATTTCTGGTGAGTATACTTCCTTTATTTCTTCCCTTAAAATATCGGAATTCTCACATTTGCGAGGCAAGGTGCTGCATCGGCACTAGTTATCCTCGTCACCAACTGTAATAAACTTGGAATGAGGACTAGTTTCTTGTAAGAAACAGTAAACTTTCTTTACAGACTCCACATGAGGCTACAAGCTTGTTCTGAGACTAAGGCTAAAAAACTCCGCCCCTAAGACACAGTCCCTACTGCTAGAAAAATACAATGAAATACTGGAAGAAGCTTATCAGTAATCCAGAAGTTAAAATGTTACCGTTGTGGGGGGAATCACGGCATCTGAAGTTTGTAGATTAAAAAGGCAGAATGCCACTAGTGCCACAAAAAAGGGCATGTTGTTAAACAGTGCAGGACTAGAGCAAGGCAGCGATTCAGACAGTAAGTCAAGTTAAATGAGTTGCACAGTATAGATGATTTGACCCATAGGTCAAATCCCACTGCGGCAGCTGGTGGAATTTAAATTCAATTAATAAAATTCTGGAACATAAAGCTAGTCTCAGTAATGGTGACCATAAAACCTGCCATCCTTACTTGGTCTGGTCTACATGTGATTCCTGGCCACAGCAATGTGGTCGACTCTTAGCTGGTCCCTGAAATGGCTGAGCAAGCCACTCAGTTCAAGGGCAATTAGGGATGGGCAATGAATGCTGGCCTTGCCAGTGACGCGCACATCCTATGAAAGAATACAAGAAGTTGTGTTTGCACATTTGCTATCAATATAATCAAACTGAAGACATCATGAACAATGGGAAAGCAAGACTCAAATTATGGTCATCCATCTCTACATGCATATAATGTTGAACACATTTAATGTTGCAATATGGTGAACACTATTACCATGCAACTATACCTTGAGATGTTTATATTTTGACTACATCCCGTAAAAACACACCAACAGTCATTGAATTTCCTCAGAATAGTTTGCGGGTGTTTCTGAATAATAGGCTACGAGGCCACATGGATGTAAGCCTTTTTTTTTAACATGGTTTGTTCTTCTTAAACCAATTGCTGTGCTGTCAGGAAACATTCCCGAGCAGAATGGTGCATTGTCACTTCACCAGTTCACTGAGGCTTGGAGATATGAGACGGATGTAAAAGCCATTGCAATTCTCTCTTTTAATTTTCTTTTTGAGAAAGAGATCAATAGACTTGTCTTGTTCTTGATGCTAGAACATGGAATTCATTTCCTTTCAAATGTTTAGACATGTAGTTTTACTGCTGGATATCCTTTACATCATTTTCTGTGACTGATCCATTCTATAATCAGCTTCTAGTGACCTTTTGGGAGTAATTCCAGAAACATATGCAGCCTGGTAGAGACATTGTTTTCAGCCATTCCTTCACTCCAGCCTCTTTCATTCTATTTCCATTGATCGAGTTCCAGCAAAATATGTCGCCCGGCTGTTTGATCTGCTTAAATCATTTGGTTTCCAAGACCAGATGGAGAGCAATTTGTGCCATGTTATTGCATCTCTTTACAAAGTTCCCTCTCTCCTCAGGGCATGGAGCCTTGCCAAGCTGCAGAATCGCCAGCACTGACAGCCCGTTCATGCCTTGCCTTCTTTATGTGTGACCCTCTGCAACAGGTTCATGGTGTTCAACCACTGGGGGACATCACAGTCAGATTCAGTCATCACCTGGCATTTCTAGTGAGGGTCATTAAATAGTTAAACATCACAACAATTCAAATTGGTTTTTGTTTGCCCTTCCTAGATCTCGGCATTGAGACTAATCGTAGCCCCTTCACAGTTGCTTTGGCTAAGCTCAGCTAACTCACCGTAGACCTGTAACATTGGAAGATGAGGAAGCCATTCAGCCCCTCCAGGCTGTTCCACCATTCAATTAGATCATGGCTAATTTGTATCTTATCTTCATCTACTCACGTTGGTCCTGTAACTACTTAAAAAGCTAGGATCAGTAATGGTGACTATGGAACTACCAGGTGGTGATAAAAACCCAACTAATTTACCAATGTCCCCCAGGAAAGTGGATGTGTCAGTCTTCTATGTGACTCCCGGTCGACAGCAATGCGGTTGACTCTTAATTGCCCTCTGAAATAATCTAAAAAGCTGCTCTAAGGGAGATTGGAGGTTGGCATAAATGCTGGGTTTGTTAATGACAACCACATGCCCTGAATGAATAAAACAAAACTCCCTTATTACCCTGGCTTAACAAAAATGATCAATCTCAGTTTTGGACTTTCCATTATATTGAGCCTCAACAACTTTTTGGTGGAGAATGTTCTAGATTTTCACTACCCTTTGAGTAAAGAAGTGCTGTCTAACATTGCCCCTGAGTGGCCTAGCTGAAATTTTAAGTTTATGCCTCCTTGTTCTGGACCACACAAGGAAATAGACTCTCTCTCTTTACTGTAACAAATCTTTTAATCATTTTAAATACGCCATTAAATCACCCTTTAATCTTCAATGCTCATTGGAATTCAAGCCTAATCCATGCAGCCTGCCCTCACAATTGAACCTTTGATCTTCTGGGTCTGTATGAATCTTTGGAATTCTTTATCCCCAGAGGGTTGTGGATGCTTTAAGTCTGAGATAGATGGATTTTTGGTATCTCAGGGAATCAAGGGATATGGAGAGCAGGCGGGAAAGGGGAGTGAAGCTCAAGATCAGCCATGATCATATTGAATGGTGGAGCAGGCTCGGTTGGCTGTATGGCCTACTCCTGCTCCTAGTTCTTATGTTCTTGCGTTCTTTCAATCATTAAGCTTTTGGGGGAGCTTAAAATTTAGGGCTATTTTTATCATTGAAAAGGTTGATGTTACTGCTAACTGAGCAACTATAACTCTGGATATATATTAAAATAGTATTTTATTCATTATATCAAAAGTATCTCCTATTGGGATCCATTAGTACCATCTAGAAGGGATAGTTGATGTGATGAAAGGGGAAATTTTAACCCTACTCACCTGGCAGAGGTCAGATGGGTTGGCAGTTAAAATTGACTAGGTTACTTACCTGGTCAGGAGCCCATCATTTCGGATTTTCACCTGCTCCAGGTACAGCAGGAGGCAAGGACACCTGCACATAGGTGGTGGGTTCTACTCTATATGTGCACGTCGGGTCCTGATGATGTCACTAGTTCCTGATGATGTCATTGGGGCCTCTCAGCTATTTTAACCTGGGAAGCTGGTGATGTTTTCCTGTCAGCTCAAAAACAGGAAGTGGAACCAGGGCCAGAAAAATCTAATGGGGTCAGCTGTGTGTTCCCTACTGTGTACAGTTTTGGTCTCCTTATTTGAAAAAGGTACAATTGCATTGGAAGCAGGTCAGAGAAGGTTCACTCAGCTCATTCCTGGGATGAGGGGCTTATCTCATGGAGAAAGATTGAACAGGCTGGGCCTATACCCACTGGAGTTTAGAAGAATGAAGGGTGATCTTATTGAAGTATATAAGATCTTGAGGGTATTTGTTAGGGTAGATACTGGGAGGATGTTTCCACTTGTGGGAGAGACTAGAACTAGGAAACACAGTTTAAGAATAAGAAGTCTCTCTTTTAAGACGGCGATGAGGAGAATTTTTTCCCTCGGAGGGTCGTTAGTCTGTGGAATTCTCTTCCCCAGATAACAGTGGAGGTTGGAGGAATTGAATTTATTCAAGGCTGAGTTAGACAGATTTTTGATAGACAAGGCAGTCAAGGGTTATGGGGGCAGATGGAAAAGTGGAGTTGAGGCACAACCAGATCAGCCATGACCATATTGAATGACGAACCAGGCTCAAAGAGCTGAATGGCCTACTCGTGTCCTATGTTCCTATGCTTTACTCTGTTCATCCAGCCAACAGGAGCAGGAATGTGGGATTTCAACTCATCTCACTACCCACAAACTCTAAACCCACTGGAGTTAAAATCAAGACAAAGAAACAAAAACATCTCAGATATCATTCCTTCTTGCTCTCTGTTATGAATACCTGCAGTTACAAATCTGATGGGAATTAAACTTCGGGTGCCAGTAATTTCCTTGGCAGTCCTCCTAATTTCCCATTGGTGGGAAATTGATGCAAAGCCTGGACTTTTGATGTAAACAGCCATTTACACCACTGCTCTGAGGTTTCCATCAATCCTTTTGCCGAAGTTATGGGGTAGGAGATTGTGGAGAGCCCCCAGGGGAATATTGAGAACCTACAGTAATCACCTCCACAGGAAGTGTAGGGCACTGAGATTTTTTGTACAATTTATGGTTTTGAATTCAACAGCTAATGGAAGAAAGTACAGCCTGTAAGTTGTTGGAGACATTTTGCTCTTTAATCTCAAAGCAAAGACATTTTTCTGACTCAAAAAAAAGCAGGAAAGAAACACAAAGAAGATTAAAGCTCAGGACTATTTGGATACGCATCAGCAAGAGGACAAAATAAATCCTTTTGTGGGGGTCGGAAGCCAGAAGACTAAAACAAAGAATATTGCTTTAAAAGTTAGCGACTGGGCTAGCCCTGAAGCCTCCTGGAAAGGAAAAGAGACTGTGCTTTCATCAAGAGAAAGGCCTAAGATGAAGGTGAGGGGAATTGATCTGGTAGACACTCAAGGCCCTCTCCAGGACAATGATCTGGTCCATCTGCATTCTGAATTGTTATCTACGGCTGTGAGCATTGTTTAGAGCTGTTGTTCACCATTATTGTTCAACAATCCAATAGAGTGCTGCGTAGCCTTGGTACAGTTCCTGTAGCTCTTTCCACTCAAACTTAGGACTGCTGATAAGGCCATATCCCTAAGCAAAGCAACAGGCAAAATGAATAATTCATAACCTTACAGAAGAAGTTTACTAATTTGGCACAGTATGGTAGTCTGGCAGTAGATGGAGGGGAATGTCAGTCTCATTGGGCTAACTAATTCTTTCAGCTCATGCCAAGTAACATTGAAATAAACACTAGCATTACTGCAATGAAGACACATCAGCATCATAAGGAATGTGATGACTGTAATATTGTGAAAGCAGCTAAATAACTAGGAGAATTTTTCAAACATAACTATGTACTTTTTGTTTTTCAGCAATAGGTCCAAAGGAAGTTGATTACAATGTGGGAACAAAGAGTAAAGGGCGGAGTAATTGTATGATGCCAGTCTCCAGATGGCAAGTCTGGTCCATAGAGAGGTCAGCGCTGGTGGAGGCTTGAAGTTATCACATGTGCTTCCTGAGGTGGAGGTCCCTTGGTGGGAGGGCAAACTCATAACAGATCCCAGTCAGTTCACTGCAATTTGGGCATGGATATTCACCGTGACTGGATCCACAACGCAACAATTTAACACTAAGATTATTCCGCTGAACGTAAGGTCGCTTTCGAGTTGAAAGGTTAAAGAGAAAAGTTTGTCCAATTTATTCAAATTGCCCACTTGCACTCTTTGTCACCAACTTAGTAAAACATGAAATTAATAATACCGGAAAATAAAAGTGAACTTTAATCACAGGTGGCTTTCTTCAGGCTCTGAATGCGAAGCATGCAAAACATTTCCTTTAATAAAATGCAGGCAGATTTTTATTTCATTTGTTGAACAACTACGTGCATATGTTTAAGATAAGGAATAATTCTGTCATGATTAGACTGTGATTTATTTTAACTTCACACTCAGGACGATGTACCTTTAGGTCCTTTTGCTAACTTTTCTATTGAGTGTTTAACCTCGAATGGCCAAAAGTATTTCTAGAATAGTCTCTATTGTCTCCACATCTCCCTTTGTCTCTCGGTGAATCTCTCTCTCTTCTGTTTCCATCTCTTCTCACGTCTTCTCTCGCGTGATCCTGTTCCTCATCTTGTACCTCGATACTCAGAAGTTCTGTTGCTGTCAATCTAAAACCTATGCTTCATTCCAGGGTCTTTGAACAAGAACAGAAACCTCCTTCAGAAGTGGGAGGTTTCAGTCTGGGAGATCTGAACTAGCAGAGAGGAGAGCTGCACCGCAGCGCACTGTATGAAATCCCCTCCCTCAGACAATGACACGCTGTGTCAAACATGACGAGCAGTGACAGTGAGCAAGGCAGCACAATGCCAGAGCACAGACAGTGGCAGATGGACAGACGTTGACAGAATTAAATTGCTATATTTCCTGCAATAAAACTCACCCACAATAAGCTGTATGATATTCAGCAGTCCTAGCTCCTGAGCTGAGGTGCTACCTGAAGGAAGGTCTTCTATGACGTGTTAAAAATTGTGGCTCAACGGATAGCTTCAGAACCAGAAACTTGAGCGCAAAAATCTACGCTGACGGTCCTGGTGCAGCAGTATGAAATGCAATTTTGTTGGAGGTGCTGTCTTTTGGTGGAAACGTTAAGCTGAGACTCTGTCTGCCCACTTAGTGGATGTAAAAGATCCCCAGCACTATTTCAATGATCAATAATCATCCCTCAGCAGACATCACTAAAACAAGTGTCTGCAAATTGGCTGCCATGTTTCCAAATGTGACAACAATGACTATAATTCAAATGTACTTCATTGGCTGTAAAGTGCTTTGGGATATTCTAAAGACCCTGTATGAAGGCAAGCCTTTCTTCACTCTAGGTCACTTACTGGTCTACCTTAGTCGTCACACACTGCTACACCTTTACATTCAGCTCTTGAGCCGATTTACACTGAAAGTCACGAAACTTGGATTTAACACAGACAACATCCTTCAGATTCATGATGTAGCTACTAAATCATTATTTATGCTATCAGCAACACAAAACTTAGAGAGAGTTGCATTTACTACTCCCCAGGGAACATCGCCTGGCTGTTATCTGGAGATGAGGTGCCATGCCAATTAAAAGAAAAGAATGACTTGCATTTAAATAATGCTTTTCACAATCACCAGGTGCCTCAAAGCATTTTACAGCCAGTGAAGGACTTTTTGAAGTGTAGCTACTGTTGTAATGTAGGAAACAGAGCAGCCAATTTGTGCACAGCAAGCTCCCACAAGCAGTAATGTGATAATCCCAGATAATCTGCTTTTTATTATGTTGATTGAGAGATAAATGTTGGCCAGGACACTGGGGATGCCGCTCCTGTTCTCTTTCAAAATAGTGCCCTGGGATATTATACATCCACCCAAGAAGGCAGGAGGGGTCTCAGCTTGATGTTGCATTTGAAAGACGGCACCTCTAACAGTCTTCTTATCATGTCCACGGACAGTCTATACATGGCCCAGCCAGAACTGGACACATTTTTGCGCCTTGTTGTTGAATTCCACAAGATCTGCAACAGTGCAGGGTTCCTCTAGCGATAGGCATTGCAGGAGATGTTGCATAGTCTGTGGCTCAGTTCCACATTCACAAGTTGTTGGGCTGGTTGTATATTCCTATTTAGTGACACCTTTGAATGACCTACACCAGTCCTAAGTCTGTTAAAGCACTTCCAGGCTGCCCAGTTGCAATTAGCTCCTCTAACAGTACAGTACTCCTTCAGCACGGCACTGGAGAGTCAGCCTTGATTTTTGTGCTCAAGTCCTGGAGTGGGATTTGAACATGGCACTTGGTGACTGAAAAGCGAGAGTGCCATCAGTTGAGCCACAACTGACACCTGATTGGAATGTACCTGAGGTCCAAGGAAACTGTCAGGGTATGGGCAGTATGCAAAACTATAATAATTGGGCCATATAAGCATCTCTCCTCATTCTTCTCAACCTGTTTGCAGTCTTTGACACATTTGACCACACTACCATCCTCCTATACAGCTGGGTGGGACTGCATTTGCCTTGTTGCATTCTTACCTGTCGAATCATAGCCAGAGAATCTGCCTAACATGGCTTCCCTTTCCACTCCCACACTGTTACTTCTGGAATCCCTCAAGGATTTATCCTTGGCCCCTCTTATTTCTCATCTATATGCTGCCCCTTGGTGACATCGTCCAAAAGCACAGTATCAGGTTCCACAAGTACGCTGATGACACCCAGCTCGAATTTACCACCACCTGCCTCTGATTTGTCACACTGTTTGTCTGCCATCTAGTACTGGATAAGCAGATATTTCCAGTAGCTGAATATTGGAATGACTGAAGCTGTTGACTTCAGCCTAGGCTACAAACCCCATTCCCTAGGCCACAAACCCCATTCCCTAGGCCACAAACCCCATTCCCTAAGCCACAGACTCCATTCCCAAGGCAACAAATCCTATTCCCTAGGCTACAAACCCCATTCCCTAGGCTACAAACTCCATTCCCTAGGCCACAAACCCCATTCCCTTGGCTATAAACCTATTCCCTAGGTCACAAACTCCATTCCCTAGGCCACAGACTCCATTCCCTAGACCACAAACCCCATTCCCTAGGCCACAAACCCCATCCCCTAGGCCATTGACTCCACCTCTCTCTGGCAGCTGTCTGAGGCACAACCAGGCTGTTCACAATTTTGGTGACATATTTGATAGTGAGATGAGCTTCTAACCACATAAGCTGCCTCATCACCAAGACCGCCTGTTTCCACCCCATAACATCATCCGACTCCATATCTACATCAGCTCATCTGCAGCTGAAATTCAGATCCATGCTTTTATGCCTGCAGACTGAATTATTCCAAAGCCCTCCTCACCGGTCTCCCAACTGTTGCCTTTTCCTAACTCACACACACCATATTCCATTGCACTGTGCTCACTGACCAACTTTGGCTCCCAGCCCAACCGTGCCTCAATTTTAAAACCCTTCCATGGCCTTGTCCCTTCCTCATCTTGTAAGGTCCCCCAACTCTACAAGCCTTTGTGATCTCTGCAGTCTATGAACTCTTTTCTGATATCCCCTTAAATCGCATGGTGTCAAAATTTGTTTGACATCCCAACTGTGTAGCTTGGGATGTTTTACTAGTTAACCGCACTATATAAATACAGGTTGTTGCTATTGTTGTTGTGATGACAGGAGATTTTATGTTCCTTACAGCAGTGGTATCATTTTCATACATCACTACTCATTAACATGAAACCTTTACAAGTAAGCCTGATTTTAACTGTCCCTGTCTTACAGGCACCAGTCAGGGTGGCAGTTAAATTAAGGCCAGTCACATGCCCACTCTGCTTCTGCTACCTTCCCGGCAAGTCCAGATATTAAGCTGCCCTTTTGATCGGGCAAATGTGACACTTGTGGGAAGGAAGGGAACAGTGTCCCTCTTTAAATATGCGGATTTGGGTCCTCTGATATCACAGGGCTGAAGCTGCAACTTTAGTAAAGGCCTGAGAGGGGCCACAGAATTAGCTTCCCTGTCAGACCAACCCTGTCGGGAGGGGGTTCCTGGTACAGAAGAGGCCCAGAAAGTTATTTTGAGTTTCTAGTGGGCTATGGAGAGTAGGAGTGCCCTTCAGTCCTTGCAAGGCAGTCCTGGGTCTCCCTCCTGCTGGGCTTCCCACCCCATTCCTTCTGACCTTTGCCCACAGCCTTTTCCCTCGCTCGATCCTGCCCAAACCCCTCTCCTTCTTCTCACTGACCATTGGGCACCTTTCCCTTGAACCCATACCTGCAGCCAGATGCCCACTCCCACTTGCCAACCAGGGCAGTCAACCTGGCTGGCTGTTGCTTGTGACTCCCTCAGATCTTTGTTGAACTATGGCCCTGTCATTAAGGTTGGCAGGGCCTCGTTGTGGCCCAGCCTGACCAGCTTTCTAATGGACTCCTCTCGCAAGCTTCTCACTTCCTGCCATTAAAATCAAGGCAATTGCATTTTCTGCTTTTGCACAAAGAGAGATGAAGGAGGGAGTTGCAGAGACTGTACAGTCATGTAGACATTGAACACGTGCTGGTGGAAGTTTCAGCTATCTTTACAATGAATTCAAAAAAAGAAATGATAATAAGAATTTTCAAGGTCAACTGTGAGTTTGGCACAGTGCTCACACTGAGTTAGGAGGTTTTGAGTCTGGCTCCACTCCAGGACTTGAACACATTTTCCAAGCTGATAGTACCGTGTAGCAATAAGATCATTGAGGCCATGTTGCATTGTTGGAGGTGTCGTCCTTCAGATGCGATGTTAAACTGAGGCATTGTATCCCTGTTGAAATGGACACAAAAGATCTCACGGCTCTCTTTGAAAATCTCTGCACCATCTTTCCAATGTTCTGACCTCCCTCAGTCAACATCACCAAAACAGATGAGCTGGTGGTTTATCTCCTCACAGTACAGGATTTCCCAGCCTTGCCTTGGTGGGTTCCCCTGTGGTAAATGTGGCGTGCCATTCAAATTTTTGTTGACTTCAATGGGACTGGAAGATTCTGCCAATGGGAACAGCCAGAAATTCTGGCTACAGTATGCAAAATGGCTGCCATGCCTGCCTACAAAAGAACAGCACCTATATTTCAGGAGTAATTAATTGGTTGCTGAACTTTTTGGAATGTTCTGAGGACATGGAACGGCAAATCTAAAACCTTTCCTGCTAAACTCTGGTCTCCTGATAATTTATAATGTGAAGACATTGCTTCATGCGACATGTCTCCAAGTTTGGTTCCTGGTCTGTGCAGAATCATCTCAGGATTTCTTCCCGGTCAATGATGCCATCCACATTCACCTCTTACATCCCACCTCGATTGCCTATAAGAATTTACAAGGGGTAGATCTTAAATTTGTGGGATAGTGTGCAACAGGTGTTATGACTGGGATGGGAGGAGCATGCAGTTGACCTAGCCCCATTAGTTTAAAAGTTTAATTTACTCACCAACGTGGCCAATTGTTTACCTTCATTACTGGTACCCAAAATAAAAGAGAATTTAACCACACTTCTTTCAATAAACAACAAACTTATTTGTTTACTATAAAACCAATCTTGTCAATTAGAAAGGCAAAGCTTATCAACATACAGTATAGAATATGGAATTATACTAATCACTCTTTGGAGATAGGCTAAGTCTCACATGCACACAAAAAAACAGTGAAATGAAAAACAGAAATGGAGCAATTCAGCCAAACCTTAAAAGTCAATGGTTCAAAGGCAAAGGATAGACAATGAAACTCTTGAAACGGGCTCTAGATTAAACAGTTGGTCTCTCAGCACTGATTCATGAAACAATCAATGACTCTGGCACTGCTTTCCAGGTGGACTCGAAGAATATTCAAGGGTACTCTAATCCAGCATGTAGGGCATCTCAAGAGCAGCTTATATTCACTTCCAGCTCTGGACTGGCTCTGGACTGGCTCTGGACTGCAAAAATCTGCTTGTGCAAGGCAGCAATGAATTGTGAGGCATTATTCAGTTGCTATCCTTCCCATGTGAATGTTGGTTGGTAACTAACTCACCAAGGCTCTTTTGACTGCACTTCCCAAACTCGCTGTTATGATAATAGTTGATTGTGGTAGTGGACTCCAGTATTAGATATTATACGGTACTCTGTACTAAGAATGGAGTCACCTGACCTGGGAGTTGAAGGTCAGGTAGCACATGCCTGTCTTGGTAGAATTCAACCACTGCAGATATGTGTTTGTGTTAGGAGAATGTGTTATCAATAAAGTTAGCTCAGCTACAATGTTAACAGCCTGTGTGCACCATTGAAACAAAAAACAAGGCACCCGCAACCTCTACCACCTAGAAGGACAAGGGCAGGGGAACACCACCACCTGCAAGTTCCCCTCCGAGCCACACACCTGACTTGGAAATATTTTGCCGTTCCTTCACTGTCACTGGGTAACAAAATCCTGGAACTCCCTCCTTAACAGCACTGTGCATATAGCCACGCCACTTGGACTGCAGCGGTTCACGAAGGCAGCTCACCACCACCTAAGGGCAATTAGGATGGGCAATAAAGGCTGGCCGAGCCAGCGATGCCCACATCCCATGAAAAAATAAATAAAGAACATGTTCACAGTGAGGACACAAGAGTAGGATTCAAGACTCTGTCCGAGAAATCATTACATCACATTTACAGCATTAAAGACATTTGGCCCAACCAGGTCTGTCCGATGTTTATGTTCTACACAAGAATCCTCCTCGCCCTCTTCATCTCACCCTATCAGCATACCCTTCTATTTCTTTCTCTCTCATGTACTTATCTAACTTCCCCTTAAATGCATTTGTATCATTTGCCTCAACGATTCCATGTGGCAGCACGTTTCACATTCTTTGTGTAAAGATGTTTCTCCTGAATTCGTTCTCAAGTGACTATCTTTATGTTTCCAGCCTGTATTTTTGATTCCCCTGTGCAAAATATAATTGACAATGTTGCATACTTTAAAACACCAGCCTTCTATTGATGATTATCTCTTGATTTATAACAAGGAATTCCGATAATGATGGCATAACTGATGTTGTAAGTTCTAACTATTGCTTGACCACCATTTTATTAATGGCAGGACACAATGATTGCCCCTGAAGAATGAGCGATTCTGCATTTTGTCAAGCACAGAGCCGAAACTGATTCTGGCTGGGATGGAGATAATTTTAATTGATTCTTTCATGGGACATGGGTGTTACTGGCAAGACCAGCATTTGTTGCCCCCATTTCTAATTGCCCTTGGCTTGTTGGGCCACTGAGAACAGTTAAGAGCCACATGTAAGTCTGACCAGGTAAGGATGGCAGATTTCCTTCTGTAAAGGGCATTAGTGAAATAGATGGATCTTTATAAAAGAACCTTCGCAGTCAGTATTACTGAAACTAGCTTTATATTCCAGATTTGTTAATTAATTGAATTTAAATTCCACCAGCTGCCCATGGTGGAATTTGAACCCACATTGCCAGAGCTTTAGCTTGGGGGCCTCTGGACTACTAGCCCAGTGACATCACCACCACAACACTGTCACGCCTTGTACAAGGGGTAGGAACCATTTAACTAAAGGCCAATGTGATCTTTTGGGTTAATTTCAATAAAGGGCTTTGGGCATGAATTTTTCATTTGTTTTTATGGAATTGGTCCAGGTTTTTAGCGGTTTTTGCCTCTCGCGGGCAATCATATTGTCTCGAGTGAGGTGGGCAAGTGAAGAACAAAATTTCACAATTGTGAGAGATGGGCCTGATGGTCTATCAGGTTTACACTTGCCCATGATTTTCATGAGTTTGTCTATACCCTTTAACTGTTGCTTTCTAAATCTGGAAAATCTTCAAATATCATGTGCTTGTTTATATATTACGTGACACAAATACGTAAAGTTTCAAGGTTATAGAAACTAAAATACACATCATTTATATTTATAGGTATTTGGAGGTGTATTGTTTCCTTGCAGTTGTAGTTTTATTGGCTCAGTGCAGCAAAGGCTCCATTGCAAATCCCTTTGCTGATCAGCTGCTTTCATGGACACTTGTGGAGGTGTCTTCATTTAATGTTCAGATGCTCTTATGGAAGATGCAGAGGAAAAGTGCCAACAAATGAATTTATTTTATTAAAAATGTGGGGCTGCCAAAAAGAGCAAGTACATTTAAATTACAGAGTTTCAGCAGTCAAAATAAAAGCCATAAATTGGTTACCGAGTTAACTCAAAATCATATAGGGCAGAAGGAGGCCATTCAGCCTATTGCACCTGTGCAGGCCCTTTGAAAGAGATATCTGATTATTCCAACTCCCCTACATTTTACACAATGCTCTGCATTTTTTTCCTTTTCAAGTTTATATCCAATTCCCTTTTGAAAGTTACCATTGCATCTGTTTCCATCATCCCCTCAAGCAGTGCATTCCAGGGCGTGACATCTTGCAGCATAACAAAATTCTCAACTCTCCTGCGTTATTTAATTACAAGATTAGTGAAACCACCAATGAACTTAATGGTTATAGATATTAGTTCTTAAATGGTATTTTTCTTTTAAGACCAGGCATTTTTAATATGGTTTATTTTGCTTCAGGCATAATTACTTTGGACTGTGCTGATTTTAAAAAAAATATTGTGTTCATTGTTGCAGGAGTTCCTCAGGGTAATGTCCTAGACCCAACCACGTTTGGCTCCTTCATCTGTGATCTTCCTTCCATCATAAGATCAGAAGTGAAGATGTTCGCTGATGACTGCACAATGTTCAGCACCATTCGCGACTCCTCAGATACTGAAGTCCAATTGCAGCAAGACCTGGACAACATTCAGGCTCGGGCTGATAAGTGACAAGCAACATTCTCGCCACACAAGTGCCAGGCAATGGCCATCTCCAACAAGAGTGAATCTATCCATCTCTCCTTGACATTCAATGACATCACCATTCTTGAGTCCCACCCTATCAACATCCTGGCGGTTACCATTGACCAGAAATTGAACTGGATCAGCATATAAATACTGTGACTACAAGAGCAGGTCAGGGGCTGGGAATTCTGAGGTGAGTAACTCCCCAAAACATGTCCACCATCTGCAAAGCATGAGTCAGGAGTGTGATGGCATATTCTCCAACAACTCCAACAACACTTAAGAAGCTCAACACCATGTAGGGCAAAGCAACCCACTTGATTGGCACTCCATCCACCACATTAAACATCCACTTCCTCCACCACCGATATATATCGGCCGCAGTGTGTACCATCGACAACAGTGGTATTCATTACGTGGTCCTTGGGCCTCTTGCAGCCCGCTTGTTGACCCTTTCACTTGCCGCCCCTTGCTCTCGCTGGGTCTCCTACTCACCACCCTTCCTGCTCCCCACCACTCCCTCCCGCTCACCATTTCCCTTCCCTACCCTCCAACTCACAGCCCTCTTGCTCCCTCACCCGCTTTCTCTCTCTCGCCACCACTCTCCTGAACCCTTGTGGTCATATTATGCTTCGAAATGTTGGAATGTCCACAAAAAATGCAAATAATTAAAATTACTGCCCAGAAAATATTCTAAATCCACTATTGCTGAAATTATCCTTCTATACACTTTTGTTCTTTTCACCCTCCATAAATGGACAAATAGAACATTGGGTATAACAGCAACTTAGATTATGACAAGTACATGCCCCACTGTACTTCTATTGTAGCTTTTTATTTTTATATCTTATGTGAGACTATTGGACATTAACTTTCATAGAAAGGCAATTGTATTGCAGGATAGGATTTTGAAACATTTAAAAACATCTAGAAATCCAACATAAACTCAAGAGATTTAATATATTCAGTCACCTTGAAGCAATGGCCTTGATCATATGTATTTATTCAAGTTTGCTTTCCAGCTGCACAATGTTTTTTGAGCTTTTTTAAGTATTGAAGCTGGACCACCTCTCCCATACCATGGCTCCCCTGGTGACCCCCCTCCCCTGCCCCCTGCCCCCTGCCCCCTGTCCCTGTCCCTGTCCCTGCCTCTGCCTTTGGTCTTGTTACCTCTTTCCTTGCTTTGAAAACTCTTCAAAACCTACCTCTAAGACCATGCTTTTAGGCACCTTTGGAGTGTCCTTCATGGCCCAGTGAATAGCACTCATGCCTCTGAATTAGCAGGTTTATGGGTTCAAACCCCACTCCAGAGACTTCAGGATATTACAGCAAGATTGAAGGAATCCTACATAGTTAGAGGTGCTACTTTTCAGTTTATTATAACTGAAGCACTATCTGCCTTCTCTGGCAAAACATCCCATGGTCTGAATGAATGAGGAGAAGGATAGTTCTATCTTGTGCCCTAGCCAATATTAATCTCTCAGCTGAAACCAATTATCTGGCCAATATTGGATTGCTGTTTGATGAACTTTGCTGTGTACAAGTTGATTGTTGTGTTTCGTACATCACACTTTCCAAAGTAATTCATTGACTTTAGGGTGCTTTGAGTAGTTCTGAAATTGCAAAAGATGCTGTGCACATGCAAATCTCTCTTTTATCTGTCCAGACTTTCCAGCATTAGCTTTCACCTCTGTACATTGTATCTTACAACATTCACCATATTAAAGGTGCTATATGAATGGAAGTTTTATTATTGTTACTGATTGTAGAGTTAAAAACTTCCACTCATTCATGGAGATGGAGGTGATTTCGTGTTGTTGCTTTAATTGGATTTAACCAGTGAGGCCTTTTTGAAAATGGAATCTTGAACCCTCTTTTCAGTTTTGCACAAAACTATGGCTTGAACTTTTGCAAAAGTTCAAAAGCTCCTTAGACAACATTTCTAAACTTCGTTTTGAACATACTTTCCTGTTAACAGTGATCTAGCGGATCTGCTAGCTCTTCATAAATATTAAAACTTAGGTAACATTTGGCTGGTTCCTCAGCTGAATTCGTCACAGAAGCCTGCCTCACCAGCCCAGAGAGCAACATGGATGCGGAGCTGGCAGTATAACTCTGCATTGCGCTGAACATGTGTAACTGTGTTAACCATTGGATTGAAGTTTGGTAAAGAAAGTATTATTTCCTTTGATTTATTTTTAACTGTGTCTTTGAGGCACCAGAGTTAGAATATACAGTGTTGGTTGTAATACTGTGCTGTGCTTGTAGAAACAAGGACATTTGTGAATAATAAGCTGTAGTTTGCTCTTGGGGTTTATTTCACAGTTGTAAACTATATGAATGAAGCTGGAAGAGTTTACAGTTATGAGCACTGAAACTAAATTACAGCCCAGCTCTTATCCCGTACCATTAATAACTTTTAGAGTATAATATATAAACTATGGTCTCCATATGAGGCAAAGGCAGAGGCAGAACTGCAGTGAAGGTGGCAGAGGAGCAGCGATGATATCATTACTGCAGAACATTGTAACAGAAGGAGGCAATGACAGATAGCCTTGAGATCAAACAAGTTATAATTACACATATGTATATATAAATAAAAACAAAAAAACTGCGGATGCTGGAAATCCAAAACAAAAACAAAAACAGAATTACCTGGAAAAACTCAGCAGATCTGGCAGCATCGGCGGAGAAGAAAAGAGTTGACATTTCGAGTCCTCATGACCCTTCGACAGAACTTGAGTTCGAGTCCAAGAAAGAGTTGAAATATAAGCTGGTTTAAGGTGTGTGTGTGGGGGGTGGAGAGAGAGAGAGAGTGGGAGGTGGAGTGGGGGTGTGGTTGTAGGGACAAACAAGCAGTGATAGAAGCAGATCATCAAAAGATGTCAACAACAATAATACAAAAGAACACAAAAGAATAGTATAATTACAGCGGCTGGCTGTAATAATTACTATAAGGAACAGTGGATTCCTCAAGTTGATTGTGAAGCAGTAAATCCAAAAAAGCTCAGGCAATATCAGAAACAAAGAAACATTAGTTAGTGGTAATGGCTGCTCCATTCAGGGAGCTGCTGTCATCAGAGAACCCCAGAAATTAATACAGGGATATTTACTGTCGAGTTAATAATAGCAGTTTGTGCCAGGAAATAGGAAGTTTAGAAGCAAGAAGTCCTGAGCAGTTTTGCAGGTTAAACCAAGACCACAGGGCATTGGCAGACACTGGCAAAAGGCAACTTCATGACTTCAGGATACACTTTTTCATTAGTGATGAAACCCTGGAATAAACTCTTGAGTAGGGGAATGGCTGCAAAACCTTTGGAGACATTCAAAGATCAGTCAATTGCTGAAATGTAGCATGGAAGTCAGAAAGCTCATCTTTCCGTTGTCAGAGGGGGGACCCTGGGGTTTCATGCCCAATGTGTTTAATCTAAAGAAAATTTATTCCTCATGGTAGATGTGTGAGTTTGCCTGTTAAAATCATTTACCCTGTGAGCTGCTGCCAAACTTTCAGTCACAAAACTCACACAGAGGATAGCTCAAAAATCACCATCAATACCTCTGTGTTTGTGGACATTCCTCAGGGTTAGGATGCTGACCATCCATATTTAAAAACTGTTAAACCCCTGTGATTGGATACGGTAGTGTAATGGTTATATATAGACCAGTAGCCCCAGACTAATAATGCAGAGGATATAAGTTCCAAATGGATGTGTGAGAATTTGATTTCAGTTTTTAAAAATAGGGCTTTTGGATTGTTGTAAAAATCCAACCGGCTCATTAATGTCCTTCAGGAAAGGAAATCTGCTGTTCTCACCTGGTCTGGCTGGTATATGCCTCTAGTCTTGCACCATTGGGGTTACCTCTTAATTGCCACCTAAAGTGGCCTTGCATCCATTTAATTGTAAAAAATTTCTCCAGTGGTGGAAGAAGATGGTTCAGCATCAATACCACCTTCTCAGGACAGCTAGAGATGGCAGCATGTCAAAAATGAATTCAAAAAACAATCAAAATGGCAGCCTCTGCACTGGCGACCATTACTGGTTGTGATTGGCAACACAAGGGGGAAAAAAACGCCTCAGGCAGTACACTGAAATATAGAACTGAGTTCTTATTTATTTCATCACAGTTCAGAATGGTCATTAAGACACAGGAAACTCTTACTTCATCACCAATGAATATTATGCTAATTAAAAGTCTCTTGTGTACTGGTGATTCAAGTTTCTCTTTGGACTTTAGTCAATTGTAGTGAGCAGTGTGACATCCTCTTTCCCAAGTGCCAGATTTGGGGTTGAGATTGAGTTCACTATTTACGATTTGGACTCGGGAGTCGGAAGTGCAATTACTAAATTAATAACAAAACAAAAACAGAATTACCTGAAAAAACTCAGCAGGTCTGGCAGCATCGGCGGAGAAGAAAAGAGTTGACTTTTCGAGTCCTCGTGACCCTTCGACAGAACTAGGTGAGTCCCAGGAAGGGGTGAAATATAAGCTGGTTTAAGGTGGTGGGGTGGGGTGGGGGGGGGAGGTGGTGGTGGTTGGTGGTGGTGGGGGTGTTGGGTGGGGGGAGAGAAGTGGAGGGGGGGGTGTGGTTGTAGGCAAAAACAGTGATAGAAGCAGATCATCAAAAGATGTCACAGACAGCAGAACAAAAGAACACATAGGTGTCGAAGTTGGTGATATTATCTAAACGAATGTGCGAATTAATAATGGATGGGCACTCAAGGTATAGCTCTAGTGGGGGTGGGGGGAGCATAAAAGCTTTTAAAATATTTTAACATAATGGAAATAGGTGGGAAAAAGAAAAATCTATATAATTTATTGGAAAAAAAACAAAAGGAAAGGGGAAGAAACAGAAAGGGGGTGGGGATGGAAGAGGGAGGTCAAGACCTAAAGTTGTTGAATTCAATATTCAGTCCGGAAGGCTGTAAAGTGTCTAGTTGGAAGATGAGGTGTTGTTCCTCCAGTTTGCATTGGGCTTCACTGGAACAATGCAGCAAGCCAAGGACAGACATGTGGGCAAGAGAGCAGGGTGGAGTGTTGAAATGGCAAGCGACAGGGAGGTTTGGGTCATTCTTGCGGACAGATCGCAGGTGTTCTGCAAAGCGGTCGCCCAGTTTACTAAATTAATAAGTTTACTAAATTTGTGCGAAAAGTACAATTACTAAATTGACATCAAATGGAACATCTGGTTAATGCTGAGAAAGGATGCAGCAAAAGACAACTTGCAGAATGGATATTCAATTGGCAAATGAATTAAATGTGAGGTGGTGCATTTTGGTGGAATATGGAGAATAGGGAAGCCATATACCCCTTGGAAAATAAGAGTCCAAATGGGGAAGAGGAACAAAGGGTTCTGGGAGGTACAGATACACAAAAGTTGCAGTGCAGGTTAATAAGAAAGAAAAGTCTTTCATTTATATAGCATTGATCATACCCACTGGACTTCTCAAAGGACTTTACAGCCAATGAAATGGTTTTGAAGTGTAATCATTGTTGTAATATAGGAAATACGGCAGCCAATTTTCACTCAGCAAGTTCCCATAAACAGCAATTTGACAATGGCCAGATATTCTTTTTTTGTCGTGCAAATCGGGGGTGGGGGGTGTGGGGTGGGATAAATATTGTCCAGGACAACGGGAAGAACTGCCCTGCTCTTCTATGAAATAGGGCCATGTTCTTTATACCCAGTCAAACAGGCAGATGGGGCTGCAGTTGAAGAACAGAGGAACCTATGAAATAGGAGCAGGACAAGGTTATTTGGCTCCCTGAGCCTGCTCTGCCATTCAATGAGATCATGGCTAATCTGACAGCGGATTTAACTCCACTTTCCTGTCTGCCTCTCAAAACCTTTAATTCCCTTGTCAATCAAAAATCTGTCTAACTCAGTAAATTCAATGACCCAGCTTCCACTGCTCTCTGGGACAGAGAATTCCAAAGGCTAAGGACCCTCTGAGAGAAGAAATTCCTCCTCTTTGCTGTCTTAAATGGGAGACCATTTATTTTGAAACTGTGTCCCCCTAGTTCTAAATTCTCCTCATGAGGGGAAACATTCTTCCAGCATCTACCCTGTCAAATCCCCCTCAGAATCTTAAATGTTTCAGAAAATCACCTCTCATTCTTCTAAACTCCCATAAGAATAAGCCCAACCTTAACATCTCATCTGAAAGACAGCACCTCTAACAATGCAGAACTCCCTCAACACCACACTGGAGTGTCAGTTTTGATTGTTGTGCTTCATGTCTGGAGTGGGACTTGAACCTGGAACCTTGTGACTCTGAGGTAATAGTACTGCTCACTGAGCTGTGGCTCAGGCTGTATAGTTAGAAGGCCCTAACAAAAACAAGCATCAAGCTGAGAGTCATTGCTACAGGAAATGAAAAGCAGAGAAGTCATGTTAAACTTGTATAGGAGTTATATCATCTCCACATTATAATAAGTATATGAAGGCATTAGGGAAGGTACAGAAGAGATTTACAAGGGTTACATCAGAACTGAAAGGTTATAACGATCAGGCAAGACTGAACAGGCTTTTCTTTGGAAGAGAGAAGACTGCGTTGTGACCTGAGAGAAAACGCTAAGATAAGGAACGTGTTTGATAGGCTAGACATGGAGACAATTGTTCCATTTATGGAGAGACAAGACTCAGGGCCATAAATATATGCTAATCACTAATAAATCCGACATGGAGTTGGAGAGAAATCTCTTTACTTTGAGTGGTAAGAATGTGGAACACACTGCACTAAGGAGAAGATGAGGCAAATAGCATTGATGCATTTTAGAGGAAGCTACACAAACATTTGAGGAGGAAAAGGGATGGAAGGGTTTGCTGACTGAGTGAGATGAAGAAGGATGGGAGGAGGTGTAAGTGGAGCATAACATTGGCTTTGGACTATTTGGCTTGAATTGGCCTTGTCACGATCTGGTGAGGAGGGGTTGAATGGTTCTCATCTTTTCCCACTCCTCATTTGACCGCAGCAGGTTTTTATTCCCGAAGGATATGCTTGCCAATTCAGTGAGTGTTTAACTGTTTATGTGCTGTGACTGTAAAGACACAAACAGATAGATCTCCTGGAGTTTTTAAAATATGATAAGAGAATACGATTTATTGTACTTAAGTGGTCTAAGAAAAAATAAAATCGTTCCGATTTACACACACACAAACACACACACACACACACACACACACACACACACATCAATAGATTACAGAGTGGGAAGGTAGATTAAACATTTTAAAATCTAGTGAAGTGTAAGGGGTGTATGCTTCATGAAGGTTGGTGACTTGGCTGGCTTCAGGCTGAGCTCAGTGGTCTTTCTGGGTTGGTGTTGAGGTGGTTTAAAATGTAAACCGACATTTTATCTGTTCTTCTGAAGATAGCAGCTGCAGGGTTGAGATCCTTTTTGAAAATCTTTGTCTACGGCGCATGGAAAGTCAAACAAAGAACAGACAAGGTACGAAACTTGCAAGTTGTCAGGAGAGGGAGAGAGAGAAAGAGAGAGTCCCACACAGAGATTGTTTTTTCAGCATTGCATATGCTTGTGTTAAGTGTGCTGAGGTAAAACAGTTTCTTAAACACAAAAGAGGGTTGGCTTGTCCCATAATTCTCCTCTCTAACTGACCAGTTGCCCAAATATGGCCATGCGCACATCTCAGTGCTTCCGACCCACTGTAGGGAAGATGTCTATGAAAGACAAAATGCTTGCAGTTCCCAGGCTTAGCGACACCTCACTGGAACGCTTTTTGGATGCTGTGGAGTCCCGCCAGGATATCCTCTACCCCCACTCTGGTCGCAGGATGGGCAGCGGCATGACCAACCAAGCTTGGGAGGCAGTGACAGAGGTGGTCAGTGCCAATACCCTTCAAAAGAGGACAGCCACCCAGTACTGCAAGAGAATGAATGATCTCTGTTCCGCCAGGGTAAATCACTCTTCTCATCACTCTCAACTCACACTCACAAACCCATCACACATCCACAGGACCCTCATTTACTGCCAGTTTAAGGGACATCACCATTCACTCCTTCACACGCACCTTCATTGCCCTCATCCCGTCCATGGGACTACTCACCATCTACATAGTGATCATCTGGCTTGTCAATCATCCTGCTTACGTCTCTCCATCTGTATTCATGCAGAACAAGCTGGCAAACAATAAGAGGGAGATGTCGCAAACCGGTGGAAGAATGCCTGATATCAAGGTCCTCACAGACTTTGAAAACTGAGCCATCCAGCTGGCTGGTGAGGATCTGGTCCTGTGCTGATGGTGAAGTTGGCGCTGCTGTACCAAGTGAGGATCCAGCAGTGTAACATCCATCAGACAGCCATGCTGTGAATGAGTAGGTGGATGATGCCATGCACTAATTATCTCTCCTTGCTTTCACAGGCACATCTGCCAAATAGCCAATAGTCAATGACCCAGAACCTCCAATCAAGCCCCGAAGCAACCTCTGAAGAGGAATCTGGAGGCACCTTCCTTGAAGTCCCATCATAGTGTTCACCCACACCCTCCACCAGTGCAGAGACACACACCTTGGTGGGACCCAACTTTACAGTAGCTTCGGGATCACATTCTGGTGAGCACGTTGCACTGCCTGATCCACAGCAGGCAGAAGCAGGGACTTCCCAGGTCCTCGGCACTCAGAGAACTGCTGGAGGCTAGAAATTAGCTGAGTCCAAGTCAGATGACGAGCCTCTGACGTCAGTCATGTCACAGTTGCTGGAGCTGCAAAGGTAAGCTCGGGAACATCAGGAAGGGATGTCTGCTGCACTCCTCAGATTGCAAGGCACGATGGAGGAGTCTGTCTGTCTTCATTCTGAGGTGATAGCACCGGCATGCCAATGCACCAAGGTCAATACTGGTAGGATGGTGGCTGCCATGGAGACCTTGGTCCAGGACTTTGCTCCTGCACTGCTGCATGGGCTGAACTCCATCAGCGATGCCATAGTTGGCCTCCTATAGTGTGTACGTGAGAGAGGTGTGGGGCAGCTCGATCTCACTCCAGCTACCCCTTCTCCTCAAGGAGTCAGCCATGGGCCCTCAGGCGCCCATAGGGAGGAGAATCAGCAAGTGTCCCCTAAGGGCCATCCATCCAGGTGACTCTGGGAGTTCTAGCCCATCCAAATCCCCTTTTCCTGTGACCACAGCAGCTCCAGCTCCACTGGCCGAGGAGGGTGTCACTGCCACACAACAGGACACCGAAAGCAGGCCGGAGCCCTCCAGGGCTCAGTCCTCCAGAGGATGCCCACCAAGGTCATCACAGACAGGGCCTCGCAGTCAGCGGGCTGCCTCCACTCTGCTGTGGATGGCTGGGAAGTACCAAGTAGCAGCAGGTTTAGGGAAGTTAAGAAGATGTAATTGCACAGCCTGGGCACAGGTGTTAATCACTTGTTCATATTGTTTACTATTGTCAATAAACTCCCAACAATATCTCTCTGCCTATGGCTCCTTGTTCTGATGAGCAGTGTTTCTGTCACTCAGATGTGAAACCTTTCTGCACAAGATAAAGGCAGGTGTCTCAGTCTAGGGCCTCTCCCCTGTGCTCTGTGCAGCCTTCAGACCAAAGTGATGGTCCGGCCTCACATTCACTGGACACATTACTGATGCCTGCACATCAACAGTGCCTCTCTTTGCTGCCAGGATGTAGTGGGCAAGCACCACAGAGTTCTGTCATTCTCTCTGTGGGCTCTTAGCATTTTTAGGGAGGGACTGGCCCCCATCTCTTCAGCATCTGTGACCAGTGATGCTGTGCTCCTGAGGGGGACAAAGGATCAGATGCTTTTAAATTTTCATGGCTGCGTCTATGATATGATCCTGATCACAAAGTGCAAGCGAGTTGCCATTGGCCAGACAGGAGTCAGACATTCTCAGAGGCTATGTGAAGATATACGGAGTGTCCTCACTGCATGTCGTCATCATCATCCCACAATTGAGTGACTATTAGGGCCTCCACTGTGTCTCTATGACAGGAGCATTGTCACAGAGGGTATTCACGTTGCCATGAGCCAGACTGGAATCAAACGTTCACAACTGCGATGTGAGGATCTATGGGGTCTCCTCACTACAAGTCGTCATCATCCTCCACAAATCTAGCAGCTATGAGGGCCTCCCGAGTACTCCAGCCTTGGCTGGGCTGTGCAAGGGCCTCAGCTCTGTCTTTGTCACCCCTGAAGTCCTCTTCACCCTCAGCCCCTTCGGCATCCTCCTCATTGGAGGAGAACTCCAGTTCCTCCATCTCCTCCTCAGCCAGCTCCCCCATTGCAGCAACAGATCGTAAAGGGCATAGCAGATGGGAGATGTGTGACATCCTCTGTGGACTACATTGCAGGGTTCCACCAGACCAGTCCAGGCACCGGAACCTCATTTTCGGCATCCCGATTGTTTGCTCCACCAAGTTGCAAGTTGCAGCTTGAGCCTCGTTATACTGTCACTCTGGTGCAGTCTGAAGCTGCCACACGGGTGTCATCAGCCATGTCCTGCTTCCGAGGAGCTGTCCCTGCAGCCTCATTTGACCCTGGAAGACTTCAGGGATCTGTGAACGACTGGGAGTCGTGCACACTCCCCAGAAACTGCGTACCCACCTGCAGGATGTTTTTGTGGTGATCACACACCAGTTGCACATTCAACAAATGGAATCCCTTGTGGTTGATATGGTTGATCGTGTGTTGTGATGGAGACCTGAGTGCCACATGAGTGCAGTTGATCGTAATCTGCACCTATGGGAGACCTGAGATCTGGGCAAATCCAATCACTCTTGCATCCTGGCTCTCCTGATCCCGGGCAAAGTGCACCAATGCCCTCACAAAGATGGCTTCCGTGACTTCATGAATGCATTTGTGGGTGGAGGCTTGTGATGTCCCACAGAGGTACTTGTGGAGGCCTGAAGGGAGCCACTGGCATAGAAATTGAGCGCTGCAGTCCCTTTCACGGCCACTGGCAGTGAATGCCCTCCATGTCCACACGGCGCCAATTCCTGCTGTAGCTGGCAGATGTGACTGACAAGTTCCCTATACATGTAGAGCCTTCAGTGACATTGGTTCTCGGTTGTCTGTGGGAATGAAAGGCACCATTACCTACTTGTAACTAAACTTATCAAATATAAAGGATGACACTTCCTTTGTTCTAACACATTTTATATTTAAATATCAATGAAACATTATATAACATTTGCTCTGCCTTTGAAGTTCATTGACTTTTATTATGCCAGCAAAATCAGTTTGCAACAACTTAATGCACTGTTCTGTCCGCAAATCCCAATGTGGGTGATAGGAAAGCAATGTGCATATTACAAATGACTTCAGGCATGCTCCGACCGCCCATCTTAGGACCCTATCCAAGATGGCGGGAGCCGAACCACTAGCATAAATGGGGCAGCAACTGATACATTTATCAGGCCACTACGGCCACTCTTGCTGTAGGTGGAGACAGTTAAAATTGGCTCCTCTATCTTAAACCGCACTAAGTGAAAATCAGCTGGTGCAATGAGTTTACTGTGCCTTCAGCAAGGTTTGAATCTCGGCCAAGCTACTTGGGTCGAGGCTCCATTTGTCTGTTGGTTAGGAAATGACTTTAGCTAATCTCAGCCCAGTCAGATAGTCAGGATTTACTTCTAATCTGTATCAAAATTATCTGCCAAGGTGGTAGTGCCCCTTCTATTGGTGAATGATAGAGATTGGTAAATAACTGACACTACTGATGCTTGCAGTTCTCCTGATTTCACTATACCTGACTCGAAGTTGCAGATGCCTTGGACAACAGACCTGATCTAACCCAGATGAGCGGCACGGTAAGATTCAGTGTGGCTGAAAGTTCAAACTACAAAAGGAGATTGTCACTCCTGGTGGGCAGCAGTCCTTGCAGGGTATGCATCTCGGAAAATGGTATGTGGGCAACCCCTGTGGTTTTTCAGTGGATTTCAGCACCACCCTTGAAGATTGGGTGAAAGAGCTGAAGCAGTTAAACAAGTCAGCCTAATGCAAAGCCCTGATTCCCAAATGTTCAATTCATGTGAATGTGGGTAAGGGGAGATCTGATGACCGGGACCCGAGAGTAATTGAAAATTCCACCCAGCGACGTCAGGCTGGGCAGTCTGTAAAATAGCAAGGTTCTGTGCCGTAGGCTTTGTTCAGTTTATACTGGGGCTGAAGCATAGATTTTGGGCCTGAAACCTGGCCGGGGAGTGCTTGAGGTTAAAGTGCATCATCCTGAAGATCGGGGGGGGGTGGTGGTGGGGGGTGGGGGGGGGGGGGGGGTGCAATAAAACTAAAAGCATAAAGTCTTGGATACTTACTGAAGAGGGGTTTCAGAGCTGGCAGCAAAGCTTTGGCCAGGAAGCCTGGTGGCTCCTGGAGGTTTAACTTCACAGAGTGCGCGTCCTTTTCTAAACAGATTTCCTCCCCAGCAGCCAACCTAGTTAACTGAGTTGGCCACCTGCACCGCAGTCAGAAGCAAATAGGTTTAGTGTTTGTTGAGGGAAGAGATTGGGAGATAGAGTGGATTGGGGGGAGAAATCGGAGAGGGGTCAGAGATCAAGAGGCGGCTGCAGTGGGTAATGTTTACAGGTTATCTTTCTGGGTTTGGAGGAAATGTTGCTGCTCCTCCAGGCCCACAAGCAGTGCTGTAAATGTACTTACCTGATCCATACAGCCCTTCTGGTCTCTTTTTACTGGCTAAGTTTACCACACAACTTGGGTTAAAGTAGAAACACTATTAAAATGAAGGCATGCAACCTCTTTAAAAAGTTTCAAAGTGTGGCCCACCTCCTGGGAGTGGATTGGACCCCCCCCCCCCACCCTAAATGCTACCCCTGTTAAGATGGGAGAGTTTGAAGCGTGCTGTGTTCCTTTCAGATTTTTAACATTTTAACTTCTCCCTGATTCAACAGGGAAAATATTGGGGGCTGAAAATTGTCAGGGTAAACCAATTGTACAGGTGCTTTATGTGAAACCGTATCCCCGCTAAATATATTCAGGTTGATTTTCTCTACCTCCCTTCAAAACAGAAACTGGAAGCATTTGCCTCTGCAAATCTGGCCCTGTGAACATCCCTGATTTTAATTGCTCCACCAATGGTGGCTGTGCCTTCATCCACCTGGGCCCAAAGCTCTGGAATTACCTCTCTCAACCCCAGCATCTCTCTATCTCACTTTCCCCCTTTAAGATGCTCCTTAAAACCTGCCTCTTTGAAAAAGATTTTGTTAGTCTGACCTAATAGCTCTTGTGACTCAGTGTCAAATTTTATTTGCTAACATTCTTGGAAAGCACTTTAGGATGCATTACTATGTTAAAGGTGCCATCTAAAAATAAATTGTTGCAGTTGTTATTCTGGGATGTGGTATATGAGTAATTTGAGATGTAATTTGTGTTAAGTGTAACTTGCTTGTGAGGAATAAAATAATTTGGGTGTGGTGGGGGGTGGGTAACTTTAACCCCTAAAAGCAGGTAGGCTTGGGTCAGGTGAGAAGCTAAAATTTAAAAATTTTTCAAACCCAACTCGAACCTTTCAAAGGACCAGCTACCCATCTGCTCCCAGGCAGCGGGCGGGTCTGTCGATCACAGCTTTCACAGAGGCAGAATGCCTCCATTTTAACAAGCTTTATATTTCTAACCCATTTCAACAGCTTTCTGTCCACAGCCATTCCAACCCAACCATGCCTGCTCCTAACCCATCTCTCCTTAAATATCGGAGCCATGGTTCCCAAAGCCCTCCACCAGTGGGGTTTTGTCTTGTCTTGTCCGTAGAATAATTGATTGCTGTGATGAATAAATAACTCCATGATCATTGTATCATAGCAATTACCAGGATGCTGGAAGGTGAGCTGGTTGAATCCAAGGGCAGGATTTTCTGTGCGTGAGCAGACAATATGGCGGGAAGGCCAAAAATCGGTTTCACGCTGTCAGGAAACCAGTGTGCAACCATCCACTCCACCCGTCAATGGGGGGCCCATGTTTCCCACTGCCACACAGCAGGATCCTCATTTTCATACATCTGCATATAATTATAAACCCTTCCTGCCAGTATCATTCCCCCCATGCTGGGTCATCCGGACACATCGGCATGATTGCATGCCGACCTGTTTCACAACACTACATAAGCAACGCGCACCTGGTGAGCTGTACTTTGCTTGGGATTTTGAGATTTGTTTGCCCACCTTGCTTTGGTCAGCACTCACAGTCACCAGTGCCAGGCTTCGCGGACAACAACATGTCAGTTTTAGGGGGGCTCATGGGCAGGTCTCTACCTATCAGACCAACTGTAAGGTGGGGGTGACTTTTCAACAGCTACAGGGCTAGGGCTTTCTTGGGGAAGGGGGAGAAGTGGCCTCAGACAAGGGAAGATGCTGCAGGGCGAGGGCTGTATAGGGAAAGGGGGGTCTCCCAGGATGTGTGTGGGGACATGTGTTGATCTGTACAAGTGGCTTCAAGGCAGTGAGGGTTGAGAGGGCAGCCTCAGAGGAGATGAGGCTGGATGGAGATGTGAGGTTTTGTGTGAGAGAGTGAGTAGGGATGTCCATTGAGCTGGCAGTGAGTGAGATGCAAGTGAATGTGTGATGGGCTTGAGAGTATAATTTAGAATGAGGAGATAGTTACATTACCCTGGTGGCACGGATGAGATCATTCATCCTCTTTCTGCATTGGATGGCCAATCTCTTCTGGGCACCATTGGCACTGATCACCACTGCCACCATCTACCAAGCCGGAGTGATGAGATTGCTAGATCTCTTGTGGCCAGAGCGAGGGCAGAGGACATCACAACAGTCTCCCAAAGGCATTCCAGTGACGGGTCACTGAACTCTCATGTCTTCACTGGTGCAGTCCTGTGCTGCAAACACTGAGAACTATGTGTGTGGCTGCAGTTTAGATATGGTACCCGGAGTGAGGAAACAGTGAGGTAATGGCGTGGCGGGCGATTCAGAGGCCACCCACCAGCAAGAAGGGATGTTTCTTGCGGCTGCATAATTAATGAGGTGGGAAGCGAATGATTTGATGTAAAAAGCTGCCATTCCAGCCAGCGGGTGAAACATCTTTTTTCCACTCACTACTGCACTTAGTGCAATTTGGGACGATTCCTCCCGCTAGTCTTTTCTTGTCCAACAATTCCCAAGTTTCATTGTCTGTGGAGCATCCACACAACAGAGGAGCAGTAAAGATACCTGCCAGACATCCCAATTAATGGCATTTTCCCAGCCACTTTGCACAGGATTCCCCTTCAGCTTTATTCTATAAATGCACCATGTTTGAGCACTCAGTAAGTGAAAGGGTTAACATGGGGAGGTTGACGCATTGTTCAAAGTGTTCGATGACGGTTGAGGACCTGGATTATGTGCTGTCGCTTGACATGGATGCAGCTTTGAGGTTTGAGGAGATAGTGACATTTGCATTACGCACTTGGATCTTCTCCAGCTAAAATAATTCTCCAAAAGAGAGCCCGCAGAAAGCAAAATCTCTGTGCACTTTCAGCATTTACCACCTCCAGTGCTGCCTCAGGGCATCTTGACAATAACATTGGCTGAACATTGGCAGTGAGATTGCTTATGACATGACCACATTCACTAATTAAAATGTGATTAGTGCTGTTTAGAGAGGATATGGCAAAGTGGTCAGACTACTCAGCAACTGTTCCCTTGCAATAGAAAAAGTTGCTAATGGAAATCATCCCAATTAGAGAAGAAGCCTCATTAGCTAGGGTCAGAGGTTACATATTCCCTTGCGATTCTGATATTTTAAGGTAGAGCATAGCTTCCCCATCAGTATTTCTGTTGTCACTTGAGACTAACCCGCTAGTTTAGTATATAGAGCCATTAGTCACTCTGGTATTAAGTCATTTAGAATAATGGCCCCAGCTTTGATTTCTGATCTAGGTTCATTCTACTCTTTGTTAGCTGAGATCTGCCAGTGCAGGGGCTGGAGAGCTATTGGTGCCAAAGTTCCGTGGTTAGCAAATGGGCAAACGTTGGCCCCTCTAATTCTGAATGCTAACAGCTGTCCAGTGACCCCTGCTGGAAAGGATATGTCCACAGACTTCACAGTTTCAGGCTGGGCCACGATGCCCTCTACAGCCAAATAGTGTGTGGGTTGCACGTTCTAACTGTACAGATTTGGCCAATGCAGGAGGAAGGTTGCTAGTGTCCATGAAACCAAACTTATCCATTAAAAAAGAACAGAATCTGCTTCTTCCACAGGAAGGGATTCATTTCATCCCTGTGTGACGGTGTAAAACCAATGATAAGTGATTCTAGAATCGGTTTTCCGCCTCTCCCACTTGTTATTTCCATTCCTTTTAAGAGACATAAATGTAAGAGAGAGCTGTAAAACGAGCTGTTAATCGGCTATTACCCATTTTTCACTATCGCACGGTCAAGGTCTAACTCCCATGCATGGTGGATCTCCTAATGAGGTTTTTAATTCTCATGCAGCTAATAAATATGTTTGCTTCGGATAGAACATGACTGAATTTTAATGGTTACCATATATTGAAACCAAAGGCTGTTGCTCCTCTAATTTCTGACCTCCAAACAAATTATCGCTGGCAGTATTTGACCAAACAATCTGGCCTAGGATGAGCTTTTGCTCCTGGTGGGTTTATCTTAAAGATTATGTGAGCACAGCAAATTAAAAAAAACCCTTGTTTCCTCAAAATGTTTGGAGTTCTGCTTCGTTTGACAAAGGGTTTTGAATTTCAAGTGGGAATTTCTTGGTTTCCATATTAAAAGCAGCCCCTTGCTGAATCAGGCAGGTTGTTTGGACACCCGAAAGGAAGCCCATTTTAAAATGGGACCTGCTACACCCTTGACATTTATGGGGTGGTAATTCTAACCCTTCCCATTTCCAGGCTGTCAACGACCAGTTAATGCCAGAAGAGGGCAGTCAGAATCAACCCCAAGGTACACTATTGGGTTAGCAAAGGAGTGGCGGAGGAAATTTTCAGCAAAACAAACTGGCATCTTCAAGGAAGAAAGGAAGCCATGCAAACTGGAATCCAGTACTGAGGAATAGCCTGTGGAGAACACAGAGCCTCTGAATTAAAGCATAATCCCCATATTTATGGTTAAAACAGGATAAATAGATGAAAAAGTAATTAAAGTCAGACAAATAAAGCTGAAAATTAAGAGGTATTGATCATAATTTCTGTAAATGAACACTAAAGTTTTTTTTAATGTTTTGAATGCCAGTTTCTATACTTCACCATAATTATTAATTTTGAACCACATAGGATCAATATTGCATATGTCAAATTTATAAGCAATAACTTTTATGTCAAACTGTAACTTTAACCATCAATATCTGGCTGTCAAACATCTTGTGCCCCCGACATCTACATAGAATCATGGGGCGAGAACTTAGTCTCCGCACCACTCATTTCTGCTCAGTAAATGTACATGACATTTAGGAAGGACAGGAAGCTATGAAAAGGCTCTGTTAATTAATGATGGTAATAGCACAATAAAGAGGGATGACCTAAGTTCAGGAAACCAGGATGTAGAAATGGCTTGGGTAGAGATGATAAATGATAAAGACAAGAAGTCACTTGTGGGGGCGGTGTACAGGGCATAGAGGAACTAAAAATGGGAACTTGTCAGAAAGGTATGGCAATAATCATGGTGGATTTTAATCTACATATCTACTGGAAAAATTAGATGTGCAAAGGTAGCCTAGATGAGGAATTCATAGAAATTTTTTGGGTTAGTTTCTTAGAACACTACATTCTGGCACCAGCTAGAAAGCAGGCTACACTCAACCTGGTATTGAGCAACAAGATAGGATTAATTAATAATCTCATAGTGAAGGTACCCCCTAGGTAGCAGCGATCATAATATAATTGAATTTTACTTTCAATTTGAGGGAGAGAAGAGTGACTCTAAGACTAGTGTTTTAAACTTAAATAAGGACATTTATGAGGGCATGAAAGTAGAGCTAGCTAAAGTGAACTGGCAAATGAGGTTAAGGGATAGTCAATAGAGATGCAATAGCAAGCACTTAAGGAGGTTTTTCAGAATACACAGAATAGAAACATTCCAGCGAGAAAGAAAAATCCCAAGAGGAGAGCCATTATCTGTAGTTAACTAAAAAAGTTAAAAATAGTATCAACTTAAAGCAAAAGCATATAATTGCAGAAAGTTGTCAGAAGATTGGACAGAATATAAAGAACAGCAAAGAATGGCTAAAAGATTAGTAAGGAGGGAAAAATTAGAGTACAAGAAAAACCTAGCTGGAAATATAAAGACAGATAGTAATAGATTCTACAGCTACTTAAAAAGAAATGAGTTAGCAAAGTGAGCATTGTTCCTCCAGAAATTGAGCCTGGGAATTAATAATGGAAAATAAGAAGATAGCAGATGAATTGAACCAATATTTTGCATTGGTCTTCACTATAGAGTAACATCCTAGAAGTAGCTATAAGTCAGGAAATGGAAGGGAGGGAGGAACTTGGGAAAATTACAATCACCAGGGAAATGGTATTGAGCAAATAGTTGGGGCTGCGGGCTGACAAATCCCCAGGTCCAGATGGACTTCACCCTAAGGGCTTGAAAGGAGTGGGCAGTGAGATAGTTGATGTGTCCGTTTTAATTTGCCAAAATTCCTGAGATTCGGGGAAGGTTCCATTAGTTTGGAAAATAACAAATGTAAATCATTTATTAAAAAAGGGAGACAAAAAGTAAGAATCTAGAGGCCAGTTAGCATAACATCTGTCATAGGGAAAATGTTAGAATCTATTATTAAAGATGCTATAACAGGCACTTAGAAAAATTCAAGGTAATCAGGCAGAATCAGCATGGTTTTGTGAGAGAGAAATCACATTTAACCAATTTATTGGAGTTCTTTGGAGAAGTAACATGGACTGTAGGCATAGGGGACCAGCGGATGTACTGTACTTAGATTTCCAGAAGGCATTTGATAAAGTGCCACATCTAAGGTCATTGTGGAAAATAAAAGCTCATGGTGTAGGGGGGTAGCATAATGGCATGGATAGAAGATTGGCTCACACCAGGAAACAGAGAGTTGGCATGAATGAGTCATTTTATGACTGGCAAGATGTAACGAGTGGTGTGCCACAGGGATCAGTGCTGGGGACTCAACATTTTACGATTTATGTAAATGACTTGGATGAAGAGACTGAAGGAATGATTACTAAATTTGTTGATGACACAAAGATAGATAGAGAAGGAAGTTGTGAGGATGACATAAGGAGGCTACAAAGGGATGTAGATAAGTTAAGTGAGTGGGCAAAGATTTGGCAAATGGAATATAATGTGAAAAAATGTGAAATTGTTCATTTTGGCAGGGAGAATAAAAAATGAGCATGTTATCTAAATGGTGGGAGATTGCAGAGCTCTGAGCTACAGAGGGATCTGGGTGTCCTAATGCATGAATCACAAAAGGCTAGTATGGAGGTGCAGCATGGAATTAGGAAAGCTAATAGAATGTTATCATTTATTGTGAGGGGAATATAAAAGTACGGAGGTTATGCTTCAGTTGTACAGGGCATTGGTGAGGAATACTTGTACAGTAGTGGCCTCCTTATTTAAGGAAGAATGTAAGTACATGAGAAGCAGCTCAGGGAATATTTACTAGACTAATACCTGGAATGGGCGGGTTATCTTATGAGGAAAGGTTGGACAGGCTAGGCTTGTATCCACTGGAGTTTAGAAGAGTAAGAGGCAACTTGATTGAAACGTATAAGATCCTGAGGGGTCTTGACAGGGTGGATGTGGAAAGGATGTTTCCTCTTGTGGGAGAATCTAGATCTAGGGGGCACTGTTTAAAAATAAGGGATTTCCAATTTAAGGCAGAGAATTTTTTTTCTCTTAGAGGGTTGTGAGTCTTTGGAACTCTCTTCCTCAAAAGGTGGTGGAAGCTGAGTTTTTGAATAATTTTAAGGCAGAGGTAGGTAGATTCTTGATAAGCAAGGGGGTGAAAGGCTATCTGGGGTGGGTGAGAATGTGGAGTTGAGGTTACAATCAGATCAGCCATGATCTTATTGAATAGCGGAAAAGCTTTAAGGGCTGAGTAGTATACTCCTGCTCCTAATTTGCATGTTAGTATGCTCATATTATGAAATAATCCTATTACGGAGGGGGAGAGGTGGTGGGATAACTTTTTCTTTATTCTTTCACGGGATGTGGACTTTGCTGGTTGGGTCAGCATTTATTGCCCATCCCTAGTTGCCCTTGAGAAGGTGCTGGTGAAGGCACCTCAGAGCTCTGCAATCTCTCACCATATAGATAATATGCTTCTTTTTTATTTCTCCTGCCATAATGGACAATTTCACATTTTCCTGCATTATACACCATTGCCGGGTCTTTGCCCACTTACTTAACCTTTCTATATTCCTTTGTAGCCTCATTCCCTTTTTGCAACTTACTATCTTGCCTATCTTTGTGTCACCAGTAAATTTAGCAACCATTCCTTGGTCCCTTCATCCAAGTCGTTTATATAAATTGTACAAGGTTGAGGCCCCAGCCTCATGTGGAACTTGGGTAGGAAGTGGCTGTTCAAGTCGTAGCCTCACTTTCTCTTCCTATACCTCTACTTCCTGATGCATTTCTCTCCTCTTCTACTTCTTCCTCCTCCTTCTGCTGCTCAGCTTTGCACCTGACTATGGTGGTGAAGGCTGTTCCTCAAGAAGTTGACTACCTATTTGAGCCACTGCAGTCATGTGGTGTAGGTACACCCACAGTGTTGTTAGGAAGGGAGTTCCAGGATTTTGACCCAGTGACAGTGAACAAACTGCGATATATTTCCAAGTCAGGATGGCTAGTGGGGAACTTCCAGGTGGTGGTTTTCCCATTTATCTGTTTCCCTTGTCCTACGAGATGGTAGTGGTCATGGGTTTGGAAGATGCTGTCGAAGGAGCCTTGGTGAATTCCTGCAGCGCATCTTGTAGATGGTACACACTGCTGCTACTGTGCGTTGGTGGTGGGAGGAGCGAATGTTTGTGGACTGCCTTGTCCTGGATGGTGTCAAGCTTCTTGAGTGTTGTTGGAACTGCACTCATCCAGGCAAGTGGAGAGTATTCCATCACACTCCTGACCTGTGCCTTGCAGATGGTGGACAGGGCTCTAAGGAATCAGGAAGTGAGTTACTCATTGCAGGATTCCTGGCCTCCGACCTGCTCTTGTAGCCACAGTATTTATATGGCTGGTTCAGTTCAGTTTCTGATCAATGGTAACCTCCAGGATGTTGATAATTGGGGATTCAGTGATGGTAATGCCATTGAACGGAAAGGGGTGATGGTCAGACTGTCTCTTGTTGGAGATGGTCATTGGCTGGTAATTGTGTGGTGCGAATCTTACTTGCCACATTTCAGCCCAAGCCTGGATATTGTCCAGGTCTTGAGGCATTTGGACATGGACTGCTTTAGTATCTGAGGAGTCGCGAATGGTACTGCACATTATGCAATCATCAGTGAACATCCCCACTTCTGACCTTATGATGGAAGGAACAACATTGATGAAGCTGGCTGGGCTGAGGACACTACCCTGAGGAACCTCTGGAATGATGGCCTGGAGCTCAAATGACTGACCTCCAACAACCACAACCATCTGCCTTTGTGCTAGGTATGACTCCAACCAGTGGAGAGTTGACTCCAGTTTTACAGGGCTTCTTGATTCTACAGTCGGTCAAATGCAGCCTTGATGTCAAGGGCAGTCACTCTCACTTCACCTTGGGAGTTTAGCTGTTTTGTCCATGTTTGAACCAAGGCTGTAATGAGATTAGGAGCTGAGTGGTCCTGGCAGGCCCCAAACTGGGAGTCAGTGAGCAGGTTATTGCTAAGCAAGTGCAGCTTGATAGCACTGTTGATGACCCTCTTCCATTATTTTGCTGATGATAGAGAATGGATTGATGCTTTTTGTGTACAGGACGTACCTCAGCAATTTTCCACATAGCCGGGTAGATGCCAGTTTTGTAGCTGAACTGGAACAGCTTGGCTAGGTCTGCAACAAGTTATGGAGCACAAGTCTTCAGTACTATTGCCAGAATATTGTCAGAACCCATAGCCTTTTTACTATCCAATGCCTTCAGCCATTTCTTGATATCACATGGAGTGAATCGAATTGGCTGAAGACTGGCATCTATGATGCTGGGGATGTATGGAGGAGGCCAAGATGGATCACCCACTTGACACTTCTGGCTCAAGATTGTAGCAAATGCTTCAGCCTTATCTTTTGCACTGATATGCTGGTCTCTCCCTTCATTGACAATGGGGATAATTGTGGAGCCTCCTCCTTCAGTGGGCTGTTTAATTGTCCACCACCATTGCAACTGGATGTGACAGGACTGCAGAGCTTAGATCTGATCAGTTGGTTGTGGGATCGCTTAACCCTGTCTATTACTTACTCCTTATGTTGTTTGGCATGCAAGTTGTCCTGTGTTATAGCTTCACCAGGTTAACACCTCATTTTTAGGTATGCCTGGCGCTGCTCCTGGTATGCCCTCCTGCACTCTTCATTGAACCAGGGTTAATCCCCTGTCTGGATGATAATGGTTGAGTGGGGTACTTGGTAGGCCATGTGGTTACAGATTGTGTTCAAGTTAATGATGGCCCACAGCACTTCATGGATGCCCAGACTTGAGCTGCTAGAGCTGTTTGAAATCTACATAGTGGTAGTGCCACACCACACAATGGAGTGTATCTTCAATGTGAAGATGGGTCTTTGTCTCCACAATGACATGTGGTGGTCACTCCTACTGATACTGTCATGGACAGATGCATCTGCTGCAGGCAGGTTGGTGAGCCTGAAGTCAAGAATGTTTTTCTCTCTTGTTGGTTCCCTAACCATCTGCGCCAAACCCAATCTAGCAGCTATGTCCTTTAAGACTCAGTCAGCTCGGTCAGTAGTGGTGCTACTGAGCCACTCGTGGTGATGGACATTGAAGTTCCCCCACCCAGCGTACATTTTGTGTCCCTTCCACCCTCAGTGCTTCCTCCGTCTGTTGTTCAACATGGAGGAGCACTGATTCATCAGCTGAGGAAGGGCAGTACGTGGTAATCAGCAGGAGTTTTCCTTGCCCATGTTTGACCTGATGCCATGAGACTTCATGGGATCTGGAGACAATGTTGACGACTCCCAGGGCAACTCCCTTCTGACTATATACCACTGTGTCGCTACCTCTGCTGGGTCTGTCCTGCCAATGGGACAGGACATACCCAGGGATGGTGATGGTGATGGTGATGTCTGGGACCTTATGTGTAAGGTATGATTCCGAGAGGATGATTATGTCAGGCTATGTCACTCTTTTTGCTTATCTCTCAGTTGTTTGCAACAAGATATACTTTTAGAAGGAGTGCTTTAAACCTTTTTGAATGTTCTGTGTTTAACGGATTGATACAGATTGGCTTTCTGGTAAGTTTAATCCAAATTAAAGAATAAACATTTATCTATATGACACCAGAAATGTGAATGCAACAAAACAGTCACTCCCTCAAACCCAGACAGATTCATACCAGAGAAGGTGAGTTTTAGAGATGACGCATGCACTTAGGTGATTAAACGGATATCAAGAAACGCATCCTGAGTCCTTTAAAATGAAAATGTTGCAGGCCTGATGGGTTCCTTCAGTTGTTTCTTTGAACATAAGAACATAAGAACCTAGGAGCAGGAGTAGGCAATTCAGCCCCTCGAGCCTGCCCCGCTATTCATTACGATCATGGCTGATCTAATTTCGGCCTCAACTCCAATTTCCCATCCTCTCCCCATAACATTTCAACCCGTTACTAATTAAAAATCTGTCTATCTCCTCCCTAAATGTATTCAGCGTCCCAGCATCCACTGCATTCTGAGGTCGTGAATTCCACAGATTCACGACCCTTTGAGAAAAGTAATTCCTCCTCATCTCTGATTTAAATCTACCACCCCTTAGCCTATGATTATGGCCTCTTGTTCAAGAATGCCCCACAAGGGGAAACATCCGCTCCACGTCTACTTTGTCTATCCCCTTTAGCATCTTACATACCTTAATTAGAGCTCCTCTCATCCTTCTCAACTCTAATGAATATAGGCCTAAACTGCTCAACTGAGGAAGATAAATGAAGGTTGAAAGACTCTGTATTTTCATATAAAATTGTGGCCAAGCTTCTGTAGAAAAAAGTTATACCCTTGCAGGTGTAAAATAAATTAGCACCTATCTTGCTGCCTGAGGTGATTGTCTGCTTAGGCAGGGTTCCGTTCTTCTTGCTGGGTGGTGTCTCTTCTATATGGTGTGGTCCCAGACTGACCTGTCCCCTTAGAGAACTAGATCTGAAGAAGAGTCTTACGGATCATTATCTCTGTCTCTCTCTCTCCACAGATGGTCTCAGACCTGCTGAGTTTTTCCAGCAATTTTTGTTTTTGTTTCAGATTTCCAGCATCCGCAGCATTTTGCCTTTATTGACCTGTCCCCTTGCTGGCCTTTGGAATAATATCGTATGTTATCTCAAGTCAGTTTTGATCATACGACCACAGAACGAATACTTCTCTGACCCACACAAATGATACAATGTTCGAAGTTATTGCCACAGAATAGGGGGCGCATAGTAGATGTTCAAACCTGCTTGTGATAAAAATGATTTCTTCATAGGTCTTTGTCAGATTGGGGTGACCATTATGTTTGTGTTTTCTGTAAATATGCAAACAACAGGAGCTATAAATTCCACAAGTGACCTTGCTGTCTGTACAGAAATCATAGAAAGTCACACGACAACCTAGACTCCATCTTAAGTTGTTAAATTGTCCAAATTCCATTCTGCTTTTTAAAAAATATCAGCTTCATATGTTCATGGGCATATGACATGGATGTGACAATCTATATAATAAACCAAATCACATCTCCTTATTCACCAATAATCCCATGTTCCTTCCCTTTCCTCTATCACTGACCATCATATTGTTAACTTTCCAATGGCACAAAAATATCAACTATCAGAAAATGCCCATTCCAATCCAATTTTACAAATTCAACAATTACATAATGCAAACAAAATAATAAACTCATCACCCTTATATATTTCCATACTTCCTGGAGCTCCTGTGAGGTACTTCCTCAGTGGATACAACATGGCTGGTGGAAAGCTATTGGCTTTCATGTGGCGATGACCTTGGACAATGAATACAAGCATCTTTTAGGCCTAAATGGTCCAGCTTCAACTTGCACCAGCATGGCATGTACAGCAGCAGTCTGAGCTGGCAGGCTCCTTATGTGGGGGTGAGATAAAACAGATAAATTGAATGGAAACATATAAATTGAATGGTTGAGCACTGATTGATAGAGATTGTTAGGTGTTGAGGTTTTAGTGAATTTAGCAGTAGATGAGGCTTGTAACACAATCAGTAAGATATGGTACTTGAAGATGAACTCACTTACCTGGACAATTTGTCATGAAAAACAGATTGCAGTCACAAATTACTTACGGGCATATTGAATTTTTTTTAAGGAAGACCTATGTCTTTAAAAGGAATACAAGTAAAGACTGATCAAAAGATGGCTGATAATGTAAAGTGACCACTTTCTGGAAACTTCCTATGTGGATTATACTGACAGACCTGTCCTGAGGGAACATGGAATTTCTCACCTGAAGAACTGTTGAAGTTTACTTCAAACAGAGATACTTGAAAGGAGGGTATGGAAAATGCAAAAGACTGGACTTTAATCTCCTAAGGTTGTGAAGCCAATGGAGATTGTTTCCTACCTCGTCAGATAACCAAAAACCCATCTCCTGTTGATTTTTATCTTGGAATGTGTAAATGTTCTAATATGAATGTAAGGCATGACTATTTTGCCTCCCAGGACTACATTAGAAAATGAGTTAAAAACCTAGCTGCTGATCAGTGTTTGAGATTGACAGCAACAAGAAGAAGAACCAGTTTCCCCTACAGAAGTATATCCCTCTTTCTCTCTTTGTTGCTGGAGGCAAGGCTCAGCAGAAGCCACAATCAAAAGGAAAAAGGATAACCTCTTCAGCTACCCTGCAGAACCAAGTGTCTCCAACTGATGGCGAATCTGCCAAAGTCAGCTCGACCGGAATCATCCAACTTAACCCCTGCAATATACCACCACCAGCACTGGATGGACAAGCCAAATTTGTATATTTTAAGAACTTTTATTTGGACTTTTACCTTCTCATTTCTGATCTGTCTGTACGTATGTTGCATTTTTATTATTTTTCTCAGGTCTTATTAATTTACTCTTTCTTTGACTCAAGAAAACCTGGTTAAATTGGCTCCTTCTAAAAAGTAAATCCATTTGGACTGGGAAAAGATTTTTAAATTAACCTTGTAGTAACTAACAGAGGAGGTTGAATAAAGAAGGGAAGGAATCTCATTCTTCCTCACCCAGGATCATAACAAAATTGGGATCTTGTTCAGGAATTTAACAATTTGGAGCACCTTGCCCAGGGCCTGGTCGTGACAAATTCTTGCTTGACCATTGAACTCCTTCATGTGCTGCATCAAGTCTCTAGGATCTACTACTCCTGGTACTGACCTCTGCTGGTACTTGTTCCCACTGCCTCCTGAGCATATGCCAACAGGGACTCTGGTCCCTCTATGGATACAGGACATTTCTGCTTTCCACTTCTTCCATCAAGGCCTTCTAGTCTATGATTTGAACATGGTCCTTCATACCTAGAACTATTGCTCAGTCTTTCACAGCCCAGTTTCTATTTATAAAGGGCTCCCTCCATCTATGCCAGTATAATGTACCACCCCTCTAAGTGAGGCAGGCTGCCTTTAAGAACTGCTGTCCACACACAATGTTGTGCCCCCTGCTCTTAGGTTCAGCCAGTAAACAGTCCAGGTAGTGGTAGTTATGTGCGGAAATTATCATGGGAAAAAAATTACCTTGCTGCCTGTAACACAATGCTCATTTCCAGGCTGTATCCAATTTAACCCCAATTTGTCATACAACGTACAAGAAGGCCATTCAGCCTATGCCTTTTCTTTGAAGGAGTCACCCAATTAGTCCCAAAGCACTGTTCTTTTCTACTAGTTACTGTCTCTGCCTCTGGGCTAGATGGTCCAGGTTGAAGTCCCACTCTAAGCCAAGGCAGGTGTGTTCGTAAAGTACTCAAGAAAGTTGGTTATCAGTGTGCAAATCTTTCTAACATGCCTGAGTGTGAGTGGGAGAGTTTTCTGGTAAGCCGTACTGCAGAAAGCAATGGCAAATCACTGCAGTACTTCACCATTCCAATGGAAGTCCATGGTTGCTAATACCCTTGTAGTACCTGAAGGGGGAATATATGTCCAATTCCATTTTTGGAAGTTACTATTGTATCTGCTTCCAACTCCCTTATCAAACAGTTCATACCAGATCACAATAGCTCACTGTGTAAAAACAAAATGGGCTCACCTGTTCTCTGGTTCTTCTGCCAATTATTTTAAATCTGTTTCCTGTGATTGCTGACTCTCCTGCCAGTGGAAACAGTTTCTTTCATGAAGACTGACCAGAGCTTCTTACACCGGTAGAACTGCACTTCAGTGAGAGTCAGGCTTTCAGGATGAGGGAGGGGCTGTCTGGAATAAATAATTTAAAATGGGATAGTTTAAAGCCATCAGTTTGTTACTAATGAGCATGTTAATGATATTTCTGGCAAGGCTGAATTACAAATAAAGATCAGTATGCCTCAGAGTGTTCATTTTGATGTTTCCATTGGAATGTAAATTAGCGAGTAGATTAGACTGCTTGGAACTGGGCCAGGCACCCACATAACACAGGTTTGTCAACTGGCTGCTTCCAGGTCAAATGGTTTAACCTGTGGGTCAGTGTCTGCTCTTTTTGGAATCAAGTCAGAGAGGCAATAAAAATTCTCAATGTAATTGATTTTTGGTTAACTTTACATCCTCAGCCTGCCTCATTGCAAATCACTTTTCTGAACAGTTTAGAGGGAAAGAACAAATAAGACCCTAGGTGTAAGATGGTGCAGGGTAGCAGGAGGAGTGCGCTCATGGGCATGTGTTCATTGTCTGGTCAGCCCATAACTCTGCACGTACATGGGTTGGATGGCTAGAAGCAGGTCCAAAGTAGAAATCGACCAATTACTCAGCATTTAGCCAATTTTGACTTTGCCATTGGTTAAATCGGCAGCCCCAGCAGGAGTCCGAGCTTGCAAGGTGTGCGAACTTTGTAATTGTTTTAAATGGATAGAAAATCACACTACAAAGAAGTTAATCCCTTATTGTTAAAATGCGCCCATCCACCCAGGTATCAGACCAGCTTCTCCTGTAGCTCTGTTACTAAAGTCCATATGTGCCAAATCACTCAAAGGGTCCAATGTTCAGTTCCTTGTCTATGCTATTTATTGATCTCAGTCAGGGTGGGAAGTTCTGCAGTTAGCCTCTGGAATTCTCTCCCCTTCTTAAAACTTACATATTTCACCAGTCCTAATACCTCTTTACAAGGCTTGGTGTGAGCATGTGTCTAATAAGCCCCCTGTGAGGCACTGTAGGACATTTTATTATGTTAAAGGCAGATGGGATGGGTCAAAAATTGGGAATTAAGAAAAATAATAGGAATTTATTTGTCGAAGGTAGCCTCTGGAAGTGCCACTAGATTGATGTGAGCTGATAAGAGTAATGCAATCCATTGAGGGTTTGGAGGATGTGGTAAACTGAGTGGGCTGTACTCTCTGTAATCCAGATCCCCCTTCTCATTTCCTTCTGTTGCCACATGTGAAATGAGCTGCTTCACCACTACATCTAATATTTCCTGATAGACCGATCTTTGGTCATCCATGGAATCAAGGGATATTGGAACTGGGCAGGAAAGTGGGGTTCAGACCCAAGATCAGCCATGATCATATTGAATGGCTGAACAGGCTTGATGCGCCATATGGTCTACTCCTGCTCCTATTCCTTGGGTCCTTGTGCCCTTTGCCTTTTGATTCTGTAGTTTCATTGTAGAAATGACCTCAAAGGATATCAGAAATATTAATTGACACATTATCAAGGGAAGTCATTGAAGCAAAATTCATGGGCGGAATTTTGCAGCCCCTCCTGCCGGCCGAATTTTCCAGCCCTGCTGAAGTCAATGGACTTTTGAACAGCTCGCTGCAATTCACGACTCCACACCCACTGCGACGGGGGTCACAAAATTCTGGGATGTGTAGAATAATTCAATGGCCCCTTGTGATTTCCTGGGCGGCACACTTACAGCCTATCCCTGGAAATCACAGAGTTTCCCAACACACAGTCCCTTTGAGGACAGCTTGGCCAGGAAGTGTGAGATCATAGGAACTGTCTCTCGGTGGGAAGGCTTACTGTGCCAACTGATGTACTTAAGATTCTCGCTTTTGCCATATCCGATTGGCCAGCCGAAATAGCGAGGGTAGGGTTTTGGTGGTGGGCAGGGGGGCGGTGGGGGGAGCGGGGGCGCTCACAGCAAATTGTGCCGGTGACTCAAAATACCACACGGTGACTTGTAAAGACATTCACCACCCTCTCTGAGTATAATCAAATGCACTATTGAAATCTAATCAGGAATGTAGACACAGAATAAACAACCAAGCCCATCGGGGAAGAGAATTCTAGCTCCTGTCAACAGGTCAAGTCAATGTACGTGTAGTTGCTTCATTTAAAGGAAGACGCTGTCAACTGAGCTGAAGGCAAGACTTTGTCAAAAGACAAATTCCTAAAAAAATACACAAAACTTTGACATAAATAAAAAGAAGGACCTTGTGAATGCGAATGTATTGATGTGGCAATAAGGCCATCAGATGTCACCTTCAGCACCCTGGCTATTTATAGTACCATAATAGATTCCTTGGTTTCTCGAATTCAGTGTCTCAATGGAGCCCCATATCATCACTAATGTCAAGCAGATTGTCTGTTTTACAACAGCAGTTGTAAGTTTTTGATATGACTGTGTCATCTAAAGACAAGTTGTTTGATAAAATGTGGCATAGTTGTTTCAACGTTCTATTATGTGAGGGAAAGGTAGATAAGACTATTAATGCAGAAATAAGCAATGTCAACAGAAAATTTTAATTTGTTTTTTTGATTACAAAGAGACATTTAAAAAAATTGCAACGACATCGTGCTCTAATTACTTTGTATTTTCAGTAACATCATTCACAAGAGAAATATGATTGGTTCTTGTCACTCCGATGGATATGTGTTTCAGTTTTCATAGTTCTTGCCTCTTGCAGGTTTATATAGAGATAAAATATATATGGTAAATGTCCCCATGTAATCACTTACAATTTTCCGGAGGGATTTGTCTATAAATGTCTGCTCTATTATCCAGTTGTGGGAAAAACAAGCCGTATAATTTAAAGATTAAACTTAAGTGGTGTAAAGTAATACAAGCAAAAGAGCTGTAGTCATTCGACACTTTGTAGCCACTTTTGGACCTGGTTTGAATTCTTCCTGAAATGGGAAGAGAAGGATGGATGGGAGGGGAAGGATGGATGGGAAGAGATGGATATATGGGAAGGGAAGGATGGATGGGAAGGGAAGGATGTGTGGGAAGAGGGATGATTTCTTCTCAGTTCAAAGAGTGAATTTATAGCTGTGCTACACATGATGCATAAGAGAGACCTTCCCTGAAGATCAGTTGAAAACTTTCTTTGGAATCTTAACTCACTCCTCCAAATACTCTATCCTTCCTCTTTTCAAATTTACTGTGGACTGTGCAGTGGGTGAGGCCAAGTTTCACACTGTGATGGATTTCAATGATCTTATTTTCTTCACTTGTTCTCAGGGTGTTGGCAAGGCTGCATTCGTTGTCCATCTCGAGTTGTCCTGAGAAGATGGTGGTGGTCCTTCTCCTTGACTCGTTGACGTTCTTGTGTATGATTGTCCCCCCACAATGATATTAAGTTGGGAATTGCCAGATATTGGTCCAATAGCGATGAAGGAACAGCGACATATATCCAAGTCAAGACGGTTTGTGACTTGGAGGTGATGGTGTTCCCACTATATTGCTGCTCTTACTACATGAAGTGTCTGCCCTGGCTCAGTGCTAATACTCTCGCCTCTGCATGTCAGAGCTGTGGGCTCACGTTGAACTCCAGAGACAGAACCACAAAATTTAGGCTGATACACCAGTGCCATTATCAGGTCATTTTCACATTGCTGTATGTGGGATCTTGCTGTGCACGAATTGGCTGCTGTGTTTCTTTCAATGACTACACTTCAAAAATATTATGTTGCCTGTGATGCATGTTGGGGGTATCCTGAGGTTGGCAAAGGAGCTATAGAATTTCAAATCTTTCTTTAATTGCCCTTCTCGGTGGTAGAGGTTGTGGGGTTGTTGATGGTATGTTGGTGAGTTACTAAGGTGCATCCTGAAAATCATATTTGCTGCATCCACGGTGCCTGGGTGGTGGTGCTGGGCCATGTACTGAAAACAGTGGCAAGGGTGCTGACTGAACTCTGTCCTGTGTGGTATTGAACTTCTCAAGTGTTGTTGCAGTTGCTTCTGTTATATCGATCCCAAGCCAGTTGAAGTATGGAACTAGACACCGATACTTTTCACGGTCATAGGTTTATTCACAGAAGGCAGCATTACATATGTTTGCTTTCTACCCAACTGCCCAATGTCCCAGCAGTCTCTCTTTATAAGTGTTCTAAGTACTTAATTAAATAATGCCCTTTACCTATGCATCTTAATATAATTAACCTACCGTTAACATATTCCATCCAGTTGAGTAGTGCATATTCCCTCATGCTCCCGGTTTAGGAATTTTGAGCAGATCTTAGCACTAGAAGGGGCTGAAGGGAAACATATTTCTCAGATTTCAGAACAATGCAAAGGTGTATCATGCTTACTTTGGAAGTCCAATCACCAAATTCCAAGTTGGGAGTGGATGTTTCAATCCCAATCCCTAACATCTCTCTCCTTGACAAGTACAAAAATATCCCATCTCCCCATAATCCAGAGGAACCCCAGTTAATTACTAATAATACAAGCTGGTAGAACATTTTATAGGGACTCAGGAACATGAGGAGGCCAGTCAGCCTCTTAAACCTGTCCTATCATTCAATGAGCTCACCTTAACTCCATTTAAATCCATTGTACCTTTAACAGCACCTTCCAAACCCATGACTCCTACCAGCTAGAAGGACAAGGGCAGCAGACACATGGGAACACCACGACCTGCACATTCCCCTCCAAACCACTCACCATCCTGACTTGGAAATATATCACCATTCCTTCACTGTCGCTGGGTCAAAATCCTGAAACTTCCTTATAACAGCCCCACCCACCACTGGGATCTTCTGGTCCTGCCGAAAGTCAATGGACTTTTTGTTGGCCTGTCCCATCCCCTGGGGCTGGAAAATCCTGGCCCATATCACTACAGCGGTTCAAGAAATTGGCTCACCACCACCTTCTCAAGGGCAATAAGGGATGGGTAATAAACACTGGCCTCTCCAGCGTTGCCCACATCTCATGAATGAATAGATAAAAATAAAATTTACTCGCCTTGGTCCTGTAACGTTAATATCCTTCCCTAACAATGATCTCTCACTCTTGTTTTTGAGATTTTCAATTGACAGCCAGTCTCAACAGTTTTTTGGGGGGAGAGAGGCCTAGATTTCTACTACCCTTTGTGTGAAGAATACTTCTGGACAGTATTCCTGAGTAGCCTACCTGTAATTTATAAGTTTACCAATTAAATCTTAACTTTAATGTTAGTTCTGGACTCCCTCACCATCAGAAATAGTCTCTATCTGCCCTATGGACTCTTTTAATCATATTAAACACTTCAATTAGAACACTCCTTAATCTCCAATACCTGTCCTCGCAGCTTAATTTAATTTAATTGTCAGAGGGGTCACAAAGCAGTTGAACGCCATGAAAACTTAAGACTTTCCATTATGGTACTTATTTTAAATTTCAATGGGTTATACAAGAGAAGCATTCCCTGTTGAGCTTCCCCTAGCCTGTGCTTCTGTATCATGGCAAACCAGCTTGTAACAATTGCATTAATGTTGCCACCAGGGTGCACCATTGCTTCTCCTTCATGGGATGCCTCTTGGTGTGGACTTGGTCAAGGGACCCTGTTTGTGCTTTTGCAACAATGGAGCACGTACTTAACAAACCTGTAATGCAGCAAATCCAGCTCTCCAAATCAGAATGGGATAGAGGCCAGTCAGAGGAACCAAGGCCAGTTGCTGACACTAGTGCAATAGCCATTATAGTTATCATCTTTCTTTTATATGATGTGGTGGCTAACAGTTAATCACCGGGTATCGGGTCAGTTGCAGGTCAAGGCCTATAGTTAATGACCATCAGCTTTTCTGCACTCACTTCACACTTAATACTCTTGAGAGAGGATTTACAATAAGAATTTAGCCACAGAACTAAAGGGTTTGAAAACTTTAAAGTGCAGAGTCATCAAGCATGGAAAATGAACAGTAGCCTGGAGAGGTGTAAACATTTACAACTGCTCGGGTAGAGTATGGCTCTACCAAAGGCAATACACTTAACAACATTAAGTGGCATCTGCCTAAGCCATTTCCATTACACTCACAGTTAAATCAGAGGTGTAACTTGCACACTGACCAGACCTCAAGGAACAGATCCAGCTTTTGTTCAAAGACCTGCCCAAATTTTTATGAGTAATGTCTGGGTGGCTGCAGGGAGCTTCTATAGAAAGATACACTTCATTTTAAGGTGCACAGGTTTAGAGTACAGTCAGATTGGCAGATCTGTACATTAACTTTTTACTGTGAGCTAAACAGCTGCAGATTACAAGCAGCCCACAGTAATGGTTCTCTCCCAGGACTCAGTATGAAAGAGGAAAGCACATGCTGCCAACAGCTATCTTTCTGTAGAAGACACCATCGGGACTGAAAATCGTGCCAGAGGGTTCCTTTGTTGAGAAATGACAGCAGCCTGGGTTGAGAAGTACAAGATCGAATGGCCTTCTCATGGCCTGTCCAACAACACAGCCATTATCGATTTGGTCAGCTTCCTTCAGGTCAGAGGATCACGCTGTTGCAAAGTGGAATCAGAAGTGTAGCTTGCCAAATCCAATCCAAGGTGCACTATGGCTCAAAGACTGAAATAAAAAGGAAAAGCTTAAAAAAAAATTACATTTATATAATTCTTTTCATGACCTCAGGATGCCACAAAGCAGTATACGGCCAAAGTTATTGTTCTGAAGTGTAGTTGTTATTATAATGTATGAAACATGGCAGCCAATTTCCACACAGTGAGTTCCTACAAACAGCAACGTGATAAAGGGCCGGAAAATCTGTTTTTTTAGTGATGTTGATTGAGGGATAAATACTATCTTGGACACTGGAAAAAAACCACTCACTCTTCTTCTAAAAATGGGATCTTTTATTCCTTTAATTATCGCTTCTGTGAAGCTCAGAACATTTTACTGCTTTAAAGAGGAAACTTAAACGCAGGTCACTGCTGTAATTGTGCTGCAATTGTACTCAAAAGGCATTGTCCCCATGGTTATGATGTGCTAAACAAATATCAAGTTCAGGTGAAGTCACATCAAGCCCAGTGTACAGAAACAGGCCATTCGGCCTAACTGGACTGGGCTGGCCTTTATTCTTCACACAAACTCCTCCCAGTCCTCTTCCTCTCACCCTATCAGCATACATTTCTATCCATTTCTCTCTCATGTGCTTATCATGCTATTTGCCTCATTCTCACCATTCTCTGGGTAAAGGTTTCTCCTGAATTCATTATTGGCTTTATTAGCGACCATCTTATATTGATAACCCCCTAGGTTTGGACATTCCAAAAGTGGAAATATTTTCTCTATCTCTCCCTGTTCATTGTCTTACAGACCTTAGCCTTCTTTTTTCTGCACAGAAGGTTTTATATATAAGGGCTGGTTTCCTGATTCTGTGCTCCCAGTGGAGAGCCTTGCTTGATGGCAGCATTAAGTGAGGACTCAGGGCTGCAGTGTTGTGACCCATGCTTCTTTCAAGCATGCCTCAGCAGCTGGCGATTAATCCTGTACGAGAAAAATGAAAGAATTGGTGGCATTGTTGTATCAATGAACAATATGTTCTGTATTAAATATTCTCAGAAATATTCTGTGTTATCGATTAAAATGAAAACAAACACCCAGTGTTAGCAGCTCACTATGAGCCATTTGAATGGAGCACCATTACAGGCTGTTCCAGAAATTGGATGTTCCTCTAACTGAGGGTTACCGACCCTACGAGGTTGCCTTGACTATCTCCCAGAATTAAACATTAATCTCCTGAACACAATTCACAGGGCCATTAAAAAATGTGTTTTTGCCAGTTTCTTTGAACACTTTTATCAGTTTTAAAAGTTTTTTTGTTAATGCTGGTTTATTGGTGGGGTGGGGTGGTTAGTTGGAGCTGGGAGGTCATGTGATGAATCCTCTAGGAGTGCATCCAATCAGAGTAGGCAGCTCCATCTGTACTGCCCATCCAGGATCACCAAACATGGCCCCTTTAAGACCATGCTGAGCAAAAATTTCAACAACAACTTTGTACTTACATTGCAACTTTAACACTGTAAAATGTCCTAAAGTGCTTCAAAGGAGCAAAAGTTTGATACCAAGCTTAATAAGAATATATTACTGCTGATGAACAAAAGCTTGGTCGAAGAGGTAGGAAGATAGAGAGTAGAAAGATGGAAAGGTTTGGGGAGGGAATTCTGGAGCTACGGAATAGGCAACTGAAGACACTTAAGATGGTGAAGCACTTAAAATCAAGGATGCTCAAGAGGCCAGAATTAGATGAGCGCAGATATCACAGAGAGTTGCGAAGTTTGAGGAGATTACAGAGATAGGGAGGAGCAAGGCCACTGAAGAATTTGAAAACAAGGATGAGAATTTTAAATTCAAGATTTGTTCAACTAGAGCCTATGTAGGCCAGTGAGCACAGGGGTGATGGGTGAATGGGACTTATCAGGACCTGGGCAGCAAGATTTTTAATGATGTCAGGTTTAGGGTAGGACTTGGGATGCTGGCCAGGGTTGCATTAAACTAGTCAATTCTAAAGGTAACAAAGAATGGAGAGGGTTACAGCAGCAGATAAACAGAGGCAGGAGCTGAGATGGTGGAGGTGGAAATAGGTGGTCCTAGTGATTGCCTGAGTGTGTGCTTGGAAGGTCATCTCAGGGTCAAATGTGACACTGAGGTTGTGAACAGTCTGGTTCAGCCTCAGATATTAGCAAGGAGAGGGAGAGAGTCAGTGGTTAGGGAGCGAGTGTTTGTGGACCGAGTCCAAAGACAATAGCTTTGTTGTTTCCAATATTTCATTCAAGATGTTTCCATTCATCCAGTACTTGATCTAAGATGAGCAGTTGGACAATTCAGCAATAGTGGAGGAATCGAAAGAGATGGTGGTGAGTTCGAGCTGGGTGTTGTCAGTGTGCAGGTAAAAACTAATGCTGTGCGTTCAGATGATGTCGCCAAAGAGCAGTGAGTTGATGGGGAGCAGTAAGGAGGCAAAGATAGATCCTTGGAGGATACCAGAAGTGACAAGCAGGAAGATAGGCCATTACAGTTGATTCGATGATCCTGCTTGGATAGATATGAATACAACCAGATGAGGACAGTCCGAACCAGCTGAATGACAGTGGAAAGGCATTAGAGGAGGATGATGTGGTTAATCGTGCCAAAGGCAGCAAACAGATCAAGAAGGACGAGGAAGAAAAGCTTACCTTCGTCGTAGTCACGTATGTCATTTGTGACTTTGATAAGAGTTGTTTCTGTATTGTGGCAGGGTGGAAATCTGATTGGAGGGATTCCAACATGGATTCTGAAAACAGGCACAGATTTGGGACACATCAACACGTTCAAGGATTTTGGAGAGGAAAGTGGGGGCTGGATATAGAGGGATTAAAGCATTGTTTTTTTGAGGTGAGGGGTAAAGGTGGCCAATTTGAAGGACACTACCTGAGAAAAGAGAACCATTAACAATACCAGCTAACATGGAGCCAGGAAGGGAAGTTGAGTGGTTAGGGGGCATGGGGCCATGGGAGCAGGAGATGGGCTTTGTGGCAAAGGAGAGCTTTAGAGGAAGTTTGGCCTGGTGCTAGGGAGGGAAATGGCAGAGACAGCTGATTGGGTAATCCCAATCTTAGTAACAAAGAAGGTCATGAGCTCTTCACACTTGTTGTTGGAGATAAGGGTGGCAGAGGCAGGGGAGAGGGGTTTAAGTAAATGGTTTGCAGTAGAGAAAAGAAGGCAGTGATTAAGGTACATTTACATTCCAGGATGATTCTGGAATAGTGAATAGTTATAGCAGATGAAAGCAGGACCTGATGGCTCTTTATGTGACCTAGCCAGATTGCGTCGTGATTGGTCAGTTATCTGCCATAGACTTTCAAGCCTGCATCCCTTGGACTTGAGGGAGTGAAGATGAGGACTGTACCATGGAGAATGGCCAGAATGAGAGAGAGAGTCATGGCCTTAGTGGGGACCAATGGGTGGGTGGGTGGGAGAGAATTAGAATTTTAAAGGAGAAGTGAAATGGCTGGAACAAGGTGAGACGCTCAAAGGAGGAGAAAGCACCAGAGGAGTAGGGAAATAGACCAAGATGTGACTTTATTGTAAGACCCACACAACCACTGCAATGGTCTTGATGTGGCAAGTGATGGAAGATGGTAGCATAGTGGTGATGTCAGAGGGCTAGTAATCCAGAGGCCCAGGCTAATGCTCTGGGGACATGGGTTCAAACCCCACCATGGCAGCTGGTGGAAGTTAATTCAGTTAATAAAACTGGAATTGAAAGCTAGTCTCTATAATGGTGAATACAAAACAATTGTTGATTATCATAAAAAGCCATCTGGCTCCTGAATGTGCTTTAGGGAAGGAAATCTGTCATCCTTACCTGGTCTGGCCTACATGTAACTCACAGCAATGTGGTTGATTCTTAACTGTCCTTTGCAATGGTCTTATACTCAGTTCATGGGCAATTAGGGATGGGCAACAAATGCTGGCCTTGTCAGCATTGGCCACATCCCATGAAAGAATTAATAAAAAGTATAGTCAGACAGGGAGGCATCATTTAGAGGGAAGGTGTCATCATCCATCAGCCAGGCTTCTGTCAAGGTCATCAAGTCAATGTAATCATCCACAATAAATTCATGGATGACTATAGAGTAAAGGGTTAACATCAGAAGCATGTAATGATGATGTAACATCATATGATTGAGTAACAAAGATCTGGAAGGAGAAGTTCCAACTTTGTGCAGAGTTCTTAATGTGTTCATAGTAGCTGTAAATAAAGAATAGTGGTTTTAACAGCCTCTAGCAGCTTGCTTTGGCGAATAGGAAAATCCCAAAGAATCTTGTCTAGGCCCTGAATACATGACAAAACATGGTGGCAGTGGACAGTGAATAAAATACCCAGGAAAACTTTAGGAAGTAGCTACAGACCTGGTAAGTCAAGAGATCTTTGAAAGAAGGACGAAAGAAACAGATTCAAGACTCAGCACAAAGTTGGAGATCACGGATGCAGCAGATGCAAGCTGAGTCACAGACCTGGAGTCTGGATAGCAGTGAACACAAACCAGAATCAAAACACAGCACCAATGAAGTAGCAACAATTCCAGGGCTCAGTAGAAACATGGAATCTACACTACCATACCCAAAATCATTTTGGAGCACTGAAGTCTTGCAACAGGCCCAGAGCTGGCATGACAGGAGAGTGATGTTCACGAGATATAGAACTGCTTCTGGCTTACACAAAAAAATCGAAAATATCAGGTCAGTACATTACTTTATGCAGTTAGATCTATTACTGATGACATAATAGCAAAACAGGCCGTTGATGAGACTTCAACTTCTTCTGAGGAAGCCTTGAAAACATTCAATTCATATTTCAGTGTCTCCAGAAACTTAATTATGGAAAGGCAAAATTTAACAAGAGGAAGAAAAGTCCAGGCAAAAGCATGGATTTGTTCATCAATGATCTATACAGGCTGACAGAGAACTGCGATTATGGAATCTTAAGGGCTGAATTGATTCATGACAGAATCATCTAGGGACCCTAGATGAAGCATACTCAGATCTCTTACAGACAAGAGATGATCTAACATTAGCCAAGGCAGTACAAATTGTGCGGCAAACTAAACTTAGAAAACAAAATTGAACACTTGTTCATGGAGAAGGTGAGGTCCTATACAGAAGATCAAGTGTGATCATTCAGTTTGTTGACCATAAGAGAGAAAATGCCCCGAAGCCTAAATCTGTCAAAATGGGGAAAAGTGAACCAACTGCCACCTTGCAATGTCTTTGAAGTGGCAGGAATAAACCGTACAAGCAAGATGAATGACCAGCAAGGGAAACAATGTGCCACAATGTGAAAAAATAGGCCACTTCAAAACTGTCTGCCACTCAAAAATACCGACAACCTGTCAAAAGAGGGAAAAATATTAAAGCAGAACTACATACAAGAAGTGGAAGAAACACAGGAAAGGAAGTAACCTTCCTAGGTGAGGTAAATGATCCTGAAATCAAATACTGGAGTATTAAACTTGAAGTGGACGGCCACCCAACAGAGTTTAAATAGACACAGGAGCAGGAGTTTCTGTTTTATCAGATGCAGTAAAATGGCTTAAAGAGATTACATTGTAACCTTCATCTATCAAATGACACATTGGAACTACATTGAAAGTCAAAGGCCACCTTATGGCAAAGTTGAAATATAAAGGTAAAAAAATCTTCAAACCTCTCTATGTCATTCAAAATCAAGAATGCGTTCTACTAAGCAGAAAGGAATGCTTAAAAATGAAACTAATTTATCAAGTGGATGAAGTTTCTGTTGAGCATTACAGCAGTACATTCAGGAGTGAGTTTTCAAAATTATATACAGGCTTAGGGAAGTTAAAGGCTGAGTACCATATCACCCTAAGAACTGATACGAAACTAATTTGCCGCTTCACACTGAGGAAAGTCCCTCACCCACTCTTGGACAAAGTCAAGATTGGAATTGAGAAGATACAACAGCAAGGAATTATCTCACTGGTCACCATGCTAACAAAATGATGTTCAGAAATGATCATGGTCCCAAAGCCAATAAGCCAATAAGAATCTGCTTGGATTTAACTCAATGGAACACATCAGTGGAGCACAAGATCTACCTGATTGCCTCAGTGGATGAGTCTCACCAAACTAGCCAAGAGTACTCTATTCACCAAACTGGATATGAACAGTGGATTTTGGTGGTTGCCTTTAGACAAAGAATCCAGATTGCTGACCACATTTATAACACCATTTGGTCATTATTATTTCAATAGATTGCCATCTGGAATGGTGTCCACTCCAGAAAATTTCCAGAGAACAATATCTTACACTTTAGAAGGCAAATACCTTATGGGTGATATGCTTATACATGGCTCCACGATAGAAGAGCGTGAACTCAGAGTCAGAGTGGTCCTGAGAGTCTTACAGGATGCAGGCCAAACATTGAATGAAAAATGTGAGTTTGGCAAACCTATGATCACGTTTCTAGGTCACATGGCACAAGTCACTGGAATCCACAAGGAACAAAAGTAATCAGAGAATTTCCATAACCCAGGAACATATCTGATCTTCAAATATTCCTCGGGATGGCCAATCAAGTGGGCAAGTTCCTATCAAATTTAGCAGAGATCAATAAGCCTATGAGGCAGCTGTTGAGATGGTCAGCAATGGTGCTGGAACATGGACCAGCAAAATGCTTCTGAAAAGATTAGACAACTTTTAATCTCCTCTGAAGATTTGACACATTATGACCCAGAAAATCACAGCAGCAGCAGATGCATCATCTACAGGTCTGGGGCAGTATTATTTCAAGTGCAGAGAGACGGTAAATGTAGAACAGTTCACAATGCCTCAAGGTCATTTTCAGAAATAGAACAAAGATATGCTGCAATCGAAAAAGAAGGATTGGCAGCAACATGGGCATGCAAAAAATTCTCAAACTATGTTATGGGATTGTGGTTCAAAATGGAAACAGACTGTAAGTCACTAGTCACTCTTCTGAACATGGAAAAAATAATAAGATACTGCCCAAAATCTAATGGTTCAAATTAAGATTAATGAGATATGATTCCATAATTGAGTATGTTCAAGAGAAGTTTCAAAAGACAGCAGGCAGACTGTCGCAGATACCATCAGAAGGAACCAAACAAAAGGATTTACACTTCATTGAGGAGGTGGAAGTGTATATACCCCAATTACTCAAAACTTACTAGCTACTGAAAAAAGTTTCAGGAAATAAAACAAGCACAGCAGCAAGGTGATGAATGTCTCCAGATAAGAGGATATTGTCTGCAAGGATGACCAGATTATACCTCCAGTAATCCAGTACTATGCAAATACTTTGAGCAATACAAGTACCTCACAGTCATTGATGATTTGCTATTGTCATTGATTATTACTCAAGGTGGATTGAAGTGAACAGATTGCACAGCATCACAGGGGAAGTAGATTTTTAAAGTTTATTCACGGGATGTGGGCTTCAATTACTAGGTTAGCATTTATTGCCCATTCCTAGCTGCCCTTGAGAAGGCGATGGTGAGCTGCCTTCTTGAATCACTGCAGTTCATGTGGTGTAGGTACACCCACAGTGCTGTTAGGAAGGGAGCACCAGGATTTTGACCCAATGACAGTGAAGGAATGGCGATATATTTCCAAGTCAGGATGGTAAGTGAATTGGAGGGGAACTTCCAGGTGGTGGTGTTCTCATCTACCTGCCACCCTTGCGCTTCTAGATGGTAGTGGTCGTGGGTTTGGAAGATGCTGTCGAAGGAGCCTTGATGAATTTCTGCAGTGCATCTTCTACATGGTACACACTGCTGCTACTGTTGGTGGTGGAGGGAGCGAATGTTTGTGGATGGGGTGCCAAGCAAGCGGGCTGCTTTGTCCTGGATGGTGTCAAGTTTCTTGAGTGTTGTGGGAGCTGCACTCATCCAGGCAAGTGGGGAGTATTCCATCACATGCCTGGCATGTGCCTTGTATATGGTGGACAGGATTTGGGGGGGTTAGGAGGTGAGTTCTAATCGTATGATTCCTAGCCTCTGACCTGCCCTTGTAGCCACAGTATTCACATAGCAAGTCCAGTTCAGTTTCTGGTCAAAGGTAACCCTCATTATATTGTTTGGGGGATTGAGTGATGGTAATGCCATTGAAAATCAAGGGGTGATGGTTGGATTCTCTCTTGTTGGAGATGGTCATTGCCTGACACTTGTGTGGTCCGAATGTTACTTGTCACTTATCAGCCCAAGCCTGGATATTGTCCAGGTCTTGCTGCATTTAGATGTGGACTGCTTCAGTACCTGGGGAGTTGCAAATGGTCCTGAATATTGTGCAATCATCAGCGAACATCTCCACTTCTGATCTTATGATGGGAGGAAGGTCATTGATGAAGCAGCTGAAAATGGTTGGGCTGAGGACACTACCTTGCAGTGATGTCCTGGAGCTGAGGTGACTGACCTCCAATGATCACAACCATCTTCCTTTGTGCTAAGTATGACTCCAACAAGCGGAGTGTTTTTCGCCTAATTCCCATTTATTCCTGTTTTGCTAGGGCTCCTTGATGCCACACTTGGTCAAATGAGGCCTTGATGTCAAGGGCAGTCACTCTCACCTCACCTCGGGAGTTCAGATCTTTTGTCCATGTTTGAACCAAGGCTGTAATGAGATCAGAAGCTGAGTGGCCCTGGCAGAACCCAAACTGGGCATCAGTGAGCAGGTTATTGCTAAGCAAATGCAGCTTGATAGCACTGTCGATGGCCCCCCTTCCATTACATTACTGATGACCGATGATGAGGCAGTAATTGGCCAGGTTGGATTTGCCCTGCTTTTTGGGTACAGGACATAACTGGGCAATTTTTCACGTAGCCAGGTAGATACCAGTCTTGTGGCCATACTGGAACAGTTTGGTTAGGGACATGACAAGTTCTGGAGCACAAGTTGTCAGTACTATTGGTGGAATATTGCTAGGGCCCACAGCCTTTGGCTAGTATCCAGTGCCTTCAGCCATTCCTTGATATCACGTGTAGTGAATCGAATTTGCTGAAGACTGGCATTTGTGATGCTGGGGACCTTTGGAGGAGGCCGAGATGGAGCATCCACTTGGCACTTCTGGCTGAAGATTGTAGCAAATGCTTCAGCCTTATCTTTTGCACTGCTGTGCCGGGTTCCTCCATCATTGAGGATGGGGTTATTCGTGAAGACTCCTCCTCCAGTGAGTGTTTAATTGTCTACCACCATTCATGGCTGGATGTGGCAGGACTGCAGAGCTTAGATTTGATCCATTAGTTGTGGGATCGCTTAGCTCTGTCTATCCCTTGCTGCTTATGCTGTTTGGTATGCAAGTAGTCCTGTGTTGTAGTTTCCACATTGACAACTAATTTTTAGGTATGCCTGGTGCTGCTCCTGGCATTCCCTTCTGCACTCTTCAGTGAACCAGCGTTGATTCCCTGGTAGAGTGGGGGATATGCTGAGCTATGAGGTTACAGGCTGTGGTTGAGCACAATTCTGCTGCTGCTGATTCTCCACAGTGCCTCATGGATGCTCAGTCTTGAGTTGCTAGATCTGTTCGAAATCCATCCCATTTAGCATGGTGGCAGTGTCACACAAAACGATGGAGGCTATCCTCAATGTGAAGGCGGGACTCCACAACAACTGTGCGATGGTCACTGCTATCAATACTGTCATGGACAGGTGCATCAGTGGCAGGCAGGTTGGTGAGGATGAGGCCAAGTATGTTTTTCCCTTTTGTTGGTTCTCTCACCACCTGCTGCAGACCCAGTCTAGCAGGCATATCTTTTAGGACTCGGCCAGCTCAGTCAGTGGTGGTGCTACTGAGACACTTTTGTGATGGACATTGAAGTCCCCCACCGAGAGTACATTCTGTGCCCTTGCCACCCTCAGTGGTGTTCAACATGGAGGACCACTGATTCATCAGCCGAGGAAGGGTGGTACGTGGCAGTCAGCAGGAGGTTTCCTTGCCCACGTTTGACCTGATGTCATGAGATTTCATGGGGTCTGGAGTTGATGTTGAGGACTCCCAGGGCAACTCCCTCCCGACTGTAAACCACTGTGCTGCCACCTCTGCTGGGTCAGTCCTGCCACTGGGACAAGACATACCCAGGGATGGTGATGGTGGTTTCTGGAACATTATCTGTAAGGTATGATTCCGTAAGGATGACTATGTCAGGCTGTTGCTTGACTAGTCTGTGAGACAGCTCTCCCAATTTTGACACTAGCTCCCAGATGTTAGTAAGGACGACTTTGCAGGGCTGAGATTGCTGTTGTCGTTCCCAGTGTCTAGTTCGATGCCGTGCGGTTTGTCTAGTTTCATTCCTTTTTTGTGACTTTATAGAGGTTCGATACAACTGAGTAGTTTGCTAGGCCATTTCAGAGGGCATGTAATAGTCCAACACATTGCTGTGGGACTGGAGTCACATGTAGGTCAGGCCAGGTAAGGATGGCAGGTTTCCTTCCTTAAAGGGCATTAGTGAACCAGGTGGGTTTTTTTTCACAACAATTGACAATGGTCATCAATTCCAGATTTCTATTGAATTGAAATTCCACCATCTGCCTTGGTAGGATTCGAACCTGGGTCTCCAGAGAATTAGCCTGAGTCTCTGGATTACTAGTCAGCCCCATGATGGGATAAAATTGATATTATTAAAAGATACTAATAAAGGTAATAATGGAATCAAATCAAAACCGGAAACAAAATAAGTCCCTTACAGACATGAAATGGAGTTGGGTAATTACATTATTGATTTCTGCAGCAATCTCAAAACAAGTTCTGTATGTCAACCATGCCTGTGAATCTCTTTGGGATTAGGAATTGTTAGGCCTGTGTCAAATTGAGGCCAGTTTACTAATCCTGTGACAACAGGACAAATTGTTTTGCTTCTGTCAACACTCCCTAACCAAATCCTTTGACTTTCTACAGTTTTAAAACAAATAAAGTTTGGACCTGTTTCTGGTCCAAACTTAATGGGCCCAATTTTGTGCTTAGAAGTGTGAATAGCTGTGAGGCTAACAGAGTTCAACATTGTGACGGGGTAAACCAGACAGCAATGTCTGATATCCACATGTCCACAATTAAATATGGAAATCAGGAAGTTGATGTCAGCGATACCCCCTTCCTTCATGAGATACACTGTTGCAATCCTCACTGATAGTCATTGAAACAAAGTTGTGAACTTGCTGTAGTTGCACTAGTTCTGCAGTAAATATGGATGAAAATGTTTGGGCTGATGTAGTCAGTAGTACATGAGCTCCTAACAATACGACAAATGATAATTATTGCTGAACAAATCCTTGGATCCTGAAAATTAAAATTTACAAGTGTGGAGTCTCATTTCTCAGAAAAAAATAGAGTTGGAGGTTTAAAAAAAGGATCCTTCTTTCCTAATCCTTATTCAACTTTTTGCATATGATTTCAAGCTAATTTATAATTCCTGCTTTTATGTCCTGGTTTAGAATGCTTCAACCTGATTGGTTGAAGAGACTTTCTGTTGCTCATCCTGCTCACAAATGTTCCAGAGCTAGTCGTGCCCTTAACTAAGTTGTTTCAGTACAGCTATAACACTTGAATCGACCTGACAATGTGGAAAATTGCCTAGGTATGTCTTTTCTACAAAAAGCAGGGCAAATCCAATACAGTCAATTACCATCCCATCAGTCTACTCTCAATCATCTGCAATATGATAGAAAGTGTTGTTGACAGTGGTTTCAAGTGGAAATTATACTGCAATGACCTGCTCACTGATGCTCAGTTTGGGTCCTTCCAAGGTCATCAGCTCCTGACCTCATTATAGCCTTGGTCCAAACAGGAACAAAAGATCTGAATTCCAGAGGTGAGGTGAGAGTACTGCCCTTCACATCAAGGCAGCATTTGACTGAATGTGGCATCAAGGTGCACCAGCAAGAATGAAGTCAATGGGAGTGGAAGAAAACTCTCCACTGGTTGGAGTCACACCTAACACAAAGGAAGATGGTTGTGATGTTTGGAGGTCAATCATTTCAGTCATGGGACATCATTGCAGGAGTTCTTCAGGGTATTCTCCTGAGCCCAACCATCTTCCAATACTTCATCAATGACTTTCTCTCCATTCATCATAAGAATACTCGCTGATGATTGCAGGGTTCAGTTCCATTTGCAACTCCTCTGATAGTGAAGCAGTCTGTCCTTGTATGCAGCAAGAGCCTCGACAACATTCAGGCTGGGGGTGATATGTGGCAAATGACATTTGTACCACACAAGTGTCAGACAATGACCATCTCCAACAAGAAAGAATCTAACCAGCTCTCCATACGTTCAAAGGCATTACAATCATTGAGTCACCCCACCATCAACATTCTGGGCATCACCATTGACCTGAAACTTAACTGGACCAGCCAAATTAATACAAGCACGGGTCAGAGGCTGAGAATTCTGTAATGAGTGATTTACCTCCTGACACCCAAAAGCATGTCCAAGGCACAAGTCAGGAGTGTGATGGAATACTCACCATTTGTCTGGTTGAGTGCAGCTCCAACAACACTAAAAAAACTCTGCACCATCCAAGACAAAGCCACCTGCTTGATTGATTCTCTACCCATCAACTTAAACATTCACTCCCTCCATCAATGCACAGTGGTAGCAGTGTGTGCCATCTACAGGATGGACAGCAGCAGCTCACCAAGCCTCCTTCAACAGCACCTTCCAAATCCGTGACCTCTACCACCTGAAAGGGTAAAGCAGGGGGTGCATGGGAACACCACCACCTGCAAGCTGCCCTCTAAATCACACACCATACTGACTTGGAAATATATCTCAGTTTCCAAATCATTGCTGGGTCAAAATCCTGGTGCTCCCTTCCTAACAGCACCAAGAGATTATCTTCATCACATGGATGGCAGCAGTTCAAGAAGGTCACCACCTTGCCAAGGGAAATTATTAATGGGCAATACTTTTTGGCTCTGCCAGTGGGGTCCAAATCCCAGGAATGAATTTAAAAAACACACCTCTTTTGGGCCTGTCAATATTTAGTTGTGAATCCAGGTCTCTAGTTTAGAGCCTGTGACTGAAAGCCCCAAAGCCTGGACTGGCCTGACATTGGCAGCTCTGTTAGTTACAAATGCCACATGATTTGGCAGATATTTAAACATTAAATTCCTGAGGAGAGTATCACAAATCAATAAATAGCCCGTGGCACCACAGAGCGGTTTGCTTCTTCTTTCCCCTCAAGGCGAACATAATGCTGTTCACTTTGGAGCATTTCAATATCAGCTGTCAGAATTTTCAGAAGTCCCTTATCGATGACACATGTATTTAAACATTCACTCATACCAGCAAACATCTTTCACTGTCTATCAACATCAATGTGGTGGCACTCAGTCCGCTTCAAATTTTACTGCAAACGATTCCGAAGCTTTTTCAGGCAGTTACTCTGAATGTAGCCTTGCATGCTTGACCTTGATGTTAGTTGGGTCATTTTGTGGTTTGATGTTGTGTACTGAAGGAGCTGACAGCCAGCAGGCAACCCATTAGCTTATTCTTGTCATTCATCAGGTTGATGTGCGGCATTTTATTCATAGTCCAACACTTTAAACTACAACCATAATACAACATTTCATTTGTCATTCCCTTTATTGCCGTGCGCTTTTCTTTTGATATAATAGTCCGAGTGCCTCCATTGTACTTTTCCTCTCTTCCTAATTAGGTTTCTTAATTTTTCCCTCTCATCTAAAATTGGCTGCACTTTTCTCTTGCAGAGATTGCACTTCACATGTAATTCAGACGGATATATTGGCCTTGGATGGAGTATAACGTAGACTTACCAGAATGATTTCTGGGCTCCAAGGGTTAAATTACAAGGAGAGATTACACAAGCAGGGTTATATTCCCTGGAATTTAGGTGGTTAAGGAGCGATTTGATTGAAGTTTCTAAGATATTAAGGTGAACTAGATAGAGAGAAATTATTCCTGCTGTTTGGGGTGTCCAGCATGAGAGGGCATGAATTTAAATTAGAGCCAGACCTTATGGGGTGAAATTAGGGAACGCTTGTACACACAAAAGGTGGTAGAAGTTTGGAACTCTCTTCCACAAATGGCAATTGATGTTAGATCAAGTGTTAATCTTGAATCTGAGATTGATAGATTTTTGTTAATCTGAGGCCGTATGGGATATGGGGCATAGGCAGATAAATAGAGTCACATACCAGCCATGAACTTCACTGAATGGTGGAAAAAGCTTAAGGGACTAAATGGTTAACTTTTGTTCCAATGCTCCTATGTGATTCTTTAGTTGTGAAATGCTTCAGGACATTGCAAAGACATCATAAGGGTTGAAGGCTCTTCCTTCTTTTTTCTTTCTTGTGGCAGTACCGCATGAGTGGTCTCAAACTGATATTTGTAGGGTGTGAAATGCATCCATCAAGACCGGAGTTATACTGTTATGCCTAACTGTATTTGTATTCTTCCTGTTCTTTTTCAATGCAACCCCACTCTATAATCTTAGTAGTATGGAGTTACACTGCCGCCTTTGCATTGGCTCACACTCCAAAGCACTTATCATCGTCTCTGCAATTGCAGTGCAATGTTCAACTTTCAATTCCCATTTTCTTGTCATCTTCTGGGATTGGGATTCCTGGTTGCTGATAGAGCAAGGTTTGGCAATGCTCCTACCTCTGCTATTGTTGAGTGTGATTTTGCACTGGGAGTGTGCAGTCTTTTGACAATATACCCCATAATTCTGAAGTCAATGGGTTCATGTATTTGGAAATCAATCAGCTACTAATCCCAATGCACTAATTATGATCCTCTCACTGTGCTCTACTCATCAGTTTTGACACTGTTTAATTCATTTGAAATCAGGCAGCTGATGATTGCAATGCCCTGGGAAGAATTTAGATACATGTTCAGAGCACCTTGCTGCCTGCAATGAAACATACAAAGCTTCAGGAGCAAGTAGTTACAGGAGACAAGACCCTCTTTTTGCTGCAGAATTCAGATCAGGATGAAAGTATTAGTGCAGCACTGTATCACATCGCTCAGTGACATCCTAAAATACATCACAGGCTCCTGAATCTTGTGCTATACATCATTGAAATGCTGGGTTTACCTGCGAGCTTAAGTATTGGCAAAGTCTTGTTCCACTGAACTCTCAGTGCAATGACATAACATCAACACTTGATTCTTATTCGCGAGAATTATGTCTTTCTGAGGCTTAACCCACAGGGTGCAGTTCATATCAAATTACGAAAAATATACCTACAATAAAAAGGGCTTTGTTACAACAACACCAGTGTAGTGTTACTATACAACACTTTTAACACAGTTAAATGTCTCAAGGCATTTTGCAGGTGTGTTATCAATCCAAAAGCTTGGCCAAAGTGGTAATGTTTCAGGAGCGTCTTAAAAGATGAATAAGAGAAAGAGAGGTAGAGGGGTTGAGTGAGGGAATTCCAGAGTTTTGGGTCTTGGCAACAGAAAGCATGGCCACATTGGCAGAGGCCAGATTTGGAGGAGTGCAGATATTTTGGATGGTTGTAGGGTTGGAGGAGATTACAGAGATAGAGAAAGGCAAGGCCATGGAGAGATTGGAAAACAACGATGCGAATTTTAAGATTGATGCATTGCTCAACGGGGAGCCAGTAGAGGTCAACGATCACAGGGGTGATAGTGAAACAAGACTTGGTGTGAGTTAAGATATGGGCAGAAGAGTTTTGATGACCACAAGTTTGTTGAGGGTAGAATGTGAAAGACCAGCCGGGAGTGTGTTGGACTAGTGAGGTCTAGAGGCGCCAGAGGCATGGATGAGGGTTTCAGCAGTAGATGAGCTGAGGCAGGGATGAGGTGGAAATAAGCGGTCTTATATGGCATGGATCTGTGGTCGGAAGCTCATCTTGCGATCAAGTATGATACTAAGACTGGTTCAGCCTTAGAGGGTTGCCAGGGAGAGGGATAGACCCTATTAACTCATAATTAACACTGAATTTTACACTGGTGGGGTTTTACAGTCACGTTGAAGTCAATAAACTTCTGAAGGTCTCGCCACATTTTATGGCTCCACCCCCACTGCAATGGGGCCATAGATTTCCGCCCATAGTTTATTTATTCTCTGGTATCAATGAGCTTCCCTTGGGAGCGAGGAACAAAGTATTTAAATCAAGCATTGCCTCTTATATTCGCCGCTTTAATTTAGTGTACATGTATTTGACTGACACACCAGAGGTCTCTATATAATTACAGTACTGAATAACTTACCTGCTTAAACTACATAGCTTCCTCTCACTTGTTACATTGCAGAGGTTGATGGACAAGGTCACATTCTTTAGCATGAGTAATTATGAATCCGATGATGATGAACACAATGATTCAAGTACTGTATTGTGCGATTTTTCATTCAATGTTGTTGAAAGGGTGCTACTGATTATAAGAAATATTAAACAAATTAAATCTGTGGGTATTTTGTCTTTCCCTTTCCTACTCTGTGTATGCTCACATGTATATACACACATAAAGACACACACACACCCCAGCACAAACTCCAACATACACTCCCCAACACATACACACCAAGACGTGCAATCAACCCCCGCAACACACACCTCCTAACACACACAAGCACACCAACAACCACAGACGCATGCACCCCAACACACAAATAAATACAAATCAACATGCACAAACACAAACACCTGAACATGCACAAACAGACACATACACATCCCAACACACGTACACCAAAACATATGCATCCCAACACACACAAAATACACCAACACCCATGGATGCACAGATACACACACCAACATGCACTATGTGGGTGCACACACACACAAACACATTTTCTCACACACACACACCCACACACATATACACGTAAATGCACACATGCATACACAAACATGCACTCTCACACATGAACACACACACACACACACACACACACACACACACGCACATAGATACACAGGCACAAACACGCACACACAAAACCACAGCCAGGGCCAACTCTGGTTACAAGAGGCTGAATTTTCTGGACCCACAAGGTCGGGAATAGAGGCGGACTGGGCTCAGAGGTTATGCAATCAGCCAGCATGCCAGCTTCCTGGCCCTGTTCCTGATGTTGTTGAAGCTTTGGGGCCAGAGATGGCAGCCTACCTCTCATGAGGTGGGTGAGCAGTTAAGCTTGTTATGATAAAAACAAAAAACTGGGGATGCTGGAAATCCAAAACAAAAACAGAATTACCTGGAAAAACTCAGCAGGTCTGGCAGCATCGGCGGAGAACTGAGTATCAACTCTCAGACACTTCCTCCTACCTCTCCCTGGACCATGACCCCACCACTGAGCATCAAGCCATTGTTTCCAGGACTGTCACTGACCTCATCTCCTCTGGAGATCTTCCTCCCACAGCTTCCAACCTGATAGTTGCCCAACCTCAGACGGCCCGCTTCTACCTCCTACCCAAAATCCATAAACAGAACTGTTCCGGTAGACCGATCGTGACAGCTTGCTCCTGCCCCACGGAACTCATTTCTCATTATCTTGACTCCCTTCTCTCTCCCCTTGTCCAGTCCCTTCCCATCTACATCCGTGATTCCTCTGACACCTTACGTCACATCAACAATTTCCAGTTCCCTGGCCCCAACCGCTTCCTCTTCACCATGGACGTCTAATCCCTCTACACCTCCATCCCCCACCAGGATGGTCTGAGGGCCCTTAGCTTCTTCCTCGAACAGAGGCCCGAACAATCCCCATCCACCACTACTCTCCTCCGTCTGGCTGAACTTGTTCTCACACTGAACAATTTCTCCTTCAACTCCTCTCACTTCCTCCAAATAAAAAATATGGCTATGGGTACCCGCATGGGCCCCAGCTATGGCTGTCTCTTTATGGGGTATGTAGAACATTCCTTGTTCCAGTTCTACTCCGGCCCCTTTCCACAACTCTTTCTCCGGCACATCGATGATTACTTCGATGCTGCTTCATGCTCTCGTCGGGACTTGGAAAAATTTATTAATTTTGCTTCCAATCTCCACCCCTCCATCATTTTCAAGTGGTCCATCTCTGACACTTCCCTTCCCTTCCTTGACCTCTCTGTCTCAATTTCTGGTGATAGACTGCCCACCAATATCCATTACAAGCCTACTGACTCCCACAGCTACCTCGACTACAGCTCCTCACACCCCGCTTCCTGTAAGGGCTCCATCCCATTCTCTCAGTTCCTTCGCCTCCGTCGCATCTGTTCCGATGATGCTACCTTCAAAAACAGTTCCTCTGACATGTCCTCCTTCTTCCTTAACCAAGGTTTACCACCCATGGTCATTGACAGGGCCCTCAACTGTGTCTGGCTCATCTCCCATGCATCCGCCCTCACGCATTCTCCTCCCTCCCAGAAACATGATAGGGTCCCCCTTGTCCTCATTTATCACCCCACCAGCCTCCGCATTCAAAGGATCATCCTCCGCCATTTCCGTCAACTCCAGCATGATGTCACCACCAAACACATCTTCCCTTCACCCCCCCTGTTGGCATTCCGTAGGGATTGTTCCCTCCAGGACACCCTGGTCCACTCCTCCATCACCTCCTACTCCTCAGCCCCCACCTCTGGCACCTCCCTATGCCCACGCAAAAGATGCAACACCTGCCCCTTCACTTCCTCTCTCCTCACCATCCAAGGGCCCAAACACTCCTTTCAAGTGAAGCAGCATTTCACTTGCATTTCCCCCAACTTAATATACTGCATTCGTTGCTCCCAATGCGGTCTCCTCTACGTTGGAGAGACCAAACGTAAACTGGGCGACTGCTTTGCAGAACACCTGCGGTCTGTTCGCAAGAATGACCCAAACCTCCCTGTTGCTTGCCATTTCAACACTCCACCCTGCTCTCTTGCCCACATGTCTGTTCTTGGCTTGCTGCATTGTTCCAGTGAAGCCCAACGCAAACTGGAGGAACAGCACCTCATCTTCCGACTAGGCACTTTACAGCCTTCCGGACTGAATATTGAATTCAACAACTTTAGATCTTGACCTCCCTCCTCCATCCCCACCCCCTTTCTGTTTCTTCCCCCTTCCTTTTGTTTTTTCCAATAATTTATATAGATTTTTCTTTTCCCACTATTTCCATTATTTTTAAATCTTTTATGCCCCCCCACCCCAACTAGAGCTATACCTTAAGCTTGTTATGACCCTGGTTGAGCAGGGATTAAAGCAGATTACTGGGGTTACCCAGTCGGTCTCGAGTTTCCCGAAAGAAAATAGGACAATGGGCCAAAGGCTACAGAGGTGGCCTGGCCATTTTTCCTGTTTTAATTTAAATTTTTAAAAAGTTAGTGAGAGGGCATCTCCGTGTTGAAGCACCCTCCCCATTACTTACCCTTTAATGCGGCCATGTTGTTCCTCCCAAGTTGGACAGCTTCGGATTGGCCCTCCAGCTTCAAGAGACCACCCACTGGCCTTAATTGGAGGGGGAACCTTTCACCATGCCAGTTAAAGGGGCATCTCCATGAAAATCCCGAAGATCGACTGTTTGCCCACAGGTGGGCTTGGAATGCAGAAACTGTACCAACTCCTGTTTCCCATCCCAATGCAAAAATTCAGCCCAAGGCTGCATCTGGATGCCCACTTTAATAGAAATGTTGCATCAGTGCGGAATAGAGAACAGAGTGAGAGACCTAGGTGATTTATTACTAATCCTAAGGCATATGTCAGCCAAGAAGGAATGAAATGCTAGTGAATTATTTGCTGCATCCATATGACTCATAACAAAATGAAAAGAAACCTCTTGAACCAATGACTCTTGATAGGAAAGAACAAGAAATTTCTTACAGGGAGGTTTTAAAATGAACATGTGTAGGTTTGAGTTGTTGGAAAAAAATGTCGAAGAAACAACGGTCTGAATTTTAACCTTTAGAAGTTCCTGGTTTTGGGTGGGGTTTGTGGGGTGGGGGCGGGGGAGGGTATGGGAGATTGACAGTGCATCAAGCATCCAGCTTCTACTAACCCGCTCCTGCATTTCATTCAGTGCGGTGCGGTAGCCTGCGTGTGCCACATATGCTGTTTTATTTTGGATTTCAGGCAGGGACCAAGATGACCAGCATATTACTCCTCAGAGACTTGTCAGTCTACAAGACAGTGAGGGCCACAAGAACACAAGAAATAGGAGCAGGAGTGGACCATATGTCCATCGAGCCTGTTCCTCCCTTCAATATGATCATGGATGATCCTGGGCTTCAACTCCATTTTCCCATCCCTTAATTCCCTTAATTCACAGAGAGACCAAACATTTGTCTATCGCAGCCTCAAACAAATTCACAGATGGAGCATCCAAAACCCTCTGGGGCAGAGAAAAGATTCACAATCCTTTGAATAAAGTAATTTCCCCTCATCTCAATCTTAAATGATTGGCTCCTTATCCTGGGTCTGTGTCCCCTTGTTTTAGTTTCCCCAACCAGCAGAAACAATCTCCCAGTATCCACCCTATCAAACCCCTTCAGAATCTTGTAGGCTTCAATGAGATCGCCTCTCATTCTTCTAAACTCTAGAGAATATAATCCCAATTTACTTAGCCTCTCATCATAGGACAACCCCCTCATCCCGGGAACCAATTTATTGAACCTTCGCTGAACCGCCTCCAGTGCAAGTATATCCTTTCTTAAATACGGAGTGCAAACTGCACACAGTATTCCAGACATGGTCTCACTAAAAGCCTGAACAAGTGCAGCAAGACTTCTTTATTCCTGTACTCCATTCCTGTTGTGATAAAGGCTAACATGCCACTTACCTTCTTAACCACTTGCTGTACGTACAGGCTAACTTTCTGTGTTCCTTGTACAAGCACACCCAAATCTGTCTAACCATCAACATCTACAAGATTCTCACCTTTTAAAAAACATTCTGCTTTTCCATTATATTATTTCACCCCTCTCCTATTTTTACTTAGTTCTGTTGAAGGGTCATGAGGACTCGAAACGTCAACTTTTTTCTTCTCCGCCGATGCTGCCAGACCTGCTGAGTTTTTCCAGGTATTTCTGTTTTTGTTTTGGATTTCCAGCATCTGCAGTTTTTGTTTTATCTCTGCTTTTCCATTCTTATGACCAAGATGCAAAACTTCACACTTCCCCACATTATACTCCATCTGCCATCTTGTAGCCTGCTCATTTAACCTTTCCATATCTCTTTTCAATCTCTCTGTGTCCTCCCCAGAGCTTACTTTTCCACATAGCCTTGTGCCATCAGCAAACTTAGATATATCACTTCTCCATCTCTTCATCTCAGCCATTAATATAGTTTGTAATAGTTAAGGCCCTAGCACTGATCTTTGTGGCACTCCATTAGTCCTAGCCTGCCAGTCTGAAAATGCCCCATTTATGCCCACTCTCTGCTTTCTGTCCATTAACCAATCCTGTATACATGCTAATATATTACCTCCAACTTCATGAACACTTATCGTGCCTATTAACTTTCTATGTGGCATCTTACCGAATCCAGGTTCCCTTCATCTACCCTACTAGTTACAATCTCAAAAGATTCTAATAAATTTGTCAAACGGGATTTCCCTTTAGTAGAACCAAGTTGACTTGTTCTAATCATACTACACTTTTCAAAGTACATTGTTAAGACTTCCTTAATAGTAGATTCCAGACTTTTCCCAATGATTTATGTTAGGCTAACTGGCTTGCAGTTCCATTTTCTCATTCCCTCCTTCCTTGAAAAGTGATGTAACATTTTCCAACTTTCAACTTGATGGGGCTATTTTTTAATCTAAGGAATTTAGGAAAACCATGGCTGGTGCATCCATTATCTTTGCAATTTTCTCTTTTAGACCCCTAGGGTATAGGGCATCTGGTAAAGGAGATTTGTGAGATTTTAGTCCCTTAAATTTCTCTAATACTTTTTCTCTGATGATATTAATTTCCTTAATTTCCTCACTCTTTTTGGTCCTTAGGTTATCATCTATTTCTGGTACGTAACTTATATCTTCTACTGTGAAGACAGACAGAAACTATTTTAGCAATGCCTCTGCCATTTCCTCATTCTCCATGATAATTTCTCCTGTCTCTGCATCTAAGGGACCAATGTTTACTTTAGCCACTCTCCTTTTTATATACTTATAAAAGCTCTTACAATCTTTTGTGTTTTTCTGGCTAGTTTACCCTCATATCCTATTTTTCAACTTTTTGGTGGTCCTTTGCTGGTTTTTAAAACATCCTCAATTGTTATGATCCCAGCTGATGTTAATACTGGACAGGTCAGATCCCAGAGTGAAACCTGGCTTGGTAGATCCTAACTTTGTTTCTTTTTTTGGAAATTGTGGAGGTCAGTTGCAGAACACATTCGCAACAGTCTACCAGCATACCTTTAAAACAAAACAAAATACCAGCATACCTTTAAAACAAAACAAAATAAACAAGAAAAAAAGAACTATATTACGCTAGACAGAAAGGGTGGAAATGTTTCAATACAGATATCGGAAAATGATTCAAACTCACACTATTCCTTTTATTCCAGCAACCCTTACAAACACGAAACCTCAGTGAAGATTTACCATTGTCTCAACATCAAGGTTTCTTGCTCAGTTTCAAACAGTCTTCTTCCGGTGGATTTCTGATCATTTACTAGATGCTTCTATTCAGCTGGTATCTCTCCCTGAGGTACCCGAAAACCACACTAAACTCACTATTACTTCAACTTCAGAGCAAACACATGAGTTCCCTAAACTCACTTCCCCAGCAGGCTTGCAGGATTTCTTATTGGAGGGATTAGACCTTCTGCGCGCATTCTCTGGCATACACACACTAACTGATTGTCTTTCTGTGTTTCCCTGACTCTCTAGACAGAATTTTACGGCCCCGTTTCAATGGGGATGGGGCTGTAAAATGCGGCGAGATATTATAAACCCCATTGGCTTCAGCGGGAACATTCTGCCGTAAAATTCTGCCCTCTGTGTGAATCTGGGCCTACACAACAGCATAATTTTTTGACTTTTTTTTTAGCTTAATTAAACTACTAACCCCTTGGTAACTCCTCTCATCCCTTCAAGTGTTGTAAAACCTCATTAAAACTGCATGTGTACAAACAGGGTGCTAGGCTTTCCAGCAGCCACCTCACAAAAACCTCCAAATGAAACTAAAACCAGGTTTCATCTGTCTTAACATACAAATACAAAATATAAATTTAACTTAAAGCAATAGATGGTTCTTAACACGATCCTCAGGCTTGCTACTGCTCTTTGCAACATTATAAGCATCTTCTTTTAATCTAATATTATCCTTAACTTCCTGAGTGAGACATGGATGGGTCTTTCTGCTGAGGTTTTGTTTGTCAATGGGATGTATTCTTGTCAAACATTTTGAATTGTTTCCTTAGCAGAGAGGGACAATTCACAGGAGGTCATACCCAGCAGACAGGGTCTGCAGGCAGAGGATAAACTTCCTCAACATGTCTGAACACCGGTGCCTCAGAACCCTCAGGCCATCATGTCAGGCATTGACAGGCATTCGCAGCCTGCAGGGAGAAGAACTGTTGCCAATTAGGCCTGGTGGCCACATTTTACCAGTGGCTGTCTGAGTTACCATCACCCTTAACTTTTTTTGCTTCTGGATTCTTCCAGGGCTGCGCCAGAAACATTCCATAAGATCTCACAGTCAATGGCACAAAAATGTATTAGACAGAATCACAGAATCACACAGTGCAGAAGAGGCCCTTCGGCCCATCGAGTCTGCACGACATGTGAGAAATGCAGGTCTAATGTACTGGCCTGTTTGCCAGGTCCGCCAGTTATGTCACCTTTGCCACCAATGGTGCCAGTCAAAGTGAGCAGGCACTCAGGATTGCGATTTTGGCTAGCTTCCCACTGGTGCAGGATGCTATTGACTCCACCCATGTGGCAATTAAAGCACCCATAGATTGCCTGGGACTACTTTTCAACCACAAGGGCATACACTCCATCAATGTGCAGCTGGTGCTCAACCACAAAACTATCCTTATGCAGGTGTGCTTAAGATTCCCAGGCAATGCCATGTTGTTTTCGTCCTGCGGCCACTTACCCTGATTTCTTCACACCTCGAAGCAGAGTTGCCGGCGGGCTGCTTGAAGACAAGGGATACCCGCTTAAAATTATTGCGTGTTTCACTTCAGTTCCACAAGTCACGTGACAATTGCGAAAGGCACTTTCTCCAATCCCCCCATTCCCCCAACACAATGGGCCTCTTTCACAGACCCCACCCACTGCTCAGCATCAACTCTTGTTTTACCATTCATCACATCTCAAAAAGACAACTTTCAGGCAGAAACCAAGAAAACTGGAAAATATAATATTCATGTCGCTCAAAAATGAATCGGCAACTTCACATTGTCAGACTGTGTAACAGGCCAGTGTGCATACTCTTGTGCAATGACAAATCTATACTTATCCTCTTCCTAGCACATCTACATGGTGTAACCATTGTAGCTGCGGCAGAGGTAGAGGCAGGCTGCTCACATCCCTGCCCTGACTGCTCACATGCTCTTGGTCAGTGTTCTCTGGGCTTTTGACCCTGCATGGACCCCACCAAAGACAGCAGGTGTGAAGGGGCAGACTCGGCCACTGGGACACAAGGCATCATGTGGGCTACTGACTGAGGAGGGGTGGTTACAATGGATAAGAAGTGGAAGTGCTTTTAGCTGTGTATGGAAACTTGGTTAGGCCACACTTGGAATATTGCGTGCAATTCTGGTCACCACATTACCAGAAGGATATGGAGGCAATGGAGAGGGTGCAGAGGAGGTTTACCAGGATGCTGCCTGGTCTGAAGGTTATTAGCTATGAGGAGAGGTTGGAGAAACTCAGATTGTCCTCACTAGAGCGACGGAGATTTGAGGGGCGACGATAGAAGTTTACAAAATTATGAGTGGCATGGACAGAGTAGATAGTCAGAAGCTTTTTCCCAGGGTGGAAGAATCAATTACTAGGAGACATAGATTTAAGGTGAGAGGAGAAAACTATAAAGGAGATGTGCGGGGCAAGTTTTTTACACAGAGGGTAGTGAGTGTCTGGAATTCGCTGCCAGAGGAAGTGGTGGAAGCAGGTACGATAGTGGTGTTTAAGAGGCAGCTTGACAAATCCATGAATAGGATGGGAATAGAGGGATATGGACCCCAGAAGTGCAAATGTTTTAGTTGACGGGTAATATGATTGGCGCAGGCTTGGAGGGCCGAAGGGCCTGTTCCTGTGCTGCACTTTTCTTTGTTCTTTGTTCTTTGTTCCATGTTCCCCTTTCACCATCATCCCTCTCATATCTCAACTGCATTTCCCTCCTAACAATATGCTGAAGAAGATTTTGCTGCAGATCATTGGGGAACTGAATGGTCAAGGCTGGGGTTTCATCAATCCTATTTAAGGTGGCATTCAGAGATTTAAAGCCATTGGTAAGGGGCTGAATGCTCGCATTTGATTGGTGCACTTGATGCTCTATACAAGTGGTGACTCTTTCCATTGACAAAGACTTGATCACCAAGGTCTTTGACATCATGTCTCTTCTGCATGTGATGGATCTCTCCAATCTCTCTGCGATTGTACACCATACGACAGGAAAACCTGCCACTCACTGCTGCTGCTCCATAGAAGTATATAATTGTCCTTTTCATCAATGGCCCCGAAGCTCAACTTCTGTATCTAGCTGAGCTGAGCTTAGTGTGTCCTGTGACCCCCAGGACGGACTCTTCACTGAGGACCTTGCCCTCACCATCTGTTCTTTTGTGCTCAGTTGTGATGCGTGAGCCACCGGGTAAAATCCCAAATACCTTTCTTACTGGTCCCTCCAAAAAATGAGTATCTGAACTGGTACATGGTCTACAAGAGTCCTGTGACAGTGCACCCTCAGAGTGAATGACCTTCTCTCAGGAATTGTCACTGTCTTCCTAAACCACCTCGTGTGGGGACATCTGAAGGTCCTGTGGGAGATTAAAGATGAATTAGAGCTGTCAAGGTATGAATGCTGTAAGTGATCATCATACACATGACCATATTTCGTTTGCTGTTGTGATCAGGTCAGTATGGCTGAGTGTTGTATGCTATCTGACATTTAATTCTGTCACCAGGTAGCTGGGAGCACCCCTCCCTCCATCACCAGGGACAAAACTCACTAGAGCTCCACTGATATCCGGAGTCAGTTACAAGATGGCTGGGGGTTAACCTCGAAATCTCTGTCTCTCCCTTGTTTTCTGCGCTCTTGTCTCCTTGAGGAGGGAACCTGTGGTAAAGTGGAGTACCATGTACCTTTAAGAGAATGCAAGTGGACAAACCATGTGACAGAAGTGACCATTCAATGTACAGCGCAGGCTACTGGTTAACTGTAAGTCTAGAATTAGAGGTGGTTATGGGAGCACACAAGGATTTTGTGTTCTGCCTTCTGTTGTAATAAACAATCACAGTTTGTTCTTATGTTGGTCTCTCTCCACTATTGATAGCGAGCATCAACTAACAAATGTAAATGAAAGTATACAATTCAAGTTTACTCGACTAGTGAACTTATAGACTCAAGACATAAAAGAACATATGAGTGAGAGTAATGGGATATGTTGAATGGAAGCATGGACAACATTGCTGAGTGACTACGAGAGAGACTCGTCATTTTGCATAAATGTGTGCATTAATGTGTGTGATTAATGAACAGGTGAGGCTGTGAGGAAGTGCATGGATGGAGAGGGATGGATGTACCTGTAAGGTAAATTGTTGCGAAGAGTGATTTGCTGGAATAATGTTGACAAGGCAGAGTGAGGAGATTGTGGTGATACACACATCAGGATGTCAGTGACTTCTCCCACCTTTCCAACCCCACTTAGGCCATTAAACCGCTTTCAGCATTGAGTCCATGAGCCTGATACTACAGTCCTGCTGCTAACCTCATGAGCAACCTTCAGCCACGCCATCTTTGGTTCCCTGGCAGGCTCCTCCATTCTGTCATTAGGGAAGTGCATGGCCCTTGCAAAGGAATCTAGAACTTGGGAGCACAGTTTCAAAATAAAGGCTGTCCCATTTAATATGTAGATGGGCACGAATTTCTTCTCTCAGATGGCTATTAGTGTTTGGAATCCTCTCCCCCAGCGAGCAGTGGAGGATAAGTCCCTGAATATATTCCAGGCTAAGTGAGAAAGATTTTTGATTGACAAAGGAGCCAAGGGTTATGGGGTCAGGCAGGAAAGTGGAGTTAAGGACAGATCAGATTAGCCATGATCTTATTGACTGGCGGAGAAGGCTCGAGGGGCCATATGGCCTATTCCTGCTCATAATTCTTGTGTTCTTATAGCACCTGCTAATGCTAATTGGTCAGGAAACTGGGAATCAGCAGTGGCTGGGTTAAAAAGCCACTGACAGACGCATTTGCACTTACCTCTGAATTTCCCTTAATGTATCACCCCTTTCCACCTCAGTGCAGGGGGACCTTAAAGTTCAGGCCCTCGAGCGACAATGAGCGCACCTGCTAATGGTTGTGGATTGTGAAGGGAGTGCAAAATAAAACAGAAAGTAAGTCAAGGGAGCAGAAAACCAGGGAAAGTAAGAGAAATAAAAGAGATTAGGAGCAACAAGGGATGTCTAACTGGTGAGCTCCCTCAAGAAGATAAAACCCAGCAGATATTGGATTTATAGATTGAAGAAAAGGTTTTGATAAGATTCTCCATGGTTACAGCAACTCATCTTATCTAAAAAAGAATCTAAAGGTCATTTATGATCATCATTGAAAGTGTATATATCTTGAAATAAATTTTGGAGTGTGGAATCACCTCAGATGAGACCAACTATTGCTTAGAGTTTTTTTAAATTCAAAAACATGCCATTAGCAGAATGTACTACATTCTTACTTTGTCGCAGTCTTTCAATTATTGGTCTGAAAATAGTAAATTTTGACTTTTTTTCCTCATTTCTCATATAAATGTGTGACTGAGTGTATAATGGTGTCCAGCAGGGCTAGTATGAGGACCACTAGTTTTTTATATATGTGAAAGACCTGGGCTTGGATGTAGGAGGTATGAGTTTGTGGATTACATAGAGTTTGGAAAAGCAGTAAACAATGAAGAGGATAGCAGCACACCTCAGGAGGACATAGGCAGACTGGTGAACTGGACAGTCACATGGCAGACGAATTTTAATGCAGAGAAGTGGGGAAGAGATGCATTTTGAAAGGGAAAATGAAGAGGGGCAAAATAGGGCAACTTTAGAATGGTTGCAGGAACAGAGAGACCTGGAGGTTCACATACACAAATCTTTGAAGATGGCAGGAAACGTTGATAAGGTTGTTAATAAAGAATACAGGGTCTTTAGATTTATAGTCTGTAAAAATAAGGCAGCTATAAGAAATCTATATAAATACATATATCTATATAAATCACTGGTTAATGATCTCACCTGGAGTATTGTGTCCAATTCTGGGCACCATATTTTAGAAATGATGTCAAGGCCTTGCTGAGGGTATAGAGGAGACTTACCAGAATGCTACCAGGGATGTAGAAAATATAGTTACTTAGAGAGATTAGGGAAACTGCTTTTTCTTCTTAGAGCCAAAAAGGTTATGGGGGACATTTAAAACTTACACACAGAAGGAGCAATTAGGAGGAGTAGCAAAAACATGGCAAAAAAGATGGGTTTTATGGAGATTTGTAAAGGAAGAGAAGGATCTGAAAAGAAGAAGGGATTTAGAGGGACACACAATATAGTATCAGGACAAATAATTTATTGTGATTCAATAAGTCAAATTGTAATTTTAATATAGAGTTTGTAGTGATAATTTTAGGCTTGGGTTATATTACTATATACACATGGGAACGTAGAAACATATGACTTAGGAACAGGCATAGGCTATTCAGCCACTCAAGCCTGCTCTGCCATTCAATAAGGCCAAGGCTGATCTGGTTGTATCTAAACTCCAATTTGCTGCCTGCCCCCCATAACCCATGACTCCCTTGTATATCAAAAATCTGTCTAACGCAGCCTTGAATAAATTCAATTCCCCCAACCTCACTGCTTTCTGGGGAGGAGAATTCCACAGACTAACAACCCTCTGAGAGGAACAAAATTCTCCTCATCTTCATCTTAAGTGGTAGACGTCTTGTTCTTAAACTGTGTCCCCTGGTTCTAGCCTCCCCAACAAGTAGAAACCTTCTCCCGTTATCTAACCTATTATGAAACAGAATCCAACATGGAATAGTTAAAACATTTTTTTATCCTTATTGCTATTTCTTATTTCTATCTGGACTTTTCTGTTGAACAAAGAAAATTAAGATGGCTGGCCCTCTGTCCCCAGAACAAAACAATTCACTTCTCAGTTTCGGGAATGTCACACTTCATTATGTCTCAGGAGCTTCTGCACAGCCCAACTTCACAGGGAGCTACTGGAAGGCCATTTGCATTTGGTACACCGCGCTTGTTAGTGGAATCTGTGAGTCTACGAAGACAATGGCCAGAATTTTCCATCCCCATTGGCATTGGGCGTCATGGTGGGTGTGAGCGGACAATATGACGGGAAGGCCAAAAATCGACTTCATGACATCATGAAACCAGTTTGCGGTCGTCGGCTCCACCCATCAATGGCGGCCATGTTTCCCACTGCCAGACATCGGGAACCTCACTGTGATACATCTGCATAGCGTTATAAACCCAGCTCATTGGGATCACCCCCCAACACTGGACCATCACAACAGCATTTAAAACGCGTTCACCTGGTGGGCTGCACTTTGAGGGGAACTCCGAGGTGGGCACACAGTAACGTTGTACAGTGCTCACGAGGGTCGCCCGTTCGACTTCAAGGATGAGGCGTTGCACATTCAGGCGAGGACACAGGCAAGTCGCTTTTTCCCGGCTGGCTGACAGTGCGGTGCTGGGGTTGGGGCAATTTGGACAGGGCAAAGGTTGCATTGCGGTTAGGATGAGGGGGGTGTCAGGAAGCACCATCTGATGCTAGTGCACAAGTGGTTGGCATTAGGGAAACCTTGTGTAAAGTGAACATCCCTCCCCAGCTGATACAGTTCAGACGCAGCCAGATTGACATGATTGGAGTTGGGCTTCCAGCTTATCTGACACTCAGGCAGAGGCATCAAAATGCCACCAAGTGCTCCAGAGATTTTCAGCCCTTGGACACAGACAGCAAACTAATGAGCATTTTAGTGGACTGCAGAACAGTTGGACAACTGGGCACATTGTACAATCTCCTCGCTAAAGCTGACCATGGAGCAGTCACTGGTGGAGGGTCTCACAGCCCCTTGCAATGTCATCACCCTGGTTTGGACCAGTCTCCCCCATGGTTCAAGCTAACAGTGCAGCCTTGCAGTGTGTGTTAGGAGAATGCCTGTGTCTGAGCTGAGGGCACAGCATGCAGTCCAATGGGCAACGCTGCTGCCAATCGGTCAGGTGGAGTGGGGCGGAGGTGGGTGGGGTCTTGGGAGCCATGCAGCGCACTAAACTCTGGCCATCCAAGTGGTGGCCAGCACTCTCCGGGGTGCATTAAGGGGCTTTCAGGCTTAATTAAGAGAAGTTCTTAATACACCCATGCTAACCCACGTGTCTTTCTCTTTCATCCTGCAGGAGGAGTACATCAGGAGCAGGCAGCCTGGTGAACTAGCTGAATAGCTCATGATGTAAGAGAGTGAAGGTGAAGAAGAGAGAGCGATGGTGGCGCCTGGCTGGACAGAGGGAGGAGCATTGTCCTCAAGAAGATGGGGTGGCTGGGGTTCTCACGTATGCTGCTGAAGAGCCACAATGAGCCTTCATTGGTTGGCACCTAGCAAAGCCCAGGGCCTGTAGACAGTGCCTGTCATTCCTGCAGATGTTAGAGAACCAGTGTTACCAAAGACTGCACATGTCCAGGCAACTGGTCGGTCATATCTGCCACCTGGTGCAGGATTTGGTGCCATGGGGACATGGAGGGCATTCACTGCCAGTGGCGGCGAAAGTGACAGTGGTGCTCAATTCTACGCCAGTGGTTCCTTTCAGGGCTCCACAGGTGACATCTGTGGAATATCACAAGCATCCACCCACAAATGCATCCAGGAGGTCACGGACGTCATCTTTGTGAGGGCACACAACCTTGTGCATTTCACCCGGGATCAGGAAAGCCAGGAGTACGAGTGTTAGGATTTGTCCAGGTCTCAGGTTTTTCACAGGTGCAGGGTGCCATCGACTGCACCCACGTGGCGCTCAGATCTCCATCACAACAAGTGGTCAACTATGTCAACCACAAGGGCTTCCACTGGCTGAATGTGCAGCTGGTGTGCGACTATCATAAACACATCCTGCAGGTCTGCGCACGGTTCCCAGGAAGTGTGCACGATTCCTATGTCCTCAATGGGTCTCAGATCCTGAACGTCTTCCAGGGTCCAATGATGCTGCAGGGTTGGCTCCTGAGGGACAACGGCTACCCACAGAGGCCGTGGCTGATGATGCCCATGCAGCGGCCTCACGCTGCAGCAGAGCAACGGTATAACGAGGCTCATGCTGCAACTCGCAACTTGGTGGAGCAGAGCATTGGGATGCTGAAAATGAGGTTCCAGTGCTTGGACTGGTCTGGTGGAGCCCTGCAATATAGTCCACGGAGGGTGTCACACATGACGCTCCAGCGGGGAGTGGGGTTGGCTGAGGAGGAGATGGAGGAGCTGGAGGTCTCCTCCGATGAGGAGGACATCGACGAGAATGAGTATGAGGAGATCCTCGAAAGTGAGGATGATGGCAATGAGGCTTTCACTCTGTCCAGATGAACCAGGTGCACTCGGGAGGCCCTCATTTTTGCTAGATTTGTACAGGATGATGACGACATGCAGTGAGGAGATACCATAGATCCTCACAAAACTTATGTGAATGTCTGACTCCCGCCTGGCTGATGGCAGGTCCCCTTGCGCTCTGTCAGCAGGGTCATATCATGGAGATGCAGTAGGGGAACTTTAACTTCTCCTGATCCTATGGCATCCTTCATGCGCTGAACCCTTCAGGACCACACTGTCACCGAACACAGATGCTGATGAGATGGGGGGCAAGCCGCACCTCAAAGGTGCTAAGAGCACACAGAGAGAATGAGGGAACTCTGTACCACTGGCCCAGAATATTCTGGCAGCAATGATAAACCCATCGAGGTGCGGCCATGACTGATGTGACCAGTGACTGTGAAGGCCACACCATCAGTGAGCTGGGAAGGTTGCACAGAGCACAGGGAAGAGGCCCTGGACTGAGCCATCTGCCTCTATCTTGTGCAGAAAGGCATACACGTTCATCTGAACAAGGAGCCATTGGCAGGGAGGCATCGGGGAGTTTGTTTATGATAGTGAACATTATGAACAAGTGATTAACGCCCATGCCCAGGCTGTGCTTCCTGATTGGTCTCAGCTACAGCTCATTACTCCTGAGCTGTGTACTGTTGCTGTGGCTGTTCCTGCTGCTGTGGGATTTCCAGTGGCTGTTCCTATGATTGTGTTGCTGCCTTCCCTCAAGTCTTCTTCCATCCTTTGTGTTGCTGGGGACCTGAGGCCTGGAGCAGAGACAGAGAGGGAGAGAGAGGAGGTGCTGCTGCTACCACTACAGAACAGGGAGGCCAGGAGGTGAAGACTGTTTCATTTAACATCCAAGATGGGTGTCTGGACTTTTGTTTGGTGGGGGCTGAAGGCAGCTGTGTGTTTTGTAGGGGGAGGAGAGAAGACCATTGCAGAGACTTGGGGGAGATGGTGTATGTGTGTGTTGTTTAAGATCTTGCTATCGTGTCTGAATCCAGATAGCAGGTGCTGCCTGGTGAAGAGGGACAGGGCTGTCTCCTGTGTGCCAGGCAGTACCAGCGGCCTGGTGAAGACATTGCCCTACCCCTACCAGAAGATCATCAAGGCCCCCACTCACACTCCACTGCACCTAGTGACACCCACCTACACCTTACCCTTTCTCTCCTGTGTCTCCCTGTCCTTTACCCCTCTCCCCACTCTCCTCTCTGTTCTTTGTCATCCCGGAGGGGGAGGTTATACTATCCTCCCCCCAACTCCGCGGGGTGGGATATTGTGGAGTATATTTCTCAGGGTGGGTGTGGCTCAGCTCCTATGGCTGCGACAGGGTTGCCTGTGGCTGGGCCTTCCTGTGCGAATGTGGAGGTGGCGCTGTCACCGGTGGTGGACCCCTAAGAAAACCGATGAAGGAGCAGCTGCTTCTGTGGCTCTTTCACCTTTTCGCCTCCTCACCAAGGCCCTGGGGGTGAAGAGCCACACGCACCCCGAAATGACAATTGAGGCAAGCGTCAAGGCAATGGCTGGGGTCATAGTTGCCGCCTTGAAAATGTACGGCAAAGCCGTAATTTTCTTGAGGTCAGAGTGGATGGTGCACCTGGCCCTAGAAAAGGGGCTCACTGTGGGCGGGACCTTCCTGGCGGTGGACCCTCATGGCGGCCGCAGGTCAGGAGGTCATAATTTCCAATGTCCCTTTGTACCCGGTGAGGTCCTCCTCCCCCATCTCCATCAACTCGGGGAGTTCAGGTCCGGGGTTGCACCGATCCCACTTGGCCTCAAGGACGCGGCCCTGTGATACACCTGCTCCGTCCGGCGCCAGGTTTTCGCCCGCCTGGCCCAGGATGGGGGGCTTCAATGTGGAATATGAGGGGCCGCCTACGGGGTCTTCTGGACAGTGGACGGTGTGCGGTGCCGGACCTGCAAGGGGATGGGGCATGTCTGTAAGAACTGCCCGCCTCCAAAGCTGCCTGTACCTCCCAGGCGCCCACAGCTGGCGAGACGGGGCACTGCAAGGAGGTGCGGAGGAAGACCCAACACCTAGAGATGGCCCCCCAAGCCCACCCTGATCCCCAGACCCCTGAAAACATCGGCTCAGGGGTAAAAACATCATCCGGCCCTGGTGACGTTCACACTTGCATCATCCCCAGGTGGGTTCCCGGGTCCAGCGGCAGTGGGGCACGTGACCCCAAGCCAGTGGTCCTATTAAAGTGGGCAGACTTTCCCAAACCCCAGTCCGGGGGGCTGGATGAGGCAGCGGGGGCCTTGCAGATGGAGGTCTCCCCAGCCTCCAGTCTACCCTGGAAGAGACCCCACCCCTTGGACGGGCAGGGCCTCACGATTCGCAAGTTCCCCTCCCCCAGTGCAGTGGTGGTGGCGTCTCTGCCCTGTAAGTCCTCAATATGCCCTCTGGGGGCAGCGCAAACCCCTGTTCCCTTGCTGCAGTCCCCTGAGCCGGGCCCCTCAGGGGTCAGTGAGGGTATCGCCCTTACGGTGGTGCCTCACGCCGACCCACCTTGTACTCCCGAGGCCCGCCAGGGGACTGCGGCAGTCCCTTCATGGCCCCGACCACTGGGTCATCCAGCAGCAAAGACAAGGAAGGCCTCGGGCTCCCTCCCAACCGTTAGCACCGGGCACCTCCATGCTGGGCTCGGAGATTTTTCCAGACTCGCCGGGCGACCCGGTGCCTGGGGGAGAGCCGGGCTCTGAGCCACCACCACCTTTTGGCCCATTTCCCCAAGAGGAGACCAGAGAGGGTCCCTCGGCCCTTGACCTGGGGGTGGGATCGAGGTGGAGGTGAAGCTCTGAACCAGCCCCCTTACTCAATATGGGGGAGGGGTTGGTAGCTGGAGGCGACGACCTGGAGGAGGACAGAGTGTCGGTGGTGAGCACCGGGGAATATTTAGAGTCATTGTCGGATGAGCTGGTGGATCCCATCGATTCTCCCCTCATGCCTTTAAGGGAACTCCAGGATTTTTTAGCGGTCGCCGAGATTGGCCCTGGACTGGTGGAATTCTTTTCCTCTTGTGTTCTGGTTCACTCGTGAGGCCTTCAATGCCCTTGAGCTGCACTGAAACACTAAGAGGATGGTCCACATGTTTCTCGCTGGGCTCCCAAGGAGAGGAAGGATTAAAATAGTCCTCTCCATCTTACACTGTGCATTAGGTGGTGGTAGCACATACTTCTGACAATGAAGACTACCATAGCCAGCCTCAACGTCCACGGCAGCAGGTTCCAGAACTTCTCGGTCCTCAGGGACAGGAAGTATGCGCTGTGCTTCCTGCAGGAAACCCAGACCGTTCCGGGAGACAAAACTACGTGGCTCCTGGACTGGTGAGGGGGGGGTGTCTAAATGAGTCACCTGGCCTCTAATTCTGGCGGGGTGGCTATCTTGTTGGCACCACATTTTCAGCTGGAGATCTTGGGGGTCAAGGAGCCGGTGCCAGGCCGGTTGCTGCACCTCACTGTGCGCCTGGGGGGGCGCAGCGCTTCACTTTGTGAATGTGTACCCTCCCCTGGGCCGCAGCTTCTTTGAGGAAGTGTCCACTCATCTCGACTCCATCAATACGGGCGAGTGTATCATCCTTGGGGGGTTTTCAACTGTACCCTCGAGGCCCGGGACCGTCACGGTACCCAGCACCGCTTACTAGGTAGGAGTAAGTTAAGGGACCTGGTCGGGTCCTTCGACTTGGTGGACATCTGGTGACATTTCCATCCTGACTCCAGCATTTTCACCTTGGCGTCACCTGGAGTTGGAGCATCCAGACTCAACCTCCTTTACATTTCCAAGGCATTCGTGTCGGCTTCTGTGCGGTTGGTGCTGTGCACAGACCACCGTCTGGTGTGGGTGGAGTTGCTCCGTTCTGCGCTTGGGCGAGGTCTGTGTACTGGCACTTGTACCACCTGCTGCTGGAAGACGAGCGGTTCCTGGACTCATTCCATCATTTCTGAGCCGGCTGGATAAGGAAGCGGGGAGGCTTCCCCTCCTTGAGGCTGTGGTGGGACGTGGGCAAGACTCACGTCCATGTTTTCTGTCAGGAGTACGCGAAGGAGTCGACAAAGAGGCAGAAATCCAGGGTCGAGGAGTTGGAGGAGGAGGAGCTCGACCTAGAGGCACGTCTCTGTCAGCCCGACGCGGACCCGGCCCTGCGGTCGGTGTATGATGAGAAGAAGGGCGCGCTGCGGGACTTGCAGCTCACCGGGTCCCGGGGCGTGTTCATGAGGTCGCGGATCCGGTTCCTCACAGACCTGGACCGTGGCTCCCCCTTCTTCAACTCGCTGGAAAAAAGGCACGGAGTCTGTCATCAGCTCCTTACGCTCTGGCTGACTACGGATCGCTTGTCTCGGATCCGGAGAGCATCAGGGCCATCGCCAGAACCTACGGCACTGCCCTGTTCTCTTTGGATCTGTCCAGCGAGGATGCTGGGAGAGTTTTGTGGGAGGACCTGCCGCAGGTCGGCCCGGAGGGCGCCGGAAAGCTTAACTCCCCTATAAGTCTGGGGGAGCTGACCGGCCCCCTCAACAGCCTCTCCAGGGGCAAATCCCCGGGGCTGGACAAGCTGACCATGGAATTCTTCAGGATGTTCTGGGACGCCCTGGAGAATGACTACATGGGTGTCCTAGGGGTGATTGTCGCTACCAGGGAGATGCCCCTCTCATGGTTCAGTGCCATGATTGCCCTGCTATCTAAGAAGGGGGATCTTCGCCTCCTAAAAAACTGGCACCTGGTGTCCCTCCTCAGCACGGATTACAAAATCTTTGCCAGGGCCATGTCTTCTCACCTTCTTACAGTGCTGGACCACATGATCCATCCTGACCAGTCTTACACTGTCCCGGGCCGCACCATCTTTGATAACATCCACCTGGTCTGGGACATTATCCACTTATCCCAGAGGACTGGTCTGTCGAGCGCCTCCCTGTCTTTTGACCGGGAGAAGTCGTTCAACAACGTGGATCGCGAATATTTATTCAGGACTCTGCGAACAGTCGGGTTTGGGACACATTTCGTTGCCTGGATCTGATATCTGTACACTGCCGCAGAGTGTCTCGCTAAGGTTAACGGGTCCCTGACAGCGTCCGTTGGGAGAAGAGTCCGTCAGGGCTGCCCCCTGTCTGGTCAATTGCATTCTATCTGCGTGGAGCCTTTCCTGTGCCTCTTGCGGAGGAGGTTGTTGGAATTGGTTCTGCCCAGGCCAGGCATCAGAGTGGTCCTCTCGGCTTACACTGGTGACATGCTCCTCATGTTCACCGACTCACATGACCTGTGGAGGATGTGCAAGTGTCAGGAGGTCTACTCTGCCCGGTCCTCTGCTAGGATCAACTGGGACAAGTGTTCTGGATTCCTGGTTAGTCAGTGGCAGATGGATCCCCTCCTGAAGATCTTAGGCCTTTCACCTGGAACAGGACCAGCTTCCTCTACCTGGGGGTCCACCTCTGGCCCACTAAGGAATCCTGGCTGGCGAACTGGCTGGAGCTGGAGGCCAAAGTCACCACTTACCTGTAGCGCTGGACAGGACAGGACTGCTCTGAGTGCTGTCTTACTGGGGTCATGTTCTGGTCATAAACCAGCTGATTGCCGCCATGTTGTGGTACCGGCTGGTCACTTTGACCCCTCCCCGGGACTTTATTACAAAATCCAGAGAATGCTCGTCAACCTCTTCTGGGACAAAATGCTGCACTGGGTCACTGCGGAGGTTCTGAGTCTCCTGCTTAGAGAGGGCGGTCAGGCACTGCTGTGCCTACACACCCAGGTGGTGACTTTCTGCCTTCAGGCCCTGCAGCGAATCCTTTACATTGAACACCCTGCAAGATTGTATGCCCTGGCAACATAGTTTTTATGCCAGGTGCACGGCCTGAATTATGACGTGCAGCTCCTGTTTGTAAACCAGAGGGGCCTTCATGGCTCCTTGCAGGCATTGCCCATCTTTTACCAGGACCTGATCAAAGTCTGGAACATGGCCACCTTGCAATGCAGCTCTCCGCTATCAGGAATAGCGGCTATCGTCAGAGAATCCATCTCTCCGCCCTTTTCAGTGGCTGGCAGAGAGGAGGGCTATGGTAGCCGGGGTGACCAGGATTGGAGACGTGCTGGGTGGCAGAGGAGTGGGCTGGATGTTTCCACAGGACATCCAGCTCACAGCCAATGCCATTCAGGACCTTAGGACGGTCGTGCTCAGCCCTGATGTCATATTGGACCTCGAGGTGGCCCAGGTGCAGGGTGGTATTCCGTCCCAGTGTACCCCTGTTCAGACGGAATTCTACATTGGCCCCAAGACCTGAACCCTCCCTCGGGAGCTGGTGCCCCACAACCCGAGCTGTCTCACGGAAATGCCCTCTGTGCCCTTTAGCATGGCGCGGAGGGTTTTCCTGTCTGGGCTGCTGTACACATCTTCATTTCCTTGCTCTCACCCACCACGCAGACACGCCCTGGCGTACCTTGTTGCCATCTGGTGGTGGAGGTCCCCCATGAGGGTCCCTCTTTGGAGGTGTCCTCCCACTTTCCATCGGGGACCTGGGCTGGAGGGTGTTGCACGCAGCAGTGCCATACAGCCATACGTTGTATCAGTTCACGGACTCCCAAGATACCTGCGTCTTTTGCGGTCTTGTGGAGTCCATGGACCACGTTTACATAGGGTGTTGTAGGCTGCACTCCCTTTTCAGTTATTTAAAAAACCTTTTACCGTTGTTTTGTTGGGACGTCAGTCCCATGCTTCTGATCTACGGGCACCCGGTGTGGAGGGGGGCTGGGAGGGAGGAGGACCTCCTTGTGAACCTGCTCCTGGGCCTGGCCAAGTTGGGCATTAACAGCTCCAGGCTGTGGGCGACCGAGGGGGTCATCCGACCCGACTGTCTGCCCCTCTTCCGCAGCTGTATTCATGGTGGAATGTCCCTGGACAGGGAGCACGGGGTGTCTGCCGGCACTATTCAGGCCTTCCATGTTCAGTGAGCACCTCGGGGACTGGGGTGTTTTATTGAACCTCTTAATCATGTTTTGGTTTAATGTTTGTAAGTTTCCTTTAAATTTTGTCTAAATTTTTGCAGTTTCCCTTTAAGGGGCTACTTTTACTTTGTCCCTAATTTTGCTAATTTTATTCATTTGGTTGACTCAAAAGAGTTACATCTTGCTAATCTTCCTAACTCTTGGCCGCTATGTCTTGGTGCTCCCCGAACATCCACAGCGGAGGTGGAGGCAGCCTGCTGACTGCGACGCCCTGTCAGTGATGACCTTGGCAGGCGTCCTCTGGAGGGCCAAGGCCTAGAGGGCCACATCCTACTTTCGAGGTTCTACTGTGTGGCAGTGACACCCTCATTGGCCTGTGGATCTGGAGCTGCTGGGGTCACAGGAAGAGGGGATGTGGATGGGCCAGATACTCCCGGTGTCACCTGGATGGATGGCCCCGGCGTGTGCACCTGCTGATATTCCTCCCTATGGGCGCCCAAGGGCCCCAGGCCGAACCCTTGAGAAGAAGGGGTTGCTAGGTAGAGGTTGCCTCTGTCCTCTGAATGCTGGGAAGTCCCTGCCTCCACCTGCTGTGGATCAGGCAGTGCGATACGCTCACCAGATTGTGACCCAGGGACTACTGCAGAACCAAGTCCCACCAAGATATGTGTCTCTGTACTGGTGGAAGGTCTGGGTGAGTGCTGTGATGGGTCTTCAATTAGGGTGTCATCAGATTCTTCTTCTGAGGTTTCTTTGGGGCTTCAGTCAAGTACCTGGGTCATGGACCCCCTCAGCTGCTTCCCAGATGTGCCTGCAAAAGCAATGAAAGATAATTAATGCACAGCAGGGGACTGCAGAACAGGGGAACTGACTCAAAGCATGGTTGTCTGATGGATGTTGCACTGCTGGATCCTCACTTGGTAGAGCACCGCTGACCTCACCATCAGCACAGGACCGGTCCAGATCCTCACCAGCCAGCTGGATGGCTCTGTTTTCAAAGTCCATGAGGACCTTGATTTCAGGCATTCCTCCACCAGTCTGCGACCTCTCCCTGTTGTTGTGTGCCAGCTTCTCCTATATGAATAGAGATGGAGAGAGTGTAAGCAGGAGACCTGCCATGTCAGATGAGAAGTATGCCTGGCAGGGGTGGGTGCTGAGTGGTGCCACGGATGGGATGAGGACACGATCCACAGGGCAGATGAAGGTGTGTGTGAGAGAATGAATGGTGATGTCCCTTGAACTGGCAGTGAGCGAGATCCCTGTGGATGTGTGATGGGTTTGTGAGTGTGTGAGTTGAGGGCGATGAGAAGAATGACTTACCCTGGCGGAACGAAGGAGATCATTCATCCTCTTTCAGCACTGGGTGGCTGTCCTGTTTTGCAGTGTGTTGGCCTGACCACCGCTGCCACCATTTCCCATGCTGGATTGGTGATCTTCCTTGCTGGTCTTTGCCCAGAGCTGGGGTAGAGGACATTGCAGCCAGCCTCCTGCATCCAATAGCTGCTCGGAGGAGGCGTCGTAAATCTGGGAGCAACATGTTTCTTCCCTTTGGCAGTCATCAGTTCCCAGCAGCTTCCTGTCCCTTGAAGAGGGTTAGCTCTGTGTGGAGGTGGCCCTTAAATATGGTGCCCGGTTTACTGAAGGCCTGAGGCGGGTGAATCGAAGGCCCCCCCACCAGTGACTCGGCCTGTTTCTCAGGAATGTAAAATAAATGAGATGGTAATGGGATTTTCTACATTTTAAGCTTCAGGATACAGAGGCAGCTGCTTGGGGATAGAGTGTGGGTAGGGTGGGAGATAGTGTGTCGGAATGCTGATTAATGGTACTGTGAGTGGCTGAAAGACTGTCCGGGTTGGTTGTGTTGAGAGAGTGATCCTGGGGTTTGGGGGTGGGGCTGAAGGAGGCAAATTATTTCTGAAAACCAGGTAGATGGTCACAGGATGTAGAAGAACTAGGAGAGGCAATCACGGCTTTGGAGCAGTGAAAAATGGAAAGTTATATGGCTAAATGGGGTGAGGGTGAGGGGGGCAGGTGGGAAAGTCTGGGTGTGTAGGGTTTGGAAAAGGATTCAGAGGTATAGAAATACTGATTGGTTAGATGGAGCTCATTCTAGTCTTGCACTGGAGGGATTTGTTGGGTGCGTCAGCACTGGCACAATGATGGACCATCTTGAGTATAAATACTAGGTTGCAGGGTGCCACTGACAAATGTACAATGGTTGGATTTTCCTAAGGGTAGGTTGTGCGAGGGAGTAAGAGCTCACCCTGTATACTTTTCTTATAAAATATATAGAGAAATGCTCATTGCTATCTCTAAAAATTTCAAACTGAACAAAGACCTAAAATGGCTGAATCTATGTTCATCTGTGACCTCAAACAAAAGAAGCTACGAGGCAGTATAGGGGAAACTCGCACATTACTATCCCTGAAGAACCACTAATGACCCCTTGTGGGCTACACAAACTAAGTTCAAAGAAAGCTATACAATGACCACCTGCATTTTCATAACCCAAGGTGGCCAACAGGAGTCTGCTCCTCCGCAACCCTCCTTTCAATTCTTAATGGTGGAGATATTTAACAATCTCGAGGACTCAGGTGAGGGATACATGTCCTTTGTCAAAGACAGTATGGAGAGGTGGGAGATGTGTGACATGGGCCTCTGGCTTGAGGAGCCAGTAATATTGCCTTGCTAAACTGCAAAGTTTCAGTCTGCTTTTTATCATCTAACTGGCAGCCTCACTGAAAAGGAACTCTGCCCAGGTTGAACACCTGGCCCCATCTATACTGTTTCTGCTGTAAGTTCTATTACCAGCGCCTACAAGACTGATTCAACTCTGCATGCCTATCCCATGGTGTGAAGTCAACACCATCAGAAAAGTGAATTGTCCAGTATCTGTTTTCAGCTTACCCATCTCCATGAAGGAATACCTTATTGGACTTTGATTCTGAACCCTGGAACCCACGTGAAACAATATGTCATTTCTCTGTGGTCTCTGCACCATAAATCTTTCTTTTCTCTATCCATCTTTTATTGTATTAATGCAAAGGGGGCAATATTGTGACTCTCATCGCATGTTTTGAGCGTATTAAAATAAATTAACCCTTTGAGTTCACCCTAGCTCGAGCTTGCTGTGGGATTATTAATAGAAAATTGGACCGTGCCAAAACTGAGGGTTTGGGATATACGACATTGCTTAAAAAGGAGGAAGCAAATTAAAAACGCCTTTCTGTTTATGGACGCGTGGTTAGAGAAATTAGTGCTGCATAAATTAACACCCCCCCCACCACCTACTCACTCCCCCCCCACCTTCCCCACACCATCACTAATAGTTGGCAATGACAGAAAGATTCCAAAAGCCTCAGACTCTGTTTCTGTGGCACTGTCATTGTGTCCAATTCCAAGTACCACAGGCAAACACAGACTCCATACGCTCTGTGAAACGGATAGTTTGGACAAAATTCAGAGCAGATCAGAGAAGAGGGTGAGGACAGTTACCAGATGGACAACCATCTTTCTTAGTTCAAAAGGGGTATTGAGCCATGAGGTGAGTTTGCCGGTTTAGACAGGTCACACGGCTTGTGTGCAGTCTAGGCCTAGTCCAGGTCCAAAAATGAGACCACCTATTCAAGCCCATGTTGTTTGCTGATATGTGACAGCATTTGGCAGTGAAGTTGATCCTTGGCCTGGTGCCTTTCTGTATCAGTAGCTGTCATATATTTATTTCTGGTCGTCCATGGGATGCATTGATTCAGCTAGCTTGTATAACAGTGGGTAGCATATCAGATCCTGAGGGAACTTGACAGGGTAGATGCTAGGAGGATGTCTCCACTCGTGGTGCAGGCTAGAGCTAGGGGGCACAGTTTAAGAATAAGAGGTTTCCCTTTTAAGATGGTGATGAGGAGAATTTTTTTTCTCTCAGAGGGTTGCCATCTGTGGAATTCTCTTCCCCAGAAAGCAGTTGAGGCTGGGCCATTGAATTTATTCAAGGCTAAGTTAGACAGGCTTTGGATATACAAGGCAGTCAAGGGTTTTGGGGCGGTGGGGGGAGGTGGGGGTGGGGCGTGGGCAGACAGGAAAGTGGATTTGAGACCACAACAAGATCAACCATGGTCTTATTAAATGGCAGAGCAGGCTCGAAGGCCAAATGACCTATTTTACCTTCTAACTCCTATGTTCCAGGACAAAGCAGCCTGCTTGATTGGAATCCGTTCCACAAACATTCACTCCCCCTCTACCACCAACACACAGTAACAGCAGTGTGCACCATCTACAAGATGCACTGCAGAAACTCAGCAAGGCTCCTTAGGCAGCACCTTCCGAACCCCTGACCACTATTATCTAGGAGGACAAGGGCAGCAGATACATGGGAACACCACCACCTGGAAGTTCCCCTCCAAGCCACTCACCATCCTGATTTGGAAATATATCACCATTCCTTCATTGTCGCTGGGTCAAAATCCTGGAGCTCCCTCTCCAACAGCACTGTGGGTGTACCTACACCACAAGGACTGCAGCAGTTCAAGAAGGCATCTCACCATCACCTTCTCAAGGGCAATTAGGGATGGGCAATAAATGCTGGCCCAGCCAGTGGAGCCCATATCCCGTGAATGAATGAAAAATGTAAGCTATGATTGGTTAAAGCAGCTGGATTAATTCTCTTTCGGGGCATGGGTTCGAATCCCGCTGATTTTTAAATGCCTTTGGTCATTTTACCATGTTAAAGACGCTATATAATTGTAAAATTATTGTCCTTTTAGAGGCATGGGTAAATTTTGGCCTCCTTTAGTACACCAGATGGACTGTAGTAAAGATGAGAAACCATACAGCAGCCCCCTGACTGCTACCGCACAGAATCAGAGGCTGTTCAATATTTCAATAAAAACTCACTGCAAATATTTGAAGGAATTCTCAACTTGTACCTCATTAGATAAATAGTTGTTTACTGATTGTCATCTTTTATCACCCCTCTGGTTTTAAAGTTGCAATTCATTGCTACAGCTCCCATTTATTTATGACTAACAATATGACAATTTATTTTAGATGTCTACCTATTGTCACAATCTATCATTGCTAAACAGATCATAGACCGAAACACTTGATCATTTTCATGCTGCTCACAGTCAGATAAATGTAGTAGCAGTGTCCCATGAACAGCCAGCATAATGAAATTCTCCACAAAATCGCATTATCAGCAAGCGAAACAAGCAACTGATTCATTCAGTAGTGATTTCACTGCAAAGTGATTCACTTCAGATGTTGCCGTGAAGAAAATTACAGGCCATTGGAGTGAAAATCTATTGTTGTTTCTTCATTCTCATTGTTATGTTTAGTTTTTCAACCCTAGTTCAGTGACAGCAAGACAGATATTCACCTCAGGCCACCGTTTATGCTCAGCTTCATCAGTCAGGGGAGCAGTTGCCATCTTGAGTTGAAGGTATTCTTGGAGGTTTTGTGACATGATTACACACACCCCACCCCCAACCCCCAACCCCCAACCCCACTTCCACCTCCACCTCACCCTCCCTCTATTGGTCAACCGCCACACCCACCCTCATGGTGTACCATCTCCTCACACCAACTGGGCAGCTAGCAAAATGGTGACATAGTGGTGATATCACTTTACCACTAATCTAGTGGGTCTGGAAGCTGGTAGGATTTAAATTTAGTTAATAAATCTGGATAATAAAGCTAGTCTCAGTAATGGTGACTATGAAACAATCATCAATTGTTGTAATAACCCTTCTGGCTCACTAATATCTTTTAGGGAAGGAAATCTGTCGTCCTCGCCTGGTCTGGCCTACATGTGATTCCAGACCCACAGTAATGCGGTTGACTCTTTACTACCCCCTGAAATAGCTTAGTAAGCCACTCAGTTCTAGGGCAAATAGGAATGGGCAACCAATGCTGGCCTTGCCAGTGATGCTCACATCTCATGAAAGAATAAATGAAAAAATGTTGGACAGCCTTTTGCCCAGTACAGAGCCTCCTCTTTCATTTTTGAAGACTTGTGGGCAATCCTGGAGGAGTGGGAATCCTTGTTGTGGTGAGAGGAAAGCCATCACTGCTGGACACAGTTCTAGCCTGGGATTTTACCAGCCCTCTGGAAATGGGCTGGGAAGCAGGAGGGTGGATAAAATGGGGGAAGGCATCAGGAGGGAAGACTGACATCTTCTGGCTGCCATGGGATATTGCATGAGGTGGGAACAGCAGTGGCTCAGCAGCCCATCGGCCTGAGGTGGATGGTCAATTAACGTAATTAACTGGCCTATTAATGGGCATTTTACCCTCTGCTGGCATTTTCCCAAAGTGCATAAGATCTGGTTAAGTCACCATTTGCAGGGATGGACATACTTGTGTCACCATTAGTGCACAGACAGACTACTGTACACACCAGTTTTGGACCATTACTGGCTAATGCCACAACTGATTGACTAACCTTGCAGTAAACACATGTTTATTAGCAGAGGTTTGACCATGAGCATTGCCTCAGGGGGGTGAACAATCACACCCTGCAGTTTCTGCACAGTGTCATGTTACATTAATTGTACACCACGGCACCTTTCAAAATTCATTCCCAGGAAGTGACATTGCTGGCAAGGCCAGCATTTATTACCATTCCCTGAAGCGATGTTGAGCTGCCTTTCTGAACTGCTGCAGTGCTTGAGATAGAAGTGCTCACACAGCTGTTGTTAGGGAGGGAATTTTCAACAACAATGAAGGGACAGCAATGTATTTCTAAGTTGGGTTGGTATGTAACTTGGAGAGGAACTTGGTGGTGGCGGTGTACCCATGCTGCCCCTTTCTGATGGTGCATGTAATGAAAATACGGCGTTCAATGGTGTAAGTGTGTTGATGTATCCAGTGAATAGGGAATGTAGCTCCAGCTGTTGTTGAGATTGCCATGTGTTAGAGATTGGATTTTCAACTCCTGTCTGGCCTGGGGATGGAGACAGATAGGGCCAAAAATTACCCCACCAGCCAGCGTGCCTGCTCCCTGGTTCCATCCCACCTCTGGGTCATTTTTGCAGAGGTGGGATCTTGCAGGTAAACCACTGTTGCTTCCCTGTGGGTTCCTGGAGTAGGAGAGGGGCAATTGGGTGAGAGGCTTCTTCTATGGCCAGCAGAGGGCACCCCCCCCCCCCCCCCCAAGTGGCAATGGCTGCTCCCATGGCTCTGGAGGCTCACCACTCTGACTGCTGCGTTCTGCCTGCCAAGACCCAGCACAGTGTAAAAAAGGCTTACCTTGTCTTTGAGGATGCCTCAACATGAAGGCACCCTCTTCCTGCAGACCTAAGCAGCAACCACCTCTATCAGTGACGTTGCCAAGGTTGCTGGGCTGCCAGGCCTCTGACTGGGCCGGCAGCTCCGAGAGGCAGGCTGCTGTCCTCAATTAGACATTGGTCCTGGTGGTGGCCCCTTGATTGGCCAGTGCTGGTGTCATCCTCCTCAGAATCCTGCCATCCAGCTGCAAGGGCTCACGACCCACTTTCAGTCTCGATGGCCTACAACCTTGGATTTGGTAAGATTTTGGTCTGTTAAGGTTGCCAACCCTCCAGGATGGGCTTGGAGTCTCGAGGAATTGAAGATCAGTCTCCAGGACACCCTGGGCAGTGTATCACGCTTGGCGTGCGGGTGTGTGCCCGACATGCCTGCGCACAAACTGAGGTGGGATGATGCAGGGCATGTGTACGGATGTCACTGCATATTCACATGACATTTCGTTTGACAGGCACGCGCTGGAATCAGCTGAGCGCCCACCAATAATTAAAAGGCCTATTAAGGCCATTAACAATCTAATTAAAGTCAAATTTACGCTGCCAGTCCAACCTTACGGTTGACGGGCAGGCGAAAAGGCCAAGCGGCCTTTACATTTTTTAGGAAACCTCACCCATAGGTGGGATGGGGTTTCCTAATGCAAATAAACATTAAATAAAAATGTTATTTTAGAAGTAAAGCCATGTCCTGGCTCATGGGGAGGTGGTGACATAGTGGTATTGTCACTAGGTCAGGAAACCTGGGGTAATGCTTTGGGGACCAGGGTTCAAATCCTGCTACAGCAGATGGTGGAATTTGAATCTAATAAAAATATGGAATTAAACAGTCTAATGACAATCATGAAACTATTGTTGATTGTCATAAAAACCCATCTGGTTCACTAATGTCCCTTTGGGAAGGAAATCTGCCATCCTTACCTGGTCTGGCCTACACATGACTCCGGACCCCCAGCAATGTGGTTGACTCTTAAATGCCCTCTGAACAAGGGCAGTTAGGGTGGGCTATAAATGCTGGCCCAGCCAGTGACGCCCACAACCCATGAATGAATAAAAAAAAGGGCATGTTTTATTAAATTTTTATTCTCTTCATTATTTTTTTTTTACGCAGCATTTCAATCTCCCTGATGCAGCTCCGTGCCTCAGGGAGATTGAAGCGCTCTTTCTCGCGCATTTGCAAGCTGCACGCTAGGCCTGGCTCTCCCTCCCCGCCACCTCCGACACAGGCAGTGCTCAGCACTGCCGTTCACAATCCACACAGGCCCTTAATTGGCCCACCGAGGTGAAATTGTGGTGCGTAGCTGATCGCGGGTGGCAGTCGGCTTCCCAACTGCCCCCACCCGCCTCTGCCAAGGGCAAAATCCTGCCCCCTGTGTTTAATTCTGGAGAAATATCTTCAGAACATTAAAAAATGTTTTTTTCTGTCATTTTGTTTAGACATTTCTTTTTACCAGATCTGAAAATATTGAAAATAGGGGGTTAAAACTACTCTTTAGCTGAAAGTCAAGCATCATTCAAGTGGTCAATGAAGTCTTTTTGCTTTCCAATTAGCATAGGGAGGCAGTGCGACACAAGGATGAATGTGTTGGCCGACTAATGGCTGGAGCGTGGGGGCTGGTCATGTGATAAAACTTCCAGGAATACATTTAATCACAGCTGGCAACTCCATGGCTTATGTATCCAGGCAGTAAATTCCACGGCACTATTTCATTCAGTGGTGATACTTGCAAATCCTTTCCGTTTGTTGTATTGTGTGAGTGCAAGGACATTAACAAGTTCAATTTGAATGGTTACCTCTCACCATTCCCCAGAAACTGAACTGGACAAGCCATTTAAATACTGTGCCTACCAGAGCAGGTCTGAGGCTAGGAATCCTGCGGCGAGTAACTCACCTGCTGACTCCCCAAGGTCTGTCCACCACCTACAAGGCGCAAGTCAGGAATGTGATGGAATACTCCCCACTTGCCTGGATGAGTGCATTTCCAACAACACTCAAGAAGCTTGACACCTTCCAGGACAAAGCAGCCAACTTGATTGGCACCACATCTACAAACATTTACTCCCTCCAACACCGAGGCACAGTAGCAGCAGTGCGCACCTGCTACAAGATGCACTGCAGGAGTTCACCAATCCTTAGACAGTACCTTCCAAACCCATGACCACTACCATCTAGAAGAACAAGGGCAGCAGATAGATGGGAACACCACCACCTGGAAGTTCCCCTCCAAACCACTCACCATCCTGACTTGGAAATATATCGCTGTTCCAGGTCAAAATCCTGGAACTCCCTTCCTAGCAGCACCACATGGACTACAGTGGTTCAAGAAGGCAGCTCACCACCACCTTCTCAAGGGCAATTAGGGATGGACAATAAATGCTGGCCCAGCCAGTGACACCCACATCCCGTGAATGAATAAAAAAGAAACTTTCCATCAGCTTTTGTTTTGTACCATTTTGGGGAGGTATCACTGAAAGTTATTGCAGCATCTTTTGGTATTTCTCCTGATGTTCCCTAACACTTTGATCAAGGTGCTTTTTGGGAAGAATAATACGCCCTGGAATATTGGGCCCATGATGACCAAACCATAAGCCTGCTGCTCTGGTCACTGTAGTCCTCTCCCTGACCTGTTTCTCCTTTTGAGAAGAGTCATAGACGCTGGCAGCACAGAAAAAGGCCCTTCGCCCATCGAGTCTGCGCCGGTCAAACAAGTTATCAACAAGAAATACAAGGTGAAATAATTGGAAACCTCTTTCTGGCCACATAATGATTTTGCGCCTTTTCATTTCCAGTGGGTAATATGGGCCTAAAGTTGAACTAAAATGGATGTAATTCTCATCGGGGAATATTACCAGCTGCTTCCCTGCTGCATGTACCCTGTTAGCACATCCACCCTATAATAGTACAAAGAGGAAGAAAAAAAACATTGACATTTTTCAGCACACTGAAAACCTGAAAACATTTACTTTCTTGTCTTGAGAAAGCACTTGCTGGATGATATAGTTCGCTAACCTTTAACAGAAAAAATTAAATACAGTGGTGATATTCTCATACAGGCGCATCATTTCACTTTACACATTTTACTTGTTCCTGTGATATTCAGAAGTGATTCCTTTGAGCGATTGGCAAGCTAAGACTCATACTTGTTCACGAATCTACATCCAGACCCTGATTTAGCATCTTAATAATAGAAAATGGCTTGTTCGATTAGAATCAGATTTCCTCTGTTCAACATGATCATCTTGCAAATGAGCATGCTGTGAGGCAGACGAGTCTTCACACGTATCTATCGATGGCAGCTTTGTAAACGCAGAGAGCAAACTTCACGAGTGACTTCTTCTCATTAAGCAGTGCTCTGTTTTTCATTTCCTCCCTCTTTGCAAGGCCTCCACACCTCCATGGGTGGTGACAGCTCTCTGGGAACTCAACGAGATGGAAATTCTTCACATGTAAACTGAGAGTTAGTATCAGCAGGATGTTTGTCCACTGAGAGCATCAGAAAGCAGGCCAATCCTCTGTGCCGTACTTGTTTTCCAATCAGGAGCAGGAGCCTGGGCTGATATTTACCCTCAGAAGATGCTACAATCAACTGTAGCATCTCAACAGCCCCCTTCAGCTGTGAACAACAAACTCAACCAAGGGCGTGAACGGAATTTTAGTGTTTCACCTGGAGCTATCTTCAGCCACTTATCATGAGACTATAATAATTTCCATAGTATGTTTCTGGTTTATTGTAAGATAGGTTTATGGGGGTATGTGTAGTTAGGTCTGTCTGTGTGTGATTTAATTACATTTGGAGTCAATAAACTGCAAGTTTTGACTCATCAAAAGAAGCTAAGTGCTTGATATGTTAATGAGTAGGCATGGATGTTGGCTTTGCATGTAAGGAGTGAATAGAATTTGCATTTGTAGGTAAATGAAGGAAGATTTGGATTTCAAAGGGACTTTAGTCTGTTTACAACTGGCTAGATAAGCAAGGCTAAGGAATATGTTTGTTTTTCCCAAAGGTTACTGACAATATATACTGACAATACATGAAAGTTTTTGTTATGAGGGAGATATAATTTCAAAGACGTATGAAACAATAGAATTCACATATTAAGAAGAGAGAAGAGAGAAGCTTTTATAAAGGAGAATGAGGCTATGTGTTAGAGAAAGGCATTGTGAGATCTAACAGAAATGTGTGAAATGGTCTTAATGAAGCCTTCAATATTTGTGCATAAGTCTGCTGTCTACCAAAGGTGAAGCTGGAGAAAAGTCATTTGGAATTCCACTATTCAGGGTATTGTGTTAATTTGCTGGATCTGTTTAAAATCTAAAATCTATTTTTGGAACATTGCCTTAAAGGGGGTGTAAATGAGAATCAGGTTAATTAGGAATTTTAGGAGTTCTTATTTTGTAGCTCTATGTATGTGCTTGGAATCTTTTCTTTTGTTAATAAATATTTTAATTTAATTTTAAAAAATCTCTAAAAGTGTGGGTGGGCTTATTGCTTCTGAATTCAGTGAACACATTCCAAAATAAATACAAATTGCAAAACCATTATGATAGTGTGATTAAGTTTTCCTCATGGATTTGGTCTACCTGGCACAGATCATCTGCTGCATCATAACAATTTGGGGGCTTTTTGCAGGGTATTTGAAATTCCATCCTTTGTGTTAGAATTGGTGAATCCTAAGGTTACAAGTATGAGAAGAACTTTGAATTCGGGAGTTGGTGTGAAGGATTTTTAAAGTGGTGAGACTGCAAAAACAGCTGTATCCACAGCTAAAACGTTTTTGGAAACAGAAGATATAGCTCTGGTTGTGTTACAAAAAGTATCTAAGGGTAAGTTAACAGAATTGGTGGATGAGTTGAAGTTGAGGTTACCTGAAAGAAAGCAGACAGAGTCAAAGTACTAGCAAGCATTTGAAGTTGGAAGTGATACCTGAAACTAATGAGTCACAACTGGAGGTAGCGTGACTTCAGTTACAAATGAAGAAGCTTGAATTTGAACATGCAATGGAAATGAAAAAAAAAAGCTTGAACTAGAAGCAGCAGAAGAAGAAAGGGCATAGAAAGGGAGAGAAAGGGGAAAAGAGAGAATATTTCAAGAGGAATGGAAATGCAAAAACTTGACCTCCAGAGGGAAAAGTTAGTAATGGAGGGGAGGGAGAAGGGATGAGAAAGTGAGTATCTGCTTAAAAAGCTGGACTTTAAAAAGAGACCTCAGATGCTAAGGAAGGTTCTGATGATGAAAAATTCTTCAACCTAAAGCCCAATGGGTAGATATTTAAACGTGTGCAAGCTTTTCCAAAGTTTGAAGAAAGGGATGCAGAGGCGGTCTTTATTTTATTTAGGAAGATAGCTAAACAGATTAAATGGCCACAAGAAAACTGGACAATGCTGTTACAGCCTAGGTTAATGGGTAGAGCTCATGAGGTTTATGCTTCACTATCAGAAGAAGTGTTGGTGGATTATGATGTGGTAAAAAAGGCTATTTTAAGTGCTTTTGAGTTGGTTCCTGGGGTATACAGGCAGAAATTTAGGAATATAAGGAAACAGCCTGGGGAAACTTATATTGAGTTTGAGAAAGTAAAACAAAGTAATTTTGACCAGTGGGTGCAGGCATTAAAGATAGGGACAACATATGCAGCTCTTAGAGGACTAATTCTTTTGGAAGAATCTAAAAATTCAATTCCTTCAGTAGTGAGAGCTCATGGAGAGGAAGAGAGGGTTAAAAGAGTAAGACAAGCAGCAGAGATAGCTGATGATTATGAGTTGTTTTATAGATCTAAACCTTTTTCTCATCATTCTTTTAGCTAGGCAGGGAAGAGAGGGAGCAGGTGGGTATTCCTAGGAAGTTTATCTCAGGCTAAAAGGGAAGGTGCTGAGGGTAGAAGTGACACTTGAAAATTGAAGTGTCTTCACTGTAATGAAATTGGGCACACAAAGTCAATGTGTTGGAAATTATAGGGAAATCTGTTGCAATTGTTGGGATGCAGATCAGTTCTGGAAGTAAAAGTGTTGTGGGTTCTGAGGTTCAGGCACAGGAAAAAAACAGAGGTTTGTGTACAGGTAAAACAGGAATAATCAGTGATAGGTAAAGACGTGGGAATGTGTTCATAATTTACACAAGAGAGTTTGGAGGAGTAGGCTGCAAGAATGTTTAAAGGTTTTGTATGTGAAGCGGAAGTCTTTCCATGTTTACAGAGTGTAGCAGGTAAAGATATTAAAATTTTAAGAGACACAGGGTCTAGTTAATCTTTAATATTATGAGATAGTGATATTTGTTGTTCAGAGGGAGTATTGCAGGAATAGATGATAATAAGTGGGTATCATGGGGATACTAAACCTATTCCATTGTGGAAAGTAAATTTAAAAAGTAAGTGGCAAACAGATGAGGTGAGTGTTGGAGTAGTGGAAAAAATGCCCGTTGCAGGGGTTCAATTTATTTTAGGTAACGATACAGCTGGGTCACAGATGTAGTTGAGCAATCTGTAGAGGTGCTTTCAACAGAAGTGTTGCAGAAGGAGCATCCTGCATTGTTTCCAGATTGTGTGGGAATGAGATCACAAGCTCACAGGTTTAAACAGGAATAAGATTAAGTTAAAAGGTAGGAAAAAGGTGTTGAAGTTCAATTAGCTGATATGATATTTGATAAGATTGCTCAGGAAGAAAGAATGGAAAAGAATACAGCTGAAGTATTTAGCTCAAGGCAGCTGGTAGTTACATCAAAATGATCCACAAATAAAGCAGTTATATAAGACAGCTAACTCAGAAGCAGAGGCATAATGTAGTCCAGAATGTTATTACCTTAAAGGTAATGTGTTAATGAGAAAATGGTGACTGTAACAAGTTTCAGCAGATGAAAAATGGACGGAAGTGCATCAGATTGCATCTGGATATAGAAATGAGATACTGAGAATAGCTCATGAAATTCCAATACAGGGACATTTAGAAATTAGGAAGTCATAGGCAAAAATACAAAAACATTTTTATTGTCCTGGATTGCATAGAGATGTAGTAGAATCCTTAAAACATGTCACAGATGTCAGGTGATAGGGAAACTACAAGCAGTGATTTAGCCGGCACCTTTAATTCCAATTCAAGCATTTGAGGAGCCTTGTACTAGGGCCATGATTGATTGTGTAGGACCCCTTGCTAAGATTTAAAGTGGAAATCAGTACTTGCTGACAATAATGGATGTGTCTACAAGATTTCCTATAATGATACTTTTGAGAAATATTACAACAAAGAGAATTTTGGAAGAGTTGACTAAATTTTTACAATATACGGCTTGCCAAAAAAATTACAATCAGATCAGTGAGCAATGTCACAGCTATTTAAGGAAGTAATGAACAATTTGGGTATAAAACAGTTTAAGTCAACAGCTTACCACCCTGAATCACAAGGGGCTTTTGAAATATGGCATCAAACTTTAAAAACCATGATGAAGGCCTATAGTCAGGACTATCCACAAGATTGGGATGGGGAATTACCATTCTTGTTATTTGCTATTAGGGATGCTCCTAATGCATGAACTGGGTTTAGTCCTTTTGAATTAGTCTATGGTCATGAGGCAAGGGGATCACTAAAGTTAATTAATGAGAAATTAATGGGTCAAAATTTGGAACCTACTCTCCTGGATTATGTATCAAATTTCAGAGAAAAATTGAATGGAGCATGTGAGTTAGCTAGGGAACATTTAAAGATATCACAGCAAGTGATGAAAGCGAAGGCAGATAGGAGACCCACAACTCATAGTTTTGTTGCTGGGGAAAAAGTATTAACTTTGTTACCAGTATTGGGTGGCTCGTTAAATGCAATGTTTGGTGGGCTTTACAGGATTGAAAAGAAACTGAGTGAAGTCAATTATTTAATAAGTATTCAGATAGAAGAAAGAAGCAGTGGGTGTGTCATGTAAATATGCTTAAAAAGTATTTTGACGGGGAAGAGGAACAAAAGGAGGTAATAGTGGTGGTAGATAAGGAAAAAAAGGTAGAAATGAAGGATTCTGAAATTGATTTTCTTCTTATCAAATTGGATAATGAGGGGGTGCTTAAAAATTTAAATTTAATATTGAGTTACCTTCCAGACAAGTGTCAAAGTGATTTGCAGAAGTTATCGCAGTCATACGAAACTATCTGTGGGAATAAGCTAGGGAGGACAAAATTAGCTACCCGTGATGTGTGTGTAGAAGATTCATCTTCAACAAGGCAACATCCTTTATCGCAAGTACAGAAAAAAATTGAATTCATGCTTCGAAATGACATCATTGAGTCTAGCTGTAGTAACTGGAGTTCACCAATTGTGATGGTACTGAAACCGAATGGAACACAAAGGCTGTGTATGGAGTATCGAAAGGTGAATACAGTGATAAAAATGGATTCATATCCAATATTGCATAGAGAAAATGGGACAATCAAAGTTTATCACAAAGATTGACCTGCTGAGAGGATATTGGCAAGTATAGTTAGTGGAGAGAGCAAAGAAGACATCAGCTTTAATAACACCAGATGTACTACATCAGTTTAAAGTCAAGCCATTTGGTATGAGAAATGCGCCAGCAACATTTCAAAGACTGACAAACAAAGTAATTGCAGGTCTGAGCAATTGTGCTGTTTATATTGAAGAATTGATAGTTTTCAGTCAATCATGGGAGGAGCATTTACAACATCTGGAAGAATTATTTAATTGACTACAAGAAGCTAATTTGGTGATGAACTTGGCTAAAGGTGAATTTTCAAAAGCGCAAGTTACATAGCTAGGCCATATCATTGGACGTGGTAGGGTGGCTCCGAGAGATGTGAATGGCAAAGCTATCATGGATTTCCCCATGCCTACAACAAAACAAGAAGTTTTGAGATTTCTGGGCATGAATGGGTTTTACCGGAAATTTGTACTAAATTTTAGCAGTGTGGTTGCTCCATTGACTGAACTATTAAAAAAGTACAAGAAGGTTCAATTGACATAGGAGTGTCAGAAGGCATTTGACAGTTCAGAAACTGTATTGACTTTGACACCAGTTTTGGCGGTACCCAATTATGCCAAGCAATTTAAGTTGGCTGTTGACACGTGATGTAGGCATTGGGGCTGTACTGTTGCAAGAAGTTGAAACTGGAATTGAGAAACTGATAGGGTATTTTTTCATGAAAGTTGAAAATATTCAGCGATCAATAAGGATTTGGGTTTGGTGTTAGTGTTGCAGCATTTTGAGGTTTACGTGACAAGCAATTCATCAGAAACAATTGTTTACGCAGACCACAATCCTTTAAAAATTTTGGACAAATCTTGAGACCAAAGCGTAAGGCTATCCAGATTGAGTTTATGACCGCAACCATTTAATTTACAGATTATACATGTGGCTCAATGAGGAAATATAATTTCAGGTGCATTGTTGAGAGTTTAAAACTCAAAGGGAAATTGGACATTTAAAACCTGGACACTAGACTGAAATGACCTATGTTGATACCAAGGATTTGTATATATATATATATATATATTGTTGTGTTATTGCATACATCTGGTAATGTAATAATGTGGGTATATAGATAAGTATAGTAGGTAGTGTAAGATAGGTTAAGAAAATGAAGCTGTCTTTTTAAATTATGACAATTCATTTTCTCATAAGGAGGAAGGTGTCATGAGACTTTAATTTTCATAACATGTTTCTGGTTCATTGTAAGGTAGGTTTATGGGGGTAATTATAGTTAGGTCTGTCTGTGTGTGATTTAATTACATTTGGAGTCAAGTAAATTGCAGGCTTTGACTCATCAAAAGAAGCTAGGTGCTTGCTATGCTAATGAGTAGGCATGGATGATGGCTTAGCATGTAAGGTGTGAAGGGAATTTGCATTTTTCAATAAATGAAAGGAGATTTGGATTTCAAAGGGATTTTAGTCTGCTTACAACTAGCTAGATAAGGAAGGTTAAGGGATGTGTTTATTTTTCCCAAAGGTTGCTGACAATATATAGTATCAACATGAAAGTTTTTATGTTATGAGGGAGATACAGTTTCAAAGACTTATAAAACAATAGAATTTACATATTAAGAAGAGAGAAACATATATAAAGGAGGATGAGGCTATGTATCAGTATAAGGCATTGTGAGATCTAACAGAAATGTGTGAAATGGCCTTAATGAAGCCTCCAGTATTTGTGCATAAGTCCGCTGTCTACCAAAACTGAAGCTGGAGAAAAGTTATTTGGAATTCCATTGTCCAGGATATTGTGCTAACTTGCTTGATCTGTTAAAAATCTAAAATCTATTTTTGGAACATTGCCTTAAAGGGGGTATAACTGGGAGTCCGGTTAATTAGGAATTTTAGAAATTCTTATAGTAGTAATTAGTAGTTCTATGTATGTGTTTGGAATCCTTTCTTTTGTTAATAAATATTTTAATTTAGTTTTTTATAAAAAATCAAAAAGTCTTGATGGATTTATTACTTCTGCATTTAGCATCTCGAAATACATACAAATTGCAAAACTGTTGTGATAGCGTGATTAAGTTTCCCTCATGGATTTGGTCCATCTGGCACACATCATCTGCCATGTCACAGCAAAGTCCACAATCAAAAGAAGTTAATCAGTGGTTCTATTGATTACTCTTTGTAATCATGTGCAAAGGAGAATGGAAGCTGAGTGGAGAAGTAATCTATTTAATTACAGTACACATTCACATATCTTTTTAATTACTATGAAGAAAATATCTGATGCAATATTGCTTTCAACATATAAGCAGTATGTGTGTTCAATAACTAATGATTGCATGTGGGCCACTCTTTTTCTTTTTACATTGCTGACTTTGTTGGGAATCTTGATTGTGAAAAAGTTTGCAGTAAGACTGAAGAAACCAGCTATGATAAGAAACAGGTGAAGCTGTTTTCCTCATTCAACCTTTAGCTCAGGAATGATCTTCATCAGTCAAGAAGCCTTCTTGAAGATCAGTGGCTCAAAGGAGAGAGTTTGACCTGCTAATATTGATACCAGCACTAAAAGGGTTAAATTATGAGGACAGGTTGCATAGTGTAGGCTGGCCTGACCTTGAATAAAGGAGATTAATGGATGATGTAATCGGTGTGTTTAAGGTGATTTAAATTAATTGATAGGGTAGATAGAGAGAAAAGCTTTCCTCTGGCAGAAGAGTCCAGAACAAGGAGACATAACTAAAATTAGAGCTTCGGGGATGATGTCAGAAAACACTTATTCACATGAACTTTCACCTGAAATGCCATTGGGGCTGGCGGTCAATTGAAAAGTTAAGAAACCAATACTGATGGACTTTTGTTAGATGAGTTTACCTTGGGCTCTAGAACCAGGATGGGTCGCAGGAATTAAGGTATAAATTGGTGATCTAATTAAATCGTGAAACTGGCTCAAGGGCTGAATGACCTACTTCTGTATGTCTCTTAACATACAGAACGAGCATGGGAGTTGATAGTAATGGAGAAGAGGATATTTTGCTAATTTACTCAGCAGTAAGTGCTCTTGATCAGTGGCATTAATTACACAATCGTCATTTCAGATATCGAGCTCTGGTTATTAGTCTCCAGTAGCTTCTTTTATTTTATTCAAACAAGTTTATTCATATATCCAAGGCAGCATGTGAAAAATCATCTAACCTCTCTCCTCTACGCAAACATTTACGAAATAGGAGCAGGAGTAGGCCATTTGGCTGCTCGAGCCTGATCTGCCACTCAGCAAGATCGAGGTTGATCTGTTTGTGTTTCGAGTTTCACATTCCCATCTACCCCCGATAACCTTTGATTCCCTTGCCTAACGAGAGTCTATCTATCTCTGCCTTAAAAATATTCAGTGACCTCACCTCCACCGCCTTCTGAGGCAGAGAGTTCCAAAGTCGCATAACCCTCAGAGAGAAAAAAATTCTCCTCATCTCTGTCCTATAAGGGCAACCACCAGTTTTAAATCAGTGTCCCCTAGTGCTGGACTCACCCACAAGAGGAAACATCCCTTCCACGTCCCCCTTGCCAAGGTCTTTCAGAATCTTATATACTTCAATCAAGTCACCCCTGCTTTCTGACGTCAGAGGTAGCTCATGCTTGTTCTCCTTAATGAGCAATAAAAATTACAGCCTGATAGGATTAGGGGTACATTTCATCATGACATTCGGAGAAATTAAATTCAGTCCTTGGATCTGTAAAAGTGACCATGAAGCTGTAGGATTGTGGTTAAAATTCTCAACTGGTTCATTAATACTCTTTAGAGAAGGGATCCTGATGCCTTTCTGATCGATATATCATTCCAGTCCAACACCAGTATGGTGGACTCTTTACTGTTTGAAACTACTCAAATTTGTCAAACCATTGCTACAGCAAGAAGGAGGCCCGCCACTGACTTCTCTGGACAGTTTGTGTAGTATAAAGGGTTAACAGATGGCTATAAAATGTATGACATAGATGTTGATGTACCACAACATTAGTCAGTCATGTGTTAGACTCTCTTGAGAGAGGTTGGAATCATGCCTAGGAGCATGATTCTGTAACCTGTTTAGGAATAGTACTAATAAACAACCGTTATGCAGATACTAGAGCATGATTGCAGTCTGCCTACTAATCAAGTCCCACGCCTTGAGTCTAAGATAGAAGGATCATCTCAGAATATGGTGGCAGCAGTGGAGACACTAATGTAAAAAACACATTGGTGGTATCGAAGCAACCACAGAGTGACGAACACCTTGATAGTAGCTCATAACAAATTGGCGGAAGGAGGGGGCACACTGGACAGAGGTAACAATGGCAGGGCCGGATGAGCCCATTTAACTGCCTCGAGGGCCTATAGAGAAGACAGCAATTGGAGTCATGGAAACGCCTTTTTCTCCAGTACGAAGCAGCATCAGGTCCAGTAGCAGACAATGTTCTCCTAAGGCACGGGGTGCAGAAGTCCACCGTGGACTTTGACACAATTTTTAAAGCCTTTGACACTTACTTCAACCTGAGGCGAAACTTGGTGATTGAATGAGCATGTTTTAACCAGCGCCTACAATGACCTGGGGAATCGATTGAATTACTTCTAACCAACCTATATTGCCTAGCTTGTTCTTCTGGACACAGAGCGCTGAAGGATGAGCTAGTCTATGATCACGTAGTCATGGGTGTTCGGATGAAAAGCTCCCTGGCTTTCTGCAGAACAAAGGTGATCTTACTTAATTTGGATCAAGTGGTCCAGTATGCGAGGCAAGCCGAGCTTAGAGTAATAATCCTGGCTATAATGCGGCTTCACTTCGAGGTTTCACGTGACTCAGTTGACTGGGTAGGCCCACAGGCAGTGGCCCCATTCACAAGAAAGCCCACCAGACCAGGTGAAAGCACGGGAAACGCCATGCCAGCAGCCATTTTGAGATGCTTGTGGTGTGAAAATCCAGCATAGCTGCCGGGACTGCCCAGCAGGGGGTGTGGAATACTTCCAGTGCAGCAAAACTGGACATTTCAAGTGTTTCTGCAAATTCAATAATTTTAATCAAAGCAGAAGATAAGAAAATAGTTACGAAACACACTCCATTCAAGAAATGGAAAATCAAGATAAAGATGAAACAATGGAGTTTCTGGAGGAAGTTGATAGTGTTAGTCCAGACTATTGGTCAGTTACAGTCTAAGTTAAAAGCTTTGATATCCTCTTTAAAACTGATACTGGAGCTATTGTTAACATGACTGGTTTCATCCAATTATCCCTCATCCATCAGACATCAAATTACAAGGTCTAGACACATAAGCTTTCCAATTAAAGGCAGGATTATTGCTCCTCTTAGCTACAAGGTGTGACAGATCATTGATTCTCTCTCTGTTATTCACAATCAAAGTACATGCCTATCAAGTGCTGATGTTGGCACACTTCTAGAAATCCTAGAAAAACAGATGATGCCCATCATTTGAATGACTCACTGTCTTTTATGAAATGATCTTCAACCCTTTATTTAGAAGCAGTGGAACCTTGGCCTACAGCAGCTGAGGGGGTTGATTCAAGCAACAGCAAGTTCCTTTCCTTCACTGAAACACTAATCACTAGACCCCAGGAGGAGTTTGAAGTTATGAATCCCTCAGTTCTTCAAGAAGTAAGACCAGAGGTGGCGATACAGTAGGCACGGCAGCAGGTGGTGACCATCCCCATGAGGACCTGCTTGATCTGAATTGGTTCTTCCAAGAAGAAAGTGATAAGGAAGAGACCATTGCAGCACTGTGTGATCTCTTGGAGATTGAGGTCCTTGAGGATGATTCATCTTTCCAGTTGATAGATGCGCCTTATGAAGTCCCTGTTGACTTTTTTGAGGAGTCAGCTGTGTTTCTAGTAGCTGAACACTACCACTGTACTGCCTAGTCTATCTAGGAGAGTCTTCCACAGAGAAAGCTTTGCCTGAGTCTAGGTCAGAGTCTACAGAGGTTCACACTGCTCAAGAGCTGGTACCTTCCCAGGGTGAAAGTCACTTGCCACCCAGGGTGAAAGTCACTTGTCACCCATGCTTCAGTCCCAGCTGAAGGTCTTCTCTTCAGAGCTGGAGGTCAGCACAGAAGCTGCAGCAGAATCTTTAGCACTTCTGAAGCTGCAGAATCCTGGACAGAAATCTTGTCCCTGAGTTTATTGTCTACAAGAAATTCCTCTCATTACAGAAGATGAGGCTGTCTTGCTGCCATATCCTCAGCAATTCTTCCCATGGCCCAGAGTGCAGCAGTTTGGCTTTTCCAACACTGCCTACAGAAAGGAGATGGTCCTCCTGGAAAATCATTGGGAAATCTCTTCTTCTTTTTCTGGCAGTCTTTTGTTGGTTTTTTTCCTTTGTTGTCTAAGTCCATTGAAATCTCAGATCTTCAATGCCTCTTCAATCTTCAATGCATCTGAGAATGATACAGCTGTGACAGCCTTCCCTGGAGTTGAAGATCATTCCTCCTCTGAAGGTCTTTCCCCGTCTGCTTTGAGGGAGCAACAAATTCCTCAGAGTGCCCTGAGTTCTTCTCTTCTAGTACCTTAAAGTCCAAAGTTTGATTCTCTTCGGTTTTCTCTTTTCAATCAGCCTTTCGTTGAAAAGTCTTCGTTGACCTTGCAGTTCAGTCATTCTGCAACCTATGCTCTTCTTTCCAGCAATGCTGCTAATGTGCTGTCCTGCCCTTTCAGATGCAGAAGGAAGTCTTCATGTCTTCAAGATGTCTCCCCTAAGGGCTGAGAATACTATGGAAGATTGAATCCTCCAGGTCTGTAACCTGGGAAGGGGGAAGAGTAGGAGTTGGAGTTAGGTAGAATCTGTAGTTGCAAACAGGGAGTTACAGTGATGGAATGTAAATAATTAAAGCATAGTGTCATGTTGTTGTTGAAAGTAGGATAGTATGCTTTGGGGGAAGTGTAGTATAAAGGGTTAACCGATGGAATATGCCAATGCATGATGTAGCTAATGATGTACCACTGACATCAGTCAGTCATGTGTTAGACTCGAGAATGAGAGGTTGAAATCACGCCCAGGAGCAACATGTCTATTCTGCAACCTGTTCAGATAGAGCACAAATAAACAAGTGTTAAGCAGATACCAGAGTATGACTGCATTCTGCCTAACAACCAAGTACTACACCTAAAGTCCAAGATAAAAGGACCATCTTAGAAAAGTTAGGAAAATAAATGCCAGCTCACACAATATCTACTCTGTCAAATTTAAGCATAATTACTTTTTTTTCCCTTTATTCCTTCATGGCTTGTGGACGTCACTGGCAAGGTCAGCATTTTTTGTCCATCCCTAATTGCCCTTGAACTGAGTGGCTTGCTTGGCTATTTCAGAGGGCAGTTAAGAGATAACCACATTACAGTGCACCTGGAGTCACATGTAGGCCAGACCAGGTAAGGACGGCAGATTTCCTTCCCTAAAGGGCATTAGTGAACCAGATGGGTTTTACAACAATTAACGATAGTTGCCATGGTCACCATTACTGAGACTAGCTTCTTTTCTTAATTGAATTCAAATTCGAAACGCAGAACATTAGTCTGGGCCTCTGGATTAATACACCAGTGACATTACCAGTATACCACCGTCTCTCCATTTTCTTACTCACTTTGGATAGGCCATGTCCAACAGGATTAAATTCATTGAAAATATTCACAGAACATATGAAGCTTACCTTCACACTGCACTTTAGTTGGCCTAGGTTTGAACTCTGGTCCCTTGAGTGAATGTTAGGAAAATAATTGAATCAACCGCAGTAGAGAGTGCAGCAGCAATGTTCCACACTGTCACAGTTTGGATACTTTATGCATTTCTGAAATGTTGAGCTCCAGCTCCTCCTAAATAAAATATCATTGCTGCCCATGAAAGCATTACCAGTTGATGAATATAAATAAAGTAACTGTCAATCCTAATTCCACCCTTGAATTGTACACTAGCCTGATGATTGATCCTTCAGTAAGGGGTGTATGTACCTCCTGGTGCTTGTTTGCTTTCTTTTTGTTTAACATTTGTGACTATTCATTGTGCAAACAGCAATGCCATTGCTTTAATAGCCTGTACAAAGTTGATAAGAAGCTTAACGGCCTCTAGTGTAATCACAAAAAGCCCTTTATCCTGGTTAAACCCATCACCAATGCAACATGTACATCGGACACAGACTCAGACAATGATTATCATGTCATTCAAAAGGAGACAATATTGAACACTTACTATTTTAGCATTCTGAAATCTTCTAATTAAATGCCATCTTCTGTAACAGGTAAATAAGAGTCTAATACTTTTGACTTGCTTTGGGTTTTAATGACTTGTTCTGAAAACAATGTGTGTGCAATCTAGTTGCTTCATTAAAGAAAAGAGCTTGGACAATGTCTTGGCTGGCGGCTGGGATATCAACTCTTGAGGATTGCCCTGGACACTGCTCTGAGCAACCTGGGAGGAAAGCCTTAGAGGCAATAAACAAAATGTTTTGTTTTCTTCACTTTCTTCACTTGTTATTGCAAAAATATTGGAGATGGTCCAGAAGACTGTGTGACTGGCAGTGAAGAATCATACAACTGGCCATTGAAAAAGCTGTTTGCTTTCCGATTCCGCATGCTCCATGTTGGACAACCAATGGCGGGATTGCAAGGGGAGTGGGTGTTTGGTGGGGGGGATGGGGGAGCATTATGTGGGAGGTCGTAACACATAAGAACATATGGAATTGGAGCAGAAATAGACCATTCGGCCCCACAAGGGGCCATTCAATAAGACCATGGCTGATCCATTTGTGTTTCAAATACCACATTCCCAGTTACCCTCAATAACCTTCGATTCCCTTGCCTAACAAGAATCTATATACCTCTGCCTTAAAAACATTCAATGGTCCCGCATCCATCACCTTCGGAGGCAGCGAGTTCCTAAGTCATATGACCCTCTTGGAGAAAAAAATTCTCCTCACCACTGTTCTAATTTTAAAACAGTGCTCCCTAGTTCTAGACCTCCAGGAATTTGTCCAACTAGATTTGACAATCTTAAGTGTAGTTTTACAATGTTCATTCTTGTCTTGCTGGGAGGATGACTGAGATCCTTGTTAAGGCCAAGATTCTAACGCACTTATTAATCATGTAGATTGGTTTGAGTGCAATGTGCATCTGAAGAAACCCGGAAGATCATTAGCACTTATAATTACATTAAAACCTGAGGCCTGCTCATATATCCTTGTGGCTGGAACAAAATAAGATGGAGCAATTTGATCAAAATTTTCAAGACATTAAGCGAAACAGTTAGGTAGGTAGAGAGAAATTGTTTTCACTGGTAGGGAATGTAGGACTAGGGGCAGAGTCTAAATATAAGAATCTGATTCTTCAAGAGTGAAATTAGGATACTCAAAGTTTGAAACTCTCTTTCACAAATGGCAATTGTTGCTCGGACAATTGTTAATTTTAAACCTGAGATTGATAGATTTTTACTGCCCAAGGTCCAACCATTTGGGACAATCAATGGCTGATATGTGGATTTAAGCCGCAGATGAATTATAATCTCATGGAATGGTGGAAAAAGTTTGAGGGGCTATATGACCTAATCCTGTGCCTGTGGATGATGTAGTGTGAAAGGGGTGTAAGTACAAAGGTTATGAGGTTTTTTGCAGAGTCCAGGTTTTTCATGATCGTGATTCATATTAATCAAACTATTGGTGCACCTCCATTTGCCAGCATCATTGCCCCAATTGCTTAATCAAAACACCCATTAAAGGTCTTGTAAATATATATACTTTCTACTGAGGATGCTTAAGGATTGGAGACAAATGTTTCTTTTTGGGGTTGGATAGTAAATCTGAATGTAAATTGTTACATCTTTCAGCAAAATTCTTTTTGATCCAAGGCGAACAACAGGCCTGGCTAATTTGTAGGGCCCCAAAGGCATAATATAGAAATATAGAAAATAGGAGCAGGGGTAGGTTATTCAGCCCTTCGAGCTTGCTCCGCCATTCAATATGATCCTGGCTGATCCTCTAACTCAACACCGTGGTCTTGTGCTCTCCCCATACCTCTTGACGCCTTTAGAGTCCAGAACTCTATCTATTTCCTTCTTAACTATATTCAGTGACTTGGCCTCCATGGCCTTCTGTGGTAGAGAATCCCATAGTATCAGCACCCTTTGAGTGAAGATGTTTCTCCTCATCTCAGTCCTAAATGGTCTACCCTGTATAACACAGGAAATTTAAACTTAGGGCCTGAAGATGTGGTGATATTTTATTCAGTTTGGACAACAGAAATGGAGGGAAAAGGAGAGATATTGGATTTCTCTCAGAAATTATTTCCAACCAACTCCAACTATTCCCAATAAGATACAGGTTCCAGACTCCTTATCCAGTGTCCCCAAATCCAGAAGGACTGAAAACTGGCTACATTCGAAGCTGACGTCCTGAGTAACAATTCAAATAAAATCCTTTTATTCTTTCTTTTTCATGCTTTATTTTATGCATTGTAAGTACGTGCTAGGCCTAGGACCCAAAATCTGTAAATCCCCCAAATCCGGCACATGTCCGGTCCCGAGATTCCCAGATCTGGGTGCCGTAACTTTATATTACACTTTGTCCTTCTTTCCCCTCCAAACCAGTCCTGATAAGACACAATGCCCTCCAGACAGGGTCAGACTCTCACTCCTTCAGGTACTGATTACGTTGCTGGGCTCCTCACTTATACTTTTTCAAAAATCCTTCCTTGCCTCTTGTTGTATGTTAAGTTGTTGTTGTTGTTGGCTTTCGATTGCTCTTCACGCTCAGTAACATGCAATTCTTTTCTTTCTTCAGGTGATATTTGCATTCAATAGTACAATACTGAAACAGGGCATTTAGCCCAGGAAGTCAATACCAAATTTTTCTGCACAAGAGTCGCTTAACCCCACTTTCTTGCCCGACCCTCGTGCAAGACAAAAACAAATTGCATTTCTATAGCATTTTTCATGACCTTCGGATGTCCCAAAGCTGGTAGTGAAGTGCTTTTGAAGTGTAGCTGCTGCTGTAATTTTTTTATTTGTTCACAGTGTCACTGGCTGAGCCAGCATTTATTGCCCATCCCTAATTGCCCTTGAGAAGGTGGTGGTGAGCTGCCTTCTTGAACCGCTGCAGTCCATGTGATGTAGGTACACCCACAGTGCTGTTAGGGAGGGAGTTCCAGGATTTTGATCCAGCGGCAGTGAAGGAACAGTGATATATTTCCAAGTCAGGATGGTGGGTAGCTTGGAGGGGAACTTCCAGGTGGTGTCAGAAATGCAGCAAACGGTTTTCAACCAGTAAGCCCTCACATACAGCAATGAAATAAGCAGTGTTGATTGAAGGATGCAGGTCAGCCAGGAGAAATCCAATGTTCTTTGCATAGTACCATCGGATCTCTGTGCCCATTTGAGGTGACAGTTGGGCCCTCAGCTTATTGCCTCATCTGACATGTGGCACTCCATGACTGCGCTCAATTGTAAACCGAGATTATGTGTGCAACTCTCTTGGGTAAGTGGGAGTTGAAACCACAGCCTTCTGATTCAGGAGCATGGATGCTATCAATTGAATCAATGTTAATTCCAGTATAACTCCAGTCCACTTGTGTTTGAATGCACATCATGTAGTGATAAAATTAATAATAATAATGATAATAATAATGATAATAATAATAATAACCACTTGAGCTTGACTTTCTATGATTGGGAAAGTAGATACTCGAAGTCGTGATGTCACTTCTCGGTTGACTATGATTTAATGTTTTAACTGCAATGTGGCGAGACCAGAGAAGTTGGGACTGTTCTCCTTAAAGCAGGGAAGGTTAAGTGGAGATTTAATTGAGGTGTCAAATTATTAGGCATTTTGATAGATTATCTATAATAAGAAACTGTTTCCAGTGGCAGAGAGGTCATTAAGCTAAGGACACAGATTTAAGGTAATTGGCAAAAATCCTAGAGGGGAACCTAAGAGAAATATTTTTACACAGTGAGTTGTTATGATCTGGAATATGCCTGAGAGGGTGGCAGAAGAAAATTCAATATTAGCCTCTAAAAAGGAATTGGATACATATTTGAAAAACAAGAACCTGCAGTGCTATGAGGAAAGACCATGGACTTGAGACTGTTTGAATAACTATTTCAAAGAGCTGGCACAGTCATTATGGGTCAAGTGGCCTGAATTTGATTCTGTGGGGTTCTATATTGCTGGAATGGAGGTCTCACTTTTCTCCCAGTGACCCAACTAAGGTCAATGGCAAATGACATATTCCCCAATGGAACTAAACCTCTAGGCTGGGATATGAACTCAGATCACCACATTGACAATCAGTGTAGACTCCAAGTTCCCCATTCTATCCCAGTGCATGCTTGCCTTTGTCACCCCTGAGTCAATCACTGCAAAATGCTTCTGGCTGACATCTTAATTCTATACCGCCTGTATGTTTTAGCTCATCCAGGATTTGCTGAACATATCCCATCCTGTACACACTCTATCTATCCTTGCTGATTGACATTCATTCCTGGTCTTCCTAGAACTCCAATTAAAATTTGTTTACATTACCCTATGACCTTGCGTATCCCACCTTTGTAACCTCCTACAAGCCCACCCCTTCCACCTAAACTCTCCATCCCTTTGACCTCAGACTCTTAGACCCCTGCACCACCCTCTATGTCCTATCATTGGTGGCCATGTCACTTGTGCCAATTGCTGAGGAACAACCTCCTTAAAAATTTCGTTCTTCAAGGCTCTGCTTCAAACCCACCTGTTGGACCAATCTTTTCTGATATCTCCTTCTGTGGTTCAGCATCTATTATCTCGGTGAAATGCCTGGGGATGATTTTTAAAGATTCCAGCTGAGCATATGCTGCCAATGTTGAAATGTGGCTTTGAAACTGCGACTATAATTCCTTTAAATCGGTCTGAAAGAGTTGGACTTGTAACAAAGCCAGCAAACTGTCTTTTAACAGTGATATGACTTTGAACTATCTCTTTTAATCCTGTCTGTGTGTTTCAATCAAGTAGGGCTGTCATGCCACTGACAATCCAATTGGTGATCAATTCTGTTTCTCCAGTCTATTGATAAAGTTGGTTCTCTGACATATGAACATACGAATTAGGAGCAGGAGTAGGCCATTTGGCCCTTCAAGCCTGCTCCGCCATTCAATAAGATAATGGTTGATCTGATTGTAACCTCCTGCCTATCCCGATAACCTTTCACCTCTTTGTCGATCAAGAATCCATCTAGCTCCGCCTTAAAAATATTCAAAGACCCTGCTTCCACTGACCTTCCAGAAAAAGAGCTCCAAAGACTCACGACCCTCCGAGAGAAAAAAATTCTCTTCATCTCTGTCTGAAATGAGTGACCCCTTATTTTTAAACGGTGACCCCTAGTTCTAGATTTTCTCACAAGAGGAAACATCCTCTCCACATCCACTCTGTCAAGATCCCTCGGGATCTTAAAGGTTTCAATCTTACTCTTCTAATCTCCAGCGGATACAAGCCTAGCCTGTCCATTTTTTCCTCATAAGACAACCCGCCCTTTCCTGGTATTAGCCTAGTAAACTTTCTCTGAACTGTTTCTAATGCATTTACACCTTTCCTAAAATAAGGAGACCAATACTGTACACAATACTCCAGATGTGATCTCACCAGTGCCCTGTACAACTGAAGCATAACATCCCTACTTCTGTATTGACAACAATGAGTTTCAATTTATCATTTATAGGAGTCAAGGGGCAACGACCATTTCAAAACCAATGAACAGTCTTGACCTAATTAGCTGTTGAATAGCAGCAGACCTCTCCTGGTATGGCTCAGAGCAGATTAAAGAATGAATCGTTTAATAAGAACCGGGACATTCTAATGTGTGATACACAAGGTACTCTTCTACTGATGTGGAACAGTGGAACATGTGGCAGGAGTTTGCTCACTGGCTTCGGAACAGGCTCAAATGTGTGTCAGAAGCTCACGCTGTGTGGGGAACAGTCGTGGGATGTGATTTTCCCTGGGTTTGGCCAATTAAAGATGATGAATGGAGATGGAGATATCCTCTCTCCAACTTTTTAAACTTTAAATTACAAAATAAATTAAGCAGCCTGGCCACTATTTTCTGGGACAGGCCGGTGGTGATGGAGCCCTCTACAGGGCGGCCTGAGACTGCAGCTGAACCAAGGCAGACAGGGAGGACCTCTAACTCCACGAGCCCCCATCTGCAGCCAGGAGGCCACCTTGAGGCACTTAAACTGGCCCCGCTGCCTATGGGGACCTAGAGGCGGGCTGGAAAATCCCATTTGGCCTTTGAAAACAGGTCTCAATAGGCTCTTAACCAGGCCAATTGGCTATCTGCTGTTTGCAGGGAAATGGCCTGGGGACATGATGGAGCTGGAGAACTGGCACACCAGTGGCATGAAATTCCCACCTGCCCTACTGTGCGCTTGCCCCCATGAAAAATTACTTTTAAAGCTAGATGGTATAATGGTTGTAGATAGTTACATTCTGAGTTTAATGACAGGGTTATTCCTCTTCCAGAGACTGAGTACAAATAAATCGAGCAGACTGGCAAGAAGTGACAGGATTTCTTACACATTTTTTTCGAAGAGTGTTTCGTATTTGAAGTACACCTGACCTCTAAACTCTAACCTCTGATGTACAACACCTGAACAGTAAGATGTGAAATATGTTGGATAATTTTAACCAAGCTTGCGGGGTGTGAAATGGGTGACTTCATGTTGGCTGCTCGGTTGAGTTTACTGTCTATTGAAGTCAGTTGGTGTTGTAGGGTGGCTGAGTTGTATTTTTAATGATAGAGTAGATCTTGGGTTGAAACTTTAAGTTTATTAACAATATGTGTGCTTTCAACTCCAACACTATTTCCACACTAAAACAGAATTACCTGGAAAAACTCAGCAGGTCTGGCAGCATTGGCGGAGAAGAAAAGAGTTGACGTTTCGAGTCCTCATGACACTTCAACAGAACTTGAGTTCGAGTCCAAGAAAGAGCTGAAATATAAGTTGGTTTAAGGTGTGTGTGTGGGGGGCGGAGAGATAGAGAGACAGAGAGGTGGAGGGGGGGGTGTGGTTGTAGGGACAAACAAGCAGTGATAGAAGCAGATCATCAAAAAATGTCAACGACAATAGTACAATAGAACACATAGGTGTTAAAGTTAAAGTTGGTGATATTATCTAAACGAATGTGCTAATTAAGAATGGATGGTAGGGCACTCAAGGTATAGCTCTAGTGGGGTTTTTTTTTTTATAATGGAAATAGGTGGGAAAAGGAAAATCTTTATAATTTATTGGAAAAAAAAGGAAGGGGGAAACAGAAAGGGGGTGGGGATGGGGGAGGGAGCTCACGACCTAAAGTTGTTGAATTCAATATTCAGTCCGGAAGGCTGTAAAGTCCCTAGTCGGAAGATGAGGTGTTGTTCCTCCAGTTTGCGTTGGGCTTCACTGGAACAATGCAGCAAGCCAAGGACAGACATGTGGGCAAGAGAGCAGGGTGGAGTGTTAAAATGGCAAGCGACAGGGAGGTTTGGGTCATTCTTGCGGACAGACCGCAGGTGTTCTGCAAAGCGGTCGCCCAGTTTACGTTTGGTCGCTCCAATGTAGAGGAGACCACATTGGGAGCAACGAATGCAGTAGACTAAGTTGGGGGAAATGCAAGTGAAATGCTGCTTCACTTGAAAGGAGTGTTTGGGTCCTTGGACGGTGAGGAGAGAGGAAGTGAAGGGGCAGGTGTTGCATCTTTTGCGTGGGCATGGGGTTGTGCCATAGGAGGGGCTTGAGGAGTAGGGGGTGATGGAGGAGTGGACCAGGGTGTCCCAGAGGGAGCGATCCCTACGGAATGCCGATAAGGGGGGTGAAGGGAAGATGTGTTTGGTGGTGGCATCATGCTGGAGTTGGCGGAAATGGCGGAGGATGATCCTTTGAATGCGGAGGCTGGTGGGGTGATAAGTGTTTCTGGGAGGGAGGAGAAGGCGTGAGGGTGGATGCGCGGGAGATGGGCCGGACACGGTTGAGGGCCCTGTCAACGACCGTGGGTGGAAAACCTCGGTTAAGGAAGAAGGAGGACATGTCAGAGGAACTGTTTTTGAATGTAACATCATCGGAACAGATGCGACGGAGGCGAAGGAACTGAGAGAATGGGATGGAGTCCTTACAGGAAGCGGGGTGTGAGGAGCTGTAGTCGAGATAGCTGTGGGAGTCGGTGGGTTTGTAATGGATATTGGTGGACAGTCTATCACCAGAGATTGAGACAGAGAGGTCAAGGAAGGGAAGGGAAGTGTCAGAGATGGACCACGTGAAAATGATGGAGGGGTGGAGATTGGAAGCAAAATTAATAAATTTTTCCAAGTCCTGACGAGAGCATGAAGCGGCACCGAAGTAATCATCGATGTACTGGAGAAAGAGTTGTGGAAGGGGGCCGGAGTAGGACTGCAACAAGGAATGTTCCACATACCCCATAAAGAGACAGGCATAGCTGGGGCCCATGCGGGTACCCATAGCCACACCTTTTATTTGGAGGAAGTGAGAGGAGTTGAAGGAGAAATTGTTCAGCGTGAGAACAAGTTCAGCCAGACGGAGGAGAGTAATGGTGGATGGGGATTGTTCAGGCCTCTGTTCGAGGAAGAAGCTAAGGGCCCTCAGACCATCCTGGTGGGGGATGGAGGTGTAGAGGGATTGGATGTCCATGGTGAAGAGGAAGCGGTAGGGGCCAGGGAACTGGAAATTGTTGATGTGACGTAAGGTGTCAGAGGAATCACGGATGTAGGTGGGAAGGGACTGGACAAGGGGAGAGAGAAGGGAGTCAAGATAACGAGAAATGAGTTCTGTGGGGCAGGAGCAAGCTGAGACGATCAGTCTACCGGGGCAGTTCTGTTTGTGGATTTTGGGTAGGAGATAGAAGCGGGCCGTCCGAGGTTGGGCGACTATCAGGTTGGAAGCTGTGGGAGGGAGATCCCCAGAGGAGATGAGGTCAGTGACAGTCCTGGAAACAGTGGCTTGATGTTCAGTGGTGGGGTCATGGTCCAGGGAGAGGTAGGAGGAAGTGTCTACGAGTTGACGCTCAGCCTCCGCGAGGTAGAGGTCAGTGCGCCAGACAACAACAGCACCACCCTTGTCAGCGGGTTTGATGACAATGTCAGGGTTGGACCTGAGAGAATGGAGTGCAGTAAGTTCAGAGAGAGACAGGTTAGAATGGGTGAGAGGAGCAGAGAAATTGAGACGACTAATGTCGCGCCGACAGTTCTCAATGAAAAGATCGAGAGAAGGTAAGAATCCAGAGGGAGGGGTCCAGGTGGAAGGAGAATATTGGAGATGGGTAAAAGGATCCGTTGAACTGGGAGAGGACTCCTGCCCAAAGAAGTGAGCCCGGAGACAAAGACGGCGGAAGAAGAGTTCAGTATCATGCCGAGCCCGAAATTCATTGAGGTGAGGGCGTAAGGGTATGAAACTAAGTCCTTTGCTGAGCACTGAACGTTCAGCATCGGAGAGGGGAAGGTCAGGGTGTATAGTGAATACACGGCTGGGGTTGGGATTGGACGAAAGGGTGGGGACGGAGGGACAGGCAGGGGTGGAGGGTCCTAGATGGGTGTTGGTGTCGATGAGTTGTTGGAGCTTGCGTTCCTTAGCACTTGAGAGAAAGAGAAAAAGTTTCTTGTTGAGGCGTCGGATGAGCCGAAGGATAAAATGAAACTGGGGGCACGCGCAGCTTTGAAAAAGGGTACGGCGGTGCTGCTGGAGGGAGAGGTTGAGTGTGTTCATATGGCAGCGCATGGCACTGAGTGTGGATTTCAGAATGTGACGGGAACAGCAGTCCGAGAAACGTTTTATGTCCCGGAGATACCTGTAATCCTGCGTGGGTTCAAAACATGAGGGGTGGAATTTCAGTTGAAATCCACGTGGGGTAAGTCGGAGACGGAGACAGTCACTGAGAAAGGAGATATGGCTGTGAAAGCGGGTTTTAGTAAACACCTTGTCAAACACTAGGAGGGAAATGGAAAGCAATGAAGGTGAACAAGGCAACAGAGAGATACGGAAATCTTGTCGCAGAGAGGAACAGAACTTCTTTAAGGAGGTAGGCATTTCTTGAAGAGCAGTGGCAGTCAATTAAACACAGAGATAAAAACAAAAAAACTGTGGATGCTGGAAATCCAAAACAAAAACAGAATTACCTGGAAAAACTCAGCAGGTCTGGAAGCATCGGCGGAGAAGAAAAGAGTTGACGTTTCGAGTCCTCATGACCCTTCAACAGAACTTGAGTTCGAGTCCAAGAAAGAGCTGAAATATAAGTTGGTTTAAGGTGTGTGTGTGGGGGGCGGAGAGATAGAGAGACAGAGAGGTGGAGGGGGGTGGTGTGGTTGTAGGGACAAACAAGCAGTGATAGAAGCAGATCATCAAAAGATGTCAACGACAATAGTACAATAGAACACATAGGTGTTAAAGTTAAAGTTGGTGATATTATCTAAACGAATGTGCTAATTAAGAATGGATGGTAGGGCACTCAAGGTATAGCTCTAGTGGGGTTTTTTTTTATAATGGAAATAGGTGGGAAAAGGAAAATCTTTATAATTTATTGGAAAAAAAAGGAAGGGGGAAACAGAAAGGGGGTGGGGATGGGGGAGGGAGCTCACGACCTAAAGTTGTTGAATTCAATATTCAGTCCGGAAGGCTGTAAAGTCCCTAGTCGGAAGATGAGGTGTTGTTCCTCCAGTTTGCGTTGACAACCCGCTGACAAGGGTGGTGCTGTTGTTGTCTGGTGCACTGACCTCTACCTCGCGGAGGCTGAGCGTCAACTCGCAGACACTTCCTCCTACCTCTCCCTGGACCATGACCCCACCACTGAACATCAAGCCACTGTTTCCAGGACTGTCACTGACCTCATCTCCTCTGGGGATCTCCCTCCCACAACTTCCAACCTGATAGTCGCCCAACCTCGGACGGCCCGCTTCTATCTCCTACCCAAAATCCACAAACAGAACTGCCCCGGTAGACCGATCGTCTCAGCTTGCTCCTGCCCCACAGAACTCATTTCTCGTTATCTTGACTCCCTTCTCTCTCCCCTTGTCCAGTCCCTTCCCACCTACATCCGTGATTCCTCTGACACCTTACGTCACATCAACAATTTCCAGTTCCCTGGCCCCTACCGCTTCCTCTTCACCATGGACATCCAATCCCTCTACACCTCCATCCCCCACCAGGATGGTCTGAGGGCCCTTAGCTTCTTCCTCGAACAGAGGCCTGAACAATCCCCATCCACCACTACTCTCCTCCGTCTGGCTGAACTTGTTCTCACACTGAACAATTTCTCCTTCAACTCCTCTCACTTCCTCCAAATAAAAGGTGTGGCTATGGGTACCCGCATGGGCCCCAGCTATGCCTGTCTCTTTATGGGGTATATGGAACATTCCTTGTTGCAGTCCTACTCCGGCCCCCTTCCACAACTCTTTCTCCAGTACATCGATGATTACTTCGGTGTCGCTTCATGCTCTCGTCAGGACTTGGAAAAATTTATTAATTTTGCTTCCAATCTCCACCCCTCCATCATTTTCACGTGGTCCATCTCTGACACTTCCCTTCCCTTCCTTGACCTCTCTGTCTCAATCTCTGGTGATAGACTGTCCACCAATATCCAATACAAACCCACCGACTCCCACAGCTATCTCGACTACAGCTCCTCACACCCCGCTTCCTGTAAGGACTCCATCCCATTCTCTCAGTTCCTTCGCCTCCGTCGCATCTGTTCCGATGATGCTACATTCAAAAACAGTTCCTCTGACATGTCCTCCTTCTTCCTTAACCGAGGTTTTCCACCCACGGTCGTTGACAGGGCCCTCAACCGTGTCCGGCCCATCTCCCGCGCATCCACCCTCACGCCTTCTCCTCCCTCCCAGAAACATGATAGGGTCCCCCTTGTCCTCACTTATCACCCCACCAGCCTCCACATTCAAAGGATCATCCTCCGCCATTTCCGCCAACTCCAGCATGATGCCACCACCAAACACATCTTCCCTTCACCCCCCTTATCGGCATTCCATAGGGATCGCTCCCTCCGGGACACCCTGGTCCACTCCTCCATCACCCCCTACTCCTCAAGCCCCTCCTATGGCACAACCCCATGCCCACGCAAAAGATGCAACACCTGCCCCTTCACTTCCTCTCTCCTCACCGTCCAAGGACCCAAACACTCCTTTCAAGTGAAGCAGCATTTCACTTGCATTTCCCCCAACTTAGTCTACTGCATTCGTTGCTCCCAATGTGGTCTCCTCTACATTGGAGAGACCAAACGTAAACTGGGCGACCGCTTTGCAGAACACCTGCGGTCTGTCCGCAAGAATGACCCAAACCTCCCTGTCGCTTGCCATTTTAACACTCCACCCTGCTCTCTTGCCCACATGTCTGTCCTTGGCTTGCTGCATTGTTCCAGTGAAGCCCAACGCAAACTGGAGGAACAACACCTCATCTTCCGACTAGGGACTTTACAGCCTTCCGGACTGAATATTGAATTCAACAACTTTAGGTCGTGAGCTCCCTCCCCCATCCCCACCCCCTTTCTGTTTCCCCCTTCCTTTTTTTTCCAATAAATTATAAAGATTTTCCTTTTCCCACCTATTTCCATTATAAAAAAAAAAACCCCACTAGAGCTATACCTTGAGTGCCCTACCATCCATTCTTAATTAGCACATTCGTTTAGATAATATCACCAACTTTAACTTTAACACCTATGTGTTCTATTGTACTATTGTCGTTGACATCTTTTGATGATCTGCTTCTATCACTGCTTGTTTGTCCCTACAACCACACCACCCCCCTCCACCTCTCTGTCTCTCTATCTCTCCGCCCCCCACACACACACCTTAAACCAACTTATATTTCAGCTCTTTCTTGGACTCGAACTCAAGTTCTGTTGAAGGGTCATGAGGACTCGAAACATCAACTCTTTTCTTCTCTGCCGATGCTGCCAGACCTGCTGAGTTTTTCCAGGTAATTCTGTTTTTGTTTTGGATTTCCAGCATCCGCAGTTTTTTTGTTTTTATCACTATTTCCACACTGACTGCTGCAGTAGCCTGCGCTACTCTCCTATTGGTTACTACAGATCATGTGATCTTGCCTAACAAATATTGATCTTAAGGGTATATTACACACTAAATAAAACTACAGTTGGCAATTAAATTGGATTGGGGTGGGGTGAGGGGTGTGGTAAAGCAGGCAGTCAAACTGAACCCCTCCCTGTTTCCCACTCAGCAGCATAGGCTAAAATTACCCCTATGATTTCTGGCTTTTGAAATGTGCGGAAGGTATTAATGCAACACACCACTGGAAACCAGGCAGAAAAACATTAAAATCCTCCTTAAAAATGGCAGACAGGGGCCAGATGATGTCCTTAGGCCATGGGTCAAGTTTAACTCAGGTTTGATCTGGGGAATGGCTTCAGCTTTCTGCTGGGTAAGGCTTGAAAGCAGACACTGCCATTCCAGTGAGTAGGCAAGATCCTCAGAACACCAGAGGGAAGATTGGGGCCTCCTCTGTGCCCTGGACCAGCCAGCACTCTGCCCCCACGCAACTACAAGATAGCTCCATCTACAATTAGCTGACCGTATGGGGACTGCCCTTTGATGTCTTCATTTCTTTTTCTCTACTACTTGCCTGGAAATTGATTGGTGATGACATGCAACAGTTAACATCTCTACAGCCTCATTTTGTCAGAGGTGGGCAGTCGAGTAACTGGCAAGTCTATCTTGCTGCTGAAAACACACTGCCTTTAAAATTCTCACCTTAATCACTGAACTGTGCAATCTTTAAACATTTATAAAGTATTTACAACACAGAGATAGGACATTCTGCTGAAAGGTCGATGTGTATGCTCCACTCGAGTCTCCTCCAACCCTCTTAATCTAACCCAACAACATATCCGTCTATTCTTTTCTCCTTCATGTACTTATCCAGCTACCCCGTATCTATGATATTCTCCTCAGCTACACCTTGTAGTTTCTGGTCTCACATGTTTAAGTGGAAACATCTTCTTTATGTACAACTTTTGAAACCCTTTCATAACCTGAAAGACCTCTCTCAGGTCAACCCTCAGTCTTCTCCACAGAAGAGTCCTGGCCTGTTCAATCTTTCCTTATAGTTATAAGCTCTCAGTCCTGCTATCATGCTCAGAAATCTTTTTCCGCACTTCTCCAATTCTTCCCTGTTGCTTTTATAATACAGGGACCAGGACTCCTCACAGTACTCCAGGTGTTGCAAGGCTCATACAAGTTTCTCATAACTTCTCTGCTTTACAATTCTATCCATCTGGAAATGAACCCCAGTGCTTTTTTTTGTGGGGGGGTGGTGGTTTTCCCTCATCGGGCCGACTCAGCAGGGGTGGGCAGGGAGCCGACTGTCGCCCACGATCGGGGCCGGACAGCAATTTCATGCTGGCGGGACAATTAAGGCCCGCCCAACGTGAAGCAGCACTGCCTGTGCTGGCGGGGAGACAAGAACGCAAGATCGCACATGCGCACAGGTGCGCACTGGAAAAGCTCCCTGAGGCACAGAGTTACCTCAGGGAGATGAAGAGTTTAAAACATCAAAAATAAAGCTTTTTAAAATGTGATAAAACATGTCCCTGCTCATGTGGATGAGGTTTCCTTAAAAATGTAAAGGCTGTTTGGCCTTTTCGCCTGCCCGGCAACTGTAAGGTTGGACAGGCAGCGAAAAATTTATGTCAATTACCTTTTGAATGGCCTTAATAGGCCTTTTGATTGTCAGTGGGTGGGCTGCTGACTCAGGCAACTACCAAAATATCGCGCAAGCGCATGATGACACCGGGACATTCCATCGACGACAGTGCATGTCATTTTACGCTCGCACGATAAGCTAAAAATTCTGGCCTTTGCTTTTTTAAAATATGGCTTTATTAACTAGCATTACTATTCTTGGTAATTTTTATATCTGTAAGCCCAGGTCCTTCTGTTCCTCTATCTCATCAGATATTATATTCCAAGGAATACATTGCTTCCTTATGCTACTATTCAAAATGTACAATCACGTTGTTGCCTAGATAGAATTTAATTTGCCAATTACACATACAAACATACAAATTAGGAGCAGGGGTAGGCCATCTGACCCCTCGAGTCTACTCTGCCATTCAATAAGATCATGGCTGACCTGATTTTAACCTCATATTCTTGCCTAGCTCCCCCCAACCCACCCTCCAATAACCTTTCACCCCCTTGCTTATCAGGAATCAATCTACCTCTGCCTTAAAGATATTCAAGGACTCTGCCTCAACCACCTTTTGAGTGAAAAGATTCTTCCTCATCACTGTCCTTAATGGGTAACCCCTTACTTTGAGAAAGTGACCCAGAGTTCTAGATTCTCCCACAAGAGGAAACATCCTTCCCGCATTCACCTGTCAAGCCCCTTCAGGATCTTATATGTTTCAGTCAAGTACATTCTGCAAACATATTTAAGTTTTCCTGTGATTTGGTGCAGTCTCATTATATATAAAGTATGCCCCCGACTCCACGTTTTCAGACCTTAGTGATGAATTTACCAAGCGGAACATTATCAATGATTTTTTGGAAATCCAACTCTATTACATTTGTTACATTATCCTTATTTATCATTCCTCTTAGTTCTTCAAAGCATTCAATAAGGTTGATCAAGAATAACCTTCCGTTTTCCATACTGGCTACTTATTTCTTTTAGATGTTCATCTCTTACAGGTTTGGGTAAAGATTCCACTCTCCTCCCTATCAAAGATAGTGGTCTGTAGCTCCCTGGATGTGTTCTAGCTCCCTTCGTAAATATAGGAATCTCTTTTGCTGTTGGCCAGTCATTTAGTATTAACTTTTCTAATGAAATTTTATACACTGGCTCCGCTATCTCTTCCCTTTTTTTTAATATGTGAGAATGTAATGTATCCGGAGCATGATTTGTTATCCTCTCGAAATTTGATTAATTTACCAATTATCTCCCCCTATTTTACCTCAAATGTATATCTTTTTTTTGGATCTATTCTTTTGATCGATGGTAGCCATGCCTACCATATTAGACTCCCTGGCACCGAGGCAAATTCATTGTTTAATAATTTTGCCCTTTGGCTGTCATTACCTGTGAGTTTAATGTGTGTTTTCTCCTTCGTGGCTCCGTCTCCATCCTGATTTTCTTTTGTTATTGATATGTCTGGAGAATAATTTACTATTTCTTTTCATGTTTGTTGACCTTGCCATCTCACAGGGTGGAACGTTCCAGAGATGGTGGTGGCGGGTGGGAAAGGTGGCACGGGACCTGCCAGCCATCATGGCGGGTGTCTGAGCCAGATTGTCCGCTTTTCAGCTCATTATGTATGCATGAACGTGATGCACATTGTAGCTCATGGCCGGGCGGGCTGGCATTCACCTCATCGGCTCCCATTATCGGCCGTCATGTTTAAATCGCACCCACGCACACATCACTCTCTGCAGCCCAGGGCCTGTCATGCCAACCTGTAGAATAGCCCCTAAGGAAACAAAGCATGTTGCTCCTCCAGGCAGTGGAGGACCGGCGGGACATACTTTCCCCCTGTGGTGGAAGTCAGAGGTATACCAACCTCACCAGGCCGGCTTTGAAGCAGGTCGTCAGTGCAGTCAGCGCCAACGCGCCTCGGATGAGAACCGCTATCCAGTGAAGGAAGAGGACGAATGATCTCATCTATTCCACCAAGCTAAATCCAGCTCCTCCTCGCTCCCAACTCACACTCTCACAAGGCCATCAGGCATTCGCAGGGTTACACTACAGGAATCTCACACACAGGCAGCACAAAGGGTATCACCACTGACTCTCTCACACACACTTTGACATCTTCATCTCTTGTCACATCCTGTGCAGCTCACACCCTCAGCCCTTCCAGAGGTCCTATCATCACCCACAGATCGCAGACATACTGATTAACTGCATCTGTCTTGCTCAAAGTGCGTCCATATGTCTTTATGCAGGAGTAGATCACCCACAACAACAGGGAGAGATTCCAGACTGAAGGTGGGATGCTGGAGTTCAGACCACTAGATTTGAAGAGCAGGTGGCAGAGCTGGCCAGCGAGGGCTGGGACCGTGCCTGTGCTGAGGGTGAGACTCGCATCTCCCAAACCACTGAGGACCCATTAACAGCTCCTCAGAAACCGTGAGTAATTTGTAATGTTGGTCACTACGCAACAATGACTCATTATCTCTTCTCTCTTTAATGGGCACCAGCAGGAAGTGGAAGAGAGCCACCAGCAGCCATCCCATCAGCCCCAGCTCCCATCCACCTCGGATGAGAACCCTGGGGACCTATTAGACATAGAGCCTTCACAATGCTCACCCGCACCCTCCACCACTACAGAGACACATACCTCAGTGGCCCAATTTTTTAGAGCAGGCTCTGGTGAGCACAGCACAGGGGAGACGGTGGCATAGTGGTAATGTCACTGGGCTAGTAATCCAGAGGCCCAGACTAAAGCTCTGGGGATACTGGGTTCAAATCCCAGCAAGGCAGCAGGCAGAATGTGATTCAATTAATAAACCTGGAATATAAGACTAGTCTCATTAATGGTAACTATCATTGATTGTCGTAAAAACCCATCTGGTTCACTAGTGCCCTTTAGGGAGGGAAATTTGCCATCCTTACCTGGTCTGGCCTATATGTGATTCCAGAACCACAGCAATGTGGGGTGACTCTTATATGCCCTCTGAAATGACTGAGCAAGCCACTTAGTTGAAGGGCAATTAAGGATGGGCCACCAATGCTAGCCTTGCCAATGATACCCACATCTTGGAAAAGAATAATAAAAAAAGATTGGGGTCTACAGCAAGTAGAGGCAGGGACATCCAAGCTCATCCGCACTCGGAGGGCTGCTGGAGGCCAAGCCTCTGCTGAATCCCAGTCAGCTGATTTGCCTGTGGGCTGGGCTGTTACACAGATGTTGGAACTGCAAAGACAGATGGGCATATCAGGCACAGTTGTCAGAGGCTGTTACCAGATTGGAACAGAGGATGGAGGAGTCCGTCCGCATTCAGTCTGATGTCACTGCGCCTACATGCCAGCGTACTGGGGTCAACACTGGTAGTATGGTGACCACCATGGAGACCTGGGTCCAGGATTCTGTTCTTGACCCATGCCAGATGCTTTAAGTATAGGTGGATAGGCAAGAAGTGGATAAGGATCTTAACCTCACTCCAGGTGCCTCTTCTTATTAAGAAGTCAGGAAAGGGCCCTCATGTACCCAGAGGGAGGAGAAACATTAGCCGGATACCCAGGGGCCATTCACCCAGGTGACTCCAAGAGTGTCCAGCTGCTCCCAATCCCCTCTGCCTGTGAGCTCATCTGTCCCACAGTAGGAGACCCTAAGCAGGCCAGGGCACTCCAGGCCTTGGTCCTCCAGAGGCCGCCTGCTAAGTTCATCACAGGTAACAAGGAGTAGCAGTCAGCAGGCTGCCTCCACCTCTGCTGTGGATGTCGGGATACACCCAGTTGTGATGTTAGGGTAAGAAAAAAATACTAAGAACACAAAGGTAGCACAGGTGTTCACAATCTGTATATAATTTGCAAATGTGTAAATAGAATTTATTACTGTCAACTTCTCATCTAGTGTATGTCTCTTCCATCTGATAATATGCTCCGTGGTCAGTCAAGTGTAACAGATGCCACGCCCCCTCACAGGTATCCCATTGTGTACCTCAGTCTATGGTGTCTCGTACCATCTCTTTACAGTACTTCACCATTCTCTGCTCAGTAGCGACATGAGTGAAGCCTCTGGCTTTAAGAACTTAGTGGTTGGGAAAGGCATCTCTGAGAGCTGCTTCAGAGGTTCATATAATGTTGCCTCATGAGTTTGGAAGCTGCAGGCTGGTTTAGCCCCTCGACGCTCCTGCACTGAAGAGTGCCCAATTAAAGGATTAAAGGTGATGTGCATTGCAATCAATCTCAGTCGCTGCACCTTCAATGGCCTCCATCTCATGTCTGTTGGCCTTGAGTGTGTTTTACATATCCACCAAAATTCGGGGTGCTCATGTGTTTCTAGCAGCCTGCAGTGTTATCTCATGTCTGCGTATACACCTGAAGATTATGCCAATAGTGGTACCCTCTTTCCCACCTGCCTGATGCAGAGCTATGGACCTCGGTGACACCTGTTGAGCTTTGTGATTCCTGCTAAGCGGCTGAAACTATGAGAGGTTGGAGGTGTGTATAAAGGCCACAGATGTTGGACTTTGACATGGGAGGATGCTGCACTGGGCCAGAAGGTCTGGCTGTCATCTCTTGACACTAACCCTGTTCCAGTTCTCAGGTTGACATGGTTACGTGCACGTTACAATGGCATCGGTGTGCTTGGTTTCAGTGTGGATGTGTCAGACTGGTGGGATGAAAATGTGGAGCCCCCAAATGCAATCAGAGTGAAGCTTCAATCCAGCTGATGTGTGCTCTTTGTCATCAAAGATTAGAATATCCAAAACCTAAATGAAGTGTAAGCATTTTTGGGCCCACAGATGCCAAGGCTAGACTGTACGGGAACTTGGTCATCTCCAAACAGAGCCATGGTTCTGAGTGTTTGACAGAGATCAGACCATGATGCTGCTGAAGCTTTAACAGACACCGAGCTGAAGTGCAGGCTCACATCCATAACTGAAAGTTGACTGCATCCTGAAGATCAATCTCATGCTGTGGACTCAGTATGATGACAAGGCCTGAGTACTTGTCTTGCATGAACAATTGCCTCTGTGGTAATACTGCAGTGCAGATTCAGATTAGGCCTCAGACATCAAGACAAGAACCACTGAGTGATGACTCTTCTATTTGAGGTGTCTTGCAACACTGCAGGCATACTGCCAGGAGTGCACTGGGGATTGCAGTGCTGTCCCTGCCTCTCGAAGGCTACCGTAGGTATTGGAATGTTGATGAGATGTTTGTACATGCCTACTCTGCTCATGAAGCACACTGTTGGAGTTATTATCCCACAACAGAGAGGCCACATTCTCCAGAAGCTGCCTTGCCTTCCAAGGACGAGGATATCATGAGGTAAGAGTGTACTACTCATTCAGGTATTAATGTGCTTCATTGAGGTGATGAGGTTTGCAATGAGGGTGTTAAGGTGGACCCAGCATGGAGGCCGCTGGTGATGAGCTAGTTGCCATCATCCTCCTGGAACCTCGTGGCTATAAGCAATCACATGCATGCCTGCCTCATCGGCCTGTGTGCTATGACCTCTTCCTCTGGAGCCTCAACTTCTTTGCCCTCATCAAGCTCAGCCTTGTCGGCGTCCTCCTCATCAGAGGAGATGTGCAGCTCCTCCATCTCTCGTTTTGCCAAGTCATCCCCCTTTTGCAGTGCCGGGTTGTGTAGAGCTCACGAGGAGTGGGAGAACCTTTAGGAAGAGTACTAGAGAGTGCCGCCTGACCTGTCCAGACATCAAAAAAGCATTTTCAAGAAGCCTATGGTCTGTTCAATAAATGAGCAGGTTTCAGAATGAGCAGCATTCTTCTTCTCTGAAGGGCTTTGTGGCTGTTGAATGGGCATCATCAGCCACGGTTTTTGCACGTAGCCTTTATCACTGAGGAGCCAACTCTGGATGCGCTAAGGACCCTTGAGGAACTGTGATACCTGCGAGTGACTCAAGCTGTAAGAGCCACAGCAGCTTCCAGGGTATCTCGCACACACCTGCATTATCTGCTTCTGGTGGTTGCAGACCAGCTGCACACTGAGAGGGTGGAACCCTTTCCTGTTGATGAATGGTAGTGGCTGTTCCCAGGGAGATCTTAAAGCCAAATGTATGCAGTCAATGGCACCCTGCACCTGTGGGAATCCGGAGATTGCTGCAAATCCCACTGCTCTGGCAGCCTGGCTGGGTTCATCCAGGGAGAACTGGACATAATTGTGTTCCTTGCTAAATAGGACATCAGTAATCTCTTGAATGTATTTATGGTCAGATGCTTGAGAAATCCCGCAGAGGTCCCCAGCGGAGCCCTGGAATGAGCCTCTCACAAAAAGGTTCATAGCAGCGGCCACCTTTAGAGCCACTAGCAATGAATGGCCTCCGAGTCCCTGCGGCGTCAGCTTCTCCCAGAGAATGTGGCAGACGTGAGCCAACACATCCCTCGAAAGGCAAAGGTGTCTATGGCACTGTCTCTTGCTCATCTGGAGATAGGACAAGCATCTTCGGTACACCCTTGTTAGTGCCAAATGCCTCCATTGAATGGATCTACCAGCCTCAGCTTCAGAGTCTTGATGGTGCCCTGTTGGTGCTTGTCCATCAGGGTGAGGCTCTTCCATTTGCCGAGCATGATGGCAATGGGCCCTTCTTTTCATCCTCCTCAGTTGCCTGATTGTCAGGAAAAAGGTCATGTTGGCTGCTGCCCATCATGCACTTGTGCTTGTCTCTGCAGAAACATTGAACAGAGACACGAATGAACATAGGACTGCAATGGTCACCTTCCAAACGCAAGCTAGGGAGACACTGTGAAGCCCATGGGTTGCATTCATCCCAGCCCTTCCATACCCACATCGTTCCTTGCAGTGGTATCACTGCCTTACAGATCCCTGGTTGGGCCCCCCATCCGCAGTCACCCTCCCCAAAATGCCACAGGGCTTTCGCACAAGGGCTTGGATCTGACTGAGTGCTGCCAGACAATAGCAGCCTCAATCAGGGCTCTTTCGGACTGATTCCTTTGCAGTGTACAGCTGTCCCAATTGCACTAACGTTATGACAGTATTCGGGGGTGCGGTGGGTTCGGGGTCAGCTTGCAAAGCCTGTAACTGCCAACTGCGAGGTCTAGAGGTATTTGCGCTATTAAACATATGCATTTTGGCTGTTGCCCTTTACAGTTGGTTACTTCTGGCCCTCACCATTTCAAAGAGAAGGACAAAGGGTTTTTGGAAGCCAGTCCAAAAATGGCCCCAATCGGGAATAGACTTTCACAAGAATGCATAAATTGAGTTAAGGTACCAAATCTCTTCATTTGACTGCGTTTCATTAATTATTCTGATAGTATTGAACCTGTAGTTGAATGTGGCGTTGTACAATGATGGAAGAGAAACTGTGAAAGTTGAGATTCCAGAGAGCCTTCTGGTAACCTTTTCATATCAGACTTAAACGTTTGTGCTGCCCTCTCGTCTAGGTTATTCGATGAGAGATGCCAAGGGGCTGTTTTAATATGTCGGATTCCATTCAGATCCATAAATTTCTGAAACTCGGTGCTGGTAAAAACTACCATTATCAGAAACAACAATTTCAGGTAGGCCATATATGCTGAAACAATGACGTAGCTTCTTGATAATTGCGTTCAACATTGGTGATTTGACTTTGTATACATCCATCCATTTAGAATGTGCATCTACAATTAACAAGAACATGGTACCTAGAATTGGTCCTATTTGATCAGTATGTAGTTGAATCCAGGGTCGACCAGGCCACTACCACAGATGCAGTGGAGGTAAAACAGGCAGCTTCTGTTGTTGCTGACACTGGAGACAGTGCTTGACCATACTTTCAATGTCACTGTCAATGCCTGGCCACCAGACATAGCTTCACACAAGCATCTTCATCTTCAATATGCCTGGATGCGCACTGTGAAGCTCTGTCAAGAGTGGCTCTCTTCCTCGTGAAGGGACAACTCTTGATCCCCACAACAAAATTCCATCTTGACAGCTTAATTCCATGCTTTTGACACGGAATGGTCTCCATTCTTCAGCTACTGGCAAGCTTAGCTCTCCTTGCAAAACAAAGTCTCTGATTTTCGAAAATATTGGATCTCTGTTCGTCCAATTTCTAATTCATTTTGCACATACAGACAAAGAATCTAAGAAATACAGTATAATAAAAGCAAAATGCTGCGGATGCTGGAATCTTGAAACAAAAACAGAAAGTGCTAGAAAAACTCAGCAGGTCTACCAGCATTTGTGGACAGAGAAGCAGAGTTAACGTTTCTTCAGAGCTGAAGGGGAGTCATATGGACTTGAAACTCTGTTTCTCTCTCCACAGATGCTGCCAGGCCTGCCGAGTTTTTCCAGTATTTTCTATTTTTGCGTAAGAAATACAGTAATAGGATTAAGTCTTGTGCAACTGGAGTGTTTACAATACTATCTGGCAATGGAAGATGACTGAGTGCATCTGTATTTGCAATGTGTAGGCCAGGACTGTACATAAATGTATACTCATACACAGTCAGAACCCAGTGCTGTATTCTTGCTGATGCTATTGGCGGAATAGCCTTATCCTCACTGAATAAACCCATTAATGGTTTAAATGGTTCATGGTCCAACTTGATTGTAAAATGTAGGACTGGTAGGAACGTTTTTACACCGAATGCCACTGATAATCCTTCTTTTTCTAACTGAGAGTAGCCCTATTCGGCTTGGGAAAGGGTTCACGAGACATAGCCAACAGGCCTTGCTGATCCATTTTCCATCTTATGTGGTAAAACACCTCCATAAGGAGGCACATCACATGATAACACCAGCTCTTTCAATGGGTCGTAGTTTACCAATAAACACACCGAATGCAGCAATTTCTTTGCTGCCACAAAGACTTTTTCTTGCAGTGAATCCCATGACCAATGGTGGTTCTTTTTTAGCAGTGAGTGTGATGGTGCCAAAACAGTTAACAGATTGATTAAGAAGCAGCTTTAGTAGTTGATCATACCCAGGAAGGGTTTGAGTACTGTTACATTGGACGGTGATGGTGCATCCTGGATGCAAACCCCTGGCATCCACCCTGTGACCTGGGTAAATCACTTCTGATGCTTGAAATATGCATTTTTCCCTCTAACCATACGCTGGCTTCCATGAACCTTCTCAGCACCTCCTCCAGGTTGGCCAAGTGTTCAGCCTCGGTTAACCCAGTGAAGAGAACATCTTCCAAATATACAATCACTCGTGGAGGTCCTTGCAGAAGATGCTCCATTGTTCTCTGAAAAATAGCACATGCTGACGAGACTGCAAAGGATAGACGAGTGTACTGATAGAGACCCTTGTGTGTGTTAAGAGTCACATATTCTCTTGACGTACTGTCCAATTCTAGTTGTTGATAGGCGTGGCTCATATCTACTAGCAATTATGACTTGTCTCCTGGTGTATAAATCATCTATCCTTGGAATGGGGTACTTATTTAGTTTTGCTGCTTTATTTATTGTCAATTTATAGTCTCCGCATATATGTTTGGTCTGGTCAAACTTGACAAATGGAACTATGGGTGCGACCCCCTCAGAAAATTGGACAGACTGGATTCCTCCCAGGCTTCCTAACCTGCACATCTCTGCATCCCCCTTTTCTTTCAGTGCATAAGGCACAGGCCTGGCCTTGAAGAAACGCAGTATTGCCTGGTGATCAACAAATGACTTGGCATGCGTGCCTTTCAGCTTTCCTAATTTATTCCCAAAAAACCATGTTGTATTTCTTCAGAAGTTCTGGAATTCTGTCTAGGTTTTAGGTGAAATATCTCAGATCATTCGAGTTTTATCTTCTGCAGCCAATCTTGACTTAAAAGACTGGGTCCCTCTCCTTTCACATTCATCAAATGCAGTTGGGCTGTCTGTTATTTGTAACAGGCTGGGACAGTGGCAATGCCCTTGACTTGAATAAATTCTCCCATGTACGTTCCTAACTTAGCAGTTGTCTTCTCTAAGTTTATTGGCTGTCTTCCTTCATTAAGGTACCTGAAAGTGTGCTCCCCAACCATAGTAGATGAGGCATCAGTATCCATTTCCATATGCAGAGGCTTCTCATTTCCTTGTACTGTCACCGTAATAGGTTAAGTTTTCACGGCAGTTACATTATACAGGGAGTACACATCAGTATCAGCAGCTTCAGCCTATGCTGTACCTGTTAACGCAATCATGTTTGTTTGCTGTCTTGCAGGCTGCTTCACCTTTGTTCAGCATTGCCTAACGATGTGACCCTTCTTATGACAATAATGACATTCTACCTCTCTGAATTTACAAGTATCTGTTCCGTGGTCACCTCCACATCTACAGCAATTTTGTCTTGAAGCCTTTGATGAAGCATTTCTGTAAAGCTTCTTAATGTTGCTTACAGTGGATATTGAATCACGCTTTAATTCTGCAGGTCTGGTTTTCGCTCCACGCTCGGTAGTAGGTTCCCACCCCACAAGCAGGAAGGCGCCATTATCCATGTGTAATGAAGCCTGCCAGCCTTTCACAGCACTTTCCATGGTGAGCGAGATTTCCAGGGCATGTTTAAAATCGATATCAAATTCGACAAGCAAGCGGCACTGAATGGTGTCGTCCCTGACCCAACATACCAGTCGGTCCTACAGAATATTGTTTAATGCGATCTCAAAGTTGCAGCATTCTGTTAACTGCTTGAGGTTTGCTTCATTGGTTGCAATGGACTCTCCTGGGGCACGTACTCTTGAATTAAATTTAAAGCGTTGCATTATCACGGAAGGCTTTGGCTCGAAGTGTGTTTTCACTAGGCCCACTAACTCACTATGCAGCTTGGAATTGGGCGCACTTGGGACAGCCAGGTTGCAAATCAGGTTGTATGTTTTAGTGTCACATACACTTGAGGGGATCACTTTCTGCTTTTCTTCAGTGGTTATTTCATTTGCTATAAAATAAAATCTGAGGCGCTCAATGTACTGGCTCCAATCTCCAATATTAACATCATGTGGGCCGATTCTTCCAAACAGTGGATGACTGGCGAGTAGGTTTTAAAATTCGGTTTACTCACAGTAACAGGGTGGGGGGCACAGTTGAAGTCGATTTTACCCTCACCACCAAATGTGATGACTCAGTGGAGCCGACAGGTTTCATAAAGAAACAGTTGAACTTTATAATGGAGACATCTAGGAGTGCTTGCACCTAGCCCTGATCTCTCGTCTGAAAAACATCTGCACCACTGGATTGCCAGTGCTAAGAGCCCACTAGTCGAAGACCCCGCAGTATATCACATGACCTATGATTGACAGGAGGGAGGGACAATGCATGCAGCTACCACATTAGCCAAGTCGCTCCCCCCCCAATCATGTGTCTCAGTGCTCTCTTCCCCAGTCATTCGCCCCCCACCACCCCCCCTGAAGTTATGAGTCTTTCTGCATGCTTTCCCCCGGCTCCATTGCCACACATTCCACCACTCTCAGTCCAGCTTCTTCCCTTGCCTCTGCTTTGGCCATTTGACCTGGAAGGGAGCTTGATTCTGACGAGCTGGGTTTGTAATGAGTATTCATGATATTCAAATGAATGCAAATGCGGTTCCTGACATGACCTGGTGGGCAACCAGATCTGCTATGAAAATCAGGAGTAGAAAATTTCAAACTATTTTTACACTGGCGGGAACCTGACTTTTCAGCACACTCTGAATTTTCCGGTCCCACTTGCCATGATGCTGTCACTGGTGGGACCGGAAAATCCCACCCATAGGCTGGGACTTTCCGTGCTAGCTGCCATCGGGCGTGTTTGGGGGTGTGAGTGGACAATGTGGTGTGATTGATTTCACAACGGCGTTAAACCTGTTTACAATTGCCTGCTCAGCCCGCCGTTGGTGGGCTACGTTTCCCACTATCGGACATAAGGAACCTCTTTGTAATAAATCTCCATATCATTATTAGGCCTGCCCGCCGGAATCATGCATCCCCACTGGATCGTCTGCCAAATTGGCGGAAAAGCATGCCGACGTGTTTCACAACAAAGGTGCGCACTTGGCAGGCAGCATTTTGAGGGGAACGTGGAGGTAAGTGCACAGCAACAATGTGCAGCGCTCACCAGGGACGCCTCTTGGACTTCAAGCTTCAGGCGCACTGAGGTGGGGGGGGTGGGGGTGGTTGGGGGTGGCGGGGGCAAGGGCAGCCCTGCGGTTGAATGTAGTGCGCAAGCATTCGGCGTGGGGGCTAGGGTGGACGAGGGAAGTGGCCATGCATTAAGGACTCCTGATATGAAGTGACCATTCCTCTGCAACTGAGACAGTTCAAGCACAGCCATTGATTTGATTGGAGTTGGGCTTCTAGATTCTCTGCCCACTCAAGCAATACAGAAGCATGAAAGTGCCACCAAGTGCTCCAGAGATTTTCACCCCTCGGACATAGACTGCAAACTAATGAATTTTAGTGGACGACTGGGCAAGTTGTACAATCTCCTCGCTAAAGTTGGCCATGGAGCAGTCACTGGTGGAGGTGCTCACAGCCTCTTGCAATGTCATCACCCCGGTTTGGACCAGTCTCCCCCATGGTTCAAGCTAACAGTGCAGCCTTGCAGTGTGTGTTAGAAGAATGCCTGCACCTGAGCTTAGAGCATAGCATGCAGTCCAATGGGCAAAGCTGCCCCCAATCGGTTAGATGGAGTGGGGTGGAGGTGGGTGGGATTTAGGGCAGCCATAGGCGCAGTAAACTCTGACCATCCAAGTGGTGGCCACCACTCTCTGAGAAGTGTTAAGTGACCTTCAGACTTAACTAGGACAGGTTCTTAGTACACCCATGCTAACCATGTGTCTCTCTCCTTCATCCTGGCTGTGCAGAGGAAGGAGCAGTACCCTCAGAATGAAGGGACGGCTGGTGATCCCACACATGGGGCAGAATTTTCTGCCTGTCGGGTGGGTGGGCCCAAACTAATCTCCGGTGGGCGGGGAGCCGATCCCCTCCGGAGAAGCGGGCCCTGCTGCCATTTTACGTGGGTGGGCCATTTAAGGCCCACCCAGCGTGATTTCCAGCGGGAAGTGCTATGTGCTTCCTGTGCTGGGGGGGGGAGGGGGGTGGGGGCGGAATTCCCCAAAAGCGAGAGTGCACTCTTTCACGCACGCGCATAAAAGAGCGTACATCTCCCTGAGACTAAGTGCAGCCTCAGGGAGATCGCTTACACTTTTAAAAAGATTACAAATGGAAAAACAAAAATCCCTAACATGTCACACGAGATGGGACATGTTCATAAATTACAATAAAACTTCATTAAACTTTTTAAATCCCTACATGAAACCTCTTCCCACTGGGGCTCCTCGCCTGCTCGCCAACCTTAAGGTTGGACGGGCAGGTCGTTTAATTGGATAATTCATCCTGTCAATGGCCTCATTTGGCCATTGACAGGTCGGTGGGCCCGCAGCTGATTTTGTTGCGCTCCCGCCTTCCTGAAAATTTAAATGGACCGAGATGACATCGGGGGTTCTGCCTGATGTCATCCCGTGTCATCTTATGCCTTCGCCAGCGGGCCTCGCCCCCGCTCGCTAATGGCAAAATCCTACCCATGCTGCCAAAGAGCCTCAGCAAGCCGTCCGATGACCGAGAACCTGTGATGCCAAAGACTGCACATGTCCAGGGAGTGCAGCAGGCATCCCTTACTGATGTTCCCAAGCTTGCCTTTTCCGCTGACTCACACTGCTGGATCCTCACTTGATAGAACACCACCGATCTCACCATCAGCACAGGAACAGTCCAGATCATCGCTGGCCAGCTGGATGGCTCTATTTTCAAAGGTCATGAGGACCTTGATTTTGGGAATTCCCCCATCGCTCTCCCTGCTGTTGTGTGCCAGCTTGTCCTGCATGAATAGAGATGGAGAAAGTGCAAACAGGAGACCTGCTAGGCCGGATGATAAGTATGCCTGAATGTATAGGTGGTGAGTGGTCCCATGAACGGTATGAGGCCAATGAAGGTATATGTGAGAGAGTGAATGGTGATGTCCCTTGAACTGGCAGTGAGTGAGGGCCCTGTGGGTTTGTGAGTGTGTGAGTTGAGAGTGATGAGAAGAGTGACTTACCCTGGAGGAACAGAAGAGATCACTCGTCCTCTTGCGGCACTGGGTGGCTGTCTTCTTTTGAAGGGCGTTGGCGCTGACCACCGCTGCCACCGCCTCCCAAGCCTGATTGGTCACACTGCTGCCCATCCTGTGGCCAGAGTCTTTTGGACATCACAGTGAGCCTCCACTGTGTCCAAAAGGTGCTCGAGGGACGTGTCATTGAACTTGGGGGCTGCAGTCTTTTTGCCTTTCAGGGCCATGTCTTCTGTGCGGTAGTCATGGGCTAGAAGCATTGAGAAGTGTGCGCATGGCTGCACTTTAAACATGGTGCCTGGCTTGGTGAAGCGGCAAGGTGATGGTGTGGAGGGCTGGGGGTGCAGGGAGCGGGGTGGTGAGGAGGGGATAGAATTTCTTGTGACGGGAGTGTGAGTCAAAATAAGAAAATGGGACTGACTAAAAGCTTTGAGGATTTATGAAATAACAGCTGCAGTGTGCAGAATTCAAGATAGCTGAAAGGAGTAGTAAGCTTGATCTGTGCTTTTGGTTTAGATGTTAGATTGTTTGGAAAGCCAAAGACATTAACCGAGTGGAACAGGAACAGCCCTGTTTTATTTGGAAACCATATCCAGTAGAATATGTGCATTATCAGTTTTGACAAGAGACTTCCTGGTAATCCAGCCAACTTCAGGCATTATAACTGAACACTGGATGGTAATTGAAAGGGAAGGGACTGCTTACGTGGAAAAATTCATATATTGCTGTAGCACAAAGAAGGCCAAAAACAGAATTTCTGATTGGGCATTGGGTTGCTATTGGTGTTCAGCAATGTGTTGTGGCAATGGTTGATCTAATCCCATCTAGTTGCAGCATGGTGAACACAGCCTCAGTGACATGGAGATCTTCCAGTACTTTCTGCATGTGCACAGCATGAGGAGAATTTTACAATATCGTGTTCCTGACAGAGGGACCACACACAAAATGTGAATTCCCTGACCCTGCCCTGTTCAAATGTCTCAGCCTCCTCCCTTTCTATCCATTGCCCTCCACTCTCTCCTCAGTCCCCTATACCAACTCTGACACTTGGCTTCTCTGCAACTTACCCTTCCTGGCTCTCTCCAAGCTCACTTTGTCTGTGAGATCCACCTTTTGTACTCTTGCACTCCTTCCTGCTGAAGTCTTGTTTACCCAGGCCCATTTCCTTACCACCTTGCTAGCCAACTAGTAAATGGGTTCCCTCTCATTACATATAGCCCCCTCCTTTTCAAATCCATGCCCCCTCTCCTCGGTAAATCTTTGTGTTGTCATGTCCAGTGTATTATGGACTTTCAGTCAATACTTGTATTAAAAAAAACACAAAAGGCTACAAAAAGGTGGCCATCTGAGGATCATCATATTTTTCTGGTGTATCGAAACACTCCTCTGTCTCAAGACAGAACAAAGGAACTTTCCAGACTGATGTTGGCTCAATGCCTTTTCCTGAAATCAATTCAAAAGGGTAATTTCAAGTGTAATGGTTTATTCATATGCAAAGACGCTGCTGTCTCAGATTCTCTAGATGTGATGGCGCCACACAGGACGCATAATTGACCCAACCACTTGCATTATTTGGAAAGGGACTTTGGACTTGTAACAGGTCACAAGGTGAGTAAGCCATGTTTGTTGCCTGCTTTTAAAACTGCTGTTCTGCAGACAGAGATTCCACTGAAAGCTATCAACCAACTGCAAGACATCTAAGCAGCCAAGGCAATAAACAGCATTACCTTGAAAGTGGGAGATTCCTAACAAAGAGAAGGACTTTCCCCAACCTGTTCCAACTTTGAGTTCACCTGAGAACCAACCTCCTGGAAATTCAGCCACAAGAAACCACGTTGCTTAGTGAGAATTCAATGCCTTAAAGGACCTTCACTTCACCCAAAGCATCAACTCGTCCAGGGAACTACAGGCCTGAACAAAAGGAGACTGAGACAATCATAAATTGTAATTGTATTTTTCCCCCTCATCTGTATCTAATCGTTGCATGAGTGATTGTGTGAATGAGATGATTGAGTTAGTCATCATGTTTTTTTAAACCTCTAGGACAAGTATGTGATAATATATAGCATTCCTTATTTTTAAATTCACAAAAAAGCTGGCTGCTGGAATTATTTAAATTAGGACAATCTCTCTGGGAATAAGAAAACACACACCTCTCACATACAAAACACACTGATCACAGGCAGTAAGAAAACATATAGGGCACATTTTGGGTCATTGGGTGGGCACGGTGGGCAGGCCTGGGAGCAGCCGGGAAGCAGTCCGCCACCCTCGATCGGCCCCCCAGACCGCAATTCCATGCTGGCTGGCCGATTAACGTGCAGCCAGCATGAAAGGCGCTCTGAGGATCTCAGCGCTGCCAGGGTTGGGGGGCGTGGTGGGGAGGAGTGCGAACGCAAAAGTCAGCGCATGCATGGGGGAGCACTCAATGAAAGCTCCCTGAGGAGCTGCCTCAGGGAGCTGAAGAAATGTAAAAACAAAAATAAAGGTTTTGAAAATGTGAAAACATATCCCCACATAGGACTCACTCACATGAATGTGATAAACATTATAAAAATTATATCAAATTTTTTACTTTCTAATTAATGTTGGAAGCCTCATCCTGCCCGCGGATGAGGTTTCCTAAAAATTCTAAAGGCTACCTGACCGATTTGCCTGCTCACCAATTGTAAGATTGGATGGGTAGCGAAAAGTAGGTTTAAATGAATTGATTAATGGCCTTAATAGACCTCTTAATTGTTGGCGGGCACGCTGCTGACTCTTGCAAGCCCGCCGTCCAAAATATTGTGCGGGTGCGCAATGATGTCGTGACGCTCACCTGATGTCATCTTGCGCTATTTTGCACCCAATCGGGTCAGGCGTGCACTCGCCCGCGGGACATAAAATCCTTCCCATAAATTCTCTTTGTGGCACAATAACTCCTCTGTCCTTGTTACATATCTCCATCTCCAATCGTCCCTCCTTATCGAAGGTCCTTGAATATACCGTTACCTCCTAGTGATGTGAGCACCCATCCCACAATTCCCTCTTTGCATCCCTCCAAATCCCACACAGCAGCAAAATGGTATACGCTGTAATCGTGACCATGTCGCACTATGGCCATTCATCCTTCTTTACCTCTCCGCAGTTTCCCATATGGTTGGCCACACCATCCTATTCTAACACTGTTGCCTCGTTATGCATTATAATGGAAGTGCCCTCGTATGATTCCAGCCATAGTTAAATGATTGTGGCCAGAGCATTTCCAGCAATTGCCATTGCCTCTGGAGTTCTCCAATGGACCTGTCCTCAGCTCTCTTCTGATTTTCTTTTACAGGTGCCCTCTTGCAGGTGACCTCATCCATAGACATGGGGTCAGCTTCCATAAGTGCACGAATGACAATCAGTTCAACCTCTCCATCACCTCTCCTGAGCCCTTCACTATGCCAGCCGGTCTCAGATGAGACCTCATTACCTTTAGCTAAACACCAGGAATACTAAAGCTATAGGGGTTGATTTTGCCTGGAGTGGTTTTTAGGCTCTGACACGGTGCTTGCAGGAACCTAGAGGTCTGAAGATTGATAGAAATTGTTCCTTGGGCCAATTCCACAAACTCAGAGTGAGCAAAAAAAAAAATTAAACTTAACTTATTTCTTACATTACAACAGTGATTAGGTTTCATTCCCCATAGCGTACTGTAGTGCGAACTAAAGTCAGGAAAGATGCAGTATAAATGCAAGATTTTCGTTCCATCCTATTTGGCCACACCAGGCTCACTGCACAATGTTACTGACACCACTAATTGATAACTCATTTGCTAAAGGGATCCTTCAACAGGCCTCCCATTAACTCATTTAAAAAAGGGACCTAACACCTGGTTGAAATATCCGCCCGAACTATCAAAGACAATGGGCCAGTGAGTTCAGCAGTTGGACCATTGCCGATATAGTCTGGTCACAGGCTGTTGCGTGGTTGTTTGCCAATCATTTTGCACACGTGAAACAGATGCAATTCAAATAATGTTCGAATCTAGAGGGTGGAATCATCCGTTTTACCCGCTGGCCGCAGTGGCGGGTTCTCACGCCGTATCGTCCCAAACCCACCGCATTAATTCTGCATTCCTGGGAAACATTTCGTTTCCCTGGTGGGTGGGCTCTCATTCACCGGCCACACCATCACCTCGCTGCTTCATCACACCAGCCACACGCACACATCTCAGTGCTTCCACCCCACGACTACAGCAGGGAAGGTGTCCACAAAAGGCAAAAAGACTGTAGCCCCCAGGTTTAGTGACATGTCACTGGAATGCCTTTTGGACTCCATGGAGGCCTGCTGTGATGCCCTCTACCCCCACTCTGGCTGCAGGATGGGCAGCGGCATGACCAACGAGGCTTGGGAGGCAATGGCAGTGGTGATCAGTGCCAACGCTGCACAGAAGAGGTTGACCATCCAATGCAGATAGAAGATGAATGATCTCATCCATGTAGCCAGGGTAAGGCAACCATCTCATCACTCTAAACTCACACACTCCAGCCCATCACACATTCACTGGCATCTCACTGACTGCCAGCTCAAGGGACATCACCGCCCATTCTCACACACACCCTCACATCTCCATCTAGCCTCATCTCCTCTGGAGACTGTCTTCTCAGCCCTCACCATCTTGAGGCCACTTGCACAGGTCTACATGTGCCCCCGCACACACCTTGGGATACCCCCCTTCCCCAATACAGCCCTCATCCTGAAGCCTCTTCCCTTGCCTGAGGCCACTGTTCGCCCTTCCCCAAGCAAACCCTAGCCCCGCAGCCATTGAAAAGCCACCCATATATGGCTTGTCTGGTAGGTAGGTACCTGCCATGAGCCTCCCCAAAAGTGATGTGGTGCTGTCTGTGAAGCCTGGCACTGGTGACTGCAAATGCTGACCGAAGCAAAGTAGGCAAACAAACCTCAAGGTCCTGAGTGAAGTGCAGCTCATCGGGTGCACGTCATTTATGTGCTATTGTGAAACACATCGGCAGGAAAACACACTGACATGGGCGGACAATCCAGCGAGGGGGGCAATTCCAGCAGGCAGGCCTAATAATGATATATTGATGTATTACAATGAGGTTCCTGAAGTCCAATGGCTGAGTGGACAATCACATACAGGTTTCTCGCCATCGTGTCATATTGTCCACTCACGGCACCGGACACACCCAACACCAGCGGACATGGAAAATCTCAGCCAGGGTCTCTGGATCCTATCACAGGCCCTACTGCATTGACAGTGATTCTCCTAATCACCTCGGTGTGACATTAGGCAGTGTGACAATGTGTGGTGAGGCAAGGGCTACTATTTGAATGCCCTCCCCCAAGGTCGGTTTGCTGTTGGGGGGCATTTAATTGGGCAGGAGGGTAGCAAGTAGGGACCATACCGCCTTCACACCTCTGCCCCAGTTAAGTCCAGGGTGGGAAGGCTCCTAGATGGCCTTCTTACTGCACCACCAATTAAATGTCCACTTAAGGGCCTCATTCTGCCACTGCTGGTATTGACCCCATGGCAGGTGAGGGGCTTGCCATGCAGGAAGCAAATCCTGTTGGGGTTGCTCATGGGCTTCCAGGAGATCTCTCGTTCAAAGACACTCTGTGCTTGATTAAGAGATCTGACATCGAGAAGGAGGGGGCCTGCTGAGAGCCATCCCTGCCCTTGATGCTGCCCCCGCTTTGATTCTCCGCAATAGCTACCCTGTGACACCACCCCCACCCCCCACCCCAATATCACTGACCTGTGGCCTGTGTGCCTCAGTGATCCTGGGCCTTGGGTGGGTGCATTACAGGCAGCAACCACCACCTCCCTGCTGGCATTGCTGAACAGTGCACAGCTGCAGGCCTCTGATTGGCCCAGATGATTTTGGGGAAGGTGCATTGCTGCCCAGTTAAGTGCCTGGTTAGCGCTTAATTCAATGGGCCTTCCCGAAAGTGGGTGACGCTCCCCAACTGCAGGGCAAGACCCCCACCACCTACATTAACTCCCACCTAAGAAATGTAACAAGGAGTGTGACGGGGATGGCGTGACAAGGTGTCAAAAGGTGGAGTTAGGCTTGCACTCTAAAGCACTTCAACAACAATAACAATTTGAACTTATATAGTGTGATGGTGGCATGGTGGTAATGTCACTGGACTAGTCATCTAGAGGCTCAGGTTAACATTTTGGGGACATGGGCTCAAATCCCACCATGGCAGCTAGTGGAATTTAAATTCAATTAACAAAAATCTGGAATTGAAAGCTAGTCTCTGTAACGGTGACCATGAATCCATTGTCGATTGTTGTAAAAACCCATTTGGTTCACTAATGCTCTTTAGGGAAGGAAATCTGCTGTCCTTACCTGGTCTGGCCTATGTGTAATTCCAGGCCCAAAGGAATGTGGTTGACTTGACTTAAGGCAATTAGAGATGGGCAATAAATGCCAGTGATACCCACATCCCATGAAATAATAAATTAAAGAAGCGCTTTTAACATAGTAATGGTTCACAATTGTGCTCTCAAGCAAAATTTGACTCAGATTCATGCAGGACGATATTAGGGATATATGAGCTAAAGAATTGTCAAAGAGGTAGATTTTAAGGAGCATCTTTATGTTGGAGAGAGAGGCAGAGAGACAGAAAGGTTCAGGGATGGAATTTCAGAGCTCTGGGTCATGGCAGACATTAGGGAGCAAATAACATCAAAGATGCTTGGAAGGCCAGATTTGGAGAAGCACAATACCTCTGAAGATTGTGAGACTGAAGGTGGAGACAGGGATAGGGATGGGCCATGGACTGACTTGGAAAACAAGGATGAAAATTTGAAAAATCAAGGAATTGCCCAACCAGGAACCAATGTAGGTCAGTGGGCACAGAAGCGATAGGTGTAATGGGACTTGGCATGAGTTAGCATACGGGCTGCAGAGTTTTGGGTGAGCTCGAGTTTATGGTGGGTGTCAGGCGGGTCAGGAGGTCCCTCAGAATAGTTGAGTCTGGAGGTAACAAAGATAGGAATGAGAGTTTCAGCAGCAGGTGAGCTGAGGCAGAGTGGAGTCGGGCGATGTTATGGAGTTGGAAACGGGTGGTGTTTTGTGTTGCCATGGATATGTGGTTGGAATCTCACCTTGGGGTCAGATATGACACTGAGTTGGTGAACGTTCTGGCATTCGGCCTCAGGCAGTGGTCAGGAGATGGATGGAATAGGATGGACTGAAGCATGAAAGACGAAGCTATAAAGAGATTCTGGAAAAGAAGAGAACTCAAAGGCCTCGGTGGAAAATGGGGAAGAAATAAAAATTATTAAACAAATGCGAGAGTGAATCGAAAGGAGCTTGAAGAGTTGTTCATATCATAAATAATTGATAAGGCAACAGTTGAAAAAAATATTTTATGGAGTTCAGAATGCTGCCAGGCACTGTAAGTCTCAAGAAAGCTATCACCATGCTCTTTGATATAGATGAAAGGATGGAAATGGATTCTGATTTAATTCCCTGAGATGAAGCATCAATTGTGGGTTTTCATCATCAGAGATCTGAATTCCTCACAGGTCATTGAAAATACTGAGCTGTGGAACATCAACATGGCTGAGGCATTTACTCATTTTGCTTTGCTGAAGTGCAGTGTGTTTGCTGGGGAGAATCAGTGAGACAGTGTTTTATAATTTCCACCAGGAGGTTGGCGGGGTGGGTGGTTGTGGGGGGGTGGGGGGTGGGGTTTGTGGGGCATGCTGCTCACAGACACATTAGAAGCATCGACTGCTCCAGTTTCCTCATTGGTTCAGTTGGGAGGGTGTAAACTGTGCCATGGGAAACAGGAAGGTGCTAGGCTTGTGTGCTGAATTAGTTGATATGTGGCAGGTTGGCAGGCAGGACTTTGCGATTGTTATAAGTGCGACAGGCTAGTGAGGGGAAACACACTGATCTCCGATTACAGTTCAGCAACTGTTGCTGGAAGGCGTGTTTCCATCATATAATTAGAGGAATTTATTGTAGGGGAGGAGTACATTTGGCCCATTGTACCTGTCTGGCTCTCTGAAAGAGCTGTTCACTCCGTCCCTCTCCACCACTCTATCCCCATAGCCCTCCAACATTTTTCCCTGCAAGCAAATAAACAATTTCCTTTTGAAAGTTACTATTAGATCTGCTCCACTATCCTTTCAAGAGTGTATTCCAGGTGATAACAGCTTACTGTATATAAAAAATATCTTCAACTCCCCTTTAGGTTTTTATCATTACATTACAATCCTTACAACGCAACAATCAGTACACTTCAGAAATCTCCTTTGCCTCCATTCACTTGCTCCAAATAAATTGTGTTGCTATGAGAACCCATACAAGTCCTAGCTATGCCTGTCCTTTCATGGGATATGCGGAACGTTTTTCATCTAGTCCTACTTAGATTCCTTCTCTCACCCCTCCCTTCAGTACATTGATGACAGTGTCAGTGCTGTTTCCTGCTGCCAGTCTGACACTGAAAGTTTCATCAACTTTGTCTCCTCATAGTCTGACTTCACTATCTCCATTTCTGGGGGTAAGCTGTCAACTAATATCTACGAGAAGTGCACTGTCTCCCACAGCTCCTTGATTACACTTCCTCCCACTACACTTCCTGTGAGGACTCTTCCAATTTCCCAGTTCCTCTGCCTTCGTAACATCTGTTTTGACAATGCAACTTCCATACTTGTGCTTCCAATATACCTTTCTTTTCCCTCAATTGAGAATTGCACATCCCCACACCCTCACTGTGATTGGTAGAGTTCCTCACCCCACCCATCCCATTTCACGCACTTCTACTTTCATCATTAGCCCCCATCCTCCCCTTCCACCTCACCAGCACTGACATTCAACGTGTCCTCCGCCTCCAGTTCAGGCACCTCCTGTATGATGCCACCACCAAACACATCTTCCCTTCTCTCTCCTTACAGCTTTCTGAAAGTACTGTTTCCTCAACACCACACTGCTCCACTTTTCAGTCACCCTCGCACCCACTCCACATGGCATCTTTCCATGCAAGCGCAGGAGATGTCACGCCTGCCCTTTTACTCCCTCCCTTCCTGCCATGCAGGGCCCCAGAAACTCCTTCCAGGTGAAAAAGTGATTCACTTGCATTTCTTTTAATTTAACATACTGCGTTCATTGATCATGACATCGTCTCCTTCACACTGGGGGAACTAACCACACAATGGGTTCAGTTCACAAGCATGAGCCTGATTTTGCAGTTGTCTACCATTTGAATTCTCTGCTCCACTCCCACTCTGACCCCCATGCCCTCAGTCTGTTCCAATAAAGCTCAAAGTAAGCACGGAGAATAACACTTCATCTTTGCATCAAGCACTTTACAAGCTTCTGGACTCAACATTGAGTTCAGCAATTTCAGATCATAACCTCAGCCACCGTTTCTCAGGCAGCAGCAATGATTCTGCTATTTGCCATTCACATCTCCTCCATGCCCATTTGTTGCTTCTTTACTTGTCCCGTTACCACTCCCTTTTGCCTTGCACCATCATCCCTTTTGTTGGGTAAGTCACTCCTGCTTTCCACCCTATCACAGGCCTTTCCTTTTGTTCTTACCCCCTTCACCCTTCTCCTGTCTCTGTACTTGTTTCCAACCTGTTACATCCACAATGTTTTCCAGTTCTGATAAAAAGTCAGACCACAACTGAGTTAAATGTCTGTGGTGGTGGCCCTGTCCCCCAGTCAGAAAGCCGGTGTCAACCCTGCCATTTCCAGGAGCCCTGATAGGATTAAATGTCGATTAGCCAGTTCACTGCTTGCTGTCAGGGCTCCTGTGCCTTTAAAAGTGGAAAGACTGCTTCTAAGAGCCGCCAACTATAGAGTTGACAGCTCTTCAATCCCGAGTCGACAGCTCTTCAATCCCAACAGTGCTAAGAGGAGCGGTGGTCACTGCTGGTACTGCAGGAGGCTCCGGAACAGCAGCATTGATGGGGGTTGCAGATGAGAGGTGAGTGACGTGGGCTTACAAGGGCCAAGCAGGCAGCACCAGCCAGGGGAGGGGGATGGAGTTGGGTAGGTCTTTCAGCAGGGTTTGCCTTTGCTGCCAGCATGGCACTCCATGGGGCACAGGGTACCTGATTAGGAGGGCCTCGCATCAAACCTGCAGGGAAGTTGCCAGGGTATCGTAGGCATGGTGGGATGAGGCCCTTAAGTGTCTCTTAAATAGTCAGCGAGATCAGTGACTGGATAAGAAGTCAGTCAGTGGGTCGGTGGTCAGTAAATGGGTCAGAGGTCAGTGAGTGAGTCGTGGTTCAGTGAGTGGTTAGGGGGACAGTGACTGGTTCCAGGGTCAGTGAGTGGGTCATAGTTCAGTGGTTAGGGGGCTAGTGACTGGTTCAAAGGTCAGTTAGTGGGTCGTGGTTCAGTGAGTGGTTAGGGAGCCGGTCACTGGTTCAAGGTTCAGTGAATGGGTCAGTGGGTGTCTCAGGGCCCCGTGTGCTGTTGCATAACTACACAATGCTAGCAGCCGTTGAGAATGAGTGTGTGGCAGCAGCAAGCTTTCAGCATTATTTCCTGTCAAGCACATTCTCCTCCATGTGAAAAAAAGACAAGAGCAGCAACATTCATATAAACAAGGAAGGAAAGAGAGATGGCAAGCAGACAGATCATTTTTCACTTCTTCACCATTACATCTGTCCCATATCATGAGATATCAGGCATTTGGAATCTAACCTGGCAGAGAGCAGTCTGGTGCCAGAGGGAACTTTGCCCTGTGCCACAGAGCATGGGGATTTGGTGATTGCACTGAAGGTCTGGGGAGACTGATAAATTTGGAGTGCTTTGGGTTGACTGCCTGATTCACTACCCCACTCTTCCATCAAATGAGGGTTTCATGTTTGCAGCAGAGCTTTCCAGAGTTTATCCTAATGTTTTTGATTTCCAGCATCTGCAGTTTTTTGCTTTTATCTAAGGAGATATTAGGTCAGGTAACCAAAACTTTGGTCAGAGAGGTAGGTTTTAAGGATTGTCTTAAAAGGAGCAAAATGAGGTAGAGAGGGAGGGGTGTGTAGGGAGGGAATTCCAGAGTTTGGGACCTAGGCAGCTGAAGGCACAGCCACCAATGGTGGGGCAATTAAAATTGAGATAGTCAAGAGGCCTGAAATGGAGGCTGCAAATATCTCAGAGGGTTGTGGAGCTGGGGGAAATTACAGAGATGGGGAGGGGCGAAGTCATGGAGGGACTTGGAAATGAGGCTAATAATTTTAAAATCAAGATGTTGCTGGACTGGGAGCCAATGTAGAACAGTGAGCACAGTGATAAGGGTACGGGACTTGCTGCAAGTTAAAGCATGGGCATCAGAGGTTTGGATGACCTTAAATCTATGGAGGGTAGAATGTGGGATACCATCCAGGAGTGCAGTGGAATAGTCAAGTCTAAAGGTAAGGAAAGCAGGAATGAGGGATTCATCAGTAGATGAGCTGAGGTGGCAAAGTTGAGCGATGTTGTGGAGGTGGAAATAGGCAGTGTTGGTGATGGCGTGGATATGTGGGCGGGAGCTCATCTCTGGGTCAAATGTGACACCAAGGAGCCTTGAAGTCTTTTAAAGATGGCCATCATGCTGAGCTGCAGGACATATTCCCCATGAGTTTTTTATTCATTCACAGGATGTGGGCTTTGCTGGCTGGGACAGCACTTATTGCCCATCCCTAGTTGCCCTTGTTCAGGGGGATTTAAGAATCAATCACATTGCTGTGGGCCCGGAGTCACATGTGGGCCAGACCAAGTAAGTGCAGCAGATTTTCTTCCCTAAAGGACATTAGCAAACCAGATGGGTTTTTACAACAATTGACAATGGTTCCATGGTCATCATTAGACTTTTAATTCCAGGTTTTTATTGGGATTCAAACCCAGGTCCCCAGAGCATTACCTTGGGTCTCTGGAATACTAGTTCAGCGACAATACCACTAAGCCGTCACCACCCCCAAGTGAAATGGCCTTTCTGATGAAAATGTTGATGTTAAGTAGGGATGAAGATGTCTTTTAGGTCATGGTTTCAGCTGAAATTTTGGTTTCCTCAAGGATTAAATTAAATGATAATGGAAAGTTTCCTCGGATTGCCAGGAAACAAGGCATATTTCCCCATAAGAGAAACATGGGCCAGTTACATATCTCTGATCCTGGTCCTCACAGAGCCAACATCATGTTTGGAAATCATAGCCCGCGGTAGACACAAAGCAGGAAAGCAAAGGAGCGCATGAATTTCTGCCTCCGTTAAAGAACGCAAAGTCTCGTTCTGGCTTAAAGTTCATTTTGATGTTTTGCAAGACTAAACGGGACTCAGGGTCCCTTCAATAAACTGTCAGGAGTGACCTTATTTTTATGATAACAATGAACCTCTCCTTGTTGCTGTTTCAGGGATTAAGAGGCTTGAGCATCGGAAGGAATTGGTCCATGTGGAGGCAGTGAGATTTATAGCTCCAACACTGTGGATTAAGGCCCTTGCTGCAGCAAGAACAGTTTGAACTCAGCATTGAGTTCAAATGGCCCTGCTGAGCTTGTGTTTCCCCCCTGGGAGTCTCGTCCCGCCTCCCCATCCCCCACCCTTCTGCTCCCGGCGAAAATTGTTTCTGCCGGATATGGGGGTGGGACTTCCAGGTGCGGGGTCCGTCCGTCATTTTGGATAGGCCATGGAGTCACAAAAACTCTGCAAAAATCCAGGACTTTGTGTCTCTCCTCCTTTCCACCTTGGGTATTAAAGCATCCAGTGCTTCTTCAGAAAACCTGGGAGTCCTCTTTCTTATGTATTGCTCTATTTTCTGTGCTTTTTCTTCTCTCCAAGTCTCCCGCAGACATTTCTGTGCAACAAGTTCAATTCCCCTTTAAGAGGGTCAGACAGCCTTTAAGATGGGCAAGCTGGCTGAAACATGTGCTAGCCACGCACGCTAGTTGATCACCTAGTGAGCATGCAGCCAGCCAGCCAGCAGTCTGGTAAGTGTGCTTCCTGCTTCAATAGGGCTGGGCATGGGGTAATTATGCATCAATCTATCTATCACCCAAGATGGATTTTTCTGATTTGTTGTGTGCTAGTGATGGGATGATAATGGGCCTTGACCTATTTTCCACCCTAGTATTTTCAGTGGGAACAAAGGCCATTTGCAAAAACTAAAGACTGTTCTTTGGAATAAATACTCCAACCTGACAGTTCAATGTAGCCTGGAACATCTCCAGGTGGGATGGAAAATTCAATCGAGGGGAGGAGAGCGGGAGGGAGTGAGTGGAGGGTGGAGACAGTCTCCAATTAAAGGTAATGAAAGTAGGTGGGAAAAGAAAAATCTATATAAATTATTGAAAAAAAAGTGGGGGGGAATCATAAAGGGGGTGGGGATGGAGGAGAGATGTCATGATCTAAAATTGTTGAATTCAATATTCAGTCCGGAAGGCTGTAAAGTGCCTAGTCGGGAGATGAGGTGCTGTTCCTCCAGTATGCGTTGAGCTTCACTGGAACAATGCAGCAAGCCAAGGACGGACATATGGGCATGAGAGCAGGGTGGAGTGTTGAAATGGCAAGCAACAGGGAGGTCTGGGTAATGCTTGCGGACAGACCAAAGGTGTTCCCTCCCTTTTTTTTCCAATAATTTATATAGATTTTTCTTTTCACACCTACTTCCATTATTTTTAAATGTTTTTCCATCCATTGTTTTATCTCTACCTTTTAGGCTTTTTGATTCCTTCACCCCACCCCACCCCCACTAGGGCTATCTGTACCTTGTTCATCCTGCTTTCTACCCTTAATTAGCACATTCCTTAGATAACATCACCACCTTCAACACCTCTTTGTCCTTTTGTCTGTGACATCTTTTGGTTATCTCCACCTATCACTGGCCCTCTATCATGTTCTGCTTGTCCACCCCCCCCTCCCCCCCACCCCCTTAAACCAGCTTATATTTCACCTCTCTTCCATTTTTACTTAGTTCTGTTGAAGGGTCATTCGGATTCAAAACGTTAACTGCTCCTCTCTGCAGATGCCGCCAGACCTGCTGAGTTTTTCCAGGTATTTTTGTTTTTGTTTGGATTTCCAGCATCTGCAGTTTTTTGCTTTTATCCAATTAAAGGTATTGGTTGACACCCAGGATGTGAAGAGTGGGAGGAAAATGGGAGCAGAGTTTTAGTTAAAATGATTTGGAGAATCTCTTAAATGAGGTAAGGAAAGATGGGTATGCACTGCTTGGAACTGGAATAGAACAAAAACTGCAATCTGCTGCAGGACATGTTTGGTAATAAGTGATACTGGCAATGAGTGGAAAATCCCTAATGCCAAGGGCATCCCCACAATGTTTCTCAAGGTTCAATGATCCGACAGTGACAGCGAAGGCAGCTGCTATGGCAACCAATTAGTGCCAGTGAGGCACAGAGACAAGTGCTCATTGCGTGGTGTAAGTGCTCCAGCATTAGCCTGTGGAGTGCCGCAGCCAGCAAGGAAGTAACGACGCCAGTTACTCCATCACCCTGGATCATGTGTAATCATCCATGCATAGCTCATGAAGTGTTTCCCTTCATGTGAAAGTCCTTACACAGCTGAATACTGCAGAATTTCGGGAGTCTTTCTATGTGTCAATTCCGTGGATATCACTGTGTTGGACTTTTACTATCGCAGCAAAGGAATCACTGACACTCAAAGAGTAAGAAAGACGCGCTTTTTCTAGCCCATTTAGCATCCGCAGAAATCACCACAGAATTTTACAGCGAATTAACTACTTTTGAAATACAACCAGTGTTGAAACATGGCAGCCAATTTGTGCACAGCAAGCTCCCACATACTGCAACCTGGTCATAGCTAGGTAGCCAGCCCATTTTGTTTGGATTTGCTGGTTGAAGGATAAACACTGGGAAAAAAAAAAAATTTCCCATGCTCATCTTCGAGATGGTGCCTCAGGATCTCTCAAGCTCAATGAACGAACTGAAGAACTCAGTTTAAGTTTTCATCCAAAAGGCAGCACAGCTGACAGTGCAGGACTCCCTCAGCACTGAACTCGAGTTTGAGTTTAGACTTTGTGCTCAGGTCTCTGTTGTGGGACTTGAACCTTCTGACTCAAAGATAAAAGCAGCACCAACTGAACAACCTCCAACGCCTAAACTCAGAAGGTCTCTGCTCTGATTTTTTTAAATCTCTACAGAAGAAAGGATGTGACAGTTATGGACAGATACACAGGAATGGAGATTCCTGGACCAAATTTGCCCCTAGTCTGTCATTCATCCCATCACCAGCATGCAGCATCACAGAAAAAGCCACTGTGGGAGTGATAGATGGATTCCCACAACTGGAAACATTTTCTCTATGTCTACCCTGTGAACCCCTTCATAATCGCAAAGATCTCTATCAGGTCACCTTCTGTTTTTTAGAGAAAAGAGCCCCAGCCTGTTCAATTTTTCCTGATAGTTGTAACCTCTCAGTTCTGGTATCATTTTTGCAAGGGGATTGCTTTGAAATAGCTAAATCCCACAAATACTAATTTGGCCAGTTTAGCATGCTTTTGGTTAAGGGAGCAAAGGTCAATCCAGAATCTCCAGCTCTTTAAATAATACGATGGGATTATCCATGTTTGCTTTAACTACTGAAGTAGACAGGACATCAGTTAAATATCATGTCAAAGCTTGACATCTCCATCAAATGACACACCCTGTATTCCTATGATTCAGCCCACCCTCTGTCACTAATAACAATGGATCAGCCAGCCCTCCCAACATGTGGCAAACCCGCCACCTGATTCAGCATCCTGCCCTTGTAATGCCTCTACCTCCTGTGCAATTTATCACCTTTCTTTTGTTGCCTAAGATTGTTGAACATATTATCTTCCAGAGGCTTGAGCACAAAATCTAGGCTAACAGTCCGATGCATTGCTGAGAGAGTGCTGCATAATTGGAGATGCCGCCTTTTGAATGGGAAGTCAAACCAAGGCCTAGTCTGCAATCTCAGGCAACATCAAAGGTCTTATAGCACCATTTTCGGAAGAGCAGTGGAGCTACCGACAGTGTCCTGGCCAATATTTATCCCTCAATTAATATCATGGAAACAAATTAGCAGGTCAGTATCTCACTGCCATTTGTGGGATCTTGCTGTGCCCAATTTGGTTTCTGCGTTTCCTACATCACAATGGTGAGTACACTTCAAAAATACATCATCCGTTGCATTTTAAATCTGAAGGCTGAAATGAGCTTTATAAATGCATGTCCTTTTTTACAGTTGTGTGCTCACTTTCCTCTCCATTTCCTCTTCAATTCTCTCCTGCCCATTTCCTGGCCTACATGCAGCAGCAAGACTGTCAATGACAGTGTCTGTTGTGAGCATAACTAAGCCTTATTATATCGCCTTCTGCTCCTCAATGTTTTGTGGTGACTGGTATGAGTGATTACACTGCTTACTGCCACAGCCTCCCCTTTGAGGCTCCCCTCTACAGAGCTGTCCTGCTGTGGTTCTATTCCAAAAAGCATCTGCAACAACAGCTACCTCTTCAGCTGCTCAGCTCCTCAGGGATAGCCCCATAGCCTGTATCATTTCTTCATCTATCTGCCGGGCATTGGTGACACAGGGACAGCACATGTAAGCTGGCAGCGCCCAGCTCTATCTCTCCAACTCAACAAACTGTCCCAGACATTAAATTGTCAATGAGTCAGAACTTCCTCCAATTGAACATCAGAAGGACTGAAAACCCAGGCCATAAATTTTGAAAGTGATTTTCTACCTTGTTCATCCTAACTTTCTGAGGTCAACTGCGGAGACCCCAGAATAAGTGCCTAAGCACCAGACGGGCTGTTTTCCAGGATTTCTGCATTAATGGAGCACAAATGGAAGATGTCCCCACATGGAAGAATACTTCCATCATTTTTAGCCTCTTCACCATCTCTGTACCCTGGTCAGCTTCAGGCCAAACCGAATTGCATCCATTCTCGGAATTCTGTTCAACCAGCAAACGAGCTTCAAACTTGATATTCTACCCTTTAGCTTTATCCCCTCCTGTAGCATTGCACCCCTCCTGTGACCTCTGACCCTTCCTTCCTGTGTCTCTCTTCTCCTCCCCATCGCATCTGGGACTCCTACTCCTTTGCTGACACAGGGACCGGATCAATGTTAATGAGCTGAGACAGGAAATAATGATTTTCCTAAACCTAAACACTTTGAGTGCAGCTGTAACACCAGAGTTGGTTGGGTGTGGGTGGGGGTGTGTGTGAGGAGGATAGGAAAATGAGCCCCTTTTTTATTTCGAATTACAGTTAGTGAGGGGTTATCCCTGAGAGTCAGGACAGAGTTCAGGAATAATTTATAGAACAGAACATTGTGGAGATAGAATGCTTTACTACAGGGAATCATTGAGGCAAAGAATGTTCCTTCTTTTAAAAGAAAGACTATAGGACCAGCACTGAATCAATGGGCTGAATGGGTCCTCTGTGTTGTAAAACTCTGTGATTCAGTTACTCCAGAACTATGACCTCAGAAATTACATTATATGGCATTTGTTTATGAATGTTTATTGCATTCAATCTATTTTCTGTTCCAATAGATATGTTAACCTGTTCACAGAATCATAGGCACAGTAAGAGACCATCTGGCTCATTGAACGAGCTATCCAAATAGCCCTGCTCCCCTGTAATTGCCCCAGGCTAAGTTTTGCTTAATAGCTCTGCCACTGTAGTTGGGCCGAGGTAATGTTTTCACCCTGTTGTTTGTTTGTTTGTCTATAAACAATATATCTCAAAAACTAGTGGACAGATATCAATGAAACTTGGCACGCAGGAAAATTGTTAAGTTTTTGGTGAAGATGCGACTCAGATCCTCGAATCTTTTAAATGACCCATTAACTTTGGGAGATGGGGATTGACTTTTTTTTTGGAATGTTGTGGGTTGTTTTATTTAGAATGGTGTGAATTGTCTCACCTGCTCTGGCGGAATTTGTCACATCTGTCAAAATGTGAGCAGAGTTTTCCAAGCAAGTCTTTGGATATGGATTGGCCTGAAGATTCCTCAAAGAGATGGAAGCTCTTAATAAAAAGGATTTATTTATTTTTCAGCTTTGTAGTTACAGAGCATTAACCAGGCAGGGAAAAGCCTCAAGGAAGAGCAGTGTAATTGTAAAAAAGGTGAGCTAACACAGTGTGACGGAGGAATGCACTCTACCAAGTGCCTTCTTCATCTAGTTGTTTTGTTGTGCCAGTGATCGTGAAGCATGACAGGACGGTGCATAAAAACACATTTCTCACAGTTTCCAGGCATTATTTCATAAACCTAATGAATGTCCTTTCACATAATTCCAAAAGCTCTTACACAGGAATTGCCACAAGCTTAGATGTCCAGTTCATAACATATGAGAAACATTGCATCTAAAATTAGCTTATTGTGATGCTCAGACATGGAATTATTAGGATTTGTGCTGCACTGTTTAGCTGTCTTGGCACATACTTGTGGAAATCCCTCCATAAACCACTCCACTCCTCTCTCGTTTAAGGTACTCCTTATGGATGCTCTTTGATAAAACTACTGACCACCTTTCTAAATAAATCTTATGTGGCTTGGTGTTAAATTTTGTTTGATTATGCTCCTCTGATGTGCCTTGGGGTGGCTTACATCGTTAATGGCAGCATATTAATCAATTTTTTTTTTGTCTTTCATGGGATGTGGCTGTCACAGGATTTATTGCCTATTCCTAATTACCCCTTGCTGCTGGTAAGCTGCCTTCTTGAACCACTGCAGCTGTTTTTGTCTGGTGCTCTTTAGTAGGAAGATTCACATACAAACAGATCACAAATAATATTGACACCACAACAAGGTGTCAAGGATTTGACACGGATTGGGTCCTGAATATTAAGGGGCATATGACCTTTAAGAAGAATGGAAAGCTAGGTAAAGGTGGAGGAGTAGCACTGTTAATCAAGGCTGGCATTTGTGCAATAGTCAGAGATGATCTTGCTTCAGGAGATAAGGATTTAGAATAGGATTGGGTGGAGATGAGGAATAGTAGGGGAAAGAAGTCATTCATGGGAGTGGTTTACAGGCCCCCTAACAGTAACCTCAATGTAGAACAAAGTGTTCAAGAAGAAATATTGGATGCTTGTGATAAAGGGACGACAATAATCATGGGTGACTCTAACCTACATACAAACTGGAAAAATCAGATTGTCAGTAGTAGCCTGGATGAGGAATTCATAGAATGATTTTGAGATAGTTTCTTAGAGCAGCATGTTCTGGAACTAATCAGAGAGCAGGTTATATTAGTCTTGGTGTTGTGTAATGTGGCAGGGTTAATTAATGACCTCAGAGTTACGGAAACCCTAGGCAGCAGTGACCACAATATGATTGAATTTTATATCCAGTTTGAAAGGGAGAAGAGTGGGTCTAAGACTAATATTTTAAACTTAAAAAGGGCTTAAAGCTGAGCTAGCTGAAGTGAACTGGGATAGTAGGCTAGGGGATAGATCAATAGAGAAGCAGTGGCAGACATTTAAGGGGATATTTCAGAATACTCAAAATGTGCATATTCCTACTATAAGGAAAAATTCTAAGGGGAGGACCCACCATCTGTGGTTAACTATATAAGTTAAGGAAAGCATCAAATGTAAGGAAAAAGCATATAACTGTGCGAAGTGTTAGGTCAGGTGATTGGTCAGAATATAAAGGATGGCAGAGAATGACTAAAAGGTTAATAAAGAGAAAGAAAGTAGAGTATGAGAGGAAGCTAACTAGAAATGTAAAAACAGATAGCAAGAGTTTCTACAAGTATTTAAACAGGAAGAGAGTAAGTAACAAAAACAGAAAATGCTGGAAAACCTCAGCAGGTCTAACAGCATCTGTGGAGAGAAAAACAGATTTCACGTTTTGAGTCCGTATGACTCTTCTTCAGAACTCTGAATGACACTTGCACGGACTCGAAACGTTAACTCTGTTTTTCTCTCCACAGATGCTGTTAGACCTGCTGAGTTTTTCCAGCATTTTCTGTTTTTGTTTCAGATTTCCAGCATCCATAGTATTTTGCTTTTATCTTAAATGAGTAAGTAAAGTAAGCATTAGTCCTCTCGAGAGTGACAATAGGGAGTTGATAGTAGATGATAAGGAAATAGTGGATGAAATGAACAAATATTTTGCTTCTGTCTTCAGTATAGAGGATCTAAAAAAACATTCCAGTAATAGCTTCAAATCAGGAGGTGGAGAGGAGGGAAGCACTTGGTGAAATTACAATCATGAGGGAAGTGGTACTGAGCAAACTGATGGAGCTGCGGGCTGACAAGTCTCAAGATCCTGATGAACTTTGTCCTAGGGTCTATAAAGATATGTTTAATGAGGTAATGGTGTTAATTTTCCAAAATTGCCTAGAACCTGGAAAGGTTCCAACAGACTGGGAAGTAGCAAATATAACCCTTCTATTCAAGGAGGGAGGGAGGCAGAAAACAGAAAACTATAGGCCAGCTAGCTTGACATCTGTCATGGGGATGGTGTTAGAGTTGATCATTAAAGAGGATATAGCTGGGCACTTAGAAAAGCTCAAAGTAATCAGGAAGAGTCAGCATGATTTTATGAAAGGGAATACATGGTTAACCGATTTATTAGAATTGTTTGAAGGAGTAACATGTGCTGTGGATAAAGGGGAGCCTGTAGACATACTGTACGTGGATTTCCAGAAAGCATTTGATAAGGTGTCACATCAAAGGTTATTGTGATAAATAAAAGCTCATAGTGTAGTGTAGTGTTAGCCTGGATAGAGAATTGGCTGACTGACAGAAATAAAGAGAGTATGCATAAATGGGTCTTTGTCTGATTGGCAGAATGTGACTAGCAGAGTCCTGCAGGGATCTGTGCTGGGGCCTCAACATTTTACAATTTACATGAATGATTTAGATGAGGGGAGTGCAGGCATGGTAGCTAAATTTGCAGATGACACAAAGATAAGTAGGAATGTATGTTGTGAAGAAGAAATAAGATGTTTCCAGACAGATATAGATAAGTTGAGTGAGTGCAGTATAAAGTGAGAAAATGTGAAGTTGTTCACTTTGGCAGGAAGAATAAAAAAGCAGTGTTACTTAAAAGGAGAATGAGTGCAGAAATCCGAGGTCCAGATTGATCTAGGTGTTCTCATGCAGTTTTGCTCTCCTTATTTAAGGAAGGATATAAATGCATTGGAGGCAGTTCAGAGGAGGTTGACTAGATTGATACCTGGAATGAGTGGGTTGTCTTATGAGGAAAGGTTGGACAGACTGGACTTGTTTCCACTAGAGTTTAGAAGAGTGAGGGGTGATTTGATTGAAGCATATAAGATCCTGAATGGTCTAGGCAAGGGGGACGTGGAAAGGCTGTTTCCTATTGTGGGTGAGTCCAGAACTAGGGGACACTGTTTTAAAATTAGGGGTCACCCTTTTAGGACAGAGATGAGGAGAAATGTTTTTCTCAGAGGGTTGTGCAGCTTTGGAACTCTGCCTCAGAAGGTGATGGGAATGGTTGGGGGCTGGTGGGGGGCACTGAATATTTTTAAGTTGGAGGTAAATAGATTCTTGTTAGGCAAAGGAATTAAAGGTTATCGGGGGTAGATGGGAATGTGGAACTCGAAACACAAACAGGTCAGCCATGATCTTATTGAATGGCACAGCAGGCTCAAGGGACCAAATGGCTTACTTCTGCTTCTCTTTCGTATGCTTGTGTGTTTAACATGGTAAAACATCCCAAAAAACCTCACAGCAGGAAAATCAGACAAAAATTCACTGAGTCACATAAAGAAATATTATGACCAAAAGCTTGGTCAAAGAGGTGGCTTTTGAGGAGTTCTGTGAAGGAGGACAGACTGGTAGAGATGTTGGAAATCGCAGAGTTTGGGACCTGTTTAGCTGAAGACATGGCAACCAGTAGTAGAACAAAGAAAATTGTGGCTGCACAAGAGGCCAGAACAGGGGATTCTAGTTATTCATTCTGCTGTGAGTTGACAAGATGTAACAAAGATCTACCAACTTCTAACAGCTAAGTCCCTGGGGCTGTTTGGTGGGTGAGGAGTCTGCTACAAAAGCCTGCCTCCAGGGGGTAGGGGTTGGGGTGAGAGTGAGGGGAAGGCTTGAGGCCTTCAGAACTAAAGAAGAGTCATAATGAACATGAAATGTTAACTCTGTTACACATGCTGCCAAACCTGCTGAGTTTCTCCAGTGCTTTCTGTTTTTATTTCAGATAGGCAGTATTTTGCTTTTTATTTTAGCCTCATCTGCATATCAATTGCAAGCGCACAAGTTCTACAGGGGGACTAATATTTAATCCCTGGCCAATGACAACTGTTCTGAGGCGACAATTTAACAGAATGAGATGCAGTTGACTACAGCTAGTCAACTCTTTTGCTGGAAGAATTAACACCAGCAATGGGTGTCCAGAGAAAAACAGCATGGTACCTCTGCATCCTAACATTCCACTGCTGGCTGAATGCAAAACCAAACTTTAAAAAAAATCTATAATCTTTTAAAGGAACAGGGAAGGCTAAAATGGACATTTAATAATGTTTATTTTAATTATTGTTTTGGTCAAGTGAAACAGGGAATGACTACCCTCCAGTTGGGATATCAGTGATGAGGAGTCATCAGTTTTCAATTAGCACTAAGAGAGACCAGGAGAAATTCTTTTTCTTGGAGGAGTTGGAACCCGGATTGCTTTGCCTCTGGGATTGGTTAACTAGAGACCACTGCAGCCTCCAAAGGGAAAACTTGATTCATATGGGGTATGGGGAAAGGCTGGACAATTGCATTAGTTTTGAATTCATTCTAGCTAAGTGTCAACACAGACTTGGTGGGCTGAATGGCATCCCTCGATGTTTCCAAAGTGTTGAGCACAGCCAGCAGTTCTTGCAAATGTTACACTTGCTTCCTGTAACACCATCCTGTCACACTTCACTGATCACACCTCCATTGTGTATCCTCTGGCTTGCCATGAGCAATGCCACCTGAGCACTGCTAGTGGCTTTGAAATTATGCGTAAAGTCAATGCCTCTGCTTTAAATTCATTAGTAAATGGGTTCGAAAAAGGAAGAAAAATGCATTTATATAGCACCTTTCATGACCACTGGCCATCTCAAAGCACTTCACAGCCAATGAGGAACTTTTTGAAATGGAGTCACTGTTATAGTGGAGAAAATGTGGCAGCCAATCAGCATGTAGCAATCTCCCACATATAGCGATGTGATAATAACCAGATAATGTGTTTTTGTGATATTGATTGAGAGGTAAATATTGGCCCGGATACAGGAAAATTCCAATGGCCTTCAAAATAGTGACAGGGGGGTCAGAATCTTGCCCTTGTCGGGCGGGCTTGGCGGGGGTGGTCAGGAAGTTGATCACTGCCCCTGATCAGGGCTGGAAGGCGATTTCAAACTGGTGGACCAGTTAAGGCCAATTAAGGCCCGCCCAGCATGAAATGTGAGCGGCAGTGTTCAGTGCTGCCTATGCAGGCGGGTGGAAGAGGGCGAGTGGGGCGAGTGTGAAACTGTGCGCTAGTGAGTGCATCGTAATCTCCCTGGGGCACAGAGCTGCCTCAGGGAGATGAAGAGTTATAAAAAAAATGAAGAAAATAAAAATGTAATGAAACATGCCCCCTCACGTGACTCTGTCACATGAGCAGGGGCATGTTATTAATTAAGTTTTAAAATGTTTATTTTATTTTTATTAGCTTCAGGAAACCTCATCCCGTTCTTGGATGAGGTTTCCTGAAATGTGCAAAGGCCACTTGACCTTTTTGCCTTTCCGCCAACCATAAGGCATGATGGGCAGTGAAAAATTCAACTTAATTGATCATTTAATGGCCTTAACAGGCCTTTTAATTGTCGGCAGGCCCACTGCCCTCTCCAGCGTGCGCCCGCTGAACCAATTATCGTGCGACTGCACGTTGATGTCAGGACGTTCGCCCAGCGTCAACGCGTGTCATTTTACGCTCAAACAGGTTGGGAGCGCGCCTGCCTGCCAAGCTAAAGATTTTAAAACAAAAACAGAATTACCTGGAAAAACTCAGCAGGTCTGGCAGCATCGGCGGAGAAGAAAAGAGATGAAGTTTCGAGTCCTCACGACCCTTCGACAGAACTTGAGTTCGAGTCCAAGAAAGAGTTGAAATATAAGCTGGTTTAAGGTGTGTTGGGGGGGTGGGGGGGAAGAGAGAGAGAGAGAGAGAGAGAGAGAGAGAAGTGGAGTGGGGGTGTGGTTGTAGGGACAAACAAGCAGTGATAGAAGCAGATCATCAAAAGATGTCACCAACAACAGAACAAAAGAACACATAGGTGTTAAAGTTGGTGATATTATCTAAATGAATGAGCTAGTTAAGAATGGATGGAAGGGCACTCAAGGTATAGCTCTAGTGGCAGTGGGGAGAGCATAAAAGATTTAAAAATATTTAAAAATAATGGAAATAGGTGGGAAAAGAAAAATCTATATAATTTATTGGAAAAAAAACAAAAGGAAGGGGGAAACAGAAATGGGGTGGGGATGGAGGAGGGAGCTCAAGACCTAAAGTTGTTGAATTCAATATTCAGTCCTGAAGGCTGTAAAGTGCCTAGTCGGAAGATGAGGTGTTGTTCCTCCAGTTTGCGTTGGGCTTCACTGGAACAATGCAGCAAGCCAAGGACAGACATGTGAGCAAGAAAGCAGGGTGGAGTGTTGAAATGGCTAAGGATTTTGCCCGGGATCTTTTACATCCACCTGAGAGTGCAGGCAGGGCCTGAGTTTAATATCACGTGTAAAGTAAGCGCTCCCTCAGCACGGCACTGGAGTGTCAGCCTAGATAATTGCGCTTAAGTCCTAGAGGAATTCTTGAATTCAAAACCTTCTGATTTAGAGATAAGATTGCTACTAACTCAGCTATTTCTAGCATGCAACACTGAAAAGGATTCTAATTTACACACCTGCAACAACACTGAAGCCAGTCACCTCCCCTTGTGAGTCAATGACACTACTATCATTAAGTCTCCCCACCTTCAATGTTCTGGAGGATCTCCATTGACCCGAAGCTGAACTAGCCCAGCCACAGTCTATTAAAGCAGGCCAGGGGCTGGGGATTCAGGGTGAGTGGCTCATATCTGACTCCTCAAAACCTCTTTACCACCTACAAGGCACATATCAGGAATGTGATGGAATACTCCCCAGTTGCCTGGATGATTGCAACTACAACAACAATCAGAAGCTTGATGTCTGTCAGGACAAGGAAGGCTAATAGGTTATCACTTCTTCCACTAGCCTCAACGTTATTCCCTCCACCATCACTGGTCAGTGGCAGCAGTGTGTGCCATTTATATAATGGCCAAGGCTTCTACGACAGAGCCTTCCAAATTTGCCATCTCTACCACCTAGAAGGACAAGGGTAGCAGACACATGGGAGCACCACCACCTGGAAGTTCCCCTCCAAGCCACACACCATCCTGAGTTGGAAATATATCGCCGTTCCTTAACTGTCGCTGGGTCAAAATCCTGGAACTCCCTCCCTAACAACACTGTGGGTGTACCTGCACCCCATGGACTGCAGGGGTTCAAGAAGGCGGCTCACCATCATCTTCTCAAGGGCAATTTGGGATGGGCAATAAATGCTGGTCCAGCCAGAAACATGTACATTTTGAGAATAAAAACGTTTTACAAAAACCCTAATCAGTTCTAAGTGTGTCTTATGGCACATTGGTATTGTCCCTACCTCTGAGCCAGAAGCTCTGTGTTCAAGTGTCACTCTGGGACTTGGTGGCCTTAGGAGGGGCAATCGTAACACGGAACATCAGCTGTAAATCCTTCCAAAACACCTATGGCAGGTAGTAAGAGCAGGGGAGTCTTCTGGTCAGCTAGAACTTGCAGAAGGCAATGGCAAACCACTGTAGCGCCTTGCCAAACATAACCATGGACCAACTCATGGAAGTCCATGGTTGGCAATGTCCTCTTAGGGCATGGTGGCTGAAAGAGGAAAGAATCAGTTTTATGCCACTATCCCACAAAGTCATTTCAAAGCCTAGGATATAGATTGGAAAGCAGTAAATTTCCTAAGCTAGAAACTGCTTCTAACCTTGTATTTGATTTATAGGGTAGCATTTTTTCCTTTGAAATGAATCCAGAATTATTAGGAACATAGTGACAGGGGAAGGCATGCAGCTGCTCGAACCTGTCCCACTGATCATGGCTGCTCTGTATCTTAACTCCATCTACATGCCTATGCTCCACATCGCTTTATACTCTTCTGTAGCAAAAGCCGATGTATCTCAGATGTTAATGCTATATTAATTATAATGTTAAGATACAAAGGGGAAGCACTTTAATTAAGTAGTTAGAGCACTTATAAAGAGAGACTGCTGGGACACTGGGCTGCATTCTGTGAATAAATCTATTATCAAGCAAAGTATTAGTGTCTAGTTTCATACTTCACTGACTAGCTTGGGATCGATATAACACTCAGATTTAAAATAATTATTTGAGATAGCATTTATGACTTTTTGTGGGAGGGACCTACCCTTTACAAATCCACTTTGGCTCCCATTATACTCAAGTCCTTGAAGAGGAAAGTCTGCCCTCATAACTGCTGCAGACTCTGAAGTCAACGTGGCCAGAATCTGTCCATACTGCCATAGATTAGTATTAGACTAGAATGTAGTTTACTGAATCTTTTATCTAAACTAACTGCTGCTTTAAGGAAAGATTTATTGGGGTATCAACACTAGGTTGGGATGAGTAACCTTCTGATATATTCTAATATTCTCTCAATGTGGTGCATGGGATGCAACGCATTAGCCATAACCCCTTACAAAATTTCCCACCATGATTAGCTTCTATCCCAAGATGCAGCAGAAATCACTAAGTATTAGGCGACAGATATGCCCACTAAGAAGAGAATAAGGACTTGGTTTGAAAATGGTACAATTATTTCTTAAGTGGCAGCAAATTGATCAGTTGCTGTAAAAAGCAGCAGAATCCCAGCTTTAGGAATTTTCAACTCTTTGCACTCCCATTATACACCTACACTTTCACTGACCATGGTATCTCCCCTTGGGTGTAGTGGCATTAGTGGTGATCTTTCAGGAATCACTGGAGTCAGGGAGGGTCCCAGAGGACTGGAAAATCGCTAATGTAACCCCCCTGTTTAAGAAGGGAGTGAGGCAAAAGACAGGAAATTACAGGCCGATTAGCCTGACCTCGGTCGTTGGTAAGATTTTAGAGTCCATTATTAAGGAGGAGATTTCAGAATACTTGGAAGTGCATGGTAAAATCAGGCAAAGTCAGCATGGTTTCATCAAGGGGAGGTCATGCCTGACAAATCTGTTAGAATTCTTTGAGGAGGTAACAAATAGGTTAGACAAAGGAGAGCCAATGGATGTTATCTACTTGGACTTCCAGAAGGCCTTTGACAAGGTGCCACACAGGAGGCTGCTCAGTAAGTTAAGAGCCCATGGTGTTAGAGGCAAGGTACTAGCATGGATAGAAGATTGGCTGTCTGGCAGGAGGCAGACAGTGGGGATAAGGGGGTCCTTCTCAAGATGGCGGCCAGTGACTAGTGGAGTTCAGCAGGGGTCAGTGTTGGGACCACAACTTTTCACTTTATACATTAATGATCTAGATGCAGGAACTGAGGGCATCGTGGCTAAGTATGCAGATGATACAAAGATAGGTGGAGGGACAGGTAGTATTGAGGAGGTGGGGAGGCTGCAGAAGGATTTGGACAGGTTAGGAGAATGGGCAAAGAAGTGGCAGATGGAATACAATATGGTGAAGTGTGAGGTCATGCACATTGGTAGGAAGAATAGAGGCATAGATTATTTTCTAAATGGGAAGAGAATTCAGAAATCTGGAGTGCAAAGGGACTTGGGAGTCCTAGTCCAGGACTCTCTTAAGGTTAACTTGCAGGTTGAATTGGTAGTTAGGAAGGCAAATGCAATGTTGGCATTTATTTTGAGAGGACTAGAATATAAAAGCAGGGATGTGCTGCTGAGGCTTTATAAGGCTCTGGTCAGACCACATTTAGAATATTGTGAGCAATTTTGGGCCCCGTATCTCAGGAAGGATGTGCTGACCCTGGAGAGGGTCCAGAGGAGGTTCACGAGAATGATACCAGGAATGAAAGGCTTAACATATGAGGAACGTTTGAGGACTCTGGGTCTATACTCGATGGAGTTTAGAAGGATGAGGGGGTTCTGATTGAAACGTACAGAATACTGAAAGGCCTGGATAGAGTGGACGTGGGGAAGATGTTTCCATTAGTAGGAGAGACTAGGACCCGAGGGCACAGCCTCAGAGTGAAGGGAAGACCTTTTAGAACAGAGATGAGGAGAAACTTCTTTAACCAGAGACTGGTGAATCTATGGAATTCATTGCCACAGAAGGCTGTGGAGGCCAGGTCATTAAGTGTATTTAAGACCGAGATAGATAGGTTCTTGATTGGTAAGGGATCAACGGTTACGGGGAGAAGGTGGGAGAATGGGGTTGAGAAACTTATCAGCCATGACTGAATGGCGGAGCAGACTTGATGGGCTGATTAGCCTAATTTCTGCTCCTATGTCTTATGGTCTTATGGTCTTATGGTGTATATTTGTATTGAAATATTAGCAGTAATCTTTGGAACTTTAGGGGATTTGTATCTAATGCCACTTTAGAACAAGATTGCTTTTTGATTCGTTGAAATCCTTGGCACCCGATTTCTTTTCTAGTGAAACTCTATTTCCATCTATGTCATTGCTGTAGAAACTCTTTTTTTCTCTCTCTAATCTCATTGCATTGATGTAAAAGGCAATGGTAAGGAACAAGGAAAGCTCTGATTACAATAGGAGCTGAACGAGGAAACTTTCACATTCAGCAAAGTACATTTTATACCAAGGTAACATATTTGCGAGGGGTCAGGAAAGATATTGTAAAACCAAAGTCTCACTTTACAGTCTGAAAGAGACGGCCCCTTTGAGTCTTTGCAGAATCTCTACTTCAATGTCTGCACATCATTCTCATCAAAAGTCCTTACCTTCAAACATCTTCCACGGCTCATGGTTTACAGAGATACCATCGCTTCATTGTCATATGTGGGGAGGTGATAACCTTTCAAGCATCGAGCTAGCCATACAGAACCAAGACCTTTTCTTTATTTGTCATGTTCTTAAACTGTGATCCTAATCCAAAGTATCTCCAGTGTTCTTTAAAGGTTAGGGGAAATGTATGATATTTTGTAAAGTACAAAGGTTCTGAAAACCCAATGAATAGAATAAACCTTGGTTCTGTGTAACACTGCCTGATGCTAAACTCTGATCTTTAGAAATAAAATTCTCTTTACTTCTGTTCAATCGTGAGTTTGAACCCAGCGTTGATGTATAAAATTCACATAGTTCCCATGCAGGTCCCAGAATGATTGCCTCATTAAGGAATCACTTTAAAATTAATAGGAATTATTTATTTTTCTTTCATTTCCAATAAGTTGGAATTTATAGAACAATTAATTATAAGGATAAATACATGAATATAACTTAGAAATATAAGACGGTCACTAATAAACCCAGTAAAAAGAAATTTGCTTACCAGAGAGTGGTTAGAATGTGGAACTTGCTACCTCAGGGAGCAGTTGAAGCAAATAGCAAAGATGCATTTAAGGGAAAGCTAGGTTAATACATGAAGGAGAAAGGAATATAAGGATATGTGGATAGGGTTAGATGTAAAGAGAGTGGGAGGCTTGTGTGGAATGTTGACTCTGGTTGGGCTGTTCAACAGTGAAAACACAAACACCCACTGAGTAAGAACATAAGAAATAGGAGCAGGAATTGGCCATTCAGCCCCTTGAGCCTGCTCCACTGCTCAATAAGATCGTGGTTGATCTGATGTGGTCTTAGTTCCACTATCCTGCCTATCACTCATCAGCTTTGATTCCCTTATCAAACAAAAATCTGCCTAACTCAGCCTGGAATATATTCAACGACCCAGCTTCCACTACTCACTGGGGGAGAGAATTCCAAACACTAATGACCCTCTAAGAGAAAAAATTCTCCTCATCTCTGTCTTAGATTGGAGATTTTTTACTTTTAAACTATGCCCCCTAGTTCCAGATCCCCCCACGAGAGGAAACATCCTCTCAGGATCTATCCTGTCTCAAGCCTCATCAGAATCTTATACACTTCAATAAGATCACCTCTCAATTTTCTAAACTCCAGTGGGTACAGGCCCAACCTGCTCAACCTTTCTTCATTAAAACAATACAAGAAAGATCTAATAGCAAAGGGAGGACTTATTAGATTAATCAGTATCCACTGAATGCAGAATTAAAGGATGTTATGCAATTGAGTCCAAAGTGTTTGTGATTGTTCAGTGCTGATTTATAATTAGTCTCTCTGACTGGCTGTATATTAATATCTGCAATTATTCCTAATAAACAGTCTAACTATTCCACTTAGAGGCAAAGCGCTAGGTCTACAGAAAAAATGGGATAGGATCAAATGTTTACTAAATCTCACTTCCAAGAACAGCTGACATCAGATCCCGCAGCGCGTCCCCGGAGACTGCAATACAGCGGGACCGCGTGGGTGGGATATTTCTCTCCTACTGTTGCCAACAACAACAACTTGCATTTATATAGCAATGTAATCTGGCAAAATGTCCCAAGGTGCTTCACGGGAACATTATCAAACAAAATTTGATAGAGTCATGTAAGGAACTATGAGGATAGGAGACAGGTAGGTTTTAAAGAGCATCTTAAAGGAGGATCTGGTATCACCATTGTGGGTCTTAAATGAGGCTGGTTGGGGACTAGATTTATAGATAATGCTGGAGGCAAGGCTGTTGGTAAACTTTACCTTTATTGAACATTATACTAACGATGTATAGTACAGGTTTAGCATGAGGCTCTACATAGAGCTATCTCTCAGCATATTCTTTTGTCATCTGATCTTACATCACTGATGATGCAGGCTCTATATTTACATATTAAGCTTCCTTCGACAGCACCTTCCAAATTCCTGGCCACCACCATATAGAAGGACAAGGGCAGCAGATGCATGGGAACTCCACCACCTGTAAGTTCTCCTCCAAGCCATCCTGACTTGGAAATATATCGCCATTCCTGGGTCAAAATCCTGGAACTCCATTCCTAACAGCACTGTGGGTGTACCTACACCACATGGACTGCAGTGGTTCAAGAAGGTGGCTCACCACTGCCTCCTCAAGGCCAATTAGGGATGGGCAATAAAAATGCTGGCCTAGCCAGTGACACCCACACCCCTTGAAAGAATAAAAGGAAACTAAACATTAACCTTTTATACTGTAGAGGAAAGAGGTAGAGAATCGGAAAGGTTTAGGGAGGGAATTTCAGAGCTTACAGCCTAGGCAGGTAAAGGTGTGGTTGCCAATGGTGCAGCAATGAAAGTGGGAGATGGACAGGGGGCCAGAATTAGAGAAGTGCAGAGATCCTGGAGAGTTACAGGATGATAGGGTGTTACCAAGATAGGGAGGAGCGAGGCCATGGATTGATTTGAAAACAAAGATGAGAACTTCAAAATATGTGGGGATTAAAACAACACAGTGCATCAACAGAAAGCAGATAACAGGGCTTCTTCAGTATCAGCATGTGTAGCTCAGCCATTCTCTATTGCTATGAGTTTAATTAGTACTCTACTGTAAACTATAGAAAAGATATCGCTTATTAGTTTCTTAACATGACCAATAATCTCATGCTGCATTCATACATTACGCTGCGCTCTCAGCAGAAATGCAGTCTTGGTTTTAAAGTCCCAAATCCCTCCTGCAATTTCCACAGGCTCCCTTATCCCTGTTACACTGGCACAAGTCATCCTGAGTCCTTTTAAAAGTCCCTTCACTCAATCCTCCTGAATGTAATTGAGTTGACTTCTAGCAACAAGGCTGGTGACTTCTTGGTCCTTAACTTTGTACAAGGTCCACGTCTTCAAATGGGGAATCTGTTCTCACCAGCATTTGGCTCTTATGGCCATAGCTTCACTCTTTTTCTCTCTTTCAGGGTCTCTGAATCTGACTGCCTGAGAGTCTGTAAGTCTACCCATGGCAAAACCAGCTGCTTTGTCCTTTGTTTTCAAGTGTTAAGCCTGGCACCTGACTTTCAATAAGGCTTGTCCTATGGCTCTGTCCCCAAGGTAACCAAGCCATACAGGCTTTTGGGCATAACTAATAGCAGGTCACATGCCCCTTTTCATTAGGCCATTTTACCTTGAATTAAAGAGACAGTTTAAAACATTACCATCTTACAAAAACTAATAGTGATAACATCTTCCCTGTGTATACTTTAAAAAAAATTGTTCATGAAATTTGAGCATTGCTGGCTGGGACAGCATTTATTGACCATTCCTAATTGCCTTTGAGAAGGTGGTCGTGAGTTACCTTCTTGAACCACAACAGTCCATCTGGTGTAGATATATGCATGGTGCTGCTAGGAAGGGAGTTCCAGGATTTTAACCCAATAACAGTGAAGGAACCGAGACACATTGCAAAAGTCAAATGTTTGGTGGTGATCCCATTCGCTTGTTATCCTTGTTTTTTTAAGTGGTAGAGATCTACCTGTGTTAGAATTTTGAGTCAGGCCTGCATCTGTTACATCTATCTGGGTAAAACAGAAACAATCTTACATCTATGCTGAGTTGCTGAAGTCCTTGAGGATCTCCCAAGGCACCTCACAAGCAATTAGTTATTTTGGAAATATAGATTTTGTTGCTTTGTGCACAAGCATTGTGGCCAATTCCCACGCAAAGCTGTCCCACATGCAGCTCTGAGATGACTGGCCAATTAATCTCTCTTTCTGCTGTTAGTTGAGGAAGAACTTTTGGCCAGGACACGGAGAACTCTCTGTTCTTCTTCAACGAGTGCCATGGGACCTCACACATCTTTCTGAACAGGCCTTGGTTTAATCTCCTCTCAAAGAGGATACCTCCAGCCACGCAGCACTCCTCAAACTATTCCACTGCTGTATCAGCCTAGGTTGTGTGTTCAAGTCCTGGATGGGCCCTCAACATTCAAAGATAAAAGTGCCTCAACTGAGAAAAGCTGTTACTCCTCATATTCAGAATCCGTTCCCTACACGCCAAGAGCCAGTGCAGTGGAGTTTTAACCCCCAAATAACCAGGTTAAGAGCAGACAAATGAAGGTTGGTTGATTTGAAGCCTACTAAAACTATTGGTACTTAACTGAAAACCTAAATGCCTGCATTGTAGCTTATTTCCATTTCTATAAAGAAAATGTCCATCACAAGGTTTTACGGGTGAGTATTTGATTACAGTGTCCCTCAAGTAACTGCCGAGCCTTTACAGATTCCAATTAAATTCTCTTCACATCTTTTCTAGGTTTCTATTCCCCCTCCTTCATCTTCATTTTCTTCAATCTTACACATCCTCTGAAATTATATGCATTCATCTTCATCAAAGAAGTGAGTTTTATCTGCTGGCAGAAGACAAGCCCAGAGATATAATTGAGCACAACAAGCCATTGACCAATGAAAGGAGTTTAACTTTAAAGGCAACACATTGGACAAATAGATCAATGTATTGATTGACTGAACATTGTGGTTTCATTAATCTTGACAATATTTGGAAGAGAACATCAGAGTCCCTGATGAAGCTTAAGAGTGATTGCATCACAATGTTGTTTTATGGGCTGGGAATACTGTTTATTCCAGTAGTTGAAGAGCAGATACTGTATGTGTTTGACCAGAAATACTTCATTGTCAACTGTCAATCTGGTGGAGGCTTCCAAAGGAACCCAGCCCTTTTTCCAATTTCACAGTCACTGTCCATCAGAAAGGATTCAATCTTTTGGGTGTTACCAAGCTTTAGAAATGTCAAGCTGTCGCTTGAAGTAAATATGCAATGTAATTATTTGATAAAGGGGAGGAAAACAGCACATGCCACAAGCAATTTATTTGGAAACCTTAGCATCAAATTTTAGAAAGTCAGGTCAGAAGCTAATTAAGTTTGTACCTTAATAGGCTCTTAACATTTGAAGTTGGTTAATCTGAAGAACTCCAGAAACTTTCATAGGATTCAGTCACATATATGGCACAGAAACAGGTCATTCGGCCCAACCAGTCCATGCCAGTGTTCATGCTCCACTTAAGCCTCCTACCAGCCTTCCTCATCTAAATCTATCATCATAATCCTCTATGTCCTTCTCCCTTATATGCTTGTCTAGCTTCCTCTTAAATCCATCTATGCTATTTGTTTTAACCACTCCCTGTGGTAGCGAGTTCCACATTCTTCCCACTATTTGGGTAAAGAAGTTTCTTCTGAATTCCTGATTAGATTTCTTGGACTATTTATATTGATAGCCTTTAGTTATGCTCTTCCCCACAAGAGGAAACAATATCCGTTCTATCAAAACCTTTCAGAATTTTAAAGAGCTCTCACCCCTCAGCCTTTTTCTTCGAGGGAAAAGAGACCCAGCTTGTCAATTCACACATATACACCCACACATTTATGGTATCACCCTTGTAAATCTTCTCTGCAACATCTCCAGTGCCTCTATATTCTTCTTATAATATGGTGACCAGAACTGCACACAGTCACCTAAAGTGTGGTTTGATAAAGATTGATAGAATAGCTTGTCTACTTTTCAATTCTATCCCTGTAGGAATGAAGCCTAGTGCCTAGTTTGCTTTTTAATGGCCTTTTTAACCTGTGGCGTGACATTTAGTCTATTAGTGCGCCAAAGTCCCTTGGTTCCTCTACCCCAACTAGATTTGCACCTTTCAAGCAATGCGTAACCTCCTACCATTATTCCTACCATAATGAACTACCTCATGTTTATCTGTTGCGAACTATTTGAACACAAAACCTAGGCTAACAATCCAGTGTTGTACAGGAAGAGTGCTGCGCAGTCAGAGGTGCTCTCTTTTGGGTGGGATATTTAACCAAGTCTGCCTTCTCAGGTAGATGTAAAAGATCCCATGGCACTATAGGAGAGCAGGGGAGATCCCTCCCCAATGTGTCCTGGCCAATTTTTACCCCTCAATCAACATTAATAAAAAACAAATCACCTTGATCATTATTACATTGCAGCTTGTGGGAGCTTGCTGTCCACAAATTGGCTGCTGTGTTTCCTACATTGCCACAATAACTACACTTCAAAAAATATTTCATTGTTTTGTGTTTTGGGATATCCTAAGGCCAAGGAAGGTGCTTCAGGAATTAAGAGCAGGATTTTCCACACCCCATTGTGAAGGTATTGCCCAGTGGCAATCGGAGAATCTCTCAAGAAGGCCCTAGATCCATTTCCCAGCAATATAAATCTGGGGCGGGATTGTCCCCTTCCCCCATAAGTGGAAGGCCACATTTCCCGACACTGTACATTGAGAACTTATTATGAATACATTATCATATTATTATTGTTGCCACATGCCGGAATCATCCTCCCCACATCAAATTTAAATCCCACGTCAGTGTGATTTTAGAATGGTGTGATTTACACCTGCCTTTAAAAGGCGTGCACCTGGCGACCTCAAGTTTGAGAGGAATTCGGAAGTAAATGCACATAACTTAGCGCAGCGCAGATCCCGATGTAAGGAAGCGGTTCCGCGGATTGTGGGGGTGGGTGTCACAGGCAAGTCTACACAGTGGTTTCTTCCTGACTGGCTTGTGGTGCTAGGGCTAGGGAAATAGTGGTGGAAAGAAGAGGGCCTTGGGACTTGGGCAACAGTGCAGGAGACAAGGGAAACTGGGGACTAGGGTTACAGTGCAAAGGGGTTTCATGGCAGCACAGGCTGAAGGTTGCACACTAGCACATGCCAGGGGTGGTTGGGGAGAGGGGGAGAAAACAAGTAGGCAAATGGAAAAACATGTCAAAGATGAGCACTCTTCCGCAGCTGAGACTGTCTAGCTTGAGCTCAATTGACATGCTTGGAGTCAGGCTAGTCAAGCAATTGTGCCCACTCAAGCAGCACTAATTCCTGAGTGTGCCAATGATTGCTCCTCTACTTTTAACCCCTCGCACAAACGCTTCAAACTCCAATGAGTGCTATGGTGCTGCAGCATCATTGGGGGGCTGGCATACTTGAGGATCCCCTTGGGATAGGTGGCCATGGAACACTGGTGGAGGGATGTGCTCCTACTCCCTTGCATTATGTTTCAGTTGATATTGAAAAGTCACCCCATGGTGCAAGAAAACTGTGAAGCCTTGGGGCCCAGCTTATAAAGTGCCTGCGCCTGAGATGAGAGTTCAGGGTGCAGTGGAGTGGCTGTCATTCGGTCATGTGGTGTGGGGGGGTTGCTGGGTGTGAGCATGGTGAGCCATCATGCAGGAATCCATGTGGTGCCTGGACTCGCCGGCATGTGTTAAGGGGCTTTGGGGGGCAGCCGTAGGCGATGACTTAACCAAGAGTAGTCCTTAGGAGACAATTGCTGACCCTTGCATCTCTCTCTTTGATACTCAGTGAGGAGACTATCAGGAACATGGAGCCTGATTGATCACGCTGTCTGCCTGATCGCCCATAAGCAGGAAAGAAGAAGGAGAAGAATGCGACAGAAATGCATGTCTCACCAAAGTGAGGAACAGAACCCTCAAAAACAAGGGGTGGCATGGCCTCCTTTGCACACTGGCATGAAGCTATTAATGTATATCATATTTTGGAAAATATTTTTCTCTTAAAATAGAGGATTTGTCTGTGGGTGTGTCTTATTTGGAGTAAAGCCAGCTAGCCTGGGTGCTTTGATATGTATTAGTTTTGAGGTGTAAACAGAGAGGTAGAGTGCATTTGCATTTTTTGAATAGAGTATTCAAGAGCTGGGATGAAAACTGAAACCTATCTAGCAGCTACCAAGCAATATGTTAATATTACTAATAAAATTGGTACTATGAAAAGGGTTTCATTGTTAAAAGGTGGAGTTCAAAGAGGCTGGTGATACAATGAGAATTAACATTCAATGGGAGTGATAGGTATAACTTCAGTCGTTTTCGGGTGTGCAGAGCAGAGGCGATGTAAGATCAAAAGGCAGCTGCAAGCCTCCAACTGGCTTCACAGGAACCAAAGTGAAAAGAACCTCATTTTGAATTCCTAAGGTGAAAATGCTTTGCCTGGTTAATTCTATGGGTTTCTGTTGCTTTAATGGAGATTAGTTTGGGAATTTGTTAAACGTTATGATAGTAGTAATTTGAAGCCATGTGTATATATATTTAACCTGTGTAAATTACTAAATGTATCATTTAGTTTAATGTAAAGCCTTGAGAACTGGTGGTCTGATTTCTGAATTTAGAGTCGCAACTCAAACATAACACTTAAAATGATAGGTTATGACAATTGGTTAAAGTTTCCCTCTGGGATTTTTAAAATAAATCCGCTTTACCAACTGCATTGGTCATAAGAACACAGAGGATCAACATCACAGAGCCTTCATTCGTAAGCACCTCACTAGACCCAGGGTCTACAGACGTTGCATGTACTACCTGCAGATGAGTGAGAACCAGAGTGAATACCATAACAAATGGATCATGTGTGTGCTCAAGGTACCCAGGAAGTGTCTATGACTCATACATCTTCAGTAGGTCTTAGGTCCCTGACATTTTCCCGGGACCACACAGGATGCAGGGTTGGCTCCTCGGGGACAAGGGTTATCCACAAAGGATGTGGTTGATGACACCTGCGCAGCAGCTTCAGACTCCTGGTGAGAGAAGGTGTAGCAAATCATATGCGCAGCTCAGAGTTTGGTGGAGCACACCATAGGGATCCCAAAAATGCGATTGCTGTGCCTGGACAGATCTGGTGGAGCACTGCAGTACACTCTCCAGAGAGTGTCGCGCATCATAGTGGCTTGCTGCATGCTACACAACCTGGTGATGCAAAGGGCAGAGGACCTGGATGATGAGGAGATGGAAGAGCTGCATGAGGAGGAAGTCGAAGGGGTTAAGGTGATGAGGTCCTGGAAGGTGAGGGTGTAGGGATGAGGCCATGGCACTGGCCAAACGAGGCAGGTGTAGTCGTGAGGTCCCCGTTGCCACATGATTCCAGGAGGATGATGATGAGATGCTCCTGAGATCTACATTTTGCATCCAGGAACGCCTGACACCTGTCTGGCTGAGAGCAGCGTGCATACGTTCTGTGAAGAGGCTCATATAGAGACGCTGCTGAGAAACAGCGGCCACATGGACTTTAAGACAATTTGATTCTTTAGCAGGCTTCATCACCTGTTCCATTCAACACCACACATTCACCTGTCAAGAATAATGTTGAGATGGGGACAGCTCCACCTCAAAGGTGCTGAGAGCACACAGAGAACATCACGGAACCTAGTAATGCTTGGGTATGAGATTCTTGCAGCAAACACAAGCCACATGGAGGTACACACATCACTAATCTGGACAGTGACTTTGAAGACAGACCATCACTGTGCTCAAAAGGTCGCACTCTGCACAGGGGAGAGGCCCTGGACTGTGATAGCAACCTTCGTTTTGTGCAGGAAGCGAATTTCACATCTGATTGACGCAAACGCTGCTCAGCATAACAAGGAGCCATAGATAAGGAGTCATTCTTGGGAGTGTATTTACAATGGTCAACTTTAAGTACAAGTGATTAACACCCATGCCCACCTTGTGCAGCTATCCCACCAGCAGCTGGCAGAATTTAAATAAATACATCTCCTTGATTACAGCTGACCTGAATTAGGGGCTGCGCTTGATTTGTCCTTCATTTTGTTAATTTAGTTTAGTTGTTTTAACTCCAAAAGAGTTACATCTCCTTGATCTTCCAAACTCTGCTGCTACCTCTTGGTGCATCCCTGGCATCCACAGTGGAGTTGGAGGCAGCCTACTGACTGCTACACCCTGTTGTCTATGGTGACCTTGGCAGGTGTCCTCTGGAGGGCCTAGACCTGGAGGGCCCCAGCCTACTTTCGGGTCCTGCTGTGTGCCAGTGCCACCCTCTTTAGCCTGTGGAGCTGGAGCTGCTGGGGTCATAGGAACAGGGGATTTGGATGGGCTGGTCAGTCCCATAGTCATCTGGGTGGATGACTCTGGGGTGTGCACCTGCTGATCCTCCTCCCTGTGGGTACCGAAGGGTCCCTGGCTGACTCCTTGAGGAGAAGGGGCAGCTGGAGTGAGATCGAGATGCCCTTCCCCCCTCTCACATTGACACTGATGGATGCCTTCAAGTGCCTCAATGATGGAGTGCAGCTCCTGCAGCAGTGCAGGACCGATGTCCTGGACCAAGGTCTCCATGGCGGCTGCCATCCTACCAATGTTGACCTCAGTGCGTTGGCATGATGTCGGCACTATCACCTCAGACTGAAGGCGGATGGACCCCTCCATCGTGTCTTCCAATCTGAGGAGAGCAGCGGACATCCCTTCCTGATGTTCCTGAGCTTGTCTTTGTAGCTCCAGAAACTGAGGTCCAGAGTCCAGAGGCTTGTCATCTGACTCGGACTCAGCAGATTTCTGGCCTCCAGCTGTCCTCCAAGTGCCGGGGACCTGGGATGACCCCGCTTCCTCTTGCTGTGGGTCAGACAGTGTACTGCCTCACCAGATTGTGATCCCGAGGCTACTGTATAACTAGATGTGTGTCTTTGTGCTGGTGGAGGGTGTTGGGGAGCATTGTGATGGGTCTTCAATGTTATTGCCTGTGGATTCCTCTTCTGTGGTGTCCTCATGGCTGGAGTTGACCCCTTTGTGGACCCCCTCGGCTGACTCCCACATGTGCCTGCGAAAGAGAAATAGTTAGTGCATAGCAGTGAAAGGGGACGTATCACTCACAGTATGGTTGTCTGATAGATGTTGCATTGCTGGATCCTCACTTGGTAGAGCACCACCAACCTCACTGTCAGCACAGGAATGATCCAGATCATCGCCAACCAGCTGGATGACTCTATTTTCAAAGCCTGTCAGTACCTTGAGGTCAGGCATTCCTCCACCAGTCTGGGACCTCTCCCTTTTGTTGTGTGCCAGCTTGTCCTGCATGAAGACAGATGAAGAGAGAGTAAGCAGGATACCTGCCAGGCCAAATGATAAGAATGTCTGGGGACATAATCCACAGGGCAGATGAAAGTGTGTATGAGAGTGTGAATGGTGATGCCCCTTGAACTGGTAGTGAATGAGATCCCTGTGGATGTGTGATGGGTTTATAAGTGCATGAGTTGAGAGTGAGGAGAAGAGTGGCTTATCCTGGCAGAATGGAGCAGATCATTCATCTTCTTTCAGTACTAGGTAGCTGTCTTCTTTTGGAGTGTGTTAGTGCTGACCACCGCTGCCACCTTCTCCCAAGCTGTATTGGTGACCTTGCTTGCTGGTCTTCACCCAGAGCAAGGGTAGAGGACATTATGGCTGACCTCCACTGCGTCAACTAGGCACTCAAGGGTGGCTTCGCTAAATCTGCAGCATGTTTCCTAGCTTTGGCAGCCATCAGTTCCCAGCAGCTTCCTATCCCTCTGAGAGTGCCATCTTCTTGCAGGGGCGACCTTTAAATATGGCGCCCGGATTACTGAAGCTCAGAGGTCACGGCGGGCGAATCTGAGGCCGCCCGGGCCAGCAATCTAACGTAAAACATGTGCCTCTGATTTACTTTTTAAAACATTGCACACAATACAGGGTGAAATTCCACCAGTGCCATCAACGGGTCAAACACCAATTCTCCATCCGATATTGGACTTTGCCAAGTTCTGGGAAAGTCCTGGCCCAAGTCTTTCCTTATTGGATGACTACAGTGCAAATTGCACCAAAAAGCTTCCCAGCACTGTTTAGTTCTGACTTATCAGTGGATAAGTGAACTTTTCGTGGTGTGTACAAGGGCTTTGAATTAAGGGCAGTATAGTCTAATTGGAAAAGGTTCCCAGACTAATACTGGCAGGTGAAAACCAGTGGAAATGAAACAGTTTCAAGTGGAGGCTCCCTCCCTCGGAGTGAGGGGAATGACAATCCCTGGAGGCTCATTCTAACTAAAATTGAAAACCTGTCAATAACTCAGTTAAAAAAATGAGAAAAACTGGAGACTCAATTGGCAAAAATATTTGATAACCTGCAGGGCTTATCGATTGCAATAAGCTTCAAGCAATGGGTTGACACAATGTGGCTGTGTGCTGAGGTCTGGCACCAGGGACTGAAACGTGGGCGAATGTTTAGAGAAGTCTTCCTCTGTGATCCTGCATGAACAAGAGATAAGCACAACTTTCAACATTTGACACAACAGATTGTGTCACGTTCAGCAGCTGTGTAATACTGGCTCACTTACCCAGATTGGTCATGAGTTCAAGTCCCACTGTGCCAAGTGGTGGATATGAATCCGATCATTTATGGGTGGGAACTAGAATGAAATAAATGACTGTGATAAATAAATAAATGACCGCAGTGAGTAACTCACCTCTTGACGCCTCAGAGCCAATCCACCATCTACAAGGCACAAGTCAGGAGTGTGATGGAATACTCCCCACTTGCCTGGACGAGTGTAGATCCCACAACACTCAAGAAGCTTGACACCATCGAGAGCAAAGCGGCCCATCCGCCACCTTCAACATCCATTCCCTCCACTACCCCTACTGAAGCACAGTGGCAGCAGTGTGTACCATCTACAAGACGCACCGCAGCAATTCACCAGGATTCCCTTGTCAGCGCCTTCCAAAACTGCAGCCTCAACCACCTAGAAGGGCAAGGGCAACAGACACATGGAAACATCACCACCTGGAAGTTCCCCTCCAAGCTATAATCCATCCTGATTTGGAAATATATCGCCGTTCCTTCACCGTCGCTGGATCAAAATCCTGGAACTCCCTCCCTAACAGCACTGTGGATGTACCTACAGTACAGGAACTGCAGCGGTTCAAGGGGGGAGCTCACCACCACCTTCTCAAGGGCAATTAGGGATGGGTAATAAAATTGTTTCCCTAGCCTGCAATGCCCACATCTTGTGAAAGAATAAAGGAAATATTGACATGGGAAACTGTCAATCCCACCCTGACTAAGGCTCCAGTTCACATCAGTTGGCTGGCTCTTAATGTCCTCTGAGATGGTGCAGCCAGCCATTCAGCTATCCTACAATTGCTAAGAACACACTGCAGCAGCAGCTCAGGGCAACTTGTGATGGGCAATGTATGTGGGTGCTGACCACATCCGAAGAATGAATAAGAAAAGCATTAGGAATTCCTCTGATCTACTTACCTTCCACACTGGGTGATTACGAAAAGAACAAGTTTGGTGAAAAATATGGCTTGTTGTTGAGGTGTGGTCTCTTGGGTAATGGCCCATGGGCTGCAATCTCCAACACTTTACAGAATTGTGAAAGGTTGTCTCAACTTGACCATTGAATGGCCATTTGTAAAATTGGATACTCGTGTGCAATACTTCATGCTAGGTCACCAGTGACAACAAGGCCCCCACGTACAGAGAATGTCACTGAGGACACTGCCAAATGTCCACTGGGGTAGTACCTGCTGATGTTAAGGATGAAGAATTGGACTGTTTGCAGCAGCAACATGGAGATGATAGCATTTGTGCTATTGCAACTGGGCTAGTAATCTAGAGGCTCAGACTAATGCTCTGGAGACATGAGTTCAGGTCCCACCACAGTAGCTCAGGGAATTTAAATTCAATTAATAAATCTGGACTGTAAAACTGGTCTCATTAACAATAAGCATGAAACTACTAGACTGTTGTAAAAAAATCCATCTGGTCCACTCATGTCCTTCAGGGAGGGAAATCTGCCACCCTTATCCAGCTTGGCCTACATGTAACTCCAGACCAACAGGCCTCTCAAATTTCCTAGCAAGCCAATCAGATCTATCAAACTGCTGCTGTTTAAAAAAAAGCACAATGGATGTACCTACACTTCAAGAACTGCAATGGTTCAAGAAAGCGACTCTCCACTATCTTCTCAAGGGCAGTAAATGCTGGTCTTGACAGGGATGCTCACATCCTAAGAACAACTTAAAAAAAAAATAGAATGACATGGAAAGAGTTTCTGAAGGATGATACATTGTGAGGTGGAGGTACCCAAGGAGCGTTTCAGGACCACATGCTGATGAGAAACTCTGGCTGAATGAGGAATAGATCGAGTGTAACCTCTTTACTCCTCCCAAGCTTTCAGTGGGTGAGAGGGATGCGGTGGACTGGAGTCCCTGGGTCCTATTAGATATGTCACCAAGGTTAAAGTTGGCTAATGCTTCCAGTGACTGCTGGCTGGTTCCAGCAACATGTAGTATGGTCGTAGCCAGCAAAGCAAGAACTCGCCTCTCTCCCATATCCATGCTGATAAACAGGGTAATTGCAAAGTTGGGATTATGGAAAAGCATTTTTGCTAGTGTCAGCATCTCCCGTTTGTGATATACAACTCCTGCCATGAGGAATAAACCTGTAGGCTGTTAGCAGTTGCTTACAGGTCTCAAAGTGGACTGAGCATCCAAACTAAGATTGATTCAATCATCCAAGGGAGACAGAGATACTAATAAATCCATTGGTTCAGAGGCTGCCCAGGGGACTTTGGTATATTTGCAGGAAGCAGGGTTCAAGATTCAGTCAATGGCAAATGTATCAGGAGACTTTTTTGTGAGCTTATCATATCAGGCAGGTGGTAAGGTTAATGTTTAATCTTTTATTATGACTAACAGACTTTGTAACAGTTAGCAATTTTGATGCAATTCCATTTTGCCTAAGAAAGAACCTGCTGTCTGTGGTCACTGGGGGTTGGTCTTGCATGAAATAGCTTTTCTAAAGGCTTTAATTGATATATTGTTGAACTTATTCCATATAGAACAGAAATAGATAGTTGCTGTGTTTTAAAATAAAATGTCTCATTGGAATTAGTGATGGAAAATCCATAAAATTGTCACTGCAAGCATAATGAGCTAGAGTGAATAAACTGTCAGTCTAATCTATTTACTTTGTCTACCTAGTTCAGGGGCTACATCAAAGGTATCTTTTGGTTCTTAAGTTTTGTTCTATGACAGTCAGCTGGTCGCACTCCTGTTTCTGAGGTGGTCAGCGAAATTTTCCAGTCCCGCCCGTTGGCGGCGTTTACCGGTGTCGCCGAAGTCAATGGACTTTAGGCTGGCTCACTGCATCTGCTGTGGTGGGACCTGTCGTGCCGTCGCCAGAAAATCCTTGTTGGTGAATTCAATCCCCACCCCAGGCCTTGACTGTCAATTTAATCTGGCACTTCAGTGCAGTTCTGAGGGAGATGGAGGTGCCACCTCAGAGGAAATGTTTAAACTGACATGGTCTCCTTGATTAGTTGGATGTACAAGATCTGTCACAGACAGAATGTATTTGATCTCTTACTGTCCATGGTCAGTATGTTTTGCATGCAAAAAGGTCTGTCTTCTCTTACCCTTGAAGTGTGTATTCCAATTAAATAATCCAGCAGCAAGGTTTTGTGAGTTTAAAATAAAGAAGCTAATTTCTTCTAAACTCACATACCCCAAATTAACGCAAGGTCACATACTCGCTCTCACACATGCACACGTACACACACGCACACAAATACACAGATTGTATACAGATACTGCTCTTTTAATATTACAGTTAATTCAGCATCTGATTCATGATTTCCCATGTGGCAGGCCTATGGTTTATGGAACGGATTTGATTATTTATGGTTGAAATGAGGGTCTTGTAAAGCAAATGGTTCACAGCAGGTTGTGACATTTCCTGTAGTCAAATATCTAAGAGGTTGCTTTTCAGGTTAACTTTGACATTGGAACAAGTTAAGAACTTTGGCTACTTGATGACTTTTACCTAGTTTCAAAGTCTGGTTCTCAGACTGGCTGATGACTGATGGTTCCGATGGATCTGCTAGATCCTGGGGTCATAAGAGTCCCCGAAACCCATTTCAATCACATAACGGCTGGGTTAATGCTTCTGAGGACCGCCCAGACTAGTTTGGACGGGGCAGGCCATCATGGTATAATCAAAAGTTGATATTGAGTTTTGATCTTTCCTTTTATCCAGTATGAAACATGGAGATAGGCAGTCCAGAAACTTTATAGTCTTTAGGTGTTGCATGGCCCATCCTTAAACAATGAGAAATATGAATTCCACAAATAACTATGAGTACCTTCACCCATATCCACATTTAATTAGGTATTCACCAGAGACCTGATACTGCCTGTAGTCCAAATGCTCAAATTCACATGATTTGTGGCAACCATCTTAACAGCTTGTTTCTGTACCATTATAAAAGTACTGACTGAAAATTCATCACATAACATGCCTGTACTAGACATGACAGATAGAATAGAGATATTTAAGTCCAACGCTCCCAAGTGGTGGTTTCACAATGCTGCGTATGTGATCTTGTTATGTACAAATAGGCTGTCTCCTTTTTCTGCATAACAGCAGTGACTTCATTTAATATTCATTATTAGTTGTGAAGCTGTGATTCGGTGACAAAATGATAGAGGCATTATATGATTCTTTTCTCCTGTTACTACCTCTGAATCTTTTACAATAGCTGAAACCTTCTTGGTTAACGTTGTTCTGGTACAGACCAACTATCCATAAAGTTTAGGAAAAAGGAACCTGAGGACAAAGGAGGCAGAAACTTAGAAGAATTTATAGTAACACCCTTGTGTCAGCTAATGAGTTGGAAGTGGGGAGGGACTTAGGGCAGGATTTGTAGCAAATAATCTATCACACAGCAAATAGAGTCTATTTAAACAGCAGAGTCTACTTAAAAAAGGGTCACCAAACAGAACTCATGACCAAAACTATAGCAACGTTTCCTAATAAAAGCAGGATTATTTCTCCAATGCAGTGAGTGGGGGATAGTTAGATATAAATTATGCACAGATAATCAATCCCAGTTATTTAGAGCAGTGTGGTGTCCAAGCATCTCTGTTCTTACCAGGAATAGAGCTGTCACTATATGCAGCCATATAAGTAATGCTCATTTGATTAAAAATCTTTTAATAAGCACATCGTTTTCACTAATTATTGAACAGAAAATATTACAACAGCGCTGGTTTAATCTAAAGAAACATCATTCTTTCTTTGTTGATCTTCTCACCAGGGGATTCTTCCTCAAGGTGAACTGCAGCTTTATTGCCATCCAGTTAGACAGTTAGCTCTATTTGTGCCCCATTTGTTTATTAACAAAGTTCAATCAAGCTGGACAGTCCAATGTGTTATTCCTCAGAACAAGTTCTACCTAACATTGATAGAAGTCCTCAAAATCATGAGGGGTCTGGACAGAGTAGATAGAGGGAAACTGTTCCCACTTATGAAAGGATCGAGAACGAGACAGCACAGATTTAAAGTAATTTGCAAAATAAGCAGAAGCGACATGAGGAAAAGCTTTATCAAGCAGCGAGTGTTTACGGTCTGGAATGCACTGTCTGAGAATGTGGTGGAGGCAGTTTCAATCGAGGCATTCAAATGGAAATTAGTCTGTGATCTGAAAAGGAAGAATGTGCAGGGCTACAGGAAGAAGACAGGGGAATGGCACTAGGTGAGTTGCTCATTTGGAGAGCCAGTGCAGACACGATGGGCCAAATGGCCTCCCTCTATACTGTGACAATTCTGTGATTCTTTGTTTTCAAACAAAGAGACTCAGCTTAAGATATGAAATTTGCAAGTGACCCACCTGTATTACTGCTCTGTTATTATCATTGTGGGTCTTAGCTTTGGTTGTCCTTGATTAGTAGAGATGGAGAGTGCTGGAGGCAAGTCTGTTGGTAAACTTCATCTTTTATTGAACATTCTTCCAACCATATACAGTACGACGCTTAGCATGAGGCTTTACATAAAAATATCTCTCAGTAGACTTTGTTGTTATGTGACCTTACATCTCCGATGATATAGACTTTCTATTTACATATTTAACATCAACCCTTTACACTACAACTGCTTAGTTTTTCTCTAGGTTGCCAGTTTAATTGAACTCATGGCTTTGCGAGTGGTGACTAGTTGCTTTTCCAAGATTGTTTCCTAAATGATTTTTTGTTTAATTGGTGTCAGCAGTTTCATTAGGTTCTTGGCTTACAGTACAAGGAATACAGACACTTACTCTTGCAGTACTCAGGCAGCTTTTAAATAATTAAGCAAATACAACTGCATTAACTAATACTTCAGTCAACACAACGACATGAAATGGTGCAAAAGAATTCTACCATGGAATACTTCAATGCTGGTATCTGTTGATAACCAATATCCACATGAAGTCAATTTTCCTTGGGCTTTTAGTGAAAGGATGGAAAAAAAGACACTCCTGTTTGAAAAGCAGAATACTGCAGATGCTGGAAATCTGAAATAAAAATAGAAAATGCTCGAAATGCTCAACAAGTTATGGCAGTATTCATAGGGAGAAACCAAGTTGACATTTCAGGTCTGTGACCTTCCATCAGAACTGAGATGAGTTAGAGATGTAATAGGGTTTGAACAAGGGGTGGATGGGTCAAGGACAAAAGGGAGTTCTGTGATAGGATAAAAAACAAGAGAGATTGAAAGATTTGAGACTTAGTCTTCCAGGACCAAAGGGAATGGACATAGGGCAAGAAAAGAAACAAACAAACAGAATTTGTGCCTATAGCAGGTATGCTGCTGACTGAGAGAAAAAAAAACTCAAATAAAGAACAGGAAACAAAATGGAGCAGAGATTACAGTCTGAAATCGTTGAACTCAATGCTGAGTCCAGAAGGCTAGAAAGTGCCTAATTGAAAGATGAGATGCTGTTCCTGAAGCTTACATTGACCCTCACTGGAACAGTGCAGCACGTTGAGGACAGAGATGTCAGTGTGAGAGCAAAGTGAAGAATTAAAATGACAGGGAGGTAACTCTGTTTCCCTCCACAGATTCTGCCATAACATGCTGAACATTTCCAGCAGTTTTTGTTTTTAATTCCTGTTTAAAAGGTTAGTTTCAGTGTGCAGTTTATATGCTATTTGTTGATTACCATGCTGTGAACTTGCTTGGAGGCACTAAAACAGAAAGCTGCAGGTTCAGCAGTCAGGCACTGGATTGAAGCTCCCCTCGCCCACTTTCACTGAAGGTGTGAAGTGAGCTGGCTGGATGAAACTCAGCAGCGGGTTTCAGGATGGCTCAGGAATTGAAGGAAAGTGTGCACAGATTCTCCGGTGTGGCACTGGAGTATATGGTAGAGGAGGTCTGGTGGAGGTGGGTGTTCTGTGCCCACAGTGGAGTGGGCACTACACATCGCCCTGTCCCTCTTTTTTTTATCCTTTCACAGGATGTGGGCATCACTGGCTAGATCAGCATTTATTGCCCATCCCTAATTGCCCTTGAGAAGGTGGTGGTGAGCTACCTCCTGAACCGCCACAGTCCCTGTGGTGTAGGTACACCCACACTGCTGTTAGGGAGGGAGTTCCAGGATTTTGACCCAACAACAGTGAAGGAACGGTGATATATTTCCAAGTCAGGATGGTGAGTGGCTTGTAGCGGAACTTCCAGGTGGTGGTGTTCCCATGTGTTATAGATGGTAGAGGTCACAAGTTTGCAAGGTGCTGTTGAAGGACCCTTGGTGAGTTGCTGCAGTTATCTTATTAATGGTATACACTACTGCCAATGTGCATTGGTGGCTGAGTGAGTGAATGTTGGAGGTGGTGGATGGGGTGCCAGTCAAGTGGGCTGCTTTGTTCTGGATGGTGTTAAGCTTCTTGAATGTTGTTGGAGCTGCACTCATCCAGGCAAGTGGGGAATTTTCCATCACACTCCTGACCTGTGCCTTGTAGATGATGGACACGCTTTGGGGAGTCAGGAGGTGAATTACTCTCCACAGGATTCTTCTCCTCTAGCCCACTCTTGTAGCCACAGTAGTCCAGTTCAATTTCTGGTCAATGGTAACCCTCAGGATATTGATAGTGGGGTAATTCAGTGATGGTAATACAAGTACAATCAATCCTCCTCAATGTCACTGAGGTTCAACCTTATGGAATCTAAAGTCCCAGTGATTTCAGGTCTACCAGCATGCCATGACCTCATGCTAGCTACAATCCATGGAATTAGTCAGACATCACAAGGCAGATCAGAAACTACTCCCATTACTCAGTTCACGGCCCAACATCATAAGTCTCCAGAATGTTTAATCAAAATTGGTGGTTTCAAGGGAGCTGCAACATTAATGTATGGGAGAATGCATGTCCATCAACTGACCCACCATATAAGTGCAGTTTCCACATACAAGACAAATTGGAGGATGAGCTAGACAAAATGGAGAAAGGCAGAATCATTAGAAGAGTACAAGAGCACACAGATTCAAGGGATGAGTTAATAGCTGCGGAATCCCCAGCCTCTGACTTGCCCTTGTAGCCACAATATTTATTTGGCTGGTCGAGTCTAGTTTCTGGTCAATGGTAACCCCCAGGATGTCGATAGTGGGAGATTCAGTGATGGTAATGCCGTTGAATATCAAGGGGAGCTGGTTGGATTCTCTCTTGTTGGAGATGGTCATTCTCTGCTACTTATGTGGCTCGAATATTATTTGCTACTTTAGAGCCCAAGCCTGAATATTGTCCAGGTCTTGCTCTCTCCTGCAATAGCTGGTGCTGCTCTTCCTGATCTCCCATCCCTTCTGCAGACTTAGAGGGCCCTGGCTAGATGTCGCTGACCAAGTATTCCTTTCCCACCCGCCCACACTGGGAGTTAATTAGAGGGGGAGCAGGGGTGTATTTTTGAGCTTGAATGCTTCAATTGAAAACAGAGCATTTGGATGAATTTTAAACACTTCAGCCAGTCCCAACATTGGGCCCGAAGTGGGGAATAGCTCTGCTTTGACCAGTGGCAGGTCTTAGGGGTGTATTTTACAAGTGGCAGCCAATTAATTGGCCACTGTTGGGCCTGTCATCCTAATACAGACAGCAGCCCACTCCCAAGAGCATTGTCCCGATTACAGAACCAGCATTTCAGCAGCGCCACAAGGAAAGGGGAGAGTCAGTCTGAACACTCACCCCAGGAAACGGTCCATTGGCCTATATTTTACAAACAGGTATACCCATTTACACATCCAAGTGGCAGATAGACAACTTATTTGTCCCAACTTTAGTATTTAGTCTTTAGTCTCAGATTTTAGTCAGCAGTGAAGCAGTGTTGAAGAAAGCTGCCCACACAGATTTCCGTGGTGTGGGCTTCGCCATTCCTGATGGCAGTTCAAAAGCACTTAACATCTTTTACTGATAATTTAAATTCTCAGATAGCAAAATAAATAACTATGAGTAGATTATGATGGGCGAGTGCATTTTGGGATGAGCAATAAATGCTGGTCTTGCCAGTGAAGCTCATATGGCAAGAATAAATAAAAAAGAAGCTAAAATAAAGATAAACCTTTTTCAAAAAAATGTTAAAAGTATATGAATTATTTTTTATCATGATGGAAAAATGAGGCATTCAACAAATATATAATTATTCAGGATCAGTGTGCATGTTTTGTATGTTTAGCAGTAATTATGAAGTTAGTATGCTGTTAAAAACCTATTCAATAAAGTGAACATTTTCAAGTGTTTTTACCATGAGATAGCAGCATACAAATGGAAGTTCTGGTCAATTGATTTCCAACGATTGTTGCCGGGTTGGATGATTCCTCAGCAGCGCTCCCTCTGGAGAAGTGTGGAATCACTCACAGCAACTTCAGAATCTCCACATTATTCCTCACACGTGCGGACTCCGGAAGTTGCTGTCAGTTTCAGTAGGGTAATAACGGCGAACGCTGACAGTTTTGCATCACTCTTGCTGCAAAATCCAGGCCGTTTACATTCACAAAGGGCAGGATTTTCCAGTCCCGCCCACTGTGGGACCGCAATTCCCGCCTGAAGTCAACAGACCTTTAGCTGGCCTGTCAAATTTTTTGTCTTACCTGCGACTATTCCCTGCCATGGGCTGGACTGAAAAATCCTGGTCAATGAATTCTCATTATCAACAAAGCAAAATCTAAAGTAAAGTAAGTTAAACTACTGCCCACTCCTCATCACCATTCTTTCTCTTGTTGCAAAGTTTCTTGCTGGGGATGTTGGCAATCTCCTCACAGATCCTTTTGTTGGTGTGGAAGTCATTGCCAAGGTGGGTGTAGTATTTCTCAATGATCACTTGGGCTGCTTTCTTGACCGTCTTATTCCCGACACGACCCATCTTGGATTCCAGCTGAGTGAAGAGAGAAGAAGCATTGCTCACTCTCCTGTCCACTGTTGGCTCTGAACTTGGCAAGCGATTGCAACCCTGAAAAGGTAATTAGCAGCACCCAGTAAGGGGTAATAGCAAAAGGATAAGGAAGAAGTGGTTTTAATTTGTGTCTGCAGAAAATTAAACTGGATATGTTAAAGCACGGTCAAAATGTGACCTCTAGAATTCAAATTAAACTCACTCTGATTCTGAGGCACGATCCAACTTGGCCTTGCCTGCCACAGGTTATATTTGACAATTGGAAGATTGTGCGGGCTGTACAGCGGCATGACTGTGAGAGGGATCAGAATGAAAAGCACAGAAATCAGAGGTGGATTATGTTGATCTTGATGTGTGTCAGTGGGTTTGGAGTGGAAGCAATTTGTCGCTCAGAGATATGTACTGCTTTTTTCAATTGCTTCTCACGCATTCTGATCTGAAGGCGGGCAGTGAACGTTAACTGTTTCCATGTATTTCCTAAAAGGAGAATGTGGAAAGGTAGATGGGGTAAAAGCAACTGCAGGTCAGATTTGTTTATAAGGGCAAAACATTTAGGCTGAAATCTTGAAAGACAAATTGGGAATAAGCCTGCAGGTTAACCTTCATCAGTTGCTGACTGACCATCCCTGGAGTGGGAACTAAATACAACCTTCCTAAGTCAGAAGTGGGAATACTACCCCTGGAGTCCATGGTTGCCCTTTTTGGACGTGAATCCCATGCTGAATGTCAACCCTGGCTGTATTCTGATCTCTTCCAATCAGAACTATCTGAAACAGGGCACAAACCCATCACTGTCAGACATATAGGTGGGAATGTAACCACAGATACAAGGGTGGGGGGGGGGGGGTGTTGAGGGGTGGAGGTGGGGTCATTTTAAACTGCTCGTTGAGAAACACATGGGATTACGTGAATAGCCAGGTTTACACACTGCCCATTCTTACTCTCTCTTCCCTTCAGTGCGGACTAAATTCAGTCAGGGCGTAAAGCTAATGTTGAATCTAATGCCATTGATTTCCCAACGGGTGAGTTAGGTCACCCATTGTACCCAAAAGCTCATTCCAGGTACAGAGTATCGATGGTTAACTGATAGAGAAAGGTGTAATGTACTATAGTGGAACAATGTGCTTTCAAACAGCAGCTTTGTACACCCTTGCTATGTATGCACTGCTCTGTAAATCAATCTTTGATATCTCTCTATGCATGAGGAGTGAATAGACATACAAGTTACTGTTAGCCTATCAATAGTAAGGTCAATTGAAGTTCAAGCCACCTTCCAGTATCACTTGTACTCCTGCTATGCATTCTTGTTGCCTTTTGGATCCCTGATGTTGGTAAGAATCATATTTTAAGCTTGGAAAGATATGATGTCTTAATGTTTAATACTGGCCATGCTGCCTTGTACAAAAGAAGGGCTGGTTTGAACTGTTCATGTTACACATCAATGAGTCTCTAGTCCACCCGTGAAATGCGGTCCCCTGGTACCTACACATAACAATTAGTTCCTAGCTAGTTAGTTCCTGGGTCTTTATAGATATTTACAGATAGTACATTGGGCTGAATTTTCCCCCCGTCAGGGGAAATTGTGCGGGGGAAGGTGGGCAGGAGTGAGTGCGAACCCGATCGGCGCCCCCGATCAGGTCTGTGCCACCATTTTACGTGGGCGGGCCAATTAAGGCCTGAGCTCTTTCAGGCATGCATGCAAAAGAGCGCAGAAATCTCCGAGGCACAGAGGTGCCTCAGGAAGATAGTTTAAGGTTTTAAAATTTAAATAAAGGAAAAAAAAATTTTAAAACATGTCCCCTCATGTGACAGTGTCACATGAGCTGGGACATGTCAATGAGTTTTTAAAATAATTTTTATTGAATTTTAAAACACTTCATGAAACTTCATCCTGCCCGTGGCTCAAGTTTCATGAAAAATGCAAAGGCCACCTGGCCTATTTGCCTGCCGCCAACCTTAAGGTTGGACGGGCAGCTCATTTAACTGTTTTAATTAGTTTTTAGCAAGCCTTTGACATTTTGACGGGCACGCAGCCGACTCAGCTGCACACCTGCTGAACTAACAATCTAAATGACGCGCGGTGATGTCGGGACTCCCGCCTGATGTCACTGCGCGCCGTTTTACACGTTGGTGAGCGGGCTCCGCTCGCCGACTGCAAAATTCTTCCCATAACAATGACACCTGTTGTAAGCAACTAGTGACCTCCTCTCTAATGGGGGAGAGGAATCAAAGTTCATTGACTAATTGATAATTCCCCTTGTTCTTTGTGACTTTTTTTTTTCTATTTGGTCTTTGGATGTGTGCATGGGTGTGGAGTCAGACCAGGTAAGGGCATCAGATTTCCTCCCCTAAAGGGTATTAATGAACCAGATGGCTTTTTGCAATAATCCAGCAATTTCATGATCACTATTAAGGATAACTAGTATCTTATTTCAAGTTTACTCCTTAATTGAATTTAACTTCCCCAGCTGTCGTAGTGGCATTTGAATTCATGCCACCAGTACATTAGTCTGGTAACATAACCATATGCTACCATACCCTTACTCATTGAAAGTAATTACTATAACTTCTGTTATATATTGTTGCATTATCTGTAAATATCTGTCAACAGCAAGGAACTAATTAACTAGGTACTAATTGTTATGTGTAAGTGTACCAGGAGCCACTTTTCACAGTTGCACAAGAGACTCATATGAGGTGCATCAGAACCAGTTCAAACTGACCTTTATTTTGTACAAGGCAGCATGAAATATTAAACATAAAGAGTTCTCACCTTGATTATTTCCAAAAGACAATAAGAATATATAGCACCTTCTTTATCAACTAACATTGATAAATTGCTTGTTACCAATTATTCCACTCCCTTTTGTTCATTTAGGGATTATTTGCAAGCTACTTCCTTCCAGGGACTTATTTGTATTTTGGGTTAGGGGATTTAATCTTGCACTATCTTAAAACTTCCGGTACAATGAGATCAATTTTCACCTCCTGAAAATGAGGTGGTCTAATTTTCTAGCAGGCTGTATCGAACTCAGTATTCATACGCATGGTCAAGTGGCTTGCTTCCAACTTGTTGAACCAAGCAACAATCAATTGCACAGCCAATATAAGTTGGCCAGTCTTCTTTGGTGAAAAATAGAGTTGATAATAAGTGTCTTGGTGTTATTTATCAGGCTGCAGGCAACTTGTGAAAGGTGCAAAGCTAATGAAATAGTCAAAGTTTCACATGCTGCCCAGTCCAGACTTTCAGAAGATAATTGAGAGCTCCAAAGTAAATGTCAGCTCCACAATAAAAGCTGATAGTTATCAATGGCTCAGAGGGTAAGGACTGAAAATCAGCTGCTGTGAGCCCATGATTTCCTGTCAAAACTCCCAGCTTCTCCAAATAGTTTCCACACTACCAGTGCCCGCCCAGCGAATCAGCCCAAAGCCAATTAGCATTTGGAAATAGTGCCAGTTCAGCTGTAGTGGTCATGTCTTTGAGTTAAGACCCACTCCAGAGTGTTGAGCACATAATCCAGATTTAACACTTTGATTGCAGTGCTGAGGGAGGGCTGCATTGTCAGAGGCACCGGCCTTTGAATATGATGCTAAACTGAGGCTGTGGCCTGATCTTTCGGGCGGATGTCAATTTTTTGATTGCACCTCTGCAAAGTATCTTGGAACGTTTGGTCACAATGCAGCTTAAGGGTCTGGAGGCAGAGAGAGAATGGGTGACACCACCCCCCCCCATCTCCCCCCCCCACCCTAACCCCAGCCACACCCTGTGAATACACGGAGTATAGTAAATAAGATTGGGGAGTTACAGGCGCAGATTGCCATGTGGAAATATGACGTTGTGGTGAAAACAGAGACCTGGCTCAAGGAAGGGCAGAACTGGGTGTTAAATATTCTCAGGTAGAAGGTGTTCAGAAAAAATAGGAAAGGAGGAGGGGTGGTGGTATTGGTTAAGGAGAGCATTGCAGTGCTGAAGAAAGAGGTTGTCCAAGAGGGTTCAAGGATAGAATCAATTTGCCTAGAGCTAAGGAACAAAAAGGGTGCAATTACATTGCACGATGTAGTCTATAGACCTCCAACTAGTGAGAAGGATGTAGAGGAACAAATCTGCAGGGAAATTACAGAGAGATGTAAGCATTATAGGGTAGTTATAATGAATGATTTTAATTATCCAAATGTAGACTGGGACAGTGGTAGTGTAAAAGATGGAGAGGGGCAAAAGTTCCTAGATTGTGTTCAGGACAACTTTCTGTATGTGTCCAATCCAACAAGAAAAGATGCACTGTTGGACCTGGTTCTTGGAAATGAGGTTGGCCAAGTAGATAAAGTGTCAGTGGGGGAATATTTAAGAGACAGTGATCATTGTATTGTACGTTTTAGGATGATGATGGAAAAGAATGATAGGCAATCCAGAGTTAGCATAATTAACTGGACAAAAGCTGACTTCGATGGGGCAAGAACTGAGCTGGGCCAGATAGACTGGAATGAAACATTGGCAGGAAAACTGTAGCTGAACAATGGGCTATCTTCAAAAAAGAATTGGTTCGGGCACAATCAAGATATATTCCATCAGAAGGAAAAGATAGGGCAACAAATCCAGAGCTCCCTGGATGAAAAAGAAGATAGAAATTGAGATAAAAAAGAAAAAGTGTGTTATGACAGGTGTCAGGTTGAAAAGACAATTGAGAACCAAGGGGAATACAGAAGGCTCAGAAGGGAGGTGAAAAAGCATATTAGAGAAGTAAAGATGGATTGTGAGAAAAGACTGGCAGCCAACATAAAGGGGAATCCCAAAGTCTTCTATAGGCATTTAATAGTAAAAGGGTAGTAAAAGGAGCAGTGTGGCCAATTAGGGACCTGAAAAGTAATTTACACCAGGAAGAAGGAGCCATGACTGAGGTATTAAATTAACACTCTGTATCCCTCTTTACAAAGGAGGTAGACACTACCCAGGCCATGATTACAGATGAGGAAACCCTGTCACTGAAAGTGTTGAAAATTGTTATGGAATAAGTGCTAAATAGACTTCTAGTACTTAAAGTTGACAAGACTCCGGGACTGAACGGGATGCATCCCAAGGATATTGAAGGAAGTGAGAGTAGATGGGGCAAGAACAGAGGCACTGGCCATAGTATTTCAGTCTTCCCTAAACTCAGGGGTGGTACCAGAGGACTGGAGAATTGCAAACATTACACCCTTGTTCAAAAAAGGTTGTAAGGATAAGCCCAGCAATTACAGACCAGTCAGTTTAAATTCACTGGTGGGCTAGATTCTAGAAACAATTATTTGGGATAGAATTAGTAGTCACATGGAAAAATATGGGTTGATATGGAAGAGCCAGCATAGATTTCTAAAGAGGAAACCTCTACAAAGTTCCATTAAGACTAGAGCTAGAGTATTGCTGTCCACCATACTTTATGAAGGATGTGAAGGTCCTTGGGAGGGCGTGGGGGAGATATACCAGAATTGTTTCATAAATCTTGCAAAGAAAATGAGTGTTTCTGGCAAGGACAGCATTTGCTGCTCATCTTTACTTCCCCTTGAGAAATGGTGGTTCCAAGAATGAGGGGTTTTAGCTATGAGGTTAGGTTTGGGAAGCTGGGGTTGTTCTCCTTGGAGCAAGGGAGATTGAGGGCAGATTTGACAAAGGTGTACAAGATTATGACAGGCTTAGATAAAGTAGGCAAAGAATAGCTGTTGCTCATTAGCTAATGGTACAAGAATAGGAGGCACAGATTTAATGGTTAGAACAAGAGATACTTGAGGGATGTGAAGAAGAATTCTACACAGTGAGTATTAATGACCTGGAACTCGCTACCTGTGAGTATGGTAGAAGCGGCAAGGATAAGTAATTTAAAAAGGAAATTGGACGGGCATTTGAAAGAAATAAACTTGCCGGGCTGCAGGGTTAGAGCAGGGGAATGGGACTGACTGGATTGCTCTACAGAGAGACAGCATGGACTTGATGGATTAAATGGCCTCCTTCTGTACTGTAATGACTCTGTAACTCTAAATCACTGCTGTTGATGGAAAACTTCCTGACATTACTTGAAGTAGAGGGGTGGATTTCCCCAGGTGTCCTGGTCAAGGTTCATTCCCTGACTAACACTTTGAAAAACAGGTATTCATCTCATTGCTGTCTGCAGCAGCTACCATTGCTGGACATCAGGGCCTAGCTAACAACAACCAGTCACCACACTTCTTTCTAGCCAGGCTAGAAGTAAAGAACTCAAGTTACAATTAGACTCAACGTTTAGCATTTTCCTTGCGGAAGACAAGTATGAAGTACTCTAAGTGAGGAAACACACCGGAGCGATGGCAGGTTCAGATCTTACTGAGAGGTGATCTAAACATTGAAGGCTTTCCTCAGCATTTTGAAGCCTGCTACAACTGTCAAGCTAGAAATTTTTTCATCCTGGTGAGTTTATGGATACATTAGACATGAAAGTGGAATGCTTGTGTACAAAGTCTAATACAACTTTCCAAGCTGCAATTCCTTCTACTGGGAATTTAATCCTGAATAAATTATATTGATTTGTGAATCACAGAAGCATAGAGGGGAATTTTAACACCCCCAACGCCCCCCCCCCCCCCAACCCCCCACTAAAATGGTGGGTTTGGGCGGTGTGTGAAACGAAAATTTTAAATATTTCAAATCCAACCTCAACCTGTTCACTTCTGGTTTTGGTGGAGCTAGAGCTTGGGGATGAGGGTGCAGGTGGGGGTGGTAATGGAGGGGTGGGGCGGGGGTAGATGCCAAGGTTGGGGCAGAGAGGTTAATGAGATTGTGGACCTCAGATAATTTTGGCTCGGTGGGCGGGTGTGCGCCCAACCCGCTTGAGCATGAAATGACGCACGTTGATATTGGGCCAAGCATGCCAACGTCAATGGGCAGTCGCGTGATAGTTTGGTCAGTGGGGGTGCGCTGGAGCCGGCATTGTGCCCACCGACAATTAAAAGGCCTGTTATGGCCAATTAACTAACCAATTAAGTCAAAATTTTCACAGTCCGTCCAACCTAACGGTTGGTGGGCAGGCAAAAAGGCCAAGCGGCCTTTGCATTTTTATGGAAACCTCATCCACAGGTGGGATAAGATTTCCAGGAGAAAATAAAAGTAAAATAAAAACTTTAGTTTTTCATTATTTACATGTCCCTGCTCATGTGATAGAGTCACATGAGGGGACATGTTTCATGACATTTTTATTTAATTTTTTTTTTATATCTCTTCATCGCCCTAAGGCACAGAGCTGCCTCAGGCAGGTTATGCAGCGCTCACTCGTGTGCATGTGTGAAGCTCGCACTTAGCCGGCTCACAGTCCCCTCGCACAGGCAGTGCTTAGCGCTGCTGCTCACGTTTCACGTGAAATAGCAGTGCGGTGCTGATCGTGGGTGGCGGCCAGCTTCCAGGCCACCCCTGCCCGCCCCCTCCAAGCACCCCCGCCAAGGGCAAAATTCTGCCCCAGGTTTAACATTGGCTGGCTGGATTTCCTCGGCCAAGGGAAATCTAGTAACTAAAAGAAAGTGATGTCTGCAGCATGTGGTATGTGCTTTTCCAGCACTGCTTGTGGGCCAGTTGGATTTGGAATGCTTCCCCCAGGCCCACCAAGCTAATCAGCTCCCCTTCCCATGATCGGACCATTCCATGACTGGATTCCACACTGCAACTGTACCCCTCCCACAATTTCAAATTTCATACTAACCCCATGTTCACCCACCCTGCACCCTGCCCTGCCACTACACTCTCCCTGGTCCCAAAACCCTCTCCCTGAGATTACTGACCCCCTCCAGGCTATTACAGAACCGTTACGAACACTGATCATCCCAACAATCACTGCACCCCTGACCTCCCCCTGCCATCTCTCTCCCCAGTCTCCCAGTGGTCACTCCCCATTCCCCCATCAATCCTTTAACTATACTGTATGCGTAGCCTGATCTCCACCTTGTAATCTCTGCCCCAAGAACCTGAGGCCTACCTGTTCCTGGACAATGGTCTCCTCTGTAATGTTCTGCATCCACCATGAAGCCAAGCCTATCAAACAGGCTGGCTTCTGGATGGGAATCCTGTTGATAAAAACACACATACATGGTGTGGAGTTAAAAGGATTCAGGAGAGTACAACTCCCCACCCCAATAAAGACAGGGTTATAGGGCCATTCAGCACAGAAAGATGCCATTCTGCCCATCGTTTCTATACTGGCTCTTTGAAAGAACTATCCAGTGAAACCCACTTTGAAGATAGGACTCTGGGATAGCTTCCAATGCCTTTGTGAATTGCCGGAACTTTTAAGTGGAGGATGGAACGCCAGGAGCCAGCAACCTGCATGCCTTCAATGAACTGACTGTTAAGCTCATTGAAGAGGTTACTAAAAGATTGGAGAGGGACAGAATCAAATTTTCAAGGCTAAGAATAGGAAAAGCAAGCAATCCAATACCAACAAATGAAGTATGAGCAAGATTAGGCCATTCAGCCCCCTGGCCCTGCTCTGCCATTCAATAAGATCACGGCTGATCTGATTATGGCCTCGGCTCCACATTCCGACTACCCCTGATACTCTTTGACTGCCTGGTTAGTCAAGAATCTGTCTACCTCTGCCTTAAGAATATTCAGTGATCCTACCTCCACCGCTCCCCGGAGAAGAGAGTTCCAAAGATGCACGAGGGAAAAAAATTCTCCTCATCTCGGCCTTAAATGGGTGACCCTTTATTTTTTATACTGTCTCTTAGTTCCAGTATCTGGTGCTGTTGGAGCACAGCTGCTTGGAGCACAGCAGGGAGCCATTATTCATTGTGGCTGCTGATTTAAAATCCTGGAAAAAGTGTGGATATTCAAACTGAGGTTCAGGTGAGCTGGCACTAAGCTGTTTGAGCAGTGTGGATGAAGTACCGTTAAAAGATGAGCATTTGGGCCCTTGTCTGCACAGTGAGCCTGCTGGCTCTTCTGGCCCTCTGCTTTCCTGCCTGTTCCAGTCTACATTGCCCGGGCAATGGCGACCCCAGTCATGACCACCATCTGCCAGTGAGAATCTCCGTCCAGAGCCAGCTTCTGCCTTCAGGCAGTGCCCAACACCACAATTGGGCACAAGGCTCACCTATAAAAATCACATTGTGTCACTGGCTCTGATGCAGCATGGTGTTGGGATCCTGGACTGATCTGGAATCGAGTTCCCAGCTTGGGATTGTTAAAAACTGCAAATTGAAAAGCGATTCTTTGATATTCAAAGCGCCGTATAAATGACATGATAATTAAACAGGAGATTTCAGGAGAAGTGTAGGCAACAAGGGCAAGATTTTATAAGAGAGAAACCTTTATCCTTCCAGCACAAACAACTTGAACAATTCCTTTCTTGAATTGTATTCATGAGGAAAGATTGCATGAAACATTATAGTTTCTGGTAAAAAATTATGGTTTCTCGATGTCAAATTAAATTATTTGATGTTTGAAAATAAATAGTGTCTTACTTGTTTCTAAGTCTTTTGTATTCTGAACAAAGGAGGAGAGAAACGCTATAGAATTGAAAACTGAATAATAAACCAGGGTTTAGCCAGACTTGGCAAAAAGCAGAACCTGCAACCCATTCCTGCTCCTTTTTCTTATATTCTTATGTTCCTTTTTTTAGTTATTCCTAGCTGTGAAACTCTTTTCTTTCCTATTTCCTTCATGTGTGCTTGTGTGTTGTTGCAACGACCATCCCCCAGGTTTGAATGTATGAATAAATAATACTTCTGATTTAACCCTGTGAGTCACTTTTAAATTGACTTTACAAACAGAGTGTGTTTGGGGAAACATGTGACAGCCTATTTCAAAAGTTAAAACATTTCTGCTCAAGGACAGACAGCGAGACAAATAAAAATATAAAATAAAGGAGTTCTATCAGGGACAGGCAGTGAATAGGCTCAATTACTTTGTGCAAATTGCTTCATAGAAAACTATTAGGTGACATAAAGATCATTAATGAGGCAATGAAAAGAAAGCATAAGAAGAAAAGAATGCAAAATAATTAAGAGAATTAAAAGATAAAGGAGGTCTTGGTGCAGTGGGTAGCGTCCCCATCCCTGGGTCAGAAGCTCTGGGTTCAAGTCCCACTCCAGGACTTGATGGTCATGGAAGGTGTGTTCATAACATGGCCAAACAGGTTGAGTATCAGCCTGTAAACTCTTCCAATATGTCTGATGGCAGGTGGTAGGGGTGGGAGAGTTTCCTGGTCAACCATAATGCAGAAGGCAATGGCAAACCACTGCTGTACTTTGCCAAGCATAATCGTGGACCAATCCAATGGAGGCCATGGCTGCCAATGCCCTCATAGGGCATAGTGCCTGGAAGAAGAGGAGGAGTTGGATTCAAACAAGCAACGAACCACTCCTACACTGCTGTGGAAGTCAGAGATACAATGTGTTGCTTGGTAAAAGCAAAATACTGCAGATGCTGAAATGAAAACAAAGTGTGGGGAATGCTCAACAGGTCCGGTAGCATCTGTGGATGCTACCATTTTGGCCAAATATGACTCTTCTTCAAAAGCTTGCTTGGTAGCTTGGGGTTAATTTTCAACTTATTGCCCAGGCAAAGAGCTGGCAATATGATTCAGCTGCTTGTTATATATACCAATAGTGATGGGATGGTTTCTGTAAAAGTTCACTTCATTCCAGCTGTACTCTTTGATGGTAAGTTGGAAATCTATGCTGCTATTAAGCCCGTAACACTCCGTGCAGTACCAAGGGAGTGCTGCACTGTCGGAGGTGCTGTCCTTGCAACATTCAACTGAGTCCCATCTGCCCTAAGAGATGGACAGCTCTATTTTGAAGAGCAGGGGAGCTCCTGCTGCTGCATAATGGACAATATTTATCCTTCAAGCCACATAGCTGAAGCAAATTATCTAGTCATTATCACATTGCTGATTGTGGGAGTTTGCTGTGAGCAAATTTACTGCCACGTTTCCTGCATTACAACTGCGACAACAGTTTAAACACACTTCATTGGTTGCAAAGCACTTTGGGTCATCCTGAGGTCATGAAAGGTGCTAGATAAATGCAAGGTTTTCTTTTTACGAGTGGGGCTACAACTTTCATGTGCATTCTGACTTCCCCTTTATTATTGCAAGGGTCTCTGCTACATGAGTCCACTGATGCGGCCATGCCCTTGGAAGTTCCTGGTACTAGATTAGGACTTTATTTGCCGTTGTTTGACTGAGTACTGCTTATTTGATTATTAAAAGTTTCCAAGCGATCACTCAACCAGGAATGCTTAACATCGTACGAACTGTCAAATTAAATTAGATGCCATGAATGTTTGGAAGGTTTAAAATATTTTTAATCTGAATTTGTGTCAGGAGATTATTAGTCACATAATATCTAATCAAATATTTACACTTCATTATTTATTTAAAAATTAGGCATAAGAAAAAATGAAAAAGGTTTTACAGCACTATTCCTTTTTTAGGTCTCTGCTGATTGCAGTGTGAATGAATTGGGGAAAAATATCACAGAAACCTTAATGGATTAGTTATAAAAATAGCAGTGAGTGACGGGGCAGATGTCTGGACTGTTTCCATTGCAAATCTACTAATCTTCAACCATAAGTGAAGAAAAATGAATAGAAGCATACAATGTGGACATTTGCTTCTATAAGACAGACTACTTACTCTGCAGTTACCTTTACTTTACCCTGAGTCTAACGGAAGGTGAGGAGTTTGATGTAGGGTTGATTAGGATTGGAAGGAGCGATCAGAGATTGACAAAGCCCACTGAACACCCAGAACTTTGGCAGAAATTCAGCAGAGATCTCATTGACGATACAACAGGAGAGCCTTGCAGAGTTTCCTCTCTCTCTCCCCCCTACTTCTCAGAATGCTTGTGCCCCAGGATAAGACAAAGGCCCTCAGGCTCACATATACCTGGATCCATCCTTGACTGATTTTATCCCTATTCCCCAACCCTCTCCCCAACCCTCCCCCCAACCCTATCCCCAACCCCTCAACACCCCCCACAATCCCCCTCCACCCACCCCCAACCCCAGTACCTGGGAGAAGCAGTTGCAGTCAATCTAGGACACTGCCTAAAATCTCTCTCCGACTGCTCATGGTAATGAAGCAAAGCCCAGGACTTCATTAAATTCTCAATATCTCTGCGCTTTTTCTTCCTTTTGATCAGCTCAGTCTAATGATTCAGGGTGGGCCCTGAATCCAGATTTAAGCTGCATTGACATTGGCATCCCCAGCTATCACAGACACTAGACTCAGTTCAATAAATCCCCAGCTTCACAGACACTGAACTGTCAGTGTATCCTTAATTTCCATTAAAGGACAGCCTTAACATTGGGTGCTTGGCTCTGTGGCTGATCAAATGCTGTGAAAATTGGGCCTGTAGCATCACTGGCCTTTATTATCATATATGAAGGGCAGGTGGTGATGCAATAGTGACATCACTGAACTAGTAATCCAGAGGCCCAGGCTTATGACCTGGGACATGGGTTCAAATCCCACTATAGCTGCTGGTGGAATTTAAATTCAATTAATACATCTAGGATATAAAGTTAGTCTCAGTAATGGTGACCGTGACTACTATCAATTGTTGTAAAAACCCATCTGGTTCACTAAAGTCCTTAAAGGAAGAAACTCTGCTGCCCTTATCTGGTCTGGCCTACATGTTACTCCAGACCCACAGCAATGTGGTTGACTCTCAACTACCCACGCAAATAGCTGAATAAGCCACTCAATTCAAGGGCAATTAAGGATGGGCAACAAATGCCCATGAGTGAGTATAAAAAAAAAATTATGGGCAAGGAATGGTGCAGTGGAGATTTACCTGACAATACCAGGGACTTAAGTTATGTGGAGAGACCATTAGAAGTGGCTGCAACTGTTCTCATAAGAGCCAAAAAATGATCATTGAAGATGGAAGAGATGCTCAAAATAATGATGGGTTTTAAAAGTGACAATAAGCAACTGTTTATATGGGCAGGGATTTAAGACAATTGGCAAAAGAACTGAGGGGAAATAAAGGAAATAAAGAGAATTTCTTTCCAGCAGTGGGTTATGATCTGGTGCACACTGCCTGAAAGGACAGCAGAAGCAGATTGTATAATAACTTTCAAAAGGGAATTGGACATTTACTTGGACAAGTCAAAATTGCAAGGGAATCAGATTAATTGGATAGCTCTTTCAAAGAGCCAGCACAGGAATGATAGCCCAAGTGGCCTCCCTCTGTCTTGTAAGACTCTTTGATTTTATGATTCTATACGGGCAAAAAAACAAATCTTCGTGCAGACTGCCCTTTTTGATGCTTACTTTGGCGCTGCCACTGACTGCCTGAGATTCTTGCATTGGCAGTTGGCAGCATAAGAACTACACTAAGTCCAGCCTAAAAGCAGCTTAAACAAGCTGACATAATATCCTTTAACTGCCACTAGATGTCAATAGTGTACTTAGCCAGTTTAGCTCACTACATGTCACTGCATCTACCACTGCTATCAAGCAGATGAATGATTCTCCGATATACGTCACTTTTCTGCGAAATATGTTGAGCGCTAAATTAGCTTAACTCGAACTTCACTATTGGAATATGAGCACCCAGTTCATTTAGTTGCCATCTAAATAAGATGAAATACAAGTTCATAATTTATAGGAGATCGACTGAAAATCTGATAGGGAAATATGGGGAGGCGTTAGAGGCAGTTCGGATATAAACTGAGGAAAATGAGAACACTAAGAAATTCTAACACCATTCTAGGTAGGTTTTAAGGAGAGAGAGATAGAGAGATGGAGTTGAGGCAGCTGAAGGCACGTCCACCATTGGCACAGCAAAGAAAATGGGGGATGCAGAAGAGGCTGGAATTGGAGGATCTTGGAGGGTTGTAGGGTAATGGGTAAATATATGACCTGGGTACCATTCAGAGCAGGGAGCTTCCATGATTTGCCCATGATTTAAGTGATCTCAGCCAGGGTATCAGTAAAGGTGTTACAGGTGTACCAGTAAAGGTATATACCTTTGTGGAGAGGAGAAAATCAAATCAGGAGTGTGATGAGAATAATAAGTTCATCCCATGTGGCTTCTCTTATAGAGAAGTCCTTGATATTGTGTCAAGTTAAGATGAAATCCAAGTGGATGATTTCTAAAAAAGAAGTCATGTTTCAATGTTGAGAAACACTTCATCTGATTCATAGCTGGGATTCTCCTTTCCCCTGCTACTAACTTCCTTTGTCTTTCTCTTACTGTGATGAGGCAGATGGAATTGTGTTTTCCAATTGCTGCCAAGTGTGAAAAACAAACAGACTATTAGACCCACCTGCAAACCTTAGCTGTTTATCAAAGCATTAGAAATGGTTAGTGTTTGGATCGACTGCCTATTGGGAAAAAAACTGTCAGCTTCTTGCAGTAAAAACCTGGAGAGCCCCTCAAGGTCTTTGCTTCTTTATTCACCTCACAATTAATAAGGGTACCCTGCGAAATTGTGACTGACGTCAAGAGCTAGGATTTTTTTTTATTCAAGAATTCTCCCTGCAGCAAAGGAGATTGAGGAGAGATTTGATAGAGGTGTACAAATTGTGACAGATTTAGATAAGGCAATCAGGGAAAACCTGTTCCCTTTAGTTGATGGTACAAGGACTGGGGGAGACAAATTTATGGTTGATGGTATATGATTATTTATGATTTATGGTTTTGGGCAAGAGATGCAGGGGGAATGTGAGGAAGAATTTTTTTTATGCTGCGAGTGGTAATGACCTGGAACTCACTGCCATGAGGGTGGCGGAAACAGAGATAATCAATGATTTCAAAAGGAATTTGGATGAGAACTTGAAGGAAATAAACTGCAAGGCGATGGGGGTAGAGTGTGGAACAGGACTGAGTGGATTCTCTACGGAGAACTGACATGGATTCAATGGGCTGAATGGCCTCCCCAGTGCCGTAAATAGCTCTATGACTGTGAATTTGCTGAGGAAATTCTTCTGACTTTGAATGGACCATATTGCATTGTGTTGCCCAGGGAGCAACCAGGGAGTGGTTGTGTCTCACTGATGACGATATTCCTTCAGTAAGCAGATAAGATCAAATTGCTTTAGGCTGTCCATGTAGTGGTGCCTTAATTTGCATCCCCTGAGGTGACATGATGGGCATCTTCCAAATTCTGAAGCTTGGGGTTTACAGTAGTTACTGGTCAGTAAATGTGGGTGTAGAATTCTGCCAAGAGCACAATCGGCAAAATAATCCCAGGATACACTGGACCCTGGTTTTGCCAATGTTATGTTATACCACCACATCCTGCACAAATTCAAAAGCAGGAGCCTTAAACTAAAATCTGTCACAAATCAGTACAATAAGCTAACACAATCAAACATAATCGATTCAGGACTGAATGTGACATCCTCCAGCCTCACATAGAGGAGTGGGGTTGTCAGGAAATGAGCCATCCTTCATGTGACTAATTCAATGCTCTTGTTAATACTTATAATTGGCTTCAGTTCACCCCAGGTCACTGCTGTCTTCAATGAGCTAATTACTGGAGCAGATCAGGACACTTAATGGATTCAGCTGACTGCTGGTTACAGGTCTTATGGGTTATAAATTGGCTTGCTCTATTTTTCGGGCACGGGGGAAATGCCTGTGCTGATTCTGTCGAACGTGGGCAGCACACAAATCTGTTGCTCTTGCCTTGTTTCCCTGATTCTTGCATCCATATAGGGCCTCTCATGACCACCAGAGATCTCAAAATGCTTTGCGGCCAATGACGTGCTTCTGGAGTGTCGACACGGAAGCCAATTTGTGTACAGCAAGCTCCCACAAGTGGAGAGCCACCCTAGTTCTGTGGGGGAATCAAGAAGCTCTCAAAAAGGAGTGGGAGCAGGTGGCCAGGGAGATCAACTTCCAAAGTGTGGGCCTTGGGATCTAGCAGCAGAGCTATAATAAGTGCCATGTCCTCGTGCGGGTGGTCAAGGTCAGGAAATTAACACCGATTTCATGTGGGCGCCTGTGAGACAGGTTCTGGTGCAAAGCAACAAAGGCACTTTAACAGGCCCATTCAGTGGAAATGCACCAGTCCACCCCACCCCAGGGGCATGATCAATATTGTGGGTGGGGGCCTTAGGGCAAATGGACCTTAGAATCAGCGTAAAAGATCAAGAATATACCAGGGTAATGCGATTATGAGCACAACCCCAGTTAAGTTCAAAATTTGGTGCTCACTACCATTTCGTATTCCATTTCCCACAGATCCTGCTGATACCGGGATGGAAACCATACGGAAACTCCCGGCCTGGTCCATTATCCCATGAAGATGTGAATGAAGATTATGCTGAATGATAAAAGTCCCACCAGGATCCTGTGAAAATATGCTGGGAATTGGGAAGCTGAAAAGACGATTAACTTCAGCTCTGATGTCTGCTTGGTAGAACGACATGGCAACAAGAAAATGACTTTCAAACATGTGCCTGCAGTAAGTGATAGAAAACAACAAACTCCCAAGCACAGTCAAACCGTTCCATTATCTTGCTTTAAAATCTTTGTACTTGTTGTGCTAATCAAGGTATAATCAAGATGTTAGTGCGAATCAATAGATCCTCCAGCTCAGTATGCACAGTTTGACAATGACTAAAACTCTCCATAGGGTTCACCAATATACCACTACAACTCAACCTCTACTGCATCAAAATGGAACTTCACCCTCTCCCATTGTTAGTCATCTCTGAGGAAGATTGTCAGTTCGTGCCAGTTTTACATCATTGCCAAGCATCCACTTGGAGCTGTGTTGAGAGTGAAAAAGCTGTTTCCCTTCAGCTCTCACAGGCAGCAGATAGGAAAGACTCCAATGTGGGCTGGAATTTAACCTGCATTCCAAAAGTGAACGGTCAGTGTCTAAAGCAATGCTTCCTCTAGTTGCCCTATCTCCCTCTCCCCCCGGGGCAAATGCTTTATACGTAACCAATTTTCAAATTGGCCTTCCGGATAGTAACCTGGTGAAGCAGATCATCAGCTCAGTGTCGAACCATCTGATTTACAAATCATTGAGACCAATTCAATAGCTTTCAGGCTGGTTTTATCACAGGCAATCACTCTGCCTGTTAGTGACCTGGTGGTGAAGTTAAAATCATCTCCATTTTATTCATTCTCCTGAGAACCAACATAGCTTTTGGAATTAGGCATTAAGAAAGGTACCTTTTGTAGGTTAATGATCTGTTACATACAGGTTTAATGTGGGACTGAGTACAGTACTCCCCACACAGTAATGTAAGAAAGCACATGACCCAGGCTGAGGGTTAGTCTGGTGTTGAGCAAAGATGTGTTAAGACCTAAAAATGAGATAGCTCCATGCCTGTACCCTTTACTCTATAGTTACAAGTAGGTAATAAATATTTGCTGTTGACATACAGAAGACTACAAAGACTCCTTTAAGAGACGCTTTCTGCAACCGACACCATCCCAACACCCTTTAGTTAAAAAAGAACCATAAAATCTCAAAGTATTGGAAGAAGCCATTCAGCCCATCATGCTGGTGCCAGCTCTTTGAAAGAGCTATCTAGTTGGTTCCAGTGCTGTTCCTGTCCCTGAGACCTGCACATTGATTTTGTTTTCAAGCATATACCATTTTGAAATTTACTCATGAATCTGCCTCTGCCATCCTTTCAGGTAGCGCATTCCAGAAACATTCTTATCATCTCCCACTGCCCCAGCTCTATTGCCCATGTTCATAAATTCCTGTCCTTTCAATCCTCCTGCCAGGGGAGCCCTCCATGTTTACTCCATCAAAACCTTTTGGACACATTTATAAAATCTCCCTGTAACCCTCTCTGCTCTGAGGAGAATAATCCCAGTTCCATATAGAAGACTTTGGAGAGTTGATTGATTTTAACTCGAAGGATACCCAGAGCTGATTGCTGTGAAGTGAGTGAGTTCAGTGGCTCAATTCAGATGCTCAGTTTATAAGGGTGGGGACACATTAACCCAAAGACCAAAAGGTGAGCAGGGGCATTACTATAGAGGCACCAATAGCACATAAATAAAGGCTGTATATATTACAAATTCACATGATGAATCCTTCTGCCTTTCAATTTACCAGACAACCGCATTACTGAAATGTCTAATTTTTATTTCACTCTATCTCTAATGTGTAAAGAAATTAGATTAACTTTCTGCATTAGGTCCCCACGGGCGATTCAGCAGAAGAATATTGTTTGACGGTATCTAATAGATTCTACAATTTAGTCCACTGAACAGCTTAATAACTGTTAGTCCTGAAGTGTAGAGAAGAAACCAAAATAACAACAGAAAATGCTGGAGGTACGCATTGTGTCCATGAGTATCTGTAAAGGGGAGAGATGAGTTCAATGCACAACTGGACATCGGACTAAAAGGAAAGACTTACATTTAAAATGGTGTCTTCCATGATCTCAGGATGCTTTAAGGAAAGTGCTTAAAGCTCAAAGTGCTTTACAGCCAATGGAACATTTTTCAAGTATAATCACTATTGTGATGTGGGAAACGTGGCAGCTGATTTACACACAGCAATCTCCCACAAACAGCAAAGTGATGAATGACCAGCTAATCTGTTTTTGTGATGCCTATTGGGGATTAAATATTGCTCAGGGATAACACCATTGCTCTTCACAGAATCACAGAATCACACAGTGCAGAAGAGGCCCTTCGGCCCATCGAGTCTGCACCGACACGTGAGAAACACATGACCTACCTACCTAATCTCATTTACCAGCACTTGGCCCATAGCCTTGAATGTTATGACGTGCCAAGTGCTCATCCAGGTACTTTTTAAAGGATATGAGGCAACCTGTCTTCACCAGCCTCCTAGGCAGCGCATTCCAGACCATCACCACCCTCTGGATAAAAAAGATTTTCTTCACATCCCCCCTAAACCTCCTGCCCCTCACCTTGAACTTATGTCCCCTCATGACTGACTCTTCAACTAAGGGGAACAGCTGCTCCCTATCTACCCTGTCCATGCCCCTCATAATCTTGTACACCTTGATCTGGTCGCCCCACAGTCTTCTCTGCTTCAACAAAAACAACCCAAGTCTATCCAACCTCTGTTCATAACTTAAATGTTTCATCCCAAGCAACATCCTGGTGAATCTCCTTTGCACTCCCTCCAGTGCAATCACATCCTTCCTATAATGTGGCGACCAGAACTGCACACAGTACTCCAGCTGTGGCCTCACCAAGGTTCTATACAACTCCATCATGACCTCCCTACTTTTGTAAACTATGCCTCGATTGATAAAGGCAAGTGTCCCATGTGCCTTTTTCACCACCCCAGTAACATGCCCCTCCACCTTCAGAGACCTATGGACAAACACGCCAAGGTCCCTTTGTTCCTCAGAACTTCCTAGTGTCATGACGTTCATTGAATACTTCCTTTTCAAATTACTCCTTCCAAAGTGTATCACTTCATGCTTTACAGGGTTAAATTCCATCTGTCACTTATCTGCCCATTTGACAATCCCATCTATATCTTCCTCTAACCCAAGACACTCAACCGCACCTCGTTTATATAAATGATGAATAATAGGGAGCCTAGCACAGACCCCTGTAATACGCCACTGGACACTGGCTTCCAGTCACTAAAGCATCCTTCTATCATCACCCTCTGTCTCCTACAACTAAGCCAATTTTGAATCCACCTTATCAAATTACCCTGTATCCCATGTGCATTTGCGTTTTTATAATATCCCATGTGGGATCTTGTCAAAGACTTTGCTGAAATCCATATAAACTACATCAACTACATTACCCTCATCTACACACCTGGTCACCTCCTCAAAAAATTCAATCAAATTTGTTAGGCATGACCTCCCTCTGACAAAGTCATGCTGATTATCCCTGATCATACCTTGCCTCTCCAAGTGGGGATAGATTCTCTCCTTCAGAATTTTCTCCAATTTTCTCTTCTTTGAAGTAATGCCATGGGATCTTTTGCATCCACCTGAGACAGCAGGCCTGGCTTCAGTTTATCATGTAATCTGAAAACAGCACCTCCAGCAGTACATTTAGTACTGCACTGGAGTGTCAGCCTTGATCTATATGCTCAAGTCTTTGAGGTGGCACTTGAGCCCACAACCTTCTGGTGCAGAGGTGAGAGAGCTATTAACTGAGCCACAGTTGACACAGTGACAAGATCTATAAGAAATATTTGATGATATATGTGTTAAATGAGTGTTTCATTGTAACTAAAGAAAGGAAAAGGAGTGTAGGAGGAGGAAGAGAAATAATCAATTCAAAGAAACTTGTCCATAGCTTAATACTCTAACAGGTAGAGTCTGGACTCAGAATCTGGGATCTTCCTGGTCTGTACCATCAAAATAAACACATCAAAGCATAGGAGCAATGGGAGAATGTTGCAAATCATACTGCGAGCAAATTGAGATATTGCCCCAAATGATACCAACTGATACAGACTTTGCTTCCATCTGTATTTAAATGTGTTGTTGAAACACACAATGCTTTCTGTGATTGAATTAATTCAAAACATTCCTTTTGCAGTTTCAGTGCTGTATTGAGGGAGTACTAAACTGTTGATGGTGCCAACATTTCTAAAATCAGATTACCTGGTCATGAGCACATTGCTGTATGTGGAATCTCACTGTGTGCAAATTGCCTGCAGAATTTCCTACAGTACAACAGTGAACACACTCTAAATGTAATCATCGGCTGGAAAGCACTTTGGGGGCATTCTTAAGTCATGGAAACTGCTATATAGATGCAACTTTTAATTTACTTTTTATAGAATTCAAGTATTTAAGAGCTACAACTTTAGCATTACCATGGTAAACAATTCTAATGGAAGATTTGGCTCCCAAACTATCTGACTATAAAAAAATAGACAACCTTGCCATTTTAATTGTATAGCACATCCTGAACAACAGCAAGCCTGCTGTGTAATGCTTTGAGTACCAGCTGGCACTGGCAGATGCCCAGCAGCAACCAGATGTTGCCAGTCTTGTTCCTTTAAGTAAGATGTGCAGAGTCTCAAACAAAAAATCCACCTGTGGTTCTTCAGTTGAAAAGTATGAAGCTGTTTCCTGACCAGTGAGACAAACCTACTCACTCAGAACTCAACAACAATTTCAGATCACAACTACTGCTCCCATTTTCAGCAGACATTGGTAATGACTACGTTTTTGCCACGTTCATCTCCTGTTGATTTACTTATTATTTCTTTACTCATCTCATTACTGTTGCTGAATCCCCCATTATCAATATCCTGGGGGTTGCCATCGGCCAGAAACTGAACTGGACTAGTCATATAAATATTGTGGCTACAAGAACAGGTCAGAGGCTAAGGAATCGTGCAACAGGTAACTCACCTCCCTGCTCCCCAAATCCTGTCCACCATCTACAAGGCACAATTCAGGAGTGTGATGGAATACTCCCCAATTGCCTGGATGAGTGCAGCTCCAGCAACACTCAAGAAGCTTGACACCATCCAGATTAAGGCAGCTCACTTGATTGGCATCCCATCCATAAATATTCAGTCCCTCCACTACCAACACACAGTGGCAACAGTGTGTAACATCTACAAGATGCACTGCAAGAACTCATTAAGGCTCCTTAGACAGTACCTTCCAAACCCATGGCCACTACCAAAGAAGGAGCAGGGGAGCAGTTAGATGGAAACACCACCACCTGGAAGTTCCCCTCCAAGCCATTCACCATCCTGATTTGAAAATATATCACTGTTCCTTCACTGTCGCTGGATCAAAATCCTGGAACTCCCTCCCTAACAGTATTGTGGGTATGCCTACACCACATGGACTGCAGCGGTTCAAGAAGGCAGCTCACCAACGCCTTCTAAAGGGCAATTACAGATGAGCAATAAAAATGCTGGCCTGGACAATAATGCCCACACCCCATGAAAGTTTCCCAGCAGTAGGTTTCATCATGGTCTTCCATTTCTTTCGATACATGTCTTTTAGAATGAGGAGGAGTAGTATGTTAGCACTTGCCCGTGTGTCAATCTTGGCCAATAACGAGTAGTCACAACTTTCTTAGGAAAGATAATTCGAATCTTGGCAAACACTTGGGATGGCGTATTGGTGTCCATGTTTTCCACAAGATTGACAATGTGAGACCTGTGTTCATCACTCCTCATCTCATCGTGCACATCACCATTTTCTGGTTTGTCAATCACCTCATGTACACGTTCCTGGTATGATATCTGACGGTCATTCTGATTGCTCGAAGGTACCCGTTGTGTACGTCTGTTTAGATCAGTGCACAGATCCTTGTGGTTGCATCGCCCTTTGGTCTGGTGCACTGCTGCTGCCCACGGCCCTTTCTGCCGCACGCCTTGCAGAATCGATGGAAAACTGAGCATTTCCTTGGTGCATGCAGAAGTCCGCACCTTCTACATGTCTTGCCAGGTTTGGTTGTTCTAGTGAGCGCGTCACAATTGGGGTTGTAGGGAGGACATCTAAGTTTTGGCAATTCCGAGGATCATTTTGTACTTATGTCCATCCTTGAGTAGCTCTTTGATGTTATACGATTTGGGCCTGCCCAGCAGGTCTTTCTGGAATGCTTTCATGGGAATGGATGTGATCACCAACTCAACAATTCCATCTGCTAGCTCTGTGTTTGAAAAATCACACTACTTACTCTTTTCTCTGCATCTGCTGATGAAGTGGTCTATGGATTCCATAAGTTGTTGTTGAAATGACATGAACTCTAGTCAATTAATACAGAAGTTTAACCTGATTCTGAACCGGTCTTTCAATGTAGTCCATATCTTTTCGGAATCCTTTAGCTCTTCTTCTGTTAATCCTGACGTGTTCAGCCTGTGTAGACCTTCATTCCCAATTGCTAGGTGAATTTTTATGGCTTGCTTGTCTGGTTCAGGCATGCCTGAATCAAGAAACTAAAGCTTTGTACACTGTTTAAACATTCAGAATTCAGATAGTGGGTCAGCTGCATCTCAATTCACACTGGGGAATTTTATGACATTCTGACAATATCCCTTTGACCTTCATCCTTCTGAAGTACCTGGGATGAGTGTCACTGTAACCGTTTTCACGTGCTTTTCTGAAACACCACCCACAAAGATGAGTTCCGGTGGGAATGCACCATGGAGGAAATGGGACTTTGCTTCTTATTTAATTTATTGTTCAGCAACTTCCCAACCCTCCTGTTATAATCACAACCCTTTCTGGCTGATTTCTATGAAGGTTTTTCTTTTGTGTTTGACTCTTCCTTGCTCACTAAGAATCTAGCCCATACTTATCTTTCCCGACTGAGCTGACCCAGTGCTGGTCCTCTTGATGCGCTGTCCCACTCACGGAACTGACAGGCTATGTACTACAATCTCATCACGAGGGACCTGTCTAATTACCAGCTCTTTACTTGAGCACTAGCTTGGCACTGTGTCTCCAAAGCATTTTTTTGCAGTCACCATGCTGCATTTTCAATGCTCTTTGATGCTACAACTTTGTTATGGTCTAACCAAAATGTTGAGTGTCTTCTCATGCTGTGTAGCATAAACTAGCTCTATTCACCATGTCATACCTGTACTTAATCTTTTTCCATCCTTGCCATCATGTTGTGGCTTTTACTAAAGATTGCTATTAGATGCCACCATTATCATATAGAAGGAACCACAGCTGCCACCATGTTGTGTTATTATAATGATATAATATCTTGGGACTATTTACTGTACAAGCCACAAGGCACCAATCAATCATAAGGGATTGGGTAAACACATTGTTGTGGGTTCATTTATTGAGACTAGGCAAATGAACACAGTTATACATAGGTATAAAGCTTGAAGACACTAGAGCTGCGTGTGTGCTCTGCGCAAAGCAAACGTGAAACTAAGACTGGATCACAAGACACATTTCCCTTATAGTGATGTCATGCTGATGTCCCTTAAAGACATATTACAACAACTTCTGCCCTATAACAGATCTTCTCTTTTGTACTTCATTCGGCCCTTTCTTACCTCCTGTACTGGCTTAAAACCTCTCTTACATTTTCCAGTTTATATTGACCTGAAACATTAGTTTTTTATCTCCCCACAGATGCTGCATGACCTGCTAAATATTTCCAATATTTTCCGTTGTTATTTCAGCCACATATTAGCTGGAATTTTTCTATTTAAAAAAAATGACTGATAATTGTTGAATGGGGAAAGAAAAATAAAAAATTGAGCCTCTGGTACACAAACAAAAATAGAAACTGCTATGAACAGTGGGGCAGTCAGCAAGTATTGCAATAAAATTGAAGATCATTGTCACATAAGGGAATAGGAGATAAGGAGATTATTTTTAATGCAATGAATCTGGAATGAACTGCCTGAAAAGGTGGTAGAAGCAGATTCAAGAGTAACTTTCAAAAGGCAACTGGATAAATATTTGTAAAGGAAAACTAAAATTCCAGATTATGAGGGAAAGCACTGGCACAGGCATGATGGGCTGAATGGCCTCCTGTGTATACAATTCTATGATACCAATTCCCATCTTTTTCTCCCCTTGAATCTATTAGAGTGCTTATTTATCTTTCAGTTTTCAGTTCCAAAGAAACCAACTGCCAAATTGTTGACCTGCATTGCGCCTCCGGAAGTTTCTGTTTTGTTTTAAATATTAAACAAGTAGTGTTTCCATTTTTCACAGCATTTCCTTGGCTCTCAAGAATTGAGTCTCTATGATACCCCCAGACCTCTCACTGGGGAGGATGTCCCGCCCTCTGCAGCTGCCAGCCAATCTGATTGGCTGAAAGCTCCATCAGTTCCAGCAGTGCCAAGGGCACTTTAGTGGCCACTGCCGGGACTGCAAGAAGAGCTATAAGAAGGTCCATGGATCCATGGAATGGGCAAATACAGGGTCTTGGGCATGGAGAGTTTCAGCAGGTCAGGGAGGGTGTTGCAGTGAGTGGAGAGGGTGGCAATTGGGTTTAAGGTTGCGGGAGATTGGGAAGAATGGGAAGGTTGATCTTTCCCTGAAGATCAAACCCTCCTTCCCACCATTTGAATGGTGCCTTTTAAAAATTGGGCTGCCCAATCCTGGCTGGCTGCCCATGCCAAACATTTTTGCCTTTTTGACCCTTGATTACCGATTTGAATATGGGGATGAGCTCCGGGGTGGGCAGGAAGGTGGTGGTGTGGACACCAACCTTATTTTGCATGCACCCCCCCAGCGCACCCCCCCCCCCCCCCCCCCCCCCCCCCACTGGAAATGCAGCTAGTGGAGGCAATTAAAATGCAGCCTAACCTATCTCTGGGATGTCTCCCTGTGCCCTTTCTCAGGGTTCACTCTTTGGGCTCTCTCTCTGGGACCTTTTCATGTCCCCTCTCCGTCACCTATCGGGGCCTCTTCTCTGGAATGGTGCCCTTCTCCTGGGTCACATGATTGGGGTTTTAATGCCTTTTTTTCCTCTTCACGCAGGCACACTGGGACTTTGTCCTTGGCCCAAGGGTCTGCAAATGTCTGGCTGCGCATTCGCTGCCCACCCCCACTCTGAGCATGCATGGAAACTCCGAGGACATGCTGGGAACTGTAGTTCCTGGCCTCAGCTTGTTGATAAGGTAGGTTTTGACCTGATAACGATACAAAATTAGTGCTCAATTCATCATTCAGATTGTGCAGATAAAGTTAAAGTTAAATTAAATAATAAAAGATAGTAAAGCTAACAAGGTCTGAATTTTTCAGCAAACTGAAATCTAAGATTTTTGGGTTGTTAGAGTTAAGTGAAAACATTTCAGTTAACCTCCCAAAAAGTAAAGTGACATCAAGTCAGGAGGAGAAGCTGACTGGTGTTTAGCTGGTGAGCCCTTACTTATTTAAGTAGTAAGTTTAATAGACTAATAAATAGAGACATTGCAGGGCAGCTTCATTAAAAATCAGGTTCTGGGGAATGAGATAGGTCAAGTGAATCAGTTGGGGAACACTGAGGAAATAGTGATCATAGTATCATAATGTTTAGGCTGGCTATGGAAAAAGGACAAGGAACAATTCAGAGTGAGACTAATTAATTGTTGGGGGGCAACTTCAATGAGGTGAGAACAGAACTAGCCCAGATAAATTGCAGTCAAAGATTGACAGGCAGAACTCTAATGGAGTGATGGGCTGCCTTTTAAGGGGAGATGGTTCAGGTACAGTCAAGGTACCTTCCTCTGAGTGAGAAAGGTAGGGAAAATAAATCCAGAAGCTTTTAGACAGTAAGATCACAGAATCACAGGATCCTTACACCACAGAAGGAGGCCATTTGTCCCATCATGTCAGCACCAGCTCTAGGAATGAACAATTCACCTAGTGCCATTTCCCCACCTTCTCTCCTAACCCTGCATATTCTTACTTTTCAGATAATAGAGAAGCAGGTAAAAAGGTGCATATGACTGGCATCAAGTGGATATTACAACTGAGAATCAGGCTTAATGTAAGATGTTCAGAGGGGGAAATGAAAATGCAAATAAGAGAAGCAAAGAGAGAGTATGAGAAGAGACTGGCAGCTAACATAAAAGAGAATCAAAAAGTCTTCTCAAAGCATATAAATAGCAAAAGGGTGGTAAAAGGAACAGTGTGGCTGATTCAGAATCTAAAATGGGATTTGCATATGGAAACAGGGGCATTGCTGCGGTATTAAATGAACACTGTATTTGTCTTTACCAAAGAAAAAGATATTACCCAGGTCGTAATGAAAGAGAAGGATACACTGGATCGGCTAAAAATTGATAAAGAAGAGGTATTAGCTGGGCCAACTGTAGTAAAATTTGATAAGTTACCTGGACTAGATGAGATGCATCCAAGGATATTGAGGGAAGTAAGAATGGAAATTGTAGAGGCACTGATCATAATCTTCCAATCCTCCTTAGATACAAGGATAGTGCCAGAGTACTGGAGAATTACAAATGTTGAAGAACCAGTCAACATGAACTGTCCTGCATGGCTAATAGCCATTTGGCTAAGACAATAGGAAACTTGCATTCAATATAATCAAGAGAGTACATTGGTGAGATAAGAGAAAATATGAAGTAGATTTTGCAGGACCTAGGAACATCCTTTTCAACTAACCAAGCTTTTGATTTAACTTTTGATTAATATTAACTATAATTACAAGATCATGTGGATAATTATTCTCTTTTCATAGTTAAAATTTGTAAAGAAGGGTTTGCATGAAAGACCTTCACACTGCTTTCACTCCCGCTTCAGCTTTCCTTTCATAGCTCCTCTTTGTCAGGATTGAAAATATTTGTGACATTATGAAAATGACAACTGTAGGGGAATTCAAATCGAGAGGCCCTAAATTTAAGATAGTCACTAATAAATCCAATATGGAATTGGAGAAACATCTTTAGCCAGAGAATGGTGAGAATGTCAAACTCCCCTACACAGGAAGCACTTGAAGCAAAAACATAGATGCATTTAAGGGAAGCGAGATAAACACATGAGGGAGAAAGGAATAGAAAGATGTAATAGAAAAGCAAAATACTGCAGATGCTAGAAATCGGAAATAAAACAGAAAATGCTGAAATTACTCAGCAGGTCAGGCAGCATTAACTGTGTTTCTCTCTCCACACGTGCTGTCTGACCTGCTGAATATTTCCAATATTTTCTGTTTTTAGCTTTGAATTATATAGGGTAAACTTTGTGTTATCTGACACTCTACCAAACAGAATTCTCCAGTAATTTCTGACACCTCAATTTTTTTTTAAAGCTAGTCACTTTCAGTATTCACATAAAGCACTCTTTTAAAAAAAAACTAATAATGATAGTAGATTGTAAATCTACAGAAGTTGTTCTTTGGCTTTACATTGAAATTATTAAATCATTAGGTCAGTTTTGGTTATTGTGCTTGAACAATGATATACTGCTTGGAGCAACTGTCAGTGAACTGACTAGTGAACTGCTTTTTCTCAACAGCCAGTCAGCAGCTGACAGCTTGATTTTTGCTCTGATGCCATGTTGTGCTGTTTGACTGCCCAGCTGTTTCCATCTCCCCTGAAGCCCTCAAAGACAGAGCACGGCCTTGTCTTGTGTCCGGAGTAAGGTAACTCTCAGTTAACTGGCATTTTTGATTAATGGGCACTGCCCATTCCCCGAGCATATGGGATAGCAAATATTTTATTGTGCTGTGGGTTGATGAAGTAGAGTGAGAGGCGATACATGTGAAGCATAAACATCTGTATGGACTATTTAGGTCAAATGATCTTTTCTTGTGCTGTAAGTTCCATGTAATTCTATGTAATAATTAAATTAGGCCACTCTGGATTTAATTATTCACCTAATGAAGCCACTTTGTTGCTCTGGACTTACACAAGAGGACCACTTGGGTGAGTACCTGGAGGGAGCTTTTGTCAGCAAAACTATGTATGTCAACATTTGAAACACATTAAAGAAGTTATCATTGGCAGACCTTTGCAACAATATAAATGGATGACATGAATTATTGGTGAGATGGGAATCCACTATAATGCCGAGCTTAGGTTTGGGAGTCCTTAATTTCTATTGATTATTCATTGATTTTGTAAGCATGAATTCTGAGTGAATCCTTAAAATTGTTTATAACTTCCAAGGCTTGAGTTTTGATTGATTGCTATACCTCAATATAGACAACTTGCCATTGTGTTGATGACGCATTGCTCCTGGTATATTTATCAGACCATTCCTGTCACATCTCTCTCACAAGCTGAGATCATGCAGCATTTAACAATGCAGTTAAACAAATGACAAATGAGTTTTAGGCTAATAATTTAATTTCACTTCGCTAACCCTGGCTGATTATGCAACCTCTTCTCTAAGGGTTGCCTATGACAACCAATGAAGGAGATCCAGCAACTATTGAAAATTAAATTGAGTCATTTTGATTACGGCAGCAAATCTACTCCTTTGGGCTGTTTATTTTTAGGCTAGTTGATAAATTTCCCATATCACTGCTTGTGTGTCAGTTTGGCTCTGTCGCAGAGATCGTGGTTCACCTTGAGCACCTATCTAGCTAACAGTCCATTGTTAATCAGCGACAATGTCACATTATCAAAGGTCTTTTGGATGAGATGTTTGATCTCGTTCTGGTAGTTCAAACACGCACTAGAATCATCTAGTACTTTTCAAGAAGAGCAAGAGCTTTTCCCAGTATCCCGGCCAACATTCTTCTCCCGACAAACACCATCAAAAACAGGTTTGTTGGGCATTCATAGAATGATGTTTTTGGGTCTTGCTGTGTGCAAATTAACAGGTACATTTCCATGTGTTGAATAATGACAAGGCATCAAAAGTAATCATTTGGCTGCAAAGTGTTTGGGACCTGCTGAGGAAGTGACAAGGTATTGCAAACGTCCACCTTGATGTCCTAGTCGGACAGCCAAGCCCCTCATCAGAATCTTAAAAGCATAGTATAGGCTTATCCCTCAGTCCACATTACTGAGGGAGAGCTGTGCTGTCAGGGGTGCTGTCTTCTGGATGAGATGCTAAAGCGAGGCCTTCTGATGAAGGGTCATATGGATTCGAAACGTCAACTGTATCCCTCTCCGCAGATGCTGACAGACCTGCTGAGATTTTCCAGGTATTTCGTTTTTGTTCTAGATTTCCAGCATCCACAGTATTTTGCTTTTACCCTCATCTATCCTCTAGGGTGGAAGTAAAATAACCTCCTGTGCATTTTGAAGGAGGGTGAGAACAACCTCCCAGTGTTCTGGACAATATTTCTCCCTTTATTATTTTGCTGCTTGTGAGATCTTGGGCAGGATTTTATTGCCCCACCTGCCACTGGGATTATCCAATCCCGCCAAAAATCAGTGAACTTTTGGCTGGGCTGCCGAACTCCTGCAGCAGGCCCTGCTTCAACAGGGCTGAAAATCCCGGCCTGCAAAGTTGCAAAGATTACTGCTAATATTTCAATACAAACATACACCATAAGACATAGGAGCAGAAGTTAGGCCATTCGGCCCATCGAGTCTGCTCTGCCATTCAATCATGGCTGATAAGTTTCTCAACCCCATTCTCTTGCCTTCTCCCCGTAAGCTTTGATCCCCTTACCAATCAAGAACCTATCTATCTCGGTCTTAAATACACTCAATGACCTGGCCTCCACAGCCTTCTGTGGCAATGAATTCCATAGATTCACCACTCTCTGGCTAAAGAAGTTTCTCCTCATCTCGGTTCTAAAAGGTCTTCCCTTTACTCTGAGGCTGTGCCCTTCGGTCCTAGTCTCTGCTACTAATGGAAACATCTTCCCACGTCCACTCTATCCAGGCCTTTCAGTATTCTGTAAGTTTCAATCAGATCTCCCCTTATCCTTCTAAACTCCATCAAGAATAGACCCAGAGTCCTCAAACGTTCCTCATATGTTAAGCCTTTCATTCCTGGTATCATTCTCGTGAACTTCATCTGGACCCTCTCCAGGGCCAGCACATCCTTCCTGAGATACGGGGCCCAAAATCGCTCACAATTATCTAAATGTGGTCTGACCAGAGCCTTATAAAGCCTCAGCAACACATCCCTGCTTTTATATTTCTGTCCTCTCGAAATAAATGCCAACATTGTATTTGCCTTCCTAACTACCAACTCAACCTGCAAGTTAACCTTAAGAGAATCTTGGACTAGGACTCCTAAGTCCCTTTGCACTCCAGATTTCTGAATTCTCTCCCCATTTAGAAAATAGTCTATGCCTCTATTCTTCCTACCAAAGTGCATGACCTCACACTTCCCCACGTTGTATTCCACCTGCCACTTCTTTGCCTATTCTCCTAACCTGTCCAAATCCTTCCGCAGCGTCCCGCCTCCTCACTACTACTGGTCCCTCCACCTATCTTTGTATCATCTGCATAATTTTCTACATTATCACAGTGACTACATTTCAAAAATACATCATTGGCTGTAGAGTGCTTTGGGACATTTCCAAGTTGTGAAAGGCATTATAGTAAAACATGTCTTCCTTTTATCTTAACCTGTCCAAATCCTTCTGTAGTCTCCCCACCTCCTCGCTATTACCTGTCCCTCCACCTATCTCTGTATCATCTGCAAAATTTTCTACATTATCACAGTGACTACATTTCAAAAAGACATCATCGGCTGTAGAGTGCTTTGGGGCATCTCCAAGTTGTGAAAGGCATTATAGTAAAACAGGTCCTCCCTTTATCTTTCAACCAATTTACCAATTCATGCTCTCCCTTCTTCTGAAAAAAGGAATCAATATAAAAATGCATGTGTTTCATTCTTATCTGATGTGGATAAACAATTCTTCATCATGTAGTTGCTCAGTTCAACAAATATTGTCAGCACCACATGCCTACTGGTTTCTGATACCAGCAACCTTCTGTAAAAGATTGCAAGCAATATAACAAAGTGCCTTGCGTTACGATTCAGTGGCTGCACAACTGATTAAATCCTCCGAGATATATAAACATTACAGATTGGTTATTGTGGTTATTCTACGTGAGCATGTTATTCATAAACTGATTCATTGCAAAAGGCTTTGCAATCTATAGCTTGGTTCGAGCGACAGACATTGTAAACCATTCACATTCACTGCCTTGCTCGGACAGCTACTACAGAGCACGGGTGCCAGAAACCATTCACTTGTTGTTTTGAGGAGTCAGTCTGCACTCTAATTCAAATTAAACCTTGTTATGAGCTTATCAGAAAACTGTATTGGTTCCTCCATTTGAAGAAGATAATGATGAAATTTGCACATGCTCTGGATTTAATTTAGGTTGAAGCACCAGTGAAGAAATAGCCATGAGCACTGGTCTAATTAGCAGTGACTTTGCCCTGGTGATAGTACGTCCATTAATGTATTTGCACTGGGTCCCTTCTGCTCCCTGCATACCATAATGAATCTTGCCAGTGTGTTGGCCAAGAGTAAGTGTAAAACTACCCACCAACACATGGGAGCAGGCAGCTAAAAGACGGTCCATTTATCTGGAAGACACATTGACCTAACATTGAAGTTTGTTACCTGAATGATTGTTAAGCCAGCTGCACTGGGCTAATGGATTGGCCAAAAGGCCCCCTTCCTGTACTGGGATGGTTCAATAACTCAATTGCCTCGGTGTTGCTGGATGAGGGAAGAATTTCAGCACTTTGTGATCTCTGGTAGAAAGTTCACATGTGGGCAAAGGACACAGCTATGATGCTCCACATGAGTACATAGTTTGCCAAAAAGTTTTATATTTGAGATCAGTGTATTTATGCTGGGAATGTGGACTCTGCTGGTGTTGGTGGATCAGTGTATCAGTGTTGTGAGTGTGGACTCTGCTAGTGTTGATGTATCTGTGGGAGATCAGTGCTGGGAATGTGGACTCTGCTAGTGTTGGTGGATCAGTAGGAGATCAGTGCTGAAAATGTGGACTCTGTTGGTGTTGGTGGATCAGTGGAAGATCAGTGCTGGGAATGTGGACTCTGCTAGTGTTGGTGGATCAGTGAGTCAGTGTTGGGAGTGTGGACTCTGTTAGTGTTGGTGGGTCAGTGTTGGGAGTGTGGACTCTGCTGGTGTTGGTGGATCAGTGTTGGGAGTTGGACTCTGCTGGTGTTGGTGGATCAGTGAATCAGTGTTGGGAGTGTGGACTCTGCTGGTGTTGGTGGATCAGTGAATCAGTGTTGGGAGTGTGGACTCTGCTAGTGTTGGTGTATCTGTAGGAGATCAATGAGGGTAATTTTGACTTTTGTGAGAAAGTAAAACTGATGATGTCTGATCGGCTGCCTGTTATATGTCTGTCTCCATTTTCATTCCCATTGATTTGAAAGCATTCTATCACTCAGTTCCTGCTGCCACACTCGCTGTTCACTGAAGTGGCTTTAGGTATTATATACTAAAGATGTGTTCTATCCAAATAATCATCATCAGTGTAATGGCTCATTAAATGCAGAATCATACGTATTGCAAGAAACCCTTCATATTAGCACTCATACTAGTCCAGCGCTGCTGCCAAGCTGCAGGCTGCTCATTAGTACTAATTGTCAGATGATGCATCATTGCATTAGAGGTTAGTTTAAAGGGGGTGCGGTGCAGCATTGCATTTGAAATGGGAGGAGTGTAAGAGGAGCAAAATGCTGTCTCTGATGTGAGGTGCCATCAAATACAATGCAGCAAATCCATCATCCCAGTCACAACTGCCTTGGAATGATGGGAGAAATGTGTCTTTGTCGGCTGAAGGTTAACAAGGAGGCCAGTGCCCATTTCTTCATCAAGGTTTTCATCCAAAAGTTAACACCTGTAAAGTTGTCAAAGCCACGTTGGCCCTCAATATTTATGCCTTGGGCTCCATCCAGTCTCACCACGGATGTCCATGGAGGTATGAAGATCACAAACACAAGATTCAGCACAGCCAACAACTTGGTCATCTTCAGTAGTGACCAGCAGCAGTGTGATAGGGCACCAGAGTTTTACAGGTCAGCTGGTTTGACCAAAGCTTGGGTGTCATCGATTGCACCCATGTTACCGTCTACTCACAGTGCACAATGCTGTGCCCAACATGTACCAGAAGGCTCTTTATTCTAACAGTAGTCCAGGTGAATGCCTGCTTCCCAGCGCTTTTATCCATACCAGCCTTAAGGAGAAGAAAAATTTGAAGGATGTCACCAGGGAGACTATGGGGCCTCTCTGCAATGGTGGCTTATAACACTCTGCCATCAATCATGGATAGAAGCAAAGTGCTGGTGCACAAAGCCTAATGCTCCTAATCAGAATTAATACAGCAAGAACCATTGGAACAAAAGCAGGCCTTTCAGTCCCTTGATCCTGTTCCATCATTCATTTAGACCTTGCTGATCTGTATCTTAACTCCATTTATCTGCCTTGGTATCAAATCCCTTAATAACCCCAGCTAACAAATCTTCAGTTGCCCCCTAGTCTCAACAGCTTTTGCAGGGAAGAGACTTCCAGATCTCCAGTGCCCTTTGTGTGAAGAACTGCTTCCTGGCATCGTACCAGATTGGCCTGGCTCGAATTTTAAGCTAATGTTCCCTTGTTCTGAGCTTTCACTTGAAAGGACATAGTTTTGTTCTGTGCACCATGTTCAATTGTTTAATTATCTTAAGCATCTCAATTTAATCACCCCATAATCTAATCTTCCCAAGGGGATATAGCCCGAGTCTATACCATTGGGATCATGAATGGCAAGGCAGCGTACTAAGGCACAAGTGTCTGTGCCGTGATCCCAAATAATCTGAGTCCCTGCACATTCCATATCTTCATCCTGCAACAGAAGCTCACTATAATGAATAGGGTAATGAAGCTATGATAGAGGGAAAGGATAAAAGTGATATTAAGGAATTAGCTGTTGAACTATCAGTCAGTAAGAAATTCTTGTGCACAGAATAGAATCACAGGAAGTTTACGACACAGGAAAAGGCCACTCTGCCCATCGTGACTGTGCTGGCCGAAAAATGACCCACCACCCTAATCCCACTTTCCAGCATTTGGTCTGCATCCCTGCAGGTTACGAAACTTGAGGTGCACATCCAGCTGAGGGTTTCTGCCTCAACTACCCTTTCTGGCAGTGAGTTGCAGACACCAACAACCCTCTGGGTTAAAAAATCTTTTCCTCCCCTCCCCTCTGATCTTTCTACCAATCACTTAAAATCTATGCCCCCTGCTCACTGACCTCTCTACTAAAGCAAATAGACCCCTTCATCAGAAATAAATTTGGCAAAGCTTCCAGTGAGTGCCAGAGGCTTCCTGTTTCTTAAAGCTGCAATTATCTGCAAAGATGGACAGCAGCAGAGTCTTGCTGATAGCCTGTTGGGATTCAGGATGACCTGAGATTTCCTCCTTGTGTTGTGCATTGCAATGACCCCAAATCAGAATCCATAAAGCACACATCATTGGAAACATGAATGGCCTGGAATTAATACAAAGACTTGAACAAAAATTGTAGCTTAATGATTAGACAACACTGCGGGAATGCTATGAAAGTACTACAGGAATACTATGGGAATACTGGGGAGTACTATGGGAATATTGCAGGAATACTTTGGCAGTACTGGGGAATACTATTGTAATACTATGGAATACTGAGGAATACTATGGAAGTACTGCTGGAATACTTTGGGAATACTTGGGAAGGCTATGTGAATACTGCAGGAATAATATGTGAATGCTGGGGAATACTATGTGAATACTGCGGGAATACAATGCTGTCGGAAGTACTTTTTTTTGGATGAGATGTTAAACTGAAGTCTTGCAACTCCCTCAGTTGGTAATAAATGATCCAATTACATTAATTTGCAGGAGAGCAGGTGACTTCTCTTTGGCCAATACTTATCCCTCAACTAAACTCTCTAAAACAGATTATCTGGTCATTGTCACATCACAGTTTGTGAGAGCTCGCTTGAACGTTTTTTTATCTTTATTCTTTCATAGGATGTGGTTGTTAGCAGGAAGGCCAGCATTTGTTGCCTTTCCTTAATTGCCCTTGAATTGAGTGGCTTGCTGGATCACTTCAGAGGGCAGTTAAGAGTCAACCACATTGCTGTGCGCCTGGAGTCACATGCAAGTCTGACCAGGTAAGGATGGCAGATGGGTTTTTACAATAATCAGTGATAGTTTCACAGACACTATGACTGAGACCAGCTTTTAATTCCAGATTTATTAATTGAATAGAAATTCTACTAGCTGTTGTGGTGGGATTTGAACCTGTGTCCTCAGAGCTTTGGCCTAGGCCTCTGGAGTACTAGCCCAGTTACCATTATGCCACCATCTTCTCAACCTGTGAGAGACTCGACCTTGAAGTTATACTGATGAAGCCAATCTGACCATCTGTAGGTGTGTAGAGGTCAATGACCAGATCCTGATGTGGCTAACAATGTAGTCAGTGCTGAGTGATCAGTGTGAAGAGTGAACTTTCTAACATAGAGATACATATGCCAATGTTCACAAGCATAGACACAGGCTAGTGCTTCCTGGCTTCTCGCTCTCCAGTGGAGTATTTGCATTCCGTTTCCAACAGTGCATGTGATGCATAAGTGATTGACCATTTGCTTCCTTCAATACAGTGTGAGTATACAGCTCCTATTGCATTTCCTGATGGATCTGTTGTGACATATGTTTCCACATGTGGGTTGAGATGAGTGAGGACTGGTGGAGATGCTATCTTTGCCTTTAAGGTTTCAAATGCTGTTTGCTGTCTGAATGTTCATTCCCGTGGTGCATCTTTGTGCAGTAGCTTCTGAAGACGCTTTGCGATCTCTGCCTGCTTGGGAATGAATTTGTGATAAAAGTCAGTAGTACTAAGAAACAATGTTAACTCTTTCACATTAGACAGGTTTGGAAGTGCAGGAAGGGTTTTGACATTGCTGCGTGTAGGCTTTACTCCAGCTGCTGTCACTCTGCGCCCTAGAAAGCCAACCTCAGGTGCCGCAAATGTGCACTTGTTCTTCTTGAGCATCAAATTGCATTGTGCAAATCGAGTGAGCACCGCTGATAACCGCTAATTGTATTCTGCTTTGTCCCTTCCATAGACAACAGCATTGCCAAGTGTCCCCTGAATGTGTGACAAGATGGAAGAAACATTCTGGAATGTGCTAGGTGCTGAACATCGTCCATAGGGCAATCTGCGGTACTGAAACACACTTCATGAGTAACAAAAGCAGTAAGATATTGGTTTTGCTGCACTAGTCGTATCCTTAGGGAGATGGTAGAAGCAGTTAACATTGATTCAGTCAAATGCAAATTAGATAGATTTCTTTCATAAAATAACTAGGACATAGTAAATGAGTAATTTCAGACAGGAATGCGACAAGTGTAGTGTGCTTGGGAGAAATAGGTGACTTTGGCCCAGTGGTTCCCAAATCTCTCCATCATTGGCACTTTCCCTTGTGCCTTGTCTGTTGTAGATTAATTGGTAGAGATTGATGGCCATAATTAATCAACTCATTCCACTGTTGTATTATTTGACTATCGGGGTTGTAGAAGGTGAACCAGTGGATTGTTCCTAGCCTAGCAATTTCTATATTTCTAGAAGTTATTGCCTCGCAGGCTAAAGCCAAGTTCAAATAAATCATAAGCAGCTCCTCTCAATTTTGTGATGAGGTCCTTCCGCCTCGCCCAGCCCATGTCTCAGTGCTGGACAGGAAAACACATGCCACTGAAATTACTACAAACAAATAGGTGGGGGGGAGGGGGGGGATAAATTCACTTTTCAGAAGGGGCTTTGAGCAGTTTGTGGGGGGAAGATATTAGGATCCCATTTAGCGACACAAGGGAATCATGGCAGCTGAAAGGTTGGCACATATGAACATTAATATTGAAACTGAGAATGATTAAATATCAGGTTAGAACAGTGTGAAATATGCAATATTTTAATACAATACATAAATACATCTATAATAGCTCCCAATGACATTCTAATAACATTGGTGCAAGTTTCACTAATATTAATATCTTATGAATGACAGTATCAATAATTTTCCACATGAGCAGGTGGTAAAATCAAGAGCTTTTCAGATTACAAATATATCAATAATTGATGAGCAATGATACTGGTTCATGATGAATGCCAGGGATAGCATTCATAACTTGTGATTGACATTATTAATAATTCTTCACTCACTGAGGACATGGGTTGAGTTTCACTGATACAACAACACATTCCAATCACAAAGTCAGAAGGAAAGGAGATAATTTTAGAAAGAAAAGTACCATTTCTGTAGCAGCCCCATAAGCTTCCTCCAGCCGGCTTCGGCCTATACTTGGTATTGAGAGGGATCCGAAAAACTTATTGAGGTGTGACAAAGGCTGGATATCATTTCAAGGTCCACAGTTGAAGCTATAATGCTTGCTGCAGTCTTAAGGCCAGGCTTCTGAGGCAAGGCCATTCTTCTTTGGCTTGTGTGAGGCAGCTCACGGATGTCTGACTGCAAACTAGCATCCAGCACACATACAGCTAATAGACTTGGTTAGCAACCATTCACCTCCATGAGGCAAATATTGCATTGGCCATCGATCTCCCACCTCATGTCCAATGGACTCCAGGGTGAAATTAGAATGAGCTCACAGTGAATAAGGTGGGCCATTTGAATACCAGTACTGATTTTTATTTTTGTGATCAAAACACAATCAATTGATTAGGAATCTCATGTCGAGCATAAGCGCTAGTATAGACCAGTTAGGTCAAATGACTTGTTCTTGTTTTTTTCATTTTCTTCATAGGATGTGGGCATTGTTGCCAAGGCCATCAGGTATTGCCCAAACCTAATTGCCCTTGAGAAGGTGGTTGTGAGCTGCCCTTTTGAACCACTGCAGTCCATGTGGTGTAGGTACACCCACAGTGCTGTTAGGAAGGCAGTTCCAAGAATTTAACCCCGTGACAGTGAAGGAACAGGGATATATTTCCAAGTCAGGATGGTGTGTGGCTTTGAGGGGAACTTTCAGGTGGTGTTGGAAATGCAGCAAGCAATTTGCAACCAGCAAGCTCCCACATACAGCAATAAAGTAAGCAATGTTGGTTGAGCATTATAGGTCAGCCAGGAGAAACTTGCAGCTGGTGGAGTTCCCATTGTCTTTCCAGGTGGTTGAAGTCATCGATTTGGAAGGTGCTGCCGAAGGAGTCTTTGTGAATTGGTGCAATGCATCTTATGTATGATACACACTGCTGCCAGGGTGCGTTAGAGGTGGAGGGAGTGATGTTGAAGGTGGTGGATGGGTACCAGTCAAGCGGGCTGCTTTGTCCTGGATGGTGTCAAGCTTCTTGAGTGTTGTGGGAGCTGCACTCATCCAGGCAAGTGAGGAGTATTCCATCACACTCCTAACTTGTTTCTTATAGATGGTGGACAGGCTTTGGGGAGTCAGGAGGTGAGTTACTCGCCACAGGATTCCTAGCCTCTGACCTGCTCTTGTTGCTACAGTATTTATATGGCTTGTCCAGTTTAATTTCTGATCCTGGTATCCCCCAGGATATTGATATTCATGCATTCAGCAATGGCAATGTCATTGAATGTCAAGGGGAGATGGTTGCATTCTCTCTTGTTGGAGGTGATCACTGCCAGTGTTGGCCAGGTCTTGCTGCAAATGGACATGAATGGCTTCATTATCTGAGGATTTGCGAATGGTACTGAATATCTTGCAATCACCAATGAACATCCCCACTTCTGACTTTATGATGGAAGGAAGATCATTGATGAAGCAGTTGAAGATGGTTGGGCCTAGCACACTACCCTGAGGAACTCCTGCAGTGATGTCCTGGGACTAAGATGATTGACTTTCAACAACCACAACCATCCTCCTTTGTGCCAGGTATGACTCCAATCAGGGATGCATTTTCCCCCTGATTCCCATTGACTCCAGTTTTGCCAGGGCTCCTTGATGCTACACTCAGTCAAATGCAGCTTTGATGTCAAGGGCAGTCATTCTCATCTCATCTCTTGAATTCAGCTTTTTTGTTCATGTTTGAACCAAGGCTGTAATGAGGTCAGGAGCTAAGTGACCCTGGCAGTACCCAAATTGAGTGTTGGTGAGCAGGTTATTGCTAAGCAAATGCCGCTTGATAGCACTCTTGATGACCCCTTCTATCACTTTACTGATGATTGAGAGTAGACTGATGGGGTGATAATTGGCCAAGTTGGAGGTTTTCTTGAATCAAAGAAATAGCAGGTTTATTAGCCACTAAAGCCTGAGGAAAAGTAATAAAAGATGTGATGTCACACACAAGCACACACATACACACACTCACACAGACACACACACACTCACACACATACACACACTCTCACACACACACACACACACTCACACACATACACACACTCACACACACACACAGGTGTCAGAAGTAAGGACAGATAGAATCCAAATAAAAGTTAAAAGAATATACAGTTTTATGTCCTTTGCTTGTCCTTTAGGCATAGATTGTTGAACATTGCAGCCATTTTAAGTTAGCTGGTTCCTTGGATGTGGTCTGATATAGAAGTTGTTGCAATTCTTACACCATCTTGGGTTGTTGGTAGATTTTGATATGCTGACTTCTTGAATCGGGCACTGCACTTGCTCCTGGAGAGTGAAAAAAGAGAGAATTTTTCAGCCTGCTTCTTCTGCTTTTTCAAAAAATCTCTCCTCTGACAACCTTTTTTTCCTCTGGCTTGGTAAAGCTGTTCTTAAAGCCCTGCTGGCTGTACATTCCAGAGCAATTTGCTTACTAGGTCAGCTGTTGTCATTGTGTTGTAGAACAGATAATCACATTTTCTGATGTTTCATCTCAGACCTTATGACGAGTTTTAAAATAGTAAAAGCCAACAGGAGATGGGGGTCTTTCACATTTCACAGGGAACAGTTTGAGTGTCTGTTCCCACTTGGGTGGAGTGCAAGTTGTATATCCTGGGTGGTTAGCTGTTCCCCATTGTCTTAAAAAGATTACAGCTGATGAAAATCCAGCACTTTGCATTTTTCATATCTTCCTTAGATAGTGATGAGTTTTGATGCCTGTAAGTTACTGGAAATAACTCTCATCATATTCCCTTAGGGGGGGTCTTGTTTGCTTTTCTCACATTCAACTTGCAAGGTGGCCTTGCATTTTAAAGTAGTTTGCTCTGTCTCCTTTCAATTTGCAGAATTTCCAGTTAGTTGAAGGTTTTGAAAATCATACTTCAAAAAATACAGAGGTCCAGCTTCATGACACAGCTGAGAGGAATTCTAACCTGGAACCCAGTCTCAGTACAAAATGTATGGCCAGACATGGAAACTGAAGCATATCATCCAACCCCCTTGCTCAAACTGTGCCTTGTAGACCTTGGCCAGAGATCTGAAGAGTCCAGAAGCAACCCCTAGTTAAAATAAAGCCTTTAGCCCACTTTTAGAAAATATTGCCATATATCCCAATTGTAAAGTAAATATCATATTTTTCCTAATATTACTGTGGGATACCGAAGCAGGCGTGCATGTTTATGTTTGCGTGTGTGTACATTTGACTAATTTAATTAAACTAAAGATGGTCAGACTGCAAGGTTTGAATCATCAAAAGGGTTAAATGTAAAACAGGCATTTTGAAACAGAGATGAGTGAGCTAAGAAGTCTTAGCAGATACAGTGTGAATAAAATTTGCATTTTGTAGGTAAGTTGAGATGTTGTTTGATTTTTTAAAGGGACATGATAAGATGTTTTACAAATGGCAAGATAAATAAGGCAAAGTTATTAAGTTTATTTTTCCCAAAAGTGCTGGCATAGGGACAACATGAAAGATTTTTATATTCTGGGAAAAGTAACTTCCAAAGCAAGGGTGAAACAATGGGATTTTCAGATCAAAAGGGAGAAAATATATTTAAAGAATATATTTGGAAATCTATATGTTGAGTGGCCCTGTGAGATCTTGAGAGGTGGACTGTGCAAAATAGACCTATGAAAAAGTAGCCTCTCATCACACCAGAGAAGTGCTGGTTTGGTTTAGAGTGCAAGGTTTTGTTAAAAGCCTTACAATTCCATTGTCAAGTGAGAGGGAGAGAGAAGCTGTGAAATACCTCCCTTATAACAACAGTGGGTGCTTGTGGTAATATTGCTGGATGTTTTATACATTAAGAATCTATTTGGACTGTTGTCTGAAAAGGGGTGTGCAGTTGGGATTCTAGTTAAATAGAAATCTTTTTGGAACAGTTATAAGACTGTATAACTGGAAGCTTTGACTTTTCTGTTGTTAATAAATTTGTAATTTAATCTTAAAATCTCCAAAGGTGGTAATTGACCCTTTACTTCTGATTTCAGTGTACATACCTTCTCGTAATAAATACAAATTGCAAAATTGTTGTGATGGCTTGACTAAAGTTTCCCTTTGGGACTTGGTCAGACTGACCAATTGCCACCTGCTATATCATAATGCTATTGTGGAGATATTGTTCATACAACCATTATCACCAATACAAGTTTGAAGACTAGGAAACTGGTTAATACTCTATTAAATCAAATCAATGAGATAATAAGACACAACCACAAGCATATGAAATATAGATTTAAAGCAAGACTTGCATTTAAACAACACCTGACATGCTCAGTGGATCATGTCTCAAAAGCACTTCACAGACAGTGAATTACATTGGAGGTATAATCACTGTTGTAATGCAGGAAACTCATTTGCAGACAGAAGCAGAATTTTACATCCCGGAGGCTGGTGCACATCTGGCCCCATTGGGAGTAAAATAGTGCACGATGATGTCGGGCGAGGGTCCCAACGTGATCGCTCACTCACGCAATATTTCAGTCAGGGGGTGGGCACAAGAGTCATCAGTGTGCCTGCCAACAATTGAGAGGCCTATTAAGGTCATTAATCAATTAATTTAATCCGATTTTTCGCTGCCCACCCAACCTTACCATTGGCGGACAAGTAAATAGGCCAGGCAGTCTTTATATTTTTGAGGAAGCCTCATGCACGGGCAGAATGAGGTTTCCCACAGTAATTTTTTAAAAATTTAAATTTTGAAACATAATTTTTAATATGAGTCGCATGTGGGGACATGTTTCCCTTATTTTTAAAATCTTTTTTCATTTTAAAATTCTTCAGCTCCCTGCAGCAACTCTGTGCCTTCAGGGAGGTTTCAGTACGCGCTCCCTCCCCGCGTATGCGCAGACTTCAGCACTCGCGCTCCTTCTGCCTCCCGCCCTGGCAGCGTGAGGCTCTCAGCATGCGTTTCACTCTGGCTGGTTGTTAATTGGTCAGACAGTGAGAAATCGCGTTTGGAGTCCGATCGCGGGCGGAGGTCTGTTTCGCGGCTGTTCCCGCACCCACCTGGTGAAGGGAAAATCCTGTCCAGTGTAATCGTTTTGGTATTTGTGTGCTTTTGTCACACAGTAAGACCTCCCTTTGTTTCTTTTTAATATGTATTATCTTTATACTTGTGTCAAATTGTACCTCAATTGTGAGGTAGACTAACATCTTAGCTCAGAACCATGTGATGAGAACATGGAATGCGGAGGACATCGGACGAAAGTTCCTGACTGAAGACGTCAATGCTGAAGTTTATATGGACCTTTGAAAAACTGATTGGGCAAAGATACACACACACAAACAAACAGACACACACACACACACACACACTCAGACACACACACACAGACACACTGACATACACACACATACATACACACACACACACACAGGCACACACACACACACACAGACACACACACAGACACAGACACACAGGCACACACACAGAGACATCGACACACACAGACACACGCACACAGACACACACACACATAGACACACACACAGACACCGACACACACACAGACACACACACACAGATACACAGACACTCACACAGACACACACACACAGAAATACCAACACACACACACACACACAGACACACACACACAGACACACAGGCACACACACACAGACACCAACACACACACACACAGACACACACACACAGACACACACACACATAGAGACACACACAGGCAGACGCTGACACACACACACCGACACACACACAGAGACACACACACAGACACACACAGACACACACACACATACAGACACACACACACTCAGACACAGTCTCACACACACACACACACAGACACACACGCAGAAACACACACATACACATGCAGACATGCACACACGCACACACACACACATAGACACACACACAGACATACACACACACACAGACACACACACACAGATACACGCACACACACACACACACTCACACACACACAGACACACACATACACACACACACGCACACACATATAGACATAGACGCGTCAGGACATGTCACTGGGGTGGTGCTAATCACCAGACACACTGATTATAGAAACTGACCTAGACAGTAGTCTCTCGGGTGTGTTTGAATGGCTTTCCTCCTGCCATACCAAGATACAGAAACCACATCGATTGCTGCCAGGTGCCTGGAGACAGCCCCTGCTGAGAGCAGGAAATGACCACATGCAGGTTGTCTTTGCATGGCCAGCATGGGATTGCTATTTCAAACAGATGACTCGATTTAAGGCATTACCTTATTTGCCGAGAGACCAGGGTCAGAAAGGGGAGTAAAGCCACAGCTTCCAAGGACATTGAGGCTGCAGCCAGGGAGTGTGACTTGGTCAGTCACAGGAAGATGTGTGGAAGAACTCGTTCAGCGGACTGACCACCCGGGGACGAGCTCCTGCATGTGGTTCTTATTAAGCAACTGGTGTTGTAAGTATATATTACTGCTGAATGCATTAATAAAGGGTTTCCACATAGACTGGAAATTGTACCCATAGTTTGTTTCGTAGTGTTGATACCAAAATACGGAGTGAGGACATTAGGAGGCAATGAGACCTCCCCCAGCCCGTTAAGAGTCTTGCAGCAGTAAGATCTCACAACAACAATATAATAAGATAGCTGTTTTTTGTGCTGTTGATTGAGGGATTAAAGATTGGCCAGGACATTGGGGATAACTCTCTCGCTTTTCTTTAAAATAGTGCCATAGGGTCTTCTACATCCACCTGAGAAGCTGGACAGGGCCTTGGCTGAACATCTGATCTGAAACACAGCACCTCTGACAGTGCAGCACTCCCTCAGCACCTGGTGTCAGCCTTGAATTTCGTGCTCAGGTCCTGGTTTGGAACTTGAAGCCACAAACTTTTGATTCCAAAGCAAGCATGCTACCAAATGAATCAGGGCTGACACTTAACACTCGTATGCCAAAAACTCGCCCGGAGGCTGCAAGTGTGTCACCATGACTGTTACACTAGCTTCATTAAGATTAGGTTGAAAGTCTCCAGGAACATCTCTTGTGTGTTGTTTCTTTCCCAGGTTTAATTAACTTGGGCAAATGTGAATATCATATATAATCACATTCTGTATGTTGATGTATAAGCTCATTTAGTGATAATGTTAGGTGCTAAAATTTGTTTTTCTTGCTTTTGATGTCTCAGATTAGTTATTACACCACGGAAATTCCACACACAAAACCTCATTAATTTATGCAGCATTCAAATTCTTATCCCACCCGGATAACCCCGATTCACACCAGATTATTCCTACAGTCCCCTTCACTGCTTCGCTATATACTTGGACTTGTCTAATTTACGGTATACTTGGAGTTCCCCTCCAAGTCACACACCATCCTGACTTGGAAATATATCACCGTTCATTTATTGTGGCTGGGTTAAAATCTTGGAACTCCCTCCATAACAGCACCATGGATGTACCTTCCCCACACAGATTGCAGCAATTCACGAAGACACGAGGCCAATTAGGAATTGGCAACAAATGCTAGTGTTGCCAGCAACACCCAAATCCTGTGCATGAATGAAAAACATGACAGAACATTGCTCTACGGCCAAGTTGTGGTTTCGCTAACATGTTAGGCATGTTCTTCTCCCTCTCCTAACGGCCCTGATTCATGCTCACTGCACAGTACCACAGGCATGAGCTGGCCTCCTGCATATCGCTGGATAGTGTGGGGGTGTAATGTCAGCAGGCTGCTTATACACGGGGATGTCACGGCCATTTCCCAACAGTCACAGTGTGGTTCGTGTTGTGGCACACTTTTAAGTGGGTGTGGTTGCATTTTCTGTATATGTTACTGGAGGGAAATTATGCAATATCTCATGTGATTCAGGCTCAGTCTCCATCTACTGTGAGGAAACAAACAGGTAGGTAGGCATATAAGTTCTCCAGCTTTGCAGTACTGCTACCAACTTCTTAACTCCTTGATAAATGAACCTATGTATTTGTATATAATGCACAAATGCAGACTGGCTTCTTATCTTCAATAGTTGATCAAGTTATGTAAGGTAAATTCAAACTGACACTAACATAATACAGATATTGGATACAGGATACAGGTTAGAAGTCTGTCACATTCAAAGGCAGGCTACTTTCCAGCTGTTCATAACATTGGTTTCAAGTTTGAAGACGTTACTGTCTTGCTGACGTTAACCTTTTAAAACATTCTTTGCTCAGTCCTAGCTCAGTGAAGTTACTTTGTATCTTGAGACTGAAAGTTGTGGGTTGGTTAAGCACAGCTGAGACTTGAACACAAAATCTAAGCTGACTTTCAGTGTTGTATCGAAGGGGTGCTTCATTCTTGGTGTTGATGCTTTTCAGATGCGGTATTAACTTGAGGCCCCATCTGGCCTCTTGGCTAGATCTAACAGATCCCATGGTCCTGTTTCAAGGAAGAGCAAGGGTGTTCTCCCTGGTGTCCTAGCAAATATTTATTCCTCAACTAACATCATTCTGCCCCAGCCACTCGCCTCAGCTTCAGGACATCATAAAAACATAAGAAATAAGAGCAAGAGTAGGTTATTTGGCACCTCGAGGCTGTTTTGCCATCGACTAAGATAGTGGCTGATCTAATTGTGGCCTTAAATACACTGTACTGCCTGCCCCCCATAACCCTTGTACATCAAGACTCTGTCTAACTCAGCTTTGAAAATATTCAATAACCTAGACCCTATTGCTTTCTGGGGTAGAGAATTCCAAAGACTAACAACTCTCTGAGAGAAGAAATTCCTCCTCATCCCTGTTCTAAATGGGAGACCACTTACTTTGAAACTCTGTCCCCAGTTCTAGATTCCCCCATGAGGGAAAAGATCCTTTCAGCATCTACCCTGTCAAGTTCACTCAGAATTATATGTTTCAATATATCACCTCTCATTCTTCTAAAATCCAATGAGTATAGGCCCAACCTACTCAACATTTCCACTTAAGACAACCCCTTTGTCCCAGGAATCAACCTAGTTAACTTTCACTGAAATGCCTGCAATGCATTTATATCTCCCCTTACATGAGGAGAACAAAACTGTACACAATGCTCTCCAGGTGTAGAAACACTTCCCTTCTTTTATATTCCATCCTCCTTGAAATAAAAGCCAACATCCCATTTGCCTTCCTAAATACTTGCTGACCCTGCATGCTAACTTTTTGTGATTCACGTATGAGGACATCCAGATTCCTCTGTACTACGGCATCCTGCAGTCTCTCTCCATTTAAATAATATTCTGTTTTTTTATTCTACCCATCAAAGTGGACAACATTATATTTTTCTACATTACAACTCCATCTGCCAAGTTTTTAGCCACTCACTTAACCTATCTGTATCCCTTTGCAGACTCTTTGTATCCTCCTCACAACTTGCTTTCCTACCTATCTTTGTAGCATCAGAAAATTTAGCAACAACACATTTAGTGCCTTCATCCAAGTTATTAGTATAGATTGAAATAGTTGAGGACCCAATGCTGAACCCTGTGGTACTCCGCTAGTTTTTGTTTGCCAACTGAAGATGACCCATTTACCACGACTCTCTGTTTTCTGTCAGTTAGCCAATCCGCTATCCATGTTAATATATTACCCCTCAACACTATAAGCTTTTATCCTCTGTAATAATCTTTTATCTGGCACCTTATCAAATGCTTTTGGAAATCAAAATACACTATATCTACCGGTTCTTCTTTATCCACCTTACATGTTCTGTCATCAAACAACTCTAATAAGTTTGTCAATCCCAATTTCCCTTTCATGAAAGTTGTTGACTGTTTGATTGTCTTACGATTTCCTCATTGTCTCCCTACTACTTCCTTAATGATGGGTTCTAGCATCTTCCCAATGACAGATGTTAGGCAAACTGGCCAATAGTTTCCTGTTTTCTGACTCCCTCCTTTCTTGAATAGACATATTGCAATTGCTGCAGGAGTTCCTCAGGGTTGTGTCCTAGGCCCAGCCACCTTCAGCTGCTTCATCAATGACCACCCTTCTATCATAAAGTCAGAAGTGGGAATGTTTGCTGATGATTTCAGTGTTTTTGCAACTCCTCAGATACTGGAGCAGTCTGTGTCTACATGTAGCAAAACGTGGACAACATTCAGATTTGGGCTGATAAGTAGCAAGTAACATTTACGCCACACAAGTGGTACACAATGACCATTTCTAAGAAGAGTGAGTCTAACCATCTCCACTTGACATTCAATGGCATTACCATGACTGGATTCCTGACTAACAACATCCTAGGGGTTACGATTGACCAGAACCTAACTGGACCAGCCATATAAATACTGTGGGAGCAGGTCAGAGGCTGGGGATTCTGCGGTGAGTAACTCACCTCCTGATTCCCCAAAGCCTGTCCACTATATCTACAAGTCAGGAATGTGATGGAATACTCTCCATTTGCCTGGATGAGTTCAGTTCCAACAACACTCAAGAAGCTCGACATTATCCAGGACAAAGCAGCCCACTTGATTGGCACCCCATCCACCACCTTAAATATTCACTCTCTGCACCACTGGTGCACAGTGGCAACAAACCTCCCAACACTCCATGCACCATATCTTCCAAACCCGCAACCCCTACCACCTAGAGGGACAAAAGCAACAGACACATGGGAATGTTACTATCATAAGTTCCTCTTCAAGCCACACACTATCCTGACTTGGAATTATTTTGCTATTCCTTCACTGTCGCTGGGTCAAAATCCTGGAACTCTCTCCCTAACAGCACCGTGGGTGTACCTACACCACATGGACTGCGGCGGTTCAAGAAGGCGGCTCACCATCACCTTCTCACGGGCAATTAGGGATGGGAAATAAATGCTGGCGTTGACAGAGATATTCCATGAACTGGTCAAGGCCACATAGTTGATTGTGGGATCTTGCTGTGCACACATTGTCTACATCAGTGACTATGCTTCAAAAGGACCTCATTGGCTGTAAAGTGCTTTGAGACACCTGAAGTTGTGAATGGCACTAGGTAAATGCAAATCTTCCTTTAGTTTTTTTATAGGTGAAACCACGTCTTTGAAAAAACAATGAAATCTCTTTTAAAGCTTCATCCTTTTAATATTTAAAATTTGAGTAAGTGGGATGAAATCAATAATCATCTTCCTTTCTGGATTTGTGTTGTAGTCCACTTAAAATACAAAGCTGAGTACAATATCCTGGGTGAAGTGGCTACTTAATTTGGCTGTCCTTCATAAAAATGAATGATCGCTAAAGCATTAACAATTCAAAGGATGTTGAAGAGAGGTTGTACTAAACCTGTCTTGCTAGATGTAAGGTCCACCATGAAATGAGGTTGGAGGCAGCTTCAATTCCTAGCGGGTATGAACCATGACTGAAAACTGTCTATAAAGTGCCCTTAAATTGGCAATGCCGCTCAAAGAAGCTGCAAAATAGATTAAAAAAAACAGTTGAGTGATGGCGAGAGAGGGCTCTCTGTATTCCCTGGAAAACCTGTCTGGTTCCTTTCGACACAGGACTGGCCAGGCTGAAGGATTTTCCAACACTGAAGCAAAGGTATCACCCACGATCAGGACGTGCTCAGGATTAACCTGGAGAATCCAAATAAAAATACCCCAGGAACAAAAATGATCTTTGCAGGTCACAAGAAAAAGAGTGAGCATGAGGACTTTATAGCTCATCTCAAATCTGTCACAGCCTGGTCCCCAGACTGGCTCTTTGAAAAAACATGCATCTTTGTAATGGTTGGATTCCCGTGAGGTGGGGTTCAAAGGGGCATGATGGGGAACAGAATGCAGGGAATACTAATCGACATCTGGCAGTGCTCTTTCTAACCTTTGAATGCAAATGCCAACCCATGGCTATGGATATGGAAAGGAATTCCTCAGCTTGATAAGCACAATAATTTAGAAACAAATATGGGAGACACACGTGGTTTCTGTCATTTAATACCCAACAGCTGATAGTTACCGATGTTTCGTTTAGTATTCATTCATTTGTTGCCCATCCCTAATTGCCCTTGAGAATGTTGTGGTGAGTTGCCTTGTTGAATACAATTGAATGGCTTGCTAGGCTACATCAGAGGGCAGTTCAGAGTCAATTGTTTAAAAAGCCATCTGATTCACCAATATCCTTATCCAGTCTGGCCTAAATACAGCATTCCAGTCACTTCACGTACACCCTTACTAAAAATAGGCTCTGGGTCCAGATTAATTTAACTTGCATTCCTCAGCTGCTGCACTGGGTCTTGAATTCATGTCTTGGGATTATTAACCCAATCTCTGGATTATGAGTCCAGCAACATTATCTCTGTGCTACCATACCATAGAGAGCTTAGCTTGGAACGGTGTTCAATGGAGATGAAGGGAATGACAAGAGACCCAGCGAGAGCACCCTGTTGCCTCATTTGGGGAAGGCCCGCTGAATTAAGTGCCATTCAGGAACCTAACAGGCCAGCATTGGGGCCTTCCCTGGGATCAGGGAGCCCGGGGATGGAAGTCCCACCTGCCAAGAGCTGCTGGCCAATCAGAGGCCGGCAACTCTATTGAACAGCAGTGCCATCAGGGAGATGGTGGCTGCTGCTAGTACTACACCCAACCAAGACCTAGGATCATGAAAGCACCCAGTGACAGCTAAGTGATGATGGGAGACAATTCGTGAGGCGGGGGTTGCAATGGAGGGGGTTTGGCTATAAGGGCATGGGGGTGGATTTCAGCAGCCACCCCCCTCACTTTCCTGATGCCAGGTTCCTCAATCAAGCACTGAGTGCCTATGAACGCCACCAACTCCCTCCACCCCACCCACCACTTGGAGCCAAGAAGCAGCCCTGCACCCGTTGCTGCTGGGTTAATACCAGCAGTGGTGGGTGTGGCCTTTAAGTGGGCTTTAATTGGTCACTTATGGCCTTCCTGCCATGTAATTAATCAAGTGGAGCCAGGAAGGTGGTGCGATCCTTACCCATCATCTTCCTACCCAATTAAATGCCATTCCTATCCGTCAAACCCATCACATGACAAAATATTACATTCCACATCTGAAGTAGCGTGAGCAATATTGGTCTTCTTATTTAAGGAAAGATGTTCATGCATTAGAAGCAATTCAGAGAAGGTTTACTAAATCAATACCTGGAATGGGCAGGTTGTCTAATCAGGAAAGGTTGGACAGGTTAGCCTTGTATCCACTGGAGTTTAGAAGAATAAGAGGCAACTTGATTGAACCTTATAAGATCCTGAGGGATCTTGACAGAGTGGATGTGGACAGGATGTTTCCTCTTGTGGGAGAACCTAGAACTAGGGATCGCAGTTTAAAAATAAGGGGTCTCCGATTTAGGACAGAGATGACGAAATTTTTTTCCTCTCAGAGGGTTGTGAGAATTTTGATTTCTCTTCCTTAAAAGGCAGTTGAGGCAGAATCCTTTAAAATCTTTAAGGAAGAGATAGACAGATTCTTGATAAGCAAGGGGATGAAAGGTTATTTGGGATAGGCAGGAATGTGAGGTTAAAATCAGATCAACCATGATCTTATTGAATGGCAAAGCAGGCTCGAGGGGCTGAATGGTCTACTCCTGCTCCTAATTTGTCTGCTCGTACATTTGTTTACGCTTTGTGCCCTATACCTGTTAGTTACTGAACTATTTCAATTGATGGAACAGTCTCATTTATTCCATATTTTGTATGACACTTCACAGAATGTATTAGTTATTCTGTGGTCCATGATGTTAGCAGATTAATTATTACAGATGGGATGTGAGAGAATGGCTGTCAAAAGCCAGTTGGTGCAGGGTGGTCAGGTGAATGTTTTTGAATTGTTTTCAATGTTGCATCAGTGTTTGAATAGTATAGAGGATATTTTCCATTTTTAGAAAGTAGGGTGCCTCCTCATTTTTTTCCATTCTTTTAATGGAATCATCATTAATTAGGATTTTGTTAGGCTTCATGGCAGGAACATGGCCAATTAGGACTTGCCTGCAATAATGCCCATCTATTCTTCCAAAGTGGTTTTGAAAACCATTTAAATAATGAAAACACTCAAATTACACACAGTAAGGTCCCACAAACAGCAATGAGATAAATGACCAGATAATCCTGTTTTGACTGAAGGATAAATATTGGCTAGGACACTGGGAGAATTCCCCTGATATTCTTCAAATCATGCTATTAGATCTCTTACAGCCATGCTGGGAGTCAATTGAAAATTTCAAAACTGAGGTTGATAGATTTGTGTTAGATGAGTATATTATGGAATAAGATCAGACAGCCAAGATAAATCAATGGAGTTACGATACAGATCAGCCACAATCTAATTGAATGGTTGAATATGCTCATGTGGCTGAAGGGTCTACTCCTGTTCCTCTGTTAGAGAGCAGGCAGTACCACAGATCAATGTTTCATCCAAAAGGTATCACCTCTGATGGTGCAGCACTCCCTTTGGACTGCATTAAAGTATCCATCTAGATTATGTGCTGCAAGTCTCTGGTGTAAGCTTGCAGCCTTCTAGACCTAGAGGCAAGAGCCCAATGACTGAGCCACAGCTGAGGTATTAAAACATGAGTGGCAAATGTTTTTATGTAGACCTGTTAAGAAGGTTTGACCAGAGGTTAACCTGTGCTGATGGACTGAGCATTTGGCCCATCTATGTACAGCAGAGATGTAATCCTCACCCTTAGACAGAAATGTTTAGATTTTTGAGCACTGATGCCTCTGGAAGTCCGTATAACGCCCAGGGAAAGCTCATATAAAGCCTATGTAAAGTCCACGTGAAGCCCGCATAAGCCCTTGTGAGGCCCATGTGGAACCCACTTCTGTAGATGGATCTCAGTGCTAAACAGCTGGAGGCAAACCTCAATACCTTCGGTGAAAGTCCCGATGGATACTTATGTTCGATGGTAATAACAATGACGTTAATAATTTTCAAATAGCTCAGTAGTACTTGACATTGGTAGAATTTGGAGTGTGCTGGATCTGTTATGAGCAAGGTTAATTGGTTCAAAGTTTCCAACGATAACTTAAAATAGAAATCTTAATAAAAACAAAAAACTGCGGATGCTGGAAATCCAAAACAAAACAGAATTACCTGGAAAAACTCAGCATGCTTGGCAGCATCGGTGGAGAAGAAAAGAGTTGATGTTTCGAGTCCTCATGACCCTTCAACAGAACTGAGTGAATCTTAGGAAAGGGGTGAAATATAAGCTGGTTTAAGGTGGGTAGGGGGGGAGGGGGAGGGTGGTGTGGTTGTAGGGACAAGCAGGCAGTGATAGGAGCAGATAATCAAAATATGTCACAGATAAAAGAGCAAAAGAACACAGAGGTGTTGAAGGTAGTGATATTATCTAAACGAATGTGCTAATTAAGAATGGTTGGTAGGGCACTCAAGGCACAGCTCTAGTGGGGATGGGGTGGAAAGACTAGCAGGGCATAAAAGATTTAAAAATAATGGAAATGGGTGGGAAAAGAAAAATCTATATAAATTATTGGAAAAAACAAAAGGAAGGGGGAAGAAACAGAAAGGGGGTGGGGATGGAGGAGGGAGCTCAAGATCTAAAGTTGTTGAATTCAATATTCAGTCCGGAAAGCTTTAAAGTGCCTAGTCGGAAGATGAGGTGCAGTTCCTCCAGTTTGCGTTGGGCTTCACTGGAACAATGCAGCAAGCCAAGGACAGATATATGGGCAAGAGAGCAGGGTGGAGTGTTAAAATGGCAAGCGACAGGGAGGTTTGGGTCATTCTTGCGGACAGACCGCAGGTGTTCTGCAAAGCGGTCGCCCAGTTTACGTTTCGTCTCCCTACATTACATGCGGTCTCCTCTACATTGGAGAGACCAAATGTAAACTGGGTGACCGCTTTGCAAAACACCACAAGAATGACCCAGACCTCCCTGTCGCTTGCCATTTTAACACTCCACCCTGCTCTCTTGCCCACATGTCTGTCCTTGGCTTGCTGCATTGTTCTAATGAAGCCCAACGCAAACTGGAAGAACAGCACCTCATCTTCTGACTAGGCACTTTACAGCCTTCCGGACTGAATATTGAATTCAACAACTTTAGATCTAGAGCTCCCTCCTCCATCCCCACCCCCTTTCTGTTTCTTCCCCCCTTCCTTTTGTTTCTTCCAATAATTTATATAGATTTTTCTTTTCCCACCTATTTCCATTATTTTTAAATCTTTTATGCCCTGCTAGCCTTTCCACCCCAACGCCACTAGAGCTGTACCTTGAGTGCCCTACCATCCATTCTTAATTAGCACGTTCGTTTAGATGATATCACCACCTTCAACGCCTCTGTGTTCTTTTGTTCTTTTGTCTGTGACATCTTTTGATTATCTGCTCCTATCACTGCTTGCTTGTCCCTACAACCACACCACCCCCCCCACTTCTCTCCTCCCTCCCGCCCCCCCACTTCTCTCCCCCCTTCTCCCCCCCACTCCACCACCTTAAATCAGCTTATATTTCACCCCTTTCTTAAGATTCACTCAGTTCTGTTGAAGGGTCATGAGGACTCGAAACGTCAACTCTTTTCTTCTCCGCCGATGCTGCCAGACCAGCTGAGTTTTTCCAGGTAATTCTGTTTTTGTTTTAGAAATCTTGCAAACCTTCTGATTCCCCCACTATCATCACAAATGCTGTAATTTTAAAAAGAAATTCTTGGGAAGAGGGAATTTTTGGTAAGTTTGGCATTTATTGCCTTAAAAAGATGGTAGTGGGCCATCTTCTTTACTGTAGCAGTTTGATACAAACAAGTGGTTTACCAAGTCAGTTGAGAAGTGGATACATGTTACCCACATTGGTGTGGGATTGAGGTGACGTATAGGCCAGACTGAGTAAGGATTGCAGGGTTAGGACATTCATGATCATTAATGCGATTTTATAACAATCCAACAATTTCATGGTCACTGTTACCAGTTTATTTTTACAGATTTGTAAAACTGAAATCAGATTTACAAACTTGCCATGATGGGAGATTGCTAGTTCAGTACCATAACAAGCAGAGTTCTTGGTGCATTTGGTGTTTCTTCCTTCATTAATGAGAAAGTAAATCCCAGAACTACATTAGTTAGATATATTCTGTATAATATTCAGTACTGTAATTCTGGAGTTAGCAATGGCTTCTTTTAAGCAGGATGATTACATCACTTGGAGCAGGAGATGTCAACAAAGCTCCTTGGGTCTGCTCCACTATTCAGTAAGGTCAGGGCTGATCAACTCCATTTTCTCACCCTATCCCTGCATGTTCCTTGATCCCTTCATGCCCAAAGATCTATTGCTCTTGGTCCAAAATGTATTCAGTGGCTGACCAGCCACAACCCTCTGGGCTAGAGGATTCCAAAGATTCACAACCCTGTGGGTGAAGAAATTTCTCCTCAACTGATTGATCCTGTATCCTGAGCCTATGCCCTGTAGTTCTGGACTCTCCAGCTAGGGAAATGGCCTCTCAGCATCTACCCTGTCAAACCTGCTCAGAATTTTATACATCCCAATAAGGTCACCTCTCACTCTTCTAAACTTCAGAGAATATAGGCCCATTCTACTCACTCTCTCTTCATCAAACAATCTCTCATCCCAGGAATCAGTTTAATGAACCTTTATGGCATTCTCTCTAACATTCAATGGCATTACCATTACTGAATCCCCCACTATCGACATCCTGGCAGTTGCCATTGATCAGGAACTGAACTGGACAAGCCATATAAATACTGTGGATACAAGAGCAGGTCAGAGGCTAGGAATTGTACGGAGAGTAACTCACCTCCTGACTCCCCAAAGCCTATCCACCATCTACAAGGCACAAGTCAGGAGTGTGATGGAATACTCCCCACTTGCCTGGATGAGCACAGCTCCAACAACACTCAAGAAGCTTGACACAATCCAGGGCAAAACAACCCATTTGATTGGCACCCCTTCCACAAACATTCACTCCCTCCACCACTGATGCACAGTGGCAGCAGTGTGCACCATCTACAAGGTGCACTGCCAGAACTCACCAAGTTCCTTAGGTAGCACCTTCCAAACCCTTGACCACGAACACCCTGACTTGGAAATATATCACCGTTCCTTCACTGTGTTGGGTCAAAATCCTGGAATTCCCTTCATGATAGCACTGTGGGTGTACCTACACCATAGGGACTGCAGTGGTTCAAGAAGGCAGCTCACTACCACCTTCTCAAGGGCTATCAGGGATGGGCAATAAATGCCGGTCTAGCCAGCAATGCCCACATCCTATAAATGAATGAAAAAAAGCAAGTCTATCCTTCCTTATGTAAGATGATCAAAAATGTACAGAGTATTCCTGGTGTGACCTCATCAAACCCTGTGCAATTGCAGCAAGATTTCCTTATTCTTACACCAAAACTGACTGGCAATAAAAGCCATCATGCTATTGTGTATAATTCTGAAGGAAACGGGAGAAACTCCATTACGAAATGGGGCTACGGCAGATGTATTCAGAATACAAAGTCTGCAATCAAAATATAACCAAAATCTTTTGTGTGTCTTTATCTGAACATAAAACAGCAATGGAACAAATAGGATTTTATGCAAATAGACTGCTATATAATGGGAGCATGTAAATAAACCTTCCATCTAGGCTTTGTGTTTCCTTCTAGTTGTTGAAAAATAATTCAAACATTGAAAGTATATCAACTCGATCCTGTATAATACTTGGTATTGTAATTCATTGGCCTTTATGAAAAAGTGTTTTTGATGAATGATTCTACTCTCCAAAGGAATCAAAGTTGTTTTTGGAGAATAGAACACTTCACAATGTTTCTCATCCAGCCTTAACATCAGGTACGATATAGTAAGAAGCTAGAGGAAAAGCTGAATCTACTATGTCCCAAATTCTGGCTTATCATCTTCAGGCGAGCTCTCCTGCTGCATCAGTCACACTGTCTATTTCTCGCTCTGTGCAATTTTCTGGCTGCTCGGAGTGTAATTATGAGTTGGGAACTTTTTTCTGTGAGTTTGTATCCAGTAGAGCTGGGCTGAGGCTACTGGATCTTAGCAGTGAGGAGGACAATATCATTCTGTCAGTCTATCAGGCCCCAGGGTCCAAAGTTGGAATGGCTGTGTTAACCCCTTTGGGTCACATTGCTCATTGTGGTCAAGTATTGTTTAATGATGTGTGCTAATTAGAATTTGTGAACTGGTCTGAAATGCAAAATGAAGGGTCCCATCTGAAGCAATAACTGTCACTCTCTTCCATTTGTTAACAGACAAAAGTAACAAAACACGATGGTTCCAAAACGCCTTACAGCCAATGAAGTACTTTCTGAAATGTAGTCACTATTGTAATGTAGGAAATGCAGCAGATAATTTCTGCAAAGCAAGCTCCCATTAATAGCAACATGATAACAACCATTTAATCTGTTTTAGCAAATCACCAAGGTTCCTCCGACAGTAGCTTCCAAAACCACAACCTCTACCAACTAGAAGGACAAGGGCAGCAGATACATGGGACTATCACCACCTGCAAGTTTCATTTTGACTTGGAAATATATCTCTGTTACTTCACTGTTGCTGTGTCAAAATCCTGGAACACCCTCCCTTACAGTGTACCTACACCACATGGACTGCAGTGGATCAGGAAGGCAGCACATCATCACCTTCTCAAGGGCAATAATGGATAGGCAATAAAAATACTTGTCTAGCCAGCCATACCCATGTCTGTGAAAGAATAAATAAATACATACAAGGTGATGGTAGAGGAATAGATACCCAGCAGGACACTGGGGAAAACTCCAGTGCTTTTTCAAATCATGACATGAGATATTTTAGGAGTAGCTGAGAGGAGAAACTGGGCCCTTAGTTTAACATCTCATCAAAAAGTTAGCTCCTACTACAGTGCAGCACTCCCTTTGTACTGCGCTAGAGTGAAAGCATTGACTGGGACTCAAAGTCATGGAGTGGGAAATGGAAGTTTGCTTCCAGTGGGAGGAATGCAATGTGGGAAATTGGGGTAGAAATTCATGGATTAGGTGCCTGTGATTTCTTGATACAATTCTGTTCCAGCACTGATTTAGGGAATATGTAGGAGCACAGATTCAGCCTTGTAAACCTTTTCTCCAAATGCAAGGGGACTTTTTCTGTGTTATAAGTAGCAAGACAAAATGGTCACATTGTATGTCATTCCTTGTCCCAGTGTTTGTCCTTTGTGATGGTCAATATTGTTAATGTTGAATTTGTGCTGCAATAGGATATCTGCCTTAAGTTAGTAATTAAGCACAGCTGTCCCTAGTTGGGGACAGGTTAGGGAATCACTGCAAGAATATATAAACCAGTTCATTATACTCTTAGGGATCATTTCTATAGTTTTTTTTCTTGAGAAATGTGTTTCTGAAGTGTTTGGTCTCACAAACCGTGAGCAGGATTTATAGTGTTCTCTTCTGAGCAGGAAGCAGACATTGAGTATTGCTTTCAGCAGCTGTTCTCTGTCATTGATGAGTGTTCCTTCTCTCTCTTGTGGAGAGCTGGAGGAAGAGAACACAGCCTGAGTGTCTGAGAGGAAACGGGGGAGTCTGTGACTTTACTTTGCTGTCTTGGAAATAAACCTGTTTTAAGATACATGCAAGCTTCAGACTCATTTGTGCACAACCTACAATTATTGGAATTAACATATATTAGAATATTTGGGTTAGAACTTTCTCTCGGCCATTGGCGCAAAGTGGGTGATATCGGATTGGCTGGCCATTCTACGTAACATCTGACATTGAATTCTGTTTGGGGCAATGGAACGGAATCAGGCACTGAGTCTAATGGGAAAGCTAATATGTTATGGAGTTGATCTTCCAGGCAACTTTTCTTAGTGGATACATTTAACTTTATTAACAAGACAGCAGCAGCAACTACATGTGTGCAACAAGCTCCATAACTAAAGAAGAACTCTGCTGTGGACATTCCCTGTGCCGCTAACACATTGGTTGACACAGATCATGTGATCTTAAGACACAGGATTATTCTTAAAGCTGCAGTCCAGCATTTCCCCAAACTATAATTACTACGTTACTCTCCTTTTAATTTTTCTGTACATTTTGTATTTACAAGGATATTTTCAGGAAGATATATTAATTCTCATAATGTTATTGGAATTTATTGTAAAATAGAGTAATAGTGGGATGTGTGTGTGTGTATGTGTGTGGGTGACTTAATTGAATTAGAGGCAGCTAATCTGGGTGCTAAGAAGAGAAGTTAGGTTTGAAATATTAACTAGGTAATCGTGGGGGAAGTTTAGGAACATAGGTGTCAAGGGACAATTTACATTTTTAAATAAACAGGACTAGATTGTTTTAAAAGTGAGAGTGTAATGTATACCTAGCCAGCAGAAGTTGTAAGAAATAGTGTGTTTATTTATTTTTCCCAAAGATTACTGGTGGAACTATGATAGATTTTTTATTAGTAGAGAGGTAAAGTTCAAAAGACGTAGTGAAACAATCAAAATTTGCTTTCAAAGAGGAAAATATGTATATAGGAGCAAAGGTTGTGTGTAAGGAAAGGCAGTCTAAGATTCAACAAGTGTGAAACGCCTTCAGCATCTATGCCTCAAACTGCTGCCTTAGAGACTGAAGTTAAGAGAATTCATGTTGAATTCAGTTGTTCAGGGTATTATTTACTTTGCCTGGGTCTTTTAAAAATATGTATCTTACTATTGCCTTAATGAAAGTGTAACTGGGAATTAGTTTGATTAGAGGATTTAGTAGTAGTAATTTGTAGATCTATATATGTATTTAAAGTTACTTATTAATAAATGTTTAATCTAGTTTTGTAAAAACCTATAAGAATTGGTGATCTTAGCACTACTGAAATCAAGGCATGCATCTCGAAATTCACACAAATTGCAAAACAAGTTGTGAAAATTGCTTCAAGTTTCCCTTTGGGATTTGAACAACTCAGCATTTACCATCGGCTGTGCCATAACATATATTTATCTCATGACATTACAATATTTACACATTTCATGAAATAACAAGTTCAGTCTTTCAGGTGGTTTCCTGATCCACGTGGAATGTTGCAGCTCCACAACTTCAGATTCTGTTGTAGAAAACACATTCTCTGGAACCGCATTATCATTAGGTACCCCATTCGGCACTTGCAGTTCAGAGTCCTCCACTCCGACGGAGACATCGGGCATGCCTGTCCTTGATTGAGCAACTTCAACAGGAACCACAGGTTCAGCAATGGTTACAGGTGATACATCATTTTGTTGGGGTATCTCTCTTTTTCTTAATGATCCACATGCTTATAGGTGAAACGGCCCTCCCTTACACGTGGTATGACAATGGTCTGGCCACAGAACTCACTTTACCAGGTAACTACTTCGATCCTGCACTGAAATTCTTTACACATACTGCTTCACCAGCAGTAAATTATTGCTCATGATTATGCAAATCATGAGTCGCTTTTTGGTTCCCTTGACTTTTCTTCACTTTCACCTCCAAATTAGGAAGTATTAGGCTTAGCATTGTCTGAAAATGGCATCTTGATGAAAAGATAGAGGCATATTTGGAACTCCTGGATAAGCAAATGGTGTGAACTGGCACTTGTATCATTGGATTGACTTGTGTTTGACCAGCGTTTGTGTATGATAATTCTGATAGTTGCAAGTGAACAAATGGCATAGTCATGGATTGCCTCTGATCCAGAGTTCTAAAATGATTCACAAAATGAGGATGGGGAGCAATGCTGAATCCCACACAGTATGATTTTTTTTAAAGTTTCAGTTTAGTTTCGGCCTTCTTTTTGACTTCACTGTCAGCCAGACTTCCCTCAGATGCAATCTCAACTTGTCATAGTTCAGTAGTTGAGCTACCCCTGACTTAGTTATCTACTCACATCTTGGAAACTTCTTTGACTTTTGCTTTCAAAGCCTCTTTAGCTTTATTTAACTGATTCTTCAGCTTTCCTGTCTCCTTCCTATATCTGTTGGCTTCCTCCTGGAAACATGAACATTGCTGCACCTTCTCTGCCAAATGGTTCTTCAGTTAGTTATGTGAGGTGTTAAATTCTTCCTGCTTCTCTTAGTAATATTTTAGAGGCACAAACTTTGACCTGAGGGATTCTTGTAGTGTATGAAGGTCTTTCAACAGGTTTTCCTTTTCTTTGCAAAGTTCGCTCACTTCATCTTGAACTCTGTCATTCAGCAGAGTCTTTTTGGGGTTCTTCTGCTGTTTTTCCATGTCATTGTTTAAGGCAGTCTTCATTTACTTGAAAAGTGCATTTTCCTTCCTCAGACGCACTCCTGCTTTTAAAAAATATGTTTCAAGATTTCCTCTAGGTTAGCCAAGTGTTCCTTTTCTGTGAACCCAGTTATCAGTACATCGTCCAGGTAGAACACAACCTGAAGTAGTCCCTGTAGTGAGCTTTCCATTGTCCCCTGAAAAATGCCACAGGCTGAGGAAACACCGAAGGGCAGGCATGTATATTGATATAACCCTTTGTGGATATTTATGGTTATGAATTCCCGGGAGACATCATTCAACTCCAGTTGCTCATATGCGTGACTCATATCAAGCTTATATACGTTGAACCTCCTGCTAGTTTGGCATATAGGTCTTCAATCTTGGAAATAGGGTGCCTGTCCTGTTTGGCTGCTCTGTTAGTTTATAGTCCCTACAGATCCAGATGCTCTGGTCTTGTTTAAGGACAGGGACTATGACTGCTGCTCATTCTGAGAACTGAACCATTTTTATGACACCCAGCTCGTTCAACTCACTGTCAACCTTCTCTCTCAGGGCATATGGCATCGGTCTTGCTTTCAAGAAGGGTTTGTTTCTGGGTCCATGTAAATCTTGGCCTGTAGGCCTTGGATTTTTCCCAGTTCATCCCTGAAGATGTTGTCATTTTTTTTTAGCAGCTCTGGTAGTCCACCTGCTTGCAACTGGAAGATTTTGGACCAGTTTAATTTAATCTCCTTCAACCAATCTCGCCTTCGAAGACTTGGCCCTTCACCTTCTACCACCGTCACTGGTAGCTGTGCCAATTAGTGCCTATAATGTACAGTTGCTCTGGTGATACCTTTTACTTGGATTTCTTCATCTGTGTGCATTTTCAACTTGGCAGATGTTTGTTCCAAACGTAATTGTTGATACCTTTATTTAAATATTTGAAAGTGTGTTCTCCAATACAGTGGTAGAAGCACCTGTGTCTACTTCCATTTTTAATGGTTTACCATTCACTTGCACTGTAACAAATATTGGCTCTTTCTTCCCAACTTTCATGCTGAATAATGAATTAATGTTAGAATTGGTTGTTTCTGGCTCTTCTGCGCTATAGACTTCATTGGACTTCGTTTGTTGTTTGGAGGCCTGTTTAAATCTCACTTTGCACTATCTCATTATGTGTCCACTTCTGTGAAAAAATAACATTCTACATTTTTAAATTGCCAAATGCTAGAAGACTGATTGCTTCCATGTCGAAGAAAGTTATTTTTCCATCTAGTTGCTAAGCTGTTTGCTCTCATTTTTCAGTTAGCGGGGGCTGTTTCCCACTTCGCTATGGAGTCCCAGCTTTTCACGCCACTTTTGGCTGACTGTTCCCACCCGACTAGGAGAACAGCACCATTTTGTGCCCCTTGATTTGCTTGTGAATTTCTTACAGCACTTTCCATCACCAGCGCTATTTCTAACACTTTCTTAAAATCAAGATTCACTTCAGTCAGCAATCTTCACTGAATAGTGTCTTCCTGCATGCCACATGCTAAACAGTCTCTGAGCATGTCATTTAGGGTTTCACCAAAGTCACAATATTTTGTTAGTTGTTTTAATTTTGCCACATAGACAGCATTTGTCTCCCCCAGGGCTCTATTCAGTGAATTGAACCTGAACCTCTGCATTGTGATTGAGCGCTTGGGTTGCAAATGTCCCTTCACGAGGTCTACTAATTCGCTGAAGGTCTTTGAATCCGGGGCACTGGGGGCCGACAAACTTCAAATTAAACTGTGGGTCTTGATCCCACAAATACTCAGGAGAATTGCTTTCCTCTTTTCCTCCCCTATGAATTTGTTTGCTTGAAAGAAGAACACAAGATGTTCTGTATATTGACACCAATTTTCTGTGGCTGGCTCAAAGGAATGAATTCTGCCAAACTGTGTCATTTCAGATGTATATATCTTTTATTTTTAATGAATTTAGATACAATCACTAGGCGAGGTACAGCACTGAATCTGATTTATCCTTGTCGCCAGTTTGTTATAGAGTTGATCTTCCAGACATCTTTTCCAGACACATTTATCTTTATTTACAAGATAGCAGCAGCAAACTACACATGTGCATCAAACTCCATAACTAAAGAAGAGCTCAGCAGTAAAAGTTTCTTGCGCTGCTAACAAAGTGGTTTACACAGATCATGTGATCTTATAACACAGGGTTATTCTTAAAGCTGTAATCCAATATTTTCCAAAACTATAATTACCACACAATATCAATCATTTTTTACCATTGTCCGAGATGAATTTCTAGCTGGCAGACTTTACACTGATGCTTTCACACATTCCTGATGAACACTGCTCTGAGTGATCCCAGCAGCAGCTACCATAGGGGTTCAGTCGCAAGTATTTAATCACGGATGGAGAAAAGCCTTCCTGAAACTGCATGCTGCCCAATTTCATTTTTCTGAGATTGTCAATTACCATTGCCCAGCATAAATTATCCCAAATGTATTCCCTTGTCACTAAATTATTGATTCCAGGTAGTTTGGATGCCGCTGATGAATAGAATCATTTATAAGGTCTTTGGTTATATTTCTAATGATGTGCCACCTTGATTCCATCCCCTGTTCTATTGATTCAAATTATGAATAACTCTTTTGTTCAATTTGTCTCGTCGGACGTAGAAGATGAATTGGATGATCAGTAATTACAGCTGTCTTCGACAAGAGGCCCAAGGCTGGTGTTCCAGAACTCAGTCGAATAAACCTCGTGTCATTAAATTGATTAGCGAATGATATTCTGGCTCATTTTTGGAGCTTTTATTGTCTTGTCATTGGAATTCTTCACAGCAGCCAAAGTTTTTTGTGGTCTTAATTTGCCCATCTTAGTTTTAATTTGTATGCTTGTGTGGGAGTGGGGTGGGGAGGGGTGAGGGAGCACATGGTTAATACAGACCGGGACCGGGATTTGAGCTCAACACAGCCTGCTGAAGGAGCTGACCTATTCAACCTAATTTCAGCTCCAACTTCTGAAATACGTCTCATCCATTTCCAAAATTAGTCGAAAGTATTTGCATCTCCAGCCTTGTGAGCAATGTGGGAATATTTGAATCAACAATTCTCAGAAAAGTGGGTCTGTAGAATTCCTCGATAGTGTAAATGTGGGAAATGACCAGAAATAAATGGGCAGGCAGCTTTATTTGAGATGATTCATTGGTAAATCTTCATTGTACTAGTCATGGCCAACCACTGCAGCCCAATTATTTATTCCGAATATGTACCTGATGCCCTGTTTGACTTGCCCTCTCTCTCAGATGTCCCACTAGTTTCGATGTCTCTCTCCCAAATGCCCCAATTGGCAAGCCATATCTGATGCTCTGGTTGGTTTGTCCTCTCTCAGATAGCTTGATTAGATATTAGATTTCTCTCTTTCTCTCTCTCTCTGTCTCTCTCAGATGCCCTTATTGTTTTAACCTCTCTCTCTCGCTTTCTCTCTGGTGCCCTGGTTGGTATGCCCTATCTCTCTCTCTCTCTGCTGTCCCCTTCACTCAGAGCGTCCCATGCAATCTTCTTTGTTGCTGACTGCCTGTGGTTTTCTTTGCCCTGCTTGGTACAATATTTCAGACCTTGGGGACATGGATGGTGATCTGATCTGATCTGATAATCCTCAACTCCACTTTCCTGCCTTTTCCACTTAACCCTTGATTCCCTTACTGATTAAAAATCTACCTATCTCAGCCTTGAATATACTTAATGACCCAGCCTCTACAGCCCTCTGCGGTAAAGAATTCCACAGATTCACTACCCTCTGAGAGAGGAAATTCCTCCTCATCTCTGTCTTAAATGGGCACCCCCTTACTCTGAGATTATGCCCCCTGGTCCTAGACTCTCTACAAGGGGAAACTACCTCCACAGAGAACCTCCATAATGGCCTTTGCGAATGACACTTGAATACAGCGCAGCACAAAAACAAGGTTTTCTTACACAAACACATGGAAGTTTGACAGATTTTTTTTTTATTCAATGCTTCATTACAGGTAAAATAATTGTTACACATCATATAAACCATTATATCAGGAGTGTGATGGAATACTCCCCGCTTGCCTCCCTCAACACTCAAGAAGCTTGACATCGTCCAGGATAAAGCAATTTGCTTGACTGGCATCACATCCACAAACATTCCCTCCCTCCACCACTGACGCACAGTAGCAGCAGTGTGTACAATCTACAAGATGCATTGCAGGAATTCACCAAGACTTCTTAGACAGCACCTTCCAAACCCATGACCACTACCACCTAGAAGGACAAGAGCAGCAGATGCATGGGAACTCCACCACCTGGAGGTTCCCCTCCAAGCCACGCACTGACTTGGAAATTTATCGCCGTTCCTTCACTGTCGCTGGGTCAAAATCCTGGAACTTCCTTCCTAACAGCACTGTGGGTGTACCGGGGACTGCAGCAGTTCAAGAAGGCAGCTCACCACCACCTTCTCAAGGGCAACTAGGGATGGGCAATAAATGCTGAATGAATAATTTAAAAAAGAGAGAACAGTAGGTCTTCTCAAGATGCATTTCTGATGCCCGGACCATTTAAGGGGTACACTCCAATACCCCCCAGGGCAAGTGTCACAGATAGTGGTTGAATGCTGCACTCTCCACAATCTGGCATTGGAAAGGGGGGACCCAGTGGAGGAAGAAGATTTTGACACTGCTGCACAGGCAACAGACGATGAGTCCAGTAGTGAGTCCAAGGTCGAGCACGCTCAGGAGACACTGAGGGCATAGACTCTGACCTGGGTAACCTCCAGGGAGGTAGGGACACCCGGGATGCTTTGATCCAACACTCCTTCAGCTAGACTACCAAATAAGAACCACCGCCACATTCCAGGGCTGCAGTCTCCATACTCAATACCTGACAGGACCAGTTCCTTGGTCAACAACATACATTATAAATAAAGTTTAAGGAGTCACACACCCATCAGAGCGTCATGGCTTAGCCTGCACCTACAGGACAAATGAAGAATCCAGAGGCCAGTTACAAAAAAATAACATTTCATTTACTTCTAAGTGACAAACATAGCAGAAAATAACATTCACTGGTGTTTTACATCACACATTAAAAAAATAACAGAGAAAAGGGGCAAACAAATATCACTCATGATAAGCCCGTGTTGTGCTTAAGGTGCTTTAAGTTTTCACTTGCGGGTGCTACGTCCAGGTGCTCCCCCCTTGCTGGCACTGGCATTGGAGACAGCCTGCTCACTCTGCTGTCCTGTTGGCCTTGATGACCTTGGCAGGCGTCCTCTAGCCCGTGGAGCCTGTGCTGGCCCCACCTGGGAGAGAGTGGCCAGTGCCACGGGTGGCATCTCTCCAGTCGCCACAACATCATCAGATGCCACGGTCACTGGCGGGGAGGTGGAGGAGCTGCTGCCCTCAGCTGGAGCACCCTGACAGGAGCTCGTAGAGATGACAGGCACCTCATGTGCCAGCGTCAGATCGCTCTGGACCTCCCTGCTCACCATTGATGGACAGGAACCTATCTGGGATACTGGGTGTCTCCCACACTGACACTGACCAGCTGAAATCATTGCTGGTGTGAGGGCTTGCAGGTCCGAGCGCAGCCCCAGGAACCCTTTATTGAGTCCCTGGAGGAGCCTCTCCATGAGAGTCGTCACTCTATCCATGGAGGAGGCATTGCGCTCAGCCATGAGGATCAACGCAGTGCTTATGCTCCACATGGACTCCTCCACAATGGACACCATGGCACACGTTCCCTCATGAATCTCCGCTAGATCCTCCCGCACAACCTGCTGGACTTCCAGCATCTGCTACCTCAGGGACGGCTCCAGAGGCCCATCATCAGCCACCAACTGAGCATTGTCCTGGTCCCCAGCAGTCCTTGGACCGCCAGCGCCCTGGGCACTCTCTATGTCCGCCTGCACCTCAAGCGAGTGTGAAGTGCCTTCACCAATTTGCACAGAGATGCCAACCTAATGCCCACCAAGGCACTGGTATCTGCTCTGGTGCCTGCTTGAGAGAGCGGGTGTTACGCTGGTGCGTTCTGATCAGTGTGGTTCTCAGGGGTCAGGGGTGGGCCTTCAAGCTCCTCACAATGAGGGGCTGCTGGTGAGTCTAAAAGGGAGAAGGAAATGTCATTAGTTTAAGTCATTAGACTGTCAGTGTGCGTGCCTGGCAGCCTGATTAGACAGAGATCTGTATCAAGGTGCCTTGGTCTTTCCATTATCAATGGGGATTCCAGGTTCGAGGCTCACATCAATATACAGACTACAGTGGAATGGTTGCAATTACCGATGTTCTGACCTCAGTGCACTGCACTCTTACCTCCCTGTGGCTCCCCAACCTCACCACGGCCGCTTGACCGAGGTGCATGGCGCCTCTCCAGCTCCAGGATTCATAATGAGTGAGGATTAGTAGGAGTGGGGGTCCCCGCCAGTCCGTGACCTCTCTGCATTGTTATAGGATGTTTTCTCCTGAAAGGACAGAGGAGCATTGATCAGTCCACCCTGTACCTGCAGCACCATTGCAGCCTGGCCAACCCCACCTGAGGAACACCTCGCAGGGCTCAGCTGATTCGTGACCCTGGAGCCGCAAGACACTCAGTCCAAGCAGCCAGGGCTCAACCCCTTGGCCAGATCCTGCCTCATTGACATTTGCCATTCACACTCTAAGACCTCTGAGGTCCATGGGAGGATGGGCAGCTCTTACTTGTTCTGCTAAGTGACCCATGCCAACACAGTACTCACCCTTCCCGGTCACAGGAGATAGTTGAAGCACTTCCAGCACTGCACTCATGTGCGCCTCAGCACGTTGTGGCTGCTGACCCTGGATACCACCTCCTCCCAGGCCTTTTTGGTGAGGTGGGGAGCGGGCCTCCTCCTCCCATCCCCGGGGACAAGGGTTTCTCCCTACGCTGTCACCCCCTCCAGGAGGGCAAGGAGGCACTCATCGGAGAAACGTGGGGCCGATGGCCCTGCCGACCTGCCCCCCCACTTGCCGTGTCCACCCGCAGTACTGTCCATCACGACTTTCACATCCTTTAGTGGCAGCCTTCCAGGGGCTGCCGAGGCCATATTTGAATCGGCTGCCGGGCTGCCATTGGACCCAGCGGACATTAAGCCCCACCCCATCCCTCCCTAAATTAGCCCGCCCGCGTAAAGTCATGGTGGCAGTCGGTTCACCGCCAGCTACCTCCCTTACCCCCACCAAGCCCGCATGCTAAGGGTAAAATTCTGCTCATAGTGTCATTGCAGACATTGATGCGTAAGGCAAAAGCCTCAGGCATGTCTCTACACACTCGGCTATTAGCAAGTGTTGATGCCCATTACAGATAGAAAGCATTTCAATGGACTAAGGTTTAGCATCAGTGTGAAGTTGTTCTCTCTTCCCTTATATATTAAACTTCACTTCAGTGTCACGAAGCACTTCAGCAAAAAAACAGCCTGAGGGCTAAGTTAGATAACACCCGAAAACCAGGGCAGGGATGGCGATGCATGATAAACCGGGGCCTGTCAATTAGAATGCAGGCAGCACACCAACCTGATGCCGCCTGCACTTTATCATGATTGCTGCATCCAGCACTAACAGCACGCTTCATTGGCTGCATATGCATTAGCAAGGGGCCCAAAACTGTAATTTTCCACCACTACCTAAAGCTGGCCTGCACCTCGTAAAGGAGAGGTGGACCGTCGCTGGGCCAGGAAGTTATGTGGGAAGTGAATCTTCTGTGAAACGGTGAGGAGAGGCCTGGGATACAATGAGCTGCAAGGTTTTCTGGTCCTGCACCGGGAGGCCTACATGGAGGAAATGGAAAGGAGGAGAGGTGCCCTGGACCTGCAGGGTGCAGGAGACTCTCAAGGCACACTCTTCCTACTCCACCTCTTGCTCTTGCTCCTCAGTGGCTCACAGTATAGTGCTGGCATAGTCTGTGCCCTCATGATGGTGAGGTTCTGCCACATGTAACAGACCACCATGAATCTTGACACCTGCTCTTCTGAGTACCGCAGGGCTCTTTCAGTGCAGTATAGGCAGTGGAAGCATTGTTTCAGCTCACCAATGGTCTGTTCTATCACACTCCATGTAGCATTATGTCTTTCATTGTATGCATGCTACGCACGTGTCTATGTGTATGGGTTGTGCATCTCAGTCATAAATCACATTGCTGGTATAGAGAACATTGACCAACATCATTTGATGCCCATGGTCACACACTTGCTGGATGTTGAAGGAGTGGAATCCCCCTCAGTTCTGCTACAGGGTAGAGTTGCCATTCTGTATCCATAAAGTGATGTCCGTGCAGCCAATGGCACCCTGCACAATGAGGAACCATGCAATCCTAGCAACACCATAAGCTTACTCGACCACTGGTTTCTGGCAAGGGAGAATGAAATTCAGTTGGCTGTCATTGAATTGAGAGCCTCAGCCTTACACGATGGTGGATGATGAACTGTGGGATGTTGCAAATACCTTCATCTCTCTGGAAGGAGGTAGACACATAAAAGTTAATTATTAAGGTCATCTTCATAGCCCTGGCGATGCAGTTATTTCCATGTTCTGACGTTGCAGTTGTGGCTACAGCAGGTAGCAGAGTTCAGTATAAGGATAACCTGAATGAAGTGCAGACAGGTTGTTCCTTGATGAGGTTCAGGTAGGAGAATTGCTCCACGAACAATTGCTCTGGGGGCATAGGGTCCCCTGTGGAGGCCCCTTCCTGCCCTCCCCTACTCCGCCTTCCAAAAGCTTGTCCTACACTGTGTGACCTCGGCTCATGTTCCAAGTCATGCTCTATTGCAAGGGAAATGCCTACTAGTACATTCATGTCTGGTTTGTTCAGAAGCCTTAAAGTCAGTAAAATGTCCTTCAGCAACTGTCATGATGCTCCCTGCAGATTTTTTCACTTTGAAACAACTATGGAAAGCACAAAAAATGTCTAGAACTGTAGCAACAACCGGCAGAAAATCGACCAGCAATTGACCCGCAAGGAGTTGATGATCCTTTTAAATAGCACTGCTGGTGGTTGGGTAGAGGGGGTCTTCCTGCTGCTTAATGTTTTTGTGAGTTGTGAATTAGTTGAAGCTAACAGAAGATGCTGCCTGGAGCATTCAGCTACTAAATGACAGTGCTGGTGCCAAATCAGCATTGCATGCTGTTTTATGCCATGATCTGTCTTTTCTGTATACTCCCAGCGGACATTAGCTATGCACGCATTCACGTTCTCCCCAGTGGGTTAGCAAGACAGGCGTTCAGTGTGATTCATGGCAGAAGTGTACACGCTCACATCGATGCCATTTTGGTCCCCAGCTTCCACCTGAAGCTCCCAAACAACGAGCACTACCAAGTCAAACACCTTGTTTTTATAAAGTATCTCTCATATCCTCATCCAAACTCAATCATTTGCAGCATTCTGTCCTATTTACAGCTGAATCTTGCAGGCGTAGATCGGCCTTAGCAGTTGCCTTTGTACCCACTGGAACCCTACCAAACACCCCAGTTTGTCAACATAGTCATTTTTACCTTGAAGGATGAACATAGTTTCACATCTTCAAGATCCAACAAACCTGGGGAGAGTCTTAGTTCTGTGGTTGGAGCAAAAGCTGAATTAAGAAAAAAGTGTAAATCTGAGATGGGTGTAAATCTGAGCCCCACAAATAAGAGTCAGGACATTGCAGAGGATGGAGACATTGAAGGTAAGACAGCATTTGGAGAGATGCGGCTGAGGATGATGTAATTTGAGGGGAAAATTAAGAAAACAGTTTTGAAAAAAAACCTGTGAACAGTGCAGGCCAACAGGGGCAGATTGAAATTGCTGATGAGCATAAGGGGATAAAGAAAAAGTTGGGTACTTTTACGTTTTTGGTTATCAGGTTCACTTTGTCCAGCGAGCGCAAACTGCACCCTTGATATTAAAACATTAGTTGGTGTTTGAAACAATATAAGCAGAGAGACCGATTAACTGAACAGAGACTGGTGGTTCTTTGGAACTAAGAAGAGAGCACTAACACCATGTGTGCTTCTTCACTCACCTCCAATTCTAGAATTACAGTTACCCAAGAAGCCTGCGCTGTGCATCAATTGGTCAATACAGTCACATGGTCAACCAGCTACCTTTTCTTAAAGGTACATAGCGCTCCGCTTTACCACAGGTACTCAGAACCTTAACACAAGGGATCAAAGCATCAGGACAATGGGATGAAGGTGGTGATGAGTTTGATGAGGGTTAATGATGAGATGGCAAAGGAACTGGGATGGAGGCTTGATCAGATAGGTGGCAGGAGATGAGGGTTGTTAAAGGTAGAGAGAAGCCAGGGGAAGCAGAGACAGCTGTACAAACGGCCTGGACTTTACACATGAAGGACTTCATGATCTCCTTACATTTCTTATTAATGTTGTGGATGTGGGTGCAGAGGGGACAGTGTGGGATGGACAAGAGGAGTCAGAGTTGTTCCTGCTCCCACGTTCTGTTTGATGTGGTCAGGGCGTACTAATTGATTCAAGTTTGAATTTAAGACCTCCAAGGTTGCTATGGTAATAAAGGGAGTGGAGAGAGTTGGGGATCAATCCTGATTGTGGATCGGATGAAGACTTTAAAAGGTGAGGAAGAGGAACTGTGGGGCAGACAGAAGGAGATCACCATCGTTGTTAGTTGGTGACAGGAGGGGGAGACTGGAATTGAGAAGAGCACTTGCGGGCTGGGGGGAAATATTATTTGTTCCACGGGCAGAAGGAGGGATCGGGGACGTGACTGAATCACCAATATGTTTAAATCAGAGTGGCCCCAAGACTGGAGATATACAGGGCAGGAATATATTGGCACAATGAATTTAGGATTGAGGTGGTCTGACATGATTATGTAGTTAGAATATATGTAAGGCCACAATTTACTCAGGTGCCCTAACAACTCCACACTCTTTTTTAACTGATTCTGCGCCTTCTTTCTCTGTTGGAGATTCCATCCTGATTCAGCACCTAAAGGCGCTTCTTTACTGTCTGATTCTAGACTCAGTGGATGAGTATGGATGCATCCATACAGTTGCTTTTGCCCCTCTAACCTCCCCTCACTCCCTACCCTCTACTCAAACTTGCCCCATCCTCTGCCTACATCATTCCCCTCTTCAGCATCAGTCTCACCACATGCCTGAAGCTTGTCCACACTCAGTGCTGACACCCTAGCACTGCAGAGGAATACTGAGGGGGAACCCAGCCCAGCCCACATGAGATCAACAAACTCATAACAGAAGAAAAATTGACCCAGGGACTTTCAATACTAATTTACAAGCTATGGTCTCCTTATCTAAGGAGGATATACTTGCCATAGAGGGAGTGCAACAGATGCTCACCAAACTAATTTCTGGGATGGAAGTACTGTAATTCTATTGATATGAACATAGGAGCAAGAGGAGACAATTCGGCCCCTTGAGCCTGCTCCACTATTCATTTAGATCATGGCTGATTATCTACCTCAACACCACTTATGAGGAGAGATTGGGGGAACTGGGCCTATATTCTCTAGAGTTTTGAAGAATGAGAGGTGATCTCATTGAAACTTACAAAATTCTTATAGGATGTGATAGGGTAGATGTGGATAGGATGTTTTCCCTGGCTGGTAAGTATAGAACCAGAGAGCGCAATCTCACAATAAGGGGCAGGCCATTTAAGACTGAGATGGGGAGGAATTTCTTCACTCAGAGGGTGGTGAGTCTTTGGAATCCTCTACCTCAGAGGGCTGTGGAAGCTCAGTCATTGAGCATGTTCAAGATAGATAGCGATAGATTTCTGGATACTAATGACATTAAGGGATATGGGATAGCTTTGGAAAGTGGTGTTGAGGTAGATAACCAGCCATGATCTAAATGAATAGCAGAGCAGGCTGAATGGTCTACTCTTGCTCCTATTTTCCTATCAATAGGATTACAGTACTTTGCCTGTAGAATCTCTACACTAAGCAATGAGTGTTCAATTGCTGTGGGTGCATTTTGTGTCCTTCTGACTGAAGCCAAAGCTAACATATTGGAAAACAATGCTGACGGATAAAACATATCAACAAAGGAAAGGCTCCTTAGTTTACTTCTTAATGTTACAAAAATCAATAGACAAATGTCAGCAACTTAAAATGACATTTATCAAAATAACAACAAGAAAGGCAATAGAGATAACGCGACAGTCTTATACAAATAGGGATTGAAGTATAGCTGTTCAGTGTTTTCTCACGAAGGTCATGGTAGGAATTAGCCATAACGAGAATGCTTCTTTGTCACCCAGCTGCCAACATTGTGGAAGTAACAAATTTGCTCTTACATCATTTGAATTTTTCTTATTTTTAAATTGCCTCCTCACAAAATAAAGATGTTTGATTAAGGCTGTTTGCCCCCTTGCCAGTCCCTCCGTAGCACGGGATTCAGGTATTCTTTTCAAATAGTTCCAAGTGATTTGCCTCTGCTAACCCTACGCAGAAACCGCTTTGTGTGAAGGAACTCCCAAAAATCAGTCTTAAATTTGTGTTTCATTGGTTTGAGTGCCTTGCTGTGCTGAAATGGCTTCAGTTGAAGTAATTTTCTGTTCGCACTGAAGAAATTTGGACTTTTCAGTCAGGAACGTTAATGTTTGTTTGTCAAGATGTCTAAAAGAATGGAATTTAAATCCTCCATTATTTGATAAAAGGACTCAGCCCAGTCAAGTTGAACCGAATCAAAATGCTGGGAAGTTAAGTCATTAACATATCTGAAAAGGGATGATAGGATTTTCTGTTTGCTACAATACCAGCCACATACTATCTTGTCGTGTCAGTAAAGGAGGCTGTGCCAATCAGGTTGACCATAGTAAACTACAAGACCTGAGTAACTGATAAAAAGGAACAATGCTGACAGCTGCAGAGATGTGAAGCAAGGCCTGAAAATTGATAATGAGTTCTTTAATGTTACAGGTTCAAAATCAACATTGTGTGGTGCAATGGCCGACAACAGGTTTTGAAGGAAAAACATATAAGACAGCCCATTGTACAAGAGTCCTCGGGGGAACCATCTGTGACATCGGGACAAGACAGGGTAGGAGAGGGACCTTCTTTTTCTCCCAAGAACAAGGGGCATGGTCTATCCTGACTTGAATACTCACTGGAAAATGATATATGAGAAGCTACTTTCTCTCTGGCAAAAACTGTCATGTCAAATTAAATTCTTTTAATTTAGAAAATAACGACAGTGTCTCACTTGATCCTTGGTCTGAGGAATCCTGAACAAGGGAGAAAAGGAATTCGGCAATTCCCATAACTCAATCAATGTAGCAAAGTAAATTCTGAAACACTTTCTGTATTTTAAGGCCCTTTGGTCATAAATCAATTCAGGAATGGATTTGTGAGAAAACACAAAATAACTAACGTTCATGTCCACTTGTTCTGCTTTCCTGTGCAGAATCACACATCTCTGACCGATCTGAAAAATCAGAGACAATTCAGTATTTCCAATCTGTACGGATTCACTGCGCGTTAACCCTTGCACTTGCATTAATCTTCACAACTAAAAATTGAACAAGAGCCACCAAGAATAGTTTCATAAAGGCCAACATGGTCACAGAAAATCTAGCAGTTCAACATTGGCCCTGAATATAAGTGCTGTGACATGTGAAGATAAGGGGTTACACTGAAGATGCTTTGGAAGATGAAGCTTAAGACGCAGATTTGCCCAAACTTTAATTTCTCCTACAGCATAAATTGTGGTGATGGTTTGAAATTTGGCATTCTTGCATTTGTCCTGATGAGTGCAAGCTGAAAAGCTTCAGCAACACTTTTCTCTTTTCAGTGATATTCAAGCTCTGTGCTACCAAGCGACTATCTTATAAAGGAAGAAAAATTTGCATTTATAAGGTGCCTTTCACAATCTCAGGATGTCCTAAAGTACTTCACATTAATTAGGTACGTTTGAAGTGTGGTGACAGTTTAAATGTAGGAAACTTGGCAGGAGATTTGTGCACAGCAAACTTCCACAAACAGCAATATGGAAATTAACAGATAATCTATTTTAGTAATGATGGTTGAAAGATAGATATAACATATATGATACATATACATTTATAAATCATATAAATATATATAATATCACTTCTATTGTTAGCAGAAAGAAATCACCAGCTGTAGGAAAGAATACAGTATAATAGGTTTTATTGCAGGTCTTGTGGTACTGTGCTGCATCCCTATCTCTGGGCCAGAAGCTCTGGGTTCAAGTCCCACTTCAGAACTTGGTGACCACGGAAGGTGCATTCATAATGTGACCAAACAGGTTGATTATCAGCCTGTAAATCCTTCCAGTGTGCCTGATGGCAGGCGGTGACAGAGGGAGGGTTTCCTGGCCAGCTATACTGCAGAAGGCAATGGCAAACCGCTGCCGTGCTTTCCCAAGCATAATCATGGACCAATCCAATGGAAGTCCATGGTTGCCAATGCCCTCTTAGGCCTGGTACCTGAAGGCAGAGGAATCTTTATTGTAAGGTGCTTGGACTTTAAGGATAAGAATGTCTTGCTGCCACTGCACAGGGCTTTGGTGACACCAGATGCACCATTTTGGTCTCCTTACCTAAGAAAGGATATACTGGCTGAAGGGAGGGCAATAAATGTTCATTAGATTGATTCCAGGGATTGGAAAGTATTGTCCTATGAGGAATGGTTGAGTTGAATGGGCCTTTGTGCTTTGTAATTTATCAAAATGAACAGTAATTTCATTGAAATGTATCAAATTCTTCGAGGCCATGACAGGGTAAAATGCTGGTTGGAAAAGTCCAGAACTAGAGGCCATAATTTTAGCATAAGGGGTCAGCCATTTAGGCCTAAGTTGAGGAGACATTTCTTCAATTTCGAGGGTTGTGACTCTTGGGAATTCTCTACTCCAGAGAACTGTGAATGCTCAGTTGATGAGTATGTTCAAGAGTGAGATTGATAGATTTTTAAGGAAATTAAGGGATATGGGGATAGTGTGGGGAAGTGGAGCCAAGGTAAATGATCACCTATAATTTTATTGAATGGCAGGTCAGGCTTGACAGGGCCATGCAGCCTACCCCGACTCCTAACTCATCCTTATTTGTTAAAACACGTATGAGCTGGGAGTTATTAAAGGCTGATTTTTTTAAGGCCTTTTTATTATTTACAACTGCTTTGGAGCAAATACAAAGTAAGAGCACGGGTAACAATGGATTGTAGAAGACATCAGGTCATCTTATACCAACCCTGCGTGAGGCCAGTACACAATCAACAGTGAGAAAAAAAATGCTCCCTCAGCCTTCAACCTTTAATTTGTCCATGGCAACAGCCTCCAATCCTTGTGAGGAAAGATGATTTTTCTCATAAAACACTGATATGCTTACACAGGTTTAAAAAGCTGAACGTCAGCTCTAGAGGCTGTTAGCTCACATACACAAGACAACAATAGGAGCAGTTCATTTTTATTAAGTCCCAAACTGGAACAGAGATAAGATGGGAAAGAGTCAAAGATTCGTCCACGTTGTCGGTTCCGATGTTTGCTTTGCTGAAGTTGGAAACCAATTGCAAATCTCTTGATCTATTATTAATAAACTTGGCACTATGGAACCAAAGTCTTTGGAATGGATGGGCATTTTCTTTGAAAACTTAGGCCTGAATTTTCGCTTCCGGGTCAGGAGTGCGGAATCAGGATAACTCCCTGATCTGCAAACCCAAACCGGGAGAAACTGTCCCGGAATCCAGCCCTTACCCATCACACCCCCCTCATCCCCACCACAAGCTCCCCATGCCCAATCCATACCAACTAATTCCACCCTATGACCCCACCCACCCCATGGTCCATCATATTCCATTCCAACCTATGCTCATCTACCCACCCCATGGCTCCTGTAGCCCCTATGCCAATTTAGTGCCAACTTATGCCAATCCATGCCCCCACCCACCACTCTTTGCCCTTTACACCCCCATGCCAACTCACCAAGTATCCACCAGGGGCAGATCTCCAAGACCCATGCTGAGATGAAATAAAATAAAGTTAGTTACAATCCCCAGCTGAGGTTACCCCTGGGCAAGTCTGATCTCAGAGTGGAACCCAGCTTGACAGATCTTAACTTTTAATTATTTGTGTGGATACGTAGAGAGTAGCTATTGAACAGAGTCACAGGAGTCAGCTGATGAACTTTTTACAAAAGAATAAAACATTTATTCATTAAGAAAAGATGAACTATATTACAATACTCCTCCATCCACAACTATACCTTTACAGATATATACAGATTTATTAGGATAACACAAGTTACAAAATCTATCTTATACTTTAAAGTTCACAATAAATACAGTCCATATAAACCTATTGCAACCTGTAGTCACACCACACTCTGAAACCAAGTGACAGATGTCACCTCAACCAGATGCTATAGATCTCTCCTCAACTTCCCCCAGATGCTTGTCACACCTTGAGCCAACCAGTCTCACTGCGCTCTGTCTTTCACATGAGGGTTTCCAATCTCCACTCTCCAAAACCTCGCCTTGGAATCTTCTCCCAAACTGATGTTTTCTCTTAGACACCTTTCACAAGGGTTCACCTCCAGAGTTTCAAACTCTCCTCCTGGTGTTCCTCTTCCCTGGATCACCACGTGCATTCAAGCTGTCTTCCATGCACTCTCTCTCACCAACTCAGCCTTAACAGTACACCACTGCTTCATATGCCCATAGCAAAGAGTTACAAACTTTCAGTTGTCTCTTTGAACCTCCTTGCAGGCTGTTCTTAGTTTAAATCTGAAGCTTCTAGCCTTTCTCTCTGCCTCTTATTCTTAACTTCACTTAACAGGACCTTTTCCCAGTTCCTCTCCTTCCTTTGACTACAAGGCCTCCTTTGCATTTTCCACCCTTCCAATCTCCTGGATTTTTCTGGGGTTTTTTTTCTTCGCTTAGACCCTTTTGTTCTTTTGGGAAATCTGCAGTTCCTTCTCCCAGTGTCCAGTCTCTCTGGGGTCCTGGCTCCAATTTAACTTAAAACTGCTGTTACTTTAGTTCTGTGTATATGTCTGTGGGAGGAACCTACCTACATGGCCCCCCCTGTTGCTAGGCAACAGCACTATTCTTTCAACTCTTGTGTGTTTACTTTTACATTGTAGGGGTTGTAAACTTCTCATTAGAAATGCAAGCAGCCTTTTAAAATGAAACTAAAACTCCATTTGACCTTTCTTAACACACAGATACAGAAATACAAATCAAACTTAAACTTCAAAGCTAAAACTCATTTCTAACACCCATAAATACAAATAGGACGTACTTAAACTATCTACATTTCCTAACAAGTTCCAAGTGGCTACTACAGACTTTATTTTTAAAAACTAATTCATAAAAACTAATTACTTTCCTTCAACATAATTCCTTATAAAACACACATTTCATTCAGGTGCTTAATCCTCTGTAAAAACAAACATTGGAATTCACAGTCCCACTTCAAAGAGTTTATAATGACTTGTAGCTCTCAGTCAAACTGTGAAATGGCAGGCACCCTGTTGCGATAATGGAAGGTTGTGAAATCAGCCATGAAGTACTAATCCAGCAATGAAGCCCTCAGGCTTATGTCAACAGATTGTATAGCAAGCAATGATTTTTTAACATTCCACACAGATTTTTCAAAGATTTGAAAGGGAAGTTTTAAATATTTTGGTAGCTTGACAGTTGCCTTTTACAGTTCCTTTTGACAGTCCCTTTTGCCAGCTATTTTTGACACTTTTGAAAGTTTCTTTTGACAGCTTTCTTGACAGTTCCAATGAGTTTATACGCTTTTTAAGTGCATTCATGTCCACTTTTAACTATCCCAAAGGACACCTAGCCCCTCCAGAACAGTGCCTTCCTCAAAAGTGGCACAAGACCATATCCGAAGGGGTATCCTATCTCTCCAAAAGGTTACCCCACCTTCCAAAAGACTCTGCAAAGTTTAGACCTGTTCCTACCAGGTCTCATCTGCACACATCATGTTTCCACTCCTGTCTAACAAAAATCAGACATGATTGGGACAGCTGCTGTTTTAACTGAGCAGCTGCCTCCATGAAACACACATGTGCAAATCTCGACCTGTATACATTCCCGCCCAACGAAAATGGTAGGTGCTGTGTTGGGAGGGGGGTGAGTGGGGTAGCGAGACATTCGGATTTCGGCTTCCTCCACTATTTCACAATTATAGACAGACTCTCTATCATTGTAAAAATCCAGGCCTTAGTGTTTCAGTGTTAGATTTATATTTTAGAAGTTTCTTGATGACCGACTGAAAAATGAAAGAATTTAGCCCCAGTTGGGAAAGGTGGTAACATTAAATGTAAGCAATGTGATTTTAGCAAAAAAAAAACTAATGGCCAACAGACTTCAGAAACATTGGGAAAAGAATCAATGCAATGGGTATCCTCTAGCACAATCTGTTAATCGTAAATTTTCAAAGGATGTCAGATGCTTAATAAGATTGCAAATGTTATTGTCAAATGTCTCAGAGCTATTCTGCTGTGATAAAATGGGAATTATTGGTGCTGTAAAGCAGCTCTTATTAATCCATGGAAGTTTTATTTCTTTCGGTACTGCAGGCCATTTGCATTGAAAAAATAAAGATTTTTGCGGTTGATTGCTGTTTAGGAAAATAGCTCTGTCAAATTGCAAACAATGCTTCATTTTCTGTCTTGTCTCCTGAAATCCCTTTTCCTTGCTGGCCTATGGATAGCCATTACTCTCCAGTTCCAACCACAAATGGTCAGTCTTCATGTCCACATATCGACAGAGAGGCTGGGATTCTCAACATAGGTAGAATCCTGGCACATCTTTGGCATGACAGGAATCCTACTCCCTCCCAAACATCTCCACTGAACCCCTCCCCTCACCCCTCTACCATCACGTGGCTTGTCCCAACCACAGCTAGTTCTCTCGAGTCTAATAATTGCAATTTTTTTTCCCAGCCCAGCTTCCAGCTGGATTGCCACCTCTGTTTGGGTGCCTGCCTAAGGGTAGGTGGTAAATTGTGGTGCCAGGCCACTGGCACTGGCACAGGCAATGGCACTGGCACAGTTCAGGCACCAAGATCAGGATCAGGGAGTTGAGTTAATGACCCAGCGGTTGATCAAACTCCAGATAGGTCGTCCAAAGTTCAAAATGGTCCCCCTGCCCCAATGCTCCATTGAAAGACTGGACCCTCAGAACTCACATTTGCTGGGAGATGAATGCATCCTTGCCTGCTCTTTAAATATATCAAACCATGGGCTAGATTTTATGGCCCTGCTGCTGGATGTGTTTTTTTGTGGGGGGAAGGAGGGAGTTACATAAAATACAAGGGGTTGCTAACCCACTACCTTGTCGCCCACCGCCATGATGTCACCCATAATACGAGGGAGCTGGTGGGTGCTGAAATAGGCAGCCCGTCCGCCATATGTAAATAAATGATTAAGGGTCAATTAACGTTGTTCACAACTGCCAAGAAAATAGCTCAGGTTAAAGTATTCACACACAACAAGGCAAGGGATCAGCGCTTGGGCAGAGCACCCATGAACAAATTGGTTTCTGTCTCCTTCCACTTAAGAATGACACTTCCATTATAAACTTAATTGATTTATGTGTTAAATAAAAAGCATTGTACAAATATTAAAAAATTTAATGAGGTTTGTACTTTTTATTCTGTTTGTCATGTTTCTGGCTGCTTGGTTGATGCCATGTAACCTCTGCCAAACTTCAAGTTGAGTCAAGCTGAATTTTTGGAGATGCGATTCAACACGTGACTGGCTCAATTTTGTTCTTTTGCAGAGGAAATCTGATTTTCCTCCACATTCCCAAGCCTGTGCCATTTTCCTCTGGCCTCTTTTGCAGGCGAGGGATGCCTGGTGTGCAACGTTCCCATTTTCACAAGGGGGTCAAAAATCAGATTCACTGCCGCACAACATTTTTTGTCGGATGGTGCGGGGGTCTGGAAGCCCGTTGAAGGCATGTCAGGTTTGAGAGTTTGTGAAGAAAATGGATAGCCTGCTGAGGAGTCTGGAACATTCTGAAAGGTAAGTGTAAAGTGTATTCACATCTTCAAAGGTAACAATTTCATTTCAGCACAGTAATGTTCCAGTCATCTGAGAATGAGTGACAATTTCAAGAAGTTCTAGTAACAGGTTGTCCCCTTGATGTGGTTTCTGGTTTGTTGACAAAAGCTAATCAGATTTTTTTATTCTTTCACAGGGTGTGGGCGGCTGGCTAGACCAGCATTTATCGCCACCCCTAGTTACCTTTGAGGTGGCGGTGAGCTGCCTTCTTGAACCGCTGCAATCCCTGTGGTATAGGTACACTCACGGTGCTGTTAGGGAGGGAGTTCCAGGATTTTGACCCAGCGACAGTGAAGGAACGGCGATATATTTCCAAGTCAGGATGGTGAGTGGCTTAGAGGGGAATTTGCAGGTGGTGGTGTTCCCATGTATCTGCTGCCCTTGTCCTTCTAAGTGGTAGAGGTCACAAGTTTTGAAGATGCTGTCAAAGGAGTCTTGGTGAATTGCTGCAGTGCATCTGATATATAATATACACTGCGGCCACTGTACGCCAGTGATAGAGGAAATGAAGTTGAAGGAGGTGAATGGGGTGCCAATCAAGTGGGCTACTTTGTCCTGGACAGTGTCGAGCTTCCTGAGTGTTGGAGCTGCACTCATTCAGGTAAGTGGGGAGTATTCCATCACACTCCTGACCTATGCCTTGTTGATTTTGGGGAGTCTGTAAGTGAGTCACGCACCGCAGGATTCCTAGCCTCTGTCATGCTCTTGTAGCCACAATATTTATATGGCTAGTCCAAGGGGAGATGGTTGGGTTCCCTGTTGTTGGAGATGGTCATAGCCTGGGCATTATGTGGCACATATGTTGCTTGCCATGTGGTGTGTGTCAGCTTCACCTCTGACTTCTGAACCGTCCGAATCGCTTCCACTCCCTGGGTTCTAGACCTTGGACTTATTTGGGGGTTGTGATAAAGTGCAGCAGACAACTGGTTTTGGTGCAAGAAAAAAAAACTGTGTTTATTGAAGTCACAAATAAACTTATAACATTAGGATTACACTGAGATTATACAGACCTACAAAGTACACTTAGTTAAGAATGGGGAACACACAGCATAACGAGGGAAAATCATGCTACTAATCCCTTTACCCTTGTCTCACCCCCAAAACATAACTAAATTGAACTAGGAGAGGTCAGAGATCATGCTCACCAACCAGGGTTCCTTGACAATTCAAAAGCCAGCCGGTTGCAGTTTTGGGGCACACTCTTTGTGTCCTCTGTGGCCTGCCGTCCCCACGTGGTCCTGGTCTGTGGAATCTGCGAAGGTTGGGCTCACACCAATGCCTGGAACTCCCTTGGGGTATTACTGACCAGGAGTTCGAGATTATAACCCTCTTTAGGCTTCATGGTACATAGGGTCCCCCTTCCCCTGTTTCCCTGGGATGACTACTACTCCGCCTTCCTTTCCTGTTTTTGCCTCCCATAGGCAGTGATTCTCAAATCCACTAGGATCCCGTGGCCTACAATAAAGTTGGCTCCCAGGATCCCTTTTCCACCCTCCACTTCCCACTTCATTAGGATACAGGTCCACTTAGAGTGGAGTGTTCCTAAACGAATGGTAAGTGGTATGGAAAATGAACCAGGCTGTTCTTTACCTGTGAATCCTGACAGACTGTATGGGACCCTGTTAGATAGAGGTGAGGTGGTGGGGTTAGCTGAATGGATCATGGTACATGATGCTCCCGTGTCCAACAGATAGGTCCCCTTTACCTCTTCTACTTCCATCTCAACGAGGGGTCTCTTCCATAAGTTGTAGTTAAGGGAACACAGGTAAACAGGCTGCGCTGGCTCTAGTCAGGGTTGTGGGTTAGATGGGACTGATGGGGTCAGCGTGCTGGTGGTGGCTGCTACCTTCCCTGGGCCAGTCAATAGGGTTCTCATGGCGTCCAAAAATGACTCGACTGTGGCGGGAGGGATTCCTGTCTCTGCCTTTTGGGTTGGGGTTGAGGAATTCTTTCCCTTGTTATCTTTCCAAGGATTCTTACACTCCTTCCTCCAGTGTCCATTCTTCCCACACCCATAACAGTTGCGCTTTGTGCTGGAAGTGTTATTCCCTTCCTGATGCCACTCCTTCCTACCCTGTCCAGGTTTCATTTCATGCACTTTCCCTTTAGGTGTGTGTGCATCGGTTCATTTACCATTACGGTAAGCTATGGTCAATTGTCTGATCACTGTGAGCTTGGTAGTCAGGGGATTCCTTGGGTCAAACCACATTCCTGCCACGGCCCTGACCTGTGCCAAGCTGTTTGCCTCCAGGCAACAGAGCCAGTGGGCCCGCTGATCCTGGTCCAGGTTAGCCCGGTTAGGTGTCCCACTGCATATGCTCCTATACACCGGCCACAACCTGTCTGCAAAGCCTGCGGGGGTTCTCCTACGAGCTGCACTGTTTTTTCCACCCGGGAGAAAGGGCTTCCCTCATTCATCCCCATGGCCTCAAGAATTTCCTCCTTGAGCTCCCCATAATCACACTGTCCCATCTTACATTGGTCAGAGAGGGACTGGAAGAGCTTACTCTCCTGGGAGAATAGCAGCATTTTGTTTAGCATCATGACACTCGTTGATGCTTGCTGCTTGTGCCACTTCCCTGAAGTGGACTGAGGGATCCCCATTTGCCGCAAGTTTAGTTAAATGGCTTACCATTGCCCTAAGCTGTTGGGTGCCATGGGGAACTACAAACTGGTTTTGGATGGGTCCCTCATCCCTGTTATCAGTGGATAGGCTGAACCTTTGCTGCCGGGCCGGACACATCGGCCCCGGTCCCAGCCTCTCTTGCTGGGGGTTTTCCTCCTCAGCTTCTGCCCCTAATTCCACCACCGCCGCCCCCCCTCCTGCCAGATTTCGGTAAAGCTTGGGCGCTACAGGTGGTGGTCATGGGCCCTCCTGCTCCTCAACCGGGTAGTCCCATGGCACTACTTGTGGTGTCTGAACTGTCCACCCCAGATTCCCTGTGAAGTCGACCTGGGCTGCACTAGGGCTTATGACGCACACCATGCCTTTTGCCATCCTTAGAGCAAGGTTCAGACTCTCTGTCTGCTTCTGGCAGGGGCCATGGTCTGCATCCTCAAACCCCTGTGCGCTCACTATCTTATAGGCTGACTGTAAGCCTTTTACTTTCTCCTCCTGCTCTCTTACTTGTCTTGCTAGGCGGGCATTCTTTACCCACAACCCCAGCTCATTGTTCTTGGCCTCAGTGACCTGACACTGTTAATATTCCTGCTGGGTCTTATGCTCCCCCACTAACTGCACCCTTTCCTGGTTCAGAGCCTGCAATGCTAACAGTAACTTCTCCCCTGCTAGGGCCTTTGTTTGTACTTCCAGGGCTGACTCCCGCATCCCAGCTGCCTGGGCTTCACCGAGCCTGTCCAAAAGCTGGATTACACTGATATTATACAGACCTACAAAGTACACCTGGTAAAGAATGGGGACCATACGGCCTAATGAGGGAAAATCATGCTACTGATCTCCTCACCCTTGTCCACCTCCAAAACCTAACTAAATTGAACTAGGAGAGGTCAGGGATCATGCTCACCAACCAGTGTTCCTTGACAGTTCGAAATCCAGCCAGATAAGCCAGTTGCAGTTTTGGGGTACGCTGTTTATGTCCTCTGGGGCCTGCCTTCCCCATGTGGTCCTGGTCTGTGGAATCTGCGAAGGTTCTTCAGTTGGGTGGAGGGCACGGTTGTGGGTGGCCGATCTTCGTGCAGGGCTGCGGTTGCGGCCTTGTTGTCCTTGGTTGAGCCTGCCACCCCGTGTCCCTCAACATGATGTTGCCTGCGGGCCTGCAAACCTCCAGATCTCCTTCTTCCGCTTGGCTCAGCTACCTCTCCCTGCTTAAACTCTGCTTCAACCACTCTAAAACTGCTCAACCTCCTTCCCTTCATAACCAATGGCCCAATAGTACTGTTTTTTGAATTTCTTATCTCAATCCATAGCAAGGATAGTTCTTTGTCTGATTTTGGTGGGCTTCTTCAGGTGATTGTTGTCTTGTTGTTTTTAATGGGCTCGCATGATGTTTCTCATTGTCTTCCTGTCCCCATAACTAGTCTTGAACTGAAAGCCATTGAATATGTGGAGTAATGTTGGGTTCGCATAATTGCATTGATTGCTGCCTTAATAGTTAGTAGCGATTATTTATGCAAGATCTTGATGGGCTTTATTTTCGTGTAAGATGAAGTCTTTCTCTGGGTTGATTGTTTTAAAGGGAAGAATGTGTATTCTGTCTCCTCTCATTGTCTGGTTTCAGGCAACAATCTACACTGCACTCAACAAGCCCAGGCATGTCCAGTCCCAGACCTTTATGGGCCTAGCCTCCTGTCTGCAGGGTTCTACCCTTAACTCAGCAGTTGGGTCTTCTGCCATAAAAGTCCAAAAGTCACATCCTTGTTGATGATATGAAAAATGTAGGAATTTTGAAAACCCTTCAGCCATTATCAGCCCAAACCTGAATATTGTCTGGGTTTTGCTACATATGGATACTGACTGCTTTAGCTTCTGAGGAGTCGTGACTAGTGTTGAGCATTGTGCACTCGACTGTGAACATACCTTCTTTAGACCTTATGATGCCAGGGCTGGGGGAAGATCATTGATGACTTGGCTGAAGATGGTTGGGCCTAGGACACTACCCTGAGGAACCCCTGTAGCGAAGTCCTGGGACTGAGATGATTGACCCCCCCCAACAACCACAACCATTTTCCTTTGTGCTGGGTATGACTAGGATTGTAAGACCTAGAAGGGTTTTTTATTCATATGGCAGAATGCATATTTTCCCTAAGTCTCAGTGATACTGTGTTTCATGGAGGCTGTTATTAGATGATGAGAGATTTCTTTTTTTCCGAGGAATATAAAAGAGTTTCCATTGATATGCATGGAAGCTGAGGACTGTAAGCAGTGCATACTAGGTGAGTGGCAATGGAGAATACATAGGAGTCATAGAGGTGACATGAGGTGGCATGGGTGATCTGTGGGTGCATAAAGGGTACAAGGGGACATAAAAGTGGCATGTGGTAGCATGACAATCTGAGGGTTACGGGCGGGCATGGAGATGGGTGAGGAGGTGAGGAGTAAGATTTTAGGCTGGCTTGAAACACTGTGGGATTTAGGATACTCTGTTGGAGAAATTAGTGGACCCTTGAACCAATCTGGCTCTGTAGCCACCCTCCTCCTGAACTGGCTCGGAGCTCACAAACTGCACTGCAAACACCACCCCACTGTGAAGAGACAAAAATAGCATGTGAAGTCACACATGGGCCGAGTGTGCAGTCCCTGAGCCGCAAAAGTGCACAGGTTGGGTTTTCCCAAGCCCAAAGGAAGATTCTGCCCTATGAAGTGTCCCTATCACTTTTTCCATAACTTTGTCTAATTCTCCCCCCATCCTTTCTTTAGGTGTTTGACTCTTAGCTGCCTTGTTCTAGTGATGGACTCAACTTAGCAGCCATTCTTGTGAACCTTGGAAGTCACCGCATTTCTGAACAAAATAACAAAGAGTGTTAATACTGAGAGTTGTTTAATGGAAACAGTTTTAATTAATAAGACACCTCTATTCAGCTTAATTAGCCAATTGATTTTCCTGGCTCGTTTTCAATTTAATTGCGCAGAGCCAGTGATTTTTTTTTTTGCCACTTTCCGGATGGTATGAATGAGCTAGGGTCATTAACAGAGACACTTGTTCAATTCTCAACAGGTAGCTTTTGTCTGTGTATTTGCTACTACCTCTTAAAGATTTTCAGTCGGGTGATTAGATTGCAGAAATGCAATTCAAATAGGTTTTCATGTGAGAGTGACAGAAAATAATGAATCAAGAGAAGTCAAATGATAATATATTAGGAATTTTATATCCGCCTACGCTTACCTTGTCAACCTTCATCAGGGAATCTGCCATTGCAGACTTGTCATGCTGTAATTATATCCTCCTGCCAGTGGTGGTGTTGTAGCTCCTCAGATTGACTTCCCAGGTCCTCAGGTTTGTACTTCACAGAAACTTTGGGCAGAATTTTCCCTCGGGCTTCGGGACTCCAAAGTCGAGACCAAATGGAATGAGGGAGTTGTTTTTCTGGAGGTAGCATCTTAATTGGCCACCTCCAAGATCACCATCCAATTATGGAGAGTGGATCACCTCCTGATGCTGCTGGGCCAATCAGACGACCAGCAGCTGTAGAGCCTCAGCCCCCTCACCAGGAAATGTGGGTGCTGCTGAAGCAGACAGGAGAACACAAGGGCCCCTCAAAATGGAGACACCCGCAGAGGAATGCAAATAATTATATATTTTAAGGGACCAAGCTGGGAGGCTCCTCTGAAAGGAGGGGAAATGCCTCTGGCGACAATGTTTGGGGCCTGGGTGTGGCCTTTGCTGGCTGCAGCCCCCCTATTGTGGGGTGGACTGTGAGGCTCCAATGACACCCCCCTCCCCAACCCACTGCAGCGAGGCTGCTTCCATGGAGGTGATGGTTATCACACACAGCAGGAGGGTGCTCTGCCACTGGCAAAATACAAACGGGTCCTTGGACTCGCCCCTAAGTGGGGCCTTAAATATTTAAATTGACTGCCTGACACCTGGCAGCCAACAGTCGATCCACATTCCTGTCTGACCCAGTGGTGGGAATGCATCAGGCAACTGCCTTGTGAGACTCCCTGTTATTTTCCCGGACCCCTTGCTTCCATTCCTGCCATCCCAGGCTAGGAAAATTCTGCCCTTCTAGTCTGCAACAAATGCTGTTTCTCAAATGTCTCTATGTTTTGTCAAAGTATTATATAAAATGTTATCATACGGATCCAAATATTGGAATGTAAGAACATTTGACGTGCAAAAGATAGTAAGAGCAGAGAGTAGAGCAGAGAAGAGCCCTGGAGTATCCACAATGCAAAGTATGAAGAATGAATCAATAAGAGCTCAGACAGGAAACGATATGAATGCAGAAGATGCAAAAAAGATGGACATGACAGTTTGGGCACTTTTCATAAATGTAAATGGCTTTCACAGCCTTATGTTGAGAACTAAATGGAACAAGAAACCAAAAGAGTGTAAGGAAGCGTTAGATGGACAGTTTTAAGAGTAACTTGTCACATAAGGGAAGGCAGGTGACAGAAGCAGCCAGGCTTGTTCAGAACTGACAGTAGTGGAGCGAGTTTATTCAGCTCCATGATCACTGCTGAGCTGATGGATTCAAATTTAATTGTCCCAGCAGAAGGCCCGAATGCATGACTTCAAAATGGTGAATGAATACTTCTGCATTTCCTGGTATAATTATCCCTGCCTTCTATATCCTTTCATTTGAAGATCATACTGCCTTTGCACGGTGCCAAGGCGGGGTCAACTAATATTATGTACAGAAGCAAGGATGAAAGGAGGGAGGGAGGTGGATGTCTCACTTGGATACCTTTTCACTTGTCTCCTCCACCCTCGGTACTCTATAGAGATCGTTGCCTTGGCAGCATTAGACCAACTGCATGATCTCTTGTCAGCCATGATCATTCACCTGGGAGGATGGAGATTTGGAGTTGCAAGTTGGTGCCCTCCACCAGCTGTGCCCATTGGAGACATCCACCTCCCTCCCTCCCTTCATCCCTGCCTCTGACTGAACCTGATGCAAATGGTACAGAATGAGGAGCAGCCCCTGACCTTGCTGGGATCTCAACCTTATGAGACTCATGAGTTGGGAACAAACCTGATACAATGCGGGCTTCACCATAGAGAGGAGAACACAACTGAGCATCTTTGACATCCAGTAGCCCCATAATTATTGTGGTGTGTCTTTAGTCAGCCACCTGTGCTGACCTTGAACTCCACCCACCCAGAAAGATCCTCCTCCCGTTTTGAGGATACACACATCCAGGGCGACTGTATTGTCAAGACCAGCCTTCAGAAAATGGTGCATGTAACTTTTCAGACAGGCTCCACCACCTTCTACCCTCCCCCTGTCACCCACCACCCCCCCAACTTCCACCCATCGCCCAACAAGTATCGCCATTCCTCTCCCCTCTGTCACCCTTGAACCTACCCCCCATTACTCTGGACACTATAACAATCCAGGTCCACATGCCTCCCTCCACGCAGAGCCGACACCTGTTGTCAGGCTGCCTGGCCTGTAGTTTCCTGGTTTACCCCTTTTCTCTTTCTAAACAGTGGTATAACATCAGCAAATCTCCAGTCCTCTAGTTCAACTCCTGTGCCCTGTAAGATTGTGATCAATGCCTACTTTCATTAACCCATGCCCATCCTGACACTTCCCCTGCTCTGTTATCCAAGTCACCAGTCTTGTGAGCCCCATGACTCATCCAATGAGACCTTCACCTACCAGGTTCTTAACCTGGACCTCCCAACCTACCGCATCCCACTTCGCCCTCTGACTGTGATTGTTCCATCCTACCACCAGTACCCTGAGTTGACCCCCCCAGGAATCCACCGTTGACACCAATGACCCCGCCCTCTATGGCACTCCCCCTCCCTTCCCCATACACCCCCTCTGTTCCCTGAACCCTGTGTTTCCTGTACAGCTTTGATATGGCTTGTGGTACAAGAACCCAAATTTCACAACCCTGCTCTAAAGGTAGACAAAAGTAGCATCTACATACCTCGAGATGAAGCGGAGCTCGCCAGGTGCATGCCATATACACAGTCAGGAAATAAACTGTTCTAATAATCCACTGGTGGGGCACTTAATTTGGATGGGGTGATGTTGTTTTGGCAAGTTGGCCTTTTAATGAGATGTAAATGACTGCAGATGGGGTTCCCCACATAAACCAGCAGGACACTCGAGCTGCCATCAAAGTTCCAAATTCATTTCCTGCTGGTGGGAAACAGACTTTAGCCGCCATGTCAAACGTTGTTCCCCCGCCCGCCATGATTCCTGCCGCTGGCGTGAGCGGGAAATTCTGCCCTTGGCATTTGTGTTGTTCTGTCCAGTGGTCCCAGTGATATGTCCAAATAGAATTCAGTGGAGCTTGTTCTGTTTAATTATCAACAACCACCCCACTCATCATTGCATCCTTCATAACCAGAGACTCTAGTTTATTCTACAGATCTCTCAGGTTTTTAATCCTATTTCTGACACTTCCGTCCCATCTTTCATTCTGGCCTTGAGAGCTTTACTCTGTCTGCCAGCCTTGGAAGCAATGCCAAGCTCCAATCTATCAATTGGGCCCAAATACCGATTTCCAAAAAATTATAATCCACTCCTGTGCAGCATAGACCATGCAGTATAGACACATCTGAGCTTTTCAGTTGACTTTGCACTGGGCCAGGCACTTTTAAATCTCCGCCATAATTCTATTAATGCTGAATAAGATAAAGTAAATTGAGAGAGATCTGAGCAGACTTCCATTCTTTCCTTTTGTGGAGGTGTCTGAAACCTTTAAATATCTTCAGTGAGACATTTTAGATATGGTGTTAATCTTTTTCGAGGTTTTTCCTCTTGGAGTCTGAAGTAAAATTACAAGAGAACTACTTCAGATTTATCATTTTTGTGGAAGTGATTTGCCAGAGAAAATGATTTTCTATGGTTGTCACCGGAACTGTCACTGACATACATTTCCATGGTGTCACTTGAGCAACTCTATACATCCCGCCTTCTGCCATAATTGCTTCTAATGTGTCTTTCTGCTACCCTTCAAAATCCAATCTCAAATCTTAATGACTTCCTATGCTACACAAAAAAAGATTCTACCGTCAATTGACTGCAGCGTGGGTCTTATTTCAGCCCTCGAGATGGTCCTATTGACTGACAAGAGGGGATGAGAAGGGAATCTTGCCTCTGGTAAGATGAGGTTTGCATGCACAATTGCGTCCTATTTCTATTCCCAGTTGGAGAAGTACAAAGGAAAAAATAGAAAGCGCTAACACACATTTCAGGGAGGCTCCCCGCTTCCAAAACTGAGGAATGAAAATAAGGAAAAATTTCCCTCGATTTGGGTGATCAAAGTGAGAGGACGTTGAAAAATATTACTGCACACAGAGACCAAACTGGCTGGTGGAATGACCATAAAGCTACTTAAAAGAAAAGGATTTTTAAATGATCTCAAAGGGCAGCATTTTCCCTCTGTTGGGGGGGTTGTGCGGGAGCAGGCGGGTTCCCAATCGGTACCCCCGATTGGGCGTGCGCCACCATCTTATGTGGGCGGACCAATTAAGGCCTGCCCAGCATGATGTGCACCAGGAAGTGCTATGCGCACTCTGTGCAGTTGGGGTTGGTGGTTCCCTGAGCTGGGAATGCGCTCTTTGGTGCATGCGCACCAAAAAGCGCACAGATCTCCCTAAGGCAAAGTGCTGCCTTAGGGAGATCAGTGTTACATTTAAAAAGATAATAAACAATGTGAAAAATTTTATTCACATGTCCCCTCATGTGACATGATCACATGAGCTGGGACATGTCAATTACTTTTATTAAAAATGTAACACAAATTTTAAATCCCTCATGAAACCCCATCCCACCCGTGGATGAGGTTTCGTGTTTTTTCTGAAGGCCGCCTGGGCTCTTCGCCTGCCCGCCAACCTTAAAGTTGGATGGGCAACATCCTTAACAACTTTAATTAGTTTAATAACGGCCTTAACAGGTCTTCGACAGTTCGGTGGGCACACAGCCACGTCGGCTGCGCGCCCGCTGAACTGACAATCTAAGTGACGTGCGGTGATGTCAGGACGCCCACCCAACGTCACCATGCATCATTTTATGCGTTGGCGAGCAGGCCCTGCCCCCGCTCACCAAAGGGAGATTTCTGCCCAAAGATCATTTCAGTCAGACAATAGCATAAAAAAAAGAACAACATGTAAGAAGCAAAGGATGAGTGAATAATGAGTGACAGGGTTTAACTTGACCAGGGCTTGAAGACATAACTCAGTCCCCCCTTCTGTCCCTTACTTTTATATAATACTTTGGTTTTGCATTATTACTAGTTCATCTTGCATCCACCATTGATCACTTGCACTCTCCTAAGCACTAGCCTAAAGACATCTATCCACAAACTCTTAAAGCACGAGGAGGTGAATTGACTCATTGTGCCTGTTTCCAGGAGGAAGTACAGAAGGAACAAAGACAAGTCTACAGGATGGTACGTTGAACAGAGATAACAGAAGGTGCTGGGATATGGTCATGGGATACGGGCGGTGCCTAGGGACTTAGGATACGTATTTTGAAGAAGCTAAATTGTAGGGTAGATCAGTAAGGAGTCATTCAGGGAACAGATAATTCAGGCACAAACTGGACACATTTCTTGGAAGGGAAAAGGTGGAGTATCCATATAAATGTGACCTGGATGACAAAAAATCAATGTTGAAATAAAACAGTCAAAAGCAGCGTAAGATAAATGTCAGGAGCAAGATTCAATTAATAACCAGGAAGATTATGGAAAATACAGGAGGGAATTGAAAATGTTAATGCAGGAGGCAAAAAAAGATTACGAGAAAAGATTAGCAGGTGACATTAAATTGAATCTGAAAACATTTTACAAATGTGCAAAATGTAAGGGACCTGCTAGGGAAAATGTCAGTCCTATTAGGGATCCAAACGTGAAATCGTCATGCCAAGGTGGACGGCTTTGCAAGAGTGTTAAAAGTGCACTTTTCACCTGTCTTCATAAAGGAAGTGGATGATGTGAAGGTTACACGAAAAGAAGGGAAGGGAAGTTATGGACAGGATAGTAATAAGTAACAATTAGGATTATTGAATGTTGCTAATTCACCTGGTTCAGATGAAATGCATCCTGGGTTACTAAAAGAAGCAAAGGTACAAATAGACATTGATTACAATCTTACAATCCTTATTGGCCACAGGAGTTGAACCAGAGGACCAGAGAGTTGCTGATGTTATGCCACTATTTAGAAAGAGGACAGGGATAAACCAGGAAACTATAGGCCAGACAGCCTGACATTGGCAGTGGGGAAGTTTTTGGAAACCATTATCAGGGGCAAGATTAACTTTCACTTCATAAAAGGAGAACCAGCATGGAGTTGTTAAAGGGAAATAATTGGATTTGTTCATGAGGTGACAGAGAAATTTGGGTCAAATTGCTGGAACTCCCCCCCTAACAGCACTGTGTGTGTACCTACACTATCTGGACTGCAGTAGTTCAAAAAGACAGCTCACTACCACCTTCTCAAGGGCAATTAGGGATGGGCAAGAAATGATGGTCTAGCAGCAATGCCTGTATCCCGTAAATTAATAATAAAAAAGTAGATGTTGTATATGACATCTGTTGGAAGGCATTCAACAAAGTACCATGTGAGAGGAGGACCCCGGGACAGGCAGTCAGCAGCACCTAGAGGAGAATGTGAAAGGAGGATCCTGAGACAGGCAGTCAGCAGCACCTAGAGGAGAGTGTGAAAGGAGGATCCTGAGACAGGCAGTCAGCAGCACCTAGAGGAGAGCAGCGGAGCTATAAAAGAAGCACAGGAAGCAGCAAGAGTTTGAGAGCAGAGGTGACTGAGGGAGTTCGGTGAGGAGGGAGGATCTGCTCCTTTCCTTTGTACCTTTCCTCAGAAAGAAGAGCAGTGGTCTTGGTAATTTGAGCTTGGTGAGTAAATTAGAAAAGTGTTAATATTTTTAAACAGCTATTCTTGGATTTAACCGAGAAGTGCCAGGAATAAGGGAAATTTAGGGAAATATAATAAAGTAATATAAATAATCCAAAGTAGAATAAAATTAACATTAGGGAAGTAGAGTTAAGACATGGCAGGGCAGCTCAGTTGAGTGGAATGCATGTCCTGTGGTATGTGCTAAGTCATGGAGGCTACTGGTGTCCTAGACAACCACATGTGCAAGAAGAGCTGCCAGCTGCAGAGCTGCAGAAACTCGAGCAGCAGCTGGAGTCACTGTGGCAAATCCACGAGGCTGAGAGCTATGTGGATAGCACATTCAGAGCAGTGGTCACAACACAGCTTAATAGCCTGGAGACAGAGGGGGAATGGGTGACCACCAGACAGTCCAAAAGAAGTAGGCAGGTAGTGCAGGAATCCCCTGGAGTCCCGCTCACCAATCGGTTTTCCATTTTGGAAACTGGTGAGGGTGCTGGTTCTTCAGAGGAGTGCAGTCAGAGCCAAGTTTGTGGCACCACGAGCGGCTTGGCTGTACAGGAGGGGAGGAAGAAGAAAGGAAGAGCAATAGTGATAGGGGATTCATTGGTTAGGGGAACAGACAGATGTTTCTGCAGCCGTAGATGTGACTCCAGGGATGGGATGGTATGTTGCCACCCTGGTGTCAAGGTCAAGGATGTCACTGAACGGCTGCAGGACATTCTTCTGGGGAAGCGTGAACAGTCAGAGGTCGTGGTCGATTAGGGACCTAAAAGGATATTTACACATGGATGATGGGGTCATGGCTGAAGTATTAAATGAATACATTGCATTCATTTTTAACAAGGAGGTAGATGCTACCCAGGCCATGATGACAGATGAGGAAACTCTGTCACTAGAGGGGTTCAAAATTGATAATGAGGTAGCGTTGAATAGACTGTGGGTACTTATGGTTGACAAGACACCAGGACTGGACGAGATGCATCCAAGGATATTGAAGGAAGTGAGCGTAGAAATTGCAGGAGCACTGGGCATACTTTTTCAGTCTTCCTAGACTCAGGGGAGGTGCCAGAGGACTGGAGAATTATAAGGATAAGCCCAGCAATTACAGACCAGTCAGTTTAACTTCAGTGGTGGGCAATATTCTAGGAAAAATTATTTGGGTTAGAAGTAGTAGTCACATGGAAAAATATAGGTGGATAAGGAAGGGCCAGCATAGATTTCTAAAGGGGAAACTGTGTTTAACTAAATTTGCTGGAGTTTTTTGAAGAGGTAACAGAAAAGGTCAATGAGCTTAATGTTGATGTGGTGTATATGGGTTTTCAAAAGGCATTTGACACAGTGCCACACAACAGACTTGTGAGAAAAGTTATTGCTCATGGAATAAAAGTGACAGTAGCAGCGTGGATACAAAATTGACTGAAAAATAGGAAGCAGAGTGTAATGGTCAAAGGATGTTTTATGGGCTGGTAGAAGGTTTGTAGTGGAAATCAGAAACAGAATTACCTGGAAAAACTCAGCAGGTCTGGCAGCATCGGTGGAGAAGAAAAGAGTTGGCGTTTCGAGTCCTCATGACCCTTCAACAGAACTGAGTAATATTAGGAGAGGGGTGAAATATCCGCATGGGCCCCAGCTATGCCTGTCTCTTTATGGGGTATGTGGAACATTCCTTGTTCCAGTCCTACTCCGGCCCCCTCCCACAACTCTTTCTCCAGTACATCGATGATTACTTCGGTGCTGCTTCATGCTCTCATTGGCACTTGGAAAAATTTATTAATTTTGCTTCCAATCTCCACCCTTCCATCATTTTCACATGGTTCATCTCTGACACTTCCCTTCCTTTCCTTGACCTCTCTGTCTCAATTTCTGGTGATAGACTGTCCACCAATGTCCATTACAAGCCTACAGACTCCCACAGCTACCTCGACTACAGCTCCTCACACCCCGCTTCCTGTAAGGACTCCATCCCATTCTCTCAGTTCCTTCACCTCCGTCGCATCTGTTCTGATGATGCTACATTCAAAAACAGTTCCTCTGACATGTCCTCCTTCTTCCTTAACTGAGGATTTCCACCCACTTTCATTGACAGGGCCCTCAACCGTGTCCGGCCCATCTCCTGCGCATCCGTTCTCATGCCTTCTCCTCCCTCCCAGAAACATGATAGGGACCCCCTTGTCCTCACTTATCACTCCACCAGCCTCCGCATTAAAAGGATCATCCTCCGCCATTTCCGCCAACTCCAGCATGATGCCACCACCAAACACATCTTCCCTTCACCCCCCCCGGTGGCATTCCATAGGGATTGTTCCCTCCAGGACACCCTGGTCCACTCCTCCATCACCACCTACTCCTCAACCCCCACCTATGGCACCTCCCCATTCCCACGCAAAAGATGCAACACGTGCCCCTTCACTTCCTCTCTCCTCACCGTCCAAGGGCCCAAACAGTCCTTTCAAGTGAAGCAGCATTTCACTTGCATTTCCCCCAACTTAGTCTACTGTATTCATTGCTCCCAATGTGGTCTCCTCTACATTGGAGAGACCAAACGTAAACTGGGCGACTGCTTTGCAGAACACCTGCGGTCTGTCCGCAAGAATGACCCAAACCTCCCTGTCGCTTGCCATTTTAACACTCCACCCTGCTCTCTTGCCCACATGTCTGTCCTTGGCTTGCTGCATTGTTCCAGTGAAGCCCAACGCAAACTGGAGGAACAGCACCTCATCTTCTGACTAGGCACTTTACAGGCATCCGGACTGAATATTGAATTCAATAACTTTAGATCTTGAACTCCCGCCTCCATCCCACCCCCTTTCCATTTCTTCCCCCTTCCTTTTGTTTTTTCCAATAATTTATATAGATTTTTCTTTTCCCACCTATTTCCATTATTTTTAAATCTATACCTTTTATGCCCTGTTGGTCTTTCTACCCCATCCCCACTAGAGCTGTACTTTGAGTATCCTGCCATCCATTCTTAATTAACACATTCGTTTAGACAATATCACCACCTTCAACACTTCTTTTTTTGTCTGTGACATCTTTTGACTATCTGCTCCTATCACTGTTTGCTTGTCCCTACAACCACACCCCCTCCAACTTCTCTCCCCTCACTGCACTCCTCCCCCCGCCACCTTAAACCACCCCTCTCCTAATATTACTCAGTTCTGTTGAAGGGTCATGAGGACTCGAAACGTCAACTCTTTTCTTCTCCGCCGATGCTGCCAGACATGCTGAGTTTTTCCAGGTAATTCTGTTTTTGTTCTAGATTTCCAACATCTGCAGTTTTTGTTTTTATCTTAGGTTTGTAGTGGAGTTCCCCAGGGATCGTTATTGGGACTCTTGATTTCTTGATATATATTAATGATTTAGATCTTGGTGTGCAGGAGAAAATTTCAAATTTTGCTGATGATACAAAGCTTGAGAGTGTTGTGAACTGAGGAGAATGGAGTGGAATTTCAAAAGGACATAGGCAAGTTGGTGGATGGGCAGATAGGTGGCAGATAAAGTTCAATGCAGAGAAGTGTGAGGTGATGCAATTTAGTAAGAAGAACATAGAGAGACAATAGAAAAAAGGAGTGAAATTTTGAAGGTGTTGCAGGAGCAGAAAGACCTGGGTGTATATGTGCATAGATCATTGAAGGTGGTAGGACAGGGGGAAGAGAGCAGTTAATAAAGCATATAGTATCCTGGGCTTTATTAATAGCAGCATAAAGTACAAGAGCAAGGAGGTTATGCTGAATTTATATAAGATACTCGTTAGATCTCAGCTGGAGTATTGTGCATAGTTCTGGGCACCACATTAAAGGAAGGAAAAGTGCAGAAGAGGTTGTCAAGAATGGATTGGAGAGATTAGGAATAATCTCCTTGGAGAGAAGAACGCTACGAGGAGATTTGATAGAGATGTTCAAAATCATGAGGTGGATGGACGGAGTAGATAGGGAGAAGTAGTTCCCAGTCGTAAAAGGATCAAGAATGAGAGGGTACAGGTTTAAAGTGATTTGCGAAAGGAGGAAATGTGACATGAGAAAAAGCTTTTTCACACAGCGAGTGGTTCAGGTCTGGAATGCACTGCCTGGAAGTTTAGTGGAGGCAGGTTTAATTGAGGCATTCAGGAGGGCATGAGATGATTATCTGAAAAGAACCAACGTGCAGGGGTACGGGGAAAAGGCAGCACAATGGCACTAGGGGCAGAATTCTGCCCATGGTGGGCATGCGGGCCCCACCGGCTCGGCGGAGGGCGGGCAGCCGACCCCTGCCGCCGAAACAGGGCTGGGCAACATTTTGATTGGGCGGGCCAATTAAGGCCTGCCCAGCGGCCTGCCTGACAGGAAGCGCAATGCACTTCCTGTGCGGGGGAGGGAGGGAATCCCCAACTGTCAACGTGCGCTCGTTCGCGCAGGCGCATGAAAGAGCACACTGCCCCCGAGACTAAGTGCTGTCTCCGGGAGATTCGTGACAGTCTATAAAACTTAAAAAATAGAAAAATAAAAATATTATTAACATGTCCCCCTCACGTGACAATGTCACATGAGATGGGACATGTTAATAAATATAACATTACGTTTATTAAAGTTTTTAAAAAGGAACATGAAACCTCATCCCGCCAGTGGATGAGGTTTCATGTTTTATCTCGTTGCCGCTGGGGCTCCTGGCCTGCCCGCCAGCCTTAAGGTTGGACGGGCAGGGCCTTTAATTACAGTAAGTACCTTGTCAATGGCCTCAATTGGCCATTGACAGGTCGGCGGGCGGACAGCTGATTTCGCTGTCTGCCCGCCTTTGTGAAAATTTGAAGGGACTGGGATGACGTCAGGGGTTTCTCCTGATGTCATCCCGTGTCATTTTCCCGTTGGCGAGCAGGCCCCACCCCCAAATCGCTGACGGGAAAATTTTGGCCTAGGTCATTTGCTTATTTGGAGAGCCGGTGTACACACAATGGGCCAGATGGCCTCCTTCTGTGCCGTTAAAATCCTGTGATTCTGTGAGGGTATAGAGGAGGTTTACCAGGATGTTACCAGGGATAAAGGATTTCCGTTATAAGGAGAAGTTGGAAAAGTTAAACTGTTCTCCTTGGAACAGAGAAGGTGATCTAATAGATGTTTTCACATTAATGGGAGGTGTTGGTAGAGAGAGAAGAATTATTCCTTCTGGAAAGTTGGTCATATCCAGAGGTCATAGATTCAAAATCACCAGTAAAAGATCAAAAGGGGAGATGAGGGGTTTTTTTTCACTCAGAGTTGCTGGGATCTGGAGGGGTCTACCTGCAAAGTACATTCCATACATCATTTTAAAGGGGAGTTTGACAGATACCCAAGGATAAGGAACTGACAAAGGCAGGGATATGGGACTACGCATCACTGCTCTTTCAAAAGAGCCAGCACAGACATGATCGGCTGAATGGCCTCCTTCTGTGTAGTGAAGATCTCTGATTCTATAATAATAAATCAAAGTCAATGGCTTCTTCCTTTCCATCATGGTATTTTTGCGAATAGAAACTATATCCATATCCCAACATTTATAACTTGTGTCTGGTCAAGTGTCGAGGAGTGAGGCATCAAGCAACTCAATTCAAATACAAGCGTCCTGTTGGGTTTACTTCTAAATATGCTCGACCAGCAGATCCTTTGGAATTTGAGAGATGTGTATTCCTTTGCCATGATTAGTTAAGTTCCTTTTTTTTTACAGCTTGTCTGTTTAAAATTGATTAGTTTGTCTGAAGCCATGAGAGAGGCCCCTGAAAGCCCATTAACATACAGAGAGAAATTGAATTTGTACAATATTGGCAGCGGTAAAAGTCAGTTGCACTTGCCTTATACAGCAATATAAAAAATGACAGGTAGGAAAAGATCCACTGGCCCATCCAGCCTGCCCAATACAGCTCTGATGCTTTATGCAGAAGAATATATATATATATATATATATTATACACTCTCAGCCCTGCCTGGAGCCATCCAATCTCTTGAATGGGACAAAAAAAATGGATAAGTAAATAGGTCAGTTAGGAAAAAAAATCTGGAAAATTGTTCTCCAACCCCTGTAAGCAATCAAAAGGTGTCTTGGAGACCACCCTGGCCCTGATAATTCTATACAATGCCTTTTACGAGGTGATCTCCTCTCCAGTTGGAAACAATTCCAGGTCTCACGTGTAAAAATTCACTGAACGTGCAAACTTCATTAGCCTGCAGCCTCTTTCAGAGGTCCATTATGGAACCTGACTTAGATTTGGCCTTATGCAACTTAAAATTATGGTCCTTGGTCCTACTTAACTGTTTAACTTGAAACATATAATCTACAAACACACAACCTAATCGCCTTTTAAACCTCGATCAAATCACCCCAAAGCCTACATTTCTGCAAAGTGTGGGTCCTGTTCCATTGTTCGGTGTTTGATTATGTGTGTCTGTTGACTCTTCCCTGAAATGTGTGTGATTAGTTAAGCCTGGATGTGGTCACTTGGAAAGAGAAACTAAAATGAAGCTAGTTGCTGTAAGCATGAGAGAGCAGACCTTTTAAAGCATTGAATAAAACTCCTGTTACACACATAGATTGGTACGTCATCTCTGCATATCTCCAGGCATAAAACACAACACGGCAATGAGGATGACGAAGAATGATTTATACTTACTGGCTCCTGTACCTTTCCTTTCAGGAAATCCACCCATGTCACGAGATCGATGGATTTTGAGGTTCAAGACCTACTTACTCACAATGGGGATGGACAGTCTGGATGTAGCAGCGACCTGCAAGAAGGTGATACTCTTACATTGGCTCAGAGCAGAAGGCCAGCGAGTATTTGAGCAGCTCGCAGAAGACTATTTCTGGAGAGGAAAAATTAGACTAAACTGAGGCAAGCTGCTGTAAGCATGAGAGAGCGGACATTTTAAAGCATTGAATAAAACTCATGTTACACACATAGGAGCTGGTGTGCCATCTCTGCATATCCCTGAGGCTAAAACACAACAGTGTGGACTTACTTTTTTTGAGCATCTATGGGTAACGAAGATGCTTCAAACTGGAATTAATCTTGTGGTTCCAATCTGTGCTATTTATTTTCAGTTTGAACCTTACAGCAAAAAGATGTGACTGGAATAGTTTGTGGGCTGAAACAGCTGACTCAGGAGTCTATTGATGTGTTGTGCCAAAAAATGTTCTTTCAGCATAAAGCCTCCTCTGCTCAGGGCTCTGCCTTTAATCAAAATACTGATTGTCTCGTAATTCAGGGATTTCTGCGTTTATTGCTTAATTACCTGCCGACATCAGGCTCATGACACATGAAACGCTTCACTATAGTATAGTTTATTTGCCTCGTAAAATAAAGGAAATGGAATTACATTGAAGGTTGTGAACACAACACTCCATTTCAAGGGCTGCAAACAGGGAAACTGTGGAAGGAATTTTAACCCTGATAATGGCTGGCATGTTGAGACTGTGTTGAAGTTAACAAAGTTTGATTTCTAAAACTTGAACCCAACCCGAACACATCCAGTGTCTGAGTTTAATGAATGTATCAAGGATTTCCTAATTGGATGCAGCCAGCATTTACTGGTATGATTTAAATCCTGAGTGGAGGTTAACAAGGTCCTTTGAAATTGTTTTTAATTTGGTCCCAAATTTAACTTAAGCAACACTGGTTTCCCAATGCTTGGTAAACTGACCAGGGAAACACAAGCAATTTGAGAGCAGTTCAGATCAATATTCAAACCTATCACTGTCCCATCTGGATAGAACCTCACTTGTTACAGCTGCACTCTCAGTTTCCTCTTACAAATGTTTGGCAGAGGGACTTTGTATGTTCAACTTTATTTTGTTCAATCTTTGAGGTTTGCAAATCGACAAGATCAGAATGGGAGGCACCTTTGATGTGCCTGACAGCAAGTCAGGAGTGGAAGAACATGCATGCGTCCATGGCAGCGATGATGTACTGTGGTGGGATCCATCCTGGAGAGATGCAGGTCTCACAGGAGCAGGCTGGTGCCGATCATATAGGTCCTCATCCGAGGCCCAATCAAAGTGTCACCCATGCTAATGTGATTCAGAGTACCTTCAAAGTGTAGAGAGCAAACTGTCAGCAATATTATGGTGAACAAGCCTTTACCTACTAGCAGATAAGAAAGCAGCTGTGAGTGCTGAGATTTTAATGTAATATTTCCACAAATTTGATTCAGCCCCTTCAGCTGTCTTGTTCACACTTTATGCCGACTGGCGAGTTTCAGGAAGCTCTCGGATGTGATATTAAATTTCAGTCAGTCAGTCAGGAATATCACTCCTAACCCATTATTAGCATATGTTAATAGGCAACTCGCACCTTGGGGTTAAACATAACCAGCCTAACATACTCCGGTTAAATGTGGAAGTGGGCAGGTTGAAGCTGACATCCGACGCACTGACATTCTTGCCAGTTTTAACCCTCAGCCTTCAATGCTCCTCCCTACCCACCCACCCACCAAGGTCTCTGGAATTTAACAAATTCAGCCCAACAGAATTGCATTGCTGTGCGTTGCTTGACATGAACCATTGCACAGCCCAGTGAGTGCATACATCCTCGGGCCTAGTCAAGGTTTAAAATGCAAATGAATCCCAAACTCAGGATACGTTTATTCAGGATATTGTTTGGCCCAACACAATTCAGCTTTGATTTTGTGACTCCCCCCCTCAACTCCCTCCCCTCCACCCCACCCCACTTCCTGTCCCACCCAAACCCCCTCCCCTCCCACCCTTTCCCCCCACCACCACAGCAGCACTTGTGCTGTCAGCTCAAAGTCAATGAAAAGCTGACTGCTTCGTTCATTTTAATAATGGATATAAGACCCCCAACTTTGGCCTTGTCCTGGCAGCCACTCTCATGCAAGAGGAAAAAATCCCATCAGCAGCTCAAATTTAAAGGGATGTGGCCATTAAATACTCCATGCTGTTCAAAAGATTTTAAATATTTGTCACCATTGGCAAAGTTTTTTGGGGGGAAAAGGGGAGAGAAATGACAGGAAAAATGAAAGAAAACAAAAGGACTTGCATTTATATAGTGCCTTTCATGAACACCAGACATTTCAGAGTACTTATCAGTAAACAAAGTACTTTCGAAGTGTAGTCACTGTTGCGATGTAGGAAACGCGGCAGCCAAGTTGTGCACAGCAAGTTCCCATAAACAAGAGTGTGGTAATGACCAGAGAACTGTTTTAATGGTGTTGATTGAAGGATAAATATTGGTCAGGACACCGGAGAGAACTCCCCTGCTCTTCTTTGAAATAGTGTCAAAGGATCTTTTACACCCACCCAAGAGAGCAGACTTGGCTTCAATTTAATATTTCATCTGAAAGGTAGCACCTCCAACAGGACAGCACTCCCTCAGTATTGCACTGACGTGTCAGTGTTGATTTTTATGCTCAAGTCCTGGAGTTGGACTTGAACCCATAAACTTTATGGCTCTAAGGAAAAAGTACTACCCACTGAGCCACATCTGACACTTGAAATGAAGTGAAAGATTACCCAGTGTAGAGGCAGGAGATATAGTCTATTCCAACTTTTTTTTATCTTTCTCTTGAGAATGCAGTATTAATTTATATCATTTTCCCATCATATCTAGATCTTTTGGGACTGAGTAACAGCCTAGTGAATGGATGTTGTATCTCTCCTTGTTTCCAATACGCTGTTTGTAGTGAATGCCCAGAACTGCTCATGCTGCAGTCTAGATGAAGTCTGGTGGTGATTCATTATCACTTTATTATTGTATTCAATGCTGTTTACAGAGTATCTAGATTTCCATTTGCCCTATTTACTAGGGGGAGTTGGTGACATAGTGGTATGCACTGGATCAGTATTCCAGAGACCCAGGGTAATGCTCTGGGGACCTGGGTTTGAATCCCACCACAGCAGATGGTGGAATTTGAATTCAATAAAAATCTGAAATTAAAAGTCTAATGATGTCCATTGTCAATTGTGGTAAAAAAAAACAACTGGTTCTCTAATGCCCTTTAGGGAAGGAAATCTGCTGTCGTTACCTGGTCTGTGACTCCAGACCCACAGCAATGTGTTTGACTCTTAAAAAATGCCCTCTGGCCTAGCCAACAATGCCCACATCCAATGAATTAAAAAAAACCTTGTTTTTATGTAGCACCTTTAACATGGCAAAATGTTATGTGTGGTAAAGTGGTAAAATGTGTGGCTGTGTCTGCTGCCCATATCCTAACTTGCACCAAGTCCTGTTCATCCATCACCCCTGTACTTGCAATCCTACAGTGACTCTGTGCCTAGCAACACCACAACTTTAAATTCTCATTTCTGTTTTCAAATCCTTTCTTGCCCATGCCCCCCTCTCTGTCTCTGTAATCTCCTCTAGCCCCAAAACCAACTGAGGCATCTGCGGCACTCCAATTCTGGCCTCTTGACCATCCCCGATTTTCATTGTTCTACCATTGGCGGAAATGCTTTCATCTGCCGAAGCATTAGGCAGGCTCTGGAATTCCCTCTTTTACCTGCTCTACGTCTCTCTACTCATTTAAGACACTCATTAAAAAATTTGTCCTTGATCAAACTTTTGACCTCTGTCTTGTTACCTCCTTATGTGACTCAGTGTTAAATTTTATTTGCGAATGTTCTTCTGAAGCTCCTTGGAAAATTTACAACCTTAAGGTTGCTATGTAAATTCAGTTTGTTCTTGTACTCCATTGGTCTCCTTAGACAAACAGATTTTTTCAGTCACTGCGCAATGGAGAAGATTTCACGTCATCAGTATCAATGAAATCCTTCAGCAGTCTCACCATCCATGCCTTCACTGGTTCAGTAATGTCCTTAAGGGAAGGAAAACTGCCGTCCTTGCCTGGTCTGGCCTACATGTGACTCCAGACCCACAGCAAAGTGGTTGACACTTGAATGCCCTCTGAACAAGGGCAGTTAGGGATGGGCAATAAATGCTGGCCTAGCCAGCGATGCCCACATCTCATGAACGAATAAAAATAGACGTAAACTTTCAATTAAACCTAACTCATCACGACAAGCCTCTTATGTGGCACTTCACCAGTGCTATTTTGAAAGTCTAAATATACCACACCATTGTCTATATGCATTATAATTTCACCTAAGAGCTTGATTACATAAGCCAAGAACAACCTGTCCTTTCTAATTTCATGTTGCCATTCCCTGATTGATACACAACTACTAAGTATTCACTAACATTATCTCTCATCATGTTCTTCAGCAGTTTACCTCATACTGATGCGAAACCAGCTGCTCTACATTCACCTGAGAACTCCGTGTTCCCTTTTTTTGAGCAATAGTGCAGCATAAATCACAATTTAATTCTTTGGCATGATTTTCCTTCAAAGAGTCTGGAAAAAATATGAGTATTTCTCATCTGATTGAAACAAGGAATTCCCTGCAGCAAAAAACAACTAAAATTGTCTCAGTGTTCCTTAAAAACAAAATGGCTATTTTCAGATGGTGGAAATGCTATCTAGCAGGTCAATGGGATGAAAAGCCCGTCTGCCAAAACTCTGCCCCTAATTACCTGCAGCTCATGGTGTAAATTAAAGGCCCATGCACTTTCATATTCTTGGTAAGGAAAGAAATAGAAAAGAGAATTTGAGGGGAATAGAATAATATTCAGGTTAGCAAGATAGAGAATTAAGGAGAGAAGGTACGATAATGTGAATGGGAAAGAAAGACAATGAGAAAATTGGATTGACGTGGTGCTGAACTTAGATTGAGAAGATTCCTTAACACGTCCTATTATAGTGAAGTCTGAGGCAACATTTGAAAGTACAGCTAGTATATTAATGTTTTATATAGGAATCCCCTAATCTTCATTAAAAGTCTCATTGTAAAATTCTGATTGATTTCCTTTCCTGTGAAAAGTTCCTCCACTCATATCGGGGTCATTTCACTTGAAGAAACAGTCTAAGGAATAGAAATGATAATAATCGCCAATCCCTAGTCACTGCTCTTGGTTGCATGAACATGCGGCGTTGCAGGATGGATAATGTACCCTCTCCCCCCCCTGCAATGAGGTGCATTCTGATTGGTTTCTTACTTAGAGGCCTAGCTAAAAAATGACACGGCTCATCCTTGCACTTGATTTTGGGCCTTTGGGTGAACTTCAGTCTAAGATTAAATTATTTAACAATGTTGAAAACATGGTTTAAATGTTGCTTGTCAAATAACTAAGGATAAATGCAAATTCATAGAAGTTGCTTGAACCAAACACTAAGACATTGGCATTGTTGCAATAAAGCAAAGTTTTGAAAATATGATCACGAGAAAGGAATGCCAGCTGCTGTATCAATTCATTTTCACTGACCAATAAAATGAATCTCAAGGTCATCTTATAGATGTGGAAAATAACAGCCAATGAACTCTCACAAGTTTAGGTAAATGCTACGGTTCCCCCTTGCCTTCAGTTTTTCCTTAAATAAATGAATCTTTTATCTTATTCTAAAATTGTATTAATGTTCTCAGGGCCTATCATTCTCAGTATGAAGAACTTCCTGATATTATTCCTTGTGCTAGCTTGAATTATAGTTCCATAGTTTACTTTGAAGCAGTGTTCTGGACTTATCTTCCATTGCTCAGTCAGATCCTTTCTTGCCTGAATTGCTCAAGTTTCCTCAGGTCTCTTCATTATGCAGTCCTTGAAAGCTAGGACCGGACTTTGGCTACTGAGGCGGGTAGCTCAAGTCAGGAAATTTCCCACCTTGCTGGACCTACCTCAGTTAAAAGTGCTTCGAATCATCAGATTTTTGCCCTGAAGTGGTGGGTACAGGATGAGGTGGGGCCCACCGACCCCAGAAGCAGAGGCTAAGAGGGCACAAGGACGGGCAAGTGCCAAGGTGGGCTGGTTAGAAGGCCCGCCTCAGTTCCCTGGAACTTGGTCCCAGACGTTTTAAAGGATTATCGGTCCTCTAGCCCACACTGCGCAAAGCCCCTCACCCTGCCACACACCCTTCCATGGCCTCTCATAAACCCCATGTCAACTCAATGTCAACTCATGGCCCCCACCTAACCCCCTTGTCCTCTAGTATGATCCATGCCAACTCAATGATGACTCACCCAGTATGTAAGCTCAGGAGCCATATAAAAATAAAAAAAACTTCTAAAATCGAATGCAGCTCTCACTGTACAGACTTGATACTGAAAAAACTCCCATTCCTGAAAGCAACCAAGGCTTTTAAATCTCCTTAAATGGTTAATCTCTTTTAAAATTAACAAACTTCTGTTTATATTCCCAATTCTTTAGTAGCCTCTTTAAGCTGTCAATCAAACTGTGAACTGAGAACCCCTGCTGAGATAATTCAAGCTTTTGAAACTCAGCCAAGCATTCTTAATGACTAGCCCTTAGGGAAATGTAAACAAATAAATCTATTGAAACTTCTTGAACAAATGCTACACCAGCTGGCCTGCCAATCAAAACCATCCAATAGGGCTTTTTTTAAACAATCACTGTCAGCTGCGGCCAGTTTTTTTTAGAGCTTAAGGACTGGCAAATGTAAAGAAAACTCTGGATTATGAAATTTTAACAGACCTTATCTGCCCTTCAAAAGTATTTATGATTACTGCATAAATTCTTAACTCCCATTCTGTAGGATAAGGCCTTTGCAGCAAAGGAAATGAGGTCTGTTTGAAATTAGCATTAAGTTCTAATGACCCTGCTGGGTTTCACTTCTGTGTGAATCTCGCCCACCCCCTTTCTGCTGCCACCAAGTATTGGATCTATCAGAAGTTGGGGCAGATCCTCCACAACCAGGTCCTATGCTTCATTTTAGAGGTCCACAGAATTTTACTGACTCTGTAAAAACCTGGTCTGACAGATCAGTCCTATGGATTTTCCCTGAACTGACTTCAGGGCTTCACAGCTGTGTGTCAACCATGGCTCAGTTGATAGCACTCACCTCTGAATCATAAGAATCTGGGTTCAAGTCCCATTCAGGCAGTTGAATACAAAAATCAAGGCTGATGTTCCAAAATATAGTAAGGAGGGTATTGTGTACCATTGGAGCTATGGTGTTTTGGATGAAATGTTCGACTGAAGCTGCATCTGCCTGATCAGATGCATGTAAAAAGATCCCATGGCACTATTTTGAAGAAGAGCAGGGAGTTATCCCTGGTGGGCTGGCCAATACCTCAAGCAACATCACAAAAGCAGAATATCTGGTTCTTATCACATTTCTGTTTGCGGGAGCTTGCTGTGCACAAATTGACTGATCTGTTTCCTTACATTACAGCGATGTCTACACTTCAGAAGTATTTCATTAGCTGTAAAATACTTTGAGACATTTGGTGGTCATGAAAGACGTTATGTTAATGAAACTTTCTTTTTTCATAGTTTCCTTTGTATCTTGGTGACCTTTTAATTGACACAGTATTGAAGATGGGGTCTAAACTCTGTATCTTTGACCATGGCTGTTGTTCCCTGCACTGTTAGCTGTACAGTTCAGCATTCTACTTTATTCCTAGCTATTCAGCTAGATTTGTTCAAGGTGTAATTCACCTTGATATCATTTTAACTGCATTGCTTGAAAACCATACATGTTTTCCACAAGCAATTACATTCAATGAGCAGAGTGAAGCTCTAAAGTGGCACACTCCCCTCTCACCTCATGGTCCCTGGACCAGACTCAAAGGCCAGAACATTTTTGAAAAGGTGAGCAGTCCCACTGCCAGATCCAAAGTGGGACCCAACTTTGCTGGGGTCTCTGCCATGACCGCCATCCGATTGAGAATGGTGCCCCAACACTCCCCAAGCGCTAACGGCCCAATCAGAGGACCAGCAGCCTCGGCAGCAGCACTGACAGAGGTGGCCACTGATGAGGCCCCAAGAAGAGGAGGTGGAGCTCTCATAGGCAAGGTCAGGCTTTCTTTACTAAGCTGGGGCCAGGCAGATAGGGGAGGGAGGTGTGGTGGTGAGGATTGGCATGGTGAGGATAGGCGTGGTGAGGATAGCCGTGGTGAGGATAGCCGTGGTGAGGATAGGCATGGTGGAGATAGGCGTGGTGAGGATAGGCGTGGTGAGGATAGCCGTGGTGAGGATAGGCATGGTGGAGATAGGCGTGGTGAGGATAGGTGTGGTGGGGATAGGCATGGTGGAGATAGGCATGGTGAGGATAGGCGTGATGAGGATAGGGGTGATGAGGATAGGGGTGATGAAGATGGAGTGGTGAGGCTAGGGGTGGTGAGGATGGGGGTGGTGAGGCTAGGGGTGGTGGGGATAGGGGTGGTGCGGATAGGGATGGTGAGGATAGGGGTGGTGGGGATAGGGGTGGTGGGGATAGTCGTGGTGAGGATAGTGGTGGTGAGGATAGGGGTGGTGTGGATAGGGGTGATGAGGATAGGGGGGGTGGGGATAGGGGTGGTGGGGATAGGGGTGATGAGGATAGGGGTGGTGAGGATAGGGGTGGTGAGGATAGGGGTGGTGAGGATAGGGGTGATGAGGATAGGGGTGGTGAGGATAGGGGTGATGAGGATAGGGGTGGTGAGGATAGGGGTGATGAGGATAGGGGTGGTGAGGATAGGGGTGATGAGGATAGGGGTGGTGGGGATAGGGGTGATGAGGATAGGGGTGGTGAGGATAGGGGTGTGAGGATAGGGGTGTGAGGATAGGGGTGATGAGGATAGGGGTGATGAGGATAGGGGTGGTGAGGATAGGGGTGATGAGGATAGGGGTGGTGGGGATAGGGGTGGTGAGGATAGGGGTGATGAGGATAGGGGTGATGAGGATAGGGGTGATGAGCATGGGGCAGTGGCAATAGTGTTGGTGAGGATAGGGGTGGTGAGGATAGGGGTGATGAGGATAGGGGTGATGAGGATAGGGCTGGTGGGGATAGGGGTGATGAGGATAGGGGTGGTGAGGATAGGGGTGATGAGGATAGGGCTGGTGGGGATAGGGGTGATGAGGATAGGGGTGATAAGGATAGGGGTGGTGAGGATAGGGGTGATGAGGATAGGGGTGATGAGGATAGGGGTGGTGAGGATACGGGTGATGAGGATAGGGGTGATGAGGATAGGGGTGGTGGGGATAGGGGTGGTGAGGATAGGGGTGGTGAGGATAGGGTTGGTGAGGATAGGGGTGGTGAGGATAGGGATGTTGAGGATAGGGGTGGTGGGGATAGGGGTGATGAGGATGGGGCAGTGGCAATAGTGTTGGTGAGGATTTGGGGGTGAGGATAGGGATGGTGGGGACAGGGGTGATGAGGATTGGGGGATGTGGATAGAGGTGGTCAAGCGAATCGTGATGCTGGTGGGAGAGTTCTACAGCTCTTTGCTGGAGAGAGAAACTGGGAGTGATGCTTTCATGGGGAGCGTCAATAGTGCCAGCATAAACTGAGGGGCGGGGAGGGATGAGAGATGGCAAGCCTTAGAATGAACTAGCAGGTAGGAGCAGAAGATGGCACCTCCATCAACCAGGGAGGAGTTGGAGCAGATACAGTGGGAGCAATTTCAACAGCAGCCCTGACAGGTCAGAACAAAGCAATGGCAATTACTCCCATCCCCATCCACAATCTTACCTTCAACCCCACCCCCACCCTCACCCACAGTCCCAATTAACCCTTAGCAGACATATTGTACTTGTGCCTTTGGACCTTCATTCAGAGTGTGGCAGTATTGAAAATCTATTTCAGCAATGAGCGTGAGATATGTTTAGGAAGCATGGGCCTCATCAAAGCACAGATGCTGAATGAATAATCCTCTCTCTTCCTAACATGTGTTTTTAACCTGAACATATGGTTCTTTGCTATAATAATTCCTCAATTAACATCGATAAGACACAATGGCTGGAATTTTCCAGCCCTGTTGGCATTGGGCACCATGGCAGGCGATGGAAGGGCAATATGGTGAAAAGGCCAAAAATCCTTTTTACATCATCATGAAACCAGTTTGTGATCATGTGTTCCACCTGTCAATGGTGGGCTGCGTTTCCTGCTGCATGTCGGGAATGCTATTTTAATATATTTGCATCTAATTATAAACACTACTCACTAGAATCATCCTCCTACGTGAAATTTACCACCCACATCAGTGTGATTTGTTATGGCACTGCGGATGGTAAATGTTGAGCTGCTCAAACCCCAAAGGGAAACTTGAAACAACTGCCACAACTGTTTTGCAATTTGTATTTTATTTCGAGATACACGCTTTGAATTCAGTAGTAACAAGTCCACCGAGTCTTAGAGGTCTTTTACAAAACTAAATTTAATATTTATTAATAGAAGAAAAGATTTTAAGCACATACATAGGTCTACAAATTACTACCATGATAACTCCTAGCTCCCCTAATTAATCTGACTCCCAGTTATGCCTCCATTAAGGCAACAGTAAAAACAAAATAAATTTCAACAGACCCAGGCAAAGCACAGTGATATTCACAGTGAGTTTCTTTAGCTTCAGTTCCTATAGACAGCAACTTGGTATATAGAAGCTGGAGGCTTTTCACATTTGTTAGATCTTAGAATGCCTTCCTCCTTACACATAGCCTCATCTCCTTTATACATGTTTCTCCCTTTTTAATATAAATTTCATCATTAAAATATAGCTTTGCAACTTTACTTTCTCCATAATATAAATCTTTCAGAGTACTCATATTATCAGTAACCTTTGGGGAAAATAAGTACACTGTATGACTTGGCTTCATATGGCTGGATGTAATATCTCATCATCTCTTGGAAATTCAGACTACTCTAGTTTATCTAAAAATGCAAATGTTCCTCATGCCTCACATTCTAAAACTTTAGCCATGTTTACATATCTAGCATTTCAAACCTAGCTTCCCTTTTGATAACTCAAAATCTTCAGATGTAATTCAATTAAATCTCCCACACACACACATACACACAGAGAAACTAATCCAAACCCCACTATTAACCTACCTTTATAATAGATCACAATAATATTATGAAAATTATTATATTTTCATGCCAGACTTCAGAATGGCGTACTCTATGACTGCCTTAAAAAGGCAGGCATCTGGCATCCTGAACTTCGAGGGGAACTCGGAGGTGAGTGCACACAATCTTGCGCAGTGCTCATGAGCATCACCGTAGGACATCAAGGAAGAGGTGCCAGGCATTCTCAGGGGGTATGGGAAAGTCGCTTTTTACCAGCTGTCCTTCAGTGTGGTGATGGGGCAAGGGACCCATTGTGGGTCAGGCCAGGGGTTGGGGGGTTGGGGAGCAAGGCAGCACAGACTGAAGGAAATCCTCAAGCACATGCCGGGACAAGGGGGAGAGGGGGTGGTGGTGAGAGAAGCAGTCACACACTTGGAAAAGCCGGTCAAAAGTGAGCATTCTTCCACAGCTGAGGCCGTTCAGCTGCAGCTCCATTGACATGCTTGGAGTCGGGCCTCTGAAGCTTTTCTGCCCACTCAAGCAAAGCAAAAGCGTGAAAGTGTCACCAAATGCATCAGAACTTTTCACCCCTTGGATGCAGACTGCAAATTAATGTGTGTTTTAAGGAGCAGCAGAGCAATTGGCTAGGCAAGTTGCAAGATCCCCTTGCGCAAGGTGGCCATGGCACAGTCACTGGTGAAGGCACTCACAGCCTTTATTAAGGTTTGGACCAGTATCACTCATGGTTCAAGCTAACAGTGCAGCCTTGCAGTGTGGGTTAGGAGAATGCCTGTGCCTGAGCTGAGAGCACAGCATACAGTTCAGTGGGCAAAGCTGCTGCCAATTGGTCAAGTGGAGTGGGGCGGAGGTGGGTGGGGTTTTGGATAACCAATGAGCACATTGCATAGTGTCATCCAAATGGGAGTTAGCACTCTCCAGGTAGCGTAAAGGGGCCTTCAGACTTAACCAAGAGAGGTTCTTAGTACACCTTTGCTAACCCATGCGTGTCACTCTTTGATCCTGGAGGAGAACATCAGGTTCATGGAGCCTGGTGATTTAATGGTTTGCCTCATGGCTTACAGAGACCAAAGAAGAAGAAGAAGAGAGCGGCGGAGGTGCCTGGCTTGGCAAAGGGAGAAGCACCTCCCTCAAGATGAAGGGGTGCAGGGCCTGCTGTGCACACAGCTGAAGATCCACGGTGAGCCGCCGCTCATAGGCACCTTGCTAGACCCAGGGTCTATAGACGGCGCCTGTCATTCCTGCAGATGACTGAGAACCAGTGTCACTGAGGACTGTGCATGCCTAGGGAACTGGTCGGTCACATATCCCACCTGCCGCAGGATTTGGTACCACGGGGACATGGAGGGCATCCACTGCCAGTGGCCATGAAAGTGACCGTGGCGCTTAATTTTTATGCTAATGGATCTTTCCAGGGGTCCACAGGTGGCCTGTGCGGGATCTCACAGGCCTCCACGCACAAGTGTATCCAGGAGGTCACGGACACCATCTTCACCAAGGCACACAACATTGTGCCATTCGCCCGGGATCAGGAAAGCAAGGAAGCAAGAGCACTGGGATTAGCGCAGATCTCTGGTTTCCCACAGGTGTAGGGTGCCATTGACTGCAGTTACATGCACCACGTCAAAGGTGCTGAGAGCACACAGACAGAACAGCTGATGATGAGCACTGCCAAGGTGCAGGCATCACTAATGTTTCACGGAGCGTGAGGCTGGGCCATCACTTTGGTCTGAGGGCTGCAGTGTGTGAGCTGAGAATGATGAGAAGAGTGCCTTACCCTGACTGAACAAAGCAGGTCATTCAGCCTCTTTCGGCACTGGGTGGCTGTCCTCCTTTGCAGGGCATTGGCACTGACCATCACTGCCACTGCCTCCCATACTGGATTGGTGACATTGCTTGCTGGTCATCACCCAGAGCTGGGGAAAGGATATCGAGGTCGGTCTCCACTGCCTCCAGTAGGTGCTCGAGAGAGGTGTCGCTAAGTTTGGGGGCAGCATGTTTCCTTCCTTTGTCAGCTATGACTTTGCAGCAGCTTCTAATCCCTTAGAGAGAGCTAGCTCTGTGCAGGGGCACCCTTTAAACGTGGCACCCAGATTTCTGACGGCCTGAGGTGATGGTGGGGCGAGCGAATCAGAAGTTGCCCTGCCAGTGATTCGGTGTGTTTCCCAGGAGTGCATTATTAATGAGGAACCTGGAATGAGACGATAGGGTGCGAAAACTGGCCATTGCTGCTGTCGGGTAAAACATCCTTTTTCCTACCCGCTACTGCACTTTGTTCAAAGCTGGGACGTTTCTGCCCAATGTGTCACTGCCTCTTAAAAACCAAGGACAAAATTAATCTTTTACTGAAAAGCGAGAATCCTGTGGTTACCCAAAAACAAAACTACAAAATAGGCAGGATTTCTCCAAAAGAATCTATTTGTGTTAATGAACAAATACCATAAAATCAGCACATACCTGCTATAATGATTCTTCAGCATTTCTCGAAGAGCTAACAATTCACCCAGCGAGTATGAGAATGGAAAATGTTGTTCATCCTGCTCTGATGACTGTGATTATCAGAGCAAAGCAGAGGAACAGCTGAGCAAAGCCCAAATTTTTCCACAAGGTGTTGAGAGCACTTGGGCTCCTCCGAGTGAGAGTCCTCCCTTTCCTGGACTCGAAGGTTTGAAGTAGAACATTCATAAAGATGCAAAAGCCAGCCAGTTAGCCCTTGCCAGGGAGCACTCCGATTTAATGTAGAATGTTATTTTTTGGGAATGTAATATCTTAGGCTGCAAAATTCATTCCATGGCAAAGTGAAACACAGAATTTAAAAATTCCACCTCCATTTTACGTTTGCCTCAGATTAAAAGAAAACTCTTTGCAGGAATCCAAAGATTTCCAAGGGGAGGATCTGTTAGGCTGTGTTAAGTAGTTGTACTTTGCTGCTGAGCTCACTTCATCTCCAACCATTTCTGCTCCTGACCAGGGCACGTTAACCAGCACCAACCCGGGGAAAAGAGGCCAAAAAGATTGGATGTTCGTTCTTGGGGCTGCGGTCTGGATTAGAAGTCGGGCCTGTCCAATAACGAGCGCAGAGGTTGCCGGGTGTGGAGGCAGGTTGGGCAGGAGTCCTGGCTCTGTGCTCCAGCATTTGTTGAAGTTATTTTAAAAAATGATTAAAGAAAAAAAGAAGCCCTCCAGCCCTCACCCCTCAACCACCTCATTATTTCTATATAGTTTGTTCTAATTAGACAACATCGACAAACCATGAAGCATAACTTTATGAGTTCTTACTGTCAATGGCACCCTGCCTCTGCTCATATAGGAACAGGAGCATTTACATTTTTTTTCCCAGATTTTTATTATTTTGCATTAAAATTGCATTTTGAATGCCTAATTAACCCTGTGAAGTGAATGTTTGGACAATGCAGTCTCCACTGGAGTTTCATATTAATGTTGGTGTTGGTGCCACAGTCACCCAAACAAAACTAACTGGCTCAGTGAGTGTGAAGTTCCCTCAGGTTTCAAGAGGTGAAACCAACTTTGTGAAGTTTAGTGGACAATCTGGTTCGTGGCAAAGTCACCATTTCATTCTGAGTCTCCAGCGAGTGATAGACAGGTAGCCCCGCATGGGGTGATCTGATTGCAACCATTGGAAATAGCATCAACATCATGTGTAGCAATGATGTGGGAAGTTACAGTCAGTGGAGACCAGTACAAGCTCACTGGCTGAGTGAAAACAAGACAAGGCCAAACAAGAAGATCTCAGTTACTCAAAGCTGTTAGGAGCTCTTACTCCTGTGGGGAATCTGTCAAGCAAATTCCGTTTAACAGAGGGATACCTGAATAATATTAAAGAATTAAAACTTGCTTTTGGTTTGTGTTGTACCTGGTCTCTTAATAATTTTCCAATAACACCTTAAATGCCTGAGATTAGCAGTTTGCTGTTTAGCCCTGGAGTCTATTCCGAGGTTCATCTGAAGAGTTCCAGTGTTCAGTTTGGTTGTTAACTGCTAATCCCATTTGGTTTACATAGAACCAGAATAATTGTGGACACACCAATGGCTTCTGTGAAATCCAAACCCTACCGCCCCACCATCCCCACAACTGTGTTGAACTAGAGTCACACAGGCAGGAAGGCTCCAAGTTTAACTGCAGGCCCCGCGCACCATTCAGTGGCCTGGATTTCCACTCCCGACCATGGCACATTATCCAGCACCACCAACCTAACCCGGGGAAAAGAGGCCAAAAAGATCAGATTTTCATTCTGGGGGCGGGGGCAGTCTGGATTAGAAGTCGGGTCTGTCCAAGAACGAGTGCAGACGTTGCCTGGTGTGGAGACAGGTTGGGCAGGAGGCCTGCATCTGTGCTCCAGCATTTGTTGAAGTTATTTTAAAAAATGATTAAAGTAAAAAAAAAGCCCTCCAGCCCTCACTCCTCAATCCCCTCACCTCCACAAATGTGCCTGCCCCATCCATGCCAACTTCATGCCCCCCACACATCTCCTATGGTTTCCATGCTGCCCATACCAGCCCATGACCCTCTACCCACACCCATGGCCCCTCACACCTGTTATGCTAATTCATAACCCTCTATGCAACCTGGGACTCATATTGCCCTATGCAAATGCATGCCACCACTCATCCCCATGGCTCTTTATAGCCCCTATGCCAACTTAGTGCCAACTCATGTCAAACCATGCCATCCACTTCCCCTTGCCTTGACCCCTTCCATGCCAACTCACCTTGTATCCACCATGGACAAACCTCAGGAGCTATGCTGATATAAAATAAAAGTCATGTGTTTATTGATGATATCACTACTTTAAAAAGCATTCCTTGATTAAAGAAACACTCAATACATTGGAATTCCTTCAACTAACCTCCTATAAAAACAAACATTTTTATTATATGACCACTTAGAGCTGTCAATCGAACAGCTCAGTTAACAAGCACTCCTCTGTGATAAGGTTAGGTTGTAAAATCAGTCATGCAGCACAAATTCTATAATGACAAACCCCAAGTTTATGTCAACAGACTGAATGAAATAGCAGGCACTGTTTTAAAAAAAACAAAGCCCAGCAGAGTTAAATCCCTTGATAGCTTTGAGAATTCTAATGAGCTTTGTCAGTTGGTTCACAACTTGACAGTTCTTTGACAGCCTTGATAGTTCTTTGGAAGCTTTGACAGTTCCAATGTGATTATGCAATTTTTAGGCATAATCACGTCTACTTTTAACAATCCCAAAGGGCACCTGACCCCTCCTAAAGAGTTCCTTACCTCTCCTGAAGGTGTCCCAGGATCATATCCAAAGGGGTACCTTACCTCTCCAAAAGGGTACCCTGGCTATCCAAAAGGATCCACAAGGGTCAGGCCTGCTCCTACCAGGTATAGTCTGCACATTTCGGGTTTCAGACAACTACCTCACCAAAATCACACATGACTGGGGGTAGCAGATGTATATGGGCAGCTGCCTCTGGGAACCATGGATGTGTGATTTATAACCTGCCCCCATACTCCCCCACACCCTGCTAAAATAGTCGAGGCCGGGCTCGGTGCTGAACATCCGGACTCCTGGATTTGAACATCTGCTGGCATCTTTGCACAGGTGGTGAGACTCTCATGAAAATTCAGGCCAATATCTTTAAGCAAGGGGCAGATGGAAAGGAAAGGGTAAAAATGAAATTGGAGTTATGCATTTCGAGTTGTGATGAATTCAAGGAGACAGACACCATCTCTTTGGACACTAAAACCAGCAGTAATCTGACAGTCCGGAAAGCAGCAGGCGAATTTATTTAATAAAAACAGGAAGTGCTGGAAAGGCTCAGCAGACCTGGCTGCTTGTGTGGATGGCTGGTGGGCGGGCAGGCTAGGATTGGCCTGCCATGCCATGACCTCAGCGCCTCCTCTCTCCGGGCACCATATTTAAAGCACACCAAGGTGCAGCCTACTTCATTTCTACAGGCCAGGACTGCTCCAGACGACAGGTGGCCCCCAAAGTGAAGAAGATGGCAGCCCCTAAATTTAGTGATCCCTCTCTGGGTGCCTTCTTGGACAAGGTGGAAGCCCGCTACAAACTCCCCTACCCACACCCTGGGAAAAGACTAGCCACCAAGGATGAGAGGTGGTGACAGCGGTGGTCAGTGCCAATGCCATCCAAAAGAGGACAGCTGCCCAGTGCCACAAGAGGATGAATGATCTCCCCCGTTCCACTAGGGTAAGTCACTCTTCTCATTACTCTCAACTCACACACTCACAAACCCATCACATATCCATAGGGCCCTCACTCACTCCCAGTTCAAGGGACTTCACTGCTCACTCTCTCACAAACACCCTCATCTCCCCTGCCCATCATGTCCTCATGCTGCCAATGGCACCACTCACACTCCACACATGCTCGGCATCCTTCTCATCTGGCCTGGCAGGCACCTTGATTATACCCTCCCCATCTGTCTCCATTCAGGATAAGCTAGCCCACAACAAGAGAGAGATGTCCTAGACTGGAGGGGGCATGCCCGAGCTGACTTTGAAATCAGTGCCATCCAGCTGGCTGGCAATGATCTGGGCTGTTCCTGTGCTGACAGTGAGGTCGGCTCTGCTCAACCAAGTGAGGATCCAGCAGTGCAACATCCATCAGACAACCATGCTGTGAGTCATATCTCCTGTTACACTGACCACTGCCATGCTCTAATTATCTCTCTTTTCTTTCACAAGAACATCTGGGCTGTAGCCCAGGGCACAGCCATCAGACTGGTCATCGACTCCAGACCGAAGGACATCTTGGAAGAGGAATCTGCAGCTACTCCAATGGAAGACACGTCACAGTGCTCACCTACACCCTCCATTAGTGCAAAGACACACACCTTGGTGGAATCTAGTTCTAGAGCAGCCTCAGGATCACAATCTGGTGTGCACATCGCACTGTCTGATCCACAGCAGGTGGAGACGGGGGCCAGGATTTTCCCCTTGATGATTTGGGGGTGGGGATGTGGGATGACATCAGGAGGTGAACGGGAGAAAGAAACTTGGTGAAATTGAAATCACTAGGGAAATGGTACTGAGCAAATTGATGGAGCTGCGGGCTGGCAAGTCTCTGGGTCCCAATGGGCTACATCCTAGGGCCTTAAAAGAGGTGGCCAATGGGGTAGTCAATGTGCTGGTGTTAATTTTCCAAAATTTGCTAGATTCTAGAAAGGTTCCATCAAATTGGAAAGAAACAAATATAACCCCTCTATTCAAGAAGGGAGGGAGGCAGAAAACAGAAAATTAGCTTGGCCAATTAGCTTGACGTCTGCCGTGGGGAAGTTAATCGAATCAATCTTTAAGGAGGTTATAGCTGGGCACTTAGAAGAGCCCAAGGCAATCAGGGAGAGGCAGCATCATTTTGTGGAAGGGAAATCATGTTTAACCAATTTATTGGAGTTTGTTGAAGGAGTAACATGCACTGTAGATAAAGGGGAGCCTGTAGATGTACTGTACTTGGATTTCCAGAAGGTATTTCATACGGTGCCATATCAAAGGTTATTACGGAAAATAAAAGCACATGGTATAGGGGGTAACATATCAGCACGGATAGAAGATTGGATGGCTAGCAGAAAGCAGAGAGTAGGCATAAATGGGTCTTTTTCTGATTGGCAGGATGTGATGAGTGGTGTCCCACAGGGGTCTGTGCTGGGGCTTCAACCTTTTACGATTTACATCAATGATGTAGATGAGGGGAGTGAAGACTTGGTAGCTAAATTTGTAAATGACACAAAGATAGGTAGGAAAGCATGTTGTGAAGAGGACATGAGGAAGTGGCAGATAGATATAGATCGGTTGAGTGAGTGGGCAAAGGTCTGGCAAATGGAGTTTAATGTGGGAAAATGTGAAATTGTTCACTTTGGCAGGAAGAACAAAAAAGCAGAGTGTTACTTAAATGGAGATGGCTGCATAATCCTGAGGTGCAGAGAGATCTAGGTGTTCTAGTACATGAGTCACAAAAAGTCAGTATACATGTACAGCATGTAATTAAGAAGGCTAATGGGATGCTATCCTTTATTATGAGAGGAATTGAACATCAAAGTAAGGATGTTATGCTTCAGTTACACAGAGCATTGGTCAGACCGCATCTTGAATATTGTGTGCAGTTTTGGTCTCCTTATTTAAAGAAGGATGTCAATGCATTGGAGGCAGTTCAAAGGGGGTTTACTAGATTGATATTTGGAATGAGTTGGTTGTCTTATGAGGGAAGGTTGGACAGACTGGACTTATTCCATTGGAGTTTAGAAGAGTGAGGGGTGATTTGATGGAAGTATATAAGATCCTGAACGGCCTTGACAAGGTGAATGTCGAAAAGATGCTTCCTCTTGTTGGTGGTCCAGAACTAGGAGGCACTATTTTAAAATTAGGAGCCGCCCTTTTAGGACAGAGATGAGGAGAAATGTTTTTCTCTCAGAGGTTAGTGCGACTTTGGAACTCTGCCTCAGAAGGCGGTGGAGGTGGGTAATTAAATATTTTTAAGGCGGAGGTAGATAGATTCTTGTTAGGCAAGGGAATCAAAGTTTATCGGGGTTAGATGGGAATGTGGAAATCGAAGTACAAGGAGATCAGGCATGATCTTATTGAATGGTGGAGCAGTCTCAACGGGCCGAATGGTCTACTCTTGTTCCTATTTCTTATGTTCTTACGTTCTGAAGTTACGCTGCCTTGGGAATTAAATTTGATGTGGGGAGTTGATTCCTGCGAGTGGGCACAATAATGGGATAAAAATGCATTAAAATCAAGCTCCCGACATTGGACAGTGGGAAACACAGCCCGCCATTGATGGTGGGAGGATCAATTGCATCCTGGATTTACGTTCGCAGGAACACAACTAGGGCTCATGCTGCCAAACACGCCTGTCGCATTGGGAGTGAAAAATCCCGGCAAGAGTTTTAAGTTGAATATTATGCTTCTTCAGATCTAGTTTAGTTTCTTTATGGGACATCAAAGTTCTTCATGGGGAAAATTTTCCCCCGTCGGGAGGGGGGGCTTGTGCCTGGGCGGGCGTGAATCCGATCGGCGCCATATTACGTGGGTGGGCCAATTAAGGCCCGCCCAGTGATTCGTGTGCCTGGAAACACTGACTGCTCCCTGTGCGGGCGGTGGGGAGGGTTGCCTGAGTTGGGGCCTGCGCTCTATTGCGCATGCGAGGTGCCTCAGGGAAATTAGTTAAGTTTTAAAAAGTTGAATAAAGAAAAGAAAAAAATTTAAGACATGTCCCCTCAAGGGACATGTGTCACATGAACTGGGATATGCCAGTGAATTTTTTAAAAAAATTAATTCAATTTTAAAACACTTCGTGAAACCTCATCCCACCTGTGCATGAGGTTCCATGAAAATTGTGAAGGTTGCCTGGGGTCTTCGCCAACCTGAAGGTTGGACCGGCAGCTCAGTTTATTGGTTTAATTCGTTTTTAAATGGCCTTGTTAGGCCTTTGACAGTTCGGCGGGCGTGCAGACGACTCTGGTGCGCACCCACCGAACTGAAAATCTAAATGATGCGCGGTGACGTCAGAATGCCCGCCCAACATCACCGCGCTTCATTTTATGTGTCGGCAAGTGGGCCCCACCCCTGCTCACCAACCTGAATTCTGCCCCATGTGACAATCATGGTATCAAGGTACTAGGAGGCTCAGTGTGCACATTTGGAAGCTGAGAGTTTGGCTTTCCAGCTCCTGTTTTGGGGTCAGTGAACTGGGTCCAGAGACACTGCCTGACCTCTTGACCCTCTTCCAGCGTTTTCTGTTTAAATCCCTACATCTATGTTGTTTAAGATTCTAAAGTTGTGCTCTCTTTCTCATTCACTGCTCCTGACCCCATAATAATGCTCTGGGTTGCTGCTGGCCATCGCTTGCCTTCAAGCACCATTTCTTCCTCCTCCATTGGCACCTCAGCTCCCCTTCCAATCGCTATCAGACCCACTCCCCCTCAGTGTTGCCTCAACTCCTCTCCTGATCACCACCCACACAATATGTCCCGATTGCTGCTCTGCCCCACTCACTCAATTGACCCTCCTCTGGCAATCTCCACCTTGGCCCCCCTCGTGATCGTATACCCTTAACCTTTAACAATCCGCTAGGGGACCATTACTGGTAATGCATTGGCCTAAGCTTCGAACTCTCTTCACCATCCTGGAGATGCCCAGTAGGTGTCTGAATCTTGCTGGCCTCATGTAAATGTAGACCAAGGGCAGAATGTTTCAGTTGGTGGACAGGCTTGGTGGGAGCAGGCGGGGACAGTTGCGAAGCCGATCGCCGCCTGCCATTGGCTTCCTGCCACCATTTTACCTGGGTGGGCCAATTAAGGCCCCCCCCCAAGGGTAAGAGGCGAGAGGTAGCGCTCAGCATGACCTGTGCAGGTGGGGAGAGGAGAGAGAGTCAGGGCAAGCATCACAGCAATCACCCTGAAGCAAGGAGCTGCCTCAGGGGGATTGAAGGGCTTCTGAAATTATAAAATGAAAGGTTTATACGTTGATTTAAACATGTCCCCTCATGTGACTGTGTGACAAAAGATGGGACGTGTTTTTATATTTATGAAATTTAAAAAATTTATTTCATAAAAGCTTTAGGAAACCTCATCCCACTCGTGGGTGAGGCTTTTTAAAAAAGGTGAAGGCCGCTTGGCCTTTTCGACTGCTCGCTAACCTTAAGGCTGGATTCAGCTGACTCCAGCGTGCACCCGCCAAATGAAACTCAGCCCGCCACTCAGCGCAATGACGTCAGGATGCACGCCCGATGTCATCTCACATCATTTTACATGTTGGAGTGACGGGCCCTTCTCCGCACGCTGACTGAAAAATCCTGCCCCAAGGTCCAATATCAGGTGCATCTTGGGCCTACATGTTCAGGCACGAGGGTTGATCCAACATGAACTAATTTCTAGACCATTGCTTCTAATCTCTAAGCAAGTGTGCACATTTCTTTTCTTCCCCCTAATGTCACAGATGGTAAATGCACTCTGGGCAGATACATGGTACTATCCTGTTCTGCCTTGAATTAGCTGGTCACAGCTATAGAAGCACAACAACCAGCCTCAGTGCCCCAAGCTAGGCAGGAATGAGATTATGGGTGGAACTTTACGGCCCGGTCGCAGCAGGGGTGGGGCTGGAAAATGCGGTGAGCTGTTCAAAAGCCCATTGACTTGGGCTGGTCATGGAAAATCCCGCCTGTAGGAGGGGTTGTAAAATTCTGCCCTATGTCTGAATTCCTATGCCTGATTTTTAGTTGTGAGAGTTTGTTCAGTAGGTCTCAGTGAAAGGTTCAGAGACTTGTAAGGTTGAACAGTAGTGTTCATTGGTAACACATAACTGTTTACATATGTGCAAAGCATGGCCCAGACTAAGAGCTAACTCCATGTTGGCTTCCCATTGACTGCCTCCATACAACTCTGTCTCCTGTCTATTGTCCTGTGCCTCTCTATATCACACTGTGTGTAATACTGTTCTCCAGTCCTACATTAACCCTTGCTATGCCAAACACCTTTATACTACAGTAACCAATGCAAGAATGGATATCGGACAGAGACGTGAATGGGAATATATTTATTAACAAGTTTCCCTTTTTAACGTTACTCCATAATCACCAGCCTTCTGGAAATGAATTACCAATGGCTACAGATTAACTCTTTTCTTCTCCGCCGATGCTGCCAGACCTGCTGAGTTTTTCCAGATAATTCTGTTTTTGTTTTTGTTACAGATTAACTATGTTTTACATTAACATTAAGCAGAGCATCTGGGGCCATCTGCTGTTGTTATTAGCCAGCTGATGGATAGCCCCAGTGCTGTTCCTAAAACTGCTTTCTGAAACAGGAGAATCTGAGGCTTCTCAGTGGTGTCACTGTAAGGGGCTGGGGAGGTGGTATTTTAACCTGGAGGGGGAAGTGAGTTCAGGTACGGTTGTGGCGGGGCCTTAAAGTGGTTGAAACTCTGCCAGTGTGCAGAAGTCAGCTTCATTGTGTAGACTTCTGGGTTTAAGTTGGGAACATTCTGTTGGTGATGTGTAACCCCAGCTGGAGAGGCAGTTAGTGATGTGACTGTGTTAGTTGATCAACTCTTGCAATCATGTAATTTCCATTCAAATGTCGTTGCCCATTCACAGCTTGCCTGAGCTTCCTGAATCGCTGCATTGGAAGAAAGATGAGAAAACAGCTTTCATGACACTGTTAAAAGTCAGGTAAAAAGAGCAACAAAATAGTCAGTGCAGGTCTCAGCTGCTTTCTTAGCTGCCAGTGGGAAAGGGCTTTGTAAGAGTATTTGTGCTGAGAAGCCAGGTTCTGCCCTGTGGAGGTTTTGAACCTCATATCGGGATTGGTGACACGTTGGCTGCCTCAGCCTGGACCTTGGATCAACAGCAGCAGAGACTGGTGTTCAACACAGAGGGCAGAGCAGTGGAGGGGGCAACAGCAGAGGGGGCAAGAGCAGAGGGGAGAACAGCAGAGAGGGGACAGCTGGGAGGGGCAGCAGAGGTGGGGACAGGAGAGGGGGGTAAAGGCAGAGAGGGGGGACAACAGAGGAGGCAAAGCAGAAGGGGGAACAGCAAAAGGGGGGACAGCAGAGGGGGGAACAGCCGAGGGAAGTACAGGAGGTGGGGAATAGCAGAGGGAAGTACAGGAGGTGGGGGAACAGCAGAGGGTGCACAACAGAAGGGGGTACAGCAGAGGGAAGAACAGGAGATGTGGGAACAGAAGAATGGAGTACAGCAGAGGGGGTAGCAGCAGAGGGTGGGACAGCAAAGGGGGTAACAGCAGAGGAGGTAAAAAGGTGGGGGGACAGCAGAGGGGGGATGTGGTTAAGTGAGGCACCTATCCCTTTAAGAGAATGCAAGCATACTGATCATGTGACAGCACTGAAGAATCACTATACAATGTGGGCAACTGGGAACTGTAAGTCTAGTTCCGGAGATTTCTGAGTGAGCACATATGATCTGGTGCTCTGCCCTATGTCTCAATAAACCATCACTGTTTAATCTTACATCAGTTTCCCCCTATTATTGATTGTAAGCTGCAACCGAAGAGGACATAGGAAGGTGTGTGGTTAGAGTTCGGTTGGCCAACAAACTCATTTAGCCAAGACATAAAAGGGGAACAGCGAAGGGGAACAGCAGAGGGAAGGACAGAAGATGGGGGAACAGCAGAAGGGGGTCAGCAGAGAGGGGGGCAGCAGAGTGTGGGACAGCAGAGGTGGGATTAGAAGGTGGGGGAGGAGTGGAGATGGGAACAGAAGATGGGGGAGGAGCAGCAGGTGCGAGGAGCTCAAAGGAGTCACTATATATGTAACAGGGTGTGCAGGCAGAGGCTCAGCTTCTTTGACTATTTGACATAGGAGTGAATCCGGAGGTGCTGAAGGTCCTGGTTGCTGTGGTAGGTGGCAACAGCTGCTCCTTGCTGGACCTGCTGGTCACACATAACCAGTGGCTGGGAAGGTCACTCCAGCTGCAACCCTTTTAGCTTTGAGATCTTTTGAGGCCCCTACCAGAGCCTTAGCCAGGACCCACAGTCAGTTGGACATAAAGGAATAAGACAGGTCACTGATGGATTGTTTGGCAGGGTCAATAGAGAAATATGAAAAAAACATTGTGTCTCAAAATATACAAAGCAGCAGTAGAGACAGCTCTTTAGAAAGTGCCTGAGCAGTAGATGGTGTTGTGGATGAACTCTGTCCGCACACTTCTTTAATCTGGCTTTGAACCTCACATCAGTCAGGTCAGGATCTTTGTTCAATAGCTGTGAATTTCCCATCTGAAATAAGGTTTGGAAAGCCTCAAACTGATTCCAGATGTACAGGAGCCGACACCAGAAAAACTGAGGCCGGAATTTTCTAGCCCTGCTGAGCCATTGAAATCTCGGTTCACATTGGCGGGCCTGGAAGATCCCGCTGGAGTGAGGGGCTAGAAAAACCCGGCTCTCGTGTCACAAAATCGGCACTGTGAGGCCTGTAGTGTCTGCTGTGGAAAACAGCCAAGGGTAGTTTAAGAGGCTGGGATAAAGGCTGTGGGTTAGTGTAGAGGTAATTTTACCTTATGTCCAAACTGGGCTATGACTAAGATAAAAGCAAAAAACTGCAGATGCTGGAAATTCGAAACAAAAACAAAAATACCTGGAAAAACTCAGCAGGTCTGACAACATCTGCGGAGACAAATACAGTTAATGTTTCAAGTCCGTATGACTCTTCAACAGGTGACTGTCAACACCTCTTTGTCTTTTTGTCTATGACATCTTTGGGCAATCTCTACCTATCACTGGCCCTCTATCCAGCTCTACTTGTCCCACCCCCCCCTTAAACCAGCTTATATTTCATCTCTTTTCTATTTTTCCTTAGTTCTGATGAAGAATCATATGGACTCGAAACATTAACTATGTTCTTCTCTGCAGATGCTGTCAGACCTGCTGAGTTTTTTCAGGTATTTTTGTTTTTGTTTGGGCAATGTCAAAACTAGGAGCCCTTGATGGTGTTGCAGAGTCAATAAGTGTTTTATTTCCAAGCTTTGCCCTCATACAACAAAATGGCACTTCCTCTGGCTGCAATAATATGTATCTAGTTTTATTTCTGATTTGTAAAGGTTGGCAGCAGTGAGCACTCGAGTGTGTCAGCAGCTGGCTCTCAAATCTCCTCCTTTGTAAATCTGGTCTGCTTTTAACGTCATTACTCTTAATGGAAATCTCCAACTACCGGTCCAAAAACTCCCTTTCTGATGGCTTGTCTTGCATCTCCATTTCATTATTAATGACATTGTCATTGTCTGTTTGCTTCAATTACTCTTCCCAAATCCTCCAAATTGTCTTCCTCCTCTTCCTTCTCACTGTGCTGAAATTAAGACCCATCAAAATGCCTCCCACTTTAACAAATATCTCAACTAGACTTTAAAACGGTGCATATTTTTATCTTTTCCCTTTTTATAATTGGTCATTGGGATGTGGGTCACACTCAGGAGACAGTGTTTATTGCCCATTCCTCTTTGGTCCATGAGCCCATCCAGAGTTATTCACATAGTGAGGTACTGAACTGACATGTAGTTGTATTCTAGATATTCTTTCATAGGTAGCCTCGCATTTGATGCCCAGCCCTAATAGTCTTGATGTAGCGGTGAAGCAAGGAGGAATAGCAGGTTCCCTTTGCTAGTTATTTAAGGTTTGACATCAGTCCCAGCTGGCAATGAAAATTCAAGTGGCAACCTTTCAATTCTTTGGAATCAGCACATCAAACAAATTCAAAATGATCCTGTTTTAAAACATTTATTCATGTTTGTTGAAATTTACTTCACAGAGGCTTTTTAGGTGCCGGTTAATCAGGCATTGCAGTTTGAAAAGAGCAGCAATCATTAGATCAAAGCTACTCTTTCCCTTCAGATCTGTGCCGTGTAGTAGCCCCTTAATGGCAGTGTGATTTACTTGCCTCTCCTTGGCCTGTACATTTTGTGGACTTTAAAAATTGTTTGAGGTTCCAAGGACAAAGACACTGAGCCTTCTTTGCAGTCTACTTCCTATGGCCATTCTTCAGGTTTCTGCATCCTTAATTGCTCTGGGATTCATTAGCACGTGAGAGTAATGAAGTCTTACATTCTAATTCAAAAGAAGTGGCTATTTCACCGCTCCTGCTGTGAGTGAGTTTTCATGTAGTCCAGTGATAGTGAGTGGAATTTTCCGTGCCCGCTGGTGTCAGGCGTGCTCTTTGGCATGAGCAGACAATATGGCTCCATCAGTTTTACCACGACGGGAAATCAGTTTGCGATTGTCTGCTCAGCCCGCCGATGGTGGGCCGCATTTCCTGCTAACGGATATCGGGAACCTCATTGTAATACATCTGCAAATCATTATCAGGCCACCACCACACCCACTGGATCATCCATCCGCGTTAGCCAGAAAGCACGCTGACGTATTTCACAACAGCATATAAAAGGCGTGCACTTGGCGGCCTGCACTTTGAGGGGAACTCGGAGGTGTGTGCACAGTAACATTGTGCAGTGCTCGCCAGGGTCGCCTGTTGGACTTCAAGCTTCAGGGGCTTCGGGGGTTGGGGATGTGGTTGGCGGGGGGGGGTGGTGGTGTGGGTGTGGGGGAGGTGGGCGGGGGAGGGTAGCCCTGCTGTTGAATATAGTGCACAAGCATTTGGAGGGAGGTAGGGTGGGTGAGAGAAGTGGCCACACATTAGGGAAACATTTAGAAAGTGACCATTCCTCTGCAGCTGAGACAGTTCAGGTGCAGCCACATTGTTATGATTGGGGTTGGGCTCTTAGCTTGCCTGCCCACTGAAGCAATACAGAGGCATCAAAGAGTTCATGAGCATTTTAGTGGACTGCAGAACAGTTGGACAACTGTACATGTTGTACAATCTCCTCGCTAAAGCTGGTCATGGAGCAATGTGGAGGTGCTCACAGCCCCTTGCAATTTCAACATCCCGGTTTGGACCAGTCTCCCCCCAAGGTTCAAGCTAACAGGGCAGCCATTATTAAAAAATTCATTCATGGCTAGGCCAGCATTTATTGCCCTTGAGAAGGTGGTGGTGAGCTGCCTTCTTGGACCATTGCAGTCCATGTGGTGTAGGTACACCCACAGTGCTGTTAGGGAGAGAGTTCCAGGATCTTGACCCAGTGACAGTGAAGGAATGGCGATATATTTCCAAGTCAGGATGGTGAGTGGCTTGGAGGAAAACTTCCAGGAGGTGGTGTTCCCATGTGCTTGCTTCCCTTGACCTTCTAGATGGTAGTGGTCGTGGATTTGGAAGGTGCTGTTGAAGAAGGTTTGGTGAGTTCCTGCAGTGTATCTTGTAGATGGTACACACTGCTGCTACTGTGCGTCAGTGGTGGAGGGAGTGAATGTTTGTGGATGGGGTTCCAATCAAGCGAGCTGATTTGTCCTAGACAGTGTCGAGCTTCTTGAGTGTTGTGGGATCTACACTCATCCAGGCAAGTCGGGAGTATTGCATCACACTCCTGACTTGTGCCTTGTAGATGGTGGACAGTCTTTGGGGAGTCAGGAGGTGGGAGTCATGTGATATGGTCATGGAATTACTGTAGCGCACTAATCTCTGGTCATCCAAGTGGTGGCCAGCACTCTCTGCCAAGAGTTAAGGGGCCGTCACACTTAACCAGAACAGGTTCTTAGTACACCCATGCTAAAGATGCGTCTCTTTCTTTCACCGTGCAGAAGGAGTACATCAGGATCATGGAGTCTGGTGAACTAGCTGTTTGCCTGGTGGTCTATAGAGCATGAAGATGCCAGAGGGGAGAGCGACTGAGGTTCCTGGCTGCACAGAAGCAGGAGCAGCACCGTCAGGATGAACCTCAGGCTGGGGTTCCCACACACATGGTTGAAGAGCCACAGCGAGCTGTCGCCTACTGACACCCAGGGCCTATAGACGCCGCCTTTCATTCCTGCAGATAACCGAGAACCTGTGTTGCCAGAGACTGTGTATGCCTAGGGAACTGGTCAGTCACTTCTGCCAGCTACTGCAGGATTTGGTGCCACGGGGACATGAAGGGCATCCACTGCCAGTGGTTGTGAAAGTGACCATGGCACTCAATTTCTATGCCAGTGGTTCCTTTCAGGGCTCCACAGGTGAGCTCTGTGGGATTTCACAATCCGCCACCCACAAATGTATCCATGAGGTCACAGATGCCATCTTTGCGAGGGCACACAACTTTGTGCGTTTCACCTGGACCAGGAGAGCCAGGCTGCGAGAGTGATTGGAATTCCCCAGATCTCAGGTTTCCCACAGGAGCAGGGTGCCATTGACTGCACTCATGTGATGCTCAGGTCTCCGTCACTGCACATGGTGGACTACATCAACCACATGGGCTTCCATTCACTGAATGTGCAGCTGGTGTGCAACTACCACAAATGCATCCATGTGTGCATGGTTTCCAGGGAGTGTACACTATGCCTACATACTCAGTCAGTCACAGGTCCCTGGAGTCTTCCTGGGGTCCAATGATGCTGCAGGGATGGCTCCTCGGGGCCAAGGGCCTCAGACTGCAGCACAGCGATGGTATAATGAGGTTCATGCTGCAACTTGCAACTTGGTGGAGCGAACCATTGGGATGCTGAAGAAGAAGGTCTGGTGGAGCCCTGCAATAATGTCTGCAGAGGGTGTCACACATCGTCGTCGTCTGCTGCACCCTTTACAACCTGGCACTGCAACGGGGAGATCAGCTACCTGAGGAGGAGATGCAGGAGCTGGAGGTCTCCTCTGATGAGGAGGACGCTGACGGGGATTAGGGTGAGGAGGTCCTTGGAGGTGACGATGATGGGGATGAGGCCCTCACACTGGCTAGACGAGGCCAGCGCACTTGGGAGGTCCAATAGCTGCTAGATTTGTGGAGGATGATGACGACATGCATTGAGGCGACCCATAGATCCTCACAATGCATCTGTGAACGTTTGACTCCAGTCTGGCTTATGGCAGCGTGAATACCCTCTGTGAGAATGCTCCTGTCATAGAGATGCAGTGGAGGCCCTAACAGTTGCTCGATCGCAGGGGAATAATGACAACATGCAGTGAAGACAGTCCATAGATCTTCACATAGCCTCTGTGAATGTCTGACTCCTGTGTGGCCGAGGGCTGCTCACTTGCACTCTGTGATCAGGATCATATCATAGAGACTTCAGCCATGAAACTTCAGAAGCATCTGCCCCTTTGTCAGTCTTCAGCACCTGAGTCCTTCAGAGCTGGAGCACAGCAACACTGGTCACAGGTGCTGAAGAGATGGGGGCCAGCCCCTCCTTAAAGGTGCTGAGAACACACAGAGAGTATGAGAGAGCCCTGTGGCATCTGCCCATTACATTCTGTCAGCAATGACCAGCACCGTTGAGGTGCAGGCATCAGTAATGTGTCCAGATAGCACGAGGCTGGACCAGCAATTTGGTCTGAAAGCTGCACAAAGCACAAGGAAGAAGCCCTGTGTTGAGACACCTGCCTTTTATCTTGTGCAGAAAGGTTTCACTTCTGAGTGACAAGAACACTGCTCATCAGAACAAGGAGCATAGGCACAGAGGCATTGTTGGGAGTTTATTGACAATAGTGAACAGTATGTACAAGTGATTAACACTCATGCACAGGCTGTGCAACTAATTCTCCTTAACCACCCTAACCCTGCCGCTATGTCTTGGTGCTCTCTGTGCATCCACAGTGGAGGTGGAAGCAGCCTGCTGACTGCAGCACCCTGTCTATGATGACATTGGCAGGTGTCCTCTGGTGGGCTGAGGCTTGGAGAGCCCCAGACTGCTTTTGGGGTCCTGCTGTGCCAGTGGCACCCTCCTCAGATTGTGCAGCTGGAGCTGCTAAGGTCACAGGAAGAGGGGATTCAGATGGGCTGGAACTCTCAGAGTCACCTGGATGGATAGGCCCAGAGTGTGCACCTGCTGATCCTCCTCCCCATGGGTGCCTGAGGGCCCCAAGCTGACTCCGTGAGAAGCAGGGGTAGCTGGAGTGAGATTGAGCTGCCCCGCACCCCTCTCGCCTATACATTATTGGAGGCCAACTATGTCATCAACGATGTAGTTGAGCCTGTGCAGGAGCAACGTCCTGGACCAAGATTTGCATGGCAGTCACTATCCCAGCAGTGTTGACCTAGGTGCATTGGCATACCGGCCTTATTACCTCAGAGTGAAGGTGGATGGACCCCTCCATCGTGCCTCACAATCTGAGGAGTGCAGTGGATATCCCTTCCTGATGTTCCCGAGCTTGACTTTGCAGCTCCAGCAACTGTGACATGACCGAGTCCAGAGGCTCATCATTTGACTCAGACTCAGCAAATTTCTGGCCTCCAGCAGCCCTCCGAGTGCCAGGGTCCTGGGAAGTCCCTACCACCACCTGCTGTGGATCAGACAGTGCGATGTGCTCACCAGATTGTGCTCCCGAGGCTACTCTAAAGCTAGGTCCCACCAAGGTGTATGTCTGTGCTGGTGGAGGCTGTGGGTGACGCTGTGATGGGACTTCAGGGAGGGTGCCTCCAGTTTCCTCTTCAAAGGTTTCTTCAGGGCTTGATTGGAGGCCCTGGGTCATGGATTCCGTCGGCTGTTTGGCAGATGTGCCTGCGAAAGCAAGGAGAGAAAATTAGTGCATGGCAGTGGTCTGTGAAACAGGACACATCACTCACAGCATGGTTGTCTGATGGATGTTGCACTGCTGGATCCTCACTTGGTAGAGCAGCGCCGACCTCACCGTCAGCACAGGACTGGTCCAGATCCTCGCCGGCCAGCTGGATGGCTCTGTTTTCAAAGTCTGTGAGGACCTTGATTTCATGCATTCCTCCACTGGTCTCTCCCTCTTGTGTGCCAGCTTGTCCTGCATGAATACAGATAGAGAATGTGTAAGTAGAACACCTGCAGGCCAGATGGTAAGTATGCCTGGGCTGTGTGGGTGGTTAGTGGTCCCATGGACAGGATGAGGACAATGACGGTGAGTGTGAGAGAGTGAATGGTGATGTCCCTTAAACTGGCAGTGAGTGAGGGCCCTGTGGATGTGTGATGTGTTTTGTGAGTGTGAGAGTTGAGAGTGATGAGAACAGTGACTTACCTTGGTGGAAGGGAAATCATTCATCCTCTTTCAGCAGTGGGTAGCTGTCCTCTTTTGAAGGGAGTTAGCGCTGATCACCTCTGCCACCGCCTCCCAAGCTGGGTTAGTGTTGTTGCTGCCCACCTTCTGGCCAGAGCTGGGGTAGAGGACATCCCGGTAGGCCTCCTTGGCATCCAAAAGGTGCTTGAAGGATGGGTCACTGACCTGGGGGCTACAACCTTCTTCAGTTTCAGGGGGCCCTGTCTTCCTTGCAGCAGTGGTGCTTTGTAAGCACTTAGATGTGTGCCTCTGGCTGGTCTTTAAACATGGTGCCCGGCGTGATGCGGCAGCAGGGTGATGGCAGGCATGTGACTGAAAGTCCGCCTGCTGTGGAAATGGCTTGTTTCCCCAGAATGCAGAAATAATGTAGCGGGTTTGGGATAATATGGCGTGAAAACCTGCCATCGCGGCCAGCAGGTATATCGATGTTTTACCTGCCTGCTACCGCACCAAGCGTAAATCTGAGACAATTCTGCCCAGTGAGCACGTTGAAAGAACATGGTTGCATTAATAGACTTATCCCCTACACCCCAAGTCACCCTAATCTTTTCCTCACTCACACTGAGACCTGTTTAAATGTTAATGGCGCTCCATTCTTCCGGCGTGAGCACAGGCTTGGATTGTTGATATACCATTTCATCACTGGAGCATCACAGGTAAATCTGATGCTGTCATCACCTCACATTTGCACATATATACAGCAATTACGGTTTTATTTAGTGTGTAATGTAGCTTTAAGAATAATGCTTGTTAAGGAGGATCACATGATCTGTAGTAACCAATAGGAGTGTAGCATGGGTTACCTCAGCAGCCAGTGTAGAGGTAGAGTTGGAGCTGAAAACAGACGTTGTTGCTGCTGAGTATATTGTAAATAAATCAAGAAGTGTCTGCAGATCAACTCAATCATTAATAGCACAACTCGACCACCCTACAACAATTTACTATCTAACTAAGGTCACTAGATAGCAATAAAGAAAGAATAAAGTCTTCCTTTTAAATTGTCATTTCCCCAGGACATCACAGAGTGTTTTTATAACCAGCATATGAATTAATTGTGGACATTACTGTGCAGGAAAACGTGACAGCTAATGTGCTCACAACAAGGCCCCACAAGCAGCAGAAAAATGGCTGACCAATAATGCTCGTTGTGGAATATACTTTGGCCAGAGCCCCTGCCCTTCTTCAGCATAGTGCCATGGGTTTCTTTTGCTTTCATCTGAGATCATAGGTGGGGCCTGGATTTAATGTTGCATTTGAAAGACAATGCATCACTCCCTCAGCACTGTACCAAAGATTCAGCAGAGGTGATGTGCTCAAGTCCCTGGAGTTGGGCTTGAACGCAGGACCATTTCCCTCAGGTGCTATACCAACTGAAGAATCGATCAGCCAAAGGTACCAGATCATGTATCCGGGAAGCTCGGTACTGGACGTGTGCCGGATGTAGGAGTTTTACGGATTTTAGGTCCTAGGCCTATCATGTACTCATAATACATAACATAAAGAATGAAAAATAAAGAATAAAAGAGTTTTATTCAAATTACTACCCAGGGCACCAGCTGCAAATGTAGCCGGTTTGCTGGTCCTTCCAGAGTTTGGGATGCCGATAAGGGGTCCGGCAGCTGTATTTTCCTCTTTTCCTACTCTAGGGTTGTTGAGACTAATAGCAAAGTTCCAGCTGCTTCCTCAGTTGAGAAGCAACACAACATGGTATCAAACCCTGGATCCACTGCATTGAGTCACTCAGTGTAACACCAGAGGCACATTTACAAGTTTCACATAGGATTTGAAGCACAGAAACAGACCATTAAGCCCAACTGCTCTCAGGTAGCATTTATGCTCTACCTGCACCCATGCTACTTCATCTTAAGTTATCAGGATATCCTTCTATTCCTCCCTGCCTCATGTGCTTATCAAGCTTCCCCTTAAATACGTCTATTCGAGTTTTACAATTCCATGCACTCTTGGGAGAAAGAAGCTTAGGCACTAAGCTATTGGAGCAGCTGCAACATGCACATTTTGATACTTATTCATCATACAAAAGCTTCAATAATTATTGGCGCTTGATTTGTTCGGCTGTTTGGCCTGTTGCTGTTGTATGGATCTAGATTTTTAAGCAATGCTTTCTGGGCCTTAGTCTGAGCCCCTGCATTAATTTCTCTGCTTACAACCCAAAGAATTAACTTCTGATTTGGTTTGTCATCAGCTGAATACATTTACAAAGATACACGTATAATATTTCCCATCAGTCAAAAAACAGATTAGAGTTTGGTAATGGAATACTGCCAGGGTCTAAGCAATTACCACTTCAGGCCTACTGGCTGTTTGAGTTAATATTACTGAAACACTGAAAGCAAGAAATGAAATGAGCACAAATTGTCTCAAGAGCATTTTCATCATTCGCTTTGTGATTAGAATTATAGAGTGAATTATGTGTTCAGATAAGACACTAAACTGTCCTTTCAGTTGAAAGCAAAAGATCCCATTCCATATGACTCCATCACTATTTGAAGAAGAGCAAAGGTGTTCTCCTTAGCACGTTTGCCAACATTTATTCCTCAACCAACATCTTTAAAACAGATTATCTGTTCATTTATTGCAGTTCTGTTTGTGGGAGCTTGCTGTGCATTAATTGGCTGGCAAATTTCCCACATTACAACAGTGAGTAAACTTTAGAGCACTTTGGGACACCCTGAGGCCTTGAAAGGCACTATTTAAATGCATATCTTTCTTCCTTTCTCTCTTTATTGTATTTGACATGGGTTTACTCATCCCCTCATCTATAACTGAGTTAGCTGTTCTAAGCCAGGAGCAGACATGTTCGTGTTAGATGGGAGTGTTGTTGGCCTCATCACTATCCTGTGCCTTCTGCCAGAGCTGTGATTGCTGCAGTTTGCAATGCAACATACGGTGGATCATCCTTCTATCCTATGAGACCTTGACTGCAACCCGCAAAGCAGTGTCCCTGTGACAGTTTATTACACAGGCCTGTTAGAGCCTCTTTAGGGAGGCGCAACATCAGAATCCAGTACTTCTCAGGTAAGTGCAAGCCTAAATAGCCAAGTGGTTATGGTACTGGGTTTGTAACCCTAAGCTCAAGAGTTCAAATCTCACAATGGCAAACTATGAAACAATGTAATTTCATCTAAAACAGATGGAAATGGGTTTGTACTTGAAAGAGTTACTTTGGCTTGGCCTAAATAGCCAAGTGGTTATGGTACTGGGTTTGTAACCCCAAGATCAAGAGTTCAAATCTCACAATGTGAAATAATGTAACTTCATCTGAAACAGATGGAAACAGGTTTGTACTCAAAAGAGTTACATAGACCTGGGTCTATGTTGGAAGAGTAAGGATTTCAGGTGCCTTGTTCCTTCTCCTGTTTTTCCTGCTCCAGCCAGAGCACATTTACCAGAATGAGTCCCATGCAGGGTGAAAGACCATATATGCTCAAGTAATAGCCTATCTCATGTGAAAGTTGACCTCCAGCTTTTGGCCAAAAAATCATTCATTTTTCCTATACCGCATGTAAAAGTCGAGACCCGGCTTTCCAAGGACACTGCTCTGACTCAGCTCACGGCCCTACTCTGCGTCCAGGGTAGCACAGCAGAGAGCAGGATTTGAAGCGGCAGTGTTCTGATCTCCCTGCATCGGCCCAGATCACCGGGTGCATTTTGTGCACAGATATATCGGGGAACCTTAGTAAAAGTTTAATTTCTCATTGAAATGACGGAGGTAAGATTGGGACAAAGCACGGAGTCAGTGAGCAGAGTGTATGTGGGCCGCGAGCGCACTAAACTTTCCCAGAAAAGGAACTCAGCTCACTGAGCCATCATGAACCATCCTTTGGCCTCACAGGAAAAGAAACAGAGTGAAAAGTTTGTCTTTTTAGGCTTCCTTCTTACTCTAATCCACCTCTCTGCGAGCCGCAGGTGCCTGAAACTGAGAGACTTGAGAACCCAATGCTGTTCCCTGCTGGCTGTGAGCATCTTTCGAATGGGTACCTGCTGACCTAGGCGCCATGGGTTTGTGGATGGGCTGAGGAACAGACGGTAGCAATGTGAGTAGAATCGTCAATATTGTGGTCTTGGCAACGTCAATATTAATGAGCCCACCCCCCACCCGCTCCTCGCCGCCGCATTTCCAACAGGAGTTTTGATCACCATTATGTAAATCCCTGTGCTCTACACACATCTACATTCACAAACCTTTGACAGTGGTCGGACAAGTTTACAAAGCTGTAAGTCAAGCTTTATAAATAAAGGCATTATTAAAGTACAAAAACAAGGAAGTTGTGCTAAACCTTTGCGAATAACTGGTTAGGCCTCACACTCCAGGAATGAAGTCAAGGCCTTAAAGAGTGCACAGAGGAGGTTTATTCGAATGGTACCAGGGATGAGGGACTTCAGCTATGTAGAGAGATCAGGGAAGCTGAAACTGTTCTTCTTAGGGCAGAGAAAGCTAAGAGGAAATTTAATAGAGGAGTTAAAATTCATTAAGGAGTCAATGAGGGGAAGCAGTTTCCTGTGGCAGGAGGTGGAGTAACCAGGGAATGCAGGTTTGAGATAGTTGGCAAAAGAACCAGAGGGGAAGGTGAGAATTTTTTTTACATAGCAAGTTGTTATTGTGTGGAATGCACAGGCTGAAAGGGTGCTGGAAGTTGATTCAATAATAACTTTCAAAGAGGAATTGGATATAACGTTGCAAAGGAGTAATTGCAGGGCTTTGGGGAACGAGCAGTGGACGTTATTGGAATAGCTCTTTTACAGAGCTGACAAGGGCCTCTATCTGGGTTGTATCAGCCTGTGACCCTACTCAAGGAATGTGATTTTGAAAGTATCTACAAGTTTGGTAAAATTTCATGTCTACAAGCATTCACTTGTGATGGAGGGAAATCATTTTGCAGGAAGTTGGCAGTTTCTCATAGCTCGTAAATTGAAATTGTATCAGGGAGGGGTTATCATGCTAATCCATGAGTAAAAGAAGGTGACTGGCATAGAAGGAAATCCCATATCTTTGAGACAAATTTCCTGCCATGATGGACATTGGTAGTGATTGGTGTAATAAAAACCACCTTCATCTTCTAGCACTGACACAAGGCCAGGAATTGTTGGGAAAATCATCATTGTACAGCATCGGGATTACTGTGACACTCCAAGGAGTTTTGAAACAGCGTTGTACACATGGATCTGTTTCATTTGAGGCGACCAGTGCTACTGTTCAACCGGGATTTGACTGCTGTTGATAAAATGGAACGAAACAGTGCAACGTTGGAATTAACTGGAATCAAATAGTCTTTTATATTCTTTGAAAGCAGCTTTGCCATAATCTTCAGGGCGCTGTTGATAATTCGCAAATCCTCACCAATGATAACCAAATTGCGGAAGTATAATTAGAAGGTACCTGCACATTCGGTTAATGGCTTAACATCTTTAATGGTGAATTCCAGGATAATAGCGATGATGAACAGAGCTCTTTGCTCGCAGTAGGTTGATTATCATCTGAAATCGTCCCCTTAAATGGATTTACACTATTTGCTTCAACTACTCCCTCTGGCAGCAAATTCCATGTTCTCCCCACTCTCTGGGTAAAGTATTTCTCCTGAATTCCCTATCTGATTTCTTGGTCACGATCTAATATTTATGGTCTCTAGATCTGGTCTTTTCCACAAGTGGAAGCATTCTCTCTAAGTTGACACTATTAAAACCCTTCATAACCTTACATACCCCTATCAGCTCATCCCTGTGACATTCATATTGTGCCAGCTGAAGCCAATGACTGGATTGTTAACCTCAACATTGAACTGTAACTTCTTCCCCAAGCCATACGAATAAGAGAAGTTCACCCCTCAACCTTCTGTTTTCAAGAGAAAAGAGACCCCATTTACTCATCTTTTGCTGATTGGTACAGTCTCATATCATTCTTGTGAATCTTTCTTTCACCCTCCCCAGTGCCTCTGTATCCTTTAATAATGTGTGGCAGAATTTTACGGTCTGAGGCGGCAGTGGGTGGGAGTCTGATCCAGAAGTGCGTGGCTCACCCACTCCTGCCCCTGCCTGCGAGAGACGTTCGGTTGTCAACCAATTAATGGCTGTCGGTCGGGTTGACACCCAACAGGGTTAGTACAAGGTGGGCTGCTCAGCCAATGGGCACTGAGCTGGCAGGCCATCACCTGCAAGTAGGTCATGGCCGCTTGTTTAAAGGGACCACCACCATGGGAGTGTGTCAGGTGCACCAGGGTTTTCCCACAGGAAGAAGGTTTTGTTGCTGTGTATAATTATTTGAAAGAGCATTTCCGGGGGTGAATGCAATTTTGCTTTTGTCTGCTTTTACTGAAGAGAAGATTTCAGGGCCATTGGTAAGGAAGCCAAAGCCGTGTAATGCATCTGAAGTATGACCTTGATGAATACAGGGAGATATGGAGCATCAGGCTCTTAGTCTCTCTGCAGATGTTTGAAAGAAGGGAGGCAGTTGAAGGGGAAGGCAAAAGATCTAGGACAGCCTGAAGGTTCGACACCAGCTCCCCAGCGAGCCCTCCCCCGGGCTGTAAGTGAAAGGCAGGAGGTCCTCTTGCCAGCTGATGAGGCCTCTCGGCCTGACCAAAGCAGCCTGGACAGAGGTCGCAGTGGAGATCAGCAGCCTTGGGGCCGTCCAAGGAACCTAGGTTCAGTAACAAAAACACCTCAATGACCTTTGAAGATCTGTCAGGGTGAGAATGGCTCCATTATGGAGATATACACACATGGAAGGCTATGGGAAGGCTCCATTACGGTACAGTCTTGAGCACTGTGCAAAAGTATGAGGTATTATGATGTCCTCGAAAGTCTCCTCAAGCACTGTCTCTCGGTTATCAACAGGCAAGTCATGCGCCCCCTGTACACACGATTGCCAGGGTGTGGCCTCTGCCTGAGCCTCTGTGGATGCTGCAGTCTTCCTGCAGCGACCTCTTGCTCTTCAGCAGGCTGGCCTCCTACATCCACTTCTGGCTCCTGTCCCCTGTTCATTTGGCTCCTTAGTCTCCTTCCCCTTACTGGGGGATGTATCTCCAACAGAATAAATTGTGCCCAAGCAGTGATGTTATATTTTAGCCTCTGCCAGCTTGAAGACAGTGGAGTGATCAACATCCCTGATACTGTGCAGGGATTCATGCATTTCCAGGACTTTTTTTCATGGATGTGGACATCTCTGATAAGGTCAGCATTTGTTGCCACCCATCCCTAATTGCCCTTGAACTGAATGGCTTCTTAGGCTATTTCAGAGGGCAGTTAAGAGTCAATCACATTGCTGTGGGTCTGGAGTCACATGTAGGCCAGACCAGGTAACAATGGCAGATTTCCTTCCCTAAAGGGCCTTAGTGAACCAGATGGGTTTTTATGACAATTGAAGGTATGGTCACTAATACTGAGACAAGCTTTATATTCCTTTATTACCTGAAATTAAATTCTACCTGCTGCCATGGTGGGATTTGAACCCAGGTCCCCAGAGCATTAGCCTGTGGTCTCTGGATTACTAGTCCAGCAACTTTACCACTAAGTCACTGTCTCCCAACGTTTGGAAGTCAAAAGCCTGTCAGCAGGAACTTCAGCCAATTCAGGCATAGATCCACCTCCTGCCTTTATATCCAATCTTACAGCCAACAATGGAAAAAAAAAACCTGGCGTATTCACATGATGGGAACATATGAAGTCATTGAGGACATATTATTGCAGTTGATTAGACTGCTAATAAGCTTAAACGTATGTTAATTGCTTTTTACAAAATGGCGTTGGACTCATGACTTCAGAGCCCACCTACCCACTGTCCTATTGCTGATATTATGTCACTGCTGAGCTTAAAAAGTGTGGCTTTCAATAAGTGAAATTCAGCCTATGGCGAATAGAGCTGCACACAAGTGTGGTCTAACCAAGGTTCAATACAGGTTTAGAGTAACGTCTCCACTTTTCATTCCATCTAGAAAGAAAGTCTAGTTCTTGGCTTGCTATTTTTATTATTCCTATTAACCCGTGTCACTAGTTTTTGTGATATGTGTATTTGTGCTTCCAGATCCCTTTGCTTCTCTAAACCATTTCAATTCTTCTTTTCCAAGTCATATGTGTCCATCTTATTTTTCCTTTCAAAATGTACCAGCTTACACTTAATGCTAATTATTCTGCAAGTTTATTAATAGCTTTCTTGTAATTGGTACAGCCCCTGGCAAATATAGGAATTAAATCCCTGGTGTGAAGATCTGTGGACAGTCCCTCCACCACCAACTGAGGTTCTTAAGTGGCTAATTAATGCCCCCTTAGGGGCCTCACCCTGCCACCGCTGGGAGTAACTCTGTGCCTCAGGGAGCTTTTCCAGCGCAAAGTTCATGCTCGACCTACGCGTTTCACACTGGGCGGGCCTTAATTGGCCTGTCAGTGAGAAATCGCGGTCCGGCCCCAATCGCGGGCGGCAGCTGGGCTCCCCGCCCACCCCCGCACACCCCACCCACCCTGCCCTCCCCCGCCGTCCCCCACCCGCCCCCGCCCACCCCGTCCTCCCTCGCCCACCCCCGCACACCCCACCCACCCTGCCCGCCCCCGCCCTCCCCGCCTTCCCCCGCCTACCCCACCCTCCCTGCCCGCCCCCGCCCACCCCCCACCCTCCCCTGCCCGCCCCTGCTCACCCCCGCCCACCCTCACCCACCCCCGCCCACCCCCGCCCACCCTGTCCGCCCCTGCCCTCCCCCGCCTACGCCCACCCACCCCGTCCACCCCTGCCCTCCCCCGCCCACCCCCGCCCACCCTCGCCCTCCCCTGCTGGTGAGCACATCGCACTGTCCGATTCACAGCAGGTGGTGGCAGGGACTTCCCAGGTCCCCGGCACTCGGAGGACTGCTAGAGCCAAGGACGTTGCTGAGTCCGAGTCAGATCTTGAGCCTCTGGACTCGGTCATGTCACAGTTGCTGGAGCTGCAAAGGCAAGTTAGAGAACATCAGGAAGGCTTGTTTGTTGCACTCCTCAGATTGCAAGGCAAAATGGAGGAGTCTGTCCATCTTCAGGCTGAGGTGATAGTGCCAGCATTGCTACGCACTGAGGTTAACATTGGCAGGATGGCAATTGCCATGGAGACCTTGGTCCAGGACGTCACTGCTGCACTGCTGCGTGGGCCTTAACTCCATCACTGATGCCATAGTTGGCCTCCAACAGTGTGTACGTGAGAGGGGTGAGGGTCAACTCAATCTCACTCCAGCTACCACTTCTGCTCATGCCAGGGGCCATAGGGTACCCATAGGGAGGAGGATCAGCAGGCGCACGCTCCGGGGCCATCCACCCAGGTGACTCTGGGAGTGACAGGCCATCTGACTCCCCTCTCCCTGTGACCTCAGTGGATCCAGCTTCACAGGCCGAGGAGAGTGCCACTGCCACACAGCAGAACCCTGAAAGCACCCTGGGGCTCTCCAAGTCTAGGCCCTCCAGAGGATGCTTGTCAAGGTCATCACAGACAAGGCCTCCGAGTCAGCAGGCTGCCTCCAGCTCCGCTGTGGATGTCGGGGAGCACCAAGACCTAGCAGCAGGGTTAGGAACATTAGGTAAAAGCTGTTGCACAGCCTGGGCACAGATGTTGGTCACTTGTACATAATGTTCACTGTTGTCAATAAACTCCTTAGAATGTCTCCCTGCCTATGGCTCCTTGTTCTGATGAGGAGTGTTCTTGTCACTCTGATGTGAAACCTTTGTGCCCAAGATAAGGTGCCTCAGTCCGGGGCCTCTTCCCTGTGCTCTGTGCAGCCTTCAGACCAAAGTGATGGTCCTGCCTCACATTCCCCGGACACATGCCTGCACCTCGGTGATGCTGGTCATTGCTGCCAGAATGTAGTGGGCAGGCGCCACAGAGTTCTCTCATTCACTCAGTGTGTTCTTAGTACCTTTATGGAGGGGCTGGCCCCCATCTCTTCAGCATCTGCGACCAGTGATGCTGTGCACCAGTTCCTGATGGGCTCAGGTGCTGATGGCGGACACAGTATCAGATGCGTCTAAAGTTTCATAGCTGTGTCTCTATGATATGACCCTGACCACAGAGCACAAGTGAGCTGTCCTCGGCCAGACAGGAGTCAGACATTCTCAGTGGCTGTGTAAAGATCTATGGAGCGTCCTCATTGAATGTTGTCATCATCCTCCTGCAATCGAGTGACTATTAGGGCCTTCACTGCATCTGCATGACAGGAGCATTCTCACAGAGGGTATTGGAGCTGAGATAAGCCAGACTGGAGTCAAATGTTCACAACTGCGATGTGAGAATCTATGGGGACGCCTCACTGCATGTCGTCATCAACCCCCACAAACCTGGCAGCTATGAGGGCCTCTCGAGCACGCCTGCCTCATCTAGCCAGTGCGAGAGCCTCATCCCCATTATTGTCACCACCGAGAACCCCTCACCCTCATCTCCGTCGGCGTCCTCCTCATTGGAGGAGATGTGCAGCTCCTCCAGCTCTTCCTTGGCCATCTTGTCTCCCCGTTGCAGTGCCAGGTTGTAAAGGGTGCAGCAGATGACAGTGATGCGTGACACCCTCTGCAGACTGTATTGCAGGGCTCCACCAGACCAGCCCAGGCATTGGAACCACATCTTCAGCATCCCGATGGTCTGCTCCACCAAGTTGCGAGTTGCAGTATGAGCCTCGTTACACTGTCGCTCTGCTGCAGCCTGAGGATGCTGCACAGGTATCTGCAGCCACGGCCTCTGTGGGTAGCCCTTTTCCTCGAGGAGCCAACCCTGCAGCCTCTGGAAGACTGCAGGGAACTGGGAGCGACTCAGGATGTAGGCATCATGCACACTCCCTGGAAACTGTGCGCACACCTCCAGGATGCATTTCTGGTGATCGCATACCAGCTGCACGTTCAGTGAGTACCATGGCTGTACTTAGCGTCTTTCCTGGCCCTGTGTGACCGCCCCTTAATGCTTCCCAGAGAGTGCTGGTCACCCCTCGGATGGCCAGAGATGAGTGCGCTGCATGGTTGCCCTGTCAACTTGCAACATGGGAGAGACAGCTCCTAACTGGGTTGCTGAGATTGCAAGGGGCTGTGAGTGCCTCCAGCAGTGACTTCTACATGGCCAACATTAGCGAGCAGATTGTTCAACATGTGCAGTCCAACTGCTCCATGGTCCAATAAAGTGGTGGTGGACTCGAAGTCTGTGCCGGGGTCTAGGGGAGTGTGTGGAGGGGTAAGATATGGAGCGCTTGGTGGCCCTTTGATACCTCCGCATTGCTTGCCTGGGTGGGCAGGCTAGGAGCCCGACCCCAATCATATCACTGTGGCTGCGCCTGATCTGTCTTATTTGCTGAGGCGTGGTCATTTTATATAGATATCCCTTATATATGGCCACTTCTCTCACTTACCCTGCCCCCAACCTTGATTGCCTGTGCACGGGATGCAGCGCTAGGGCAGCATGTGACCACCCCCCCACCCCCTCAGCAATCGCCTCCAAAGCTGGTGAGTACTTGCCCCCGGACAACCCCCACCCCTCAGCAGTTGCCTCTGAGACTGACCAGCGCTTGCCCGCGGACAATCCTCCACACCACCTCAGCAGCCACCTCCAGGGGCAGGCATCACTTGCCCGCATACCTCGGTGCATCTGGGGCCTGTTAACAATGGGCGAGCTGTGGAGAACGCTGCTGCTCACTCACCTCAGTTCCCCAAAGTGAAGGCCGCCAAGTGCACCTCGCCTGTGTGCTGTTGTGAAACACGTCAGCGTTCTTCCCCACTGACGTGGAAAGACGATGCAGTGGGGGTACAAGAGCCTGGTGGGGTGGCCTTTTAATGATATGCTAATGTATTACAATTAGCTCCCCGCTGACCAATGGCGGGAATCACGGCCCGCTGTTGGTGGGCTGAGCGGACGATTGTGACCTGCCTTCCTGCTGTTGTGAAGCAGGTCACGGCATATCTTCTGCGCACGCCACCTACCATGCCCGCCACCAGCCAGCTTGGAAAATTCCACCCATTGTGGTGACCTTTTCTTACCTTCAATTTTCCCTTACATCTTCATTCATCTAAGGTAGCTCATTAGTATTTAGTTGCTGCTTGTCCTCTGCTGGAATACACTGGCCCCGCGCTCTGTTGAGCACCATTTTCAATGTTTCACTTTGCTGTTCTACATCATTGTTTATCATATTTGTTGTCTATTTCAGTTTCCCATGTTCTCAGCCCCACAAAAATAACTCCTCTCCTATCTATTAACTCAATTTGTGTCACCCGGATATCCTTCTCAATTATTATCCTAAACAATATTTTCTTAGCAGTTCCTTCCACTTTAGTTTTAACCATCTTTTTATACTCCTGTTCAGTAGTGAATTGTTAATCATGATGATGCTTTGGCTCAGCAACTTCCTGGTCCCACCAGCCATCTTTCCAAATTTCACTGATTTTTACAACTGTGTTTGACAGAAAATTGAGCTAATTGGCCCCTAATTTAGGTTTCAGTTGCAAGAGATTTGAAGGAGAGAGCGCTTCACTTCTCACCTCATCATCCATCAGAAGCGTAGAGTTCGGAATAGCAAAATTGAAAAGCTCCATCCATTTCTGGCAGATGTCTAGCATATCCCTGCCTTCCTTGGATCTAATTATTGCAGAGTGAGCTACATCCTACTTGTATCATCCCATGGGAATTAAATCTCTACTTCTGAATGGGCCCAATCTTTATGTTCTCCTTCAGCTTTCACTCAATGCGAGTCAAGCAAGAACTTGATCTTTCAAACGTCCTCCTCTAGATCTGACCTCTCAGTTATGTTTCTTTCCATGTGAGACCGAGGATATAATCTTCATTCTCGCAGACAAGGCAGAAAGCTAAAGCTTCGCTACAAATAAACTCTAACGTGTTCTCACTAATCTGTAGTTTACGATCAGGATGTGTGACCCGCTTAAATGATTTATCTCATTGAAAAAGCCTTTTTTTTAAGGCATCCAATTTCTGTCTTTCAGCATATCAGATGTCTCTAACTGGGAGAGAGTCGGCTCAAAATTGTCTGGTTTCTTTTCAAAAAGTCATGTTGTAGGTTCTATGGATGATGGAATGAGTAAATATGCTGAGTGCCACAGGGTGGCAAGGGTACAGTTGGAACCACTTGTCCCTTTGATAACTTTTCTCATCCGTTTCATCACGTAATCTCTCCCGCCTTTTATCCTGTCGCAGGCCTTTCTTTTGTCCTTTCCTCTGCCTCACCGCTTTCCCTGCCTTTGTACTTGCTTAAAACCGCTTCCATCTCTAACTTCTTCCAGTTCTGGTGAAAGGCCATTGACATGAAACATTGTGCAGAGCCTTCCGCTCTGAAGTCCAAGTTCAGTGTCAGGAGTGGAAGTCGGGGTGATTTCTGCTGGTGTGTGGGACGGTTGAACACACACGATCTTGCGCTGTTCAGCTCTTAATCCATGAGATTCAGCAATAGTGTGCTGAATCTCATGGTGGGGGCAGGCAGTAGGTTGCCCTCCCCACTGTTACCTCGTGGGGTCGAACATCCGGCTCCATATTTAAAGGGCACCTTGGCAGCGTCCCTCCTTACCTCCCTTCGCCTGCTTCCCGGGCCCAGCCTCCACTCCATCCTTTTGCCCTACTCCCCCATTCCAGCCTTTGCCTGCCTGCCTTAGAGCAGCTTGTGCTACTGTCACCTGATATGAGTCAAGTTGTAAGCGATCTCTAAGGAGGCGAAAGCAGCGTCTATTTACCTCAAAGTCATGGAAGAAGTTGAGCTCGGTAGGTGCTCACAACTTAAGTGCAGTCATGGAAGTGAATATTCTAATTTCTTGCTGGCTGGAACTTAATTTGGAGGAAGAACTTTGTTCCTGCGAAGTGGCCGTTTAATGAGTGTGCATGACATGCTAATACATGAGAAAGAGCTTCCTGGCATTGTTCATCGGGAAGCTTGACCCGCTTTTAAGCCTCCTTTAAAGTCCGGAGAACAGAATCCCTCCAGTTCATCCTGACATCGGGAAACTGATTTTTGGCCTCACACCATATTAAGTTCCCCCGCCCACCACACTTCCCACAGCTGGCAGGACCGGAGGATTCCTCTGTTTTTCTCTCTCTATCAATGCCGCCTGACCTGCTGAGTATTCCCAACATCCTTTGTTTTATTTTGGACTCCTGGACTGTGAAGAATTAAAGTGATCAAACCTTCCAGCGAGCGGATGGGTAAGCCGTGGTTATTTTGGGTGCAGTGATAGGAGTTGAGCCCAATCCTTGGGGCACAAGCAGGGCCGTGCATGCCGCATTGAAAGCTGGGCAAGGCAGGTAAATGGGGTGCCTCGTGTACCAGGCGCTAAACAGCCAGCTGCCGCAAAACCACAGCCTCAAATTTGTTCAAGTTGACCCAGCAGACATGCTGACATTCAGGGGCTGACAGGGCTCCATGTTGAAACAAACAGGAGCTGGACGACAGTGAATGTGGCGAGAAATGGGAGTGAGGAGTCATTTTGCAAACAGGCAATCCTGGCTCACAGCTTCACCCAATGGGTTAAGGACAACATTGGGAGGCAAATACTTACTTCCTGCCATTTGCTACTCATTAAATTTAATGGAAAATCCCAGAAAGTGAGCGCTCGACTTTTCAATTAGGTGAATCTTTTACCAGGAGAACAAAATTGCCCCAAAGAATGTTAGCCCCTCAAGTGTGATGCGCCATTCAATGGGATCATGGCTGATCTGTGACCTAACTCCGTAAACCTGCCTTTACCCTATATCACTTCATACCTTTTGTTCACAAAAACCTATCAATCTTAGTTTTAAAATTAACAATTGATCTCGCATCAATTGCTGTTTGCCGAAGAAGGTTCCAAACTTCTCCCACCCTTTGTGCAATTTGAATTCTCTTTCAAAGAATCACCTTTAAATTAAATTGAGCCAGGCCAATGCTGAAAGCTAAAAATAGAATGGCGTCGCCTCTCAATGACCTTTCTAGTGATTCCATCACTTGATCTGATTAAACATTCATACGAAAAGGCAAATTGCACCAGTGCAGCTATCTGAAATGGATCAGTAAAGGCATTGTGCCAACTAATTCTCTGCAGTACAACAAACAATCACAGAACAACAGGTTTCCTGATGGCTGAGTCCACAACTCTGCTGCTCTTAACCAAACTCATTTCAAGTCCTGTCCTTGTGCTCACTGACCTACATTGGCTCTGGTCCACCAATGCCTTGAATTAAAAATTTCCATCCTTGCATTCAACTCCCTTGCCATGCCCTAATGCTACATTTGTCCAGCCCTACATACCTCTGAGAACTCAGAGTTCCCCCAGTTCTGGCCACTAGTGTATTATGATTTCCTTTGCCCCAGCATTGATGGCTCTGCCGTCTGGGCCCTGGAACCCCCTCCCTTAACTACTCTGCCTGTCCATGTCTTTCTTGCTCCTCCTTTAAGACCCTCCTTAAAACCTACCTCTTTGAGCTTTTGGCCATCTGCCTTAATGACTCCTTCTTTGTCTCTGTGTCAACTATTATCCATTTGCACATCTGTGAACCCCTTGGGAAGTTTTACTGTGCTAAAGCTGCTAGATAACTACAAGGTGTTGTTGAGCACATAAATGCACTGATCGCTTTGTCAGTGAGTCATTGAGAAGGCTTGATCCCTGGTCTGTGCTAAGTTATCCGACTTTATCCAAGGGAGAATGAAATGACTTTCAGCACTACCGACAGAGGAATAATTAGTTAGGGTTTCCAATTCTGATAGCTACTCTCTGTTGGAAAATGTTCCATGTGGATGCTGGCCAAGGGCAGGAGGAGGTTTGACTATCAGGCCCCAGGGTTAAATAGCCAACTGACACTCTCTGGCCAGGCTCACATGCCAACTTTATGCCAGTTGGGTGAGGTATTGAATGAATGGCCATTGCCACAGGAGCTGTACATCTCAGCATGAGTATTCAGAAGCAGAGTGGTGTGAAGAAACAAATAATATCAATGTAGGCCATAGCTTACAAATGCTTCCCAGCACTGAGATGCACCCACCATGTTGCTGCTTGTGGGAGTTCGCTGTGCGTGACAATGCAACAATGCCTATGCAGTACTTCAAACATACATAATTGGCTGTAAAACATTGTCAGGATGTCTTGAGGCCATGAGCATTGCTACAAAAAAGTCCAAATCTAAGATTTCCTATCAAACAAACTGGGCAAATCACAGTGCTCCTGTCGACTGCCTCAGGCATGCCTTGGGCCCAGTCAGAGTTACAGGGCCTCAATATACTAGACATTAGCTGCAGATTAGAAGGTGCGCTTTTATTCTGCAGGAGAACTGGAAGCCTTGACCATTTGGCTCAGAGGAAAGAGGCAATAATAATTGAGCCAGGCTTCTTCCTAAGTCAATGGTTACATATTGTTTTCGCCTAGGTCAGTGTTGTAAGGTGAAAAGGACACAAGCCAACAGCTGTTCCTTGGATAACACAGAGGCAGATTAGTCTGTCCTTGTGGTGAGTGTTAGCCTGGCACTACTCAGATGGCTTTAGCGAGTTGCTGCAAAGGTTTTATTCTTCTCATTTGCATTTAAATGAGAAAAAATTGTCGAAAATATGCTGAGTTAAAGTGAAATAAAGAAACATTGAATGTCAGCAGAGAATTGATGCATTGTGTGACAGGAAACGTTAAGAAACTGAAATGAGTTTTAATTTTGAAAATCTACTTACATTGCTACTCGAACAAGCTGCATAGTACATGTGTCAGAGTGTCATAAGACAAATAGAATGTTTTTATCAAACATGCCAGGGACAGCAAGCAGAATAAGTCATTGATTTCCATTTCCCTTTAAGTCTTGTGCTGAGGATTTAAAGGAATAAAATCAGTCGGCTGTTGACACAGATGGTGTACGGTGTAATGCCATTTCCACTTAAATGAAAAGTCAATCCCTTCGTAAGGACGAGAAAGGGGATGGCAGCTCTTAGAAGCAAAACTAAGCAACACATTTCTCCTACTTTAAGATAGCTGACACTCTAGTGCTGTATTGAGGGAGCGCTGCACTCACTGTCTTCAGAGAAAGACATTAAAACTCAGCCTATCTGGCTTCTTAGGTGCACTATTTCAACGAAGAGTACAGATGTTCTCCTTTTTTGGTTCAGGATTTGGTGCATGGTGTTTATATTCATAGTAAAGTGAGTGTAAGATCCATAAGAATAATTGCAGGTGGGGGGTGGGGGTGGAGGTGGTTTGGGGGGGGTGGGGGGCTGGGTGCAGGCAACAGGAAAGTGGAGTTGAGGCCACAATCAGAGCAGCCATCACCTTACGAATGGCAGAGCCGGCTCGAGGGGCCGATTGGCCTATTCCTGCTCCGAGTTCTTGTGTGACTCACAGGGAGAGGAAACTGAACATTTAGGCGTGTGCTGCATATGATTTACCAACCATTTTCAGAAGCTTGAGCACACTGTCGGCCCAAATGTCTGATGTGTGTTTCCGTGGTTACAACCCTTCACCTGGAGCAAACAGTTAATAGAATCATAGAAGGGTTACAGCATAAAGGACTCCATTCAGCCTGTCATGTCTATGACGGCTCTCTGCAAGAGCAACCCATCTAGTCCCACTTCCCCGCCTTTTCCCCACAGTCCTGCAATATTTCTTCTCTTCAGGTGATTCCCCAGTGCTCTTTTGAAAGCCATGACTGAATCTACCTCGACAACATCCTCATGCAGTGCATTCCAGGTCCTAATTACACATTCTGCAAAAAAGCCTTTTCCTCATGTTGCCCCACTTGCTTTTGTTGCCAATTAATTAGTAAACTGCCCCATGGAACAGAGGTCACAAGAGTTAAAGCTCAGCGATAAGGTATTATTGATGTGCATGAAACTGAGAAACAATGGACACTTCTTGTGGCTCTGACTCCTACTGATGCTTCGCTCTTACAAAGTGCAGTCCTTGTAATAAATGCACATTTGATATCAGTCAGCATTTATTCATTTTGATCAGAAAATAGTCAACATACCTTTAATCATTTTGATGTGATGTGCTGTGAAATTTGGCTTTGAAGGCAATGTATTATCTCATCAGGCTCTTGTCAAGTAATTGGACATGTCATTAGTCCTGGTCTTTGTGCAAATTCAGGCACATCACTATCTGCCTGTGCCAAAGTAGGATTTGCTTACTAAGCTTAGATAAATGCTGTAATAGACCAGCTGGATCAATAGCTCTTGAATTGCCAGGCAAAATCAAAGAACTTGTTTAAATATTGAGTAAACTGGTACACAATATTCTAAAATAAGCATTTCTGCCCATGTGAGACAGGATGACACATTAAGGAAATACAGCCAATATGACTAATGCAAGGCACATCCCTACTTGTCAACGGTAGAAATTCTCAGTTGAATCGAGTATTTCCAGGTGACAAGTAGCCTTTTTCATTGGCAACGTCTCTCAGTTGGATAATTCTGATTGGCAGCGCTTTGTAAGCAGAAGTGGTGTAAAGAGGGGGATTGACACTGTTCTCTGCAGCGAAGAGCGAGAGTCCAGGCGACTATATTGCCTGCCCGGTGCCAGAGTTCGGGACATATACTCAGGGCTGGAGAGGAACTAGCAGTGGGAAGCCTAAGAATACATCAACAGTCAAGACCATGTAAACAACCTATTTTTATTTTTCTTGGACTGTGTCTTTAAAATTGGACTTTTGCTTTAAAAACTACCATGGTTGCAGTTGAAAGACATGTTCACTTGTTCACTGGAATAAGATGAGGAATATCTACAACGTTGCTATCCTGGAACAAAGTGTGCCATAAAAGAACAGGATGGTGCTGGAAAGGAGTTTTGGACGAAGGGGAACTGCCTGACAACAGCATTTTAATTGGCTCCTGACCAGGTGATCAGGGTTTTGTGTGTTAACAGTACAGGAAGAACAGTTCCTAGCCTGCTAAGAGGGAAGACCTGAAACCTCTTTCTCCTGTGTTTATAAGACTTCAGCAATTCGACCATAATAACTAGCTGGCTATCCCTCACACCTCTGTAACCTGCTTTCTCTGAAAAACCCTGTCAAGAGAAAAAGGGGAAAAATCACCAGTAGAGACTTTGAAAAGCAAGTTTTTCAGCCAGTGAATCACAGACTGAAAAGTGCTGGTAGACCGCATCGTGTCATCAACAACAAACGGCAAGGAATTTGGAAGACATCAGTCAAAATCAACCCACCTAATCCTGTACTCCAGATTGGTGTTATTGAGCTGTTTTATCTCACCCTTAAGATTCATTTTTTTTTGTGTGTTATGTGTGTGTGCGTGTGTGTGTGTGTGTGTTTGTGTAGAGGGGTTTAAGAAGGGTTAGAGTTTAAGGTATTGAGTTAGAAGTTAGCAGTTCATATTTCTTTCTTTTGCCACTAGGTTAAAGACAATTTGTTCAATGAGCAGTTATTTACTTATTAAGTTCACCAAGCTGGTGCTTGTAATCTGTTAAGCTAAATTAAACAGTTAGGTAGAATTGGGGAAATCTAGTGGTGTGGTCAAACTTTTCACATTTGCCATGGTTCGGGGAACAGTAGGGCTTATATTACAGCGCACTATCCCCAGTGAGTCGTGACAACTAAATGCTACAAAGGTAACAAAAAGGCAAATCCGAAGGCTGTGTATATGAATGCACATAGCAAATGAATTGATGGCCAACATTGAAGTAAATAAATATGATCTGACATCAATTACGGAGACATGGCTACAGGATGAAAAAATTGGGTTCTTAATAATGAGGGGTATATGACATTCAAGAAGAATGGGAAGCTAGGTAAAAATGGAAGGGTAGCACTGTTAATCCAAGAGGAAATTGGTACAATAGTTTGAGATGACTTTGGCTCAGGAGATTAGGATGTAGAATCGGTTTGGGTGGAGTTGAGGAATAGTAGGGGAAAAGAGTCACTAGTGGGAATGGTCTACAGCCCCCCCCAACAGTAGCCGGTATACGACAAAGTATTCAAGAAAAAGTATTGTGTGTTTGTGATAAAGGGATGGCAATAATCATGGGTGATTTTAATCTACACATAAACTGGAAAAATCAGATTGGCAGTAGCAGCTTGGATGAGGAGTTCTTAGAATGCTTTTGAGATAGTTTCTTAGAGCAGCATGTTCTGGAACCAACCAGAGAGCAGGTTATATTGGACTTGTTATTGTGTAACGTGACAGAATTAATTATTGACCCCAGAGTAAAGACAGCGCTATATAACAGCAACCACAACATGATTGAATTTTACATTCAGTTTGAGAGGGAGAAGATTGGGTCTAAGACTGGTATCTTAGACTTAAATAAGGGCAATTATGTAGGCATAAAAGCTGAGCTAGCTGAAGTTATCTAGGAAACCAAGCTAGAGGATAGATCAAAAGAGGAGCAGTGGCAGACATTTAAAAGGACATTTCAGATAAGTTCTGAAGGGAGGACACACCATTTGTGGTTAACTAAAGAAGTTAAGGAAAGCATCAAACTTAAGGAAAAAGCATACAACTACACATAAATGAGTGGCAGGACAAATGATTGGTCAGAATATGAAGAACAGCAGAGAATGACTAAAATGTTTATCAGGAGAAAGAAATCAGTATGAGAGGAAGCTAGCTAGAAATGTAAAAATGGATAGCAACAGTTGCTACAGGTATTTAAAAAGGAAAAATGTGTAGGTAAAGTGAGTGTTGGTCCTTTAGAGAGTGACAGCGCGGTGCTAAACTAGATAATAAGGAAATAGCAGAAGAAATGAACAAATATTTTGTTTCTGTAGAGGATACAAAAAACATTTCAGTAATAGCTACAGATCAGGAGGTGAAAGCGAGAGAGGAACTTGATGAAATTGAAACCCCTAGGGAAATAGTACTGAGCAAATTGATGGGGCTGCAGGCTGGCAAGTCTCCGAGTCCCAATGGACTACATCCGAGGGTCTTAAAAGAGGTGGGTAATGAGGCAGTCATTGCGCTGGTGTTAATTTTCCAAAATTCGCTACATGCTGGAAAGGTTCCACCAGACCTGAAAGTAGCAAATATAACCCATCTATTTAAGAAGGGAGGGAGGCAGAAAACATGAAACTATAGGCCAGTTAGCTTGACTTCTGTTGTGGGGCAGTTGTGAGAGTCAATCATTAAGGAGGTTATAGCTGGGCACTTAGAACATCTCAAGGCAATTGGAAAGGAATATCATGTTTATCCAATTTATTGGAGTTTTTTGAAGGAGTAGATAAAGAGGAGCCTCTAGACATACTGTACTTGGATTTGCAGAAAGCATTTGATAAGGTGCCACATCAAAGGAAAATATTATGGAAAATAAAAGCGCATGGTATAGGGGTCACCTTATTAGCACGGATAGAAAATTGGCTGGCTGGCAGAAAACAGAGAGTATGCATAAGTGGGTCTTTTTTAGATTGTGACAAGTGGAGTCTCACAGGGGTCTTTGCTGGGGCCTCAACTTTTTACAATTTACATCAATGACTTAGATGAGGGGAATCAAGGCATGGTAGCTAAATTTGTAGATGACACAAATTTAGGTAGGAAAGTATGTCGTGAAGAGGACATAAGGAGATTGCAGATGGATATAGATAGGTTGAATGAGTGGGCAAAGATCTGGCAAATGAGGTTAATGTGGGAAAATATGAAGGTGTTCACTTTGGCAGGAAGAACAAAAAAACAGAGTATTACTTAAATGGAGAACAGCTGCATAATTCTGAGGTGCAGAGGGATCTAGGTGTTCTAGTACATGAGTCACAAAAAGTTAGTATGTAGGTACAGCAAGTAATTAAGAAGGCTAATGGAATGCTATCCTTTATTACAAGAGGAATTGAACATTAAAATAAGGATATTATGTTTCAGTTATACAGGGCATTGGTGAAACCACATCTCTAATACTGTGTGCAGTTTTGTTCTTATTTAAGGAAGGATGTAAATACATTGGAAGCGGTTCAGAGAGGTTTACTAGATCGATACCTGGAATGGGTTGTCTTATGAGGAAACGTTGGACAGACTGGAGTTGTTTTCACTGGAGTTTAGAAGAGTGAGGGGTGATTTGATTGAAGTATATAAGATCCTGAAAAGCCTTGACAAGGTGGATGTGGAAAGGATGCTTCTTCTTGTGGGTGAGTCCAGAACTGGGGGGGCACTGTTTTAAAATTAGGGGTAGGCTTTTTAGGACAAAGATGAGGAGAATTTCTTTCTCTCAGAGGGTTGTGCGACTTTGGAACTCTCTGCCTCAGAGGTGGAGGTGGATAGGTTCTTGTTAGACAAGGGAATCAAAGGTTATTGGGATAAATGGGAATGTGGAACTCGAAACACAAACAGATCAGCCATGATCTCATTGAATGGTGGAGCAGGCTCAAGGGGCCAAATGGTCTACTCCTGCTCCTATTTCTTAAGTTCTTATGTTCTCCCAGTGGTTATACTTTGCAACTATAGTACTTTCCAGTGATGTTTCCATCACAACACTTCCCTGCCAGGGAACATGCCACAGGGGCACTATTGAATCTCCACAACTGTATGGTAGGAGCACTGATCGGACATGTCCATCATTGTGTCAACTTTGGCATTGCTGCCATGTCCATGATACTTCTGCAGAGCCCACGTGGTCTAACAAAACTTGTAGTTGGCATTTTACATGAAATTATTTTAAACTATAATGATAAATATATTTTTGGCTTAGGTTAGATCTTGTGGTGGCTTGAAAAGCCCATAAATGATAATGTTAGCAAATGAGAAACAGTCCACGTAGGAGGGCATATACCCCAAAAGGGTCTGTTAACAGAGGAGGAAAATTCTTTGGCAAACCAGTCAGTCAGAGTGTAGCAAGATAGAAACCAGGAGAGGATGTACCTGAGATAATTAATGGTTAATTGCGGCAAAGACAAATGCAAGAATGAACAGTGGGATAGGGTAGAGCAAATTCAGAATCATTGATTTTAGCAGCGTAAAGACAAACACAATTAGCAAGAGCAAAAGCAAAAATGCTGGAAAAACTCAGCCGGTCTAACAGCATTTGTGGAGAGAAAAACAGAGTTAACGTTTCGAGTCCGTATGACTCTTCTTCAGAGCTAAAGAGAAGCAAAAATGTGATGAAATTTATACTGTTTAAGGGGGGGGGTGGAGCAGGTGAAGCTGGATAGACGGTCAGCGATAGGTGGGGGCAAAGGAGAAATTGACAAAGATGGTATGAACAAAAGGAAAAAGGGATGTTAGTGGTGGTGGTGCTGGCTAAAGGGGGTGCTGATGGTGGCATTAAGGTCAGAAAGCAGAATGTGATAATAGCAGGACAAGGGTAAGTACTCTGGAAAGAACAACATGAACAAGTGACAGATGGCCCTTGTGGGCGGTGGGGTGGCTGGAGTGGACGGTGTTGGGAAAAAAAATTGAAAATAGGATAAAAGGTAGGGATAAAACAATGAATTTAAATGAAAATAAATCAAAATAAGTGGAAAAAAATAAAAACTTAAAAATGAAAATGAATATTAAAAAGGGGTGAGGTTGGAGGAGAGAGTTCATGGTTTGAAGCTGTTGAACTCAATGTTAAGTCCGGAAGGCTGTAAAGTGCCTAATCGGAAATTGAGGTGCTGTTCCTCCAGTTTGCGTTGAGCTTCACTGGAATATTGCAGCAGGCCAAGGATGGACATGTGGGCATGAGAGCAGGGCCAAGGATGGACATGTGCATTCTTAGCCTGCTATAATGTTCCAGTGAAGCTCAACACAAACAGGAGGAACAGCACCTCATCCTCCGATGAGGCACTTTACAGCCTTCCGGACTTAACTTGAGTTCAACAACTTCAGACCATGTCTCCTCCATCTTCGCCCCTTTTTAATCCCCTTTTGACCCTAGATGTTTACTTATGGCTATAAATATGGAGAACCCCATGGCACTCCAAAACCTCGAGGGCATGGCTCATCAATCTGGATTTCCTGCCCTAACTCAGGTATCCCACATTGGAAGGATGACGTCTGTTGCCACCATCTGTTATGAGTAGGTTGTCCAATTTCAAGATCTTGTTATAGGCATGGTTCTGTCCTGTAGATTACGCGGACCTTGGATTATAAAGTAATATAAAAGCTATTATGTGTTGAGATTCATTGAACCTATTCGATGCGTTCACACACAACCTGCTTAACAAAGCCTGTGTCTTACCTAGGCCAGTTCCAGCAAGCTCAGCAGCACTTCACTTATCCAAACTGCTCTTTTACCATGTGGGACTCAAAACAGGTCTCAAAATAATAATATGTTGCACAACATTGTCATAGTTTAGCGCATCATCATGTCATTCACCAATAACTGACAGGCACCAATGCAAAAGAAGGCGGAACAGGAGAAGGGCCAACAACCCAAGCGCCCCTTGAGTAGGAAGGACAAAATGAAAACAATGGCAGCATGTGAGCTGGTAGATTTGGTGTTCACGCTGGCTAACTGCCAATGAGAGCCAACTAGAAAACCCTATCTTGCCTCACGCTGCAGGACATTTCCTCGTATGGTGTATTAGTCTGTTATGCTATGAGCTCCAACAATCCTTGCTGCCTGCTATCTTACTGCGAATGAGTCAAAGGTTTCACAGTTTCCATTATTTTATTATTTAAGCCTTTCATGGCTGCAGTGTGGGAATTCAGGTGAAATACGTGCACTGCACTACCGCCTCACTTACTGAAGTTGTTATAATGCGGAGCCTGGCTTTTAGCACTTGCTGCACTGCAAACTGCAGTCTTGAGAAGTGCTCCCCCATCATCCATTTCGCTCAGATGTCTGAAAGCCTGGGACAGAGACTTGTTCAAAGCATCCTGAGCTTGTTGCACAAAGCCTCTATCGAGCCGAGTGAAGTGGGTGTCCCATGATTAAGAGCGTTATTAGCCTGGTATTGTTCTGTGCTGAATCCCAATCAAGACCAATATATCTTTCCTGAGTTGCAGTGCCCAAACCTGAACACAGTGCTCCAAATGGGGTTGAACCAGAGCTTTATATAATTGTAACACAGGGCAGGAATTTTCAGTTGGCATGCGAGGGCGGGCCCAACACGCCAACATGTAAAATGATGCCTGATGTTTCGCTCGGCGGGTGTGCACCAGAGTCGGCTGCGTGCCCGCTGATGTGTAAATGGCCTATTAAGGCCATTATGGAACTGATTCATTGTTAACTCTGCCCATTCAACCTTACGGTTGATGGGCAGGCAAAAAGGCCAAACGGCCTTTGTGTTTTTTAGGAAACCTCATCCACGGGCAGGATGAGGTTCCCTGAAGCTTTTATTAATTTCATAAATAAATTTTCCTACATATAGAAATATGTCCCATCTCATGTGGCACAGTCACATGAGGGGACATGTTTAAATACATTTTTACTCCATTGTGCTTAATATTTTCAGTCGGGATTCAATCCCCCTGAGGCAGCTCCGTGCACCAGCGAGATTGAAGCGTTCTTTCGTGCACATGCTATGCAGGCCTTAATTGGCCTGCCCACGTAAAATGACGGCGCAGAGCCGATTGCGGGCGACGATTGGCTCCGCGCCTAACCTCGCCCGTTCCCGCTGAGCACGCTGAGCCCACCCACCACTGGAAAAATTCAGGCCAACAGTTCCAACAGCCTTTTTCTTCCTTTTTCACTTATTTCTCCTGTGTTGGGTGAAATTCAGTGGAGAGAATGGATAGGTTCCCCCCTCAGCTTGTAGTGCCTATGATTCCTGCCAACAAGATGAGCTTCCAACATGCCCTTGCTATCATTCTCCTCATTAGCCAAAGAAACAAGACACCCAAAGGTGCATTGCTCTGGTGCCAGGACAGAGGTGGCCAGCAATCCCCAGTGCTTGAAGCAAAAATTCTAAACTCAGTAATTCTACTGTCAAAGTCAAGGGGGTATGGTAATATAATAATTATTTTACATGAACTGTCATCAGGTGTTCAAATCTCACCATAGCAGTTTGAGAAACTGAATTCAGTTTGTAAAAACGTGGAAGTAAAATGCTGAGGCCAGTAAAAGTGATCATGAAGCTGTTGGATTGTTATAAAACCCCAACGGGGTCATTAATACTGTTTAGGGAAGGAAACTGGAGCCGGAGATTCATGGCCCCAAATGGGACCGAACTGGAGGCGGGGCTGGGCAAAAATGGCAGCTGGGTCCCAGATCTGGAAGTCCCGTCTCCATTGCTGGCACTGGCTCTATTTCACCAGCCTGAAAAAGGGAGCAGGTTGTGAAACCCCCGGCCTCCTGTTGCCAGCACCGTTTGGCCAGTTTGGTTCCCTCATGATGTTCATGGAGGCGGCTATGATTGGGAAAGCCGCCTGATTTACAGCTGACGAAACCATGAACTCTGGCCTGGAACCGGTAAGAGTGTTTCCTGCTTTCCAGTTCATCAGGAAATGCTACAATCTGAGGTGTATCCGTGTCACCCATTGTCAGAGCTGGCAGGACTTTGGGTGGGGGAGTGTTTTTCTCAACGACTATTTTGACGAATGTTTCTTTTTATTCTGACAGTTCTATGTACATCTGAAGGGATTGCAAAGTACCCGCTATTATATGGGCCAAAAATGAACATTTGGGTGAGTGAGGGTGAAGAGGGAGTGAAGAGGAGGTGAAGGGGTTGGGCTGGGAGGCCATAGGGCTGAGCTGCATTGCTTTATTTATTGATTTGAGCCGCCGATGTTCTCGCTGCAAGGATGGGCCTTGGAACTGGGCCGGGCCAGCAATGGCCTGCCTCTGCCTCTGGGCCCATTTCGGCCTTGGGCCTGCCTCCGGGGGTGTGGGGGGGCAACAGGGCTGTCTCCAGCCCATGCCCACCAGCCCGACACGAAAAGAGGGCAGGCAGGTTCCTCCAGGATGGAGACAGTTTCATGGAGTCATGAAAAATCCCTGCCTCCCAATACTCATCTCAACCACATGCCCAGGTGTCCTTATCTGGCATTATCGAAATGTGACCCCAGTTGCACATTCACTGATTCTGTAAGCCTCTACAGTGTAGCAATTCGCTACAAGCAATTTCATAGACTGCTGCATTCGAACGAGATATCCAACAACCATCAGTTGCTTGAGACCACGAGTGATGGGCTAAATGCCAACCCTGCCAGTGATGCCAACGTACCCAGGATGATGTTTTTAAAAAAGCTTAAAGCTCAAGGAGGGTGAATTTACTGAGGCTTTTCCCACTCACCAGCCACAGAAACCCCGAGACAAACCCCATGGAAACTCACCCCACAGAACGCACTGGGAGAATGTATCCTGCTTGATCCGATGCAACAAGTGGCTTCAGAAATGCAGCCGAAAGCAGCCTGCATGTGAATGGTTTGTCTGGGGTAAATAAAGGGAAATCTGACAATGGCTGTTTCAAGAGTTGTCAAAATTAATCTCCTGGATACTGCTGCAAGCAACTGGGAAGGAAAAAAATTATACAGGTATGAAGAAAGTGCTTTTTAAAATTTTCTTTGAACATTTTCCTTCATTAGTTATAAAAATATTGGAGATGTGGAGAAAAATGAACAACATATTTGAAGGAATGGCAGAGCCTCAGGACTGAAAATTCAGTGTTCAATTATTTATTCAGGCTTTAATATTGAAGTATACGATTGATTAAGGGGCTGCTTTTCTCGATATATATTATTGACTTGGACTTGAGGAGCAAGGCAAAATTTCCAAATTTTCAGATGACACAGAACATAAGAAATAGCAGCAAGAGGCCATTCGGCCCCTTGAGCCTCCTCTATCAGTCAATCAAATCATGTCTGGTCTTGAACCTTAATTCCACTTTTCCCTCTGAACTTCATGTCCCTTCATTCCCCTATAGTCCAGAAATCAATCTACCCCATCCCTGAATATACTCAATGACTGAGCACCTCAATCCTCTGAGGTGGAAACTTCCAAAGACTCACAACCTCCTGGGCATGAAACTTGGAAATGTATTAAAGGGGGAGGAATTTAATGCTTCCCCCCACCATGGAGAATTTGGTCGCAGGGGACATTTAATTGGGCGGAAGCATAGTGGGTGGAGGCCCCAACGTCTTCCCGCCCCTGCTCCAATTAATTCCATAATGGGAAGACTCATGGATGGCCACCCTGACCCCCCACCAATTGAGACCCTTAAGTGGGCAAGTAATGACCAATTAAGGGCCTCATCCCAGTGCTGCTCGTATTATCCAGTGGTATGCACAACAAGGAAACCTGTGTGGGCTGTTTGTAAGTTGTCTCTTGGGTTGGGTGGTTATGGGCAGTGCCGGGTGTCCCTTCCTCAAAGGCCTGACCGAGGGAGCTGGCATCATGGAGGCCCAGTGAGAGCTACCCCCTTCCCTTGATGCCAACCCCTTTCCCCCCTTCCCCCATCACCCCCACCCCGCAAAGCCCTCCTGCCATTACTTACCTTTGGCCCGGGTCGACCGTGATCCTGGGTCTCCAGGGGTGTCTTTCCCGCAGCGGCCGCTGTCACTGAGCAATAATGTTGCCAGCCTCTGGTTGGTTGGCAGCTGCCAGTAGGCAGGGCCTGCACCCCGGGTCCTGATGCTGTTTCCCTGCTGCAGGCCTCACCACTACCTGATTGGCTCATGGTTTGACTTTAAGCAAAGGAGGCAATTTGAGTTTCTTGCTGGCTCTCCAGCCAGCAGGCAAGATCCCTGTCGCCTCCACAGGATCCTGCCAGTTAACTCTGTTCCTCTCTCCACGGATGCTGCCAGACCTGCTGAGTATTTCCAGTACTTTCCATTCCTTTATTAGCACAATAATCCATAGGCCGTGGCTTTTAATTCTGTGATGGGAACAAAACTGTAGAAATAAAATGTTGTAGATTGACGATGTGCGGGCCAAAGCCTTAAAGACCAAGAAGGTCCAAATTTTGATTTGCAGCTTGTGCTGAGCTAATTAAATAAGCACGCCATAACTGGGAAATCAACAGTGTTCCCCATTGTAATGGCTATCTGGTGATCCTTATTGGAGCATGCACGCGTGTGGACATTGTGGGATGAAAGGGTCACGCCTGATTGTCATGACACACATGAAGAAACAGCCTGCTGCCATTCCAATAAACAAAAAAAAAAATTCCAATTTTAAAAAAGTGATGTGTTAAAAGACAACTCATGCCTTTGGAATCTTAGGCCAGTATGACAAGGAGGAGAGGAAGGGGCAAGTAGTTAGAAAAGAATGTTCAAAATTCTGAGTGCTCAGAAAAACAAAATCTAACTTTGCCTGTTATTGGGTCCATGATGAAGATTAAAACCCCCACAGTATTTAAGCATGGCCATGGGTTTACCAAGTAAAAGCACACACTGAACATCTCTGGCTGAAGTAAGAAACTTGCATTTTTTAATAAGAGGTCAGTCTGTTCCTAGGTTATGATGGTTGGGGACAATGGGATAATCAATGCTGTTACTTTACAAAGATTCCAATATTTAAAAAAAAAATCTGATCTTGAACTAACCCAAGAGAAAATTGATGACTTTTGAGACATTCTGTGGCTTACTCTGTTCAGCCCTCTAACCTCTGCCCAATGTTCTGCTCCTGTGATCCTAACTTTCTGCACATTCCCTCACTCCCTTCACCCTATCATTAATAGTCAACCTTTATGTCACATGGGTCCTACTCGCCGGCATTCTCTCTCTCTATCTCTCTCTTTCAAGATCCTTTTGGTTTTCTACTCTCCTTCCAGTTTCCTAATGCTTTGAAAATTCACCTCTTTGAGTTAACCTTTTCACTCCATGATCTAATTCCTGGCTTGGTATAAATTCCCATTCATGATCTATGAAATGCTGTGGGGCATTTTCCATTTTTAAGGTGCTCCATGAATTCAGTGAGTCTTTTATTATCTACCTCAATTTCTAGACGTTCACATTTAATTAAGTGAAAATAGCTGAGCTGGTTTGAAATCAATGTGCAAAGCTGACCGCATCTCACTAATGGTGGCTGTGCATTTGTATTAACTTTGCCTTTCTCTGATGGTCCTTGAGCTCAGCAATCCCATAATGTATAATTAAAGCACTTACAACTGGTTTCAAGTCAAATAATCTAATACACAGATCATGCTTACATGTCTTTGGAGAGCGTTTATTGTGAAGCAAGTGTTGTTTCTTTGTAGACAGATAGTGCTCTTGGAGACACAAATTTGGCCTGCAGGGTCTTGTGTTTCAACACCACCATTAATTGGTAATTACTTAATTCCTGGAAGCACTCACCATGGAAAGAAATCTCCATTATTACACTTTGAATTACGACTCCCTTTTTCAGACAGAAATGAGAAAGCTAGACTGGAGAGAAAAGGACAGCAGGAAGCCTAATTTTATTGGCAGCACTAATGCAGATCAATCAGAAAAGACAGAAGGACCTTGTATTAATAGAACACCTTTCACATCCTCAGGACAGCCCGCCAGCAGGCAGATGCTGCGCCGCAAGATCTCGCAAACAGCAAAGGACATTAATGATCGTCACTCATTCTTGGGAATGTGAGCTTCATTGGCATTTATTACCTAATTGCTCACAAGAAGGTTGGAGTGAATCATCGTCTTGAATCTCTGTAATCCTAACTTTTCTGTAGCAATCTGATGCAACCGAGTAGAGGACAGTTAAGAGTCAACTACATTGCTGCAGGTCTGGAATCACATGTGGGCTAGACCTGGGACAGAATTTTACGCTGGGCAGGATTTTAAGGTCCTGCCGAAGTCAATGGAGTTTTGAACGGCTCGCCACATTTTATGACTCCGCCCCCTCCACGATAGGGCCGTAAAATTCCACCTTTGGTATTAGTGACTGATTTTATTTCCTCTGAAGGGCATCAGTGAAGGTGAGGTGATGGTGTAGTGGTATTGTCACTGGACTAGCTGGTCCAGTGTAATGCTCTGGGGACCTGGGTTCCCATCCCACCATGGCAGATGGTGGAGTTTAAATTCAATAACAATCTGGAATTAAAACTCTAATGATGACTGTGAAACCATTGGTTGATTGTTGTAAAAACCCAATTCACTAATGCCTTTTAGGGAAGGAAATCTGCTGTCCTGGCCTACATGTGACTCCAGATGCAACAGCAACGTGGTTGGTTCTTAAATGCCCTCTGAACAAGGGCAATTAGGGATGGGCAATAAATGCTGGCCAAGGTAGTGATGCCTACATCCTATGAATGAAAAAAGATGAGCTTTTAATGACAATCTGATTGTTATGTTTAGTTATTATTGTTCATGAGACTAGCTTTTATTGATTGGGCTTAAATTTCTCCAGTTGCTGTGGTGGGATTTGAATTTATGTCTTCAGAGTATTAGCCTTGGTCTCTGGATTTCTAATTCAGTAACATGATCACTGAACCGCCATCTCCCCTACTGGCAACTTTGTCAACCTGACGAACTCACTTGCTCATGTTTAAATAATGACGCTGGATCTGTTACTTTCATCTGGATAGTCAGTTTAACAACCCATCCAAAAGATAGCATCTTCAATGTTGCCATGTGGCTTTGATGATGGGCTCCAGTTCCTGGAGTGGGGCTTGAACCCAGAAGTTCTTGACCTGGCAGTGAGCCGAGCTGAAGATTATATAGGACATAGGGTAAAGGGGGAATAATTTGTTGTCAATACGAATGAGAAGATATTACTGTTTTCGCATTCTGTACTTAATACCTTAGACTTACGGCAAACATCAAAGCAACTGGACAAATTCTTACTGTCTACACAAGAGGAATGACTGTAATAGGATTGAAAGGTGTAGGATCATGTCACGACTGCATTTACATTGCAGCACCGTCAACTCAAGCAGCTGCTGGTATAATGAGCCTTTTGGAACAGGTCGAATGGCGGGAATAGCCTCCTCCTGTTCCTACATTCTGATGTTTCTTTACCTGTGCAAAAAGCCATCTCTAAAGGTATTTTCTTCCTGTGCAGCTGAAGGCAACAGGCAACATGATGTCCTGGCACTTTTGGAGGAAGTATGTTGTCGTGGCTACCATTTATTTCTCAGTCGGCACCATCATCACGTATCACATTGCTCCTTGTGGGTCCTTGATGTGTGCAAGTTAGCTGCCATTTTCCCCACATAACAGCAGTGTGCGTACTTGTGTAAGAAATGGCCACCATTGGTTATCACGTATAATACGTACTAGTACTCACTAAAGAGGTTGTATGGCATTTTGACAGCTATTGCTTCAACTAATGCTGTTAATTGTATAATAATTGTGTTTAATTGTATGTAGGTGATGGACATTAACTGGGGATTCATTTGTGCGCCTCTGGTATTTGATCTCTGAGCGGTTCACCCTTTTTAATATCCCTTTAGCGTGCAGTAAAACAGACCCCACTCCACATCACCCTGTGGGAACTGAGGTTAAAACTCAGCCCAATTGTTCAGCTGTCAGTAATATCCTTTGGTGGAATTTCCATCCCCCTTCTTTCAAACAACAGTGCTGATCTTGATGAAAGAATTGATTTGTTCAATCTTGAGGATTGAGAATTGAATAGTTTTGATCAGTGCTTCGAGATGTGTTTTGTACCCACATTTTCTGTACCTTGACCTTAATGATGAATAAAATGAATACTCAAAAAAAAATATAAACAGGAACAGAACCAAAAGCGCATATAAATAGGATTAGACAGAAACTCTGGTTGTTGGGTGAGGAGATGCATTTTTGTAATGTTTATCCCTGCAAATAAAAGTTTATAAAAGTGCATAAAGATAAGGCTCTGTTTCTATCCTCTACGGTCTGGTTTTTTAGAGTCAAACAAATGCCCTCTCCAACAGAAGCCAGGTCTCTGAGGGTATATGTCACATTAATGTTGATTTCAAGTGCTACTTAAAGGGATACTCACCATTTCATGGTCTTTGCTGCTGGAGTTCTGAAACACATCAGGAGACATTCTGGAACACTTTGTCATGACTTCACCAACACTCCAGCAACACTTATTCCAGAAATTCCCTGAGGACTTCATGTAGAGAGTAAGTGCAGTGTTACACCACCTTATAGGCATCAGGGGTGGCAGTGACATAGTGGTAATTCACTGGACTAGTAATCTAGAGCCCAGGCTGATATTCTGGGCACACGGGTTCAAATCACACCACAGCAATTTAAATTCAATTAATAAATCTGGGTTAAAAAGCCAGTTATCAGTGATGGGAACCATGAAACTGTCACTGATTGTTGTAAAAACCCATCTGGTTCACTAGCCCCCATCCTGGTCTGGCCTACATGTGACTCCAGGTCTATAGTAACGTGGTTGACTGCCCTCTGAAATGGCCTAGCAAACCACTCAGTTCAAGGGCCACTAGGGATGGGCAACAAATGCTGGCCTTGTCAGGAATCACAAGAGTGAGAGCAAGGTCATAGGCATCTAGCTAGGAGTCTGGAGGAGGAGACCACTCACAGCAGCACCAGCTGTCAGAGGGGAGAGAGTGGGACATGAGGGTGAGGCGCATTCCTTTTCCCTCTAGGCACAGGACAACCCTAATCCTTTGGACCTCTTCCACCAGGACATCCAGTGCCAAATCGAAGAACCTGTGCAGCCTCTCCTCAGCCGCTGAACTATCTCACTAAATGTTGCTGTGTGCCAGATTGCCCCGTACCTTGAGTGGAGCCCACATATTCCGCTCCTCAAAAATTCCATCTAATCGGTGCTTGCCCGCTAGAACTGCAGCTTTTCCTTTTAGACCCCCCAGCCAAGTTCAAATTATGGTAATCAACAATTGGGACGAAATTTGTGTATTAAAACCCACTTTTGAACAGGCTGGTCTGATTAGCACAGCACTCATTTAGCACCTGATTTCATCGTTTGGCCAAAGTAATGTCACTCATTTTCTACTCAACCTCTCAGCAGGATCTTCCAGTCCCACTCGCTGGCAGGATTTACAGGTGAAGTCAATGGACTTGCTGTGGCAGGGCCAGAAAATCCCGGCCTTTGTCTGGAGAATGAAGACCTGAGAAAGTTATGTTAATATTTTTGGATTATGAAAGTTGGATAAATTTTGCTTTTGTCATAATGACCTGAGTAGGCTTCATCTTTTTATTTTTTTGGTGCAGGGTACGCCAGTATGTAATGCTGGATGTGAGTGCCTCTAAATTTTATTGCACAGGCACTGAGTGGACTTTGGGTTCAAAGGAAAGGGTCATTTCAGACATCCGGGGTAGAGGTGGCAGCCCTGGCATGAGGTGGAAGCGGATCTTCGGCAGCCAAGCTGAAGGAATGTTAGATCAAGGTGTCCCCGCCTCCCTGAAGGATACAGAGATCTGTCTCCACGCCCTCAACTTTCTCCTTATCGGTCTCCTCTTCTGACTCACCACTGGATTCATCATCTGTGGCCTGTGGAGCTGTGTCGAGATCCTCTTCCTCCAGAAGGTCCCCCCTTTCCAGTACCAGATTGTGGAGAGCACAGCATGCTACCACTATCAGTGACACCCGCTTTGGAGGGTATTGTAGTGCACCCCCTGAACGGTCCAGGCATCGGAAGCGCATCTTCAGAAGACCTATGATCCTCTCAATCACCGCCCTTGTGGAGGCATTACTCCTGTTGTAATGCTGCTCTACCTCTGTTCTTGGATGGAAGAGAAGTGTCATAAGCCGTCTTTTCAATGGATAGCCCTTGTCACCCAGCAGCCATCCATCCAGCCGGGCTGGAGCACTGAAGAGACCCGGCACCTGGGAGTGTCTGAGGATGTAGGCATCATGGGATCTGCCTGGGTACCTTGCACAGACTTGCAGAATCTGCATCCTGTGATCACACACTATCTGCACGTTCATGGAGTGGAAGCCCTTCCTGTTGATGAAGGCACCCGGCTCACCCACTGTCGCCTTGATGGCCACATGTGTGCAGTCGATGGCACTCTCATTGCGAGGGAATCCAGCAATCACTCCGAAGCCTCTGACTCGCTCAGCCTGGCAGATCTCGTCCATATGGAAATTAATAAAGGCCAGTACCCACCTGAACAGAACTTCTGTCACCAGCTTGCCACAACTGTGGACAGCTGATTGGAAGTCTCCACAAAGGTCCCCCACTGACACCATGTAAGCACCAGAGGCATATAAGTTGAGGGCCACTGTGACCTTCAGAGCCATTGGCATGGGGTTTCCACCCACACAGTCGGAGCTGATCTCAGGGCCGATCCTCTGACAAATGGAGGTTACAGTCCCACTGAGAGGCAGAGCCTCCTTCGGCACTGCACCTCAGACATATTGAGGTAGCTGCATCGCTGCCTGTAAACCCTGGCAGCAGGATTGTGGCACCTTCTGTGACCTTACACCTTGGACTATTTGCTGGCCCTGCACCCCTAGTGCCAGCGCCTCTCCTCCCACAGGTCCCTCCCCTGGAAGCTGCATTGGGACACCAGGCCTCCTCTCCCTTCTGGCCCTCCCTCCTCAGAGGAGGTGCCTCTGGCAGAGACCACAAATCCCATTACCAGGGTAATAGAAGGCCGTCTGATGCCTGGAAGGGTCCACATGGTCAAAATCCTCCGGGGGCCTTGGAGACACCAATGAGTCCTAAAATGCTAAGAATGAAGCTTATGACTGAGATGAAGCTGTCAAGTTCAAATAAGCAACCAGCAGCAAACCCCTATCTCCTAAACTCCTCACTACTCACACTGGCAATGCTGCTGACCCTTCTCGTCCAGTCATTGGATGAGGTTTTGCAAAATGTGGGCTGCCCGCCTGCCCATTTTTGCCCATGCGACATGCGGGAAATCACACGGGCAACATAAAGCCGGGTTCAGTTGGGTTTTTCATGGCCTTAAGTGGCCTCTTAATTGATGGTGGGTGCGGCTCCAACATCCATGTGCACCCGCCAATCTGAAGATCGTGCGTGTGCAGGATGACGTTGGGACGCTCGCCCTACTTCTTCTCACGCTACTTTATGCCTGATCGGGTCAGGCATGCATCCATCTGCAAGGCATCAAATTCTGCCCTGTTTGTTTTTTGGTCTCCTTTAGGGTATAGATTGACATGAATAAATTCTATGTTGACGCAAATTGTTCACGGCTTGAGTGTAATGCAGATAAGCCAACTTGCCATTTTCTTATACAAAAACAAAAAAATGCTGGAAATACTCAGCAGGTCTGACAGCATCTGTGGAGAGGAAGACAGAGTTAATGTCTCGAGTCAAAATAGTTTTTTGTTTTTGCTTCAGATTTCCAGCATCCACAATATTTTGGCTTTGCATTTTCTTATTTCTGACTTACTTCTTTTCCCCAGTAACCTTTTATTCTATTTGTTGGGAGTGCACAGAATCAGGCTGCGCTGCGATGTTTCTCATGGTTAAATGGCTTCACTGAAACTTGCTGCAGAGGCTACACATGGACAGTGAACATTTTGGGTGAGGAATTGGAGGGGAACCAACTCCCAGGAAACCAACAGGGGTTTGAAGGAGGGGAGAAAGATCGACAAACAAAAGGAAAAATAGATTGTAATTGCAATGTTCACCAGATATTGTTTCTGGACAGTAAAATGGATTACAAAGGCATTCTAACACTTTTGACAGAAATATGTACCATTTGTAGCACTTAATAGAAACCTTTTGCTTTATTCTATTTCAGTGTTTCTTTCTCCCTCTCCCTCTCCATTTTGATTTTAATTGGTTTGCTTATTTCACAGTGGTACCATCCAGGCCATGTGATGTTTTGATTATTTATTGCCCTCAGTACTTTCACGCTGTATGGACGCCCCGCTGTTTCACAGTGGAACTAACAGGATTAGCCTATTTTTTCAAACCACCCACCCCCCCACCCCCACCCCCTTCAGCATGAAGTTTAAAAAAAAAATGGTTTTGCCTCTCATTGACAAGAAGACCATGACCAATTCTTGCACAGCAGGGGTAATTATAAAGATAAATGTCTGTTCTCAGCGGCTGAGAGAGAAAAGCCTTAACAAAAATTGGCTTTAAAAATGAGTTTCTCTATAATTAAGAGCAGTGATGCACAACGGTAACCACACAGGTAGTATGATTGATCTGCTCTTTCCAGTGCTAAGTATATTGGACCATTGCATACTCATGGCTAGACAGACCAGGCCTGAGGCCTCAAATTATTTCTCCAGGCCGAGGTAGCTAGTCTCAAATGGTCATTGTTGACTTCAGCCTCTCTGAACATGGGCAAACTGATTGGGCTTTCAGCTCCTCTGAGCATTACATTTTGGAAGGTCATTGTCAATGCCTGCTTTGGTCATGCATTGGGGAAAGGGGGTCAAGGAGTGTCACATCCATGCAGGATAGGTAGCAGACTGGCACTAGTTGAGACCTGCTAACAAGTTATCAACCTCCTCGTTGGAATGTACATGAAGGCCTATGAGGAAAGTGGCTTATATGGTGAAGGCGCATGCAAGAAGCAGGGGGAGGCTCACTGTGGAGGCCAACAGAAACTATTTCAGCAGGATGGGGGCAGGGAAATGCAAAATGTGATATGCTGAATGTTTGGGGCGAGAATTCGGTCAACATTTCTGGAAGGATTTGAGAATCTAAATCAAATGATAAACAGAAGCAGAGGTTGGGTGCTTAATGTGGTGTGCAGGGACAGTGCCATTTAGGGGGACTAAATGGCCAAAAATAAAGGGATGAAGACTGGTCTGTGTACAGAACAGTGTTTCAGAGAGAAGATTGTGATGGGCAGGGCATGTGTGCAATTTGCCTGTAGATGAGTATTTCTAGAAATACTAGGCAATGGCTTGGTGGTATTGTCACTGGATTAGTAATTCAGAGACCCCGGGTAATGTCTGGGAACCTGGGTTCAAATCCTGCCACGGCAGATGGTGGAATAAAAATCTGGAATTAAAAAGTCCAATGATGACCATGAGACAGTTCAAAACCTATCTGGCTCACTTGAGAAAAGGAAATCTGCCATCCTTACCTGGCTTGCACATGACTCCAGACCCACAACAATAAGATTGACTCTCAAATGGCCTAACAAGCCACTCAGTTGTATCAAACTGCTAGAAAGTCACAAAAAAGGAATGAAACCGGATGGATCACCAGCATCGACTGAGGCACTGGAAATGACAACAGCAATCTCAGCACTCCTGACTAAAATCTGGGGGCTAGTGCCAAAATTGGGTAGAGCTGTCGCATAGACTCGTCAAGCAACAGCCTGACATAGTCATCCTCATGGAATCATATCTTACAGATAATGTCCCAGATGCCACCGTCGCCGGTCTGTCCTGTCCCACCGGCACAGTGGTACACAGTCAGGAAGGAGTTGCCTTAGGAGTCCTCAGCATCGACTCCATGAAATCTCAGGTCAAACATAGGCAAGGAAACCTTCTGCTAATTACCATGTACAGCCCTCCCTCAGCTGATAAATTAGTGCTCCTCCATATCACACAACATCTGGAGGAAGCACTGAGGGTGGAAAGGGTGCAGAATGTACTCCGGGTAGGGGGCATCAATGTCCATCACCAAGGGTCACTCATTAGCACCACTACTGACTGAGCTGGCCAAGTCCTAAAGGACAAAGCTGCTTGACTGGGTTCGTGGCAATTGGTGAGGGTGAGGGAACCAACAAGAGGTGAAAACATACTTGACCTCATCCTCATCAACTTAACTGCACACAGATGCAACTGTCCATGACAGTATCTGTAGGAGTGACCACCGCACAGTCCTTGTGGAGATGAAGTCCTACCTTCACATTGAGGATACACTACCACTGTGCTAAATGGGATGGATATCAAACAGGTCTAGCAACTCAAGACTGGGCATGCATTAGGCTCTGTGGGCCATCAGCAGCAGCAGAATTGTACTCAAACACAAAAACAAAAATGCCTGGAAAAACTCAGCTGGTCTGACTGCATCTGCAGAGAGGAATGCAGTTAATGTTTCGAGTCTGTATGACTAGAGTCATACAGACTCGAAACATTAACTGTGTTCCTCTCCGCAGATGCTGTCAGACCTGCTGAGTTTTTCCAGGTATTTTTGTTTTTGTTTTGGATTTCCAGCATCCGCAGTTTTTTGCTTTTGTACTCGAACACAATCTGTAACCTCACGATTCATCATAACCCCCACTGCACCACAGGATCAACATTGGTTCAGTGAAGAGTGCAGGAGGGTATGCCAGGAGCAGCACGAGGCATACCTAAAAATGAGGTGTCAACCTGGTGAAGCTACAGCACAGGACTACCTGCATGCCAAACAGCATAAGCAGGAAGTGATAGACAGAGCTAAGTGATCCCACAACCAACGGATCAGATCTAAGTTCTGCACTCCTGACACATCCAGTCGTGAATGGTGGTGGACAATTAAAGAACTCACTGGAGGAGGAGGCTCCATAAATATCCCTATCATCAATGATGGGGGAGCCCAGCACATCAGTACAAAAGATAAGACTGAAGCATTTGCTACAATCTTCAGCCAGAAGTGTCGAGTGGATGACCCATCTCAGCCTCCTCCAGAGGTCCCAGCATCACAGATGCCAGTCTTCAGCCAATTCGATTCACTCCAGGTGATATCAATAAATGGCTGGAGGCACTGGATACTGCAAAGGCTATGGGCCCTGACAATATTCCAGCAATAGTACTAAAAACTTGTGCTCCAGAACTTGCCGCGCCCCTAGCCAAGCTGTTCCAGTATGAAACTGGTCCCTACCCAGCAATGTAGAAAGTTGCTCAGGTATGCCCTGCACACACAAAACTGCACAAATCCAACCCGGCCAATTACTGCCCCAACAGCTTAATCTCGATCATCAGTAAAGTAATGGAAGTGGTCATCAACAGTGCTATCAAGCGGCACATGCTTAGCAATAACCTACTCATTGATGCCCAGTTTGGGTTCCACCAGGGTCATTCAGCTCCTGATCTCATTACAGCCTTGATTCAAAAATGGACAAAAGAGCTGAACTCCCAAGGTGAGAGTGACTGCCCTTGGTATCAAGGCCACATTTGACCGAGTGTAGCATCAAGGAGCCCTAACAAAACTGGAGTCAATGGGAATCAGGGGGAAAACTCTCCACTGCTTGGAGTCATACCTCACATAAAGGAAGATGGTTGTGTTTGTTGGAGGTCAGTCATCTCAGCTCCAGGACATTACTGCAGGAGCTCCTCAGGATAGTGTCCTAGGCTCAACCATCTTCAGCTGCTTCATCAATGATCTTCCTTCCATCATGAGGTCCAAAGTGGGGATGCTGGCTGATGATTGCACAATGTTCAGCACCATTCATGACTCCTCAGACACTGAAGCAGTCTATGTCCAATTGCAGCAAAACCTGGACAATATCCAGGCTAGGGCTGACAAGTGGAAAGTAACATGCGTGCCATACAAATGCCGGGGAATGACCATCACCAACAAGTGATAATCTAACCATTACTCCTTGACATTCAATGGCATTACCATCGCTGGAATTAACATCCTGGGGATTACCATTTACCAGAAACTGAACTGGACTAGCCATGTAAATACTGTAGCTATAAGAGAAGGTCAGAGGCCAGGAATCCTGCAATGAGTAACTCACCTCCTGACTCCTTAAAACCTGTCCACCATCTACAAGGCACAATTCAGGAGTGTGATGGAATACTCTCCACCTATTTGGATGAGTGCAGTCACACCACATTCAAGAAGCTTGACACCATCCAAGACAAAACAACCTGCTTTATTGGCACCACACCCATAAACATTCACTCCCTCCACCACCGGCGCACAGTAGCAGCAGAGTGTACCATCTACAAGATGTACTGCAGAAACTCACCAAAGCTCCTCAGACAGCACCTTCCAAACCCACGACCGCTACCATCTGGAAGGACAAGGGCAGCAGTTAGATGGGAACACCACCACCTGGAAGTTCTCCTCCAAGCTACTCACCATTCTGACTTGGAAATATGTCGCCGTTCCTTCACTGCCGCTGGGTCAAAATCCTGGAACTCCCTCCCTAACAGCACTGCGGGTGTACCCCTATCACAGGGACTGTGGCGGTTCAGGAAGGCAGCTCACCGCCACCTTCTCAAGGGCAATTAGGGATGGGCAATAAATGTTGGCCCAGCCAGCAAAGCCCACATCCCATGAATGAATTTTAAAAAAGGAAACAGGTACTGATTGTGAAAATACCAGCTGGAAACACTTGCAGATCTGTGTTTGAGAAGAAAGGAATGGAAGACTAACAACAATCCAATTGGAGGAGGCATGAAGGCAAAATCTGGTGATATCTATGGCCAAGTACATTAGGACCAACTGACTGATCTAAAAAGACAACAGAAGTAACTTAAACAGTGAGTTGACATGCTGTCAATTAGAGTACCTGCCCATTATCCCCAATCTCTATCTGCAGCCACTCAGCCAGTGTGTTAACCAGGTCAATAATTTGCCTTCAGTTCCGTGGACTTCAACTTTAGCAAACTGTCTTATGAGGGGTGTTATCATTCCTCAAAGTGATTTAACAACAGTTTGGCTTTTCACACCTACCAGATGGTTGGTCCAAATGTATGGTTTTTCTTTCTCTCTTTTCCAATGCCCCTTCCCTCCCCTCCAGAAAGCATCATCTCACTCCGACGTGCTGCTCCAAGGACACCATCTGTGCTTTGCTGCCTCGCCTAGGTTTTGTAGGTTATGCATAAGTTGACTGTAAAAATCTACTGCAGCCCAGATGGACTCCTGCCTGCAGCTACCATCCATGCATGGACTTTTCAGCAAGAATGACAGGATTTCAGCCAGGACTGGCACTGAATAATTCTTCCTCTTTTTGGCCCAACGAGGAATGTTACTAGCCTTTGTGGATGACGAAGTCAGCCGCCCATACCATAGGCTTGACTGATTCATTATTGTATTCGGTTCCACTCTCTATGGTGAGCTTACCAACTGTGCAGGAACTCTCCCAAATAACCATTGGTGCTTCTGAATGAGAAATAAATAAATAAAATAAAGAAATAAAAAAATCGGAAGGGCAGAGCTTTCCTCTTCTGTGATTCCCAGCCACGGGATCTCTGCCCACTCATTTCAACAGATAGAAAGTGGCAGCTGGTGACAGGAGATGTGGAAAATTCCAACCAGTGCCTCTGATCATTTCAAAAGTAATACTTGTCTGTCTATAGCATTGTAACAGAGCTATAGTAGCTGCATAAGGGAAGCTTCCATTCCTGATTATTTAGCAGCTATGTTGTAATGCAACCTAATGTAATACAATCTTTACAATTTCAGGAAATGCATTTGATTGCAGGGGATTTTTTTAAGCTGGATGGCCTGCTTTTTATGAACAATAAAAGATAAATACCTTTTGGACCCTTTTCTTAGCCAGAATGTGGTACTGCTGACTCCACATCACCCTCAGTAGCTTCCTGTCTCAAATCAGTGCCTGTGCTTTAACTCAACATTTTTAAATACTTCTGAATAGGGAACAAGCTGTAGTTATGGACACACTCCCAGGAACCCCTTTCAAATCTTGAAACATTCCCAGGGCCCCCATCCTAACTTCTGAAAGTCAGTATGCGGCTTTTCACGGTCAATGACAACTGACCTTAAAGAAAGCTGCCTTCAAGGATCTAGTAATCACTTAGACGTCCGTTTCCTTCTTCCCTGCATCAGTTTGAATCTGGCGCCAAGTCAAGGGAATCTCCAGGCATTCAGCAGCAATGATGTCATCAAGCAGGATGAGCACCCAATCACATTGAAGTATTCGCACAAACTGCAAACCAGGAAGTGAGAAGCACTGAATCCCTCCACTTTTAATTTAACCTTGTACAGATAATGAAGTAAGTGATTTGAACATGTACTTGGGATTAAAGTAAAGCTAATTCAAGTGAACTTTAAAAAAAATATTTTAAAAATATGTGGAGCTTCTAATGGATATATTGGGCACTCAACAAATATAACATTAGTTTTTTCAGGGCTAGTGAGGATGTTTAACAGTAAATATGAACTTTGTGCTCTGTTAAAAATCTGGCTATAGCTCAGTCAACAAGGTGTAACTTTTTTCAGGGTTTTTATCACAGGACTAGGAGTTTAAGAAGTTCTTATCAGTCCAGTGATTTGTATTTGGATGCTGTCTGGGGAATTTCAGCAGCGCGGTCTCTGGAGAAGCGTGGGATCACCAACAGCAATTTCTGGATTTCCGCATTGAGCAATGCATGTGCAAACTCCAGAGGGTTGCCAGAGTAATGACAATGAATGCAAGAACTTTCATCATCGTCACTCCTGCAAAATCCAGGCCAATGACAACCACACGAATGAAACACACTGCCGTCATTGCAAAAGTGCTGTTTCAAAGGTTTGTTGCGACAGAAATAACGTGCTAGTAAAGAAAGAAGCTGCATTTATGCAGCAGCACACCCAATTAATCCCTCAGGATAAATGAAAGATGGTCCAAAGCACTTTACACCCCCTGAAGTACTTTAGAAGTGTTATCAATGAAAATAAGGAAATGGTGAATAAGACGAATAATGACTTTGCATCAGTATTTATAGTTTAGGGAGATGTCAGCATGCGAGACATTCCAAGGAAACTATTGCTTAATCAGGAACTTGGACTCATGAAAATTAGCATAAGCAAGATAATTGTATTGGAGAAATGAATGGCACTAAAGAGCAACAAAGCTCCCAGGAGCAGACGGTTGCCATCCCAGAGTTTTAAAAGAAGGAGGTAAGAACATTGCAGACGCTCTAACTATAATATTCCAAAGCACTCCCGATTCAGGAGCTGTTCCTTAGATTGGAAAATTGTGCAACTCATTCCAATATTAGAACGGAGAGACAGAGAAACCAAGGAATTATGGATCAGATCGTCGAAAATCTGTGGTTGGGAAATTGGTACAGTTTATAATGAAGGATAGGGTGACTGAAAACCTTGGAATTTTTCAGCAGATCAGAGAGGACCAGAGCAAAGGATAGGTGATGATTTATAAAGGTCAGGCAGTGTAAGGTGATTGTAAAGGGAGGTCGTACCTGATGGATCTGACTGAATTTTTGAAGAAGTGACCAAAGCAGTGGACAGGAGAATGGCTATGGATCTTATTTATATGACTTCCAGAAGGCATTTGATAATGTTTCTCAAAAGACAGTTCGCTAAAGTTGAAGTCCACGGAATTGAAGGCAAATTATTGACCTGGTTAACACACTGGCTAAGTGGCTGCAGACGGAGAGTGGGGATAATGAGCAGGTACTTTAATTGTCAGCATGCGTCCCATAAGGATCTGTGTTGGGACCTTATTTTTTCACCGCATTTATTAACAACTTGGATGATGGAATAGAAGACCATATATCCAAATGTGTCAGTGACATAAAGAAAAGTGGCTTTGTAAGCAGTGGAGGTGGAAGTGTAAAATTACAAAGAGATATTCATAGATTAAGTGAATGGGTTATAATGTAGGCAAATGTGAGGCCATCCTTTTTTGGACCTAAAAAGGAAAGAACAGGATACTTTCTAAATGGTGAAAAGTTAGAAACAGTGGAGGTCAAAGAAACTTGGGGTTCTAGGTAGCTCGATCATTAAACTGTCAAGAACAGGAACAGAAAATAATCAGATAGACTAATGGAATCCTGATATTCATATCTAGAGGACTAGAATACAAGGCGTAGAAGTCATGTTTCAGCTAACCAAAGCCCTGGTTAACGCACACCTGGAGTAGGGTGAACAGTTGTGGGCACCACATCTTAGGAAACATATATCAGCCATGGAGGTAAAGCAGTGTAGATTTATTGAAATGACACCTTGACTCCAAGGGTTAAACTACCAGGAGACACTACACAACCTTATGTTCTATTTTCCAGAACTGAGATGAATAAGAGGTGGTTTGATTGAAGTTTTCAAAATGTTAAGCAAAACAGATAGGGTAGATTGGGAAAAACTAATTCTGCTGGTTGTGGAATCTAAAAATTAGAGCCAGACCCTCCAAGAGTGAAATTAAATCAACACTTCTACATGCAAAGGATGATAAAAGTTTGGAATGCTCTTCCATAGAATCATAGTCATAGAGGTCTACTGCACAGTAAAAGACCCTCCGGCCCATCGAGTCTGCGCTGGTCAAACAAGTACCTAACTACTCTAATCCCATTTTCCAACACTAGGCCCATAGCCTTGTATGCCGTGGCATCGCAAGTGCACACCCAAATACTTCTTAAATGGTATGAGGGTTTCTGCCTCTACCAACCTTTCAGGCAGTGAGTTCCAGATTCCCACCACCCTCTGGGTGAAAAAATTCTTCCTCACATCCCCTCTAAACCTCCTGCCCGTTACCTTAAATCTAAACCCCCTGGTTACTGATCCTTCCACTAAGGGGAAAGTTCCTTCCTGTCTACCCTATCTAATCCCCTCATAATTTTATACACCTTAATCATGTCCCCCCTCAATCTCCTCTGCTCCATCGAAAATAACCCCAGTCTATCCAATCTCTCCTCATAACTAAAAATCTCCAGCCCAGGCAACATCCTGGTAAATCTCCTCTGCAGTCTCTAGTGCAATCACATCCTTCCTATAATGCAGATCCCAGAACTGCACACAATACTCTAGCTGTGGCCTAACCAGCCTTTTATACAGTTCCAGCATAACCTCCCTGCTCTTACATTCTATGACTCAGCTAATAAAGGCAAGTATCCCATATGCCTTCATAACCACCTTGTCTACCTGTCCCGCTACCTTAAGGGACCGGTGGATGTGCACACCAAAGTCCCTCTGATTCTCGGTACTTTCTAGGATCCTACCATTCATCATGTATTCTCGTGCATTGTTTGTTCTGCCCAAGTGCATCACCTCACACTTATCTAGATTAAATTCCATTTGCTACTGATCAGACAATCTGACCAGCCTGTCTATATCCTCTTGTAATCTAAGGCTATCCTCCTCACTATTTACCACCCCACCAATTTTCATCCGTGAACTTACTGATCAACCTTCCAACATTCAAGTCTAAATCGTTTTTTATACCACAAACAGCAAGGGACCCAACACCGATCCCTGAGGAACCCCACAGGACACAGGCATTCAGTCACAAGAACACCCCTCGACCATCATCCTCTGCTTCCTGCCACTCAGCCAATTCTGGATCCAATTTTCCAAATTGCCTTGGATCGCATGGGCCCTTACCTTCGTTATCAGTCTCCCACGTGGGACCTTATCAAAAGCCTTGCTGAAGTCCAAGTAGATTACGTCAAATGCATTGCCCTCATCTATACATCTGGTTGCCTCTTTGAAAAATTCAATCAAATTGGTCAGACATGACCTCCCCTTAACAAAACCATGCTGACTGTCCTTGATTAATCTCTGCCTCTCCAAGTGTAGATTAATTCTGCCCCTCAGAATTGCTTCCAATAGTTTCCCCATCACTGAGGTTAGACTGACAGGCCTATAGTTCCCTGGTTTATCCCTTCCTCCCTTCTTGAATAATGGTACCACATTGGCTGCCCTCCAGTCCTCTGGCACTTCTCCTGTGGCCAGAGAGGTATTAAAAATGATTGCCATTGTCCCTGCTATCTCCTCCCTTGCCTCATGCAACAGCCTAAGATACATTTGATTTGGGCCTGGAGATTCATCTACTTTTAAGCCTGCCAGACCACTTAGAACCTCCTCCCTTTCTATGTTAATTTCTTTAATTATATCACAGTCCTTCTGCCTGATTTCCATACCCACGTTGTCCCTCTCACTTGTGAACGTCAACACAAAGTATTCATTTAGAACCCTACCTATGTCTTATGGTTCCACAGACAATTTACCACTATGGTCCTTAATGGGCTTTACTCTTTCCCTAGTTATCCTCTTACTCTTAATGTACTTGTAAAATAGCTTTGGATATTCATTTATTTTACCTACCAATGTTTCTTCATGCCCCCTTTTTGCTCTCTTAATTTCCTTTTTAACTTGCTACCTTCACATTCTATACTGCTCTAGGGCTTCCGCTGTTTTGAGCCCTCGGTGTCTGCCATAAGACTCCCTTTTTCTCTTTATCCAATCCTGTGTATCCCTCGACATCCAGGATTCCATGGATTTGTTGGTCCCACTCTTTATCTTTACTGGAATATGTTGGCTCTGTACTCTCCCTATTTTCTTCTTGAATGAGTCCCACTGCTCCCAGTCCGCTCTGGCCAAATCATATCTGATCTTATTAAAATCGGCCTTCCCCCAATTTAGAACTCTGATTTCTGGCCCATCCTTGTCCTTTTCCATAACAACCTTGAATCTAATGGAGTTATGATCACTATCTGCAAAATGCTCCCCCACTGACACCTCTACCACTTGCCTGGCTTCATTCCCTAAAGTTAAGTCTAGGACTACCCCCTCTCTTGTAGGACCTTCTACGTACTGGCTTAAAAAGCTCTCCTGGGTACATTTTAAGAATTCTGCTCCCTCTAAACCTATCACACTATGACTTACCCAGTTAATGTTGGGGAAGTTGAAATCCCCCACTATTACTATCCTATTATTTTTATATTTCTCTGAAATTTGGCCACATATCTGTTCTTCTATTTCTCTCTGACTGTTTGGGGGCCTATAGTACACTCCCAGCAACGTGATTGCTCTTTTTTTGTTTTTAAGTTCTACCCATATGGCTTGATTTAAAGAGCCTTCTAAGATGTCATCCCTTCTTACTGCTGCAATTGATTCCTTGATCAATATTGCGATACCCCCTCCTCTTTTACCTCCTTCCCTGTCTCGCCTGAAGACCTTATATCCTGGAATATTGAGCTGCCAATCCTGCCTCTCTCTCAACCATGTCTCTGTGACAGCAATGACATCATAATTCCATGTGTTAATTGGTGCCCTCAACTCATCTGCCTTATTTGTTAGACTCCTTGTATTAAAATAAATACCATCCAAGCTCCCTTGTGCCTTAACTGACCTATAAGTTCTATGCCTTCCAAACTCACTTGCTCTCTCTTCTAATCTTGGCTGTGCATCTCCCCTTGCTGAACCTCCTCTCAGGATCCCATCCACCTGCCAAGTTAGTTTAAACCCTCCCCAACAGCATTAGCAAACCTCCCTGCAAGGATGTTCCTCCCATTCTGGTTCAGATGCAACCTGTCCACCTTGTACAGGTCCCACCACCCCCAGAAATGGTCCCAATGTCCCAGAAATCTAAAGCCCTCCCTCCTGCACCATCTCTCCAGCCATGCATTCATCTGGACTAAGCTCCTATTTCTATACTTACTAGCATGTGGCACCAGAAGTAATCCGGAGATTGCTACCTTTGAGATCCTGTTTTTTAATCTGCTTCCTAGTTTCCTAATTTCTGCTTGCAGGACCTCATCCCTCTTTCTACCTATGTCATTGGTACCAATATGTACCACCATCTCTGTATGTTTGCCCTCCCCCTTTAGAATGCCCTGCACTCATTCAGTGACATCCTTGATCCTGGCAGCAGGGAGGCAACATACCATCTGGATTCACATCTATGGCCAGAGAAACACTAGTCTGTTCCCTTTACTATCGAGTCTCCTACCACTACTGCTCTTCCCCTCTTTTTCTTCTCCCACTGTGCAGCTGAGCCACTCACAGTGCCATTAGCGTGGCTGCACTCCCCAGAGGAACCGTCACTCTCACCGTTTTCCAACAGAGAAAAACGGTTCTCGAGCGAGATGCATCCTGGGGATTTCCTGACTACCTGCCTGACACCTTTCTTCTGACTGATGGTCACCCATTCCCTCTCTGTCTGCACTTCCATAAACTGTGGGGTGACCAGGTCTAAAAGTGTGCTATCCACGAAACTTTCAGCCTCATGGATGCATCTCAGTGCCTCCAGCTGCCGCTCAAACTCTGAAACTCGGAGCTCAAGTAGCTGCGGCTGGTGGCACTTCCTGCACACATGGTCAGACAGTGCGTAAGGAGCGTCTAGGACTTCCCACATGTTGCAGGCGGTACATAACATGAGACTGAGCTGCCCTGCCATGCCTCTAGCTGAAAAGAAAACTAAATAAAGCTAAATACAGCAAAAAAACGTTAAATTATTTATGTACTTTAAATAAAAACTAGAACCCATACCTTTCCTTAGCTTAATTTATTTTAAACTGGAGAAAAAAACTGGAGAAAAGCTCCTACCTGCCACTCACCAAGCAGCTCTCACCTTTGTGCTGACGTCACTTTTTGAAGCTTCCCTGCACTCGCACTGGTTCTGATCTCTCCATTGCTCTCTCGCGCTGTCTTATGATGTCACTCTTGTTACTTTCAACAAGAACTGACTGCAGGACACTCTTCCCAGACTGCTTCACCACGATGCTGACTGCAGGACACTCTCTCCAGACTCCACAAAAGACAATTGTTGATCATTAATTTTAAAACTGTAATTTCTGTTAGTTCTATGTATTGGGGAATATTGGACAAAGATGGCGTTAGGTTGCAGAACAGCCATTATCTCATCAAATGGCGAAAAATGTTTGAGGGGCTAAATGGCCTCCTCCTGTTCCTATATTACCTTGCCATTGTTATAATGTAGCAAACATGGCAGCCAATATGTGCATGGTATTGTCCCACGGCAGCAATATAATTATGATCAGATCATCTGTTTTAGTTGTGTTAGTTGGAGCATATATATTGAGAAGGGAACTGGGGAGAACTCCTCTGCTTGAATTACTTTTGAAGTGTGCGGTCATACTTACAAATTGGCAAACTCAGCAGCATGTTTGTACACAGTACAACGTCCAGAAAAGCAAATCAATGAATAACCAGGAAGTAAATGATCTGCCTGTTCTTCTTCAAATCCTGTCATGGGATTTTTATGCCTACCTGAGAGAGCTCAGAGGGTTTCAGTTTTAACCTCTCATCTGGAAGTCAATGTAGGGCTCCCTAAGCACTACACTGAAGTATCAACTGAGATTACATGCAATTATTTCACTCAGAGATGGGAGTGTTACCAACTGAGCCAAGAGTCAACACTTAGTTTGCCAGCAAGTAAAGCAATATTTACAATATACACTCTAGTGACACTTTGCTGCCCTTAGATCGGTTGAAGCCCAATGGCCTCGTGGTCCTATTTAAAAATGCATTCTAACTGTACTCGTACATCTTAATTGCCTCATGCAAAAATACTATTAACTATGGAATACAAGATTTTTTAATGGGAGTGTGCATTACATTTTAAATAGAGTTTATATTGGCTTTGGTGACATTTCAATTTTAATGTGTTAATTATTTTGAACAATGTGGAACTGCTCACTATTAATCTGAAAATAATATTTTGATCAGAAAGCTGCTATAATCCCCTAAAATTAATGCATCATAAATAACACTGGCCAGTCATATCTCCGATTAAGTTACCTCCCTTATGAGCTGACAGGACATGGAGCATGAAGTGAGCATAGCTTTTGATTAATAAGCTGCTGCTTCAACGCAACATCAGGAAGTTTGTTGGGAAGCAGTTTATTAAACCATAAATTTAACAGCGTCACCAGATCTCCTGGGGACCTGGCAGCTTCCATTCTGTGTGGGAATGCCAGACTATCTAGTACCCACGATAATTACACCAGGGTAATGAATTCAAGGGCAAACCCTTGGGTAACATTGATAGACTGGTCATGAATTTAAAGGTAGCTAGGGTACTAGTGGACTCATGCATTCACCAGGAGATTTCAATTCACTTGCTATCATTGCCGCTCCTGAATGAAGGCACAATAGATTTTCCTCCTTTGCAAATTTTTTGGATGATTTCTTAAATCACATTGTTGCCACCATTGTTCTATGATCAAAATATGTTGACCCGTGGCCAAAGCTTGGGTTTCCATTTTGCACTTCAAATGTCCCAAGAAAAAAGAAGTTGTGGCTATTGAAGAGAAATGGAGAGAAGGTCAATCAGAGGAAGAGGCAACTCATGGGCTTTAGCTTATTTTAAACTCTGTCCAGTTTGAAATCAATAGAAATGGAGTTTGAGCAGATTGTAAAACAGGCTACTGATTTATATCACATGGAGCCGAAAGGACCATCAAAAATAAGGGCTTTCAAATTGAATTTTCAAAACACTACATCTACAAGGATTCAAGCATCAATAAGGAAGTAATGGTCCATGTGCTGAACACAAGAGCAGTCTTTGGTCAACAGTCCAAGTGGGTTTAAAATCAGCATCAAGATTGCCACTATGCCGTGTTCTTACATCTGCAAAGCGCAAGTTAGGAGTGTGATGGAATACTCTCCACTTGCCTGGGTCAGTGCAGCTCCAACAAACCCCAAGAAGCTCAACACCATCTAGGACAAAGCTTGCCTGATTGGCATCCCATCCACCACTTCAACATTCATTCCCTTCACCACCGATACACAGTGGCTGGGATGTTTCATGCCCGCCGGCATCTGGTGTGTTCAATGCTGTGAGCAGACAATATGGTGAGGAGAAAAATCAGTTTCACAACATCATGAAGCCAGTTTGTGATCGTCTGCACCGCCCGCATTGGATGGCCAACCTCTTCTATGCAGCATTGGCACTGATCACCACTGCCATCGCCTGCCATGCTGGATTGGTGATGCCACTGCCCGTCCTGCGGCCAGAGCGGGGGGTAGAGGACATTGCAGCGGGCCTCCACGGCATCCAAATGGCATTCCAGAGACTCGTCATTAAACCTGGGGGCTGCAGTCTTTTTGCCTTTCATGGACATCTTCCCTGCAGCAGTAATGGACTGGGAGCACTGAGATGTGTGCGCGTGGCTGGACTTTAAAGAGGGTGCCTGGTGTGGTGAAGGGGCGAGGTGATGATGTGGCGGGTGAATGAGAGCCCGCCTGCCACGGAATGCATAGGTAATGCAACAGGTTTGGGATGACATAGCGTGAAAACCCGCCATTGCGGCCAATGTGTAAAACATCTTTTTACCCACCCGGTACTACACTTAGTGCAAATCTGGGATGAATCTGCCCAGTGGCATCAGTGTGTACCATCTACAAGATGCACTGCAGAAACTCACCAAGGCTTCCTAAACAGCACCTTCCACACCCATGAACACTACCATCTCATTAAAAGGCCACTTCACCACGATTAAGTTCACCCTCCAAATTAAGTTCCTTGCTAGTAGGTAACTAGAAAATTCAGTTTGATGACTGTTTATCAGTGGCGTGCACCTGGTGAGCTTCACTTTAACCATGAATTTGAGGTCAGTAGATGTTGCTTTTGCCTTTGTATTAACTGTTCATGCTTTCATATCGGCTGCCAGGTGAAAGGCAAAAAGACTGCAGACTGGGCTAGAAGGACACAGGCAGCAGACACATGGGAACACCACTACCTGGAAGTTCTCTCCAAGTCACTCACCATCCTGACTTGGAAATACATCACTGTTCTTTCACTGTCTCGGGTCAAAATCCTGGAACTCTCTCCCTAACAGCACTGTGGGTGTACCTACACCACACGGGCTGCAGCGGTTCATGAAGGCAGTTCACCATCATCTTCTCAAGGACAGCTAGAGGTGGGCAATAAATGCTGGCCCAGCCAGTGAAGTCCACATCACATGAATTAATTAAATAAAACATTTCTTGTGTGGATGTGGAATGTGGACATTCTATAGAAGGCACACTCAACCACAGAAGAGTTTCACCAAAGACACCCTTGTTGCTTATTCATATTAGGTGACAGGTCAGGATCACCAACAACAATGTACTGGAATGTGCTGAATGCTGACAGCATCAATATTGAGGGGACAAAAATCAATGCTCAGTTCTATTGGGTTTGACATGTTAGGATCAACAACTTGTCTACTGAAGAGAGTGTTTCGTGGTGAATTGCTGGATGGCAGAAGATAGTAGGAAGGACACCAAAGCATGACAAGAACATGCTGGCAGTTCACTTGAACCAGTGCAATATGGATGTTGACTCTCTGGGAACTCTGCTGGGTCCAGTAATATCTGGAAATGGTGAGTTGAGGTGAGAGGATAAGTGGAGGGCTTTGAGTCACAATACATTGCCAACATGGAGATGAGAAGCCAAACGGAAGGGTTATCAATGACAGAGTATTGAACAGGCCAACATCCCTTCTCCTCCCAAGACACTCACCCCAGGAACATGGTTTTATGAGGTCATGGTGGTCAATGTTTTTCACATATCAGTCTGCATATTTACATAAACTTACACAAACACTGGACACAAAATATATTGCAAAATTTATAAGTACAGTTGATGAGTTAGTGAATTTTTTAATGATTGGAGAATCCTGTGCACAGTGATTGAGTCGTTCTGACCTTTACACCCAAACTCCCAATATCTGTCACAAAAAGCTGAATGCTGAGTGCGCTAACTCCTACCCCATGATACCAATACTAAGGAATATTAATGCACAATAGGCAAGGCGCCCAAACAATGAACTGGCAAACAGAGAGAGGGGGGGTGGGGGGGCAGGGGAAATGAGAGAGAGGAGAGAGAGAGGGAGACAGAAGGATCAAGGCAAAAAGATGGAGCAAGGGGGAGAGAGAGATGCACTGAATTTTTATCAGAGAGGGATGTGGAAGGATCATTATCATGCTAAGTGTATTTAAAGATTTAATAGGGTAGATTTTCACCTTCAAGATCTGGACGATAGGGTGAATCATGCGCCCATTAGAAAACACAGTGGCATGGTCATCAGGCATGGTTCTGTTCAAGGCGGGCAGTCCGCTTTGCCTGTTTACTACCAGGTGGTGAAAATAAAAACTTACCCCGAAGGACACTTAATGGGAGTTCCCAAGTCACCAGGCATTAGGCGGTTTAGCCTGCAGTGCACCTTGAGGAGCCTAAATGATGAGATAGCAGAGGTAATGAGCATTATTTTTTCAAAGCTCTGTGGAAACAAAATACTGATAATGGCCACAGTTTCATTTCAGCACAAAAACTTTGGAAATGACTGAGTAATTATAGAAAAATTATCTTTGCTTTAATGACTAGAATGCTAGGGACCATATTAAGGAACAGCATCAGTAAACATTCGGATTTGGGATACATAAGAACATATTTCTGAACAGGACATTTATTTGTTTAATAGGCTAAATTGTGAAAGATTGTTTTTCTTGGTAACTGACTTTGATAAGGGGATTTAAATTTAAGATTAATGCTGGAACCTTAAGAGTGAGGGAGTCAGAATTTTTTTAGTGCAGATAGTTTTCAGATGTGGATTGAATCACCCAGAGCCAATTAAGTATAACATTTGAGAGCAAATCAGAAAAATATCAAAATTTAAGAATATGGTGAGAGAGCAGGGAAATGGGATTAAAGAGCTTCAGTTGAGTGAGTTGCACTGGTACAGATATGTGAAACACGCATTGAAACTAAACCAAGTGCAGCTATGCGTTATGGTGATGGATAGCGGTTGAAACTCAACCCTGAGCTAAATAGGGCTTCAAGGCATGGTACAGTCTGATTCAGCCTGAGCAGGCAACTGGCTGAAGGAGGATCATTTATGAATTAATTGTTCAACAATTCTCAAGATGTGAACATCTCTGGCAAGGCCAGCAGTTTTTGTCTATCATTAGCTGCCCTGGGCATGTGGAGTGATGAATACAACCGAATGCCTTGCGAGGCAATTTCAGAGGATAATTCAGAGTCAGCCATGTTGCTGTTGGGCTGGAGTGACATGTATAGGGTGGACTAGGATAAGGATGAAAGGTCTCTGTCCCTGAAGTGTGTAAGTAAACTAGCTGGAATTTTTATGACAATTGAACAGCTTCATAGTCATTTTCACTGAAGCCAGCTTTTTATTACCAGGCTTTTTAAACTAAAGTCAGGTTCTCAAACTGTCAGGGTGGGATGATGTTACTGGATCACTGGTCCAGTAACTATACTACTCACACCCTAATTAACCTAACATTAGAGTGAATAGATGGTTGATTTAATCAGCTCCAATGTTTTTCCTCCCATAATATATGTTATATTCCCAACAACTAAAACGTTTTATTCAATGCAACACATGGGATGGAACCTTCCACTACTGCCAGCAATGGGAATTGTGGCGGACTTGACGGGAGGGAAAAGACCTGTTCCCCCAATGGTGAGGTAAACTGTTCGAATTTTTTTCTCCTGACTTTCAAGGTGGGCTAAAGATGGATCGAGCTTCCAGACAAACAATGTCAGAAACCCCATTTGCATTTATTAGCATGTCACGAATGCTCATTAAAAGGCCACTTCACCACGATTAAGTTCACCCTCCAAATTAAGTTCCTTGCTAGTAGGTAACTAGAAAATTCAGTTTGATGACTGTTTATCAGTGGCTTGCACCTGGTGAGCTTCACTTTAACCATGAATTTGAGGTCAGTAAATGTTGCTTTTGCCTTTGTATTTACTGTTCATGCTTTCATATCGGGTGCCAGTAGCACAAGCTGTGCCAAGTCTGGGCACAGGAGGCAGGACCAATGGGGAAGGCTGGAACAGAGGCAGGACTGGCAGCAGAAGGACGAGAGGGGTAGCGTGACATGGAGGCAGGACTCGGTAAGAGGGGTAGGGGGGAGAGGGTGAGATGGAGGCAGGACTTGGTGGGTGGGGGGGTGGGGGGGGGGTGGTGGTGGCAGCAAGGACCAGAGGGGAAGAGAGTAGGGTGGGAAACTGCCTGGGGCATGTTTAAGAGAATATCTGGGGAATGAAGCCATATTGTCCAGGGAGCATGTTAGCGGGCTCAGCATGACAAGCATGTCTTGGTTCCGGTCTTGGGAGGTCTCTGGGCAGAGACCATCTTAGATGTGTTAAAATGGGAATGGTCCGAGATTTACTACATTTGGCCCCGGGGGTTGGGAGGATAGTATTGGGATGCAGAGGGCACAGTCACATTCAGCAGGGGCAGTTGGATCCAATAGGGTGGAAGCTCAAGTCTCAGGGAGTAGTGGATAATCTCACGTGGAGGGTCTCTGAAAGTAAGGCTGCAGCTGGCCTTGAGAACAGGAGGAGTGAAGTTTACGAGGGGCACTGCGATGTCAACATTGAAGGGAATGGGGGGAGAACAGGAAGAGCTACATAAATGATTATCAGGCCAGGTGTAATGGAGAGGGGCTGAACGGTGACAGGCGGGAGAGGAATTAGGAGGTGGTGATTGTGGAGGAGGACGGGAGGAACTTGGTGGGTGACAGAAGAAGGTTGGAAGGTGCTGGAAGCATTTACAAATTGTATAAGAACCGTCTTTGACTTTTGAAAGTAATGATGCAGTTTGAAAAGGATTCAGGAAAGAATGATCTGGGAGGAGTCTCAAAGTGGGTCGGAGGATTTAATGACTTTTGGGCCAAGTAAAGGGGGACCTATTAATTATTTGATCAGGCCATGGAGAACCAGGCTCAGCTGTGTACTTTTTTTTTAATTCATTCATGGGGTTGTGGGCGTCACTGGCTAGGCCAGCGTTTATTGCCCATCTCTAATTGCCCCTGTTCAGAAAGCATTTAAGAGTCAACCACTTTGCTTCGGGTCTGGGGTCACATGTAGGCCAGACCAGCTAAGGACAGCAGATTTCTTTCCCTAAAGGGACATTAGTGAACCAGATGGGTTTTTACAACAATTGACAATGATTTCATGGTCATTGTTAGACTTTTAATTCGAAGTTCAAATGCCCATTGAAGGAGCATTGCTCCATGACTAATGCGGTGCATTCCTGTGAGAAGCCCTGTGAGAGCTGGAGATGTGATTAGCCATCTATTCCTGACAAAGGCAGGAGAGAAGGGATAGAGGCGAATTAATTTAAAGGGCATGGCTTCTGGCAGCAGCTAGATGTACACTCCGAACCTCCATACTCCCAGCTAAATGGTCATGGCCGACGAGGCATAATGCAGAAACTCTTTCCATCATGGCAAGGCCATGTTCTCTCTGCTGAGTGTCTATGGTTATGGTGTCAAGCTGACCAGGGCCTGATGGAGGGTTCTCACACATGGCTGTTCTCACCCGGGCTAAGGTGCAATGTCCATTCACAGTCATGGCTGAAGGCAGAAGAGCACTTACCTGTGGTCCTCTAGGATGTCCTTCGCCTGGAAGGGGTGGGCTGGGGTGAAATGTCTGGATGGAGGCCAGGCCAAGGGCTTAGCACTAGCTTCCTGGCCTGGAGATGGAGGGAAGCTTGTTAAGTATATGCTCAATAAACATATCAATTTGATTTTTTCACAGACACCAAGAGGCATCATAGATGCAGGTTGCAAGCAACCCATCCTTGTTTCTGGCTCTCATACAAATGAGAAGAAGACCCCAATATAGATTGGCACAGGGGCAGGTGGAGCAGCAGCCTGAGCAGCAAAACGGAGCAGGGCCTCAAGAAGTCCCAGATGCCCCTGAGGAGGGGCAAATGCAGTGAAGACCAGTGACCCAACTACAGGCATACCGTATAGGGAAATGAGTCAAAGGCAGTGCCAAAGGTGCCTTCGCTTGCCAGGGATGTGGGAGCTCACAATTGCTAGCTTCTCTGAGATGAACTGCAGCCACAAGGACTTGGAGCGCATTCCATGCTGGTGGCATTGAAGGTCACCGCTGAACTTATTTGCCAGTCCTACCAGGGGTCCACTGGGGACGTTTGCGATATCTCCCAATTGGCAACACAGAAGTGCATATGGGAAGCAACAGATGCTCTATTCACTAGAGCACACCAGTATGTCCAGTTCCACATTGATTCTGAAAGCCAGGCTGCCAGAGCAGAGGGATTTGCAGTGCTATGTGCATTGATTCCTGCAAGTATGCAGCACAATCGACTGCTTACAGCTTCCTGGCAGCTGCCTGTCAGATTCATCAATCTCTGAACGTTCACTAATTTGTGACCACAAAGGTAAATCCTGCATGTTTGTACTCCATACCCAGGGAGCACTGACCACTCTTAAATTTTGAGCCACTTGCAGGTGCCACAGATCTTGGAAGGGCCTTGGCGCTTACACAGCTGGCTTTTTGGGGACATGGGAAGACATGACTGAAGATGCCAGCTTGCCACCCACAGAGTGCTGCTGAGGGGAGCTACAATGAAGCATAGGTCCCCACCAGCTCAGTGATAGAGCAGGCAATAGGCCTCCTGGAGGTGAGGTTCGGATGTTTGAAATGCTCAGGTGGAGATCTAAAATACTTAGCACAGAGTCTCCCAGGTCACCATTGTCTGCTGCACCCTGCATAACCTTGCACTGCAAAGGGGGAATGTTTTGTCTGAGGAAGACATGGCGGACGAGATGTTTCCTCCGACAAAGAGAATGGTGAAGGGGATGAAGCTAATGAAGGCCAGGAACTCACCGAAACACATGAAGAGGCCATAGGAGGTCTACAACACGGCAAACGTGCCCATGAAAATCTGATAGCTGCCAGATTCCAGCTAGGGTAAGCTGCCTGTTGAGCTTTTTTGGTTTTCTCTCCTTTGCTGGCTGAAAGGCCCCAGCACTTTTTCTTTCACCAACATTATTTCTCAACAATGTTCCATGTTTTCAGAGAAACCATGTTCCATGGTTTAATTAAATAGCATTACTTACCATCTGCCCTGATGTTGGTTTGATCATTTGAATGTGCTGAACAACGGTTAAATGCAGAGCTCTGATGGTAAATGGCTGCGGAAGACCTGAAACAGCATTGCCTTCTGCCACAACCTTAGGCAACTTTAATTAGAATATTGATTTCACCCATGCCCTTGCAAAGCCAGTGTGCATGGCAGCTTATAAATGGTTTGACATCATAACTCGCCAGGGATGCACTCATGTCACCCCAGCATCTGCTCCCAAAGGTGGGCCAACAAGGCAGAGAAATCTTTCAGGCAGAACCACATAGATGGGTTAACAGGGAAGAGCAACATGAGAGCGCTGTCTGTCCCTTTGAGATCCCTCCTCAGTTCAGATTGATGAGACATGATCGTGCTCCCACCCCTTGATCACCCCTCGCACATCAGAAACTCATATTCCTTGACTTCTTAGTCATGCCAATAGGTTTCGAGGTGTCTTTGTAGTACACTCACTGAGAGTGCCTCAACTGGATGAACTTGGTGAACACATTTCAGAGGTATGAACATGATGAGCTGCCAGAAATGGATGACCTGAGGAGCAGCCAGGCAGCACTCTGACAACTGATGGGCAGTGCTTAATCCTTCACACATGGGATTATAGACTAATCACTTTGGTGATAACGTGGGAGAACTGAATCTAAAGGAGTTCCTGATCAGCCTCTGATGGGGGCCAACATCCCAGAGCCTTAAACGCCCACGAACATTGCAGCAATAATTAGTAAGATGGTATCCATGGGACTTCCAAACAGTTAACTTGAACAATGGGATAAAAATCAAATTCTGTGGATGCTGGAAATCTGAAATAAAAACAGAAAATGCTGGAAAAACTCAGCAGGTCTGGTAGCATCTGTGGAGAGAGAAACAGAGTTAGTGTTTCGAGTCAGTTTTTCGAGTCTGAAGAAGGGACTCAAAACGTTAACTCTGTTTCTCTCTCTACAGATGCTGCCTGACCTGCTGAGTTTGTCCAGAATTTTCTTTTTTTCTTTTTGTTAAATTGAACATATATTTACAGAGTAAAATATTCACAATGAGTGTACACTTGTGCCACCTCTGTGTCTTTAGTACTTCTTAATTTTTCTTATCCTACTGCTACATTCAGGTGAAGCCCCGACATCCACAGCAAAGGCACTGGTGGCCTGCTGACTGCTATACCGTGTTAACTGGGATGACTTTGGCGGACATCCTCTGTTGGGCTGAGGCCTTGAGGGCCCAGGTCTGCTTCAGGTGCAGAGGCAGGTGCACCCACCTCGGCCTGACCTGCTGGAGGCGTTGGGGACACTGACAGAGGGGAGGTAGAATGGCACCCTTGGAGTGTCCTGGGCTAAAGTCCCCAGGGTGCCTGGCTGGCGCTCCTCCACCCAATGGGTGCCCAAAGGCCCCTCCCTGACTTCTTGAGAAGGGGCATCTGGAGGGAGGTCAAGGTGCCCCGGCCCCCTCTCGCTTAGCCACTGTTGGAACACACTCATGGTTTGAGCGATGGAGTGCAGGTTCAAGTGCACATTCAGCAGAAACTGTGCGTTCTACTGAACCTGGTCTCCAAGGCGTTCGCCATTCTTTCCTTGGACACAGCCAAGTGCTCGCATGCCAGAACCACACTAGCAGACAGAACATGAATGGACTTCTCCAGCCTTCATGGTCTCTGGCAGCCCTGCTTGGTGTTCCCCTGCCTCCCTCTGTATCTCTAACCGGTCTCTTAGGGTTGAGTCCAGAGGCTCATCATCTGCATGTGGCTCAGCAGGGGCCTAGCGTCCAGCAGTCCTCCGTCACTACCACCACCAGCTGTGGGCCCATGTCTGTGAAGGGCCTATCAGATTGTGACTCCAAGCTTACTCTAGAACCAGGTCCCACTGAGGCGAGTGTATCTACGCTGGTGGAAGGTGCAGGTAAACGCCTGGACAGTGCATCCTCTGAGGATTCTGAAGTATCGTCCTCAGGGGTGGGCTTGGGGCTTGGGACTTGGGTTGGGGCCTGTCTGGTTGCTGTCCTCCCCCATTTCCTGCTAAAATAGAGGTTTAGTGATTGATTAAGCAGGCTCATAAATTAAAGGGAACTCACATTCAGTGCGTGCATATCAGAACTGCAGACTGGATGCATCCTCACTGGGTTCCTGGGGGAATCCAATTTTGCCTTCTGTGCATGCACAGTCACGTTTCTCTGGCTATCTCAGCGACCTGCTCCTTAAAAGTGGTTAGGACTCTAACCTTGGCTGTACCCACTCCTGGTCCTGCTCACACTTGTTGAGGGCATTCTTATCTTGCAGAGCGACAGAAGGATTGATTGGGTGAATGAGCAGTTCAGGAGCATGCATGACTATTGCCACTGCTCAGCCCTCATCAGTAAGTGATTATAAAACTATTTGTGCAGCAACTAATATGAGATTAAGAGCTCAAAGTGGTTGGCACGCATTCAGTGCTGATGTCCCAGCAGCCGGTCATGTGTGACATCCCTGTGCACTCTAACCTTTGAACTGCCTGATGCTCTTATGAGAGTGTCAGTTTGCAGTGAGTAGATGGTGTATTTGTCCTGGTGGAGCGCAGTCAATCACTGATCGTTTTCCTGCACTGCAGGCCAGTTCATTTTTGCATCCCATGGGCGCTCACCACCCCAGTGACCTCATCCCAGGCCGCTGTGGTCAGACGGGTGGGCCTCCTGCTGCTGTCATGGGGAAACAGCACCTCCTAACTTTCCTGGGCAGCCTGGAGGAGAATCTCCAGGGAGGCTTCGCCAATCTGTGGGGGCCTTTAATCCTTTTGACACTCTGGTGCTGAACGACAGCCAGACTCAGGTCCTGGCTTGCAGTGGGTGAATGGTTGTTGGGGTGCCCCTTAAATATGGCGCCTGGACTTTTGACCCCATGAGATAATGGTGGGAATGGCGACTTTCTGTCCGACGCCCCCCCACCCCCCCCACCACCACCACAAGGTTCGCCATGCTTCTCACGGATGCATAAGTAATGAGCTAAACAGCACAAGATTGCGAGTGTCCAGCTGTCCTGCCACCCAGCAGGAATCACTCCCACTTCCATGCCCGCCACCGAACTTAGACTACAGAGCGAGAGATTCCACCCATGGAGTCGTAGTTTGGGATGTGACAAAATGAGGGCCTTGTTATCTTTGAAATGTTCCCTGGTGCAGGCACATTCTACAATGATAGAGGTTTTCCCTTGGGAGGACTGGGTTTCATTTGCACTTTTTAGATCTGTACATCCATTTCATGAGCAATTTAATCATCAAGTAGGATAACGGCTCAGTGCTAATGAATTGAGACATGTTGTGACAGGAACTCAGCTTGGGAGTCTGGCATGTGGGTACTGGATGAGAATAGCAAATAGAGAAAAAAATAAGAGCAAAAATCAAGAAACACAGGGCATCTAGCCAATCCCTTGGGTTTCCCAGCCTGACCCCTGACTGTGCTTTCAATACTCCAAACATTTCTGACCATGAGCATCTGGGGTCCTTGCGTTGCCAGCAAAATCAATATGAAGTGGGGGTCCCAGACACCTTGCAGCAAGTAGCACGGTCTCCACTCCCAAGTCGATTGAAAAGAAAGTTGGGCAGAGTGCCAATTCACTATTGCCCATGTTGCGTTACCACCCAGTTCAGGATTATACTCAGATAGACAACCAAGGGGAGGGGATTTTCTACCATAAATCAACAACACTGGAGTGGCTGAGGCAAACAACATAGCTCGATTTAAGGGGAAACTATAGGTACGTGAGTTAGAAAAGAATAGGGAATACACTGGTAGGACGAGATGAGGGTGAAATTATGTAATTAAAGAGAGAGGAGGCTATTGTGGAGCATACACCCCAAAGTACACTAGTTGGGCTGACTAGCCTGCTTCTGTGCTGTAACTTTTATGTGATTCCATGCAACTTTTTGATTTAAAATTGAAATTTCCTATAAAGATGTAAAGATCACATATTGAGAACTCATGTGACCTTTGGTAGATGTTCCAAAGAATCGGCCCAGAGCCAAGATTGCCACTAAGCCAAATGTTTATATGTTAGGGTTTCAGTTGCCAGAACCTATACTCCCCAAACTCTGCAAGTTCTGGAACATTCCACCTACCTGGTGGACATTTAATCTTGTGCCCCCAACATGCCCGGCCATTGAATGTTCCAGCTCACCTCCAACAATTCAGTTTTTGAACATTTATTTATGACTTCAAGAGCTCCAGCACACGCATGAAGGCTTTTATCTTCCAAATATAACTGCTGCCTGAAGTCGAACGGCCAGACAATGCTCACCATTAAATGAACAACAGTTGGGTACAGGATTGAAGGATGACTGGTCCCCATTAAATCCTACCTTGGGTGGGAGAGGAGAAGAGTGACAGGAGGAAACTCCCATTTCTCATCCCCATACATGGGCTTTAGCCTAGCATCAGTAAATGGGTGCGCCCTGTCTATATAGTTTGTTCCAACTTGGCCTCACTCATTATAAAGCAGCAACTCTGCACTCTCATTGCAAACAAGAATTTAAAGTAGATGTAAAATATGAAACCACAGTTGTTGGAAGGATGAAAGGCAGAAATGGGGACAGTCATTGGGTTGGAAACGTTTCCCCTCCTGTAAACTGTGCACTTATATACTTGACCATGTCAGTTCGTGTTTGGTTATCAGTTATCAGTACTGTGGTAGGTCCTCAGATCCTATACAATCATTACAGGCAAGTGGAAATCATTGCCTCTGTCATTTACATGGCCTAGTGTAGTTCATTAGAAACAATGAAGGAAAGGGACTTGTAAACTGTATATAAACTTACTGTCAGACTCAGTCAAATCCAGTCATTAAGTTTATGGTTACTGGCATTTTAAAGATGATCGGTTCTGAGTATTTATTAGATGGTGATCTCTCTGTCCTGAATCTATTACTTCAACAACACTCATATACTTTTTGAGCACATTGTTAGTTATGTAAGTGATTATACACTGAATTTAACCTTTGGCGGGCGCGCGTGATTGGTGGGTGCATGTGATTGGCAGGCGCGCGTGATTGGTGGGTGTGCGTGATTGCTGGGTGTGCGTGATTGGCGGGCGTGCGTGATTGGCGGGCCCAGGGGCATTCGGGAAACTGGCCCCTGACCCCGATTTCACACTGGTTGGCCATTAATTGGCCAGCCAGTGTGAAATGCACTCTGAAGAGCTCAGCACTGCTGGGGTGGGGGTGGGGTAGGGCGATGATGTTTCTGTGGGCGCGGGTGAGCGCTGCGAGAAAGCTCCCTGAAGGCACACAGCTGCTTCAGGGAGCTGGAGACCTGAAAATGCTAAAATAAAAGTTTAAAAAGCTGAAAAGAATGTCCACACATCACAATCAATCACCTGAAAATATAGTTGACAAAAATGCCATCCACAGATATTTATTTTTATTTTATTTCATAACAGAAATTTCATCCCTCCCTTGGATGAGGTTTGGTGAAAAATGCAATGGCTGCCTGGTCAATTCGCCCGTTCACCAACCGTAAGGTTGGGCAGGACACGACAAATCAGAGACAGTTGTGCAATTGGGCTTAGTTGCCCTCTTCATTGTCGGCAGGCGCACTCCTGACTTATGCGCACGCCCGCTGAGCAAAATATCGTGCGAGCGCACGATGATGTCGGGATGGTCGCCTGGCATCTTCTCATGAGATTTTACACCTGATCGGGTTGGGCGCCTGCCAGACTTAAAACACAACCCTATGTGTGTGCATAGTGGGTTAGGACAGGAATTGGGTCGAATGTGGTACTTCCCACCGTCCAATAACTTGTTGACACCCATTGTCAAAACTAGCATCCAAAGTGAGGTCAGTTGCTGGTGATAATGGCTCCTCTTTGATCTGTGTGCCGATGAGGAGCCAGCTTCATGGCTTGCGACGATACATTTTCTTATTGAGCTATAAGGAGACACTGGGATGTTCCACTTAAATTTAAAAAAACCTAACACAAGTGCCACCTTTTTTGATGGGTACAAATAATAGAAAACTAAATTGTAAGGCAAAGAGAAATGATAAAACCAAAGAATGTTGTCACCGGTGCCTGCCAGTCCCTGTGTCGTTGACCAGTCACAGAAGGCCATAAGTGTACCAGTGAACATTACGTGCTCCTTCTCCTGGGTCAGCCAGGTATGGACAAGACTGTGGAAGAGAAACAGGCAGCCAGAGCCAGCACGCCAATGGGACTCAGTTTGTAATTTGGGATTCCATTCTAGTCTGTGGTTAACAAAATCAGGGCTTATAAAGGGGATAGTTTGCGATCCGAAGTCTTCAGTGTTTGCAGGTGGCGCTCTTTGTGGAGGTCAAGCATGGTCACAGCTCTGACTGTTGCTCCACATTTTCTCAGTGAGCCTGGGCCACTGAAACAAGGAAGGTCTCAAGTTCCCAGCACTGAGTTTCCCTTGCTTAAACAACGAGGCCTTCCAGCATGGCATAGTGCCAATGAAACCACACCCTTTCGTGGCATTATGAGCTGAAAATATGCCCATGGAGGTCAAAGGCAGGTCAGTTATCAATGATTTTAAATATTTTAAAGCAGTTCTGACTTTATTTTTCACACCTGGGGGAGACTAGCCAATGAGAGAGAGAAGTGGTGACATCATGCTGTGGGTGACTGTGCATCACCATAACGATCAGTGGCTACAGTTACTGGGCAACAGGCACCAACACTGAGAACAACCCACAAAAACACCCAATTACCACCTCATGTGTGGCACTTGTGACAGAACCTGTTGCTAATGGATTGCTCTCATCAGCCATCAGCAAAAGTGCAGCATTTGAAGCAGTGATTTGGCTGAATCATCTGATGTAGATGGAAGGATTCTGATGCTGATGCCAACACTTTTAAAACTGTTACAAACTTTTAAATACTTTTCGCACTTAGGACAGTTTCTGAAAGTTTATAAACTTTTAAATGCTGAAACAGAGGGAGAAAGGGAGGGAGACTGAGAGAGGGAGGGAAACAGATTCAGAGGCAGGCACAGGAATGTTCTCAGACAATTCTCGGGGCCCCAGCTTTTCCTAAACTCCCCGTCCACTCATCAGTTCCTCAGATGTGGCTCTTCTCCCGACCCTCCAACCCTCCAAATGAAGGCTATCTTGGCTTTGGCAGTTCCTCTTCCAACTCCCACCCCAGCCTCTGTCCTGCCCCCACCCACCCCTGCCCAACTAGCTCCTCAGTCCCACCGCTTCAGAAACAGAGGAAAATTGGAGGGGGAAACAGAATGGAACCGTCTTAGGGATCGAACAGTGGGACCATTGGCATGAGCTCCTCTGGAGTCCATTGAAAGGCGCCCCTGCTTCTGGATTTCAGCATAAGTGAGATCACTGGAGGTTGGGGTGCCATTGTGGCCCTCAATAGCAGCGAGCACCTTGACATTCACCACTAAATGGAAAGGCGAATCTGGGCTGAAATATATGTATGTGGAGTTTGGGCTCATTTGAGATTGGATTTGACGGTGATGCCTCTGGGGGGTAAATAGTGGTCATGGTCAAAGCTCACACAAAGGAAGAAGGAAGAAATAGCTTGTGTTTACATTGAACCTTTCACATCCCAAAGAGTTTTATAGTCAATGGAGCATTGTGAAGTGTAATCACTGTTGTTGGGAAAGTCAGGAGCCAATTTGCACACAGCAAGCTCCCACAAATAGCAACGTGATAATGACCAGGTAATCTGTTTTAGTGATTTTGGTTGAGTGATAAACATTTACCCAGGATTCTGTGGATAACTCCCCTGCTCTTGGTTTGTCATAGTGCCATGGGATCTTCTGCATCCACTTGAGGGTGGGCAGTCACGGGCTTCTTTTAACACCTTGTCCAAGAGACAGCACCTTCAATAGTGCAGCATTCCCTGAGTACTGCGGTGAAGCATCAGGGATGACACTTAAGCCTACAGCCTGCTGAATCAAAGACAAAAGTGTGAGCAGTGAGTCAAGGCTAGCACCTCAACATGTTCCACTGCAGCCAAACGGACAGAGCCAGTCCTAATTGCATTTGTTTTGGGTTGGATTTAAATCCAAATCACATTCTGTCTTCAGAATGTTGCTTTGTTCTGGCGCTGCAACTTAATGGGCACTGATAAATTAGCACTGTGAAATTGTATGGAACTACAGAACAGCACTTTATAATCATATTGTTATTTATAAAGCAAGGCTAAATCATTATCAACATTCCTTTAATAATTAAACTTTCCAAACCAATAAGCAAGAACATTTTTAATATTTTGAGGTATGATTATGAAGAAAAATCACAGCAAGGTCATATTCCAGCGGAATCGCTGACCTATTTTAAACTTTTAATATACTTGCTCCAGGGACAGAAAATAATTCATGATTTTTTTCTCTGTTTACCTACACCCCCTCTGGCGTTCAATATTCTCTTTAGCTATCATTTCTTTTATGCACCTTAATCTGATCTGTGGCTGTTTTTATTTTACACTGGTCCCATATACGGGTCTGAGGGGCAGCCTCAAATGTAGGTGCAACAAGAATATGGATGGAGGAGGGAAGTTGATCCCAAGTTGGAAACAACCTGGCTCTCCTTTATCTGCTTTTCCCTGTGTCACCTTTCCAGACCTTCTGGGATTTCAAACTGTGCAGCCAAAAAGGACTGAGATGGATTGCATAGAAATGACCCCTTCAAGTCAAGACAGTGAAAAGGCACAAGGTCCGTGGTTAGCACAGAGTCAGTACAAGTGTGATCTTTTAAGAATAACTCTGGCAACTGTCAAGCAATGTCTGGTGCTAGATTAAATGGATTCACTCAATCCCCAGTCTGGAGCTTTGAAATGAGACAGAAGAAAATGATAATCATAACTGGAAATGTGTGTTACCCTTCTTGTAATTCCATTATTTAAGAAAGCTGAAAGGGAGAGAAAGCAGGAAATTATAGACCTATTAGTTTAACATCTATTGTGGGGAAGTTATTGGAATCATCAATTAAGCACAGTGAGTGATCACTTAGAAAAATAATGGATATGTGCTCAAATTATAAGGAGTTTGAAGGAATTGAAAGGATTAGTGGTGCCCTACAAGACCCTGTGCTGGAGCATTAACTATATTCACTATATTTCCGTGTATGTCCTGATCAGAGAATTTATGCATGATGATGATGCTGCACTATTTCCCATTCAGGAGACCAGCTCCCAAGGCTAATGGATCGTCTGTCCCGTGCCTGTGACATGTTCTCCCTCACCATCCGTGTCAAGAAAGCTGTAGTTATGGGGCAGGATTTTGTGTCCCTGCCTGTGATCAGACTCAACAACACACCACTGGAAGCATTCAGTAAATTCTACTACCTTGGATCTATGGTGACAGACAGCCTGTCCCTTGACAAAAAACTCAGCGCACCAACTATGGCTGACAAACAAAACGGGCATGCAGAAGTAACAAACTGAGCCGCAGGACCAAGATGTTTATCTACAATATATCCTTAGCACATTGCTGTTGGCAGCAAGGCCTGGCCAACTTACAAATACAAGAAAATGGCTCAATAACTTCCATCTCCGGTGTCTATGACACACCCTTGGCATCACATGGAAAGTCGCCAATGAAACAGTCCTTTCCAGGGCAAACATGCCAAGCATGCTGGTGCAAATTAAACAAGGAAGGCTACACTGGCTTCAGCATGTACACAGGATGGAAGATGGCCACATATCCAGGGATATGCTGTATAGGGAGGTAGCCCATGCTAAGAGGCTAACCTGGCACCCAAAGCTCCGATTCAAAGATGTTGTCAAAATAGACATGAAATCCCTCAACATCAATCACAGCAATGGGAAACTCTAGCTAACGATTGATGGAAGATGTGCATGAACCTAATTGAATTTTCAGAGGAAGTAACTAAGTAGTAGACAGGCGAATGTTCATGGATGTAGTTCATATGGATTGCCAGAAGGCATTCAATAAGGTTCCCTATAAGAGACTGTTAACTAAACTTAAATTACATGGAATTGAAGGCAATTTATTGATCTGGTCATGAGATTGGTTAGGCATTAGAAGATAGAGTGTAGGGATAATGGATTTGTGCTCCAGGTGTAGGAAGGAGTTTGCCACCATGATGGCATGTGGGTTCAGAAGCACCAAAGCAGATGCCAGCCCTGCAAACAAGGCATCAGCAGAGATCGTCCCGCATCACCAGCAAGGGACAACTTCATGTGTGACACGTGTGGCAGACTTTACCTATCCAGAATTGGCTTGTTCAGCTATCAAAAGAAGTGCAGCAGATGATCTCATCTGATCTCACCAAAGTTCTGAGGCTGCATTCCCTTCATCTCTCACAGATGGAAGGATGCCAGGCAGCCAATTGCCAATCGCCATACTTATTCATGACTTAGATAAAATAGAGAACCATGTATCCATGTTTGCTGATGACACAATGTTTGGTGCTTTGGTAAGTAGTGTAGACGGAAGCATTGAATTACAAAGAGACAATGATAGATTAATTGTTTGGGTAAAACCATGGCAGATGAAATTCAAAGCAGGTAAATGTGACACCATTCATTTTGAACCAAAAAAGAATAGGTCCAAGTATTATTGAAACGGTCAAAAGCTAGAAACAGTGCCATCCCATGACCCCTCCATGCCCCGTCAGGTCCTCTTGCACCTTCCATGCTCCCTAATATCCCGCCTACTGAGCTCAGACCATTTTTAGATTTTGGAAATCAGCTGAGGATTCGTATTAGCCAAAGCTATCAAAACAATCCATTACAGATATAGGATCCTGAACTTGAAAGAACAGGTTGTGTTACATTTCCACTTCAAAGCATATTGCCTAAAAAACAATGGAGGGGAACAGGGGCTTAGATTTTTTTTTAAAGCAGGGGATTTTTAAATTCCAAAAACCAGACCTCTCTGCACAAACATGACAGGAAGCTTTACCAACACATTTTTCTATGTTTTTGAATGCATTATTGCACTTCCTCCAAAGGAAAAAAGTACTGTAATGCATGCAACCCGTGAAAAGGTCACACGAAAATGGCATGGGGGCCGGAAGGCACTGGAAAATTGTTTAATCTGCAAAAAAAAAAACAACGCTCTGCATTTTGTGAGCCAATGTCTGCCTCCACAAGGAGGGAGAAGTCTGGCCCAGTTGTGTCCAATTCTGGGCACTACACTTTAGGAAGGATGTGAAGGCTTTAGGGAGGGTGCAGAAAAGATTTACAAGAATGGTTCCAGGGATGAAGGACTTCAGTTACATGGATAGATTGGAGAATCTGGGGCTGTCCTTCTTACAGAAGAGAAAGTTGAGAGAAGATTTGATAGAAGTGCTCAAAATCATGAGGGGTGTGAACAGAGTAAACAGAGAGAAATGATTCCCATTGGCTGAAGGTTCAAGAGCTAGGGGACATCGATATAAGGTAAATGGCAAAAGAAGCCACACTGACATGAGGGAAAACCTTTTTTTATGCAGCAAGTGTTTAGGATCTGGAATGCGCTGCCTGAGGCTGTGGTGGAGGCAGTTTCAATCATGACATTCAAAAGGGAATTGGATAAGCACCTGAAGAGAAGGGATTTGCAGGGCTGAGGAGAAATGTTTTGAGGGGTGGGGGTCGAACTAGCTGAGTTGCTCTTGCAGAGAGCCAGCATGGACTCAGTGGCTGAATGGCCTCCTTCTGTGCTGGAGCCATTCTATAATTTTGTGATACTTCTAGGAAGAGCAAGGGAGTTCTCCTAGTGGGGACAATTGGTTGATGTATTTCCTACATTACAACAGTGACAACACGCCAAAACAAGCACCAGGATTGGCTGGAAAGCACAGTGGGACATCCTGAGGTAAAAATATTTGTGTTTTTTTCTTAGCAGAGGTTGAGTAAAGGAAACTATATTTCTTGACTCTTGAGAGTCAGGAATGAAACACAATTATTGAGGTCTGTGGCCAGCCTAAATATTTCATATTAATGCTCAGTGTTTACAGTCAGTGGATGTGCCATACTATTCTCTGCATTATCTTTACTGAGGGTCAGCAGTTCATGGGCACACCATTTGTCAGTCATTAAATATTCATTGAATGTGCAGTGGTTTCAGCAATACAGAAGGTTGTTTTGTAAATATGGCCCTTGGGTGAATCTTTTCAAGAATTTAACTCTATATTATTATAGCGGTTTGAAACACGACTGCTCAAGTTCATAGCTGAAATAGCCTTCGTCCTCATTTTAGCAACTATTTGTTTCCCTTCTCCAAATTTTCCCTGCTTCTCCTGAAGGCACTGACCTGATCATGTTGACTCAGGAAAAATGCAATATTGGTGCTGGCAGATTGACTGGGCGCCTGTCTGATGATACCAATGACAGCTCACTATCCTCTGTGCCACCTTTAGTCCAACCAGGCTATGAAATGATACCATTGAATGACGTGGGGTGGATATTGTTGTGGTTAATACTCATGATTCCTGTTGGGAGGCTGCACACGGCTGTGGAACAGGCCTACAATGACAAGCCATATGCTGTCCTTAGCATCAAGCAAGCAATCGGCACCCTTTACCAACATTTCTGTTGTCTGCACCATTCTGGTGCTGTTTTCCTGCCCACCCTGAGGGGTATCGAGATTTTGTTGTCATTTGCTGCATGCTATGTTGTGCAAGAAAGAGTTCCTGTGCAGAGTTTTTTTTCATTCTTTCATGGGATGCAAAATCAGCATTTGTTGCCCACCCCTAATTGCCCTTGAACTGAGTGGCTTGCTGGGCCATTTCAGAGGGCAGTTAAGAGACAACCACATTGCTTTGGGTCTGGAGTCACATGTAGGCCACACCAGGGTAGGGACAGCAGATTTCCTTCCCTAAAGAGCATTTTTGAGCCAGATGGGTTTTTACGACAATTGTCAATGGTCTTATGGTCACTATTACTGAGATTAGCTTTTAATTCCAGATTTGTCAATTGAATTTAAATTCCACCAGCTGGTTGAACCCATCTCCCCAGAGTATTAGCCTGGGCCCCTGGATTACTAGTCCAGTGATATTAACGCAATTCCACTATCTCCCCAACGCAGTTTGCTGAAATAGGAATGCTGAGTTTAAATTCCAAATAGATAAGGTAGGAAAATTCACATAACTGATGCTTTTGTACAGTCAGAAACAGGTCAATCAATAGAACTAAAAATGAGGGAAATAGTGGAGGTGGAATTACTTCTTCCATGTTTATGCCAGTATTCCATCACATTTGCATGTGTTAATGATAAAACACTTCCAAAAATAACTCCTCAATGGCTTGTAGGTAATAAATGGGATGGAGTGAACTGTGACTAGACTGAAATCCATTCTGTTTCATATGGTAAAATATGTGAAACTTCTGCCAAAACTAACAAACATAAACCTGTTTCCTTTAACAGCTCCTGCAAGAACAAAACATCGTGGATACTTGAAGTCTGAAATAAAGTTTTAAGTTCTGGGGAAAGGTCATCATCTCCTGCAGATGCTGTCTGACCTGCTTAGTATTTCCTGCATTTTTGGTTTTTATTTCTTTATCCATTGTCTGGAAGGGACCTCTGTGAGTGTCTATTTTGAGTACGTTTGCAAATATCTGCCTGGTAACACAATGGTTACACATTGACAACAAATTTTAACTCTCTTGTGTTACTTGCTTTCTATTTTAAATTTTCCTATGTTCTTCCATCTCGATTATTATAAACAGATGGAATTACACAGGTCTTGTCTGCAATTCTATCCGTTCAAAGAGTGTTTATATAAATTTCTTAATTAAGCCAAATAGGTTTGATTAATTCTTCAAACAATGTTCCCACTGTGAGGAAGATCTGTAACAGCTCTGACACCAGATACATCCTCCTTGAGAACCTGGTGTTGTATCAATATTCAGACTTAGGAATGAGGCTTTGTCTAGTAAAAAAAACCCTTGAGATTACTGCTGTTCTTTAATTTGTTTGGAAACTGCTCAGCTGAGACACTGTGATGAGAAGTATCTCGACCTAATGTTTGGTTTTATTTCAAACACTGGAGGGCAGGGACCTAATATTCTGAGAAACTGGTCATTTCAGACACAGAAAATACTCAAGGCTAGTGGGAGAATTGTACTGTCAAGTTTACCTTCTGACTCTCACTGGATTGTAAACCTGGCTGCCTCAGTGGTTCTAACGGATGCTAGAGATTCCCAGGCACTTCCTGAAGAGGAACCAAGTATTGTCCAAGTGTCTCAGTAAACACCACCAGAAATAGGCTCATCACTTCTCAGGGTAGTGCCCTTGGTCCAACCATCTTAAGCTGCTTCATCAATGACCTTTCTTCTATCATAAGGTTAGAAGTGGGGGTACTCATTGATGATTGCACAATGTTCAACATCTTTCACAACTTCTCAGATACTGAAGTAGTCCATGTCCAAATGCAACAACACCTGGACAATATCCAGGCTTGTGCTGACAAGTGGCAAGTAACATTCACACCACCCAAGTGCCAGGCAATGACCATCTCCAACAAGAGAGAATCCAACCATCGCCAATTGACATTCAATGGCATTCTATCACTGAATCCCCCACTATCAACATCCTGGAGTTACCATTGACCAGAAACTGAGCTGGCCATATAAATACTGTGGCTACAAGAGCAGGACAGAGGATAGGAATCCTGTGATGAATAACTCACCTCCTGACTCCCCCAAGCCTGTTCACCATCCACAAGACTCAAGTCAGGGGTGTGATGGAATACTCCCCACTTGTCTGGATGAGTGTGGCTCCAACAACACTCAAGAAGCTTGACACCATCCAAGACAAATCAGCCCACTTGATTGGCACCCAATCCACAAACATTCACTCCCTCCACCACCAACACACAGTAGCAGCAGTGTGTACAAGATGCACTGCAGGAATTCATCAAAGTTCCTTAGGCAGCACCTTCCAAACCATGACCTCTACCACTTAGAGGGACAAGGGTAGCAGATAGATGGGAACACCACCACCTGCAAGTTCCCCTCCAAGCCACTCACCATCCTGACTTGGAAATATATCGCCGCCCCTTCACTGTCGCTGGGTCAAAATCCTGGAACTCCCTCCCTAACAGCACTGTGTACCTACACCACATGGACTGCAGTGGTTCAAGGAGGCAGCTCACCACCACCTTCTCAAGGGCAATTAGGAATGGGCAGTATATGCTGATCTAGCAAATTTCACATCCAATGAGCGAATGAAAAAAACAATCATTCACCCTATTGCAGTACAGAGTCACAGTTGCACTTGTGACACCAATTAAATGGGAAGTCTTTCAGCATGTTTCTATGGGAAATGCTAAGATGCTACACAAATGGAAAAACTTTCTGATCACAAGTTCCAGTTTTCAGCACTGATACTTTTGCACTGATTCCCTTTTATTTGTTTCATATTGCAGGAATTTGGGATGCCCACCGAGATACTGATATATTTTATGGGCCTGAATTTTCGGCTCAGTGAGCGGGGGCGGGGCCCGCTCGTCGAGGTGTAAAATGATGCTCGGTGATGTCGGGCCACGCACCGAACTGTCAAAGGCCTATTAAGGCCATTTGAAAATCAGTTAAAGTAATAAACTGAGCTGCCCATCCGACATTAAGGCAGGTGAAAAGCCCAGACGGCCTTCATATTTTTCATGGCATCTCATCCACGGGCGGGATGACATTTCATGAAAGGTTTATAAATTTAATAAATTTCTTCATTAATATTCATTGACATGTCCCAACTCATTGACAGCGTCACATGAGGGGATATGTCCTAAAAACTTTTATTTTTTTTATTTGAATTTTTGAAACATGAAAGAGCGCAGGCCCCGACTCAGGGAACCCCCCACCTCCCTGCCTGCACAGGGACCGCTCAGTGCTTCCGGGCACACATCACGCTGTGTGGACCTTAATTGGCCCACCCACGTAATATGGCGGCGCGGACCTGATCAGGAGTGCCAATCGGGTTTGCACCCGCCCCCACACAACCACCCCCCCACTCCCCGACAGGGGGAAAATTCTCCCCATGATTTTAAACCTCTCATTAGATTACACCCCATCCTCCAGTCTCAGAGGTAGACCACTAAACTTGATAGAGGAGTCTCATTAACATTCACTGAACCAGCAGCCTAGATTTCCCAATACAGCTGCAGTTTATACCAAACTGGTTAGAAATCAGTTTTGTGTTGATAGGGAAGGAAACAAGTTATTTGCATCTCCATTTCCAGGCTGATCTTCTTATTAGATTTAAATGTACCTCCAAGTGCCCAAATCACTGAATGCATGGACCATACTAGTGCAACGAGCAAAACATTTGAAAGTAAGTGGGTTTTAAAGGACTGTTGAGTGGTAATATCCTGAGAGTCTTTAGAAAGGTGCAAAGGGCATTTTAGTCAATTAGCCAGGGCTGAAGAGCTGGTGACTGACATAACAAGAAGGGACAGTAACTCCAGGATGTAAGTATGTGTCTGAATAGAGCTGCCTGGCAACTGACTACATGCTTGTTTGACAGTTGTCGAAGCAGTGGTCATGCCATGTGTTGGATTCTTTACCCTGGTTTGTTGGGATTTAAGGATCTGAGTTGCGTGCTTGTTTTGGGGTGACCGAGTTGGTACCAAAGACAGAGAAGCTTTCTTAGAAGAAACACATTCTATTTATTTACAAAAGGAACTCAGCAGATACATTTGTGTGCTTACAACTCAAAGCTCTGTCTTTGCACTTCAGACTCTAACTCTCAAGACTACTGACGACAGAGGTAGCTTGTGCTACTCTGCTATTGGGTACAAAGATCACGTGATATTTCATTATATTCTGCTATTGGGTACAAAGATCATGTGATCTTTCATTACAACATTTGTCTCAAAGATATATTACACATCAGATTACTACATCATGTCAGATGAGTATGAGGAGGTTTGCACTGTGCACCACGACATTGAATCCTATTCATTGGTCACAATGTAAGAAAAGAAAGAACTTGCATTTATATGTGGACTTTCACAATCTGAGGATGTCCAAGGTTCTTCCCAACCAACAATGCGGTCTTGTAGTGTAGAATATTTGCAAGAATGTCATGCTAAGTTAGACTGTAGCTAGCTTTTATTGCCACTGGATGTGCTAGCTGCCTGGTAGCTTCAGATGTCCTTGTAGCAGGCAGCACAACTTAGTAGCTGGCTCTCCAATGACCCACGCTCTGTTAATACAGTTCCTCAGTCTTTTCTAGGTAGCTGTTCAGCTCCTGAAGATATGGTTGGCAGCATCTTGATGCGTACTGCTGATCAGGGTGCCCAGCTGTTGATCACTCTGGTACACCTTCTTTCATGCAGCACCAGTGAAAGTGTGAAATATTGTGATTGCAATTCTTCTGAGGCCATGGTCAATTTTACAACTGGCCAGGTATCGTAGTCATTTCCTCAGCTGTGCTATTCCAGCTTTCTTTGGGAATAGGGGCAGTTAGCGCTTTAACATTTGGTTAAAGCAAAGCATGTGTGCTTCTGCCTATAGGTGAATAGGACAGATATGATGCAGATTGGCTTGCTCAGTGACCTTTCTTTGGTCCTTCTCTGCTTCATCCCAAAAAATCCAAAGGAAATCCTAATGGGAAAGCTAATATGTGAGCTGCTGGAGGTAAGATGGCCCCCCTCAGTGAATGGCATAAAGGAAGATGGGAAAGTCCTTGGCTACAGTAAAACACAATAACAATACAAAATGGATAGCCTTTGTTAACTTGTTGCTGGCAAACAGTGACTCATGTATCTTCTCCAACGAGCTTACTGACCGTGGACACTGATTTTGTACAGGTAAGAATAGAAAACAATGCAAATGACACAGAAACAACAGAGGATAGAATTCTGGACAGCATAACATCATTCTCTCCTCTTTGGCATAGAGCAGGTGCTTCCTGCAGCCATTGGAAACCATAAAAGAAATTGGGATTGGCACTAGAGAGTGCAGAGACACTGTGTAGTGGATTTCCACCCCATTTCCTGACTGTGGTGGCCTCATTATCACTTGCAGAAAAGGAAAACATGATTGGAAAACCTAGACTACCTCGAGTTCCATGTTCACTCTCCTTTAATACCCCCTTTTTACAAGAGACCAGTCCCCTTTTAAAAGAATTTATGGACTCTGTTCAGACAATGGTTTGTGGCAAGGAATAGTGCAACCTTTCCCACCTAAATAGGGGTGCTGTGGGATAGTAAGATAATCTTTGATTTCTGGGAGTTGGGCTCCAATTCAATGCCAACTGACAACAATTACTGTTGAATGGCTACAAAGATCAACACAACTCCTAGTGGACATGGGGCCTACCAGAAAAAACAAACCCTAGTTCAGTAAAAAGATGATTTTATTTCAAGATATGATAAGGTGGCTGGTTTGGAAAATTTATAAAAATGTCGCCTGATGTTGCTGGAATACTTGTCTGAGCTTGGATCGAGCTATATTTAGGAAGCAAACTATTGCTTTCCTCTGAGGAGTTTCTTTACCGTTTTCTGTCTTTGAAGCATATGGTGTAATTAAAAATATGGAATACACTTTTAATAAATGTTAAGGGGTAACTTGTGAGATCTATGAAGCTAGCTAAGCTTCAAAAGAAATTTCACAAGCTGCCACAGTGTGACTCCAAATGAGGCACCCATAGCTGCTGAATGATGTTGTCTGTCAAGTTTATTTATCGGAAAGAGCTATCTTAGGTTTATTATTTGGTCACTTATTTTGAATTTGGTAACAAATCTAGTCAAAGGGTCAAATTCCATTGAGCAGGAGAGCTCCAGGGTTCAACAAAATGGGAGGGAAGATAAATCAAGAGAGAATGGTTGGGTGACAACTATCTTCACTGGTTAAGAGGCAAAGGGAAGACTGAGAGAGGTTTGGAGCTCCAAGGTCTTGAGGACTTGGGATAGAATAGAAGCCAGTGTTTTATGTGCTGTATTTCTATTTTTGCATAATACAAACTTACCACACTCGCTCAGGACTGGTAAACTAAACACGGATTTGGTTTATTTGAAGACACAGTACAGGATTTCTCAGCAGAAAAATTTACTGTAAAGATTCAACAGTTATTGTTAACAAGAAAGTATAGTCGCAATTCCTTCACACTGCATGCTGCTAGCTAAACTGAAAGCTCTCTGAACAATGTCTGCTGGTCACATGGTTTATATCCTGATAACTTACTCATTAGCATATCCTCTGTTAAAATGATATCACAACAATATATATCTTGAATTAAATAAAATAAGGATCCAAGGAAGATCAAGGATGTGTAGTAAGTTATATTTGCAATTTAGAAGGAACAGAAGAGGAACATTCAGAAATGGTGGCCATGGTAGCATTGAAAAAAATAGAGAGAGACACAGGAGAGGTTGCAGCAGAGAGAGATGGAGGCTAGGGTGGAATTGGATTGCATATCAGACTTTACCCTGCAGACAGCGTCTTCAGGATTTCCCTTTAAATCAGCTCCCAGTTTACACTTGGGTAAAAAACGTAAGTTAGAGATTGATGTAAAGGTTTTTAATCAGCTAAATTTGTACTAGCTCAATATTTACTGTTGAATTAATCTTCCATTTACATTGCTCCACTTATACACCCTTATATTTGATTAAAATGCTCTTTTCTGCAGCTCATGAGACATGATGGATGGAGATTATTAGTATGGAGTTGCAAATTGGATGTGCAGAAAGTTTATTGTACCTGAACTTATAGTGCTTATTAGCCACACAATTACTGCTGTGTTGCAAGGGGAAGCTTTCAAAGGGGAGGCATTGAATGCAATGGTGACGAGAAAACTAATTAAATATTTGGGCTTTTTAATAAAGCCTTCTCATCAGGAGACATTGTACATGAATAGAGTGACAGCAGAAAACTAATGAAGACATGCACAGTTATGGCAGTTGACAGTTTAATCATTTCCTTTATTTGGAAAGGTTAATCAATCATAAGTGTGAGTTAAAAAAATGGAAAACATTTACAGCCTGTTTGGCTTTTCTTAAAGAAATTCTTCTTTGACAATGTTGTATGAGGTTATCTTTTCAGGTCAGAATTGCTATCACATAATCTTGTGCAAGTAGAATGGTTCTTCACCCATTCAATGGGCCTCGAATGTACTTAGCCAGTACAGGAATAGCCTCCATTTGTTATTTGTAAGAAAATTGTGTACACATTCATTTAACGCGAGTTTACAGTCTGAATGTAAACAATCAAAGGGCAGTGTCACACTGTGTTACCGCTGTATGGTGTCTTCTCCCAGTAAGATGTGCCTACACATGCTAGATTTGGAGGAGAGGCTTTGCTGTCACTTCATAATAAGTGGAAATCAGGTTGCTCTAGTTCAAGCCAAATGCCTGAATTATTGCTCCCAGGTCGAAAGTGCAGAGTTGGGCAAATTCCCTGCTCCACAAAACCTGACTTGGGAGTAAATGGTGAGTGCCCTGAACAGTAAGATGTCTGTTCTGGAGCAGGGAACAGGTAATAACTTGAGTCAGAGCCCCCCCCCCCCTCCGCCGCTGGAAAGACTGCAAAGGGAGCCACAGGAGCTGCCGCATACAGAGGCTGGCTATCTGAAAGGCCTGCCTTGCTGCTCTGGGACCCCGTGCCAGCTTTAAATAGAAAATAAAACAGAAAATGCTCAAGCCCTCACCCCTCACACCCCGTCAACCCCCACATTCTTCCTGTGCTCCATCCATGCCAGCCCATGCCACCTCATATCCCTCACCCACACCCATGGCCCCTCATGCTCTCCATGCCAACCTATGCCCTTCCTCCTCATCCCATGGAGCTTTAAATCCCCTATGTCAAATTATGTCCCTCCACACAACCCCTTAGCCCTTTATAGCCCCCATGCCAAATTAGTGCTAACTCATGCCAACTCATGGCCCACCCTCCACCCTTCCCATTAAACCCTTCATGCCAACTCACCTAGTGTTCACCAAAGGCAGACCTCAGGACCCATGCTGAGATGAATTAATTAAAGTTCTAAATGTCTATTACAAACTTTATTCAAAAAAACACTCTCATTCATAAAAATCCAATAATAATAGCCCTCAAGCATTTGCGAACAGAGTGAAATAGCAGGCACTTTTTTTTTAAACTGCAGCAAGTTTTTTTTTTAAAGTTAAAGGTGGGAGGTTTAAATGCCTTGAGGGCTTGACAGTTCCTTTTACAGATTGACAGTTCCTCTTACAGCTTGATAGTTCCCTTGAAAGTTTGACAGTTTTCTTCAGTTTGACAGTCCCAATGAGTTTATCCACTTTTTAAAGCATATTCATGTCTAATTTTAACGATTCTACAGGGCGCTTTACCTCTTCCAAAGGGGTTCCTGGACATATCTGAAAGGGTATGCTACCTCTTCAAAAGGTTACCCTACCTCTCCAAAGACCTCTGGCAGCTTTAGACCTTCTCCTGAAAGGACTAAAGCCACAAGTCATGTTATGGACATCCCAGTTATGCAAATGGATCTGTTTGAAAGCAGATGCACTTTAACATGTGCAGCTGCGTCTGTGAACCATAGATGTGCAAACTACAAGTAAGACAGGAAGGAATAGAGAACTAAGAGCAAAGCAGCAGATAAGGCTAGAGGTTAAAAAATAATAAAAGAACAAAAGTAAATGTATGCAGCATTCAAAACAAAACAGATGAACGGATAGCTCAAATAGAAATAAATAAGTACAATCTGATAGCCATAACAGAGATGTGGCTGCAGGATAATATAGATTGGGACCTGAATATTGAAGGGTACATGACATTTCAAAAGGACTGGAAGCTAGGAAATGGTGGAGGGGTAGCTCTGTGAATTTTTGATCATATTAGCACAATAGAGCCAAATGATCTAAGGTTAGGAAACTAGGATGTAGAAGCAGTTTGGGTAGAGATGAGAAATGATAAGTGCAAAAAGTCACTTGTGGGAGTGATGTGCAAGCTCCCTAACAGTACCCACAGAGTATGAAGGAAGAAACAGAAAGGTACGATGAAAATCATGGGGGATTACATATAGACTTGAAAAATCAGATGGGCAAAGGTAGCCTAGATGAGGAATTCATAGAATATTTCAGGATAGTTTCTTAGAACAGTACAGTCTGGAGCCAACCAGGGAACAGGCTATATTGGACTGTGTATTGTGCAACGAGATAGGAATAATTAATAACCTCATAATGAAGGCACCCCTAGGTAGCAGCGATCACAATATGATTGAATTTTACACTCCGTTTGAGGGGGAGGCAGTGGCATAGTGGTATAATCACTGGGCTAGTAATCCAGAGACCAGGATAATGATGAGTCCTGGGCTCAAATTCCACCACAGCAGATGGTGAAATTGAACGCAATAAAAATCGGGAATTAATAGTCAGATGACAGCCATGAGGCCATTGCTGATTGTATCTGTTTGGATTTAGAAGAGTAAGAGGTGACTTGATTGAAAAATATAAAATCCTGAGGGGTCTTGACAGGGTTAATGTGGAGAGAATTTCCCCCCTTGTAGGAGAATCCAGAACAAAGGTTCACTGTTCAAGAATAAAGGATTGTCCATTTAATACAGAGATGAGGATTTTTTTTTTCTCTCAGAGGGTGGTGAGTCATGGAACTCTCTTCCTCAAAAGGTGGTGGAAGCAGAGTCTTTGAATATTTTTGAGGCAGAGCTAGATAGATTCTAGAGGGTGAAACTTCATTGGGGGTGGCAGGAGTTGAGATTACAATCAGAGCAGCCATGATCTTATTGAATGGCGGAGCAGGCTCGAGGGGCTGAGTGGTCTACTCCTGACCCTAATTCATATGTTTGTATGACTTCTGGAATTGAGTCTCTGGCACCATTTTTAATGAAAATTCAGGCCACAGTAAGCCATCTGTGTCCATGCTGTTATAATTTAGAGATACTTATGTCCCCAGTGAGTTCACAATCTTCTGACACCTGCAATGATATTTGGTTTAATCGAAATTGTGCTCATGATTTTTTTTTAAGAGAGTCATGCCTTGTCTCCAACCATCTGAGGGAGCTGACATTCAAGAAATAGCTTTTGGAGTGCAGCGACTGTTACGTAAGACCATGAAAAAGTCTTTTTCTCTCTAGCCAGACTACTTTGACGTGCAAGGGTTATGACTGTTTCAAAATAGCCTCGAAGACTAATAGGAGCAGTTGCTGTTTGTGTCAGGTGTGTAAGGGCAGCTGTGAAATGCATCTTGCATTTCAATCCAAAAAGTCCCCATGCAGATAGTGCTGCCCCCATCTGGTTTAGGTGGTTGAGATTACAATTAGAGCAGCCATGATCTTATTGAATGGCAGAGCAGGCTCGAGGGGCTGACTGGCCTACTCCTGACCCTAATTCATATGTTTGTATGACTTCTGGAATTGAGTCTCTGGCACCATTTTTAATGAAAATTCAGGCCACAGTAAGCTATCTGTGTCCATGCTGTTATAATTTAGAGATACTTATGTCCCCAGTGAGTTCACAATCATTTCTGAGTAAGTGCTGGCACTAGGATAGGCAGAGTGCTGGTGATTTTCTGACAATCATTATCAGTGCACATTGAATCCTGCTCCAGCACATACTTGGAAAAACCTGATGCAGAAGCCTGAGCTATGACGTGGAAAGCCAAGCCCTCACTTCCTCCTCTATCCAAAACACGGAGGCCTTAGTTGTTAAGATTACTTTGCCTTCTAGCATTTACCATTGTTGGTCTCCAACTCTTTAAAGCATTGTTCGGATGATAGTGAGGATTGGTAAGGATTGGATGGCCTGAGAAACTATTATTGGCTGAAGAAACCATAACGCTCAGAGGGTTAAAGAGAGACTGGAAAATCTATCCACAAAATAGACCATAACAAAAGTCGAGTTGATTTTTGTACTGCATAAGTGAGTCAATTGTAAAGAGAGTCATTGTGGCACAGAAGGAAGCCATTTGGCCCATTGAGTCCATGCTGGAAGACATGACTGCAGTATAGGTGTATCTGGCATAGCAAGGATGAATGTGGGACTGGGAAATAGTACTGCCCACAGTGTGATCTAAAGAGACAGTTTGGGGTCAGTTTTGGACTGGACAGAGACCTGTGTAGAAGTAAGCACAGAGTTAGCCCATAGCTTCTGCTATACCATGTATATATGTACATAGTTATGTGTAATCAATAAACACTTAATGGACCATAACTTCCGAGCTCTCCAGCATTGGATTGGGTGGGGGGTGGTACCCCAAAGATGCGCTAGGGAGTCTCTCTCGGAACTTCCCAGGCAAGGGTTTGCATGGCAATTGCCCAGAAGCGCAAGCTTCCTCTGAGCAAGTGTGCTGCGCTGCGAGCCATCTGAAAACACAATTTAAATCGCAAATTTCGGATGGTTCCGCCAGGGTCATACCAATAGTTACCCCAGCAAAAGATAAAAGAATTAAAACCTCTTCTAGTTTCTTTACTATTGTAAAGACCCAGACTGATCCCGACGGGACTCCTCCAACACCCCTGATCCCCCAGAGGACTCCCTCCAGACCCTGACTAACCATCACCCCACAGTATTCCCCAGCCCCCTGACCCCCCCATGGAATTTCCCCCCACCGCCACCCCCCCCCCCACCAATCTGACTGAACCCCCTATACCCCCCCCAGTAGACCCACCTTCCCTCCCCTGACCTGACCCAACCTCCAAACACCCCACTTGCCCCTCGATCCAACTCCCCCTACCCGAACTGTCCCCCCGCAGGCCTGACCACTCCCATACAACACCGCTAACTCAACTTCCGACCTCCCCAATGGCCCCCCCACCGAGAAGCGATCCCCACCCAACACCCTTAAGGTCAAACACCCCTGACCCAACCCGACAAGTCCCTACCTGACACTCGCCCCTCCCCCCGCAGGCCTGACCCACCCCAGACACCCCTTGACCTCAGCTGATCTGACCCCCACCCATACCCCAGACCTCTGATCCCCCTCAACCCCCAAATCCGATCTACTTACCATAGACACTTACCTTCTCACTGGCCTGTCAATTTCTTTGGGACCTTTAAGTTTACCTAGTTTCCGGCAGATGGTGCTGTAAAAAAAGGGGGGTGTGTCCTCCTTGACTTCAACGGAGCTGGACTGCGACACTGGGCCCCAGGGACGACCTGGATCTCGCCTGGCCTGAGTTGGAAAGTGGGGTGAGACAGGAACAGAAGAAAATCCACATGGGTAATTGGGTACGAGGTGGAAATCTGACGTGGATTGGTACTCCGAGTATGTTACGGTCTAACGTTCAAGCATATGTGAGGCCCACTGAACAGACACACAATGTACAACAAATAACAATTATAGTGCAGAATCAAGGATGACCAATTCAGAGTGTCTGGTCAGAGTTTTATGGCCCTGTTTTGGCAGGGACGGGGCCATAAAATGCGATGGGCCTTAGAAATGCCATTGATGACAGCGGGAAAGTAAAACCCCGCTGTCGTAAAATTCTGCCCCTGATTTTCCTGTGGATAACATCTACTGATTATTCTCATCTTGCAACTCCAGATTGACTTCCCTGACCATCTGGATAACACTAATAACATCTGTGGAAACAACCTCTAACATCTAAAACTGAAAATGACTGGATGGAGTTAGTAATAAAGTAAAGCGAGGCTAGTATCAGACAAGTACAATACAACAGCATGATAGTCAAGAGGTGCTTGCATACTCTAACTTCCTTTGCTCTACCATTGATGGCCGTGTCTTCAGCTGTCCAGGTTCTAAACCCTGGAACTCCCTCCCTAAACCTCTTCAGTTCTCCATCCTCCTTTAAAATGCCTCTTAAAAGTTATCTCTTTGATCAAGCACTGGGCCCGCTGTCCCCATTGGATCAGTATTATTTATTTTGCCTGATTACACTCCTGCAAAATGTCTTGGGACGTTTTATTACGTAAAAGCTGTGATATTAATAGAAGTTGGTTATGCAACCCAGCACTGCCAGTATTTGCTGTCCTTGCAAAAATTGGGATTGCGATCTCTCCTTAAGCATACAGGTAGCTGGTCTGGATAATAAAATGCTTACACATTTACATACAACTGTAACCCAGAGTACTAATTGGTTGCCTTTAACCAGCCAACACTGCAAATGCAGATTCAGAAAAGTGAATGTTCACACCCTTGTCAGAAGCTGAAAGCGCTGCATATATATCATGGACCATGCATGATAATGCACCCTGACCCTAGCTTCATTTAATGAGAGAACTGTAGATTGATTGAGTTTGACAAAGGGAATGATGAACAGTCCTTCACTTTTGATCATGGCCCCATCACTACTGTTCCCCAGGGTAATCTCAGTGATGAATTTGACACCTCGAGATTAGGAATTATGCACAAGACCACTTCCTTTATAGACAAGGCATAAACTCATTGTCCTTCGCTATGTTTTAGCATTCAGCATTGTAGAGGTGATGGGCCTGCTGAGAGTTGGGACTATATCGACCATATTGTGATTACACTAGAAAGGCCCTGCAGTCTCTTCACTTTAATAATAATAAAAGACTGAGAAGGTCAAATTGTCACCTGCCTGTCACAAGTTTTCATCTCCCTTATTGATGTTATCTTGCCTTCTTAACAGCAGTTCCAACAACACTCAACAAACTTGACACCATCCAGGACAAAGCAGCTCGCTTCAGTGACACCCTCACCACCACCTTAAACATTCACTCCCTCCACCACCAAAACACATTGGCAGCAGTGTGTACAAGATGCACTGCAGCAACTCACCAAGATTCCTTCGACAGTACTTTCCAAATGCTTGACCTCTGCATTTTAGTAACTTTTCTCAGTCTCCCAATTCTAAATGAACAGGGCTGAAAAGACCATGGCCCAGATATTTCAGTCAGCACCAATATGGCACTGCCGCTGCTGGCAAAGATTTCCACACCAAAACCAGATTGTGTTATGTTAGCCATGATTCCTGACCGTCTGATCCCCGCTGCAGCAGCAATGGGTCATTGTAACCATCCCTGTGGAGGACTGGCAGGCGCAGGAGAAGATGAGCAGAGAGGACTCACCATCTTTTTACAGCATTTGCTGATGTATACAGGTAAGTTTTTAAAGATCCCTACCTTCCAGTGTGTATGAACAGGTAGGTGAATGGGCGGGCAGATGAGTGGGTAGAAGGGTGGGTGGGTGAGTGAATGGGTGAGTGAATGGGTGGGTGGGTGAGTGGGTGAGTGAGTGGGTGGATGAATGAGTGAGTGAATGGGTGAGTGGGTGAGTGAATGAGTGGGTGAGTGAATGAGTGGGTGAGTGAATGAGTGGATGAGTGAATGAGTGGATGAGTGAATGAGTGGGTGAGTGATTGAGTGGGTGAGCGAATGGGTGGGTGAGTGGGTGGGTAGGTGAATGAGTGAGTGGGTGGATGAGTGAGTGGGTGAGTGAGTGATTGGGTGAATGAATGAGTGAATGGGTGGGTAAGTGAGTGAATGGGTAAGTGAGTGGGTGAGTTGGTGGATGAGTGAATGGATGTGTGAATAGGTGGGGAGTAGGTGTCTAAGTGAATGAGTGGGTGGGTGAATGAGTGGGTGGATGAGTGGGTGGGTGGGTGGGGAGTAGGTGGGTGAGTGGGTGGGTGAGTGAAGGGATGAGTAACTGAGTAAATGAGTGAGTGGGTGGGTGAGTGAGTGAACGAGTGAGTGGGTGGGAGAATGAGAGGGTGAACGAATGGATGCACGAGTGAGTGGGTAAGTAACTGATGGGATGGGATCAGGCGGTCAGGTCAGGGTAGGTAGTCAGGTCAGGTTGGGGGCTAGGTAGCCACGTAGGCTCGGGGTTTGAGGGGGTATTGTTCGTGTGGACAGGAGTAGTTGGGCTGTGTTGGAGGGGTGGGTGAATATTTGGGTTGGGTCTGGCGGTAGTCTTTGGGTCAGACTGGGGCTTAGTCACGATAGGAGGGTAATCGGGTTGGGCCAGAGGGGTAGACGGGTCACAGATTGGTCGTGGGAGAGAGAGTCGGCTCCGCTGGGGTTGGATTGGTTGATTTGGGTCGGTGGGGGGGGAGGTGGTGGTTTCTGTTGTGGTGATCAGTTCAGATACCCTGTTAACCATTGAATTAGATCAGAGATTAACCAATATAACATTTCCAGGGTAAGTATCCAGGTAAGGCTTGTATATCTGTGCTCAGTGTAAGAGACATTCGCATAGTGTTCCAGGCAGCGTAAACCAGCCCATCTGAAGTTTTAACTTCCTGGTCAATTACAGTGCATGTGTGTGCTTCAGGAGTTCCACAGCGTTCTAAAGTGCAACAAAGACTTAAATCCAGATTTTTCCACTGTTGATGTTGGATCAATGTTTGAGAGGGAGAGGAGAGGAGAGAGAATGTACAGGAAAGTGCAGGGAGACAAAGAGGGGGCAGAGAAAGAGAGAGAGATAGTGAGACTGCAAGCAATTCCTAAATAAACTTATGACCTTGACTACAGTTCAAAATTGATAATTTTGTCTCTCTTGTCCAGAACACATTTTAAGGCCACTTCTGCCAATGTTTTTGTTCATTCTTAACAAGTGGGATTGTTCCAAAGTATGTTGTATGAAATGGAGATTCTCCCACAACCAGTTCAGAATGCAATATCAATTTAAGGGTCTTCATATATGAAGATATTTATAATGGATTACAAACCTGCCTCTGAATCCCTTATGGGCAGAGAGTGGGAAGGTCTTCAAACTTAAGCACTTTGCAAAGTGATGAGCCAATTTAAATATTGCTTTCAATCTGCTTTGTGTCTTTTCCACTTTGGTGTATGACTGTCAGTGCACACGATGCTTTCAAGTCTTTCCATACTGGTTTGTACAAGGCCCTAATCTTCTGCCTGCTTGTTCAATCACAGCATCATTGCTTCTTTGTCCATCTCCAAATTCATTGTGAACAGACTTTGCCTCCTTATGGCTGTCAAGTTATGAATGTACAGAAAGTCAGCCTTTTCAGTTTAACTAGCCTTTCATTTCTCTATGTTACTGTTAGTTCAACCTCTGATTAAGAAATTGGCCTTCCATTTTAAAAGCATCTTTTATGTCCTTATGGCAAAGCGCTGCACAGTTGATAGGCAGAATTTGGGAAGTTCAGGAGCGGGTGCATGCAGGTGCGCCTCTGATCGGCGACCCCGCCATTTTACATGGGTAGGCCAATTAAGGCCCGCCCAGCGTGACATCCACCAGGAAGCGCTATGCATTCCCTGTACGTGCTGGGGGGTGGGGGGGGGGGGGGATTCCCTCAGCCAAGAGTGCGCTCTTTCGCGCAAGCATGCAAAAGAGCTCACTCATCTCCCTGAGGCTAAATGCTGCCTCAGGGAGATCGGCGCCTAATTCAAAAATGTTAACAATAGAAAAATAAAATTTCTCTGACATGTCCCCTCATGTGACACTGTCACATGAGTTGGGACATGTCCGTCACTTTTAGTTAAGCTTTTATTAAATTTTTAAAAACCTACTTGAAAGCTCGTCCCACCCATGGATGAGGTTTCATGCTTTATTAAGGTTGGACGGGAAGGTTCTTTAACTAGTGCAATTAACTTTTTAAATGGCCTCAATTGGCCATTGACAGGTCGGTGGGCACACAGCTGATTCTGCTGCCCCCACCGACCTGAAAATTGAAATGACACGGGGTGACGTTGGGAATTCCGCCTGACATCATCCCACAGCATTTTATGCGTTAGCGAGCGCATCCCACACCCCGCTCGACGATCAGGAAATCCTGCCCAATGAGTGGCGTAGTCGCTGTTGGTCCCTTATATGGCAAACAACATATAGGAGTAGTGAATCTAATATTAATAGTTGCTTGGTAATGCATAACTTGAGCAATGCTGAAAAAAGAGACATACTGTCAAAGCTTTTCATCTTGCACACATCAGGGCACGCATATGAATGCCAAATTTCAAAGGGAGCAACATGAGCAAAGGATGCTGATTGGTTGGCAAGTCTACTCTGATTGGTTGAGCCATTGCCATGGAGAATAATCTATTATTTTTTTCTCAGTGAGGTTAGTTGAAGGATAAATGGTGGCCAAAATGCAAAAGAAATCCACCCTTCTTCTTTGAAGAATGGCTAAATGACCTTTATTAGTCATCTGAACAGATTGACAGGGCCTTGGCTTACCATCTCATCCAAAAGACTGCAACTTCAACAGTGCAGCACTCCCCCTTTACATGAATCAAGTGTCAACCTGGAATATATGTTCAACCCTCCAGTGTGGGAGTTGAAACCATTGCCTCCTACCTCAGGCCTGCAAGTGCTAATGGTGACAATGTCTAATGATGCCTGTGTGGTTGAGATTGTCTAACTGATCACTGTCTGGTAGTCAGGTTTTCCATTCCAAACTTATTTCATACAATGTTATTCAGTGCTTTTGTGCTGAATGACATCAATTTAAGCCGTCCTTCTCTACTCAAAATGTTCATAAAAGAATGGGCACAAAGCTTATCAAACACCTTCACATTTGTGGCTAAAGGTTTAACAGGGTATACACCTGAGAGTTCCTGAGATGTGGTCCTTGCAGAACGAGATTACAGAATCACCCCTAGTGTGTTTGAATTAAATTCTTTTCCCCCCACCACCCCCCACCACTGTTTTCTTTTAATTTGTCCTGGGGGTGTGGGTGACACTTGCAAGGTCACATTTATTGTCCATCCCTATTTGCCCTTAAAGATTTGTGTTGGGCCTTCTCCCTGTTTTGAACACCTGCAGTCTGTGTGGTGATATTGTTTCCACATGGTATGAGCAAAGGCAATTTGAAGGGACTTATCCAATGACAAGGAGAGAATGTCTGCACATCAGGATGGTGTGCGACTTATAAATCATTTATTTTAAACATGAAAATGCCTTAATTAAAAAGGCAGGCTAAATTAATTTTATTCATCAATGCCGTCAATGGAGATAAATGCCAGTTGTTATTTCCTTTGGTTACAATCGATAGAGGTGTAAAACGGACCACTGATTCGCTCTTGCTCATTTTAAACTGTCGCATAAAGTCAATATTGTTCCTTGTGTTTGCAGATTAATACACAATGAGCTTAATTTCCACATAGAAGGATCTTCGGAATACCTGATAGTTCTGTCCCAATGATTAGAGGCACAAATCAGTACCTGTCAGGCTTAGGTACTCAGCTATCTAATCCTGACTGAATCAGGAGGGAGTGGAAGAACTGGTTGATTTAAAAATGTTGCTGAGCAGCAAAAGCATGGACAGATTTTTCTCAGTTGTCACGTTCTACAGGGCCTTTGGGCAGTGTTTGATTTTGTGGCCATAATTTGTAGACTTATGATCAATTTGCTACCTGTTCTCTTGTGCTCTGCTTGGAATTCAGGTGAATTTACTATTAATTCCTGCAACTTGAGTCTGCTTCATTTTAACTCTTTCAAAAGCAAAATTCCCATCTTTGAATTTGCCTCTCTCCTGAGGGCGCTGGCTCACTGCTTCAGGGGCCACCCTCTGATACCTCAGCCAAATGATGACTTCATGTAGGAACCCGGGTTTACATAGGATTACATAGGATATACAGCACAGAAACAGGCTATTCGGCCCAACCAGTCCATGCCTCCACTCCAGCCTCCTCCCATCTTTCCTCATCTTAATATCCAATTAGCCCTCTATTCCCTTCTCCCTCACATACTTTTCTAGTTCTATTCACTGCAACCACTCCCTGCGGTTGTGAGTTCCACGTTCTCATCGCTCTCTAGGGAAAGAAGTTCCTCCTGAATTCCCGATTGGATTTCTTGGTGACTATCTTATGTTGATGGCCTCTAGTTCTGCTCTTCCCCACAAAAGGATACACTCTCTCTCTATCCTCTCAAAACCTTTCATAATTTTAACAACCTCTATTCAGTCACCCATCAGACTTCTTTTCTCAAGAAAAAGAGACCCAGCCTCTCAATCCTCCCCTGATATGAATATCCACACAGTTTTTTATTCCTTTATTCTTTCATGGGACATGGGCATCACTGCTAATTGGCCAGCATTTGTTGCCCACCCCTAATTGCCCTTGAACTGAATGGTTTGCTAGGTTATTTCAGAGAGCATTTAAGAGCCAACCACATTGCTGTAGATCTGGGGTCACATGTAGGCCAGACTGGGTAAAGATGGCAGATTTCCTCCCCCAAAGGGCATTAGTGAACCAGATGGGTTTTTACAACAATTGATGATAATTGTGTGGTCACTAATTCCAGATGTATTAATTTAATCTAAACTGTACCAGCTGCCTTGGTGGGATTTGAACCTATGTCCCCACAGCATTAGCCTGGTGATTACTAGCCCAGTCACATTACCGCTATGCCACAGTCTCCCCCATATACATGCCTGGTATCATCACTGTAAATCTTCCCTGCACCCTCTCCAGTGCCTTTATATCCTTTTTGTAATATGTCAACCAGAACTGCACACAATACTCTTTAAGTATGGTCCAACCAAGGTTTGAGGTAGGTTTAACATAACTTTGCTCAGTTTCAATTCTATCCCTCTAGAAATAAAGCCGAGTGCTTGGTTTGTATTTTTTTATGGCCTTGCTGACCCTTAGCACAATTTTTAGTGTTTGGTGTGTTTGTAAGTCAAGGTCCCTTTGTCTACTCTTCCTAGACTTGCAGCTTTCAAATAACAAGTGCCCCCTCTATTCTTCTTCCTGAAATGCACTCCCTCACATTTATCTGTTTTGATGGAGCATGTTACCAAGCTGTTAGTCAAGGGGAGGCATCATAGCTAGGCCCCACTCTTTGTTTACTCGACGTCCACAGCTGCACTCTCTCAGGAGCTCCTGTGTAGTAATCAGGAGCATGGATTCTGATTGAGATTCATTTTGGCTTTAACTATTTCTTCATCTTTTGGCTGGGCCTCTGTGCATGTGCTGTTTAGAATTAGTTTGTGGAGCTGTTGGAGCAAGTCCAGATATTTTTTAACGGATAAGTAAAAAAACAATCTTACACTGATGTCACGCCTTTCATTTCAGGATGTCTCTAGGTTCCTCATGGATAATTATTCTTTGCATGAAGGCCATAATTTTACATAGAGGTTATGGCCCCACCCACCGGCTGGAAAGTTGGGGGCAAGCCCGCACCTCCATCGGCCCTGGAAGCAGTCATCAGTTACTGTCGCCAGGCAATTCGTTGCCTGAGGTTGTGGCTTCCACAACTCCCATGAGGGAAGATGCCACCTGCTCCATTGGCCGGCAGCTCGCCAGTCCCAGCAGTGCCAAAGGGAGCAGGGGGCCAGCGCAGTACTGCAGTCAGCATCAGGCAATCTCGCAGGGGCCCAGTTAAGCAGGCCCCAGTGGGCATGGGCGTGAGGCAATCAGGAGACCATGGAGGGATAAGCAAGCTGTGATGGCCCTTTTTGCTGGGGTGGTGGGGGACACTCCATGGCGCACTGGGATACCTGGTGGCCTCGCCATGTGGTGTGCCCCTCCTTCAACCGCTGGTAAAACACCAGCAGCAGCAGGAGGAGGCCCTTAAACGGTCATTAATTGGCCACTTAAGGGCCTCAATTGATCTAAGGGTGGGTGGGCCACCCAACACCTCCCCTGCTGTCAGTAAAATGTTGCGAAGGAGGGTAGGTGACAGTCTTGTTACCTGCACCCCCCCAAGCCATACCCAAACACAATATAAGTGGTGGTTTTTATTACATCACTGTAAGGAATGCAAGGGCTGCTGTATTTGCCAACAGAGTAGGTCACTGCTCTCGGAAACAAATAGGTCATGATTTGAAGCGCTTAGGTGAACTTGATATGGAGTCTTTCTTTGACCCCTTTCCTAGAGGAAAGCTCCCACTATTTGTCTGATGTTTCCACACAACGCTTCGACTGAGATTACTAACTGAGCAGCGTTAGAGGTTCAGGGCGGGCAGAGCCTCGGTCTAAGCACTTCATTCAAATGATGTACCTGTGGCAGTGCAACACTCTCTCAGCATTGCGCTGAGGTGTCAGTTTAGATGACGCCCTCAATCTCAGAGTGATTGTGCTTCATCACATCAAGCCCCCTTAGTATCCCCAGTTAGCTGAGTAATCTGAACAGACGACACATTAGTCGCCAGCTCTTTTCCTCCTAACAAGTCTAATGAAATGAAAACAAAGCCTTTAGAAAACTCAGCAGGTCAGACAGCGTCTGTGCAGAGAGCAACAGAGTTAACAGCTGGAATTTTCCGGCCTCCTCATGGCTGGGACCCACTGCAGGAGATTTGACAATGGGCGGAGCCGGGGCCGGAAAATCCCACCCAAGGTTTCGGGAGAAGATGTTCTGAAGAAGTCATTTTGGACTAGAAACGTTAACTTTGTTTCTGTCACCCCCAGATGCTGCTGGACCTGCTGAGTTTTTTAAGCACTTTGTTTTTATTTCAAATCTCCAGCATCCACAGTATTTTGTTTTTATGTAAGTCTTATGAAATGGTCATCAATCCCTCTATGGATAGAGCGTTGCAAAAAAAAGTTATTTATAAGCTGCTCCCATAATACATTTATAAATCTATCGACATATTAAACTCAGGAGATCATAACTGTTAAATCCTAGCATTAAACTTTTATGATGTTCCTTAAATGCTTGCTATCTCGCAGGCTCATACAATATTCACACTTATGTCCTCAAGCTTTACTGTTTAAAGATGCAATGCCCATAATCTCTAGCACATTGCCTTAATTCACTTGCCTCTAGCTAGAAGAATTGAGAACATTCCCCAGTACCCTTGATATTATTACAGAATGATCCATAAAGAAGATTCTCTCCTATGAATCTGAACAAAGAGAAATGGCACCAAAATCTATAGAAGTGGCACCAAAATCTATAGGTTATTCCCACTAGGGCAACAATCTCCGCGTTCCTTCCACAGGTGGTATCAGCCATGGCTCGGTGGGACGCACTCTCGCCTTAGTCACCTGATTGTGGATTCATATCCCAATCCTGATACGAGTGCGTAATCCAAGGTGGCACAACAGTTCAGCATTGAGGGGGTGCTGCATTGTTTGAAAGTCCATAAGACCATAAGACATAGGAGCAGAAATTAGGCCATTCGGCCCATCGAGTCTGCTCCGCCATTCAATCATGACGATAAGTTTCTCAACCACATTCTCCTGCCTTCTCCCCGTAACCTTTGATCCCCTTACCAATCAAGAACCTATCTATCTCGGTCTTAAATACACTCAGTGACCTGGCCTCCACAGCCTTCAGTGGCAATGAGTTCCATAGATTCACCACTCTCTGGCTAAAGAAGTTTCTCCTCATCTCTGTTCTAAAAGGTTTTCCCTTTACTCTGAGGCTGTGCCTTCGGGTGATAGTCTCTCCTACTAATGGAAGCATCTTCCCCAGGTCCACTCTATCCAGGCCTTTCAGTATTCTGTAAGTTTCAATCAGATCCCCCCTCATCCTTCTAAACTCCATTGAGTATAGATCCAAAGTTCTCAAACGTTCCTCATATGTTAAGCCTTTCATTCCTGGGATTATTCTCGTGAACCTCCTCAGGAACTTCTTCAGGGCCAGCACATCCTTCCTGAGATATGGGGCCCAAAATTGCTCACAATATTCTAAATGTGGTCTAACCAGAGCCTTATAAAGCCTCAGCAGCACATCCCTGATTTTATATTCTAGTCCTCTCGAAATAAATGCCAACATTGCATTTGCCTTCTTAACTACCGACTCAACCTGCAAGTTAACCTTAAGAGAATCCTGGACTAGGACTCCTAAGTCCCTTTGCACCGAGACTTCTGAATTCTCTCCCCATTTAGAAAATTGTCTATGCCTCTATTCTTCCTACCAAAGTGCATGACTTCACACTTCCCCACGTTGTATTCCATCTGCCACTTCTTTGCCCATTCTCCTAACCTATCCAAATCCTTCTGCAGCCTCCCCGCCTCCTCAATACTACCTGTCCCTCCACCTTTCTTTGTATCATCTGCAAACTTAGCCACGATGCCCTCAGTTCCTTCAACTAGATTATTAATGTACAAAGTGAAAAGTTGTGGGCCCAACACTGACCCCTGCGGAACTCCACTAGTCACCGGCCGCCATCCTGAGAAGGACCCCCTTATCCCCACTCTCTGCCTCCTGCCAGACAGCCAATCTTCTATCCATGCTAGTACCTTGCCTCTAACACCATGGGCTCTTATCTTACTGAGCAGACTCTTGTGCGGCACCTTATCAAAGGCCTTCTGGAAGTCCAAGTAGATAACATCCATTGGCTCTCCTTTGTCTAACCTACTCGTTAACTCCTCAAAGAATTCTAACAGATTTGTCAGGCATGACCTCCCCTTGATGAAACCATGCTGACTTTGCCTGATTTTACCATGCACTTCCAAGTATTCTGAAATCTCATCCTTAATAATGGACTCTAAAATCTTACCAACGATCGAAGTCAGGCTAATCGGCCTGTAATTTCCCATCTTTTGCCTCACTCCCTTCTTAAACACAGGGGTTACATTAGCGATTTTCCAGTCCCCTGGGACCCTCCCTAACTCGTGATTCCTGAAAGATCACCACTAACGCCTCCACTATCTCTTCAGCTATCTCCTTCAGAACTCTGGGGTGTAATCCATCTGGTCCAGGTGATTTATCCACCTTCAGACCTTTCAGTTTTCCTAGCACCTTCTCCTTGGTAATGGCCACCATACTCACCTCCGCCCCCCAACTCTCTTGAACTGTGGGGATGTCACTCATGTCTTCCACTGTGAAGACTGACGCAAAGTACCTATTCAGTTCCTCCGCCATTTCTTTGTTCCCCACTACTACTTCTCCAGGGTCATTTTCCAGCGGCACAATGTCCACTTTTGCCTCTCTCTTACCCTTTATATATCTAAAAAAACTCTTGCAATCTTCTTTTATATTACTGGCGAGTTTACCCTCATATTTAATCTTCTCCCTCCTTATTTCTTTTTTAGTTGTCCTCTGTTGGTCTTTGTAGGCTTCCCAATCCCCTGGTTTACCACTGCTCTTCGCCACATTGCATGCTTTCTCTTTAGCTTTTATGCTGTCCCTGACCTCCCTTGTCAGCCATGGTTGCCTCATCTTCCCTTTAGTATGCTTCTTCTTCCTAGAGATGAATTTTTGCTGTGTCTCCCAAATTACTCCCAGAAACTCCTGCCATTGCTGTTCCACTGTCTTTCCTGCTAGACTCATCTCCCAGTCAGTTCTGGCGTGCCGCTGTTTGAGTGAGATGTGATAATCGAGGTGCCCATCTCAGGTGAACTCAAAACAATCTTCTGACCCAAGTTCCGGGAAGTTCTCTGGTCAATTTTTTACCCTTTAACCACCAGCACTAAGCATGATTACCTGTGTGTGGGATCTTTCTGTGTGAAAATTGGCTATTGGCTATTTCCTGCATGACAATCATGATATTTACACAGTGCCTTTAAGATGATAAAATGTCCCAAGGTGCTTCACAGGGCCATTATAAAATTAGACATTTTAAAAGTACTTCATTGACTGTAAATTGCATTGAGTTGTCCGGAAGGTGTGAAAGATGCTGTATAAATTCAAGTCTTTTTTATCTTTCTTTATTTCTGTGCAACAAGTTACCCCACATTTTTTTCCAGTGGAATCAGCTTCCGTTGATATACTAACAATTCCCAACTTTACCCCGCTGTCATACTAGGATCGGTCTAGAGTCTCCAGAAATTGAAAGTTAATCTTCAGAATATTGCTGTACAAACCCAGGGGAAAGGAGCCCTGGCAAAACTGAATTCAACAGAAATTGGAAGTGTCATGAACGTGTAACCATGATATTACCGATTTTAAGAACAACTATTTGAAAGACACATTCCTACTTTCAAATGATTACATTGAGTTTAAAAACCTTTTTCCAAATGAAAGTCCGGACAGACCACATGGCAGCTTCTTGTGTCTATTCAAACTTTGTCAGACTCATATCTCTAGAGCTGGATACAAAGAATCGTTAAAATGCAAAGACCCCACTGGGGGCGTATCATCTAAGGAGTCTGAAAAACCCTTTTACTTCTGAGGGAGGAGACAGGAAGCAACTTCAAAGGACAATAACATAACTAATTTCCTTGTCTAGTGGAACAATCAAAATGAACACTGCAGCCATTTTGATCTTGGCTGTGGTGAAGACAGGCTGCGAAAGGCATGTGCGCAGAAACCCCATTAAGAACTCTAAGAGACATCAACACAGGGGTTTTTCTCTCTGCCATCAGGAGTCAAAAGGGAAGGTTATCCAGGAATCAAATGCAGTTCTGCCGAGAAGAATCGAGGCAATCTTCAACTGTCATAACTGCAGAACCACTGCGGAGAAAGAAACCTTCTCTCTATCCCAGAACCAGCTTGACCTACTGAGTCCACCTGAAAAAGGCAAACACTGACTAGTCGACTGCAGAAGCCATCGTAGATGCTAAATCAAACCTCAAATTTCAACCCCAGAAGGAAAGAACTCATGCAATGGACTCGCAATGATAATTTACCGAGGTGGATATGAAATTTGATCTTTTAAGTATCCTTGATATTTTCCTTGATCTGCATTTTAATCTTTGCATTTGTATTTCAGTGACTAAGTTTATTACTTTTACTTCAGTAACTTTCAGCAGCAGTTTTGTAACAAACTAAACTTTAACTTGTTTAAGGCTAAAGCTTATCTGCTGGCTTACTTTTAAATTGAACCATTCAAAAATCAAAAGTGGGCCACATATATGCACACATAAATTCTTAGCACTTGGGATATTTTGAGGAGATGCCTTTTACACGGTCATGGCAGAGGGAACCTCGCCACTGCTTGGACTCATACAGAGGAAAATGGTTGTTGTTGGAGGCCAATCAATTCAGTCCCAGGACATCACTGCAGGAGTTCCTCAGGGTAGTGTCCTAGGGCCAACCATCTTCAGCTGCTTCATCAATGACCTTCCTTCCATCATAAGGTCAGAACTGGGGATGTTCGCTGATGATTGTATAATGTTCAGCACCATTTGCGAATCCTCAGATACTGAACCAGTCCATGTCCAAATGCAGCAAGACCTGGACAATATCCAGGCTTGTGCTGACAAGTGGCAAGAAACATTCACACCACACAAGTGTCAAGAAAGAACCATCTCCAGCAAGAGAGAATCTAACCATTGCCCCTTGGCATTCAATGACATTAACGTCACTGAATCCCCCACTACCAACATCCTGAAGTTGCCATTGACCAGAAACTGAACTGGGCTAGCCATATAAACATGTGGCTACAAGAGCAGGTCAGAGGTTAGAAATCCTGCTGCGAATAACTCACCGCTTGACTCCCCAAAGCCTGTCCTCCACCTACAAGGCACAAGTCAGGAGTATGATGGGATAGTCCCCACTTGCCTGGATGAGTGCAGCTCTAACAACACTCAAGAAGCTTGACACAATCCAGGACAAAGCAGCCCGCTTGATTGGCACCACATCCACAAATATTCACTCCCTCCACCATCAAAACACAGCGGCAGCAGTGTGTACCATCTACAAGATACGCTAGAGCAGTTTGCCAAGTCTCCTTCAACAGGACCTTCCAAACCCACGATCGCTACCATCTAGAAGGACAAGGGCAGCAGATGCATGGGAACACCACCACCTGGAAGTTCCCATCCAAGCCACACACCATCCTGACTTGAAATATATCACCATCCCTTCACAGTCACTGGGTCAAAATCCTGGAACTCCCTCCCTAACAACAACAGCACATGGACGATAGCAGATCAAGAAGGCAGCTCACCACCACCTTCTCAAGGACAATAAGGGAAGGGCAGTAAAAATGTTGGCCTAGCCAGTGGTGCCCACACCCTGACCTCCTGCCATAAGTCAGAAGCAGTGGAGGGTTAAAGGTGAAGTGACTGACAACGAAACATGGGGAGGGAGCATACAGGATAGAAAAGTGGATAGTTGACACAGTGTAAAGACTTGACGTACTGGGCAGGTTTCTTTTAGAAGCTACAGGCTTGAACCAGGTCCATGACTAGAAAATCACGCCCCTGGATTTCCCAGGCTTTGGGACATTTGTCACGAGCAATCATGTATCCCTTAATAGGCAGTAGGGAAAGGCTATACCTTCAATCACAACATTTCCTCCCTCTTTAGCTGGTTTTTTACATTTACTATTTACAAAGAACATTTTAATCTGCAACATATACATACATACAGCTCAGATGATTAAACCTTAAAGCCTGAATTTTGTGCTCGTTGGACGTGCACGATTGGTGGGCCCGGGAGCAGCTGGGAAACAGGCTCCTGACCACAATTGGCCTCCGAGTGCCATTTCAACCTGACTGGCCAATTAACGGCCAACCAGCGTGAAGTGAGCGCTGTAAATCTCAGTGCTGCCGGGGTGGGGGCAGGAAGAGAGTGGGCACCGATGTCACCGCGGGTGCTAGTCAGCGCTTCCACTGAGCTCCCTGAAGGCAGACAGCTGCCTCAGGGAGCTGCAGACTTCCAAATAATAAAATAAAGCACAAAAGTGCTGCATAAAATGTCCATGCAGCACATTTAAGCACCTGAAAGCATACCTCGTAAAAATGCTGTCTGCAGATATTTCTTTTTATTTTATATCCTAACGGAGATTTCATCTCAGCCTTGGATGAGGTTTAATCAAAAATGTAAAGGCCGCCAGGCCAATGGGCCCACCTGCCAACCATAAGGTTGGACAGACCACGAAAATTGCTTACAATTGCACCATTATTGGGCTTAATTGCCCATTTAATCACCGGCGGGAGCTCTTCCGACTGCCGCACGTGCCCATCAAGCAAAATATCACGCGAGTGCGCTATTACATCTCGTGTGATTTTATAAAACAAAAGCAGAAACAGAAATACCTGGAAAAACTCAGCAGGTCTGGCAACATGGGTGGAGAAGAGCACAGTTGACGTTTCGAGTCCTCATGACTCTTCAACAGAATTTAAAATCTTGCCCTAAGTCTCTGAGGTGGTTTCCTTATTCAGTTAGAGCGGCATAGCTCTACCTCTTGTGGTTCTCCCACTGGCTCATCATGATCAGGAACTGAAGCATCAGGTACATCATTAGAAAGTGGCAGTTCAGGGTTTGGCAACTCTACAGGGACATCGGGTATGTCTATTCTAGGTTAATCTGTCACCTCAGGGATTAATGGTTCAACATTAATCACAGGCAGAATAGCTGGTAGTTGGAATGTCTCTTTATTCCTAAGATGATCCACATGTTTTTGAACAATTTGGTCTTCCACTTCCATCTGGAAGGACAAGGGACCAGTTTCTGTGACAATTGTACCAGAAACCCAACAAGGTCCACTTCCAAAATTCCACAAGAAAACTGTATCTCCTATAGTGAACATTCAAGCTTTGCAAGGAATATCATGATTCAATTTTTGATTACTCTGATTCTTCTCTATCTTCCCATCTAAGTTTGGAAATACCAGACTTAACCTTGTATGCAGGTGGCATTTCATCAATAATTCAGACAGTGTTGAGCCCATAGTTGTTTGAGGCATTGTATGATAAGTGGGAAGAAAGCGGGAAAGCCGAGTTTCTAGAGTAGCTTCTCTTCATCCCAGATTTGAAAGTTTTCACAGCTCTCTGATCTAAACCATTTGATGAGGGATGATACGGTGCTGTTTTAATATGTCTGATTCCAGTTAAACTCGTGAATCTCTGAAACTCGGTACAGGTAAAGACTGTACCATTATCCAAAATGATGACTTCTGGTAGTCCATGTATACTAAAACATTGCACTCAATGTCAGTGATCTGACTTCATACACATCCATCCACTTGGAATGCACGTCCACGATCAATAAAAGCATGGTACCTAAGAATGGTCCCACATAATCAGTATGTAGTCTAACCCAGGGTCGACCGGCCACTTCCATAGATGCAGGGGAGCTGAAATAGGCAACTTCTGGTTCTGTTGTTGCTGACACTGGAGACAGTCCTTGGCCATACTTTCAATGTCACTGTCTGTGCCTGGCCACCAGACATAGCTTCACACAAGCACTTTCAACTTCGATATGCCTGGATGCACACTGTGAATCTTTGTCAAGAGTGGTTCTCTTTCTTGCAAAGGGACAATGGCTCTTGATCCCCACAACAAGATTCCGTCTTTACAACTTAACTCTGTTTTTCAGGAATGGAATGGTCTTATCTCTTTAGATACAAGTGAATTTGACCACCCTTGCAATACAAGGTCTTGGACTTTTGACAGAGTTGGATCTCTGTTTGTCCAATTCCTAATTCTCTTCACACACACAGGTGAACAGTCCAAAAAATTCAATACAAGCACAACTTCTTGTGTCACTGGAGCATGTACAATGCTATCTAGTAATGGGAGCCGACTGAGTGCGTCCTCACTTGCCAGGACAGAGCATAAAGGTGTACTCATATGCCGATAAAATCAGAGCCCAACATTGAAATCTTGCTGATGCTTTTGGCGGAATGGCTTTAAACGCCTGAATAAACTCATTAATGGTTTATGGTTCAACACAATGGTGCAATGTCCATGAAGATACTGGTGAATTTCTTCACTTCAAATATTACTGATGAACTTCCTTTTCTAGTTGTTAATGAACCTTCTCAGCTGCAGAGAAGGTTCTGGAGACATAGCCAATTGGCCTTTCTGAACTGATCTCTGTCTTTTCTTCTTTTGTGTGTTGCAGAGTTTTGTCTTGTCCTCCATTTTGATTTCACAGTCCGCCACATTTCTCTCTGGTGAAATCTTAACTTGCTTCAGTTCAGAAGCTGAGCTACCCATGGTTTCATTATCCACTCACATCTTGGAAAGTTCCACAACTTTTCCTTCTAATGCCTCTCTTGTTTCATTCAGCTGATTCTTCAGCTCCTCAGTCTCTTTCTTGCATCTCTTGGCTTCCTCCTGGAATATTGAACACTGTTGAGTCTTCTCTGCCAACTGTATCTTCAGTTTGTTCAGAGTGACACTAAATTCATTTTGTTCCTCTTCATGATTTTCCAGAGGAACCCCAACTCTGACCTGAGGGACCCTTGCAGCATGTGAAGGTCCTTCAATTCTCCTAACTCATCCCAAGGTACACTGTCATATTCCCTTAGCAACTCAGGACCTCCTTCTGTTCTCACTTGAAATATTTCAGACCAGTTGAGCTTAATTTTTTGTAACCAGTCTCAGCCCAGAAGACTAGGTCCTTCACCTGTCACTATGATCACTGGAAGCTGGGCTGTCTGTTGCCTATAGGACACAGGTACTGTGGCGATGCCCTTTACATGTATGGACTCCCCGGTGCATATCTTCAACTGAGCTGTGGTTTGCTCACCAGCTGAGCACTTTCATTTAGGTATTTAAATGTGTGCTCTCCCACCATTGTGGTTGAGGCTCTCATATCTACCTCCATTATTAGTGGCTTCCCATTCACTTGGATTGTGTCAGTAATAGGTTCAGTTTTCATCACTGTGATCTTGAATAGATATCAGTATCGACAGCTTCAGGCTCTGTTATATTGTGCACTTCAATCATTTTGACCCGCTGCCTTATGGGCTGTTTCGATTTCACTCTGCATTGCTTTATTATGTGACCTTTCTTGTGGCGGTAATGGCATTCTGCTTCCTTGAATCTGCAGGTGTCTGGTACGTGGTTACCCCCACATCTGTAACAGATTAACCTCAGAGTTGCTGCTGAAATGCTTTCACTAGGCCTTTTTATTTTTCTAACAGCAAAGATTGTCTCTCGCTTTGCTGCTGTGTCTCTGGTTTTTGCGCCATGCCCAGCGATAGGTTCCCGCCCCACATGAAGTACAGCGCTATATTGTATGTTCCGTAAAGCCTGTGAGTCTCTTGCAGCACTTTTCATGGTGAGTACTATTTCCATGGCGCACTTCAAATCGATGTTGACTTCTGCAATAAAACAGTGCTGAATGGCATCGTCATGAACTCCACAAACTAATCGGTCCCGCAACATATCATGAGTGTGTCTCCGAAGTTGCAGTGCTCAGACAACTGTTTCAGCTTCACTATATAGGTTACGATGGGCTCTCCCAGGGGGCCCTTACTCTGGAGTTAAACTTAAACCTCTGCATTATTACGGATGGCTTCGGCTGAAAATAGGTCTTCACAAGGTTTACTAATTCATTAAAAGATTTAGAATTGGACGCATTCGGGGCTGTCAGGCTGTGGATGAGATTGAATGTCTTGCTGCCACATACATTCAAAAGGATTGCTTTGTGCTTCTCCTCCGCAGTAATTACATTTGCCACAAAATAAAAACCAAGGCCTTCTACGACCTGGCTCCAGTCTTCCATAATTTCATCGTAAGGATTGATTCTGCCAAAGAGTGGCATGACTGGTGAGTATATTTTTCTTTTTTCCCTTAAGACCTGATGGACTCATATTCACAAGACGAGGTGCTTCGTCAGAGCTATTTTACTCTCGTCACCAAATGTAATGGCTTGACATACCAGACAGGTTTCAACAAGAAACAGATAACTTTGTTATGGAGAGCTGTTCAGAAGCTTGCATGCTTGAACCAGGTCCTCGACTAGAAAGCCACGCCCCTGGATTACCGTGCTTAGGGCTTATTGGTCGGAGTGTCCAAGAACAATCACGTGACTCCTGATAAGCAGTAGGAAAAGACTATACCTTCAATCACCACACACAGCAACATAAAGACATCAGAGGTTGGGAAGACAGTAAGCATATTCTCTGACTTCAGATTCAAAGCCTCAGAAAATCGATTATTATTCAAAAATGCCCACTTTACAGCTGGTTACAACCCCAAACTGTAGCAATTTTAAAAAACCCAGCCAGCTGGTGAAAAACCTGTCAAAACTAGCAAAATCATTCTTGTATGGCACAAAGCTATTAATTTCACCGTGGACCTCAATGAATTAAGGTCAGAGCAGGGACAACATGGATATTGACACATTTTTCTCTCTGAACTTATATGTTAGTGTTCTCTCTTTGTAGGGGAGGTGTCATAGTTCCATCTTAAAGTAAATTAAAAAAATACATATGCTGTGGGAAAACACTGGTACTTTCAGGAAAATTAGTACGACAAGATACTTAACTTAGAGAGTGGTCTAGTGGGGAGGAACAGGATTGCTTCCTGTTGACCGAGATTGGCAGGATTAAATTGCATTTAGGGGAAATGACTAAGAGGAGAGGTTATCTTGCAGGATCAGGTCATTGCTATTTGTGTGTTTTTGGGATCAGGACTGTGGTGAGCTGAGGTGGAGGAAGGGCAGTGTTGTGGAAGGGAAGGATTTCAGTTGGCTTCCAGGAAAGTGCCTTGAACTACTTGTTCCCTATTGAACCAGCTGACGTTTCTGTCACTCTTGCTATGATCTTCAAACAAAGGGCTCCAATCACTGCAAGTGTTTCAGATGTATAAATGGTTAGAACAGTGATGCCTGTGCACATCCCAGGAAGGAGAATTACAGTCTGGGGGTGGGGGAGGTTAGCCCTCCATGATGGGACATCACTGTCAAAATGTCTGGGCAGCCACTTGACATTAGGTAAAATGGAATTGTCAGACGCAAAACTGTCTGGACACGCAATGGATTTTGGACATGTTGTTCTATATGGGTCAGAAGAGGTGGACAATTTTGACACATTCACCAAAGAAAAGTTACGGCAGAGAAAGAGGCCATTCAGCCCTTTATGCCTGTGCCAACCATAAAAAGAGAAAAAAGAAACTAGCCGCTTATCTTTAATCCCATTTTCCAGTTACCTTGCAGGTTCTAGCACTTCAGGTGCAAACCCAGGTACCTTTTAAATAAGTTGAGTGTTTCAGCCTCAACCACTAATTTGTGCAGTGAATTCCAGACACCCACTATCCTCTGATGAAAAAGATTTTCCTCATGTCCTCTCTAATCCTTCTACCAATCACCTTAAATCTGTGCCACCTGGTAATTGACCCCTCAGCTAGAGGAAACAAGTCTCTCCTACCTACCCTATCTAGGCCCCCTGTAATTTTGTACACCTCCACCTCCTCTGTTCTAAGGAAAACAATACTAGCCTATTCAATCTTTCCTCATAGTTGCAAGTTTCAAGCCCTGGCAACATTGTTGTAAATCTCCTCTGTACTTTCTCCAGAGCAATTATGTCCTTGTAATGTGGTGACCAGAACTGTACACAAAATTCCAGTTGTGGCTTAACCAGTGTTTTATACAGTTCCAGCATTAGATCCCTGCTTTTGTATTCAGTACCTCATCCAATAATGAAATGAATTCCATATGCTTTCTTTACCACCTTATCCACTTGTCCTGCCAGCTTCAGGAACCTGTGGACATGTACTCCAAAGTCTCTCACCTCCTCAAACCCTCTCAACATCTTCCCATTTATTGAGTATTCCCTTGCTTTGTTTGCCCTCTCCAAATGCATTACCTCACACTTCTCTGGTTTGAATTCCATTTGCCACTTTTCCACCCACTCAACCAAACCATTGATATCATTCTGGAGACAAAAGCTATCCCCTTCACTTTCAATTACACGGCCAATTTTTATGTCGTCTGCAAATTCCCCAATCATGCCTCCCACATTTAAGTCCAAATCATTAATATATAAAACAAACAGCAAAGTACCCAACACTGAGCCCTGTGGAATGCCCCTGGAAGCCACTTTCCACTCGTAAAAACATCCATCAATTGTTCCACTTTGTTTCCTGTCACTGAGCCCATTTTGGATTCAACCTGCCACCTTCCCCTGTGTCCCATGGGATCTCACTTTCCTGACCAGTCTGACATGTGGGCCTTGTCAAATGCCATATTAAAATCCATGTAGACAACATCCACTGCACTACCCTCATCAATCCTCCTTGTTATTTCCTCAAAAAATTCTATTAAGTTAGTAAGACATAATCTTCCCCAAACAAAACCATGCTGACTATCCCTGATCAATCTGTGCCTTTATCCTGTCTCTCAGAATTGATTCCAATCATTTTCCCACCACCAAAGTCAGACTGACCAGCATATTGTTTTCTGGTCTATCACTTGCACCCTTTTTAAATATTGGTACAATGTTCGCAGATCTCCAATCCTCTGGTACCTCACCTGTATCTGGTAGCGATTGGAAAATAATCCTTAAAGCATTCACTATTTCCTCCCTGGCTACCTTTAACAACTTATGATACAATCCACCTGGCCCTTGTGATTTATTCACCTTCAAGGATACCAGTCCCTCCAGTATTTCCTCTCTCATTATGCTTATTGTAACGAATATTTCATACTCTTCCTCTTTAACTAGAATGTCTGCATCATTCCTCTCCTTAGCGAAGACAGAGACAAAGTACCCATTGAGAACCCTGCCCACATCTTCTGCATCAATGCACAAATTACCATGTACATCTCTGATAGGCCCTACCCTTTCCTTAGCTATCCTCTTGCCCTTAATATACTGGGAAAACATCCTTGGATTTTCTTTGATTTTACCCACTAATATTCTTTTGTATCCTCTCTTTGCTTTCCTAATTTCATTATTTACTGCACCCCTGTACTTTTTGTGACTGTCATAAGTTTTCTTTTTCTGCTTTATCTTGCCCTGTATGCTTCTGGATACCCAGAGGGCTCTAGATTTGGCAGTACAGCCATTTTGTTTTGTAGAGTTTTGTCTACTTTGTGCCCGTAGAATCTTGCTTTTGAATGCCTCCCACTGATTTGGCGCTGTTTTCCCTTCTAATAGTTGTATCCAGTCCATTCTTGCCAGCTCACCTCTCAGCTTTGTAAAATTTGTCTTCCCCCAATTTAGAATTCAGAGAGAGATGAATGAAAATAACCTAAGAGAGGAGCAGGAGCTCTGTCCCGATGTTCTGTATTCGCGTATATAGTTGGTTATGTAAATAAAAGTACTTTGAAGGAAATATCTTTGTCTCCAGCCATATCTCTTACTAGAGTAAGACACCCAATGTCTTGCGAGACAACCCAACAATAAGTGACTCGGTGCTATCTGTCTGATGTGTATACAATTGCATCTCATTCAATCAGAAGCTAACATATATATTTCTAATGACCTTTCCCTGTCAGTGACAAAAATACTGAACAAAGAGTTTGAACTCCTGTTTTACTAACCTCAGACTTTTCCCTCACCACTGCTAATGTAGAGAGAGGCGAAGGCACAAATTCGGGGTTAAAATACAAGCATGCCCTCCATTTTGTTTTTGATGTAAATTAAGCTCACTGCTTAAACTGTGTGTGCTCATGGACAGTTGCATATATTGAGTGACTGGTGCTAGCTAATTGCCACTTTACACATGCATTGCTTGAAATGCATTAACTTTCTGTTGGCTATTTCAGGTAATTCAATTGATGTATTTGCTGATGTAATAATGGACTTCCTCTTTTTCTTCATATCCTAGCAGAAGAAGCCCTTTTACACATCCCATAATTATGTTGATACACTGATTGCATTTGTTCCAGAATCTGAAGTCTGTATTGGGGATTGGATTCATCCAAACCCTGAAGCCTGGGGCCTGTTTTTGTTTCACTGTGTGCAGTAGTTAAGCAGTATGGTGGAAACCCAGGCTTCATATAGTGCCACAGATAACCACATGTGACTTGTAGAAGACCTGTGTGGGGGCTTCAGATAACAGGTTCCTGGATTGGGGTTGGAGGGAGCGGTGTTGGAGAGGTATCTGCTTGCTTGTTTTGGTGATTTCCTAGAAGTATTGAACCATTGGCAACATGGAACTGGGTGATTCTCAGGATTAGCGTGGCCTTTTACTTATATTTAATCTCGTCCGATACTTTTTTTTATTTGTACGGTGGGAGAAGCAGTTATAGTTCCCTCAACACCCTACAAACAGATCACAGCCCCACCTCTCACACTACCTGGTTGACTGCAAACAACACCAACTGCAGTCAGATAACTCAACTGAATGGTGAAATCCCAGGTTTCAACCTTCCACGGAAAATCTGGACAACCCTCAACCACTTAAGGGGGGGCCAGGGAAGAGGTGGCCACTTGTCCCACAAGTGGAACGTGAGGAACTACTGAAATTGTGCCTCTTGCCACCCATGGCAGACCATCGCCCATAGACTGAACTCCTGCCCTGATAGAAGCATTCCTGATAGCACCATAACCAAACACATTGCGTCAGCTGAAGCCTTTGAATGGGTTGTTAACCTCAACATTGAACTATCCTACACTGATGGTCAGCTTGCTGACTATAGGCATCCTACCTTAAATGCCACTCTCAGTTCAGTTCTGCAAGGGGCATAGCCAATCTACAAAACCACCTCTAATTGAAAATCTTGGGGAGGATAGAGGATGGTTGAGCGAATGCTGGAAGAATGTCAAATTACAAATGTCCTTCCAAGCTGCGATGCCATATCCAGCCTCCTTTACCTCTCTAAAGTCCTGTAATGTGTTGTCACCTCCAAATTCCGTGCCCAAATTTCCTGGAACTCCATTTTGAATCCCTCCAGTCAGGTTTCCGTCCCTGCCACAGAAACGGGTTTTATCAAAGTCACAGATAACATCCGATGTACTGCGATGTTACTGTAATGGAATCTGTAATGAGTGAGTGTGCATTATCACTGCAAGAATTGATGTCACACAGCATGTGATATAACAGTAAGTGTTGTGTTGATTCCCTAGTAAGACGTGCATGTAGAGCTCTCTTATAATTCAGATATAGTATTGTGAGTCCTCAATAAAAAGAACCCAAAGTATTTGTTCCTATTTATCAGTGTGTGAGTGGTAGGTTTGTGTGAAGAGCCCAGTAATGCATTGTTATTGACAAAGGTAAAAGCTCTCTCCTCATCTACAACTTGTGACAGAGTTGACCACACCATCCTCCTCCAAAGCACAATCACCAGCCCCTAGCTTGGCGAGACTGCACTTGCCTGGTTACATTTTCATCCTTCAACTCACCGTAGGCAGAGAACCATATTCAATGGCCTTTCCTCTTGCTCTTGCACCTCTGGTGTCCCTCGAGGATTTATCCTTTTTCCTATTTCTTATCTGCATACTGATCCTCAGCGATATAATTCAAAAGCACAGAGTTAGGTTCCACATGTACACTGACAACACCCAGCTCTACCTTACCATCACCGTTCTCAACTCCAGTACATTGTCAGACGGCTTGTCTTACATTCAGTACTGTATGAGCAGAAATTTCCCCTGGTTAGATGTTGGGAATGCTGAAGCCATAGTCTTTCATTGTTACTGCAATCTTCAATCTCTAGTTACCAAATCTCTGGCAACAACCTGAGACTGAGCCAGACTTCTCGTAACCTCATTGTCACCTTTCACCTATGGATGAGCTTTGTGCCATCACCAAGACAACCAATTTCCACTTCTGTAACATTACCCAACTTGACCCTGCCTCAGTTCATCTGCTGCTGAAACCCTCATTCATGCCTTTGTTGACACTATTCCAATACACTCCTAGCTGACCTTCCACATCCTACCGTTCATAAACCTGAGATCATCCAAAATGCTGCTGCCTGTGAATGGCAGAGCAGTCTCGAGGGACCAAATGGCCTACTCCTGTTCCTAATTCGTATACTCGTATGTTTACTCACGTAAAGTTCTGTTTGTGTATCATCCCTGTGCTCACTGACCTATACTGGCTCCCGATCACAAAAAGCCTTGATTTTAAAATTCAAATACTTGTTTTCAACTCCTTCCGTGACCTTGCTCCTCCTGAACTCTGTGATCTCCTCCAGCTGCACAACTCTCCGAGATATCTGCGCTTATCTAATTCTGACCTCTTGAACATCTCCAATTTTAATTGCTCCACCATTGGTGGCCTTACTTTCAGCTGCTTTGGACCTAAGCTCTGGGATTCCCTGCCTAATTCTCTTTCAATCTCTACCTCTTTTTCTTCCTTTAAGAGACTCCTCAAAATCTACCTCTTTGACTAAGCTTTTGGCCATCAGCCCAAGTATCGCCTTATGTGCCTTGGTGCCCAATCTTGTTTCGCGATGAAATTTTCTTCTGAGGTTAAGGCTGGGACATATTGGGGACACAGATTAAGTTGAGCTTTATTTAGCATTTAATCACGCTTTTCCAAGGTACCAAAACTGTTTTTCACCGCACCCCCCACCCCCCCGAGCATTAGATTTCACATTTTGAGAAAATAATTCTCCTGAGGAATATATTCGCTGGCCACTCAGCCAGAAATAGGAGAGTTTTTTGAACCTTCTGTCACTAGTGTTATATTCTAGCGCAATCCGACCCAGTTCCAACTGGTTTCTAACACAAAACACACCATCTGCTTGAGGGAGTTGAAGAATATAAATTAACTTTGGCTAGTCATCTGAGACCACCCTTTACTAGCTCTCAGCAAATATGACGTATCTTGGACGAGCACAAGGCCTAGTAGTCCTTAAGCTTACTTTCAATCCCCAGAGGATGAGACGCAGGAAATTGACTTTCTCTGTGTACAAAAGCACCAGAGTATCTTTGGTTCAAGTCTTTAACTGCAGCATGTAAACATGTCATCCTATCATACTTCATTAAATGGTAGTCCTTTATGGCCATTTTCCCCAATATCATTATAGATTTCATGTACAAACATTAATTCTAATATATTATGGCAGTCCTTGATACAAAGTCACACAATTCAACTCACAAACCTTTGTTCTTACTTTTGAAGAAAAGTTCCAAGTCTCAGAACGTGATAGAAGAGGACAATATACCCAGTGGGTTGGAAAGATGTTATATTCTGAATAGATTCTTAAAATGTTTGGAGTAATTGATTCTCTTTCTTTTTACTCCAGTTGGTGGATTTTGATTAATACTCATGGCTGCTTTGATGTTTTCATATGTTGTTAGTAGATTCTCATTATCGTTTATTTAAAAAAAAATCATTCTCAGGATGTGATGTCATTGGCAAGGCTGGCATTTATTCCTGTCTCTAACTGCCCTTCAATAGGTCGGGGTGAGCCTTTACCTTGAACCACTCCAGTCCATATTGGGAAGGCACCTCAGCAATGTTGTTAGTGAGGGAGCTTCAATATTCTGACCCAGTGATGATAAAGGAACTGTGATATATGTTCATCATGTGTGATTTCAAGGTGTTGTTCCCTGCATACATCTACTGCCCTTGTCCTTCTTGGTGGTGGAGATTGCAGTTTGACAGGTGCTACTGAAGAAATCTTGATAAATTGCTGTAGTGTGTCCCATAGATAGTACTCAGTGCAGCAAAGGCAGTAGAGATTTAGGCTAATGGATAAGGTGCTGATTAATCACATTGATTTATCCTGGGTCGTGTTGAGTTTCTGCACCCATTCAGGCAACTGGGCAGTATTCCATCACATTTCTGACTTGTGTCTTGTAGGAGGTGGTGATGCTTTGTGGAATTAGGAGGATATCCAGCCTCTGACCTTTGTCTAGCCAAGTTGAATTGCTGTACATAGAATGCACAACACAGAAACAGACCATCTGAGCCAATTGGTCCAAGCTGCCACGGTCAATGGTATGCCCCATGTTGTCGATAATGGGACAACCAGCAATGTTAATGCCATTGAATACCTGTGGGTGGTTGTTAGGCTTTCTCTCATTGGAGATGGTCATTGCTTTGAAGCACCATTTCCAGTTGCTATTCTAGTCTTGTGTAGAGTGCAATTCCTAATGCAAGAAGTATCAGGTCAAACTTGGGAACAGGTCCATTAAAACAGAGCCATGACGGCTCTTGGGTCAAAAGTAAATGTGCAGACTCCAGATGGGAAATGATGATGCCCACGAGGGTAAGATGAATGTTGAAGATGACGGGAAGAAGGATGTTGAAGATAATTGGAAATGGGACGTTAAAAATAAGATGACTCATTGACATGAGAACAGTGAAGATTATGGCTGGGAAGTTTGTATCACTGCAGCTTCATGCTGTGGCTCAGCTTTAATATATAATTAAAACAGAGTATAATTAAAAATAATACAGTTTATAATGAATGTTGACAATTTGGTGTATTAATTATTCCTTACAATGGCTTAACTCTCAGCTGAGATCCTCATTTGTAGTTTTAAAAATCTAATGATATGGTTGGATCTTGGCTTTGACCCTTGTGATGGTACCCTTATTCCGAGGTACAGGTATTCTCAAATGTGTGGCTCGATTGTTATTTCAAATTGAGGCTCATTAATTAATCAGAATCTAAGTTAATTAGTTGCTTGGTGGAGTCACATTGTAACAACCTGTAAACAATCTACAAGTAGTTGATGTTGTAGTTAATTCAGCCACAAAATATGCATAAACGTTTCTGTTATGAGCTCTACCAACTTATTTAATCTTGAGAGAAAATTGCTGAAAAATTCTCCCTGCTGTGCAATTGTAAAAAAAGCTAAATGTTACAATGGCTTTCTATCTCATCATTATTGTCTCTCCTTCCCCTCATTTCTCTTATCCCTCTCCTTTATCTTTAATGTCTTTTCTCCCCACATCTCCAACATCCCTCCTTCATCTCGACTTCAACCTATCATGAGAAGAGAGTGCTGATTGGTTGGCAAGTGGGCTCTAATTGGTGGAGGTGTTGCCATGGAGAGTGCAGCATGGACTACTTAGCTGCCCAGCTTTGTTCAAACTCAAACCTATTAAAACTTATGTTTTGAGTTTTGCAAGCACGGGCTGTTTAGGTGTGGTCGGTCCTTTGCCTGTTGCGAAAAGCCGAAGGGATACAGTATCCAACAATAGATGTGATTCTGCAACTGGACAACACCTGCTAAACAATCCTGATTGTGCTAAGAATTATACTGAAAACCAATTTAAGATTGTCAGTTGGTCTTGCAGTGTGGCTCACTTACACATGCTAGAAGCCACATATATTCACACATAGGGCCCTGTCCTTTGCTGACAGAAAGAACATGTGCACACATTCACCTTTTTCATCTAAACAAAAGCTTAGGGATCAGTCATCCTCTGCTTCATTCCCCAGGGCAATGCCTTGACCAATCAAAGTCGGCCTGCCCAGTTTGAATTTGAACAAAGCTGGGCAGCTAACTGCTCCATGCTTCATTTTCCATGGCAATGCCCCGACCAGCCAGAGTCCACTTAACAACTAATCAGCACTCTCTTCTCATGCAGTATAAATTGTTGTTCCCCTGTTACAGTTTAGTAATTTATTGGCGTGCTATCTATCTCATTTCTCTCATTTCCAAAATCCTACCTTGCTCTCATCTTCAATTTCCCCTTTTACTGATAACATCTCTTCATCTCCTTATCTCTGGTGTTTCACCCACTACCATCTAGAAGAACAAAGATACTTGGGAACACCACCAGCTGGAAGATCCCCTCCAAGTCACTTACCATCCTTATTTGGAAATATATCACCATTCCTTCACTGTCGCTGGGTCAAAATCCTGGAACTCCCTCCCCCACAGCACTGTGGGTGTACCACATGGACTGCAGCGGTTCAAAGAGGCAGCTCATATCACCTTCACAATAAATGCTGGCCTAGCTAGCAAAACCCTTATTCCTATATGAATTTTAAAAAATGACAGTTCCTCAATCACAACAGCACAGCCAGATGTTGAGACAGTTTAGGAAGTGTGCATATTTACCCACAGACACAATTCAACATGTTTCATAACATTTTTATTTCTTCAATAACCTTCTTTAAAATGGCAACCTGGCAACATTCACAAATGCAGTTCTATTAAAGTGAAAAGAATTGCCCTGTAACTGGTGATATCTATTATAGAAAACCGCAGCTTAAATTGTTGTTTTGCAGATGCTTATCAACGAAAAGGAGACAACTTGTGGGAAATGTAACAGTTATTTTTTTTCTTGTGTGTTGTCAGTATCAAGTTCAATTATACCACCAGATAAATAGGCTCTATTGTGTCAGCCACAGCTCAGTGATTGCCCCTGAGTCCAACATTTGTGAGTTCCAATTCTACTCCAAAGAAACAGCACATGATTCAGGATGAAAACCAAGTGCAGTACTGAGGGAGTGCTGCACAGTCAGTCAAAGATGCCGTCTGTTACATAAGATGCTAATCCAATACCCTGCCTGCCCATTCAGCCGGACGGATGGATGTAAGTATCCCATGGCACTATTGGAAGAAGAGCAGGAATCTGTCTTTGGTTATGTCATGTGTGCTCTGTTCGAAGGCAGGTCTTTGGCTCATTGTCTGCTAATGCTTCATCTTGAACCATATTCATGGCAGTTTTTGTCAGTGCTGGTTTGCCATTGCCTTCCAGTGTCAGGAGTAGGGTGAGGAGGCAAGTCCCAAAATTACCTCAACTGGAGCGGGAATCGAACTCATGCTGTTGGCGTTATTCTGAATCACAAGCTGGCCATCTAGACAACTGTGCTAAAATTAACCTGCCCAATATGTATCCCTCAACCAACAGCACCAAAGCAGATTGATAACTATGACACTAATGTTCGCGAGATCTTGCTATTCACAAATGGGCCACCTCGTTTCCAATTTTACTACAGTGACTACACTTCAAAAGTACTTCATTGGCTGTAAAGTCCTTTGGGACAACCTGAGACCATGGAAGGTGCTATATAAATCCACATCCTTTATTCACTGCAGTGGTCCAGGGGGTGGAATTTTACCGTCCTGCCAGGGTGGAGGTGGGGCTGTAAAATATGATGAGCCATTCAAAAGCCCATTGACTTTGGCAGGACCATAAGATCCCACTCATGCAAAATTCCACCCCATATGTCCATAGTCCATTTAGGAACAGGAACGTAACAGCCAAACAGTTGGCTTACAGTTGGAACTTTGCACATGATCAGAGAGATTAGAGCTTAACCCCAGCAATGAGTTTTGAATGTTTAGTGAGGTCCTGGGTGAAAGGACTGTTTTTTAACTGCGCACAGGTCTGCAGGAGGTAATGCTAATGGGAGTGTCTTTCAGCAGATGCAGTTTTCAAAACAGTTCCGCTGAAACATCAGAAAAATTTGACGGTGCAGAATGTTTCCCTCATAGAACACCTGGGACCGTTTCCATCTTACTACCATTCCTACTTGTCAGCTGGCAGTCCTCACATTCTAACTTTGAGCAGAACACTTTAGGTCTCCAAGTTCCCGACGGATGTAAGCCTCATCAGTCCCTGCATACGGAGGTCAAAAGATGCATTTGTTGTTTCTACCCACATCACTACTGCCCATTCTTCAAGCACACACAAGCAGCATGCTGCACATATCTGGAGGTGGTCATTTTCCATGGTATTTAATGTGGTCCTCACTTGCTCTTAGCTATAATGCTGTAAAGTTTTGCGAGACACGTGCTTCTATTTTTATGACTATTTTGACATTTCACTGCAATATTTAAACCAGGTGAATTTTTATAAAAGTCCTGATCTCTCAAAGGGCTTTGGGCAACGTGATTCTTTCCATCCTTCTGATGATTCCAGTCTGGCCGGAGCAGGAGGAGGAGCAGGAATAGGAAGAGGTAACAAACAGAGGTATAAGAAAGAGGTGAGCTCTCAGTAATCCTTGCCCTTTGAACAGTCTGCAAGGACCAGGACAGTATACCTGCACCTTCCTGGGGAGCAGGGCATAAGGAGACTAATCAGACAGGTCTGCCACTGGACACCACAAAAGGCTGAATTTTCCCCCCAGTGGGGGGGATGTTGATGGGCGGGCGCGCTTCCAATCGGCACCCCTGATCAGAGGTGCGGTGGCATTTTACATGGGTGGGCCAAATAAGGCCCACTCAGCGTGACTTCTGCAGGGAAGTGCTATGCGCTCCCTGTGCGGGTGGGTGAGGATTCCTAAAACTGAGAGCGTGCTCTTTTGCGCATTCACACAGAAAGAGCGCAGTCATCTCCCTGAGGCTAGGTGCAGCCTCAGGGAGATCGGCTCTAAATGTGAAAAAGCTCAAAATAGAAAAATAAAACTTCCCTAACATGTCCCCTCATGTAACAATGAGTTGGGGAATATTCATAATTTCCAAAAAAACTTAACTAAAATTTTTAAAACTCTACGTGAAACCTCATCCCGCCGGTGGATGAGGTTTCATGTTTTATCTATTTGCCGCCGGGGCTCCTGGCCTGCCTGCCAACTAAGGTTGGAGGGGCAGGTTCTTTAATTGTTTAATTGACCCTGTCAGTGGCCTCAATTGGCCATTGACAGGTTGGCGGGCCCACAGCTGATTTTGCTGCGCCCCCACCTTCCTGAAAATTTAAATGGGGCGGGATGACGTTGGGGGTTCCACCTGACGTCACTGAACGTCATTTTACCCGTTGGCAAGCTGCATAACTTTACCCTGCACCAGGGACGTGGTACCATTCAACCAAGCTTGGGAGATGGCATTAATGACATTGTGGGAGGTCAAACTATAACCAACTCTAAATGATGTAGTTAAAGGCTGGCACGAGTAATGAAACAAATCGCAGAGTTTTTTTTTGAATATTTATAATGAATTGTAATAAAAGTGTTTTGGGAAAAAAAATTGAAAATGCGATCTATTTGAAAGTCCGCGATTTCGAAATGTTTGTTTTCATCCCATTCAATGCAGTGCTGACCTCACACACAAAGTTTACCATATCCAGGACACTTGTCACATCAGGTGCAGTTTCCTGGCAGAAAAACCATTGTGGCACATTTGTTAACGTCCCTGCCTCTGAGCCAGAAGCTCCAGGTTCGATTTCCACTCTGGGACTTAATGGTCAGAGAAGGCACATTCATAACGTAGCCAAAGCAAATCCACCTAACGTGCCTATGGCAGTTGATAAGAGCAGGAGAGTTGTCAGGTCAGCCATGCTTGATGCGGAGTGGCCCCAAGCTATTGCCTCTGATGACAGACAGGCGACGAGGAAAAACTAGCCATGGAAACAGAAGTACTTTGTTAGCATCATGTGCCACCAGGTGCAGGAAAGGACTAAATCTATTGACATTGAGGATGAGAAAGGAAAGCTCTAACACCAGGCAAAAAAAACACTTCAGCTGAATTTTCCCTGCTCTACGCATTGTCCAACATCTGCCCATGCCCTTCTAGACTTAAATAAACTGCAGGCACTTAAAAACTATTGATATTCATACCAACAATCCTTGAGACAGCAACTATAGGAACATGTTCTACATACAAAATCCTTGATTCCACCAATGTCTGGATAATAACTCTCAATGTGCTGTAAATGCTCTCTTACCTAGACTAGCACTTCAGTGAGGCAGCATCGGTGTGGAAGGTAGATGTTTGCGCTTAGTCGTGGTTTCTTGAGATTCTTGGAGCTCAGCTGGAGAAGGATCAGTTGAAATCAATGGTGCAGATCTGAGGCAGATGGTTTTCTGGCATCAGGAATGTTGGTGGTTGAGGGTCCTGATGTGCTCTCCAATTCCGATTGTATAACTGCCCCTGCTACCGGGCTGCAGCTCTGCCCTCTTGCTGACCTGTGAGGAACCAGGAAGCCTGTGAACTGAACCCATTTATTCTCCAAACCTACCCAAGATGGTGGAATCCAGAGTCTGCAAGACCCCAGTGTGAACGTCCCTCAGATGAGCGGCTTTTTAAAATTCTTTCTCGGGATGTTGACACCGCTGGCAAATCCAGCATTTGTTGCCCATCCCTAATTGCCCTTGAACTGAATGCTTTGCTAGGCCATTTCAGAGGGAAACTAAGGGTTAACCACATTGCTGTGGATCTGGAGTCAAACCAGGTGAGGAAGGCAGATTTCCTTCCCTAAAGGACATTAGTGAACCAGATGGGTTTTTACAACAATTGATGGTAGTTTCATGGTCACCATTACTGAGGCTAGCTTTCAGTTCTGGGGGGAGGATTTTCCCCATGTCGGACTGGCCGTGCAGGAATGGGCATGGACCCGATTGCCATCTGTGATCGGGTCTGCGCTACCATTTTATGCAGGTGGGCCAATTAAGGCCTGCCCAGCGTGGTTCACGACTCCAATGGATAGAGGGAGTGGGCGGGTGGCGGCAGGTGTGCACAAACTGCAGGGTCCAATGGTGACCCAGCGGCCTGTTTAAATGAAGGCCTGGCAACATTTGCAAGGCTACTCACAATGGCTGGGAGAAGACAACAGCAGAGGGGCAATGCGCATGACGCATGCCCGGAGAGTTGGCCAGTGGGACAGGCCAGGCCGGAGGGTAGGCCATCGGGGCAGGCCAGGCCGGAGGGTAGGCCATCGGGGCAGGCCAGGCCGGAGGGTAGGCCATCGGGGCAGGCCAGGCTGGAGGGTAGGCCATTGGGACAGGCCAGGCTGGAGGGTAGGCCAGTGGGGCAGGCCAGGCCGGAGGGTAGGCCAGCGGGGCAGGCCAGGCTGGAGGGTAGGGCATTGGCGCAGGCCAGGCCGGAGGGTAGGCCAGCGGGGCAGGCCAGGCCGGAGGGTAGGCCAGCGGGGCAGGCCAGGCCGGAGGGTAGGCCAGCGGGGCAGTGTGCCCCTCATTTTTCAGATGAGTGCCTAGCTGCCCTCCTGGGGGAGGTGGCAGCACGGCGGGAGGTCCTGATTCCGAGGGATGGGAGGTGGAGGCCCCCCACCTGACCAAAAGTGCGTGGGAGGAGGTGCCCCAGAGTGTTTGCTCCCATGATGTGGTGCAGCTCACATGGGTCCAGTGCCGCAAAAGGTTCAATGATCTCCTGCGCTCAGGAAGGGTGAGTACCACGTTGCCTCAAGTCACTTAATGCAGCCGTTACCCTTTCCCCCCAACAACCCCACCACTGCTCCCCTCCCACCGCAAATCTGGGCAGCAAATAAGAGCATTGAATCCCTCACGGCCTGTAATCCTCGCTGGGTGTGACAGCAGATATTGCCCATGCCCAGTTCACCCTGAGAGGGTTGAGCTAGGATGTGTTCAGCCCTGGTTTGTTTGGGTGAGTATGCAGCAGCCTCGGAGTGATGAAGAACTGTAGTCCTGCAATGTCCCACTCTGGCTGTGTTGGCAGGGATGTGATGGGAATCCAGGTACAGGCTGGACTAATCAATGCTCCTCTCTCCTGCACAATGCGTTGGAACGAATGCAGACTCACAGAGGGCAGGCCCAGTTGGCAATCCTAACACCTTTAGAGCAGTAGGCCATGGATATTGAGATGCACCATGCCCCCAGGCCTATCAGTGGTGGTGAGGCTGGGGTGCCACGGGTAGGTATGTTTGGCAAACATCAGGTCACCATGTGTTTCACAGAAGCCATAGTACTGCTGAATGCTCAGTGATTGAAGTTTGCAACAAGGGTTGACCATTGATTATGGAAGGCTGAGCGCATAATGATCTGGGGGAGCAGCATGCAAGCTGACTTTATCTGCACTGTAACTAGTCAAATGTCCTTTCTCTTCCTTTCAGCATCACCGGAGAAGGGCCGGGAGGAGGAGGCAGAGGACCCACCTCTCACCCCTGAAGCCCCCGAGCAAATCCACTCACCAGTGTCACACCATCTCAGCCAGGCAGGCACCAGCGCAGATACTAGCACCTTGGTTGGAATTAGATCTTCGGCTAGTGTCCCGGGGAACAGCGGTGAGGGCACTTCACACTCGCTTGAGGTGCGGGCAGAGACAGAGACAACCTCATGGCCGAGCGCCATGCTTCCCCCATGGAAAGAGTGGTGAATCTCGAGGAGAGGCTCCTCCAGGAGACCAATCAGGGCGTCCTGGGGTTGCGCTCGGACCTGCAAGCCCTCACAGCGGCAATGACTTCAGCTGGTCAGTGCCAATGTGGCACATGGTTTGGGCAACAAGTATCCCAGCTCGGTGCCCATCCATCCACAGTGAGCAGGGAGATCCGAAGTGACCTCACATCGGTGCAGCAGCTGCCTGTTGTCTCTGCGGTCTCCTCTCAGGGTGCTCCGGATGAGGGCGGCAACTCCTCCGCCCCTCTGTCAGTGACTGTGACAGCCAATGAGGTGAATGGGGAGAAGCCAGCTGTGGAACTGGCTGCTCCCTCCCAGGAGGGGCCACCAGAGGACGTCTGCCAAGGTCATTGAGGCCAACAGGACAGCAGTGTGAACAGGCTGTCTCAGATGCCAGTGCCAGTGAGGGGACAGCATCTAGACGTAGCACCCATAAGAATAAATTTAAAGCACCTTAGGCACACCAAGGGTTTCTCACTGTTGGTCCATAGTAGTTTCTAGAAGACTTGGTGTGGTGTCCAACACCCTTTTTTTTGCTTTATGAAGCTAAATTTATTCCCTTAATAAATGTTGCTATGTTTCCATGCCTCAGGGTAATTTCTTACTTCTGCAAGTGGACGGGAACCCATGATATTATGAGTGAGTTGTTTGACATTGAGCTTTATTGAGAAAGGCCCTTAGTTAATGTTACTATCCAGGCAGATTTAGTGCTCAGGAATCGAGGATGGAGCTTGGAGCCCTTGCATGTGCTGAAGGTCCATATGTGGTGTGCTAGCTGAAGGTTCATTGGATTAAAGCCTCCCGGATGTCTCTGCCTCCCTGAAGTATGCCCGGGTCAGCATCTACCCTCTCAGCGTTCCCCTGTGCATGCTCATCCTCGGACTCACTGCTGGACTCATCATGTGCATCCGGAGCAAATGCGTCGACATCTTCCTCGTCCATTGCATCGTCCCTTTTCAGCAGCAAATTGTGGAGAGCGCCGCATGCAACCACTATCACCGACACACGATCTTGGGGGTATTGCAGTGCGCTCCCCGAGCAGTCCAGGCATTGGAAGCGCATCTTGAGAAGACCGATGCTTCTCTCCACCACAGCCCTTGTGGAGGCTTTGGCTCCTATTGTACCACTGCTCAGCTTCTGTTCTTGGATGGTGGAGAGGTGTTTTGAGCCACCATCTGAGGGGATAGCCCTTGTCACCCAGCAGCCATCCATCCAGCCGGGCTGGAGCACTGAAGAGACCCGGCACCTGGGAATGTTTGAGTGGGAGCTGCCTGGGTACCTTGCACGGACTTGTAGAATCAGCATCCTGTGATCACACACTATCTGAACCTTCATGGAGTGGAGGGCCTTCCTGTTGACAAAGGCACTGGGCTCACCTGCTGGCGCCTTGATGGCCACATGTGTACAGTCTATTGTACCCTGGACACGGGGGAAGCCAGCAATGGCCGTGAAGCCTCTGGCTTGCTCTGTCTGGCTGGCTTGGTCCCAGCAGTAGTGGATGAAAGTCAATGCATGCCTGAACAGAACGTCTGTCACCTGCTTGACACAAGTGTGGACAGCTGATTGGGAGACTCCACAAAGATCACCGACCGAACCCTGGAAGGAGCCAGAGGCATAGAAGTTGAGGGCAGCTGAGACCTTTAGGGCCACTGGCATGGGGTGTCCACCCACACAGTTTGCGGAGATCTCAGGGCTGATCATCGGACAGATAAAGTTGACTGTCTCCCTTGAGAGACGGAGCCTCCTTCGGCACTGCACCTCAGACATATTGAGGTAGCTGCTTCGCCACCTGTAAACCCTGGCAGCAGGATAATGGCGCCTTCTGCGGCCCTTTCTGCCTTGGACTTCCTGTTGGCCCTATGCCCCTTGTGCCTGCGCCTCTCCTCCCAAAGGTGGCTCCCCTGGAGGCTGAATGTGGCCTACTCCCCCTTCTAGCCCTTCCTCCTCAGAGGAGGTGCCTCCAGTAGAGAGCACAAATCCCATTCCCAGGCTAAGGGAAGGTTTCCTGAAAGCTGCAGGCCCCAAAAATGACCTTTACTGTAGAGTCCTGACCTGAAGCCTTTTACTCCTGTCCAAACAGCTGGTGTGAGTTTTGAAGTCTTCCTGCTCACACAGGCAAGTATAAGTCACTTTCACACTTAAATAGCTGAAAGATCACATTCACCACCCCACTCACCCCTCTTATCCCACAAATGTCTCCACCTGCCTGCCCGTTGCACCCATGTGACATCCTGAAAATCACACAGCCTGCGCCTATTGGAAATCAGTTACTGCCTCAAGGGCCTTAACTGGCCCATTAATTAATGGCGGGTGCGCCTCGGGTCTCATAGCACGCCCGCCGTCTGAAATATCACGATGGTGCGTGGTGACGTCAGGACCCACACCCAACATCCCCGCACGCCAACAGGAAAATCCTGGCCTGGATTTTGAAAGTATGGATACATCCCACCCTTGGATGAGGTTTTATCAAAAATGAAAAGCCCGCCTGGCCTGTGTGTGTGTTTGTGCGTGTGTGTGTGTTTGTGTGTGTGCCTGTGTTTGTGTGTGTCTGTGTTTGTGTGTGTGCCTGTGTCTGTGTGTGTCTGTGTTTGTTTGTGTGTTTGTGTTTGTGTGTGGCTGTGTGTGTTTGTGTGTGTGTGTGTGTGTTTGTGTGTGTGGGTGTATGTTTGTGTTTGTGTGTTTGTGTTTGTGTGGCTGTGTGTGTCTGTGTGTGTGTGTGCCTGTGTGTGTGTTTGTGTGTGTCTGTGTTTGTGTCTGTGTGTGTGTGTGTGTTTGTCTGTGTGTGTGGGTGTATGTTTGTGTTTGTGTGGCTGTGTGTGTGTGTGTGTTTGTGTGTGTTTGTGTGTGTGCCTGTGTGTGTTTGTGTGTGTTTGTGTGTGTGCCTGTGTGTGTTTGTGTGTGTGTGTGTTTGTGTTTGTTTGTGTGTGTCTGTGTTTGTGTGTGTATGTGTTTGTGTGTGTGGGTGTGTGTTTGTGTTTGTGTGGCTGTGTGTATCTGTGTGTGTGTGTGTTTATGTGTGTGTGTGGGTGTTTGTGTGTTGCCTGTGTGTTTGTGTGTGTGTGTTTGTGTGTGTGTGGGTGTATGTTTGTGTTTGTGTGGCTGTGTGTGTGTGTGTGTGTGTGTGTGTTTGTGTGTGTGTGTTTGTGTTTGTGTGGCTGTGTGTGTGTGTTTGTGTGTGTGTGTGTTTGTCTATGTGTGTGGGTGTGTGTTTGTGTTTGTGTGGCTGTGTGTGTGTGTTTGTGTGTGTGTGTGTTTGTCTGTGTGTGTGGGTGTGTGTTTGTGTTTGTGTGGCTGTGTGTGTGTGTGTGTGTGTGTTTGTGTTTGTGTGGCTGTGTGTGTGTGTGTGTGTTTGTCTGTGTGTGTGGGTGTGTGTTTGTGTTTGTGTGGCTGTGTGTGTGTGTTTGTGTGTGTGTGTGTTTGTCTGTGTGTGTGGGTGTGTGTTTGTGTTTGTGTGGCTGTGTGTGTGTGTGTGTTTGTGTGTGTGTGTGTTTGTGTCTGTGGGTGTGTGTTTGTGTGGCTGTGTGTGTGTGTGCCTGTGTGTGTGTGTGTGTGTGTGTGTGTGTCTGTGTCTGTGTCTGTGTCTGTGTGTGTGTGTGTGTGTGTTTGTGTGTGTGTTTTAGAGATAGTTAGCCAAAAGATAAAATGGGCAACTACGCTGTTGTGTGTCCCATTCAGCCTTGCCATCTGCCATGTGTGCCTTCTCTTTGCTAACGAACACTTCCTCTGCTGGGGCCAGAGTTTGCAGTGTAGCTGGACATCCCTCTGTCCTTGCATCCTTCCTTCTGTTTACTTGCAACTTCTACAAAAGGAGGGGATGTGTGTTAGGCTTTGCTCTGAAAGGTGAAAATGTGTGTGACAGCTTAGCATGATGGGCATGATAAGAGCCAGAAGCAGCACTTGTGGGCAAGAGAGGAGAGTCATCGTGGGAGCAACAGCGAGCATTCAGTATGAGTACAAACGCAAGGAAGTGTGAGAAAGTGGCCTGTTTGATTGGAAAATTGGCGTGAGATATTGGGGTGGGGTGAGGGGGGGGTGAAATTTTGACAGTGCTGAAGGGAAAATAGGGTGATGCAGTGCTGCTTAAAGAAACATGAAGGGGAGTCTTACCTTGGCAATTCTGGTGAGGTTGTCATATTTTTTCTCTTGTATTGTAGCGGAAAACACGGCTGGCATGAAGTTGTTCGGATATCCCTGTTATTGCTGCTGACTAACTTGTTTGCACACCCTGAAACAAACATCATCATCAAGGTGTTTCACATCTTGGTTTCCTGATGCTATGCAGTCACACGGCTGTGTCACATGTACACAGTATTCTGGTGATGAAAATGAACAGTTCTTCCTCGTCCTCAGAAGACATTTCCCCTTTAAGAGAGAAGGTGCAGTTGTAAAAGAAGGAAATATTTTTTTAATCATGTCCTTCTTTTATGAAAAGTGAAACCTGTCAGATTCCCTTAAACTCCACTCTCGGCACTGTGGATGGGATTGGGTGGAATGCAGCATCTCCGTGACCTGGCTTTGAAGAGGGTCAATTGCCTTTGTGAATGGGGGTAGAGACACGTTTGTGTCATCAAGCTCATTTTTAACGCAAGGTGGGTGAAATTGGAGCCAGTCTGAGTTGCCTGTATTCAGTGATGCATTTCCTTTGCAAACTGAAGCCAGGCAGCCTTCTCCAAGAGATGAATTACCTTCTGTGGCCTGAGAATAACAGTTTAATCAAGAGCAGTCTGCTGATTATAATCGGACTGTGGCACCACTTGCAAATTGTGGCCTATTTTTTGAATTTATCGGACTAAAACATAAGTGATCTCCCAGAGCAAATGAATGCATTTTAGTACAAGAGGACAGAGGGCAAAGTAAAAAATGAATTAAAAGGCTGGGAGAATTAAGAATCAGTCTTAGACAAACAGACATAGAGGCAAAAGATAAAGACAGATGGTTCATTCCATAAAGAGAGATTAATGAGAACAATAATATGTAAAAATAGGCTGATTAGGGTGTGCTAACAGATGTGGGAATTGTCTTTTTCCTATTCTTTCATGGGATGTGGGCACCACTGGCAGGGCCAGCATTTATTGCCCACCCGTAATTTGTCTTGAGAAGGTGGCAGTGAGCTGCCTTCTTGAACTGCTGCAGTCCATGTGGTGTAGGTACACCCACAGTGCTGTTAGGGAGGGAGTTCCAGGATTTTGACCCAGCGATGTATTTCCAAATCAGGATGGTGGGTGACTTGGAGGGAATTTCCAGGGGCAGCATTTTCCCGTTGGTGAGCAGGTGGGGGGAGCTGGGCCTGCATGCTGATGCGTCAAGTGACACACTGTGACGTCAGACAGGCGTCACCTTAGAGTTGGCTGTGTGCCCGCCAAACTGTCAAAGGCCTATTAAGGCCCTGTTTAAAAGTAAAGTAATTAACTGAGCAGCCCGTCCAACCTTAAGGCTGACGGGCAGGTGAAGAGCCCAGGCGGCCTTCACATTTTCCCACCCGTGGATGAGGTTTCATGAAGGGTTTATTATTTAAATAAAAAATTTTGAAATAAATAATGGATATGTCCCAGCTCATGTGACAGTTTCACCCGAGGGGACATGTCCTTAAATTTTTATCCCACCTTTATTCAAATTTCCATAACTTAAACAAATCTCCCTGAGGCACGGAGATCTCTGCACTCTTCTGTGCACATGTACGAAAGAGCGCAGGGAACCACTCAGGGAATCCCCCCTGTCCACACAGGGAGCGCTCAGCACTTCCAGGCGCGCATCACGCTGTGCGGGCCTTAATTGGCTTGCACACGTAAAATAGCAGTGTGGACCCAATCGTGGGCATTAATCGGGTTCGTGCCCACCCCCTCCCGTCCCCCCCACCCCCTGCACAACCCGCCCTACAACAGGAAATTTCTGGCCCAGGTGGTGGTGTTCCCACAAGCAGGACACATTTGTATAAATTTCATCCTCAGGTGGGATAAGAGAGCTCAGTGGGGCCCAGAGCATGCACAGTCAAATATTGATGTTTCAAAGTTACTGAAACTTGCCTGTGTGATCTGCAATACTTCAAAACACATACCAGCTGCTTGGTCTGGACTCACAACCTTCAGGCCAGCACTCTGGAGTGAGGAATCTTTTTTGGGCCTGCAGATTTCAGGAAGCCTTCCCTTAGCCCAGAAATGGGAGCTGAACTCTCCACTTGAGGTAGGCCCTTTGAGGAGAAAGGGATGGCTAGAAGGGGGAGAAGGCCAAGGGAGCCGCCTTTCAGATGTCAGGTGCATGCACAAGGGGCGCAGGGCCAAGAGGTAGTCCAAGTTGGAAGAGGCCGCAGAAGACACCACTATCCTGCTGCCAGGCGAAGCAGCTACCTCAATATGTCTGAGGTGCAATGCTGAAGGAGGCTCCATCTCTCAAGGGAGACAGTCAACTATATCTGTCAGATAATTGGGCCTGAGATCTCTGCTAACTGTGTGGGTGGACACCCCAGGCCAATGGCTGTGAAGGTCACAGCTCCCCTCAACTTCTATGCCTCTGGCTCCTTCCAGGGCTCGGTGAGTGATCTTTGCGGTGTCTCCTAATCAGTTGTCCACACTTGTGTCAAGCAGGTCACAGATGCTCTGTTCAGGCATGCATTGACTTTCATCCACTACCATTGGGACCAGGCAAGCCAGACAGAATGAGCCAGAGGCTTCGTGACCATTGCTGGCTTCCCCCATGTCAAGGGTGCAATAGGCTGCACACATGTGGCCATCAAGGCGCCAGCAGGTGAGCCCAGTGCCTTCATCAATAGGAAGGCCTTCCACTCCATGAACGTGCAGATAAGTTGTGATCACAGGATGCTGATTCTACAAGTCTGTACAAGGTACCCTGGCAGCTCCCACAACACCTACATCCTCAGACACTCCCAGGTGCTGAGGCTCTTCAGTGCTCCAGCCCGGCTTGATGGATGGCTGCTGGGTGACAAGGGCTATTCCCTCAGCAGGTGGCTCATGACGCCTCTCCACTATCCAAGAGCAGAAGCTGAGCAACGGTACAAAAGGCTGTGGTGGAGAGAGCTATCAGTCTTCTCAAGATGTGCTTCTGATGCCTGTATCTCTCAGGGGGTGCACTCCAGTGCCCCCTAGATTATGTGTTCCTGATAGTGGTTGCATGCTGCACTCTCCACAATCTTGCGCTGGAAAGGGGGGACGCTGTGGACGATGAAGACATCGATGCAGTGGCTGCAGATGCACATGATGAGTCCAGCAGCGAGTCTGAGGATGAGCATGCACCGGGAAGTGCTGAGGGGGTAGACGCTGACCCAGACATACTCCAGGGAGGCAGGGACACCCAGGAGGCTTTAATCCAATGAACCTTCAACTAGCACACCACATATGGACCTCCAGGACAAGCCTGGGCTATATGCTCCATATTTGAGACCCAAGTGCAAAATCTGCCTGGTTAGGAACATTAACTAATGTCCTTGTTAATAAAGCTGAATGTCCCACAAAGCACACATTACATTATTGGAAACCATCCATCTGCAGAACAAAAGAGGCAACCTCAGCCACGGTGACATGTCTGAATTTATTCTTGCAACCAAAGAAACTTAAATTTATTGCTTTGGCGCTAGTCCATGTAGACTCCTCCACCATGGACACCAAGCCAAGTATAGCCTCATGCATCTCCCTCAGATGCTCCCGCACACCCGGCCGCATTTCCTGCAGCTGCTGCATTGCAGACGACTCTGGAGACACATCATCAGGCACTGACTGAGCATGTGCCTGGTCCACTACAGTTCTCCAACTGCTGGTGCCATGGGCACTCTCTGTCTCTGCCAGCTCCTCCAGTGCCTGTGAAGTGCCCTCACCACTGAGCCCTGGGATACCAGCCGATGTTCTAATTCCCACCGAGGTGCTAGTATCTGCGTTGGTGCCTGCCTGGCAGAGATGGTGTGACACTGGTGAGGCTTCAGGGCCCTCAGATGTGAGAGGGGGCCTCTGCTGCTCCTCCTCCCAGTCCTGCTCCACTGATGCTGAAAGGAAGAACAAGGACAGTGGCTCAGTTAATGTGGAGACAAAGTCAATGTGCATCCCAGTCCCCCGCATCATTATGCGCTCATCCTTCCATTAGCAATGGTTAAGCAATGTTGCAAACTTCAATCACTGAACATTCGGCACTGCCATGGCTATTGGGAGAACAATGGTGACCTCACTGCTGGGCAAACAAACATGCTCGTGGCACCCGCCCTCACCGACACCGGAGGACCTGGGCGCATGGTGCCTCTCTAGATCCAAAGCCTCCTGCTCGAAGCGACTGAGAATCGCCAACTGTGCCATCCCACCGCCAGTCCTCACCAGCTCGTTGGCATTGTGTACATTCTTCTCCTGAAAAGGAGAGAAAAGCATTGATTAGTGCTACTTGTACCTGTATTCTCTTCGCGGACGACCCACCCCAACCAGAGTGGGACATTGCAGGGCTCCTGTGTCTTCTCACCCCGCTGCTGTTGAACACTCACAAAAAGGTGCTAGGTCTGTCCCACACACCCACCCCCTTGGCCAAATGCTGCCTAGGTCACATTAGGCACCACATGGTCGAACCTTCCATAGCAAGGTGGCACAAGCACATGGAGCGCAGAGGGCAGCAGATCGATCGGTGCCACACCACCTTGAAGCTCCCCTCCCAGCATGTCATCACCCTGACTTGGACATGTCCTGGAGTTCCAGCACTGCACCTAGGTGCAGATCCTCCAGGTTGCCCCCAAAACAGTAATGTGGGTCTCAGCCTACCACATGCTGCGGGTGCAGAGCCCATCTCTTCACCACCCTCTCAGGATGACCTCAGCATGGGCAATATCTGCTGGCCCACCCAGCGAAGGACACACGCCGTCAATGATTCAATGCTTTCACTACACTCATACTTGGAGGGGTGGTGCCAGGTGGAAAGCCTACCTGCTGGGTTAAGTGACCAATGCCAACATGGTGCTCACCCTTCCTGAGTGCAACAGTTCATTGAAGTGCTTGCAACACTGGATCCAAGTGCATCACACCACATCACGGGAGCTCACCACCTCAGCCACCTCAGCAGGTTCGGTCATGTGGGGGGCCCTCCTCCTTCCGCCCTGGGGTACCAGGACCTCCCGCCATGCAGCCACCTCCTCAAGGAGGGCAGCAAGGCAATCATCAGAAAAATGAGGGGCACAACGCCCCCCGCTGCCCTACCCTCCTGCCTGATCTGCTCACCAGCAGCGCCCTGGGGAGTCCTTCCTCTGGCCGCGATTCACAGCCTTGGAAAGGCTGCAGCAACTTTTCAAACCAGGCTGCAGGGTTGCCATTGGACCCGGCAGTCATTGCAGTCCCGCTACCGCCCGCCCAGTCCCACTGTCCTCAGGAGCCGTGAACCATACTGGATGTGCCTTAATTGGCCCACCCGCATAAAACGGCGCTGTGGATCCAATCCCAGGCAGTGATCAGATCCGTGCCCGCCCGCGCCCACTCCTGCTCCACACCCCCCCTCTCCCGCACAGCCAGAAAATTCAGGAATTCAAGCCATAGATTTTAAAAGACCCAGGCAAAGTGACACACAATATCCTGAAACAGTCAAATTCAAAGTGAGTTTTCTTAACTTCAGTTCTTTATAGATAGCAGTTTGAGGTGTAGATGCTGGGAGTTTTTTCACATGTTAGATCTTACAATGCTTTCTCTTTCCTTTAACCATACTTCCCTCTTTAATTACAAATTCCCATTGTTTCACTATGTCTTTGGACTTTACCTGTCTAATAATAAAAATCTCTTATAGTACAAATTTTACCAGTAATCTTTGGGAAAAATAAAGACACTTTCTTAACTTCTCCTGGCTAGGTGAAACATTTCACCCCTCCTTTGAAATCAGTCTACTCTGGTTTATTTAAATATGCAAATGTTCCCTTTACACCTATGTTTATCTACTTAACATTTCAAACCTAGCTTATCTCCTTTTACATCAAGGCGTTCAAACTAGCTGTCCTTAATTCAATTAAGTCACACACACACACATATACACACACACACACATAGACATAGACATAGACCCCACTATTACTCTACAATAAATTTCAATAACATTATGAAAATTATTATATCTTCCTGACACCCCCACACCGCTAACCTCACACTGCTCAACACACCACACTCCTATATCGCTAACCTCTCTCACTGTTCAATACCCCACATCCCTATATGACTAACCTCACACACTGCTCAATACATCACGCTCTTATATCACTCACCCATCAACAATTTATCTCAATCAGGGTTCATCTTAACATTCATAAATTCCACCTCACCTTCACAAACTCCACCTCACCTTCACACACTGAGCACTGCCACAAGCCTGACACCCATATCTCACAGCTTGCGCACACTCTCAACTATTCAACTATGGCACACAATGCAACACACTCATTGACATTCCTGCCTCTAGCAGGACAAGTTGGCCCATAACATGAGGAAACAGCAACAAACTGGCGGAACAGACATAGCTGCATGTTTTCAACCACAAGACAGTTTTCAATATTAGTAGTTTGACCATTACGAACATAGGAATTAGGAGCAGGAGTAGGCCACTCGGCCCCTCGAGCCTTCTCCACCATTCAGTAAGATCATGGCTGATCTGAATGTAGCCTTAACCCCAAATTCCTACTTACCCCCCGATAATCTTTCATTCCCTTGTTAATCAAGAATCTATCTAGCTCTGCCTTAAAAATATTCAAAGACCCTGCTTCTACCACCTTTTGAGGAAGAGAGTTCCAAAGACTCACAACCCTCTGAGAGAAAAAACACCCTAATCTTTGTCTTAAATGAGAGATGCCTTATTTTTCACCCCTAGTTCTAGATTCTCCCACAAGAGGAAACATCCTCTCCACATCCACCCTGTCAAGACCACTCAGGATTTTAAAGGTTTCAATTAAGCCACCTCTTACTCTTCTAAATTCGTGGATACAAGCCTAGGCTGTCCAACTTTTCCTCATAAGACAACCTGCCCATTCCTGGTGTTACTCTCGTGAACCTTCTCTGAACTGCTACTAATGCATTTACATCTTTCTTTAAATAAGGAGACCAATACTGTACACAATACTCTGGATGTGGTCTCACCAATGCCCTGTACAACTGAAGCATAACGTCCCTACTTCTGTATTCAATTCCCCTCACAATAAATTATAACATTCTATTAGCTTTCCTAATTACCTGCTGTACCTGCATATTAGCCTTTTATGATTCATGCACTAGGACACCCAGATCCCTCTGAATCTCAGAGCTCATCAATCTCTCACCATTTTGAAAATAAGCTTCCTACCAAAATAAACAAATTCACATTTGCCCACATTATACTTCATTTGCCAGATCTTTGCCCACTCAGTAAACCTATCCAAATCCTTTTGTAGCCCCCTTATGTTCTCTTCACAATTTACTTTAATAATAGCTTCTAACATTTTCCCTATGACAGATGTTAGGTGAACTGGCCTGTAGTTTTCTACTTTCTGACTCCCTCCCTTTTTGAATAAAGGAGTTTTAGTTGCTATTTTCCAATCTAATGGAACCTTCCCCAAATCTACAGAATTCTGGAAAATTAAAACCAATGCATCAATTATCTTAATAGCCGCTTCTTTCAAGACCTTAGGGTGAAGTCCATCTGGACCTGGGAACTTGTCAACCCTCAGCCCCAACTACTTGCTCAATACCACTTCCCTGGTGATTGTAATTTTCCCAAGTTCCTCCCTCCCTTCCATTTCCTGATTTACAGCTACTTCCAGGATGTTACTTGTGTCCTCTATAATGAAGGCCCAAGCTAAATATCTGTTTAATTCTTCCGCTATCTCACTACTTCACATTATCAATTCCCCAAACGCACTCTTTATAGGAACAACACTCACTTTGTTAATTTTTCCCTCCTAATTTTCCCTCCCTATTAGGCTTTTTGACATTCTTTGCTGTTCTTTATATTCTTTCCAATCTTTCGACCTGCCACCTGTCTTTGTGTATTTATAAGATTTTTCTTTAAATCTGATACTGTCTTTAACTTTTTAGTTAACCACAGGTGGTGGGCCAATGACTTGGGATTTTTCTTTCTCATTGGAATGTTTTATATGATATATATATGCCACTGAACTTCTATTGACATATCCTTTAAAGTCATTTGCCAGCTCACTTTAGTCATCTCTGCTTTCATGCCCTCCTTAGTTAAGTTTAAATTATTAGTCTTGGAGACACTCATTTCTCCCTCAAAATTAATGTAAAATTCAATCAAATTATGATTGCTGCTACCTAGGGGTGCCTTCACTAGGAGGTTATCAATTAATTCTATCTCATTGCTCAATACCAGATGTGGTATAGCCTGCTCTCTGGTTGGCTCCAGAACATGCTGCTCTAAGAAAATATCCCGAAATCATTCTATGAACTCTTTGTCTACGCTGCCTTTGCCCATCTGATTTTTCCAGTCTATATGTAGATTAAAATCCCCCATGATTATTGCTGTACCTTTCTGGCAAGCTCCCATTATATTTTCTTTTATACTCTGTCCTACTGTGTAGTTACAAATAGGAGCCTGTACACCACTCCCACAAGTTACTTCTTGCCTTTATTATTCCTCATCTAAACCCAAACTGCTTCTACATCCTGGTTTCCTGAACTTAGATCATCTCACTCTAATGTGCTAATACCATCATTAATTAACAGAGCCACCTCTCCATCTTTTCCTAACTTTCTGTCCTTTCTAAGTGTCACATACCCTTCAATATTTAGGTCCCAATCTATATCACCCTGTAGCCATGTCTCTAATGGCTATCAGATCGTACTTATTTATTTCTATATGCGCTATCAGTTCATCGGTTTTGTTTTGAATTCTACGTGTGTTTAGATAGAGTCTTTAGTTTTGTCCTTTTATTATTTTTGTAGTGTCTAACCTTATCTGCGGATTCACTCTTAGAATTGTACTCTCTGTCCCTTCCTGTCACAATCTGTTTATCATTTCCCATATTAATACCTGTCTCTACTCTTTCATTTAACACGTCTTCCCAAATTTGATCCCTTTCTCCCACGATTCAGTTTAAAACATTCTCTACGTCCCTAGTTAGGCAGCTCATGAGGACGCCAGCTCCAGCATGGTTCAGGCTCCAACAGTATGGATTCCACCTTCCCCAATACTGGTGCCAGTGCCCCACAAACCAGAACCCATTTCTCCCACACCAACCTTTGAACCACGGAGTCATCTCTCTAAGCTTATTTGCCCTATACAATTTGCATGTGGCTCAGGTAATAATCCAGAAATTATTGCCTTTGAGGTTCTAATTCTTAATTTGCTGCCTAGCTTATCATACTGACAATACAGAGCCTCCTTCCTCATCCTGCCTACATCATTGGTACCTACATGGACTCAACCACTGGATCATCCCCCTCCCACTGCAAGTTCCTCTCCAGCCCTGAGCAAATGTTAGAAACCCTGGCACCAAGCAGGCAACAAAGCCCCCTGGACTCGTGCTCTTTGTTACAGAGAACAGTGTCAATCCCCCTCACTATACCGTCCCCTAATACCACTACATTCCTGTTTGGTCCCCCCACTTGGACAGCTTCCTGTTCCACAGTGCCATGGTCAGTTTGCTGATCCACCCTGCAGTCCCCACTCTGATCCAAGCAAACTGAGAGAACCTTAAATCTGTTGGACAATTGCAGAGGCTCATACTCCTGCACTACGCCCCTCTGGGTCCCCTTACCTGACTCACTCACAGTCACACCCTCTTGTTCCTGGCCAGTGACCAAATCAGAAGACCCTACCCTAAGTGGTGTGATTGCCTCCTGGTATAAAGCATCCAGGTACCTTTCCTCCTCCCTGATGTGTTGCAGCATCTGCAGCTCAGCCTCCAGCTCAATGACTCTGAGCTGAAGTTCCTCAAGCCGCAAACACTTACTGCAGACGTATTTGCCCTGGATCACAATGTTATCCAAGAGCTCCCATATGCTGCAACCTTAACCCATTACCTGTCCTGCCATCCTTAATGTGTTTTAAATAATTACTCAAATTATATTAGAATAGAGTAGAACTTACCCACTTACCAGATCCTCACCAAACAGCTAGCTCCTTTCCCTGTGGTAGAGAGAGAACAAATTTCCATGGGGTGAGAAAGATAGAAAAGGGAAACAAACAACTCCTTTTCTACACCCCACCCCCCACAAAATCTTCATTCAGTTAGTTGGCTGCACTCTGTTTGCCAAGGCTGCACTAACAAACCCTGAATTTATAGTAGACTGACCTGGGGCTACAGTAACCAGATTCACCCAGTTAGCTAATTAACTATTCAGCTCCTACAGAGTGAGTTTACCCTGTCTAAGCTGCAAGAAAGAAATAACTTTGCTCGCTTACACAACACTTTCCAGTTACTGCTAATTACAGACTAGATTATATTTTAAGAGCAAAATTTAAGAACAAAATTAACACTTAAAATTCCCCTCTCACCAAACTTCAGTCTCCAAACTCCAGTTAACGGCTGCACTCCGTTACAGAGCCCATGGCAAGCGGTGTTGCTGAAGACATCCAGGATGACGCTATGTTCCTGCTTTGTACACATTTTCAGACCCCGCTTCACCCAACCTGGTATGATGCAGAAGTTGCAGATGGTGTTAACCATGGACCTCTTGCTTTTCACCTCAAGCCCTCTTCCATCACCCTAACCCTCCCCTTGTGCATTTATGATGGCCAGGAGCTGCCAGCCAGTTGTGCCTGGTGCAGTGACATTGGGCTGTGCCACCTAATCAACCATTGGTGCCTCCCTGGAAATAGGGCATCGCCATGAAATGTGCAATACAGCCTTTTCCAATTAAATATGAGTCCCGTGAATTCCAATGATAATATGAAAATGAATGTGATGTCTTCCTGTGCGTACTCGTTGTGGAAACAGTGACAGCATATCAAAGTAATTGTTGATTTGTGAAGCATGTTGAGATGCTTCCGAGTAACAGTACAGACTACAATATAAACTGAAACCTTCCTTCCTTATCCTTTGCCGAGAAGGAATATGCATCAGGATGTGGCAGGGCAAAGAGTGGGATTGTGGCTTTGTAAGAAAGGGGTTAAAAAGGCTATCCCAGAACTCTGCTAATGTTATACTGCTATTACTTTCTAGTTACAGTGCAGTAAACCTTGAGCCTTTGCCTGTTAAGCAGATAAGTTAAAGCCCATTTAAAACATGATTGGCCTATTGAACATAATGCAATGGTCAGTTGTCACTTCAGTAAACCTAATTAAAAGACATGTGTATACTGACTCATTAATTGCAAAGGAACAATAGTAAGTGCAGGAAAAATAATTAGGTCTGCAAAGGAGAACATCTGGGTATATATCATCCTTTAAAACAAGAGGTTACATTTTTTTTCTATTCATTCATGGGATGTGGGCATCAGTGGCTAGGCCAGCATTAATTGCCCTTGTTCAGAGGGCATTTAAGAGTCAACAACATTATTGTGGATCTGGAGTTACATGTTGGCCAGACCAAGTAATCTAACATTGAAATCCCCTCCAACTAGAAAATTTATGGAATATAATTTCAAACCCATGGGCATGTTTTTTCTCATGTTTGGAACTATAAATTTCAAAAAAAGGGAAGCTGCAGCCAGCGGTACAGGACTGGGCAGCAAGGGGTGAAATCGGACATTTAGTGAAAACACAGTGATTCATCAAAAGGGCACCGACATTGATTAACATGATCAAGAAGTCTCATTGCCCAATACAATGGCACAAAGGACATATCATTAATACAATACACTCAAGGAATTACTCAGCCACCAGAGACAGTAGTACTGGAGTAGGGCCATCAAACTCTCATTAACTTTGGAGCCAGGTGCTGTTGCTGTGCTCCTTCAAACAGAAGGGGAATTGCTCATACAATGAGAACTGATAATATTCCTCTGGATATGCCTTCCATGGAAAACCCTGTATTGTTTCAACGAGCAGGAGCTAATAACATTTGTCTGAACTTTGCGTGGAATCAACTAACTGGACATTGGAACAACAGGAAATATGTTTTGGCATGTCTGAGTTAATTTATTATAAAAGCAGAGCATATCTGAGCATCTTGGAAGAAGAGTCGAGTTTGCTCACCTAGACTCAGGCCTAAGTCAACACCAGACAGACCAGCTGTGCTGGGGGTTGTAAGTTTTAGCCAAATTGTAGTGATATTGGTCTGAGGGTTTGGGGTGAAAACTTGGTGTTTTTTGCTGGTACCTTGTATGTTGTTTCAGTCATATCTTGGTGATATTGGTCTGAGGGTTTCTTTCTTAAGGTTTCAGGACAGGACGTGGTGTTTTGCCTGTGTTTTTGTAAGTTTTAACCGAGTTGTGGTGACTCTGTGCCGGATACTGGGAATGGGTTATTTCAAATTTTGGGATTTGTACTGTGGGTGATTCAATAAAGCAAATTATCAGAAGAAACTTGTGTCACTGGTCATTCTGTTTAAGCCATACACTTGTGAATCTAGTGTCACAAACTTGATTAAGTGGGTCTCTGAGGGAATAGGGGAACCCCTACAGTAAGAGCAGCAGATTTCCTTCCCTAAAGGGCATTTACAACAATGGTTTCATCATCAGACTTAATATCAGATTTTTATTGAATTCAAATTCCACCATCTGCCATGGTGGGATTCAAACCCAGGTCCCCAGAGCATTACCCTGGGTTTCTGGAAGTCCAGTGACAATACCACTAATCCACCACCTCCCCTCATGGTGCTGCATCGAAGATGGACTTACTCTGACATGGCAGAATAGTGATTATATGTAACGAGTGAAACTACCGACAAGATAGTAAACTGAGAGAGTCGTACCAATTTACGGAGATCAGGCTTAAGTAAGGAAAGCTAAAATCATTGACAATGGACAGATCAATTAAATTCTCCTTTCATGGAATTTTTAAATGATGTAATGTAGAATGTCATGAGGGGTGAGTGAGAGAAATGTTTAAAACCCTGCAGTTTCTAATGAATGCTTGGATTGATTAAGGCTGACGAAACTGAACTTAAATCCCAACATTTAAATCCCAACCAGCCATCATTAGGTTTGATTGTAACTATTACCAATTAATTGTATGTTTAAGTATTATATGGGCTACTATTACATCGACCATGTAATTCGTAAATCTGATATTCTATGTACAACAGCCTTTTTATTTGAGGAGTAAATTATAAATAATTCCTCTTCTAAAAACTTCAGATCTGCCATTTATTGAAAAAATTCATCAAAAGATTATTTCAGATCTGTCATTAATTGAGAAAATTCATCAAAAGATTAACAATCACAAATAGTTAATGTCTCCACAATAAGGAAGCTACTGAGAAAATGACATCTTATTTTCAATAATTCTCCCTTTTTTGTATTCTTTCATGGGATGTGGACATTGCTGGCTAGGCCAGCATTTATTGCCCATCCCTAATTGCCCTTGAGAAGTTGGTGATGAGCTGCATTCCTGAACTGCTGCAGTCCATGTGCTGTGAGGAAGGAAGGTCAAGGATTTTTGACCCAACGACAATGAAGGAACAGCGATATTGTTCCAAGTCAGGATGATGAATGGCTTTGAGGGTGTTACGACTGGTCCCTTGGTGGGGTTCCCCCAATGTGTTATGCTCCCGGGTAAGGAGGGGTGAACTGACACCCCTTCTTTATTCAACCCCCTCGGTTGTTCGCAACAAAGTTAATTTAAAAAGGACCCCATCCCTTGTGGATACCTTTTCCCAGTCCAAATATATTTATGTTTTAAAAGGAGCCAATTTAACCAAACTGTCTTGAGTCAAAGAAAGAGTGAGTTTATTAGTTACTAAAACACAAGAAAAAATAATAAAAATGCAATACATATACACACAGATTAGAAATGAAAATTGAGTCCAGAAATAAAAGTTAAAGAGATATATGAACAAGTCTTTGCCTGGTCCGTGAGAAGTAGATGGTGAAATGCTGCTGCCTTTAAGTTGGATGATCCCGGTAGAGCTGGCTTTGGGCAGTCGAGGAGTTGGTTTGGACACTCTTGGTTCTGCAGCTTAGCTGAAAGGAATTGTCCTATTTCCTTTTCAACTGTGGCTTTGCTGACCTGTGATTTGCTTCCAGCAAATCAGGCAGAGAGGACTTTTTTTTTTACCTGCAAGCGCAGGGGTGCCTGGTTGATGTTCTTCAGCTGTGACCTTCACAGCACACCCTCACACACCAGGCCTGGAACACCACAGAAGTAGTGTTGCAGCTGGCTTTTTAACCCCTTTTCTTGTGTATTTCTGGAAGGGAAAAAACAAACCTGTCTTTTGTCCAGATCTGCTTACTTCTCAACTCACATCATGTCCACAGTCTGGAATATAACTCAAAAAAGATGGTTTCTGCTGAGATAGTAACCAGCCTTCATTATCTCCACAGCTACTAGAGATTACAGTTCAATTTTTGCATTGCATCTTTTCCTTTGAAGTGTCTATGTCTGAAGTATCGATATTCTGTTCTCTGGACTAGTTGGTCAAATCTAATCCACATAGGAATTTTGCAACAAGTGATTACTTTAAAGTCCCTGCCAGCTTTTGCTTGTAGGTCCTTTTTGAAAAAACACATGTCTTACTTAAAAGTTCAATATGTCTGTAAATAATTTTGGGCTATGATCCACGGCCATGACAGGGGGCACTTGCAGGTGGTGGTGTTCACATGCATCGGCTGCCCTTGTCCTTCTGGAGGGCTATGGTTGGAGCAGACCCGAAACATTAACTCTTCACTGACGCTGCCAGACCTGCTGAGCTTTTCCAACATTTTCTGTTTTTTTTATGGTTGAGGTTGTGGGCTTAGAAGGTGCTGTTGAGAAGTTCTGGTGAGTCCTTACAGTGCATCTTGTAGATAATACACACTGCCGTTACTGTGCATCAGTGATGAAGCGAGTGAATGCTTCAGATGGTGGATGTGATGCCAATCAAACTGGACCATGTCAAGCTTCTTTAGTGTTGTAATTTTACAATCTGGTTTTAACTGATTCATGACTCATCCAAGTAGGTTTAAGCTGTATCACGTTCAGTTTACATCCTAGAAATTTCTAGTCAGCAGAATCAAACCCCAGTCTCATTCAAAAACCTGCTCACTGCTTTCAGTGGATTTTTGCCCCATGAGTACTGCTTTATCCCCAAGGACTAGTACATTGCAATTGACCCTCAGGCCTGGAAACACGGACTGGGAGTTTCCAGCCCTGCCAGTGGCAGGCATCATCATGGGCAGGATGGGAACATTTAGAGAGCAGTCAAAAATCAACTGGTTTTTGGCTGCTCTCCAAATTTTTCCATCCTCCCCGTGACAATGTCTGCTGCTGGTTATGCCAGAAAATCCTTGGTCTCTACACAACATGATGGTGCATCTCACAGTAAATAACACCAGGCATGTATTAATTATAATTCTTCTCACCTCGCTGTCTCCACCACCACCCCCCGCCCCCCCATGCTTGTTCTGGGGATGTTCTTAGATTATCTTCAGAATTCTGGCTAGCCCCCAACAACTTCAGTGAAACTCATGTCTGCTCAAAGTTGGTGTGGATTCCTCACTGGACTTAAAAAGGCCCCTAGCACCACAGAGAGGAAAGATAAATTATCCCTCAGGTAGTTAACTTCTGAATAATGACTACCTGAAGGGAATTCAAGGTCTAGCACTCTTTAATTGCTAGCCCATTAAGAATCTCTAACTCCCTCCATTAGAGTGATAGGACATCACTCCAATTCTCCAGAACCTCATTAGGACAGATGGCTCTGCAGCATATCAACAGGCTTAGATAGCTTGACTTCATGAACCCAAATCTACAATCCTGGACAATTAAGGTCAATGTGCTGTGGAAATGGTGGCCAGAGGTCCCGTTCCATTACAGCTCCAGCGCTTGCGAGTTCTGGAGCCATGTTGTCTTGGGAACTCTTTATTCTATATTTATCCTGTATTAAGTGACTTATTGGTGCATGATCACAGTTGCTGTGAACTAATTTTAGAGAAATCAGCCATGGTAGCATCATTTTCCTTTGACTTTGGTGTAAGGCCAATATTTGCTGAGATCCCCACTCAGATAGATTGAGAAGGATTGCAATAAACATGCACCTCTTGGTGGGACACTATAATTTACCTTAAACACTAATATTTAAATCCATTAAATGTGCACTTGCCTACTGATTATTGACCATCCCTTTAAAGCTGTTTAGATGAGAAGCCTCTGTCCAATGACTGTCATATTATGTGCCATTTAATAATAGTCAGCATTCTCTATCCCCTGTGCTCAGCAAAGTTGGCACCTCAGGCAATTTAGAGAGTTCACATAGCTTCTAAGTTTGCAGCTTCCATGTGGTTTGCCCATGAGAACAATCCACTTGAGTTAACACTGTGATATTTAATTCCTGTCAACATAGCCACTCCATATTGTTGGAGAAATTACTGAGACACTAACACAAACAGTTCCAGAAATTCCCACAGCTCCCAGAGCAGTCTTAATCTCTTCATTGTTGATTTCACATATTAGTGGTTGATTTGAATTAACATGATGGCCCAGTCTGGGGTGGGGTAATGAACATTGCAGAGATAGAAGCTGAACTAAGGGTGGTATTAGCACAATAGAGAAAGATGACCTAAGCTCAGGAAACCAGGATTTGGAAGTGATTAGGTAGTGATGAAAAATGATAAAGGCAAGAAGTCACTTGTTGGAGTGGTGTACAGCCCTCTTAACAGTAACCATATGGTAGGTCAGGGCATTAAGGAGGAAATAATGGGAGCTTGATAGAAATGTATGGTAATAATCATGGGAGATTTTAATCTACATGTAAACTGAAAAAATAGATGGGCAAAGGTTGCCTAGATGAGGAGTTCGTAGAATATTTTTGGCATAGTTTCTTAGAATAGAATCTTTTGGCACCAACCAGAGAGCAGGCTATACTAGACCTGGATTGAGCGATGAGATAGGATTAATTAATGACTTTATAGTGAAGGTACTCTCTAGGTAGCAGTAATCATAATATGCTTGAATTTTACATTCAGTTTGAGGAAGAGAAGAGTGGGTCTAAAACTAGTATTTTAAACTTAAATAAGGGCAATTATGAGGGCATGAAAGCTGAGCTAGCTAAAGTGAGCTGGAAAATTAGGTTAAGGGAAAGGTCCAGAGAGATGCAGTGAAAGACATTTAAGGGGATATTTTAGAATACACAGAATAGATACATTCCAATGAGAAAGAAAAATTCCAAGGGGAGGACCCACCATCCATGGTTAACTAAAAAAATTAAAGATAGTATCAAACTTTAAAAAAAAGCATATAATTCTGCAAAGATGAGTGGCAGGTCAGAAGGTTGAACAGAGTGAACAGCAAAGAATTACTAAAAGATTGATAAGGAAGGAAAAAGTAGAGTATGAGAGAAAGCTAGCTAGAAATATTAAGACAGACAGTAAGAGTTTCTATAGATATTTAAAAAGGAAACATTAACAAGGTGAACAGGTATTTGGCATCAGCCTTCACTATAGGCAAAACAAGTAATATCCTAGAAGTAGCTGTAAATTAGCAAATGGAAGGGAGGGAGGAACTGAAGGAAATTACAATCACCAGGGAAGTGTTACTGAGCAAATTGTTGGAGCTGTGGGCTGACAAAACTTTGGTCTTGATGGACTTCATCCTAGGGCCTTAGAAGAACTGGCTGGTGAGATAGTTGATGCGTTGGTTTTAATTTTCCAAAATTCCTAGTTTCAGGGACGATTCCATTAAATTGGAAAACAGCAAATGTAACTCCTTTCTTCAAAAAGGGAGGGAGACAGAAAGCAGGAAACTACAGACCAATTAGCTTAACACCTGTCATAGGGAAAACGTTAGAAGCCATTATTAAAGATGCTATATCAGGGCACTTAGAAAAATTCAAAGTAATCAGGTAGAGTCCACATGGTTTTATGAAAGGCCAATCATGTTTAACCAATTTATTGGAGTTCTTTGAAGAAGTACTGTGGGTAAAGTATGTACTTAGATTTCCTGAAAACATTCAATAAGGTGCCACATCAAAAGGTTATTACTAAAAATAAAAGCTCATGGTATATGGGGTAACATATTGCCATGGATAGAAGATTGGTTAGCTAACAGGACCCAGAGAATAGGCATAAAAAGGTTGTTTTCTGGTTGGCAAGATGTAATGAGTGGTGAGCCACAGGGGTCAGTGCTGGGTCCTTACAATTTATATAAATGACTTGGATAAAGGGACTAAAGGTATGGTTGCTAAATTTGTTGATGATAGGAAAGTAAGTTGTGAAAAGGACACAAAGAGGCTACAAAGGAATATAGATAGGTTAAGTGAATGAGCAAAGATCTGGCAAATGGAGTATAATGTGGGAAAATGTGAAATTGTCCATTTGAGCAGAAAAAAAGAAAAGAAGCATATTATCTAAATAATGAGAGATTGCAGAGCTCTAAGATGCAGAGGGATCTGGGTGTCCTAGTGCATGGAGCACAAATGGTTAGTATGCAGTTGCAGCAAGTAATTAGGAAAGCTAATCGAATGTTATCATTGACGATGAGGGGACTTGATTACAAAAGTAGGGAGGTTATGCTTCAGTTATATAGGGCATTGCTGAGACTACATCTGGAGTATTGTGTACAGTATTGGTCTCCTTATTTAAGGAACGGTGTCAATCCATTGCAGTAGTTCAGAGAAGGTTTACTAGACAAATACCTGGAATAGGTGTGTGTGGGTAGGTGGGAATTTGGAGTTGAGTCATGATCTCATTAAATAGTGAAGCAGGGCCCAGGGACTGAGTGGCCTAGGCCTAAGCTCCTAATTTGTATGTTCGTGTGTTCCTATATGATAAAGGGAAAATTGGGCACAACCAAGTCTTTATTAGACAGCCAAAGGATTATTATTATATCATTTTCCATTACTGCCTTGCAGTGTCAGCTGTTTGCAATCATTTCACCATGCTTAATGGTATCCAATTTAAGCTCTTCCAATAGGCACCTGTTTGGAGCTCCTCATTGCCTTTGGTGGAGCATCTAGAGTACAACAACACATTCTCAAAGCTAACAGTGGATAGGGATGCCCCTGGATTTTAACAGCTTAAAGCCACCTTTTTCCATTGTTCAGAGACTGGTAAGCTTCCATTAGCTTGTGCCACACTACCCTTTTCAACATTGGTTTGTGTGGTTCTCTGTGAGTAAGTTGGAAGAACCGCAGTCCCAAGTGAGTGATCTAACCACCAGGTCCCATCACCTGTCAACGCTAACTGATCAATCATCCTCATTGCTCTGGTGAACTTGTGTGCTTCACCTATTGGGTTTAAAAGTTCTGGGGCAAGCGACTGCCTTGTTCCAATCTCCAATGTCTAAGTAAGTCCACATTCAATGCTGTCGAAATATTTTTGAAGTTGAGATGCTTTTGTTGTCTGAGTAAAGGTTTTGAAGTTGTAGGATTATCTCTGCAACTGCAATGGCTTCCACTGTTGAACTGCTAGAGGTTACTTTACAGGTGAACTCAGCAGGTGGAATCAGAGTTTGCAGGGAGGAGAGAAGGTTCCTTTCTTCAGGTTCTGCAGGCATGGCACTTTCAAATTGCTGAGTTACTTACAGAGAAGCCGGGGCTGTTTCTAAACACCCTTCTCTGTCTCTCCCTGGGTTGAAGCTTCTTCAAGATGGATCTGCCATTTCCCGCCCTTTTCAATGCTTTTGCAGGTAAGCTAAGATACCCACTGTTATCATGTGACCTGCACAAATTGCCAAGTCATCTCCTACATAAGGTATTGACAGTTAAACAGCTCTACTCCCACCTGTGGTTCTGAGCTGTTGTCCTGGTCAAGGCACATTTTACATTCTTACAATGAGGCGTCAACAAAACCTCATTATCTCCTGGATGAAACAGTGAACCCTAATTAAGAATTGTCTTTTTGTCCTCTTGGAAGAGGAGACCCAGTCTGAAACCCACAGTCCTGTTTGGTAGATTCTAGTCATTTTGGCACAGTCTTTAAATTCATTACAAGTTTTTTTTTAACCTTTAAATCTTTAAAGCAGCTTTTTCTAAAAAAATTGTAATATTATAACAGTGCACCATAACGCATTGTATATCCCCATCTTAAATCCCTAGTTGATTATCAAATGGGTACACTAAAAACAAATAAAATTAACATGCGAGAATACATTGTTGACTCCTGACTACCTTTGAGGAACCTTGCTACCTTGCTTCAAAGGATGCAATTCTGAATGAAACCACACTGGATTTAAACCTATCAAACAGGTGAGTTACTGCTCCAGAGTCTATTGAGGGTCTGATGGAATAGTACTGGTGTACTTGCATGTGCACTGTAACTGGAGCTGAGGTTAGACCCAGTCAATAGTAGGACTCAGCCTGTCTTGTAATCCTTCAATTAGCCACGGGTTTCCCAGGAAACTACATACACACACCTTACTAAATTTCTAACCTGATAGTTTCTCATCAGTTTGAGCAGAACCTGAAGCAAAAGAAACTCAATGTCATCAAATGCACTACCAGTAAGAGCCATTACATCCTTTTCAATAATGTTGACATCTAGTGAGGTAGTGGACTTGATTAATAATACATAATCTGGTGACTGGTAATTAAAGTCTTATTAGAAAGTATAATTGGGGAGATTAGGTCTAAATTCTAGTGTCTAAGCTGACTGCTAATTTGATGTTTGCTCATGTCCAGTTACTCTTTCATATAATTTGGGTCAAAGTAATAATTAAATGTTGATTGTGATAGATCAGGGCAATAAGGATGTGAAAGAGGAGAGTGGATGGGGGTTGGTCGGGAAGCATCTCAGTGAGTCTCTGTAGACGGGAAAGAAGAATTAAATTGGGTCAATTTAAAATGATAGGTGAATTAAAAAGTGTAAGTAGAGGAGTGCAGCTAATACTATTACAAAAGGCTGCCAGATTCTTTTAAGTCTTTTTTTTGTACGAGATATTGCCCATGAGATGTAGTGTAAATAGGACAACCAGTCACCTCTGAAAAAAATTGGGCAATAGATTCTAATTTCTGCAGTAAGATCATCCAAGTTATAATGGGTGGTAGGTTCTGCAGACCCTCAAAAATGATCTTGAACTGAGGAATAGAGGAGTGTTGATATGACCTGGTGAGGAGGAGTGAGCTAGCTCCCCCTTTTCTCAGACCTCTCGGTTGGTCACAACAAAACTTTTTAAAATTTATTTTCCCCGGATATGCCTTTTGTTAATAAGGGGCCAATCAATCCAAGTTTTCTTGAGTCAAAGAAAGAGTAAGTTTATTAGTCACTAAACCCGACAAAAAAATAATAAAGATGTGACGACTCACACACACAGAGATATCAGAAGTAAGAAAGTTAGAGCCTAATAAAAGTTAAAAGAATATATGACTAAGTCCTTTGCTTGTCTTTGAAGCACAGATTGTTGAATATTGAGACCCTTTGAAGTGAGGTGGTTTCCTGTAGAACTCTTGTTCTTTGTTCAGGTCTGCACTTTGTTGAAGCTACCTTTCAGCTTCCAAAGAGTGAGAGAGAGAGTAAGAGAAAGCAAGAGAGGGGAAGAGAGAGAGAAAGAGAGAGATCTTTCCTGCTCTTTTCCTGCAGTGCTTTGGATGACTGTATTGTTCCTTTCTCCTCCTGCTTATTCTTACTCTTCTTTCTGATTCTGCTTGGCAGAACTGGTTTTTAAAACCCCTCACTGTATATTCCTGGAAGAGAATACAACTAGCATGTATTGCATTCATTGTTGTAGACCAATTAATCCCATTTTTTTGATATTTGCATCTCTGAAACTTTTGGCACATTTCAAGACATGTCTCAACAGGAGATAGAGGTTATTTCATGCTTAATGAAACCCTCCAGAGGGTTTTGAATGTCTGGTGGCTATCTGATCAAAGTCCAGCAGTTTGCATCTTTAATGCCTTCCTTTCAAGTTTGTCCCTGTTTAAAGTGGACCTTGAAATCCCTCAGGTGTGAAATTCTATGTAACAGCTCTGCAGTGCAATTCATATAGAATTTCCAGAGAAGTGGCCAACTTTATAGAATCAGCCATCAGGTGACTTGTGGCAGCTATTTTCTCATCAGTGTCTTTTCTTGTTTTTTTTTTTAAATCATGTCTTCTTTAAATAGCTCACTATGTCTATGGTTAGCTGCTGAAGTTGTAGGTAGCTCTCACTCAGTCACAGTTTCCTGTCATTGTGACAATGTACCATGCATGGTCAGAATGATAGATGGGTGATAGCTGGCAGGAGATTCCAAAAATTGACAGCTCCACTATCTGCCTAAATCCCTCCAAGAAATCTTGACAATTCAAAGATGGCCCTGCCCAGTGAGAACAGGAAGCTACTCGGGCTTTGTTATGTTAATCTATAGATGTTCGCTTAAAAGGTAAACATTATTGGTGATGGTAAGTACTTTTATATGTCATAATTAACATATTTTTCATGTGCCATTCAGTCTCCCCATTCAATACGCTTTTTCACACCGTAAATCTTTTCACTGCCATCTGAGCAACCGTCTGGAAAATAAGACCATTTATCACATAAAAGTTTAAATAAAAGCATCCTGTTGACATTGTCATGAACACTTTAGTTACAGAAAATGGTTCATCTTCAAGGACTAAGAACATTCTGGAAGTATTTGTGTTTTTTAATAGACTCTGTCCCTTAAAGGGTTAATGCAAGGACTCTTGTAGCTGCTGCTCCTGGAAAAGACAGCATTTTATAAGGACAGGTAATTAAGCAGTTTTATAGAGGCTGGAAACCTCTTGACCCAATGGACTGTTTACAAAAGGGCCATATGGTAGTTTATGTCTTTAGAAAAAATGCAATGCCTAGAAAACTGTGTTTTAAAAACTGGTAGGCTGTTGTGCTTTGGGGAAAACATGAAGGGTCAACTGCTCGGACAGAGAAGACAACAACGCCTGAAGCTCCAGATCCAGTCGATAGCCATGAAGGTGTGGACAAGACCTCAATTTAGCATTTCATCCAAAAGACAGCATCTCCTGCAATGCTGCACTTAGGTATCGGTCTAGATTTTATGCTGGAGTCTCTTTAGAGGGTAGCTGCTTACATGAGGTTCAGGGAAGATACATCTGAAACTGTATTTCAGTGTCTTTAGCAGAATAACTGAGAGAAAATTAAAGAAAAATTTGGCAAGGAATAGGAACATGTCACAAATAATGGCTAATCACAGCAGGACTGCTGACTTTTGAGGATCTCAGCTTAAAAACAAAGTTTGTTTTGCATTGCTATTTTGCGAAGTCACCAGCAGTTGGTTCATTAAGCATGAAATTTAGTTTTAAGCTTTGTGAAGGCACTTATTTCACACTGCTATGGTTACAGGTTCAACTAGCAGATGCAATTGAAGCTCAAGCACTCTGTACGTACAGAAGCTTTCATCAGGCTCTCTGCTTGGGTAATGCATGGAGCGTCCTGCCATTCTGAGAGCAGGTTTGTCATCCACTTGGCTACTGCTGTTTCTACAGAATCAACACTTTCATCTTCAGGCACAGACAGCTGATGCAGTGTAGGGGGAGAGGACGTCCCGAGCTTTTGATAATTCCAGATATATTGCTGAAAACCTGTCGTCAGATTCTCCAGTAATGTAATCTGTTCTTCAGGCAGTTTGAAAAGCTTCCTGGCATATCACACGTCTTAACTACAGAATCCAAATTTGCATTAGATAGTTGCAGCCAAAGCGAATGAAACGTAAGTATTAGAAAAATGAGTATAATTGATGGTTTCAAACTCTGCTTTGCAGTGCCAGGAATGTGGATATTTCTGATCAAGAGATCACATCCAAATAACCAACTGTACAGCATCAACAACTTGAAATTATATTCCATATGGTAAAATATTCCATAGCGTTTCACAACAACATAATCTGACAAACGTACCATTTATGTCGACTGTGAATTAAATTGCATGCTTCATTTAGGAATATAGGAACAGGAGAAGGCCATTCAGCCCATCGAACCTACTCTGCCATTCAATGTGATCACGACCGATCGAACACTTCAATGCCTTTTACCCACACTATCTCCATAACCCTTTACGTTATTGTTAATGAGAAATCTATCAGTCTCTACCTTAAACATACTCAGTGACTGAGCTTCCCTGGCCCTCTGGGGTGGAGAATTCCAAAGATTCACCACCCTCTGAGTGAAGAAATTTCTCATCTCGGTCCTTAGTGTCTTCCCCCTTATTTTGAAATTGTGTCTCCTGGTTCCAGAGCCCCCAACCAGGGGAAACATCTTACCTGCATCAACCTTGTCTATTCCCTTAAATATTTTGTAGGTTTCAATGAGATCACCTCCCATTCTTCGAAACTCTAGAGATTACAGGCCCAATTTCCCCAATCTCTCTTCATAAAACAGTCCCGCCATCCCCGGAACAAGTCTGGTGAACCTTCATTGCACTCTCTCTATGGCAATAACACCCTTTCTGAGGTAAGGGGACCAAAACTGCACACAGTACTCCAGGTGCAGTCTAGCCAAGCTTCTATACAATTGAAGCAAGATTTCACTATTCCTGTACTCAAATCCTCTTGTTAGAAAAGGCTAAGATTCCATAAACCTTCCTAATTGCCTGCTGCACCTGCATGTTAGCCTTTGGTGACTTATGGACAAGGACACCCACGTCCCTTTGTACATCTACACTTTCTAATCTCTTGTCACAAAGGAAATACTCTGCACATCTGTTCCTTCTACCAAAGTGGATAACCTCGCATTTTTCCACATTGTATTCCATCTGCCATGTCCTTGCCCACTCACTAAGTGTCTAAATCCTCCTGTAGCCACTTTATATCTTCCTCACAATGCGCATTCCCACCTAGTTTTGTATCATTCATGAACTTGGAAATATTACATTTGGTCCCCACATCCAAATCATTGATATATATTGTGAACATGTGGGGCCCAAGTGCTAATCCTTGTGGTACCCCACTAGTCACAGCCTGCCAATGCGAGAATCACCTGTTTATTCCTGCTCTGTTTCCTGCCTGTTAGCCAATCCTTCATCCACTCTGGCATATTGCCTCCTATCTCATGTGCGTTTATTTTGTTAATCAACCTCCTGTGGAGAATTTTATCAAAAGCCTTCTGAAAATCCAAGTATACTACGTCCATCAATTTTAAATCATGTTTTTTTCACAGTATTCAGTATATTCTTCCCCAAATCTAAATTGACCCCATATTGATCTACATATGAACATACGAATTAAGAGCAGGTGTAGGCCACTCAGCCCCTCGAGTCTACTCCGCCATCCAATAAGATCATGGCTGATCTAATTGTAACCTCAACTCCACATTCCCACCAACCCCATAACCATTCACCCCATGCTTCTCTACCTTTGCCTTAAAAATACTCAAAGAGTCTGGCTGGAACCTTCCTGCCCTGTCATGGCGGGACCCTCCACGGGAGATTCGGCGGCCCAGGCAAAAGTCCATTGACTTTTGGCAGGACCGGACCATCCCAATGGTGGGCAGGCCAGAAAATCTCGCCCTCTGCTCCCACCGCCTTTCGAGGAAGAGAGTTCCAAAGACCCTCTGAGAGAAAAAAATTCTCCTCATCTCTCTCAAATGGGCGACCCCTTATTTTTAAACAGTGACCCCTAGTTCTAGATTCTTCCACAAGAGGAAACATCCTCCCCCACATCCACCCTGTCAAGACCACTCAGGATCTTATGTGTTTCAAATAAGTCACCTCTCACCCTTCTAAACTCCATTGGATACAAGCCTATCCTGTCCAACCTTTCCTCCCAGTTTGTGTAGAAATTATAGGTGTAGCTACAAATGTGTTCATGTAGCCTTTGTCCTGTTATGGTAGAGCATTGCAAGGGTTAAACTGGCTAAACGTTTACTGTTGCGTTCAGCTTTGTGAGCTTAAGGCAGGAGTAAGCTGAAGGGTAGAACTCAAAAATGGCAGCGTTGGTGTCAAATCCACCTGCATGTTGATCTGACATGATCTGACTGCTCTGCATGCTTTTGACAGGCCCATTTACCAAAATGGCGTCTAACGCAATTGCCTCAGAAATGTGCGCGCACATCTCAGTCACCATTTTTAAGTGTTAGATGGCCACATAGTGGCTAAAAGCGGGCACTGCACAGCTCAATTTAGCCTCTCACTTCACTTCAAAGATTGAATTATTTTCATGCAAAGGATTTTATTTTTCTGACATTTAGATGATTTTTTTTTGTAGGCCGCACACAGGATTTTTTTTTCCTCTTTCTTCTGGGAAAATGTTGATGCGCTTAATGAAAGTCAGCCAGTGAGTCACATTTTCTTACTGAAGTGTGGAGTCTTTCTCATCAATGTTTGAAGTATGCCTGATAAAAATAAAATAACTGAAAGAAAATGAACTTCAGCATTAAATATGTTCATAGTTTGTGAAATATTTAAGCAAGTGTGGGTGTGAAGGAGAGTTAAAGGGAAAATAAGACAGATTTCTGGTGATCTCAATGAGATACTAGTGTCCACAATAGGACAGCGGGGAATTCTTAATAGGAAACTGGTCTCTAATGAAACTAAATAAGACCAATGGAGCTAATCCACAAAAGTACAAAATGAGAATAAGCCATTGAGCCAATTTCTTCCACAATTATGTAATCATATAATTTTATAGCTCAGCTAGGGGCCATTTGGCCCATCGCGCCTATGCTAACTCTTGGAAGAGCTATGCAATTGGATAGATTCTCATTGCTTTTTCCCCTCTGCTCTGCAATTCCACCCCCCCAAGTAAACAGCCAATTCCCTTTTGAAGATTATTATTGAATCTGTTTCCAACACCCTTTCAGGTAGCGCATTCCAGATCAAAGTTGTTATGTTTTAGTATTGGTACAGCTGATAACTTTATAAAGACTAAGCAATACTCATGGGGGCGTGGAGGTGATTGAACATTGCAGCTCTTGTTTATTCTACTTCAGTAACAGAACTGACAGGAAAACACAGGTCTGAATCTTGCATTCCCAACCCGAACGCACGTAAAATTATGTGAAAAGATGTTGGGCATGCACCCCAACCTCATCACACATTCGAGCATAATTGAGGTTGGTGAGAGTGCGCAGGAGTCAGAGCAGCGCCCACCGACAATTAAAGGGCCAGTTAAGTTCATTAAAAAGCCTATTGACCGCGATTTTACATTACCCGAGTGACTTTTACCTCGTCACACGGGCAAAACAGGTGGACGGAATTCACGTTTTAATTGTTTCCTCATCCAAGGACAGGATGAAATCTCCATTAGGATTTAAAATTAAGAGAAATGCCTGGGGACAGATGTTTTATGAGGTATGCTTTCAGGTGCTTGATTGTGCTGATGGACAATTTTTTTTTGCAGCTTTATTTGTGCTTTGTTTTATTATTTGGAGGCCTGCAGTTCCTTGAGGCAGCTGTCTGCCTTCAGGGAGCTCAGCGGAAGTGCTCAGCAGCACCCGCGGTGACATCAGCGCCCGCTCACTTCCCGCCTCCCAACCCGGCAGCGCTGATCCTTTCTCAGGGCGCGTCTCACGCTAGCCGTTAATTGGCCAGCCAGCATGAAATCTCGGTAGGGGGCCAATCGCAGTCAGAGGGCCGTTTCCCGTCTGATCCCGGGGTCCACCAATCGCGTGCGCGCCGATGAGCGCAAAACTCAGGCCATGGGTTCTGTGGTCTCATAATTCCCTTGCTTGCAAAGTATGGCAAGCTAAACAAGACATTGAATTCATAACAGTAACAACTCAGTGTGTATAAAAAAAGTCTCCTCATCTCTAACTGATTCTTGTACCATTTATCTCTAATCTGGGTCACTTACCCTTCTGCCACTGGAAACAATTTTTCCTTATTTACTCTTTCAAAACTACAGGATTGATTACTTAACCGAGTGTCCCTGACAGACAGATATTCAAGGTGCGCAGGCCTGTGATTTTTCAATCAGCGCTGCATAAGGATGTTTTCCCTTGCTTGAGGGATCTGATCAGGAAATTGGATCTCACGTTCCACCGAGTGAACATCACACCAGGTTTGCAAGGCTCAAAACTGGGCGCTTACAATCTAACACTTGACATTCCCCCCGCCACAGAACTGCAGGATCTCAGAATTGTAACAGTGCAGAAGGAGGCCATTCAGCCCATCAAGCCTGCACCAGCTTTCCGAATGAGGAATTCCCCTAAAACCATTTCCCTGGCCGCCTTCTCCCCATGTCCCTGCACATTCTGCCAAGGACCATGTACCAAGGGCCAACTTGCTCCCTTTGTCAGTTCAAAATAAATGGGTTAAAACCTCTGGTGCAATAATTAGTTATCCCACAAGTGGAAACATCCCCTCTATGCTCACCAAAACCCTCCATTAATTTTAAAGTTCTCTACCAAGTTAACTATCAGCCTTCTCTTTTCTTGAAAAAAGGGCTCTAGTCTGTTCAGCCTTTTCTAATAGTTGTACACACACAGTGGCAATATTTCTTGCAAGCCCCCAGATATAATTGAACTTTAATTACAACGTAAAATACTTGGCGGTAGCATCGCACAGAGCCTCAGAATCACTGATTCTGTAACAAATTCTGTTATAGTACACAGAAGGAGGCCATTTGGCTCATCGTGTCTGCACTGTCTCTCCAAATCAGCAACTCTCCTAGTGCCATTCCCCTGTCTTCTCCGTGTAGCCCTGCACATTCTTCCTTTTCAGATCACAGTCTAATTCCCTTTTGAATGTCTTGATTGAACCTGCCTCCACCATACTCTCAGACAGCACATTCCAGACCCTAACCACTTGCTGTGTGACCACTCCTCATGTCGCTCTGCTTCTTTTACCAATTACTTTAAATCTGTGGCCTCTCGTTCTCGATCCTTTCACGAGCAGGAACAGTTTCTCCCTATCTACTCTGTCCAGACCCCTCATGATTTTGAATACCTCCATCAAATCTCCTGTCAGCCTTCTCTTCTCCAAGGAAAACAGTCACTTCTCTAATCTATTCACGTAACTCATCACTGGAACCATTCTTGTGAATCTTTTCTGCACTCTCTCCCATGCTTTCAAATCCTTCCTAAGAATGGTGCCTAGAACGGGATGCAATACTCCAGCTGAGGCCGAACTAGTGTTTTATACAAGTTCAACATAACCTCCTTGCTCATGTACTTTATGTCCTATTAATAAAGCCCAGGATACTGTACACTTTATTAACTGTTCTCTCATCCTATCCTGTCACCTTTAGTGACATATGCACATTTACAGCCAGATCCCTCTCCTCCTGCACCCCTTTAAGGGTTGTATCCTTTATTTTATTTTGTCTCTCCATTTCTTCCTACCAAAATGAATCATTTCACATTTCTTTGCATTGAACTTAGCTGCCACCTCTCCACCCACTCCACCACTTGTCTATGTTCTTTTGAAGTTCGACTTTGTCCTTCTCAAAATTCACAATGCTTTCAAATTTCCTATCAGGGAAGGGTCTCAACACTGATCTCTGGGGAATTCCACTGCAAACCTTCATCCAGCCTGAAAAGCATCCACTTGACCACTACTCACTGTTTCTTGTCACTCGGCAAATTTTGTATTCATGTTTCCGCATGAAATCAGAAGAGGATGAAACATTTACAAAGAGGAAGCCTCTCCTTCAGTCTGATCTCACCATTAGTTTCTACCTCCTCACTATAAGGTTAATTCCACAGTCTGCATGCCCTGACTTTGTGATGTTGCAGCATAGCCTACATTGTCTTTAAGTGTGGCAACCCCGCTGGGGGAGCAGCAGCATCTCTCTGTCTCCTCTTACTCCAGAAATATTGTCTCCTAAATTTGTTTGAAATTAGTCTTCTACAATCATTACTTACATCTTAATTCATATCGTTGACTTTACAATTCCATATTTTTAATGATCTTTTCCAGTTTCTTGAACCCGGTGAGTGTTGGTGATGCATCTGCATCAACTTGATCACCCCCATTGCAATATTGAAAACATCTCTTCAGTTACTGACAGAACAACTTAATGGTTATGTTATCGAACTAGTAATCCTGAAGCCTTGGTTAATGCTGTGGAGACAAAAGTTCAAATCCCACCACAGCAACCGAATTTAAATTCAATTCATTAAATACATCTGGAACTTTAAAAAAAATTGTTCATGGGATGTGAGCCTCATTGGCCCATCCTTTGACCGTCCCTAACTGCCCTTGAGAAGGTGGCAGTGAGCTGTCTTCTTGAACCGCTGCAGTCCATGTGATGTAGGTACACCCACAGTGCTGCCTGATGCCTAGGTCAATGCCGGGTGGTCTGTCCAGTTTCATTCAGTTCAGTCATTATAGAGGTTTGATACAACTGGGTGGCTTGCTAGGCCATTTCAGAGGGCATTGTAGAAGCAACCACATTGCAGTGGGTCTGGAGACACCTGTAGGCCAGGTAAGGATGACAGATTTCCTTCCCTAAAGGACTTTAGTGAACCAGATGGGTTTTTATGACAATTGACAATGGTTTCATAGTCATGGACTTTTAATTCCAGATTTTGTTTTATTGAATTCAAATTCCACCATGTACCGTGGTGGGATTTAAACCCAATTCTCCAGACTATTATGATGGGTCTCTGGATTACTAGTCCAGTGACAACACCACTATTCATCGTCTCTCTAATTAAGGAGCTAATATCTGTAAAGGTGGTCATGGAAATACCAGCTTTTTGTGAAAACCCAACTGGTTTACTCATGTTCTGTAGAGAAGGCAATTTTCCATCCTTACCCCTCTAGTCTATCCAGGCCCACTGGGCTGACTCTTTCAAACCCTCTGAAATGGCCGAGCAAGTCATTCAGTTGTATTCAAGAAGGTGGTTCACTGCCAACTTCCCAAGGGCAGTTAGGAATGGGCAATACAGGCTGGCCTTGCCAATGATGCCCATGTCAATGAATAAAGAAAACAGTTGATACAAGGCCCTGAACCTCCCATTTACAGTTGGAACCCCTATTTCTTACCCTGACCAGACAAAAAAATACCAACTTACCTTCCTCTGATTTTTGAGGGCAGTCATCCATCCAATGGAGGATCCTGCAGAACTCAGTCAGTGCAGGAAACCTTGGAGAGAGCAGCGGAGAGTATCCGCACAGATGCCAAATCCCCTTTTTATGGCACTAGCTACACGTACTGTAAGCAAAGTTTAAACGCCCTAAAGCTTCTTTGAAAAGCTATGGAGAGAAGGTAGGGTGAGTAAATGGGTAGGGTTGTAGGTTGGTAAGGTGGTGAGGTTGGGTCAGGTCAGAGGGTCAGGGTGGAGTTGGCTGATGGGGGGATTCGGGTGGTTGGGCGGGAAGTTGGGGATCAGGGCAGAACCGAGTGGTCAGGTCAGGTCAGGGGGGAGTCCGGGGCTCAGGGAGGGAGTCGAGAGATCAGATCAGATCAATCATGCAGGTGCAGCAAACACATTAAAAGGCAAATGGTATGCTGGCCTTCATTGTGAGAGGACTTGAGTACAGGAGTAAGGATGTCTTACTGAGCTGTACAGGGCCTTGGTGAGGTCACACCTGAAGTATTGTGTACAGTTTTGGCCTCCTTACCTAAGAAAGGATATACTTGCCATGGAGGGAGTGCAGCGAAGGTTCACCAGACTAATTCCTGGGATGGCAGGATTGTCATATGAGAAGAGTTTGGGTCAACTAAGCCTGTATTCACTGGTGTTTAGAAGAATGAGAGGGGATCTCATAGAAACATATAAAATTCTGACAGGGATGGACAGACTAGATGCAGGGATAATTTTCCTCTGGCTGGGGGTTCTGGAACATGGGGATCACAATCTCAGGATATGGGGTAGACCATTTAGGACTGACATGAGGAGAAACTTCTTCACTCAGAAGGTGGTGAACCTATGGAATTCCTTACCACAGAAGGCTGTGGAGACCAAGTCACTGAATATACTTAAGAAAGTGATAGATTTATTAGACACTAAAGGTATCAAATGGGGAGAGAGCGGGAGTATGGCGCTGAGATAGAGGATCAGCCATGATCATATTGAATGGCGGGCAGGCTTGAAGGGCCAAATGACCTACGCCTGCTCCTAATTTCTATGTTTCTATGTTTCTCTCTCTTTTTCTTTCTATATTGCTCTCTCATGTTATCTCTCTCTTTCTGAATAAATAGAAAACTTTTAAATAAAATGTATTTAAAGCTGCTGTGGCATTAAATGAAGAAAATGAGGTACTGTTTCACTTTCCAAATGGAGCAGCTGATATTCTAATGGGTCCAAAGGCCCATTCAATCGTGGGAATGAATGATGGTTTAATATAAAATATTACTGCCGAGTTCCAATGCTGTCACAGGAACTTGAATTTCATTCTGTTCCACTTAACACAATAAATAGACCCGCATAGAGAAGAACTGTCTTTTATGTGCAACTTTACAAAGAGGTCAAGCATTTCTCTTACACTGCATTGCACAGTACATAGTTTGTCAGATGGATATTAAAACAGTAATTCACACGGCAGTGACTGAGTGAATAAATCCACTGCCAGAATGTTCCACAGCATTATAGATGAAGAAGGAAATACACAGCAGGTCTGAAGGCATTCCACAGAAACTCCCAGAGCTGCTTGTATTTCTGGCATTTCTTTTTTTATATTTCAAATTTTGAGCATCTGCAGTATTTTGTTTTTGTACAGTCCAAGAAGGGCCTGCGCATGCCATTGATTTGTGCTGTTTCCTCACCACAGTGGGAACAATGTTGGGAGATCCATCACAGGCCTTAGTGTCCTGGGTTAGGGAAGAGGAATGCAATCCAAGGGCTCCAGGCCCAATCGCTATCCCGTCACCCTTGATTTGAAGTGAATGTGTTTGGACGCTGGCTATTGGGCCTAGCTCAGACATGATGCCTTCTTGTGGTCAATACTTAATGGGTAATGTCACATAATGAAGAAGTCACTTGGCCAAGGGTGTTGGAGCACTGACAGCAGCTTTGGAACTGTGGAATTCAATAGCAGCTGTCCGACTCATTCACTGCGACTTCAGAGGAAGAGCCACTGTGAGAAATGGTGTATTTATGAATTTATAAAATTAGCATTATATCGTGAACCCTTAGCAGAAGGTCGGATGCTTTCTTTTTCTCTCTCCCTTCAGAGAAAGAAAACATTCTTAGCAGCTAACCATGCTAGCCAAGGACTGAGGCAAAATCAAGCTGTACTCGTCACTGAACTGATAGCAGGCAGTCTTCTGGTACTTTGTGTAGCCTCTTATCTACACAAGATTCCAGTAAAGACTAACAAATGGCTCCTAGCATGAAGTAAACTAAAAGATGGCCCCAAGCGGAAGTGATGGACAAGGGGGAGGTGTTGTCCCCCCCTCCCACCAATATATTGGGTATCTGGACTGTGGTCACTGAGCTATTCAAACAAATGTTCGACACAGGGTAAACAACTAGCCCCTGGAAATAAATGAAAGTAGTGGGAGTGTGGAGGCAGGGAGGATCCTCATCAGGCAGCTGCCTTCTTCAGATGAAGGAAGACCAGGGGAGATAAGGAAGACTTGGGGAAGAGTTTCCTAACACTGTCTCCTGAGCAGAATGCTGCTGCCACAAGCCACAAGCTGCGCCATCCATCCGTTTATCCTCTGGGATCAGTAAACCGCTCTCAGCTGTCATGGATAATATGCTTTTCCTACCTATTTATCTTATGCATCATATCTAAACTGTTGTTCCTCGACTAACTTAATAAACTACCTTAAAATCACTTATGAATTCTTGACCACCTATTTTGGGTAATCTGTGACCCCTGAATGCTGAAACTTACACCACACACCTCCTCAGGTTTTCAGGGACTCCTTTAATGGAGCAAGCAGACAGCAGAAACCTGCAGAGATCTACCTCTTTTCAGTGAACTGCCTGCAGTCACCTAATAAACCACACATCACTGGCCTGGTACCACTTCCAAACATTAACCCTAAAACTTAATTTTCACTGGTGGTCTGATACACACAAGACTGATGTGTGTGTGTGTGTGTGTGTGTGTGTGTGTGTGTGTGTGTGTGTGTGTGTGTGTGTGTGTTAAATAGAAGTACATTTCTGGCAAGCATTTGGAACATAGGAACAGGAGGAGGCCATTCAGCCCCTTAAGCCTGCTCTGCCATTCAATTGGATCATGGTTTATCTTAATTCCAACTATAGGCCATAATATGTCTACCCAACACAAATCTATCGATCTCAATTTTGAAATGTTCAGTTGTTCCTCCCGGAATCATTCACCACCCCCCACTCTGGCACTGCAGTCTCAATGGCTTATTTTGGGGAGAGTTCTAGATTTCCCTATTCTTTCTGCAAATGCGGAAGCAGCCAAACTTGTCCTATCACGATGGCACACAGCCTGACCTGACTGATGTGATGCCATTTTCCAAATCTGGACCATATACGCCTGTTAAATTAGTTTGCATATTACTCACCACTGACCAAATTTTCAGCTGCAACAGAAGTCCGACATGCGCTTTATTTAAAAGGGAAAGACACCCACCTTGCAGTTAAGGTCAGTTTTAAGAGCATCTCCTATTCAAAGGGTCTGGAAGAACTCTGGAGCACCCTGAAAGTGTTCTTGAGATGCTGCATTCCTGACCCTGGACCCTTCTCTTTGCCCTGGTGTTCCATTTTCCTTGTTTACAACTGCAGTGATAGTTATTTGGCAGCAGGCCCCTTTGAGTTAGCACAGCTTCACTTTAGGAGGGACAGACGGCTGGCTGCACCGCATGCTATTGCCACACAATGCTTGACTCCCTGCCAAGCACAGAGAAAGCCAGCAATGCAGCAGGTGCTTAGCCCTACGCTCCAGTCCTGGAGAAGAGGTAGGCAGCATCAAATTTGTGAATTGTGACCACACTCGCCAACCTCCTTCCCCCGTCCCAATGCCTGAAAAACAGCACAGACCAGTTTTTAGCCTTCAGTGTTTCTCCAATTTGTTGGTACAGCTTTGTTCCCTTCCATTTTAAAGTGGGGTATTTGCTGTATTTGAATACATTTTAACTGGGTCCTAGAGCTAAGTTAAGCACAGGGTGGGAGTGAGACAGATTCCAGGACCAGAAACTCTTTTGCAACTCCACTCAGCAACACTGAACTCTCCATGTAGGTCAGGCTTGAGGGTTCTGGGGACGGAAAGACACTGAATGTAATTGGCCCCAAGTGCCTTGTTTATTCACTCGAATGATTCCGAATGAATAATATTAATATTTAGGAAACAGGATACACTACAGACTTTAATCTTCAAAAGCATTAAGCCTTTTGCAACTAGCTTCACTCAAGATTTAAAACAATTGTGAATCAGAGAAAGGATGCTGTAAATAATTAATGTGTCAGATTGTATGGTTCTCTGCTCAGAGTATTAAAGCATCTGTAATGGGTTTTGGAACTATGATATGTGACTGAGTTATAGGGGCCCTAGTTTAGAGTACATGAAGAAATGTCGATCTTAAGGAGAGACATTGTGGCAAGCTGCATAGCCAATAGTTGCAGGAAGACCCCAAATTTTGTGACCCCCCCCCGCAATTTAAAAATTTTAAACTAAACAGGGAATGATTGTAATCTAACTTTAATATTTTGCACTAAAACAAAAGCAAAATACTGCAGTCGCTGGAATTCCAAAATAAAAACGGAAAAAAAAAACTGGAAATTCACAGCAGGTCAGGCAGCATATGTGGAGAGAGAAGCAAAGTTAACGCCACAGGTTCATGATGTTTTATTGGAACTGGTGAAAGTTCTCCTGCAATACCATCATCCTGAAATGTTAAGGCGTTTTTTTTTGCGCATATGCTGCCTGACCTGCTTAGTGTTTGCCAGCATTTCTTGGTTCTATTTAACGTTAAACACTGGGGTCATCTTAGGCTTGAAAGTAATACATTTAGTAAGTGAATGAGGTGCCACGGCATCACCAAGCTGCTTTTGTAAGTTGTTTAACACCATTCACCTCAATAGAAAATGCAATATGGTGTCAGTGTGGCTCAGTCAGGTTCACCCTCACTGTGCCATGACTTTGCATTTTTGAACCTCACCCCATGGTTTGAGCTGGCAGTCTAGGCTGACACTCCCCTGTGAGAATAAGAAAGTGCTAGAATGTCAGAGAGATTGCGTGCCTCAAGTAAGTAGTTAAGCCAAGGTCTGTCGGTTCAGGTAGATGCCAAATTTCTCAGGGCACTATTCGCCCAGTGTCCTGGAAGCCCACTAATCAAGCAGATTAGTCCTACAGAGTTGTACTTATATAGAGCTTTTCATGACCTCAGGACATGCTGGTGAGGAAATATTCTAAATGCAGCTAAATAATTCCTTGCAATTCAGGCCCGAGTGTATGGTCCAAATGCAAGTTTATTACTCAGATGCCAATAGCATAATAACTATTACGGTTATGCAATAGATTCGTACAACCGGGTTTCTTGCAGACTCAAGATGATCAAAATTGGCTTCTGTAGATGTTGGGCTTGACAGTCCTGAGTTCTGAGCTTAAAGTGCTGCTTGCTGATATTTTATATTCCTTCCTTGTGAATTATATCACATGATGTGCCCAGAAAGCGTATTAAAGCGAGTTCCTTCTCATCCAACATCCAGACTTGACATAATGGCCACCTTGATGGTTTAGCTGTTGAACAGTTCATATTACAAAAGGAAGAGGACATTCTCAAATAGTTAAGTGATGGTGCTTTGATGCTTCCATTATTCTGGCCAACTGACCCATTCCTGAGAGCTTGTATTGTGGCCAACATGTCTGTTATTTCTATTTTCAATGTTCTGACCAACCTCTGATGTTAACACAAATTAAAATTCTGATAATTAAATAGAGATATAATTAACATTAGGACTCAGGCAAATTCCAACACAGTCCAAAGTGCTTTGCAGCCAATTAAGCACTTTTGAAAAGTAGTCATTATTGTAATGCATGAAACACAGCAGAGAATTTGTGCACAGCAAGCTCCCACAAACAGCAATGTGGTAATGACCAGATAATCTGGTTTGGTGATGTTGATTGCATGATAATAAATAGCCAGGACATCAGGTGGTGCTCCTGATACACCAGAGAGGGGAGACAGGGCCTCAGTTTAACATCTCACCCAAAAGATGGCATCCCCAACAGTGCAGCACTCCCTCAATATTGTATCTGTATGCCAGCTTGATTTTGTGCTCAAGTCTCTAAAGTGGAACTTGAACCTCCAACCTTCCTTTGAAGTGCTCCCAATGGAGATATGGCAGACACTGTCATTTATCTCATTCCTGTTGGCACAGCATTGCTGGCACTCAATGGCTGCTATTTTTTGTTACATAACAAAACAAATGAAATAAATAGACTAGCTCCTCTGTTAAACCAGTGGTCAGAGGATTGTTGAATGAAGACGCTAAATGATCATCTACTTATTATCACCACAGCAATGTATCAATGACACAACCCAGAAGGCTGTAGATAACTTCACCTATTTCAAAAGCACAGTCTCCAGAAATGTCTATATTGACAGTGAGGCGGCTAATAGAAATGCCAGAGCAAGTTCAGCATTTTCCCATATGCACAAGAGACTGTGGAGGAACTGAGGTATTAAACTTACAACAAAACTTGTTGTGTACAAAGCTTTGGTAATACCTATCCTCATATAAGCCTGTTTGCATGGACTACCTACTCCAGGCCTACTTAGTGGGTTCCACATGAGATGCATTTAGAACATCATAGGCATCAAATGGAAGGATAAAGTGCCCACCACTGAGGTACTTCAAAAAGCAGAAATGTCTGGAATTGAAGCACTCATCACTAGAGCCCAGCTCAGATCGAATGGACATGTACATATGATAGACGATAAAATCCCTAAGGCGGTCATGTCTCCAACTTAAACTAGGAGATAGCCTATTAGGTTGGCTAAGATTAAGGTTCAAGTACTCCCTGAAGCTGAACCTCAGGAAATGTGACCTGTCCACCACAGACTGGGAGAAAAATGCACTAGAAAGAATGACCTGGGGAGCAATCTCAAGTCGTGGTGTTATTTCCCTCGAACAATAAAGAATAGGGACAGCTAAGGACAAAAGGCAAGTCAGAAAGAGTGGGCAGTCCCAACTAAATCAGATAATACAGCCTTGTCCGCATCGTGGAAAGCCATGCAGCTCTGCAATCGGGCTCTGCAGTCACATTAGAACACACAGCAAATGACTCTATGCACACAAGGGACGGCCATCTTTTATAACAAAGGGAAACTGATGACGAATGTAATCCCTGTTACTGCGCTGACATACATCACTCTGACAACATACTAGTTGGTGCAATCCTCACTCATTGGCCCAGATTTTCACTAGAAAACATAAAATCCTGAAAATGGTCAAAATTTCCAAGTCCCACCTCTAAACCCAGCGTTTCCCATCTACTCGGAGGTGGGACTGGAGTCTGGCCTCAGTTTGCCCATGCGCAATTTGCATAGGCAGATGGGTATTTAAATCACCATCTTCCTCCACTGAAGTGGGATTTTGGAAGGCCAGGAGTGTGGAATCCAGGGTGTGCAGATTAGAACAGGTAAGAAGAGGCCTGAACTTGGTGGATGCATTCGGATGGCCAAGGTACCCATTGGTTAGGGTCCTGGGAAACCCTTGGGAGAGATAAGGCACCCTTTATGATTTTAAAAACGAACATGATTATACATTTTATTCACTTACTCACTGGAACTGTCCAGCTGTCAAGGAACTGTCCAACTGTCAAGGAACTGTTAAAGAGCTGTCCAGCTGTCAAAGCTGTCCAGGAAGTTTCAAAATTGTCAAGGAACTGTCCAAGGACACTAAGTGAGTTGACATGGAGGTGGTAATTGCAAAGGGTGGTAAGTGGTAGGCAAGGGTTAGCAGGAGTTGGCACTAAGTTGGCATTGGGCCCATGGGGGCAAAGGGATGGATAAAGCAGCACTAAGTTGCCATAGGGGAATGGAGGCAATGGAAGGTGGCTAGAGGGGCATGGAGTTGGCACATGTTGACATGGATTGGGCATAAGGAACATGTGGGGGGTGAGGGCTAAAGGGATGTTTCTTGCTTTATTATTATTCTTTATTTATTTAAACACAGTGCCGGAGCAGGAAGACGGGTCTTGCACATCGTCAGCTTCCGCACCCAGCAGCATTTGCACTCGTTCTGGCATCACCTGCTCCAATTCCAATTCCAACCCGCTCACCAAACCCCCCCACCCCCAACTAAAGCTCCGACCTGCAAGCAGCCATTTTTAAAGATCTAGGTCGCCGAGCCGGGAATTCTCCCGATTCTGTGAACCTGCTCTGGGCATGAAAACCTGGGCCTTAGTGTCTTTCGCTGTGTTGAATAAGCTGTCACCAGTTGTACTGCTAGCTCATATACCCTTCCCCATATAACCCCAGAACTTCAGCAAGGGTTATTTGAGTTCTGTTGAAGGGTCATGAGGACTCGAAAGATCAACTCTTTTCTTCTCCGCCGATGCTGCCAGACCTGCTGAGTTTTTCCAGGTAATTCTGTTTTTGTTAAGGTTTATCATCTGTATTCATTGATTAGGCAGCTGCCTTGTGATTGTTTCCAGATTGTCACTGTTCTGTGCTTTAAATCTCAAATTCTTTACTCTCTTTCACATTCATTCATGGCCTGTCCTTTTTGTCAATTGTCTCTTGTGTGGAACCTGGACAAATGTCTCTTTCAAGTCCATATAAATAACATCCATAGATGCTCTCTCATCTACCATGTTAATGAGTCCCTCAATAAAGTCTAACTAGTTTGTTATGCATGGAATAAAAACAGAACATGCTGGAAATCCTCAAAAGGTCAGGCCTGCATCGAAATCACATGGAATTGGAGACACGTTTTGGAGGCAGCTTAGGACATAGGAGGCAGAGAGTTGGGTGGCACAGTATATAAAGTAGATGAGAGCAGGAAGTAACAAAGGTATATTGGTAGATCAAGTGAATGGGAAAAATTGTGGCAGAGAATTCAATGTAGCTAAGTACCAGATCACCCACTTTGGACCCATAAAACGTCAGAGTTATTATCTAACAAGTGAGAAGTTCTGAACTGGGCATGAGCAGAGGGATTCAGGATACAGTAATTATTAAAAGGCAACAGACAGATACAAAAATTAAAAGGTTAAAGGAATGTTGAACAAAAATAGAATTACCTGGAAAAACTCAGCAGGTCTCGTCGGAGAAGAAAAGAGTTGACATTTCGAGTCCTCATGACCCTTCAACAGAACTAGGTGAATCCAAAGAGAGGGGTGAAATATAAGCTGGTTTAAGGTGGTGGGGGGGGGGTGCGGAGAGAAGTGGAGGGGGGGTGGTGTGGTTGTAGGGACAAGCAAGCAGTGATAGGAGCAGATAATCAAAAGATGTCACAGACAAAAGAACAAAAGAACACAGAGGTGTTGAAGTTGGTGATATTATCTAAAGAATGTGCTAATTAAGAATGGATGGTAGGGCACTCAAGGTACAGTTCTAGTGGGGGTGGTGTGGAAAGGCTAGCAGGGCATAAAAGATTTAAAAATAATGGAAATAGGTGGGAAAAGAAAAATCTATATAAATTATTGGAAAAAACAAAAGGAAGGCGGAAGAAACGGAAGGGGGGTGGGGATGGAGGAGGGAATGTAAAAGAATGTTGGCCTGGTACAAAGTACCAGGTTTGCTACAGTTAAATAAAACTCTGGTTAGAGAGAATCTGAAAATTTACATTTAGTTCTGGTCACCACACCACAGCAAGGTAATGCTGGCCTTAAAGGGGGTGCAGTGTCCATTCATGGAATGATACCAGGACTAAAAAGATTAAATTATGGGATAAATTGCGTGGATTAGGCTTGTACTCCCTTTAGTATAGAAGAGTAAGAGGTGATCTCATTAAGGTGCTTAAGATGATCAATGGCATTGCTTGGGTACATAGAAACTATTTCCTTTGGTGAGGGAGATCAGAACAAGGGGGCATAACCTTCAAATTAAAGCCAGGTTATTCAGGATAGTCAGGAAACACTTCTTCACACAAAAGGAATATGGAATACAAAAGCTGCTGAGGGTAAAATTGATTGGTTTTTGAGGGGTATTAAGGGATAGAGACCAAGGCTGTTCAATGACGTTAAGGTTCGGATCAGCCATGCATTAATGAAATGGGGTAACAGGCTCTAGGGGCTATTTGGCCTGCTGCTCTGAGGCCCTTTCAGAGAGAGGACATACTTTGGGGCTTAAAATACAGTATGTTAAAACCTTACCCACAAAACCTGGGTACTCTCAGGATAGGCACAGTCTATTTGGGATACATACCGTTTGTCTACTGCCTGGGCAAGGGGAACAGGAAAATATGCACCAACATGTCTATTGTAGCACACGGACATCCTATAAAATGGTGGATAGGTGCAGTTGGTGAGTTCAAAATGGTGGTTGTGATAAAGGTGATACTCTGTTTTAAATTATTAAAACAAAATCCTTCTCTTTCATTGATACATGCTTGGTAGTAGAATTTCATGATTAGTGACTCATCATCAATGCCAGATATGTTTTCTTTCAAGCTGTCCCCCTGGACTTTTTTTGACCCTTTATTTGCTTATACAATGAAGTACATGCACTCTGGGCCGATGCCACCCCGTGGGCTTTCTTCTATCAGTTATTGAGTTGTGTCAGTTCTTTGTTTAGAAATTGATTGTGAACCATCTGTCTCTTTCTTTTCATCTCTGTCAAGTTTAAATGCAATCTTTTCCACACTTGTTGGGCAATATATTATTCAGTGGAACCAAACATCTGAGGATCAAACTCTTTGACATGTTTAACTTCTGCAGATACCTTGGAATAAACCCAATATCTGTAACCATTTCTGTTTTCTCTGAAACTGGACTCTGCCTGCATATATACCAAAGCTTGGTATAAAGTCATCTATAATTGAGAATGTCTTGTTATGATCTTGATATCATAATATGATATCCATATTACAATGTGTATTGGCCAGTATTTATTGAGGTTAACCTACCTAAGCATGAAAATCCTGTAGTAGGAGCCTAGCCAATGACATCAATTTGAAGTTGTTGAGAGGTCCCTGGGATAGGCCTTTTGGCCAGGGAAAGCCGTGGAAGTACATAAGAACAGGAGTAGGCCATTCAGCCCATCGAGGCTGCTGTACCATCCAATTGGAATGGGTCTGAAATGTATCTCAACTCCATGTACCCCTTTATACTCGATAACTCTTGATACACTTACCTAATAAACATTTGTTGATCTCAGTTTTGAAAATTTCAATTAACCCAGCATCTTTTGAGACAGAAAGTTCCAGAGTCCTCTTTCCTTTGTGTGAACAAGTATTACCAGATTTAATTTCTGAATAGAATTGATTTTAGGGTTGAGCCCCTCATTTCTTTTTGAACCCACAATTATTTCCTTGCTTTTTCTTGCTCATGCTTCTTGAGCTCTGAGATGGTGTGGGGCACCTGGATTATCATTATGAGGAATCAATGAACACTGCGGGGGTGGGGGGGTGGGTGCTCATAATGGACTTGAAAAAGGTTGGTTTTCAAAAGTGGTGATGAGACAGGTGCCATCTGGCAGCTCTTGACCTGAAATGGATCATCAGGGATAAACTGGAGCGAGTCTACACAATAAGAGTCAGTAAGGGTTGCAGTCAGTAAGGGAGACTATGCCTGAGTGAGATTGACACAGAGTGAGTGTGTGGGAATTTGATTCAAAGTGAGAATTCAACTGGTAAGTCTTTTTCAAGTTTAATTTAAATTAAGTGTCAGACCCTGCCCTCGAATTGGAAGTAACTAACATTCAAAGTTAATTTGCCTTGTTGAACTGCCTGGTTCTAGCAGTTATCTGTCAATCAGCTGAAAGCAGTTGGTTCAATTGGTGTTAATTACTGTAGCAGGAAGGTAAATCAGCTGGTGACACACCAGAGTCTTGTTATATAGGAGAGGGGATTTAAACCACACAGTCAGTAAGGGGTGTGGTCAGTGAGGGAAATGATACCCGAGTGAGATGGAGACAGAGTGAGTACTTGGGAATTTGATTCAAATTGGGAATTTGGTGCATAGGAGGAAAGAGGTGCTTTAGGTAAGATCTATTGCAAGAGATAGAGCTTACTGAATTGGGAGTTCTGTGAAGTAGGAGGGGGGAGGAGGAGGAGGTGTTCCTTTTTTCTACTCTTTTTTAGCCTCCAGCATTTGATTTCCACTTTGGTGCAGCAGCAGAAGTAGGTTAATCAGCAACTGATAATTAACTGGAGAAGTCCAAGAGCTTAAAGCAGTGGAGGGACAGAGCCGGGAGTTTACAGATAAAATCTATAAGTGATGTCACAGGAGCCCTGTAAGTTGATTGGTAAGTATAGGTTTTTCAGTCTCAGAACAGAGGGGACAATTGGTGAATTATTATATTGTACCATACTGTGGTAAACACTTTATATAAAGTCTAAGGTATGTCAGTGCAGCTTGGGCATGTGGGGAATGTGCATCCAGCAAGAGGTGGGAAGTCATGCAGGTACATATTGTTCTTGATAATTAGATCCACAGGAAGTGTCACCAGCTGAAGAAACCTAAGCTCTGGGTTGCAGAAGTCGAGAGGCAGCTATAGTCATTGTGGTACATCCATAAGGTTGAGGATTACGTGGATAGCCTGTTTACAGAGGTGATCATACCACAGCTAAGAAGTACATAGGCAGACAGGGAATGGATGACCTCCAGAGTATCCAAGAGAAACAGGCAAGTAGTGCAGGAATCCTCTGAGGCTATCTCATTCTCTGACCGCTTTTCCATTTTGGATACTGGTGAATGAGATGGTTCTTCAGAGGACTGTAGCAACAGCCAAGTTTGTGGCATCATGGGTGGCTCAGCTGCACAGGATGAGAGGTAGAAGAGTGGAAGTGCTGTAGTAGTATGGGATTCTGTAGATAGGGGAGTAAACAGGTGTTTCTGCAGCTAGGGTCAAAGATGTCAGAGTGGCTGCAGGACATTCTTTTTGAGAAGGGTGATCAACCAGAGGTTATGATCCACAATGTGACCAATGACATGGGTAGGAAAATGAATGAGTTCCTGAAAGCAGATTTTAGGGAGTTAGGAAGGGAATTAAAAATTAGGACCGCAAGAGCAGTAATCTCAGCATTATTGCCAGTGTCACATGCTAGTGAGCATAAGAATGGGAAGATTGAGCAGTTCAACACCTGTCTGGAGAAATAGAATAGGAGGGAGGACTTTAGATTTCTGAGGCACTGGGACCAGTTCTGAGATAAGTGGGACCTGCACAAGAAGGACAGTTTACACCTTACAGCAGGTGAAGAGGAAAGGAAGAAGTGCGTGTACGACAGATGCCAGGTAGAAAATCCAATGTAGAATCAGGCTGAATATAGAAGGACCAGAAGGGAAGTGAAAAAGGGAGGGGGGTGGCATTCAAAAAGGAAATGGGGAGGGTACAGGCTCAACATGTTCCCTCTAGGTTGATAGGAAGGAGTAACAAGCCCAGAGAACCATGGATGACCAGAAATATTCAGGAAACGATGAGAAGGAAAAGAAAGGCTACAAGGGAAGCAAATCAGCGGAGGCATCAGTGGAGTACAGAAAGTGCAGGGTGGAGCTTAGAAAGCAATTAGGAGAGCAAAGAGGGGATATGAGAAAGCTCTGGCTGATAAAAGTAGGGAAAATCCCAAGATATTCTCTAAGTAAATCAATGGGAAGAGGATAAACAGGGAAAGAGTAGGGTCCATTAGGGACCAAGGGGCAATCTATGGGTACAGCCAGAGGATATTGCTGGAGTGTTGAACGAATATTTCACATCCATCTTCACCCAAGAGAATGAGGATGAAGGTATGGAACGCGGGGAGAGAGACTGCGAGGTTCTTGAGCGAATTGATATCAGGAATGAGAAGGTATTGGAGGTGTTGGCAGGCTTAAAAGTGGACAACTCTCCAGGTTTGGATGATTTGTGTCCCAGACTGCTGAGGGAGGCAAGCTAGGAGATCGCAGGGGCTCTGACCCAAATTTTTAATTCCTCTCTGGCCACGGGGAAGGTTCCAGAGGCCTGGACAACAGCTAATGTGCTTCCGCTATTTAAGAAGGGGTTTAGAGATAAGCCAGGGAGCTACAGACCAGTGAGTCTCACGTCAGTGCTATGGAACCTATTGGAGAAAGTTCTGAAGGAGAGAATCTATCTCCACTTGGAGAGGTAAGGTTTGATCAGGGATAGTCAGCATGGTTTTGTCAGAGGGAGGTCATGCCTAACAAATTCCAGTGAATTTTTTGAGGAGGTGACCAGGTGTGTAGATGAGGGTATTACAGTTGATTTAGTTTATATGGATTTCAGCAAAGCCTTTGACAAGGTCCTATGTAGGAGACTTATAAAGAAGGCAAATGCACATGGAATACAGGGTAATTTGATAAGGTGGATTCAAAATTGGCTTAGTTGTAGGAGACAGAGGATGATGACAAAAGGCTGCTTTAGTGACTGGAAGCCTGTGTCCAGTGGCGTATCACAGGGATCTGTGCTGGATCCCCTAATATTTGGCATTTATACAAATGACATGGATGACTATGTGGGAGGGTAGGATTAGTAAGTTTGTGGATGACACAAATATTGGCTGGGTGGTTAACAGTGAGGTTGAGTGTCTTGAGATATAGACGGGATGGTCAAATGGGCAGATAAGTGGCAGATAGAATTTAACCCTGAAAAGTGTGAAGTGATACCCTTTGGAAGGAATAATTTGACAAGGAAATATTCAATGAACGGCATGACACTAGGAAGCTCTGAGGAACAAAGGGACCTTCGTGTGTGTGTCCATAGGTCTCTGAAGGTGGACGGGCATGTTAGTGGGGTAGTGAAAAAGGCAGATGGGACACTTGCCTTTATAAATCGAGGCATAGATTACACAAGTAAGGAGGTCATGTTGGAGTTGTATAGAACCTTGGTGAGGCCACAGCTGGAGTACTGTGTGCAGTTCTGGTCACCACATTATAGGAAGGATGTGATTGCACTGCATGGGGTGCAGAGGAGATTCACCAGGATGTTGCCTGGGATGAAACATTTAAGTTATGAAGAGAGCTTGGATAGACTTGGGTTGTTTTCGTTGGAGCAGAGAAGACTGAGGGGCGACCTGATCAAGATATACAAGATTATGAGGGGCATGGACAGGGTGGATAGGGAGCAGCTGTTCCCCTTAGTTGAAGGGTCAGTCACAAGGGGACACATGTTCAAGGTGAGGGGCAGGAGGTTTAGGGGGGATGTGAGGTAAAACTTTTTTACCTAGAGGGCAGTGATGGTCTGGAATGCACTGCCTGTGAGGGTGGTGGAGGTGGGTTGCCTCACATCCTTTAAAAAGTACCTGGATGAGCACTTGGCACGTCATATCATTCAAGGCTATGGGTCAAGTGCTGGTAAATGGGATTAGGTAGGTAGGTCAGGTGTTTCTCACGTGTCGGTGCAGACTTGATGGGCCGAAGGGCCTCTTCTGCACTGACTGTGATGTACCAGTTGAGAAATCTGCCATGGGTTCTCTGCCATTGTCTACTGTAAGTCTACCTTCATTGGTCAGTATACGAGTTGGGATTCTTAAAGGTCCACACGCTAAAGATTGATCTTATCGGCAACCTCATAAATAGGGCCTGAGCCATGTATTGACCATGCCAGTTTGATGCTGAAATAGGGCACGTTGGCAGAATAATGGCTACCCCGATCAGATCATTTACGCTCTATCGCGCAAACTCATGAACAGGTCCAAGGCCATCACTTTCAGCCCTTAAAAGTGCCCAGTCTCCCTCTGATTATCCTGGAAGGATAATGTATCTCAAATTTGAGCAACAGGTGAAAATAGCTGTTTCACGCCCCTACTATACAGTAGCAACAAGAGTGGTATTCGCCACTAACAGGATGCTGCCATTAAGCCAAAATGACGTTTTGCCTCTCACACAAATGGTTAATGTAGTATATGAATTTCAGTGCCAGTGTGATGCCAACTCATATACTGACCAATGAAGGTAGACATGGAAGATGCTGCAGCCCGACAGCAACACACACTGGAGGAACACGTGCATCGCATGCTGGGTAGACATGGCTCTGCCGCAAAGCAGCTCATGGAGGGTGGAAAATCACCTTAGAGAGTCGACTTTGGGACTTCAGTGTGTTAGCCATGGTCTGCAATGGAGGATCACTGAGGGGATAGTGAGGAAGGTGTAGGTATGATTAGGAGAGCAAGGTGTACCAGTGACGGCAGGTTGGGAGAGGGGGGAAACAAAGGTGCCGGGGGGTTGAGGTTGCGAGGGGGGAGCAAAGGTGTCGGGGGGTGAAAATGGGAGCGGGTGAATGATGGTGTTGGGAGAATGAGGTTGGGGGGGTGGGCGTGGATTAATGATGGTGTGTGGGGGGAGGAGGTTGGGAGCGGGGAACGCTGGTGTTGGAGGGCGAGGTTGGGAGGAGATGAGTGATGGCGTCAGGGGGGTGAGGTTGAGGGGGCAGGGAGTATGGGGGAGGAAGCTGTAATGGGAGAGAATATGGCAACTGGTGAGGTAGGTGTAAGGGAAGGAGTTTGGAGGGGGAAAGGAAATCGGAGGGGGGGGTGGAGTTCGGAGCGGGGCTGGGCTTCAGATGGAGGAAGGAGTTTGGAGGAGGGCAGGACCGGGAAAGGAAGGGGGGGAAGGAGTCAGGAGGAGGGAAGAAGTCTAGTGGGGAGGAAGGAGTAACGGGTGGGGCTGGTAGATATCCAGGTGAACATGCAAGGGGGTGTCTGTGGATTTGATGACTGCCTTCTGGGCAGTCAGAAATGAGGGTGGGTGTGGTGAGAATGGGAGAGCACAGTGAGCCAGGAGGGTGGGAGGATAAGTGTGCAATGGTAGTGGTAGAAGGATCAGCGAGGGTGGTTGCTGGGGACTCAGAGGCAGGCATGGACCCTGGGGGTGGGAAGAAGGAGGCCGGGGAGGTCAATGTTGATGGGGATGGGATTCTCAGGAAGGTAGGGAATATGCGCGTTCACCTGGACATCCCTGAAAGCACAGGGTTTAGCCTGATAGGTGATGGTGGGTTGGAGACAGCTTGTGCAATGGTTGGTCCTGTTGCCTCTGACTTCGGAGTGGGCTGTCTGGAGAGCCAAGGCCTTAGGGGCCCCAGCTTGTTTTGGCTGTCCTCCTGTGGGCCAGCTGCTCCCTCCGTGGTGACAGAACGATTTTGAGGGGGTCACAGGCAAGGGGGGCTTGGGGGAGAGGACAGCCTCTGAGATTCCAGAGTGGATGACCCAGGGGTGATCAGCTGCCGCTCCTCCTCCTTTCGAGTGCCCAGGGGCGCCGGCCTGACTCTGTGAGGGGAAGGAGCACATGGAGGGATGTCGAGATGCCCTGTTTCCCTCCCATTGCTATTGCAGGAACTCACCCATGGCTCCCGCAATAGAGGGCATGTTCTGCTGGACCAGGGTCTCCATGGCGTCTGCCATCCTCCCCATGGAGACCTCTATATAGGCACAATTGGGCACCACTTCATCAGAGAACAGGCAGATGCACTCCTCCGACTCACGTGCCACTCTGTTGAGGGCTTCCAACAGCTCTGTGTGATGTTCCCCCTCATTCTGCTGACTCTCCAGGATGAGTTGTAAGGCCGAATCCTGAGGCTCATCATCTGACTCGGACATCACAGATGCCTCTTCCCCAGCAGCCCTCCGAGTGCCAAGGAGCTCAGCTGAACCTGCTGCAAACATGTGTCCGTGCAGTGACCACCAGATTGTGAACCTGAGCCTGCTCTAGATCTAGGTCCTACCAAGGTGTGTGTTTTTGCACTGGTGGAGGGTGTGGGTAAGCGCTGGAATGCATCTTCCAGGCTGCTTATTTCCAGCTCTTTATTGGAGGAGGTGTCCTCTTGGCTGAGGTGAGGATGTGGATGGAACTGAGGGACTGATTGGCTGAGGGCATTGGTCACTTGGCAGGTCTTCCTGAGAACCAAAGTAGAGATAATTAGTGCATGGCAGCAGAGTCAAAAGCAGGAAAGGGCACTCACATTTGCATTGAGAGAGGGATGATATGGTGAAGGATCTTCACCCAAGGGTGTTCACCGCCAACTTCACTGTCACCACAGGTGCGATTCACGTCCTCACCAGTCAGCGTGATGGCACACTCCTCAAAGTGAGTCCCTCGGTCTGGGACCTCTCCCTGCTGATGCGAGTCAGCTTCTCTTGCAGGAAAAGAGATGGAGAGAGTGAGAAGGATACCTGGCACTGCATGGAATGTTTGTGTGATGACCAGAGCCATGGGCAGTATGAGAATTCGAGCTCCAAAGGGTATGAGCCTGATGGAGATGTGAGGGTCTGTGTGACGGTTAGTGGTGTTGTCCCTTGAGGTGTGAGATTCCTGAGGGTGTGTGATGGGTTTCTGAGTGTGTGAGTTGAGAGTGATGAGAACGACTTACCCTAGCAGAATGGAGGAGATCATTCTGCCTCTTTCGGCAGTGGGTGGCTCTCCTCTTCTGCTGGGTATTGACAATGACCACTGCTGCCCCTACCTCCCATGCTGGATTTGTCAACGTTTTTGCTGGTCTTCACCCAGAGTTGGACCCATGGTGTCCAAAAGAAATTCCAGGGGCGTGTCACTGATTCGGGGGGACTACAGTCTTCTTGCCTTTTGGAGCCATGTCTTCTGTGCAGCAGCCCTGGGTTGGAAGCAAAGAGTGTGCATGTGGCTTCACTTATAATATGGCGCCTGACAGGAGGATGCAGCAAGGTAATGGCGTGGCAGGTGAATCGGAGGCTGCCTGCCAGCGAAATGGCGTGTTTCCCAGGAATGCATGATTAATGAGATTGGATTGGGGTGGTACAGCCTTAAAAGGTGCCATTGTGGCCGACGGGTAAAACATTCTCTTTCCCATTCGCTACTGCACATCTGGGACAATTCTGCCCACAGTGTCTAACATTAGATTTAATTCCGTGATTGAACAGCATTTGCTAAAAAATCCTCAGTATGCTAAGAATTACACTGACAACCAATTTTAGATTATCACTCAGGCTTGCAGTGTGGCACATTTGCATGTACTGAAAGCTACATATATTAATACATGGGGCCCTGTTCTTTGCAGACAGAAAGAACATGTACACACATTGTGCCTGTTTCAGCTAAACAAAATAAGTGACAGCCATTGACTGACTCATTCCTCATGGTAATGCCATGACTACTCAGGGTCAAGCTGCTGGGTTTAAATTTCAAACAATGCTTGGAAGTTAACTGTCAGTCATCAATTAGTGTATTCTCCATGGCAACACTTCTACCAATCAGAGTCCACTTGCCAACCAATCAGCACTCTCGTTTCATACCTTATAAATAACTGTTTTCCCCTGATATCTGTATTCTTGCGAGTGTCCTAATGAGGGCATGCCAAAAAGCTTCAATACGTCCCTTTTTTTCTGCAATGTTCAAGTGGATAAAAATTTATTGAATAATAAAAGACAGTGATATTTATTGAGTTACATCAAGGTGGATGAAAATACTGAGTGAATTGTTCTACAAATTAGTGTTGTGACCCCTATTGTTTCTAATTTACATGGGTGTCTTACCTGAGAATCATAGGCCAGATCTTCCATAAATTGGCAATCACCATCAGATCCCACAAAGAGTTTCATCGCAGTGGTGGAGTATTAGAGGGAAGACAAGCCATGCCCCCTTTGTACAACACCAGCTTCTGTAAGGTAAGGTCAAAGGTCCAATGTGAATGTTAGTGAATAGGTAGGGTGGATAGATGTGTGACAGGGTGGGGGGAGCAGGTGGGTTGGGGGGGTAGTCGGATTGGGTCGGTGGGGGCATCAGGGGGTAGTCAGATGTTTCAGCAAGGGAGTTGGGGGTTGGGGGCGGTCAGGAGTTGAGGATCAGGGTAGTCAGTGTGAGTGATCGAGGGGGTCAGTTCAATCGTTACCCAGGAAATAAATTAGGATTTTTCTGTCTAACATTTCCTGGATAACTATTCAGGTAAGTATGTTGGAACTGTCTGAAGTCTCCAACTCTAACTCAGGCTTGTGGACTTTGGAGAGTCCCATGGAGCAGGGGAATTACCCATCAAAGGTTAAAACTTTCTGGGCAATGAGGTCTGCGCATTGGGACCTCCGTGGGGCCCTGATGCACATTTCGGGTTGTACAGTGTCTGACAATCCAGAGATAGGAAGATCTGGGCAATAGAACCTTGCAGTCAGAAGGGAGCCACTTGTTTCATCATGTCTGTACCAGCCTTTTGATAGCGTTATCCAATTCAGACCCATTCCTCCGCTCTCTATCCATATCCATGCAATTTTATTTCCTTTCAATTATTTATCTAATTCCCATTTGAAGGTTACAAATGCATGTTAGATCATAAGAAATCACTGAGTAAAAAGATTTTCTTCAGTTCACCTCCGGATTTTTTTTTCCTATTATCTTAATCCTGGGTCCAAAGTTCTGGATGATTCATCTCAAGGGAATGGAGAGGTTCTACCATTAATTATGTTTTGAGGGAGGCCATAAGTAAAAGTTGATAAGCTTCACCAGGTTTTGCTACAATACAGTGAATGCAATCATAGAAATATTTGGCAATAAAACAATGTAATTAAACATTCACTGAAGATATTATGCCTTTATATATTTTTAAAATCATAAGTGGTTGGGACAGAGTAGATAGGGAGAAGCAGTTCCCACTCGTAAACCGATTGAGAACCAGAGGACACAGTTTTAAAGTGTTTTGCAAAAGAAGCAAATGCAAGGTGAGAAGAAACCTTTTCACTCAGCCAGTAGTTCATGTCTGGAAGTGTGGTGGAGGCAGATTCAATTAAAGCATTCAAGAGGGCAATGGATGATTATTTAAATAGAAACAATGTGCAGGGTTATGGGGAAAAGGCAGGAGATTGGCACTAAGTTAAAATACTCAGAGCCAGTACAGACACGATGGGCCGAATGGCCTCCCTCTACACCGTAACAGCTCTGTGATTCTGATTCTACGTCTGTGGTCGTCACTCTGGAACCCCCACATCCTAAACAAAGGGAGAGTGAAGATAGAGAGCTGCTACCGCACATCAAGTTCCGAAATTAATTCCTGAAGAAAATACTATTTAATTTAAGCATTACTGAACCAGATGGGTTTTTACAACAATTTAGTAGTTTTGCAATTATCATCACAGCTGCTAGCAGGTTATTCCATATTTATGTACCTAACTGAATTTAAATTCCCCAGATGCCATTTCAGGATTTGAACTCAGCTCCAGATCATTCAGTCAGATCTTTGGCTTAATTAGTCCAGTTAAAGAACCACCATTCCCATGCAAAGGGATTTTTTTTTTTTTTTTTTTTAACCCATCTTCATGTTCATTGCTTCCCTCCCACCATCTACTGTCAAACTGGAAAGACATTACTTGCCTTTATATGGGGCTAGCATTGCGATTTTATTTTTGGGGATGATCAACTCTCCTTATCCTTGCCTGCTCATAATTAAATAATCAAAATTCTATGGGGCTGGGGACCTTTTATTTTTTCATGGGATGTGGGGTTTGTGGACAAGGCCAGCATTTGTTGCCCATCCCTAATTACCCTTGAACTGATTGGCTTTGCTAGGCCATTCCAGAGGTGGTTAAGAGTCAACCACATTGTTATGCAGTCACATGTAGGCCAGACCAGGTAATGATGACAGATTTCCTCCCCTAAAGGACATCAGTGAACCAGATGGTTTTTTACAATACTCACTATCACTGAGATGAGCTTGCAATTCCTGATTGAATTATTTGAATTTAAATTATAGTGATGGGATCTGACCCCCTATCCACACAGCACTAACCTTGGCCTCTGCATTACTAGCTCAGTGACTTTACCATTGCACAACCATCTCCCCTAAGCATGTTGAGCGAAGAGACAGCGAGTAGCTCTGAGGTCCACCATGTTGCTAGATTTTGGTGTCTGCTCATGGTTGCTGTTGAATTAATGAAGGACTGCAGTCTGCAGTCGAGCCTTAGTACCAAACCCTCCATCATTAAACTATTTGCTGACACACATCGCCCAGGTTTGTACATGAAGGATAGCCACAATCAAGATAGTAGAGGGATTCTAACATTCACGGTACAGTATCCCACAGGAGGCAGCGCTGTAAGAAGAGGAGGAAATAAATTGATTTAAACATTTCCTGGAAGGGGTACATTCTAACATGCCGTGTGATGCGCATCAGTGCTGTAAGACCTCTGGGCCTTTTTTAAAAAAACTTATTTATCCCCAATTTAAATTCGAACAAACTAGGGATTGCCTCCCCCCAATCTTCCAACCTTCAAGATTTGAATATTGGAGTCATTTCCAGACATGGGTATCCCCAAGAACGAGCAACACTGTCATAGAAACCACGGAGTTAATGTTCCAAAAGCAAAATGCTGCAGGTGCTGGACATCTGAAATAAAAACGGAACAATGCTAGAACTGCTCGGGGGCGGGGTGGGGGGGGTTGGTGGTGTTGGTGGGTAGTCAGGTGAATGGGGCTGGTTGTGGGGGGATAGGTGGGAGGATAGCCAGGGAGCAGGGTGGGGAGTTAGTTGGATAGGTGGGTGGTAGTTGGAGGGGTAGTTGGGTAGATGGAGGTGGTGGGGATGGGCGAGGGTAGTCAGGTAAGTGGAAGGCAGATAAGGGTGTTAGGTTGATAGTTGGGGGTGTAGGGTAGGTAGTTGGGAGTTTGGGGGGGGGGGGTTTAGGTGGGTCCAATGGGTGGCGGGGGGTTGAGGGGTGTCAGTACTATAGTTACCCAGAAATTAGAAGTGGTTTTATTCCGACTAACTTTTCCTGGATAACAATTCTGCCAAGATAGTCAGAACATCCAGAGTCTCCGTTTTAGATCGGGGTATCAGATGGTTCCCAGTGCAGGGTAACTGCCCATCGGAAGTTAAAACTTCCCAGGCAATTCCCATGAAGTCCTTGCATAGGGACATCCAGGGGGTCTCCCAGTGCATCTTCTGGGGTACCTCTGGGGTACGACTCCCCACCTCCAACCCCCCGCCCCTACCCCAGCCTGAAGGCCACAGTCGTAATGGCACAGAAAGAGGCCATTCAGTCTGTCGAGCCCATGCTGGGTCTCTGTAGAGCAATCCAATCAGTCCCACTCCCCTAATCTATCCTGGTGGCACTGGATCTTTATCTCTCTCGAGTGCCCATCCAATCTTCTAATGAAATCTTTCATTTTTGCTTCCGTTACCTTCAGAGGCAGTGAGTCCCAGTTATCACTTGTTGTATAAAAAGGTTGTTCCTCACAGTGCTGCCTTCTCACCCACATCCCCCAACCCCCCCTCCTAACCACTGCCACCACCACCAGCATCTCTCACCTTAAACCTTAAACCTGTGTCTCCAAGTTCATGAACCATCAGTTAATGGGAACAGCTTTTCTCAAATAAGCTTTGTTCTCATTCAGACTGTGCTTTGTGGCTGATCTCTGAGCACAAGTCATTCTCCTTGAGCTCAAACAGTTTAAATGATACATTTCCTCAGTTCAAACACAATTACCAAACCATAATATGCCAATACCTGTGGGGGAAGAAGCAGCAACTGCCAGGTGTCTCACACAGTCAGAGGAAAGTAAAGCTAATGGTGTTTTGATTTTAAAGCTTTCACTCCTGCCATTGTTTCTAAGTGAAGCCTCCTGTCCTCAGCCCTAGTTTCCTGCAATAGCCTCACCTAAATATTTCTGTTCATTCCCTCATTCAGTGTTAGAATTCTCCTTACAGGTTAGAGTGGATTTAACCCATCTTCAAACTGAAAACTGACCACTGGCAGAAGTGATTGGAGAGCTTAAATTAGCAAGAGTCATGCAGTGGAACCTGCTTTTCATTATTTAATATGCTGAGAGTACAGGTTATGCCTGTACCTATCTTCTGTTGGCTGGATGAGCTCTATCCTGAGTGTGTCTGACTGGAACGTACTTCAAACAGCACCACAGCTATAAGTAAAATGGAGTTTGACACAATCCAGTATGAGTGACCTGGGATTACTGGAAGAAGTCAACCATTAACAGAAATAATTATAACGACTGCACAGCATCCTTTGAGGAATAATCAAGCATCTTGAAGCCATCCCAGAATGAATCTTGACTATCAGACTTATCAATAGAGTGGCAAGGCAGCGGATTACCAACACGGCCGGTGAATTTGAAGAGACCTCAGTTGCTCGTTATCAAACCTTCTTTGGGCTTTGCTTCAATGGTCCAGAATGAAGAAGTTACTGAAGCCTCTTTATAGAAAGGCTCCTTGGAGCAGGCTTTTGAAGGTTTTCAGAATTTCATGCCAAAGGCTTTAACCCAATTTAGGAACATTGGACTTTGGAGTAGGCCATTTGGCCCCTCAAGTTTGCTTCACCATTTCATAAGACCATGGCTGATCTGGTTGTGGTCTCAACTCCACTTTCCTGTCTGTCCCCCATAACTCTTAACCCTCTTGTCAGTCAAAAATCTGTGTAACCCAGCCTTGAATAAACTCAATGACCCAGCTTCCACTGCGATTGAGGGAAATTGTGAAATATTAGTCACTTGTGCTTGGATTTCCATCCATGAAACTCTATAATGGGAGGACTCAATGGTTAAAAAGCTCCAGCATGGCCCTATAAAAATCACATAATAAATTAAAGGATATTCAAGTACCAATGCAGTGTCCACCTTTTGCAGCCTAAGTGTTCCCACTTAGGCAACATTTGAATGCCTGAAGAAGAGTCCTATTGGACTCAAAGTTAGCTTAATTTCTCTTTCCACAGATGCTGCCAGACCTGCTGAGTATTTCCAGCACTTTGTCTTTTATTTCAGATTTCCAACATCCCCAGTATTTTGCTTTTATTGTACCATTGTAACATCTCTGGGCAGACAGTAAAACAGGGGCCAGTAGCATTGTTGGGTCTACAAGCTCCAGGTCACTCTACAGATAGACAACGCCAATGGAAAGTTGTCTGTTCGTCTGGGCTTTACTCTGTGCATTGCAGAGGTTTTCAACAGTCAATGAAAGTAGCTTTCTTCACAATTGTACTTGTTGAAAAATTGATGGTCACCTTCGTAAAACACTTCACAATCTGTCAGCGAGATCAAAAAGTCTGTTAGTGATTTGAAGGTTTATAATTGGAGCTTTCTCAGGCCACATTTCTGTTCGATTCTCTTCAAAAAGATAAACTAGTACTCACTGGAGAGGTGCAGTCAGCACAGACTGTAGACATTTACACTGATATCACCACAGGGAAAAGAGGTGAGTGAGAGTGACAGAATCCACTGTCAACTGAGGGTACCCATGGGATGGGGCTTCTGTTTCAGCACACAACAGGAGGAGGAATCAGGACAAGGTTCATCAACTGCAAGAGACTGGAAACAAAATCAATGGATCCTGGTGTAAATTGATAAAACATATTCTTTCACTTGTGTTTTTCTCCAGTTTCCTCCCTTCAAGCGTCAGCCGTAGCTTAGTGTGTAGCACTCTAATCTCTGGTTCTGTGTTCAAGCCTTGCTTTAAGACATGAGCACAAAGTGAATAAGTTCACATTTTCCCACATTTATATTCCACCTGCCAATTTTTGTCCACTCAATTAACCAGGCTATATCCCTTTTGCAGACTCTCTATCTCCTCTTGACAACTTACTTTCCTACTTATATTGGTGTAACTGGCAAATTTAACTACCATAATTTTAGGGCCTTCATCCAAATCATTGATGTAGATTTTAAATAGTTGAGGCCTCAGCACTGTTTTCTGTGACACTCTACCAGTTACAGCTAACCGGCCTATAGTTTCCTGCTCTTTGTCTCTGTCCTTTCTTGAATAAAGGTGTTACATTAGCTCCTTTTCAATCCGGAATCTAAGGAATTTTAGAAAATTATAACCAATGCATCTACTATTTCTGTTGCCACTTCTTTTAAGATCCTAGGATGCAGGCCATCTGGTCCTCAAGCCTTGTCAGCCTTTAGGTCTAATAGTTTTCCCAACACCTTTTCCCTGGTAATGTTGATTGTTCAAAGTTCCTCCCTTCGATTCTTGATTTTCAAGCACCTTTGGAAAGTTTTCTAAGCCTTCTACAGTGAAGGCAAACACAAGATACCTATTCAATGTCTCCACTATTTCCTCATTTTCCTCTATCAATTCACTATTTAGAGGACCAACTCTCACGTTAGTTATTCTTTTCCTATTTAAATATTTATCGGAACTCTTACTATATGTTTTTATATTACTAGCTTATTTTTTTCTCATACTCAACCTTCTCCCTCTTTATTCCTTTTTTAGTCATTCCTTGCTGGTACTACTACTCTTTGATTTGATACTATCCTTAACTTTCTTATTCAGCTATGGATGAATCATCCTTCTCATAGCAAAGATTTATCCCAGTAAGAAATAAATACTCTAAGAGTTATTAACTATCCCCTTAAAAATCTGTTACTGCATCTCTACTGTCCTACCTTTTAAACTAGTTTCCCAGTTCACTTTAGCTAGCTCATCTTTCATACCCATATAATTACCTTTATTCAGATTCAAAACACTAGTCTTAGACCCACACTTCTCCCCATCAAATTGAAGATGAAATCCCATCATGTTATGATCGCTGACTTCCTTTACCATGAGGTTATTGATTAATCCTGTCTTATTGTTCAACACCAGATCAAGGATAGTCTGCTCCCCAGTTGGCTCTAGAAGGTATTGCTCTAAGTAATTATCCTGGTTACACTGGATCACATCCTCAATGGGTTACAGATCAAAGAGCACTGGATCACAGTTCCTCACAGAATTTGCAGTGCTGCAGTTGCAAGCTCTCTGTATCTGGTCCATAGGATCAGTCTTGTTGCAATAGGCCCAGGCAGTGATTCTCAGTAGTGCACTCAACAATAGAGATGCATCTGAGCAAAACCTGATCTGCCAACTCCAGCTCCCAGACAGTGCTTCAGAGTCACTGGGCTGGCAGAAGGTGAAACCTTGAACCCTTACTGACATCGAGCACCTTCCTGATTGCCTAATATTGCTGAGACCATCTGGAACAACTCCAAGTACTAACCCATCATGCAGCGACTGAATGTGGGATCTTTCTGGTTTGCATTGTTAAGTGCAGAGAATGTGGTACAGAAGAAAATTGTCCAACATTTCCATTAATCGTAAAAGTGAAAATAAGGTTGCCATTTATCCCCAGGAGCTGGAACACAAGTGAGGAAGTGACACTTCAGTTGTATTGAGCCTCCATCTGCAGTACTGCACTCAGTTCTGGGCAATGAACATGAGGAAGGACATATTGGCCATGGATGGGGTGCAATGTTAATGATCATGAGGCTTAAAGGCTGGGCCATGAAGGCAGGTCACATATATTAGGTTTGAACTCCCTTCAAATAAAAGGTTGAAGTGTCTACTCAGAGTGTATAAGATGGCTCAGTAGGGTAGATAGAGAGAAACTATTTGCTCAGATGGGGGAGTCCAAACCAAGGGACATAACTTTAAAAAGTAGAGATGGCTATCCAGGGGTGATGTCCAGGAAAGGCAGTGGCCTATTGGTATTGTCACTGGATGAGTAAACCAACGACCCAGGGTAATGCTTTGGGGACCCAGGTTTGAATCCCACCATGGCACATTGTGAAATTTGAACTCAATAAAAATCTGTAATTAAAAGTCTAATAATTATCATGAAATGGAAGGGTTCACTAATGCCTGTGAGGGAAGGAAATCTACCTTCCTTACCTGATCTGTGATTCCAGACCTACAGCAATGTGGTTGACTCTTAAATGACCTAGGAAGCCATTCAGTTTCTCAAGGGCAATTGGGGATGGGCAATAAATGCCTGCTGGCCGAGCCAGTGACACCCACATCCCATGAATGAATAAAAGACATCACTTCTTCAAAGAAAGGTTAATGGAAGTCTGAAACACTCTCCTCCAAAAAGTTGGGGCCATTGAAACATTTCCTAGCTGCTGTTGACAGGTTATTGTTGGGAAATGCTAAAAGTTAGGTAAATAGGTTGTCAAACCGCCCAGCTTGCCCAGGACTGCCCTGACATGAATCTCCATGGTGCTATTACTCAAAGTCCTGGAAATCTTCATGTCCCAAAATTTTCACTAGTGTTGTGGCTTCTTTGCTCAATGATGGGGCTGGCCGATACACCAGGCACAGTTGGGAGTCAGGAGAATTGGACGTTACATGGGGAGCTACTTGAGTTGGGGGAGTGGGGTGGCTAGTAAAGTGAATAGCTCAGGACTGATGGGGGAGGGGGTCCCAGAATGGGAGTGGGGACCGCAGGAGCTATGGGGAGACTGAGGATAGGAGAGAATTGAGGGAGCAGGAAATGGGGGAATGGAGTGGGGGTATGGATTGTCAGGGTGGAGAGGGAGAATGGGAATCAGGCATGGAGGGATTTAATGAGAGAGGAAACTAGGGAGTGGGGTCAGGAAAGGTGAGGTGGGAGAAAGTGAGAATGGGGTGTGTGTGTCCTATGTGCTGAGGAAATAAAGATTCTTGGGAAAGTTGGACAGGAAACATGACCTCGTATTTCCAGTTGGTGAAACCCTTTGATGATATTTCTGATCCAATACGCTTTCTGCTTGGCCCCAATTTCCCTGCACAGTAAGAAGTGGAGAGTTACAGCTTTGTGCCAACTTTTGTTTTCATGCTTAGTGAACAGAGGAAAACCATTCTCAAAATGGGCTGAGAAATGGGGCATATTTAGAAGTGTTCTTTTATAAAGAGGGTGGAGCAAATTCTATTCCCAGAAAAACCCTTAAGAAAATTAAGGAAGACGCATTTCAGTTTTTGCAGATTGCTCTGTGCGGGCTAATTATTGTGGACAATATTCTGTGTGAACAAACTCTGCATACTTAAGTGTTATGTTGCTCTGCAGTAGAAAGAAATTAGTCATATCAGATGCATAACGCAGATAATGAACTGCACAGCTGATTACGTATTTACCCGTCATAATTGCTAATTTCAGTCATTAGTGATAATCATTTCAGTTATGACCCGCTTCTGATAATTGTTCATTAGCATGCTTGGACGTTTTGCTCTTGTAATAGCTGATTTGAACATTGATAATTAATAACAGAAAAACTATCAATAATAATTATTCACATGCAATTGGGCAAATTGCTGTTTGCTGAGAGAGAAACATGGACCCAAATTATTGATGAATCAGAATAAAATCAATGGGAGAGCATCTAGAATTGAAAGGATAGCCTGGATTCTGACTGGAACTACTCATAACTGTAGGAGGTAGGAGATACATTCTTTCAAAAGAGATACTGAGGGGCCTTGACAGGGTGGATGTGGAGAGGATGTTTCCTCTTGTGGGAGAATCTAGAGCTAGGGGTCACTGTTTAAAAATAAGGGGTCTCCCAGTTAAGACAGAGATGAAGAGAAATTATTTCTCTCAGAGGGTCATGAGTCTTTGGAACTCTCTTCCTGAAAAGTTGGTGGAAGCTGAGTCTTTGAATATTTTTAAGGCAGAGATGGATAGATTCTTGGTAAGCAAGGAGGTGATAGGTTATCGGCAGTAGGTGGGATGCAGAATTGAGGTTACTATCAGATCAGCCATGGTCTTATTAAATGGCAGAGCAGGCTCGAGGTGCTGAATGGCCTATTCCTATTCTTTGTTCGTATGTCTGTATGTTCACTGGGAGTTAGATTAACTAGGAAAGCTAAGAGTTATCATACTATTAATTTGTAAACTTATGTATGTGCTCAAAATAATGTTATTTATTAATAAAGGTAATTTAGTTTTGTAAGAAACCTATAAGATTCAGTCATCTTATTACTACTGAATTCAAGGCATCTATCTGGAAATAAATACAAATTGTAAAATAGTTGTGGCAGTGGTTTCAAGTCTCCCTCTAGGATTTGAATAGCTCAGCATTTACCATCCACTGTTCCATAACAAGAAACTACAAGTTCTGGTGTGAACTCTTGTGCAAAACAGTGCATGAGTGCACTATGTTAGGTAGCTCAGTTTCTTGATGGTGGGCTTTCTGCAAAGTGTCTATCTTTAAAAGCCCTCCTGTTAAAGGGTATCTCTTTCGCTCAATTGGACATGCTCTTATTTCTGATTCTAAAGATTGAGAACTCAAGTCTTCCTGGAATTAAACACAAAGCATAGGCTGCTGCCCTTAGTGTTATGATTTTTGAAGTACAGTAATTTGGATCAAATCATAGACTTAGGCCTTCTCTGTCCCCATGGTTAAGATTTCCAACCCACTTGGAATGATTGGGAGTTTCCGGGGATTGGAGGTACTTCTCCCAGGCTGTCCCTCTGGGTGCTCAACTATTTCACTGTCCTGTTGTCGTCCAACTGCCAACCCCTGCTGCATGGCATCACCAAATGCTGTTGGAGGGTTTGGAGTGGGCTTGAGGACCAGCACCTCCCACAGAGCTTCGAGCAAAGGTGGTGAGAGGAAACAACGCCAAGAGAGGAGTAACCAGTTAAAGGGATGAGTAAATATTTCCACTTGGTACGTGAATGGGGAGCCGAGGAATGGAAAATTGGGATTATCACGAAGAAAAGAGGGCGAAAGGAGAAGGATAGTTCCTGAATTGAGGGCTATTAGACTGAGATACTTCACTACATATGGCGATTAAGGTGTGGAGAAAGCTTCATTTCAGAGGGAATGAGATATATTTTGAAAAGGAGAGATAAAAAAGGTATTGGGGAGAGGGGGTAGAGGGATGGGTTTATAGGTGAGAGCGCTGAATAGCCTCCTCCTTACCTGTAATTTCTACTGTTCTATAAAAACTTTCCTTTGTCAAGTTCACTTCCTCTATGAAAATACAAGTTTCTTTTTCTTGTTATGGCACAGCAGATGGTAAATGCTAAGCTGTTCAAATCCCAGAGGGGAACTTGAAACAACTGCCACAACTATTTTACAATATGTATTTATTTCAAGATACATGCCTTGAATTCAGTAGTAATAAGACAACAAAGTCTTATATGTTTTTTACAAAATTAAATTAAACTTTTATTAATAAAAAATGTTTTAAGCACATCCATAAGGTTATAAATTACTACTATGATAACTCCTAGCTCTCCTAGTTAATCTAACTCCCAGTTACACCTCCATTAAGGGAACAGTAAAACTCATAGATTTTAAAAGGCCCAGGCAAAGTAACAGGATACCCTGAACAGTCAAATTCAAAGTGAGTTTTCTTCTCTTTAGTTCATGTGGACAACAACTTGAGGCTTAGAGACTGGAAGCTTTTCACACTTGTTAGAATTGTCTTTTATGTAGGTTTCTCCCTTTTTAATGTAAATCCCATCATCACAATATATCTTTTCAACTCTACTTTTCTAATAATAAAAATCTTTCATAGTACTAATTTTGTCAGTCAGCTTTGGGAAAAATAAACACACTGTTTTCCTTCTTCTGGCAAAGTGTAACATTTCACCCTCTCCTTTGAAATTCAAATTACTTTGGTTTATCTAAAAGTGGAAATTTTCCCTTTACACCTCATATTCTAAAACTTCAGCCATGTTTACCTATTTACCGTTTCAAACCTAGCTGCTCTTCTGATACTTCAAAGCCTTCAGACCAGCCATCTTTAATGCAGTTATGCCCCCCCTCCCACACCATCACACACACGCAGACACACACTATTCTTACCTTACAATAAATTCCAATAATGTTATGAAAATTATTACATTTTCCTGTAATTCTTTCTTGCCTGTCTGGGGGTTTTACCCTGAAGTCATGTTGCCTGCTGATGACCTCTGGGAATTTGGTAGAACTGTGTCGCAAATCAATTGAATTCTATACAGAAATAGCTTACTATGACTGCATTGGAGAACAGCCATGTTTGCACTGCCCGAAACCAACCTGATCCAGTAAAGTGAGGCCAGCCCATCAACGTTTCTTCCAGTGCTTAGCGCTTGATGCACTGGGGAATGTGTCAAGGGTCAGGAGCAGAACTCTTGAATCAGGAGCTTTTAAAGGGCCAACTGCTATTGGACTGCTTGCCTATTCTATTTTGTTCCATTACTTCGAACGCAGGAATCAGCTGTTACAAAGGCAAAATTAAATATTTGTCTTTAACAAGCACATGTTGCATAATCCAATCAAATCATACAAGATTCCACACGATTATATGAATCCTTATTATTGAGGTTATGATTCACTAGAAGAACTCAGGTACCAAGGTTTTCAATCTGACAACAGCAAACAGCGGTTTACTCAAAACATGTATACCAATTCTACCTATTGATCTCTACGTTTTATACCTAGTAGCTTTAAACCATAATACATCAAAAGACACAGTGCAGGCTTCATACATACAAAATGGAGCAAAGTAGATGCATTGATGTTCATCTCAATCCCTCCTAGTGATTCAGTTACCATGGTTGTATGGTCCACTTAAGCTCTAAAATCACTTTAGTACAACAAACTGAGCAAGCCAAAATGCCCCAGTCCCAAATGACATGGATGAATGACCTTTCTTAAACTAACCCTGCTTTACAGAAGCATCCTCATTTAGCAGAGCTGAAAGCTGTTTTACCGCATTGTGTGCTGTGCCCAAGGTACATGGGCAATGTGCGCACACATTCCTACAACTGCCATTAACTGTAAATATTCCTTTATGCTGCAAAATGATTGGGGAGGGGCATAAAGCAAAATAACCAAATTTACTGAAAAACCAAAATAAATTAAATATGAATTAACAGACAAATGATACTTCAAATAAAACAGTAAATTTCACTTTAAACAACCAATGCAACAAAGATATGTCATGCACAACCACAAACATCCTCATCATTCCCTGCAGATATGTGGCACTAAGCAGCTACACAGTTCCACAATATGCTGTTCTTAATTCACACAGAGTAACTCAGGAATCCTATCTGACAGCAACTTTCACCTTGTGTCTCATGGGTATAATTATAATTATCAAGGCACACTTCTATGAACTCTCTCTCCCTTGGGTTATGACAGCTCTGATGGTGTAGCTTTTCTGACATCCTTTTCAACCAACCAACCAATAACACCCGGGTACACAGTTTGGTCGCTTCTGGGAAAACCCCCAGCTCATTAGTGTCTCTGAACTATTTACATAGCTTTCCAGGTTTTAGACCTTTTTAGCCAGCTTGCACATTGACTTCAAGAGATCCTGTCTCCTATTCTGCCTAACAGCAGAACTCGTTCTTTCTGAGAGTGATTTACTTTTTCTCCTCACAAGAATTCTTTGTGTTACTCTTTCTGTCTCTGTATGCTGTCATTTCATGTCTGCACCTGATCCTTCACCCTCCATTTCCTGTGCTTGTAGCTCTGCTTTATGTCTGCAGCTCTCCTTCGTGTCTGCAGCCACTTGGCTCCTGATCTTAACTTCCTTCTTGTTGGTACTGCTCCCAGGTGAAGGATTGCCAGGTCACATGGATGTGTATTTCTCATTATCCAAGAAAATTACAATTGATTCCTTTACAATTTGATCTCCAGCCCTCCCTTCTATCCCAGCTCTTCCCTTTTGTTATTCTTCTTCATCCCTCCTTTCAATGGCATAAAATCCATCACATTTCTAGCCCCCTTCAGTTCTGAAGAGGAGCCATATTGAACTCAAAACATTAACTCTTTTCCTCTCTCCACAGATGCTGCCAGACCCATAGAACCCTAGAAAGATTACAGTGCAGAAAGAGGCCATTCAGCCCGTCATGTCTGTGCCAGCCAACAAGAGAAAAAAGAAACTAGCCGCTCATTTTAATCCCACATTCCAGCACCTGGTTTGTAGCCTTGCAGGTTACAGCATGTCATATCCAGGTACCTTTTAAATGAGTAGAGTATTGCAGCCTCAGACACCAACTTTGGCAGTGAATTCCAGACGTCCCTCTGGGTGAAAAAGTTTTTCCTCACATTCCCTCTAATCCTTCTACCAATCCCCTTAAATCTATACACCCGGTAATTGACCTCTCAGCTAGGGGAAACAGGTATTTCTTGTCTACCTTATCTAGGCCTCTCATAATTTTGTACACCTCAATTAGGTCACCCCTCAGCCTCCTCTGTTCTGAAAAAAAAATAACCATAGCCTACCCAATCTCTCCACATAGCTGAAATTTTCAAACCCTATCAACATGCATGTAAATTTCCTCTGCACTCTCTCCAGAACAGTTATGTTTTTCCTGCAATGTGGTGACCAGAACTGTACACAAAATTCCAGCTGTTGCTTAACCAGCATTTTATACAGTTCCAACATTACATCCCTGCTTTTGTATTCAATACTTCTCCTGTTATGATATGATAGATGATGTGTGCCAGGCAGATCAAATCCCTGAGGGAAATTTGATCACGTGGTCACAACTGTTTTGCAATTTGTATGCTATAGCTTGATGAGTGCCTTGAATTCAGCAGTAATAAGACAACCACAACTTCAGAGGTTTTTAGAAAACTAAATTAAACATTTATTAACAAAGACTTCAAATACATACATAAGTCTACAAATTACTATTATAATAACTCCTAAACCTCTAATTAATCTGGCTCCCAGTTATACCTTCATAAAGTCAACAGTAAAAAGAAATAGATTTTAACAGATCCAGGCAAAGCAACACAATACCCTGAACAGCTGCATTCAAAATGAGTTTTCTCAGCTTCAGTTCCTGTAGACAGCAACTTGATTCTGGAGGCTTTTCAGACTTGTGTTAGATCTAAGTATTCCTTCCCCTCTTACACATAGCCTCATCTCCCTTATACATGTTTCTCCCTTTTTAATGTAAATTCCATTGTTCCAATATGTTTTTGCAACTTGACTTTTCTCATAATATAAATCTTTCATTGTACTAATTTTATCAGTAACCTTTGGGGAAAAAATGGTTGGCTTAGCTTCTTCTGGCCATCTCTTTGAAATTCAAACCACTCTAATTTTTAAAAAAAATGCAAAATTTCCTTACACCTCACATTCTAAAACTTCAGTCATGTTTACATATTTAGCATTTCAAATCCAAATTCTTGCTGATAACTCAAAACCAGCTGTCTCCAATACAATTAAATCACCTCCCTCCACACACAAATACACACAGAGAAACTAATCTAAACCCCACTATTAACCCACTTTTACAATAAATCACAATTATATTATGAAAACTATTATATTTTCATGACATGCCTAATAAAGGAAAGCATCACATATGCTTTCTTGACCACCTTGTCCACCTACCCTGCCACCTTCAAGGTGGACATGCACTCCAAGGTCTCTCACTTCCTCAATCCCTCTCAATAAATTCCTGTTTATTGAGTTTTCCCTTGCTTTGTTTGCTCTTCCTAAATGGCATAGTTGCACCTTTCCAGATTGAATTCCATTTGCCACTTCTCCATCCACTCAATCATTGACATCATTCTGGAGTTGACAGCTATCCTCTTCACTATCAACTGCATGACCATTTTTTGTGTCATCTGCAAATTTCCCAATCATGCCTCACACTTTTAAATCAAAATCATTAATATGTACAACAAACAGCAAGGTCTGGCCAATCCCTCGCACCCTTTTTAAATAATGGTACAACGTTCACAGACCCCCGTTCCTCTGAGGCCTCGCCTGTATCTAGTGAGGATTAGAAAATGATCCTCAGAGCTTGTGCCATTTCCTCCCTGGCTTCCTTCAATAGCCTGGGATACAATCCATCCGGCTCTGGTGATTTGTCCACCTTCAAGGATGCCAGTCCCTTTAGTACTCTTACAATGCTTAATGTAACTAACATTTCACATTCCCTCTCTTTAACTAGAATGTCTGCATCATCCATCTTCTTAGTGAAGACAGAGATAGAGTACTCATTAAGAACCCTGCACACATCTTCTGCATCAACCAACAAGTTATCATGTAAATCTGGTAGACCCTACCTTTTCCTTAGTTATTCCCTTGCTCTCAGGGGAGAATTTTCTCCCTGTTGGTGGGGGGTTGTGTGGGGCGTGGGGGCGGGGGCACAGACGATTGGTGCCCCCGATCGGCTGGGCAGCACCATTTTGCATGGGCGGGCCAATTAAGGCTGGCCCAGCGTGACGTGCGGCCAGAAGCGCTGAGCGCTCCCTGTGCGGGCAGGGTGAGGGGAGGGGTTGCCTGAGACGGGGAGTGCCTCAGGGAGGTTACTTGCACTTGTAAAACATTGAATAAAAGTTTTAAAAAAAATTTAAGGATATTTCCCCTCATGTGAAACTGTCACATGAGTTGGGACATGTCCATTAATTTTATTAACAATTTTTCAAACACTTTAAAAACGTTCATGAAACCTCATCCCACCCGTGGATGAGGTTTCATGAAAAATGCGAAGGCCGCCTGGGCTCTTTGCCTGCCCGTCAGCCTTAAGGTTGGATGGGCAGCTCAGCTAATTGCTTTATTGGCTTTTTAAATTGCCTTAATAGGCCCCTTAATGTACTGGTAAAACAAATTAGGATCTTCTTTGATTTTATCTGCCAATATTTTTTGATATCCTCCCTTTGCTTTCCATTTTTACTTTATCCCTGTACTTTCTATACTCCTCTAGGCTTTCTACAGTATTAAGTTTTTGTGACTGTAATAAGCTTTCTTTTTCTGCTTTATCTTACCCTGTATGCTTCTGGATAACCAGAGAGCTCTAGTTTTAGTAGTACCACTTTGTTGGGACATGTCTACAATGTGCCCATCGAATCTCACCTTTGAATGCCTCCCACTGATTTGACATTGTTTTCCCTTCTAATGGCTGTATGCAGACCACTATTGCCAGCTCTCTTCTCAGCTTTGTAAAATTTGTCATCCCCCACAATTTAGAACTTTTACTGCTGTTCTATCTTTGTCCTTTTCCATAATGATGCTGAATCTAACTGTGTTATGGTCACTATCTCCAAAATGATCCCCCACTGCTACTTCATCCACTTGCCCAGCTTCATTTCTGAAGATGAAATCTAGAATTGCACCCCTCTCATTGGGCTTGTTATGTACTGGCTAAAAAAAATTCTCTTGAATGCAGTTCAAGAAATTTGCACCCTCTGTGCCCTTCGCAATATTCTTATCCCAATAGGTTAGTTGAGGTCTCCAACAATTGCTGCCCTACTGTTTTTGCACTCAGAAATTCGTCTACCTATTTGCTCTTCTAATTCCCTTCCACTATTTGAGGGTGTATAATACACCCCTAGCAATGTGGCTGCCACTTTTTTTATTTCTGAACTCAACCCATTTGGCCTCATTTGATGCTACATTTAGTATCTCATTCCTCCTCACAGCTGTACTTGATTCTTTAACCAATAATGCTACACCCCCCACATTTTGTAACCCCCTCCCTGTCCTGCTTGCAAACTCTATATTAAGGTATGTTGAGCTGCCATTTTTGTCCCTTCTTCAGCCAAGTTTCTGTTATAGTGTAAAATCCATATCTTTTTTTTCTGTTGAGCTGTGGATTAAAATTATAGTTGCTGCAGTTTGGAGGACATGTCCACTGGAACAGTATGAGGAATATTTGCAATGTTGCTGCCCTGGGAGAGAATGTGCATATGAAAGACAGAATGGTGCCGAGGAGGAGTCTGGTCTAATGCGGAACTGTCTGGCAACAATATTTTAATTGGCTCCTGACCAGGTGACCAGGGTTTATGTGATAGCTCCTAGCCTGAAAGGAAAAACCTTTCTAAACCCTCTCTCTCCTGTGTATGTGAGATTCCAGTAATTCTACAATAAAAGCAAGCTGGCATTTTCTTCTCATATCTCTATAACCTACCCTTTCGCTGAAAACCCCTGTCAAGAGGTAAAGAGGAAAATCAAGGTTAGAGATATTGAAAGGCAGGTGCTCAACCAGTGAACTAAAGACTGAAAGTGCTGTAAGGCAATCTTGTGTTATCAACAAAGAACTGAAAGGAATTTGGAAGATATCGATCAAAATCAACCCATCGAATCCTGTACTCCAGAATTGGTGCTATTGAACTGTTCTATCCCACCCTTAAAATCCATGTTTTTTTGTGCCTTTTGTGCCTTGTATGTGTGTGTATAGGGATTTAAAAAGGGGTAGAGTTTAGGTTGTAGAGTTAGAAATTAGCAGTTCATATTTCTTTCTTTTGCCTCTGGTTGAAGAGAACTTATTCAATAAACAATTATTTACTTATTAAGTTTACAAACCTGGTGCTCATATTCTGTTAACCTAAATTAAACAATTAGGTGGTTTGATCAAACATTTTCAAAGTTGTCGTGACTCGGAGAGCAGTGGTACTTGATATTGCGGCACATTAGATCCAGTGAATCGTGACAATAGCGATGATATCATGTTGCAATGTGTCTGTCTGTTCCCTCAGCTCATCAGCTTTATTTACTATGCTCGTTGCATTTACGTATATACCTTTTAACACTGCCAAATTCCTGTGCTGTACACTTTTTAACCGGTGCTCCTTCTGTCTTTCAGAGTCAGTCTGAATGCATCCCCCACTCCCTGCCCTGAATTTACCCTCAGGTTCCCAATCCAGTTTAACCCCCCAACAACAGCACTAGCAAATTTGCCTGCGACAACATCTGTCCCAGTTCTGTTCAGGTGTAGACTGTCTGGCTTATGCAGGTCCCATCTTCCCCAGAAAATGGTCTCAACACCTCAGAAATCTGATACCTTCCCTCCAACAACAGCTTTTCAGCCACCTGTTTATTCATTCAATTCTCCTATTTCTATAGTTGCTTGCAAGTGGGACTGGGAGTAATCCTGAGATTACTGCTTTATAGCTGCTTTTCAATCTCCTTCCTAGCTCCTTAAAGTCTGTTTTCAGGACCCCATCCCCTTTCCTACCTAAGTCATTGGTACCAACGTGGACCACAACCTCTGGCTGATCACCCTGCCCCAGAAGAATGTCCTGCAGCCACTCCATGACATCCTTGACCCAAGCACCAGGGAAGCAACATACCATCCAGGAGTCACATCTATGGCCACAGAAGTGCTTGTCTGTTCCCCTAACTAACAAATCCCCTATTACTACTGCTCTTTCCCTCTTTTTTTCTCCCCTCCTGTACAGCAGAGCCGCCTGTGGTGTCACACACTTGTCTCTGACTGCATTTCTCTGAGGAACCAATGCCCTCACAGGCATCCAAAATGGAAAACTGATTGGTGAGCAGGACCCCAGGCGTCTCCTGCACTACCTGCCTAATTTTCTTGGTGGTCACCCATTCCCCTTCTGCCACCAGGCTTCTAAGCTGTGGTGTGACCACTTCACGGAACGTGCTATCCAAGTACCTCTCTGCCTGTCACTGTGGCGCAGTGACTCCAGCCACCACTCGAGCTCTGAAACCCAGAGCTCAAGGTCCTGCAGCTGGTGACACTTCCAGCAAATGTGGTCATCTAGGACGCTGGTGGCATCCACAACTTACCACATATTACAGGACATGCATTCCACATGGCCGAGCTGTCCTGCAATGGCTTCGATACTTCCCTTGCATTAACTTTATTTTACTTTGGTTTGGTAATGCAACTTTATTTTACCTGGCCTTGTATTAGCTTTATTTCCCTATTGCTTGTGTTTCTTACTTAAATGTAAGAAGCACCCTCTTTTAAAAAGAATGTGTTTTTCTAATTCTCAGCTACTTGATGACACTCCCTGATTGCAGTTTCTCACTAATCAATGAACTTATGTTTCTCCTGTGATGTTAGGTGCTGCTGACTGCCTGTCCCAGGGTCCTCCTCTCACACTCTCCTCTAGGTGCTGCTGACTGCCTGTCCCAGGGTCCTCCTCTCACACTCTCCTCTAGGTGCTGCTGACTGCCTGTCCCAGGGTCCTCCTCTCACACTCTCCTCTGTGTATTTCTGCACTTTATATTTTTATTTCAAATCTTCCTTACCATATCGTTTCCAGATCAAAGGTCATAGCAAGGCAAAAGTGCCTTTTTCAACCACCAGGCACTGGAAATTCTGTTGCCTGCCGTGATTGCTTCATATGGCTGAGATGGTCACAACCAGTGATCAGAGTTGCAGCCAGAGAAGTGTGAATGAAGGTGACAGATTGTCTGGGGCACCATTTCAAAGAAGAGTAGGAGAGTTTCCCCCAGTATATTGGTCAATATTTATCTAAGATGCTGAATTCTAAGTTGTGCGTGTTAAGTAGTATGTCATAAATGATCAGCTGTCCTTTTTTACTAACAGGCAGCTTGATGTTCATTCTTGATCATGCACCTCAATCAGCATCTCTTAGAGGACAGACTATCTGGTCATTTATCACATTGCCATTTGTGGGATCTTGCTATGTGCAAATTGGCTGCTGCATTTCCTATATTAAAGCAGTGACTACTGGTTAAAAACATACTTCATTGGCTGTAAAGTGTGCCAGGATAGGCTGAGGTCCTGAAAGGTGCTATATATATATATATTTTTACAGGTACTTTATTTAATTGTTCATGACTGATGCTATAACAATGCACTTTATTGCTGCAGTATAAATGTTTATTTCAATATCACAATAATTGTGAGCCAAAAATAAACCAACCCTGTCAGCCCAGAAAGGCAGGACCTTTGTTGAATAAGAGCCTGGGGGTTCAGATCTTCATGGAGAAGGTGGTTTGCTTCTGAATCTTAAAGCACGTCACTTGCCTGAAAACTGCATTTATACAGCCTGATACAGAATGGTTCATTGAACATCTCCAAATTGAAGAACAAGGTTAGGAAAGTCACCAAAGCAATACTTCATGGTGCAGCATGTTCCATCAGTAAAGTTTCAAGGCTTATTTTAAATTGGAAATTCAGTCATGTATATAAAAGAAAGATTGACTTAAGTCTGTCACGGTAATAAAAACTCATTTAATTGGACTCATAGCAATGGTCCTCTAAAGGGATTTAGATGGTAGGCTTGCCTCAGTTTAGATCCACTTCACAGATTTGTTGTTTTTACTTTACAAGAGTATTAAACCAACCAATAAAAGTTATCATCCACCCAGAATATTGTTTCCCACTTGACATTAACTGCATAGTAAAGTTACCAAGACATTGAATGTATGGTCTTTCTGAATACTCCTATCCATTAAAACCTTTGAACATGGAATGCACATGCTTTAAATGTTATTCCATCTCAGGCTGACCTCTTTCAATCTGTAAGAAATGACCATCTAATGGCCTTCCAATATATTAAGAAATTAATTGAATATTATAGAAATGTCTCTTTTTCTCTCTCTTTCTCCCTTATTAAGAGCAATTCTATAGCAGACTGCCAGAGCTGAGCCAGACACAGGACAGTGTGGGCCTGTTATCTCTGCCAAGGACATGACTCCAGCACAGACACTGATACAAGACATTCTAGGCCTAATAAGGGGGGATCTCATGCCCTATATCTAAACAAACTGTATAATCCACTTGCCTGGAGCAGTGCAGCTCCCACAACACTCAAGAAGCTTGACACCATCGAGGACAAAGCAGCACCACATCCACAAACATTCACTCCCTCCACCACAGATGCACAGCAGCAGCAGTGTGTACCATCTACAAGATGCACTGCAGGAATTCACCAAGGCTCCTTCGACAGTACCTTCCAATCTCACAGCCACTATCTTCTAGAGGGACAAGGAGAGCAGACACATGGGAACACCACCGCCTGAAATTTCCCCTCCAAGCCACTCACCATCCTGACTTGGAAATATATCACCGTTCCTTCACTGTCGCTGGGTCAAAATCCTGGATCTCCCTCCCTAACAGCACTGTGGGTGTACCTACACTACATAGACTGCAGCAGTTCGAGAAAGCAGCTCACCACCACCTTCTCAAGGACAATTAGGGATGGTCAATTAATGAATGAATAAAAAAAAATAAGTTTAGCAGGATGTCCGAGTCAAGAGCTATGTCACAATATGAATTTAGTGGTTGAGGAACAGAAATAGGAGGGATCTACATTGGGTACTTGACTCTTAGTAATTGGACAATAAATGATTGGCAAACGATATCCACTAATGCCTTTGAAATAAAAGTATCTAAGCAGGTTCTCAGGAGGGAAAAAAGCACCATGTATAGAAGAGAGCTCCTCGAGGTAGATCCATGCTATTGTCTGCCTCACACCCTGCTTAGCTCATAAAGACCAAGGTGAGAAGCGACTGCCACTGCTCAGCCTTGGAGATCAGCATCCCTTCGTTTTATCCATCTGCTCATCTGACCCAGCACCAGTAAACCATTCTCATCTGCTACCGGGTCGTATATATTTTCTGTCCATTTAGCTCACATATTGTAATTAAACTGTTGGTTCCTAATAAACTGCTTTAAGCTACTTGGGACCTTCACCCCTTTGTGTGGTAATCTGTGACTCCTGGACCAAGTCTTACAGACCTCTGTGTGGTTCCAGCTGGTGTGTTGGAACTGGTTTTAAGGTGCTTAAGTATTTTGTGTACTTTGACCAACTTTACCTTCTTGGATTCTTCAAAGCACTTCAGGAGGTTTCCTGATAGACTTCCCTCACTGTCTGGGGAAAATCCTATTACCATTACCCAGATCCTGAGCTGCCACCAGATGCTGCACTCATATTCTGCCAGCACCATCACCAGGATCTTGCCCTCTGCCCCCAACTCCTTCCTGTGGTCTTTTTCTGCTTGAACCATACATCCCAGGCGAAACACCCATCCTTTGCTGCTACGTGCCCCCGCCCCCCCCAACACTGCTCCCTAATTTGGTCCTGACCATCTTTGACAAGTCACACATTCATTTGGAGGATAGAAGCTAATGTGTGGTGGGACCTTTTACATCCACCTGAGAGGGCAGATAGGACCTCAGCCTTCCTGAAAGGTGGCACCTCCAACAGTGCAAAAACTCCCTCAAGTACTGTACAGGAGTGTCAGCTATCATTTTCGTGCTTAAATCCAGGAGTGGGAACCTTCCAGCTTGGAAGTGAGAAGACTACTGACTGAGGCACAATGGAGTGACTGAGGGAACGGGTGGTCAGGTAGAGCTGAGGTAACATCAGTGTACGTGTGCAACCTGATGTGTTTCTGGATGATCTCATCAAATGATAAATAGGAGGGAGTCAAGGATAATCCCTTATGGAACTCCAGAGGTAATGGTGTGGGTAAATGAAGCCATAGCAGGAGATTTACTGGCTATGATTGGATAAATAAATATGTAATCAGGTGACAGCTGGATAACAGTGGAGAGGTGTTGGGGAAGGATGGTGTGGTCAAACACATCAAAGGCTGCAGACAGATTGAGGAAGATGCAGAGAGGTCAAGAATGATGTGGCGGGATAGGTTACCTTTGTCACAGTGGCGTAAGATATCATTTGTGACTTTGATAAGAGCCATTTCAGTACTTTGGCAGGGACAGAAAGTAACTGGGGGATTCAAGTATAGAGTTCCAGGAAAAATGGATTTGAAAGGTAACAAAGCATTCAAGGATTTTGGAGAGGAAAGAGTGATGGGAGCTGAGGTGGTAGTTAGCAAGGACAGATGGGTAAGGGTGTTGTATTTTTAAGGAGAGGGTAGGTGATGACAGATCTGAAGGTGAGGAGGACAGCATCTGAGGAGAGAGAATCATTAGCAATTTCAGCTAATACGTGGGTTAGGAAGCAATGTTAAGTGATCAACAGTGAGAAATAGGGCTGAGGGAGCAGGATGTGAATTCAGAGCTAGGGTAGGGGGGACCTTTAGAAGAAGTATGAAAAAGTTGACCTGGGAAGGAAAGGAGATGGCAGATATTGTTTCAGTCTTAGTGACAATGAAATCCATGAACTCTTCATTCTTGCTGTTGGAGGTGCTCAGTTGAAACAAATGAACAGAGATCTGACAGCCTCAGTCCTGGGCAATCCAACTCTTGCTATTTGTAAATAAAGACACAGTGGAGAGAATGAGGAGGACTTTCTAGCAGCCTAGAACCCTCCTTTGTCGTATGTCCAACAGCTTATGTGTGACCTCTCCAGAATGATGGTGGGTGAAGGGGCACTCTGAGAATCTCATTGCACATTTGCAGATGCCTATTTTAAGTTTGCTGTAGAGTGTGATCAATAAGTATCTTTGGGCCATCAGTGGCAGTAATGTCTGCAAATCTTAAGTGTTACAATGGCTTGATTGCTGATCCACTATATTTACAACACACATAAACAATATGAAGTGCAGGAGGACTTCCCCTCTGTAGTATACACAGGGCATTGCCTGTATCCTATTGGTCTCTGAAGGCAATGGAAGTATATTTGTGAACTAAAGAGGAGAGCCCTTGTCTTGTCAGCCAGCTTGAAATCAAAGCAATTCCTACTTTCAGGGGTCATAGTTTGAAACAATACTTGTTGACAAGAACCAAAATTGGATTAGATGACAAAGGGCTTTCAGGAGGATCTCATAATTCTAGAGCACCAACCTTACCATTTTCCCCTTTTCAGCATCTGGCTGATTCCTAAGTGCAGCTAGTTCCTGGGCCTCAGTCAGCTTTCCTGACAACCCATGGACTATTCCTGATGCCATGATCCTGGCAGCTGTTCTGAAGTGATCATTCATGCTTACAGCTGAAACATTGATCAGTCGTCAAAGGCATAATTTAGAAATTACCTGAATACAGAAGACTTGAGTCTTCTACAACCAGTTTCTCTTTAAATACATTGGACAGCTTCCTACTCATGGTTAGTGAGATGTATGTAGGTACATGACTATTGCTCTGTGCTTTGATATCAGTAAGTGATTTGGTTGACTCCCCTCTTGGATAATTCCAGTAAAGACCTCATGTTAATATTCTCATTGGAGCACTCCAAAACCATTAATAAGGTACTTCTTGTCCCCCTGGTTACAGTAATTGTGTATGACACCAATGCACCCACTTACTTCTCCAGGGATCCCATCCCGTACTTCAAGCCCTGATTGATCATACAATATTAATGAGCAACTCAGAGAGCTACCTCTGGAAAGTCGAGTGTAATTATAAACATGATGATGTGTTCTCCAGCTGAATAGGGATGGATGTGACAGATCATGGCAGATGCTAGCAAATAATGAACTTGCTACTTTATCAAGTTACTATTCTTTGTGCCTAATATAAACTGGCATTGCTGCTGGCATCATGCAGTAAACCATTATAGACAGACATTACATCAAATCTTTTAATAATTCAATGACATTGTAAAGCTCTAGGATAGAGAAGGTAAAAGTTTGAGAAGTACTTCTGACACCAATTTTGTTTTCTTGCAAAAATCATAGGGAAAAAAGACTATGAATGCTAAAAATTGGAAATAAAACTGGACAAGGATAATGGAAAGCTCAATGTGAATCATTACCAATCGTTTCCTTAGATATATATGTAGGAGCTGTTTTCATACATTAAGAACTGGATTTCCTTTGCAGCCTTCTGAAACAGGATGTTCTCTGAGAAATAATGACACTGAAAATATTTTGCATAATTGTGAGTGGGGAGATGCAGAACAGCGGCAGGATGGTGGAGACTTAGAAATATCATAGAAAGGAATATTAGTTGGAGGTGTCAGGCCCAGAAACAGCATGTCCTATTCTGAACTTCAAACTTATTTTTATATTTTAAAACTGGACACAAAAGTCTGAAAGATTGGCCGCCCAAGGTTCACATGGATTGTGAATTACAACCACTCCCCTGTCTCAAGAGGAAGAAAAGGAACATTCCAGTCTGATGTCCACCACCTACAAGGTACAAGTCAGGAGTGTGATGGAATACTCCCCACTTGCCTGGATGAGTACTGCTCCAACAACACTCAAGAAGCTTGATACCATCCAGGACAAAGCAGCCCACTTGACTGGCACCCCATCTACAAACATTCACTTTCTTTACCACCAACGCACAGTGACAGCAGTGTGTACCATCTACAAGATGCACTGCAGGAGCTCACCAACAGTCCATAGACAGCATCTTCCAAACCCATGGCTGCTGCCATCTTGAAGAACAAGGGCAGCAGATAGATGGGAACACCACCACCTGCAAGTTCCTCTCCAAGCACTCACTATCTTGACTTGGAAATATATTGCCATTCCTTCACTGTCATTGATTCAAAACCCTGGATCTCCTTCCCTAATAGCATTCTGGGTGTACCTACACCATATGGACTGCAGCGGTTCAAGAAGGCAGCTCAGCACCAACTTCTCAAGGGTAATTAGGGATGGGCAAAAAATGCTGGCCCAGCCAGTGATGCCCACATCCCATAAATGAATAAAAAAGTGAATCAATGCCCTTTCCCGAAACAAACCCAAAAGGGTATTTTCAAATTGAATGGGCCATTTGAAAACAAATACACTGATTGTCACAAACCTTCAAAGTGTTAAACCACAACACAGGATGTTGGAATCAACATAAACACTGGCCTTATTTGGAAAAGGACTTGGACTTTTTGAAAGTCACATGATGAGGCAGCCATGTTTTCTGTCTGTATTTTAAAAATCAGCACAAGCTGTTTGTGTGCAGTTCCTGCAAAGCCATCAAACTAACTGCATGTAATTCAAGCAGACATAGTAATTACTAGAAAAACTTTGTAAGTGTGAGACCCCAACAGAGAAAAGGACTCCCTTGATCTGTTCCAACTCCTGAGAAACAACCTCATTGAAATTCAACTACTGAAAACTTAGCCTGCTTTAAAGCGTTGAAACCATCCAAGAAACTACAGGCCTACCATGTGGGAGTCAGCGATCCTAAATCTGAGGCTGAGATAACTGTAAACTGTAATAGTGCATTTCTTCACGAGTATCTGATCTTTGTGTTTGTGAGAGACTGTGTGAGACACCGTGGTTAATTCAGAGTAAGTGTATGAGAATAAATAACATTCTTTATTTTAAAACTCACAAAAACTTGCAGCTGTAATTATTTAATTAGGATACACCCTCAGAGGATAAGAGAACATACATCTCTTTCATTGCAAAACATAATGATCAGGGGCAGTAAAGGAGTATAAACATTCTGTGCATGACAGAGAGATTCAGGTGTTAGAAACTATCAGAATAAAAGTCAGTTGATGGACACTATCTGAATGTTCTTAGCTCTGAAAACATTGGAATAGTTCAGTCCAGAGCTAAATAAAGGCATGGGTATTGGGCCAAGGTGAGGGTGGTGTCGGGTGAATGTAAGCGGCATCGATAATGGAGCAGGCATATGTTCAGAAGCTCAGCTCAACATTAAATTATACATTAAAGTTATGAACAGATTGGTTCAGTTTGAGGCTGTGGCCAGAGGGGGGAATCGATGCAATGGCGAGAAAATGAAGTTTTTAGGAGGAGCTAAGACAATAGCTTCGGTCTTCCCAAGGTTTCCTTGAAGGAAATTGCAACTCATCCAGGAGCAGACAACTCAACAACACAGGTATATTTCTGCAGAGAGAAAGCACAGTGGGCTATAATAAGAAGGAGGCTGATCTATTAACTTGAGTGAGGCCTTATGCCATCTTTCGGATGAGAATAAACCAATCATTCATCTGTCTGTAGGTTTGCATGACAGTATTCAAGGAAGAGCAGGAGAGTGCTCCCCAAAGCCCTGGACAATATTTATCCCTCAGCCAATGGCACTAAAACAGATATACTGGCCATTCACCTTGTTGCTGATTGTGGAACCTCATGTGCAACTTGGTTGCCACATTTCTTACATTCCTGAGTGACTTCACTTCAGGATTTCCCGCTCACCAACGCATAAAATGAGACACGGTGATATCAGGCAGAACCCCCTATTTAAATTTTCAGGTAGACGGGGGCTCAGCAGAATCAGCTGTGCGCCCACCGACCTGTCAATGGCCAATTGAGACCATTGACAGGGTCATTGAAGTAATTAACGGGCCTGCCCGTCCAACTTTCAGGTTGGCGGGCAGGCTGGGAGCCCTGGCGGGCTTCAGAAAAAGCATGAAACCTCATCGACAGGCGGTGGGTTTTCAAAAATCTAATCAAACTGAATTTAAAAGTGATGGACATGTCCTAACTCATGTGACAGTGTAACATGAGAGGACATGTTAGGGAAATTTTTAATTTCTATTTTTAACATTTTTTACTGTAGAGCTGATCTCCTTGCAGCAGCACTTAGCCTCAGGGAGATGAGTGTGCTCTTTTGCGTGCATGCGCAAAAGAGCGCACTCTCGGGTTTAGGGACTATTCCCCACCCACACAGCGAGCGCATAGCGCTTCCGTGCGGACGTTAGGCTGGCCCGCCCACGTAAAATGGTGGCATGCCCCCAATTGGGGGCGCCAATCAGAGGCGCACCGCCCCACACCCGCTCTTCAACTTCCCCTCCAAAGGGGGAAATTTCTGCCCCTCATTGGCCGTAAAGTGCTTTAAGATGTTCTGAGATGGCGGAAGATGCTGGACAAATTTAAGCCTTTCTTCATCTTTCTTTCTAATGGCAGTTTTCTGTTCCTAACAAATTATTCCCTTTATCCCATGCTATTCCCTTGATCAGCAGTGGAAAGCACTGAAAATAAAGATGCTTCTTGATGGATATGTTAAAATTCAGGTAAACGCCTTTAGATTTTCAACTCAATGCAACTGCACTTCGCCATTATTACAACAACGTTCTTCACTGTTGAGTGCTTTATGAATTTTCAGAAAGTCTGTATTAAAGTGACGGCCTTATAAATGTGTGATCTAACATAAGGAAGCTGAAAGTCAAGATCTGTAGGTTTACCACAGATACAGTGTTCCATTGAAATGTCTAATAAGGGAGTTACTGTGAGCACAATATTAAGCCTGGCATAATTTAAGTTTGTGTTCCATCAGCTGTGGGAGACCTTTCTTGTTTATTGACCTTGATCTGAGCTTGTCCTGTCTATCATCATCACTAGCTCTGTAACATGAACCATTGTTGCACTTCCCTTGGTTTAGCTACAGCTGAAACTCTCAGTCACGCCTCTTGTAGCCAATGCTCTTAAACCCACCGGAAAATTTGAGCTCATCCTAAACTCTGCTGCCCATAACCTAACTCGCTCTATCACCCCTGTGCTCACTGACATACATTTGCAATGTCTTGATATAAAAGTTGCCATCCTTTCTTTTCAATCCCAGCCTGGCCTCATCCCTCTCCACCTTTGTAATCTCCAGCCTTACAAACTTCTCCACTCCTCCAGTACTGACCTAGGAACATAGGGCTTAGGAGCAGGAGGAGGTCATTCAGCCCTTCGAGCTTGTTCCACCATTAAATGAGATCGTGGCTGATCTCATTGTGGTCTCAACTCCCATTTTCCTGTCTGCCCCCCATAACCCTTGACTCAAAAACCTGTCGAACTCAGCCTTGAATAATTTCACTGACCATCCTTGAGCATCCCCAGTTTCAGTCATCCTCCATTGCGGCCATGCCTTCAGTTGCCTAGCCCTAAGCTGAGGAATTCCCTCCCTAAACCTTTTCACCTCTCTACCTCTGTCTCTTCTAAGTCTCTCCTCCTCTAAGTTGCTTCTTAAAGTTTATTTGACCGAATTTCGGCTACCTGACCCAATATCACCATATAAGACTCTGTGAAACTTTGGCTTATGACAATCCTGTGAAGCACCTTGGGATGTTTTTGCCACATTAAAGTCACTAAATAAATGAAAGTTGTTGTTGCTTTCAGGGGAAATTCTCAGCAGCGCAACTGTCTGAGCCTTGTGCCCTCCCCCTCCACCCCCACCAAGAGCCTCTGGGTAAACAGATATATTGCACTGAATTTTCCCAGCCCCGTTGAGATGGGGTTGGAAGTGGGGATTCCAGGAAAAAAGGGGGGACAGCTCCTTGAAACATCCCCACACCTGGTGGAACTTCCCAGGCTGGGCTTGAAAGTAATTATGGTCGCTCTAACATGTGACCCTGTAACAAATGCCAAATTATCTTCTAAATAAGGCGTTATGATCATTTTAATTGCAGTACGTTGCACGGAGGTGTGCAGCCAACCATAGCCACGAAAGGTTCACTTAGAAGCCGTTTTCCAGTGGGATGGGGATCCTCTGTCATTGGAACGACACTCTGCCATGTGGGGAGCCTACCAGCTCTCTAGAGGCAGCCTCCCAATGATAGGCTGGGGTTTTTCAATGACCCCCCTACCTGTATGGCCCTCTTCGATCTTACATTTGCAGAAGGTTAGAAAACCTATCTATGTTGATGCATCCTCACAATATCCTACATGTCTCAACAGCACCCACCACTCATGGTGGGGCTGCTGGCCACGCATTGCAGTGGGCCCTCTGATTGGGCCTTCTGCTTCTTTGATCTGCCCACCATCCTTAGTTGGACAGGTCTCCTGGAGGCAACTTCTTAATTCTCCCCCTTCAGGCAGATCACGACCGACATCCTATAAAAGCAACTTCCAGGCATCTTACTCAAAATTGAGGCCGATGTTGAGATTGTGACCCAACCAGATCAGCTCATTGCCCATATAGCACTGAGACACACAGACAAAGGACTTCTTACCTTGGTTTCTGATCTGTTTTAGTTTAGGTAGTCTCAGTTATGACAGCTGTTATGACCCCATAGAAACCAATAGCACTTTAAAAAAAACATTTGAATTTCCAGTTAATAGCTGAAAAGGATGACACAACAAGGTTTTACCTTTTAAGACTTTTACTTGTAACAAATGACTGAAACACTATTAACTAAACGCTATTTTGTAGCCAACTTTAAACTACAGAAAGGAACATTCTTTTTTTATATGTATCATACATTGCACTCTCAATGGAATTACGTCTTTAAAGCAAACAGTCCACAGTTGCTTCTAGCTTCATATAGTTTCACATTTCCTCATTTTGCCGTGTAGTAACTTGAGTGGTCACCTCCAGCTGTTTCTTTAGTTTTCAGAGAGCTTTCCAAATCTGCTACCAGCAGTAAAGCCTGTCCTGATGATTCTTCCCCTCTGGCTACACCAGGATGAATGTCCTGGATCCCATAGATGGCTTTTCAACAAGAGACAATCTCCCTCCCCTGTCCATCTTTGGCAGCCCTCGAAGAACATAAAGCCTCTTCTATCTGCTGACCACACCAACTATTGACCTTTTCCTCATCCTCGTCTCTCTTCTGCCCCAAACGCTTAGAGCCGGCAGGTCTATTTGCCGTTAGCTTAGTTGACCTTGCCTTTTGTGCCGGGGTGTGAGAGCTTCGCACCTTGCTCAGACTCAGCCAGGCTTGTCAGGCAGGATTCAGAATCATCACATGTCCTTCTTCATTTTGACCAAAGTTTAGTGACACCGTCCAAAACATAATAATTTTATAAACCTTCATACTGGAACACAGCACTGTGGGTCTTGTAACCAGCCTCAATCCCCCCCAGTTTTGGAGAGTTCCAGATAGCCATAGAGTGAAAATTGGCACCGGCTGAGGATGGAATGTTGCTTAGCTACCATGGTAGAACAGGATTGCACAGAACTTAGGGCACAGAGACAGGGCATTCAGCCAACTGGTTTAGGCCAAAGTTTATACCCTAAATGAGCCCCATCCCACCTTACTGCATCTAACCCTAGCCACATATTCTTCTATTCCTTTCTCCCTTATGTATTTACCTAGCTTCCCCTTAACAAATCTATTCAGCTTAACTAGTTTTTGTGGACCATGTTACATGTTCTCATCACTCTGAGTGAAGATGTTTTTTCTGGGCTCTTTATTTGATTTATTAGTTATTATGGATGGGTTTTCCGGTCCCATCAGTGGAAAATCCTGGCCAATGCTATATTTATGGCCACAAGTGCTGGCCTCCTCCACAAATGGAAACTCTTCTCTACGTCTACCTTATCGAATCTCTTCATAATTTTAAAGAGCTTTATCAGGTCACTCCTCAGTTCTGTCTTTTCTAAAGAAAAGGTCCCAGCCAACAGTTGTGCCCTCCCAGTTTTGACAACATCCTTGTAAGTCTTTTATTCATTTTCTCCAGAGCTTCCATATCCATATTTTAATATGGGGCAGAATTTTTCCCTCATTGGGCAGACATGTGCCCGACCCGAATGAGAGTAAAATAGTGGGCGATGACATTGTCGAGCGTCCCAAGGCTATTGCACACTCTTGCAATCTTTGGCTTGATGGGCGCACGCGGGTGCCACTTAAGGCCCTTAATGATGCAATTGTCTGAGATTTTTTGTTGCCCGTGTGATTTTCTGCTCATTGCAAGGGCAAAACAGGCAGGCGGCCAGCCACCATTTCCTCAAACCTCATTCAAGGGCGGGATAAAATGGGTCAACAGCATTGCCAGTGTGAGTAGTCAGGAGTTTAGAAGATAGTTTGTTGCTGGTTGTTTATTGATACTTGGCAGATTCATCTCTGTTTGGGGCTTCATTCTTAACATTTTCAGGCCTCATTTTAGGGCTCATTGCTGTCTGCCAGGCCCCCGGAGGATACAGGCAATGTGGACCCTTCCAGGTATCAGACAGCCTTCCGTTACCCTGGTAATGGGGATTGTGGCCTCAGCTGGGGGCAGAAGGGAGAGAAGACCGGGTGTCCCAATGCAGCTTCCAGGGAAGAAACCTTTGGGAGGAGAGGCGCAGACACATGGGGCACAGGGTCAGCAGGAAGTCCAAGGTGGAAGGTGCCACAGAAGACGCCACTATCCTGCTGCCAGGGTTTACAGGCAGTGATGCAGCTATCTCAATATGTCTGAGGTGCAATGCCAAAGGAGGCTCTGCCTCTCAAGGGAGATCATGACCTCCATTTGTCAGATGATTGGGCGTGAGATCAGCTCCGACTATGTGGGTGGACATCCCATGCCAGTGGCTCTAAAGATCACAGTGGCCCTCAACTTCTATGCCCCCGGCTATTTCCAGGGGTCAGTGGGGGGGTCTGTGTGGAGTCTCCCAATCAGCTGTCCACAGTTGCATCAAGCTGGTGACAGAAGCTCTGGTCAGGTGGGTACTGACTTTTATTCTTTACCGTATGGACGAGACCAACCAGGCTGAGTGAGCCAGAGGCTTGGCAGCAATTGCTGGGTTTCCCCGTGTCCAGGGTGCCATCAACTGCACACGTGGCCATCAAGGTGCCAGCAGGTCAGCCCGGTGCCTTTGTCAACAGGAAGGGCTTCCACTCCATGAACGTGCAGAAGTGTGTGAACACAGGATGCAGATTCTACAAGTCTGTGCAAGGTACCCAGGCAACTCCCATGATGCCTCCATCCTAAGACACTCCCAGGTGTTGAGGCTCTTCAGTGCTCCAGCCCGACTGGATGGATAGCTGCTGGGTGACAATGGGTACCGTCGAAGAGGTGGCTCATGACGCCTCTCTGTTACCCAAGAACAGAGGCAGAGAAGCATTACAATACGAGTCACGGCTCCACAAAGGTTGTGGTAGAGCAGACCATAGGTCTCCTCAAGATGCGCTTCTGATACCGGAACCATTCAGGGAGAGCACTCCAATACCCCCCAGAGCACGTGTCACTGATAGTGGTAGCATGCTGCGCTCTCCACAATCTGGCACTAGCAAGGGGGGACCCACTGGAGGAGGAGGATCTTGACACAGCTGCACAGGCCACAGAAGATGAGTCCAGTGGTAAGTCAGAAGATGAGCACAGTGAGGAGAATGCTGAGGGAGTGGAGCCAGATCCCAGTAACCTCCAAGGAAACAGGGACACCAGGGATGCCTTGTTCCAATATTCCTTCAGCTAAGCTACCAAAGATCAGCTTCAAATGCATGCAAGGGCTGCCTCATTTAATCCGGATGTCTGAAAGGAACCTTTTATTTGAACATAAAGAACACTTAGTGCCTGTGCGATAAAGTTCAGAGATACTTACGTTCAGCATTACATACAAGCATACCCTGCACCAATGAAATAAAAAGGTGAAACATACTGAGGCCATGGTGACAAAACCAGATTTCTATCATTTTGACAAGTACAGACTATTTACATCAGCCTCTCTGGTCTGAAGTCCCAGGCCAGTATACATTGACTAAACATAAATGAACACAACATCACCCGTGACCTGTCCTTCTTGTGCTCATGGTGCCTTTAACTTACGCTTGGGAGTGCTACATCTAGTTGTTCCTCCCTTGCTGGCAGCAACATTGGAGGCAGCTGCTGACCCTGCTGTCTTGTTGGCTTTGATGACTTTGGCAGTTGTCCTCTGGCCAGTGGAGCCTGTGCTGGCCGCACCTGGGATGAAGTGGCAAGTGCCAAGATTGTCATCTCCTCAATCGCTGCAGCCTCATTAAATGCCACGGTCACTGACAGAGGGGCAGAGGAGCTGCTGCTGTCATCTGGAGTGCCCTAAGAGGAGCCCACAGAGATGACAGGCAGCTTGTGCGCCAACATAATGTTGCATAATGAACCTCCCTGCTTGCCATTGAAGGACAGGCCCCCAGCTGGGATATTGGGTACCTCATCCATCTCCTACAGTGACACGGACCACCTGGGGTCAGCGCCTGTGTGAGGGCTTGCAGGTCCGAGCTCATCCCCAGGGGCCCCTGATTCTGTCCCTGGAGCTGTCTCTCCATGAGAGTCGCCACTCTCACAATGGAGGAGGCAGTGTGCTCGGCCATGACAGTTAATGCAGTGCTCACGCTCTGCATGGACTCCTCCATCATGGAGACCATGGCATGCAGACCATCATGGATCTCCACCAGATCCTCCCGCACACCCTACTGGACATCCAGCATCTGCTGCCTAATGGACAATTCCAGAGGCCCATCATCAGCCTTCGACTGAGCATTGTCCTGGTCCCCAGCAGTCCTCCAACTGCTGGTGCCCTGGGCACTCTCTGCCTCCGCGTACACTTCAGGTAAGTGTGAAGTGCCCTCACCAATGTGCACTAAGATTCTAGCCGCCGCTGTAATGCTCACCAAGGTGCTGGTATCTGCACTGGTGCCTGTTTCAGAGAGCGGGTGTGACGCAGGTGACAGTGATGCTCGGTAGTTCTCTGGTGTCAGGAGTGGCCCTTCGGGGTCTACAGATGGGACAGCTCCAAGCAAACCTAAAAGGGAGAAGAACAACATGTCATTAATTAAAGTCATCACACTGTCACCGTGCATGCCAGAGACAATGGAGATGTGTATCACGGTGCCATCGTCTTCCAACGATCAATGGGGTCTCCAGGTTCGAGGCTACCATCAACGAGGAGACTACACTAGAATGTTTCACAATCCAAAACTCTCACCTCTGTGCACCCCCACCTCTCCATGCCCGGTTGCATGGGGAGCGTATCGGCTCTCCAGCTCCAGGGCGACCTGCTCGAATGGGGAGAGCAGCAGCAGGTTGGGCGGGTCTCCACCTGTACGTGCCCTCTCGGCTTGGTTATGGCTCGTCTTCTCCTGAAAGGACAGAGGAGCATTGATTAGTCCGCTCTCTACCTGCAGCGTCATTGCAGCCTGGCCAGCCCCAGCTGAGGAACACCTTGCAGGGCACAGCCGAGTGGTGGCCCTCGAGGCACAAGGCACTGAGTCCAAGCAGCCAGGGCTCACTCCCATGGCCAGCTCCGGAGTCACTGACAGTTGGCACTCAGACTCTAAAACCCCTGAGGTCCATTGGGGAATGGCCACACCTTAACACTTCTGCACACTGACCCATACCAACACGGTACTCACCCTTCCTGAGTACAACAGGTCATTGAGGTGCTTCCAGCACTGCACCTGGGTGCGCTGCACCATGTCATAGCTGCTCACTAGGGCTGCCACCTCCTCCTATTCCCTCTTAGTGAGGTGCAGTGACCTCCTCTTCCCATCTTTGGGGACCAGGAGGATGACAAGGTACTCATCGGAAAAGCGGGGGACCGAGTGCCCACCTGACCTGCCCTCCCGCCTGCCGTGTCCAGCCACATTCAACTCCATAACTTCGCTATTGAGAATGCAGAACAGATGTCCTTACATGACAGCCCTCCAGGGGCTGCCTGGGCTGTTGCTAAACAGGCTGTCGGGTCACCATTGGACGTGGCAGCTGACAGGCCTCCACCCTGCTTGGCCCTCTCCGGCCAGTGCGGAGCCGTTTTTCATGCTGTGCGAGGCTTAATTGGTCCGTCAACATGAGATCATGGTCAGTTTCACGGCCGCTTCCAGGAGTGCCTGCCAGGCCCACCCAACACGGGCAAAATTTAGCCCATGGAGACCAGGACTGTGCACTGTTCAAATGGCTTTCTGACATTTGATGTAATACTCTGTACAATTGCACAGCTGGTGTCCAGTCTTGCTGGACAGCAGCCCAGTTCAGACATAGGACTATAATCCTGCAGCCTCAATTTTCTGACCACTACTTGCTAATATTGAGGTTACAGATACAGAAGAACCGTAGAGCATTCATCAAACTTCATCAAAAGACAGCACCTTCCAGAGAGGAAAGAAAGTGTCTAAATTTAAATTGCACCTATCAATGAAGTACTTTAGAAGTGCAATGTCATGACAGTGTGTCATGCCCACCACCATGATCCCTCATACCCTCCATGCCAACCCATGACTGCCACTCATCCCCATGGTCCTTTATAGCACACATGCCAACTGAGTGCCATCTCACGTCCCCACCTACAACCCCTTGCTCTTACACCCTCTATGTCAATAGTGTCCTCTGGAACAATGGGCAGACCTCTGGAACAATGCTGAGATTAAATAAAATAACATTATAAATATCTATCACAGAATTCACTATCTTGAAAAAGCACTCTCATTGATTAAAGCCCATTCAATACATTTAAATCATTCAAGTGCTTAATCCCTTATAAAAACAAACATTTGTATTCATAGCCCCACATCAAAGACAGCTAATTCCCTTTATAGCCACCTGGAACTGTCAATCAAACTGTGAAACTGGAGGCCCCCCACTGTGATAATGATAGCTTGTAATTTCAATAGCTGTATGTTGACATGAACCTGAGGGTTGTCATTATAGTATTAGTACTGTTTGACTGCTTCCACAATTGCACTTTTAAGTGTGCTGCTGCTTCCGTGAACCATGGATGTATGAAATATATCCAGGCCCCATTCCTCGCACCACCCCCGATGAAAATGGTGGGTGCTGGATACAGGGGCAGGATTTCCAGATTCTGGCAAAGGTTCAATCTTCGCAGAAATTTGGGCCTAAGTGTACAACAAAGGGGTTTTTTTTAAATCCCATTTTAGGGAGCAATACTTTTGAAATTTTAAAGTGGGAATTGATCTAACAATGTAGAATATTTTGTCTATGTTAGTTTAACATGGCAATCATTACCACCCTTAAACAGGAACAGCATTTAGTCTATGCACAGGATAACATTGCAAATCAATACTTCTGCTGCTGAAGCATGCAGTTCCAGATGGATGGAAATATAGGTTGTCGGACTTAATGCATAACATTTCTTGAGGATGCCGAGCTCACTTTAACTTCGACGCTAGTGTAATGGAATCAACTTTCACAAATAGGACCTGCCAGCTGTGTATGTGATCTCAATATTTATTGAGTTATCCGACAGGGGTACTGTATGGTTTTAATAGACTCAATGTCGAATGGGGTGTTGATTTTCAGTGCCGAAAGAAACCATAAAATTCAGACCACAGCATTGCCTTTCCAGCAGAGCCTTGACAGAGTTCTGGGAGCATCTCTGAGCAAATTCAGTTGCATAATTTAATCTTGAAATGAAAACTAAATTGTGAAAGTTGCCAATGCCTTTATCTTCCCTCAGCTCAAGACTGAAATCGCTCTTGTGTGACTGATCAAATCTTCTTCCCATATCAATACAAATGAACCCAGAAGTTTTCTCACATTTTGAATACCTGGGATGTAAAAGTCAAATTTTCCCGAAGTCTTGCTCCCTTTCCTTAAGCAAACTCTTTATATTGCCAATAACGGCTGATTCTCTAATAGTAATGAGGTTGATTCCTATAACAAAACAACATTGATTCAGAGGTCATTAATGGGCCCATAGCGATGGTTGGAGTTACAGTAAAGAAAGAGAGGCTCATTTCATTATAATTTTAAAAGCATATGAGCATAGGGTGTGAGACACCCAGCAGTTATACTAGCACAAAGCAAGCACCTCAGTGAAATAAACTGGTCCAAGGCTGACCACAGAAGGGAGGGGGGGGGGGAGTCTTGTGAAGGGACATTCTTTTTATTCAGTTTAATTCTTTGTTTTATACTTTAAAGATACATCATTATAAACTTGGCTGATATTTGAAAAATAATATTTGATCTTTACCAAACATGGAAACTCACAGGGTCAGTCTCCTAAAACATTCTGGAAGGTCACTGATGGGCAGTATCAGCGTATGCTGTTCAAAGCAATGGCAAGGAACAAGCTGCCAACTTGCTATTCCACTATGTTGCACAAAAACAAACTTCCCCAGGAAGTGATCAACATTGACATGGGATTGTGGAGACAAAAACCCTAGACTTATTTAAGAAACAGCTGAATGCAATGATGGGGCAGCTGAGGGTATTTTTTGGATAAATTAGCCAAGATAAGTTGAATGGTCTTCCTTGTTTGTAAGATCCCTACCATTTACACCATCTGTTTATAACAGACAGCTAACGTTAGCCATTTGTCATGTTAAGCTCACTGACTATTTTGGCAACTTAGTTGTTTGTGCCATGTCAAAGGTGGGATTACTTTGGCCCCTTAATTTCCTGGCATTACAGTTTGCAGAAACAGCACTGACTACAGTGGCAAAAAATAGACGTACAGAGAAAAACAATGAGCTTCAGCATGAAAATTAACCTTCAAAGTTATTTGTATAATCTCCTTTATCCCTCAGGCCTCCCAGAATGCAGCATTTCCCCAACGTTTGCCTCTTGTACACCCTGCATGCCCCTCACCCCACCCCTGGTAATCATGCTTTTAGTAATCTAGATGCTAAGTTCTGACATTCCTTCCCCAGCCTGTTTGCCTAAGGGGGTGTGTATTAATTAGTAGATATAGCTTTTCCTACTGCCTATCAGGTATCATGTGATTATTCTTAGAGGCTCCGACCAGTGAGCCCTAAGCGCGGGTAATCCAGGGGGCAGGACTTCTGGTTGAGGACCTGTTCAAGTATGTAGCATCTGAAAAGCTCTCTGTAATAAAGTTATCTGTTTTGAGTGAAACCTGTCCAGTCCTTCAAGTCATTACATTTGGCAATGAGGGTAAAATAGCTCCAACGCTGCACCTCACCTTGTGAAATCAAATCTTAAGAAACAAGAAAAGTATACTCACCAGTCATGTCACTCTTTGACAGAATCTATACTTACAACGCAACTATGGAAGACTAGAGCCAGTATGCAGAGCGCCTTGGGTTTTTAGAGTCATAGAGTCAGAGTTTTACAGCACAGAAAGAGGCCCTTTGGCCTATCATATCCTCGCCGGTCATCAAGCCCCAATCTATTTCAATCCTATTTTACAGCACTCAGCCCATAGCCTTGTATGCTATGGCATTTCAAGCGTTCATCCAAATGCTTATTAAATGTTGCGTGGGTTCCTGCCTCTACCACCCTTTCAGGCAGTGAGTTCCAGATAACCCCCACCCTCTGGCTTAAAACAACTTTCCTCAAATCCCCTCTAAACCTCCTGCCCCTTACCTTAAATCTATGCCCCCTGGTTATTGACCCCTCCACTAAGGGGAAAGTTTCTTCCTATTTACCTTATATATGCCCCTCATAATTTTGTACACCTCAATCAGGTTACCCCTTCAGCCTTCTCTGCTCTAAGGAAAACAACTCCAGCCTATCTAGTCTCTCCTCATAGCTGAAACTCTCCAGCCCAGGCAACATCCTGGTGAATCCCCTCTGCACCCTCTCCAGTGCAATCACATCCTTCCTATAGTGTGGCGACTAGAACTGCACACAGTACTCCAGATGTGGCTTAACTAACGCCTTATACAGTTCCATCATAACCTCCATGCTCTTGTATTCAACTAATAAAGACAAGTATCCCATATACCTTCTTAAACACTTGATCTACCTGCTCTGCTGCCTTCAAGGATCTATGGACATGCACACCACAGTCCCTCTGATCCTCTGTACTTCCTAGGTTCATTTTGTAGCGAACAAACTTACCGCGGAGGAAAAACAGAAAGCAATCCATTTGAATGTATGTGGCAGCAAGACATACAATTTCATCCACAGCCTGACAGCCCCGAACGTGCCCAATTCTAAGACCTTTAATTAATTCATAGACTTTGTGAAAACACATTACCAGATGAATCCATCTGTAATAATGCAAAGGTTTAAGTTTATGCAGAGTAGGGGCTGCGGGAGAGTCCATCGCAACCTATATAGCGAAGTCGAAGCAGTTGACTGAACACTGCGACTTCAGAGACACACTCAATGATATGTTGTGGGAGCAATTAGTTTCTGGAGTTCACACCGATGCCAATCAGGGGCGTTTACTCGCAGAAGTCAACAATGATTTGAAGTGTGCAATGGAAATAGCCATTGCTACAAGACACTCACAGGCTTTATAACATGTACAGCATGACACTGTTCTTCATGTGAGGCAGGAACCTACTGCTGGCTGTGACACAAAACCAGAAACACAGCAGCGAAGCAAGAGACAATTCCCACTGTTAGAAACATGAAAAAGCCTAATAGAAACATTTCAGCACCGACTCCGAGGTTAACTTGCTATAGATATTGGGGTAACCATGAACCGGACACCTGCAGATTCAAGGATGCAGAATGCCATTACCGCCATAAGAAGGGGCACATAGTAGGGCAATGCAGGGTGAAGTCGAAACAGCCCATAAGGCAGCAAACCAACATGATTGTATAATCTAACAGAGCCTGAAGCTGCTGATGCCAATATATATTCCCTGTACAATGTCACAGCGGTAAAAACTGAATCTTTAACCATCACAATCCAAGTGAATGGGAAGCCACTGAAAATGGAGGTAGATATGAGAGCCTCAGCCATAGTGGTGCGAGAGTACACATTTAAATACTTAAATGAAGGTACCCAGATACTGAATCTGGAGTGAACAATGTCTCAGTTGAAGATATATACTGGAGAGTCGATACAGGTAAAGGGCATCACCACAGTACCTGTGTCCTATAGGCAACAGACAGTCCAGCTTCCAGTGATCATTGTGACAGGTGAAGGATCTAATCTTTTGGGCTGAGACTGGTTACAAAAAATTAAGCTCAACTGGTCTGAAATATTTCAAGTGAGAACAGGAGGAGGTCCTGAGTTGCTAAGGGAATATGACAGTGTATTTTGGAATGAGTTTGGAGAATTGAAGGACCTTCACATGCTGCAAGGGTACCTCAGGTCAGAGTTGGTTCCTCTGGAAAATCATGAAGAGAAACAAAATGAATTTAGTGTCACTCTGAACAAACTGAAGATACAGTTGGCAGAGAAGACTCAACAGTGTTCAATATTGCAGGAGGAATCCAAGAGATACAAGAAAGAGACTGAGGAGCTGAAGAATCAGCTGAATGAATCAAAAGAGGCATTAGAAGGAAGTCATGGAACTTTCCAAGATGTGAGTGGATAATGAAACCATGGGTAGCTCAACTACTGAACTGAAGCAAGTTAAGATTTCACCAGAGAGAAATTTGGCTGACTGTGAAATCAAAATGAAGGGTGAGACAAAACTCTGTGGCAAACAGAAAAAAAAAGGCAGAAACTGGATCAGAAAGGCCAGTTGGCTATGTCTCCAGAACCCTTTCTGCAGCTGAGAAGGGTTATTCCCAGCTAGCAAAGGAAGGTTTATTGGTGATATTCAGAGTGAAGAAATTCCACCAGTACCTGCATGAGCAACATTTCACCACTCTGTCAGACCATAAACCATTAATGGGTTACTTCAGGAGTTTAAAGCCATTCTGCCGATAGCTTCAGCAAGAATTCAACATTGGGCTTTGACATTATCTGCGTATGAGTATAACTTTATGCACCATCCTGGCTTGTATATTGAAAATGCAGACGCACTCAGTCATCTCCTCTTACCAAAGAGCATTGTACATGCCCCAGTGCCACAAGAAGTTGTGCTTGTTCTGAATTCCTTGGATTCTTCGCCTGTGTGTGTGAAGCAAATTAGGAATTGGATGAACAGAGATCCAGTTTTGCCAAAAGTCCGAGACCTTGTATTGCAAGAGTTGTCGAGTTCACCAGTGTCTGAAGAGATTAGGCCATTCCATGCCCAAGAAACAGAGTTAAGTTGTCAAGATGGAATCTTGTTGTGGGGATCAAGAGTTGCCGTCCTTTCACAAGGAAGAGAGTCACTCATGACAGAGATTCACAGTGTGCATCCAGGCATATCGAAGATGAAAGTGCTTGCGTGAAGTTATGTCTGGTGGCCAGGCATAGACAGTGACATTGAAAGTATGGTCAAGCACTGTACCCAGTGTCAGCAACAACAGAAGCTGCCTGTTTTAACTCCACTACATCCGTGGGAGTGGCTTGGTCAACCATGGGTTAGACTACATACTGACTATGTAGGACCATTCTTAGGTACCATGTTTTTACTGATCATAGATGCACACTCTAAATAGATAGATGTATATGAAGTCAGATCACTGACATCGAGCGTAACTATTGAAAAGCTGCGTCAATAATTTAGGACACATGGCCTACCGGAAGTCATTGTTTCTGATAACGGTACAGTCTTTAACAGTACAGAGTTTCAGAGCTTCATGAGTTTAAATGGAATCAGGAATTTTAAATTGCACCATATCATCCCTCATCAAATGGTTTAGCTGAGAGAGCTGTACAAACTTTCAAATCAGGGATGAAGAGGTTATCAGAAGGTATTCTAGAAACTCGACTTTCCCGCTTTCTCTTCAATTATCGTACAATGCCTCATTCAACTATGGGCTCAACATCATATGAATTATTGATGAAAAGCCGACTTCATACAAGATTAAGTCTCGTGTTCCCAAACTTAGATGGGAAGGTAGAGAAGAATCAGAGTAATCAAAAATTGAATCACAATATTCATAGCAAAGCTGGAAGATTTACTGTAGGAGATACAGTTTTCGTGCAGAATTGTGGAAGTGGACCTTTTTGGGTTCCTGGTGCTATTGTCTCAGAAACTAATTCCTCGTCCTTCCAGGTGGAAGTTGAAGACCAAATTGTTCAAAAAAATGTGGATCATCTTAGGAATAAAGAGACATTCCAATAACCAACTTTCCGCCTGTGATTAATGTCAAACCATTTATCACTGAGGTGACCGATTGACCTGGGATAGATATACCCAATGTCTCCATAGAATTGCCAAACCCTGAACTGCCACTTTCTAATAATGTACCTGATGCTACAGTTCCTTATCCAGTGGGATAACCTCAAGGGGTAGAGCTACGCCACTCTAACCGAATAAGGAAACCACCTCAGAGACTTAACCTTTAATCACCTGACTTCTATGTATGTATATGTTGTGACACATTCAAATGTTCTCTGTAAATAGAAACTGTAAAAAATCTAAAGGGGGAGGAAATGTAATCATTGAAGGTATAGTCTTCCCAACTGCATATCAGGATTCATGTGATTGTTCTTGGAGGCTCCGAACAATGAGCCCTAAGCGCGGGTAATCTGGGGGCCGGGCTTCCTGTCGAGGTCCTAGTTCAAGCATGTAGCATCTGAAAAGCTCTCTGTAATACAGTCATCTGTCTCTAGTTGAAACCTGTCCAATATGTCATGTCATTCCAGGGTGGTAGGATAGTGGTGATGTTGTTGGACTAATGCTGCAGGAATGTAAGTTCAAATCCTGCCACAGCACCTTGGAGAATTTAAATTCAATTCATTAATAAATCCACAATAAAATACAAGTATTATTAATAATGATCAGGAAGCTACCAAATTGTAGTAAAAACTCCTCTGATTCACTAATGTCTTCAGGAGAGAAAGTCTGCTGGTCAGGCCTACATATGACTCGAGAGGGCAAGCATTGTGGTTACCTTTTACCTGCCCTCTGAAATGGCCTAATAAGCCGGGCAAATAGGGATGGGCATTAAATGCTGACCTTGCCAGCGGATCCCACAAGAACAAACAAAAAGAACTCTCTCTTCCTCTTTAAGAAACTGTTTAAATCTCTTTCTTTCACCACTGGGAGTGTGTTCGCTGCCAACTCCTTGGATGGCAGGAAGGGAAATTCTGCCATCCGAAAAATCCTGGCCCTGGTCCTTAATTCCCATCACCAAGTGCGTCTTCTTGGAGCCAAAGACCTAACCTTAGTGTAAAAAATGGATATATATTTAGCTGTGTTTAAATGGATATATATTTAGCTGTATTTGAATGGATATATATTTATCTCCACCTCAGTCTGAGATAGTTTTCTGAACTATATGTTTAGATATTGCCATACAATATCTGTCCCTGCTGCAAATTCAGCTCAACAAGATGGTTGTGGCTTTTCAGTGAATGGCTTAAATAACCTGTACCGATTCCCTCAGGCAGACAGCAGACTTGCAATATCTGCCAAGAACAGGCCATAATCAATTTTCTAATACTCTAACCCCCTAATTAACCTAAGTCATAACAGTGACTGCACTTCATTGGCTGTGAAGTGGTCGTGAAAGGCGCTATGTAAATGCAAATCTTTTTTTTTGTCCTCAATGTGAGGGTATTGTTTGTGTCATCCTCTTTAATACTTCTGGTCAGAATCTTCAATTTATGCTCCCTGGCTCTTCAGAGAAAACAACCTTTCAGGGTTTACCTTCTTAAGGCTGGTAGATAATGTTGAAAGCCTCCCAAGTGTCCGCCTTCACATTCTTCTATTCTACTGAAAAGGAGTCTCAACTTTCAGAGCCATTCACCATATCTGTAGCTGTAAATGTCAGCCTTAGCACAGTGGGTAGCACCCTCACCGCTGAGATAGGAGGCTGTGGTTCAAGTCCCACTCCAGAGACTTAAAGCAAATAATTTGGCTGAGACCTTCATCCAATGTCCCTTCAGCCCTCTCAGATAGCTGTAAAATATCCCACAGTGTTACTTTGAAGAAGAGCAAGGGAGTTCTGCCCACTGACCTGGTCAATATTTATCCTTTACCAAAATCACTCAAACCTGGTCATTATCATGTTGCTGTTTGTGGCATGTTGCTATGCACAAATTGCCTACAATTCCTACATTACAACAGGGATCATGCTTCAAAATGTACTTCATTGGCTGTAAAGTGCTTTGGGCTATCCTGAAATGGCAAAAGGTGGTATGCATGTGCAATTCTTCCTTTTTCTTTTGCCTTGTTCTCTCGATTTCTCACCCTAGCCTTTGCATGACTCCAGTATTCACGTTGTCATGCAGTGAGCAGAATTGCAAGCAGCAAATGACATTGATTCTATTGAGAACATTTGCTCCATCAAGTGGTGTTGGTGGGGAGGGGGTGGAGAGCAGAGCTATGAGCAGTGACACCATTATCCTGTTTCTGAGTACATATACAATACCCATGCCTGTGGGGTCCAAAAGCAGATCTTTTCCACAGCTATTAAATTGCCAAGTGTTATCTTTTCAACATGATTAACATTGCAATGCACAGCAGTCTCTGAATGGTAGAGGCTGTAATAAATGTCACCCCAAAAGAGCCTCTTAATATAAAATGCAGCCGCTTATAAACCAAATTGCTTCTCCATATTTAAAATTACAATTTGGGTCATATTCAGGTATTGTAGTTTTTGTACCAATTCAGTATCTGTACAGTTGCCAATGCAGATTATATTACACAGCGGTTAGGCCACTCAGTAGTGCAGCTCCATTTTTATTCTTGCTCAATCCCCTGGGCCATCATTCAGTTGTTACTTCAAATAAACACAGCTTGAATTTCTAGATATTTATAGGCCCTGTTTCTTTCTCTGATAATCTGTGTAGACAGCTAACTGGGGTCCTTCCCATGACAGTATGGTGACCAGTCACAAATAGCTATATTGAACAATACAATCCTGATTTTTGTGAACTTTATTCTATTTTCTCTCTATCAGCCTCCATGAAGATAACAATGGCACACACACACACTTAATAACAGGATAGTGCACCGTCTAGCAACAAAGGGCTTGCTTTTAAGCAGAGGTGGCTCATTCACGGCTCCTGTTTGACACGCATATTTCATTCGATGCCCGCTACTGTGTTTTTTTTTGTGTGGTGATCCAAATGAGCAAGCTGAAACTCAGTATTCATTCTCTCCTCTCTGTTTCCTTTACTCGGGTCTCTGAAAATCTTAAATTCTGTCATTTTGACAAAATGCATTTCAGGTAAAGTGGAATCTCCTGAGGTAAAGTTGCCCTGGACTAAATTTTTGGATTTCTGCTTTGTCACTCAGCCATGTAAGGTTCCTTTACTCCACCCAGCTGGACTAGTTCTATAAGCTTTCCTCTGAGTACATAGCAGGCCTTGAGCACTGGGGAGACAACCAAGTCTTTCAATATAATTAACCTATTGACTTTACTATGATGTTCTATAGTTCCTGTATTTCCCAGATTATGTAATTTTAGAAATCCAACCACATTGATGGGCTTCTGAAAATTTTGAGTGTTGTAAGTTCTCTGCTTGCAAAATACAATTCTTTAACTGTGAGTATTGAATATAAGCAGCCTTCTCTTGAGAAAAAGAATTGATTTGTCTGCAGGTAAACCTTATCAATAAACCTTACTACACAAAAGAAAGAAAAATGAAATAATTTTTCATTTATATGGCCCCTTTCACATCCTCATCATCCCAAAGCATTATCAGCTAGTGAAGTGCCTTTGAAGTGTAGTCACTGTTGCAATGTCAGAGCTACAGCAGTCATTTTGTGCACAGCAAGCTCCCACAAACAGCATTGCGTTGATGACCAGATAATCTGATATGGTGTATGTGCAGTAAGGATATCATCTTCTTAACTTTCAGTTTGTGGACTTCAGCCAATGAGGACTTTTGAGAATTGACTTTAAATGGTGGCCAAAGTGCTGTCCAAGATGGCCACCAAGGTTTAGGCTCTTTGTAATTTCTGCACAGTCAAAGAATAAAGACCTGCCTGAACCTGTTTCTGGAAAGTGGGTATCTCAAGTGCAAAGTGACCACCTTTACCAGTTCAATGGAAGTGATTTGAAAGACATTGGCTACCAGGCTTGCCAGGATGATGAGGGTGGAACATTCAATAAAGTCTTCCAGTGAGCTAATTGTAGTTGCTATGTTGATGGGTTATTGATCATTCCTCCATTGTGTATAAACCACCTCAGCTCTAACCCATTATGTGAACAATGAGAGACACTGAAACTTGTCATCACATGACTGAAACTAGCTAGAGAGGAGTCTAGACGTTTTTACTCCACAAGGCAAGCCAGCAAGGCAGCCTGAAACCAAAAGGGAAAAAGGGAAAATTCCACAAGCTGGAAGAACAGAAATTTGTGTAAAGACCTGTCAAGCCTGGAGGGGTGAGGGGTCAAATTTGTTTTCACTTGCAAAGCTTTGTCTCTACAGAAACCCAACCATAGCTTCATTGGAAATCCAGAGATTTCCAATTCCTGTCCAACTCATCCAGGCTTGCAACATCTGCTTTCTAAAAGGCTGTGTATCCTCGTAATTTATATTTTTTGCTAATAACCTAAATACATGCTTTTGTCTCTAGAATCCATCCACCTTTACCTGTGTGTGTGCCTGTGCGCATGAGTAAGTGTGTTTCGTTGTGTTTGCATTTCAGAGTGTTGTGTAAATAAGCATTATCCTTTCTTTGGATTGGTTTAAATTTACCCAAAAGCCTGTTTCATGTTTATTATTAAAAATTATAACATTCAAAGGATTTAGACACCCCCTCCAAAACACAAATAAAAACAGAAAATGCAGGAAAAGCTCAGCAGGGCTGGCAGTATCTGTGGAGAGAGAAACAAGGTTAACGTTTCAAGCCCATATGACCCTTTTTCAAGATTTCCAGCATCCACAGTATTTTGCTCTCCTGTAAAACACATCTTATTCTGGACAACTAAGAGGTGAGGGAAAAGGGGAAAAGTAATCCCACCGTCTCTCAATAGTGATATTGTTTGAGGGATAAATATTGGCCAGAACACGAGGGAGAACTACACCGTTCATCTTCAAAGTAGTGGCATCGGAATGTTATTATCCACCTGGAGGCCAGGTAAAATTTTGGTAAAATGCCTCAGGAAAAAGGCAGCAAAGAACAGATTTTAGCTACTGCACCAATCTAAATTGGAACAACAAACTGCATTTCTGTACCACTCTTTAGAAAATGTTTGCAAATAGGAGGAAAGGAAATGGACACAGTGATTAGATGAGCGACCAATAGCTTGGTCAGTGAGCTAATTCTAAGAAAGTTTCTAATGTTGGGGGCAGGAGTAAAGAATTGGAAAGGCTTAGGGATGGAGCTCCAGAGATTTGGATGGTGTGTTCTAGATAGAGATGAGACACGAGCTTCTGTGTGTGCAAAAGGAGTTCTGTTCAATGCTTTAAAATGTCTGCTCACTCATGCTTACAGCAGCTTGCCTTGGTTTAGTTTAATTTTCTAAATGACCACACCCTGTCTTAACAAAAGATACACAATGAGCAGTCAAGAGTTAACAGACAGGCAAAATCAAACATCGAACTGAGCAACTGAACACTACGTGGACTGAAGGCATTGCCAAGAAAGACCAAGTGATGGAAAACAATGATTCACAAAAGATCAGAGTCAGAAGAATGAAACACTTGGGAGGGGATTTAGTGGAGAAAGAGGTTGAGAAATAGGATGCCTGAGGATATAGAGACAGTTATAAATGATGATGATGAGTTTAAATTGATTGCATTGAGGGAAAGGGATCAGCAAGGAGACATGATAAATGACTGTGACTTAGCAAAGGTGTTAATGACTGAGTGAGGAGGAATGAGCTGGCTCCCCTTCTATTCAGCCCCCTCGGATGGTCACAGCAAAGATTTTAAATTTTATTTTCCTTTCAAATGCTTTTTCCAATCCAAATGTGTTTATTTGTTAATAAGGAGCCAGCCAACCAAACAAGGTTTTTTTGAGTCAAAGAAAAATTTTATTAGTCACTGAACCTGAGAAAAAATAATAAAGATGTGACGACACGCCCACGCACAAATATCAGAAGTAGGAAAATTAGAGTCCAATGGAAAATTAAAAGAGTAAATGATTAAGTCCTTTGCTTGTCTTTGAGGTGTAGATTGTTGAATGTTGCAGCTGTTTGAAGTTAGGTGTTTTCCTGTAGAATACTGGAGTTGAAGTTGTTCAGTTCTGCAGTCTGTTGAAGGCACACTTTTAGCTTCCAGAGAAAGGGAGAGAGGTCTTTCGTGTTCTTTTCCGATAGTGTTTTAGATGACTGTCATATTTCTTTCTCCTCCTGCTTGTTCTTTCTCTGATTCTGCTTGGCAGAACAAGTTTTTAAAACCCTTTTCCATATATTCCCTAAAGGGAATTTGATTAGCATGTCTTGCATTCAGTTTTGTAGACCAAGTAATCCCAGTTTTTGATATTTTCACCTCCGTCTTTGACACATTTCAAGATATAAATCAAAAGGAGATGGGGTTATTTCAGCCTCCACATGGTGTTTTGAATGTCTGATGAGTACCTAATCGCACTTTGCATCTTTAATGCCTTCTTTTCAGGAGTGTCCATGTTTAAAATGGACATTGACACACCCCCCACCCCCGCCACTGCTACCACCCCCCCCCACCCCCACCCAAGCCTCACCAGTTGTGAACTTCCATCTAACAATGCTGCAGTGCAATTCATTTAGTCTTCCCAGAGAAGTGGTGAACTTTATGGCCTTAGCCTTTTGTGATCATTGTCTTCTTGAATTTTTTTTAAAAAACAGGTTTTCTTTAAACAATTCAATTTGTCTGTGACAAAAACAAAAATAGCTGGAAAAACTCAGCAGGTCTGGCAGCATCTGCGGAGAGGAACACAGTTAACATTTCGAGTCCAAATGACTCTTCAACAGAACTAAGGAAAAATAGAAAAGAGGTGAAATATAAGCTGGTTTAAGAGGGGGTGGGGGGGACAAGTAGAGCAGCTGGATAGAGGGCCAGTGATAGGTGGAGATAGCCAAAAGATGTCATAGACAAAAGGGCAAAGAGGTGTTGAAGGAGGTGATATTATCTAAGGAATGTGCTAATTAAGGGTAGAAGCAGGACGAGTAAGGTACAGATAGCCCTAGTGGGGGTGGGGTGGGGTGAAGGAATTGAAATGGGCTGAAAGGTAGAGATAAAACAATGGATGGAAATACACTTAAAAATAATGGAAATAGGTGGGAAAAGAAAAATCTATATAAATTATTGGAAAAAAGGGGGGGATCGAAAGGGGATGGGGATGGAGGAGAGAGTTCATGATCTAAAATTGTTGAACAATTTCAACAATTTGACTATGATTGACATTGCCAAGAGGCAGGAAGTAGGTAAGAAAGAGAAGGTGGCTAAGAACAGAGTTACATTCATGCTGCAGGGGAGGTTAGTGTACTGCAGCAACTCATCAAGGCTCCTTCGACAGCACCTTCCAAACCCGCCACCTCTACTATCTAGAAGGACAAGGGCAGCAGACACATGGGAACACCACCGCTTGGAGTTCCCCTCCAAGCCACTCACCATCCTGACTTGGAACTATATCGCTGTTCCTTCATTGTTGCTGGGTCAAATCCTGGAACTTCCTTCCTAACAGCACTGCGGGTGTATCTACACTGCACGGACTGCAGCGGTTCAAGAAGGCAGCTCACTGACACCTTCTCAAGGGTAATTAAGGATGGGCAATAAATTCTAGCAAAGTCAGTGACACCCACATCCCATGCAAGGATTAAAAGAAAAATTCTGGAAAGGCAATAGCTATATTTCGGTAACTAGGAATGGAACCATACAAAGCATTTCCAATGGAGCAATGGCATTGTAGAAAGATAACTTGGCCAAGTACGTTAAATGCTGTGGAATTGTTAAGGAAGAAAGGAAGAGTTTAGGTGGCACAGTCAATGAGACTGTCATTTGTGACTTTACAATGTCCATTGTGCTGCTGGGTCTGGAGGGGTTCGAGCATGGAATTATGGTACAGATGGGCATGGAGCTTGGAAACAACAACTTGGATAGAGGAAAGAGGAGTCACGCACTGTGCTGGTCGTGAGGTCTGATAGGTAAAGAATGAGGGAATGATGATGGTGGTGGTTTGGAGGTGAGAGGGATAGTGTTTGAAGAAACTGCTCACTTTGTCACCTTGGGTGGGTACCAGGGAAAGGAGATGGGTAAGCTGTTGTGGGATGAGGGAACTGAATGAACTGGAGATGGGTTCTATGCTGGGAAGAACTTGGGAGGGGCATGGGAAATAGCAGGAGTAAAGCCATTCGGCCTCTCATGCCTGCTCTGCCATTCAACTTGATCATGGCTGATCTTCTGCCTCAATGCCACTATCCCCATATCCCTTGATATTAGTAATATCTAGAAATCTCTCAATCTCTGTCTTGAATATACTCAATGGCTGAGTCTCCACCCTCTAAGTGAAGAAATTCCTCCTCATCTCAGTCCTAAATGGCCCACCCTTTATTCTGAGACTGCATCCTATGTTGTGTTTTTATAATGATACGAAGACAACAGTCACTCATAAGAGATTGAGTAAATACGTTGTGGGTTCATTTATTAAGGCTAAGCACATGAGAACAGATATACATGGATAGAAAGTTTAAGACATCAGAGCTGTGTTCTGCTCACGGACAAAAGTGAAACTAAGACTGTATCACATGCCACATTTCCATTCGAATGATGTCATGCTGCTGTCCTTAAAGGCATATTACAACACCGCCTGATTCTAGACTCCCTCAGCCAGGGGAAACCTCCTTCCTGTACCTACCCTGTCGAGCCATGTAAGAATTTTGGATGCTTCATCTCTCATTCTCCTAACCTTTAGAGAATATAAGCCCACTTGCTGGCTCAGGTGGGTAGGCAGCAAGGAGAGGAGAATCAGGTCATAGGTCACTCTGTTTGTGTCCATTGGGTGTGTGCGGGGTGTCGGTGAGACTGTGGGCAGCAGCTGAAGCCTTGGGTGAGCAGGACTGATCTGGACTTTGGGCTGTTCTCCACATCAATGTGGTGGAATTCCACAATGACTGGTCTCAGGTGAGGCACGGGGCCGAATCGAAGCTGTAGACAGAGGGGGAGGGAGAGGGTTAGAATAGGAAGAAAGAGGCCTGGGCAATGATATTAGAGGGAGGGATGGAGGTTTAAAAAATGAATATCAGGAAAAACAAGTTCAAGAAAAGCTTTGCAAATAAGAATATTGGCTTCTTGTCCTACCATCTGTTTATTGATTCTCTTTCTTAACGCTTTTCTTGGACCTCCCATCCATTTTCAAATGAAAAATAGTTACAGACAAGAAAATAAAGCACACTGCGCTGGTGTAAAGGGCCCGTTGCCATGGTAACACACTGGCTTACGTAGGCATGTCTAATTGGGCCTCACATGTCATAAAGTTCACCAACTGCCACTGGCCCAGGGTGGGTGGGAGACAGGCGAGAGATTGCAGGCTAGAGATAAGAGAAAGCGAAAGAAGTGGCTGAGGCAGCGCGGCAGTTTGCCTTAGTGATGGCAATTTCCATGAAGCCCTTACATTTGATGTTTAATGTGAGTTTGGATGCTGGGCAGACGATTTAACGAAGCTGTTAGCTACAGATGAAAAGAAATATAGGCCTGTCCTGGTCATCTGGATTATTCTTGAAGAGATCAAGGCAACTGGTCAAGCTCAGAATGGCAATTAATGACCGATGATGACACTTGGGTTTGTGCCCCTCTAACTTGTGTGTTGTCCTGGGGAGAGTGGCAGAGTTGGAAGACAATGATTGCTTTAATGGAAGAAGAGCACTGAAGACAAAAGTGAGGGAGCAAAAAAGCAACAGAGGCATTGAGACAGGCAGAGGGCCAAACAAAAGGGAGTTGGCAATTTGTTAGCAAGTTTGGGGCAGAGTTATTTATATTGGGCAGAACCATAGAAAAGTTACGGCACTAAAAGAGGCCATTCAGCCCATCGTGTCTGCAGCGGCTTAAAAAAAACTAGGTGGCCCATTCTAATCTCACCTCCCAGCACCTGAGCACTCACAGCCTTGCAGGGTACAGCACTTCAAGTGCAGATCCAGATACCTCTTAAATGAGTTGAGGGTTTCTGCCTCCACCACCAACCAGGCAGCGAATTCCAGATGCTTAGGTGGTGAGAACAATGGGGTTTAAGGTGAATAGGTTAATGTGGGTGGTATGGGTGACACACTAGTGGCCAGTGTTGGCCTTATGGTTGATCAGAATTGCCATAGAAGGTGATGAGGATGAGGGGCAGCCATTCTCACAAGTATCATAGGTCATTCCTTGGAAAAAAGGTCAACTTTCCTTTATTTGTTTATGGAATGTGGGCATCGCTGGCTAGGCCAGCATTTATTGCCCATCCCTAATTGCCCTTGAGAAGGTGCTGCAGAACTGCCCTCCTTGAACTGCTGCAGTCCATGTGCTGTAGGCACACCCACAATGTTGTTGGGGAAGGGGTTCCAGGATTTTGACACAGCGACAGTGGAAGAGCTGAAGATCAGCATGTGGTAAGATGGCAACAATGATGTCTAAATCAAGAAGTCTCCAAAAACACATATGAACAGGGAAAGCTTGCAGTCAACAGAAAAGAGTTTGTAAGAGATCGTAAGGAATCCTCTGTCATCAGGAGTGGAATCCTGCAACTGATCATTGGGCCCTTTGTTTTATTGTGACATGTTTAGCGTGGGCTTTCTGTAAGATTGCCCAGGATTTTCCCGGTCCCGCCTGCAGCCGGGATTTTCCATTTCCCCCGCCCGCCCAAAGACAATGGGCGTTTGGCCTGCCTCTCCGAGTTTTCCATCCCACCTGTGGCGAGACCATAAAACCCCAGCCATTGTGTTCAATCAGCCCAGAAAAACTTTTGGGACCAAATCCCTGTTGTGTGGCAACCCTTGAATTAAAGACCTCCATTTTCAGTGCCCTGTCCCCCTCAGCAACCGGCTAAATGACATTGTATTCCCTGGTTAGTGTGGGCTTGTTAATCAATTGTTCAGAAATAAAAGTCACCTTCAATGGAGCCAACAAGTGAGCTACAGTTAATTCAGGCAGCATCTTAATTAACTGTTCAGCCACATTAAAATGCACCTTACATTTCCTGAAGAGAAACCTTGATCAGATACAATCAAAATCAAATGAGTTAATCCACTTCCAATTGCCTTTTTGAAGGGAAATTGGTTTCAATTTCTTATGTGTGGAAGCCTGCAGGCTGTCTGTAAACATACTCCTGTTCTTGGATAATACCAGCAAAGGAGGGATAGGAGGATTAATATAAATCATGGCAGTGTTGCCAACTGCGATTACATGCATTTCTGGAGCTTTCACCACATGAATTCCCCCCACGCTCCAGCCATTAGTTGGCCAATATATCTATCTTTGTGACGCACTGCCTTCCTACACCAATTGGAAAGCAAAACAACTCTTTCCTCAATTGGATGATGCATTGCCTGTCAGCCAAACAGTCTTTTCTTTCCCCAGTTTCAATATTTTTATAGCTGGTAAAGAGTAATGTTCAAAGAAAATGACAAATAAACAACATTTTTTTAATGTCCCAATGATTTTTTTCTCCAGGGTTGCTCACAGAAGTTGATTGGAGATTAATCTTCAATTCCTAGAGACTCCAGACTATTCCTGGAGGGTTGGCAACCCTATAGAGAGCTGAGTATATACATGTAATTCGATACTGACAGAGACTCCTTCTTGCATTGTTGGTGCCTATGGATCAGAACTAGTGACCTGTCGGCTTTCACAATGGCTGGATGCCAGGGGCCACACATGTTAAATTATAAATGGGTCGGTTAACTCAATAAACATACGTAAAGATAGCCAGGCATCACTCTAGCCAGCGATGCCACCACTGCACCAGGAGCTTGCACTGATATTGTGCATTTCACATTGAAACATGTCTCAAGGCGCTTCACAGAGTAGGTGACAAAATAAGTATCTAGATTTTCATGTCAGAGGCAGAAAATGTAAGTTGGGGTCGTTTCCAGATCCAGGGCTAACTTTCCCTCCCGCCCAGTCCAGGGAGAAACTGAAACCAGGAGGAGAAAACAGAAAAAACTGGGAAATAACAATACTGGTCCGAACTGGTTTTGTATACCTTAAAATGGAACACCAGTGAAAACTGGTCTGATCTGTTTCTTCCTCCTGGGAAATCATCTCCAAGTTTCACGGAGCGCGGGTGGAGTGGGGAGGGGGTGCGGGGCAAGGGCTGTGGAGTTTGCAGGAGCAACCCCTGAACTGATTTGTAAAGAGGTTTGGTGACCAATTAGCAGCTGCATGGACAAGGATAGAGGCGGGACTATTCAAGAGTGGGCCCGATTTGAACTCAATATGGCAGCCATTCCTGTGGTTGTCGTTTGAGAGCTGAAAGTTATCAGTGAAGATTCAGTGAAATGCGGGCCAGATTTTTTACACTACAATGAGTCAGGAGGCCTGGAACCCAGGGCAGGGAAGCCCCTTATTTTTTGGACAATGACCTTGAGATGGTGCTGGAGGCCATGAGGGAGAGGAGGGAGATCCTCTTCCCAAAGGGTAGCACAAGGAGGCCACCCAAACAGACCAAGCAGGCATGGATGGATATTTCCTCCACTATCAGTGGCAAAGGTGCGGAGAGAAGAAACTGAAACCGTGCGGGAAAAAGTTCATTGACCTTTTACGCTCTGGCAAGATAAGTGCTCCCCACAACCCTCAGGACAGGCACCTGGATATTTACCCTTCAGCAGTCACATAAGGTAATAATGAGCAGGAATTCAGCCTCTCAAGTCTGCTCCGCCAGTCAGTAAGATCATGCCTGATCTGATTGTGACCTTAACTCTACTTTCCTGTCTGTCCTCCATATCCCTTAACTCCTTGTAGATCACAAATCTGTCTAACCCAGCCTTGTATATATTCAATGATCCAGCCTTCACTATTCTCTGGGGTAGAAAATTCTAAAGGTTAATGGCAGACCCCTTATTTTTGAGACGTCCCCTTAGTTCTAGATTCCCCCACAAGGGGAAACATTCTGTCAGTATTCACCCTGTCAAGCCCCCTCAGTATCTTATATATTTCAACAAGATCACCTCTCATTCTTCTAAACTCCAATGACTATAGGCCCAACCTGCTCAACCTTTCCTCATAAGGCTAACCCCTTCATCCCAGGAATCAGCCAAGTGAACCTTCTCTGAATTGCTTCCAGTGCATGTATATCCCTCCTTAATTAAGGAGACCAAAACTGTGCGCAATATTCTAGATGTGGTCTCACCAATGCAGCAAGACCTCTGTGCTTTCATATGCTATCCCCTCTGCAAATAAGGCCAATTACTTGCTGTACCCATGTATGGGCTTCTTGTAATTCATGTTATAGGTCTGAAATGAGAGTGAAGTTCTCCAGCCTGGAACCAGACACCATTTGATTGGCGCCTCATTAAAAGCAGTGTCATCCTTCCCATTACCAGCAATTCTGATGAGTTTTTTTGCAGTGACAGGTGAAAGGGGGTGCAGGAGGAGCCGATAGGTGGTCTGCGGGGTCTTTCGCCCCACGGAAGTGGTCTGCGGAGAAGCAGTTTGAGAAACGCAGCTTTATAAGTTTGTTTCCTGAATGCTGGAGCTCAGTGAAGTCCTAACTATAAATAGCACTGTTGGTCATTGGGAGATCTTGCACCTCAATTGTTTTCAGCTCTTTCAACACTTGCCCACTGGAACGTATTTAAGAACACCACCTTACTGTATATGTTTGACCAGGTTTAGTGACCCTAAAAGAGAGTTTTAATCCCTGAATCTTTGATGACAAGATTCTTTACTAAGGTAATATCAGGTTCTTTCATTTCCTACATACCCCACTGCCAAAATATTGTATCAATGAGCCTCTAGGATAAAGTATCTTGCTAGTTACCTACTTGTCAAGTTACGTATCATCCTTGATTGTATGTAGCACCAACATTGAATCTGTAACCGTTGACTGCCTCTGTATATCATCTGTCAGTGCTAAAATCTTCTCACTGTTGACAGACAATCCCAGAGCACAAAATGTAAGAAGATTCTGTTCTGGAATAGAAGCAACTTAACACAAGGCTGCAAAGCCTTAAGGAAATGCCTTAAAGAAAAGATCAGCTGCTGAATGCTAGGGCACAGCGATAGTTTGTAATGGATGCCCTATTACCAAAGGCTACAGGCAAGCACAGTGGGGCCTGACACAAATGTTCAGGCAAGTTCTTATCATCATACTTGTCACTGCTTATTCTCATTAAAGAACAGCTTATTCTACATAATTGAAGATTGTGCTCATCCACTTGACATCTCCTTTGATCTCCATGACACATATGGCAAGGCACTTCTAGCAAAATCAAGCCTGATATTATTACCAGTTCAGTGCAGATATAGAAAACCCAAATGTAATTTGATCGAAAACAATTTTGTCTAGGCATTATCAAGTATGAAAGGGAATGCGTGGGGAAGATGTTTCGACTTGTGGAGGAGGCCATAACTAGGGTGTGGTAATCTGATGTGTAATATACCTTTAAGAAGAATGTTATAATGAAATATCACATGATCTTAGTATCCAATAGCAGACTAGCATGGGCTACCTCTGTAGTTAGTATTCTGTAGTCAGTAGTTAGTAGTTAGAGTAGTATAGAGATAAAGTTTGAAGTGTTAGCACATGTTTAGTTGCTGCTGAGTACCATTGTAAATAAACACAGGGTTTCTACCCATGACATGTCTGCTACTCAACTCTAACATCAGCACCAAATCGGCCGCCCCTTACAACGAGCATGCGATTCAACAAACTGGTGACTAGGGTCCAACACAGGGGCTTTAATTATAAGATAGTTACCAATAAACCCAAAAGGGAATTCAGGGGAAATGTATTTCCTCAGTGAGTGGTGAGAATGTGGAATTCTCTAGCACATGGATTAGTTAAGGTGAACAGCATTAACGAATTTAAGGCAAAGCTAGTCAAGGAGATGAGGGAGAAAGGAATTGAAGGATATGCTGACAGGGCTCTCTCTCTCTCTCTCTCTCTCTGGCAGTCCCTCAGAGTGAGGAAAACGCCTGCCACAGACTACATCCCTTGGCAAGAACCTGTGCATGGAGTCTTTTCATTTGGAGAGGCTGTGCCTCTGCAGCTCCCATATGGTGCTGGCTGACCAGGAAACTCTCCTACTGTTCTGATGAAGAGTCATATGGACTCAAAACGTTAACTGTATTCCTCTCTGCAGATGCTGTCAGACCTTCTGAGTTTTTCCAGCTATTTTTGTTTTTGACTCTCCCACTATAGCTGACCGGGAAACTCTCTATGTTAATGCCTGCCATGGGCATTGTGCAAGGATCTGCAGGCTGATACGCAACCTGTTTGGCCACATTATTAGCTGACTTGGAGTGGGACTCGAACCCAGAGCTTCTGGTTCAGAGGCAGGGATGGCTGGTGGGACTACAGGCATGTTTGAGCATTAAGGTCATTAGAGTAATTGGGCCGAATAGCGTGTTTCTGTGCTGTATGATATATATAGCTTGATGGAAGGTTTAGTGTTTTTTACAAAATAATTGGAGCACTTGATTTTTTTTTGGTTTTTTTTCAAAGTCTCAGATGCAATGGAATGAGTATTTGTGCATTGTTTACTCTAGTGCTGTTTTGAGTTTTGAAAACAAGTGTTTAATCTTTCAACAGTCCATGCATTGCTTCTCAGGCATTGATCTTCTCCCTTGCAAAAAGGGAATTCACAAGCTCTGCCCTCCCAGAGGCTAAAGCAGACAATTAAACGGTGCTCAAATGTCCACTGTAAATTCAGTAGGATTTCCATCACAAACCCGCACCATCAATTCTGCAGCAGGAAAATCACACACCGGACCTGACCATTACCGGCTAAAATTACAATGATCTGACTGTTATCAGTTAAAATTACAAGGATCTGACTGTTACTGGTTAAAATTACAAGGATCTGACTGTTACCGGTTAAAATTACAAGGATCTGACAGTTACTGACTAAAATTACAGGGCTAGTTACTTAAACAACAGTAAGATCGGAATTTGCAGGATGGGTTCGAAGGCTGGCAGCCTGGTGTCAAAGGGGTGCTAGCATCTTCCTGCCACTGGCAGGAAAGTTTGCAAATTGGTCACCAACTAGTAGGCCAATTGAGCCACTTAGGTGGCCAATTAAGGGCCACTTCCTGCCTTCACAGGTTGCAAAAGCAAAATTCTGTGGATGCTGGAAATCTGAAACAAAAACAGAAAATTCTGGAAAAACTCAGCAGGTCTAACAGCATCTGTGGAGAGAAAGACAGAGTTAACATTTCGAGTCCGTATGATACGGACTCGAAACATTAATTCTGTCTTTCTCGCTACAGATGCTGTTAGACCTGCTGAGTTTTTCCAGCATTTTCTGTTTTTGTATCCGCAGGTTGCGATATGCCTTTAAGGGATAGCAGCCTGCCATCCCTAGAAGGGACGTGTGTCATGTGTTCCAGTCTCAGTTTCACGGTTGGCCTCTGAGCATTCTGCAGCACACACAACTCTGCTGCTGATGTCTTCAAGCCTTCTTACTTTGTATAACTGTTCTTATGTGTCTGGTTTAAAGAAGTGAACCTACAACATGTTTACCCAATTTTTTATAAGTAATCAGTACCTTTATAATATTGTAAAAACACAACTTGATGTCCAGTGGTGGTCAAACAACCTGGTAGTAAGATTAATTACAGATATGATATAGCATGAGATGACACTCCACATTTTGGTCAGATCGTAATGAGTGTGCAGCATCCCATAGAGTGTTTACATTGCAGTGTGGTGACTGCACAGAAAAGCTTGGAAGACAAAGGGCTGAGCTAGTTCTCAAATAAAAGGCTGGTAAGCAGACGGATCCCTCGTGGTGAGATTGTAGCATATTCACTGTCAGTTCCATGAGTGGGGCAGCGATTTGAGAGGACCAGCACCCAGTTGGCTGAGTCGGGAAAGATGAGTGACTAGTGTGGGCTATTTCGATAGTAATTGAGGGAGAGTCAAGCAAAAAAAAAAACAAATTCATTATATAAATCAGGCCAGAGGAGGTTGCGATTATAATGGGTGGCTTTGTGAGCTGCTGAATATAAATTAAATAAAACAAGGAGGAAGGTCAAAGAGATATTGTTAAAATGTCCACAAAATTCCCTAGTTTGGACTGGGATGCAGTTGATTTACTATCTGAATTCAAAATGTTTAAGCAGCGCACAAAGCTATGGTTTCTTGATTTCAAGTGTGTCTGAGTCAGACAAACAAGCCATAAGAATAAATCTAGCAATTGGGAATGAAAATCTATATGGGCTGAACATGTCAGGGTAATAGCAGAAGAGCTGAAGGATTCCCAAAAGATATGGTTCAGAATCAGGTTAAACTTCCATATTCATCGACGTGAATTCACACCATTTGACAACAGCCTACAAAATCCATAGACCACTTCATCAGTAGATGCAGAGAAAAGGGTATGCACTGTGATTTTTCAAATGCAGAGTTAGCAGTCAGAATTGTTGAGTTGGTGATTGAAACCACTCCCAATGAAGCATTCCAGAAAGATCTACTAGACAAGCCCAAAACATTTAGCATTGAAGAGCTACTCAAGGATGGATGTAAGTATGAAGCGATCCTCACAGATTGATGAAGCTTACAGGTCCTCTGTACAGCCCCAGTTGTAACTAGAACACCAGCACTCACTAGAACACCAAAACCTGGCAAGACATGTGGAGGTGTGGCCTTCTGCATGAACCAAGGAAATGCCCAGCTTTCCAACAATTCTGCAAGGCATGTTGCAGAAAGGGCCATTGGCAGCAGAAGTGCACTAGAGCAAAGGCTGATGCAGCAACACAGAGCCGTGCCAAACAGTATGATCCAAACAGACCATACACAATGGGTACCTTCAAGCAATAAGAATGACCATCCAGTATCACGTCAGAAACATGTACATGAGGTGACTGACAAAGCAGAAAATGCTGATTTTGTGCAGGACGAGACAATGAGCAGTGAACACATGTTTCACGCCATCAATCTCACGGAAAACATAGACACCGTCACACCATCTGAAGTGTTGCCAAGATTCAAATTATCTGGCCTAAGAAAGTTGATAACTACTCACTATTGGCCAGGATTGACACAGGGGCAAGTGTCAACATCCTACCTCTGCGCATTCTAAAAGACATGTACCACAGACATGGAAGGCCATGGCGGAACATACTACTCCACAACTTGCAGTGTACATCGGTTCACTAATTCCATGTGCAGGATCTATAATCCTGGAATACAAGTACAATCAATTCTCCTGGGTTCTACATCATGGAGACTAAAGGCCCAGCGATTGTAGGTATACCAGCATTCCATACCCTCACACTAGTAACAATACATGGAATTATTCAGATCTCACACAGCAGATCAACCTCAGAAACTACTCCTATCATCTCAGTTCACCACCTAACATCAAGGGAGCTGCAGGAGAATTCAAGTCCGACAACTGATCTGGTACATTTTGTGAAATGCAAGTATCAGCAGCTACGACAAGAAACAGCAAACAATCCTGCACTACAGAAACTATGGAAAAGCATCATCGAAGGATAACCTGATTCAATTCAACATCTCCACGAACACATGAGACCACTTTGGCCTTACTGGGATGAGTTAGGCATCCCTTGGGAAGTCATTTTTAAAGGCAGGCAGGTCATCATGCTGGAATTTCTGCAACCTGATATTCTTCAACAACTTCAAAGACTTGTAACAGAGTCAGTCTAATGGCCAGGTATGCATCAAGACATTGAAGTCATCATCAAGAAGTGTCAAGAACATATTGCCAAGTCAGCACAAAGGACCATTGGTTCCATGTGAAGTTCCTACCAATCCTTAGTCCAAAATCGCATTTGATCTCTTCGATGTCCATGGCACTGACTTCATTGTCATCGGCAACCACTTTACCAAGTACCCTATTATTCAACAATTTTATAATACATCAAGCACAAGTGTTGCACACATTCTAAGTGTTATTTTTAGTTAATTTGGTGTGCCTAGAGAGATCATTGTGGATAACAGTCAACAATTATTGGTATGCCATTTCAAGATATGTTTGAGAAGTGGAATATCAATCACACTACTTGTTCTCGTTATTACCCTAGATCTAACTGAATGAATGATTCACATGGTGAGATCCCTAATTCTCAAATGTAGCCAGACCAAGCAAGATCTACATGTTGCAATGATCTGAGACCAACACCTTTAACTGCAAGCTCATGTTTTGCAGACCAGTGAGTACCGATTAACCTATTCTTACCCATTCCTCTCCCAGAAACTAGAGGGCAACTTTTAAAACTGCAAGAGAAAAAACCAACCGGCACAATAAAAATGTGGGTAAAGAATTGCCAAGTTTACAGTTGGGACAATGAGTTCACATCCAGGAACCTGTATCTGGCAACCAGTTGAGGTGACAAGGATTTGTTTGGGACCAAGGTCCTATGAAATCATTACACACAAAGGCACAATTATGAGGCGTAACCAAGGAGAAATCAGATCCATTTCAGTTCCTCAACCCCATACAGTCCTATTGCATCTAGCACAAGATCCTGAATGAAGCCAGGACCAACATCCAATCACAGAGTCACAGTGTAAAAGAAGCCCTTTGGTTCATCGAGTCTGCACCGACACATGAGAAACACCTGATCCACCTACCTAATCCCATTTACCAGCACTTGGCCAATAGCCTTGAATGGTATGATGTGCCAAGTGCTCATCCAGGTACTTTTTAAAGGATGTGAGGTAACCCGCCTCCACCACCCTCCCAGGCAGCGCATTCCAGACCGTCACCACCCTCTGGGTAAAAAAGCTTTTCCTCATATCCCCCCTAAACCTCCTTCCCCTCACCTTGAACTTATGTCCCCTCGTGACTGACCCTTCAACTAAGGGGAACAGCTGCTCCCTATCCACCCTGTCCATGCCCTCATAATCATGTACACCTTGATCAGATCTCTCCCTCAGTCTTCTCTGCTCCATCGAAAACAACCCAAGTCTATCCAACCTCTTTTCATAGCTTAAATGTTTCATCCCAGGCAACATCCTGGTGAATCTCCTCTGCACCCCCTCCTGTACAATCACATCCTTCCTATAATGTGGCAACCAGAACTGCACACAATACACCAAGATTCCATACAACTCCAACATGATCTCCCTACTTTTGTAATCTATGCCTCAATTGATAAAGGCAAGTGTTACTCATGCCCCTATCACCACCCTACTAACATGCCCCTCCACCTTCAGAGATCTATGGACACACATACCATGGTCCTTTTGTTCCTCAGAACTTCCTAGTGTCATGCTGTTCATTGAATACTTCCTTGTCAAATTACTCCTTCCAAAGTGTATCACCTCACTTTCCAGGGTTAAATTCCATCTGCCACTTATCTGCCCATTTGATCATCACATCTATATCTTCCTGTAACTCTTTCGAGTACAAACACGTTTCCATCTGTTCCTATTCAGATGAAGTTACATTGTTTCATAGTTTGCATTGTGAGATTTGAACTCTTGATCTTGGGGTTACAAGCCCAGTACCATAACCACTTGGCTATTTACGCCAAGCTATATCTTCCTGTAACCCAAGGCACTCAACCTCACTGTTAACCACCTGACCAATCTTTGTGTCATCCAAGAATGACAATCCCACAGATCACTGTGAGCAATTAAAGAAACCTCCAGACGAGGTGGCCATTACAAGATCCGGATGTAGGAGCAGATTATCCCTATGCTTTAGAGGCTCATAGATTCATCAGTGCTCTGCATTTATATAATTGTAACTAAACCTTGGGCTGAATTTTTAGCTTGGTGGCTGGCTTGTGCTCGACCCGACCAGTCGTAAAATTATGTGCGATGACATCGAGCAAGTGTCCCGACGTCATCGCGCACTTAAGCGATATTTCAATAGATAGGTGCACTGGAGTCGGTAGCGCATCTGCAGACATTTAAAAGGGCTATTAAGGCCATTAAAAAGGTAATTAAAAGAAATTTTTGCTGACCGTCCAACCTTATGGTTGGTAGCCAGGTGAAAAGGGCAAGTTTGTATTCTTTTGGAAACATCATCCACAGCATGGGATAAGGTTTCTAATAGCAAATTTAAAAAAAATTAGAATTTTTAAATTTAATTAATAACGTGTCCCTGCTGATGTGACAGAGTCGCATGAGGAGACATGTTTTATAACATTTTTAACATCCTTATTTTTTAATTTAAAAACTGTTCATCTCCCTGAGGCAGCTCTCTGGCTCAGGGAGATTTTCAAGCACGCACTTGTGGCCGCTAGCTTGAAATCGCAGTCTGGACCTAATCGTGGGCAGCAATCAGCTTCCCGACCGCTCCTGCCCATCCCCGCCGAGCCCACCCGACAAGGGCAAAATTCTGTCTTGAACATTTATTGTAAATAGTTATACTTCTTTGGAAGGATCTTTAAAAAGAAAGGGGGATGTTGTAGTATGCCTTTAAGGGTTAGCAGCATGCCATTGCTAGAACGGAAGTGTGTCATGTGATCCATTCTCAGTTTCACTCTTGCCTTTGAAGAAGACACACACACAGCTCTGCTGCTGGTGTCTTCAAGATTCTACCTTTGTAGTTTAAATAAATGAATCCACAACATGTTTACCCAATCCCTTATGATTGATTGGTGCCTTTATATCATTGTAAAAACCCGACACCACGGGCTTGTGTTGGGAGGGTTTGTCCCTGTTTGAGGACATGACTGGGTGAAACCTGGTGCCCTCCCAGTAGGCTTTGAGTGGGGAGATGACCTCCTTTATTGCAAGGTGCTGACATATAAAAGTAGGGAAGTCTTACTACATCTCTGCTGGGCATTGGTGAGACAACACCTGGACTACTATGTACTGTTTTTGCCTCCTTATTTAAGGAGGTGTATACTTGCATTGAAGCAGTTCAGTGAATATTCACTAGGTTGATTTCTGGGATGAAGGGGATGTTTCCTAAGGAAAGGATGAGCAGGTTGTGCCTATACTCATTGGAGCTTAGGAGAATGAGAGGTGATTTTATTGGGATATACGAGATACTGAGGGGGCTTGACCAGAGCAGATGCTGAGAGGATGTTTCCCTTCTTGGGGGATTCTGGGACTAAAGGGCACAGTTTTTAAATAAGGGGTCTCCTATTTAAGACGGAGGTGAGGAGAAAATTCTTCTCTCAGAGGATCGTTTGGAATTTTTGGAATTCACTAATCCAGAGGGCATTGGAGGCTGGATCATTTAATATATTCAAAGCTGTATTAGGCAGATTTTTTTATCCTCAAAGTGGTCAAATGTTTTAGAGTTAAGATCACAATCAGATCACAGTTATGATCTTATTGAATAGTGGAGCAGTCTTGAGGGGCTGAATGGCCTCCTCCTGCTATTAATTCTCATGTCCTTATTTTTAGGGGCACTCTATGGCTGCCTCGTGCCTAAATCTCCACCACCAGCACAGGAAACGCTGTTCATTCATCCCCTCCCTTGATTGTCGGGCCCACCTGCTGCCTGGTGAGCCCAACCCTGCCATCTCTTTCTTTGAGGATGCCTGACCATCAAGGTGCCCTGTCCCTGCAGCTGCAGGCTCAGCAACAGCCACCATTAACGGTGATGCTGCTGAGGCTGCTGGCCCTCTGATTGGACTGGCAACTCTTGTGGGGGGATGGGGAGGTGGGGAGGGGGGGGGGGGCGGGGTACGAGCCACCATCCTTAATTGGTTGGTGGCAGCAAAATGCCATCCACTGCCAACCGAAACAGCTTCTACTTTCAGCTCCGACAGAGGGACCTCTGCTGCCTCCCCAAAAATCAAAGGCCTCACTGCAAAGTGCAATAAGTATAGATGAGTGTGTATGAAACAGGTTCGAAGGCCTGAATTCACTTTTTTCGGCACAGCTCCATGTGTCCTGATTAAATGCTCTCAAGACATCTCCCTTGTTTTTAAATCCCATCACAGCTATGCCCCATTCTATTTGAGAATTCCTCTCAGCCTCTTGCCCTAACCTGAACCCTTGCTCGTTCTGAGTCTAGTTACTGCCTGCCCCCCTACTTATACACTCCGCCCTCACAACTAATCCTTCAGCCACCACCTGCCTTCCTGCGAAACTCTCTTTCTAAATTGCTTCATCTTTCTCCCTCTCTCCCTTACCATTCAGCGATTCTTTCAGTCTTTATTTCTTGATCAAGCGTCAAATCCCCCTCTTCCCTGTGCAATATCGGGAGTGCTGTAGAGTTCAAGATACCCGTTGGGAGAAGTATTTATTGTGCTGGGATTCTGTACAAACAGCAGCAGACCAGGTGCCTCTGCCAGCCCGACACTCTCACCTTCCTGTACAGTGACATTTCCTGAAGGATTGTTCTGGTGAACTTTCCCTCCAGGTAGCTGTGGTAAATCCTGTTCGTTAGCTAAGTAAGGTCGTCTGCATCAAATAAATAAATCCTATAAGCAAAAGCTTTCTAAGGAATGTCAGATTAGAGGAACGTTATATTTTAACACATTGCAATTACACAAAACCAGTGAAAATAACTCCAAAACCAAACAATAAAGATGTAAAGTAGTCACTGGGAATACGTCAGTAATAGACTTGTACATTAGACTGTGGCTTGTTTGCTTAGCTATGTCAATCCAAACGTTCTCTCCTGTGATTTCCTATGAAGCAGTGCATCAACCATGTTAACTCCAAGTGGATCATAGCAACGTTTTTAAAGAATCTGAAAATCATGCAGCACAGAAGGAGGCCATTCTGCCCTGTTGTAATATGCCGTTAAGGGATTTCAGCATGACATCACTAGAAGGGAAATGTGTCATGTGATCCAGCCTTAGCTTCACTTTTTGCTTTGATTAGAGCACACACACACACAGCTTTGATGCTTTCACGCTTTATATCTATGTATAATTGCTTTCATGTACCCAACCTTAATAAGTGAACACACAATGTGTTTACCCAATCCCGTATGAGCGATTGGTGCCTTGTGTCTTGTACAGCGAATAATCCCAAGGTTTTATATCATTATAATAATATGACAGGTGCACCCTGCATGTGCTAGCTCTTTGCAATAGCAATCCGATTAGTTCCTCTCCCCTACCCTTTAGTTCTTCTCCCCTGTGCGATCCCCTTAGGCCTGTCAGTTTTTCCTTTTCAAGTATTTATCCAATTACCTCGAAAGTTATAATTGAATCTGCTTCCATCATGGATACAGCCTAAATGGTGGCTTGGCCTAAATAGCCAAGTGGTCATGGTACTGGGCTTGTAACCCCAAGATCAAGAGTTCAAATCTCACAATGGCAAACTATGAAACAATGTAACTTCATCTGAAACAGATGGAAACAGGTTTGTACTCGAAAGAGTTACAGCTTAAATGGTGTTGATTCAGCTGTTTTCGTAACATATAACCTTAGTACAACCTCAATTACGAGCAACTAAATCAAAACACAAGCACACAAGAGGGTCCATGCCTGCTACTGACCTCTTAGCTTCTCCTAGTCAATTAGCTGACAGAATAATATGTTACGGAGCACTGGAGCAAACAGTTCAGGAATGCCCTCAGTTCAGCCTTTGCTGTTTGCTGAAGTTAGCTGATCTAGGCTGATGAGGCTTTGAGGAACTGCCCTGGGCCTCAGGATCTCTGACATGGGGAAGGACTGAATCTGCCTGCCTCTAATCTGCTGACCCGTGACTCCCACTGAAAAGTGTGTAGGAATGAATATAGGGGGAGGTAAGTTTCAGGATCTAACTGTTTATGGTCCTGGCAGTTAAATAGCCTGACAGCAAACATTGGGCTTGATTCGGGAAAGACAATGGCCTAGTGATAATGTTAATGAACTAGTTTTCAGAAAACCCAATCTAATGCTCTAGGGAACAGGTTCAACTATAGCAGTTGGTGGAGTTTAAATTCAATTAATTAATAAATCTGGAATTGAAAGCTGGTGTAAGTAATGGTGACCATGACAGCTATCACTGATTGTTGTAAAAACCCATCTGGTTCACTAATGCTCTTTAGGAAAGGAAATCTACTATCCTTACCTGACTGACCTACATGTGACTCCAGACACAATGTGGTTGACACTTAACTGCCCTCTGAAACCACCTGGCAAGGCAATTAGGGATGGGTAAAAGATGCTGGCCTTGCCAGTGATGCCCACATCCCATGAAAGAAATGAAAAAAAATAGGTGGGGGCCTCACCAACTGACTGGAAAGTCAGGGGCAAGCCTACTTCCACTGTCTCAGGAAGTCACAACTCTATTTTATTGTCACCAGGGTGTGGGATGATGCCCTACCTCTGGGAGCTGCTGGCTAATCAGATGGCCAGCAGCTGTCCAGTTCCAGTAGTGCCACTGGGAGTGGTAGCCACCACTAGGATTACAGTCAGAACCTGAGCAGGAGGTCGGACTTGAAGGTAATTGGAGCATCTCACCAGGGCTAGTCAGACAGGCCCTGGCAAGAGGGGGCAGGGGTTGATGGATGGTAATCGGGAGGCCAAGGTGGATGTGTGGACGAGTGGCCCTTTCTGCTGTTGGGGAAGCCCTCCATTGGGAACAGGGTACCTGAACTGAAGGGGCAATCCCCACTTCACCTCACTGGGGGTAACAGAGGTCCTTAAGTGATTGTTAATTGGTCACTTAAGGGCCTCAGTTGCCCAAGGGTAGGCAGGTTGCCCAACACCTACCCTTCTGCTGGTAAAATACCAGTGAAAGTCATTAAGCTCTCAGCTGGCACATGAGGTTTGGCTATTTCAGGTACTTGCTGCCCCTTGGGGAACTGTACCCAACATCTAAGCAAGGAATATGGGGAGAATTGGAATAAAAGTATATTTCCTTTTACATGGTTATCTCTCTGCAGCCTCAACTTACCTCTTTGGTACATGTCTTAAGTCTCAGATGTATTATTGTTGTTGTGAATAGACAGTCAATGAATACATTCACAATGAGCAAATTGGATTCTGCATTTCCCTGCATTATTGCAGTGACTACACTTAAAGCACAGGTACAACATTTCAAAATCGGCGACCTCAGGGCCGGTTGCGTGACAGATTTTGGATCTTGCTAGTTTTTGGTTTGGGCGGTTTGGGTTGAGCAATTCAGTTTGGGTGAGGTCAAGGGTCACTTGGACCACTCAGAGCGCTTGAAAAGACAGGTGTGCGAAGCCAATAACCAGTTGGAACGCCACTGCGCCAATGGAGCACCTAGTTCAACAAGCTGGTAAGTTATTTTATTCATCTAATAATAAGGGGGAGATGGTGCTGTAGTGGTAATGTCACTGGACCAGTAATCCAGAGGCCCAAGCTAATGCTCGAGGGGACATTGGTTCAACTCCCACCATGGCAGCTGGTGGAATTTAAATTCAATTAACTTAAAAAAAATTCGGGAATCTGAAATAGCTACTGTTGTTGTTAGAAGAAAATGCATCTGGTTCACTAATGCCCCTTTAGGGAAGGAAATCTGCTGTCCTTACCTGGTCTGGCCTACGCATGACTTCAGGCCCACTGCAATGAGGTTAACTCTTAACTGGCCTCACAAGCTACTCAACTCAAGGGCAATTAGGGATGGGGAATAAATGCTGGCCAGCAGTGCCAACATACCATGAAAAAAATTCATGCATGGTATTAAAAACATCTGGCTTTTGGACATCACTGATTTTCAGAAAGCCAGATTTCAGACACAGTGCTTATACTTTATTGGCTATAAAGTGCTTTGGGATCTCCTGAGGTTGTGAAAGTCACTATATAAATGCAAATCTTTCTTCTCTGAGAAAGGAAAGCTGGCAAAGTGAAGTTATTTGAAACTCATAGTCTATGATATTGTTTTTTTAATTACTTCATTGCTACTGGTTTTGGAAGGCCCACAAAAGCCATTGGCAGGAGGCCTCTCCAATCACCATTGGCAACAGTTACACTTGTACATTTCCTCCAGTGTTCTGTCAAATTGCACCAGACATTGTGGATCTTCCCTCCCCATTACTTTAGGTATGTCGTGGCAATGTCACCATGCTTCCTTTGTGGAGGGAGCACTGAGCCCAGAAGGAAAAAACTGTTTGGACCAGTCATCTTATTTCCCAGTTTTTACTGGTTTTTCCTTCTGGCAGTGCCGTAGTGGTGTCATCATTAATGAACAGAAAGGATGCGCTCGCTGCTGAAGTACATTCCCTTTAAGGAACCCAAAGGAACAAAAAACTCTATAGAGAATGACTCAAAGATGACTACTGAAAAATGCTGGAACCAATCTGTTAATGGGTAAAGTGACAGAAGATCTGTGGGAGGTGTTCAAAAAAGAATTTGTGATACAGAACCAGCTTATACTCCTAAGGGGCAAAAGATTTACTTGCCAAAAAAAATACAGGGTCCACTAAAGAGATAAGAGACAACATAAAACCTAAAGATAAGGAGAGCCAAAATGTAAAAATAGCACAGGTGTTGGAGTTTAGAAGCTATGTAAAGAACAGTATAGGCTGATAAAGCAGATTGAAAGAGCTACAAAAGGAGAATATGATATGCAAAAAAGTGGTGTCCCATTTAAGGCAGAGATGAGAAGATTTTTTTTTCTTTCAGAGGGTTGTGAATCTTCGGCACTCTCTTTCCCAGAGAGCAGTGGAGGCAGGGTCAATGAATATTTTTAAGGCAGAGGTGGTTAGATTGCTAATAACAAGAGAGACAAAGGCTATCGGAGAATGTGGAATTGAGGCTACAATCAGATCAGCCATGGTTTTATTGAATGGTAGAGCAGGTTCGAGGGGCCGAGTGGCCTACTCCTGCTCCTAATTCATATGTTCATAACTCAACAGGGATATCAAAATCAATAAAATTTATTTGAAAGCTCCATTAGGACAGAAAGGATATTTAGGAGGAATGTGGACCCTTGACAACTGATAATGGTAGAATTATTAATCAAAATAAAGAAATTATGGCATTTGGAATAATCAATTGCATCAGTATTTACATTGGAGGAAGAGGCCGGCATGTCAGAAATTCAAAGATTACTAATATCGAAACTGGAACAGGGATTCACCAAAATTCATGTAAGCAAAATAACAGTAACAAAGAAAATAATGGCACTAATTTGTGACAAACACACAGGACCAGGTGGATGCCACTCCAGGGTTTTAAAGGAGCTCGGGGAGAACATTCTTTTTTTTCCTTTTTGTGTATTTATCAAACTCCCTTTTGAAAATTATGATTGAATCTGCTTCCACCATCCTTTCAGGCAGTGAATTTCAGATTATAAAAACCAGCTATGTGAAATAAAATCTCCTCACCTCCCTTCTGCTTTCTTCACTTATCTTAAATCTGTGCCCTCTGGTTACTGATCCTCTAGTCAATGGAAAGAGTTTTTCCTCAGCTACTCTAACAAAACCTTCATAATTGTGAGCTCATCTGTTAAACCTCCCCTTAATCTTCTCTGCTGTAGGAGGAGTAACTTTGTCTCCACTGGCCTCTCCACATAACTGGAGGCACTTATCCTTGGCATCATTCCAATAAATCTTCTCTGCACCCTCTCTAAGGATTTGACTTTTTTTCAGAAAGTGTAGCGCCCAGAATTGGACACGATGCTCCAACAGGGGCTGAACTAGTGATTTATAAATGGTCTAACATGACTTTGTTGTTTTTATTCTGTCCATTTCTATTCATAATGTCTGTAACCCCTGTCCGTTTTTTTAAAATCAGAGTTCTCGCTTTCAAAGTATCTTCTGGCCCAGAGTTCCCAAAATGCCTTTGTTTTTTGTTATGATCCCCAGCTGAGGTAGTCACTGAACAAGCCTGATCCCAGGGTGGAACCCAGATTGATAATTCCTAACTTTTATTTGTTTGTTTAGATACGTGGATAGTGGCTACTGAACAGAGTCACAGCAGTCAGCTGATAAACTTTTAGCAAAAGACTAAAACATTTATTAAACAAGAAAAGATGGACTACATTACAATACTCCTTCAACCACCACTATACCTTTACAGATATATATATCGATTGGTAAGGATAACACAAGTTACAAAAACTATCTTATACTCTAATGCTCACAGTAAGTACACTGTAAGTAAGGTGACCTGTTGTCAGACACACCACACTCTGAAACCAAGTGACAGATGCCACCTCAACCAAATGGATCTCTCATCAACTCCCCTAAACACTTGTCACCCTACGAGCCAACAAGTCTCACTGAACTCCATCTTTCAGATGAGGGTTTCCAATCTCCACTCTCAAAGGACTCGCTTTGGAATCTTCTCCCAAACCAATGCTTTCTCTCAGGCACCTTCAACAAAGGTTCACCTCCAGGGTTTCAAACTCTCCTTCCTATGTTCCTCTCCTCTGGGTCACCACATTCATTCAAGCTGTCTTCCACAAACTCTCGCAATGACTCAGCCATCACCGGTACACCATTGCTTCACATGCACATAGCAAAGAGTTACAGACCTTCAGTTGCCTCTTTGGACCTTCAGGCTTCTTACAAGCTTTTATCTCTTTAAGCTTGAAGCTTGGAGCCTTTTTCTCTGCTCCTTACTTTCACTTCCACAGAACAAGACCTTTTCCAGGTTCCCGTCCTTCCTTTGACTAGAAGGTCTTCTTCGGATTTCTCATGTTCCACTCACCTGGATTCTTGGGGTTTTTTCTTTAGCTTGGGACTAGCTATCTGTCCCCTTTGCTCCAGTGTCTCCTGGCAGCTACTTTCAAAATGAACTGAACTCAAACAGCTTCCAAATCAAAACTGCTGTTTCTAGTTTCTTCTATGTGTCTGTGGGAGGGACCTGCCTCTCTGGACACCTGTTGCTTGGCAACAGCCCAGTTTCTCTACTCATGTTTGTTTAACTTAGCTGCAACAGTCATAAAACCCTCGTTGGAAACCTTTCAAAGTGAAACTAAAATTTAATTTGACCTTTTCTTGACAACAGATGTCAAAATACAAATCAAACTTAAACATTAAAGCAAAAACTCATTCCTAACACTCACAAATACAAATATAACATACTTAAGCTGACATTTTCCCATTGTTGAAAATGTTATAAATCGTCACTTGGTAGTGTAGAACTTGAGCATTGCTGAAAAAAAGAGATATTCTGGAGTGGACTCAGAGTTCACTTGTCAACCAGTCAGCACCCTCTTTCATTGCAGAATAAATTGCTGTTCCCTTTGAAATTTGGTATTGTTACATCTGTTCTGATGAGTGCAAGAGGAAAAGCTTCTACAGCATGTCTCTTTTTTCAGCAATTTTAGAAATCATCATGTAGGTCTCCTGCCCACAAGATTTGTGTAAGTCAGTAAGGAACTCCTGGGGCTGAATATAGCTGTAATAGCCAGAATCTGTTCTGAAAAGTTGTATTGATTAGGTTCATTGGGTTTAATGAAACAGCTTAGGAAGATTTTGACTCATGTCCTTGCAGAGTCTAATTACCAGGTACCAGCTTTCCAAGTTGGCTCAGAATTATATCTGACATTGTGCGTGATCTTTATTGGATTGTATATTCTCGAACAGATTACTTTTCCTTGAGAGCTCGTGTTGAATTAACCATGGGACTCCCATATGTATTTACCTGCTTCATTTTATTTTGCTTTTCTTTGGGTGTGCAAAGCTACAGAAATTGCCGATAGATAATTCATAGGTAGATACCCCTTCTGATATCTGGGAACCTGCATCACCCGCGGCCTATTCGATGTGGAATGATGTTGATTTAGTAAAAACAAAGTAACCTGGTTAGTCAGAACAACTTGTGATTATTGCAGCACTGATTTTAATACTATAATTTCAGATGTTGCACCAACACCATTTTAAGGGAAATGAAAAAAGGATATGCTGGAAATGTACAGCAGATCGATTAGGATCTTACCGGAGAAGGGGCAGCCTAATAAGCCTCTGGCAAAGTACTTTTGGTGAAAGCTGTATTTCAAAAGTTAACCTGTCTTTCCTTATCCTTCTGGTGTAAGATTTACTGAATTTCCAGCATTTTCAGTTTCTTTATTTCAGGCCTTTACAGAGCCTTTCCTTTCTCGTGTCTCACATGGTCTATCTCCTGCTGTTCCCTTTCCTTCCTCGACTTCCCTACCTCTATTTCTGGGGATAGGCTGTCTGTCGGTATTTAGTGTAAACCCATCAACTCGCATAGCTACATCGATTGCAACCCCATCCACTACGTTTCCTGTAGGAGCTATTCCATTCTGCCCATGCCTTTGTATCTATCCCATCTGTTCTGGTGATCCCACCATAGCATCATAGATTCGTAGTGCACAGAAGGAGGCCATTTGGCCCATTGTACTTGTTCCAGCTCTTTGAAAGAGCTATCCAATTAGTTCCAATCATTGGCCATTCCTCACTGCCCTGCAAATGTTTCCCAAAGGGGACCCATGATTACAGATTTAATATGGGCAGAGATTTAAAATGGTTACAGAAAATGATTACAGATTTAACAGGTTGATAAAAAATAGTGGAAAAGCAGCAGCTGCATTGATTCATTGCTCTCAACAAAATCATCTCCTCGCTGATATCAAGTATCAGAATGCTCAAATATGTCACTTTACTTCCAGCAAGTAAACACTTCAGCAATATCCATATGCTATTAACTGTGGTCATACAGTCACCCAGCTGGCTCTTGTGGTGGTAGATTTCTCTCTCAATGATCATTCGGGCCCCCTCTCGCTCTTGCTGTCTCTCTCTCTCTCTCTTTCTCCCTCTCACTCTCACCCTCTCCCTTGCTCTCATTTGCTCTCACTGTCTGTCTCTCACTCTTGTCCTTCCCTTGCCCTCTCTCGCTGTTGCTCTTTCTTCTCTCTGAGATCTCCTCCTGGCAAATAGTGGGGTCTTCTTCCTTCAACTGTAGTACAGTTCTCCGATGTGTTCAATCTTTTATACCTTTTTTTCTGGGGATGGGGTTAGTTTACTATATTCACAAGCCTGACCATCCTTTGAAGTTTCTTTTAAAACACAATACCAAATTGTATTCTGAAGCCTTTGTTTAAACCATTATTTGCACCATCCAGAAAGCTGTCCATCTTCATTTTGTTTTGGTTTGGTTTTTCAGCTTGGTAGTTCAGATTTAATTTTATAAGGCTGCTAAACAAGCATCTCTTCATCAGAACTTTCCTAGTTTCCCATCTCATGCTTAAATAAGGATGGCTGAGATCTTCCAGTCTCCAGGTCATCAGAGGACAGACATATCCCCAAGATATGCTTCAGGATGCTGTGGAAGCCCCAACACAATGAGTCCATCCAATGGGCAATTGCCCTGCTCCCCGGCACCAACCAAGAAAGTCCACAATTCTGAGGCAGAGGTGGAGACTTTGGACAGTTCCGGCACATTTACCTGAATAGTTACCAAGAAAAGGTTAGACAGAAAAAAAGTGTCACATCAAAGGTTACTACACAAGATAAGACTACATGGTGTCGGAGGTAACATATTAGCATGGATAAAGGATTGGTTAGCTAACAGGAAGCAGAGAGTAGGGAAAATTGGGGCTTTTTTGGGTTGGCAAGCTGTAGCTAGTGGAGTGTGACAGGGATCAGTGCTGGGTCCTCAACTATTTACAATCTACATCCATTATTTAGATGAATAGACCAAATGTATGGTAACTAATAGGAAAGTAAATTGTCAAAAGGAGGCGGAGCCAACAAAGCGACATAGGTAGGTTAAGCGATTGGGCAAAAATTTGGCAGATGGGGTATAATTTGGGAAAATGTGAATTTGTCCACTTTGGCAGGAAGAATAGAAAATCAGTGTATTATCTCAATGGAGAAAGGTTGCAGAACTTGCAGAGAAAAGGGATCTGGGTGTCTTGGTACATGAATCACAAAAAGTTGGCATGCAGGTGCAGCAAGTGATTAGGAAGATAAATAGAATGTTGGCATTTATTGTAAGGGGAAATGGAATATAAAAGTAAGGAAGTTTTACTGCAGCTGCACAGGACCTTGCTGAAACCACATCTGGGATCTTGTGTAGCTATTGGTCTCCTTATTTGAAAAAGGTATAATTGTGTTAGAAGCAGTTCAGGGAAAGTTCACTTGACTCATTACTGGGATGAGGGGGCTTATCTTAAAAAAGGATGGACAGATTGGGCTTCTATCCATTGGAGTACAGAGGAATGAAAGGTGATCCAATTGAAAAACATATGAGAGGACTTGATAGTGTAGATACTGGGAGGATGTTTTCACTATGGTGGAGACTAGAACTAGGGGGCACAGTTTAAGAATAAGAGGTCTCCCTTTTAAGATGGAGATGAGGAGAATTTTTTTCTCTCTCAGAGACTCATTAGCATATGGAATTCTCTTCCCCAGAAGGCAATGGAGCCTGGATTGTTGAATTTATTCAAGGCAGAGTTAGAAAGATTTTGATAGACAAAGTGAGTTGAGAGTATGGGGGACAGACAGGAGAGTGGAGATAAGTCTACCACCAGATCAATCACGATCTTATTGAATGGCAGAGCAAGCTTGAAGGGCTGAATGGTCTACTCCTGCTTCTAAGTCCTATGTTCCTATTTATCCAATTCATTTCAAAAATTAATATTGAATCTGCTTTTCTCACCCTTTCAGAAAGTGCCTTTTAGACCATGCAGTGGAAGCAGCATGCGATGGACAGAGAAAAACAATCCCACAAACACGGTTCAGATCTAAGCTCTGCAGTCCTGCCACATCCAGTCATGAATGGCGGTGGACAATTAAACAACTCACTGGAGGAGGAGGCTCCACAAATATCCCCATTCTCAGTGATGGGGGAGCCCAGCACGACAGTGCAAAAGATAAGGCTGAAGCATTTGCGACCATCTTCAGTCAGAAGTGCTGAGTGGATGATCCATCTCGGCCTCCTCCAGAGGCCCACAGCCTCACAGATGCCAGCCTCCAGCCAATTTGATTCACTTCACCTGATATCAAGAAATGGCTGAAGGCACTGGATATTGGAAAGGCTATGGTCTCTGACAACATTCCAGCAATAGTACTGAAGGCTTGTGCTCCAGAACTTGCCGTGCCCCTAGCCAAGCTGTTCCCATTCAGCGACAATACTGGCACATAACCGTCAGTGTGAAAAATTGCCCAGGTATGTCCTGTATACAAAAAGCAGGACAAATCCAACCCGGCCAATTACCGGCCCATAAGTCTACTCTCGATCATCAGTAAAGTGATGGAAAGTGTTATCAACGGTGCTATCAAGCAGCACTTATTCAGCAATAACCTGCTCACTGACGCTCAGTTTGGACCATTCAGCTCCTGACTTCATTACAGCTTTGGTCCAAACATGGACAAAAGAGCTGAATTTAGGAGGTGAGGTGAGAGTGACTGTCCTTGTCAACAAAGCCGTATTTGACTGAGTGTGGCATCAAGAAGCCCTAGTAAAACTGGAGTCAATGGGAATAAGTGGGGGGGACACTCCGCTGGTTGGAGTCATACCTAGCACAAAGGAAGATGGTTGTGGTTGTTGGATGTCAATCATCTCAGTCCCAGGACATTACTGCAGGAGTTCCTCAGGGTAGTGTCCTTGTCTCAACCATCTTCAGTTGCTTCATCAATGGCCATCCTTCTACCATAAGGTCAGAAGTGGGGATGTTCGCTAATGATTGCACAATGTTCAGCACCATTCGCAACTCCTCAGATACTGAAGCAGTCCATGTCCAAATGCAGCAAGACCTGAATAACATTCAGACTTGGGCTGATAAGTGGCAAGTACCATTTGTGTCACACAAGTGCCAGGCAATGACCATCTCCATCAAGAGAGAGTCTAACCATCTCCCCTTGACTTTTAAGGGCATTACCATCACTGAATCCCCCACTATCAACATCCTGGGGGGTTACCATTGACCAGAAACTGAACTGGACTAGCCATATAAATATTGTGGCTACAAGAGCAGATCAGAGGCTAGAAACCGTGCGACGAGTAACTCACCTCCTGGCTCCTCAAAGCCTGTCCACCATCTACAAGGCACAAGTCAGGAATGTGATGGAATACTCCTCACTTGCCTGGACAAGTGCAGCTCCGACAACATTGAAGAAGCTGGTGCCATCCAGGACAAAGCATCCCGCTTGATTGGCACCACATCCACAAACATTTACCCCCTCCACCACCGACGCATAGTAGCAGCAGTGTGTATCATCTACAAGATGCACTGCAGGAACTCATCAAGGCTCCTTCGACAGCACCTTCCAAACCCACACCCACTACCTAGTAGAAGGACAAGGACGGCAGATAAATGGGTACACCTGGAAGTTCCCCTCCAAGTCACTCACCTTCCTGACTTTGAAATATATCGCCGTTCCTTCACTATCGCTGGGACAAAAGCATGGAACTCCCTCCATAACAGCACTGTGGGTGTGCCTACATCACAGGGACTGCAGTGGTTCAAGACGGCAGCTCACCACCACCTTCTCAAGGGCAATTAGGGATGGGCAATAAATGCTGGCCCAGCCAGCGAATTCCACATCCTGTGAATGAATAAAAAAAACTTTCAGGGACAATTTACTGTAGCCAATCCACCTAACAGTGGAAAGTGGGAGGAAGACATAGCACCTGAAGGAAACCCACTCAGATGCGGAGAATGTGCAAACTCCATCGATAGACGCCTGATGTCAGAATTGAGCCTGGGTCCCTGGAGAGGTAGCAGTGTGAACCACTCACCACTCTGCTGCCCAGATCTATCAATCTCAGATAGAAAAGTTAACAATTGACCTAGAAATCCATTTTCCACATTCACATAATCTATTAATATATCTTTATAATTTGATGCTTCCATCTACATTGCCACCTATCTTTGTGTCATCAGCAAACTTGAATATGTAGCTTTCTATTATTTTTATTCTTTATTCTTTCTTGGGATGTTGGTGTCGCCTGCAAGGTTAGCATTTTTTGCCCACCCCTAATTGTCCATGAACTGAATGGTTTGCTAGGCCATTTCAGAGGGCAGCTAAGAGTCAGCCACATTACTGTGGGTCTGGAGTCACATGTAGGCCAGGCCAGGTAAGGATGGCAGGTTTCCTTCCCTAAAGGGACATTAGTGAACCAGGTGAGTTTTTACGACAATTAATGATAATTGTCATGGTTACTATCAGTGAGAATAGCTCTATATTCCAGATTTATTAATTGAATTTCAATTCCACTAGCTGCCATGGTGGGAATTGATTTGAACCCACCTCCCCAGGACATTAACCTGGGCCTCTGGATTACTAGCCCAGTGATATTACCATTACACCATCATCTCCCCAAAATTATATCCCATCATTTTAGCTTACTAAATATAGTGAATAGTGAGGCCTTAACATAGATCCTGTGGGTCGCCATTAATTTCATTCTGCCCAATCGAGTATGTGGACATTATCCCTACTCTCTGTCTCCAATCTCTCAGCCAGTGTCCTAACAGGTTAAATATTCTCCAGGGGCTTCAACTTTAGCTAACAATCTCTTATGAGGGACTTTTGCGAATGTCTTCAGCAAGTCCACATAAATAACATTCACAGACATTCCACTGTCCACTGCTTCAGTCACCACTTCAAAAAATATCAGTCAGATTCACCAGGCACGACCTGCCCTTTACAAATCCATGTTGATTCTTTCTGATCAGTTGAAAATTTCCAAGAAATTCAATCACTCCATCTTTAATTCTAAACTAGTAATTTCCAATAATGGACCGTGGGCAAACAGGTACAAAATTTTTGGTTTCCCTTTCACCTTTCTTAAATAGCAGTGCAATATATGCAGTTTTCAAACATCTAAAGAAAGGGTCCGTGAATGAGAGAACTTTGGAAAGTTTTCATTAGACATTTGCAACGTTCCAACTGATTTAGTTTAAAACCTTGGCACGGAAGTCATCTGTTCCTGGGGATTTTTTTTTTGTGTCAACATTTTCTCCATTCCTGTTATTTTGCTTATGTTAATTTTGGTGAGTCCCTGGGCTGCATTTTTCGTGCCCCCGCTTACACCCATCATACAGGGAGGTGTTGGGGGGCGGGGGTGGCTGCGGCGGGGGGGAGGTGGCGTTGGGGGGGATGGGATTGGAGGGGGGTCGGGCGCTGAAGTCAGCAGTCCCCCCCCACCATATTTATATCAATAATCAAGAGTCAATCAGGCTGGTTAAATTGACCCCAGTTAATTGACCCCGATAATACACTGTCCATACCAGAAAATATTTGGCATGGGCAGCTGAGTGGGAGTGGGCTGTTATTCGCAATAAATGCTTGTTGTGGAAGAACAAGTCCAACGCTAGTCTTTTTCCACAAGTTGGTTTATTCATAAGACAGCTCTTCAGTGTAACAGGCTTCCAAGTATCTATCACACCAGAGTGTTCCAGCTGTATCTATTTATACCGTTTTGATGGGAGAACGCATGCCCATCACCTGTTTTAACTCACAATTGTCTTTAACAATGTAATTGCTATGCAATGTAATTACTAATACATTGACATGGGCAGCCCAATTTTTTTAATAAAAATTCTTCAAAGGGCAGGAAGGAAGGGAGGGTTTCTGTCTTCAAGGGCTGCCCTTTGCAGATTGGGGGCAGCACCCCATAAGATGGAACCCCCCCCCTTTCTTCCTAGCCGCCTGCAGCTTTAAACCCATCATTCCAACCCCCCACCCCCTGCACTGCCACTAACCTGCTCCAGACCCTGCACTTACCTGTTTCCAGGGATCCATGGACCTTTATCTGCTTCCTCATTGCAGTCCCAGCTATTCCCGCTATTGTAGTCTCTGCTCTGCCAGGACTGATGGAGCTGCCAGCCAATTGGATTGGCCAGCAGCTCCCGACACAGGAATTCCACCCCAGTGAGAGGCAGAAGTTCCACATTGGCTCTTTTCAGTGGCTGCAAGCGATGCCCTACACCTGGGGGAGTCCTGTGATGGCAGCAAAACCCATTACCCTCTATCAGTGTGAGACCATGTCTGTTGTTAACTGAATGCATTGTCCAGCTCTGACAATGAGGCCATCAGTGTCCAATGAGATTCAGTGGTATGCGGCCACTTTTGAGATGCTACTAAGGTTTGCAGCTGATGCTTGGAAGGTAACCAGAAGCAGAGAGGCTCAAGGCCACAGTGGCTCCAACAACTACTGGCGAGGCATGATGACCAGTGCTGTGAGGTGCGAGGTCTTCAGTGACAAGGGCACAGATGTCAGTGACCATCTGCCTGGAGAGTTGCAGTCTCCTATGGAACTGGGTCTTGGCCATTTCAAGGCAACTCTGTCTTTGACAATATATCATATGTTGAGGATTTGGCCTCCATTGCCCTCCTGATGCCTGGGGTTCCTGGCTTCCTGCAAAGGGTGTAGTCCCTCATCACCGCAAGGCCCAAAATCTGACAGTCATGGCACCATTGCCAGCTGCAACCTTCCTTCTGGCCAGGTAGCTATCCAATTGTCCTTGGCAGCTGACCCCTTTCAGGACCTGGGCATTGAGTGCCCATTCTTACGGAAAGATGGTGGCGTAGTGGTAATGCCACTGGACTTCTAATCCAGAGGCCCAGACTAATGTTGTGGTGGGGGGGTTGTGGGGTGGTGGGGGGGGTGGGGGGGTTCAAATCCTGCCATGGGAGCTGATGGAATTTAAATTCAATTAATAAATCTGGAATATAAAGCTAGTCTCAGTAATGGTGACTATGTAATAATCACTGATTGTTGTAAAAACCCATCTGATTCATTAATGTCCTCAAGGGAAGGAAATCTGCTGTCCTTGTCCGGCCCACATGTGACTCCAGACCCACAGCAATGTAGCTGACTCTTAATAGCCCCCTGAAGTGGTGTGGCAAGCCATTCAGTTCAAAAGGGATGGGCAATAAATGCTGGCCTTGTCAGTAATGCCCACATCCCATGAAGGAGCAGTTTTAAAAAAATGTTGTAGCACTAATGGGCAGCCCCTTTCCAAGTCCCTTTTTGCCTCACTGACCCTCTTAACAGGTTGAGGTGATATCCTGGGACAGGCATGACTGAGGTCCCACTCTGTACCAACCTCCCTTCAGCTGGTCCATTTCTGAAGAGGTTAGTAACATCTATGCCCCTTCAAAAATGTCAAGATCAAACTTTGATGATCCCCTGAATGAACTTTCAAACAATTTTAATTGATCTGAATTGGAATGAGAGTAGGATTCCTCACCTGTCAGGCCGGGGGTGTTGAGTGTGGCTGGGGCTGAAATTTCAGCCCAAAGTTGCCCTTGCATTGCTGTTCCTATATCCGCTGTCACTGCAAAATAACTGGCCATTACTACCTCCGAGTAAGTGTTGGGAATGTTAAAGATGGGTTTCATCATGTACACTTTGAGCAGGAGCTCCTTTATGTACACCCAAGGATGAGGAGAGATGTAGTCCACAGACAGTGATTGGAGTCTGGAGCAGCCTATGGCTGAGGAAAAGACCTTGGATTGGCCTAAGGGCAGGATGGATAAACTGAAGTAGAGGTGTCAACACTCATGGTGGCCTGAGGTGGCAGAGCAGGTTGAAGGCCAGAACCAAAGTTTTGCTGGAAGCCAAAGGTAGAAGGTTTTGGAATTTGAAAGATTCAAGGAGCACTAAGCAATTAGATCATTGTAAATGCAGCTTTAGCAATGTGGGAGAATAACCGATTTTAAATTTAATTTTAATATATTAAATATATTAATATATTATATATATAGTATATATTATACACACATATATACTCACATGCATATTACTTAGTGTAAATATCATTAGAATTGGACTATCAGAATATGATTTGAAAAAAATTACTTGTCTTCCCATCGCTGCATTTACTCAACCTATCTGGTTATTGATTAATTTTCTAAGAATGCCATTTACTGGATAGCAAGGTTTTCTCACTTGATCTCTGGAAAAACTTGGCCAGCATTAACTTAGCCTCTTCCAGCTGCACTGTTAACGTATTGTCAACGAGCAATTCAAAATACGATGTTCATTATGGGCCACATTTGTTCATCTGTCAGCCTCCGTTTTAGCGGAGTCTTTGCCAGCTCTGTACCTTTTCAACATTTTGCTTCAGTGCTCTTACCCTTGATGAGCCGTTTATACTGGGAGACAAGCACTTGCACGTTGTGATCTGTCATTTTGCTTCTGGCTGTGGTCCTGCATGGAGAATTTCTGTACAAACTCCCTTGTTGCTTAAAGTCACTTACTCTGACAATGGCCCAAATTAAATGCTGGCTGACCTATGTTGCTGAAGTGTTCTCATTGAATCAGAGGGGAACTGCCTCTAAAGGTCTCCCTCTAGAAGCAGGATTTACATTCCAATCTGCCACCAGTACGGGTGATGCTGCCTGCAGAGAGGTCACTAAGGACACAAAGGAGACAAGTTAAGGAGTGCGACAGGAAGCGAAATAGTGCAGATTCCGGCAATCTTGAAGTGAAAGCAAAGAAAGCTGTAAACACTCAGCAGCCTGTGTGACTACTGGAGGGTAAGGTTAATATTTCAGGTGTTTGTAGCCCTTTATCCGAATTGGAAGATGTTATAGATGAGGAACAGAGCCATGGAGAAGGGGGCAGGGAACAACAGAAAGAAATACTGTCTCCATCACTTCAAACCATTATGTTTAAAATGGGCAGCCACTCATATAAGCTAAAACACAGTAGCCATTATCCAATTATCAAAGTGAATATGCAGGTACAGCAAATGATTAGGAAAGTAAATGGAACATTGTCATTTATTGCAAGGGGAATAGAATATAAAAGTGGTGATGTTTCGCTCCAGTTATACAGGGCATTGGTGAGATCACATCTGGGGTACTGTGTACAGTTTTGGTCTCCTTATTTAAGAAAGGATATAAATCTATTAGAAGCAGATCAGAGAAGGTTCACTTAAATGATACCTGGGATTGGGAGGGCAGGGGTTATCTTATGAGGAAAGGTTGGGCCTGTATTCATCAGAGTTTGGAAGGATGAGAGGTGACATGAATGCTGAAAGGATGTTTCCTCTTGTGGGACAGACTAGAACTGGGTGGCACAGTTTAAAAGTAAGAGTCTTCCATTTAAGATGGAGATTAGAAGGAATTTTTCCTCTCAAATGGTCATGAATCTGTGCAACTCTCTTTCCCAGAGAGTGGTTGAGGCTGGGTCATTGAATATTTTAAAGGCAAAGGTAGATAGATTCGCGAGTAACAAGGAAGTCAAAGGTTATTGGGGGTAGGTGGGAATGTGAAGGTGAGGTAGTATTCAGATCAGCTATGCTCTGGCAGAGCAGGCCTGAAGAGCCGAATGGCCTATTCCTGCTCCTAATTCGCATGTTCATATGTTCATATGTACTTTCTTACTCATTACATTTCATTCTACCTGATGTTTCTGAAATTCAACTACAGAATATCAGAAGTTGAATTACTGTAAGTGTTTTCTTCAAGGCACATTGCTTTTGCTATTATCCTGCATTCAAATAGTATTGTTTTTGCCATATAAGTTCAATCTTTCTTTAGAATTGCACAGTACATTCTACAATCATTGATAAATTACCTTGTTGCTGGTTAGATTCAGAGTGATTACATTATAAATAAGCATAAATAAATAAAATATATGTTCTTTAAATCTAGCATGAAACTGAACTAAAATTGACATGAAATAAACAGAATTCCGTTCTGTTTCTTCATTGTGAAACAATGCAAATTATGTTGATAAGAATCACCCAAATACTGGCCAGGAGATTTTTGGTCTCATTCTGTACTGCAGGCCATTTCCAAGATCTTGGTCGTTGTTGTAATATGCCTTTAAGGGATAGCAGCATGCCATCACTCGAAGGGAAGTGTATCATGTGATCCAGCCTTAGTTTCACTTTGTCCTGTGAGCAGAACACAGCACACACAGCTGTATTGCTGATGTCTTCAAATTTTCTATTCATGTACATATGTTCTCATGTATCCAGGCTCAATAAGTGAAACCATGTGTTTACATCAAATATTACGAGTGATTGGTGCTTTTATATCATCATAAAAACATGCCAGGTGATACAGGCCATTGAGAGAGCAACTGGTGACCACAAATAATGGCGACTCCACTCTGTAATTAGTTGGTGGGCAGAAGACAATGAAATAACAGCTGTAACAATGATGTTCCCATTTACTATGCAGCCAAGAATATGCCTGCACTATAGTGGACTGAGCCATTCCCCACATGTCCAGCCTCACCCCTTCTCCTTCCTCTCCGAACAACAATAGAACCTCCCTTGTTCTGACCCTCTACCGCACTAGCCACCTGAACCATTAACCCTGGCTTCTCCTCTGCAGTGAAAATTTCAAAAAGCACTATTCTTGATACCTGATTACAGATATCGGTACTTTCATTCATTAATGAATGCAACAGTTGTCTCAATTCATTTGTTGACCTACCCACACATTCATAGATTGCTTTAAGGGAAGAGAGGTTGCAAAATTTTTTACATAGGTAACAAGTTAGGACAATCAGATAATAAGCGTCATGTAAATGTCTTTTTCAAAGCCCTCTCCTTAACAGAGAATAAACACTGCTCCCAGTTCTAGGAGAGATAGAGCAGCACAGTAGTGACTCATTCACATATGTAATAGGCTTTAACCTAGTCACAATCCTTGAAGGCCATTAAACCTGGTCAGCCATCACTTACTTAAAACACACACAGCAGATAAAAGAAGTGTCAGTTTTGACACTCGAAGCTGCTGTAGATTCTTAGTTTGTTGGACTCTGCCTATAATTGCATTTGCTCATACTTGAGTGGATTAAGGGGTATTGATTCTGGAAACCAAAATTACAGTCATTCGTCAACTCTGCTGGCTCATAACTGGAGATGCAATGAAGCGATCTATTCTCAGGGTGGAGCTTTATTCAGCAAAAAAAATGATTGTAAAATCTTTTACGTGCCTCTTGGTAACTGGACTGATAATTGGTGAAATCAAAATGACTAATTGCTACCAACAAATGACAAAAGGAACAATCTGTTGTGACCCATATTGTTCTCCAAGTTGTTAGAATCATATCTCTCAAGGCTGAAATTTTCTTTTACAAAAAGAAAGGATTTGGCATGATCCAGTCATCTGGATGCTAAACTGGGATTTTTTTAAAAAGGTCATAAGTTCACCTTGGAACTGTGGACAAGCAGGCCTCTTCCAAGAAATCACCTGGCCCATATAGTATTTGAGAAGGAGCTGTTTGTTTGTTGAACTGCAAAGAATTTAATTCATGAATAGTTGGGAGACAAAAAGCAATCACAAGGGAGAGAGAAAAAAATTAAGTTGTGAACCTCCTTGTTTTGAAGGTAATTCGGTTGGAGAACTAGCTGAGGAAGGAAGGCAACCCTGACTGGCTCCTTCTCTCTACCTTGCCTAACATTGTGTGCGGCTATCAACCTATAGCCAGAGAACCCTCATCTGAGTGTAACTAGTCTGCATTTGGACCTGCAAAGCTGAGACCAGTTGGTGAGAGCTTCCAGACATCCACCAGGACAAGTGGCCAGTCTGCACATGAGAGAACTCCAGGTTGACAGCATCAAGACCCTGCGGACTTTATCCTTTACTTTATAATGCCCAACTTCCAAAGCCTTCCTCTGCAGTGAGGCTGTTTGTCATTTGTCTGTGTGTATGTGTGTCTGTGTATGTGCTGGGGGAATCCTTTAGGAAGAGATAGACAGTTATACTTCCCTATTACAATTGTTTGTTAACCAATACTTGCAAATTGTTAAAATAAATTTTGTTTTAAAATAAATTAATCATTCTGAGTTTTTGAAAGAAGCCTGGTCAGAGTCTCTTTTCTTCTGGGTACTAGAGCTATAGGCCATTTTGGTGAGAAAATTAAACATTTAAATTAATGATATCCTGCGGAGTAGAGGGGCTTGATAATTCGTGCACTCCTCCCATTGCGTAACAAAGCTGGGGAATCACTTGGATGTGGTACGACTCCTACTATCATGTTATTACCTGTGCAAAAGGACTCAAGAGGCACACACCGGAAAAGGGGAGATATGCAGGGGCTATCGGGGAGGAGCAGGGGTGTAGGACCAATCATTTAGGTCTTTCAAAGAGCCGGCACAATCCGAGGGACTCAATCACCTGTTTCTTCACTGTAGGTTTTTATAGTCCCATATTCAAGCAGCACATCATCATCATGTTAGTTCTGGTATTTCATCATATGTTAGCATGTGGATGAAGGAAATCCTTCAATCCAGTTGCTCCCATTGCTCTACCATGCCGACTTCTGCTGTCTTCCACAATCTTCAGCCTTACTTAGCTATAGCTGGGCAAGAAGAGGTTGGTCCAGGAGCACAGAAGGTGAGTGACCTCTGACAAACAGTACTCTAGGCAGGAGGCTGAATGCAACAGAGGCTCATGCTGGGTGTGATGAACAGCGTATGAATAGGCACAGGTTAAGCAGGGAGGCCGTTGCCGAAGTATAATGTCTGATTGAAGAAGGTCTGCAGGGGCAGCCTATTTTCTACATTGCCCTGTCCATCCCTTGATCTTCCTTCATGCTAAAAGAAGCAAAGCCTTGAGGCTCTCTTTTATTTCAGGTGCTGAAGATTTGCCGCTTTAGGAACATGAGACCCACCTGCCTGAAGATGTACTGTCAGTTGATTTGACCCTAACCAGCATCAGCTCAGAGACGGCTGCTTTTCTATATTTTATATCTCAGAGCTATCCAGAGATGACACACCAGCTTATATGTGTGTAGGAAGTTTACTAATTGTGCTTTAAAATGTTTACTCCATGCTTTAGCTCCAACTTCCAGCTCTTTCTACAGTTTGGTTACTTTTTTCTGAGTCCTCACCTGGCTTAGCCAGTCAAGCACAGTGATCATCAATAGTAAACCGACTCACATAAACATAGAACAACAGAACCATTGAACACTATAGACACTATCTATCATTTAGGGGCCAGGCTACTAGTGGGATCTCTTGAGATCGCCTCATCAGCCACAAATGTGCAGATACCATAAGAAATTGATGTACTACATGCCATGGTGGATGGTAAGATCCCAAAGAAAAATCAAAGAGCTCTCCCAACATCCCTCTTTCAACTGACAGAACTATAAGCAGGTTAGCTCTTCATCTGATTGCTGCATGTGAGATTTTGCTGTGGGCAAACTAGCTACCTTATTTTCCAGGCACATCAAAGTAATTCACTATCTGAAGCACTTTCAGATGTTTCTAAGAGATGCTAAAGTCATACTTGTTTCAAGAAATAATCAGAAAGAGGGGAGCAACATTTAACAAAATACACAAACAATAGCTATTGAATCACATATGATGCTGAATTAAATTCTTCAATCTTCGTCTTAATTCTTAACTTCAAGTTCTGAAGGGTGCTATTAAAGTTCACTCCATGATAATGCTGAGGAAGGTTTGAAATGACTGATCACAGTAAGAATTAATACTAAGTCTACTACCAGTCATGTTCCACAATATCCTGAGACCCAAAGTTATTAAATCGGAATGTTTTACTTGAGTAATTATGTTGCTGATCTGACATTTTAGCATTTGTTTTATATCGTTCTGCAGAATATCATGACTTCATGGTCTGCCCAAGGCAATTATCGCCTTTGTTTTAATTACCAACTCCTGTCCTTGGAGTCAGCAGATTTAACAATGGCTAATACCATTATCTGCAATGCACATGTTTGACTGTCACAGTCTGAGGTTGCAGAGGAGATTAATACAAGTTTCTCTTTCATTTTTAAACTTAATGGATTGTCCCCTAGAGTAAGCTTTTATGAATATTTCTTATGGTCTCAACTTCATTCTCTAATTTTGTTAGAATAGCTCCAATAAATTGTTGATAGATTTAATTCTGCTCTGTTACTTTTTTACTAGTCTGTAGTCTTGCTCCTCTGAATTCTATCCACATGGCTGCTTCACAGGACTGACTTCAGTCTCCATTGAAGTCAACAAGCAATGTTAGATGTGATATAAAATCAATGGGTGTAAAACCATGGATTTCCCACCAGGAAAGTTCAGTTAAAATTTGCACCCATTGTGATTAAGTTTTACTTACAGGTTGTGGATGAGCGCTGTCTTTAATACAGAAGGAAGCTTTCCTTCCTGCTTTGAGGATGAAGAACTTTGTGCCAGAGTAATATATAAAAAAAAGATCCCATTGATTAGTCCATTTGCAACAAATGATGTCCAACCTCTTTCCTCCCATCACTATGCTTCATGTTCTACTCTGTTGACAAAACTATACTTAGTATTCCAAATAATCATTTGGTAGTACATAACTTGAGTATTGCTGAAAAAAGAGACATATCAAAGCTTTTTATCTTGCAGTCATCACAGCACTTTGTCAGAATACCAATATAAGGGGAAAACAATAATTTATGCTGCATATAAAGAGAGTGCTGATTGGTTGGCAAGTGGACTCTGACTGGTAGAGGCAGATAGAAAGAATATGTACACGAAATGCGTCTGTTTCAGCTAAACAAAATACGTGACAGACATTTGCTGACTCATTCCTCAAAGGCAATGCCTTGACTGATCAGGATCAAGTTGCCTGTTTTAGATTTCAAACAGTGGTTGGAAGTTAACTGTGGGTTACCATCGCTGGTGCCTCTACCAATCAGATTCCACTTGCCAACCAATCAGCACTCTCTTCACATACAGCATAAATTATTGTTTTCCCCTTACATTGGTATTCTTGTGAGTACCCTGATGAGTGCAAGATGAAAAGCTTTGGCATGTCTCTTTTTTCAGCAATATTCAAGTTAGTACAAACATGTGCATTGAAACTTCCTGCCTTGTTCTTTCTAAATTCCAAATATGCCATTCGAAGCATTCTTCCCTCTCCCTGTGTCCTCGTTGTGTCCATATCAGGACAAGTCATACGGTTCTCGTTCAAACTCAGTCTTTCCCAGAACAGTGAAGTTCCTTTCTCCGAACACCTCTAATCTTTTAAAACCAAAGCTTGGCTATGCCTTCCTCAATCCTTCTTGAATGATGCCATCTTCTCCTCTTGTCAAAAGGATGTAGAGACACTGGAGAAAGTGCAGTAGAGTTTTACGTGGATGACACCAGAACTAAGAGATACAACTACGAGAAGAGATTAAAAACATTGGTGCTCTTTTCTCTAGGAATGAGGAGGCAGTGCAGTAACCTGATCAAAGTCATTAACACAATGAAAGGGATTGATAGGGGCAATGTATAAAAATGTTTCAGCTGTTTGGGGAGACCAGAATTGTGAACAAGATGTTCACTGATAAATCCAATAAGAATTCAGGAAATATTTCCTTACCAGGGAGTGTTAGAAAATGGAAATTGCTACCACAATGAATAGCTGAAGTGAATAGCCTAGAAGCATTTAAGTGGAAGCGAGGTAAGTATTTGATGGAGAATGGCTTAGAAGGCTATGTTGATAGGGTTAGATGCAGTGAACTGGGAGGACAACATGGACCAGTGGGCTGAAAGGCCTGTTTCTGTTTTGTAAATTTCATGCAACTCTTTTTTGTCATGCACTCACACATGAACAATTAGCCAGGGGATGGTTTGACATCTGTGAAACCATATCCTGGCTGCATGTTCATATTCAGGAGAGGAAGGTAGGAAATCGGGAAGAGAAAGGTAATAAGGCTTGGCTTTATAGAATTAAACCTTCTTTGCTGGAGCTGTTAACTGAATCTGTCATGGGGATGACGGTGAAGGAATTAATTAATTAATCTTAGCAGCCATATAACAGTTGATTTGAGTGAATTCAGCAGAAGCTAAAGTAATTCACTGCAATGCACACAATGCATTGGATATCACAGTTGAAGTAACAGCATTGTCGCTGATCTCGAAGAAAGCTGCCCACAAAGCTGTAAAGATCTCCATAGCATAGATTTCCCCTTTTCCTGAAGCCAGTTTAGAGCCGGTGCCAAGTCAAGAGAATCTCCAGGCATCCATTAGCAGTGATGTCAGCAAGCAGGGTGAGCAACCAATTACATTGCAATATCCTCACAGGCAGCAAATCTGCAATGATAAGCCCAATCGAGTTGCAGGCATGATTGATGTGTCCAGTGACAGTGAAGACACACCACCAGTGGGCTGGGAAGGTTGCACAAAGCACAGGGGAAGATGCCCTGGACTGAGGCATCTGCCTTTATCTTGTCGCACTTGAGTGACACGAACATTGCTCATCAGAACAAGGAGCCATAAAAACCAGTGAATCCCATCACTTTTAATTTTTAGTTTCTACAGCTCGCTAAATAAATGATTTGAACATACACATAAGAATTGAGGTAGAAGTTAAAACAATATCATTTCACAAACATGTAGACATTCTTATTATAATGGAAAACTGCCACATGCAACAAATATATTCAGAAGACTAACGATAGCAAATGATGACCTATACCACAAGGACTGCAGCAGTTCAAGAAGGCAGCTCACCACCACTCAAGGGCACCTAGGGATGGGCAATAAATGGTGGCCCAGCCAGTGAAGCCCACATCCCATGAATGAATGAAAAAAATTCAAGAAAAACCCAAAGATGCTTTAGAGATACGGAAAGAGCAAGAGGATAACAGTAATAAACTTGGTGTACCAGAAACGTTTCTTGTTAGAAACAATAAATTTTATTTACAGAGCTCCTGATGAAGCTACGTGCTTGAACAAGGTCCACGGCTAGAAAGCTCCGCTCCTAAGATTACCTACACTTAGGGCTGATTCACCTGTACAGTCATGTGATCCCAAAAAACAGAATTAAAGGTTTTACTTATAATCACTATAATAACTAAGGAATGAATAGGGCCTATTAAAGCCCAAAATGGTAACCTGTGTATGGAGGTGCAAGACATGGGTCAGGTTCTTTCTTTATGTCTATTTTCAAAAAAATGAGCGGCATTGAAGTTAAGGAGGAGTATGTGACATATTGAATGAGATAAACATGATGCAAGGGGAAATTAAAAAAGGACTTGACACCTTTTAAATTAGGCCTGATTGAAATGTGTCCCAGACAGGTAAGAGGAGCAAGGAGGAAATAGTGGAGGCTCTGACTATCATTTTCAATTCACCCTGGCTACAGGAATGGATGTCTGGAGGATGCTGACATTGTACATTTTTTTATAAGGGGAGAAAGGGATAGACCAAATAATCGCAGGCCAGTCAGTCTAACGTCAGTGTGGGCAAATTATTGGTAGAAATTCTGAGGGACAGTATAAATCTTTATTTAAAAAGGCACAGAGCATCAAGGACAGTCAACACAGATTTGTTAAAGGAAGGTTGTGTCTGACGAACTTGATTGAATTTTTTAAGGAAGTAACAAGGAATGTTTTTGAGATTAACAAATTTGATGTGAACAGGACTTTTGAAGGGGTCCCATTTGGCAAAATGGTCAGAAGAGTGGAAGGCAATTGGATCTAAGCGAAAGGGACAAAAGTTGGATCCCAAATTAGCTTGGGGCAGGAGGCACAGAATAATGTTTGATGGATGTTTTTATGATGGAAGGCGATTTTCAGTGGTATTCCACCAGGCATACCCTTGCACTTTGCAGTATATATCAATAGCTTAGACATAAAGATAGAAGGCATGATTAAGAAGTTTGAAGATTAAACAAAAATTGGCTGTGTGATTGATAGTGAGGAAGAATGCTGTAGAGTGTGGGAAGATGAAAATGAACTGGTCAGGTGGGCAGAAAAGTGATGGTGGAATTTAATCTGGAAAAGGATGAGGTAATGCATTTTGGAAAGGCTAACAAGGCAAGGGAATACACAATAAATAGGAGGGCACAGAGAAGTGTAGAGGAACAGAGGGACCTTAGAGTATACGTCAACGGATCCCTGAAGAGAGCAGGACAGCTAGATAAGATGTTTAGAAGGCACATGGGAAACATTTCTTTGTAACAGAGGCAGAGAATATAAGACCAGACAGCTGATGTTAGAACAGTATAAAACACTAGTTAGACTACAGTCCTGTCACCACATTATAGGAAGGATGTAATCACACTAGACAGAGTACAGTGGATATTTACAACCATGTAGCTAGGACTAGAGAATTTAGCTATGAGGAAAATTGGGTAGGCTGAGGTGGTTTTCCTTGGAACAGAGCAAGGTGAGTAGAGATTTAATTGAGCTGGATAAGATGATGATAGGCCCAGAAAGAGTGGATAGGAAGAACTTATATCCCTAAGCAAAGAGGCCAATAACCAGGGTGCATAGATTTAAAATAACTTGTAAAAGGGTTAGCGGGGACTTGAGGAGAAATGTTTTCACCCAGAGGATAGTGGTGGTCTGGAACTTATTGCCTGAAATGGTGGTAGAGGCAGGAATTCTTATCAACAACAACAAAGGCTTATATTTATATAGCACCTTTGATGTAATGAAATGCCCCAAGGTGCTTCACAGGAATATTATAAAACAAAGCATGACACTGAGTCACATAACCTAAATTACATGGGGAAACACAAAATAGGTCACCAGAGAATAGATGCTCCTGCTCCTTGGAGAACCACAGACACTGCTTGTTTAGTTGGGTTACCAGTAAGTAAACAAGTAGATACATCCAACATAGGTGGAGCATATGGAGCAGGAATTAATGGCTGTTGGTTTAATTACTTGGCATTTTCTGAGATAATAGGTAGTGAAATAAGTCTCTACAAGCAAATGGGCATTTTGTGTCTATGGGTGAACCCATATTTTTAAAGGATGGCCGATCAAAATCAACCAAAATGAGAATAGTTACAGTTTACAGATCAAATTGCCTTTTATTCCCATGTGACAGAACACCTGAATGGAATAATTTCCCAATTCATATCTATTGTTAGCTTCAGGTTTTCCAATGCAAAATGCAGGAAGACTGTACAATACACAGGGAATCTTCCTCACTAGGCATCCCCAAGCACTTCATGTAGAAAAGAGTACAAACTGCTCCATTTCCACTTCTCATTGGCCCACAATTTGCTGGAGAGGGCGTGTCCCATTAGTATGACTTTTTTCCTCAACCTTTTGAGTGAGACAGATTTATGCTGCAAGTTTTCAACTGATACTGAGGGCAATGGAACATCTGGAGCCTTGGTCAATGACAGAACCAATAGCATATCTCCTCCACCAAAGAGATTTAAGGATTGAGAAAGAAACAGAGAAATGATGGAGAATGGAATCGGTTGAACTAGGAACAAATCTGTGCAGAAAGAGAAATACAGAGAAGGAAAGAAAAATTGGATTACGAGAGAAAAAAATAGAAAAAGGGTGGAATTTTACAAGAGTAGGATCATATTTTTCCACCAAAGTTAATGGACTTTTAAAGGCTCGCCACATTACATGGCCCCGCCCCTGCTGTGATGAGGCAATAAAATTCTGCCCAAAGAAAATGAACTGCAAAAAAAGATCCAAAATCTCTAACAACAATTTATGACCTGCCAGAATGATCTCCGCAGTTTCAATTGTTCCATTTGCAGTCCATAGAGCTTGAGTGGTTTTGCAGGAATGTAGATCTCATCATTAAAAAGGGTTTTACACTGTTAAATAGGAACACTAACTTTCTGTGGCAAGTTTAATTTCCTACATTAATGACTACACTTCTGAAGTACTTAATTGGCTATGAAGCGCCTGAGATGTCCTGAGGTCATGGATGACGCTCTGTAAAAGCAAATCTTTTTGTTAAATTAGCAATTAATGTGAAAATCTAACAATTTCTTGATCTTACGGGGTACTTGATGACGGTAATTGTCATCCTCATGAGGCTAATAGTGGGGCAGTTCACAGCAATCAACAACTTGTGATGATTCGTAATTCATGAAGTATCTCTGCCTCATCACATAATTTTTGATGATTTACACACTAAACATAGAGGGTACATTAGTCCTGCTGTTATTTTGGCAGCAAATTCTGGCCAAATGCCTCCATTCTGCTTGGAGGTTTGTTATGACCAGGTGAGAGAGGGTGAACTGGCTCCCCTCTATTCAGCCTCCTCCGTTGGTCACAACAAAGGTTTAAGTTTCTTTTTCACGAGAATATGCCTTTTCCAAATCAGAAAGTATTTAAATACTTAAGCTGTGAACATTAAGGAGCCAATCAAAAAACATTTTTTTGAGTTGAAGGGTCAATTTATTAACTAATGATCCCAAGAATATAAATAAAAACAAGAGATCATGCACTTAACCCTCTTGAAGTCATTAGGCCACTCATCACCCCACCCCCCACAATACACACACAGGTATAAGGGGAGTTAGAGTCCAATAAAAAAAGGTGAAAGAATATCAGGTTAACTGTTCTTGTGGTGTAGATTTTAGATGTTGCAGTTCATTTAGGTTAGCTGGTTTCTTGGATACGGCCAGACGTAGAAGATGTTGTAATTATTACAAGACTTGGTTCATTGGTGAGTTTATGGTAGTGTTGGCCTCTTGAACCAGGCAGCACGCTTATTCCAAAAGACAGAGAGCCCTCAGCTTGTTTCATGTACTGAAGACTTTCTTGACACTGCCTGTGTCACTTGCAATCTCTCTCTGGTGGCTGGCTAGTGGGTGAATATGTCTCTCTCTTCACACTCTCCAGAGGGTGATTTGTTGGTTTCTCACCTTAAACTTGGGATGTGCCCTTGTATTTTGTAAGCAGTTTGCTCTGTCTCAGCTCAAATTGCAAAATTTCTAAGTCAGTTGAAAGTTGAAAAATCATATTTTCAAAAACGAAGGGCGTGGCCTCGCAATAGATTATGTCTAATTCGGGTTAACAGGAAATTTTATGTTGAAATAGGGGAAAATTATTCCAAGATTTACTCTATCTAAGGTAGTCATTCCCTTCACTGGAACACGAAGGCCTGAATTTTACCCTCGGCGGGTGTGGGTGATTGGCAAGCCCTCAGTCGGTTGGGAAACGGGCTACCTGACCACAATCAACCTCTGACCGCGATTTCACGCTGGCTGGTCAATTAACGGCCAGCCAGTGAGAAACACACTGAAATGTTCAGCGCTGCCGGGGTGGAGGCGGGAAGAGGGCAGGCGATGATGTTTCTGTGGGCATGGGTGAACACTGTGAGAAAGCTCCCTGAAGGCAGACAGCTGCCTCAGGGAGTTGAAGACCTGAAAATGCTAAAATAAAGCTTTTAAAAGCTGAAAAAGTGTCCATGCGTCATAATCAATCACCTGAAAATATAATTGCGAAAAAATGCTGTTCAAAAAAAATGTACTTTTATTTTGTTTCACCACGGAAATTTCATCCAGCCCTTGGATGAGGTTTGATGAACAATGCAAAGGCCGCCTGGCCGATTTGCTCGTCTGCCAATTGTGAGGTTGGACGGGCAACGAAAATTCGGGGTCAATTGCGTCATTAATGGACTTAATGGCCCTCTGAATTGCTGGCGGTTGCGCTTCTGACTCTTGCGCTCCCACCAAGTGAAATATTGCACGAGCGCGCGATGAAGTCGAGATGCTCACCCGACGTCTTCCTGCGTGATTTTACGCCCGGCCGGGTAGGGTGCGCGCCTGCCCGCTGGACGTCAAATTCTGCCCCAAGTTACAGACCTCAGCATTGACTGGGCAGTGGAAACTTGATTGTAGTACTGTCCCATTCCCCTCGCTACACCCCCACTCCCCACCCCCACATCCCACACTCAGCACACCAAAACCTGACAGTCCAGCTTAATGTTTCCACAGATTGGTTTTGAATTTACTCCTTTCAAGTCCTCAGCTTCTATTGTTCTGAATAAGGTGAAACGACTTGTAATGATTGACTTTATCTGGTCTCATTAGAATCCACTAACAGCTATCAAATCACCTCATTTCACGTGAGAACATGCCCAATTTAAATAAATTTTCCTCATAACATAATCTCTTCCATTCCTGAATCAATTTACTTATCCACTTTTGTATTCTTTTAATAGCTGCAATATACTTATTGTACTCTGATGACAGAACTGCACACAGTGTTGCCAATGTGGTTGCACCAGTAATTTCCATGGGTTTACCTCATTATTTTGCCTCAGTAATGACCTTTTAATAAACCCCAACATCTGGTTTGCTTTATGCGCTGTCACTGAACAATTTGTCTGTCTGGGCCCCAGCTCTTTGACATTTTTCATGCATATTTTGTTTATTAATCTCTGGATTTTTTGTCCTTATGTCTGCGTCTCTCTATATGGGATTTCACCTGCCTCCCATCTACCCAATTCCCAGGTAGATTCAAAGGCACAGAAATAGGGAAGGAACATGTTACCTCAAAGCAGGAACTCTCTAAGCAAATACATAATGACACTACTAACGATGCAGAATCCTTTCAAATATGTTGAGCTGAATTTTGAAGTGTTTTCTTTGTCCACTTTCTTTGTTCTTTCTGGGACATTGGCCATTTGAGAGTTGGGGAAACAGGGCCTGGGGGGAGAAACAGTTTTCTGCCATCCAGACTCAGTGTCCAGTTCATGGAGGTTATTTTTCAGGAGTTTTGCCTGAATTCTTGTGGAGCTATCTTCAAGAAGGGCACTAGCATTTGTTTGACGTTCCTCCCATTGAATCTGGAGGATGTGGCAGAGGCATTGCTGATGGAAGTTCTCTAGTGCTCTTATATGTCATTGATGTACAGTCTGGGTCTCACTGAAATACAGGAGTGTGCTGTACACTAGGACTTTTGTGAACTTGCAGTGGTCTTTGTTATCAAACACTCACTGCCGTAGTAGGTGTGGGAAGTGCTCAATATATTCCAGAATGTCTCCTATATGGGAGGTGGGATATTTGGCTGACCAGGTGTGGGTTGATATGAGTTTTGTTCTGGCAATGTTCAAGGGCAGGCTGAGTCTCTTGTATGCAGATTTGAAGAGATCGTCCACGGATTCTACCACAAGATACTAGGGGATAGCCTGGGGAGTATCAACTGTCATTGTGGATTCACAGTTGAGGAGCTGTTGAAAATGTTCTTTCCAGAGTTGATAGATGGCATTGTCACCCTTAAGAAGAGAAACACCAGCCTGTAAGCGAAGGGGATTTTGTCCATTTGTCCTTGGCATGTAGATGGCCCTGGTATCGACAATGCTCGAACCCAATGGTCTGGACACAGGAGTCTAGTTCAGCTAACTTTATTTGACCCCACTGCCCCGGAGTTGAGTTGGACGTGTGAAGAATGTCCAGGTTGGCTGTGAACTGCACTTGGAATTCTTCTGTTCGGTCAGGCAGCTTAGGGTTGAGCTTGTGCTGTAAAGCATTAGCTCAAGGTTAAAAAAAAGGCTGAAATGAGAAGTGATTGAAAAAGTGTTAATTTTGCCCAAGATTATAAGCAATAAGTAGTTTGTTAGACTCTCTCAGTGATCAATGAAATACTCACACCCATTGTGTGAGGAAGTCTACAATCCCAGGCACAGGTCACCCTCTCAGCTTGTAAAGACAGAAAGATAAAACAGAAACAGTCATGTATTTGAGCAGAAAGTTATGAGGATAAGCATTTTAAAGCCTCAGATGGAGAATGCATGAGGATAGTTAACAGTTAATTTTTGATAATTACATTGATTGGGGAAACACGGCATATCCATTATTTTATGCTGTTATATGAAGCTTAGCTGTTGTAATTGGGTTATGAATTCAGTGATAACTATTGCTCTGTGAACAATGCAAAACAAAATGTATTTGGTCTCCTCGTACTAGGTGCCTTCTTGGTCTACCTTTGATATGATTGGAGAGACACTGAGGCATGTGCAAAAATATCTGGTAGAGATCACAAGAGTGTCCTGTCATGACTCCAATGACTTACACCATTGTATGTGTCACTGGGCTGAACAGACAGATTTAGGTTGTGATATTAGATTCCATAGTACCGTTAGAGAGAGTGCTATGGAAGCCTGGTGGGGGCTGTATCTCCAGCCACTTTTGGTATGGCCCGCGCAGTGCCCCATGCCTGGAGGGGCACTCGCATGAGTATCCTCTGTGCGCACTGGTCACCTCTGACCTGGTGCTGTCAAGATGTCAATCAGGCCGATTGGCCAATTTAGTTCATTTGCAACTAGATCCATGCAGGTCCATTCAGCATATCTGTTTGCCATTCAGTAACAAGCATACACTCAGCTTCAAGGTGGGCCCAGCACTAGTGTCCTTTAAAGAACCAGGCGCCTGACTTTCAGCTAAGGTAATGTAGAATAGCTGCTACTATTGCCAAGTTTCTGCAAGTGCTCTGGAGTGTTGTTTGGAGGTGTTGTGGTGTGACTTCCTAGTTTTAACGGAGGGTGTTACTGCATCTCCACAGGGAGGGCAGGAGGAACTGGTCACCTTTCTACACAAAGGCTGCAATGGGTATAGGGGCAGCAGTGGCAGTGCCTCAGGGTCTGAAGCACAACAGGGAGAGGCTGCAGAGAGGACAAGCTCCACAGAATACCCTCTGCCAAGGTGGAGCTGGACCCCTCCATGCCCCTGTGCCCTCCAAAGTGGCATGGACAAATGTTTAGCCCTTAGACTATTTATCAGGCAGAAGAGAAATTATCTAAAGGAAACCCCACATTTATAATTCTCCTTTACCAGCCATTGGGAACATGAAGAAAGCAGAAGGCATTTATTGATGGAATAGGAAGGCTATACAAGAATTTATTTTCTCCTTGACATGATCTCACTATTTATTCACTTCATGAGGCATGAATGAATATCCAGGAGTTAATTCAAACTTATTTTCTGCTCCACCATTTTCTGGTTGAAATTAGCATAATTGGATAATAGGAATTTTGAAATGCTCCTATCATTAATGAAATTACACTGTGCAATTTCTCATGTCATATCATATTTGGAGCCCCATTTCACCTTTCACTAAACCCAAGTGGATCACTTGAATTGTAATTGGCTTCTTGATAATCGAGGCAATAATATTTTGAGAGAAGGAAACTAATTTATTTTTAATGAATAGATGCAGCGTTATCATGGTACAATGAAGGTGGATGATCGAGAACAGTTACAGGCTGAGAAAACATCTAAACTAAAATTGTAATTTCTTCAAATCATTAACACTGAAAATTAATTTAGTAAATGGAGTCAGTAATGATTTTGGAATTCAGGAATACACCTTGCTATTGTGATAAATTTTATGATTTAAAATTTAAACAATGGGGCTTTAGAAGATTTATTTAAGTCTGTTACCTAAATGGACAAGTAATGACAGCCCTGCACTGTGATATTTATCCCTCACCATTAAAACCACACTTAAAACATGTTCCAGGGAGTGAGTGCATTGTTCACGGTGCTGGGAATCTTCTTAGTGAGGAAACTTTAAATGTTCTCCATTAATATTCTTTAGTAAGCGTTCAATAACATGTGATGAAGTATGATCTTAGGAGGAATTATCATTGATTCCTCCTACTGATCAGCGTCAAATTTTGGAGTGAAAGGTTGAACTCATTATTGCTCACTTTTTGGGTGCCAGGAGAGCTGTTAGGGCTTCAAAATATTGTCTGCGACACCAGATGTATTTTTGGTATCAGGCATCATATTGATTGGCACACAGGCTCAGTGAACGTCTGCCGAAAGCATGCAGAGCAGGTAGATCAGGATGTCCTGCAAGGTGCAATGTTGTCTTGATGCTAGTGCTGCCATGTTGAAACTGAATGCTTTAGTTGAAGCCCTCCCTCAACCTCACACACTGAACACATGTTTAGCAGCAGGAAGGCCTCCCCTCCACCTCCCACCCCACTATCAGGGTTATAAAGGATGAGTAACTACTCCCGAGTTATTTGGTGTTTGATTTTTTCTTGCTGTTCCTTCAATTGTACAAGTTTATAGTAGTTTCTATAGATGATTCATGTTGCAGGAGTTTACAGGGAGTGGTGTGGCAGATGCTGTGGGGCACTTTGGTAACTTTAAGGCTTCAGTACAAATCAGTCATTCTCGGCCTGGGTGCATTAGTAGATATTCTCCTTGGAATACAGCATGACTGTGAGAATGAACAGAGGGTACACAGAGCAGGATAAGCTACTGGAAGAGGGAGGGGGAAGGAGAGAAGGGCTCTCAGTAGGAGGTCATATCCATCCAAGGTGTTCAAGGAGCAATTCTCCAACCTGAACCTCAGCAAGGAACAACGTGTGAGACATCTGTGCTTCAGTTAGGATGCCTCACTGAAATCTGCCACCTGTAGCAACCATAACTGCATATTGGAGCAGGAAAAGAACGACATTGACAGTGGTAATGATGGTGACTGTGGTTAATATATTTGGCTCCTTCCTGGCTGAAAATGCTTTCAATACCTCAGAATTGCTGTTGATGGTTACTTATGGAAGATCACTGAAGGGAGACCAGTGAAAAAGGTCACTGAGGAAAGGTCACTGAAGGAAGGTCACCAAAGGATCGTCACTGAAGAAAGGTCACCGAAGTTCTTTCTCCAGTGAGAGCTAACATGATTTCATTCTCTCTTGCTAGAGATAAGCTGAGTGAGAGTACGGTTTCACTAGGCTTGCAGGTTTCCCTATGTTGAAGGGTCCCAATGACTGCATGCACATCACTTAGCAAGTGTCACATGCCTGAACCGAAAGTGATTTCACTCCCTCAGCATCCACGAGCGTGTAAACACGGTTGGCCATCTCTTCCAAGTTGATTGGATAGACTTCAGGTTCTGTGCAAAAGCCCTGTGCCAAGTTGGGGTGCTGGACTCCTCCATGCTCCTTAACATTGAACACAGGCTTTCTAGCAGGCTTCCCAATGCACCAAGACATTGGTTGTGCAAACTTATCAGCATTCTTCTTGTAGCCTGTCCCATAAAAATCCTCATCTGATCCTCTGCAGCAGAACCTGTGGGCATGAGGGCATGCGCCCACTGCTGTTCTCCAGTTAGCTCCTGCTGCCTCCAGTTGTGTGCCACCTTGTCCTGTTAGAGAGAGGTAAATTGTGATAGTGAGTGTGGCAAAATCTGTTTGAGTGATAACTGTCATAGTTAAAAATCTGGCAGTATGTGCAAGCTGTGAGATGTGGGTGTGAATCTGGCAGTGTTAAGTATGTGAGGGTGTGGTGAAGCAATGAATCTTAGGTATGACACCTGATTGGTAGAGATTGTTCGTAGGTAAGTGAAAGGGGGGGGGGGGGAGGGGGTGAATTGAGCGATGGTTGAGATTAATGTTACAGTAGGTGAGAAAAGGTATTTGAAGATGCATTCACTGACCTTGAACACTTGTGTGTAGTCTTTAAAATTTTTGCTGTACTACATCCAGGCAGTCAGGACTTTACTGCTGGCTTGACATATATGGCTATTTGCTCCCACTGTTTTGAGTGTGTGCCTGGAGCCTCCTGTCCCCCAGTGGTTACAGGACATCTCTCCTCATTTCCATCTCCTCCAACAAAGCCTCAATGCAGCGTCCAGAATCCTTGGAGCTCATTCTCTCCCATGCTATTCCATTCACTGTGTCCCAGGTCAGATTTACTTCCTGCATGACTGCTTGCACCTGCTCCAGCTACAATCCACCCTCCTCTAAGAGATGCAGTCTGGCTTCAAACAGTGCTAGGAAGTGAAGATTTTGGACCCGCAGCTGATGTGTGCAGCCAATGAGCAGCAATAGCTGCATGTAGAAATCATGCAAACTGAGCTAACAGCACAAAATCAGTGTACAGCCAGCAATATGTTGGATGGGCACAGATTAAATATGCATTGTGGTACCCAGGCCATTTTGGGGGTCTATCCCATTTAACCCCCTCCAAGGCTGCTCAGCCCTATGCATGAAGCCCCTGTCTATCTTGTAGGTATCCAGATGTATAGATCCAGTCCATGGTTTGTGGCAGACAATACTTCTAAGTCTGGCGTGAGATATATCCGTTGTGGTGACCTCTGTCAGGTGAGTGATTCAGAAAATAAAAGATGGAGGAGCGTGAATAGGAAGGGGATACTTAATGTATAGAAATGGAGCCAGCGTTAATTATTTATAACATAAGGGAACTATTTTTACTTCTAAAATATCATCTCACACCCTTCAGCACAGACCTTCTTTGTGTTAATATGACTTGCAGGACTTTCATTATTTGTGAGTTTTCTACCACTATTCATCATTTAGAATTAAACGGATTTTTAAGACAGAACAAATTCTTTTTCTTACAAAATATGCATGTTTTATACCTTTTTATGACAAGATACACCTATTAGAAAATGTACTGCGGGTGCAATTGTCAGTGAGTAATGGTCCTGCAGGCAATGGAAAGTACAAATAGCAAAGCAGAAGAACATAAAAAAATTACAATGTTAATATTTAACACTTCATCTATATATAATGAGGCAGAGGTTCTGCATTGGGCACTATCTTGAGTTTCCACAGAAGCTCATTTGCACATCGGCAACCTTAAAATCTGCCACATGATAACTTGCCGCAGTTTGTTGAGTATCACTGCAAATGGGATTCCCTTAAAAAGTAATCATTTTAATCAGGGTGTCTAGTCTATCGGCTGTGGGTAACCTTACTTTAAATAGTTCAAAGTGGCTTTTACAACAGTGACATGGAACCATTTGTTAATCATGTTGGTGTACAGCCGTCAGCTTCTTAGGCAAAGAATTATATTCAAAAGCTGTTACGAGGCGCCTGTTGCTGTCCTTGCACCGAGAAAAGAAGAGTTTAGTTTTTCAAGCTTTCTTGAAAATGCCCAACAGCCACAAGTAGCAGGAACTCAGCCATTGGTGATTCATTTGATTTGGGGTCAATTTTCGTGGGCGTGTTTGGCTTCCAACCCAGAGGCCGGGATTTTCCGACCCTGTCACGGGTGGGACCCGCCGCGGGTGAGGCAGCGCCTCAGCCAGAAGCCCATTAACTCGAAGCGGGCAGGTGTGGAAAATCCCACCGAATGGGTTTTAGACTGACGCTAAAGATCACAGAAACCCGCACTGCTGCTTATTGTAATTTGAGATTCAAATTCCGTGCTCTTTTGCGCAGGTTTTGCTAACTTCAGGGGAATTATGTCAAAAAAAAATCGGTGCAACTGTGCGGAAACTTTTGGTCAGCAGGTCAGTTGTAGGTTGTGTGATTACAGAGGGGAAGGGGTTACTTGAGCAACCATGGTCAGTTGGCCCCACATGAAACAAGTTTGAACTTATAAGGTGTTTCTTATATATTCAGGGCATTTTAAAACATGTCACAGTCAATGAATTATCCTGGAGGTGTTGTCGTTGTTGCTTTCTAGCCAGCCTGACAAACAATGCTCAGGAAGTTCCCACGGTAAGATAAATGACCAGTTTATCTATTGTTGATGGTGTTGGTTGAGAGATGAATGATGAGCAGGCCACTAGGAGAACACATGGCTCTTCTGTCAAAAAAGTGCTATGGGATCATTTATCACCAACTCAGTTTAACATCTTATCCAAGAATGGTCACCAGCAGCAAGCCCTTAGCTCATGCATTGAACATCGGCCCAAGATTTATGCGTCTAAGTTGTGGAGTGGGACTTAGGACCCGTGACCTGCTGATTCAGAGACGAATGTGTTATTACCCAGCCACAGCACCTGACCAAGGGGACAGTTTGATCACCTGCTCCTGGGCCTTTGCCAAAACTGCCAGCTGTTGGAAAATGCTGAATTCAGCATTGAAATAAGTGTCTCAATGAGTTTTGCAGGCTAGTAGCTCTGCCTGTGTCGACAGCACCTATCATCCCAAAGGTTTTAACATGGTCTCTCCCTTAAATTGACTAAGTTCATTACTATCAATCTTGGACTCTGACACAGCTGGCTTTGTGGAGGGGGTGGGGTGGGTTGGGGGCAGTAGTGGAGGAGTGGGATGGGGTTGGGGCGGGGGCAGGTATGATATCTGACAAGGCAGCTGCTCTTAAAGGGCTGGAACTTGTTTGCTGAAAAGGGGATAGTTACAGGGGCAGACAAGTGGATTCAATGTTCACAATGGCAAAACACTGCTCATTTTAATAGGAAGAAAAGCTTACATTTCTATCATGTCCAGACATTTTCATTTGAATTCTAATTGACTAACAACGCTGCTGTGCATAGTGCCATTTCTGCAGTCAGATACCAATTGAACATTAATGAGTGAAAAACCTTCATCCAGGAGTTTTAATGCCCACATGGATACGCTCAGTATTGATTTCACTCAAGCAAGTCAAAAGCCTCCACTTGCTTTGTCCAGCTGCTGCTTCCTTTTTTGTGTGTAGAGGCTGAAATTGGACATGAATAGAGGGACCCAAAACAGGGGAAACAGGCTTTTTCTGCCTGCCTGTCATATGGAACACCCGCTAATGAAGTCAGTCGATAAATATTGGGTAGGCCATAGAATGGGCAGCCAATGAGATTTTGCCCATGTTTTCATCACTGACTCCATGTCCATGAGTTTCACTCCCATCACATTTGTCACTCTCTTTGTGCTGCAGACTGCCCAATATGGCAATTGTGAATCATCCAATAGCCAGGAAAGATCCCAAGTATGAAAGCATCAGGCTGTGGTCTTCATCACTTCTGCAGGAGGCCGTGCTCCCTGTAGTAACAACCCAAAGATTCACTGGGTGCGATTTGCACTCACTCACTCAAAACCCATTCACTTGCAAGGAGTTTTCTCAAAGTCCTATCCTGCATAAATCCCACTCATCTATGAAGCCTTTCCTTAACACCCACTGGTTCCCTATCTCCCAAAGCCATCAGTTTCAAAATCCTGATTCTTATATGCAAAGTCCTTTGCGATCTCACCCCACTGTAATCTCCTCCTGCAGCACTCTCACTTGGCCTGAGTCTGGCCTGTGCAGTGCCCTATGCCTCACCAGCAGGAGCAGAACCTGTCACCATCATGAGTTCACACTCTTTAATTGTCTCCCGAAGCCTCTCCTCTCCCCATCTTCAGGCAGGCTTTCAGAGTCTACCTCCTGGGCACCTCCCTTAACTCTTGCTCTTCTCTTGCCTCCTTCTTGGTGCACAACCTCTCCTGGCTCCCCAACCTCAGTAGGAGCTTTCTCTACATTGACGGTGCTGTGCAATTGCAGGTAAATTGAAGGCGGCATCAGAAGGAAAGTAAAAGCAAAATACTGCGGATGCTGGAAATCTGAAACAAAAACAAAAATATCTGGAAAAACTCAGCAGGCCTGACAGCATCTGCGGAGAGGAGCTTGGTTGGTGTTCTGATGAAGAGTCATACGGACTCGAAACGTCAACTGTGTTCCTCTCTGCAGATGCTATCAGAAGGAAGGTACTTTGTGTTGTACGTAATGATTCCATTTCTATCAAATTACTTCACGGAGGTGTTATAATTGGGTAATTCGTTACCAGAACTGCACTTAGATTCAACTAAGTTCTCCAAGCATAAATATTTTAACACTCAACCCTTTCTCTCTCAGGAAACATAGCCGGATAAAGATAAAATCCATTTGTTTTCATTTGTTAATTAAGTTAATTACATTAGCTGGTAACTTCTGACACAAGATAAATACAGTGCTTGTATCCTTGTGATATAATGTATATCTCCCTGTCGTACTTATTCATGACTTGTTCCACTTGGGCTACCCAGTCATCCTCCATGTAAGCTCGATCCAGTCATCTCCCTATTTCCCCCATTTCTCCCAGCAATCTGAACATAAACCACATAGTATTGCCGTACTTTCGGTGCACCTTCCTCAGTTTCCATTTGTCCCTAGCAGGACGGGTTGAGATTCCACACAAGCAAAATTAAGAAACAAGTAGGGAATTATATATAATTGTAATCGCAGTTGAAATCGCACCTTTTATGCTAGATGACATCCCCAGCCATTAAAAACCCATGTAATTGAATTATTTATGTGCCGGTTTTTGTGTTAAAATCTGAAAATATCATATCTATAAGTGGCCAATACCATAAAAGTGAATGAGACAAATGTATGAAATCCGTCCATAGAGAATGTCATGTCTAGCAGGGATAGCACTTGTAGAGAAATGCCCTTCTGATGGCATGGTTACACTGAACTGTACATAACAGTCCAGTTTGAATTCCTGGTAATTGCTGAGATAACCAATCTCAGCTGAACAGTTTGAGAAAGAGCATCAACCAGGGGCTTTGGAGGAACAGAAAAGGCCTCAATCAAAAGGTGGAAAGTTGTGAGGTTTCAGAAGAGAAAGGGAAATTTTGCATTATATAGCATTCTTCGCAATGTCTCAAAGTGCTTTCCAGCCAATGAAGTACTTTTTAAGTGTTGTAATGTAGGAAACACAGCAGGCAACATGCACACAGCAAGATCCCATAAACAACAATGCGATAATCCTGACTTGGCTGGGGGAAAGGTATTGAACAGGACATCGGAGAACTTCTCTACCCTTCTTCAAATTGTGCATGCCATCTTATACATCCCCTGAGAGGGTTTAACACTCGGACAGAAATGTGTGATAGATGCGACATTTGGACTTTTCAACTTACTAACTAGGCTAGTACTTCCTCAAATAAAACTCAGATAGTCACTACACTGCATCAGCCCTACCCCCACCTCAATCCAGAGGAGGCACTTGAACCACTCACCCTGTCTGCTGTGGCTCCATGGGTCTTCCATTTGCCTTTGAATCCAAAGGTTGTGAATTCAAGTTCCACTCTTGAGGCTTAAACACAAAAACTAGGCTGAGCTTTCAGCGCATTTTGTCCTCTCTGGTGAACATAAAAGATCTCAAGTGCTGTTATTGAAGAATAATTTTGTCCTGGCTGATGCTTTAATAAGATAATTAAAACAAATCATCTGGTCATTATCAATAGTGGCTACACTTAAAAGGCACTTCATTGGATATAAAGCTCTTTGGGAAACTTTGAGATCAAGAAAGGCACGATACAAATATAAAGCCTTTATTTCTTAACAGTTATGAGATAGAGGTTCTCATTCAGTCTTCCATATTCTTATCTCCTTTTGTCCTTCAGTGCAGAAGAAGCAATGCTGGGATGTGTTACCTGGCCCCATGTAACAAGCTGTTTGATAATCTGGGCCATTCTCGAGCTGTCAGGCCTTGAGGCCTGTCTCAGGCTTCTTGCAGCTGCTGCTGCCTCTGTTGCTGCAGATTTAGGTTTCTCTGTATGGCTGATGGTTTCGCATGTGGAAACAAGTTCTGGGAAGCTCGGTTGCCACTGACAATCAACTAGGTTCTAAAAAGCAGTTTTCCAGAGCTGCTGTCAGGGTCATATTATAGATGTGGCTAGTTCAACATTTGATATGTTTTTAGTGGTCGGACTAAAGGGAAGGCTGACCGACCTTGAGAACCTAACTGTGTCTATATGGATGTACTCACTGTGGTGATTTGAAGGATTAACTCAGTGAAACCTAGACCCAGGCAGACCTCACAAATTATTAAACTGCGGGCTACATTTTACTACCCATTCAGCATCAGCATTTAGGGAGAATACGACACATATAATGTTATAATTTGATCTTCTCCCAGTATTCTGCAAAGATTTTTAAACCTCCTCAACAGTTAATGTGTACTGATTTTTATTCTTTCATGGGATGCAGGCAAGGCCAGCTTCTGTTGCCCATTCCTAATTGCCTTTGAGAGGGTGGGGAGCCACTCTCTTGAGTGCAGTCCGATAGTTGAGGTGTGGGTACACCCACAGCACTGTTAGGAAGGGAGTTCCAGGATTTTGGCCCAGCAACAGTGAAGGAACAGCAATATAGTTCCAAGTCAGGATGGTGAGTGGTTTAGAGGGGAACTTCCAGGTGGTGACTTTCCCATGCATCTGCTGCCCTTGTCATTCTAGATGGTAGTGGTTGCAGGTTTGGAAGGTGCTGCAGGAACCTTGGTGAGTTGTTGAAGTGCATCTTGTATAAGGTATACACTGCCGCCATTGTGCACCAGTGGTGGAGAATGGTGGCATGGTGATAATGTGCTAGTAATCGAGAGGCTCACACTAATGCTACAAAGGCATGAGTTCAAATCCTAGCACAACAGCTGGGAAATTTAAATGCAATGTATTAATAAGTCTGGAATAAAATGCCAGTCTGATTAACAATCATAAAGCTGTCATAAAAACCAAATGGTTCACAAATGTCCTCTTCAGGGAAGGAAATCTGCCATCCTTATCCAATCTGGCCTACATGTGTCTCCAGTCTCACAGCAATATGATTGACTCCTAACTTCTCTCTGAAACGATCTAGTACGCTACTCAGTTCAATAGGAATGGGCAATAAATGTTGGTCTTGCCAGTGATACTCACACCCGAAGGACAAAAGAAACAATGGCAGATTGCGAGCTCATTGCTTGTTATTGTATTAGAGTGATGCTGGCAATGTGAGGCCTGGGCAGTCTGATGTGTGGTTTATCATGATGATAATCAGCGCTCTGTTGCCATCTTCGCAATATTTATTTAACGATTGTAACTTTTAAAGAGAAACAGGACCTAGAAATTCTTTGAGCCCTACTCCACTTCTGGAGGAATTTACAAAATACTGTTCACTCCTCACTCTAGCCCATTCTCAAACCCTATTGATGTGCTCAGTTGCATAAAGAGGGGATGTGACGATGGCACTGAGACCACTTCTGTCTTCACCTCACCCAAAGCCAGGAATTTTGGGTTGCACTGTGAAGTTCCTATGAGGGCATGGATGGGTTCTTCCACACAAAGAACAAACATTTTCTTCACTTTAGAGCTGCTCCAGTAGGGAATTATTTATGACTTTCACACCTCCCACATTGGGTATTAGAATGGAGTTTGTGGGCCAGAATCCACTTCAACAGAAACACACAAATACACCATCCCTCAGAGAGATCTTTTATTTAACCATGAACATGGATTAAATCAGAAATGCGATTGCACCTGCCCAGGCATCTGCAAATGCCCATTTGGCCAAACCAATGATCACTCCAAGTCTGACGAATCTTTCAACATCTTCTTTCCCTTAGATTAGGATCCATCTGTCTTAGTCTACAACTGTGTAGGAGGTAGGTGTTGTTTAGTTCTTATGTTCATTGTGTCCACAGTTCCTTCATCATTTTCACATGCGCATCTCAGTGATTGGTTCCTTCAGCTGTGTCTCTGCCATGTTGCTCATGATTGGTTCAAAGTTTGGTGAGTGACTTCATGTCACATGTCGCCCTTGTGGGCTCTTATCTCCAGTAAGTCCTTAGATCCCATAGCAACAAAAGATGTTATCCTTGGTTAGTGGCTGCCTTTGTCTGAGAGACAATGTCTGTTAATGTTCCTTTATATTCCTGTTTCTTAGTTTGCAGTTAATGTGGTTTAAACATTGTTAAAGTTCTATTTTTGCTTTTTTTAAGAGATGTTGCAACAAATTTTTAATTTCATTGCTGCTTTCCTAGGGTTAGAAATATATTCCTAATAGTATGGAGGCAAAGAATACAATGGGGTACTCGTGTTAGTAATGAGGTCAAAACATGGGTGTGGATTTTAATGGGGCACTGTGGTCCCCATGCCCTCAGCTAAAAAATCAGGGGGGAGCCCACCCATGATCTCAGTGGCTAACCCACAGCAATTTAAAGCTGGGAGCAGTGTTAATTGCTTTAAGGCCAGACTTCTGGCCATATCTCAAAGTCCGGCCTTAGAGAGTTTCTGGCGGATCAGATGGTTGTTGGGTCTGTGGTCCCAGCAGCGCCACATGGGAGTGGTGGCCACCACTGGGACTGCAGGGAGCCCCAGTACACCGAGGAGCCCAGGTAAGTTTGTGGTCAAGGATCTTAGCAAGAGGATGAGAGGGGGTGGGCACTGTGTTCAAGAGGCCAGGGTGAGGGATAAATGAGAGGAATGACCTTGTGGAGGATGTCTCCTATGGGCCCAGGGGACCCAAAAAGGAAGTCCACCCATTGCCCAACAGCAGTCTCGAAGCTAAATATCAACTGGGGTGGGATGGGGCCTTAAACGGTCATTAATTAGCCACTTAAGGGCCTAAATAGCCCCAAGGACAGGTGGGCCACCCGATGCCTGCCCCATGCCCTGTAAAATTTCAGACAGGTCAGGGGCGGCCAGATAGGCCACCCTCTGAGTTTTACCTGCCCCTGCCTTCAAACCCGCCAGCAGGGGAGTGTAAAATCCAGCCCTTGTAGTCCAAAATTCTTGGCAGGTTATGAAAGGCCAAATGAACCAATATACTCACAGCCAGCACTGAGAACATTGAGATGAGAGATGATGCTGTTGTTGAAGAACAGAATGTTACAATTTGTTCCTTCCAATTTCTTTCTATCTGTGGCTGTGATTTCTCCTCATTCCTTTCTCTAATCTTTAGGCTTCCACATTCATAACCGTTCCCCCATCTAGTTTCCATCAAGGTGCTTGAAGCCTGGTAAATGTTTGTCAGCTTTCTGATGTTTTAAACACAAGTTGTATAGAAAAACATTGGCTTTGGGGTTAGCGAGACACTACCGAAATCATGCTACCATAATAACAATATTAAGCCCCCAGTTTGGAGTGGTAAATTAAATTGAAATATAAACATGTATGTGCAAGTTGACCGTGAAGAAGGCAGTGATTAACTGTTGTACAGGCATATATTGTAAAGTGGTTTTACAGTCTTTTAATTCAGAGAATCACAGAATCTTTACAGTGCAAAAGGAGGCCATTCAGCCCATCGAGCCTGTTCTGGCTCTCTGAAAGAGAGTTCTACCTAGTCCCACTTGCCTGCCCTATCCCCATAACCCTGCACATTATTTCTTTTCAGATAGCAATCCAGTTCCATTTTGAATACCACGATCAAGCCTGCCTCTCAGTAAATTCATTCCAGACTTTTTTGGTTGAAAATCTTTTCCTCACGTCACTTTTACTCCTTTTTCCAATCATTTTGAATCTTGATGTCCGCTTGAGTGGGAACAGATTATCTCTATTTACTCTGTCCATGCCCGTCAGGATCTTGAATACCTCTATCAAGTCTCCCCTTAGCATTCTTTTCTCCGTGGAAAACGGTCCCAACCTCTTCAATCTATCCTCACATCTATCCTTAGGATCATTCTTGTGAATCTCCTCTGTACCGTCTCCAATGCCTTCATATCCTTCTTCAAGTATGACACCCAGAACTGGATGCAGCACTCCAGATGAGGCCTAACTTGTGTCTTATACAAGTTCATCATGACCTCCTTACTCTTGTACTCAATGCCCCTATTAATAAAGCCTAAGATACTATGTGCTTTATTAGCTGCTCTCTCAACATGCCCTGACATCTTCAATGACTTATGTACATATACACCCAAGTCCCTCTGTCCCTGCACCTCCTTGAGAGTTTCTCCCTTTATTTTATACTGTCTCTCCATATTCTTCTTGCCAAAATCATTCACTTCACACTTCTCTGTGCTGAACTACCACTTGTCTGTCCAGTCCACCAACATGTCTATGTCCTTTTAAAGTTCAAGACTATCCTCCCCACAGTTGACAATGTTCCCAATCTTCGTATCACCTGCAAATTTTGAAATCATGCCATACACAGTCTAGGTCACTAATGTATATCAGGAAGAGCATGGGTCCCAACACTGACCCCCTGAGGAACTCCACTGCAAACCTTCCTCCAAACTGAAAACTGACCATTTATCACTACTCTCTGTTTCCTGTTACTCAGCCAATTTCATATCCAAGTGCCTACTTTCCCTTTTATTCCATTAGCTAGTGTTTTGCTCACAGGTCTCTTGTGTGGCACTGTATCAAGTGCCTTTTGAAAATGCATATACACCACATCAACAGCATTGCCCTTATCAACCTTTTCTGTTACCTCCTCAAAAAACTCCAGCAAGTTAGGTAAACATGATTTTCCCTTAATAAATCCATGCTGGCTTTCCTTAATTATCCTGCACTTGTCTAAGTGATTATTGACTTTGTCCTGAACTATAGTTTCCAGAGGTTTCTGTACCAGTGAGGTCAAACTAACTGGTTTGTAGTTGCCGGCTTTATCCTTGCACCCCTTTTTGAACAAGGGTTAACATTCACAGTTCTCCAGTCCTCTGGCACCTTCCCTGTGTCTAAAGAAGACTGGAAGATTATCACTAGTACCTCTGCAATATCCACTCGCACTTCCCTCAGTACCCTTGGATGCATCTCATCCGGTCCTGGTATATTAAGTAAAGATAGCCCTTCTAACAGCTCCTCCTCTTCAATTGTAAATTATACTAGTGTAGAAGTTAATAGTGTCTTACCTCAGCCTGGGTAGCATCTTCTTCCTTTGTAAAGACAGATACAAAGTATTCATTTAATACCTCGACTATGTCTCCTACCTCCATGTGCAAGACCCCATTTTTATCCCTCATTGGCACTACTCTTTCTTTCACTACCCTTTTATTATTTGTGTGTTTATAGAAGACCTTGGGATTTTCTTTTATGTTCGCTGCCAGTCTCTTTTCATGCTCTCGCCTTTTATTGTTAGTTTTTTCACTTCCCCTCTGGTCCTTCTATATTTAGCCTGATTCTCCATTGCATTTTGCACCAGAAATCTGTCATACGCACACTTTTCCTTTAAAACTTCACCTCTATCTCTCTCGTCATCCAGGGTGCTCTATCTTTATTTGTCCTACCTTTCACCTTCAAGGGAATATACCTTGACATTGTCTGCAATACCTTTTTTGAAGGTGGCCCATTGTTCAGCCACCATCTTTTCTTCCAACATTTGGTTCCAACTCCCTCGGCTTAGATGCTTTCTCATCCCACTGAAGTTGACTTTCTCCCAATTAATTATCCCTGCTCTGGATTGTTCCATGTCCTTTTCCAAGGCTAACCTAAACCTTCGATCCAGTGGTCACCATCCCCACAATGCTTTCCCACTGATATTTGATCCACTTAGGTTAACTCATTCCCCAGATCTAGGTCCAACAGTGCCTGCCCTCTCATTAGACCGGAAACATTCTGCTGCTGAAAATTACCTCGAACACATTCCAGGAACTCTCGTCCCTCTTGTTCCTTTGCATTATTCTTATCACAGTCTATATTTGGATAATTGAATTCCCCATTATAATTATTCTTATAAATCTTGCACCTCTCCATAATTTCTTTGCAAATTTGTTTCTCTACATCCCTTCCACTAGTTGTTGGTTTATATATTACACCAATCGATATTATTGCACTTTCTTCATTCCTTACATCTAGCCAGAGAGATTCCACCCATGACCCCTCTGGGATATCCTCTCTCCCCAGTATTATAACGCTACCTTTAATCAATACTGCCACTCCCACCATCACTGCCCCCCCCCCACCTCCCCCCGCCCCCCCCCTCCCCCCCATACCCCCTGCCGCCTTTTCTTCCTTTCCTGTTTCTGCTAAATACCTTGTACCCGGGAATACTTCACGCTCAGTTCTGCCTGCTCTCCATTATAGCAATAATATCATAATTCCATTTGTCAACCAGTGCCTGTAGTTCACCAGTCTTATTAACTACACTCTCACAATCTTATTAAATCCAGTACTGTCGGCCTGACATCTGAGGGGCGCAGTAGCCGAGGGACCTGGGGGTATGAATTTTATCCATAGAACTTATAAAAATAATTAGAAAAAGTACAATTGCTGTTCCATAAATTAGAATTAGATAAAGAGCAAGCAAGTCAGAGGAGATTACAGCTTAAACATTGAGGCAGCTGCAAGTTGCAAAATTAATATGCCTACAGAAACAATTCATGGAAGCACACAATTGCCACAGACTGATCATGTTTCAGTTTCTTTCTTGATTTTTTCATACTTGAACAACCCTGAGGTATATATCCGCCCGTCTGTACAAAATACTCTTTCTCCTGCTGAAGTTTGGCAGCTTTGTGCAGCATTTCATTTTTCTGACGCTCGGTGTCACAATATGGCAGAATGACTGTTTGTTTCAATGCTGTTCATTTTAAGAGTCTGCATAAGGGAAGTAAACCCATATTCCCTGACTGGGAATTGAACCCATGCCGTGGTGGTGAAAGACCAAATCCGAACCACCAGACTTCAGGGAAGCTGCACTTGCGGGTATATGTGCACAAATCATTGAAAGTTTCAGGGCTGGTTGAGAACGTGTTTTATAAAGCATATGGGATCATGGGCTTTATAAATAGAGGCATAGAGTACAAAAATAAGGAAGCTGTGATCAACCTGTATAAAACACTGGTTCAGCCACAACTGGAGTGCTGTTTCCAGTTCTGGGCAACACTCTTCAGGAAGGATGTGAAGTTGAATTTTACACACAGGATGGTGATCACCTCCTCATGTAAAAGTCAGGGGTAAACTTGCCTCTGTTTGGCCGACTCGTCCTGATGAAACATTAAGGGGGAGGTTGGGGTGTAGTGGTAATATCCCTGGACCAGTAATCGAGTTGCTCAGGATAATGGTCTTGGGACATGGGTTCAAATCCCAACACCACTGCAGCTGATGGAATTTAAATTCAATTAACAAAGAAAACCTGAAATTAGAAAGCTAGTCTTGATAATAGTGACCATAAAGCCATTGTCAATTGTCCTGAAAACCTAAAACAAAAACAAAGACAGAATTACCTGGAAAAACTCAGCAGGTCTGGCAGCATCGGCGGAGAAGAAAAGAGTTGACGTTTCGAGTCCTCATGACCCTTCGACAGAACTTGAGTTCGAGTCCAAGAAAGAATTGAAATATAAGCTGGTTTAAGGTGTGTGTGTGGGGGGGGGGCGGAGAGAGAGGGAGAGAGAGAGGTGGAGTGGGGGTGTGGTTGTAGGGACAAACAAGCAGTGATAGAAGCAGATCATCAAAAGATGTCAACAACAATAGTAGCATAGAACACATAGGTGTTAAAGTTAAAGTTGGTGATGTTATCTAAACGAATGTGCTAATTAAGAATGGATGGTAGGGCACTCAAGGTATAGCTCTAGTGGGGGTGGGGAGAGCATAAAAGATGTAAAAAAAAAAATTATTTTTTCTTTCTTTTTTTTAAAATGGAAATAGATGGGAAAAGGAAAATCTATATAATTTATTGGAAAAAAAAGAAAAGGAAGGGGGAAACAGAAAGGGGGTGGGGATGGGGGAGGGAGCTCACGACCTAAAGTTGTTGAATTCAATATTCAGTCCGGATGGCTGTAAAGTGCCTAGTCGGAAGATGAGGTGTTGTTCCTCCAGTTTGCGTTGGGCTTCACTGGAACAATGCAGCAAGCCAAGGACAGACATGTGGGCAAGAGAGCAGGGTGGAGTGTTAAAATGGCAAGCGACAGGGAGGTTTGGGTCATTCTTGCGGACAGACCGCAGGTGTTCTGCAAAGCGGTCGCCCAGTTTACGTTTGGTCTCTCCAATGTAGAGGAGACCACATTGGGAGCAACGAATGCAGTAGACTAAGTTGGGGGAAATGCAAGTGAAATGCTGCTTCACTTGAAAGGAGTGTTTGGGTCCTTGGACGGTGAGGAGAGAGAGGAAGTGAAGGGGCAGGTGTTGCATCTTTTGCGTGGGCATGGGGTGGTGCCATAGGAGGGGGTTGAGGAGTAGGGGGTGATGGAGGAGTGGACCAGGGTGTCCCGGAGGGAGCGATCCCTACGGAATGCCGAAAGGGGGGTGAAGAGAAGATGTGTTTGGTGGTGGCATCATGCTGGAGTTGGCGGAAATGGCGGAGGATGATCCTTTGAATGCGGAGGCTGGTGGGGTGATAAGTGAGGACAAGGGGGACCCTATCATGTTTCTGGGAGGGAGGAGAAGGCGTGAGGGCGGATGCGCGGGAGATGGGCTGGACACGGTTGAGGGCCCTGTCAACGACCGTGGGTGGAAAACCTCGGTTAAGGAAGAAGGAGGACATGTCAGAGGAACTGTTTTTGAATGTAGCATCATCGGAACAGATGCGACGGAGGCGAAGGAACTGAGAGAATGGGATGGAGTCCTTACAGGAAGCGGGGTGTGAGGAGCTGTAGTCGAGATAGCTGTGGGAGTCGGTGGGTTTGTAATGGATATTGGTGGACAGTCTATCACCAGAGATTGAGACAGAGAGGTCAAGGAAGGGAAGGGAAGTGTCAGAGATGGACCACGTGAAAATGATGGAGGGGTGGAGATTGGAAGCAAAATTAATAAATTTTTCCAAGTCCCGACGAGAGCATGAAGCGGCACCGAAGTAATCATCGATGTACCGGAGAAAGAGTTGTGGAAGGGGGCCGGAGTAGGACTGGAACAAGGAATGTTCCACGTACCCCATAAAGAGACAGGCATAGCTGGGGCCCATGCGGGTACCCATATCCACACCTTTTATTTGGAGGAAGTGATTGAAGGAGGAATTGTTCAGCGTGAGAACAAGTTCAGCCAGACGGAGGAGAGTAGTGGTGGATGGGGATTGTTCGGGCCTCTGTTCGAGGAAGAAGCTAAGGGCCCTCAGACCATCCTGGTGGGGGATGGAGGTGTAGAGGGATTGGACGTCCATGGTGAAGAGGAAGCGGTTGGGGCCAGGGAACTGGAAATTGTTGATGTGACGTAAGGTGTCAGAGGAATCACAGATGTAGGTGGGAAGGGACTGGACAAGGGGAGAGAGAAGGGAGTCAAGATAATGAGAAATGAGTTCTGTGGGGCAGGAGCAAGCTGAGACGATCGGTCTACCAGGACAGTTCTGTTTGTGGATTTTGGGTAGGAGATAGAAGCGGGCCATCTGAGGTTGGGCGACTATCAGGTTGGAAGCTGTGGGAGGGAGATCCCCAGAGGAGATGAGGTCAGTGACAGTCCTGGAAACAATGGCTTGATGTTCAGTGGTGGGGTCATGTTCCAGGGAGAGGTAGGAGAAAGTGTCTGCGAGTTGACGCTCTGCCTCCGCGAGGTAGAGGTCAGTGCGCCAGACAACAACAGCACCACCCTTGTCAGCGGGTTTGATGACAATGTCAGGGTTGGACCTGAGAGAATGGAGTGCAGTAAGTTCAGAGAGAGACAGGTTAGAATGGGTGAGAGGAGCAGAGAAATTGAGACGACTAATGTCACGCCGACAGTTCTCGATGAAAAGATCGTGAGAAGGTAAGAATCCAGAGGGAGGGGTCCAGGTGGAGGGAGAATATTGGGGATGGGTAAAAGGATCCGTTGAACTGGGAGAGGACTCCTGCCCAAAGAGGTGAGCCCGGAGACGAAGCCGGCGGAAGAAGAGTTCAGCATCATGCCGAGCCCGAAATTCATTGAGGTGAGGGTGTAAGGGTATGAAACTAAGTCCTTTGCTGAGCACTGAACGTTCAGATCGGAGAGGGGAAGGTCAGGGGGTATAGTGAATACACAGCTGGGGTTGGGATTGGAAGATGGGGTGGGGACGGAGGGACAGGCCGGGGTGGAGGGTCCTAGATGGGTGTTGGTGTCGATGAGTTGTTGGAGCTTGCGTTCCTTAGCACTTGAGAGAAAGAGAAAAAGTTTCTTGTTGAGGCGTCGGATGAGCCGAAGGATAAAATGAAACTGGGGGCACGCGCAGCTTTGAAAAAGGGTATGGCGGTGCTGCTGGAGGGAGAGGTCGAGTGTGTTCATATGGCGGCACATGGCACTGAGTGTGGATTTCAGAATGTGACGGGAACAGCAGTCCGAGAAACGTTTTATGTCCCGGAGATACCTGTAATCCTGGGTGGGTTGAATTTTTTTTTTTTACATCTTTTATGCTCTCCCCACCCCCACTAGAGCTATACCTTGAGTGCCCTACCATCCATTCTTAATTAGCACATTCGTTTAGATAATATCGCCAACTTTAACTTTAACACCTATGTGTTCTTTTGTACTATTGTTGTTGACATCTTTTGATGATCTGCTTCTATCACTGCTTGTTTGTCCCTACAACCACACCCCCACTCCACCTCTCTCTCTCTCTCTCTCTCTCCGCCCCCCACACACACACCTTAAACCAGCTTATATTTCAACTCTTTCTTGGACTCGAACTCAAGTTCTGTCGAAGGGTCATGAGGACTCGAAACGTTAACTCTTTTCTTCTCCGCCGATGCTGCCAGACCTGCTGCGTTTTTCCAGGTAATTCTGTCTTTGCTTTTGTTTTGGATTTCCAGCATCTGCAGTTTTTTTGTTTTTAGTCCTGAAAACCTATCTGGTTCACTAAAGCCCTTTAGAGAAGGAAATCTGCCATCCTTATCTGGTCTGGCCTACATTTGACTCCTGACCCACAGCAATGTGGGTGACTCTTAAATACCCACACAAAAGCCTAGCCAGCCATTCAGCTGTATCAAACAGCTGCAAAAAGGAAAACTCATCTCTGTCGACCCTGCAATGTCCTCCTTACTAACATCTGGGGGCTTGTGTCAAAATTGGGAGAGCTGTCCCACAGAACAGTCAATGAACAGCCTGACGTACTCATGGAATCTTGCTTTACAGACAATGTCCCAGTGACAGCACCATCCCCATCCCTGGGTATGTCCTGTCCCACCGACAGGACAGACCCACCAGAGGTGGCAGTACAGTGGTATACAGTCAGGTCGGAGTTGCCCTGAGAGTTCTCAACACCGACTCTAGACCCCATAAAGTCTCATCAGGTCAAACATGGGCAAGCAAGTGTCCTGCTGATTACCTAGTGTCTCCCACCCCATCAGCTGATGAATCAGAACACCACTTGGAAGAAGCACTGAGGGTGGCTAGTGCACAGAATGTACATTGGGTGGGCAACTTCAATGTCCATCATCAAGAGTGGCTCAATTGCACCAATACTGACTAAGCTGGCCAACTCTTAAAGGATATAGCTGCTTGGCTGCATCAACGGCAGGTAGTGAGGGAACCAACAAGAGGGAAAAATATACTTGACCTCTTCCTCACTGTTGTAGATGTATCTGTCCATGACAGTATTGGTTAGAGTGACCACTGCACAGTACCTGTGGAGATGAAGCCCATCAGCAGCAGCAGAATTGTACTCAACCATGATCTGTAACCTCATGGCCTGGCATATCCCCCACTCTACCATTATCATCAAAGCGGGGGAGCTACCCTGGTTCAATGAAAAGCGCAGGAGGGCATGCCAGGAGCCGCACCAGGCATATCTAAAAATGAGGTCTCAACTCGGTGAAGTTACAACACAGGACTACTTGTGTGCCAAACAGCGAAAGCAGCATGCGATAGACAGCGCTAAGTGATCCCACAACCAATGGATCAGATCTAAGCTCTTCAGTCCTGCCACATCCAGCCGTGAATGGTGGTGACAATTAAGCAACTCACTGGAGGAGGAGGCTCCACAAATATCCCCATCCTCAATGATGGGGAGCGCAGCACATCAGTGCAAAATATAAGGCTGAGGCATTTGCAACTATCTTCAGCCAGAAGTGCCGAGTGGATGATCCATCTCAGCCTCCTCTGGAGGTCCCCAGCATCATAGATGCCAGTCTTCAGTCAATTCGATTCACTCCATGTGATATCAAGAAACAGCTGAACACACTGGATACTGCAAAGGCTATGGGCCCTAACAACATTCCGGCAATAGTACTGAAGACTTGTGTTCCAGAACTAGCTGCGCTCACAGAACACAAGATGTTCCAGTACATCTATAACACTGGCATCTACCCGACAATGTGGAAAATTGTCCTGTACAAAAAAAAGCAGGACAAATCCAACCCAGCTATTTACTGCCCCATCAGTTTATTCTCGATCATCAGCAAAATAATGCAAAGGGTCATCAATATCAAGTGGCACTTACTCAGCAATACCCTGCTGACTGATGCTCAGTTTGAGTTCCCACCAGGGTCATCAGCTCCTGACCTTATTACAGCCTTAGTCCAAACCTGGGCAAAAGTGCTGAAATCAAGAGGTGAGGTGAGAGTGACTGCCCTTGCCATCAAGGCAGCCTTTAACCGAGAGTGGAATCAAGGACCCCTAGCAAAATTGGAGTCAATGGGAATTGGGAAAAAATCTCCACTGCTTGGTGTCATACCTAGCACAAAGGCAGATGGCTGTGATTCTTGGAGGTCAATCATTGCAGTTCCAGTACATCACTGCAGGAGTTCCTCAGAGTAGTCCTAGGGCCAACCATCAACTGGTCAGTGAGGGAGACTTCGCCTAAGTGAGGCAGAGACCGAGTGAGCATAATTAGGAATTTGGTTCAAAGTGGGAATTCAACTGGTAAATCTTTTTCAAGTTCAATTTTAGAATAAGAGGAAAATACTGACCTAGAACTAATGACCTGGAACTAACAGCCTTTAAGTAAGTTAAATAGCCTAGTTAAACAGGCAGCTGCCTGATAGTGGCAGTTATCTGTCAATCACCTGAAAGCCCTTGCCTGAATAGGTACCTGAATAGGTGTTGATTACTGTAGCAGGAAGCTAAGCGAGAGAGTGACTCATTACAGCTCTACATAAGATAGAGACTTTTTAAAGCGCACAGTCTGTGAGGGAAACTTTGCCAGAGTGAGACTGAGACCGAGTGAGTATAATTGGTAATTTGGTTTGAAGTGGGAATTTGGTGCATGGGGGAAAGAGGTGCTTAGGTAAGGTTTACTGCAAGAAGTAGAGTGTGCTGAGTGAGGAGTTCAATGACGGGTAGGGAGGAGGTGCTTTTTTCTTCTACTCTTTTTCAGCCTCCAGTATTTGATTTCCACTTTGATGCAGCAGAAGGAACAGGTAAACGAGTAACTGGTATTATTAGAAACTGTAAGTTTTATCTTTATTGTAAAGTTTACTGGCAGTGACAAAACCCATTGGGATATGTAGGCTTTATTAATTATAAATTAATTAGCAAGTATTAATTCATTAATACATATTGGAGATGGAAGTGCAGGTGATGTGCTACGATTGTAGGATGTGGGAGCTTCTGGATACCGGTGTGATCCAAGGCAAACACATCTGAAGTAAGCGTTTGTGTCTGCAGGAACTTCAGCACGGATTAATTGAACTGGAGGCTGAGCTGCAGACACTGTGGCACATCAGAAAGGGGGAAAGTTACCTGGACACTTTATTCCAGGAGGTGGTCACACCCCTTAGGATAGTGTCTTCTGAACTGGTCAGTGGTCTGGGACAGGATGGTGTGACAGCAAGTGAGGCAGGTAAGGGGGCCCAGAGGGCAGGATTGCAGGAGCCTCAGCCTTTGCAATTGTCCAATAGGTTGAGGTTTATTCAGACCTGAACACTGCTGGGACCAGTGTTCTTGTGAGCCACATAGCTATGGAAGTAGAGAGGCTTTTATACTAAGTAATGGGGGAGGGGGGTGGTTACCATGTGGTAAATCAAAGAGTAGAGACAAGGCAAAAGAGAAATATTGTTATGGGAAATGAGAAACAGACAGTGACAGGAAGGGATAGAGAGTACAAATCTAACAGCAAATCAACAGCTGAGACTAGTGGTTATAAAAAGAATAAAATGATAAAACTAAAGTCTCTGTATGGTTTGCAAGCCATGATCCGGCCTGTCATGCCTCTCTATCCAACCAGTATTCAAAATACCAGTAAGTGAAGTGGAAGATTCTGCAAGGAGCTGTTCCTCCAATCAGAGGCTGTTTCTCTCCTGCGTTTGCTGCTGATAGGCTCACTAGTAAGCCTGAGGCATGAATACCAGCAGCGGTGGTGGCAGTGAGTCTGCTGGGGAGGAAGAGAGGCTTTCAGGGAGGGAGTGCGAGGGGAGAGCGAGAGAGAGAGAGAAAGAGAGAGAGAAATAGAGAGAGAGAGAGAGAGAGAGAGACTGCCTGGGGTGGGGGCAGAGAGACTGCCGGGTTTGGGGGGGTGGGGGGAGGGAAGAAAGAGAGAGAGACTTCCAGTTGGTGGGGGAGAGAGAAAGAGAGAGAAACTGCTTGCTGTTGGCGGGGAGTTGCGGGGGAAGACAAAGTCCCCTACATGAGTCAAGATGGCGGCAGTAGTTGTTCAACAGCGTGACCCAGGACAGCTGAGTGTTAGACAGGACAGGGAGAGAGGGGTCTGTTCTGCACCTCTCCTCAGCGTTTTAATATTCAAACCAACCAGGCCCAGCAGGCACGAATGTGCATGTTTGTGTGCGCATGTGTGTCACTCTCAGTCTCAGGTTTCTCACTTGCCCTCACCCCACACACCAACACATACTCTCACCCACTCACATAGCGGGTGTGGGGTTAACGTGAGTGAGTGACTTCCCCGAGACAGTGACATAGATACTCTCACACTCTAATTATCCTTATACATTACTAATTTTAAAAATTATCAATTTATTGCTTTGCCATTGTCTTTGGTATGCTCAGCAAGTTGTTACTTTTCTTCATAACTCAAATTTCTTTTTGAATGTCATGTTTAATGTTGTGCCTAACCTCATCTTTCTGAAATCTACTCATCGACACACTGAGTGAGAAAAAAAAATTGAAATGTGGCAGTTCACAGAAAAAGGTTGGACAAGCATGCTTTAAAGTATCGACAGCTGAAACTGCAAGCACTTGCAACCTCTTTATCTTATGTAAATAAACATTGTGAAATTGACAGCATAGATCAGAGAGCCAGAGCTGTCAATCAAGCAATGTTTTCCCTGGGCTTCAGGTGTTTCAACAGACTAATGGATTTCAGGGCTCTGAGCCAAGCCTCATTATGTGTTTTTGACTGTGGGCCCAGATATGCATTACAGTACAAAAACACCTGCTATTGATACTTTAAAGGGTCTGAATGATTGACACTTTTATTGGGCTGTAGTAAAATTGAGTTATTTTTAAGAAGTTGAAAAATTATCAATGAATGATTTTAAATTTTTTTTAACATATTCTGCTGTCACTATAGGGTCCATTGGTTCTATACAGTGTGTAGCAGGTAGATAGGCATGGGAGTGCCATACCTTGGCATGGGGAGCATGAAGGGCCATTCAGGTCATTTGGGGTTCATACTGTGGTCTGAGGCATGAGGGGTTGTTTGGGGGGCATACCTTGGCTTAAAGGACCATAGTTTTTTTGGGGGGGACATTGTTTGCATGGGAGGCATGAGGGGCCATAGATATTGTTAGCCCATCCATACCACCCAGTCCCTGCCCCTTCCCACCCCTCCCCAATGAAAATCTTATCCTTGTGGGCACTTTCTCCCAAGGCGGGAGGACGAGCTGGGAATTTTCCCAACTCCCACTATCCTCCTTGAGGATGAAAATCTGGCCCTATGCATTCATAGAGCACCTTTGTCATAGTGCAATGCCTCAAGGCACTTCATAGGAGTGTAACCATGCACAAATTGTTCAAGGAGGTAGGTTTTAAATAGCTTCGTAAAGGCGTAGAGCGATATAATGAGGCAAAGAGGTTTGGGGAAGGAAATCAAGAGCTTAGGATCTTATATGGCAGAATGCCTGGCCTCTAATGGTGGGCCAGGGGATGAGTATATAAGTGTAAGTTGCTGTACATTAAGAATGGCAATTTGGGTTAGGCACCAGAAGGTATGCCCCACCCCCGCCAAATAACCTGTATGGCCCTCAGGCCCTGTGTGCCAAGGCATGACAGTTCCATGCCCATTTGCTTACTATGTACTACATAGAACCAGTGAATCTCATAGTGGCAGTAGAAGGTGTTAAAAAAAAAGCTTTTAAAACAATCATTCATTGATAACTTTCTACTTTCTTCGAAGAAAACTCATTTTTATTGCTGCCTAATAAAAGTGCCAATTATCCAGACTCTTTAAATTGTCAACAGCAGAAACTGTAAGCACTTGCAACCTCTTCATCGTGTGTAAACAAAGGTTGTGAAATTGACAACATAGATCAGAGAGCCATAGCTGTCAATCAAGCAATGTTTTCTCTGTAGCTCAGGTATTTTAGTACTCTAAGGGATGTCTGGGCTCTCAGCCAAGAAGGTGAGTCCTAAATCCACCTAGATCATTGCCTTCAGCAAAGAATGTCAGAAGACGCTTTTTAAGTAGTAGCATCTAGAATCAGATACATGTGCTCTGGAACATAGGGTATCAGTAATCCACCTTAAACCAGCTTACATTTCAACTCTTTCTTGGACTCGAACTCAAGTTCTGTCAAAGGGTCATGAGGATTCAAAACGTCAACTCTTTTCTTCTCCGCCGATGCTGCCAGACCTGCTGAGTTTTTCCAGGTAATTCTGTTTTTGTTTTGGATTTCCAGCATCCACAGTTTTTTTGTTTTTATCTCTGTATTTAATTGACTGCCACTGCTCTTCAAGAAATGCCTACCTCCTTGAAGAAGTTCTGTTCCTCTCTGCGACAAGATTTCCGTATCTCTCTGTTGTCTTGCTCACCTTCCTTGCTTTCCATTTCCCTCCTGGTGTTTGACCCGCTTTCACAGCCATATCTCCTTTCTCAGTGACTGTCCCCGTCTCCGACTTACCCCACGTGGATTTCAACTGAAATTCCACCCCTCATGTTTCGAACCCACCCAGGATTACAGGTATCTCCGGGACATAAAACGTTTCTCGGACTGCTGTTCCCATCACATTCTGAAATCCACACTCAGTGCCATGTGCCGCCATATGAACACACTCGACCTCTCCCTCCAGCAGCACCGCCGTACCTTTTTTCAAAGCTGCGCGTGCCCCCAGTTTCATTTTATCCTTCGGCTCATCTGACGCCTCAACAAGAAACTTTTTCTCTTTCTCTCAAGTGCTAAGGAACGCAAGCTCCAACAACTCATCGACACCAACACCCATCTAGGACCCTCCACCCCTGCCTGTCCCTCCGTCCCCACCCTTTCTTCCAATCCCAACCCCAGCCGTGTATTCACTATACCCCCTGACCTTCCCCTCTCCGATCTGAACGTTCAGTGCTCAGCAAAGGACTTAGTTTCATACCCTTACACCCTCACCTCAATGAATTTCGGGCTCGGCATGATGCTGAACTCTTCTTCCGCCGTCTTCGTCTCTGGGCTCACCTCTTTGGGCAGGAGTCCTCTCCCAGTTCAACGGATCCTTTTACCTATCTCCAATATTCTCCCTCCACCTGGACCCCTCCCTCTGGATTCTTACCTTCTCTCGATCTTTTCATTGAGAACTGTCGGCGTGACATTAGTCGTCTCAATTTCTCTGCTCCTCTCACCCATTCTAACCTGTCTCTCTCTGAACTTACTGCACTCCATTCTCTCAGGTCCAACCCTGACATTGTCATCAAACCCGCTGACAAGGGTGGTGCTGTTGTTGTCTGGCGCACTGACCTCTACCTCGCGGAGGCTGAGCGTCAACTCGCAGACACTTCCTCCTACCTCTCCCTGGACCATGACCCCACCACTGAACATCAAGCCATTGTTTCCAGGACTGTCACTGACCTCATCTCCTCTGGGGATCTCCCTCCCACAGCTTCCAACCTGATAGTCGCCCAACCTCGGACGGCCCGCTTCTATCTCCTACCCAAAATCCACAAACAGAACTGCCCCGGTAGACCGATCGTCTCAGCTTGCTCCTGCCCCACAGAACTCATTTCTCGTTTTCTTGACTCCCTTCTCTCTCCCCTTGTCCAGTCCCTTCCCACCTACATCCGTGATTCCTCTGACACCTTACGTCACATCAACAATTTCCAGTTCCCTGGCCCCAACCGCTTCCTCTTCACCATGGACGTCCAATCCCTCTACACCTCCATCCCCCACCAGGATGGTCTGAGGGCCCTTAGCTTCTTCCTCGAACAGAGGCCCGAACAATCCCCATCCACCACTACTCTCCTCCGTCTGGCTGATCTTGTTCTCACGCTGAACAATTTCTCCTTCAACTCCTCTCACTTCCTCCAAATAAAAGGTGTGGATATGGGTACCCGCATGGGCCCCAGCTATGCCTGTCTCTTTATGGGGTATGTGGAACATTCCTTGTTGCAGTCCTACTCCGGCCCCCTTCCACAACTCTTTCTCCGGTACATCGATGATTACTTCGGTGCCGCTTCATGCTCTCATCGGGACTTGGAAAAATTTATTAATTTTGCTTCCAACCTCCACCCCTCCATCATTTTCACGTGGTCCATCTCTGACACTTCCCTTCCCTTCCTTGACCTCTCTGTCTCAATCTCTGGTGATAGACTGTCCACCAATATCCATTACAAACCCACCGACCCCCACAGCTATCTCGACTACAGCTCCTCACACCCCGCTTCCTGTAAGGACTCCATCCCATTCTCTCAGTTCCTTCGCCTCCGTCGCATCTGTTCCGATGATGCTACATTCAAAAACAGTTCCTCTGACATGTCCTCCTTCTTCCTTAACCGAGGTTTTCCACCCACGGTCGTTGACAGGGCCCTCAACCGTGTCCAGCCCATCTCCCGCGCATCCGCCCTCACGCCTTCTCCTCCCTCCCAGAAACATGATAGGGTCCCCCTTGTCCTCACTTATCACCCCACCAGCCTCCGCATTCAAAGGATCATCCTCCGCCATTTCCGCCAACTCCAGCATGATGCCACCACCAAACACATCTTCTCTTCACCCCCCTCTCGGCATTCCGTAGGGATCGCTCCCTCCGGGACACCCTGGTCCACTCCTCCATCACCCCCTACTCCTCAACCCCCTCCTATGGCACCACCCCATGCCCACGCAAAAGATGCAACACCTGCCCCTTCACTTCCTCTCTCTCCTCACCGTCCAAGGACCCAAACACTCCTTTCAAGTGAAGTAGCATTTCACTTGCATTTCCCCCAACTTAGTCTACTGCATTCGTTGCTCCCAATGTGGTCTCCTCTACATTGGAGAGACCAAACGTAAACTGGGCGACCGCTTTGCAGAACACCTGCGGTCTGTCCGCAAGAATGACCCAAACCTCCCTGTCGCTTGCCATTTTAACACTCCACCCTGCTCTCTTGCCCACATGTCTGTCCTTGGCTTGCTGCATTGTTCCAGTGAAGCCCAACGCAAACTGGAGGAACAACACCTCATCTTCCGACTAGGCACTTTACAGCCATCTGGACTGAATATTGAATTCAACAACTTTAGGTCGTGAGCTCCCTCCCCCATCCCCACCCCCTTTCTGTTTCCCCCTTCCTTTTTTTTCCAATAAATTATAAAGATTTTCCTTTTCCCACCTATTTCCATTATTTAAATAAAAAACCCCACTAGACCTATACCTTGAGTGCCCTACCATCCATTCTTAATTAGCACATTCGTTTAGATAATATCACCAACTTTAACTTTAACACCTATGTGTTCTATTGTACTATTGTCGTTGACATCTTTTGATGATCTGCTTCTATCACTGCTTGTTTGTCCCTACAACCACACCCCCCCCTCCACCTCTCTGTCTCTCTATCTCTCCGCCCCCCACACACACACCTTAAACCAGCTTACATTTCAACTCTTTCTTGGACTCGAACTCAAGTTCTGTCGAAGGGTCATGAGGACTCGAAACGTCAACTCTTTTCTTCTCTGCCGATGCTGCCAGACCTGCTGAGTTTTTCCAGGTAATTCTGTTTTTGTTTTGGGTATCAGTAACAGTTGGTTTATGTGCCTGGCTTATTGATAACGCTGAAGTTGGGTCAAATCTTAACAAAAAATCTTCAATCATAACACCTTGATTATTCCTGCACTTTATCCATGATAGCAAAGGTGATGTAGAAGGGGTTACAATTGCCCTCAGCACCCCAGGGCTTAGCCAGAGCAAAATCAACCAAAGTTCCCTTGGCACTAAAGATTCCATTGCAGATAACTGGGATGGTTTTTTTTGTCTCTCTCTCTCTCTCTCTCTTTGTAGGCAAAATTATTTTTCAGCATTTACCCAAGTGCAGAATCAACAAGCAAGTGACGAATATTTGTGAGTGAGAAATTCTTGGATGAAACAACAGAAGTATTCGTATTTGCATAAAAAAGTGTTTCTTCCTCCCACTGAACTATTAAGGTTTTGCGTCAATACCGGCAGGAGTCCAACAGCATTAATTAGTTACTGACAATACTAAACATATTGAATTGCTGCTTGATTGCCTACCTCACACTGTTCATACCAGGCAGCTTCAGTACTGAATAACAGCACAGTGCAATTATTTACCACACATTCAAACTTGATGCTGTAGCTCATACACAGAATTTCAACCTCGTACGTCAAATAAGGCTAAATGTACTGTAAATCAGAGTAAGCATTGGGTGGTTTTGAATATCTGTTAATTGGTTCATTTCTCCCTCTATGCCTGGGAAAACGTGACCTTTGCACTTTCACAGCTTGCAAACTGCACACCCGACCCACATGTGACTTCACACGCCATTTTTCTCTTTTTACCATGGGATCAGGTTTGCAGTGTGGTTTGTGAGCTGTGAACCAGTAGAGGATGAGTGTGGATGCGGAGGCAGGCCAGTTAGAAGACCCACCTCAGTTCTCCAACACTGTCCCTTAGTTCCCACAGTGCCTAAAGATCCTATAATCATCACTCACCTTCCCACACCCCCTGACAAGTCCATGGCTTCTCAGATTGCCCATGCTACCCCATGCCACTCCTATATCCCCACATATCCTCTATAGCCACTCACCCGGTATGCACTATGTGCAGTCCTCAGATTCCATACACCTTCAATGTAAGATATTTTACATTCCTCTGGGGGACAAAATGAGCCTGCCACCATCTAATAAATGCTTCCGTATCATTGATACTACAAAAAATAATGCATTCTGCCATATGTAAAAAAAAAATTAATACTTGTAATGTTACTAGTTTGTATCAACAAACCAGAAACCACATCCAAGGCACAATGTATTATTACAAATTTTTAAAACTGTCATTCATTCTTAGATGAATGGAGTACCTACTGCACTGAAACTCATTAGCACTTGAAGCTCAGTCAAGCATTAATGGCCACAGCTATTGTCCAAACAATAGACACCTCTCTGGAAAGGAAAACCAGAAGGTGTTCATTTCAATTTCAAAACAGTGTGCCTGTCAATCATTGCAGGGAAGCAGATTGTTAAGTATTTTTCAAGTATCAAAATCAGGATTTTTAATTTATCAGCCAGAGCCATTTAAATCACAGTAGTAAAGATGAGAGTGCAGACTGACAGAACTTTTCAATACATTTTTTTCACTGCATTATGGTGCTTTTTGCATTAGAAAAACATAATGTATATGAATAAACATATAAGACTGGTTAATGTAAGGGTCAACTTACCTTTAAAAGGACAGATCCCTATGATGAATCACTGCATTAAGGACACATATACATTACAATAAAACAATGAATTACAGGTATCAAAACGCTTTACACTTACCTTTGAGACTGTTCCAGATTCCTCGGTAGGCTTTCCATTTTCTTCACAAACTCTCAGACCTGGCTTGCCTCTAATGGGCTTCCAAAACCCCGCACCGCCAGACAAAAATCATGTGTGGGAGGAAATCTGAGTTTCGTCCCCCATTTAAAATGCAAAACCTGATCTCAGAGGAGGTGGGTGTGCATTTTGAACACCAGGCATTCCCGACCTGCTAAAGCGATAAAGGAAAACGGTGTGGGGTGTGGAATGCAGAGACAAATTGAATTTCCTCCAAAAAATATAAAGGCAGTATTTTATGCTCTCACCCATGCTGCGTTCGGAGGTGGAGAGGGCATTTAATCAGGCGGGATGGTGGCGGGTGGGGATCCCACCACTGTCCCAACTCCACCCCAAAATCATCCCTGATTGAATGACCCATGGCTGCTTTTCCCACACCACTGTCAACTGAGGCTTTTAAGTAGGCAATTAATGATTGGCCAGCAGCTCTCGACTGGCAGGATTTCCCACCCCTGGGGTCCTGGTCCTGCGGAAGATCCGCCAATAGCTTATTAATTGCCTTATTGGCTCATAACCAGGTGAGGCTTCCCTAAAGAAGGTAACACAGGTCTCTCACTGCCTCTCCAAGACCCCGTCACCTGTATAAAATTTCCACCCAAGTGTGACCATTCACACACTCAAATGCACCTCTGAAACCCGACAAATATTTGGCCCCTTAAGTCACATTGAATTGGCTACTTTGCACTGGGGTCCATTTCTAGAGGAATAGAATTAAAAACCAAAGAAACTGGGGTTAAACTTGTATTGAACCTTGATTAAAATACCCTTGGAGCACTCTGAACAGCCCTGGTCTCCAAATTACAAAGAGGATATAGACGTGCTGGACAATTAGAAGGAAAGAGTTAACTAGTTACAAAAGGAGAAGACATGGGGTGACCTAAACAAAGTCTTTAAATTGCAGAAGAGTTTTATATGGCCAACAAGAGCAGACTTTTATTGTATGGGAATTCAAAACTAGCATTATGAGTTTTTGCTTTGGATGCAATCAGCGATTCAGGCTCAAAAATTTGAATTCCTGTACAAGTGATTCCTTTAATTTTTCTTGGAATGTTGGCATCACTGGCTAGGCCAGTTTTTATTGTTCATCCCTGATTAACTTGAGAAGGTGGTGGTGAGATGCCTTCTTGAACTGCTGCAGTCATGTGGTATGGGTACACCCACAGTGATGTTTGGGAGGGAGTTCCAGGATTTTGACCCAGTGGCAGTGAAGGAACAGTGATATATTTCCAAGTCAGGATGGTGAATGGCTTGGAGGGGAACTTCCAGGTATCTGCTGCCCTTGTGCTTCAAGATAGAAGAGGTCATTGGTTTGAAATGTGTTTTTAAAGGAGCCATGGCAAGTTGTTGCTGCACATCTTGTAGATGGTACACACCAGCTCCGATGAATGTTGAAAGTGGTGGATGGGGTGTCGTTCAGGCAGGCTGCTTTATCTGCATGGTGTCAAGTTTCTTGAGTGTTGTTGGAGCAGCACTCATCTAGGCAAGTGGAGAGTATTCCATCACACTCCTGACTTGTACCTTGTAGATGGTGGAACGGTTTCAATGAGCCAGGAGGTGAGTTACTCACCACAGAATTCCAAGCTTCTCACCTGCTCTTGCAGCCACAGTATTTAAATGGCTGCTCTAGTTAATTTTCTGGTCAATGGTCACCCCAAAGATGTTGGTGGAGGGGATTCAGCGGTGGTAATGCCTTGAATGTCAAAGAGTAATGGTTAGATTCTCTTGTTGGAGATGGTCATTGCCTGGCACTTGTGTGATGTGAACATACTTGACAATTATCTGAGGAGTTGCAAAAGATGCTGAACATTGTGCAATCATCAGTGAACAACCCATCTTCTGACCTTATGTTGGAGGGGAGATCTTTGATGGAACAGCTCAAGATTGTTGGGCCTAGGACACAACCCTGAGGAACTCCTGCAGTGATGTCCTGGGACTGAGATGATTGACCCTCAACGATCACAATCATCTTCCTTTGTGCTAGGTATGATTCCAACCAGAGGAGAGTTTTCCCCCTGATTCCCATTAATTTCAATTTTGTCAGGCTTTCTTGATGCCCCACTCGGTCAAATGCTGCCTTGATATCTCACCTGATCTCTGGAATTCAGCTCTTTTGTACATATTTGAACTAAGGTTGTAACCGAGGTCTAAAGCTGAGTGGTCCTGCGGGACCTACAGGGCATAATCTAGGCATAATCAGGTTTCCTCATCTAGCACAAAAGTGCCTCAATTCAGATATGAGTTTTGCCAGTAACCCTGGTTCTATCTTCAAAAGATGTGACAGTGCCTATTACCATGATTTATGTGGTTGTATTATCTGTTTGTAAGGATAGAGAGTCTTGGCAGAACCTTTTATTGAAGCTGGCCCTCCTTTAATCTGTTATTATCCTCTGATGCACATTGGTACAGTGCTGCAAAGGATAATGAATGAAGATAGAAGGATTAACTTTCTTCAGAGCCCTCATGCTTGTTACTTGGCAGGGTGAAAACTGAACAGCGCTATCATTATTCACAGGGAATGCCATTTAGGGAAGGGAGATTTGGCTTTGTTTCTGTATTAGCTGCCTTTTCTCCATTGGTGCTAATGGCAGTGGAGAGGGGGCGGTTACATCCCTTTCTCAGCCAGTGCCAATAACAAAAAAAAGGTGCTCATTCATTGCATTCTTGTTTGTATGATGTTGACAAATGATTGTTGTGAGGTCTGTCTATGTAAGTGCCAGCTGTGAGTAGCATCCCCATCTCTGAGTTAGAAGTTGTGGGTTGAAGTCCCACCCAGAGACTGGCCGTGTTATCCTTGCTGACATTACAGCTCACTACTAAGGGAACTGCTGCATTTTCAGAGTCAATTTAACGTAGATGGGATGTGATATGGAAATGTGCCCCTTCGAGTGGTACCATTTTGAAGAAAAGCAGACAGTTCTCCCAGGTTTCCTGACCAATATCTAACATTTCCAAAACAGAATATTTGGTCATTATCACAATGCAGTTTGTGCAATTTGCTGTGAGCAAATTGACTGCTGTTTTTCCTCCATTACAACCGTGACTATACTTCAAAGGTGTTCCTGTGCTTTCAGCTGATTAGGTCCTAAAGTCTAGAATATCCTCCAGAAACTTTGGAGTGCTCTATCCTCCTTTAAGATCTCCTGCCCCAACATCTCCTCACATGACTCCATGTCAAATTTTGTTTAATGATGGCTCCTGTGAAACACCTTGGTGCATTTTACTAAATGAAAAGAATTTCACAGGAGCGATTGCAAATAAAACTTCACCAACTGTAAAGCATTTTGGAACATCCTTTTTTATTTGTTCTTTCACGGGGGTGGGTGTCAGCCAGCATTTATTGCCCAACCCTAGTTGCCCTTGAGAAGGTGGTGGTGAGACACCTTCTCGATCTGTTGCAGTCCAGGTGGTATGGGTACACCCACAGTGCTGTTAGGGAGGGAGTTCCAGGATTTTGACCCAGCGACAGTGAAGGAACAGCGATGTATTTCTAAGTCTGGATGGTGAGTGACTTGGAGGGGAACTTGCAGTGTTGGAGGCAAGATTGGAGGGAAACTTGCTGCATTTGTGAAAAATGTTACTTCTTTTGTTTTTTTTCACATTATATTATGAAAGTGCTTAATTGTGTGCAAGTTCTGATTGGACATTTTCACAAAAAGAAACATGTGTGGCAAAGACAGATGGCGCTGACTCTGGGTGGTGACTGGCGATTCACTCGAGGGATGGAATGGTCACCATATCCATGAGTAACCTACAGATTTGGCAGTAAGGAAGGTGGGATGGGTAGGTGGTGGAGGAGTCACAGTCAGAATGGATGACTTGGATGCTTCTGAAGTGGGAGGGCATCAAGGAGTATCCGTCCTCTTCTGCGATCACACTACTATCCATCAAGAATTTCTGTGACAGACACCATGCATATATGAGTCTAATATCCCCTTTGACATCTACCCTTCTTTCTATCTCTTTTTCTGTTCTGAACTGCCACCTTGTTCTGGGTTTGAGTCCTTCTGTTTTACTCTTCAGGCTTCAGACTGTAGGCATGCTCTTGATGGGATTCAATCTCCCTCAGTGTTCTCAGCCTTTAGGGAAGACAGCTTGAAGACATAAGAGCTTTCTTTTACATCTGGTAAACACTACCTGCAGAATAGGACAACACTCTATCAGTATTGCTGTCAGCATCTCTGGGAAGCAGAGTGTAGTTTAATGACCGAATAGTAAGTTCATTGAAGACTTTTCAATGAAAGGCTGATTCAAAAGAGAAGACTGAAGAGCATTGAAGTTTGGACCCTCTGGAAGTAGAAGGGAAGAACTCAGGACATTCTGAAGAATTTATTGCTCCCTCAAAGGGCTCCAGGAAGGAGTTTCAGAAGAAGAATGATTTTCAGCTCTTGTGAAGACTATCGCAGCTGTATCCTCAACCGAAAAGGCATTGAAGATCTGAGATTTCAATGAACTTAGCTGAGAAAACAATCATTTTCCTGTAAGACTGCCAAGAAGAAGAGATGACTTCCCAATGATTTTCCAGGAGGACTGTCTCCTTTCTGTAGGCAGTGCTAGAAGAGCCAAACTTCTCTCTGTGTGAAGCTGCTCCCCTCTGGGCAATGGGAAGAATTGCTGAGGATATGGAGACAAGACAGCCTCATCATCTGAAATGAGAGGAATTCCCTGTAGACAATTAACTGACGGGTAAGACTGCTGTCCAGAATTCCGCTACTTCAGAAGTGCTAAAGAATCTGCTGCAGCTTCTGTGCTGATCTCCAGCTCTGAAGAGAAGACTTTCAGCTGGGACTGAAGTATAGGTGCCGATTGACTTTCACCCTGGGAGGGTACCAGCTCTTGAGCAGTGTGATCCTCCATAGACTCTGACCTTGGACTCAGGCAAAGCATTCTCTGTGGAAGACTCTTCACAGACAGCAAGAGATAAGGTGGACAATACATTGGTAGATTCAATGGAACTAAGATCTGAATGCTGCTCAGCCACTAAAAGTACAGCTGATTATTCTAAAAAGGCAACAGAGTCTTCATAAGGTGCATCCAACAATGGGGAAAATGCATCATTCTCTAGGACCTCAACCTCCAAGAGTTCACTCTGTACTATAAAGGATTCTTACTCATCATTCTCTAGGAAGAGCCAATTCAGGTTGAGCAGGTCCTCATGGGGATGGTAAGCATCTGCTGCAATTCCTTCTGTATCCACCACCTCTGGCCTTACTTAATGAAGAATTGAGAGAATCACAACTTCCTCGTCTACTCTGGGTATAGTGGATGATGTCTCTGTGCAAGAAAGGAATTTACTGCCGATTATATAAAGGTCCTCATCTTCTGAAGATTGAATTTTCACGGCTTCTAAATGAAAGGTTGAAGATTGTTGCATGAAAGACAGTGAGTTGTTTGAATGGTAGGGTTCTTAGAAGTATGCCGACATCCACTCAACAAGGATAGACGTCGAATGTGAAGAACATAGAGAGAATCTGTTGTTCCTTATAGTGAAGAGGAGCAATAATCCTGCCTTTGATTGGGAGGTCAATGCCACTTGAACCTTATAACGTGATGTATGATGGATACAGGGTCATTGGGTGAGGTCAGTTAGCCATCTGCTAACATGTTAACAGAAGCTCCTGTTTTAATTTTAAATGAAGTATTGAAGTCTTGAACTTGGACTGTAACTGACCAGTGGTCTGGAATAAGACTATCTACTCCCCTAGGAATTCTATAGGGCCATCATTTTCTGGCCATTCCACTTCTTGGAAGGAATGTGTTTCGTAAATATTCACTGGTCTGTGACTTTGATTAAAATTACTGGATTTGCAGAAATGCTTGAAATGTCCAGTTTTCTTCCACACTGGAAGTATTTCCCTATTTGCCATTGGGCAGTCCTGGCACCTATGCTGGGTTTTGTGCCACACTGCAAGCATCTCAAAATGGTTGCCGACATGGAGTTTCCCACTCTTTCTGTTTGTTTGGCAGACTTTTGTATAGGTGGGGTGACTGCCCATGGGCCTACCAAATCTACAAAGAGTCATATGAAGACTCGGTGTTGCCACAAGTCATAGCCTGGTTCAGCACTCGGAGCTGGGGCCGCATGGAACTGCCTGCTCAATAATGGTTTGGCATAGCAGATTAAAAAAGGTATCAAAAGCTTTAATAATGGAATAAAAATCCTCAATGGACTCTTACATACCCTGTCTTAGGAAAAAGTCATCTGCAAATGAAGCTACTGCATAAAAAAAGGAACTAACTTGACGCTTTTGGTCTTTTTCATGAAAGCATTATGCTGGTCAGTACTGGAGAAAATGGTGTTTCCATATCTTCCATTGCTGTCCTCTCTGAGGCCCCTCAAGGCAGTCAACCAGACGGCACAAAGGCAGGGACTGTTCATTAGGTACAGTCATTTTTACCTCTCTCCAGTGTGCCTCTTCCACCAAAATTTCTCAAGCTGATTTCGAAGGTTTCTTCACTCCATGGTTTCTTTAATAACACCGATGTGTCTTTTACATCGATCTCTCCATCGCTGCCACCATGTTCCAAACTGCCACCTTGTTCTGGGTTTGAGTCCTTCAGTCTTGGACTCTGGGCATGGGACTTAGTTCTTAGACAGACTGTGGACACTTCTTTATTAGTACTACTTCTAAACAGGTGTTGGATCCAGTGCACTTGGTCTGTTGGGCCGAAAGGATCTAGGCTGCACACTTTGTTTGGGGTGACCGAGTCAGTACAGAGACAGAACACCAGGAGGTTGTTGTTAGAATAAACACATGTTGTTTATTTACAAACTAACTCTTCAACCATAATTGTGTGCTCACAACATAAAACATCAATGACTAACTCAAGCCTCTCTCACATAGAGGTAGCACATGTTACTCTGCTATTGGACAATAAGATCATGAGACCTTGCATCACAATACTTGTCTTAAAGGCAAATTACTTCTCAGATTACTACAGCAGGTTATAGAGTAGGCACATTAGCTCTTAGGCATGATTCCAACCTCTCTCTTGAGAGTCTAACATATGATTGACTAGTGTCAACAGTACATTATCATCCATGTCATACATTAGCATATCCCATCCATTAACTCTTTATACTACACTTTTTTTCTCCCTTTCCCTCTTTCCTTCTCTCAGCACCACTGAGCTGGACCATGAGAGGTGCCAGGGAATGTAGCCAGCCCTGTGAGTGCTTTATAACTGCATGACATCATCACCTCGTGGGTTTGCAGATGATGTACAGACTGTAGTGTAGGACAGGTTTTACATTGTAAAACTCAATAAAAACATCTTAAAAGGAGTATGAAATTATATGCACTTACAGATCAGGCTTACTTAATGATACTATTAAGGATAACACTGAAATTTAAGAACATAAAAGCAGCATATATCTGTCAAGCATTATATTCACTATAATGTAGAGAAATGTGGCTGCCACTTTGTGCAGAGCATGATATGATAAACAACAATGAAATGAACATCCACTTCATCAGTTTTTGATTAAAGGAGCAATATTGGTTGGGTTGGGGATGGAGTGGGGGCTGGTGGGGTGTGTGGGGGATGATATCTTGGGGGGATGCCCCCGAAGGGCACAGATGACTCAATTCATGATAAAAAAACCAAAGATGCTGGTTGCTGCAGCTCCCACTGCAATCCCTTCAGTCCCAAAGGCTAACAAGTAGCTTGCTGTTCCAGATATATGGTCATGGTGTGTTTTTGTCACACATATCTTACAATTATGGAATGGTTACAGCACAGAAGGAAGCCATTTGGCCCATTGCGTCCCTGCTGGCTCCCTGCAAGAGCAACTCCGCGATCTCCACACCCCTACAGCCTTGTAAATCCTTTCTCGTCAGGTCCTTATCCAATTCTGTTTTCAAATCCTTGACTGTACCTACCTCCACCACAGTCTCAGGCTGTGCATTCCAGATCTTCCCCTGAAGAAGGTACTTCCTGCTCATCTTTAGAAGGTACAGTGAAAGCTCACCTTCCTTCCACCTTACCCTGCAGAATGAAAAATAGTGGCAACAGCTGAATGAGGCTCTTAACTGGCAGTTAATTGTCCATTTAAGAGTCTCAATAGGCCTAAGGGCGGGCAGGCTGCCTGACGCCTTTCTCTCCCTCTGTAATATGTAGCACAGGTCGGGTGTGGGCAGGAACATGGTGGCTTCCACTTTATTTTACGTGCCCACTACCCCTGCCTTCAAATATGCCGACAGGGGAACATAAATTTCACACCAATATTTTAGGTTAATGACCTTTCATCAGAGTGTTTTGGGTAACTGTGGCCACACCAGCTCCGGCTCAGTGGTAGCTCTCTTTGCTTCTGACTCAGAGGTTTGTGAGTTCCACTCCTGAGGTTTGAGCACGTAATCCAAGCCAACAGTCCAGTGCAGTGCTGAGGGAGCTCTGCGCTGGGTGAGTGCTTTTTTTTTTGAATGAGGCGTTAAATTGAGGCTCTTCCTACTCTGTCAGGTGGAAATAAATGATCCATTAGCCACTATATCAAAGGAATGTTGGAAGGTCCCTGTGGTATCCTGGGAAATGTTTATCCATCAACAATTTGATCATTACTACACTGCTGTTTGTGGTTTCTTGCTACAGGCAAAATAACTGTTGTATATCAAACATTACAACATTTCAAAAATAGTTCATGTAAAATGCTTTGGGATACCCTGAGATCATAACAGGCATCATATAAGTGCAAGTTCCTCCTTTTAATGTCTATTTTCACACTGGTCTGAAAGAAATGTTTACAAATTTTCTCTCTTCGTCCCAAAGGTGTTGACTTCTCCTGGGACTTGGGTTCATCCAATACTCTGGTACCCAGACCACTGAACCAGCTGTGAGTCTAGACATTGAAGGTTGGTGAGCTACTTACTGTAATGGTGGTGGGAAGGGGAAAAGTCACAGATTTCAGGATGGTTACATATTTTAGCTTATTAAAATGTAATTTTATTCAAAGGCAGTCATTTTACTAATTCAAAGTTGGAGAATTCTAATATTTTTAAAATCTCCCTTATTTTCATTCAGTGAGCTCAGGGCCCTAACTAAAGCTGAGGCTGATTTTCTAAGTATTTACTTTCAGTAAGAGCTTCTCCAAGCTCCAGTGCGTACTGGGAAATCACAGCTGCACACTTCCTAATTTTCCATTTGTGTACGGAAGACCTCTGAGATAAATACTCGCTGAATAAGGTTCTGTGACCACTGACATAAAGGTCCAGATTTTCGCTACAATGGTGAGCCTCTCTGCCATAGTGAAAATCCTGGAAATACCCCTGAATTCTAAGTCCCACATCCAAACATGGCATTTCCTATTTTCATGGGAATGGGACTTGAGTACAGCTGAGTTTCAATCATGAGCGGTTTATGCCATTTAAATCAGCAGCTGCCTCCACTGAAGTGGGATTTTGATAGGGCAGGAGTGTGAAACCTCACGTGTGCAGATTACATGAGGTAAGGGCAGGCCTGAACTTGTGGGATTCATTTGGATAGCCAGGGGTACACCTTTGGATAAGGTCCTGGGCACCTTTGGGAGAGATAAGACATCTTTTGGGATTGTTAAAAGCAAACATGATTATGTATTTTTTATGCACAAACTAATTGGAACTGTCAAGCTGTCAATGAACTGTCAAATTTGTCAAGAAGCAATCAAAGAACTGTCAAAGGTTACTAGGTGAGTTGACATGGAGGGGGTATGGCAAAGGATGGTGAGTGGTGGGCATCAGTTGGCATGGTTGGGACACAGGGAATGTGCGTGAGGGGTGGGGTGGGGTGAAGTTTGGTGGGCTGTTTTTTGTTTTAATCTTTCCCTCATTAAATTCAACAAAGTGCCAGAGCACAGACACAGGCCTTCTGCTCAGCCTGCCTCTGCACCCGGCAGCCATGGCACTTGTTCTGGGTGGTGGGTTGGGGGGTAGGCGTGCCTAACATCCAATGGGGCTTTCCCCTACCACCCACCCCCCCAACCCCAACACTCCCTCCCCCACACCCCGCCGTCCCAGAATGAAAACCTGACTGGCGGGCAGCCATTTTTAAAAGTCGATTTCGCAGAGCCGGGAATTCTCCCATCCCAGGGACCGGGGACCAAAAATCTGGACCAAATTCTTCCAGAGAGAGGCTCTGTGACCTCTGACATATATACTCGCAGGAGTGAGGCTCTCTGTTAACTTCATAGAAACACAAGTAGATCATTCAGTCTAGCCTAGCCAGCGATGTCCACACTTGTGAAAGAATTTTAAAAAATTCAAGTGTAACCAGATGACCATTGACTCTTAATTCACCATAAAAAAAATCAAAGATGCTGATTTCTGCAGCTCCCACTGTAATCCCTTCAGTCCCAAAGGCTAACAAGTGGCTTGCTGTTCCAGATATATGGTCAAGGTGTGTTTTTGTCACACATATCATACAATTGTGGAATGGTTACAGCACAGAAGGAGGCCATTTGGCCCATTGTGTCTCTGCTGGCTCCCTGCAAGAGCAACTCCGCTATCTCCACTATAGCATTGTTAATCCTTTTTCGTCAGATTCTTATCCAATTCCGTTTTCAAAGCCATGACTGTACCTACATCCACCACAGTCTCAGGCTGTGCATTTCAGACCCTAACCACTCGCTGCGGAAAATATATTTCACCTCAAGTCACCATTGCTTCTTTTGCCAATCACCTTATATCGGTGCCCTCTAGTCTCAACACTTCCACCAATGGGAACAGTTTCTCCCCAGCTACTCTGCCTAGACACCTCATGATTTTCAGCATGACTTTTCAGCCTTCTCTTCCATAAAGAGAACAATCCCAATTTCTCCAATCTGTCCATGCAACCAAATTTCTTCATCCCTGGAACTATCTCATAAATCCTTTCTGTATCCCTTCTACAGCCTTCAATACCTCCCTAAATTGTTATGCTCAGAACTGGACACAATACTCTTTGAGGCCGAAGTACTGTTTTATAAAGGTTCACCATAACTTACTTGATTTTGTACTCTAGATCTCAATTAATAAAGCCCAGGATCCCGTATTCCTTATTTACCAATTTCTCAACTTGCCTCGCCACCTACAATGAGATGTGCACAGATATCCCCAGGTCCTGGTGGCGGTGGTGGTGGGGGGGGGGGGGGGGCGGGGAGTGCAGGAGTTGTTCAACCCAATGCCTCTTTAAGATGTTGATCAACTGGTTATTTGTTTGCAGGTCTCTCTGCTTCCACATTTCCTGGTAATTATATCCTTTATTTTACATTTCCTCTCCTTGCCAACATGTATCACTTCACACTTCTATGCATTAAACTTCATCTGCCATGTGTCTGCCCATTTCATCAGCCTGTCTATGTCCTTCAGAAGTCTATCACTATCTTCCTCACAGTTCACAATTCTTTCAAGATTTTTGTCATTTGTAAATTTTGAAATTGTACCCTGTACACCCAAGTCTAGGCCAATAACATATATCAAGAAAACAGTAATCCCAGTACCAACCCTGGGGAATCCCACTGTGTACCCTCCTCCAGCCCAAAAAACAACCATTCCCTTACTCACTATTTCCTGTCACTTAGCCGGCTTTGTATCCAAGCTACCACTGTGCCTTTTATTCCATAGGCTTCAACTTTGCTGACATGCCTATTATGTGGCACTTTGTCTTTTGGAAGTCCATGTACAACATATCAGCTACATTATCGTCATCAGTCTTCACCATTACCTCTTCAAAAAACTCAAGCAAGTTAGTTAAACCAGTTCTGTCGAAGGGTCATGAGGACTCGAAACGTCAACTCTTTTCTTCTCCGCCGATGCTGCCAGACCTGCTGAGTTTTTCCAGGTAATTCTGTTTTTGTTTTAGTTAAACCTGTGCTGGCTTTCTTTAATGAATCTGCACTTGTGCAACTGCCTGTTAATTTTATCTTGGATCATCATTTCCAAAAGCTTCGCCATAATTGAGGTTAAACTGACTGACCTATAATTGCTGGGCTTTCCATGCACCCTTCTTTGAACAATGGTGTAATTTTTGCAATTTTTCAGTCCTCTAGCACAAGGAAGATCAGAAGATAGGGCCAGAGCCTCTACAGTTTCCACTCTTACTTCCCTAAGATACAGGCCATCCGGTCCTGGTGACTTAAAAATTTTAAGTACAAGCCAGCCTTTCCAATACCTCCCCTTTCTCATTTTTTAGTTCATCCTATCTCTTCTTTCACTGTGACTTTGGCAGCATCTTCTTCCTTGGTAAAGACACATGCAAAGTATTCATTTTGCACCTGAGCCATGCCCTCTGCCTCCATGTGAGAATCCTCGTTTTGGTCCTTAATGAACTCCACAGGTCCTCTTACTATTCTTTTACTATTTATTTGCTTATAGAAGATGTTGGAATTTCCTTTTATGTTAGCTGCCTGTCTTTTCTCGTGGTCCCTCTTTGCCATTCATTTCCTTTCTCACTTCCCCTCTGAACTTTCTATATTCAGCCCGGTTCTCACTTGTGTTATCAATCCGAAATCTGTTATATGCACCCGTTTTCTGCTTCATCTTACTCTCTATCTCTTTCATCATCCAAGGAATGCTGGCTTTGTTTGTCTTATCTTTTCCCCTCATAGGAATGTACTTTGACTGTACCTGAACTATCTAGACTTTAAAAGCAGCCATTGTTTGGTTCCAGTGCTGCCTGCCAACCTTTGATTCCATTTTACGAACATACATATGAATTAGGAGCAGGGCAGATCTGTTCTCACCCTATTGAAATTGGCCCTCCTTCAATTAAGCATTTTTACTCTGAACATTACTTTGAACTCTGCCTCAGCCAAAAATAGTTCCAGTTCTTGCTTGAAGGAATTCAGTGAATCAGCGTCCCCCACCTGAGCCTGTTCCGCAAATCGACAATTCTCTGGGAAAAGGACCACCTCCTGATAGCTAAACTTGATCTGGCCTTGTACAATTTCAAATTTGTGACTCCAGGTCCTCCCCGAGCTGTTTAATTGGAACAAATTATCTACTTGAATAGAAAATGTTCTCTTCATAATTTTATAAACCTTGATCAAATTGCCCCTACTTCTATGCCTATCTAAAGCGTGGAGTCCCGACTCATTTTAGCCTACCTTGATAACTGAGATGTTTCAAAGTGGGAATCCATCTTGTGACCTACCTCCCCACCCACTTCCCCATTCTGCACCCTCTCCCAAGCTGCAGCATCACCCACCATTTGAGATGACCAAAGCTGGACACATTGCAAAGGGAGTGAAATTGTCGGAGGTGCCTTCTTCCTGATGAGACATTAAACTGAGAGCCTGTCTGCCTCTTCTGAGGGATGCAAAATATTCCCAAACACTTCGAAAAACAGCAATTGTTATTCTGGCCAGCACTTTTGCACTAACCTACAATACCAAAAACAACCTGCAATTGTCCCTTTTAGTTACTGTTTGTGGGACTTCAATAGGTCGAAATTTGCTTCTTAATAAAGTGACTGCCCTTCAGAAATTAATTCATTGGCCCCAACTTGCTTTGTGAAGTTCTGAGGATGAGAGAAGCTGCTATATGAATGGGAATACTTACTTAGAACAATTACAAGGTTACAGCGTTGGGAATAATTACACATTCTTCGACTGGTTTGATGGAACCTCTCAGTTGGTTGTGGGGTGGCTGAGTTGTGCTATTAATGATAGAGTTGATCTGCAGACACTTCTTGGGTGGAAACTTTAAGTCTATTTACAATATACTCAGCAGCAACTACACGTGTGTTTTCAACTCCAACTCTATCTTTACATTGACTGCTGAAGTAGCTCGGCTACTCTCTTATTGGTTACTACAGATCATGGAATCTTCCTTAACAAATATTGTTCTTAAAGGTACATTACACACTAAGTAAAACCATAGTTACTACACTGTGTAACTCAAAGCAGATAGGAGCCAGCTTCAATACTTGGTTGGTCATGAATTATTTAATCACAGTTGGGATAACAATGGAGGATTTGCCAGGATTGCCTGAGGATGGGCTTTAACTTGAAAGGGACTTCATTGTCAATGGGCTTAGGTACTGCCAGATACCTGTGAGAGTGATGCTGTTTTGCTGATACCTGTCCATTTAGACATGGCCCTCGGGAAAATATAAGTTCTGGACGATGGGAGAAGGTGAAGCAAGATGGAGATGTGAGACCAGTCTGTATCTCCTGGTGTTTTCCTCTGAATTATGAGCTCTCATTGGCAGATTTCCCACCAGGGCCCTGCCCACATGTTCCCTTTAACAGATGTTGGACCGGACTTATTTTGTTTATTCTTTAATGGAACATGGGCATCACTGGCATAGTCAGCACTTGTTGCCCATTCCTAATTAGTCTTGAACTGAATAGATTGCTAGGCCATTTCAGAGGGGGAGTTAACAGTCAATCACATTGCTGTGGGTCCGGAGTCCCATGTAGGCCAGGCCTGATAAGGATGGCAGATTACCTTCCCTAAAGGGAATTAGTGAACCAGGTAGGCCTTTGCAACATAGCTCCATGACCACCACTGAGACTAGCTTTCAATTCCAGATTTTCTTAATTGAGTTTAAATTCTACCAGTTGCCATGGGAGGATTTGAACCCATGTCCCCAGAGCATTAACGATGGTCTCAGTCCAGTGACGTTACCACTAGACGGGCGACATTACCACTACACCCCTGTCTCCCCCTTGATTGCATCTCTTTTGCTGCTGTTGAGAACTGTGAGTGATTGAGCTTTCTCATCCTGGCTACACCAGGTGGTAAGAGCAGGGAATAGGCACAAATGCCTATTTGCCTCGAGTGACCTCCATTCCAGAATGCCTTGACTGAAAAACGTGCAGGAGTGAGTTAGGATCATAGAAAGAGGAGAAGGCCATAAATCGCCTCAATCACCTCCTGCCATTCAGTTAGGTCACGGCTGATTGGAAAAGAGAATTCCAAACTTCCACTAATATGTGTGCAAAGAAGTGCTTCCTCACATCACCATAAAACAGCCTAGCTCTAATTTGAAGGTTCTGCCTCCTAGTTCTGGACCCCCTCCCCCATGCACCCCCCCACCCTCCCCCACCCCCACCCCCCCCCCCCCCGCAACCCACCACACCAGAAGATATAGTTCATTTCTATCCACACTACAAAATAACTTAAAAAGTCTCTAACACCTCAGTTGGATCATCCCATGCTCGAGGGAATATAAGAAAGAAAGATTTACATTTATACAGCCTCATTCATGACCTCAGGATACCCAAAATGTTTTTGCAGCCACTGATATACTTTTGAAGTGTAGTCATTGTTGGAATGGAAGAAGCACAGCAGCCAATTTGCACACAGCAAGCTCTCACAAACAGCAACTAGATAACCTGCTTCTGTGATGATGATTGAGGGGTAAGTATCGCCCAGGGCACAGGGGAGCACTCCATCTACTGTTCTTCAAAATAATAGCATGGAACATGTTCTATCCACCTAACGAAGTAGATGGGGCCTTGGTTTAACAACTCAGCCAGAAAGACAGCATGTCTGACAGTGTAGCAATTACCAGGTCTGTGTCCTCAAGTTTTTGTACTGGGATTTAAACCCACAAACTTTGTACTCAGAGGCAAGAGTATTACCCACAGTGTCGTCCAAGTAAACAGTCGTCATAACTCTAAGAGTAGACAGAGGGCAGTTTTTTGGCATATTGCATGCTGCTCTTCAATGGTGTAGTCAGTGAGCAGCAGTCTGGTTCATTAATGTCCTTTAGGGAAGGAAATCTGCCATTCTTTCCTGGTCTGGCCTACATGTGACTCCAGACCCACAGCAATATGGTTGACTCTTAAGTGCCCTCTGAAATGGCCCAGCAAGCCGCTCGGTTGTATGAAACCACTATGAAGTCTAAACAGAATGAAACCTGGCATCGATCTAGGCACCAGAAATGATAATGATACACCTAGCCCTGTCAATACTGCAAAGCCCTCCTCATTAACATCTGTGGGCGAGAAATAAAATTGGGAGAGCTGTCCCACAGATGAATCAAGCAACAGCCTAACGTGGCGTCATCTCTTTTAACTGCACCTTCCAAACCCATGACTTTTACCACCTAGGTCAGGCAAGGGCAACAGATACATGGGAACACCAGCACCTGGAAGTTCCATTCCAAGTCACACACCATCCTGACTTGTAGCTATATCACTGTTCCTTCACTGCCTTGGGTCAAAATCCTAGAAAATTCTGGGTGTACCTACACCACATGGACTGCAGCAGTTCAAGAAAGTAGCTCACCACCACCTTCTCAAGGGCAATTAGGGATGGGTAATAAATGCTGACCAAGCCCTCAACACCCACACCCCATGAAAGAATAAAAAAAAAATCTTTACATGGAAAGGTTGTCCATGGTGAAGGGGGGATGGTTAGGGCCGGGAAATTGGAAACTGTTAAATTGACAGAGGAGATCAGAAGAGTCACAGTTGTAGGTGGGGAGAAACTGGTTGAGGGGAGAATAAATAGGGTCAGGATAAGCTCAGTAGGGCAGGAAGAGGCTAAAACAATAGATAAATTAGGACAGTCCTCTTTGTGGATTTTGGAAAGGAGATAGGCAGGCTGTGGGGTCAGGGAACTGTGAGGTTGGAGGGCATAGAGGGAAGATCTTCGAAGGAATTAGATCAGTGACAGTCCTGAAAACAATGGCTTGATGTTTGGTGTTGGGGTCATGGTCCAGGGGGAAGTAGAATGAGGTGTCAGAGGGTTGGCGTTCAGCCTTTGCTCGGTAGAGGTCCATTTTGCAGACAACAATGACAGTATCCTTGTCACCATTTGATAATGATATTGGGGTTGGAACCAAGAGTATGAAGTACAGCAAGTTCAGGGGGGGACAGGTTAGGTAGAGTGAGTGAGGGGTGTTGATGAAAGGTGATCAACTTGAAACTTTGTGGAGGCAACGGGGGTCTCACCTGCTGACTGGAGAGTCGGCAAGTGACGCACACTGCCCCACGGCCTGCCAAATCATGGGCCAATCAGGCAGTTGAGCCACTGATAGGCCTTCCACCAGAATCAAGGACCCGGGGGGGTGGGGGGGTGCAGAAAGTTGGGCCCACCGAGAGCTGTTGACAAATCAGAGACCAGCAGCTCTTTTGCTCAACAGTGCCACCGAGGAGGTGGTGGCTGCTTCTGGAATGACACCCACCTGAGGCCCAGCACCGTGCCACAGGTAAGTGATGGCGGGAGGGATGTTACAGGGTGGGGCTGTGGAGGAGGGGTGGGGAGGTGGAGTCGGCAACAAGGGCCGGAGTGTTGTTCTTAGCGGGGGCCCCTCCTACCCAATGCCAGGTCGATCAGGCACTGAATATCTTTTAATGAGGGACCCCTCTTCCCAGAAGGAAGAAACAGTTCGGACCAGCACTCTTATTTCCCAGTTTTTACTGTTTTTTTCATTCTGGGTTTCCCATCCAGCGGAACCACAAGCAGCCCATACAGGTGTACATCCCATACAAGACCCCTGCCCACCACTGGGTTAATACCAGTGGCGGCAGGATAAGACCCTTAAGTGGTCATTAATTGCCTAATTAAGGGCCTCAATTTGCAACAGGGCAGAAAGGCCATCCCTGGGCCTTCTTGCCATGAAGTTAATGGGCGTGGCGGCAGGAAGGTGACAGGGTCCTTGCCCGCAACCCTTCTGCCTGATTAAATGCCCTTTCCACCTCCAAATGTGCCACAAGAGAAGACAAAAGACTCCACCCTCTGTTTCTCTCTCCACACTTGTGCCAGGCGGGCTGAGTATTTCCAGCATTCTCTGTTTTTAATCAGATTTCCAGCATCTGCAGTAATTTTGCATTTTTTTATGTGAAAAGGGACACTACAGAGTCCCCACACTCAATTTCAGATAAATCTTCACATGGAACAAAAAGCTCATTGGCATTTATAATGATTTAGGGGCTTCAAACCTGGGCAACCTGCATTTATCTTCCGGCCAGAATTCAGCAGGAACATTGAGAACCACAGCAACATTTCCATTAAATCTGTAAAACAAGAGAACATTAGTGGAAACCTTTTAGAAATCTGTCAGCAGGCTCTGTCGCTCTAAGACACAGTGCACCCTCTGTGTTATTTCCTGAATCTGAAATTGCACCAAATGGAACATCTGAAACCAAATGTTTTATGGAAGTTCATTTCCAGGGCTTTGGATTTGTACAATTAAATCAAGTATATATCAATAGGTTAGTCGCACTACAAAGATCAATATTGTCTATCCCTAGTTCCCCTTGAGAAGATGGTGTTGAACTTTCTACATGAATCACAGAGGTTTGGTGCATTTAACTGGTCACTTTAGAGCCAATCATGGTGTGTGCCTGGAGTCTCTCTCTCTCTCACACACACACACACACACACACACACACACTTATATATAGATATAGATATGGCTGGATAAAAATGACAGACTTCATTCATTGAAGGAACATTTGACTTTTTTATGACATTCCAATAACTTTTACTGATATCAACTTTTTATTTCTAAATTTAAAATAATTAATCTCAAATTTTCATCTGCAATGGATTGAAAATCATCTTCTCAGGATTTCTAGTCCAGTAACATAAACCATTGCACTACTGTACCCAGATTCAATGTGCGGAAAACAGCATTAGCTCAGTCAATTTATCTGATGACGGAATAAGTCATCCAGGTTTGAAGGGGATAGCTTTGGCCCTTGGTGTTAATGTTATGTTAATTGTATTGTTAAGGTTAAGAATAAGCAGGTGGAGGGTATTGATTGATTAAGTATTGTGAGCACATTTAAAAAGGGACTTCCATGGTTATGTCTGCACCTGGGTGTCCCTGAAGATCGAGTATGCAGTGCTTGCTGGTACACTTGATGACTGGTGGGCACCACATTGGTTTCATTTTGATTAGTTTCCTGTAAAGTTTTGTTACTTTTTTGTTACAGTGCCCCTTTAAGGGGCTATTAATTGATTAATTTGTTAATAAGTTTATTTTGTTTTGATTGATTTAAACAAAAGTATAGAAAGGGAATTTGATGGCTACATCCATATCTGGGTGTCCTTGGAGAGGGACCATACAGCACCTACCAAGTATGCCTGGGGCCTTCTATGACTGGGCAGTGCCGCAAGGGATGGAATGCATTATCTCCCTGAGAATGACATTTTAATCTTTAGTTTTGTTTTTCTTTCATGTTAATCAGTTTATTTTATTGATTTGTTGTGTTTTAAATGAATGACACTGGAGTGTTGGTCAGTTGGAGGTTGAGATATGTAATGTTGCATTCTGAGAATAAACCTACACAAGGGAAGGATTTGTTTATACTTCTATACTTCCCCATCTGGCTTGGATCCACTTTACACTTGGTGCTTGTTAATCTGGTAGGAACCCTGGTTTTGGACTCAGCTAACTAGGTTAGAGAGCACAGAATCAGACAGGATTCCTGTTCCCGATCACTATACAGTGTTCTTTCCCAAACTTTACTGGCCATGGAACCCTCTTGACCTTCCAAGAGTATTATGGAACTCTTAAACATTCTTAATATGTTGAGCTAAACACAAAAAATTGATTGTTTTGTGCAATAGGTACAAACATACAAAAACAAATTTATAGAAGTATTTTCCATTTCCTATATGTATATTATAATTGAAGCTCTCCCATCTATCAAAGTACTTAATTTTTAATGGGAGGACTGATGCTGGATTCTCCTGTCAGACACATACTGGGCCCTCTCACACGTGTGCACACTCCACCCTGTCTCTCTTACACATACAAATTCTCTCTCCACCTCACCCTCGCTCATCTCTCACATGCCTGTGGGTGCCATTCTCCAACACCACCCCTCCCCCTACCCTTGCTCTGGAACTTACCTTGAAAACTTACTTTCCCACTCGTGAGCTTTTCAGCAACTAATGCAGGGTGAAACCAGCTTCTGATTGGACAAGCAGCTTTATAGAATTTCTCAAATGTACATCAGTTGAATGCCATGAATTGGACAAGTCTGGCCTACTCCTACACTCTGTCCACATTGCTGTGGAACCCCTTGATATATCATACAGAACTCCAGGGTTCTGTGGAACACAGTTTAGGAAGTCCTGCTATACAGCAACCCCTGTTGAAAGGTCATGTGTGTGGATGTTGGGCAACAACGGAGGGCTGAATTTTTGCCTTGCAGTGAGTTGAGGGGGTGACGGGGAAACAGGAGCCAGGACTCACTCCAGGTTCCAAACATGGGCGTGGGGGAAAACAGCCACTGATCTGGGGTGTTGGCTGGGTCGCTTCCTAACTGGCATGCTGTAAGGTTCCTTATCCAGTTAAGGGTGGAAGCTGCGCTCTGAATGCTGAAGAGCCAATCAGAAGCCTTCCAGCTTCAGAAAAGCACTTGGCTGCATTAAAGGGTAAGTAACTGAGAGAGCACTTCAAGAAGGCGGCTGCTTTCTAAGAAAAACTTAATTAAAAAGTACAAAAGGCAGCCATGCAGGATACCACAGTGGAGAGGGGACCCCCTCTGCAGAGTGGCCTTTAATTGGGCCTGCTGGAGAGCTGGCACTTCAGACTGTCTGCCCCCAGGTAGTTCATCTACAGCAACACACCGCCTGGGGATTGGGGATAGGCTTTCCACCCTAAATGAGTTGGATAGGCAATTAGGCTTGTTAAGAACAAAAACAAAAACACCTGGAAAATCTCAACAGGTCTGACAGCATCTGCGGAGAGGAATACAGTTAACATTTCAAGACCATATGACTCTTCACCAGAACTAAGGAAAAATAGAAAAGAGGTGAAATATAAGCTGGTTTAAGGGGGTGGGGGGGTGGTGGAACAGGTAGAGCTGGATAGAGGGCCAGTGATAGGTGGAGATAACCAAAAGATGTCATAGACAAAAGGACAAAGAGGTGTTGAAGGTGGTGATATTATCTAAGAAATATGCTAATAGGTAACATTAAGGGTAGAAAGCAGGACGAGCAAGGTACAGATAGCTCTAGTGGGGGTGGGGTGGGGGGAAGATATCGAAATAGGCTAAAAGGTAGAGGTAAAACAATGGATGGAAATAGATTTAAAAATAATGGAAATAGGTGGGAAAAGAAAAATCTATATAAATTATTGGAAAAAACAAAAAGGAGGGGGAAAATTGGAAAGGGGGTGGGGATGGAGGAGAGTGTTCATGATCTAAAATTTTTGAACTTAATATTCAATCCGGAAGGCTGTAAAGTGCCGAGTCGGAAGATGAGGGCGTTGTTCCTCCTGTTTGCGTTGAGCTTCACTGGAACATAGCAGGCCAAGGACAGACGTGGGCATGAGAGCAGGGCGGAGTGTTGAAATGGCAAGCGACAGGGAGGTCTGGATCATGCTTGCGGACAGACTGAAGGTGTTCCGCAAAGCGGTCACCCAGTCTTCGTTTGGTCTCTCCAATGTAGAGGAAACCGCATTGGGAGCAGCGAATGCAGTAGACTAAATTGAAGGAAGTGCAAGTGAAATGCTGCTTCACTTGAAAGGAGTGTTTGGGCCCTTGAACGGTGAGGAGAGAGGAAGTAAAGGGGCAGGTGTTGCACCTTCTGCGGTTGCAAGGGAAGGTGCCGTGGGAGGGGGCTGAGGTGTAGGGGGTGATGGAGGAGTGGACCAGGGTGTCACGGAAGGAATGATCCCTTTGGAATGCCGCCGGGGGCGGGGGTGAAGGAAAGATGTGTTTGGTGGTGGAATCATGCTGGAGTTAGCGGAAATGGCGGAGGATGATCCTTTGAATGCGGGGGCTGGTGGTGTGATAAGTGAGGACAAAGGGGACCCTATCATGGCTCTGGGAGGGAGAGGAAGGTGTGAGGGCAGATGCGCGGGAGATGGGCCGGACACGGTTGAGGGTGGAAAACCTCGGTTGAGGAAGAAGGAGGACATGTCAGAGGAACTGTTTTTGAAAGTGGCGTCATCAGAACAGATGCGACCGAGGTGAAGGAACTGAGAGAATGGGATGGAGTCCTTACAGGAAGCGGGGTGTGAGCAGCTGTAGTCGAGGTAGCTGTGGGAGTCGGTAGGCTTGTAATGAATACTGATAGACAACCTATCACCAGAAACTGAGACAGAGAGGTCAAGGAAAGGAAGGGAAGTGTCAGAGATGGACCATGTGAAAATGATGGAGGGGTGGAAATTGGAAGCAAAATTAATACATTTTTCCAGGTACAGACAAGAGCCTCTGGGACACCCTAGTCCACTCCTCCATCACCCCCTACACCTCAACCCACTCAATCATTTGGAGAGAGGAGAAATACTGAGCGAACGGCAAAGTAAACAGAAAAAAAAATGGTGATTATCACTGAGAAATGAGAGCGAAGAGTAAAGATGGGTGACTGAATGCTGGTGCCGTGACCATGGCTGCATCTTAGCCTAGAGGCATGTGAGGTTACTGAAATACTCTGGAGTTTTGCCTGATTTACCTCAAGAAGCAGGACCAACTTGGCAGAATCTCCCTCAGATATTAATTAAACATCAATGGGATGAATTCTCACTGCCCTGATGGATTTAAAGGTCACTGAGATAAGTAGCCAGTCTTGATTCAGTGATTAGTGGGTGTGAGTGTGAGCCTGCAACAACAGATTACCCACAGTCTGTACCAGTTCCTAGTCTGCTGTCAAAGTGGTATAGCAGAAGCAGTTTGCCTGAGGTTAAATAAAGACAATTATTTCTTTAGCATCTCTCCTGACCTCGACACCGCAAAGAACATTATAACCGATTAAGAACTTTGATGTGTCATCACTGTTATTAGGTAGGAAATGCTGCAGACAATTTGTGCACAGCAAGATCCCAGAAACAGCAATGTGGTAATGACCAGTTTATCCCTCAACTAACATCACTGAAAAAAAAGATTAAGATTAACCATTGCTCTTCCAATTGCATCATGGGATTTTTTCTTGCATCCACCCGAAAGGGTAGATATGGCCTCAGTTGATGCTGAGAGATGGCACCTACAACAATGCAGTACTCCCTCAGTACTGATGCTGACGCATAAGTACATTTTGTACTCGAAGCCCAAACTTCTGACTTGGAGGTTAGGGGTGGTTTTTGAGGCAGTATAGAGACTGTGTATCTAAGATTGTTTAGCGAGAATATCTTTCATTTGAATTTTCTAATGGATTCTTTCTTTCTTCTGCATTTTTCCTGTCCCTTTTTTTTGTTTCCCTCAATCCTTCTAATTCAACATTCATCTCAATCTTTATAGAAAGAGAAAACCACAGAAAACTGATAATCCAAAGCAGCCAAATGCATTTGTGCCACATGCACATTTCATTTAGCTCTGATCCAGAGACTGTAGCACCTTGGGCAGGATTTTCCGATCATTGGGTGGGCCTGGGAGTGACCAGGAAACAGCCCCCACTGCGGAGCCCTGAATGGCTCAGCACTGCCAGGGTGGGGGCGGGAGGACGGCAAGCGCTGAAGTCAGCGTGGGAGTAGGGGAGCAGGCGATGAAAGCTCCCTGAAGGCAGAGAGCTGCCTCGGAGCTGAAGAATATAAAACCATCAAATCAAGTTTTATAAATGCAGAAAAAAATGTCCGCACATCAGACTCACTCACCTAAACATATGCATCATAAAAATTCTGCCCAAACATTTTAATTTTTATTTAATTATGGAAACCTCATCCCGCCCTTGGATGAGGTTTCCTGAAAATGCAAAGGCCACCTGGCTGATTCACTCACCAACCGTAAGGTTGGAGGGTCGGCAGAAAATCACTGTTAATTAATACTTCAATAGCCTTTTTAACTATCGGCGGGCATGCTGCCGACTCTCGCGTGTGCCTGCCCACCCAAATATTGCACAATAACGTCAGGGCCCTCACCCGATGTCATCGCGTGCTATTTTACACCTGAGCGGGCTGGGCATATCCTGCCTGCCCATAGGACTTAAAATTCTGCCCTTGGAGATTTTTGTGCTTTTACATTATTACTTTCTTGTTACTTTCAAATCAATTTTATATTTCGCATTAAAATCAATCGTCTGATTCCGTGACATGGAGACGTAACAGATTTTGGCGACATGAGTGTGTTGTTAATTGAAGTGAATAATGTAGTTCATGATAACTAATAATAACTTTGTTATAATAGTTAATAATGATAACTAAGCTATCATGACTGTGAATTAAGGAACAAAGCCTTAAAGAGGAAATTTACAGAACGAGAGGCTAACCTGAGAATGGAGCCTTACCAGATGGAATGTGAGCCAGAGACAGAATTATAGCACCATTCTCCAGTCTGTGCTGTTGGACCAGTATGTCTTCACCCTGGGAATGCAGCCTTGCTAAGCTTGCCCTTATGCTCAAGTCTGCCTCTCACTAAGATTAGTGAAGACATCCCATAACTCATAATTTCAACTGTTCTTGAAAGAATAATTGTGAAAAATTGCCTCCAGATGCACAATTAAATTCTAATTTGATAAATTGAAATCTAAACAAGTAAAGAGTTTACTGACTACCTGTTCAGCTAATATTATTTTCTTCTCTAGTTACTCAATGACATATATTGTATTGAGAGCTACAATCCAAACCAGTAACTTGTTTGAGTGCCACTAATAAGAATGCTGCATCCATGTGTGATTAAGTGCAGTTCCATATCCATAGTTCCTTTATTTTGTGATGTTTTAAAGACCCTGCTGCGAGGTGGTAGTGAAGGAGAGTAACTTTCTCACAGAAAGAAGAACAGTCCAGGAAGATCAGTTGTGTTTTAATGAAAATACAAGGAAATTGCATTTATATAGCACCTTTCACAGCCTCAGGACATCCCAAAGCGCTTTACAGCCAATGAAGTACTTTTGAAGTTGTAACATTGGAAGTGCATCAGCCAATTTGTGTATAGCAAGCTCTGACAAATAACACTGATAATGATCAGGTGATCTGTTCTAATGATGTTGGCTGAGGGACAAATATTGAGTACACACTAGGGACAACTCCACTGTTCTTCTTTGAAATAGTGCCATGTCATCTTTTATGTGCAGCTGAGAGGACAGACGGAGTCGCAAGCAATGGGAGTATCAGCCTGGGTTATGTACAAATGGGGCCTAATCAGGTCCCTTTTTTAGGTGCTGCACAAATGCTCAAAATGAAGTCTGAGGTGCATGCAAATACACATACACATACACACACAAACTTCTGATTGGAGTGCATAAGATGCATCTTGGTAAAGTGTTTGCTTGCCTAATGCCTGTCAGCAGAACAGAGATCATGGTGCATATCAGTGTATAATGCTAATTTGATTCCAGCACTGCCATTTTCCAGTCCAACCAATACCCTGTCTTAGCCTTACACAGTTGAACCCAATGCTAAACAGCATGAAGGAACCCCCTGTCAGTACTATTTTAAAGGGATGATGAAGCATTGACAAGTTCGTTGCTGAATTGGTTGTTCTGGCTCAAATTGGGTAAAAATATATGGGCTTTTGGAGCATTTCTTCACTTGCCAGAAGTTTGAACAGACTACAGGCTATAACCTGCCTAGTCTTGGAAGTGATTTTCTGTTAATTTAGAAGCTGGTGCTGAAGGAAGTTGCTTCCAGCCACAAGTGGCCTGGTAGTGTTTCCTCTGGGAATTGGGCATGACTGGGAGAATGAAGGAAGGCCATGCAGAGCAGGACAAGCTGCTGGGGGAGGAGGAGGTGAAGGCCATGCAGTGCAGGACAAGCTGCTGGGGGAGGAGGAGGAGAAGGCCATGCAGAGCAGGGCAAGCTGCTGGGGGAGGAGGAGAAGGCCATGCAGAGCAAGGCAAGCTGCTGGGGAGGAGGAGGAGAAGGCCATGCAGAGCAGGGCAAGCTGCTGGGGAGGAGGAGGAGAAGGCCATGCAGAGCAAGGCAAGCTGCTGGGGGAGGAGGAGGAGGAGAAGGCCATGTAGAGCAGGGCAAGCTGGTGGGGGAGGAGGAGGAGAAGGGCTCTCAGAGAGCAGGAGGCCAATTCCACCAAGAAGTTTTAGGGAGCAATTTTCTTACCTTGGCTTCACTGACTGAATTCACCTCAATTGCTGAATTGAGGGCCAATTCATAAGACGCCATCACTCCATAAAAGAGGTTGTGGAAAAGAAAAATCTGTCCACTGCCACAGCCACAAGTTAACCTCAGATATGGTCAAAAACCTCATTGACTGTGGCTACCAAGCCGACGGTGGCATTGTTTTGTGTCTGGCTCCTACTAGCCTGTTACTGGAGATATAAACCGAGTCTCACACTGTGCAGTGTACTGCAGCATCAGGGACATCACTGAAGCTCTCTAAACATGGCCAAATACTTGAGTCTCATTCACTCTTGTCAGAGCCAAGCAACCAGAATGTGCAAATGGGTTTGTGTAGGCTGCAGACTTCCCCAGGACGCAGGGTATTATTGACTGCATGCATATTGCCTTTTGATGTCTCATGTGAACTCAGCCATTTTCATCAATTTGAAGGGAAAGTGCAGCTAATGTGTGAGCAAGCGCAGGCAGTGTGTCATGCAGGTGAATGCCTGATATCCTGGCAGCAGTCATGATTCCTTCAGCCTGTAGCATTCCTCCAGGCCACCTGTGCTTGATCGCTGCAGCAAATCAAAGGCTGACTACAGGGTAACAAGGCTAGTCCAGTCAGGAAATCATAGCCATTATGGGCTAACAGCCTTTCTCACCACCACTCAGGCAAGAAGCTGAGAAGTAAGAGCACGAGGAGGGGGGAGAGGACGCTGCATCATGGTGGATTCCACAGCTGAAGGAAGTGATCACTCATTCTGTATTGGGAAGGATGACTCCAAGATCTGTGCAAAGCCCCTGTGCCAAGTTGGTGCTGGATTCCTCCATAGTCCTTAAAATTAACCTCAACCTTTCTGACAGGCTCCTCAGTTCACCAAGCACTTGGCTTAATACAATCATCAGCCACCTTCTGTAGCCCATCCATTTAAAGATGGAATGAATAGTTACCACCAGCATCTTTCTTCTGAGGCCTGGCACATTGAGGTCCTCATCAGATGCCTCCGAAGCAGAAACAGTATGTAGCCTCACCCTGTGCAAGCTGGCACCACCTCCTACGGATTTGTGCTGGATGTCTCGCCATGCGCAGATCTTTCCTCAATTTTAACCTTTAAGCTGCATGCAATGGCAGTCTCTGAACTGTTGACTGCAAGCATAGGGTTGAAGGATGGTGTCTCTTCATATTCATTGTCTTCTTCCTCGTCCTCCTCTGACTGGAAATAATCCAGTTCTTTGATATCTTAAATGGAAAAATTACAAAGATTGTTTTTTGGTGAGGGTAGAGGAGAAGGTAAGAAGTGAGTGCTTACACCATCTGCAGCTTGTGAGCAAGAAGAAACTTGTAAGGTGAGAGGGAAGAGGGAAGAGAGAAGAATGAATGGGTATGCAGATGCACCGCTTCCCTCCAGAGCCGCCAGTGGCCACGACCTCAGTGATGCTCCTTTCAAAATGGCCAGCACTGTCTCCTCCATGGCGGTTAAAACATCCAGCTTATCCCTACTGCCTCTCTTGTGTGCCACCTTCTCCTGCAAGAAAGAGGGAAGCGTGTTAGTGAACATGTTGCAATATGTTTAGGTAATGTGGCTGTCATGGTTGAATAGCTGCCATTGTGTGTGTTTCTCTGTGTGTGAGGGTGAGACAAAGCATATGAATTGAATGGCTGAATGATTGATGGAGATTGTTGCTAGATGGGTAATAAGATGTGATAAATTGGGCAGAGGATAAGGCTACTGGTGCAGTTGGTTAGCTACACCATTTGAAGATTAAAAAGCGAGAAAGATTTGGGCCTGAATTTTACCTTTGGTGGGCAGGCCCGATCAGGCACAGGAACGGCCAGGAAACGGACCGCCAACTGCAATAGGCCTCCAGCTGCGATTTGACGCTGGCTGGCCAATTAATGGCCAGCCAGCGTGAAACGCACACTGAAAAGCTCAGCGCTGCGGGGGTGGGGGTGGGAAGAGGGCGGACGATGACCTTACCATGGGCATGGGTGAGTGCTGCAAGGAAGCTCCATGAAGGCAGACAGCTGCCTCAAGGAGCTGCAGACCTGAAAACGCTCAAATAAAGGTTTTAAAAGCTGAAAAAAGTGTCCTTGCGTCACAATCACCTGAAAATATAACTGATAAAAATGCTGCCCACAGATATTTATTTTTATTTTATTTCATAACAGAAACCTCATCCCGCCCTTGGATGAGGTTTGATGAAAAATGCAAAGTCCATCTGGCCGATTCGCCTGTCTGCAGCCCGAAGGTTGGACAGGCCACGAAAAATCGGAGACAATTGCACCATTACTGGGCTTAATTGCCCTCTTCATTGTTGGCGGGTGCACTTCTGACGAGTGCGCAATGACGGCCGGACGCTCACCCGATGTCTTCTCACGCGATTTATGCCAGTTGGGTGCGTGCCCGTGGGACATATAATTCGGCCCTTGCATTTAATAACACTTTTCATGACCGCCAGATAGCTCAAAACTTTACAGCCAATGAAGTACTTTTGAATGTAGTCACTGGTGCCATGTAGGAAATTCTCTCACCTGGACAACTTGTGTCAGATTGTTTAACTTCTTTCTACAATGTATCCACCTTCTTGAAACAACACTTCTGGCAATGACCTCCGCTGCTACATTCATCCCATTGCTTACTGAGTATGGAGCCCTCTGCCTCCCTACAGACGAAGGATATCTCTCCTCTCCATGTTGTTCATCCATTTTTAAAAAAGTATTCATTCATGGGTATCACTTAACTGCCCTTGTTCAAAGGGTATTTTAGGGTCTGCTGTTGGTCTATAGTCACATGGAGGCTAGACCAGGTAAGGACAGCAGATTTCCTTATTGAACCAGATAGTAACAATGGTTTCATCTTTAGACTATTAATTCCAGACTTTTATTGAATTCATATTCCATCATCTGCCATGGTGGGATTCAAACCCAGGTCCCCAGAGCATTAAGCTGAGTCTCTGGAATACTAGTCCAGTGACAATACCACGATGCCACCACCTTCCCTATAGTACAGTGGCCATTGCTTAAAGTACCACAGCCCAGATACTTTTCAAAAAGCCTCACCACTCCTTGCAGCCCTAGTGAAGTGCAGGCTGCCTTTAAGTAGTGCTGGCCACTTGCAACATTGGGGATCCCCTGTTGATGTGTGCAGCTATTGAACAGCACCCGGAGTGCTAGCTGCAGGCAGCAAGCAATCAAAACAGCAGACAACATGCTGCCTGCACACACACAAGAGGCACAGATGAATCATGTATTATGATCCCCACACCCATTTTGAGGGGTTGGATAATTGAACCAAAGACTCTTGGAAATGGGATTTGAACGATTTGAATGCGCAATACTTTTATTCAGAAATGAGAGTGCTACCCACTCTTCTTCTTAGGCAGTCCCTCGGGATCAAGGATGACTTGCTTCCACTCTAGTTCGATAGGTTCCAAAATGGCTGATAAGCCCAATGTGCGACCTGCAGGCTCTGCCACATGTGGGGAAGTGGTGCTTGAAGAGTGTCTGGTTGATAAGTTGCTTCTGCGTTTCCGCTGATGTCTCGACTTTGCCTCTGTGGTTTCCCAACAAAGTGTCTCGAAGTATTCAGTGTCTTCCCAAATGAATCTTCTCCACTTTGGCTGGACGGAGATGTTTGATCTCTTCAGGGATGCTTTGAGAACACCCGTAAAGCGCTTCTGCTATCCTCCTGGAAACCTGACTGAGTTCTGAGTAGTGCAGTTGCTTTGAGAGTCTGGCGTCGGGCATATGAATGATATTGTCCTGAGCATGGAAACTGGCTTTGAGTGATTTGCGCCTCGATGCTGAGTAAGATGGTTTGGGAGAGGATGCTGCTGCTGGACTGCCTTTCTTGACCCCCAGATGTGGAGAATATTGCAAAGAAGCTGCTGGTGGTTCTTCAGTGCTTTGCGTAAGTTGTCCAAGACTCCAAACGGCCCATTGAGCCACAGCTCACAAGGTCAAGATTTTGAGCCTCTACATTGTGATTGATGACACCATGTTACCAATCAGAAAATCTTGTGTTAAAGCGCATCCTAGAATTTTCCTGGCACACTTCTCAAAAATCCAAAGCTGAACAGCCTATATTTATCACCTTCACAAAGCAACACTGGGACCAAACTGTATTCAGAAGCCTAAAGATTGATCAGTATTCCATACAGACAGTAGTGAAAGGAAGAAGCATGAAAAAGAAGGGGCTTTACTGATGACTATTGATGGTTTTACAATCTTCCCATGGAACTGAAAGGTGGAACTTTAAGGAATACTTCTTTCCTCATTATAGTCCAAGCGATTTGCTCTTACAGAAAATCAAGACGCTTAAATGAAAGGCACTTTAAAGATTGCTCAGGAGGTTTAATTGTTCTTTGTAGAGTTTGATTACTTCTAGACCTTGAGTTCTTTTGTCAGTGGCTGAGAAGCTTGAGTAGTTCATTTCCCTGGATCATTCTGAGTCGGAAGTTTCTCCAGGTTATTTAATTATATGCCAAAGTATTATTTGATTGCCTTTGCTGTTATTTTCTTCACTGTCTGGCATTTTCTCTTCAATGCCTTTCTTTCAGTATTCACGGAGTCCAAGACTTCAAACGCTCATGTTCCATGGGACATTTATGCATGAGAGGTCACCCTATCATGTAATAATTGCAATCTTACTTTTACTTGGACCATGTTGCTGATGTCCATTATTCCTCTTTTGCCTTTATAATGAACAGATATAATTCCAAACTCCTTAAACAAGTATGGAAGAAAGAAAGTAAACATTTTTTTAATGCTTGTTATGAACTCATCTCAACCCAAAGTGACAGACAAATAAACACCTTTTGAAATGTTATCACTCTTCTATTGTAGGAAAGACAGCAGCCAATTTACACACAGCAAGATCCCACAGAGAGCAATGTGATAAAGACAGAGAGATCTGGTTTAGTGATGTTGGCTGAGGGGTAAATATTGGCTAGCAGAACACCCCTACTCTTTTACATGCACTTGGCTTAATGTCTTATCTGAAAGACAGCGCCTCCAGCAGTGCAACACTCCCTCTGTGCTATACTTAAGCTCGGAAGAGGCAACATGAACAAACTCCATTGTGCAGAGCATATGGATTAGGCTCCCAGTGAGAGAATGCTGGCAAAATCAAGCCGAACTTGGATAGTTTTTGCTGAACATTCACTCATGTCTCAGTACAAGTGTTACGGAAGCAGGGCTATTTCAGCATCCACAGTGCTCTACTAGATTGTCCTCTAGTAAAACCATGGAACCTGCCTCTCCATTATTGCCTTAAAGTTTCTTGCTCTCAGGTTCAAGATAAACAGTTGCAAGTTCATTATCATGGCAGGACATGAAGACATTACTGCAGCACGTTATTATTTTTCCAAAATGCTTTGGAGAGCACTTACTGATGTGGATTAATTCAGTATCCATTTCCATGTAGCAAGACATGAGGTGAATGGCCTGTTAATCTATTTTGCAAATGATGACCTGGACCAAGAGATACCATGAGTACTTGAGACAGGCAGAGAGGACTTTGTAGTTGAATATCTCATCCAAAGGATGGCACTTGTGGGGCCTGAACCCACAACCCACTTTCTCAAGTGATAGGACCGTTACCAACTGAGATAAGTCAGTGCTTTGAGTGTGTCAGAGAGAATTAGACGATATTAGTGCTACTACTGCATCTGTTGCAACTCATGTGAAAGATGCAACTTACCAATTTAACCTCTTGTCACGAGTCCCTATCCTAGATATAAAATTCAGAACTGTTGCTTATATTCCTTAAGAGCACAGACAATTTAGGAATGATCTGATCACAACGTTTAAAATGCTAAAAGAGTTTGATAGGGTAGGAATCCCGAGCAAGGAAAAATAACCTTCAATTTAGAGCTAGGTCATTTACGATGGAAACAAGGAAGTTCTCTTTCATATAAAGGGCAGTAGAAATCTGGAACTCTCTCCTTCAAAAAGCTGTGGATGCAGAGGATCAATTGGAACTTTCAAGACTGGGCTCGATAGATTTTTATTGGGTGAAGATATCAAGGGATATAGACCTTAGGCATGTAAATGGAGTTAGATGCAAATCAGTCAGTAGACTCGAGGGCTTGAATAGTCTTCTCCTATATTCCTAACTGGAAATCTTGCAGCTGACGTTTGTCCAGTGTTGAGAGTTTCTGCTCCTGTTTCCCTGGTCTACGTTAGCTTAATGTAACTGATCGCTTTTTTAAAATGGAAAAACTGAGGTGAAGGCCCAATCCCACATTGAAGGCCATTCAAAATTGAAAATAACACAATTGAAGACCAGATAAACCAGGAGGATGTGAACTGCTTGTTTCAGACTTGAGTTATACATATCTGACCATTGGAGGAAGAGCTGACTGATGTAGGGAAAGTACTCCAACATTGAGATCATGGGGATGAATGAGTTAGACTATGCAATGAATCTTAATTTCAATGCACTAAGTAGGGAGGAAGCAGAGTGTGTAAAATAGTGTATTTAGAGGTGTGAAGGAATAAGAGCAGAAAGAGGGGGAATTGAGGATCATGTATTAGGATTTAAGGTTCAAATTTAAATCATTTAGGGCTGAGATGAGGAGGAATTTCTTTACTAAGAGGGTGGTAAACCTATAGAATTCTTTACCCCAGAGGGTCAGTGGAGGCTCAATCATTGAGTATGTTAAAGATATGGATGGATGGATTTCTAGATATTAAATTTACTAAGGGAAATGGCGGTAGTCCAGGCAAATGCGTTGAGGTAGAAGATCAGCAATGATCTAGTTGAATAACAGAGCAAGCTTGAGGGGCTGGAAGGCTGACTCCTGCTCCTATTTCCTATGTTCCTATGTAGATATTAACTGCTCCCATAGGGACAGGGAAAAGGATTTAGTGTGGGAAGAGGGGCAGGGAATTTCACAGAAGGATAATTATGGATGGACTCTGAATGGTGTGAGCCTAATTGGTTGAATGGCTCTGGAATTGTATTTGTTCATGGGATGTGGGAATTGCAGGTAAGGTTGGCATTTATTGCCCTTGAGAAGTTAATGGTGTATTGCCTTCTTGAAGTGATGCATTGCGTGTGCTGTAGGAACACCCATAGGGTTGTTAGGGAGGGAAAGTCAGAGCAGGGTGAACAAAGAGCAAAGGGCACTGCAAAGGAACGTATGAACTAGGAGCAGCAGTAGGAGAGGTGGCTGTGGGCTAAAGGGGAGAGATGGGTTGCACATCAGTTTACAGCTTCTCTTCTTGCTCCCTAGTTGTTCAGGGTGTGAGCAAAGTGAACCATGGAAGCAATATTCTAGCTTTGCATTGAGCTGGGTTGCTATGCTTGCAATTAAGAAGCAGAAAACTCAGAGAGGATTCATTTCTCTAATTAACTTTCAGTAGTTAGGGGCCTTTGCCTGTTATTGAGAAGTAATGAGCTTCCATAGTTTGGATTTGACATATTCGCTAGCCCCAAGAGTAATTACATTTATTAGTTCAGTTTTATTTATGTGCCTTTAGTCAAATCTGTTCCTGTGTTTTTTTTATTGAGACTAGTTAGAAGTAAATGATTGTCATGAGAAAGTACCTAATGGTATTCTTCTCCCTCCCTAGCTTTTAAACTTTAGATAGCGGTTGCTATTTTTCTGATTATTTATTTCCCAATTTAAATGTGATGTTCTCCTCCTCTGGCATCCAAACATCATGCAGATAGTTTGTAATTAGATAAGGTTGAACAGAGGTAATCTCATTCTTCTGGAACCCAACCCAAACCTACTCCTGATTCTATATTTTTATTTAAACTTGCAGCTGAACAGGGAGACAGGAGCTTGCTTCAGTGTTTCACCCCAAGAGACTGCAACCCTTCCACAATGCTGTGTTGGAGAGTCAGGCTACATAATGTTACCCTAGTCCTTCTAAGACTGAGGTGAGAGTGCCACCAACTGAGCCAGGCTGGCTCTCCGGTAACCATATTTTTTGCCCAATGGCAGAAGTAAGACGGGTGACCTGATTAAACGTTACTTTCGCTTCCATGTCAAACAGACCCACAAGAGACAGACAAAGTGATTCAACCATTTCACCCGCCCATTTTCGCCCTTTCCTTTAGCACCCGAGAATATTACCAGATTAGGAATTGGCCATGAATGGTGCAAAACATTTGGAAACAAGTAAAGAGAAGGGGCTATTCAGCTCATAATAAAACACTGAGAAGTTAAGGGCCATTCCCAGGTGGATAGGGTGTGTTGGTTGCATCTCTTTTTTTAGTGATCTCAAATGCTTCTTGGTGGGCCTGTTGCGAATGCTCCACAGTGACTTTCTTGTCATCCCCAGAAGCCACTTCAGCTAAGTAACGATAGTAATCTCACTTAATTTTCAAGTAGAAAACTTTGTTCTCTGGAGAAGAAGCATTGGCAATCAAGTATTTATCAAGAAGACCCAGCACATCATTGCAGATGTCCTGCAGCTCTGCTTCGACCTTCTCCCAGTATTCCCGGGCCCTTATCCATTGTCTGTTTATAAGTTGTCCTATCATTGTCTCTACACCCAATCTATTTAATTTCTAGGGGGAAGGCTGTGCAAACTTAAATCTCTGGTTTCTCTCAGAGATAATGGAAGAAACCTCCACGTTTATCTGCCCAACCTTGCCCACTGCAGTACTTTCCTTTGATTGGTTAACTCAGTGGCAGAGCTCAGGGAATCCATTATTGTAGGCAGGCGCCCTCATCTTACCAGTCCATGGCACAGCAGATAGGAGTACCAGTGCTCCTCATCAACGAGTCATGGAAGGGAGTCTTATTGTTGTTGGTGTTAGGTGATTAAGAATGAGGTATTGAACTACAGCATTGGTAATTGTGTTCATTTGCTAATGGAAATGCAAGGGTTTCAGTAAATACTCCTGATTATAGACAGTATTTTTCATTGTCAGTATCTTCTATTTTTCCAAATATTTATGTTGATGATAGTGAAGCATGAATTAAGCTAAGCTTTAATCTCCACATTCTGTCCTTCATCACACTGCCTATTTCCACATCTGCAACATTGGCCATCTTCTACCTCAACCGCAGCCCCTGAAAATCTAACCTGCAGCCCTTTGTCAATTTTTCCAGTGTTCTCAATGCTCACCTTCTGAGTTTCATCCTGAAATGACTCCAGTATGTCCAAACCCCTCTGCTCATATTGTCATCGTGCTGACTCCTCTCTTTACTGACCTTCTCTGGCTCTATGTGAAGAACCATTGGAAGACTCAACTTAATGTTTCCGAAAAAGGGCTTTGGAACATTTTTTTTTCCTCTAATAGTATTTTTTGTCAATTCTTTGACGGGATGTGAGTATTGCTGGCAAGGTCAGCATTTGTTCCCCATCCCTAATTGCCCTTAAGAAGATGGTGGTGAGCCACCTTCTGATACAACTTGAGAGACTGGGCCATTTCAGAGGGCAGTTAGGAGTCAACAACATTGCTGTGGGTCTTGAGTCACATGTAGGTCAGACCAGACAGATTTCCTTCCCTAATAATCATTAGTGAAGCATATGGGCTTTCATGACAATTGACAATAGTTTCACAGCACCATTACTAAGACTAGCTTTCAATTCCATGTTTAATTAACTGAATTTAAATTTCACCAGCTGCTGTAGTGGGATTTGAATCCATGGCCCCACAGCATTGGCCTGGGTTCTCTGGATTACTAGTCCAGCGACATTACCACCATTTGCCCATAAGTGTTTTTGCTCAATGTTGATTTATTGCATCCATTTTGCTCTGTGTGAATTTCTTTGTTGTAATTAATTTAATTTGTAGTTTTAGCCTAAACTATTTGGCCTAACAGCTTGAGTTTTTCTCATCTATCAAAGAGAGCAGAAACATATGGAGGCATCCTTTTTAGTGCAAGGATAAATCACATTGTATCTGTTCATGCGGGCGTAGACTTTAAAATTCTTGATCTTAAAATTTGCATCCATATGTTCTATTTTCTCCATAGCCTCAACCTTCCCTATCTCTGTAACCACCCCCAACCCCTTCAAGAACTCCATCTCTGTCCTCTTGTGCATCCCCCAATTCTTTTGCCCTCGGATGTGCTTTCAGCTAACAACTGAGTTTTAAAATTCCCTCTACCAAGCTCCTCAACTTCTCTCTCTCTCTCTCTCTCTCTCTCTTTCTCTCTTCCCTCCTTCCTTCTTTCCTTCTTTTCTTTTTTTTTTCTCTCTCTCTCCACATTTGAGATGCTCCTTGAAATCTCCCTCATTGACCAAGCTTTTGGCTTCAGGCTTAATGTCTTTGGCATGGTGTCAGATGTTGTCTGGTATTGCTGCTGCAAAGCTTGAGGCATTTTGCTACATTATTAGAAGGTGTTGTGTTATATGCCACAATGGACTTTGTTTTGCCATTCTGACATCTGTCCCTCCACTGTGAGATCAAGGTTAACAGGGTTCACCATGAAATGCGCTGGACAGGACTTATGGTGAGAGGCAGTTGATTCAGAGATCAGTCTCCCTTTCATGAATGAGGCATTAGTGAGGACCCACCTGGTAAACACGACGAGAGTCATCTCACAATATTTGAACCCCAACAACACTAAAGGTTCTATATAGATGCAAGTTGTTGTAGGTTCTTGATAACAATGAAGTGGAGATTTAACTATGGGGAGATTAAAAACAGCGCGAGAGGAGAGACAGTCGGGAGATTGCAAACAGCGCGAGAGAAGAGGTGATTGGGAGATTGAAAATAAAAGAAGGGGAAGCTGAAGAGGAGCGGCCAGTGTGTGAGTGGCCCAGTGAAGGAGTGGAGCTTTGAGGCTTTGGCTCGAGAGGCTTCAGCGAGCAGAGGCTGAGGACGAGCTTGCTCCCAGTGAGGTAAGGCCGGGTAAGTTCCTTTAATTAAATTAGGAGTAGGTAATGGAGGCAGCAGTTAGGGCAGTCGAGTGTTCCAAATGCAGCATGTGGGAAGTCCGGGACAGCACAATTGTCCCTGATGACTACACCTGCAAAAGATGCATCCAGCTACAGCTCCTGACAAACCGAGTTAGGGAACTGGAGCTGGAGCTGGATGAACTTCGGATCATTTGGGAGGCAGAGGCAGCAATAGATAGGAGTTTCAGGGAGACAGTCACCCCTAAAAGTCAGGAGGCAGGTAGCTGGGTGACAGTCAGGAGAGGAAAGGGGAATAGACATAAAGAGCAGAGCACCCCTGTGGCCGTTCCTATCAACAATAGGTATAACGTTTTGGATACTGCTGGTAGGGACAACCTACCAGGGACAAGTTGTAGTGGTTGCGTCTCTGGCACCGAGACTGGACCCTCAGCTCAGAAAGGAAGGAGGGAAAAGAGGAGAGCAGTAGTGATAGGGGATTCGATAGTTAGGGGGATGGATAAGAGGTTCTGTGGGAGAGATCGAGAATCCCGGATGGTCTGTTGCGTCCCTGGTGCCAGGGTCTGTGATATCTCGGATCGAGTTCTCAGTATTCTCAGGAGGGAGGGTGAGCAGCCAGATGTCGTGGTCCATGTAGGGACCAGTGACGTGGATAGGAAGGAGGAGGTGGTCCTGCAAAGAGAGTTTAGGGAGTTAGGTGCAAAGTTGAAGCTCAGGACCTCCAGGGTTACGATCTCAGGAGTGCTACCCATGCCACGTGCTAGTGAGGCTAGAAATAGGAGGATAATGCAGCTAAATACGTGGCTAAGGAGATGGTGCAGGAGGGAGGGCTTCATGTTTCTGGACAATTGGGCTCTGTTCCAGAGAAGGTGGGACCTGTTCCGACAGGACAGTTTGCACCTGAACTGGAGGGGAACTACCATCCTTGCGGGTAGGTTTGCTAGTGCTGCTCTGGGGGGTTTAAACTAGACTTGCAGAGGCAGGGGAACCAGAGTGTTAGAGCAGATAGTGAGGTGGAGGAGGATAAAGGTCAAGCGAGTAATGCATGTATAGACAGAAATCAAAGGTTTGTACGGGATAGAAATGTTCTCAGGTGCACCTATTTCAATGCAAGGAGTATTGTCGGAAAGGTAGATGAGCTTAGGGCGTGGATTGGCACGTGGGATTATGACATTATTGCTATTAGTGAGACTTGGTTGCAGGTGGGGCAGGACTGGCAGCTCAATGTTCCGGGGTTCTGTTGTTTCAGACGTGATAGAGGGGGAGCGATGAAAGGGGGAGGAGTGGCATTACTGGTCAGGGAAAATATCACAGCTGTGAGTAGACAGGACAGCCCAGAGGGCTCGTCTACAGAGGCCATATGGGTGGAGCTGAGGAATGAGAAAGGTGTGACCACACTAATAGGGTTGTATTTTAGACCACCCAACAGTCAAAGAGAATTGGAGGAGCAAATCTGTAGAGAGATAGCAGACCGATGTAAGAAACAGGAAGTTGTGATAGTAAGAGATTTTAATTTTCCACATATTGACTGGGACTCCAATACAGTAAAAGGGCTGGATGGCTTGGAATTTGTCAAATGTGTTCAGGAAAGTTTTCTAAATCAATATATAGAGGTACCAACGAGAGAGGATGCAATATTTGATCTCCTATTAGGGAACCAGACAGATCAGGTGACGGAAGTATGTGTAGACGAACGTTTTGGGTCCAGTGACCACAATGTCATTAGTTTTAAGTTAATTATGGATAAGAATAGGTCTGGTCCTCAAGTTGAGATTCTAAATTGGAGAAAGGCCAATTTTGTGGAAATGAGAAAGGATCTAGGAAGAGTGGATTGGGATAAGTTGTTTTCTGGCAAGTATGTGTTCAGTAAGTGGAAGGCATTCAAAGGTGAAATTTTGAGAGTGCAGAGTTTGCATGTTCCTGTCAGGATTAAAGGCAAAGTTAACAGGCATAGGGAACCTTGGTTTTCAAGGGATATTGGCGATCTGGTTAAGAAGAAGAGAGAGGTGTATAGCAGGTATAGGCAACAAGGTATAGGCAAATGAGGTACTTGTAGAGGATAGAAAATGTAAGAAAATACTAAAGAAGGAAATCAGGAAGGCAAAAAAGAAGACATGAGGTTGCTTTGGCAGGTAATGTGAAGGTAAACCCGAAGGGTTTCTACAAGTATATTAAGAGTAAAAGGATAGCAAGGGACACAATTGGTCCCCTTGAAGATCAGAGTGGTCGTCTATGTGTGGAGCCTCATGAGATGGGGGAGATCTTAAACAGTTTTTTTGCATCAGTATTTACTCAGGAAACTGGCATAGTGTATAAGGAAGGAAGCAGTAGTGTCATGGAACATATAGAGATTAAAGAGGAGGAGGTGCTTGCTGCCTTACAGCGAATAAAGGTAGATAAATCCCCTGGCCCTGACATGATATTCTCTCGGACCTTGAGGGAGATTAGTGTAGAAATTGCAGGGGCCCTGGCAGAAATATTTAAAATGTCCTTAGCCATGGGTGAGGTGCTGGAGGATTGGAGGGTAGCTCATGTTGTTCCATTGTTTAAAAAAGGCTCCAAAAGTAAACCAGGTAATTACAGACCAGTGAGCCTGACGTCAGTAGTAGATAAATTATTGGAAGGTGTTTCTGAGAGATCGGATATACAATTATTTGGACAGCCAAGGGCTGATTAAGGATAGTCAGCATGGCTTTGTGCGTGGTAGGTCGTGTTTAACAAATCTTGTAGAGTTTTCCGAGGAGGTTACCAAGAAAGTAGATGAAGGAAAGGCTGTGGATGTTGTCTACATGGACTTTAGTAAGGCCTTTGACAAAGTCCCACATGGGAGGTTAGTTCAGAAGGTTCAGACACTTGGTATCCATGGAGAGGTTGTAAACTGGATTCGAAATTGGCTGTGTGGGAGAAGACAGAGAGTGGTAGTGGATGATTACTTCTCAGACTGGAGGCCTGTGAGTAGTGGTGTGCCTCAGGGATCTGTGCTGGGACCATTGTTGTTTGTTGTCTATATCAATGATCTGGATGATAATGTGGTAAATTAGATCAGCAACTTTGCTGATGACACTAAGATTGGAGGCATTGTGGACAGTGAGGAAGGCTTTCAAAGCTTGCAGAGGGATTTGGACCAACTGGAAAAATGGGCCAGAAAATGGCAGATGGAATTTAATGCAGAAAAGTGTGAGGTGTTGCATTTTGGAAGGACAAACCAAGGTAGGACATTCACAGTAAATGGTAGGGCACTGAGGAGTGCGGAGGAACAAAGGGATCTGGGAGTTCAGATACATAATTCCCTGAAAGTGGCGTCACAGGTAGACAGGATTGTAAAGAAAGCTTTTGGCATACTGGCCTTCATAAATCAAAGTATTGAGTGTATTGAGTGTAAGAGTTGGGATGTTATGGTGAGCTTGTATAAGACATTGGTGAGGCCAACTTTGAAGTATTGTGTGCAGTTCTGGTCACCTAACTACAGGAAGGATATCAGCAAAATTGAAAGAGTGCAGAGAAGATTTACTAGGATGTTGCTGAGTCTTCAGGAGCTGAGTTACAGGGAAAGATTAAACAGGTTAGGACTTTATTCCTTGGAGAGTAGAAGAATGAGGGGAGATTTGATGGAAATTTACTAAATTATGAGGGGTATAGACAGAGTAAATGCGAGTAGGCTCTTTCCACTTAGATTAGGAGAGATAAACACGAGAGGACATGGCTTTAGGGTGAAAGGGAAAAGGTTTAGGGGGAACATTAGGGGGAACTTCTTCACTCAGAGAGTGGTGGGAGTGTGAAACCAGCTGCCATCTGACGTTTTAAATGCCGGCTCACTCTTAAGTTTTAAGAATAAATTGGATAGATACGTGGATGGGAGAGGTATGGAGGGTTATGGACTGGGTGCAGGTCAATGGGACTAGCGGAATAATATTTTGACACAGACTAGAAGGGCTGAATGGCCTGTTTTTCTATGCTGTAGTTTTCTATAGTTCTACGGTTCTATGGAAATGACAGTCTGCCTGTGGGCCTTAAATCGAAACAATTCTCAAAATGCTAATAAGTTAAATTATTTCAACTGTTGTGACCCTCAGCATTGAATCGTTCAAGGAGGGCACATTTAACGTCAACCTTTAAACCTCTATGTCGTAGACATTTTTGGATCCTGTCTGTTGTAACATACCTTCAAGGGATATCAGCATGACATAACTAGAAAGGAAACATGTCATGTGACCCAGTCTTAGTTTTCCTTTTGTTTTGAGCAGAGCACACGGACACAGCTCTGATGTCTTCAAGATTTATACCTATGTAGAACGGTTCTCATGTCCCTAGTCTTAATAAATGAACCCACAATGTGTTTACCTAATCCCCTATGAGTGGTTGGTGCCTTGTGTCTTGTGCAGTAAATAAGTCCAAGGATTATATTATTTAAATAACATGACATGGTGGCAGCGAAGGTAAGACAAGTAGCAGCAAGATTAAGTACAGGCATGACATGGTGAACAGCCTTATATATTGCTACAGGGCATGAGATGGCACTTGATGTTTTGGTCAAACCGCAGTGAAGTCACTACACCAGAGAGCATTGAACACATAGCCTCGTGACTGCGAAGATAATGTCTGCAGACAGAGAACCAAGCTCGTGCTCAAGTAAAGAGCTGGTAAGCAGATGAATCTCTTGCAGTGAAATTACAATGCACAGCCTGTCATTTCTGTGAGTAGAACAGCGCATCAAGAGGACTAGAACTGGGTTCGTTCAGTTGGGAAAGGTGATTGACCAGGATGTGGGCTGGATTAATAGTGAGCAAGGGGGTGTCAAACAAAAAAAAACAAAACAAAACGGTCATAAATAGGAGTTAAACAATAAAATGAATAAAAAATCGAAGACGCCATTATTCCCACCATGACTCATCTTCATGGGTGGAGCTTTGGAAAAGCTCATGAAAATGGTTACAGTGCCATTCATCCCAGGCGCTACACAAAAGAAAGATCAAAGATGTATTGTCAGAATCTCTGCAAAATTCCCCAGTTTGAATCGGGATGCAGCTGACCTGCTACCCAAATTCAAAATGTTTAAACAGCGTATAGAGCTTTAGTTTCTTGATTCAGGTTTGTGTGAACCAGGCAAGCAAGCCATAAAAAAAAAATCACTGAGTAATTGAGAATGAAGATCTACACAGGCTGAAGACATCAAGATTAACAGCAGAAGAAACTACAGGATTCCCAAAAAATATGGACTACCTTGGAAGACTGGTTCAGAATCAGGTTGAACTTCCGTATTCATTGACTAGAGTTCATGTCATTTTGACAATAGCCCACAGCATTCATAGACCACTTCATCAGCAGATGCAAAGAAAAGGGTACATACTGAGATTTTTCAAACACAGACCTAGCAGACAGAATTGTTGAGTTGGTCATCGCATCCATTCCCATGGAAGCATTCCAGAAAGATTTGCTAGACAAGCCCAAAATGTATAGCATCGAAGGGCTACTCAAAGATGGATGTAAGTATGAAGCAATCCTTGGAGGATGACAAAGCTTACAGGTCCCAAGTACAACCCCAATTGTTGATCCACTCACTAGCACCTCCTACCTAGCAATACATGTGGAAGGTGCAGACTTCTGCATGCACCAAGAAAATGCCCAACTTTCCATCAATCCTGCAAGGCATGTGGTGAGAAAGGCCATTGGCAGTGGCAGTGCACTAGAACCAAGGCTGATGCAGCTACAAAGAACCATGCACCGATCCAAACAGACCATACACAATGGGTATCTTCAAGCAATAGAAATCACCATCCAGTATCCCCTCAGAAGCATAAGAGGTGACAAACCAGACAATGATGCACACAATGAATCAATGAGCAGTCAACACGTGTTTCACACTGTCAATCTTATGGAAAACATAGGTGTCATCAGACTGTCCGAAGTGTTTGCCAAGATTCAAATTACCTATCCTAAGAAAGTTGGTAACTAATTGTTACTAGCCAAGATTGACACGGGCAAGTGCCAACATACTACCCCTCCTCATTCTAAAAGACATGTATCGACATACATGGAAGACCAGGGTGAAACCTATTGCTTGGAAACTTTCAGCATACAACGGTTCACTAATTCCATGTGCAGGATCCAGAGTCCTGGAGCGCAAGTACAAGCTATCCCCCTAGGTGTCGCAGATGTTCTATATCATGGAAACAAAAGGCACAGTAATTGCAGGTATGCCTTGTCTTCACACCAGTAACAATCCATGGAATCAGTTAGACATCACAAGGCAGACCAACCTCAGAAATTACTCCTGTCACCTCAGTTCATGACCTAACATTGAAATATCTAGAATGTTTCAACAAAATTGGGAGTTTCGAGGGTGCTGCAACATTACACTTGCAGAGAATGCAAGTCCATCAATTGATCCAACATGTAAGTGCAGCATCCACCTACAAGGTAAGTTGAAGGTTGAGCTAGACAAAATGGAGAAAGAAGGAATTATTATAAGAGTACAAGAGCACAATGTTGGTGCAGCTCAACACAGGTCATAAAGAAGAACGGACCATTTAGAGTATGCCCCAAACCATAACATTTAAACACAACTTTGAAAGGTTACCCTTACAAAATACCCACAATAGAAACATTAAATCCAAGATTTGCAGGTGCAAAATTCTTCTCACAGTTTGATGTCAAGAATGGTTACTGGTCAATACATCTCGCGGAGAAGTCTCAAGAGCTTACTACATTTTGTACCCCACTCCTCAAGATAAGGGTGATCTTCGATGATGTCTAGATCTCTTAAATTTCTTGTCTCCATGCATTCTCAATTTTGCTTAAAAATCTTCATTGCTAAAGGAATTATTGAGAAAGGATGTGCCTTTCATGTGGCATGAACCCCATGAATACCTCATCGAATAAGTGAAACAGTCATTATTAGAAGCATCAACATTGCAATTTCACAATGCTATGGAGACAACTACCCTGGAGCTAGATACCTCACAGAAAAGTCTAGGAGCATGCATACTACAAAAATACAAACTGATTGCATTTGCTTCAAAATCTCTGTCCATAATGCAATCCAATTACTCCAACATCAAGTGGGAAATATTAGCTTTCTTGCTTGGAATCATGCATTTTCATACCTATCTATTTGGCACCGATTTGTGGTACAGCCCGACCACAACACATTGAAGATGATTTGGTGAAAACCATTGACCAGTGCACCACCAAGATTTCAACGTCTCTTGATAATGATTCAAGTTATGACCGTGAGATTAGGTACAAGCCAGAGAACATGATGGTCACATTTGATACACATAGCAGATTGCCTAACCCTGTGAAAACAGAAGATAAAAGCAAATTACTATGGATGCTAGAAATCTGAAATCAGAAGATATGTTTAGATCTACAAGTTGACTTCATTGACATTGAACTTGAAAATTCTCTCCAAATTGATCTGTTACAATTTTCATAACGAAAATGTCAACAGCTGCAAGAGGAAACGGTGAAAGATTCTACACTACAGAAACTGTGGAAAACCATCATTGAAGGATGGCCTGACTCAATTCAGTATCTCCACGAACACGTAAGGCCATTTTGGCCTTATTGGGATGAGCTAGGCATCTCCTGGGAAGTCATTTTAAAGGCAGGCATTTCATCATACCGGAATCTTTGCGACCTGATGTCCTTCAACAACTCCATCACACTCTCATGGACATAGATTGGGCAAGAAGACTCGTAACAGAGACAGTCTATTGGTCGGGTATGAACAATGACATTGAAGGTGTCATCAAGAAGTGTGAGGCATGTCAAGAGCACGTACCAAGTCAGTACAAAGCACCCTTTGGTTCCATGTGAAGTTCCTACCCATCCTTGTTCCAAATTCACATCTGACCTCCTTCATGTCCATTGCACTGACCTCTTTTTATCATCATTGACTACTTTACCAAGTACCTTATTATTTGAAAATTGTACAATACTTGACGTAACGCAAAACAATCACACACACAAAGTTTATTTGATGTGCCTAGAGAGATCATTATGGATAATGCTCTGCAATTTATTGGTAAACCATTTCAGGATGTGTATAAGAAATGGAGTATTGGTCACATTACTTCTTCTCCTCATTACCCTAGATCTAACAGGCTAGCTGATTGGATGATTTGCATGGTGAAATCCCAAAATCTCAAATGTAGTCAGACCAGCAAGATCTTCACATTGCAATGTTACATCTGAGAGCGACACCTTTTAAGTGTAGCTATTCCATCACTGGCAGAGCTCATGTTTGACAGACCAGTGCATTCCAATTTACCTAGTCTTTCCCATTCCACTCTCTCAGAAACTAGAGAGCAAATTTAAAACTGCAAGAGAAGATGACAAATGTACACGATAAAAATGCAGGCGCAGAATTACCAGGTTTACAGTTTGGACAACAAGTTCACATCCAGGATCCCACAGAAGGCACGTGGTAAGCAACAAAGATGACAAGGATTTGTACAGAACCAAGGTCCTAAGAAGCCATTACACACAAAGGCACAATGGTGAGGCATAACTGAGGACAAATCATATCCATTCCAGCTTCCTCATTGCACATTCCAGCTGCACATTCCTACTGCATCTAGGACAAGAACCCAAATGCAACCAGAAACAACACCCAAGAGTGAAAGTCCTACAGATCACTGTGAACAATTAAAGAAACCTCCAGACAAGGTTCCTCTTACAAGATCTGTGCATACCAGCAGATTACTTTTACACTTTAGAAACTCTTAGATTCATCAGTCCTGTGCACTTATGTAATGGTAACTAAACATGAACATGTAAATAGGTATCACTTCTTTGGAATGGGGGGAAAGTATCTTTAAAAAGAAAAAGGGCTGTTGTCATATGTCTTTAAGGGATATCAACTTTTGCTTAGATACAGCGTAGTGTGCCTCTAACTCCCGATTGTGGCTTAGCATTGGCATGATGCTTTGTCACCGTTTCAGCAGCTATCTTAAGATTATCTTTTACTTAAGGTTCTAGAGATGCATGGGATATCTCTCCTTGATTCCTGGGGGAGGATCTTTCCCTCGTTGGGTGGGCTCGGCGGGGGCTGTTGGGAAGCCGACGGCCTCCTGATGGGGCAGGTCCGTGATTTCACACTAACGGGCCAATTAAGGCCCGTCCAGCGTGAAACATGAGCGGCAGCATTGCCTGTGTGTGAGGTGGGGGTGGGTGGGGGGCAAGCATGAGCTTTACCCATGCATGTGAGTGCGCACTTGAATATCCCCCTGAGATACAGAGCTACCTCAGGGAGATGAAGAGTTTAAAACAGTAAAAATAAAGATTTCTAAAATGTTATAAAACATGTCCCCTCAAGTGGCTCTATCACATGAGCAGGGACATGTTATGAATTAAATTTTAAAAATTTTATTTTATTTTTATTTGCGGTTGGAAACCTCATCCTGCCCATAAGGTTGGATGGCCAGCGAAAAAAAATTAATTTAATTAGCCTTTTAATGGCCTTAACAGGCCTTTTAATTGTCGGTGGGCACGCTGCCAACTCCGGCATGTGCCCACTGCCCGAAATATTGCGCGAGTGCGCAATGATGTCAGGATACTCGCCCGATGTCATTGCGCATCATTTTATACTCGGTCGGGTCAGGTGCACGCCCGCCCGCCTAGCAGAAAATTCTCCTCCAGGCTGTCAGCTGCAAAATCACTTTTGGCAGTGTTAGTGAGCTGAGTGTTTGATGTTGACATATTAACCTCTTCAAAACAATTGAATTAATGTCTATTTTAAAAAAAATCTCTCAGAGGAATTGCCAACTGAACACATTCATTGATTAATTTTATCTATAGTCAACAAATCTACATTTACAAATTGGAGAAAGGGAGCAATCTCTGGGCCGACACCAATGCTGCCAACAAAGATCTGGTGAATGATCCAACAGTGGAGTAGCCAGAATTCGACCTCCGTGGAAAACGATGCTCTACACTTAGGAGGTCCGTACTGTTCATGCAAGGATATCACACCTCCTCCACAAATGGAATTTCAAGGACAGCCCAGCATGAGACTGTGATCACTTGGAACAGAATGTTTACCACGTTGTCAATGAATGTGACCTATGAAAATTTGCTGCAGGATTCCAGGTAATCAATTTAACAACACACACAGTGCTGTGGCTTGGCTGTCCAACTTGGGCTTAGAATTGTAAAGCTGCATGATGTCACACGCAAGAACACCTATAATCATCTCTTGGTTCTATAAAGGATATTCATGAGTTCTCTTTCCCTCTTTCCTCAGGTTATTTTTTATGCTTATTGCTGCAGTTGCTTCTTCAATAGCCCTGAGCATTTATATTGTTTTGTATTGAAAACTGAAGGTCCACTTAAGCAGCAGACAGCCACAACAGCCAATAGTGCACAGAAATTCCAAATTATTTTGCTTCAGTTGTGTATCGAACTGAATGATAATGTTTTCCTACAGTTTTAGAAATCGCAGTAGTTTCAGACAATGCTACTCTGCATGTGGAACATTGTAACATAGGAACAAGAATAAGCCATTCAGCCCCTCGAATCAATTCAATTGAATCATGACTGATCTGCACCTCAACTCTGCCATATTCCTTGATGCCCTTTCCCTAATAAAAAATTGAACATCGGTTTTGAAAGTTTCAAATGATCCCCAGCATCCAGAACCCACTGGGGGAGAGAGTCCCAGAAGTACCCGACCCCATGTGTGAAAAAGAGCTTTCTGATTTTGCTCTTGCAATGCTTGACTCTAATAATACGGTGAAGTCCCGCTTCTTCTGGATTCCATCTCCGGGGGAAATATTTATCAGTATCTACCCTCTCAAGTCTCTTATTAATTTTAAAGACTTTGATTAAATCACTCCTACATGTGGGAGGTGTTATAGTAGAAGGGTGTGGCACATACAGGGTTAATGTGGTGTAAGGTACAGGAAACATGGCTAATTTTAGTCTAGTCAAGATCATTTTGGTTTGGTTAATATTTTAACTCATTGGGCTGAATTTGCCCCCCCCCCATCCCGGGGGGGTTGTGCGAGGGCGGATGGGAGCGAGCACGGACCTGAACGGCGGCCCCAATTGGGGCGCGCCACCATTTTACGTGGGCGGGCTAATTAAGGCCCGCCCAGCATGATGCGCAGCCGGAAGCGCTGAACGCTCTCTGTGCGGGCGGGGGGGTGGGGGGGGGCGGGGGTTGTGTGTGGGGATTCTCTGAGCCGGGGCCTGCGGTGAAAAAATTTTTTAAGGACATGTCCCCTCATGTGAAAACTGTCATTTTTTCAAAAATTAATAAACCCTTCATGAAACCTCATCCTGCCTTTGGATAAGGCTTCATGAAAAATGCGAAGGCCGCCTGGGCTTTTTGCCTGCCTGCCAACCTTAAGGCCCGCAGCCTTCTTAACAGCTTTAATTACTTTGTTAATGGCCTTAATAGGCTTTTGACAGTTCAGCGGGCACGCAAGCGACTCGACTGTGTCCCCACCAAACTGAAAATCTAAACGACGCACAGTGACGTCGAGACGCCCACCCAGCATCACCCCGCATCATTTTACGTGTCAGTGAGCGGGCCTTGCCCCCACTTGCCAATGGGAAAATTCTTCCCATTGAGTGGCAATTTGTTATCTGCACAAAATAAGAAAAAGTGTTTCAACCAGACCCTTGCAAACAATAAATGTAGGCTTGTCCTAATTTAAATAAAATGATTCTTGCTGTAGTAATTTTATTTCCACCTTCTTATTCCCTAAGCTCCCACCCGGCCCCACCCCCCACTGCCAGGCGTGTTTTTGGCACCCCCCACGCCGCCTGTTAAATATGTTGGAGGGCTAGCCCACCGCCTTCCCACCCACTCCCAACCCAGTCTCTAAAATATGATAGGCAGATGGGTGCAGCAGTCAGCAGCTGGGCGGTGTGTGGGGGAGGTGGTCGGGGAGGAAGGAGTAGGCCTGGCACAGGCCAGTAACAGGCAGCCATAGTGCTCTGTACCCATCTCCTAACATCACCACATGAAGATAAGTTAATAAAAGGTTAAAGATGTTGGTGGTGGCCTCCACTGCCCTCTTTAAATTCTGCTGATTAGGTTGTACATGGACTAAATATCCTGCACAGTGCATGCCCAGTACCCACTAATTGTCCAATTTCTGGCAGGGACCTTCAAATTGGTGTTACCCCTCTCATTGACAAGTGTAAAGACTCAACATCTGTTTAGGAGGGATGCCTGATGAACTGTCTTTACTAATATGGCACAACATAGGCACACTCCACCTCTCTGTGTCTTCCTGTCCTTCTGTGCATCTTCGTTTGTACCTCTCTCGCATGCTGACACATTCACCCAGAGTGCAGCATGAAGGATGTAGGATGACTTAGACTACAGATATCAGCAAGACTGAACTGGGTGTGATCTCTTTAGAGATTTTGGACTTTGCATGTTACACCTTAGTGGAGGGTGTTTAGTTTTACAGATGCCTAAGAAATCATCAGGTTCTAGTTGGCCAATAATTTTGTAATTGATGTCAGACTAAATAGAGGTCTTTATTTGTTTCTTCTATTTTCACACCATTGAGATTTTCTTCATTTTCTTAAGAATACTAATGTGTCTTTCAGATCCCTTTTCCATCTCTCTCTCTATGGGCTGAATTTCTGCTCCCGAGTTTGGAGCACAAAGTCGGGAAAATTCCTGAATCCACAAACCTGAGTTGGGGGCAAGTTCTCTGGATGTTTTAATTTAGTGCCTGAGGGCAGGTGTTAATCGCCACTGGAAACAGTGCAAAGGCAGCCGGGTGTGGAGGTGAGTCATATGAAAGGCCTGTCTCAGTTCTCCGGCACTTGTGAGAAAAAGAATAAAACAAAAAACAACCCTCTAGTCCTCACCCCTCATTCCCTCACAAACTCTCCATGCCACGTCCATGTCACCTCATGTCCCCAACAGACCCCCATGACCCCTCATACCTCCAGGCCAACCTTTGACACTCGACCAACCCCTATGGCCCCTCATACCCTCCATGCCAACCCATATCCCTCTAACTCCCATGGTCCTTTATAGCACCTATGCCAGTGTATTATCAACTCATGCCAATCCTAACCCCCCCCCACCCCCCCCCCCCCCCCCGTTTGCCCTTAATCCCTCCATGCCAACTTACCAAGTATCCTCCACGGGCAGACCTCAGGAGCCATCCTGAGGTGAAATAAAATAAAGTTCTAAATGTCTGTTGATAACTTCACTCAATGATAAAAATCCATCCAATACATTTGAATTCCTTCAACTACAAACAGTGAACCGGCAGGCACCTGATGTGAAATCAGTGAAGCAGCACAAATCGTATAATAGTTCTCAGGCTTATGTCAACAGACAAAATAAAATAACAAGCACTATTTTTTTTAAACTGTAGCTTTTTTTTTGTTTTTAACGTTGAAGGGCAGGAGATTTAAACACCTTGAGAGCTTGACACATCCAATGAGATTTAAATTATTTAACAGCTTGTCAGTTCCAATGAGTTTATTCATTTTTTACGCACATTCATGTCTAATTTTAATAATCCCAAACAGCACTAGAGTTCTCTGAAAGTGTCCCTAGAACTATGCAAAAGGGTATCTACCTCTCCATAGAAGCCCACATTCAGAAGTTTCAGAAGCTTGGGTGACAAAAATTGCATCTGTTTGAAGGCAGCTGTACTTTTACATGTGGAGCTGCCTCTTTGAACCATAGTTAGTGCAAACCACAACCCTCCCCCATTTCCCCCAGTGGCAAAAATGGCAGTTACTGGGATTGGGGAGAGATGTCCAGAATCGGGGCTATGGTGCCATTTTAGCAAAGGTTTTTGCTCGCAGATCAGCAACAGGAGAATTCCCAGTTCTGCAAACCAAACCTTTAAAAAAATGATGGCCTACAACTCCGATTTTTATTCCAGGTGGGTGGGCTGGATTAGAACACAGGCCAGCCGACCCCGGAACAAGTGTGGAGGCTGCAGGATGCAGAGGCGGGCTGGGCAATAGGCCTGCCTCTGTGCTCCAGCACTTTGTTGAATTTAATTTAAAAAAACGATTAAAACAAAGCAGCTCTCCAGCCCTCAGGCGTCAACCCACTCATCCCCAACACCCTCCCCTGCCCTATCCATGCCAACCTATGCCAATCATAGAATCATAGAAATTTTGTGGCATAGAAAGAGGCCACTTGGCTCATCATGTCTGTACCTGATGGAAAATGAACCACCCTAATCCCACTTTCCAACATTTGGTCTGTAGCCCTGCAGGTTACTGCACTTTGGGTGTATATCCTGATACCTTTTAAAGGAGGGGTTCTGCCTGTACAAACCTTTCAGGCAGTGAGTTCCAGACCCCAACAACCCTCTGGGTGAAAAAGAATTTGCTCACCGCCCCTCTAATCTTTCTACCAATCACTTTAAAGCTATAACCCCTGGTCACTGATCTCTCTGCTAAAATAAATAGGCCCTTCCCATCCACTCTATTCAGGCCCCTCACAACTTTGTACATCCCAATCAAATTTCTCCTCAGTCTCTTCTGTTCCAAGGAGAACAATCCCAGTCTATCCAATCTTTCCTCATAGCTGCAATTTTCCAGTTCTGGCAACATCCTTGTAAATCTTCTCTCTACTCCCTCTAATGCAATTACATCCTTTCTGTAATGAGGTGATCAGAACTGCACATAGTACTAACTCGTGACCCAAATAATGTTTTATATCATTCTAGCATAACTGCCCTGCTCTTAAATTCTACGCCTCAGTTAATAAACAAAGGGATTCCATATGCCTTTTTAACCACCTTATCAACCTGTCCTGCTACATTCAAGGATCTGTGGACATTCACTCCAAGGTCCCTCATTTCCTCTACACCTCTCCGTATCCTCCCACTTATTGTGTATTATCTTGCTTTCTTTGTCCTTCCCAAATGCATCAACTCGCACTTCTCAGGGTTGAATTCCATTTGCCACTTTTCTGCCCACCTGACCAGTCCATAGATATCTTCCTGCATCTACAGCTATCCCCCTCACTATCAACCGCATTGCAATCCATATCCCTCAAAGTCCCCCCATGACCACTCATATCTCCATGCCAACTTAAACCCCTCTACCCATCCTCCATGGACTCCCATATGTCTAGTGCCATCCAATGACCCCCACTCATCACCTGTACCTTTATAGCCCCTATGCCAACTTAGTGCCAACCATTCCCCCATCCACCACCCTTTTCCCTTACTCCTTCTATGCCAACTCCCCTAGTATCCACCATCAGGTTTATGTCAACAGGTAAAATGAAATATCAAGCATTGATTTTGTTCTGAAATCCACACTTGTTTTAAAACAATTGAAACCCAGACGAATTAAATCCCTTGATAGTGTAAACAGTTTCAATGAGTTTTAACAGTTCTTTTATAACTTGGCAGTTCTTTGACACCTTTGGCAGAGCTTTGACAGTTCCAGTGGGTTTAAGCCATTTTACGTACAATCATGTCTACTTCTAACAATCCCAAAGGGTGCCTTACTTCTCCCAAATGGTCCACTACCTCTCCAAGAGAGTGTCTTACCTACCTCAAAGGGTGCTTTACCTCTCCCAAAGGTGGCCCGGGACCATACCCAAAGGGGTACCTTACCTCTCCAAAGGGGTGCCAAGGCTATCCAAATGGATCCACCAAGTTCAGACCAGCTCTTAGCTGAGGCAATTGGCACATGTCATGTTTCACACTTCTGGCCTACCAAAATCCCACTTCAGTGGAGGCAGCTCATGATTTAAATGGCCCACTGCCTCCATAAACTGTGTAAGCATAAACCCAGGCCTGACTCCAGTCCTGTCTCTGCCAGGTTGGGAGGCATGCCTTAGGAATTTTGGCCATTTCTGCTGTTTTCGCCAGGGCAGAGAGCCTCGCCATCTTGGCAAAAATTTAGGCCTATGTGTTAAAGCTGCCTCTCCTGGTTGCCAGTGTCTCATGAGCTCCCTCACCTCCACATTTTGGAGATTTCCTCTCTTGGAGTCTCTGAGTTCTCCTGTTCCTCTATCCATTCCTCCTCCACCTACTCTTGATCTTCTACTACCCTCCTCCATTCTTGCTGCATGGGTCAACAGCCTCTACCTCTTCCTGAGGTCCACAGCAAAGCTGGTAAATCTCCCTCTCCCAGTGAGAGTTAGGGAATCTTGCAGGAAACAGAACTCCCTTAAAGGCAAGAGAAATGTTGTCCAAGCTGCTTTGATGCCAAAGAGGCAAGAAAGGCTTCTCCCTCTAAAGCATTCACAACCAGAGACTTGAGCATAAAGTCTCAGCTGAGACTCCAGCTGAGTACAGAGGAATTGCTTCACTGTCAGAGATACCATCTTTTGGATGTGGCATTGAGGTCCTTTCTGATGGCTGGAATATATCCCATGGCACTATTTCGTAGAAGATCGGGAGAATGCTTCCCTGATGTCCTGGTCAATATTTATCCCTCAGTCAACTTTAGAAAAAACAGATGGTCTAGTCTTTGGTCAAGATTTTTCCTATGGCGAGTGGGCTGAGCATGAGTGGGCAGGGGCCATCGCAGAGCTAATCGCCATCTGTGATTGGCTGCACACCACCATTTTACGTGGGCGGGCCAATTAAGGCCCGTCCGGCGTAATACGCAGCCTGTAGCACACAACGCTATCTGTGTGGCCAGGAGGAGGAGGGAGAGTCAGGGCCGGTGCTCTTTCGGTATGCAAGCCAAAGAGCACAACAATCTGCCTGAGGCACGGAGCTGCCTCGGGGAGATTGAATGGATAATGCAACAGTTTAATAAATGACGCAAAATTTATTTAAACATGTCCCCTCATGTGCCAGTGTCACATGAGCTGGGGTATGTTTGTAAAGGTGGGAAAATCTATTTATTTATTGAATAAAAGCTTCAGGAAACTTCAGGTTGGACGGGCAGGGTTCTTAACTACTTTAATTAATTTCTTAATGGCCTTAATAGGCTGTTGATATTTCAGCGGGTGCGCAACCAACTCTGGCGCACGCCTGCCGAATGAAATGTCAGAATGGTGCATGATGATGTCAGGATGCATGCCTGATGTCATCGCGCGTCATTTTATGCATCAGCATGTCGGGCCCATTCCCCGCACTTCGACCGGAAAATTCAGCCCATTACCATTCTGCTGTTTGTGGGATTCCACTGTGTACAATTTGACTGTTCTATTTCCGAAAATTGGGACTAAACTTCAAAAATACTTCATTGGCTGCAAGGCACTTTGATACATCCTGAGGTCATGAAGGGTACTATATAAATGCAAGTTCCTTCATTCTAACCCTCCGCTGTCCCACAGAGAGTGCAGGGAACATCATCGATGATCAGGGAAAAACACTGCTAGTGCCTGAGGGGAGAGGAATGTGAGGTTGGAGACATGGAATGCATTGTAGAAAATTCATGTGCTTTCATTTATATCAAACTGCAGCCAAAGTGATTTTCCTTCGATAATTTCTGTACTTTTGGGGGCTCCCGCTTCTTGAAAGAGGTTTATACAATTAAGCAAGTTTGAGAGTTTCGTTATCTAGTATCACTTTCCAAGCTGTGAAAAAAGCTGCCCGTTATAGACCACTAGATGAGTAATTACCTGTGCAACGCATGAAATATTTAGGGTTAACCCCTCATTCTAGGTTCTGATCTCCCCCACAACATTGTGGAATCGAATCCTGTGGAATTGTATCTCAGCCAGAAACAGCCCCTTGTGAGGAGAAAGGGGAAAAAGACAAAGTTTTCTCTCTATTTTCCTTAGCCCCTGGAAGATTTCATGACAAATCAGCATTACCGAGTGCTGTTAATTGAAATGTTTCAGAATCCGGCAGGCTTTGGGATCCCAAGTTGACGTCAGATTCAACAAATATCATTGGGAGCACAGTGATAGGTGGGGGTTGCTGGGGGTGGCATCGAGGGGGGCAATTTAACCATATGTAACTAGATTCTTGAATCGTTTCCAACGTCATAAACATAGCTGACACTCAAACTTGGTTAATTGCTCAACTGGATTCAAGAATCATGGAGTCCCTGAGGTGCAGAAATTATATCAGGGAGCACAATAAAGCATTCTGGGCAGATGCTAATAAAAAAGGATATGAATTATTAACAAACTGCCTGATAGATGCAGCAGCCAACATTCACTGGGCCCGAAGCTGTTGTTTGGGGCCTAGCTTGCCAAAATGACATCTGCAGCCTGCGCACACTTGTGGGGCAAAAATGCGCTGGAAGCCATATTGTTGAGACCATTAGCACAGACTCAGTGAAGGACCATTGCAAGTAAACAGGCAGACACTCCCATGCAAAGACCTCTACCAAGATAACAGATAGAGTGGTGTATAAATGAGGCACTGAGCAATCCTCCACCATTTGCAGTCTGTTTAACCGAGTATTCAATCAGTTCAATCAGCCTCCTTCCTTTCCAAGTGGGAAACCCCAATTTTCCTCAGCCTTTCTTCATAATTCACATGGGTTCCAGACCTCATTGAGAGCTTGGAAGACTTACTGAAAGAAAGAAATAAATAGCATTTACAGAACGCTTATCACATTCTCCGGACTCCAGAAATGTGCCGGAGCCAAGGAATCATTTTCAAAACGTAGGTGCTATTGTTATCTAGGAAATTACAGGAGCAATCTACAACCCCAAAACATCCCAGAAACACCAACAAGGCAAATTTGTCTTTAGTAGTTTTGACTGAGAGGCAAATGTTGGCTAGGACATTGGGAGAACTCCCCATCTCCTCTTTGCATTGTTCTGTAGGATTATTCATCCGCTTAAGCAAGTAGGTGGATTCTCAGTTTAATATCTCAGCCGAAATGGATAACCTTAAGGCTATCTTGCTTAAGCACAACATAGATTATGTGCTCGTGTCCTGAAGGGTGGCTTGAATCCATAAGCTTAGAGCTATCATAGTCCAGGCTGAAATTTGTTTTGTAGCTGCATTCCTTCTTTGATCTAATAATCTACTATTTCTCATCTACTGTTTAACCTTTAAAGCTTTCTGACCCTGCAATTTCTGTCTCAGTCTCTCTTTGTGTTTCTCTCTGTCTAATTTTTACTCTCTCTCACAGCCTTTCCCTCTTTTCTATTTGATCAGTCCTATTATAGTTTTCCTGATATTTCCTCTCTGATTCTCTCTGGCTGCATCCTCAGTGTGTTATAAACAAAGACTCAAACTCTAACTTTATTACAGCATCTTTACACTGAAACTCTTCCCTCCTGCAACCTGAGTGAAGGGCGATCTCATTACTGCTTCTTGCTTGACCTCATCTTCTTTTCAAGCCTTTTGAACTTTAGCAGCATCTTGCAGTGTGGGCTTGAGGCCTTCAGTTAGGCTTCCCAATTTAAAACAACCAGAGCTATTAAACAAAAGAATTGAATACAGAAAGAAAAGGGAAGGACAAGATTAAACCCTCTTGAGTTGTCTGTTGTGCTGATGGAAATTTCTGAAGTGGCTATAAGCAATTCCAAAAGTAATAGTTATTTGGTGCTGATTCATGAGGGTGTATGAAGCAGATGTAGGACATGGTAAGCACTAGGTGTCATTGTAATTACATTATACATTTTCAGGCATAACTTTCACCATGTTGACATTCTCATAATATTCATATCAAGTGTCAAATTATCAAAACAAATCCAGTATCCTCCAACAACTTCAAAGAAATGAACAGATTGAGAACTAGGCATTCACCTCTGAGGAAAGTCGGGAATGTTAACCTTCAAACAGTATCAGCTTAGTGGAGTGAAGCAGCACTCTCCAATTGTGCTATTGTGTCATGTATGTATATTAACACCGAGTACTATAATGGCGAGCCACAAATATGATGAATTCTACAGCTTTCCAGGCTGAGTAATTGTTAAAAACAGGGCACCTGGACATTTAGGTTAAGGGAAAGTTTATTAGGATGTTCTATGGGACCTGCAGAAAAATTGTCCTGTTGTTTATTACACAACTAATGTTTTGAAGGTAGGCTATCAATTATACAGCAAAAGTTAAGCAAATGAAGGAGGTGAAGGGTTAATGGAGTTTTTAAATGTATTTTTTCACAGGACATGGGCATCACTGGCTAGGCCAGCATTTATTGCCCATCCATAGTTGTCCTTAGGGAAAGTGGTGGTGAGCTGCCTTCTTGAACTGCTGCAGTCTATGTGGTGTGGGTCCACCCATAGTACTGTTAGGGAGGGAGTTCCAGGATTTTGACCCAGTGACAGTGAAGGAATAGCGATATAGTCCCAAATGCCAGAGGTTGGAGACTGAAGCTGTGATGTTCCAAACTATAGGATCGAGTGGTGGAAAGAGTCAAGGTTTTTTATTGAGCTAGAGGCTAATTGGTCATTAATCCTGAGTCTTCCTCAATCACATTGTCTCTTCCTGTGCGTGAATTAATGCTAAATGTAACACATACATGGGTGAGCTGCAAAGCGGTCATTAGTCTGAAAGAATTTCTCCTTGGCTTACCCTTCAACAATCCCTCATTAAACATTTAAATTTTATTCATCATAGTGCTTTATATATTTGCTCTCTTTCTTTGACTTTAGATGGTCAGAAGTCAATGTATGATGTAACTTTCTGCCAATCTGCATTGAACGTTCCTATTGACTTGAGACTTTGGACTGGCAGAGAAGAGGCACTTTTAATTTGACAAACCTTTCCCATTTTCTACTTGGTATTTCTATTTGTTTCTCCAGTATTCTCCTGTCATAAAGGGAGTCGGTGAATCACTAATTAAAAACAATGGCACTGATATTCATGAGGTAGCAACGAGGGAATGAGGGTATAGGTCTGCAGCCAAGAAACTCATAAATGGCAGGAACAGTGTCCCTGCTGAATTTAACAGAGGATCAGGATTTTTTTTACTTCATTTCTCACCTGCTGCCACTCAAATTGTGTAGTGGGCCAGATGCCTGGGAAAGCCAGCAGGAGAAGGGGAAGCAACCAGGGACCCACAGGGGCTGTCCCATGATAACCAGGAACAATTGTGAGCTGGTGGAGGGGACTCAGAGCATGGCAGAGAGGATAGAAGGAGCGAAGGAGAGATCACAGGAAATTTCCGAGAGGGAAGGATTGCCAGTGGGAAAGATCAAGGCATGGAAGAGAACATGGGGAGGATGAGATTGTGTGCAAGGAGAGGTTGCAAGAAAGAAGGGAGTGCAGAGATGGAGAGGAAGAGATCACAGGAAAGAAGAGATCGCAGGGAGGGAAAAAGCAGGTGACTTGACCACCCCTAAACCTGCCGTTGTTAAGCCCAAAGTAAGTTGCAGTCGGATTTCACATTTTTACCAATTTAGTCCCATCCCCTGTCCCTCTCTCCTATCTGTCTTTGGAGGGAGTGGGGTGGTGGGGGGGGGGGGGGGGGGGTGGGGTGGTGTGCGCGCGGGGGTGCGCGGGGGTGGGAGTTTAAAATTTCCCTCAACAGTTCCCAAGAATTAGCACTCTGTAAAACATATCCATTCAAAAAGAGCAAATTTCCTGATGGTACAGGATTGGGAATTCTTCTTCATTCTTGGGATGCGAGCATCATTGGCATGACCAGCATTTATTCCCTATACCCAGTAAATCTGGTTGGTGGCGATCTACCTTCTTGAACCATGTGATGATAGTTCTTCCCTAGTACTCTGAGGTAATGGTGTTCCTGTCTTCCAGTTCTGATAACTTAGAAATAATCACATTTTACACTCAAAATGCTGGAGCTTCATTGACTTTTCTTCTTACTGCTCTCCATGTGATTGGTGGACAGATACATTATCCCTTCACTGTCACTGGGTCAAAATCTTGGAACTCCCTCCCTAACAGTACTTTGGGTGTACCTCCTCCGCTGGACTGCAGTGGTTCAAGAAAGCAGCTCACCACCACCTTCTGAAGGGCAACTAGGGTAAATCCTGGCCCAGTCAGCGAAGCCTACATCCCGTGAATGAATTAAAAAAAAACATATAATATTTTTAAATATGCAGAGGAATAAATAATATAAACAGTGTTTTCTTTTTCCAGGTGGAGATGTCATCTTTTCATTACTGTTGCTCGCTGATCCTGATTTTCTCTCCAAATCGTTAAAAACAAATTGAAATCTTATTGATGCCTGTGTCTCATGTAACACTATCATTTCTGATTGATTATGGCATGACATTATTGTGAACAATGCCCTAAGGAGGATGTATTGCCTACAAAACTGGGATAGGCCATAATGGTGGCTCTTAGCAATGATGCCTATACTCCATGAAGGAATTTTAAAAACATAGATGCCTTCTGTTTCCATTCGCTTCTTTAATCATTCTATTTCCTTATCTTAAAGCTGCCATGGATAACTGTTTTGAGAGACATGGATCCTACATCCTCTATTTCAGCAAACAACTACAGTGTCAGCTAAATAGTACTTAGACAAATTAAATCCTAAAGCATCCTGGGAATGACTGACGTTTAACCATTTCAATATTTCTAGCTCCAGCACAAATTGACAAGTTATCCACAAGTTTAAAAACAAAACCTGTATGAGATCGAACTAAATCCTAATCCTATGTATTTTACAAAGGCCTCACAGTAGGAAGGGTTTCAGGTTCTGATTTCACGGTCAGTACAATATAAAGTGTGGTCAGCACCAAACTCAGAATAGCACCTTTTATAGCAGACATGTGAAATCTTCCACTTCTCTGAGTGAGTTTGCCAGTTTGCAATTAATTAGGATAATTCTTTCCCCCTCAGACCCAAACTATGTTTCTGTCAACTAGATTGATTTGCAGAGGATCTTACTGTTGACAAATGGAGCAAGATTTCATCCAGCTTCCACATGTGACCTTGTTGACCTATTCTGGTAGATGTAACAGGCCTATGGTACCATCTGAAAAAGAGCAGGGAGGTCTCCTGGTGTTCTGGCCAGTATCATAAAAATGGATGAACTGCTCATGCCTCTCCACTTCTCTGGTTTGTGGGATCTTCCTGTGTGCAAGCTGGCTGCAGCATTTGCCTACAAAACAATGGTGACTACATTTCAAAAGTAATGAATTGGAAATGAATCACTTTAGTTTATTTGAATGGTGTGAGTGGTGCTATACCAATGCAACTTCAGTCCACCTTCCTTTCTTCAACCCTGAGCTCGATCTGAACACAGAGGTAAAATTCTAATGTATTACAAAGGCCTTCTGAATTCACCATACTCCCCTTGTGTTATAGGGAGATGGTGGTGTAATGGTGATGTCACTGGACATGTAATCCAGAGGGCCAGGCTAATGTGCTGGGGACATGGGTTCAAATCCCACAACAACAGCAGCTGGTGGAATTTGAATTCAATTAATAAATCTGGAATATAAAACTAGTCTCAGTAATGACGATAGTGAAACTATCATCAATTGTTGTAAAAACCCATCTAGTTCACTCATGTCCTTGAGGGAAGGAAATCTACCATCCTTACCTGGTCTGGCCTACGTGTCAGATCCACCGCAATGTGGTTACTCTTAACTGCCCTCCAAACTGGCCTTGCAAGGTATTCAGTTCAAGGGTTATTAACAATAGGCAACAAATTTTGGCTTTGCCAGGGACACCAACATCCCATGAACGAATGAAAAATGGACATTATCAAATCCAAGAAATGGTTATTGGACAGTTTGGTTACCCGGTTATGTGAGATTATGACCCTAATATTTACACAGAAGTGGAGAGGGTGACAAGGAGTCAAAAATGGATGAAGAACCAGTAAGACTGATGATGCCGGGGTTCTGTCGATCTTAATGTCAACACTTTGTTGTTATTTTTTTGCTGTTTCCTGCCTGGCAGTCAGTCATAATTCACAGCCTGACTAGCAGCAGGGAGAGCAAAGCTGCAAGAGCTGGATGTAGCTGGGGTGCCCTAGGGAGCCTGGGGTGGGGGGGTCGCACACGATGAGAGATCAGCAACCAGGGTTTGGGGAGGCTGAAAGCTTCCTTGAGGGGTCAGAGAAAGAACTGCTCACCTGGCCGGCAAAAAGTGCTGTGAGAGGTACTTATTTTGAAGAGCTGGCAGCTCCTACCTCTCTTTCATTGCCGGCTGCCAGTGAAGCAGCACTAAATTCTAAACCTGGGTCCCAAATGCACTGTGGGAGCTTCATTTAAATCAGTTCCCCATGTTTACATGTTCAATCCCTCCCCAACTGCTAGGGGAAGGTGGGGGGTTAATATCGAGAGCCATGAGTCTATCCTTCATACATTTTTCACCCTTGCTGCAGGCTAAATATCATGTTAGATAATGGTGTACATGGCAAGACACAAATAAAGAATTTGAAAGTAAGCATTTTCTTTTTAATATCACACTTAGCCTTCAATTTCTATAGTAGAAAGGATTAGATAAGCTTTCATTAGCCTGATAACTCTCTGCCTGGTGTGGGATTAAGCCCACAGACTAAGAGGCTGTGAACTGGGATCCCTAGTCTTTGCTGATTCAGCTGATCCCACCTTCAGCTGCACTAAGGAGGTGTATCATTGACCTCAATACCTTTTAGACAAAAATCAGACAGTGCCCTGGTTCTGATCTTAATCTAAAAAGTCTACACTACACTTGTGTGTAGGTTTGAGGTGCCCAGTAATGGGCTGAACTGTGATTCTTCCACACCAGAATGAGATAGCATCTTCACTAGAACGAACAATGACAATGGAGGTGGAGAGAGAACGGGCCTTTATCTCGGAGCATCACTAAGTTGCTTTTGAGTAATTATGGAATGATACTGCACAGAAAGAGGCCATGCAGCCCATCACCTCTTTGAATGATTATCTGATCAGCCCAACTCCCCCGTCCTTTTCCCAGAAACTTGCAATTACTTTGCCTCTCACAGGTTATATCCTATTCCCTTTTGAAAGTCACCATTGAATGTCTTTCCACTGCCCTTGCAAGTAATGCATTCCACATCTTTGTAACTCGCTGCATCAAATACTCTTCATCTTCCCGAATGGTTCTTTTTACCCATTATCTTAAATCTGTGTCCTCTGGTTACTGACCTTTCTGCCAGCAGAAACAGCTTCTCCCTATTTACTCAATCAGAGCTCCGAATAATTCTGAACACACATTTTATCTGACATGTCCATTAGCATAGGTTTCTGTTTTCCCCTTGCAGGGTCACACTACTGTCTGGTTCATTCCATCTGTTTCCTATCGTCTTCAGACATTGGGATTCAAAGTTTTTGTTTTCTGTTTTGAAAGCTTGGCCTTTTCATGTCTCCCAAGGGAATTATAATTCCCTAAGCAACACAAAATATAACTCAAAATCAGCACCAGTACTAGCGTAATTGCAGAAGATAAATATTTCATGGAAGTTACCTTTGGGAAGCAAGCAGCTTGTTTCAGACAGATACTTGTCTCTTCACCAGGGGGTGGAATCATGAGGCAAAGTTGCTCTCTGTTTATATTCTCGAACCCTGGAATGACAGTTCCTGCAGATTCCAACTCAACCTACTCTGTGAAGTGTAATCATCTGACAAAGTACCACATAACAGGCTGGTTAGCAAAATTGAAGCTCATGGAATAGGACGGTCAATGTCGACTGCGATTTAAAAAAAAAAAATTGTTTTGAGGAGAGAAAGCAGTGAGTCGTGGCAAGTGGTTGTTTTTCAGACTGGAGGATGGCAGACACTGGTGTTCCCCCAAGTCTCAATGCTAGGATCATTGCTTTCTTGCTATAAATAAATAACTCGGAAATTGGAATACAGGGTAAAACTTCAAAATTTGATGGTGAAACCAAACTTGGAGGAGCGGCAAACAGTGAGGATGATACCACTTGACTACAACAGGACATAGCTAGGCTGACAGAAATGGCAGACAAGAGGGAGACAGAATTTAATACAAAGTAGTGTGAAATGCTGCATTTTGGCAGAAGGGATAGGGAGAGTATATAGAGACTTAATAGCACCATTTTAAAAAGTGTGCAGGGGCAGAGAGACTGAGAGCTGCATGTGCATAGAGCTTTCAAGGTGGCAGGACATTTGAAAATCATATGGGACTTGGACTTCATAAGTAGATGCCTTGAGTACAAAAGCAGGAAAGTTATGCCAAAATTCTGATTAGGCCATAACTAAAGTATTGTGCCCAGTTCTAGTCACCACAACTTATGAAGGATGTAAGGGTCTAGAGGAGGGTTTAGAGGAGATTTACCAGAATGGTTTCAGGAATGAGGAATTTTAGCTACAAGGTTAGGTTGGAGAAGCTGGGGTTGTTCTCCTTGGAACAAAGGAGGTAGAGGGGAGAGTACAAGATTATGACAGGCTTAGATAAGGTAGACAAAGAAAAATTGTTCCCTTCAGCTGATGGTCCAGGTACTTGGGGACACAGATTTAAGGCTTTGGAAAAGAGATACAGGGGGAATGTGGGGAAGACCTTTTTCTTTACAGCTGGAACTCACTGCCCATGAGGGTGGCGGAAACAGAGAAGATCAATGGTTTAAAAAGGGAATTGGATGGGCACTTGATGGAGGATAGAGTGGGGCAATGGCGCTAACTAGATTGCTCTATAGAAAGCCAGCATAGATTGATGGGCTGAATAACACCCTGCTGAGCTGTAATGCTGACTCTATAACTCCATGAGCTCACCTTGATAAAAAAAGGGGAATTAAAAGTAATGGGCTCTGCATCCATGGATTTATAACCCTTAGTCTGGTGTTCACGTCATCTGACACTCATTGCTTTTAAGGAAAACTTAAAATAAATGTCTGAATTGAATACATTATTTTCCTCCTTTTCGTAAGTCAATTATCGTTCTTTCAGCCAGCTGTACTGTTGCAAGTAACGACAATCTTCCCCACCCAACACCCGCAACAACCACCCCCCCCCCCACCCCCACCACCAGCCTTTTATAATCTGCTGACTGGATATAACGTAGACTGTGCTAACATGTTCTTCTGAAGTGGTGTACATTACCCTATAGGTCAGGCATGAACTGATTGAAGCAAATCATGTTTTTAATTATGGGTATATGGCTGTATAAAGCACAAAAATCAGCAAAATATTAATATTGCTACATAACGCGTCAAACATACATTAGGAAAGTCTGTCACATGTAAATTACCATAATGGGAACAGCTTGGGGATTGGGGATAAAAGTGTCCAGCTTGTTCCATCCTTTTCTGCAAATTTGCAGAGTTGAATTCTTTGTTCTTGAGGGTGTGGGTAACAATTTGGTGCCCATCCCTGCTTGTCTTCAGGAGGTTAAGGGGTGAATGTTCTTGGATATTCTTCCTTTCACTCAGCATGATATTAGTGTAAGAGCTGCAGAATCTCTGCCAAAGTAGTTCTAATGACATTCGACCCATTTGTTAGTGTTTCTGTGACTCTTCTGCTTAAGGTATGAAAAGTAAGAGGTTCCCCAGTGTATGTTCACAAACCAACCTTGTGTAGGACTTGAGTAACATGTAGGACAGACCAGCTGACAGGTTGCAGGACATCAATGAACCATATAGTAGAACTATACATCACAGAAAGAAGCTATTCAGCCCATCATGCCTGTGCTAGCTCCCTAGGGATGCAATAAGGGCGATGCCTGGAGGCTGCTTGCCAACAGCTGGCCTGGGGGGTGGGGGGGCCTCAGTGGCTTTTACACTAACAGAGACACGGCCATCAGAGGGACACAGCCATTCCATGGGGTTTCCCCTCCACAGGGGTGATCTCACAGCTATCGTTTATTTGACTGAATTTAATACCTCTTCAGAGGATGCCTCAAGTTGGAGGCACCCTCAAGTTCTCCTGACAATGGCAGCTCCTACCTCTGCCAATGGGGCAGCCATCCTTCCAAGGGTTGCAGACCCTCTGATTGGGCTTGCAGTCTCAGGGACCCGCCTGCTGCATTTAATTGGATAGCAGACTCATAGGCGGCCTCATAATTGGGGTCGGAATCCAGAAATGGTCTTAACTCAACCTCATAACCTGAAAGCAGAGGATTCCATTCCAAAAAAGCTACCACTTAGCCCACATTATAACCAGTTGGGTTTTTAAAACATCCAGCAGTTTTTATAGCCATTTGCTGATGCTAGTCCACAACTGAGCTAATTTTTTGAACTCATTTCACTAACTCTGGCAGAATTTTACTTATAATCCATTTTGCTAAAGGGGCAATTAATACATTTAAGCAAATGACTTCAACAAAATGGAACAACTTGATCTTTTCCTCAATAGCAAAACTCAGTGCCCTGACACTATTGTGTAGTGATTGTGGGTATAACCCTTCCTACTGCCCTTAGGGTCACATGATGGTACTGACGAATGAGCCCTAAGTGTGGGTAATCTTAGGGGTAGGGCTTTCTAGTTGTGGTCTGGTTCAAGCATGTAGCTTCTAAACTAGCTCTGTAATAAAGTTATCTGTTTCAAGTAAGAAACCTGCCCGGTATATCAAGTTTATTACACATTGATAGCCACGATGGTCCGATATTGGAACATAGAAACAGGAGGAGGCCATTTAGCTCCTCGAGCCCATCCATTCCATCATTCCATCAATGGGATCATGGCTGATCAGCAACCTCACTCCATAAGCCTTTGCCCCATATCCATGACTACCACTGTTTAACATAATTAGGATCTGAGATTGATAGATTTACCAATTGACCCATCATCAATTGCTGCTGTGGAAGAGAGTTCCAAATTTCTGCAGCCCATTGTGTGTAGAAGTGTTTCCTAACTTTGCTTGTGAAGGATCTGTCTCCAATTTTTAGAATATGTTCCCAAGTTCCCAAACAGCAGAAATAGTTACTTTCCATCTACTCTATTAGTTTCTCTTAATATGTTCAAAACTTTGATTAAATCACCCCTTAATCTTCTAAATTTCTGGGAATATAACCCTAATTTGTATAATCTCTCACCATAAATATCATTCCATCTCCTTTCCAAGGCTAATATATCCAGTCCACGAGATGCTGTCTGAAACTGAGTACTACAGTGTTTGTGTGGTCTGACCGGGCTTTGTACTGCTGAGGCATGACTTCTACCTCCTTGTATTCTATTTCTCTTGATAGAAAGATAAGTATCCTGTTGCCTTTTTGATTATTTTTTTGGTACCCGTCTATGGCATTTTAATGGTTTATGTACCTGCATCCCCAAGTGTCTTTGGACCTCCACTGTTTCTAGGTTTTCACCATTTATTCATAGAAACATAGAAACTAGGAGCAGGAGTAGGCCATTCGACCCTTCGAGCCTGCTCTGCCATTTATCATGATCATGGCTGATCATCCAACTCAATAGCCTGCTTCCGCTTTCTCACCATATACTTTCATCCCTTTCGCCCCAAGAGCTATATCTAACTCCTTGAAAACATACAATGTTTTGGCCTCAACTACTTTCTGTGGTAACGAATTCCACAGGCTCACCACTCGCTGAGTGAAGAAATTTCTGTTCATCTCAGTACTAAATGGTCTACTCCATATCCTCAGACTGTGACCCCTGGTTCTGGACTCCCCCACCATTGGGAACATCCTTCCTGCATCAATCCTGTCTAATCCTGTTAGAATCTTACAGGTTTCAAGAGATCCCCCCTCATTCTTCTGAACCCCAGCGAATATAATCCTAACCGACTCAATCTCTCCTCATGTGTCAGTCTCACCATCCCAGGAATCAGATAAGGAGACCAAAACTGCACACAATATTCCAGGTATGGTGTCACCAAGGCCCTGTATAATTGCAGCAAGACATCCCTGCTCCTGTACTCGAATCCTCTCGCTATGAAGGCCAACATACCATTTGCCTTCTTTACCACCTGCTGCACCTGCATGCTTACCTTCAGCGACTGGTGTACAAGGACACCCAGGTCTCGTTGCACATTGCCCTCTCTCAATTTATAGCCATTCAAATAATAATCTGCCTTCCTGTTTTTGCTACCAAAGTGGATAACCTCATATTTATCCACATTACGCTGCATTTGCCATATACCATCTATTCTTTTTAGACCCAAAGTTGATGACCTCACAGTTGCCTATGAGGAAAACCATTTGCTTTAGTTTTGTCCATTCACTTAATCTATCAATATCTCTTTGTAATTGCATGCTTCCATCTTTGCTGCTTACAATGCAGCCTGTCTGTACAGCATCATTCAAACTAGGTATGTGGCTCTCTGTCCCCAATATACGTGTGCAGTGAGAATTTGAGGTTGGATCTCTCATCCCTAAGGACACTGTGAATCACCTCTTGCCAGTCAGAGTACCTGCCCATTATACAATTGTGTGCGAGGCCAATTAGCATAAGACCTTATCAAATTCAACTCTCCACAATAGTAGTTCAAATCTGGGAGAACGGAATGGCATGATTCCTGACACAATGAACTTCATAAGTACATCATAAGTAGTATGATGGTAACTTTTGAGGTGATTTTTGCTGTGTTGTGCATTTATTTACAGAACATTTTTTGAACACTGGTCCTTTAAATGAAATCTTTATAATCTCCTTCCTACACGTTATTGCTAGGGAATTGCTAGCATCCCTGACGGCAAAATGCATAATAAAAGAAATGTATGTGCACTTTCAGCTGAAAGAGAATCAGTCCACCTCCTCTCTGTAAAACAATCTTACCCCAATCAGACTAAAATGAGCAGCTGAGGTCCACACTGCTTAAAGGCTGCTAATTGACTTGTGGAGCTGCATCGCCCCTGGCCTGACAAGTGAAAATGTTTGAGAGCAGAATTCACTGTTTTACTTTATATATCAGCTGTGGCTCAGTTGGTGGCAGTCTCACCTCTGAGTTAGGAGGCCCTGAATTAACGTCCCACTCTAGAGGCTTGAGTACACAACCTAGGCTGATACTTCAGTGCCAGCAGGTGTGGCTGCTGCCAGCAATGCACCCCACCTGAAGTCCAGGATCTTTGAGGGACCCAGGCCGCAGGCGAGTGATGGTGGAATTGGAGGGGGTCTTTGGGGAGGTGGGGCAGTCGAGGGCAGGGGGAGGGGAACTGTCAGCATGGACTGGTGTTTGGCTCTCTGCAGGCCCACCTTTCCTGACACCAGGTCCCTCAGTCAGACTCTGAGTGCCTGACAACGAGGGACCTCTCCTGGAAACCCAGAAGCAACCCTGATTGGGTTTGCTTTTTGGGCTTCATTCACAGTGAGTCCCCCTCTCTCTGCTGGGTAAATGACAGCAACACGGTGAGGCCCTTAAGTGGACTTTAATTGCCCACTTAATGTTCTCAGTTGGCAGCAGTACAGGAAGGCCAACCACAAGCCTTTCCACCCTGGACTTGACCAGGACAGAGGGGCGAAGGTGGCAGGGTCCCCAGCCGCCACCCTCCCACCTGATTAATTACCCCCACTACAAACTTGCCTCAGGGAAGAGCAGCAAATTCCACCCAAAGGAACATCACCACCTATAGGTTCCGCTCCAAGCCCTGTACCATCCTGATTTGGAACTATATCACCGTTCCTTCATTCTGGGTCAAGATCTGGAAATCCCTTTCTAACAACATCACGGGCATACCTACACCAGATGGACTACAGGCTCACCACCACTTTCTCAAGGGCAGTTAAGAATGAGCAACAAATACTGGCCTTGCCAGTGACACCCACATCCCATGACACAATAAATAAAAATTTGAGATCCCATCTGCCCTCTCAGATGGATGTAAATGATCCAGTGACACTTCTTTGAAGAAGATGGGTAACTTCTCCCATGTGACCTGGTCAATGCTTAACCAGCAGCCAATTTCACAAAAACAGATTGTCTAGTTATTTATCACATTGCTGTTTATGGGACCTTGCCATGTGAAAATGGGTTGCCTTATTTCCCACATAACAGTAACTACACTTCAGAAATACTTTGTTGACTGTGGAGTGCTTTGGAACAGCCTATGGTCATGAAGGGCTCAATAAAATGCAAGTTCTTCCTTTGACATAACATTAGATAAAGGGCCTAGTACAGAAAACTGCTGAGATTGAAAACAGAAGGAAGGGAATTTTGAAAGTCTTCCAGTTGTAAAAGTAAGGGAAGACTGAAGGAAGGAATGGAGTCCTACATCTCAAAAGGTCTGAGAAAGAATGGATTAGAGTAGATAACCATGCAATAGACCTTATTTTCATTAGGATGCGTACAGAAGAGGGGAAGGGTGTATGGTGAAGTATTTGTGGCTTTAGGAACTAGAGTGAAATGGTCAGAAAAACAATGATGATATTATCATCAATAAAGTACAGAGAGAAAAGAAAGGTTCTAATGGAAAGGAAGAACCTTGCAGGTGGGAGATGTTGGCAGGAAGCTGACATTGACTCTCAGCCATCTGGGATGACCGATGCTCAAAGCCTCATTTGACTGTTATCACTGGGGGTGTTCACTGATGATTATAAATGTTCAGCACCATTCATGACACCTCAGATACTGAAGCAGTACATGTCCAAATGCAGCAAGACCCGGACAATATCCAGGCTTGGGCTGACAAGTGGCAAGCAATATTCATACAACAAAAGGGCCAGGCGATGACCATCTCCAACAAGAGAGAATCTAACCATTGGCCCTTGATATTCAATGGCATTACCATCACTGAATCCCCCACTATCAACATCCTGGGGGTTAGCTTTGACCAGAAACTGAACTGGACTAGCCATATGAATACTGTGGCACAAGAGCAGGTCAGAGGATAGGAATCCTGCGACGAGTAACTCACCTCCTGACTTCCCAAAGCCTGTCCACCATCTACAAGGCACAAATTAGGAGAGTGATGGAATATTTTCCACTTGCCTGGAAAGTGCAGCTCCAACAACACTCAAGATGCTTGACACCATCCAGGACTAAGCAGCCTGCTTGATTGGCACCCCATCCACAAACATTCACTCCTTCCACCACTGACACACAGTAGCAGCAGTGTGTACCATCTACAAGATGCACTGTGGAAACTCACAAAGGCTCCTTCTAAACCCACGACTGCTGCCATCTAGGCAGGGAATGCTACCACCTGGAAGTTCCCCTCCAAGCCACTCACCAGCCTGACTTGGAAATATATCACCCTCCTTCACTGTCACTGGGTCAAAATCCTGGAACTCCCTCCTTAATAGCATTGTGGATGTATCTACACCACAGGGACTGCAGCCGTTCAAGAAGGCAGTTCAACACCACCTTCTCAAGGACAATTAGGGATGGGAAATAAATGCTGGCCTAGCTAGCAACACCCGCATCCGGTGAGTGAATAAAAGGAATCTTTAGCATCACTCCATGGTGTTAGTTATTCATTGTATAACTCATTACATTAATTGGGATTCACCAGCCTCAAAAGATATCGGGTAAATTTTGTGATCCCGCCAGTAGATGTGTTTGAAAGTGCCGTCAGAATTAGGGCTGCAACATAACAGCTCTGAGTTCTCCGATCCTCACTGCCTCAAGCAACACTCCACATTTGTCATCATGGATCACTGAATTACCCAGATATCAACTTTGACTCAGTTGCTAATATTCTTGCCAGATGTGAGATCTTCTAATAAAATAATGAATAATGAAGAATTATGAAATTAGCCCTGTCACAAGGCCCAGCCTGGAATTATAAAAAGCCATTTTGTCCCACAATCTCAAGGAATGTCTGAAATTTTACCTAATGTTATACTCAGTTTTAGTCACCAGCTGTAGAAATTCAATATTGGATGACAAATGAACCACACAGCTTCTGGGTATATTTTTTGGCTGTACCAGATTCTCAGTCTTAAATTGTAGCATGGTTTTGCTTCTGTACATTTGAAGCAAAGAAAGAATGACTCCTTCAATGACTCCATTGATAAGACACTCGCTAATGTCAAAGCCTAACAAAACCCCAAGGTTTAACACCCAGTTTCTGCTACATTAGCCCACCTCAGTTGGAAGGACAGCACAATTGACCTTGGTTTTCTTAGACTAATAACAACAACAGCAACTTGCATTTATATAGCATCTTTATGGAAGCAAGATATCCTAAGGAGCTTCCCAGGTGTGTAATCAAACCAAAGTTAACTCTAGACTTAGCTAGTCCAATGCCCCTCTGGCTGGCCCCGCAACCTCCACCCTATATAAACTTGAAGTCATCGAAAACTCTGGTACCCGGATTTGAACTCGAACCAAATCCCACTCACTCCTCACCCCCGGCCTTGCTGACCTACAATGGCTCCCAACCTGGAAAAGTCTCAATTTCTAATCCCTCCTTCTGCAAACTAGTCCAATCCTATAACCCTCTCTGTGCTCCTCTAATTTTGGCCCCTTGAGCATCCCCCATTCTAATTCCTCCACCATTAGTTGCCATGCCTTCAGCTGCCTGGGCCCTAAGTTCGGCAATTCCCTCCAGCTGTCCAACTTTCCCTCTCTCCCCCTTTAAGGCGGTCTTTAATACTGATCTCTTCAAACAACGTTATGTTCACCTGTACTAATATTTCCTTAGGCTAATAAATGTTAAAGGCACCATATAAATGCAAGTTGCTTTTGTTGCCAAATCCCTTCATGGCTTCACTCCTCCCTATCTCCACCTCCTAGCCCTGCAATTCCACATCCCCAGAATTCTGACCTCTCTGATTCCTGTGCTACCTCCCCGTGCGCTCATGATTGGCGTCCATGCCCTTAGCCACATAGGTGCCAGATTCCAGAATTACTCCCTATAGCCTTCAGTCTCTCGACCTTCTTTCCCTTCTATAAGACTGTCTAAAGCCCATTTCTTTGACTAATCTTCCAATCATCCCTCCTAATCTCTCCCCCTCTGGCATGGTGTCCAACTTTTACTCAGAGCTCTGCGAAGTGCCTTGGGTTAAAACAGAAGTTGTTGCTGGTAGGATACGGCAACGGTGGGAATTCCAAGCCAGTGTGTGATACCGTGGGCAATAATATTTTAATAAGAGCTTGGCGCATGGTAGCTCATTTAGTCACTAAACCATTCTGGAGATTTTTCAGAATGGATGATCTGGTTTGAGTAATTTAAAAGAATTTGAATGCCTTCGATAAGAGAAATATGAATGTAATGCAATATCGTATTGTTTCGAAATATAAAGTGTGTTCTTGGGATTAGCAGCTTTATATCAAATGATTGCACATCTCACTTCATTCTACATTCAAGTGTTGTTCGGGATTTCCTTGAGGGATAAGCCTGCAGGTGAATGTAGCATCGTTTAACGATCCAGTATCCTTGCTTAATAAAAACCCATGATCCTAACTAGCTGGGAAACAGAATCTGAGAAACTACACAAAGCAATATAAACGCTAATGGATTTGATGTAATTTGATGTTCAGCTTTTGTTATGTGTTATGTCTCCATACGTTGCTGTTGTTGCTCCATCTTGTATCTTGTATTCTATTAATTTCTGAGCAAAACTGCTGTTTTAAAAAAATGCAATTAAACCGGTTTTAATTGAAGTTTTCAAACAATGTGATTAGACTTGGTCTAATTAGTCTTATTTCCCCACCTCCATTTTATTATCTGGCAGTGCTCTATGTGGTTCATTTCTACAGATCATTAAAGTCCACCTTTTTCTACCCAGCTCATTGAGCAGCACGAGAAACATCAGATTTAAAATTAGATTCTTCAGGCTGTATGTCAGAATATTCTGTGTAATCGTTGTTGTTCATTTGCTAGAACAGTGTATGTTAAGGGTATTGTAGTCAGGAGGTAGGTCACCATCTTTAAACTGAAGTTGAAGCTATGCTTGTATATCTTTCATTAGGTGCATGTAAAAAACTCTAAAATATTTGTGTCAAAAGCAACTAATGAGTAAGTAGGTAATTAGCCATATAGTCCACAAAGGATCAGAGACATCTCTCTCCATTAGAGAGAGACAATTGGTTATATATAGCTTGGGGGGTGCCACTCCACAAGCATGGGGCAAGGTGGGGAGGCAGGCTTCCATGAACTTCCACAGCCAGTATCTGTACTATTGGTGTCACTCTGCATCACACTCCAGCCAACTGAGCTAGTCAACCCCCACTACAATAAGTTAAGATGCCAGAAAATATGCCCTTGGAGACTGGAATTGGAGGATGATTACACTGAATGTCTGTGGATTTCTACTGATTCCCTTTCATTTTCTTCCCAAAGTTCTACTTATGTTAGCTTCTGAGTGTGCCTGTGAAAATAGAACATAGTCTACTCCTCAATTCTGGCTCAATTGCTCATGGTTTTATTATATAAGGTACTCACAATGTGTCCCCTTTCCCTCTCACCTAAGGGCTCTTGGTAGCTATGCTTCCAGCTGCAGCCTGACTCTTCTGATCAACATGATAGGAAAACATACTTTCAAATACAAAGAGCGGAAGGGAGTGATGGGGAGCAGCTGAGGCAGTTAACGATAGAGTGAAACAAAAAGAGATAGCCGCAGTGCACAGTCAGAGAAAGACACTTGATTGTTTAGGAGAAGCCTGCATCGGTGGAAGGGCCTAGTTCCCTTTGGGAAACTTGGAAGTTTTGACTCCAAAGTGTGTGTAGTTATTTTTTGACAGGAAGTCTGGAGGTGAGCCTGATGGACAGGGTTGGCTCCTAGTCAGGTGGAAAACACTTTGGAGCAGCCAACAGTCCTACGCTGAGAATCTAAGGCTGTCAGTGGTAGCATGCCAGGGTTGGGTGTCTGATCCCTGACCGTGGGGGGCACGGAGGGGCAGGGGTGGGGAGTTGGCTGGGGGAGGGTGATGGCTGACCTCCTATGTTTGTTGGGGGCCACTTACTTTCTCCCCGAGGCTGTCCTCGCCTCCCTTCCAGTGCCCGAGGCCTAGGGGACCTGGCCGGCCAGGGTGAAATCAGAGGCTGCTAGCCTCATAAAATATTTAAACATTCCAGCTGTCTCCTAGGGACCAGTTGGCCACCCGTCCCCAGCCCCACCTCCTCCTGAAGTGGGCAGCTTGGAGGTGGGTTGGAGCTGGGTTTGAGATTTTTAGAATTTAACATCTGCTTTGACTCCAAGTCACCACTTAATGGGGTTAAGAGATCGAGACAGAGCCAGTGGGCAGGATTTTCACGCCCCGACACCGGCCAGCACCGTAGCAGGTGGGACAGGAAAAATTAGAGAGCTATTGACTTTTAACACGTCTCCAAATTTTCCTGTCCCACCTCAATGATACCCAACGGTGTGGGGGGACGGAAAATCCTGCCCAGAGAGGGATGGATTCTGTCCCTCAGCACCGAGTGAGCTAAAAATACAGAGGAAGAATAATTCGACCAGACTAATGATATAGAAAACAATGGCCTCAAAATACAGATGCAGAGCGTCCATTTCTCAGGCTCTAAATGGCCTCCTAAGCTTCCAATATGTTTGGCAGGGACTCCATACATTTAAACAAGTTGGCACTGTGCACCATATTGATAAAAAGCTACAAAATTGAGAAGTGAAACGCTAAAAGCTAAAAGCTCTGCAGAAGAGTCATATGGAATCAAAACATTGGGCTGAATTTTCCCCCTGTCAGGGGCGAAGTTGAAGGGCGGGCGTGCACAGGCAGGCTTCCGATTGGTGCCCCCAATCGGGGGTGCGGCGCCATTTTACATGGGTGGGCCAATTAAGGCCCGCCCAGTGTGCTGTCCGCAGGGAAGTGCGCTTATTGTGCGGGCGAGGGGAATCCCTAAAATCGAGAGTGCGCTCTTTCATGCATGCGCATGGAAGAGTGCATTCATCTCCCTGAGGCTAAGTGCAGCCTCAGGGAAATCAGCTCTAAATGTTAAAAACCTAAAGATAGATAAATAAAATTTCCCTAACATGTTTGCTCATGTGGCAATGTCACATGAGTTGTGACATGTCCATAATTTTTATAAAAACTTTATTAAAATTTTTAAAAACCTACATGAAACCTCATCCTGCCCGTGGATGAGGTTTCATGCTTCTTCTAATTCGCGCCAGGGCTCCTGCCCTGCTCACCAACATTAAGGTTGGACAAGCAGGTACCTTAATTACTTAATTGACTCTGTCAATGGCCTCAATTGGCCATTGACAGGTCGGCGGGCACACAGCTGATTTTGCTGCGACCCCGCCTTTCTGAAAATTTAAATGTGGCGCAGTGACGTCGGGAGTTCCGCCCATGTCACCGTGCGTCATTTTACGCATCGGCAAGCGTGCCCCGCCCCCACTTGCCGACATGTAAAATCCTGCCCATTAACTCTGTTACTCTCTCCTCAGATGCTGTCAGGCCTGCTGAGCTTTTGCTGCATTTTCTGTTTTTATTTCAGATTTCCAGTGTCCGCAGTATTTTATTTTTAATATTAAAGATGTTTATGATTTAGAGGTGCTGTTCCTGTATGATTAAAGGGTTTACAGAAATAGTTGGAGTGCTGAAATTTTAGTCGACGGACATAAACACGCTTTAAACTGGACATTGGGGCTGAAGTTCATTTTTTCCATCACTGAACCACGAATTCTTCAGGCATCAAGGGTACAACTCCATGAACCAGGAGGCATTCAACTTAAGTCATTGTACAAATGACTGCAACACTTCATTATAAAGAGAGGAGAATCACTGAAATCTAATAAGTAATCCACAAACAGGGCTGTTCACTTTCAAATTGTACAGGTTTACAATTCATCTACAGAGTGGAGGAATTGGAAAACTAAGAGCGATCTAAAGGTTTTAAAGCTGAATTTCCACAATTGTTCAAAGGGTTTGGGAAGCTAAAAAAAGCTCATCACATCACTTTACATCCCAAAGTAAAACCAGTATGTTTGTTTACACTGAGGAAAGCTCCTCACTCACTTCTGCAGCAGGTTAATCAGGAAGTTGACTCAATGTTATGATAAGGAGTAACCTCACCTGTAGCAGAATCTACAAGTTGGTATTCAGGTATGGTTCCGGTACTGACATCAAATGGATCAGTAAGAATCTGTATAGATCTCACACAGTCAAATAAAGCTGCTGAAAGAGAAATTCATCTAATGCCATCTGTGGATGAGTCTGGCAAAGCTGAGAAAGAATTCGATTTTCACTAAGCTAGATGTGAATAGTGGCTTTTGATAATTACCCTCAGATGATGAATCCAGATAATTTATCACCCTTATTAAACCATTTGGGAGATATTGCTTTAACAGATTGGCATCATGTCTTCACCTGAGAATTTTCAGTGGATAATGATGTGTATCCTGGAAGGATTGGAGGGAGGAGTCATTTGCCACATGGATGACATCCCAATCCATGTCGCCATTACCACCGAGCATGATGGCAGAGTGAGAGCTGTGCTGCAATAAGCTGAGCTTACCCTTAACAGCAAATGTGAGTTCCCACAACCAACTATTGAATATCTAGGGCATATGGTACATGTGTCAGGGGTCAGTGTAGATCCTCAGAAAACTAGAGTGATCCAAGAATTTCCACCTTCTCAATGTCACAGTGCTCCAGTGGTGTCTGGGGATGATGAATCAAATGGAGAAGTAGCAAACGTGAATGAACCATTATGTCAGCTGCTAGGGCAGTACCAGGCTTGGTGCTGGGGAGTAGCTCAACAGATGTCATTTGAAAGGATGAAGGACATGTTCCTTTCACTGGACGTATTGGCTCATTCTGATCCAGAACTGCCTATGATTGTTGCCACAGATCCATCATTGATTAGATTTGGGGCTGTACTTTTCCACATTCAGAGGGATGGTAAATGGAGAGCTGTGTACTATGCATCTCGTTCTTTGACTGAAACAGAACAAAGCTATGCAGCTATTGAAAAAGAAGTTCAGCTGCTAGCTGAGAAGCTTACCTTAGAAGCAGTTGAGAGAAATTTTACCAGACTAATACCTGGATTATGCAGGCTATCTTATGACGAAGGGTTGGACAGGCTAGGGTTGTATCTGCTGGTGATTAGAAGAGTAAGAGGTGACTTGATTGAAACATATAGGATCCTGAAGGGTCTTGACAGGATGGATGTGGAAAGAATGTCTCCTCTTGTGGGAGAATCTAGAACTAGGAGTCACTGTTTAAAAGTAAGGGGTCATCCATTTAAGACAGAGATGAGGAGAAAACTTTTTCTCTCAGAGGATTGGGAGTCTTTGGAACTGTCTGCTACCACTGCCTTTGAAGAAGAGTAGAAGAGTCTTTGAATATTTTTAAGGCAGAGCTAGATAGATTCTTGATAAATAAGGAGGTGAAAGGTTATTGGGATAGGCAGGAATGTGGAGTTGAGGTTACAATCTGACAGCCACGATCTTATTTAATGGCAGAGCAGGCTAGAAGGGCCGAGTGACCTACTCCTGCTCCTAATTCATTTGTTCATATGTCCTGGGTCTTTAATTCACAATTGAGACTGACCACAGACTTCTGGTTACTCTATTGAATATGAAGGAACTAGCAAAGGTGCCGCCATGAGTGTAAAGGCTTTGTGTGAGGTTGATGAGTTTTGATGCTACAACTGAGTATGTGCAAGGGAAGAAACAGACTACAGCAGATGCATTGTTGTGTATTCCTGCATAAGGGAATGACCAGAATATGCGCCACATACCCTATTCTGAGGTCACATTTTAAATAACGAAGACTCCTCAGTGTTTTGGATGACTTGCTGATTTATGATGAGATACTGGTTATACCTAGAGTTCCACAACATCGATACACTTCAGTGATGACACCAAGGTCACTTGGATATCACAAAGTGTCGTGCTAGAGTGAGAAATTCTATCTGGTGGCCCGGGGCTTTCCAAATCCTTAGAAGAGATAATATACAATTACATCACGTGCACTGTCCATTGCAGGAGCAGGGTGAACCACTGATGGCATCCTCATTTCTGTCCAGACTGTGGGAATGTCTTGGAATGGATCTTTTTGAGCTCAGAGGGATATCCTTTTTGATGGTGGTTGGCTGCTATTTAAGGTGGACAGAGGTAAAATGTCTAGGTCTGAGGCTGTCGTTCCATCATTGAAAGGAATGTGTGCCAAACACAGGATTCCAGACCTCGTCTTTTCAGACAATGGCCCAAAGTTTGCTAACAAATACTTCAGAGAGTTCAGCGAATGTTATGGCGTTTTCCACATGACTAGCTGACCGAGATACCCACAAGCTAATGGTGGGGCTGAAAGGAATAAAAGCTTTATTAAAAAACAATGACATTAACCCAGCAGTGATAAGTTCCACCCCATTCCTGAATGCTCTGGCTCCATACGAGCTTTTAATAGGGAGGAGTTTGAGGACTCAACTTCTGACTCTTCCGCACACACTAATGCCATGCCTGACAATGGCAAATTTGGGCAAGGAGAGGAAGAAAGAGGATGAGTATCGTTCCAGTCAAACTCGGAACTATAATAATCACCACAAGAGTACACAACCTGCCAGACCCCCAGCCTGGAGAGCCAGTGTGGATTCGCAGCCAAGCTCGTCAAGGCCAAGTTCTTGAAAACACCGCATCCGCTATGACGGATATACATGAATAATTAGGTAAAGATAGATATTAGGAAGAATTCAAAAATAATTAGGACATTATACTTTAGGATTGAGAAAATAGTTGCAGGCAAACAGTTAGCTATTTTACCCAGCATTCACCAAACACATACATGGGTAGCACAGACCTTCATTAAAAACAGCTCTGAATTAATTAGAAACAGACCACTCAAAAATTCGCTAATGCTTTTCACTCACTCAGTTTTCCAGAACCACATTATCCAATTCAGGGTCATGGAAGTCGGAGCTTACCCTGACAGGCAATGGGCATTAGGCAGGGTACACCCAGGACAGGATGCTAGTCCATCACAGGGCACACACTCACACACACTAGTGGACAACTTACTGTAACTAATCCACCTAACCAGTTTACTGTAGCTAATCCACCTAACCAGCATATCTTTTGGGCAGTGGGGGGAAACCAGGGCACCTGGGGGAAGGAACAGCACCTCATCTTCCGACTAGGCACTTTACAGCCTTCCGGACTGAATATTGAGTTCAACAATTTTAGATCATGAACTCTCTCCTCCATCCCCACCCCCTTTCTGATCCCCCTTTTTTTCAATAATTTATATAGATTTTTCTCTTCCCACCTATTTCCATTATTTTTAAATGTACTTCCATCCATTGTTTTATCTCTGCCTTTTAGCCTATTTCGATCCCTTCCCTTCCTCCCACCCCACCCCCACTAGGGCTATCTGTACCTTTATTATCATGTTCCTTAGATAATATCACCAGCTTCAACACATCTTTGTCCTTTTTATGACATCTTTTGGTTATCTTCACCTATCACTGGCCCTCTATCTAGCTCTACCTGTCCCATCCCCCCTTAAACCAGCTTATATTTCACCTCTTTTCTATTTTTCCTTAGTTCTGCTAAAGAGTAATACAGACTTGAAATGTTGACTGTGTTCCTCTCCGCAGATGCTGTCAGACCTGCTGAGTTTTTCCAGGTATTTTCGTTTTTGTTGTTTCACCTGGGGGAAGCCCGTGTAGACACAAGGAGAACGTGCAAACTCCACACAGACAGACACCTGAGGTCAGGGTCAAACCCAGGTCCCTGGAGCAGCAGCCTTAGCCACCATGCCACCCCTACTAATCTGTTTCCTTTTTTTGGAAATAGGTATCCCTTCAAATTCGCTAACAAAAGAATCTTAAAAAAGGTGATAACAGACATTAAAGGTGGCATAGTCTGGATTTGAAGTCGTCATCTATTTAGAAGGTATTCTTAAAATTTAGCTCAGCTTATCATGAAAGACTAGTGGACTTTTACGTATCAGAATTGAATATTAATAGGCACTTGGTACAAAAGACAGATGCTGTAAGAATATAGATTTCTCTAAACTGAAGAAAGGCCAATTTAAAAAAAAAATCACTATTTCTTTATTAAAAGCTTAAAAACACTAAAAAATATAGAAGCAAGTGAAACTAATTAGGATTGATGTTATAACATATTCTAAGCACACATTGACCAGATATATGCTCATTGCATCAATATAATAAGGCCATCCTTAACAATTAAATCATAAGTAAATTATAAGGAATAATTAAAGGGGAGGAGTTAATGAAGGAGGCAAGCACTTGTAGTTCCCAAGGATGATTAATCTAGTTTAGAAGGGCATAACCATAAAGCTTCTCTCTAAGAAATCAGAGATATTGTAGAAGGGTTTGAAATGTATTGAGAGACCTCCAATATTCCTCCTGTTTTCGGAAAGTTGGACATCTTAAAGCAGTTTTTTGTGTCCTGCTGTCCGTGCAACTGAATCATTCAGGAATTTCAGGTAACGCTACTTTAAGTATTTGATGGATATGCATAAATTTATTGATTTTATTGCAAAGTTGCATTTTAAATTCTTTTTCGCCCGATTCTATATTGGAACTAAGACTACTGTAACTACAAGAGCAGGTCAGAGGTTAGGAATCCTGCGGCAAGTAATTCACCAAAGCCTGTCCACCATCTGCAAGGCACAGGTCAGGAGTGTGATGGAATATTCTCTGCTTTCCTGGATGAGTTCATCTCCAATAACACTCAAGAAGCTTGTCACCATCCAGGACAAAGCAGCCTGCTCAATTGGCGCCCCTTCCATAGATATTCACTCCCTTCATCACCGATGCACAGTAGCAGCAGTGTGTACCATCTACAAGATGCACTGCAGAAACTCATCAAGGCTGCTTAAGCAGCACCTTCCAGACCCATGACTCCCACCATCTTCAAGGACAAGGGCAGCAGATAGGTGGGAAAACCACAACCTGCAAATTCTCCTCCAAGTCACTCATCAACCTGACTTGGAAATATATTGCCATTCCTTCACTGTCACGGGGTCAAAATCCTGGAGTGCCCTCCCTTACAGCACTGTGGTTGTACCTACACCACATGGCCTTCAGTGGTTCAAGAAGGCAGCTCACAACCACCACCTTCTTGAGGGCAGTTAGGGATGGGCAATAAATGCTGGCCTAGCCAGCGAAGCCCACATCCTGTAAATGAATTTTTAAAAATGTATTTCATCTTGCTATAGTCATTAATGCTGCGATGTACTTATCCACATTAAATATATTGCTTATTAGAAAGGTTCTTTAGCAAACTTGTAAATAATTTAGTAAAGTATAATGCCTCTTGGAGTCTTCTGCAAGCAGTTTAAGAAATTAAGAACCCACCTCTCTTGCATTTTCTGAAAGTGGGAAAATACAATTTTTTGGAGAGAGACCCCCCAGACCTTTATACTATCTGGGTAATTATAACTTACATTACAGAGATAAAAACAAAAAACCGTGGCTGCTGGAAATCCAAAACAAAAACAGAAATACCTGGAAAAACTCAGCAGGTCTGGCAGCATTAGCGGAGAAGAACAAAGTTGACATTTCGAGTCCTCATGACCCTTCAACAGGTTGTCTAGAAGAAAGTAATATCTATTGATAGTCATCTTCCTTGGGGCAGGGGCAGTTCACTTGCTCAGGCCCAAAATAAGTGTCTGTGGGGAGCAGCTGTTTTGAACTCAAGTGAGGGGGGCGTTGTGGAAGGTGTGCTCCCAAGCTGGGGTAGCCCCAAAATGGGGATAGAGTTATAATTTGCTTTACTGCGACCCTATCTTGTGGAAAAAGAAAACAGTACAGTGCGAAGGAACAGGAGTGAACTAGTTTCTACAAGGAGGAAACCGTCTACAGAGTTGACCAGTCCTTCAGGAGACCCAGAGAATGGCCTGGACGATAAACTGGTATTTTCTGACAATTATCATTCTACCTAACAGGGTTTGAGAGAATGCATGGAGAGCTAGAACTCTCATGAGAGAATTTTCTCCTCGTCGGGGGGATGTTGGGCAGGAGCGGGCATGGGCACGTGTGCAGCTGATCGCTGCCCGCGATCGGCTATGCGCTGCCATTTTACGTGGGTGGGCTAATTAAGGCCCACCCAGCGTGACGCTCGGAAGCGCTGAGCGCTCCCTGTGCGGGCGGGGGGAATAGGCTGAGTCAGGGCCTGCGGTCTTTCGCGCATGCGTGCTAAAGAGCGCAGAAATCTCGCTGAAGCACAGAGCTGCCTCAGGGAGATCAGTTTGAGTTTCAAAAATTTTAATAAAGAAAAAAAAATTCAGGATATGTCCCCTCATGTGAAAGTGTCACATGAGCTGGGACATATCCATGAATTTCAATGAAAATCTTTATTTCACTTATAAATCATTCATGAAACCTCATCCCGCCCATGGATGAGGTTTCATGAAAAATGTGAAGGCCGCCTGGGCTCTTCGCCTGCCTGTCAGCCTTAAGGTTGGACAGGCAGCTTTGTTAAGTGGTTTAATTAATTTTTAAATGGCCTTAATAGGCCTTTGACAGTTCAGAGGGCATGCAGCTGACTCCGGTGCACACCCGCCAAACTGAAAATCGGAATGACGCGCAGTGATGTCGGGATGCACACCTGATGTCACTGCGCATCATTTTACACGTTGGCGAGCGGGCCTTGCCCCAGCTCACCTAGCTGAAGCTTCTGGCCCAAATCACCTCTGAGAGAGCTGAGAACAGTCGGGCAGGTAGCTTCAGCAGTTGTCTCTGTGAATCAGAGATGAAGTCAGAGACTTGGGAGGGGGGATTCGATGTATTATAAAAAGTTGATGTGAATATGTAAGTAAACAGTTCATATCATCCTGGGGAAGTGATGTAAGATCACATGACTATCATGATCAGGTTCTCCCCTGCAGCCCTGTGGCAAGGCTGAAGTCTCATTCTTTGCTTTATTTTGAGTAGAGTTGATGTTAAAAACTACCTCAGAGGACTCCAGCAATAGTCATTAACAACACCTCAAACACAATATGTTAGACAGATCATCCACAAATTACTGTTCAACATATACTTACCTGAAGATGGTAAAAAGGGAGTATGACCTGACATACAAACCACCTGGGCCACTACAGCCAACCCGATGGAAGTAAGGGCCCAGGTCCGATACTCAAGGTGCTTGGGCCTCCCACCCAGATACAGGGATAGGTCCCAGTACCCAGACCATAGGCCCAAAAATTTCCAGGCCTGAGAGATTCCAGGGATCATATTCCTCCACACTTGAGGGAATAATTGAAACAAACAATAAAAATGTAATACAGTCTGAGAGTGCTCGTGATCATGGCAAAGGAGGCTAATTGGACCTGGATTATATAATAGAAATAACCCCAGGTGGTCATAAATAAAAGTCGAGTAGAATAAATTGAACAGTTGAAAAGAAGTAAGTGGAAGCTGATTAAGAAAGAAATTTCACACTCTCTTGTTATCCTGTTTAGCTGATTCTCCTGTGTATTCACGTGACTTCAAGTAGCTGAAGATTTTTTTTTTCCCAATTATCATTCCTCTTTCATTCCTTTTCATTCCAACTGATGGCCTGTGATTGAGTTATCCCTCCTGGGGCTCGGCCTTGCTTCTTTCAGTGACCATTGGGGAGAGGTTGTCCAGGATCAGGCAGGAGGAATGTAATACCATAAATTGTGGCGCATAAGGCGATCCCATTTTTCCAACCCCAAAAGTCACGTTTTTGCATATATTCATCCCATAAGTCGACTCCCCCTTTTCAGCCATGACCTATTCTCCCATTAGAAATCAACCTCAATTTTTCAACCTACAGCTGGATGTTTTATTTATAACTGGGCACAAAGGTCGATATAGGCCGTATTGGGAAGAGGCACCAGAACTTAAGACGCACCTGCTCTTTGCATCGGATAGCTATGGTATTTGAAAAAGGCAACCACCCACGCCCACGCCAGCGGTTTACTTTTATACTTAACGTATAAGTCAACTCCCGTTTTTGGAGGGATTTTTTAAGACTTCAAAGGTCAACTTATACACCGACATCTATGGTACTTGCCCAATTTTTCATTAGTTTTAAATTAAATTAAATTGTTATGGGCGTGCTATTCTCCTCCCCTTCCAAAACGATGCTCCCCTACATGCCCAGGATATCCTTCGCATGCTAAGCACCAAGAGGGGGAAATCTGCCCCAAGACCTCAATGTTTGGCATTTTAGAGGAAGGCGAGGAACAGAAAGAGTAGAGGACTAGCGGGCCTGAATGCCTGACCTCCAACCCGACCCAATTCACCCTCTCCCCATGATTGACGGCCCACCACACTTGGTGACTGGGCTCACACATGACAAATGGCTGCTGGGGGAAGATATCAGCGCTCATCAGCTGGGGATCTGAACCACAGCAGGCGCAATGGCCTTCAGGAGAAGAGGGGAGAAAATGGAGGGGAGAAAAGCAAAGGTTTTTTCTCCAGAAGGTAACGAAGCCTGACTGGAACTGCATGCTTCCGTGAAAATACACAGCAATTTTTGCCAAAAAATTCTCATACTGCAGTCACACATGTCTGGTAGCAATACTCACCAAAGCGGGTGAATACATCGTTTCTGAGAAATGGAACATTATGGGATGTAAAGTACAATGTTTCTAACACAGGTTCCAGTGACAGGTTGGTGAATGGGGTACTGAGGCTGAATTCCAACATTAACCAACTTATTTCATAATTGAATAATTTACAGAATTCTGAAAAAAATTGATAAGCTGTTTTTTTTCCCTCTGTTTTACATGTTATTTCCAGTTTATCTCTCAAACACGGTGGGCAGAACTTTCCCAAGGCAGGAGGGGGCTGGTAAAATATCAGGGAACTGTGATGGGGATAGCTCCCCAACTCATTCTTGCTGCGGGGAGGCTTCTCTTGCAGTTGGCACAAATGCAGATCGCTGCATGGCAGCATGCAGGTAATTTAAATAATTAACACAGGAACATAGGAAATAGGGGCAGGAGTAGGCCATTCGGCCCATCAAGCCTGCTCCGCCATTCAAACAGATAATAGCTGATCATCCAACTCTTGTGCCATTTTTTCCCCACTATCACCATACCCCTTGATGACATTAGTATCCAGAAATCTATAGATTTATGTCTTGGACATGCTCAATGATTGAGCTTCCACAGCGCACTGGGGTAGTAGATTCCAAATGTTCACCACCCTTTGAGTGAAGAAATTCCTCCTCGTCTCCGTTCTAAATGGCCTGCCCCTTATTCCGAGACCATCCACAACATTCCAACTTTTGGAAGAGAGTGAATCCAATTGGACATTCCACAAGTAGGAAATTCATTTCGCAGGGCCAGAGGTCCTGGTTAGCACTATTTGTGGATTGCGTTGCTGCTAAAACCCAGTTACACCTTATTCAAAAAGGCACAACTTTTTCCATGGGCAGAATTTCCGCTGATCGGGCGGGTGCCTGAGCCGAATGAGGGTAAAATGACACGCAATGACACTGGGTGAGAATCCTTGTGTCATCGCGCACTGGCGTGGAAGTCGGAGCCGCGCCTGCCATTAATTAAGAGCCCAGTTAAGGCCCTTCACAGCCCAATTGATGACAATTTTATGTTGCCCATGCGATTGTCCACTCGTCGCACAGACAAAATGGGCTGGCGCGTAGGCCACAATTTGCAAAACCTCATCCACGGGTGGGGGGGGTGGTGGATAAGAAGGGTCAGCAGCTTTGCCAGTGTGAGTAGTGAGGTGTTTAGCAGATACTTTGCTGCTGGTTGCTTATTGGCACTTGTCAGCTTCATCTCTGATCAGGGCTTCACTCTTAGCATTTCCACGCATCATTTCAGGCTTCATTGGTGTCTTCAAGGCCCCCTGAGGAGTCAGACTTTGTGGACCCATCCAGGTATCAGACAGCCTTCCCTTACCCTGGGAATGGGGATTGTGGTCCCTGCTGGAGGCACCTCCTCCTCTGAGGAAGAAAGGGCCAGAAGGGAGAGGAGGCCAGGTGTCCCAATGCAGCTTCCAAGGGAGGAGAGGCGCAGTCACAAGAGGCGCAGGGCCAGCAAGTAGTCCAAGGCAGAAGGGGCCACAGAAGACACTACTATCCTGCTGCCAGGGTTTACAGGTGGCAAAGCAGTTACCTCAATATGCCCGAGGTGCAGTGCTGAAGGAGGTTCTGCCTCTCCAGGGAGATCGTGACATCCATTTGTCTGAGGATCGGGCCTGAGATCTCTGCTAACTGTGTGGGTGGACACCCCATGCCAGTGGCTCTGAAGGTCACAGTGGCCTCAGCTTCTATGCCTCCGGCTCTTTTCGGTGATCAGTGGGGGATCTGTGTGGAGTCTCCCAATCAGCTGTCCACAGTTCCATCAAGCTGGTGACAGAAGCTCTGTTCCGGCAGGTCCTGACCTTTATTCTTTACCGAATGGATGAGGTTGGCCAGGCTGAGTGAGCCAGAGGCTTTGCGGCAATTGCTGGGTTCCCCAGCGTGCAGGGTGCCATCGACTGCACACATGTGACTATCAAGGCACCAGTGGGTCAGCTGGGTGCCTTCGTCAACAGGAAGGAATTCCGCTCCATGAATGTGCAGATAGTGTGTGATCACAGGATGCAGATTCTGCCAGTCTGTGCAAGGTACCCTGGCGGCACCCATGACACATACACCCTCAGATACTCCCAGGTGCCGAGGCTCTTCAGTGCTCCAGCCTGACTGGATAGATGGCTGCTGGGTGACAAAGGCTATCTGTTGAAGAGGTGGCTCATGACACATCTCCACCTTCCAAGAACAGAGGTGGAGCAACGGTACAACAGGAGCCATGGCTCCACAAGGGTGGTGGTAGAGAGAACCATGGGTCTTCTCAAGATGTGCTTCCGATGCCTGGGCGGCAATACCCCCAAGTGCGGATGTCAATGATAGTGGTTGCATGCTGCACTGCACAATCTGGCACTGGCAAGGGGGGACCCACTGGAGGAAGAGGATCTTGATGCAGCTGCACAGGCCACAGAGGATGAATCCAATAGTGAGTCAGAAGATGAGCATGGTGAGGAGAATACTGAGGGCATGGAGCCAGACCTCCATAACCTCCAGGGAGGCAGGGACACCAGGGATGCCTTGATCCAATGCGCCTTCGGCTAGGCTGCCAAATAAGAGCTACCACCTCATGCCAGGGCTGCCGCTTCCATCCCGGATCTCAGAAATGACCCTTTCCTTGGCCTCCAAGATACACTCAGTGCCTGTGCAATAAAGTTTTGAGCTACCCATGTCCAGCATTACATACTGGCGTACACTGAACCTACAAAACGAGTGAAGCAAACTCAGGCCAATAACACAAAAGCAAATGTAATTTAATGTTGGAACTCACAGATTATTGAACAGAACAATATCAGGTGTTGATGATCACACCATTAAAAAAAAAAGTAAACCAAAATGGGGGAACAAAAGATCACCCGTGAGCAGCCCCTCTTGTGCTTAAGATGCTTTAAATTTATATTTGTGGGTGCTACGTCTAGGTGTTCCCCCCTCACTGGCACCAGCATTGGAGATAGCCTGCTCATTTTGTTGTCCTGTTGGCCTTGATGACTTTGGTGGGCATCCTCTGGCCACTGGAGCCTGTGCGGGCCCTGCCTGGGAGGGAGCGGCTAGTGCCACGGCTGGCATCTCCCCAGTCATCACAGCCTCATAAGATGCCACAGTCACTGGCAGAGGGGCGGAGGAACTGCTGCTGTCATCCAGTGTGCCCTGAGAGGAGCCCACAGAGACGACAGGCAGCTCATGTGGCATGCTGGATCTCTGCCAGATCCTCCTGCACGTCCCACTGGACACCCAGCATCTGCTGCCTAATGGATGATCCAGAGCTCCAGGGGCCCATCATCAGCCTTTGCCTGAGCATCATCCTGATCTCCAGCATCTCCTCGACTGCCAGTGCTCTGAGCACTCTCTGCCTCTGCCTGCACTTCAAGCTAGTGTGAAGTACTCTCACCAATGTGTACCGAAGTGCTGGTATCTGCGCTAGTGCCTGGTTCAGAGAGTGGGTGCTTCAGGAGCAGGTGCTGGGGAGCATGGTGGTCCTCCGGGGTCAGGGGTAGCTCCTGGAAGTCCTGCACTTGGTTGCTTGGTGGTAGATCTAAGGGAGAAGAAAGACGTCATTATTTAAATCATTATGCTGTCACTGTACATGCCAAGCACCCTGGTGAGACAATGGAGATCTGCATCATGGTGCCATCATCTTTTGACGAGCAATATGGAATTGAGTCTCGAGGCTCCCATCAATGATGAGACTGCACAAGATTGTTTGCAGCATCCGAAACTCTCACCTCAATGCACTGCACACTTACCTTCTGACACCCCAGCCACACCGTGGCCAGTTAATTGAGGTGCATGGCACTCTCGAGCTCCAAGGCCTCCCGCTTATACCCGGAGAGGATGACGAGGTGTGGGAGTCCTCCGCCAGTCTGCCAACTGGCAAAAAATAAAAACAAAAAAACTGCGGATGCTGGAAATCCAAAACAAAAACAGAATTACCTGGAAAAACTCAGCAGGTCTGGCAGCATCGGCGGAGAAGAAAAGAGTTGACGTTTCGAGTCCTCATGACCCTTCGACAGAACTTGAGTTCGAGTCCAGGAAAGAGCTGAAATATAAGCTGGTTTAAGGTGTGTGTGTGGGGGGCGGAGAGATAGAGAGACAGAGAGGTGGAGGGGGGGGGTGTGGTTGTAGGGACAAACAAGCAGTGATAGAAGCAGATCATCAAAAGATGTCAACGACAATAGTACAATAGAACACATAGTTGTTAAAGTTAAAGTTGGTGATATTATCTAGACGAATGTGCTAATTAAGAATGGATGGTAGGGCACTCAAGGTATAGCTCTAGTGGGGTTTTTTTTATAATGGAAATAGGTGGGAAAAGGAAAATCTTTATAATTTATTGGAAAAAAAAGGAAGGGGGAAACAGAAAGGGGGTGGGAATGGGGGAGGGAGATCACGACCTAAAGTTGTTGAATTCAATATTCAGTCCGGAAGGCTGTAAAGTCCCTAGTCGGAAGATGAGGTGTTGTTCCTCCAGTTTGCGTTGGGCGTCACTGGAACAATGCAGCAAGCCAAGGACAGACATGTGGGCAAGAGAGCAGGGTGGAGTGTTAAAATGGCAAGCGACAGGGAGGTTTGGGTCATTCTTGCAGACAGACCGCAGGTGTTCTGCAAAGCGGTCGCCCAGTTTACATTTGGTCTCTCCAATGTAGAGGAGACCACATTGGGAGCAACGAATGCAGTAGACTAAGTTGGGGGAAATGCAAGTGATATGCTGCTTCACTTGAAAGGAGTGTTTGGGTCCTTGGACGGTGAGGAGAGAGGAAGTGAAGGGGCAGGTGTTGCATCTTTTGCGTGGGCATGGGGTTGTGCCATAGGAGGGGGTTGAGGAGTAGGGGGTGATGGAGGAGTGGACCAGGGTGTCCCGGAGGGAGCGATCCCTACGGAATGCCGATAAGGGGGGTGAAGGGAAGATGTGTTTGGTGGTGGAATCATGCTGGAGTTGGTGGAAATGGCTGAGGATGATCCTTTGAATGCGGAGGCTGGTGGGGTGATAAGTGAGGACAAGGGGGATCCTATCATGTTTCTGGGAGGGAGGAGAAGGCGTGAGGGCAGATGCGCGGGAGATGGGCCGGACAACGTCTCAGCTTGCTCCTGCCCCACAGAACTCATTTCTCGTTATCTTGACTCCCTTCTCTCTCCCCTTGTCCAGTCCCTTCCCACCTACATCCGTGATTCCTCTGACACCCTACGTCACATCAACAATTTCCAGTTCCCTGGCCCCTACCGCTTCCTCTTCACCATGGACGTCCAATCCCTCTACACCTCCATCCCCCACCAGGATGGTCTGAGGGCCCTTAGCTTCTTCCTTGAACAGAGGCCCGAACAATCCCCATCCACCACTACTCTCCTCCGTCTGGCTGAACTTGTTCTCACGCTGAACAATTTCTCCTTCAACTCCTCTCACTTCCTCCAAATAAAAGGTGTGGCTATGGGTACCCGCATGGGCCCCAGCTATGCCTGTCTTTTTATGGGGTATGTGGAACATTCCTTGTTGCAGTCCTACTCCGGCCCCCTTCCACAACTCTTTCTCCGGTACGTCAATGATTACTTCGGTGCCGCTTCATGCTCTCGTCAGGACTTGGAAAAATTTATTAATTTTGCTTCCAATCTTCACCCCTCCATCATTTTCACGTGGTCCATCTCTGACACTTCCCTTCCCTTCCTTGACCTCTCTGTCTCAATCTCTGGTGATAGACTGTCCACCAATATCCATTACAAACCCACCGACTCCCACAGCTATCTCGACTACAGCTCCTCACACCCCGCTTCCTGTAAGGACTCCATCCCATTCTCTCAGTTCCTTCGTCTCCGTTGCATCTGTTCCGATGATGCTACATTCAAAAACAGTTCCTCTGACATGTCCTCCTTCTTCCTTAACCGAGGTTTTCCACCCACGGTCATTGACAGGGCCCTCAACCGTGTCCGGCCCATCTCCCGCGCATCCGCCCTCACGCCTTCTCCTCCCTCCCAGAAACATGATAGGGTCCCCCTTGTCGTCACTTATCACCCCACCAGCCTCCGCATTCAAAGGATCATCCTCCGCCATTTCCGCCAACTCCAGCATGATTCCACCACCAAACACATCTTCCCTTCACCCCCCTTATCGGCATTCCGTAGGGATTGCTCCCTCTGGGACACCCTGGTCCACTCCTCCATCACCCCCTACTCCTCAACCCCCTCCTATGGCACAACCCCATGCCCACGTAAAAGATGCAACACCTGCCCCTTCACTTCCTCTCTCCTCACCGTCCAAGGACCCAAACACTCCTTTCAAGTGAAGCAGCATTTCACTTGCATTTCCCCCAACTTAGTCTACTGCATTTGTTGCTCCCAATGTGGTCTCCTCTACATTGGAGAGACCAAACGTAAACTGGGCGACCGCTTTGCAGAACACCTGCGGTCTGTCCGCAAGAATGACCCAAACCTCCCGGTCGCTTGCCATTTTAACACTCCACCCTGCTCTCTTGCCCACATGTCTGTCCTTGGCTTGCTGCATTGTTCCAGTGAAGCCCAACGCAAACTGGAGGAACAATACCTCATCTTCCGTCTAGGGACTTTACAGCCTTCTGGACTGAATATTGAATTCAACAACTTTAGGTCGTGAGCTCCCTCCCCCATCCCCACCCCCTTTCTGTTTCCCCCTTCCTTTTTTTTCCAATAAATTATGAAGATTTTCCTTTTCCCACCTATTTCCATTATAAAAAAAACCCCACTAGAGCTATACCTTGAGTGCCCTACCATCCATTCTTAATTAGCACATTCGTTTAGATAATATCACCAACTTTAACTTTAACACCTATGTGTTCTATTGTACTATTGTCGTTGACATCTTTTGATGATCTGCTTCTATCACTGCTTGTTTGTCCCTACAACCACACCCCCCCCCCCACCTCTCTCTCTCTCTATCTCTCCACCCCCCACACACACACCTTAAACCAGCTTATATTTCAGCTCTTTCCTGGACTCGAACTCAAGTTCTGTCGAAGGGTCATGAGGACTCGAAACGTCAACTCTTTTCTTCTCCGCCGATGCTGCCAGACCTGCTAAGTTTTTCCAGGTAATTCTGTTTTTGTTTTGCCAACTGTCAATATTGTTATGGGATGTCTTCTCCTGAAAGGACAGCGGAGCATTGATTAGTCTGCTGTCTACCTGCAGCGTCATTGCAGCCTGGCCAATCCCATCTGAGGAGCACCTTGCAGGGCACAGCCGAGTGGTGGCCCTCGAGGCACAAGGCACTCAGTCCAAGCAGCCAGGGCTCACCCCCTTGGGCAGCTCCAGTATCAGTGACACTTGGCACTCAGACTCCAACACCCCTGAGGTCCACAAGGGGGACGGCCCCACCTTAACACTTCTGCACACTGACCCAGGCCAACACAGTACTCATCTTTCCTGAGCACTGCAGATCGTTGAAGCGCTTCCGGCACTGCACCTGTATGTGCCACACCATGCCATGGCTGCTCACCCAGGCTGCCACCTCCTCCTAAACCCTCTTTGTGAGATGCGGTAGCCTCCTCCTCCAATTTCTGGGGACAAGGGTGTCCCTCCTGGCAGCCACCACCTCTAGGAGAGCAGCGAGCCATTCATCAGGAAAATGGAGGGCCGAGTGCCCACCTGACCTGCCCTCCTGCCTGGTCTTTGCATTCTTGTTTGCAGCTGCTGCTGCAACTCTGGCATGATCAGCCTCCCCAGGGCTGCCTGCGCCACTTTTGAACTGGCCACTGGATCGCCACTGAACCCAGCGACCAACAGGCCCTTGCCCGCCCCTTCTCAGACATTCTGCAGCCGGTGTTTATGCTGGACGGGCCTTAATTGGCTCCGCAGTATGAAATCACGATTGCGGCTCAATCGTGGGAGACGGTTGGCTTCCCAACTGTTCTTGCTCGCCCCCGCCAAGCCCGACCAACCAGGGCAAAATTCTGCCCAGTGTGTTTTAACAGCAAGACGAAGAGCATAAAAAGTGAAATTTGCATCAAATCAGTCATTCACCCTTACCATCCACAAGGACTTCAAGACCTCATGCTGTGGAGGAGTGGGGAATCGCCACCAGCAACTTCCATGTTAAATTTCCCATCTGCTTATACCAAAAGTGGCTGGTAGTTTCACAAGAATAATGATAACAATGATAGTTTTTTAAATTCGTTTATGGTATTTGGGTGTCACTGGCTGGGCCAGCATTTATTGCCCATCATTAATTGCCCTTGAGAAGGTAGTGGTGAGCTGCCTCCTTGAACCACTGTAGTCCATGTGGTGTAGGTACACCCACAGTGCTGTTAGGGAGGGAGTTCCAGGATTTTGACCCAGCGACAGTGAAGGAATGGCAAAGTATTTCCAAGTCAGGATGGTGAGTGGCTTGGAGGGGAACTTCCAGGTGGTGGTGTTCCCATCTATCTGCTGCTCTTGTCCTTCTGGTTGGTAGTGGTTGTAGGTTTGAAAGACACTGCCTAAGGGGCTTTGGTGAATTCCTGCAGTGCATCTTGTAGATGGTACACACTGCTGCCACTGTGTGTCGGTGGTGGAGGGAGTGAATGTTTGTGGATGGGGTGCCAATCAAGCAGGCTGCTTTGTCCTGGATGGTGTCAAGCTGCTTGAGGATTGTTGGAACTGCACTCATCCAGGCAAGTGGAGAATATTCCATCACCCTCCTGACTTGACCTTTGTAGATGGTGGACAGGCAGTTCCGCCATAACTAAGGCCCCAGTTAGGGATGATTTAGAGGGCTCACCAGGATTTTGCCTGCACGGAGTGCCCTTCCAACCCCCTGTGTGCAGAGTCTGCCAGCTCAGGCAGCCTCCCTGTGGCAGGTTGGGGATCCAATGGATCCAGAGGCTCCAACCCCCAAAGAGGGGGCCCCTGGGCATCAAAGAGCAGCAGCACGGTCCCAACAGTCCAATCTGCAGAGCCTACCTTCCTCTCCCCTTTCACTAATTATTTCCTTCAACTTTACTAATTATTTCCAAAGGCTCCTCCATGTTGAGGCACCCACGAGGTGTCCTACCTGCCTCTGCAGTTCCTATCTCTCCCAGTGGGGTGGGCCTGCCAGGGTTCTAGAGCTGCCAGGCCTCTGGCTGAGCCAGGAGAATCTGGAGCCTGCCCAACTTCCTTAACAGGATGTCGAGCACGGAGGCAGCCCATCAGGAAGCTGCCTCTGGGAAAATAGCTCCCGTAGTTTGGGACACAGAAATTGTAGCCACAGGATTCCCATTTGGTCCAAAAGCCTGTGGAAAAATCCTGCCCAGTCTCCCAGTGGCTTTGAGGATTTTCCTTTGAGTCGCGCCAATGTATTCCTGGGACTTTTACCCCATCAGCTTTGTGACAATAGCACAGGTCACTGCTGGAAGATGTAGCTTTCTCTGTTTAACTACCTGAAACGTCTTAGGAAGAAAGGAGGCCAAGGCTTTTCAGAGAGTTTGAGACTTCAAGACATAAATGTTGAAGTGATTCAAGCCAATTATTTAATTGAAACTTTAACCACATTACTGTGAATTATGTAACCATCGTTAGCTTGTATGTATTGTTAATTTTATGTTCTACTTGTGCAAGTAGCAAAAAAAAATTAATGAAAGGAATTGTTTTACACAAAGCATTTTGTGTGATTAGATTGGTTTGCCTTCTGCTTTCTCAGAAATGTTCACCCAGTTGAACTACATGTAATGCGATTGGATCGCAAGTAATGTATTTGCATATCAGTCAGCTGAATACACAAACCTAACATCTAATTTAATTGATGATTAAATAAATAATATATTTTCACATCAGCCAATCAGGTGGAGGAAATGTAAATTTAGTTGGTAACAATGACACAGACATTTGCATTAGAAGCATATTTCACATTTGAAACAAAGAACATAAGAACATAAGAGATAGGAACAGGAGTGGGCCATTCGACCCTTCGAGCCTGCTCCGCATTCAATAAGATCATGGCTGATCTTCTTGTGTTTTGATTTCCACGTTCCCATCTAACCCCGATAACCTTTGATTCCCTTGCCTAATATTCAATGACCCCCACCTCCACCGCCTTCTGAGGCAGAGAGTTTCAAAGTCATATAACCCTCTGAGAGAAAAAAAAATCATCTCTGTCCTAAAAGGGCGACCCCTGATGTTAAAACAGTGCCCCTTAATTCTGGACTCACCCACAAGAGGAAACATCCTTTTGACGTCCACCTTTTCAAGGCCTTTCAGGATCTTGTATACTTCAATTAAATCACCCCTCACTCTTCTAAACTCCAGTGGTTACAAGCGTAGTCTGTCCAATCTTTCCTCATAAGACACCCCACTCATTCCAGGTATCAATCTAGTAAACTTCCTTTGAACTGCCTCCAATAAATGACGTGGCAGGCGGAAAGTACAACCTAAGTAAAATGTTTACGATATAGATAGGCATAACATTACAAGGATATATGTAATAATGGGGGATGTTAGTCTTTAGCAAAATGTAAAATGGTTCTGTCAATAAGCATCAATAGATTAGCATTGGGTAAGGGTATCAAGGGAGGTCTTGTGTTGCAGTGGCTAGTGTCCCTACCTCTGGGCCAGAAGCACTGGGCTCAAGCCCCACTCCAGCACTTAATGGCTATGGAAGGTGCATTCTGAATGTGGTCACATAGATTGATTATCAGCCTGTAAATCCTTCCAACATGCCTGATGGCAGGCAGTAAGAGCGGGGAGTTTCCTGGTCAGCCATACTGCAGGAGGCAACAGCAAACCGCTGCAGTACATTGCCAAGCATAATCATGGACCAATCGATCATGGGTGTCCATGGTCGCCAACACCCTCTTAGGTCATGGTACATGAAGGAGGAAGGGTATTAAAGGATATGGAACTTGGAGTTACACCATTCCTAAATAATCAGTTAGTTCTGTTATAGTGACCATGAAACTATTGGATTGTTGTGAAAACTCATTTGGTTTACTAATGCCCTTTAATCTGCTGTCTTTACACAGCCTGGTCTGGATGTGGCTGCAGTCCCAATGTGGCTGACTCTTATCTGCTCTCTGAAGTGGCCCAGCAAATCACTCTGTTCTTAAGAAAACCCATGTATTGCCATCTTCTCATGGGCAATAAAGGCTAGCTTTGCCAGTGACACCCACATCCAATGAAGGAATAAGAAAATGTAGAAGCTAGCTGCTGGAGTTTAGGAGAGTAAGAGGTGGCTTGATTGAAACAGATAAGATCCTGAGGGGTCTTGACAGGGTGGATGTAGAGAGGATGCTTCCTCTTGTGGAAGAATCTAGAACTAGGGATCACTGTTTAAAAGTATGGAGTCACCTATTTATGACATGAGGAGAATTTTTTTTCCTCTTAGAGGGTTGTGTGTCTTTGGAACTCGCTTCATCAAAATGTGGCAGAAGCAGAGACTTGGAATATCTTTAAGGCAGAGGTAGATAGATCCTTGATAAGCAAGGGAGCGAAAGGTTACCGGGGTAGGCGGGAATGTGGAGTTCAGGTTAAAATTAGATCGGCCATGATCTTGTTGAATGGCAGAGCAGGCTCGAGGGGCTGAGTGGCCTACTCCTGCTCCTAATCCGTATGTTTGTACGTATGTAACCAATTAGGAAGGAGAAAAACTGAGAGAGCAGAGAACTGAGGAAGCAAAATGCTGATTGACACAACACAGATGATAGTTGTGAGAGATAAAGCAGTGCTTATTATAAAGATGCTGTGTCTACTATTTACTTTCAGCTGTAAACTAAAGCATATTATTTTGTCAATTGAAGGCACTCACCTTTACATTGAGAATACCTTCCATGAGATCCCATCCCACATCATGGCGCAAGCTGAAAGGAGACAATGAATTTAGAGCCCAGTACATCTGAATAACATTTTCTCAAACATTTCTCTGGATCTATAACACAGTTGAAAGCCACAGTAAAAATAAGCAGACTCACTCCCAACCTAGAAACTGTACATTTATGAACTAAACTGAATTTCATGACGTGTTTTGAAGTGTTAGAGGTAAAGAAGCATTGCCATGGCAACAGATAGCTTTCTGGTTGGGAACTATTACAGTTGAAGTTCATTGAGTGGAGTTTGTGTTCAGCTAGTATCACTCCCTGATCAGTAGCGCCACTGGGACTAGCTAGAATTTTCCTTCCCAGTATGTGAAACCTCTGGAGAAATCACTGCAAACAGTCCTGAGCAATAACTACAGATTAGATTTAATGGAGCCCGCCAGTGCGGACCAGGTGGAAGGCTGACCTGCCTAATCATGGGGTAAGGTGCACATCGCATTCCCATCAGCGGGAAAATGGACCCCCATTTAGTCAACGGCAGGAATGGGCCGAGGCAGGGGAACCCACTCACTGGTTAACTAGGCTCATTAAAGAACTGCTTAAATTCCAGGATTTAGTGGTGGCTCAGGGATTCTCCCGAACCTGCATGGGTTTTCCCATGCCTCCTGATGGCTGCCCAGCAAACCCTTTTTCGTTATATATGCTACAAGGCAGGAATTTTGCACAAAGCAGATACCAAAACTGTCAAATACCAGTTAACCTGGTATTCAGAAGAAGGAATAATCATTACCAAGAGACCCTTAACACCCAGGCAAAGTACATTGGAAGAGGCTGTCAGGACATTGTTTAATATCTCACCTCAATGAATTGTCAGCTTATGAAATGTCCTTGGCATGGGACTCAGAACACAACCTAGTAACCAGTGCTACCAATAGAGCCAAGCTGACCAATCATGAGGTTGAATAAGAAGTCATGGGGAGCCCATTAGTTTATCAATCTTAAAAAAAAACAGCCATTCTCAATCACAGCATTCAACTTCTTGATAAACAATTCTAACACTTTGTATTTTTGTGTTTTATCCAAAATTCCATTACAAACATTGAGGAATTTTTTGTGATTTCTGAATTAACCTTGATTTTCATTCACTATTGTCATGATTTAAATTGAAATTGTGTTCCAGATTATCTTTCCATTTGCATCAATGGTCTTATCGATTCCCTCTCAGTCACCATTACTAGAAACTGAAAAATCCAAATGCTGCATAATTCAGCTTCCCTCATGCCAGGAATTAGCCTTGAGGCTCTTCTCTGTGGAGACTCCAGGGCTTTGAATGTTTCTCTTGTGCCTTGACAGCCCAAAATGGAGACAATACTCAAGGTGCACACTGAATGGAACAGTTTACTGTTTTACCATGACGTCTTCCAGAATAGCATTTCCAGATTTAGCTATAGAATTCATCATTGTATTTGCTTTATTGATTGCTGCTTGACTGTGTTAGGAACAATGTATAGCTTAAAGTTCAATTTATATTTTATATTTGGGTGTTAAGAAAGTTAAAACCTGGTTTTCGTTTCATTTAGAGGTTTTTGTGAGCTGGGTGCAAGAAGGTATGGGACTCTGTTTGTATACCTGCACTTTTAATGAGGTTTTACAACTCTTGAAGTAAAGAGATGGGTTACCAAGGGGTTAGTAGTTTGGTGAAGCTAAAAAAAGTGTTTAAAAAACTGCTGTTGCCTAGCGACAGGGGTCCAGAGACATGCAGAGAGAGACAGGGAAACATAAAAGGGCAGTCAGTTAGGCCAGGATTTTCCCCTTGACGATCTGGGGGTGCGGCCCGGTCGACAAGGGGAAAATAATGTGGGATGATGTCAGGAGGAATCCCCAACGTCATCCCGGGCCATTTAAATTTTTAGGAAGGCGGGTGGACAGCGAAATCAGCTGTCTGCCCGCCGACCTGTCAATGGCCAATTGAGGCCATTGATAGACTAGTTAAAGTACCTTAAGGCTTGTCAGACGTTATCCATTGTTATGTGAAGTGCTTTGAGACATGTCTGAGGGATGTTATACAAGTGTAAATTCTGTTATGTGAGTTGCTTACTGGTAGCAAGCTAGATAGTTTGAGTTGTGCACATGTGGAAGCATTTGTTATCAGCTGTTCACAAGTAATGGAGATCTCAGTACCTGCAGGTGGAATTGATGGAAGTTGGCAGGATGCCTAAGAACTTTCAGAATGTGTTTACAACACAAGTACTTAAAGAAAACAAACCTATTGATTTGGATCAAGTCTGGAAGAAAAGGACAAGCTGAATGCTATATCATTTCTGAAGATAATTTTCGTTCTTTGTGTTTCAGATGCTCAACAGAGAGAAAATCAGAAATCACAAACAATCAAAAGCAAAATAGTGGCTATTGTCAGCTGTGAATTAGAGCTGATAATTTCTAATAGAAAATGTATGCTTATGAATCAAAGAGTACAGTTACATTTTGATAATTGGGCTCCAGTAATGTTTTGTTGAGCAATCGATTTTAAGAATCCCCATTGGCAGTGGCACCTTCAGCTGCCTAGGCCATAAGCTCTGGAATTCCTTCCCTAAATCTTTCTGTCTCTCTTTCTCCTCTTTTAAGATCTCCTTAAAATCTACATCTTTGACCAAGCTTTTGATCATCCACCCTGACATTGACTTCTCACTCCAACTTTGTTTTATAACACATCTGTGAGGTGCCCTGGAATGCTTTATTACATTAAAGGCACAATATACATTCACACTGTTGCTGTCATTAGATGGAGTGCTTTAAAGTTGATCTCAGCTGAGGTAGCTTGGAGGTGGCTTCATTACCAGGGAAGAAGAATCTTTCAGCCAAAGTTTCCAACCCTAAAGTTGAGTTGGTGAGGAAAGGGCCAGTTAGCCTCTGTGCCATTACTCTTTCTCCCTACATTACTGAATTGTCTAGCTTAACTCACATGTGTAAGATGGTCACTAAGGTGAGGCATGATTACATAGAATATATGGCAGAGAAACAGTCTATTTAGCCCTAACCGCCCATGCTGGTGCTAATGCTCCACTCAAGCCTCTCCCATCTTTTCTCATCTAAATCTACCATCGTACCCTTCTTCCACATGTACATGTCTAGTTTCCCCCTACATGAACCATTACTATTCATTGCAACCACCCCCTGTAGTAGTGAGTTCCACATTCTCACCACTCTTTGTGTAAGAAATCTCTTCTGAATTCTGCATTGAGGTTTTTGGTGAGTATCTTATATTGATGGCCTCTAGTTATGCTCTTCCCCAGAAGAGGAAACATTCTTGCTGCATCCACTCTATGGGCAGAACTTTCTGCCTGTCGAGCGGGTGGGCCCAACCCAATCTCCGGCGGTGGGGAGCCGATCCCCACTGGAGAAGCGGGCCCTGCTGCCATTTTACGTGGGCGGGCCAATTAAGGCCCGCCCAGCGTGACGTCCGGTGGGAGGCGCTATGCGCCCCTGTGTAGGCAGGGGGATCCTTGAAATGGAGAGTGTGCTCTTTTGCGCATGCGTACAAAAGAGTGCACATCTCCCTGAAGCTAAGTGCAGCCTCAGGGAGATCGCATGGACTTTGAAAAATATTAAATTTAGAAAAAAAAAATTCCCTTACATGTCCCCTCGAGTGACATTGTCACATGAGGATGGGACATGTTCATAATTTACAGAATAACTTTATTAACATTTTTAAAACCCTGCATAAAACCACATCCCACCGCTGGATGAGGTTTCATGTTTTATCTATTTGCCGCTGGGGCTCCTGGCCTGCCCACCAACCTTAAGGTTGGATGGGCAAGTCCTTTAATTGGTTATATGATCCTGTCAATGGCCTCAATTGGCCATTGACAGGTCGGTGGGCAGACAGCTGATTTCGCTGTCCACCCGCCTTCCTAAAAATTTAAATGGCCCGGGATGACATTGGGGATTCCTCCTGATGTCATCCCACATCATTTTCCCCTTGGCGACCGGGCTGCGCCCCCAGATCATCAAGGGGAAAATCCTGGCCTAACTGACTGCCCTTTTATGTTTCCCTATCTCTCTCTGCATGTCTCTGGACCCCTGTCACTAGGCAACAGCAGTTTTTTAAAAACTTTTTTTAGCTTCACCAAACTACTAACCCCTTGGTAACCCATCTCTTTACTTCAAGAGTTGTAAAACCTCATTAAAAATGCAGGTATACAAACAGAGTCCCATACCTTCTTGCACCCAGCTCACAAAAACCTCTAAATGAAACTAAAACCAGGTTTTACCTTTCTTAACACCCAAATATAAAATATAAATTGAACTTTAAGCTATACATTGTTCCTAACACAGTCAAGCAGCAATCAATAAAGCAAATACAATGATGTGTTCTATAGCTAAATCTGGAAATGCTATTCTGGAAGACGTCATGGTAAAACAGTAAACTGTTCCATTCAGTGTGCACCTTTAGAATTGTCTCCATTTTGGGCTGTCAAAGCACAAGAGAAACATTCAAAGCCCTGGAGACTCCACAGAAAAGAGCCTCAAGGCTAATTCCTGACATGAGGGAAAGTGAATTGTGCAGCACTTGGACTTTTCAGTTTCTAGTAATGGTGACTGAGAGGGAATCAATAAGACCACTGATGCAAATGGAAAGATAATCTGGAACACAATTTCAATTTAAATCATGACAGTAGTGATTGAAAATCAAGGTTAATTCAGAAATCACAAAAAATTCCTCAATGTTTGTAATGGAATTTTGGATAAAACACAAAAATACAAAGTGTTAGAATTGTTTATCAAGAAGTTGAATGCTGTGATTGAGAATGGCTGTTTTTTTTTTTAAGATTGATAAACTAATGGGCTCCCCATGACTTCTTATTCAACCTCATGATTGGTCAGCTTGGCTCTATTGGTAGCACTGGTTACTAGGTTGTGTTCTGAGTCCCATGCCAAGGACATTTCATAAGCTGACAATTCATTGAGGTGAGATATTAAACAATGTCCTGACAGCCTCTTCCAATGTACTTTGCCTGGGTGTTAAGGGTCTCTTGATAATGATTATTCCTTCTTCTGAATACCAGGTTAACTGGTATTTGACAGTTTTGGTATCTGCTTTGTGCAAAATTCCTGCCTTGTAGCCTTCATAACATTAATGGCATGTCAGACGTTATCCATTGTTATGTGAAGTGCTTTGAGACATGTCTGAGGGATGTTATACAAGTGTAAATTCTGTTATGTGAGTTGCTTACTGGTAGCGAGCTAGATAGTTTGTGTTGTGCACATGTGGAAGCATTTGTTATCAGCTGTTCACATGTAATGGAGATCTCAGTACCTGCAGGTGGAATTGATGGAAGTTGGCAGGATGCCTAAGAACTTTCAGAATGTGTTTACAACACAAGTACTTAAAGAAAACAAACCTATTGATTTGGATCAAGTCTGGAAGAAAAGGACAAGTTGAAATCTATATCATTTCTGAAGATAATTTTCATTCTTTGTGTTTCAGATGCTCAACAGAGAGAAAATCAGAAATCACAAACAATCAAAAGCAAAATAATGGCTATTGTCAGCTGTGAATTAGAGCTGATAATTTCTAATAGAAAATGTATGCTTATGAATCAAAGAGTACAGTTACATTTTGATAATCGCTTGGACTTTGAAAAATATTAAAAATAGAAAAAAAAAATTCTCTTACATGTCCCCAGTTGGGACATGTTCATAATTTACAGAATAACTTTATTAACATTTTTAAAACCCTGCATGAAACCTCATCCCACCGCTGGATGAGGCTTCGTGTTTTTTCTATTTGCCACTGGGGCTTCTGGCCGACCTGCCAACCTTAAGGTTGGACTGGCAAGTCCTTTAATTGGTTAAGTGATCCTGTCAATGGCCTCAATTGGCTATTGATAGGTCGCCGGGCCCGCAGCTGATTTTGCTGCGCTCCCGCCTTCCTGAAAATTTAAATGGGGCAGGGTGATGTCGAGGGTTCCGCCTAATCTCTTCCCACGTCATTTTACACGTCAGCGAGCGGGACTCACCCCCTGCTCGCCGATGGCAAAATTCTGCCCATGAGGTTGATGGAATGATAGACTTTTGGACCCTAAGGGAATGAAGGAGTGTGGCGATCAGAGCTAACGTGGATCTGAGGTAAAAGATCAACCATCATAGATCAGATTCAAGAGGTCACATAGCCCATTCTTGCTCCTATTTTCTATCTTCTTATGTGACCCAGGATGAGCCAATCTTTAAGAGAAAAAAGGGGAAAAATTAGGGAACATAAAATAGCCATTGTGCCATTCATTATGCTCGTGGAATCATGACACAGAGTGAGAAGCATTTCCATCGTGTCTCTGTATAGGTCTTTGGTTTATTTCTCCTACTCACAGGCAAGAACTTTGAGTTTTTTTTTACCCTAATAATTTTATGACACCCTGGAGGCATCAACGTCTGTAATGAGAATCCCTACTTGCAATTTCCTCCCACACTGTATATAGGAGGAAGTCGAGGGAAGAGATAAACCCTGTGAATGCTGTTTGAATGTTGTTGACCACATGTTTATGGGTGACACCAGCAGATAGGCCAATGTTCTTTCACAGAGCGCTGACCCTTGTTCTGCTATTAACACATCTGCTTTCTTACCTTTATGCCGCTATCAGCACCTTCGTTAGCCCTTACCTTCTGTTCAGCCTTGAACATATTCAGTGACTTGGCCTCCACAGCTCTTTGAGATAGAGAATTCTGAAGGTTCACAACCATCTGAGAGAAGAAATTCCTCTTTTTCTCCACCTTAAATGGGCGACCCCTTATCCTTAAACTATGTTCCCTAGCTGTGGGTTCCCCCAAGAGGGGACTCATTCTCTCAGCATCTAACCTATCAAGCCCCTTAAGAATCTGATGTTTCAATAACATTCCCTCTTAATTTCTAAACTCCAGCGAGTATAGGCCCAAGCTGCTCAACTTTCCTCATAGGACAATCACTTCATCCTAGAAAGCGGCCAAGTGAACCTTCTCTGAACTGCTTCCAGTACAGGCACATCTCTCCTTAAATAAGGATATCAAAATTGTATGCAGTACTCTAGGTGTGGTCTCACCAGGAGGATAATTTTTCCAATACAAAAAAAAGTACTGTGAGATGCCTGCCCCTTTAAGCTGCTGCAGACATTTTAATGTTGACTCAAACAGGCAGCCGCCCAATGAGAAACCTTTCCATCATCTGGCGATGAATTTTACATGGGGCATGTTTGCCTTCCCGTAACAAAAGTCAGTTGGCTCAATAAGGCCACCCCACAGCGGTAACACACTGCTGGCAGCCTTAACCAACAGAGTGTGGGACATCCGCCATTCAGTGGGAGGACAACCTGCCCTTGAGAGTCACTGGCCAATCTGAATGGCCGGCATCTTAAGCAGCCTCAGCAGTGCCAGAACACTGTAATGGGGGCATCTGGGACTACACCAGGCCCCAGGGAGAAGAGCAGTGGATCCCGGACTGAGGTAAGCACTGGGCTTTTAGGGTAGGAAGGGACCGGGCACCCTTGGGAGGGGGGCAAGGGAGATGGGAGACAGACTGTGGAGGTCAGACAGGGAGGCCAAAAGGAGGGGTATTACCTTGAGGTTCAGGCGTGCCACATTGGGCAACCCTGAAAGGATACATCCACCTCCGCCCCTTCCCTCTTTTTCACCTCCATTGGTGAAAAAAAGGGACTCCCCACTCTCACCTGCCTGCCCATGCCAACTGTGTTTTTGGCAAGGGCAGTGTAATATTCGGGTCACCTGACTCAATTGCCTGTTAATGATTCATTTCAAAATGGCAGGCAGACTGCTGATTTCAGTGCCCGCCCACCAAACCTATTATGGGGTTAGGGCAGGGTAGGGTTGGAAGGTGCTGGGCTAGCCACATGTCATATTTTACATGCCCCCACCCCATTCCCCACAACAACTGTAAACATGCTTGGTGGGGGGGGAGGTGGCGATAGTAAAATCCAGCCCCTAGGTGTCCACCGATATTCAAAAGAAACTGACTCCCAAAGCATCAAGATGGCTGAATTTTCACCCGGTCACACTCCCAGTGACAATCAGGCTGTTAAAGGAATTGCAGGCCATGCCATAATTAGTGATCAATCTATATAAGTGATGTCTCCTATCAGCCCTGTAAGCACTTTCTATCGCAATGGCTTTACTGCTTAATATGCTGCAAATTAGACTAACTCACTTCCATTTTTCTATCCAGCACAGTGAAGAACACAATCCTACGGAACATGATTCTAAGCATCAGCATTAACAACATCCCCATTCCATTTTGTGTCACTTAGTAGCTGGGAGATGGGAAGGCTGTAAGTGCTGTTATTGGAAGCAATCACGGTAAGTTGCTTACTATGCTGGAGACTGGAATGAGATTGCAACCATATTACAGCTGTTCAGGAATAACATATTAAATAGTAATGTTACCACAACAAAAGCCATTTGTACAATTCCCTGCACTAATACCAAACACCACTTAAGGATGCTGGCTGCGTTTAACTCTGCTTCCTGAAGATAATCTGTTGAATTTATTTTAAGCAGGAATAATGCAGGTCTTGTAAGTTAATATATATGTAACTCTTGCTTTGTTTCTGCCCAGAAACTGCGCATTTGCACATACAAAATTCAGTTCCTAAATGTTCAACCAGCTCTCCTTATGTGTACAAGTTACCATTATTCATTTGGTACCTTTATTTGATTGATAGTATTATAGTCACATGATCCAGCAATAGTGCCTTTAACATAATGAAATATCCCAAGGGCCTTCACAGGTACATTATAAAATGGAGTATGGCACTGAGTCACATAAGGAGATATTAGGGCAGATGATCAAAAGCTTGGTCATAGAGTTTGGTTTTAAGGAGTGTCTTAAAGGAAGAAAGCAAGGTAGAGAGGCAGAGCGGTGTAGGGAGAGTATTCCAGAGCTTAGGGCTGAGGCAACACAGACACCAATAGTGGGGCAATTAAAATTGGGGGCGCTCAGTTAGAATTATAGGGGTGAAGATGTCTTGGAGGAGATTTAGAAACAGGGATGAGAATTTTAACATCCAGATGTTGCTTGAATCAGAGCCAATGTAAATCAGTGAGCACAGGGTTTGTTTGGAGAAGTGCCTTTGTCATGTGACTTCTGTCACCCTTTTGTATAAAGCCTTGAGAGCAGAAGCCATTTTATCCACCATTTGGAACAGAGTTGATAAAAAGGGACCTGCTGCGAGTTAATGCATGGGCAGCAGTGTTTTGGATGAGCTCAGATTTACAGAGGGTAGAATGTGGGAGACCAGCTAGGATTGTATTGGAATATTAAGCCTAGGAGTTGCAAAGGGTTGCAGCAGCAGATGAGCTAAGATGTAGATGAAGTCAAGTGATGTTTTGGAGTTAGAAATAGGCGCTGATAGTGTTGACATGAAATTGAGGCCAAAAGTTCATCTCAGAATCAAATATTGAAACCGAGTTGCAAGCAGACTGGCCTAATCTCAGTTTCCTACAGGAGAGGGAGTCGGTAGTTATGGAACAGAACTTGGACTGGGGACTGGTAACAATAGCTTCAATCTTTTGAATATTTAATTGGAGGAAATTTTTGCTCATTCAGCACTGGATTCCCATAAGCAGTTTGATAACTTTGAGACAGTGAAGGAGTTAAGAGAACTGGTAATTAGGTAGAACTGGGTTTTATCAGGGTACAATTGAACCTAATGCTTCAGGTGATGTCATATGAACGTATGCACAAGGAGCAGGAGTAGGCCATTCAGCCCTTCGAGTCTGCTCCACCATTTATAAAGATCATGGCTGATCTGATGGTAGCCTGAAATCTGCATCGCACCTACCCCCGATAAACTATCACCCTCCTTGCTTACCAAGAATCTATCCACCTCTGCCTTAAAAATATTCAAAGACTCTGCTTCCACCGTCTTTTCAGGAAGAGAGTTCAGGAAGACACTCTAAAAAAAAATGCCTCATCTCTGTTTTAAATGGGAAACCCCTTATTTTTAAACAGTGACCCCTAGTTCTAGATTGTTGCATAAGAGGAAACATCCTCTCCACATCGACTGTTTCAAGACCCCTCAGGATCTTATATGTTTCAATCAATTAGCCTCTTACTCTTCTAAACTCCAGTGGATACAAGCCTAGTCTGTCCAACTTTTCCTCATAAGACAACCCATCCATTCCAGGTATAGTCTGGTAAACCTTCTCTGAACTGCTTCCAACACATCTACATCCTTCCTTGAATAAGATGACCATTACTGTACATAGTACCCCACATGTGGTCTCAGTAGTGCCCTGTACAATTGAAACATAACCTCCCTGCTTTTGTATTCAATTCCCCTTGCAATAAATTATAACATTCTATTAGCTTTCCTAATTACTTGCTGTACTTGCATACTAACCTTTTGTGATTCATGCATGAGGACACCCAGGTCCCTCTGCATCTCAGAGTTCTGCAGTCTCTCATTATTTAGATAATATGTTTTTCTTATATTCTTGCCAAAATAGACAATTTCACATTTTCCCACATTCGACTTCAGATCTTTGCCCACTCACTTAACCTATCTATATCTGTTTGTAGCCTCATTATGTCCTCTTCATAACTTATTTTCCTACCTATCTTTGTGTCATCAGCAAATTTGGCAAATATCCCTTTAATCCTTTCATCCAAGTCATTTATATAAATTGTAAACAGTTGAGGTCTCAGCACTGATCCCTGTAGCACACCACTCGTTACATCTTGCCAACCTGAAAAACACCCATTAATGCCAACTCTCTGCTTCAAGTTGGCCAGCCAATCTTCTATCCATGCCAATATGTTACCCCCTATAGCATGAGCTTTTATTTTCTGCAACAACCTTTGATGTAGCACGTTATCAAATGCTTTCTGGAAATCTAAGTACAGTACATCCATTTGTTCCCCTTTATCCACAGCACATGTTACTTCCTCAAAGAACTTCAATAAGTTGGTTAAACAAGATTTCCCTTACACAAAACCATGCTGACTCTGCCTGATGACCTTGAACTTATCTAGGTGCCACCAAAGAACAGCATGTGGATGAGAAATAGGAAGGGGCCAAAAAAGATTCTTGGGGGACACCAGAGATAACGGTGTGGAACCAGGAAGAAAAGCCATTGCAAGTGATACTCTGACTATGATTTGTTAGGTAAGAATGGAACCAGTTGAGGGCAGTCCCAGCTGGAGGCAGTGGAGAAGTGTTGGAGAAGGCTGGTGTGGTCAGGTGTGTCATAGACTGCAGCCATTGAAATGGATGAAGAGGAAAAGTATTCCTTTGGCACAGTTATATTGGATGTCATTGTCACTTCAATGAAAGCAGTTTCCATATTGTGGCAGGGATAGAAACCTGACTGGAGGGACTCAAACATGGAGTTCTGGGAAAGATGGGACTTTATTTAGGAGGTGACAGCACATCAAAGATCTTTGGATAGGGAAGGAAGCTTGGAGATGGGATGGCAGAGTCAAGAGTTGTTTTTAATTTGAGGTGAGGTGTGGCGACAGTAGATTTAAAGGAGACTTCTGTTTATTGCATTCAAACTTCAGCAACTACCAAGGTGGGATTCAAACAGAGGTGCCCAGAGCATTACCCTGGCTCCCTGGATTATTACTGCAGTGACAACACCACTTTGTCACTGAGAGGGACAACACCTGAAATGAGAAAACCATTCGCAACATTGGCTAAGATGGGGTCCAGGAGGGATTCTGGGTGATTAGCAGTTTAGTGGGAATAGGATTGGGGGAACAGGAGGTGAATCTCATGGGCAATGTGAGATCAGCGAGGGCATGAGGGGAGTTAGGAGAGATATTAGAGAAAGAGGTGAGTTCAGGACTAGGGCAGCATTAAAGGAAGTTTGGCTGGGTGGGCTAATGGAAGAGAGTGATACAGCAGAGGCACTGATTGGATTGACTCAATCTTGGTGACAAAGAAGTCTATGAGCTCCTTGTACTTGTTGTTGGAGGTGAGGGGAAGGGGTCAGGGCAGAGGGATTTAAGCAGATGGTTTGAAGTAGAGAAAAGAAGCTGATGATTTATCTCTGCATTCCAGGTACATCCTGCAATATTTAGCAGTTTTAGTGTTCCAGCCAGAATAGGCAGTGGATGGCTAAACCAGTTGTCTGCCATATCCTTTCAAGTCTGCGTCCCATAGACTTAAAGGAGCAGGGATGAGGATTGAACCGGGGCAATGGCCAGGATGAGAGAGAGTAATGTTTTTATTGGGGACTAGGAAGTCCAAGGTAGAGGTGAGAATGTGGTTGAGGAAATCAGTAGCTGCAGAAATGTTATGGTATATGGAGGGCCAAAGGGGATTTTAAAATTGCGGTTGTAAATGAATTTGGTTTTTTTTCCCAGCGATGGATACAGGACGAGGTAGGATTGTGACAAAGAAGGGAAGGGTGGGTGGTGAGTGATGCAAGGTCTTATTGGTGATTGAGACATGGAACTAACAAGACCACATGAGATGGCAAGTTCAAGGGGATGGCCATAAATATTGGTTGGGCAGTTTATATTAAGGGAGAAGTTTAAGGAAGTTAAGAGGGCAGGGAACCCAGAAGAGAGAACATGAAGAGTTGAGATAGAGGTTGAAATTAGTGAATATAATAAACTTGGTCTACTGGACAGGTTTCTTACTTGGAACAGATAACTTTATTACAGAGCTCTTGTAGAAGCTACATGCTTGAACCAGGTCCACGACTAGAAAGCTCCGCCCATAAGATTACCCACACTTAGGGCTGATTCATTAGTACAATCATGTGACCCCTAAAGGCAGTAGAAAAGCTTTTACCTACATTCACTACATTTCCTCCTCTTTTAGTTTTTTTTTACATTTCTTATTTACCAAGAATATCCTAATCCACAACATATATATATAGTTCAGCAGTAGGGCACAGTATAAATCAGGAAATACTGGGAGCATGTAAGAAAGGCTCAGCAATAATCATAGGTGATTTTAATATAGACTGGATTAATTAAATTGGCAAGGGTAGTATCGAGGGAGAGTTCATTGAGTGTATTAGAGATTTTTTCTTGTAGTAATATGTTGTGCAGCCAACCAGGGAGTAGGCTATTCTGGATTTGGTTTTGTGTATTGAGATGGGATTAATTAATGATCTCATAGTAAGGATCCTCTAGGGAAGAGTGATCATAGCAGGCTAGAATTTCAAGTTCAGTTTGAGAGCAAGAAACTTGAGTCCCACACTAGTGTCCTGGAGTTAAACAAAGGTAACTATGTAGGCATGAGGGCAGCCTTGACCCTAGTGGACTGGGCAGGAAGACTGCAAGGTAGGGCAGTTGATGAACAGTGGCAGATATTGAAGGAGATATTCAATTCCTCCCAAGTAGAATATATTCCACAGAGGAAGAAAGGTGGTAAGAGGGGAAGAAAACACCCATGGCTAAGCAAGGAAGTTAAAGATAACATAAAGGCAAAAAACTAAGACATACCAAATTGCAAAGGTCAGAGGCAGGCTGGAAGATTGGGAAACTTCTAAAGATCAACAAAGGCTTACCAAAAAAGTAATAAAAAGAGCAAAGGTAAATTATGAAAGAAAACTAGCGCAAAATGTAAAAACTGATAGCAAAAGCTTCTACAAGTATATAAAAGGAAAGAGAGTAGCTAAAGAGAATGTTAGTCCCTTGGAGGATGAGGCTGGTGAGTTAATAGTCAGGAACGCAGAAACGGCAGAGACGTTTCATCAATATTTTGCCTCAGTTTTCAAAGTGGAGGACACTAATACCACCCCAATAGTAACAAATAGTGCAGAGGATATAGAGAAGAGGGAACTTAGAACAATCACCATCACTAGAGAAAAAGTACTGAGCAAACTATTGCGATTAAAGGGTGACTAGTCCCCAGGACCTGATGGCCTACAAACTAGGGTCTTAAAGGAAGTGGCAGCAGAGATAGTGGATGCATTGGCTATAATATTCCAAAATTCCCTGTATTCCGGAAAGGTTCCAGTGGATTGGAAAAATGCTAATATAATGGCCATATTCAAAAAGAGGGGAGGCAGAAAGTGGGAAACTATAGACCAGTTAGTTTAACATCTGTTGTTGGGAAATAGTTGGAATCCATTATTAAGGAAATAGTAATGGGGCTTTTGGAAAGTCAAAATGCAATCCATCAGAGTCAGCATGGTTTCATGAAGAGTAAATCATGTTTGACTAATTTGCCAGAGTTCTTTGAAGATGTGACAAGCAAAGTGGAGAATGGGGATGCTGTAGATATAATATATCTGGACTTCCAGAAGGCCTCTGATAAGGTGCCACACAAAAGATTAACACAAGATAAGATCACACGGAGTTAGGAGTAATATATTAGCTTGGATAGAGGATTGGCTAACCAACAGAAAGCAGAGAGTTGGGATAAATGGGTCTTTTTCTGGATGGCAAGCTGTAACTAGTGGGGTGTCACAGGGTTGCGGTCCTTGGGCCCCAACTATTTACAATCTATATTAATGACTTGGGTTCAGGGATAGAAGGTACTATAGCTAAATTTGCAGATTACACCAAAATAGGTGGGAAAGTAAGTTGCAAGGAAGAAATAAGAAATTTACAAATGGATATGGACAGATTAGGTGAGTGGGCCAAAATTTGGCAATGGAGTTTAACGGGGGTAAGTGTGAGGTTATCCATTTAGGTCGGAAGAATAAAAAGACGATTTATTATTTAAATGGAGAGAAACTTCAAAATGCTTCAGTGTAGAGGGATCTGGGTGTCCTCGTGCATGAATCGCTGAAAGCTAGTATGCAGGTACAGCAGGTAATAAGGAAGGCAAATGGAATTTTGGCATTTATTGTTAAAGGAATAGAGTATGCAACTGTACAAGGCATTGGTGCGCCTGCACCTGGAGCACTGTGCACAGTTTTGGTCCCCTTACTTGAGGGAGGATATAGTTGCATTGAAGGCAGTTCAGAGGAGATTCACTAGATTGATTCCAGAGATGTGGGGCTTGTCTTATGAGGAGAGATTGAGCAGTTTAGGCCTATACTCGCTAGAGTTTAGAAGGGTGAGGGGAGATCTAATTGAGGTATATAAGATGCTAAAGAGGATAGAAAAAGTAGACATGGAGTGGATGTTTCCCCTTGTGGGGCATTCTAGAATGAGAGGCCGTAGTTTTAGGCTAAGGGGTGGTAGATTTAAATCAGAGATGAGGAGGTATTAATTCTCTCAAAGGGTCATGAATCTATGGAATTCACTACCTCAGAGTGCATGGATGCTGGGACGCTGAATAAATTTAAGGAGGAGATAGACAGATTTTTAAATTAGTAATGGGTTGAAAGGTTATGGGAAGAGGGAGGGAAATTGGAGTTGAAGCCAAAATGAGATCAGCCATGACTGTATTGGATGGCAGGGCAGGCTCGAGGGGTTGAATTGCCTACTCCTGCTCCCAGTTCTTAGGTCCTTATGTACACGGGTCATGCAATTAAAGATTAAGCCTCTGACGTGATTTTCTAACTCAGTTAGAGCAATGTAACTCTACAACTTGAGATTCTCCCACTGGATCAACAAGACCAGGAACTGCAACATCCGGGACATCCTTAGGCAACAGCAGTTCAGGATTAGGTAATTCAAAAGAGACGTCAGGTATGTCTATTCCAGGTCGATCTGTCACCTCATGGATTAACGGTTCGACATCAGTTACAGGCAAAATGATCCATGTATTTTCGAACAACTTGGTCTTCCGCTTCCCCTTGGTATGACAAAGGTCCACTTTCAGAGACAATTATACCATGAACCCAACTAGAATAATTTCCAAAATTCCGCATGGAAACTGTATCTCCTACAGTGAAGCTTCATGCTTTGCAATGAATATCGTGATTCGATTTCTAATTACTCTGATTCTTCCCTACCTTCCCTCTAAGTTTGGAACCACCAGACTTAACCTTGTATGAAGTCGGTGTTTCATTAGTAATTCAGGCGAAGTTGAACCCATAGTTGCATGAGGAGCCATACAATAATTGAGAAGAAAACCTGAAATTTGAGTTTTTAACGCTCTTTCGGAAAACTTCATTCTAGGATGAGGGATGATATGGTGCAGTTTTAACATGTTTCATTCCATTTAAACTCATGAATCTTTGAAATTCTGTACTAGTGAAGGCAGTGCCGTTATCCAAAACAATGACTTCTGGTAGGCCACGTACATTAAACGTTGTCGCAGCTTTTCAATAGGTGCACATGATGTCGTGATCTAACTTCATACACATCCATCCATTTAGAATGCGCATCGATGATAAATAAAAACATGGTACCTAAGAATGGATCTACATAGTCTATATGTAGTCTTACCCAGGGTGGACCAGGCCACTCCCACGCATGCAGTGGAGCTGAAAGAAGCACATTTTGTTGTTGCTGACACTGGAGACAGTGCTTGACCATGCTTCAATGTCACTGTCTATACCTGGCCACCTGACATAGCTTCGCACAGGCATCTTCATCTTCGAAATGCTAGGACGTGCACTGTGAAGCTCTGTCAAGAGTGTCTTTCTTCCTTTTGAAGGGACGACAACTCTCGATTCCCACAGCAAGCTAACTCAGTTTTACGAGCATGGAATGTTTTTATCTCTTCAGATGCTGGTGAATTTGACCATCCTTGCAATACCTGGTGTCGGACTTTTGACAAATTGGATCCTGGTTTGTCCAATTCTTTATTTGCTTTGCACAGACCAATGAGGAGTCCAAGAAATTCAACACAAGTGCAACTTCTTGTTTCACTGGAGCATGTACAATGCTATCTGGTATGGGAAGATAACTGAGTGTGTCTGCATTTACAATATGCACACCAGGACAGTGCATAAAGATATACTCATACGCAGATAATATCAAAGACCAACATTGAATTCTGGCTGAGGCTATTGACAGAATGGCTTTATCTTCACTAAATAAACCCATTAGTGGCTTATGGTCTCATACTATGATGAAATGTCAACCATGCAGATACTGATGAAATTTCTTTACTCCAAATATTATGGATAAACCTTTTTCAAGTTGTGAATAACTCTTCTTGTCTGCGAGAAGGTTCTGGAGACAAAGCTGGTTGGCCTTTCGGAACCAGCTTCCATTCTGTGTCACAACACTGCTTCCACACCTTAGGGAGATGCGTCACAAGTTAATATTAATTCTTTTGATGGGTCATAATGTACTAATAGAGATAATGAATGTAATAGGTTCTTGACCTTTACAAAGGCTTCTTCTTGTTGCGCCTTCCATGACCAACGATGATTCTTTTTCAATAGTAAATGTAAAGGAGCTAACACTGTTGACAGGTTTGGCAAGAAGCAACTATAATAATTTACCATGCCCAAAAAAGACTTGAGTTCAATGACACTGGTAGAAAGGGGTGCCTCCTTGATTACCCCAACTTTCTCCTCTGCTGGATGCAGCCCCTGGACATCCACTCGATGACCCAAATAAGTGACTTTAGTCACTTGGAAAATATACTTCTCTTTCTTAAATTGTTCCAAAAATCTCCTTAAAACCTCTTCTAGGTTGGCCAAATGTTTGGTTTCCATTGATCCTGTGATCAGGACATCATCCAGGTACACCACTGCTCTTTGCAATAGGCTTTCCATGGTCCTTTGGAAGATTGCACAGGCATATGACACACCAAAGGGTAGACGTGTATATTGCTACAGGCTCTTGTGCTGTTGATGGTTACATACCCTCTAGATGTGCTGTCCAGCTCACATCCAGTTTTGTGTAGGATTTGCCTCCAGCTAGCTCAGCGTACAAATCTTCAATCTTTGGGATAGGATATTAACCTAATTTAGCAGCCTTGTTCATAATTAATTTTAGTTTCCACAAATGCGAATAGTTTGATCTGGTTTCATCACAGGGACTATGGACATTGCCCATTCTGAAAATTGGACTGGCTGGATGATGCCAGCTTCTCTAAGTGGCACAGTTCTGCATCCTTTAGGGCATAAGGCACAGGTCTGGCCTTAAAGAACTGGGGTGTTGCCTGAGAATCTTCATATATTTTTGCTTGTAATGTAGGAGTGAGAGCTCAATCGCAGCCTGAGGGCATTCACTCATTCACCCTCACCCAGTGTGAATTGGTGTATATGTGTGTTGGTGGAGAGAGTAAGTGAGAAAACTGAGACTAGGAGTAAGGGAGAGTAATACAATCTCACACTCACCCTCGCGCACTCACACACTCGTGCATTCACATGCTCGTGCACTCAGATGGGCACTCACTCATATGGACACTCACTCTCTCACTCCCATACACTCACTCTCACTCTCTCACTCCCACATACACTCACTCTCACTCTCTCACTCCTACATACAATCACTGTCACTCCCATACACGCACACACACTCACTCACCCACTTCCTCCCACACACACGCAGTCTCTATATCTATCTCTCAAACTCACACACGCACACACATGCACACACGCACACACAATCTCCCACAATCTGCCATGCATGACAAGTAGCCTCTTCCCCTCACATCTTACCACCACCCTCCCCGACCACCAACTTGGGACTTCACAGCGTCTCACAATCAGACCTCCCCAAGACCCTGCTCCCTGGCGTTCTGCTCTCTGGACACTGGTTGGAGGTGCTGGACTGATGTTCTGGTGCACTCCAACAGCACTACATCCATCATAGGGCTGGATTTTTTAAATTCATTCGGGGAGGTGGGTTTCGCTGGCAGGGCCAGCATTTATTGCCCAAAACTAATTGCACTTGAGAAGGTGGTAGTGAGCTGCCTTCTTGAACCGCTGCAGTCCATGTGGTGTAAGTACACCCACAATGCTGTTAGGGAGGGAGTTCCAGGATTTTGACCCAGCGACAATGAAGGAACGACGATATATTTCCAAATCAGGATGGCGAGTGACTTGGAGTGAAACTCCCAAGTGGTGGTGTCTCCATCTATCTGCTCCCCTTGTCCTTCTAGATGTTGTGGTTATGGGTTTGGAAGGTGCTGTCTAAGGAGGCTTGGCAAATTCCTGTAGTGCATTTTGTAGATAGTACACACTGCTGTCATTGTGCATCGGTGGTGGAGGGAGTGAATGTTTGTGGATGGGTTGCCAATCAAGCAGGCTGCTTTGTCCTGGATGGTGTCAAGCTTCTTGAGTGTTGGTGGAGCTGCACTCACCCAAGCAAGTTGGGGGCATTCCATCACAGTCCTGATTGTGCCTTGTAGATGGTGGACAGGCTTTGGGGAGTCAGGAGGTCAGTTACTCATCACAGGATTCTTAGCCTCTGACCTGCTCTTGCAGCCACAGTATTTATATGGCTATCCTAGTTCAGTTTCTGGTCAATGGTAAATCCCAGGATGTTAATAGTGGGGGATTCAGTGATGGTGATGTCATTGAACTTCAAGGGGAGATGGTTAGATTCTCTCTTGTTGGAGATGGTCATTGCCTGACACTTGTGTGGCGCAAATGTTACTTGCTTCTTGTCGGCCCAAGCCTGGATATTGTCCAGGTCTTGCTGCATTTGGACATGGACTGCTTCAGTATCTGAGGAATCATGAATGGTGCTGAATATTGTACAATCATCTGCGAACATCCTCACTTCTGACCTTTTGACGGAGGGAAGGTCATTGATGAAGCAGCTGAAGATGGATGGGTCAAGGACACTACCCTGAGGAACTCCTGCAGCGATATCCTGGAGCTGAGATGTTTGACCTCCAACAACCACAACCATCTTCCTTTGTGCTAGGTATGACTCCAACCAGTGGAGAGGTTTACCCCTGATTCCCATGGAGTCCAGTTTTGCTAGGGCTCCACTTGGTCAAATGCAGCCTTGATGTGAAGGGCAGTCACTCTCACCTCACCTCAGGAGTTCAGCTCTTTTGTCCATGTTTAGACCAAGGCTGTAATGAAGTCAGGAACTGAGTGGCCCAGGTGGAACCCTTACTGGGTGTTAGTGAGCAGGTTATTGCTAAAGAAGTGCCACTTGATAGCACTGTTGATGACCCCTTACATTAATTTACTGATGATCGACAGTAGACTGATGGGGCAGTAATTTGCCGGGTTGGATTGTCCTGCTTTTAGTGTATAGGACATACCTGGGCAACTTTCCACATTGCCAGTGTTGTAGCTGTGCTGGAACATCTTGGCTAGGGGTGCAGCAAGTTCTGGAGCACAAGTCTTCAGTACTATTGCTGGAATATTGTCAGGTTTCATAGCCTTTGCACTATCCACTGCCCTCAGCCCTTTCATGATACCAAATTGAATTGGCTGAAGACTGTGATGCTGGGTACCTCTGGAGGAGGCCGAAATGGATCATCCACTTGGCATTTCTGGCTGAAGATTGTAGCAAATTTTTCAGCCTTACCTTTTGCACTCATGTGCTGGGCTCCTCCATCATTGAGGATGGGGATATTTGTGGATCCTCTTCCTCCTCCAGTGAGTTACTTGATTGTCCACCACCATTGCAACTGGATGTGGCAGGACTACACAGCTTAGATCTGATCCGTTAGTTGTGGGATCGCTTAGCTCTGTCTACCACTTGTTTCTTATGCTGTTTGTCATGCAAGTAGTCCTGTGTTAAAGCTTCATCAGGTTGATGCCTCATGGCATGCCCTCCTGCACTCTTCTTTGAACCAGGGCTGATGGTAATGGTAGAGTGGGGGATATGCTGGGCCATGAGGTTACAGATTGTGTTTAAGTACAATCCTGCTGCTGCTGATGGCCCACAACGCCTCATGGATGCCTAGTCTTGAGTTGCTAGATCTGTTTGAAATCTATCCCATTTAGCACAGTGGTAGTGCCACACAACACGATGGAGGGTATCCTCAATGTAAGTCCTCCACAAGGACTGTGCAGTGATCAACTCCTACTGATACTGTTATGGACAGATGCAGCTGCGGCAGGCAGGTTAGTGAGGATGAGGCCAAGTATGTTTTTCCCTCTGTTGGTCACCTTACCACCTGCTATAGACTTAGTCTAGCTGCTGTGTCCTTTAGGATTCAGCCAGTTCAGTCAGTAGTGGTGCTACTGAACTACTGTTGGTGATGGACATTGAGACGCCAACCCAGAGTACATTCTGCATACTTGCCATTCTTCCAAGTGGTGTTCAACATGAGGAGCACTTTTATCAGCTGAGGAAGGGTGGTACATGGTCATCAGCAGGAGGTTTCTTTGCCCATGTTTGACCTGATGCCATGAGGCCTCATGGGGTCCAGAGTCGATGTTGAGGACTCGCAGAGCAACTCCCTTCCAACTGTATACCACTGAGCCGCCACCTCTGCTGGGTCTGTCCTGCTAGTGGGACAGGGCAGAGCCAGGGATGGTGATGGTGGTGTCTTGGACATTATCTGTAAGGTATGATTCCATGAGGATGACTATATCAGGCTGTTGCTTGACTAGTCTGTGAGACAGGTCTCCCAATTTTGGCACTTGCCCCCAAATGTTTGTAGGAAGGACTCTGCAAGGTCGACATGGCTGAGTTTGCCGTTGTTGTTTCCGGTGCCTAGGTCGAGGCCGGGAATTCCACCCAGTTTCATTCCTTTTTGGAGACTTTGCAGCAGTTTGACATAACTGAGTGGCTTGCTAGGCCATTTTAGAGGGCAGTTCAGAGTCAACCACATTGCTGTGGGTCTGGAGTCACTTGTAGGCCAGAAAACGATGGCAGATTTCCTTCCCTAAAGGGCATTAGTGAACCAGGTGGGTTTTTACCACAATCTACAATGGTTTCATGGTCATCAATAGACTTTTAAGTCTAGATTATTTTATTGAATTCAGATTCCATCTGCCATTGTGGGATTTGAACCCAGGTCCCTGGAGCATTGCCCTGGGTCTTTGGATTACTAACCCCAGTGATAATACCACAATGCCATCACCATGTCCTCCCCATTTTGGGTGAGCTGTTCCCCAGACCTCCTGCTCACTTGCGTAAAATACAACATGGTGACATCGAATTAGCAATTCTACACCATCCGAGCCTCCAATACTGTGGTAGGTGAGCAGACAACGGAATTGGAAGCCTGCCCCACCGGCCTTATAAAAACCAGTTAACAAGAAATTGACCTTGGCCCAATCATTTGCGATCTTACATTGCCAACTCCATTTTCCATTACACACATGGGAAAAACATTGGGTGTGAGTTACGCCAGGTGTGAGGAGGCAGCACTAGGGTGGTTAAGAAGGCCTGCGAGTGGCCTCAAAGCTGCATGTAACAGCAGAACCTGCTGCTGAATGTGGCAGTATTTGGATGCTATTAGGCTTTATTCATTAACTGTTCTGAGCATGCATTAACAAATAAGGAGAGAGTGAGATGGCAGGTGGTTGGCAATGACTGACCTCCGGTTCATAGTCTATCCCCCCTCCTTGCAGATCTCCAGCCGTTGTTGTCCAATTGGCCATGGAGCCCCCTTTCCCAAGTCTAGTTGGCCACTCTCCTGCCAAGCGGCTCCTAATTAGCCATCCAATACTTGATTTGCCATGTTGAGACAGCAGGAGTGGGAGTGTGCCTCCCTCACCCCATTGGGAACCATCAAATCCTGCCCATAATTACACCAAGCCATATTAGGACAGGTAATCAAAGGCTGAAGCAAAGAGGTAGATTTTAGGGAACGACTAATGAGGAGGAAAATGAGGTAGGAGTGGAAAGCTTTAGGGAGGGAATTCCAGCAGTTAGGATCCAGGCAGCTGAAGACAGGGCTGCCAGTGAGGCTGCAATAAAAATCAGAGATGTGCAAGAGGCCAGAAATTGAAGAGATCCCAGGGACCACTGTAGGTGAGCGAGTACAGGGATGATGTGTGAACAAGATGCAGTATCTAATAAGTAACAAATTTAAAATGAAAGCTAAATAGGAGGCTGAGATATAGAAAGGTAAATTGATTCATTTTGACTTTAAGATAGAAACTGGCATGCTGGTAAGATTGTTTTATGTTTAACAAACTGAGTGATAGTTGTTCTGGAGACAGCAAAACCCTCTCATTTCAGGTCCATGTTAGGTCGAATTGTGCAGCATGATAATAATATAAACATAGGTTAACTCAATAGCGTCAGCATCAAGCACTCCCTGGTGAGGTTCACCACAACTAAATGCAAATGGAAGCTTCTTCTACTCTCCCCACCAATTTAAATTTTCCACACAGACAGCTTGTGATAACTCTGTGTGAGATTGCCAATTTATTGCCCATTAGGAGCAAACTTGCTGTTTTCCAAACTGGTTTTATGTAGGATCATTGCAAAAGACAGCTAGGAACGCTTTGGCGATAACAATCTGGACAGAATTTTACCCAAGGTCTTTCTCTCATTGTTGGAAACCTAGTGCATAATTAGTCAATGTTTCATTCCTAAATTTGTGAGCAAATGTTGTTCTTCAAGTAACATAGATACGTAAAAAAGAACTCTATTGGTATAAGAAAACTGCATGCACGTGAAAGCTTCAAAAAGCTAACATTGATCTCTTGACATTGTACATGTGAAGTGCTGAGGTACTGTCAGACAAAAAATTGGAATATTTTGTATCCATTGTTGGGGCACCAAGGGGGTTCCCTAGGGGCTCCTAAGCAGCGTTCCTGATGGGCACGGACCCTGTGTGGCAGATTGTACCAGACGCCATATTGGTGAGGGCAACAATACAGAAGTATGCACAGCATGCAGATCATGGCGTTAGCCAACCTATACCTCTGATTTGATGCCAATGGTGCTGTTTTGAGTTTGACACTTCAGCTAATGCTGTCCCTTAACCTCACACAGCTGAACACACATTCAGCAGCAGGAAAGACCACCAACACCAGCAGCCACCCCTCCCCCATCCCTGCCCCTCCACCACCACCACCCCCTCCCTGCACCCCCCTACCCCCGGCCAAACAATGCTATTTAAAGGGATCATCAGCTACTTCAAGATTAGTTACTGGTTTATTTCTGACTGTTGCTATGATTCTACTAGTGTTTGGTGCTTCCCATGCTTGTTCCAAAAGTCAACTGGCAGTGGTCTGGCAGATGCTGAAGAACATTTTGTCCACTTCAAAACTTTTACACAAACCAATTGCTCCCAAATATGGGTGTACTTATAAGCTTTTCTCTTAGAATACAGCATGATTTGAAGCATGAGCAAAGGGCACACAGAGCAGGACAAGTTTCTGGAAGAGGGTGGAGGAGGAGAAGAAGGGCTCTCAGTGGGAGGTCATACCCACTAAGTGTTCAGAGAGCAATTCTCCTAGCTGAAGCTCAGTGAGGAACAATGTGTGTGGGATCTGTGCATCATTAAGCATGTCCTCTCTGAAATCTATCATCTGCTGCAGCCACATTTGCAACTTCAAAGCAGGATAAGGACTGCATTGCCAGAGACTGTGAAGGTCATCATGACAATTATTTTTTATGTTTCTGGCTCCTTTCAGGCTGGAACTCAAAGTATTTGCAACCTCTCACAGATTGCCATTTACTGTGTCAAGACTCATTGGGGATGGTGTGCTGTAATATCAAACCCCACTGTTCTCCGAGTTGCGACAAAAGTGAAAAATTTGATTAAACCACCAGGTTGCCCCAATTCTAGCTGTTTAATTTAGGTCAACAAGATACTAGCGCCAGGTTTGTAAACTTAACGGGCAGAATTTTTTGCTGAGCAGGCGGTTGTGCGCCCGACCTGCTCAAGTGTAAAATGATGCACGATGACTTTGGGCATGCACAGGAGCTAGATCCACACCCGCCATTAATTAACAGACCAATTAAGGCTCTTAACAACCAAATTGACAGCGATTTAAAATTGCCCGTGTGAATTTTCATTCATCGCACGGGCAAAATGGGCAGGCGGGCAGGCAACAATTTACAAAACCTCATCCACGGGCAGAATAAGAAGGGTCAGCAGATTTGTCAATGTGATTAGTGAAGGGTTTTGGAGATAGTTTGCTGCTGGTGGCTTATTGAGACTCGACAGCTTATTTTCTAAGCGGGGCTTCATTCTTGGCATCTCCAGGCTTCATTTCTGGACACATTGGTATCTTCCAGGACCCCAGACAATTCGGGCCATGTGCACCCTTCCAGGTATCAGAAAGCCTTCCCTTACCCTAGTAATGGGGATTGTGGTTCCCACTGGAGGCACCTCCTCTGAGGAGGAAGAGAGGGTCAGAAGGGAGAGGAGGCCTGGTGTCCCAATGCAGCTTCCAGGGGAGCAACCTATGGGAGGAGAGGCGCAGTCATAAGGGGCACAGGGCCAGCAGGAAGTCCAAGGCATAAGGGGCCACAGAAGACACCACTATCCTGCTGCCAGGGTTTACAGGCGGCAATGCAGTTACCTCAATATGTCTGAGGTGCAATGCCGAAGAAGGCTTCGCCTCTCCCGGGAGACTGTGACCTCCATTTGTCAGATGATCAGGCCTAAGATCAGCTCCAACAGTGTGGGTGGACACCTATGCCAGTGGCTCTGAACGCCACAGTGGCCTCAGCTTCTAGGCCTCCGGCTCTTTCCAGGGGTCAGTGGGGGATCTGTTTGGAGTCTCCCAATCAGCTGTCCATAGTTCCATCAAGCTGGTGACAGAAGCTCTGTTCAGGCAGGTCCTAGCCTTTATTCTTTATCAGCCAGCCTGGCTGAGCGAGCCAGAGACTTAGCAGCAATTGCTAAGTTCCCCAGCGTCCTGGGCACTCTCTGCCTCTGCTTGCATTTCAAGCAAGTGTGATGTGCCCTCACCAATGTGCAATGAGATACCGCTGAACTAATGCCCACTGAGGTGCTGGCATCTGTGCTGGTGCTTGCTTCAAAGAGCGGGTATGACACAGGTACTTGGGGAGTATGGTGGTCCTCTGGTGTCAAGGGTGGCCCTTCAGGGTCCGGAGAGCGAACACCTGCTGGTGAACCTAAAAGGGAGAAGAAGGACATGTCATTAATTAAAGTCATCACACTGTCACTGTGCATGATAGGCACCCTGGTGAGACCATGGAGATCTGCATCATGGTGCCCTCGTCTTCCAATGATCAATGGGGAATCAAGGTTCGAAGCTCCCATCAATAAAAAGACTAAACTAGGATGGTTGCACAAGCTGAAATTTTCACCTTGGTGCACTGCATCCTGACCATCGTCTGACAACCCAGCCTCATTGCGGCTGCTTTACCGAGGAGCATAGCGCCTCTTGAGCTCCTGCTCATAATGGGAGAGGATGAGGAGGTGTGGGGGTCCTCTGCCAGTCCGTGACCTCTCAAGATTGATATGGGATGTCTTTTCCTGAAAGGATGAGGGAATATTGATTAGTCCACTCTCTACCTGCAGCACCACTGCAGCCTGGCCAACCCCATCTGAGGAACACCTTGCAGGGCACATCCGAGTCGTGGCACTCGAGGCACAAGGCACTCAGTCCAAGCAGCCAGGGCTCACCCCCTTGGCCAGCTCCGGTGTCATTGACAGTTGGCACTCAGACCCTAATACCCCTGAGCTCCATGGGGGAATGGCCAGCCCAAAACAATTGAACATACTGGCCCATGCCAACATGGTGCTTACCCTTGAGTGCAGCAGGTCATTGAAGCGCATATGGCATGGCACCATGTGTGCCGCACCACATTGTGGCTGCTTACCCAGGCTGCCACCTCCTCTCATGGCCTCTTGGTGAGGTACGGTGGCCTTCTCCTCCCATCTCTGGGGACAAGATGTCCCTTCTGGCAGCCGCCTCCTCCAGGAGGGCAGGGAGGCACTCATAAAAAAAATTGGGGTGGGTGGGTGCGGCGAGTGCCCCTGCCTGACCTGCCTCCTGCCTGGCATTTGCAGACACTCTGGACTCCATCCTTGTAGCAGCTGACTGATGTCCTTCCCTGGCAGCCTTTCTGGGGCTGCCTGGGCCATTTTTAAACAGGCTGTCAGGCCTCCATTGGACGCGACGGCCAACAGGCCCCCACCTCTGCTCCCACTCAGCCCTACCTGGCCAGTGACAAGCTGTGTTTCACGCTGGGCAGGCCTTAATTGGCCCACCAGCATGAAATCGCGGTCTGGTCCCAATTGCGGGCAGCAGATGGTTTCCTGACTACCCCTGATGAGTCCGCCCAATGAGGGCAAAATTTTGCCCAAAAAGTAAATAACTGTTTATTGAACAAACTGTCATTAACCAGTGACAAAAGAAAGAAATATGAAATGCTAATTCCTGACTCTATAACCTAAATTTGACCCCTTTCTTAAATCCCTATATACACACATACAAGACACATAAGACACACAAACATGGATTTTAAGGGTGGGATAAAACAGTTCAATAGCACCAATTCCGGAGTACAGGATTTGATGGACTGATTTTGATCGATGTCTTCCAAATTCCTTTCAGTCCTTGTTGATGACACGAGGTGGTCTTCCCAGCACTTTCAGTATTTCGTTCATTGGTTGAGCACTTGTCTTTCAATGTCTCCAACAGTGATTTTTCCCCTTTTCCTCATGACAGGGGTTTTCAGAGAGAGAGCAGGCTACAGAGATATGAGGAGAAAAGTCAGCTAGCTATTATTGTGGATTTACTGGAATCTTCCACATGCAGGAGAAAAAGATTTTAGGTCTTTTTCCTTTCAGGCTAGGAGCAAATCTGCTGAATTGCTTCTCACCCAAAACCTAGTCACCTGGTCAGGAGCCAATTAAAATACTGTTGTCAGGCAGCACCCTTGGTCCAGGACTCTTTTCCGGCACCATCCTGCCTTTCATGGCGCACTCTATTCCAGGACTGCAACATTGTATATATCTCTCATCTTGTTCCAGTGGACATGTTTTTCAACCTGCAGCCATTGCAATCTTAATCCACAGTTCAACAGAAAATAAAAAGATATGTTCTTTACAACAGTGCAATAGAAATAAAAAAGATATGTTCCTTACACTTGTTGTACAAAAGAGAATCTCTATAAGAGATAAATACATTTCATTGTCACTTGCCAAAAACAAGCAGGTGGGGTGAGTGCAAGATTTCCTTTGTATTGCAGGCTTTCTCATAGTGGAAGGTGACTATTGGCTATTGACTGCATGCACATAACTTTGTGGGTGACAGATGTCATATTTACTCTATATGGAAACCCAAAGGAAGTTCACTTCCATGTCCACTTCCATTTCAATATCCAGCTGCTGTGTAACAACAGGCAGAGAATCATGCAGGTCAGCATCCAATAGCCTGCCAGTAGTCATGATAGCTTTATTCTGTGGTGGTCTGCTGCATGTTAAGGCCTATCCGCTGACAATATGACTGATGTCTTTGGTACACGACTCACGTGCACTTGCGTAGCATGCTTATAACAAATTCCTTGCTGCCACACAAAATGTAATAGAGCAGAAATGATGATTCCGGTGCCTGGATCACTCATAAGGAGTCCTACATTGTTCAACATGGTGGTTATCAGATTTGTGGGGGGGCTGATGCATACAGTATAATGTCACCACCACAATTGAACAGTTCTTGTTTTTCTTTATTTGTTCATGGGATGTAGGCATCACTGGCTGGGCCAGCATTTATTGCCCATCCTTAATTGCCCTTGTTCAGGGTGCATTTGAGAGTCAACCAAATTGCTGTGGGTCTGGAGTCACATGTAGACCAGACCAGGTAAGGACAGTAGAATTCGTTCCTAAAGGACATTAGTGAACCAGATGGGTTTTTATGACAATTGGCAATGGTTTCATGGTCATCATCAGGCTTTTAATTCCAGATTTTTATTGAATCAAATTCTACCATCTGCTTTGGCAGGATTCAAACCCGGGTCACCAGAGCATTACCCTGGGCCTCTGGATTACTAGTCCAGCGACAATGTCACTACACCACCATAGCCCCCTAAATTCAATATACAGAATGCCTCAGTTTCTTTTCCCAAGCAAACAAAATAGTGGCGGAGGAAGAAAGGAAAGCAACTCTCCTAAGCATCTGTGGGAGTAAAATTTATAATTTTAATCCGTAGTTTAACAGCCCTGAACGCTCCCAATTCAAAGACCTTCAGCGAATTGCTAGACCTCGCACAGGGTCATTTCCAACCCAAACCCTCCGAATTCATGCAGAGGTTCAAATTTAATTCAAGTGTAAGAGCCCAGGGGGAGACCATACCAACATAGGTAGTGAAGCTGAAACAGCTAACTGAATATTGTGAGTTCAGGGAGACCCTAAATGGTATGTTAAAGTACCATTTGGCCTGCAGTGTGCACAATGATGCCATTCAGTGACGGTTATTAGCTGAAGTAAATATTGATTTTAAAAGAGCATTGGAAATAATACTTGCGATGGAAAGCGCTGAGTGGGATTCGTGTACAAAATGGCACCTTTTTCCAGTTGGGGTGGGAACAGACCGCCAGGCGTGGCACAAAATGGAGTCAGCCGCAAAGCAGGAGACAGTCCCTGCTACCCAGCCATTTTAAAAATATACAGGGGACAACTCAGCAGCAAATCTGACAATGAATAGTTACCGATGTGGAAGTAACCATATCCCTGAAACTTGCTGTTTTAAAGAGGCAGGGTGCCATTATTGTCATAAAAGAGGGTAATGTAAAGCAAGATTGAGACAGATTCCCAGACATCAAACTGTTCATAATGTGGAAGAACCAGAAACCACTAATTCCGATGGTTATTCTCTAGTTAATGTGGAAGTAGGGAAAACAGAATCGACCACTGTTACCCTGCAGGTCAATGGAAAACCTTTGATTATGGAAGTAGATACTGCTGCATCAACCACTGTAGCAGGAGAGCACACATTCAAATATTTAAACAAGGGTACTCAACAATTGACTATGGAGCAGGCTTCAGCCAAATTGAAAACGTATACTGCTGAAGCTATACAAGTGAAAGGTATTACCACTGTACCTGTTTATTACAAGCACCAGACAGCATAGGTCCCTGTGATTGTAACTCTTTTGAGTACAAGCACATTTCCATCTGTTCCTATTCAGATGAAGTTACATTGTTTCATAGTTTGCCATTGTGAGATTTGAACTCTTGATACTCTTTTGAGTAAACCTGTTTCCATCTGTTTCAGATGAAGTTACATTGTTTCATAGTTTGCTATGGTGAGATTTGAACTCTTGATCTTGGGGTTACAAACACAGTACCATAACCACTTGGCTATTTAGGCCAAGCAAAGATGTGGATGTAACTCTTTCGAGTACAAACATGTTTCCATCTGTTCCTATTCAGATGAAGTTACATTGTTTCATAGTTTCCCATTGTGAGATTTGAACTCTTGATCTTGGGGTTACAAACCCAGTACCATAACCACTTGGCTATTTAGGCCAAGCCTTCCTGTGATTGTACTGGAAGGTGAAGGACCAAGCCTTCTAGGCTGTCATTGGCTAAAATAAATTGAACTAAGTAGGTCTGAAATTTTTCAGCTGAGAGCTGGAGGACTGCCAGAGCTGCTAAAGAAATATGACAAGGTCTTTCGAGAAGAACTGCGGAAAATCAAGGATCTGCAGGCTAAGATCTATGTTAACACTGAATCAACTCCTCATTTTTTAAAGCCAGGCCTGTGCCTTATGCCCTGAGAGAGAAGGTTGACACTGAATTAAATCATTTAGAGAAGCTGGGTATCATTCAGCCAGTTCAATTTTCACAATGGGCAGTACCCATACTCCTTGTCTTGAAACCGGATCAGGCCATCAGTATCTGTGGGGATTATAAGTTAACAGTAAACAAGGCTGCCAAGTGGTACGAATACCCTATCCCTAGGATCAGGGATCTGTATACCAAATTAGCAGGAAGGAGAACTTACACTAAATTAGTTTTGAGTCATGCATTTCAGCAGCTGGAACTGGATGATACATCCAGAGGATCTGTAACCATAAACACACACAAAGTCTCAATACATGTGCCTACCTAACAGTGTTTCCTTGGACTGTGAAATTTTTCAGAAGACAATGGTGAGTTTGCTACAAGGACTACCTCAAGTTGTGGTCACCTGACTGCATCCTAATAACTGGATAAACAGGAATGTAACACTTGGCTAACTTGGAAAAAATTTGAAAACGATTCTTGGAGGCAGGGGTGTGCTTGAAAAAGGAAACGTGTACGTTTCAGGCAAGTCAAGTCGTTTACTTGGGACACTGGGTGAATGCTGAAGGATTACACCCAGTTGAAGAAAAGGTTGAAGCTATTAAGGAAGCACCCTTGCCCACCAACATCCAAGAGCAGAAATCATTCTTGGGTATGGTAAATTACTACGGTCGATTTCTACCCAACTACCAACTTATTCCCACCCGACTTAGAGACCTAGCCCTTCTATACTCATTATTAAAGAATAAACAATGTTGGTCTTGGAAGTCACATCAAGAAGAAGTCTTCATGAAAGTTAAACAGCTCTTGCACTCTTCAAATTTGTTGGTACACTATGACCTGACAAAAGAATTGATGCTAACTTGCGACACCTCCCACTATGGCGTGGGAGCGATACTATCTCACAAGGTGGATGACGGTTCAGAAAGGCCAATAGGTTATGTATCCAAAATCCTCTTTATGGCCGAGAAGGGTTATTCACAAATCGAGGAAGAAGGATTATCAATTGTTTTCGGAGTTTAAAAATTCCATCAGTATGTACATGGCCGACATTTGCTATAATATTTAATCGCAAACCGCTCTATGGTTTGTTTAGTAGAGAAAAAGTTATCCCTCCTATAGCTTCCTCAAGAATTCAAAGATGGGCTTTGATTTTATCAGCATATGAATATACTTTTATGCACAGACTAGGGATGCACATAGCCAATGCGTATGCACTAAGTTGTCTTCCTTTGCAGGAGAGAGTTGAACATGCTCCAACTCCCAAGAGATCATATTAGCGATGAATTTCCTGGATTCTTCACCAGTCTGCACAAGACAAATAAAAAACTGAAAAAAAGCATGATCTAGTCTTGTCCAGAGTACAAGACCAGGTATTGAAAAGATTGTCATTGGAACCAGTCCCCAAAGAATTGAAGCCATTCTTCATCTGAAGGAATGAATTGAATAGTCAGGATGGCATCCTATTATGGGATGCATGAGTTGTCATTTCTCCATAAGGGAAGGAACAACTCTTAACTAAGTTGCGTAGTGCGCACCTTGGAATTTCCAAAATGAAACTGTTTGGAAGGAACTATATCTGGTGGCCAAGTATAGACAGTGATACAGAAAAATGGTTAAACACTGTCTCCAGTACCAGCAACTACCCAAGTTGCTTGTTGCAACCCCACTGCACCAGTGGGAATGGCCTGGTTGACCCTGGGTGAGACTGCATATAGATTATGTGGGTACGTTATTAGGCACCATGTTTCTGCTAATAATTGATACACGTTCCAAATAGTTAGACCCATATGAAGTTAGATCGCCAACATCAGGTGTGATTGTAGAAAGGTTATGCCAAAGTTTTTCTATATATGGATTGCCAGATGTCATTACCCCAGACAATGGTACAAATGCTGAATTTCAAAGATTCGTGAGCCTAAATGGTATCAAGCATGTAAAGACAGCACCACATCCTCTGTCATCCAACTAACTGGCCGAGAGAGCCCTAAAAACTTTCAAAGTTGGGATGAAAAACTTATTGGAAGGGTCCTTTTAGACCAAACTTTCATGTTTCCTGTTTCACTATAGAATGATCGTCCCACACCAGTACAGGTTCAACACCTTCAGAATTACTGATAAAGCACTGCCTTTGCATAAGATTAAGCCTGGTACTTCTCAATTTGGAGGGGAAGGTAGAGAACAGTCAAGGGCATCAAAAAGTGTCTCATGATTTGCTTAGTTGAGACTGAGAATTTACTGTTGGTGAAACAGTATTTGTATGAAACTTCGGTAATGGATCGAGTTAGTTACCTGGTGTAATAGTTTCTGCAACCGAACTGTTGATGTACTATGTAGAAGTGAAGGGCCAGATCACACGAAAACATGTGGATCATTTGAGAAGAAGGGAGATACCACAACAAACCAATGTTCTACCTGTAACCATTGTAGAACCTGTGGGCCCCGTTATGATTGATCAACCAAGGATAGACATACCTGATGTCTCTGTCAGAGTGGATAACACTGAACTGCCTGTGCTTAAGGAGATGCCTGATGTTGCTGTGGCTCCAGACAATAAAGATTCAGTAAAAGATTCTAAAGTCATGGAGCTATGACGTTCCACCCCAATCAGGAACTCACCTGAGGGAGTGAACTTATAATTTCATAACCCGTGTATATATTTGTAATGTTATGAATGTAGTTGTTCTTGTAAATATAAATTGCAAAAATAAAAATTCAAGGGAGGGTAATGTCTGCAGCTTGTAAATCAGAAGTGTGTGGGATGACAGGGAATTGGGATGTGAGAAGGGGTATTAGGCATGACAAGAAGGTTAGATTCAAAGGTTTGAGCTACTTGCCAGCCAGGGCCTCAACAATAGACTTCCTAATAATGGCCAAAGCCATCTCCACATGTGGAGTTCGGACATGTAGGTGTGCCTATTAAGCTCCAGTTAGCTCCTGTTGCGTCCAGCTGTGTCCTGCAAGAGAGAAATAATTGACTGCTGTAAAATCTGTTTGGCTGATGTGGCTGTCATGGTTGAATAGCTAGCAGCATGTGTCAGCTGTGAGATGTTGGTGTGAGATTTGCACCAGTGCTAAGTGTGTAAGGGTGGGGTGTGAAGATACGGTGTCAGCCATGATTGGTAGAGATTGTTGGTAGGTGGATGATGAGGATATGATGCACTGAGTAGTGTCTGAGACTAGTCATGCAGTCGTGGGTTATGGCGCTTGAAGATTCACTCACTGACCTTGGCCGCTCACGTGAGCTCATTGAGCTTTTTGTGGCACTGCATTGAGATCCTTGGGGTTTGCCGCCTGACACGGAACTCCACAGCCATCTGCTCTAACTTTCTTCCAAATGTGTGTCTGAAGGGCCTCCTGATAAAGGATCTCTCCTCCTTTCCACATCTTCCACAAGTCTCCAGTTCAGCATTGGAATACCCAGGAACCTGTTCTCTCCCATGTTGGGCCACTCTACACTGTTTCCCAGATCAGTTTCGCTACCTGCACAACTGCCAATACCTGGTCCCAATCCACCTCCCCTCAAAGAGGTGCAGTCTAGCTTTAAGTAGGGTAGTTTTCAATGGTGCTAGTCTCTTTACCATTTGGGTCCCTTGCTGACGATTCCAGCCAAAAAACAGTGCAGTTAGCGCTGGCTGGAGCTGAAATCTTTGAAAGGAGCAGGCAGCATGAAGTTGGTATGTTGGCATCATGATCCCCATGTGTATTTCGGAGGCTTTCCAATTTAGTCCTTCTCTTAAAACGAAAAGACAGCCTGTGTGGAATTTATCGCAAAATCCCTAAAACAACCGCTTCGGACAAAATGAGTAAATTTAAACAATCCCTGATTAAAATCTGCCAAGATCATTGGAAATTATCAGGGACGTATCTGTGTGAAGCAAGACTTTGTGAGAATGTTTGGACATTAATAAGAGAGGCCTGTGCATTCCATAGTCTGGAACAAGCAGGCTGGAAGAGCAGGTAAAGATTACATGTGGTTTAATCTCTGAGGTAGTTGAGTGACTGCAAACAGATAACTGTCTATCTTTGGAGAGAGAAACAGAGTTAACATTACAGGTTGTGATGTTTTTTAGCAGTTCTCATATTAAATAATGGGTTAATAGTTATGGTAATGATATAATGATGTGTATCATGATGTAACAGTGACATCATGTGCAAGACACTAAGAGAAAATGGAATACAAGAGAGAGAGGTACTTATCTAGAAGTTTAGAATGTACTTTAATGTACATAAAGGAGTCTTTGAAGAAGCCTACCAGAGTTAGACCCAAGTCACTCATAAATAATGGGAAACCTTCCCAATCCAGAGCAGGCTCAAGTCACCTGAAGAGAGATCCAAATAGTATTTAAAGTGGAAACCAAACCACCAACCGCTGATGAAAGTTCACAGCCAGAAACGTTAACTCTGTTTCTCTCTGCACTGATGCTGTCAGACCTGCTGAGTCTTCCCAGCATTTTCTGATTTTATTTCAGATTTCCAGCATCTGCAGTATTTTGCTTTTGTCTATCTCCAATGTCTAGCGATGGTGGGTGATTGAACAAAATCTATCTTCCCCTATCTTTTATTTATGTTTCAGCCAGCAGGAACCGGATAAAATGAAGACATGGCGGCAGGTCTGACACTACAGCCGGAGAAGCTTGAAGAATCTTTACGTAGAAATAGGAAGTCCAAGAACAACATGAAGAAACTTTAAGAGTGTGACGGAGCTGATCATTTCCCTGACCTGTCACAAAGACCTGTGGGTTAAAAGTTGTAGGTATTGCTTGATGCTGTTTTTGTGCAAACTGTTTTAATGTTATGTTCATTGTTTAACTACTAAAGGTAATTTTGATTAACATAGTGAATAGGATGATTTTCTTTGGCTTTAGCTACTATTCACAAAACACTGGAACATCTGTAATCCAACATAAGTCTGGTTGAAAGGGATGTGATTTTTGTTCAGTTATGACCTGATTGCTGTAATTCAGTCTCTGTGTTAGCTAAAAATATTTGTTTTTATATTAATCCAGCCACCTAATAAAGCCTGTGAATTTAGCAGTGGAGATTACTAAGGCATGATTTTAAAATTGTTTCTCATGATGTTAATGCTGAGGAAAGGAACACTTCCTAATTTGGACACTGAGTGAAGTACTTCCCAGATCAATTAGCACACGTTGATGCAGAAGAAAGCTTTCTGTCCTCTAGTGCCTCAGCCTTGTTATGTCTGAATAACCATTCAAATTGGTGTGGTAATAACCAGCTGCTTTTATTTTCAAAGCCTCTAGAATATGCCAAAGAACAAATAAACAGTGCAAGAGAAGACATTGAAGTGTAATCACTACAATGTGCTTACTCCCACAAGGTGGACCATTTATTTTGCAGTTAACAATGTGCAAGCTCCACGCTTAACATCTCCAAAATTCAGCAGTGCAGTCTCTAGCCTTAATGAGTGGTTGCCAATTAGTGTCTGTTTTACACTATAAAAATGCACCAACACAGAACTCCACTGTATCTCAGTTGAATTCGTTTATATAAGTCTTTTATGGACACGTTCATTGCATTACTCAGAAGCTGGATTTAAACCCACTGATGAAAGGCCTGGATCTAAACTGAAGGTAAAATAAGGACCTCTTCGTGCCTCATGGTTAATTTGTGTTAATATCTTTGGATCTCTTAGCCATAGCGAACAATTTGCCTTGATTAACGTCGTTAGTGCCCTTTAGAAAATGTCCTCTCAAGGTCAACTCTTTCGTAAAAAAGCAAAACCCATTTTCATCAAAGCAAATGCACAAAACATGAGGGAGAAAATGAATTTGTGGTCTATTCGGTTCCTAACCAGCTCACTCTCTCCCACTACATGTATTACAAGGTACAGTCAATTAGATTTTCATCTTTCTAAAGGTGGCTCTTATACGACAGCTGAAAGCATGGGTGGCATTTCTATTTGGCAGATCCCATTAGCTCATCTTTCATGGCCACCATTCAAGTTCCATCAGCCCCTAGAAATTATCAATAGCCTATTTCATCTTTTTCCTTTAGCTCAAAAGCGTATACAAAGCATCAACAGAAGTCTCTGTCCTTAGCTGCTATCTAGGCTCTAATTTTAACTGGGGGCCATTTTTCAGTGGGTTTGGGGTGAGTTCAAAGCTCACCTGCAGGATGGCAAAAAAGGCTTGGGCCGTTTGAACTCCTGAGGCCTCAGTTCCATGCTGCAGGCTGACTCCTCAGCTGTCCTGGAATGGTAAACATGAGCACAAAGTGACTCAAATTCATGAAGTTGGTGTAATAAACTTAAGTGTACCAGATAGGTTTCTTGTTAGAAACAGTAAACTTTATATACAGAGCTCATGATGAAGCTACATGCTTGAACGAAGACCAAGGCTACAAAACTCCACCCCTGACTACCTACGCTTAGGGCTGATTTGTCTGTACAGTTACATGATCCCGATAGCAGTACGGAAGATTTTACTTACAATTACTGCATTCTTCCCCCTTTAATTTGGTTTTACCTCACTTAGTTACAAAAATATCTTAGCCCATATCATATACAATTATACAGTTCATGCAATTATAGATTTAGTTTTTGAGGAGGTTTTCTGATTCGGGTGGAATGATGCAACTCTACAACTTGAGATTCTTCCACTGAATCAACTTAACCATGAACTGCAGCATCAGGGACATCCTTAGACAATGCTAGTTCAGGGTTATTTACTCCAACAGAGACATCAGATATGTCTATTCTTTGTTGCTCTGGCATCTCAGGAATCAAAAGTTTGACTTCAATTTCAGGTGAAGTAACTGGTTGTTGGAGTGTCTCTCTACTTCTTAGGTGATCCATGTGTTTCCTAACAATCCTGTTTTCCGCTTCTACTTGGTGTGACAGAGGTCCTGTTTCAGAGACGATGGTACCAGGAACCCATCTAGGTCCAGCTGCAAAATTTCGCACAAAAACTGTCTCTCTCACATTAAATTTCCAATCTTTACTGTGAACATCATGATTCACTTTCTGACTGTTATGTTTCTTCTCCACCTTCCCCTCTAAGTTAGGGAATACTAGACTCAACTTTGTACGAAGGCAGCGTTTCATTAGCAATACAAGTGGTGTTGAACCTGTAGTTGCATGAGGAGTCGTGTGATAGTTGAGAAGAAATCTTGAAATTCATGTTCCTAACATTCCTCTGGAGAGTTTCTTCATTCCTGTTTTGAAAGTTTGTACTGCTCTTTCTGCTAAGCCATTGGATATGGTGCTGTTTTGACATGTTTAATCCCATTTAGGTTCATGAATCTCTGGAATTCCGTACTAGTGAAAGCAGTACCATTATCTGAAACAATGACTTCTGGTAGGCCATGTACACTAAAGCTTTCCTGCAGATTTGCAATAGCTGCATACAATGTCTAACTTCATACACACCCATTCACTTTGTGCATCCATGATCACTAAAGACATGGTACCTAAAAATGGACCAATATAGCCCATATGTAGTCTAAACCAGGGTTGACCAGGCCACTCCCAGGGATACAGTGGAACTGAAATGGGAAATGTCTGCTGTTGCTGACACTGGAATCAGTGCTTAACCATTTTTTCTATATCACAGTCCATACCTGGCCACCAGATATAAATTTGTGTGAGCATCTTCATTTTTGAAATGCCTGGGTGCGCACTATGAAGCTCTGTCAACAGTGGTTCTCTTTCTTGCGAAGGCACGACGACTCTTGCTCCCCACAACAAGATTCCATCTTGACAACTTAATTCAGATTTACCAGCATAGAATTCTTCAGAGACTTGTGCATTTGACCATCCTTGCAATACCTGTTCTCAGACTATTGGTAAAATTGGACCCCGGTTTATCCAATTCTTTATCTGCTTCACACAGACCTGTGAGAAGTCCAGGAAATTCAACACAAGTACAACTTCCTGAGATACTGGAGCATGTATAACGCTGACAAAGGGAGATGACTCAGGGCGGCTCATAAAAGTGTATTTGTATACCAACAAAATCAAAGCCCATCTTTAAGTACTAGCAGAGGCTATCTGTAGAATTGCCTTATCTTCACTAAACCAGCCCAACAGAGGCTTGTGATCTGACACCACGGTGAAGTGTTAACTATGCAAATATTGATGGAATCTTTTTGCTCCAAATATTACAGATAAGTCTTCTTTTTCAACTTATGAATACTCCTTCTCCACTGCAGAGAGTGTTCTGGAGACATATCCTATTGGCTTTTCAGATCCATCCTCCATCTTGTGGACAATACTATTCCCACTCCTTAGGGAGATGCATCACAAGCAAGTTTTAATTCCTTTGACTAGCAGACATAACGAGTATAAAAGCTACTTGATTTTTATGAAGGCTTCCTCTAGCTGTGCCTTCCAAAACCATCTGTGGTTCTTCTTCAATAGTAAGTGTAAAGGGGCTAACACTGTTGACAAGTTTGGCAAGAAACAACCATAATAATTTACCATGCCCAAAAGAGACTTGAGTTCAGTGACACTGGTAGGAAAGGGCACTTCCCTGATTTCCCTGACTTTCTCCTCTATTGGATGCAACCCTAGGCCATCATCTCAGTGAACCAAATACGTGACATCAGTTACTTGGAAAGTACATTTTTCTTTTTTCAAATGTACATCAGCTTCCAAATATCTCTTCAGAACCTTTTCTAACTTGGCCAAATGTTCTGCTTCCATTGATCCTGTGATGAGGACATCATTCAGGTACACTATAAGTCACAGAAGTCCTTGTAGTAAGCTTTCCATGGTTCTTTGGAAAATCGCACAGGCATATGACACATCAAAGGTAGGCTTGTATATTGATACAGACCCTAGTGCGTGTTTATGATGACACCCTCTAGCTGTGTTGTCCTGCTCTACCTGTTTGTATGCATGGCTCATGTCAGTTTAATGTAAAATCTTCCTCCTGCAAGTCTAGTGTACAATCTTCAATCCTTGGGATTGGATATTTGTCTAATTTTGCAGCCTTGTTCACGGTTAATTTGTTGTCTCCGCAAATGCGAATAGTTTGATCTGATTTCACCACAGGAACTGTGGGTGCTGCCTATTTTGAAAATTGGACTGACTGGATGATTCCTAACTTCTCCAAATGGCACAATTCTGCATTCACCTTCTCCTTTAGGGTGTAACGCAGAGGTCTGGTCTTGGAGAACCGGGGTGTTTCTTCATAACCCACATATATTTTACCTTGTAGACCTTTTATCTTTCCCAACTCAGGAATTCCTTCTGTTTTGACTTGAAAAATTTCTGACCAGTTGAGTTTAATTTCTTTCCACCAATCATGGCCCAGAAGGCTAGGTTCTTCACCCATTACAACAATTATTGGCAGCTGTGCTGCCTGTTGCTTGTATGATACAGGTACAGAGGTGATGCCTTTGACCTGTATTGCATCTCCAGTGTGCATTTTTAGCTGAGCTGTGGTTTGCTCCAGATTCAGTGACTATGTACCTTCTCTGAGGCATTTAAAGATGTGTTCTCCCACCACTGTGGTCAATGCTCCAGTGTCAGTCTCCATGACCAGAGGCTTCCCATTTACTTGAGGGGTAACGATGACTGGTTCAGTTTTACTGGCCTTCGGATCATGGAGGGAATAGATATCAGTATCAGCAGCTTCTGGCTCATCTATATTGTGTACTTCATTAAACTTGGCCTACTGTCTGAATGGCTGTCTTGATTCCACCCTGCTTTGCTCTATAACATACTCTTTTTGTGACAGTAGTGGCATTCTGCCTCTTTAAATCTGTAGGTTTCGGGAATGTGATTACCACCACATCGGTAACACTTTAATTTCTGAATTACTGGGGAGCTGTTTCCAGTATTTCTTTTTGGTTTTCCATTGGTAGGGACCATGTCCCTCTTTGTGATTGTCTCCCTGGTTTTCACACCATGCCCAGCAGTAGATTCCCGCCCTGACTGCAGAGCGATGCCATGTTGCACATTCTGCAAAGCCTGTGAGTCCCTCTCCGCACACTCCATTGCTAGCGCTATTTCCATGGTGCGCTTCAGATCAATACTAACTTCTGCAAGTAAACGGTGCTGAATGGCACCATCAGGTAGGCCACAAACCAATCGATCTCGCAATGTGTTGTTTAGAGTATCACCGAAGTCACGGTGCCCCGTTAACAGTTTTAACTTCGCTATGTATGTTGCGATCGACTCACTGGGGACCCTTACTCTAGAGCTGAACTTGAATCTTTGCTTGATCACCGATGGTTTAGGCTGAAAATGTGCCTTCACGAGATCTACTAGCTCGTTGAAGGATCTGGAATTTGGCAGGTTCGGACCATCAGACTATGGTTTAGGTTATACGTCTGGCTCCCACAGACACTTAGAAGAATTGCCTTCTGTTTCTCCTCCACCGTCATTTCGTTCACAACTCCATATACTGACTCCAGTCTTCTATAGATGAGTCATACGGGGTCAATTCTGCTGAAGGGTGGCATGACTGGTGAGTATACTTTTATATCTCCCCTTAAAAGTTGAATTACCCACACTCACGAAGCAAGGTGCAGCATCTGAGCTATTTATCCTCATTGCCAATTGTAATAAACTTGGAGTACTGGACAAGTTTCTTGTAAGAAACAGTAACCTTTACTTACAGAGCTTCTGTTGAAGCTACATGATTGTATGAAGACCAGGGCTAGAAAGCTCTGGCCCTAAGATTACCCACGCTTAGGGCTGATTTGTCTGTACAATCACATGATCCCCATAACAGTATGAAAAGTTTTACTTACAATTACTACACTTGGAGACCACAATCAGAGATGCAGGGGTGGGAGGGCCACAAGATTGTAATGGGGACGCCTAGGATTTCATTGTGGAGCCTGAAAAAGTGTCCCTGCTCCTCTAAGCCCCACAAGGATATGATTAAACTTAAAAATCCTTTTTTGGGCCTCTCAGCTGGCCCCAATCCACTCCTGTGCTGGTTTGGCCTAGCAAGAAACTCACTACCATTGCCTGCTTGTGCCTATGTTAAAAAAGACTCTGCTGGCTTTGGCCGGAGTCCCTTTCTGCCTTCTCAGAAGATCAGTGAAAATACACCCTGGCAGCTCCAGAGTAGAGCAACTTAGGTGATTTAAACTACCCACCCACACGGTTTCCATCAACCTGGTTAAATTTCACCCGCAAGTTACAGAGCCTAGATGATCTTGCAAGAGAAATCTGTGGTATAAAGGGTTAACAGAATGGATATGCTAACCTATGGGGCACATGATGCTGTAGCATTAATGTCAGGCAGTCATGTGTTAGGGTTTATAAGGAGCAGACAGTCAGCCCCGAGGGGAGATGTGCCTTCCCTGTAACTGAATCCGTGTGTACCGTAAATAGTGTAAACAAACTCGTTTTTAAGTAGATACCCACATAGTCCCACAGCTCTTCCTTGCTGGGAATCCTGGACCAGCACATTCTACAACAAAATCAACATCAATTCTCATGCTGTCAGGCCCATCAGATGTTTGAATCCTGCTATTATATCTGAAAAGACTCTTCTTATGCCTCTCGTACTCTTGGCCTAGATACAAAAAATTGCTTGTATGTTGCATTCACCCACCAACCTCTGTCTCCATTACAAAATGCCCTCTCCCTATTTGCCAGTACCTCAACAACCAATACTCCTCTGGGCCTGTTTCTCTCATTCAACTGAGCTGCAGTGTTTTTGAAGTCAAGGCACATTGTACAATCTCCTACGTAAATTCTTTTATCACCTCAAAGCTCTGGAGCTCCTTATTATCCTTAGACTAGCCACCCTCTAACAGTCCTCTTTTTGTCTTGCCATTCCCCAGTCAGCACTTCTGTTGAATCCAGTGCCCTCGGCTTGCTGGGGCTAAAGGACCAGGGTTGCACGCTTTGTTCAGGGGGTGACCGCGTCGCTATAGAGACAGAGAACATCAGGAAGTTGTTGTTACAATAAGCACCTGCTGTTTCTTTACAATCTAACTCTACAGCTATACTTATGTGTTCACGACATAAAAACTCTGTCTTCATTCCTCAGTGACTAACCCAAGACTCTCTCACACAGAGGTAGCCTGCAGTACTCTGCTATTGGACAATAAGATCATGAGATCTTACATTATAATACTTGTCTTAAAGGTACTTTACATCTCAAATAACTACATCCCTCCACCTTTAGTGAAAAATACATTTTACAATTTTTCAATATGTCAAGTTATTTACGCAGTTCAATTATTTACAGAGTCAGTCTCTCTGGGAGTTTGCTCAAGCATGCAGAATGTCTCAACTTTACAGCTTCTGAAGTTTGCTTTGGAGTCTCCCTCACTGAAGTCGTCTGAATTTCAGGTTCTACAACTGGTACCTATAAACTTGTTTCTTCGACTCTTTCAGGTACAGTCGACCCTTCAAATACATTTGCACTTGGTTGAGTTCCTTCAGCAGGAAATGTTGATTCAGCCTTGAGCACTGGTGGAATCACTTCTGGATATTTGGCGTCATATGTGATCCACATATCTTCTTATTATTCGATCTTCAACTCTCCCATGGTAGGAAGCACTTATTTCACTGAACGACCATGCTGATCCTTCTCTAAATTTTTTCACAAATACTTTCCTACATAAAATTTTCGGTGCTGACTGTGACAATCATGTCCCATTTTCTGATTTTCCTGCCTTCTTTCTACTTTCCTCCCCCAAGTTTGGTATAATTAGGCTCAGTCTCGAACAGAGACGGTGTTTCATTAACTGTTCAGCAGGTGTGACACCTGTTGTTGAATGAGGGCTGGTTCGATAGTGGAATAGAAATCATGCTAATTTCGTCACTATTGAATCTCTAGCCAATTTCTTTATACCAGATTTAAACATCTAAATTGCTCTTTCAGCATGTCCATTGGAAGAAGGATGGTATGGAGATGTTTTCACGTGAACTCATTAAGGCTTGTAAATCGGTTAAATTCAGTACTTGTGAATATTGTTCCATTATCTGTTACTAGCACTTCAGGTAATCCAATTATATTGATGCTTTGTCATAGCTTGTCCATAGATTGTGCAGAGATGTGGGTGACCTTACTTTGTATATATCCATCCATTTTGAATGCATGTTTATTATAAGGAGAAACATTCTTCCCATAAAAGGCCCCACATAATGTGTACACAGACCCCTGGTCTTTCTGGCCATTCCCAGGGCTGTAATGGGGCTGATGCAGGTAATTTTTGTACTTGTTGATGCCGCATACAACATTTTACTAGGTTTTCTATCTCTCCATCCATTCCCGGCCACCACATCTAGCTACACGCTATTGCCTTCCTTCTGGGATGTGCACTGTGAAGCTCAGATAACAATGGTTTTCATCCTTTTGGAGGAACAATGACACGAGCTCCTTACAATAAAATACCTTCCTGGCTGGTTATCTTGTATCTTCTCTGGAAAAACAGTTTCATTTCATCGGATTCTTGTGTTTTTGACTAACCAGAAAGAACATGATTTCTCACTTTGGGTAAGACTGGGTCTCTGTTCGTCCAGTCTTTAATTTGTTTAGCACATTTCGATGATGGCTCCAGGAAGGTTAATAACAAGATGTATTCATGAGGAAGTGAAACAACCTCATCTTTTATCTGCATGGGTAAACGACTGAGTGCATCTGCATTTGCAATTTGATTTCTGGTTCTATGAATAAAAATATACTCATACGTTGTCAGGATCAACACCCATCTTTGGATTCTTGACGAGGCTATAGGGGGTATAGTCCTGTCTTCACCGAATAGTCCTAATAATGGCTTGTGGTCTGTTATTATAGTAAAGTGAAGACCTTGCACATATTGATGAAACTTCTTAACACTGAAAATGATTGCCAGGCCTTCTTTTTCAAATTGTGAGTACTTTTTCCCTGCAGTACTGAGTGTTCTTGACACATATCCTACAGGTCATTCTGATCCATCATCCATTCGATGAGAAAGCACTGCTTCCACTCCACAAGCTGATGCATCACATGTTGATATCAACTCCTTCTTTGGATCAAAATGTGCTTGAAGTGTAGATGACTGTAATAACTTTTTAACTTTTGTGAAAGCTTTTTCTTGTGGTGTTTGCCATGACTATCTCTGATTTTTTCTTAAGCACACAACATAATGGTGCCAGTTCTGTTGATAGATTAGGCAAGAAGTGTCCATATTAATTAATCATCCCCAAAAATGATTTCAGTTCAGATGTATTCTTTGGTTCTGGGGCTTCTTTAATTGCTTTCACTTTTTCTTCCATTGGATGTAGGTCTTGTGAATCAACCTTGTGACCTAGGTAAGTTACCTCTTTAGCATGGAAGGTGCACTTTTCCTTTCTAAATCTCACTCCAACCTGCGTAAAACATTTCAGAACTTCCTCCAGGTTCACCAAATGTTCTTTTTCTGTGAGTCCAGTCATGAGAATGTCATCAAGGTAAACGACAACATGAGGCATTCCCTGTAACAATCTTTCCATGGTTCTTTGGAATATGGTGCAAGCAGAAGATACAGCAAATGGTAAATGGGTGTATTGATACAGTCCCTTATGAGTATTTATAGTGATAAACTTTCAGGATGCCTGCTCTAATTCCAATTGCTGGTAGGCATGACGCAAATCTAACTTCGTGTAAGCATTTCCACCTGCTAATTTAGTGTATAAATCTTCAATTTTAGGTATGGGGTGTCTATCCAATTTTGCAACTTGATTGACTGTTACTTTATAGCCCCCGCATATTTTAATGCTTCGGTCAGTTTTGAGAACAGGTACAACTGGAGTTGCCCACCCTGAAAATTGTACTGGTTGTATCACTCCCAGTTTTTCTAATCCGTTTAGTTCTTCTTCATTTTGGTTGAGGCTCCCTGCCGACCATGGAGGACGGCGCCATTTTGTGTTCCTCAGATGGCTTCTGAGTCTCACACTGCAACTTCCATTGCAAGAGCGATTTACAATGCCTTTGGAAAATCAAGATTTGCTTCTGCCAACAATCTCCTCTGGATCGCATTTTTGTTTGTACCGCACACCAACCAATCTCCACGTCATTGATTGAAGTCCCCAAACTAATTGTTTCAGACTCACTGCATAAGAAGCAGCTGTCTCCCCCACAGCTCTGATTCTTGAGTTGAATTTAAATCTTTGTATGGTCACTGATAGCTTGGGTTGATAATGATTCCTTACGAGGTTCACGAAATCATCAATGCTATTGGAGTCTGGGACACAGGGCGCAAACAGATTATGAATTAATCCGTATGTCTTACTCCCACAGATGGACTGAAGGATCACTTGCCTCCCCTCCTCCCCCGCAATGCTGTTAGCCTGGAAGAAGAATGTGAGGAGTTCAACATAGTGAGACCAGTCATCCGAGGTTGAATTGAATGGCTCTACTCTTCCAAATTGCAGTATCTCTTAGGGAATCAGTCTGACGCTCAGAAGGAAATTTTCTTTAACTTACAACTAGCATCCAAGGTGCGGCCCAATTTTGGTTCTTCTGGTTTCCTTTGTTTTTCTCTCTCACTTTTTACCTCATTTTTGACATGATTTTTTGTGCTTTTTCTCTTATCGCCAGTTTGTTGGATCCAGTACCCTTGGGTTTGTTGGGGCTAAATGACCCGAGTTGCACACTTTGTCCGTGGGGACTGCGTTGGTACAGAGACAGAGAGCATCAGGAGGCCATTGTTACAATAAATACCTGCTGTTTCTTTACAATCTAACTTTACAACTATACTTATGTATTCACAACATAAAAACTCTGACTAACCCAAGACTCTCTCACATAGAGGTAGCCCATGCTACTCTGCTATTGGACAATAAGATCATGTGAACTTACATTACAATACTTGTCTTAAAGGTACATTACGTTTCAAGTTACTACAACTTCCTGCTTTGCTCTGACCTCAGTCCTGCCCTTTCAGCCTCGGCAGTATCCTGCTCCGTGAGCTTTGACCCTTTCCCATGGTTTCCTAGCAGCAGGAAATGTTCATTGACCTTACCGATCCAATATTATGACTTAAAATATTGGCTGAACTTGTTGTTCTTCAGCTGTAATAAGTGCTGCATGGGAAAGCAAAGCCTCGACATTCTGACCCCTTCAACCTTTTGTAACTGAGCCAGGGTCTTCACCTCATTCTCCGACACTCTGCAAAATGATACCATCACTCTTTAAACCTGTGTGCTCATGCATTCTTTTCTCCAATCCGCGAACTCGGTCAACTGAAAATCCCCAGTTGGGGATTTCTAAACTACTGGAAATTCTAAACTACTCAGTTTTGAAAGATTGAGGGGTTTAAATTATGATTAAATATTATCACATTTCAATTCTGGGACCAACAGCTGAGGAATCAGCAAAGCACGCAATAAAATAAATAAAATTGGCAACAAGGCCCAAAGCTAATTGAGAAAAATAGTGCTTATGTGTGTTATGAAATGTGTTTTAGTACAGCTATGGGCCAGTTGCAGCATCCTTGCCTCTGGGGTTTAGAAGTTTGGAGGTTCAAGTCCCACTCCTGAGATTTGAGCACACCACCTAGGCTGACATTCCAGCACCATACTGAGGATGTAATACGCTGTTGGAGGTGCTGTCTTTTGGATGAAACATTAAACTGACGTGCCGTATGTACTTTTAGTTGAATGTTTCCATGTTCCTGACATCACAACAGTGAGTACACTTCAAAAAGTATTTCATTAGCTGTACAGGACATCTTGAGGTTATGGAAGATCTGATATATGCAAGTCTTTCTACTTGGCTCTTTTTCCAGTGTTGAATTTAAACCATCTGTCAAAGGTTTATTTTTGTTTTGCTTCTTGCTTTCTTTCCACAGATAATCACTTTTCTATTGTGTAAGGCACTCCTGCCTACAATCAAGCCCCTGTCTCACCCAAGTAATCACACTAAAACAAAGAGACAGGAACTTCCACAAATCCATTCAGGTGGCTAAAGCATGGTGAGGCTGGTCTTCCCTCTGTTAGCTGGACTCCTGAATTGCAGGGCCATGGTCATCTTGAGCAAGTGACTTACACCTACTGATGGGAAATAGATGCGCCTGCCCCTTCCTGGCTCTTCTTCCAATGGGAATTGAGTCTTGCAAGATTGATTAGAATTTACCAAGGTTCCAGTGTGAGCTCAGTATTGACGCCATGGCACATGGCAGCTGCAGGACACTGGGCTGCTGAACCGAACCCCTTGGATAGCCTTCCCTAAAAGGACCCCCAGAATTCTGCTGGAACATAAGGGCAATGGACACAAGATGTCTTTGCCTTTTACCTGTCTGAAATCTCCACCTTAACCTTTATGTGGCTGAGCACCTTTGGTTCTGGGTTCCTTAACTAATTCCATCACCAACTGCCACCTCTCCAACTATAACATGCCAGAATTCGACACCCCCCCACGCCCCCTCTCTTGAGGCCAAAGTGCATAATGTGTGAATTAGAAAAATTTCATTTTATTCATTGAGAATCATGTGATCTATTAAAGCTTAATTGTAAGTCAGTTATTCAAATCCTCACTTCATAGTTGAGTGTCTCCGTGTCTCTGTTATGTGAAAGGTATTGGGCCATACAAGCCAGAAGGATCCCAGCTTGGCCATCAGCCTTTGTCAAGTTTGCTGATTTCAGCTGGGGGAGAGAGGGAATTCCAATCGCAATGTGACCTTGCCAGGCAAGGACTCGATTGGACTCCATTGTACTATGCCCCTTCTCCCAGCAAGTCAAGTTGGCTGCCAGAGTGTACTGCTGAGCCAACATGTACTCTGCAGCGAGGTACTAAATTGTATCTGGTTCCAGTGGAGCTATGCCTGGTAATTTGTCAATATCACATGACTGCAAGGGGAGAAAATGGAATTTTAAAATGTTAAGGATTCCCAATCAATGGTGTCTTTTGCACCTTAAACAGAACTTAGTATTGAAAGTTTTTTGCAGTGGTGAAATAATGTCGGAAAATGAACCAATACCCCAAAACATTAGGAGTTACATCAATGTGATTCATGTTAATAGCAGAGATTTCCTGAGTATCAGCTGGCATTTAAATACCCGTAATGCCAATCGGAAAATCTGGTCTCATGCATCCAACTGTGAGTAAAGCAATCAGTCCGAACTCTAATGACAGCAGCAGCAGCCTCACAAATGGTATGGAGATTGACTGTCTGCTGCTTCATTGAGATGAATTGTGTGTTGCAGTCCAATATGCCTGAGTGTCTCAGTGCACTCTACTGACTGACAATGCAGCATGGATAATTACACCCCACTTTATCACTGGAGTGTTTGAAAAATGAGAGAATGAAATGCTGAATCTGGCACAAGAAGTTCAATTACATCTGTCAGCTCTCTCAGGTGGATGTAAAATATCCCATGACAATATTAGAAGAAGATCAGGACATTTTCCTGGTGTCATGGCAATATTTATCCCTCAAGCAACACATTCAGACATCTCAAGGTCATTAGGAAAACTGTAGGTGAATCAATCCTTCTCTTCTCTTTTCTCTTCTCTTTTCTTCTCTTCTCCTCCCCACTCTTCCCTTCCCTTCTCTTCTCTTCTCTTTCCCTCCTTTTCTCTCCCATTCCCTTCCTTTCACTCATTCTTTTTTCTCTCTCTTCTTTTCCTCTTCCCTCTCTTTTTCCTTCTCCCTCTTTTTCCTTCTCTCTCCTTTTTTCCTTCTCCTTTTTCTTTTCTTTTTCATTCTTTCCATTCTTCTTTCTGCCCATTGGTTGGAGCAGACTCTGTGATTTGCCGTAGTCAAGCTAACACGCAGGAGATTGAGGAGAGCATAAATGACTTCAAGTGCACAGTTGAGCAGCAGCTTCTGATGCGACTAGATTATACTGTCCACGCTTGAATGTCATTCAGTGTATTTCTATTAATTTCTTTCAGAGCATTGATCTGCTTTGTGCTGAGACTTTGAAAGTTAAGCTTTTCATTTGTGAAGGAGCTGCATAGGCTATTTTCTTCCTGTCAGCTTCCATTTTCATAAAATGTCTTTCCTTGCCTTCAGCAATTTGCAATAACCTCCTCTAGTTAAACGACTTACACCATCTTGTCTCCTCACTGCTCTCCTTTTATAATGGGGCTGGGCAGAGAGCTTGCTTGGCGATTGGGGGCAGTGGGGAGAAGAGTTCCCCGAGCGTCCTGCTGAAATTAACAGCCGGGCATGTTTGAAATGCTTTCAGCTGGCTTCCTGGCCGATGCCAATGAGATTGAGAGGTTCCCTGCTGGGTGGGACAAGGCTGCAGCTGGGAACCAGGAATACAGCAGAGAGGGAGGGAGGCAGAGATCGTGGAAAGGCAGGGGACAGCGAGGAGGTTGGGGGAGATTGTGGAGGGCAGGTTGGGCAATGCGGAGATTGGAGTAGATCGTGAAGTCTGTGAGGGAAACCATGTGGGTCAGGGAAAAGACTAGGAGAAGATCATGGAGGTTGGGATGAGATCAGAGTTGAGGAGAGATTGTAGAAGTATAGAGTACATTGTGGCAGGGAGCTGGTTGATCATGGAATCTGTAAAGCGGTTGGCATATTGAATGTGGAGCATCATTGCTGATGCTTCCAGCACACAAGCAGTGCTGTACATCCCTGTATCTTATGCATCCAGCCCTTCACTCCTTCTTTTACCTGTCCATTTACCCATGGTCCATGAAACTCAGCCAACGTTACTTACAAATTAAAAGGAAGCTTTTAAGATGGAGGCATGCAGCCTCATTAAATGATTTCAATGGCCAACTTGCCTCCCACGAACAAATTTGACCATCCTCTAATCTGTCTCCATCGAAACTGGAAGTCAACAGGGCTGGGGCTGGTCTTAAGATTGAAAAATATTTTAATTCCCATCAGAGTTTTCAATCCTCGGTGCTATTCTCATGAAGGCTTCCAGCCTTTGTGGCAGGTTAAATAAAAATCACACTTAACCTTCAAATTGTCTTTTTCTAGCTCTATACAAACTTAAAGAACAACTGACATAAACCTGATGGGCTGAATGGCCTCCTTCTGTGGCATAAATGACGCTATGACTCTACAACAGGAGCAGGAGTGAGTCTGACACAGCATGTAATACGATCATGGCTGAACTGCACATCAACTTTAATTTTCCACCATTCATCGATGTCCATTGATACCCTGACTGCACAAAAGTCCGCCAAATCAGACTGGAAAGCTCCAGTTTCTACAGCTTTGTGGAAGAAGAGAATTCCACGTTCCCACCGCACTTTGTGTGAAACAATGGCCTAGCTTGAATTCTACGATTGTGCCAACTTGTTCTAGATTCACCCCCTCCAAGAGGAAATAATTCCTCTGTATCTACCCTGTCAAATCTTTTTGTATTATAATATAGGAGTGGTTCATTATGTTAAATTTGCACAGGCACGTGGTTTAACAATTCTTGTGTCATTCAGCTGATCCAACCTAAAGTTGGGGAGGAACAAATGAGAGAAGTGGGAGAAATAGGGAAGGAAAAAGAAACAAAGAAGAAATTGCTTATGGGCACAAGGGTATTTAGTTAACAGATGTTTGGGAGCACGTGAGTTGTAGATTAGATTAGTGATCTTGGTGTTAGGGAGGAGGGGAGTAAGAGATCATTGCTGCCTCTTCTGAGTTTCTCCTCCCCGCAGTGCTCATGACTCACATATCATTCGGTTGTGGAAAGCAGTTGCTAAATTTTTGGCTGCAATTATTCTCGAGGCCAATGCTTTCACTGCACAAGAACACATGAAAAAGCCCGTCCGCCTCCGGAGCCCATTTGTTCCACAAGCTCAACAAAATATGGCTTCTTATTGATTAACTTTTACTAATGATTCTGCAGAGCCTCTTCCAGCCCCAAAGAAAATGGAATCCAACTCCAGAGTATTAATCTAACTGTCTAACTGCTATCTGCTTCGAAATCACCCTCTGCACTTGTTTCTGCGATTTGCAGCTGAGGATAATTTCACATTCCCCAAAAGGTTCCACTGGGATTAATCCCGTTTGGCTGCTCATATAGTGCGCACCTGTAGGATTACCTCAGAAGGACTGTGGTAGCTTTAGGCAGTAAGCACAGGGCATTAAAGGATCCATGACGTTACCATCTCTGATGTATGCATTGGAACACTTAACATGACCACAAGAGACTGTCTTGCCTGCTAGCTTAACTTAGGTGTTAACCTAAAACAAAAACAAAAATACCTGGAAAAACTCAGCAGGTCTGTCAGCATCTGCAGATAGGAGCACAGTTAACGTTTCGAATCCGAATGACCCTTCAACAGAACTAAGTGAAAATAGAAAAGAGGTGAAATATAATCTGGTTTGGGGGGGGGGGGACAAGCAGAGCATGATAGAGGGCCAGTGATAGGTGGAGATAACCAAAAAATGTCACAGACACAAGGTCAAAGAGGTGTTGAAGGTGGTGGTATTATCTAAAGGAATGTGCTAATTAAGTGTAGAAAGCAGGACGAGCAACGTACAGATAGCCCTAGTGGGAGTTGGGTGGGGAGAAGGGATCGAAATAGTCTAAAAGGTAGAGATAAAACAATGGATGGAAATACACTTAAAAATAATGGAAGTCGGTGGGAAAAGAAAAATCTATATACGTTATTGGAAAAAACAAAAAGGAGGGGGAAAATTGGAAAGGGGGTGGGGATGGAGGAGAGAGTTCATGATCTAAAATTGTTGAACTCAATATTCAGTCCGGAAGGCTGTAAAGTGCCTAGTCGGAAGATGAGGTGCTGTTCCTCCTGTTTGCGTTGAGCTTCACGGGAACTGCAGCAAGCCAAGGGCGGACATGTGGGCATGAAAGCAGGGTGCAGTGTTGAAATGGCAAGCGACAGGGAGATCTGGATAATACTTGCAGACAGACCGAAGGTGTTCTGCAAGGTGGTCACCTAGTCTGTGTTTGGTCTCTCCAATGTAGAGGAAACCACATTGAGAGCAACGAATGCAGTAGACTAAGTTGAGGGAAGTGCAAGTGAAATGCTGCTTCACTTGAAAGGAGTGTTTGGACCCTTGAACGGTGAGGAGAGGGGAAGTAAAGGGCCAGGTGTTGCACCTTCTGCGGTTGAATGGGAAGGTGCCGTGGGAGGGGGTTGAGAAGTAGGGGGTGATGGAGGAGTGGACCAGGGTGTCCTAGAGGGAACGATCCCTGTGGAATGCTGCCGGTGGTGGGAGGTGGGGGAGGCGGTGGGGGGCGGTGGTGAAGGGAAGATGTGTTTGGTGGTGGCATCATGCTGGAGTTGGCGGAAATGGTGGAGGATGATCCTTTGAATGCAGAGGCTGGTGGGATGATAAGTGAGGACAAGGGGGACCAGATCATGTTTCTGGGAGGGTGAAGAAGGTGTGAGGGCGGTTGCGCGGGAAATGGGCCGGACATGGTTGAGGGCCCTGTCAACGACCGTGGGTGGAAAACCTCAGTTAAGGAAGAAGGAGGACATGTCAGAGGAGCTGTTTTTGAAAGTGGCGTCATCAGAACAGATGCGTCGGAGGCGAAGGAATTGAGAGAATGGGATGGAGTCCTTACAGGAAGCGGGGTGTGAGGAGCTGTAGTCGAAGTAATGGTACGCTTGTAATGGATATTGATGGATAGTCTATCACCAGAAATTGAGACAGAGAGGTCAAGGAAGGGAAGGGAAGTGTCAGAGATGGACCATGTGAAAATGATGGAGGGGTGGAAATTGGAAGCAAAATTAATAAATTTTCCAGGTTCTGACCAGAGCATGAAGCAGCACCAAAGTAATCATCAATGTACCGGAGAAGGGGTTGTGGGAGGGGGCCGGAGTAGGACTGGAACAAGGAATGTTCCACATACCCCATAAAGATACAGTCATAGCTGGGGCCCATGCAAGTACCCATAGCCACACCTTTTATTTGGAGGAAGTGAGAGGAGTTGAAGGAGAAAGTGTGAGAACAAGGTCAGCCAGACGGAGGAGAGTAGTGGTGGATGGGAATTGTTCGGGCCTCTGTTCGAGAAAGAACACAGTTCTTATTGAACTCTGTTCAATAGGCTAACGCCCACATGGACAGCAGAATTTCTGTCAGTGTCATTGAGGTGGGTGGCCTCTGTTCACTCGCTGTTGTATAGTTGAGGCAACTCAGTATTTCGCTTTGAATCAACTTCACATGAATTCGCAATAATTTAGGGAAGGGTTGGATAAGAGCAGCAGTTCACCAAGGCCCTACAAGTCTATCAGCCTGGTGATGGGACTAAGAAGGATCCATCACCTTAAAATAATTTATTAAAAATTTTCGGGGAGTGGTAGTAGTAATTTTGCAGGACCAGTAATACAGAGATCCAGGCTACTGCCCTGGAGGCATGGGTTCAAGTCCCACCATGGCAGCAGGTGGAATTTAAATTAAATTAAAAGAAACATTTGGAATTGAAAGATAGTCTCAGTAATGATGACCATGAAACTATCAATTGTCATAAAAACCCATCTGGTTCACTAATGTCCCCTAGGGAAGGGAGTTTGCCATCCTCACCCAGTCTGGCCCACATGTGACGCCCATGTCCCATGAAAGAATAAAGATAAAAAAACAAAGACGTGCACTCATAAAGCGCCTTTCAGGGACTCAGAATGTGGCAAAGTGCTTTACAGCCAGAGAAGCAATTTTGAAGTGTAGACACTGTTGCAATGTAGGAAACAAAGCAGCTAAGTTGTGTCCAGTGAACTCCCACAACCAGCAATGCGCTGATGATAAGGACATCTATTTTAGTGATGTTGGTTAATGGATAAATATTGGCCAGACAACTGGGGAGAACTTCTCTCTGCTCTTGTATTTCTCCTACATACATACATATATTGTTGCGAATATCTAGTTCATGGTTCATGTGTTTTAGAATATAATTTTTAATTTTAGGAATTAAAGTTTAACCGTAGATAATGGGATAAAAGGTTGGGGCCAGGTTGACTTAAGAGGTTAACAGCTATAAGGGTATGGTAAAATCGTGGGCTTTAGAGAATGCCTCATGAAATGGCAGTTCAAAAGTTTGCCCATGTTTGTTTAATAAAGTCAGCATAGAAGAGATGGAGCTATAAAAGCAGCTGGGCTAAAGAGCTGGAGATGTGATGTCTGCAATGTTTGCAAGAACAGTGACAGTCCAGGGAGATGTTTTAGTTTTGGGAGGTGGAACTACATTAGTTTAGAAGCATTCAGTAAACCCTGAAAGGTTGTAAAACTCATTTACTTCATCAGACCAACTAAGAAATTGTAAATAAGGGATGATTAACATGAAGATCAAGTTGAGGACAGCCCGGCGCAGGCTATGTTGTCATGAAGATGGATGAATCTTAAGAAGGTTCTCTGATTTCAATTTAGCTGGGTGTTTGCTGAGAGAGGGTTTGGTTGCAGTTTGCAGCTCACTGGCAGAAGTTAGCCAATGACAGTTATACAGGCCTGCACTATAAGCAGGGTAAAGAACAGACATCATCATTGACTGCGTGGAACATGGGCGAGGCTTAATCTCAGTTTGAATCGAGGGAACAGAAGCTTGGAAAATTTACAATAGTTCCTAGCTAATTCAGCTAATTAATTTATTTTGCAATAAGACACCGTGAGGCCCACTCTAGATTCTCTTCAAACTAGGCCATCAGCTGAATTAGCTTTGAAGCACTGAAAAAGTAACCAGAACAAGGGACTGAGGCATCCACAGTCAAAAGAGTTTTACATGAAAGTGTTACCTCTGAGAATAACTGGAAATGAGAAGAATTCTCCAGAGGACTGTGACATACTTATGGCTGGTATCTACAGGAGTAAATAACTTTAAGATTGATAAGTCTTATAAGAGAATTCTTAATGGCATTGAGAAGTAAATCTGAGTGCATAACATATAGTTTTAAATCATGGCCAGAAACTTACCTATGTTGGGCGGGCTGGGCAGGAGACTGCAGGGTGGGCGCAGATCCGATCACCACCCATGATTGGCTCCGTGCCATCATTTTACATGGGCAGGCCAATTAAGGCCTGCCCAGCATGACACACAGCCAGTAGCGCTCGGCGCTGCTTGTGCAGGCCGGCGGGGGGGGCGGGGGGGTGGGGTGGTGGTGGTGGGTGGGGTTAGAATCGGGGCCTGCGCTCTTTTGCTCATGCGCACAAAAGAACACAGAAATCTCCACGGAGCTGCCCCTGGGAGATTAAGTACATAATAAAAGTTTATAAGTAATAAAGTTTAAAATTATTTAGACATGTCCCCTCATGTGACAGTGTCACATGAGTTGGGACATGTTTATGAACTGTGCATAAATTAATTAATAGTTTTTTAAAATCTTCAGGAAACCTCATCCCGCCCGTGGATGAGGTCTCCTGAAAAACACGAAGGCCGCTTGGGCTGTTGACCTGCCCACCAACTTTAAGGCTGGACGGACAGCGCTGTTAATTATCTAAATTACTTCCCTAATGGCCTTAACAGGCCTTTGGCAGTTCGGTGGGCGCACAGCTGCCTCCGGAGCGTGCCTGCTGAATGAAAGATCTGAATGGCACGTGATGATGTTGGGACCCATGCCTGACATCACCACGTGTCATTTTGTGCGTCAGCGTGTTGGGCCCACCCCCGCACGCCAACAGCAATATTCTGGCCCGTGTGCTTCATTGGTGAACTCTGTGCTGTCTGCTTCCGAGGCCAGAATCTTATCGGGGTAACAGGAGTCTCAGCTGACAGCCAGAATCCACTAAGCACCCCATATCACCTCTTTTGAGGTGGCCCGCTGCGTCTTGTTTCACTCAGGCATTTGACGAGCCAGCATTGGGCCCTCCTCCAGGATCAGGGAACCTGGGGGCAGAAGTCTCACCCAAAAAGAGCTGCCAGCCAATCAGAGGCAAGCAGCTATGTTGAACGACAACACCACAGAAGAGGTGATAGCTGCTGCTGGTATGACACCCACCTGTGACCTAGAAATGTCGCTGGATCCTAGGGCAGAGGTGAGAGAGTTTGGCTGCCAAGGGCAAGGGTTGGTTCTCAGTGAGCCCTGCTTTCCCCATCCATCTCGCTCCTGCCCAGTTAAATAACCCACCCACCACCAAACCCGCCACAGAGAGGGTGTGAGCTTCCACCCCGAGAGTCTGAACACGGGACCTGAGCAGCAATTGGCAGCAATGCTTAATCCACCAAACTGAAATTCAAACGGAAAACCTTGAAGAAGCCAATAAATGATGCCACTCGAACAGCTCTAAAGTGATGGAATTCTCTCATTTGCCAAGTGAATCAGACAGCGTTTATCCTCCTTTAGGTGTCAACCTTGACCCAATCGGTAGTACTCTCACTTCTAAATCACAATGTTCTGGGTTCGAGTCCTATTCCAGAGCTTGAGTATAAAAATCAAGGCTGGTCCTCCACTGCAATACCAAGGGAGTGCTGCATTGTTGGTGGTGCCATTTTTCAGATGAGGCAATAAACTAAGGTCTTGCCTGCCTGCTCAGGTAGATGTAAAAGATCCCATGGCACTATTTCAAAGAAGTGCAGGGGAGTTCGTCCCGGTGTCCTGACCAATGTTTGCCCCTCAGTCAACATCATTAAAGCAGACTATCTAGTCATTATCACAAAGCTATTTTTGGGAGTTTGCTGCGTGCAAATTGGCTGTAGTATTGCCTACATTACAACAATGAGTGCGCTTCAAAAATGCTGGTGGTTGTGAAAAGCGCTATATAAGCGCAAGTCTTTTTTATTTGAGCATACAAAAACAGATGGAGAGCTGTAAAAGCACAAAAGGTCATCTGCAGGACAAAACTGCCGGTAATTTTAATTTTAAAACTGCCGGTTTAATTTTAAGTAAAGCGGGAGCACTTGTTTATTTCTATATTAAGTTACGTTCAATTTCTAGGCAATTAATAGTCAAACATTACCCTTTGAGTTAGATCCAGCAAAGCACAAACTGAAATTTGCAGAGTCAGGCCAGCTTTTTTTTGTTTGAAAAATCTTTCTTTCTGCAAAAGTGCATTCTGGCCAATTTAATATACAGTAGAATTGTGCTTCTTGCCAAGTCTAGGACTGAGAGGAGATATTGAAAAGGCATTCATCTTCATAATGTCTCCTCTATCTCACATGGGGTCCAGTGCCAACCTTCCACATCACTCTCAATCTTGAAATCAGAGCAGAAGCCTCCCTGAGTATTGCTGCGCTGAGGTCGTAGAGACTATTACATTGAGATAACCAAGCCCCTTGGTGGGCCATCAATTGTATCTCGAAGAAAAGAAATTCCTAGAGTGAGTAAGTTAGAGGTCATGTCATCATTTAATTTATACCACAGTGACAGCCCAAGTGATCAGGTTTATGGAGCTTGTGGCAGTAGTGACATAGTTACTCGTACATAGTAGTGGTAATGTCACTGGACTAGTAATCCAGAGCCTCAGGCTTGGAGGGGGTTTGGGTTCAAATCCTACTACAGCAGCTGATGGAATTTAAATTCAATTAATTAATAAATTAGAAATTAAAAGCTAGTCTCAGTAATTGTGATCATGAAACCCATCTGATTCGCTTTAGGAAATCTGCCCTCCTTACCTGGTCTGACCTACATTAAACCAAGGTCCTGCCTGCCTGCTCAGGTGGATGTAAAAGATCCCATGCCACTATTTCAAAGAAGAGCAGGGGAGTTCTTCCTGGTGTCCTGACCAATGTTTGTCCCTCAGTCAACATCACTAAAACAGATTATCTGGTCGTTATCACATTGCTGTTTGTGGGAGTTTGCTGTGTGCAAATTAGCTGCTATGTTTCCTGCATTACAACAGTGACTGCACTTCAAAAAGTACTGATGGTTATGAAAAGGGCTATATAACTGCAAGTCCTTCATTCTTATTTAAACTTTAAAACTGTTAAACCAATGTGGTTGACTCTTAAATACCCTCTGAAATGGCCTGGCAAGCCACTTAGTGGTATGGAAAACTCAAAGGACCAAAACCGGACGGATCAGCCAGCATTGAGGCACAAGAACGACAATGGCACACCTGTCACCCCTGCAAAGTCCTCCTTGCTAACGTATGGGGGCTTGTGCCGAAATTGGGAGAGCTGTCTCACAAACCAGTCAAGCAGCAGCCTGGCATAGTCATCCTCACCGAATGTCCCAGACACCAGTCCTTAGGTATGTCCTCTCCCAGCAGCAGGACAGACCCACCAGAGTTAGCGGAACAGTGGTGTACAGTCAGGAGAGAGTTGTTCTGGGATTCCTCAGCATCAACTCTGTGAAGTCCCATAGCACCATGGCCAAGGAAAGTTCCTGCTGACTACCAATTAATGCAACCTCGCGTCCCCCAACCTCAGCTGATGAATCAGTGCTCCTCCATGTTGAACACCTCTTGGGGAAAACACTGAGGGTGGCAAGGGCACAGAACGTACTCTTCAATGACCATCACCAAGAGTGGCTCGGTAGCATCACTCCTGACCGAGTTAGCCGAGTCCTAAAGGATATACCTGCTAGACTGTGGTCATGGAACCAACAAGAGGGAAAAACATACTTGACCTCATCCTTAACAATCTATCTGTCACAGAAGCATCTATACATGGCAGTATTAGTAGGAGAGACCAGCTCCTTGTGGAGGCAAAGTCCTGCATTGAGGAAAAGCTCCATCATGTTGTGTGGCACTATACCTGTGCTAAATGTGATAGATTTTGAACAGATCTAGCAACTCAAAATTGGGCATCCATGAGGTGCTGTGGGCCATCAGCAGCAGCGGAATTGTACTCAACCACAATCTGTAACCTCATGGCCCGGCATATCCCTATTCTACCATTAAACCATTACGCTGGGGGATCAATCCTGATTCAATGAAGAGTTCAGGAGAGCATGCCAGGAGCAGCACCAGGCATACCTAAAAAACAGGTGTCAGCCTGGTGAAGCTACAACACAGGACTACTTGCATGCCAAATAGTGGAAGCAGCTTGTGATAAACAGGGCAATGTAATCCCACAACCAATCTAAGCTGTGCAGGCCTGCCCCCTCCAGTCGTGAATGGTAGTGGACAATTAGACAACCCACTGGATGTGGAGGTTCCACAAATATCCCCATCCTCAATGATGGGGGAGCCCAGTACATCAGTGCAAAAGATAAGGCTGAAGCATTTGCTACAATCTTCAGCCAGAAGTGTCAAGTGGATGATCCATCTCGGCCTCCTCCGGAGGACCCCAGCATCACAGATGCCAGTCTTCGGCCAATTCGATTCACTCCACATGATATCAAAGAACAGCTGAAAGCACTGGAGACTGACAACAATCCAACAACAGATCAGCCTTGTCAAGCTGTCCCAGTACAGCCACTACATTGGCATCTAGCTAACAGTGTAGAAAATTGCCCAGGTATATCCTGTACACAAAAAGCAGGACAAATCCAACCTGGGCAATTAAGTGCCCTATCAGTCTACACTCGAACATAGTGTTGGAAGGAGTTGTCAATAGGGCTATCAAGCAGCATTTGCATAGCAATAACCTGCTCACCGATGCTCTGTTGGGTTCTGCGAGGGCCACTCAGCTCCTGACCTCATTATAGCGGTCCAAGCATAAACAGAAGAGCTGAACTCAAGAAGTGAGGTGAGAGTGACTGCACTTGACATCAAGGCAGCATTTGACCGAATGTGGCATCAAGGGGCCCTAGCAAAACTGGAGTCAATGGAAATTCGGGCAATACTCTCTGCTGGTTGGAGTCATACCCAGCACAAAGGAAGATGGCTATGGAGGTCAGTCATCTCAGTTCCAGGATATCACTGCAGGAGTTCCTCAGCGTAGTGTTCTCGTCCCAACCATCTTCAGCTGCTTCACCAATGACCTTCCTTCCATCATAAGGTCAGAAGTGGGGAAGTTTACAGATGATTGCACAATGTTCAGCACCATTCACAACTTCTCAGGTACTGAAGCAGTCAATGCCCAAATGCAGCAAGATCTGGACAACATGCAGGCTCGGGCTGAGGTGTGGAAAATAACATTCACTCCACAAAAGTGCCAGGCAATGAGCATCTCCAATAAGAGAGGATCTAACGATTTCCCCTTCATGTTCAATGGCATTACCATTGCTGAATCTCCCACTAGCAACATTCTGGGGGTTATCATTGACCAGAAACTGAACTAGACTAGCCATATAAATATTGTGGCTGCAAGAGCAGGTCAGAGGTGGTGGTGTTCCCATGCATCTGCTGCCCTTATTCCTCTAGGTGGTAGAGGTCGCAGGTTTGGAAGGTGCTGTCAAAGTAACCTTGATGAGTTGCTGCAGTACATCTTGTGGATGGTACACACTGTTGCCACTGTGCGTCAGTGGTGGAGGGAGTAAATGTTTAAGGTGGTGGATGGTGTGCCAATCAAGTGGGCTGCTTTGTTCTGGGTGGTGTAAAATGTTTTGAGTGTTGCTGGAGCTGCACACATCCAGGCCAGTGGCAAGTATTCTATCACACTCCTGACTTGAGTGTTGTAGATAGTAGACAGGCTTTGGGGAGTCAGGAGATGAGGTACTCATTGCAGGATCCCCCCCTGCAAGTTCCCCCCTAAGTCAGTTATCATTCTGATTTTGAACTATATCACCACTACTTCACTGTCGCAGGTCAAAATCCTGGAACTACCTTCCTAACACCAGTTTGGCTGTACCTATACACAAGACTGCAGCAGCTCAAGAAGCTGGCTCACTACCAGCTTCTCAGAGGCAAGTAACGATGGGCAATAAATGCTGCCCTTGACAATGATGCTCGTGTCACGTGAAAGAATAAAAATATAGTCGTTTGGTATTACAGAACTTGAGTATTGCTGAAAAAAGAGATGTTTTTTGTCAAAACTTTTCATCTTGCACTCATCAGGACACCACACAAGTATACTAAGTGTAAAGGGAACAACAATTTATACTATATGAGAAGAAAGTGCTGATTGGTTGGCAAGTGAACTGATTGGTAGAAGTGTTGCCATGGAGAATGAACCAGTTGATGGTGATTGACAGTTAACTACCAAGCATTGTGTGAAATTTGAACCAGATAGCTTAACTCTGATTGGTCAAGGCATTGCCATGAGGAATGAACCAGTGAATGTCTGTCACTTATTTTGTTTAGCTGAAACAGGTGCAATTTGTATACATGTTATTTTTGTCTGCAAAGAGCAGGGCTCTGTGTGCTAATATATGTGGCTTCTAGTACACACAGAAGTACCACACTGTGATCCCAGCTGGCTAATAATCTTAAATTGGTTTTCAGTGTAATTCTTAACATAGTGACGATTATTTAGCAAATGTTGTCCAGTCATGGAATCATTCTGTTTTGGACACTATGTTTTGAGTTTTGCAAGCACAGGCTGATTGGGTATGATCTGTACCTTGCCTGTTGTGAACAGTGGAAGAGACATGCTACTTGATATGATCCGCCAGTCTTTGAGATGTATGGCCTACATACTTAGCATCACACTGACATTGAAATTCTTTTATCACGTTACTCATTTGTGTGATAGGCAGAACATCTTTTTGGCTTGATGGCAGCATCCTGTTAGTGGCGAAAACCACTCTTGTTGCTACTGCATAGTAGCAGCATGAAACAGCTAGCTTCACCTGTTGCTCCAATTTTTGAGATACCTTCCCCTTCCAGGGTAATATGAGGTAGATTGGGAATTTTTCAGGACCAAATGTGATGGCCTTAGGCCTGTGCATAAGTTTGCATGATATACAGCACGAAATGATCTGTTCAGGGTAGCAATTATCCTGCAGGATGCCTTTGATGCCCCTATTTCAGTGTCAAGCTCACACGGTGAGCAAATGGCTCCAGCCCTACTTACAAGGTTGCCAATAAAACCAATCTTATATTGCGTGGAACTGTAAGAATCCCAACGCGCATACTGGCCAATGAAGGTAGGCTTGCAGTACACTGTGGTAGAGAACCTCTTGGCAGATTTCTCAGGAAAAATATGTTGCCATACATGCACATGGCTATGCAAAAGAATTAAAAGGGCTGGTGTACTTTAAGAAATAGACAGCACGCCACAAAAAAAAAGTTGAGGGAATATTATCAGTGTATGTGTCAAGGAAAATGTTAAAATCTTGTGGGAGAACTTGTTTAAAATATTGTTTAAATGTTGGTTTGAATTGGGCAGCATTTACAATCACTTTATCAAGCCATGCTGATTTCAAAGTAATTTGGTGGGTAAATCTTGGTTGGTTTGCACAAATACATGAGGCAGGCTTTACTATCATAAAAGCAAAAAACTGCAGATGCTAGAAATCCAAAACAAAAACAAAAATACCTGGAAAAAGGTGCAACACCTGCCCCTTTACTTCCCCTCTCCTCACCGTCCAATACTCCTTTCAAGTGAAGCAGCATTTCACTTGCACTTCCCTCAATTTAGTCTACTGCATTCATTGCTCCCAATGCAGTTTCCTCTACATTGAAGAGACCAAACGCAGACTTGGTGACTGCTTTGCAGAACACCTTCAGTCTGTCCGCAAGCATTACCCAGACCTCCCTGTCACTTGCCATTTCAACACTCCACCCTGCTCTCATGCCCACATGTCCGTCCTTGGCCTGCTGCATTGTTCCAGTGAAGCTCAACGTAAACTGGAGGAACAACACCTCATCTTCTGACTATGCACTTTACAGCCTTCCGGACTGAATATTGAGTTCAACAATTTAAGATCATGAACTTTCTCCTCCATCCCTATCCCCTTTCTGATTCCCCCCCTCCTTTTTTTCCCAAAAATTTATATAGATTTTTCTTTTCCCACTTGCTTCCATTATTTTTAAATGTATTTCCATCCATTGTTTTATCTCTACCTTTTAGCCTTTTTTGATTCCTTCACCCCCACCCCCCCCACCCCCCCCACCAACTAGGGCTATCTGTACCTTGCTTGTCCTGCTTTCTACCCTTAATTAGCACATTCCTTAGATAATATCACCACCTTCAACACCTCTTTGTCCTTTTGTCTGTGACATCTTTTGGTTATCTCCACCTATCACTGGCCCTCTATTCAGCTCTACTTGTCTCACTTAAACCAGCTTAAATTTCACTTCTTTTCTATTTTTACTTAGTCCTGTTGAAGAGTCATATGGACTCAACGTTAACTGTGTTCCTCTCCGCAGATGCTGCCAGACCTGCTGAGTTTTTCCAGGTATTTTTGTTTTCGTTTTGGCTTTATTATCAGGCGTCTTTCATTCATATTCTGCTGCTCTAACCTCAGTCAAGAGCCAGCATCTGATGTCCTTGCACTTTGTTTTTTGAGTGTACCCTTGAGAGCTTTCTTGCTATTCTTGCAAGGTAGCTGCAGCCTTTTGTCTGTATAGAGAATGCATTCCAAGGATCCATTTCAGTGGCAAAGCAAGTGTCAAGAGGCCAGTTTGTGGAGATCAGAGAAGTGAATTGTACAACTTGGGGAAGCACTTCAGACCTTAGTTTTGGAGGAACATGTAGCAAAACTGAGGTGGAAGTGTCTATCTCCTCATCTCAAAGGGCATCATCCAAAAAATGGCCAAACAGAGCTTCTTAACCTGGTGTACCTAGGCTATGAGTCAGAATGAACAAATGTTCCAGTCACAATGTTTCTGTTGAATAAAACGGATGAAAATACTTTTATTCAAAGGCTTATTCTTCTTTTTCATTCTTGTAATCGCACCAGCCGAAGCGGGTTAAAGCGCTTTAGCTGAAAGGTTTATTGTCGAACTCTCAAGGCTTTTCTGTCACAAGCAATGCAACAGCAACCAAAGATTTAAAAGCATGTACACAAAAGTATTGTTTGCTTTTTATTTTTTAGCCCCAAGTCATTGGTTGTGTTGAACAGTTTTCTTTTATTGAGGCCTCTCACCTGCTGTATAGAATAGGGTGTCTTTCCAAATCATATTCTGCTTTCTTTGTTGGCAGGTTAGAAGCACAGTAGAAGTACAGTGGGGGTAGAGGTCAGTATACCAGGCACTCCAAGGTAACTAATATTGAATCCAAGTCTGGAACCCACCAGAACTAAGAGAAGCAAAATAAGAGTAGTGAAGAAAATGATGACGCTTAAAGAGTAACAAATCCCTCTGCCCCCAGACCAGATAATTTTCACCCCAGGGTTTTAAAAGAAGTAGGGGAGAACATTGCCAATGCCTTAACTATAATCTTCCAAAATTCTCTCCATTTGGGAACCATTTCTTTTAGAATGAAATTGAGCAGGTATATGGAGTAAGGCCGCAGATCTGCCATGATCTCACTGAATGGCAGGACAGACGTGAGGGGCCAGATGGCCTCCTTCTGTTTCTAAGCTCATACGAGAGAGCAGCGCAGTCAACATTCCCTGCTGAGCAGGCTGCAAAGCAAAGCCATGCATTATGAGTGCCTGGGCAAGAGCTGAGGAGGAATAGGCTTCAAATGGGCCCACTTCATGGCTGACGTGCGGGTGGCGGAGTCTGCGCTCCAGTGCTTAAAATGTCGTGCGAGCGTCCTGACGTCAGTGGGCAGCATCACGATATTTCAGTTGGCGGGCCACTATGTAGTGGGACAGGCGCCCGCCATTAATTAAAAGCCTCATTAAGGCCATTAACTTGCCAATCGACCAGCATTTTGAGGAGCCCATGTGAACTCTGGGTTGGCACACAGGCCCAACGGGCAGGTGGGTAAGTGATAATTTTACAATCCTCATCCAGTGGCGGGATGAGGTTTGATACCGGGTTTAAAAACTTTTAATGAAGTGTTTGTGTTCTTCACTAACATGTCCCATCTCATGTGACATTTTCAAATGAGGGGGGCATGTTAATGATTTTTTTATTTTTCTATTTTTAGTGTTTCACAGAGTTTCAGCGATCTCCCTGAGGCAGCACTTTGCCTCAGGGGGATGAGCGCACTCTCGCATTTGGGGAATTCACCTCCCGCACCCGCACAGGAAGCGCATAGCGTTTCCCTTAATTGGCCCGCCCACCTAAAATGGCGGCGGGGTCCATTTCGGTGGCGGCGATCGACTGCCCGCCCATCACCGAGTTGGTTGGGCCTGCCCGCCCGTCGAGGGCAAAATTCTGCCCCGTATTTTAACAACAGTGTGCATTTATTTCGCTCCTTTCAGAGTAAAATGTTCGAAGTTGCTTCACAGGAGCATTATCAAACAAAATTTGCCACCAAGCCACATAAGGAGGTAGTAGGACAGGTGATTAAACAAAGAGATAGGTTTTAAAGAGCTTCATAAAGGAGAAAAGGAAAGTGGAATGTCAGCCATTTTGGCTCAGTTGGTAGCTCTCTCACCTCTTGAGTTACAAGATCCAGGTTTCACTCCCCATACCAGGACTTGAGCAAAAAAAGCAAGGCTGGCATTCCACTGCAGTACTGAGGGAGTGCTACACTGTTATAGGTGCTGTCCTCTTGGATGAGATGCTAAGTTGAGGCCCTGTCTGCTCTTTCAGGGAGATGTGGAAGAAGAGCAAGCAAGTTAACCCCAGTGTCCTGGCCGACATTTATCCCTCAATCAACACCACAAAAATAAAAGACTATCTGGTCATCAACACATTGCTATATGTGGGAGATTGCTGGGTGCAAATTGGCTGCCACATTTCCTACATTACAACAGTGACTAGACTTCAAAAGTACTTGGCTATAAAGTGGTTTGAGACATCAAGCAATCCTGAATGCTTCAATATAATGCAAGTATTTTTGGTGAGGTTTAGAGAAGGAACTCCAGAACTTAGGGCCTTGGTAGCTGAAAGTGAATTGACAATTGGGGTTATGCAAGAGACAAGAATTGGAGGAGTGCAGATGTCTTGGCGGGTCATCGGCTAAAGGGGATTACAGAAATAGGGAGGGGTGAGGCCATGAAGGGATTTGAAAACAAAGATAAGAATGTTAAAATTGAGGCATTGGTTGGCTGGGAGCCAAAGTAGATCATCGAGCACAGGGGCAATGGATGAACGAGACCTTGTATGAGTAAGGGTACAGACAGCTGAGTTTTGGATGAGCTCAAGTTTATGTAGGGGGCAGGGTGGGATGTCGGCTAGGACTATTGGAATAGTCAAGTTGACAGGTAACAAAGGCACGGTAAAAGTTTCAGCAGTGGTTGGAGAGAGGCAGTGATTGAGTTCAGCGATTTGCATAGGTGCAAGTAGGCACATCTGGGGAGGGGTGATGGCACTGATATGTTATCGGAAGCTCACCCGAGTATCAAATATACTGGCAAGGTTGAAAATGGCTTAGGCCAGCTTCAGACAGTTGCCAAGGGAGAGGAATGGAGCCAGTGGCTAGGAAATGACTTTTGTGGCAGGGACCAAAACTAATGGCTTTGGTCTTCCCAATATTTAACTGGAGGAAATTTCTGTTCATCCCGTACCGGATGTCAGACATGCAGTCTGACATATTAATGAGAGTGGATGGGCATGGGAGGTGATGGAGAGGTAAGTCTTATCATTATCATGTTTTCCAGGCTGACTGTGATATCTAAACATATTAACAATGACAGGCTGGAAGAGACCCTCTAGCCTATCAGATCTGCCTCATTTCATGTGAATCCAATAAGTGCAATTGCTACCCCCGTTCTTCCTAATGTTCCTTTGCAGTGCACAACCCATCTATCGTATTGCTGTACAGCCACACATGCAAACATCTTAAAGGGACCACCAGTGGTGTTTGACCTGTGCGTGGTAAGTTCTGCGTTGCAGTGCAGTGCTGTACCCATGCTGCCTAGAGGGAACCTTGCTTCCTAGCCCACCTGCCCTACATTTATTGGAGCTTTAGTATACCTACCCTTCTCGGTAATTGTCCTTTTTGCCTGTAGCAGAGGTTTGTGCTACATTTGGGGCTTCTTGGAGTAAGTGGGTGATTGCACATTAGTTTAATACAGAGCATAGGGAACCATCTACCATTTGAAATTAATTATGTCAATAGGTCCCTATTATTAGCTGATGTGGGCAGCATATGGGACCTGTCTTTTCAAATAAAGCACTTAGGGCAACAAGTGAGTAAAGGTCCCTAAAAGATAAGGAGTGAGTGTGTACTGAAAACCCCTTGGGACAGGATTTTTCAGTCGGCGTGCAGGGGCGGGCCTGACACTCCGACACATAAAACCACGCATGATGACATCAGACGCGTGTCCCAATGTCATTGTGCAGTCCCGCGATATTTCACACAAAATAACTGGAGTCAGCTGTGTGCCCACTGATATGTAAATGCCCTATTAAGGCCATTAATAAAGTAATTCATGTAATTAGTAACGCTGCCTGTCCAACCTTAAGGTTGGCGGGCAGGTGAAAATGCCAAGCGGCCTTTGTGTTTTTTACCATCTACGAGCAGGATGAGGTTTCCCAAAGCTTTTATTCAATAAACAAAATTTTTCTCATAAATCTTAAAACATGTCCCATCTCATGTGGCACAGGTCACATGAGGGGACATGCTTAAATAAATTTATAAACCTTTCATTTAATAATTTTAATATTGATTCAATCTCCCTGAGGCAGCTCCATGCCTCAGGGAGATTGAAGCATTCTTTTGCGCGCAGGCGTGAAAGAGCGCTGGTCCCGACCCTCCCCCCTTCCCCCGCCCGCACAGGTAGCGCTGAGCGCTATTGGCCATGCATTATGCTGGGCGGACCTTAATTGGCCTGCCTGCGTAAAATAGTGGCGCGGAGCTGATCGAGGGCAGCAATTGGCTCCACGACCGCCCTGTCGTCTCCTGCCGAGTCTACCTGCCATATGAAAGATCCTGCCCCTTAGTCAGAGTGTGAATATTGATTCAAGGCTGAGTGGGTGGCAGGAGGAGTAGTGTATAGTGTATATAGTAGAAACTGGCAATTGCCAGTCGAAACCAGCCTAGTCTTGGCAATGCCCATATATCGGAGAAATAATTTATTACTTAATAATATTTATTACTATTTCATGTTTGGTATGATTTTTTCATTAGGGAACATCATGAATCATTTAATCAGCAAGTTCAAAATGTCAGAGGGAATACATCTTCAAACAGTGCTTTGCTCTGACTCCAGTGTATCCTGATCTGGATAACTCCTCACTGGTGCCTTTCTATTTTGTATTGGTGTCATTCTTGGTACGCAATCGTATATCCTTTTTATTTGCAAATCAGACCACAGTTTCTAATTCCACCTACAGGCCACTGCCTGTAACAGGTGGAAGGATTGAGATAAAGAATGGGATTAGACATGGGTGGAAAAACCCAGCAGCACGTACTGAGCCAGCGTCTGTGCTGCAACATTCTATGATTCTGGCACCACTACCTGGCTTGTTTCACTTACTCTATCTTGTTTCCTTCCCTGGAGATTAGAAGAAATAAGTGAAGACATTGCAGCTGTGCTGGTTATAATCTTTCAAAGCTCTCTTTTTTTTCAGGGGTTGTGGTGATAGGTTGAAAAAGTGTTTTTTATTTATTCTTTCACAGGATGTGGGCTTCGCTGGCTGGGCCAACATTTAATGTCCATCCCCAATTGCCCTTGAGAAGGTGGTGGTGAGCTGCCTTCTTGAACCGCTGCAGTCCATGTGGTGCAGATACACCCACAGTGCTGTTAGGGAGGGAGTTCCAGGATTTTGACCCAGCGACAGTGAAGGAACAGTGATATATTTCTAAGTCAAGATGGCGAGTGGCTTGGAGGGAAGCTTGCAGTTGGTGGTGTTCCCATCCATTTGCTGCCCTTGTCCTTCTAGATGTTGTGGTCATGGGTTTGGAAGGTGCTGTCTAAGGAGACTTGGCGAGATGCTGCTGTGCACCTTATTCGCTGCTGCCACTGTGTGTTGGTGGTGGAGGGATTGAATGTTTAAGTGTTAACTGTTCATGTCATTCCATTATTTAAGAAAGGTTTGAGAGAGAAGCCACACTTACAGACCCTAGAGTTTAATATCAGTGTGGGGGAGCTACTAGACTGTGTTATTAAGGATAGATGGACACTGGCTGATTAAGTGAGTGGTACAACTATTTCAGATAGAGTTCAATATGGGCAAGTGTGAGGTCATCCACTTTAGGCATAAGAAGGATAAATCACATTATTTTCTAAATAGAAAACTAGGAGACGTATAGAGGAGCAGAGAAATTTGTGAATTCAAATACACAAATCATTTAAAGCTAGCAGACAAGTACAAGGAGCGATCAATAAAGCTAATGGAATCTTGACCTTTATCTCAAGAAGCTTGGAATGTAAAGGGAAGAAAATTATGTACAAATGCCATCTGGAGGTTTGCATTTACTTCTGGGCACCTGAGATCAGGAAGGACACTTTGGCCTTGATGCAGCACAGATTCATTACAATGATAATGAGGCTTAAATTATGTTGATAGTTTGCAAAATCATGGCTGGTTTTGCCCTGAGTACAGAACTTACTGCCCCATCAGTCTGCTTTCGATCATCAGTAAAGTAATGGAAGGGACCATCAACAATTCTGTCAAATAGTACTCGCTTAGCAATAACCTGCTCACTGACGCCCAGTTTGGGTTCTGCCAGGGCCACTCAGCTCCTGACCTCATTACAGCCTTGGTTCAAACATGGACAAAAGAGCTGAACTCCCAAGGTGAGGTGAGGGTGACTGCCCTTGATATCAAGGCTGCATTTGACAGGCTGTGGCATCAAGGAGCCCTAGTAAAACTGGAGTCAATGGGAATCAGGGGAAATCTCTGCTGGTTGGAGCCATACCTAGCACATAGGAAGATGGTTGTGGTTGTTGGGGGTCAGTCAGCTCAGCTCCAGGACATCACTGCAGGAGTTCCTCAGGGTAGTTTCCTAAGCCCAACCACCTTCAGCTGCTTCATCAATGACCTTCCTTCCAACCATAAGGTCAGAAGTGGGGATGTTCATGATGATTGCACAATGTTCAGCAAAATTCACAACCCCTCAGATATTGAAGCAGTCCATGTCCAAATACAGCAAGACCTGGACAATAAGCAGGCTTGAGCTGACAAGTGGCAAGTAACATTCACGTCACGCAAGTGTCAGGCAATGACCATCTACAACAAGAGAGAATCCAGCCATTGCCCCTTGATGTTCAATGGCATTACAGTCACTGAATCCCCCACTATCAGCATCCTGGGGATTACCATTCACCAGAAACTGAACTGGACTAGCCATATAAATATTGTGGCTACAAAAGCAGGTCAGAGGGTGGGAATTGTGGGACAAACAACTCACCTCCTGTCCCAAATCCTGTCCACAAGGCACAGGTCAGGAGAATGATGGAATACTCCCCATTTGCCTGGGTGAGTGCAGCTCTCACAACACTCAAGAAGCTTGACACCGTCCAGGCCAAAGCAGCCTGCTTGATTGGCACCCCATCCACAAACGTTCACTCCCTCCACCACAGTCGCACAGTAGCAGCAGTGTGTACTATCTACAAGATGCACTACAGGAACTCACCAAGGCTCTTTCTAAACCCATAACCACTATCATCTAGAACCACAAGGGCAGCAGATAGATTGGAACACCACCACCTCCAAGTACCCCTGCAAGTCACTCAACACCCTGACTTAGAAATAAATTGCCGTTCCTTCACTGTTGCTGGGTCAAAATCCTGGAACTCTCTTCCTAACAGCACTGTGGGTGTGCCGACACCTCATAAACTGCAGCGGTTCAAGAAGGCAGCTCACCACCAAGGGCAATTAGGGATGGGCAATAAATGCTAGCCCAGCCAGTGTAGCCCACATCTCGTGAATTAATTAAAAAAACTTCATGATGTGATATGGGCAAGGTGTTAAAATGTTGGAAGGATTTGATGGGGTGGACACTGGTGAGTTATTTCCTTAAGTCGGCGAATCAAGAATGACAGAAGAGAACCCTAAAATTAGAGCTTGACCATTTAAGAGTGAAATCAGGGAGAACTTTCTTGAATAAAATAGAAATCTAGAGCTCTCTCTCCTCCAAAATGCAGTGAATGTAATGGCGATCGGAGTTTCCAAGAGTGAAGTTAATGGAGTTTTTAAAACAAATTATTCTTTTATGGGCATGGTGGCAAGGCCAGCATTTATTGTCCATAAACTGAGTGGCTTGCTAGGCCATTTCAAAGGGTCAATCAAATTACTGTGGGTCTGGAGTCACATGTAGGCCAGACAGGGTAAGGGCAGCAGATTTCCTTCCCTAAAGGACATTAGTGAACCAGATGGGTTTTTACAACAATCAATGATAGCTACATAGTCACTACTACTGAGGCTAGCTTTCAATTCCAGATTTTATTAATTGAATTTTAAAGTCCACCAGCTTCCTTGGTGGGATTTGAACACATTTTCCCAGAGCATTAGCCTGGAGCTCTGGATTACTCATCCTGTGACATTACCACTGCACACCATTTACCTGATAAGTTTTGTATGCAAAGGAGGGTATGAAGGGATATGGAGAAAAAGGTGGTTCAATGGAGGTGAGGTGCAAATCAGCCATGTTGTAATTTTAAATGGGATGGGCCATTGCATGGTGCCCCAGTTGAGTGGTTCACCTCTCTGCTCAAATTCCCTGTATCCACTGAGTCCAGAAGATCCCATAGCCCAGTGGCAGGAATAGGGCAACCTGCTCTGCCTTCTTCAAATGTACAACAGTTAAATTTAAAGATAGAAATATCTGGTTGCCAATCTGAGTGTAATAATAACTCTTAGCTGGGGAAGAAGGTGAAGAGATGAAACAAATCAACTGTATGAAAAATGCCATGAGCAGGTTAGTATCGATATCCATGGGGAGAAATTAAAATGTAGCTCTACAAAGAGCTGATAAAGATCTTGGCAGCTCCCATCATTTGGCTCAAAAGGGAATTCCTCACCAGTATACAGAGTATCATTCAGGATATTGTTAGAGCTGTTAACTATGTTCTTGTTTCCTTATTGCCAATTATCCGCACTCCCTTTCTTCAACTCCCGTCTCCCAAACGATCTCCAACTCAAGTCAAAAATCTATATCTAATTGCATATGTTCTCAATTTTCTTTATTCATTCATAGGATGTGGCATCACTGGCTAGGTCAGCATTTATTACCCATCTCTAATTGTCTTTGCGAAGGTGGTGGTGAGCTGTCTTCTTGAACTGTTGTAGTCCTTGTGCTGTAGGTTCACCCACCGTGCTGTTAGGGAGGGAATTCCTAACACCACTGTGGGTGTACCTACACCACATGGACTGAAGCAGTTCATGATGGCAGCTCACCACCACCTTCTCAAGGGAAATTAAGGATGGTCAATAAATTCTGGCCTAGCTAATGATGCCCACATCCCATGAATGAATAAACAAAAAAACCTTCCTTCCATCATTAAGTCAGGGGTGGGGATGTTTTCTGATGATTGCACAATGTTCAGTACCATTTGCAACTCCTCAGATACTAAAGCAGCCCATTTCCAAATGCAGCAAGACCTGGACAATATTCAGGCTTAGGTAATTGATGAAGAAGCTGAAAATGGTTGGGTCCAGGCCACTAACCTGAGGAACTCCTGCAGTGATCTCAGTGAGATCAGGAGCTGAGTGTCCCTGGCAGAGCCCCAATTGGGCGGCAGTGAGCAGGTTATTGCTAAGCAAGCGCTGCTTAATAGCATTGTTGATGACCCCTTCCATTACTTTACTGATGATCAAGAGTCGACTGATGGGTCGGTAATTTGCCGGTTTGGAATTGTCCTGCTTTTTGCTTACAGGGCATACCTGGACAATTTTCCACATTGCCGATGTTGTAGCTGCATTAGAACAGCTTGACTAGGGGCGTGGCAAGTTCTGGAGTGCAAGTCTTCAGTACTATTGCTAGAATATTGACAGGGCCCATAGCTTTTGCTGATGATCATTTAAGTGAGACTTTATCAGATGCCTCCTGGAAGTCCATATTGATGACATTCATAGAAGCACTCTCTCTCTCTCTCTCTCTCATGCCTATTTGTGGTAATCTGGTGTGTAATATACCTTTAAGAAGAATGGTATAATAGAAGATCACATGATCTTATTATCCAATGGCTGTGCAGCACGGGCTTTCAATTACATTAGCATACTTATACAAAGCTTTAACTCACAGTTACTGGTTCTAAATTTACCTTTTACTGGTTTGAACCTGTGGCTCTTTGTCCTACTCTCACAAGTTGATTTGCGGTAATTCTGCCGACTCACCTTTTCCAAGCTGTTCACAATCTTACTTAGCTCTACCACTGCACCTTTCAAATTCTGCCTTTAGAGGTGGGAAACACCCAAGAGTTGGACAGTGATGAGGAGCACGGGCACTGATTCCACAATTCTAGTTCTGCCCTTTTTATTAAGAGCAAAAAGATGAAACAGTGATAAAATTACAATATTGAGGTGGAGCTGATAACATTCTGCATACGTTGCTATGATCACCACCAGCTGTCCGAGCAGGCATTAAAACATCTCATTGTTCTCTAAATAATCACTTGGTACAAAACTTGAATATTGTTGACAAGAGAGAGATGTGTTGTTGAAACTTTTCATCTTGCAAGCATTAGGACAAATGCAAGAATGCAAAATTTCAAACGATCATAATTTATACTACAGGAGAAAATGTTGCAGATTGGTTGTCAAGTGGGCTCTAATTGGCTGAGGCGTTGCCTTGGAGAAAGCAACAGGGAACTATAGGCTCACCAAGCCCCTTGGAAACCATTTGCTCAGCTTGCATGCTTGATGCAGAAATAGAATGCATAAAAGCCATCCAGTGAGACATCGACTATTCTGATCAGATCGGTGTTTGCTGTGTATCATGCAAATTTGCACATGGGCCAGTAGCCACCACATTTTAACCTGAAAAGTACCTGGTGTACCTCAAATTACCCTGGGAAGGCTACATTTCTCAAAAATTTGAACAGTAGGTTAAGGAAACCATTTCATGCTGCTTCAGTGCAGTGGCTACACAAGTGATATTTTTCACTAACAGGATACGGCTGTCAGCCCAAAAAGACGTTCTGCCTACCACACTAATTGAGCAATGTCATGTATAAATTTCAGTGCTGGTATGATGCCAGGTACATATGTCCCAGTGATTGGTTGATTGAATCAAACAGCATATTCCTTCAGTTGCTCACAATAGGCAGAGCACAGACTGTACTCAACCAGCCGATGCTTACAAAACCCAGAACAAAATGTCCACTGTTTGATGTGATTCTGTGATTGGTCAGCACATGCTGAGCAATCCTGATTGCGCTAATAGTTACACAAACAACCAATTTAAGATAATTAGTCAAGCTCATAACATGGCTCATTTACACTTGCTAAACCCGTTCTCTGCAAACAAAAGGAACACTTTTAAGGCCTGCTCCTTTTATAAGTTACCTGGGAGCTTGGGCACCTATGGTTCCCCATTGCCTTCTCCAAGGCAACACCTCAGCCAATCAGACCAAACCAACCAACCACTCAGCATCCTTTTCTCCTATAGTATAAATTGTTGTGATCATTTGAAATTTGGCATTCTTGTGTTTGTTCTGATGAGTGCTAGATGAAAAGCTTTGGCAACATGCTAATCAGAATCACAGAATCTCACAGTGCAGAAGAGGCCCTTTGGCCCATCGAGTCTGCACCAACATGTAAGAAACACTCCTTTCAGCAATGTCCTCTAAATGTTCATTAAGTGTAACATGGTCAAAATAGCAGAGGCTTGGCATTTTATCTTGTCAGTTTTCTCATCTTTTTCCTCTTCCCCTTACTCAATATGAACAAGGATGAAGAGATAGAAATTGTCCTGTCTGGCAAGATTGTGCTTCCTTCTTCATTACAGTATACACAGTCCCTACCCCAGCTGAAACCATGTGACCATGTGGGAGTGGCAAAGAAACAAATTCATTAAAAACCCAAGCCAATCTGGGGAAAATGATATTGCAGAAATTCCTCTCCAACCCATCCAGGAAATTGAAACTGGTCCAGGAGATCATTCTTGTCGCGAATTCCCTAAAGTACCCAGCTTCCGTAGGAGATGAAGTCTGTCCCACTGGCAGGAACAGGTCCAATTCTCACTAATAAGAATTCAACGAATCAGAGTCCATTTTACAAGACGAGAGCCTGATCCAGAGACCCATGATTCTTTGGGCAACGAGCCGCCTCCTGATATTTAACCTTGCTCACATTGGAGAGCTTAAAATTCTAGCCTCTCCTATGCTGATAATTCTGTTCAAATTATGGGTGAAATTTAGAATAGGTGATGGTGGTTTTGCCAGCTGGCTGGAGAGCTGGCGAGAGCCCCATGTCATCTCTTTTCAGGAACGCCCAGTGCACTGAATGCCTATCAAACACTTAACTGGGCAGTGGCGGGGTTTCCCAGGGATCAAGGACCCCAGGGGCAGAGGTCCCACCTGCCATGAGCTGCCAGCCAGTTAGAGGCCGGCAGCTCTTTGTTGCTCAGCATTACCACTGAGGGGGCAGTGGCTGCTGCCGGTAATGCACCCTTCCTGAGGCCCAGAATGGTGAGGGACCCAGACCACAGGTGAGCGATGGCGAGAAGGGGATCGTGGGTAGGAGTCGCGGAGGAGGGAGGATTGGCAGTGAGAGCATGGAGGTGGCTCTCTGCGCGCTCGCCCCCACCCCAATGCTGGGTTTGTCGATCAAGTACTAAGTGTCTTTGAAGAGGGCCACCCGCCTCCGGAGGCCCGCAAGCAACCCCGAGAGGGTTTGCTATTCGGGCCTCTGCACAGCAGGACCCCCGCCCATCCCTGCCTGAATACCAGCGGCAGAGCCTTCAGGCTGCTGTTAGTCCTCAAGTTCAAGGTTCCAGTGAGGGAAGGTCGACACTTTCCCTTTTAGTCCAAGCACAGATATAGGCAGGGAGTGCCGACAGTGTCCCCAGGAGGAAATGAAGAGCCTCCCATTCCCTTTCCTGACCATTATAATGGCCGGGATTTTCCAGCCCTGTCATGGGTAAGGCGACCCTCCAGCCACAAGCCCATTGACTTGTGGCGGGACCGGAAGATACTGGCGGCGGCTGGGTGCGGAAAATCCCGCTCAGTGTCTGGGCTTGTTTTAGTGGCAAGTGACCTACCTTTCCCACAAAGGCACAACTCCAGCAGTTGAGTCAGTTAATGTTATCAGGCATGTCTAACAGCAGCATTTCCAAAACAATGTGCAGAGGGCACAGACCCGCTGTCATCCTGGTCATCTCCTTTTCCTTCTCTTGAGCATTCCTCGGACCCAAAGGAAGGAATGTCAGGGCGAATGGGGTAGAGTAGGGGACAGTCCAAGTTAAACAGAGTAAGGAGGAGGCAGAATATTTAGAATGATAGAGCTTCGGCGACATAATAGATGAAAGGTTGGAGGAAGGCTGACTTGAATAACACAGATAAATCAACGGATAGCTAGAGGCTTGTGTCCTGGAGAGGAGACACCAGTTCTGCTCTTTCTTATCAGGTTTTCATGTAACCTGGCATTTTTCCACCATCTCATTACTTGACTAACAGCAGAAGACACATCTGCAGCCATTGATTGGAACATTTCCTTGAGAAGTATTCAATACTAATGTATCGTCAAGCTAATATTTAAATTGGCAGTGCAAAATTACTGAATCCACCAACTTGGACTCCCAGGACTTCAAGGTCTTTGCAAAAGACTAATTTTGTAATTAAAACCCCTCGCTTATCTTCGTTTGAATGGAGTTCCCCTGACATTGGGCGTGAAACTGCGGTCATGCTCAATAAAGGCGGGAGTTAAGTGGATTGTAGTTGAGTCTGTTAATGATATCAGGCATGTCTAACAGCAGTACTGAACTCACAGAAGACTCTGTGAATTGTCTCAATGATAAATTCTGCCATGTATTTTGTTGTTCCTCTAAATCCTTGCCTGTCTGGCATTCTTGTGCTTAAACAATAATCATTCTTGATGCAGGATTTTTCTGGACGTAAATGCCTTTCATAAAATCAGCTCCAAGTCTTATTTTCCATGACTTGTGGTGAGGGAGACTGGCTAGTCTTCAGGAGGCTACACTGGCAGCAAAGACAAGCCTTAGGGCAGCCTCAAATATTAAGATTGAGGGATGACATTTAAAGATATTTACAAGTTTGGCTTATCCCATTCAATCAGAAAGCTCCATCTTGCAGCATTTAGTTGAGTCTTAAACGAATGCAGAGATTTTGGGCTTGATTTTTAGGACATGCCTTACCATAGAGTCTGGGGTTGGAGGAGAAGTGGTTACTAAAAAGAGAATTGTTGGCCAGTGTGCTGGTCCCCTGGCTCCATCCTGCCCCCTGACAATTTTCGAGGAGGCCTGATGGGGGAGCTACCTGCCCGTGAGCTGCCAGTGGCCAATCCAGCTCATTACCTGTCACTTTTGAGCACTTGGCACGTCATAACATTCAAGGCTATGGGCCAAGTGCTGGTAAATGGGGTTAGGTAGGTAGGTCATGTGTTTCTCACATGTCGGTGCAGGCTTGATGGGCCGAAGGGCCTCTTCTGCACTCTGTGATTCTGTGTTTAAGGCTACTTAAAGATGGAATACAGGGATTTTCCAGTCAGCCAGCAGGCTCCAGCTGCCAGGGTAAACAGCCTGGGCGTTGACTCAGAGATAAATAAACAGACGGCCTTGAAGCTGAGCTAGAAGCATGGAGTTAACTTTTTGTTCTATCACGGGATGTGGACATCACTGGCTAGGCCAGCATTTACTGCCCGCCCCTAATTGTCCTTGTGAAGGTGCTGCCTTCTTGAACCGCTGCAGTCTGTGTGGTGTAGGTTCACCCACAGTGCTGTTAGGAAGGGAGTTCCAGGATTTTGACCCAGCAACATTGAAGGAACATTTTAGTAGACTTTTTCAAGTGTTGTATAAAAATCTGTAAATAAAATTCCTATGCGCATCTGTAGCAGAAGAGTCTGGTACAGTACCGCCCACACAGTCATGTAAGAAGACACATGACCCAGACCCAGAACAAAAACAGAATTACCTGGAAAAACTCAGCAGGTCTGGCAGCATCGGCGGAGAAGAAAAGAGTTGACATTTCGAGTCCTCATGACCCTTCCACAGAACTTGAGTTCGAGAGGACTCGAAACGTCAACTCTTTTCTTCTCCGCCGATGCTGCCAGACCTGCTGAGTTTTTCCAGGTAATTTTGTTTTTGTTTTGGATTTCCAGCATCCGCAGTTTTTTTGTTTTGACCCAGACCCAGGGTCAGTCTAGAGATGGTCAGCGATGGGTAAAGACCTCGGGACAGAGTCAGTGCCATACCTGTACCTGCTACTGTATAAATGTGTATAATAATGAATTATTAATAAAGACTGCTCTTAATATACTCAAGACTACGAAGCCTACTTCATGATGTCTGAAGCAGGATTCTTCAAACTCCAAATAATTCAGAGTTATATAATGTACAACAGCACCCATGTGGGATCAGGGTTCCTTACATTGGCCCATGGTCTATGTGAATAGGGAAATGTTTTGCTCATTTTTGGATTGTGTCTGATCACAAAGATATGCTAATGCAGGATGCACCTTTCGACTCTTAACATTCTCCAACCCTACAACCCTCAAGAACAGTGCATTCCTCCAAACCTGGTCTCTTGTAAATCCCCAATTTTCTTCACCCCTTTCTTCCCTCCTTCCATCCCCCACCACCGCATTGGCAGATTTGCCTTCAGCACTCTAAACCCTAGAGTTCCCTCCCTGAACCACCCTGCCTCTTTGTCACTCTTTCCTTCTTTAAGACACTTCTTGAACCCTACCTCTTGGACCAAGCATTTTGGTCATCTGTTTCAATGTCATCTGATATGGCTTGAAGTCAAATTTAATCAGAAAATGCTCCTGTGAAGCACATTGTGACATTTCACTACATGAAAGGTGCTAAATAAATGCAAGTTGTTGTTGTAACATGCACTTGCCCCACCCTGTCCGCCACCCCCTGTCCCCTGGTCACTCTGAATTTTCTCCATTTACCTTTGAGGCTAGATCTTGGGTTCTGGCTGCAATAGAAAATCAACAAATGCAACGGCATCTCCAAGGCGCTATGTAAATGCAAGTTCTTTCTTTCTTCCTTAATGGCTCCAGTCAGAAGGGGCTAAGTCTGTGCCTTCAACTTCCACCACACTAGGCTTCATTCTGTCATAGGGGTTGCTGGGTGAAGGTCAGATAGGCGTCTACTAGAAGAGAGAGAGAGAGAAGCTGAAGAAGCAATCCACCCACTAACCTGCAGGATTTTAATAACGACCTTTCGCTTGCTGCCTGCAAGCTAGAATACGCTGCCCTCCTAATAATGCCTAGAACAATGAGGTAAAGAGGAAGAAAAGGACAAAGGGCGGAATATTCCGCTCCCTTTGGCGATGGATGAGTTTGGCGGTGTGAGCGGACAACATGGCAAGAAGGCAAAAACAGTTTGCGATCGTCCACTCCACGTTTCTGCCGCCACACATCGGGAATTAGTTTCAATATTTTAGCATCTCATTATAAGTCCCGCTCACTGGAATCACCTCCCCCCCCCACCACTCCACCGACCCTACAAGCTAGATTATCCGGGAGGTGTGTTTCACAACTGTACATAAGCGATGTGCACCTCACGAGCTGCACTTTGCTCGGGATTTCAAGTTTTGTTTGCCTACCTTGCTCTGGGCAGCACTCACCATCATCAGCGCCAGGCTTTACAGATGGCACCACATCACTTTTAGAAGGGGTGCATGGGCAGGTCTCCATGTACCAGACCAGCCATCAGGTGGGGGGTGGCTTTTCAATGGCTGCGGGGCTAGGGCTTGTTTGGGGAAGGGGGAGAAGTGGCCTCAGGCTGCAGGGCGAGGGCTGTACTGGGGAAGGTGGGTATCCCAGAGTATGTGTGGGGACACATGTTGATCTGTGCAAGTGTCCTCAAGCTGGTGAGGGCTGAGGAGGAAGCCTCCATGGACATGTGAGAGTGTGTGTGAGAATGGGTGGCGATATCCTTTGAGCTGGCAGTGAGTGAGATGCCAGGGAATCTGTGATGGCCATGTGAGTGTGTGAGTTTTGAGTGATGAGATGGTTGCCATACCCTGGCAGCATGGATGAGATCATTCATCCTCTACCTGCATTGGATGGTGAACCTCTTCTGTGCAGCATTGGCACTGATCACCACTGTCACCGCCTCCCAGGCCGGAGTGGTGAGATTGCTGGACCTCCTGCGGTCAGAGTGGGGGTGGAGGACATCATGGCAGGCCTCCAAAAAGCATTCCAGTGATGGGTCACTGAGCTCGCATTGCCTTTCAGGGCCATGTCTTCACTGGAGCAGTCCTGGGCTGCAAACACTGAGAACTGTGTGTGCGGCTGCAGTTTAGTTATGGCACCCGGAGTGAGGAAACAGTGAGGTAATGGCATGGCGGGCGATTCAGAGGTTGCCCACCAGTGAGAAGGGATGTGGCTGCATAATTAATGAGGTGGGAAGTGGATGTTATCGTGCGAAAACCCCTCCATTTGCAGCCGGCAGGTAAAACATTGCTTTTCACTCCTGCCAGTGCAGTTAGTGCACAACTGGTACAAATCTGCCCATAATATCAGATAAAAGAGCAAGCCACAGCAGTTAGGCTAGAAATAGGGGGAGACAGTGGCGTAGTGGCGATGTCACTGGGCTAGTAATCCAAAGGCCCAGACTAATGTTCTGGAAACAAGTGTTCAAATCCCACCATGACAGCTGGTGGCATTTAAAGTTCAATTAATTAACTTAAAAAAAATCTGGAATATAAAGCTAATCTCAGTAATGGTGACCACGACTGCTATTGTTGTAAAAACCCATTTAGTTCACTAATGCCCTTTAGGGAAGGAAATCTACCATCCTTACCTGGTCTGGCCTACATGTGACTCCAGACCCACAGCAATGTGGCTGTGTCTCAAATGCCCTCTGAAATGGCTGAGCAAGACACTTAGTTCAAGGGCAGTGAAGAATGAGCAACAAATGCCAGCCTTGCCAATGACGGACACATCCCATGAAAGGATAAAGGCATGTGAGCATCAGGTCTGCTGTGAATCACAGGTGGACACCCCCTCCTGTCCCCTGAGCCATGCTGCAAGCATCACTGACCTACAGGCTGAGGAACAGCTTGCCTTATTTACTCCTGTCACTGCACTTGTCAAAGGCAACCCATTTCTATCTGCTATTGGAGAGACATCTTGTCAGAAATAACAGAAAGCATTACGGGGGCAATGTGCCTCCACATTGCGGAATCTCTGTAAACAGCCTATGCTTCAACTCTTCTCGAAGTGAGTGAATGGATAAGAATGATCGAGCGTTCACTGATCAACTTGCAATCTGAACAACAATCACTGTGTTCGCAGAATTGGCAGGCATTGCATGCAGATCACAGAAAAAACCCCCCACAAGGCAAAGCACAGAACATCTGTTACAGATCTGGTTTTACCCTGGCAGGCTTGGGAGAAGACCTGCATTCTGAATTACTTCATTTCTGCTCTGGACAATGCAGAAATTAAAGAAAAAATGGGATGTATTGGAGATTTCTGTGACAAGACTAGGGACTCCTTAGTCACTACCAGCCAAACACTAGGGTTTCGAGTGTGGGCAATGTTCATTGGTGTCCCACAGTGTCCGCAACTGGCATTTCTGCCATGAAGCAGCTGGTAATGTACAGCTGTAAGCCAACCCTGGCACTCTACTGAGGAAGCGGATTTGATGCCAGTCACCTCGGAAAAGACTGGGACCTGACTGAGTAACACCCCATAGTTAACAATGAAACCTAGTTGCCAAAATGCTGTTGCTTACAGCAGAAGCAACTGGTGCAATATTGCACCCAACTCTCAACAGGAAGAAGGAACCCAAAGAAAAAGATATATAAATGAAACATTCAAGTTTAAACTAGTGAAAATGCACAGGTCCCATAAGCTCCATTACATTTCCCAAAAGGTGCCTGGAGAGATGGGGCTGGGTTTTCATCATGGATGTAAGAATTGGGAGCTGAGAATTTTCCCCACATTGCAATCCCGACTCTGATCTAGTAGTGCTGGCAGGTGGGATTTTCATGTCTGAGAAGGCAGGGTGGCCTGAGGCAGAGACAGAGGTAGGCCACTACTGAAGCGTCCAGATTAAAAGGCCTGCCTCTGTTCCCAGAACAACTGGCCAGGTCATCAGATCAGTGTAAAGCCCCCTCGCCCTCATTCCTTAACCCCTCTAACCACCTCCCTCATCCCTTTCACCCTTTCATCAGTCTACCCATTATTATCCACTTTAAAAACAGAACTCACAAGTACTGTAATAAATATTTGGAAGACATTTAAATGCTAACAAACCTGGCAAAATAAACAATCATCACTTAAATCGGCATTTGCAAAACCATTATCCTCTTTAGAATCTCATAAATCTGCCAAAGTCATCAAATTCACATTCACTTTGACAGCTGAACAAATAAATTCTGCACTACAAAATCCATTGGTGCTTCTGAAGGTAGCTGAAAGCTCATACAGCTGTCAAAGATTTCAAACAGCCAAACTGTTGGCTGAGCTGTTCTACAAAGAATGAATGAAAGTTCCCACATCTGTAAAGACTTTCAAATAGCTAAATAGATTGTTCAACTGTTCAGCAAAGAATGAATGAAAGCAATGGGGAGAGTTTAAACAATCAGCCGTGGATCTTACACTGGGTTAGAGTTCAGTATTGTACAGTGCAGAACAGCACTGTATCTAATGAATATTCTACTCTAATGTAACTGAAGATATTTTCCACTTTTTATAATGCCGTTCTTTCACTTGACAGCTTACTAGTAGTCAGAAGTAACAACCCAACAACCACATTACTTAATAGTCACTTACCTTTACAATCACAGCAGGGTCATCACTCACTTTATAAAACACAAATATAGCTCAGGCTACATTTCTTGAGGAACTGCAAAGGAAGCAGTACAATCACCTTTTATACACTCCCCACCTCCAAACCATGGCTCACATCTCCACTCTGCAGGTGTGATTTAGGAAAGCTTCCAAAATGTTGTCACCTCAATGAAAATTGCAGAGGTTCTGAAATGCCCACTTCCAGAATGTGCTGGAAACTTCTAAATTGCTGAGTGTGGGGTTGCCAACCCAAGCGATTTCCCATGCCAATGAAAATTGCCAGTGCCAGAAATGGGGGTGAGACTTCCAGATCCACACACTGGCCACCATTTTACCTTCCTGCCTAGATCCGTTTAGTCCTCAATGGGAGCAGGAAAATTTGGCCTGGAATCTCATGGAGAGGCTCAGAGACACTGCTTTCTTGGTTATCTCTTGAACATACTCCGAGACCCTACTGGGCTCCTTAGAGCGAAACATAGCAACCTGCAACAGAACTCAGGGACTGAACTTTTATGAATCCTTAGATTTAGCATATGGCTCACCACAAAACATGTGTCTGGTCCAGTATGAGGCTCTAAGCAGCCAGGATAAGTGAGATCCTGGACACCATATGTGGAGATCAACTCCTTAACACTAGCGATGTGACGTCAGCAGCACTTGTCACTGATGAGATATTATCGGCAAACATCCTGGGCAGAGAAAGACCAGTCATATTCATCCCTCAACCTGTATCACTAAAACAAATTATGTGGTCATTATCACATTGCTGTTTCTAGAACTTGCTGTAAGCAAATTGACTCCTCATTCCCTAAATTACAACAGTGATTACACTTCAAAATATTAATTTATTAGCTGTAATGTATTGTGGGAAGAACTGAAGTTATGAATCAAGCTGTATAATTCCCAAGTCTTTCTTTCAGTTTTATCTAAAGGTTAACCATTTTTTGTCACAGTACTGAAAACATGACAATGCCCCCCCCCACCACCATGTTGCTAATAAACTTCCTGTGCGTTCAGAGCATCTCTTTTGATTTTACTTTTCTTTCCCAGGCTTTTCATTTCTATTTTTCAGCTGTACTCATTCTCTTTGTGTTTAATTTTTATGATTTTTTAATTTCATGGGACGCAAGCATCACTGGCAAGGCCAGCATTTGTTGCCCATCCCCAATTGCCCTTGAACTGACTGGCTTGCTTGGCCGTTTCAGAGGGCAGTTAAGAGTCCACCACACTGCTGTGGGTCTGGCATTACACGTAGGCCAGACCAGGTAAGGATGGCAGATTTCCTTCCCTAAAGGACATCAGTGAAACAGATGGGTTTTTATGACAAAAACAGAATTATCTGGAAAAACTCAGCAGGTCTGGCAGTATTGGCGGAGACGACAAGAGATGACATTTCGAGTCCTCATGACCCTTCAACAGAACTGGGTGAATCCAAGGAGAAGGGTGAAATATAAGCTGGTTTAAGGATTGAGGGGGTGGGGGGCGTGGGGGTTGGGTAGGGGGAGAGAAGGGGGTTGGTGTGGTTGTAGGGACAAGCAAGCAGTGATAGGAGCAGATCATCAAAAGATGTCACAGACAAAAGAACAAAAGAACACAGAGGTGTTGAAGTTGGTGATATTATCTAAACGAATGTGCTAATTAAGAATGGATGGTAGGGCACTCAAGGTATAGCTCTAGTGGGGTTGGGGGGGCATAAAAGATTTAAAAATAATGGAAATAGGTGGGAAAAGAAAAATCTATATAAATTATTGGAAAAAACAAAAGGAATGGGGAAGAAACAGAAAGGGGGTGGGGATGGAGGAGGGAGTTCAAGATCTAAAGTTGTTGAATTCAATATTCGGTCCGGAAGGCTGTAAAGTGCCTAGTTGGAAGATGAGGTGCTGTTCCTCCAGTTTGCGTTGGGCTTCACTGGAACAATGCAGCAAGCCAAGGACAGACATGTGGGCAAGAGAGCAGGTTGGAGTGTTAAAATGGCAAGCGACAGGGAATTTTGGGTCATTCTTGCGGACAGACCACAGGCATTCTGCAAAGCAGTCACCCAGTTTACGTTTGGTCTCTCCAATGTAGAGGAGACCACATTGGGAGCAACAAATGCAGTAGACTAAGTTGGGGGAAATGCAAGTGAAATGCTGCTTCACTTGAAAGGAATGTTTGCGCCCTTGGACGGTGAGGAGAGAGGAAGTGAAGGGGCAGGTGTTGCATCTTTTGCATGGGCATGGGGAGGTGACATAGGTGGGTGTTGAGGAGTAGGGGGTGATGGAGTAGTGGACCAGAGTGTCCCGGAGGGACCGATCCCTACGGAATGCCGCCAAGGGGGGCTGAAGGGAAGATGTGTTTGGTGGTGGCATCATGCTGGAGTTGGTGGAAATGGCGGAGGATGATCCTTTGAATGTGGAGGCTGGTGGGGTGATAAATGAGGGCAAGGGGGATCCTATCATGTTTCTGGGAGGGAGGAGAAAGCGTGAGGGCGGATGTGCGGGAGATGGGCCGGACATGGTTGAGGGCCCTGCCAATGACCGTGGGTGCAATACCTCAGTTAAGGAAGAAGAAGGACATGTCAGAGGAACTGTTTTTGAAGGTAGCATCATCAGAACAGATGCGACGGAGGCGAAGGAACTGAGAGAATGGGATGGAGTCCTTACAGGAAGCGGGGTGTGAGGAGCTGTAGTCGAGGTAGCTGTGGGAGTTGTTAGGCTTGTAATGGATATTGGTGGACAGTCTATCACCAGAGATTGAGACAGAGAGGTCAAGGAAGGGAAGGGAAGTGTCAGAGATGGACCACGTGAAAATGATGGAGGGGTGGAGATTGGAAGCAAAATTAATAAATTTTTCCAAGTCCTGACGAGAGCATGAAGCGGCACCGAAGTAATCATCGATGTACCGGAGAAAGAGTTGTGGAAGGGGGCCGGCGTAGGACTGGAACAAGGAATGTTCCACATACCCCATAAAGAGACAGGCATAGCTGGGGCCCATGCGGGTACCCATAGCCACACCTTTTATTTGGAGGAAGTGAGAGGAGTTGAAGGAGAAATTGTTCAGCGTGAGAACAAGTTCAGCCAGACGGAGGAGAGTAGTGGTGGATGGGAATTGTTCGGGCCTCTGTTCGAGGAAGAAGCTAAAGGCCCTCAGACCATCCTGGTGGGGGATGGAGGTGTAGAGGGATTGGACGTCCATGGTGAAGAGGAAGTGGTTGGGGCCAGGGAACTGGAAATTGTTGATGTGACGTAAGGTGTCAGAGGAATCACGGATGTAGGTGGGAAGGGACTGGACAAGGGGAGAGAGAAGGGAGTCAAGATAATGAGAAATGAGTTCCGTGGGGCAGGAGCAAGCTGACACGATCGGTCTACCAGGACAGTTCTGTTTGTGGATTTTGGGTAGGAGGTAGAAGCGGGCCATCCGAGGTTGGGCATCCATCAGGTTGGAAGCTGTGGGAGGAAGATCTCCAGAGGAGATGAGATCAGTGACAGTCCTGGAAACAATGGCTTGATGTTCAGTGGTGGGGTCATGGTCCAGGGAAAGGTAGGAGGAAGTGTCTGTGAGTTGACGCTCACCCTCCGCAAGGTAGATGTCAGTGCGCCAGACAACAACAGACCACCCTTGTCAGCGGTTTTGATGACAATGTTGGGGTTGGACCTGAGAGAACGAAGTGCAGTAAGTTCAGAGACAGACAGATTAGAATGGGTGAGAGGAGCAGAGAAATTGAGATGACTAATGTCACGCCGACAGTTCTCAATGAAAAGATCAAGAGAAGGTAAGAATCCAGAGGGAGGGGTCCAGGTGGAGGGAGAATATTGGAGGTGGGTAAAAGAATCTGTTGAACGGGAAGAGGACTCCTGCCCAAAGAAGTGAGCTCGGAGACGAAGACGGCAGAAGAAGAGTTCAGCATCATGCTGAGCCCGAAATTCATTGAGATGAGGGCGTAAGGGTATGGAACTAAATCCTTTGCTGAGCACTGAACATTCAGCGTCGGAGAGGGGAAGGTCAGGGGGTATTGTGAATACAGCCCCTGGGGCTGGGATTGGAAGATGGGGTGGGGACGGAGGGACAGGCAGGGGTGGAGGGTCCTAGATGGGTGTTGGTGTCGATGAGTTGTTGGAGCTTGCGTTCCTTAGCACTTGAGAGAAAGAGAAAAAGTTTCTTGTTGAGGCGTCAAATGAGATGACGAATAAAATGAAACTTGGGGCACGTGCAGCTTTGAAAAAGGGTACGGTGGTGCAGCTGAAGGGAGAGGTCGCATGTGTCCATCCGGCGGCGCATGGCACTGAGTGTGGATCTCAGAATGTGACAGGAACAGCAGTCCAAGAAACGTTTTATGTCCTGGAGATACCTGTAATCCTGGGTGGGTTCGAAACAAGAGGGATGGAATTTCCTTGTTCCAGTCCTACTCCGGCCCCCTTCCATAACTCTTTCTCCGGTACATCAATCTTTACTTCAGTGCTGCTTCATGCTCTCGTCGGGACTTGGAAAAATGTATTAACTTTGCTTCCAATCTCCACCCCTCCATCATTTTCACGTGGTCCATCTCTGACACTTCCCTTCCCTTCCTTGACCTCTCTGTCTCAAACTCTGATGATAGACTGTCCACCAGTATCCAATACAAGCCTACCAACTCCCACAGCTACCTCGAGTACAGCTCCTCATACCCCACTTCCTGTAAGGACTTCATCCCATTCTCTCAGTTCCTTCGCCTCCGTCGCATCTGTTCTGATGATGCTACCTTCAAAAACAGTTCCTCTGACATGTCCTCCTTCTTCCTTAACCGAGGTTTTCCACCCACGGTCATTGACAGGGCCCGCAACCGTGTCTGGCCCATATACCGCGCATCTCTCCTCACGCCTTCTCCTCCCTCCCAGAAACATGATAGGATCCCCTTTGTCCTCACTTATCATCCCACCAGCCTCCTCATTCAAAGGATCATCATCCGCCATTTCCGCCAAATCCAGCATGATGCCCCCACCAAACACATCTTCTCTTCAGCCCCCTTGGCGGCATTCCGTAGGGATCAGTCCCTCCGGGTACACCCTGGTCCACTCCTCCATCACCCCCTACTCCTCAACACCCACCTATGGCACCTCCCCATGCCTACGCAAAAGATGCAACACCTGCCCCTTCACTTCCTTTCTCCTCACCGTCCAAGGGTGCAAACACTCCTTTCAAGTGAAGCAGCATTTCACTTGCATTTCCCCCAACTTCGTCTACTGCATTTGTTGCTCCCAATGCGGTCTCCTCTACATTGGAGAGACCAAACGTAAACTGGGTGACTGCTTTGCAGAACACCTGCGGTCTGTCCGCAAGATTGACCCAAACCTCCCTGTCGCTTGCCATTTTAACACTCCACCCTGCTCTCTTGCCCACATGTCTGTCCTTGGCTTGCTGCATTGTTCCAGTGAAGCCTAAAGCAAACTGAAGGAACAGCACCTCACCTTCCGACTAGGCACTTTACAGCCTTCCAGACTGAATATTGAATTCAACAATTTTAGATCTTGAACTCCCTCCTCCATCTCCACCCCCTTTCTGTTTCTTCCCCCTTCCTTTTGTTTTTTCCAATAACTTATATAGATTTTTCTTTTCCCACCTATTTCCATTATTTTTAAATCTTTTATGCCCCCCCACCCCCACTACAGCTGTACCTTGAGTGCCCTACCATCCATTCTTAATTAGCACATTTGTTTAGATAATATCACCAACTACAACACCTCTGTGTCCTTTTGTTCTTTTGTCTGTGACATCTTTTGATTATTTGCTCCTATCACTGCTTGCTTGTCCCTACAACCACACCACCCCTCTCCTCTTCTCTTCCCCCCCACTCCCCCCCCCCGAATCCTTAAACCAGCTTATATTTCACCCCTCTCCTTGGATTCACCCAGTTCTGTTGAAGGGTCATGAGGACTCAAAACATCAACTTTTTTCTTCTCCGCCGATGCTGCCAGACCTGCTGAGTTTTTCCAGGTAATTCTGTTTTTTTTTGGATTTCCAGCCATCCGCAGTTTTTTGTTTTTATTGGTTTTTATGACAGTTGATAATATTTTCATGGTCACCATTACTGAGATTAGCTTTCAATTGCAGATTTATTAAGTTAATTTAAATTCCACCAGCGTCGTGCTGGGATTTGAACCCATGTCCCCAGAGCATTAGCCTGGGCCTCTGGCTTACTAGTCCTGTAATATTATCACTTGGCCCACATACTATGCTAAACAGCAAAGAAATTTAAATCTACTTTGTAATAGTGTAAATTAACATTGGCTTTTGTAATGATCCCAGCTGATAATATTGGACAAGTAAGATCCTAGAGTGATACCTGGCTTGATAAATCCTAGCTTTTATTTTTTGTTTGAAACCATGGAGGAAAGTTATTGAATAAATGCACAGGAGTCTGCTAATGAATTTTTAACGCAAAGAATAAAACATATATTAAACAAGAAAAATGGACTATATTACAACAGAATAAAAGGTTGGAAAGATTTCAATACAAACACAAGAAAATGATTCAAATATTCATTATTCCTTTACCCAACTATATCTTTACAGATGCATAGAAATTCAGACAGATAAACAATTTACCATATCTATCTTGTACTCTAATATTTAGGGTAAATATGAAGTCCAAGTGAATTCTGGTCAGTGTCATGAAGCAATATTAATGTGTATAATGTTATAGGAAATTATTTTTAAATTGTACTTGTATTAGGGTCTGTGTTTGTGTGTGGCTTCATTGGATTAAAGCCAGCTAATGTGGGTATTTTGATGTATAGTAGTTTGAGATGTTAATTAGATAAACGTAAGGCTAGAAGGTAAAGAGGACATTTGCATTTGTTGAATAAACTATTCAAAAGAAGGGAGTAAAATCTTGCACCTAGCTGGGAGTCACCAAGCAATGTGTTTATATTATTAATAAAATTGGTGCTATGAGAGGGGTTTTTATTGTTAGAAGAGGTGGAGTTCAAAGACCTAGTGATATAATAAGAATTTACATTTAAAGGGAAAGCTAGATATAACCCAAGAGGAGTTTGTATGTGCAGGTCAGAGGCATGTAAGATCTAAGCAGCCTTTAAGCCCTACAAGTGTGTCTGCAAAGGAGAAACTATAAGGAACCTCATTTTGAATTTGTAAGGTCAAATGTGCTTTGCCTGGTGTCTGTTTAAAGTCTATGGGTTATTTGTTGCCTTGGTGAAGATTTACCTGGGAGCGATGAATTTGGGGATTTGTTTAAAAGTTATTATGGTAGTAATTTTTAGACATGCGTATGTGTTTAATTTCTTGTTCAATTAATAAATGTTTAAGTTAGTTTATATTAAAAAACCTCTTGGTGGTTTAATTTCTGAATTCAGAGTTGCACCTCAAACATACCAATTGAAAATATAACTTATGCAGTTGTTTAAGTTTCCCCCTGGGATTTAAGCAACTTAGCCTTTACCAACTGCTGTGTCATAATATCAGACACACCACAATCCAAAGTAAATGACAGATACAACCCAAGCAGATTCCATAGATTCCTCCATAACCCACCCAGACGTTCTTCATACCATCAGCCAACCAATCTCACTGAAACTCTGAGATAAAAACAAAAAAACTGTGGATGCACCTCTCTCTCTCTCCCCCCCCCCCCCCCCACACACCTTAAACCAGCTTATATTTCAACTCTTTCTTGGACTTGAATTCAAGTTCTATCGAAGGGTCATGAGGACTCGAAACGACAACTCTTTTCTTCTCCGCCGATGCTGCCAGACCTGCTGAGTTTTTCCAGGTAATTCTGTTTTTGTTTTCTCACTGAAACTCTGACTTTCTCACGAGGGTTTCCAATCTCTACATTTGAAAAAGTCACCTTGAAATTCTCTCCAAACATCGATCCCAACCAGGATCCACCTCTCGGGTTTCAATCTCGCTTTCCTGAGATGCCTTTCCTCTGGATCTCTGAGTACATTCAAGCTTTACCTCCCAAGCCAAATTTCAAATCTTCAGCCATGCCAAGCAGAATGCCACTGCTCCAAAGGAGTACCTGTTCCCCAGCAGTCCGCAACACAGAGTCACCAACCTTAGGCTGCCCTCTCAGATCTTCTGGACTTCTCTCAAGCCCACTTTGCTTCAAGTGTGCTCCCTGTAGCTCTGCCTTTAATTTGGAGCGCATTTCTCTGCTCCTTAATTTTAACTTTAATTAAGGGGCCCCTTTCTGATCCTCGTCTTTGTCTCTTACCTGGGATTTCTTCTGGGATTTTTTTTTTCTCTCTGTCTCACTCCTTGGCCTGGGACCCACTGCCTGTCCCCCACTCCTGCTCCCTTGGGTCATCTTCTCTCTAATGGTGCTCCGATTCAGATCGCCTGACCTGCAGTTTCACACTGTTTGGCTTCTTTGCTCCCTTTTCTTCTGCACATTTGCGCATGGCCGGCTCCCGGCCTAAAGAACATAAAAAAACCCCAAACTTCCCACATGCGGCCTATTCCCGGTCTGCACATGTGCAGAAGGCACTTAGCTCCGACCTCGATTTCGAAGTAATTTTCACGTTTTGTCACTGCTCCAGTCACTGTGGTCAGGTTCACATCCTTTAATGACTAGGATCCATCAAACAATTAAGAGATGATTTTATTTGAAGTCTGAAATTATTTTTTTCTGCTCCACGTAACTTAGAGAGTAAATCTTTAAGCACACTTACGTTCACTATTTATCACTTATTGGTGTGTCCCAATCTCACTTCCATTTTTAAATTAAATATTTGGGCCTTTTTCCCTCAGAATTACTGGCAAACAATGTGACTAGTGAGGATACATCCTGTAAGGACTGTGGGAATCCGGTCACATTAAGCCATAATTGTCCAAAGGACGATGGTGGTTTGATGACCTCCCCATAGCATAGGAAATGCAGATGATGCTTTGCAAGGGAAGTTGGAAGCAGATTTCTAGGTGGACTCCTTGCTTACCCCAGGATGCCCAGGCAGTGAATTATTGAGTCCTTGGCTTAGGAAGGTCCCAGCTTCAATCTATGAGGCAGAATTTTGCCGTCAGCGAGCAGGGGGCAGGGCCCGCATGCCGACACGTGAAATGATGCAGGATGACATCAGGCAGAACCCCTGACCTCATCCCACCCCATTTACATTTTAAGAAGGCAGGGGTGCTGCAAAATCAGCTGCGGGCCCGCCGACCTGTCAATGGCCAATTGAGGCCATTGACAGAATCAATTATACAATTAAAGGACCTGCCCTTAAGGTTGGTGGGTCGGCCAGGAGCCCTGGGGGCAACTAGATAAAACATGAAACCTCATCTAGCGGTGGGATGAGGTTTCATGTAGGATTTTAAAAAGTTTAATAAAGTCATTATGTAAATTATGAACATGTCCCATCTCATGTGACATGAGGGGGACATGTTAGGGAATTTTTATTTTTTACTTTTCATATTTTTAAAAGTGTGAGCTATCTTCCTAAGGCAGAACTTAGCCTCAGGGAGATGTGCGCACGCGCGAAAGAGCGCACTCTCACTTTTGGGGAATCCCCCCACCCGCACAGGGAGTGTATAGCACTTCCCACCGGATGTCATGCTGGGCGGACCTTAATTGGCCCGCCCATGTAAAATGGCCTGCTTCGCCAGCAGGGATCGGCTCCCCGCCCGCCGGAGATTGGGTTGGGCCCGCCCGCCCAACAGGCAGAAAATTCTGCCCATGAACTGTGCTGAATTATCGTATCCCACGTGGAGGGAGATGGGTTGCTGTCTTTGGATTACAGAGGAGAATTTGGCAATAAAAGTTGTTCCTGAACTTTCACCATTGACTATTATGGAAGTACATGTTTGTGTATGTGTGTGTGTGTGTGTGTGTCTGTGTAGGGGGAGGGGAAGTGGACATTGTTGTGATGCTTCCTGCAGTTAAACAGCCTTCATATGGCCACTTGTTCCAATCTTGGAGCATGTTTGATACCTGTGGAACTGCTGGGGTGTGGTGAGAAGGGGTGTGGGATTCAGGCTAGTTAATTCTTTCTTAAATGGTTAACCAGGGCAGAAACAGTTCCCAGGTTTGTTTATTTGTTGCAGTTTGATAGATTTGATAGCAAATAAAATAGTTATGCAACATGCTAGAATAGTGAGACTGATAATATAATTGGGAGGCATTTGCAATATCCCTGTCCTTCATCCGATTTCGGGCTTTGGCTCACAATGTATTCAACTTTATAATGTTATTGAAAGTGTGATGAAGGCCCCTTCACTCTGCACAGAGGGAAACAAAAGGTTTCTATTGGAAGGGGTCATTCAGCCAATCATCTTCCCAAAGTGTTTTGAGTTGACTTAATTCTGGACAGATCAGCTGTGCCCACAGGTTCTGGGTTCAAGTTCCACACCAGGATCTGAGCTCAAGAATCAAGGCTGACACACCAATGCAGTACTGAGGGAGTGCTGCACTGTCGGGAGTGCTGTCTTACAGATGAGACATTAAACCAAGGCCCTCTCGGGTGAATTTAAAAGAGCCCACAACAGTATTTTGAAGTATACCAGAGGAATTATCCAGTGTGTCCTGGCCAATATTTTTCTTTCACAGTATCTCAGAAACACATTATCTGATCATTTTTGCATTGCTGTTTGCGGGAGCTTGCTGTGTGCAGATGAATGTCACACTTAGTATGTAACCATAGTGAATATATTTGAAAAGAACTAATTGGCTGTAAAGGGGGATGCAAATGCAGGTCTTTTATTCTATTCACTATTCACACTCATGCACTTAAGATACTTGCCAGTCGCCATTGTCTCTCAGTGACCGTTCCAGTCCAGGTGCATATCGCTCCTGCCTCCAGCTGCTACATTCCTATTCCCAGGAAGTCGTTCTGGCTAGGTGTCGGCAGCACCCTGGAAAAGTTTATTTAAGTAAGGCCCAGCCATTCAGGTCAACAAGACCTCCAGGTTCCCAACCTGGCAGAATTCATCACTGGCTATCAGTCTCCCACATACTCACCAGGCCCCCTTGTAAAAGTCGAAACCAGTGACTCTGTGGGATCTTGTTGCTTAGCATAGTAATGAATGGGAAGTCACACCAGCAGTCAGAGAGATTTTTTTATTAATATTAAAGCCCTGCTGTTTATCTTTAAAGGGACGTTTGTAAAGTGACATTATAGTAGTCGTCAAATATTTAATATATTTTAGTAAATTATTTCCAAAAATACCACATTAAGCTGATAAAAAACAGTAAGCTGTAATGCATGAAGGCTGTGATCAATTGCTTTAGCTGGCAGCATTCCTATGAAGCTCTATATGTAGGAGGTAATGTTTTATTATCATATTGTGTCATCTGTGACTAATATATTGTTCGTATTTTCATGAAAGGGAGCTTGTGTCTCACTCCAGTAGAACTTGAACTAGTTTTTCTGTTTATTGATCATGCTGCACAGTTGTGAATAAGGCTGGTAAAAGCTACATCCCAGAAATGAAGGTCAGACCAAACAACTGGCCCCCAAAGTCAAGCATTTAACGGCTCCTGTCCGATACACTCTGCCTCATTGCTGCATATTCACCATGTTGAAATTAAGAATTAATTTTACTCTGGTTCATCTTATTTCCATTCCTCAAAATTGTAAAATCTCTCACCTCCCTCTGTGCATTTTTCATTCTGGAATCATTATCCGTCCCTCAGTCAGCTAATACCTAGCTTAAGGCAGCTGAGCAATGGGGAGAGGCTGCAGAACCTGAGATCGTTTGCTGTGGGATTATAAAGTTCGAAGGACTGATTATTTTAGCCTTCCCAGTTGATACCACTCTCGCCTTTGAGTCTACAGATCATAGATTCTAGCCCCACTTCCGACACCTGAGCACACAATCAAGGTACAATCCCGTGCAGCACGGAGGGAGTGCTGCACTGCTGTAAGTGTTGTCTTTAAACCTGTGCCCTCTTAGATTGACATAAAACATCTCACGGCACGGTTTGAAGAAGAACAGGGGAGTTCTCCCGAGGGTCCTGACCAATATTTATCCATCAATTAACATCACGAAAGAATCACAATGAAATTTGAATCAGTAATGCCTGCTGTTTGAGTGCTAAGGATCTCATTTGATGTCCAAAGTCACATGCGCACATCTCTAGGGGTGAGTCAGGTGCTATATTGGTACCACCCACGGTGGTTGACAGGGCCCTCAACTATGTCTGGCCCATTTCCCGCGCATCCGCCCTCACACCTTCCTCTCCCTCCCAGAACCAAGATAGGGTACCTCTTGTCCTCACCTATCACCCCACCAGCCTCCGCATTCAAAGAATCATTCTCCGCCAACTCCAGCATGATGCCACCACCAAACACATCGTCCCTTCACCACCCCCCCACCCCCCTCCGTTGGCATTCCATAGGGACCGTTCCCTCCAGAATGGTCCACTCCTCGATCACCCCCTACACCTCAATCCCCTCCCGCGGCACCTTCCCATGCAACCGCAGAAGGTGCAACACCTGCCCCTTTACTTCCCCTCTCCTCACCGTCCAAGGGCCCAAACACTCCTTTCAAGTGAAGCAGCATTTCACTTGCACTTCCCTCAATTTAGTCTACTGCATTCGCTGCTCCCAATGCGGTCTCCTCTACATTGGAGCGACCAAACGCAGACTTGGTGACCGCTTTGTGTCTGTCCGCAAGCATTACCCAGACCTCCCTGCCGCTTGCCATTTCAACACTCCACCCTGCTCTCATGCCCACATGTCTGTTCTTGGCCTGCTGCAATCTTCCAGTGAAGCTCAACGCAAACTGGAGGAACAGCACCTCATCTTCCGATTAGGCCCTTTACAGCCTTCTGGACTTAACATTGAGTTCAACAACTTCAGATCATGAACACTCACCTCCATCCCCACCCCCTTTCCGATCCTCTTTTTTCCAATAATTTATATATTTTTAATATTTATATATATTTTTAATATTTATACATATTTTTTGATACATATTTTTTCTTTTCCCACCTATTTCCATTATTTTAAATGTATTTCCATCCATTGTTTTATCTCCACCTTTTAGCCTATTTCGATCCCTTCCCCCCACCCCACCCCACCCCTACTATGGCTATCTGTCACTTGCTCATCCTGCTTTCTACCCTTAATGTCCCCATTAGCACATTCCTTAGCTAATATCACCACCATCAACACCTCTTTGTCCTTTTGTCTATGACACCTTTGGCAATCTCCACCTATCACTGGCCCTCTATCCAGCTCTAATTGTCCCACCCACCACCCCCCCCTTAAACTAGCTTACATTGCACTCTTCTAATTTTCCTTAGTTCTGTTGAAGAGTCATTCAGACTCGAAACGTTAACTGTGTTCCTCTCCGCAGATGCTGTCAGACCTGCTGAGTTTTTCCAGCTATTTTTGTTTTTGTTTCAGATTTCCAGCATCCGCAATACTTTGCTTTTATCTTGGTGATGACTTTAATGCATGTGCAGTAATGGTCTCAGACCCGCAACATGGATTTGCCGCAGCCCAAGCTACAATCATGTGAATCAGCAGTCAGCACAAAGTTATTGTGCTCACATTGGACAGGTACAATAGCCTGAAATTTTTGGGTGGCCCGCTCTTCCTTCCCGCCACCCAAAGAGTCGATGAGGAACACATCCCCGCTGACTCCGAGCATCCCACAGCCAACTGGCGCTTGAATGCGGGCGGGACTTCTGCTTCTCACTCGGGAGGAAGTCCCGACCTAGAGAGCCACAAGCCAATCTGATTGGCTGGCGTCTCTCCAGCCTCTTCAGCGACACCGCTGCAGTGGACAGAAGAGGAAGTTCAGGAAGACATTGGAGCCTAAGTGTGGAGAGCGGAGGCCAAGGTAAGTTGAAGGGATCCCAGGGGAGAGTAGGGAAGGCCTGGGGGGAGGGTGGGAGGGTGGTGTGAAGTGTGTGATCGGGGTGTAGTGGGGGAGAAGTCGGGGAGTGAGGGGGAAGAAGGTCCAGAGGCCACTGGACCTTAAGGGGGAAGTGCTCCCATCAGAAGGGGGTTTCTGATGGAGGTGCCCACCCCACTCTTCCTGCCCGAGATCTAGGCCTGTTGATTTTTCCTGCCCACCACCGCACTTAGTGGAAATCTGGGACAATTCCGCACTTAGACTCTGGGGACTGCTTGCAGTCTCGGTCCTGTTCACTGCAGCTTCTGGCGCAGCTGGGACTAGAGAGCAGACAGCCAGTCAGATTATCCAGCAGCTCTCTGAGGTGGGACTTCGTACCGAGTGAGGGGGCAGAGGTCCTATCTCCGGACCATAAAAGCTTGCGGGAACGTGAAATGGCTGCAGGGCAACCAGCTTCAGCAGCAATGTGCTCACCGTCGACTCTTTGGATGGTGGGAAGGGAAACCCCACCTGAAAAATCCTGGCCCATGTGCTCCGGTGATCTGTGCCTTCCGTTCATACAGAGGCTGCATCAGTTGGCAAGTGCATTCCACCATTCCCGCAGTAGCCATTATGGTCCACAAGAGTGTGGCAAGAAACAGGCTTTTTTTTGTTAAAAAGAGGAATCCCAGGCTTTAATGTGACATTTTATTCGCTGACATTTTAGTCTCATCAAGAACTGCAGTCAGGCTGTCAAACTTCCTTCAGTACTCATTCAGGTTTGGCAGTTGGAAGGTCACCTGAAAGGCCAGCAAAATAACTGCAAAATAGTAAGCAACCATGGAGAGCTTCCCATGGCACACACCCAACCCCCAGAGCCCACTTGTAACTTGTGCTGGCCTTTACTGCAGAGGTAAGGGAAATGCCCCGGCTACTGTTCAGTAAGCCCGGCCTGAAAGGGAATCGCTGAAACGACAGGTTATATTGCTCACTCGACCTCTCCAAGCTGGGCTCCCGAGACACGGCAGGGCTTGCTGCTTCTCTAAGTCTCCTTGGCCACAAATTTAGACAACATGCTTAACCGAATTCTCCAGAGCCCTGAAGTGATTAATTGAGGACTAACCAGCACTGAATCCTGCACCACATGAGAGGAGAGGCCCAGCATTAACTTTCATGTCAAATGATTTCACTACCTGGAAGCTGACCCAGAGGGCAATTCAAACTAATGCTGCTTGGCAATGGAGGCCTCACTTTTGGGATTCTATTGTAGCCAGAAACAAGCAGATCAAAAGGCAGGAAGAAAGGACTGCAAAAGAAAAATGATGGGGTGGAGAGGGGAAAGAAAATCTCCAAGAGCAGCTGGTATATTGTGATTGGGAGACAAAAGCACCTCCTAGGCAACAATGAAGAAATATGGTAACGCCAGGTTGGCTGTAGGAAATACATGATTAATATTTTATACTATTTTGTTGTGTGGCAAGTTTATACCGTAGCCAGCACTCTCAGCCGTAAAACTCTTGTTTCATTGCTCTCTAAAATCCTGTTCCAATTTGCTTTACTCTCCAGTTTTCTTCTCACCTTTTCCCGATGCCACAGGATGTGGGCATATCCTCCAGTACCCAACTGGCCCTAAATCACATGTGAGTTTGGACACTGGGTATCAGCAGGCTGTTCTACATGGGATGCGGCACAGCTGAACATAGCACTGCCTCACCTGATGCAGACATAAGTGCCCTGATGTTGAAAAGCGAGCAGTAGCAGAAAGCCTGGATGGTCTTTCCTCTTATGAACCCAAATCCACTCTCGACTACAAGTCAGTAAACCAAGAAGCAAAGGGAAATAGGAAAGGGAGTAGGCCATTTACCCCCTAGGCCATTCAATTCGATCATGGCTGACCTATATTTCAACTCCATTTTCCCAACTTTGCTTCATTTCCTTCACTCTTACCCAATAAAAATCAGTCTACCTCGGTCTTGAAAGATCCAATTGACCCCGACATCCAGAGCTTTATTCAGGGGCTGGGAATTTCAAATTTCACTCACTCTTAATGTGGAAAAATGCTTCTTTATTTCACCACTGAAGAGCCGACCCCCCAGTTTTAACATTGGCCAAGATTTCACGCTTCCCCGATTTTTAGGTGGGGGAGGGGTGCGGGATGGCATGAATTTGGAGGAACGGGATTCCTTCCAGGCTCCTGCTTGCCCCAACCATGCAGCGATTTTATGCTGGGGCGGGCAAGGCCTCAGACAGGAAGCCCACCGTTGCACCAATTGGGGCCCTTGAGGGGCCAATTATATGCTCCTTAAGGCCCGATTCCTGCCCCGCCTGAATTTTTAGGCTGAAGGGAGGATTGACCTGACCTGCAGGAGATGGGACTTCCGCCCTTCACTCGGGAGGAAGTCCCGCCTCAGAGAGATGCCAGATTATCTGATTGGCTGGCTGCTCTCTAGTCTCGGCAGTGCCAGGAGCTGCAGTGGACAGGACTGGGACTGCAAGCAGTCCCCTGAGCCTAAGGGCGAAATCGCCCTAGATTTGCACTAAGTACGGTAGCGGGCGTGAAAAAAGTTATTTTATCCGCCAGCCGCAATGGTGCATTTTCGTGCTATGTCGTTCCCTTTCGGCCTAACTAAATATCCAGCCACAGGAAACGTCTCGTTGGTGGGCAGCCTCTGATTTACCCGCCACACTATTACCTCGCTGTTTCCTTGCACTGGGCATTATATTTAAACTGCAGCCATGTGCACATTTCTCAACGCTTGTAGCCCAGGGCTACTCCGGTGAAGACATGGCCCCAAAAGCCAAGAAGCGTGCAGTCCCCCAATTCAGTGACACATCCCTGGGGTGCCTTCTAGGAGCAGTGGAGGCCTGCTGGGATGTCCTGTACCCCCGCTCTGGCTGCAGGAGGCCCATCAGTCTCACCACTCCAACTTGGGAGGCGGTGGCAGAAGTGGTCAGTGCCAAAGTTGCACACAAGAGGTCAGCCATCCAATGCAGAAAGGAGGTGAATGATCTCATTCATGCCGCCAGGGTAAGGCAACCATCTCATCACTCTAAACTCACACACTCACAAGGCCATCATGCATTCACTGGCATCTCACCTACTGCCAGCTCAAGGGACATTGTCACTCACTCTCACACACACACACACACCCTCACATCTCTGCCTCATCTCCTCTGGAGGCTGCTTCCTCTGACATCACCGCCTTGAGGCCATTTGCACAGATTGACATGTGCCCCCACACACACTGGGATATAATCCTTCCCCAGTGCAGCCTCTTCCCTTGCCCGAGGCCACTTCTCCCGCTTCCCCAAGCAAGTCCTGGCCCTACAGGCATTGAAAAAATGACCCTGCTCAGGCCTCGGGCAGGAAGGGTGGGGGCAATTCCACCAATGGCCTCTTTTCAACATCGACTGGTCAGGTAAGCAGGGTCCTGCCCGTGAGCCTCCCTAAAAGTGATGTGGTGCTGTCTGTGAAGGCTGGCGCTGATGACTGTGAGCGCAGCCGAAGCATGGTAGGCAAACAAACCTCAAAGTCCTGAGCGAAGTGCAGCTCACCAGATGCACGTCGCTTATGTGCAGTTGTGAAACACATCAGCGTACAATCACGCCAATGTGCCCAGATGATCCAGCATGAGGGGGTGGTTCCTGCAAGTGGGACTTATAATGAGATGGTAAAGTATTGAAATTAGGTTCCTGACATGCGGCAGTGGGAAATGCGGCCCACCATTGACGGGTGGATCAGACAATCGCAAACTGGTTTCACAGCGGCATAAAAAGGATTTTTAGCCTTCTTGCCATATTGTTCATCCACGTCCGCCATGACACCAGCTGGAAAAGGGACTGGATGATCCTGCCCTAAATCTCAGGACCAAATGAGTGTGGGCATCTCAGGGTGGGGAGCAGAGCTGAGGCTTGGTATGGGGTTGGGGAGGGGTGGGGGGGAGGTGGGGAGGGTGGCAAAGTGGGAGGGGTGAGCAAGGGGGTTAGGGGTGTTGAAGGAATCATCAGAGGGGTAAGGAGCACATATGCAGGAGGCAGACCTTGTGGTGGAGGATGGTACATGATGTTGAAAAGAGGCCTTATATGGAAGTGCCCCCACCCTTCCTGCCCACGGCCTGAGCAGGGTCATTTTTTGGGCTTCCTCCCACCTCTGAACTCACTCCACCAGGCTGAAAATTGATCATGGGTAGGAAACAGCCCTTAAGAACATAAGCAATAGGAGCAGGAGTAGGCCATTCAGCCTCTCTAGCCTGCCCTGCCATTCAATTAGATCATGGTTGATCTGCCCCAGGCCTCAACTTCTCTTTCGTGCCAGCTCCTCATAGCCCTCAACTCCCCGATCTACTCCCCTTTAAATACTTTCAGTGATCTAACCTCCATAACTCTCTGAGGTAGAGAATTCAGACATTCGCTACCCTCTGAGAAAAGAAATTCCTTTGCATCTCAGTTTTAAATGAGTGTCTCCTTATTCAGTAACTGGGTCCCCTGGTTCAAGATGCCCTCTCTAGTGGAAACATCTCAACATCTACCCTGTTAAGACCCCTCAGAATCTTGTACGTTTCAATAAGATCACCCCTCATTCTCCTAAACTCTAATGACTAAAGGCCTAATCTGTTTAGCCGTTCTTGATAAGTCAACCCCTTCATCCCAAGAATCAGCCTAGTGAATGTCTAATGAACTGCCTCCAATGCCAGTATATCCTTTCTTAAATACAGGGACCAAAACTGTACACAGTACTCCAGGTGCAGTCTCGCCAACACCCTGTACAGTTGTAACAAGACTTCCCTATTTTTAAATTCCAATCCCCTAGCAATACAGGCCAAAATTGCATTTGCCTTCTTAATTACTTGCTGCACCAGCATGCTAACTTTTTGTGTTTCATGCACACGAACACCCAGATCCCTCTGTGCTGCACTTTTTGGGAATCTCTCTCCATTTAAATAATAGCCTGCCTTTTGATTTTTTTCCTACCAAAGTGCATGACCTCACACTTTCCTACATTAAACTCCATCTGCTAAGTTTTTGCCCACTCATTCAATCTATCTATATCCCCTTGCAGCTTCCTTATGTCCTCATCACAACATGCCTTCCCACCTATTTTTGTATCATCAGCAAACTTGGATACATTACACTTGGTCACCTCCTCCAAATCATTAATATAGATAGTAAATAATTGATGCCCTAGGACTGATTCTTGTGGCAATCCACTAGTTATGTCTTTCCAACCTGAAAAAGACCCATTAATCCTGACTCTTTGTCTTCTGTGTGTTAACCTTCCCTCAATCTATGCTAATACATTATCCCCAGTACCGAGAGTTCCTACCTTGTGCAATAACCTTATCAAATGCCTTCTGGAAATCCAAGCACACTACATCTACTGGTTTCCCTTTATCAACTCTGCTTGTTATATCCTCAAATAACTCTAGTAAATTTGTCAAGAGTGATTTCCCTTTCACAAAACCGTACTGACTCTGCTTGATTGCATTAAGTTTTTCTAAATGTCCTGCTATTTCTTCCTTAATAATGGACTCAAGCATTTTCCTAATGACAGATGTTAGGCTGAATGGCCTATAGATTCCTGCTTTTTGTCCCTCTCTTCTTGAATAGGGGCGTCACATTAGCGGTTTTCCAATCCACTGGGACCCTCCCAGAACCCAGTGAGTTCTGGAATATTTTGACCAATGTCTCCATTATCTCTGCAGCCACTTCCTTTAAAACCCTTGGATGCAGGCCATCAGGTCCAGGTCCTTGTCTGCCTTTAGTCCCTTTAGTTTGTCAAATATTTTGTCCCTCGTGATAGAGACTGTTACAAGATATTCCCTCCAATTAGCTCCTTGCTTATCTGATATCTTTGGAAAGTTTATAGTGTCCTCTACCATGAAGACAGATGCAAAATATTGGTTTAAATTATCTGCCATTTCCCTGTTCCCCATTATCAATTCTCCAGTTGCATCCTCCAAGGGTCCATGCTCAGTTTAGCTACTCTCTTTCTTTTTATATACTGGTAGAAGCTCTTGCTATTTGTTTTTATATTTCTTGCCAATTTACTTTCATAGTAAATTCTCTACCTCTTTATTAGCTTTTAAGTCATCCACTGCTCGTTCCTAAAAAATTCCCAATCCTCTGACCTACCACTAGTTTTTGCTGCTTTGTAAGCCTTAGTTTTTGATTGGATACTATCCTTGATGCCTTTGTTAACCATGGGTGGTTCATCCTTCTCATCAAGTCCTTCTTTTTGATCAATATAAATATTTGCTGAGCATTATGAAATATCTGCTTTAGTGCCTGCCACTGCTCATCCACTGACCTTCCCCTTCATCTATTTTCCCAGCCCGCTTTAGACAACTCTTTGTTCATATCTCTGAGATCGCCCTTACTTAAATTGGGGACATTGGTTTGAGACCTGAGTTGCTCGCTCTCAAACTGAATTTGAAAATCTACCATGTTGTGATCGTTACCCCAAAGAGGATCCTTAATTATGAGATCTCTTATTAATCCTACCTCATTGTACATTACTAGATCCAAAATAACCTTCTCCAGGATAGATTCTGAAATGTATTGCTCTAAGAAACAATCCCTGATGCACTCTGCAAATTCATCTTCCATGTTACCCTTGCCAATCTGATTTGTCCAGTCAATATGCAGATTAAACTCACCCATGACAATGGTAGCACCCTTTTTACATGCCTCCATTATTTCCCGATTTATACTTTGTCCTACAGTGAGGCAACTTTTTGGCGGCCAACAGATGACTCCCATCCATTACTTCTTTCCCTTGCTATTCCTTATTTCCACTCAAACTGATTCCACATCATGTTCTATTACACACATATCCCTACTCACCATCGCACTGATACCTTCCTTTATTAACAAAGCTACCCCACCTCAATTTCCTTTTTGTCTATTTTTCCGGAATGTCAAATACCCTTGAATGTTGAGTTCCCAGTCTTAGTCACCCTGCAACCACGTCTCTGTAATAGTTATCAAGTCATATCCATTTATTTCTATTTATGCTGTCAACTCATCTATCTTGTTACAAATGCTGTGTGTATTCTGATAAAGAGTCTTAAGCTTTGACTTTTTACCATTATTGCTCATTTTGTTTCTAATTTCTGCTGCAATCTTCTGCTTATATTTTCTTCCCCTTCTTGTCACACTTTGATTATTGTTCACTTCTTTACTACAATTCACCCTCTACTCTCTCGGCTATTTTTGATTTTCTAGATTTCCCTTCAATTGAATTCCCACCCCCACCCCCCCACCGACTAATTAGTTTAATTAAAATTATTTTTAAGTGGCCATTAATTAGCCACTTAAATGCCTCAATTGGGGAAAGGGTAGGCAGGCCAGCCTAGGCCTCATCCGTCCAACTGTAAAAGTGCAGAGAGATTGGACAGGGCAGGGAAAGTCATCCGGGGAATTTTAAGGCTCCCTCCCCCACTGCTTGCAAACCCATCGGCAGGGGACCATAACATCCTGCCTATGAAATAGGAGCTGGAGTTGGTCACTCGGTCCCTCAAGCCTGCTCTGCCATTCAACAAAACAATGGCTGATCAACTACCTCAGCTTCATCTTCCCACATTATCCTCACATCCCTTGATAACCTTAGTACCCAAAAACCTATTGATGCCTATCTTGAATATATTCAATAGCTGAGCATTCACAGCTCTCTGAAAAGGAGAATTCCAAAGATACCAAACTCTTTGAATGAAGAAATTTCTAATCCCAGTCCTTCTCAATCCTAAATGGCTGACCCTTTATTCTGAGACTGGGTCACCCAATGTTCTAGAGTCCCCAGCCAGTGGAAACTGATTCACAGCCTTCAGCCTGTCAAGCTTCTTAAGAGTGTTAGATGTTTCAATGAGATCACCTTTCATGCTTCTAAACCTTGGGGAATATATGCCTGGTCTACTCTCCTCATAGCCAAACCATCTCATCCCAGAAATCACTCACCTTTGTTGCACTCCCTCTAAGTTATCCTTTCTTAGCCAAAGATGCCAAAAGCATACACAATGCTCCAGATCTCACCACTGGCACTTGCCTGTACTCCTTTCATTTATCGGAATAGTGCCTGCCACAAATTAAGCTGGTGTTACCAATGTTAACACCAATGCCAGCAGAAACTGATGGAGGTGGTATCCTAGCAACACAATAAATTATTGGGACATATATCAAATGTTATAAAACATGTACACTTTGAAATGGTGCTTCTCACCTTGGGAAACTGCATCAACAGATGCAAGAACATGATTTTAGCTCTAAACTTGTTGAGAACACTTAGAGCAACAATGACCCAGAGTAACTCATGAGTACACCTAGACTGTCCACATAAATGCAATGTAATGTGATTCACCTGATTAATTAGCATATCATCATCTGTCTGGCTTATTTGTTTAAGGGTGTTGCAGGCAAGATCATGAAAATCCCAGGTTATCTGGGTAGGTATCTCATTAACATTTATTGGACGTAAATGCATTGGATGCAGTTCAGAGGAGGTTTACTGGATTGATACCTGGGATGAGCAGGTTGACTTATGAGGAAAGGTTAGACAGACTGGGCTCGTTTACACTGGAGTTTAGAAAAGTGAGGGGTGACTTGATTGAAGTGTACAAGATCCTGAACATCTTCAACAAAGTGGATGTGGAAAGGATCTTCCCTCTCGTGGGTGAGTCCACAACTAGGGGACACTTTTAAAATTAGGGGTCGCCCTTTTAGGATAGAGATGAGGAGTTTTTTTTTCTTTAAGAGGGTTGTGTGACTTTGGAACTCTGCCTCAGAAAGCAGTGGAGACAGGGTCGCTGAATAGTTTTTAAGGCAGAAGTAGATAGATTCTTGTTAGGCAAGGGAACCAAAGGTTATTGGGGTTAGATGGGAATGTGGAACTTGAAACATAAACAGATCAGCCATGATCTTATTGAATGGCGGAGCAAGCTCGAGGGGTCAAATTACCTACTTCTGTTCCTAATTTGTATGTTTGCAAATTCGTATAAATTGTCTGCCGCATAGTAATAACTCTACTACCAAAAATAATTAATTGTCTGGAAAGCACTTTGGGACATTCTGAGCTCATGGAAGTTGTTACATAAATACCAGCTCTTTGTTTGTTTGAGATATTACAAATCTTGCACTTGTACACTCTTCCTGTAATTATTTACCATGATAAATTCCTACATTCTTATGTAAAATAGAAATTATTTATATAACTGGGGGAGATGGAGGTGTAATGGTCATATCATTGGACCTGTAAATCAGAGCCCCAGGCTAATGCTCTGGGGGCATGTGTTCAAATCCCACTACAGCAGCTGGTGAAATTTAAATTCACTTAATAAATCTGGAATTGAAAGCTAATCTCAGTAATGGTGACCATGACAACTATCAACAATTGTTGTAAAAACCCATCTGGTTCACTAATCAAAATCTGACACCCTTGTTTAGCCTACATATGACTCCAGACCCTCAGCAATGTGGCTGACTCTTAATTGTCCTCTGAAATGACCTAGCAAACCATTCAGTTCAAGGGCAACTAAGGATGGGAAACAAATGCTGGCCTTGCCAGTGATGTCCACATCCCATGAAAGAATACATTTTAAAAAAGAATCACACTGTTATTAGATCACCTCACAGGTGGTGGCACTGCAGTGCCCCAGTTTTCCATCTGCAAGCTCCTCAGCTCAGATTGCAGACAGCCTCCTATCTATTTCCTCTTTCACTATTAACATTGATAGAAAATCAGACAATTAGATAAAGAATATGGACAGAAGATATGATTTTAAAATGGAGGCAGACACATCTGTACACCCTGTGTCAGGGTCCTCCTAACAATGTGGGATCATGATTAGCACATTAAATATAATCTCCTGCATAAAGCAGGCAAAGACTTGACCACTCATTTCCGGTAAAGTTGAAAATGGACCAATAGCAGGGTAGGGGTGCTAAGTGCTTCACCACACAGTCCCGTTCCTGTGCACCAGAGGACCTGAAAATTGTCCTTGGAAGTTCAGCAGTGACTCAAATTCCAAATTCCACCCCTTAGCTGAACCTTAGGTTCCCTCTCCACAGTGATGGGAGGCTTGCTCCCCACGCTGCGATCTCTCACGTACGAGTGTTTACAAGCTTCAGGGCATCATCCCAGTTCTGACAAACAGCATGATCTCCTCCAAGCGTATTTCAGAATCACCCACGTTGCCGCCGCAGGTCAGCTGGTAATCAAATCCTCGGAACCGATCTCAGATCGTGGACTGCAACGGCTCAAGAAGGCGGCTCACTACCACCTTCTCAAAGGCAATTAGGGGTGGGCAATAAATGCTGGCCCAGCCAGCAACATGCACATCCCATGAATGAATAAAAAAAAATCCTTTTGCAACTCTAATGGCATTAGGCCTTCACACCTCAATGACACAATGTTGTCAAATTCCAATACAGTTTTGGTTGCTTTCTAAAATGTTTATAACTGAAAATTGCCTTACATATCTCCCATTAAGAAAGGACTTGCATATATATATATCACTTCTGATAGCCTCAGGGTAAAAACTTACAACATTTACAGTGCTTCTTTTGTAGTCACTGTTGTAGTGTACTTCATGCAGCAGGCAATTTGTGCACAGCAAGGTCCCACAAGCAGCAATGAGATAATAAAATCAAAAGAAGAGTCATATCAGGCTCGAAATGTTAACTCTGTTTGTCACTCCACAGATGCTGTCAGACCTGCTGAGCTTTTCCAACACTTTCTGTTTTTATAATAGTGAGATCATGACAAGATAGCCTGTTGTTTTTTTTTGTTAGCGATGTTTATTCTGAGTGATAAAATAGGCCAGGTTTCAAATTGATTCCACGGTTGAAGGGTTGGAAAAGGTTGAGGGGTCGGTAGAAGCTGATGTTTCCCCTCACTTTGCCACAAGACCCCGTCAAAATCTGGCCTGCCCCATGCTCCAGTCCACCCCAATTGAGGAGCCCGAACAAGATTTGATGGCAGGTAAGGAATTAAGATCAGTTTGGTACATGTAATGCTAAAAGTGTCCCAATTTCAAAGTGTCACACTTTGGGGAGGATTTTCCCCTCGTTGGGTGGGCGGGCCTGAGAGCGGCCATGCAACGGTCCACCATCTGCGATTGGGCCCCAACTGCGATTTCATCATTGGATGGCCAATTAACGACCAGCCCGTGTGAATCGCATACTGATATGCTCAGCGCTGCCTGGGCGGGGGAGCAGGGTGAGCGCGGAAGCCAGTGCATGCTCGTTGGGTGAGCTCCGTGAAAGCTCCCCGAAGGCACAGTCTTGCCTCAGGGAACTGAAGGTTTTAAACTTTACAAATGGAGATTTTAAAATTAAGGAAACTTGTCCCCCCCTGTCACGTGAGCAGGGACACATTAAAAATGAGTTTTAAAAGCTTTTATATCTTTCTCAATCACTGTTGAAAACATCACCCCTTTTGCAAAAAATGCAAAGGCCGCTTGGCCTATTCGCCACCCGCCAACCATAAAATTGGATGGGCAGGGAAAAATTCAATTTAATTAATTTATTAATGGGCTTAACGGCCCTCTTAATTGCCGGCGGGTGTGCTGTTGTCTTCCGCGCGCGCCCGCTGACTGAACTATCGCGCGTGTGCGCGATGATGTCGGGATGCTCATCGTGCACTATTTTTCTCCCATTCGGGTCAGGCACACGCCCACCCAAGGGCTGAACATTTATGCCCCTTGTTACAGATGCAAAGAAATCTGGAAAAAAAAACCCAGCTATTTCAGGCCAGCTCCCCTCTGACTTGAAAGCAGAAATCTTCACGCTTGGATTTTTCTGTTTGAAATATTTCCCTGCAACAGGAATTTAAGCAATCGTTTGAAAGAATGGGCCAGTTTAACAACGAAGCATCAGAAGCTGTGCTTCTGTTCTCCATGAGTATGAAAAACTAAGAGAATCACTGCCTTATAATGAATCCTTTAAAAGAACATTTTCAAATCCTTTTACTCTCTTACCAAACTGCACTCGCCTGTATTAAATCAAATAAAATAGCGTATTGCACAATGGCAACTTTCTGTTCTGTTAATTATAACATGATGTGAATTTGGTCATTGGTACCAGCCTGAAACACGTTCGAGAGCTTTTTAAGAATATTCCCCTGAGCTGTCAGCCAGAACTAGTGTAAAAATCCTTTTCCTGTATTTAATTAAAGGAAAACCTACTAAAGTATACTTTTTATAAACATTCCTGCAGCATATTCCTAGGGGAGATTGTGAAGTTGCCACATCATCTTAAATTTAATTGCAATAGAGTACATTGTTTACCGTTCTCATTAGTCCCTCTGACATAAAAGTATTGACTTCCAGTCAATCAAATCCAGAAATCTTCAGAGATTTAGCAAGTGTTCAGATGGATTGTAAATAGGATTCAATATCGTGAAAAATAATATATCAGGTATTGCTCTCTGCACCAAATGAATAACGCTGCACCTGCCCACAGACTTTCTATGGACTTTTGCATCATATCTTACTGTAAATGGAAGAACAAAAGGACGCAGCACTATCTGCACAATATTTAGGGTCAGGGTGATGAGGGCAGACGATTGTGTATCTCCCTTATTGAAGAACTGTTAATGAGCAGCCAACAATCTGAACCAGAAAATTGTAAGTTAGAATAGTTGAGTTGGTCTCAAATCGGATATAGAAAATGAAATAAAGAGAGGGAAAGAATGATGGGTCTGTTAGAGATAAATGAGACAGAAAAGAAAGTTGAAAAAAAATTGACACAAGGTAGCATTGTGTTACTGTTACGATCCCAGCTGAGGTTACCCCTGGACAAGTTTGATCCCAGGGCGGAACCCAGCTTGATAGATCCTAACTTTTATTTGTTTGTTTAGTTATGTGAAGTGTGTTTACTGAACAGAGTCACCAGAGTCAGCTAATGAACTTTTAACAAAAGCATAAATCATTTATTCAACAAGAAGGGATGAACTATATTACAATACTCCTTCATCCAAAACTATACTTTTACAGATTATATACAGATTTGTAAAGATAACACAAGTTACAAAAGCTATCTCAAACTCTAATGTTCACAGTAAGTACACAGTTTATGTATACCTCTGGCGACCTGTGGTCAGACACACCATACTTTGAAACCAAGGGGAGAATTTTCTCCCCGTTGGGGGGGTGTTGGGTGGGAACAGGCGCGGGTGGGCGCACAGCCAATTACCACCCATGATCAGCTGGGCCCCACCATTTTAATAGGCCCGCCCAGCATGCCGCGCACCTGGAAGCGCTGAGCGCTCCCTGTGTGGGCAGGAGGGAAGGAGGCTGAGTCGGGGCCTGCGCTCTTTTGCGCATGTGCGCGTAAGAGTGCAGAAATCTCCTTGAGGCACAGAGCTGCTTCAGCGAGATTATTTTGATTTTTAGAAATTTTAATGAAGAAAAGACATGAGCTTGGACATACCAATGAATTTTAATTTAAAAATGTATTTAATTTATAAACCATTCATGAAACTTCATCCCGCCTATGGATGAGGTTTAATGATAAATGCGAAGGCCGCCTGGGCTTTTCACCTGCCCGTCAACCTTGAGGTTGGACGGGCAGCTCAGTTAATGATCTTAATTGGAATCTAAATGGCCTTAACAGGCCTTTGACAGTTCGGTGGGCGTGCAGCCAACTCTGCCTCGTGCCTGCCGAGCTGAGGATCTGCTGACGTGCACTGACATTGGGACGCACGCCCGATGTCACCACACGTCATTTTATGCATCGGTGAGTGGGGCCCGCCCCCGCTCGCCAAACAGAAGATTGTGGCCCCCAAATAATGGATGCCACCTTAACCAGATGCTATGGATCTCATCAGCTCCCACAGTAGCTTGTCACACCGTGAACCAACCAGTCTCACTGAACTCGGTCTTTCACACGAGGGTTTCCAATCTCCACTCTCCAAGAGCTCGTTCTGGAATCATCTCCCAAACCAACGCTTTGTCTCAGATGCCTCCTGCAAGAGTTCATCTCCAGGGTTTTGAATTCTCCTTCCGATGTTCCTCTTCCCTAGGTCACCACATGCATCAAGCTGTCTTCCACACATTCTCTCTCACTGTCTCAGTCAGCAACAACGCCACTGCTTCACATGCCCATAGCAAAGAGCTATAGACTTTCAGTTGTCTCTTTGGACCTTCTTGCTTCTTGCAAGCTGTTCTCACTTTAAACCTGCTTTCTGCAACTTTTGTCTCTTTAAATCTGAAGGTGGAGCCTTTCTCTCTGCCCCTCACTCTTAACTTCACTTAACTGGACCTTTTCCAAGTTCCTTCCCTTCCCTTTGACTAGAAGATTTTCTTGGGATTTTCTCCTGTTTCTGTTTCACTCCTTTGGCCTTGGGACCTTTTGGTTGTTTTGTGAAATCTGCAGCTCCCTCTCCCAGCTTCCAGTCTGTCTGAGGTCTTGGCTTCAAACTAAAATTTAAAACTGCTGTTTCTTTAGTTTTTCTATGTGTGTCTGTGGGAGGGACCTGCCTCTCCGGACCCCTGTTGCTAGGCAACAGCCCAATTCTCCCACTCTTGTTTGTTTAACTTCTTAAGTTGTCAACTCTCATCAGAAATGCAGGCACCCTTTTTAAGTGAAACTAAAAATCCATTGGACCTTTCTTAACACACATAAACAGAAATACAAACCCAATTTAAACTTTAAAGTTAGAACTCATTCCTAACACCTACAAATACCAATATAACTCACATTAACTGTCTCTATTTCCTAACAGTTACCATACCCCCAATGGATCACCTGATGAAATGTATATATTTAAATGAAAGAAAGAGCTTCATTTACATAGCACCTCTCATCACCTTAGGACAGCACATGCAACTTTACAGTCAATGAAGTGCTATTGAAGTGAAGATATTGTTGTAATGAAGAAAATGGGGCAGCTAATTTACACACAGCAAGCTGCCACAACTAGACAGGCGATAATGACCAGATGCTGGCTCAGAATTTTGCTATGATGGAGATGTTGTATGTCATGGTGAAAATCCCAGAAATTGCTAGAAATTCTAAGTCCCTCCCCCAAACATGACATTTCCTATTTTTTGCAGGGCAGGACTGGAGTGAAGATGGGTTTCATGCAAACGTGGTTTACGGAGGTAAGGGGCATGTTAGGAGATAGACGACTACACTGGAGTGAGATGGAGACCAAGTGAGTAGCAAATTAGGTTCACATGATAAGTTCTGGTTCAGCTTTAATTATAGATTAAGAGTGCTAACCCTCAAATAAGTTAGGCTAGCTTGTTAAGTAGAGAACTGTATAGTGTGGCAGTTATCTGTCAATCACCTGAAAGCAGTTGGTTCATGTGGTGTTAATTACTGTAGCATAAAATTTAACTAGCTACTGATTCATCAGAGGGTCTATAAAGGAGACAGGCCTTTCAAACTGTACAATCAGTAAGGGGTGTGCAAGGAGACAGGCAACTATGCCAGAGTGAGATGGAGACTGAGTTAGTAGTAAATTCAATTCCTGTGGGAATTCAGTGCATGGGGGGGGGGGGGGGGGGGGAAAGAGATGTCGTATACATAGGAATTATTCTAGGTTAATTAAGAGAGTAATTAAATTAAGTTAAGTAAATAACATAAGTAACAATGGCTGGGAAGATGTTATGTTTCAGCTGTGGAACATGCGAGCTTTTGGACACCAAGGTTATCCATGACAAACAGGTCTGCAGAAAGCGTAAGCAGTTACAGGAATTCTAGATCAGGATTATTGATCTGGAAGCCGATCTGCAGACACTGTGCAACATAAGATAGGGAGAGAAATACCTGGACACTTTATTCCAGAAAACGGTCACACCTCTTAGAATAGGGTTATCTGTTTTAGTCAGCAGTGAGGGACAGGAGGATGTGACTGTGAGAGATGCAGGTAAAGGGATTGAGCAGACAGTGGTGAAGGAGCCTCAGACTTGGCTATTGTCAAACAGGTTTGAAGTGTTCACAACCTGTGTAGATGAAAGCAAGATCGACATGTTGGATGGGCAGGCTGGCCAAGGCAACATGGCACAGGAAGCCATTCAATCTGGGGGAGAAAATAGCAATATAGTGGTAGATATAGTGGTAGTAGGGAACAGTAAAGTGAAAGAAGTTGACACTGTTCTCTGCAGCAATGAGTGAGAGTCCAGAGGGCTGTGTTGCCTGCTCGGTGCCAAGGTTTGGGGCATCTGCTCAGGGCTGTGAGGAACTTGCAGTTGGAGGGGAAGGACCCAGTTGTCATGGTCCATGCAGATACCAGTGACATAGACAGGACAAGGAAGGAAGTCCTGCATAGTCAGTATAAGGAGCTGGACACCAAATTAAGAAGCAGAACCTCAAAGGTAATAATCTCTGGATTATTACCTGAGCCAGGTACAAACTGGCATAGAGCAAATAAGATTAGAGAGACAAATGTGTGGTTCAAAGATTGGAGTGGGAGAAGTGGGTTCGGGTTTGTGGGGCACTGGCATCAGTTCTGGGGAAAGCGGGGAGTGTACCGTTAGGACAGTCTACACTTGAACCCAGCTGGGATGAGTGTTCTTGTGAATCACATAACTAAGGAAGTAGAGAAGCCTTTAAACTAATCAAGTGGCGGCAAAAGATCAAAAGATGTGGCAAATCAAGGGGTAGATTCAAGGCAGGAGAGCATAACAATAAAAGGCAAATGAGGGTCATGGAATAGCAGGAAGGGACAGAGAGCTAAAACTTAAGAATGCACCAATAGTCAAGACTAGATGCTACAACGATAACAAAAAGACAAAACTGAAGGCTCCATATCTGAATGCGTGTAGCATTCATAACAAAGTAAGTGACTTGATAGCACACATTGAAGTAAATAAAATTAACTGTTAGCCATGATGGAGACGTGGCTGCAGGATGACAAGGATTAGGTCCTGAATATTGAGGCCAAATGGCATTCAAAAAGAATAGGAAGCTAGGTAAAGTTGAAGGGGTAGCACTATTGATCAATGGTGGCATTGGTGCAATAGTTAGAAATGACCTTGGTTCAGGAGATCAGGATGAAGAATCAGTTTGGGCGGAGATGAGGAATAGTAGGGGAAATAAGTCACTAGTGGGAGTGGTCTACAGGCCCCCTAACAGTAACCTCAATGTAGGACAAAGCATACAAGAAGAAACATTGGGTGCTTGTGATAAAGGGATGGCAATAATCATTTTTATCTACCTATAAACTGGAAAAATAAGATTGGCCGTAATAGCCTGGATGAGGAGTTCATAGAATACTTTCGAGACAGCTTCTTAGAGCAGCACATTCTGGAACCAACCAGAGAGCAGATCATATTAGACTTGGTGTTGTGTAATGTGACAAGGTTAATTAATGACCTCAGAGTGAAGGTACCCCTAGGTAGTAGCGACCACAATATGATTGAATTTTACATTCAGTTTGAAAGGGAGAAGAGTGGGTCTAAGACTAATATTTTAAGCTTAAATAAGGGCAACTATGTGGGCATGAACGCTGAGCTTGCTGAAGCGAACTGGGATACTAGACCAGTGGATAGATCAATAGAGAAGGAGTGGCAGACAGTTAAGAGGATATTTGAGGATACTGAGAATAAGTATATACCTACTACAAAGAACACTTCTAAGGGGAGGATCTGTGGTTAACTATAGAAGTTAAGGAAAGGCACAAACTTAAGGAAAAGGCATATAACTACGCAAAGATGAGTGGCAGGTCAGATGATTGGCCAGAATGTAAAGAATGGCAGAGAATGACTAAAAGGTTAATCAGGAGAAAGAAATTAGAGTATGAGAGGAAGCTAGCTAGAAATGTAAAAACAGATAGCAAGTGTTTCTACAGGTATTTAAAAAGGAAAAGAGTAAGTTGAAGTGAGTATTCATCCTCTAGAGAGTGACAGTGGGAAGTTAATAGTAGATAATAAGGAAATGGCAGATTAATTAAACAAATATTTTGCTTCTGTCTTCACTATAGAGGATATAAAAACATTCCAGTAAGAGCTGTAAATCAGGAGGTGGAAGAGAGAAGGGAACTTGGTGAAATTACAATCACTATGGAAGTGGTACTGAGCAATCTGATGAGGCTGCGGGCTGACAAGGCTCCAGGTCCTGATGAACTGCATCCTCGGGTCTTAAAAGAGCTGGCTAATGAGGTAGTAGATGTGTTGGTGTTAAGTTTCCAACATTCGCTAAATTCTGGAAAGATTCCATCAGACTGGAAAATGCAAATATAACCTCTTCATGTAAGAAGGAAGGGAGGCAGGAAACAAGAAACTATAGACCAGTTAGCTTGACATCTGTCATAGAGAAGTTATAGTTCGAGTCGATCATTAAGGAGTTAATAGCTGGGCACTTAGAGAAATTCAAGGTAATTGGGAAGAGTCAGCATAGTTTCATTGAAAGGGAAATCATGTTTATCCAATTTATTGGAGTTCTTTGAAGGAGTAGCATGCACTGTAGATAAAGGGGAGCCTGTAGATGTACTGTGCTTGGATTTCCAGAAGGCATTTGATTAGGTGCTGCATCAAAGGTTATTGCGGAAAATAAAAGCTATGGTGCAGGGGGTTACGTATTAGTATGAGTAGAAGATTGGCTGACTGGCAGAAAACAGGGAGTCTGCATAAATGGGTCTTCTTCTGATTGGAAGGATGTAACGAGTGGAGTCCCGCAGGGGTCTCTTCTGGGACTTCAACTTTATATCAATGACTTAGATGAGGGGAGTGAAGGTATGGTAACTAAATTTGCAGATGACGTGAAGAGAGGTAGGAAAGTATGTTGTGAAGAGGACATAAGGAGTTTGCAGGCGGATGTAGATAGGTTGAGTAAGTGGGCAAAAATCTGGTAGTTGGAGTATAATGTGGGAAAAGGTGAAGTTGCTCCTTTTGGCAGGAAGAATAAAAGAGCAGAGTGTTACTTAAATGGAGAATGACTGTAGAATTCCGAGGTGCAGAGGAATTTAGGTGTTCAAATAATCATTTGTTAATACAGAACTTGAGTATTGTGAAAAAAGAGTCTAAGCTTTTGTTTGCACTCATCAGGACACTTCACAAGAATGCCATTATAAGGGGAAAACAACAATTTATGCTGGTTGGCAAATGGCGTTGCTATGAAGAATGCACCAGTGATGGTGGCTGACAGTTAACTGTCAAGAATTGTTTGAAATTTAAACCAGGCAGTTTGACCCTGATTGGTCAAAGCATTGCCCTGAGGATTGAGTCAGCGAATGGCTGTCACTAATTTTGTTTAGCTGAAACATGCACAATGTGTGTACATGTTCTTTCTGTCTGCAAAGAACAGGGCCCTGTGTATTTCGCTTCCAGTAGACACAGAAGCACCACACTGCAAACCTGACTGACCATCTTAAATTGGTTGTCAGCACAATTCTTTGCACATTGCGAATTATTCAGTAAATGTTGTCCAAACACGGAATCACATTAAACTTTGTCACTGTGTTTGAGTTTTGTAAGCAGGGGCTGGTTGGGTAGTCTGTACCTGTCTATTGCGAACAGTGACGGGAACATGCTGTTTGATATGATCTATCAGTCTTTGGAACGTATGGCCTACATACGTAGCATCATACTGGTGTTGAAATTCATATACCACATTACTCATTTGTGTGATAGGCAGAACGTCTTTCTGGCTTGACAGCAGCATCCTGTTAGTGGTGAATACCCTCATTTCATGAAAATAAAAGTAAGGATGTTATGCTTCAGTTATACAGGGCATTGGTGAGACTGCATCTTGAATACTGTGTGCAGTCTTGGCCTCCTTATTTCAAGAAGGATGTAATTGTATTGGAAGTGGTTCAGAGGAGGTTTATAGATTGATATCTGGGATGAGCTGGTTGTCTTATGAGGAAAGGTTGGACAGATTCAGCTTGTTTTCATTGGAGCTTAGAAGACTGAGGGATGACTTGATTGAAGTATATAAGATCTTGAACGGTATTGACAGGGTGGATGTGGAAGGGATGTTTCCCCTTGCGAGTGAGTCTAGAACTAGGGGCCACTTTTTAAAAATTAGGAATCACCCTTTTAGGACAGAGATGAGAAGATTTTTTTCTCTCAGAGCGTTGTGCGACTTTGTAACCCTCTGCTCCAGAAGGCGGTGGAAGTGGACATTGAATACAGAAGCAAGAAAGTCTTGCTTATACCTTAACAAATCCCTGGTTAGGCCTCAGTCAGAATATTGTATATAATTCTGGACACCAATCTTTAGGAAGGGTGCCAAGGCCCTGGAGAGGGTACAGAGGATGTTCATCAGGGATGAGGATACCAGGGATGAGGGAGTTCAGCTAGGTGGAGTGATTGGAAAAGCAGGGATTGTTCTCCTTACAGCAGAGAAAGCTTGGAGAGAAAATGTTCAAAATTATGAGAGGTGATGACAGAGCCAGTAGAAAAAAATTATTTCCTCTAGAAAGTGGGTCATACCAGAGATAATAGATTGAAAATGATTGGCAGAAGCACGAGAGTGGAAATGAGGAGAAATGTCTTCACACCAAGAGTTGTTGAAGATCTGGAATGCACCACCTGACCAGTTTGGATAACCAAATTTGAAAGGGATTTTTAAATAGGGCACATATTGAAGAGAACTAATTTTCTGGGTTATGGGAAAGGAGCGGGGTGGGTGGGGACTAATTGGATAGCTCTTTCAAAGAGCTGACACAGACCTGATGCGCTGAATGGCCACATCATGTGCTGTAAGGTTCTATGATTCTATGTAGTGTTTAATCAAATCCTGGTAGACATCACTGTATGTAGGGCAATAAATGCAAAAAGAGCTAAAATGTTGACGGTGGGAATGCTAATGCTGTGATGTTAAATCTCTCCGAAGCACTTGTGAAACCACACTGCTATGTCCTGCTTTGGTGAGTGAGTTGAGCAGAAATCCTACAGTAAGTGCAATACATACTTTTGGAGTAGCTCTGATTGTAACAATGGGACTTTGGAGGTCGGGGAAACAGAACTACACCTGCATTCCTGCAGTGTGTCTCAATGTGATAGTATAAACAGCAACTGCTACCACCAAGAAGGCCAAGGGCAGCAGATGCATGGGAACACCACCACCTGCAGGTTCCCCCTCCAAACCACACGTCAAACTGACTTGGTTCAAAATCCTGGAACTCCCTCCCTAACAGCCTTGTGGGTGTCCCTAAACCACATGGACTGCAGCGGTTCAAGAAGGAAGCTCACCTTCTCAAAGGCAACTATGGAAAGGAAATAAATCCTGGCCTTGCCAGCAGTGATGCCCACATCCCAAGAAAGAATATATTTTAAAAAAAGAATGCAGGAGCTATAGTCCACTGAGAGGTATGCTGCATCAGGCAGATTTTACTCTCAGCTACAATAAGAACATGGAAAGGGGAATTTGGAGGGAATTTGGTGAGAAGGGAGTCACATGGAGACAGGATTTATGAACCTTATTGATAGGCCAGGCTACAATGCCAGAGCCATTTGCCAAAATAAGACTTGCATTTATATGGTGCCTTTGATGACCACTGGGCATCTCAAAGTGCTTTACAGCTAATAAAGTACTTTTGAATTGTAGTCACTAGATGTGGAAATGCAGTAGCCAAATTACACACATCAAGTCCTGCAAACAGCGTTGTGGTAATGATTAGATGATCTGCTTTTTTTGTGAGGTTGACCGAGGGGGTAAATGTTGGCCAGGACACTGGGGATAACATCCCCCAGCTCTTCTTTGAAACAGTGCCATGGGATCTTTTACATTCAGCCAAGCTGACCTAAAGGGCCTCAGTTTAAGTGCTCATCTGACAGATGGCAGTACTCAACAGTGCAGCACAAAAACAGAAACAGAAATACCTGGAAAAACTCAGCAGGTCTGGCAGCATTGGTGGAGAAGAGCACAGTCGACGTTTCGAGTCCTCATGACCCTTCAACAGAACTAAGTAAAAATAGGAAAGGAGTGAAATATAAGCTGATTTAAGCGGGATGGGGGGTGGTGAGGGGGCGGGTGGTGGTGTTGTTGGGACAAGAAACCAGTAATAGGTGGAGATAACCAAAAGATGTCACAGACAAATGGACAAAGAGGTGTTGAAGATGGTGATATTATCTAAATGAATGTGCTAATTAAGAGTAGAAAGCAGGACAAACAAGGTACAGATAGACTTCTCTTCAAGAAATGCCTACCTTGAAGAAGTTTTGCCCTACTCTCCATCAGGATTTTCATATCTCTCTTTTGCCTTGTTCACCTTCATTGCTTTCCATTTCTCTCCTGGTGTTTGACAAGGTGTTTACTAAAACCCGCTTTCACAGCCTTATCTCCTTTCTCAGTGACTGTCTCCGTCTCCGACTTACCCCACGTAGATTTCAACCGAAATTCCATCCCTCATGTTTCGAACCCACCCAGGATTACAGGTATCTCCGGGACATACAACGTTCCTTGGACTGCTGTTCCCATCACAATCTGAGGTCCACACTCAGTGCCATGCGCCACCATATGAACACACTCGACCTCGCCCTCCAGCACACCTCCACACCCTTTTTGAAAGCTGCGCGTGCCCCCAGTTTCATTTTATTCTTCGTCTCATCCGATGCCTCAACAAAAAACTTTTTCTCTTTCTCTCAAGTGCTAAGGAATGCAAGCTCCAACAACACATCGACACAAACACCCACCCAGGACCCTCCACCCCTGCCTGTCCCTCTGTCCGCATCCCGTCTACCAATCTCAGCCCCGGCCGTGTATTCACCATACCCGCTGACCTACCCCCCCTCCGAAGCTGAACGTTCAGTGCTCAGCAAAGGACATAGTTTCATACCCTTACGCCCTCATCTCAATGAATTTCGGGCTTGGCATGATGCTGAACTCTTCTTCCGCCGCCTTCGTCTCCGTGCTCACTTCTTTGGGCAAGAGTCCTCTCCCTGTTCAATGGATCCTTTCACCCACCTCCAATATTCTCCCTCCACCTGGACCCCTCCCTCTGGATTCTTACCTTCTCTTGATCTTTTCATTGAGAATTGTCGGAGTGACATTAGTCGTCTCAATTTCTCTGCTGCTCTCACCCATTCTAACCTGTCTCTCTCTGAACTTGCTGCACTCCATTCTCTCAGGTCCAACCATAACATTGTCATCAAACCTGCTGACAAGGGTGGTGCTGTTGTCGTCTGGCACACTGACCTCTACCTCGTGGAGGCTGAGCGTCAACTCGCAGTCACTTCCTCCTACCTCTCCCTGGACCATGATCCCACCACTGAACATCAAGCCATTGTTTCCAGGACTGTCACTGACCTCATCTCCTCTGGAGATCTTCCTCCCACAGCTTCTAACCTGATAGTCGCCCAACCTCGGACGGCCCGCTTCTACCTCCTACCCAAAATCCACAAACAGAACTGTCCCGGCAGATCAATCGTGTCAGCCTGTTCCTGCCCTATGGAACTCATTTCCCGCTATCTTGACTCCATTGTCCAGTCCCTTCCCATCTACATCTGTGATTCCTCTGACACCTGACGTCACATCAACAATTTCTAGTTCCCTGGCCCCAACCGCCTCCTCTTCACCATGGAAGTCCAATCCCTCTACACCTCCATCCCCCACGGGGATGGTCTGATGGCTCTCCGCTTCTTCCTCAAACACAGGCCCGAACAATCCCCATTCACCACTACTTTCCTCCGAATGGCTGAAATTGTTCTCACACTGAACAATTTCTCCTTCAACTCCTCACACTTCCTCCAAATAAAAGATGTGGCTATGGGTACCCGCATGGGCCCCAGCTATGCCTGTCTCTTTATGGGGTATGTGGAACATTCCTTGTTCCAGTCCTACTCCGGCCCCCACCCACAACTCTTTCTCCGGTACATCGATGATTACTTCGGTGCTGCTTCATGCTCTCATCTGGACCAGGAAAAATTTATTAATTTTGCTTTCAATTTCCACCCCTCCATCATTTTCACATGGTCCATCTCTGACACTTCCCTTCCCTTCCTTGACCTCTCTGTCTCAATTTATGGTGATAGACTGTCCACCAATATCCATTACAAGCCTACTGACTCTGACAGCCACCTCGACTACAGCTGCTCATACCTCGCTTCATGTAAGGACTCCATCCCATTCTATTAGTTCCTTCACCTCCGTCGTACCTGTTCTGATAATGCCTCTTTCAAAAACAGTTCCTCTGACATGTCCTTCTTCTTCCTTAACCGAAGTTTTCCACCCATGGTGGTTGACAGGGCCCTCAACCATTTCTGGCCCATCTCCCGCGCATCCGCCCTCCCACCTTCTCCTTCCTCCCAGAAACATGATAGGGTCCCCCTTGTCCTAACCTATCACCCCACCAGCCTCCGCATTCAAAGGATCATCCTCTGCTATTTCTGCCAACTCCAGCATGATGCCACCGCCAAACACATCTTCCCTTCACCCCCCCGGCGGCATTCCATAGGGATCGTTCCCTCCATGACACCCTGGTCCACTCCTCCGTCACCCCCTACTCCTCAACCACCCCCTCCCCACCCCCCACAGTACCTTCCCATGCAACTGCAGAAGATGCAACACCTGCCCCTTCACTTCCTCTCTCCTCACCGTCCAAGGGCCCAAACACTCCTTTCAAGTGAAGCAGCGTTTCACTTGCACTTTCCTCAAATTAGTCTACTGCATTCGTTGCTCCCAATGCGGTTTCCTCTACATTGGAGAGACCAAACGCAGACTGGGTGACCGCTTTGCAGAACACCTTCAGTCTGTCCGCAAGCATTACTCAGACCTCCCTGTCACTTGCCATTTCAACACTCCACCCTGCTCTCATGCCCACATGTCTGTCCTTGGCTTGCTGCATTGTTCCAGTGAAGCTCAACGCAAACTGGAGGAACAGTACCTCATCTTCCAACTAGGCACTTTACAGTCTTTCAGACTGAATATTGAGTTCAACAATTTTAGATCATGAACTCCCTCCTCCATCCCCACCCCCTTTCCATTTCTTCCCCCTCCTTTTTGTTTTTTCCAATAATTTATATAGATTTTTCTTTTCCCACCTATTTCCATTATTTTTAAATGTATTTCCACCCATTGTTTATCTCTACCTTTTAGCCTTTTTAGTATTCCTGCCCCCCACCCCACTGCCACTAGGTCTATCTGTACCTTGTTTGTCCTGCTTTCTACTCTTAATTAGCACATTCCTTTCGATAATATCACTACCTTCAACACCTCTTTGTCCGTTTGTCTATGACATCTTTTGGTTATCTCCACCTATCAACAACCCCACCCTTAAACCAGCTTATATTTCACTCCTTTCCTATTTTTACTTAGTTCTGTTGAAGGGTCACGAGGACTCGAAACGTCAACTGTGCTCTTCTCCGCCGATGCTGCCAGACCTGCTGAATTTTTCCAGGTTTTTCTGTTTCTGTTTTTGTTTTGGATTTCCAGCATCCGCAGTTCTTTGCCTTTATCTCAATGGTGCAGCACTCCCTCAGTACTGCAGCAGAGTGCCAGTGTAGATTTTTGTGCCTGAGCCCTGGAGTGGGAGTTAAACAAAAGCTTTGAGACTCAGAAGTAGAGGTTTTTCCTTTAGCTGTTCAGCACTTGCTTACATTTTTACCACATGCAAATACTTCTGACTATTGCAGACATTGCTGGTTGGATGTGTCTTCATCTCTGCATTGCTAAATGGTTCTGCACAGGAAGATTAATTTTAAATTTAGGTAACCTGCCAAATTCCTCACTTTCTAATTGCACAGTGTTAAAATTCAGACCCCTCATTATCTGAATCAGTTCCCAGTAGGAAATAGTGTCTCATGCTCAATTAATTAGAGGACTAACTTGGAGAGGAATTCCAGGTTGGATTCTGGAAAGGGAATAGATTAATTTCATTAAGCATCAATTTTGATGTACAGACATTATCAGCATCTGGAAAGGAATAAAGTTGAAATTCTGCCATGCACTATTTTAAGAGAGAATTCCAAAATTCCAAGAAGAGAGGAAAGAAGAGAGATACGATGCAGCATTTCAAAAGTGGGAAGACAATATTAAAGAAAAAATGGTAAAAATCTTGTGATTCTAGATTTCAGAAACAGCAGTACAAAAGTAAAATGGCACAGCTGAATCTGTATCAATCAATTAGGGCACTGTTCAAATACTGGCTGCCAATTGGTGTCCATAGCATTTCATGATGATGGAATGCTTCCAGCCATTGCTGGTATGACCCACGCCACACTTGATGACTGACAGGCCGCGAGTGAGCGTGTGATGTATACATGCCAAAAACATGCGGTGAGTGGATACTGACGTCAAATAGCCTGTAATGCAGATTTTACACACAATCGGCCAATTTGGACTGTGCAGGTCTCTGCCATCCCCTCTTAGACACTCCCAGCTTACCATGCGTTCAACTGCATGAGGGAACCCTCCCATCAGCATTATTTAAAGAACTGACCACCCGCGTTACAAGGGAGGTGCTTTTGACTTACTTTCTTTGGGGCAGACTCAGTGTGAGTGCTGTGTTTTGTGTTATTGGAGGAGTTTTGCAAACTTCATGGGTAGAATTTTATGACAGCGGGATTTTACGTTCCCGCTCTTGTCAATGGGATTTATAATGGGCAGAATTTTGCCCTTGAATGGCGGGCGGGCCTCACTGGCTTGGCGGTGGGTGGGCAGCCGACCCCCGCCACTAAAATGGGGCCTGCTTCCTGTGCAGGTGGGCGGGCGGGGGGATTTCCCCACCTGTCAAAGTGCACTCTTTCACGCATGCATGCTCCCTGAGACTAAGTCCTGTCTCAGGGAGACCAGTGGTAGTTCAGAAAACTTTAAAAATACAAAAATTAAAAAATTATTAACATGTGTCCCTCATGTAACAATGTCACATGAGATGGGACATGTTAATAACGAACACATAAACTTTATTAATTTTTAAAAATACGGACATGGAACTTCATCCCGCAGTGGATGAAGTTTCATCAATAATCTGGAGTCCGCTGGGGCTCCTGGCCTGCCTGCCAGCCTTAAGCTTGGACAAGCAGGTCTTTAATGATCTCAATTATCTTGTCAATGGCCTCAGTTGGCCATTGACAGGTCAGCGGGTGGACAGCTTATTTCGCTGTCCACCCGCCTTCCTAAAAATTTAAATGGACCAGGATGACGTCAGGGATTCCTCTCGATGTCATTTTCCTGTCGGCGACTGGGCCCCGCCCCCAAATCACCGAGGGGAAAATCCTGGCCAATGTCTCGCTGCATTTTACGACCCCGTCCCTGCCGAAATGGGCCGTAAAATTCTGCCCTGTGGATTTACAGAGGAGCAGTGCTGTGTCTTGACAAGTTGGTCAGAGGGTCGGAAGGCCTGTCAGGAGAAAGCCTGCTTCAGTCATGGCGGGCATGGTTGCTGTTCCTTGTGGTCGGACTACTCGGAGCATTACTTGGAGATGGAGTACCGGCGGCAGAGAGGGGAAGCGGTGAGGAGAGGGAGGATTAGGATGGCTTTCAGTGCCCCGAAGGGTTTTTGGGATGAAACCCCCACCTCCATTTCGGCCAATAGCAGCACACGAGGTGGCTGCATTTCACAAAAGGGGCGGTGACTGAAATGCACTGCGCCCTACAAGCTGAGCTGCAGCCTGACAGAGGGAGAGGGAGGTGCTCTCAGTGGCTGTCAAGGTCGCTGTCACCCTGAAGTTCTACATCAGTAGATTTCAGAAGGGAGCTGCTAACATTAGCAACATCCGATGGTTTGACATCCATCTCTGCATCAGCAAGGTAACAGATAACCTGCACAGAAAGGGAGAGGATTTTCAGAGCAGGAGGAAGGTGCACGTGGATTTACCAGACTGGCAGGATTCCTACTGGTACACAGTGCAATCAATTGCACCTATGTGGCTCTGCCGACCCCACATGTTAATGGGGAGATGCTCTGTAACTGTGAGGGCTACCGCTCCATGAACATCCTGTTAGTAAGTGACCATGCTGAGTAAATCCTCCTGGTGAATGCCAGCCATCCTGGCAGCAGCCGCGTTGCCTTCATCCTGGGGCAGTCAGCTGTACCCACTATCTTTGGCCTACCATGAAGTAGCAGAGGCTGGCTGCTAGGTGATAAGGGGTAGCCTCTATACACCTGACTCATGACTCTCCCCCAGCGCCCGATCACATGTAGACAGCACGCCCAGAATAATATCCATGCAGCGGCCAGGAACATGATGGAGCAAACAGGGATTGCTCAGTGGAGACCCGCCCAATTCACAAGTGCTGTCATGGAGTTGGCCACTGTGTCCACACTGCAAAGGATGGACTCCAAACTCTGTCAGAAGCCCTGTACCAATTGGAGGCGGATTCCTCCATGCTCTCTAACAATGGCAACAATGGCCTGCCAGCACTCCAACCATCTTTGTGTGCACGACCATCAGCGTTCTCCTGTATGTTGCTCCATCAAAGTCCTCGGGTGGGATTTTCCACACCCTCCTGTTGCCGCGATCTTCCGGTCCCATTGCAAGCCGATGGGTTTCTGTCTGGAGCGCTGAAATTCTAAATCAGTGGGTTTCAGAAGGAAGCTGCTAACATTAACAACATCCTACAGTTTGACATCCATCTCTGCACTGGGAAGGTAACAGATAACCTGTCCGCCTGCAACAGGGCCGGAAAATCCCGGCCCTCACCTGAGTTCTCTGGAGTAGTATTTGCCAGAGACCTTATCTTCCTGGGAGCTTGCAGATGTGCTTTCCCTTCCACCCGCCTGGCAGAAGCCCGTTCATGCCCGTAAACATTCATGCTCATGTAGACAGAAAATGGCCGATTGAAAACGTAGCTGAGATATTCTGTAAACAGTTCTCTTTAATCTTGGTTTTGACGCTTTCTATTCTTGTTTCCAAGTGTTGACGTGACAGGTGGCTTTTCTTCCTGCCCAGCTGTGTCATGATGTGACAGATGTTTATTTTTCTTGTTGACTAAATTTCTGCAGAGGAGGAAAGAAATCAAAATAAATTCCAGTGCTATTGGGATATCGGATCTTTAGCATTCCAGTGTTGTAGTGTGTACCCATTCATCCTGATTAATGTTGATATTTTCCTGGTCACTCTCTCAGGGGATCACTAGTCTGTGGAATTTCCTGCAGTGAGCATTGGAGGCTGGGTCATTGATATGTTTAAGGCTGAGTTACTTGGCTTTTTGACCAACAAGGGAGTCAAGAGTTATTGTGGGGGTGGGGGGGGCGGGGGGGGGGGGCAGACAGGAAATTGGAGTTGAATCCACAATCAGATCAGTCACGATCTTATTGAATAGCAGAGCAGGTGCAAAGGGCTGAATGGCCTAGTCCTGCTCTTAACTCTTGCACTCTTGTGTATGTTGAACAGGACAATAGGTTATTGTAGCCGTGGAGCACTTTACATTGATTTCCTTTAGCGATAATTCTCATACAAGAAGGTTAGATCCTTTCTCCTGAGGAGCTCGCGCATCAATGACAGGACGTTGCCATCCTGAATTTCTTTTGATTTCTGTTCTCTTCTTCAGGAATTTAGGCAACAAAGCAGTAATGGAAAATAAACATCTGTCACATCACGGCACAGCTGGGCAGGAAGAGAAGCCACCTGTCATGTCAACACTCGGAAACAAGAATAGAAAGTGTCAAAACCTAAATTAAGGAGAGCTGTTTACAGAATGTCTCAGCTACATTTTCAATTAGCAAATTTCTGTCTACACTGGTTGAAAATCTGGCATTTACCTTGCAAGTAAATAATCTCTCAGAATGAGACAGGAGGGCTTGGAAGCAGCAGGTGTGGCCAAAATTGTGTTTTTCCCACAGTTTGACAACACTGAGGTGGTGGAGATGTTGAAAGAGGTGGTGGAGAGATAAATCTGGGGGGTTGTCAGCCTCCTTATAGAACCTCACCCCATGTGTTTGTATGATGGTTATCCAGAGGCAGCATTTAGATCAGGAAGGGGAAGGGATGGGGTCGCAAAGATAGATACTTGTAAGGTGAGGCTTGGGTCTGATAAGTGGCAAGTAAGGTTCACATCACACACATTCCAGGCAATGACCTCCTGTAACAAGGGACAGTCCAATCATCTCCCCATGACATCCAATAACATTACCAGCACTGACTTTGTCATTGTCAACATCCAAGAGGGTTGTCACATTGATCAGAAATTTGACCAATGAACTCTAAGAGCAGGTCAGAGAGTGAGTATTCTGCAGTGGATATCTCACCTCCTGAGTACACAAGTTTTCTCTACCATTTACAAAGCACAAATCAGGAGTGTGATGGAATATCATCCACTCGCCTGGATGAGTGCAGCTCCAACAACATTCCAGAAGCTCGACACCATCCAGGACAAAGCAGCCCGCTTGATCACTATCAAACCTACTGGCTTAAACTTGAACTTTCTCCACCATCAGTGTACCATGATCCCAGTGTGTACTATCCGCAGGATGCACTGTAGCAGCTCACCTAGGCTCCTTCGACACCATCTCTTTAATGCATGAACTCTACCATCTGGAAGAACAATGTAACAGGTGCATGGGAGCATGCCCACCTTCAAGATCACAAGTCACACAACATCCCAACATGGATTGTTCCTTTACCATTGCTGGATCAAACTCCTTCTTACCAGCATTGTGGGAACACGGACTAAGCTGGTTGAAGAAGAGTGCCCACTATCACCTTCTCAAGCAATGTCCATATTCTGAGAACTAATTTTTAAAGAATGCCAGAGGCAGTGGTGCAAAGGCAGGAAGAGAAGGCATTGTTGGAGATGAGCCAGCCACACTTGGATAGATGAGCGTGGAACCAAGCAAGAACTGTCCCACTGAGGTGGGCAGTAGAGGAGGGGCGCTGGGGAAGGTGGGGTAGTTCATAATTCCGCAAAGAGGTTGAGAAGGATGAGGGAAGTTAGTGCACCATGGGTACAATCACAGAGGATGTCATTTGTGATTTTGATCGGGGCCCTTGTGAAAGGATTGAAACCAGATTGGAAAGATTCAAACATGGAGTGTCGGCCTCTCATGGCCAGCTCCTCATCTTACACGCTCCTTGAACTGGAACTCATCCTAAACATTGGAACATAGGAGCAGGAGTAGGCCATTCAGCCCATCCAGCCTGCTCCGCCATTCAAAATGATGGCTGATCATCCACTTCAATGCTTTTTCCCCACACTGTCCTCGTATCCCTTTATGTCATTGGTATTTAGGAATCTGCCAATCTTTGCTTTAAACGTACTCAATCATTGAGCTTCCACAGCCTCTCTGCTGCTCATGTGCTAACTCATACAAAATCCTCTTTATCCATCACCCCTGTGCTCACTTACTTATATTGACTCCTGGTCCGACAATGCCTCAATGTTAAATTTCTCATCCTGTTTTTCAAATCCTTCCTTGGCTTTGCCCCTCCTTATCTCTATACCAATAAACAACAACAAACCTTCTCCTGTCCTACAACCTGGGCTGACAAATGGCAAGTAACTTTTGCGCCACACAAGTGTCAGGCAATGACCATGTCCAACAAGAGAGAATCTAACCATCGTCCCTTGACATTCAATGGCATTACCATCACTGAATCCCCCACTATCAACATCCTGGGGTTACCATTGACCATAAACTGAACTGGTCGAGCCATGTAAATATGTGGCTACAACAGCAGGTCAGAGGCTAGGAATCCTGTGGCAAATAACTCACCTCCTGACTCCCCAGAGCTTGTCATCTACAAGGCACAAGTCAGGATTGTGATGGAATATTCTCCACATGCCTGAACGAGTGCAGCTCCAATAACGCTTATGCAGCTTGACACCATCCAGGACAAAGCAGCCTGCTTGATTGGCACCACATCCACAACCATTCATTCCCTTCACCACCAATAAACAGTGGCAGCTGTGTGTACCATCTACAAAATGCACTGCAGGAATTCACCAAGGATCCTTCGACAGCACCTTCCAAACCCACGACCACTACCATCTAAAAGGACAAGGACGGTAGACACATGGGAACACCACCGCCTGGGAAGTTCTCCTCCTAGTAACTCACCATCCTGACTTGGAAAAATATCACCGTTCCTTCACTGTCGCTGGGTCTTAATCCTGGAACTCCCTCCCTAACAGCACTGTGGGTGTACCTACACCACAGAGACTGCAGTGGTTCAAGAAGGCAGTTCACCACCACCTTCTCAATTAAGATGGGCAATAAATGCTGGCCTAGCCAGTGACACCCACATCCCATGAATGAATTGAAAAATATATAAATGCAAGTTGTTGTTGCTGTTGTTCTTTATGCATATAATTCAATACTAGAAACAGTTTGGTTATAATAATCTAGCTCGTAAGCATTACAAGAATCATAGATGTGCAAAAAGGATATTTCACAACCTTTTTTGAGACTGGGACAAAGGCAAACTATGGGAAAGAAACAGAGTGGCCTTTTGCCCAAGTTATACCTCTCCTGGAAGTCCTCGAGGCTGACACTGGGTGCAGAATGTGGAAAGCTTGTTCGTGCTCCTATAGAAACATCTCTCCCATTGCAGAATGCCTGAATATCTCTCCTGCACAAAGGAAGTGAAACAAAGCTGGCAGCCACTCGCTGTGCAATCTTAATTCAATTCTTGAGCATGGAGCCTCTCTGACTGGGGAAACAGAACAGACACAAGATTTAATATAGAGGCAAAGAATAGATAAGCACCTGGGAATAAGGGTATTCATTACTGAAACAATTCTTTGAATAATGCACTATGCTCACAATGGGCTTTCTGCAAAATCTGCTGTTATTTATTTCAAGGGCTTTTTATGAAGTACTAGGTTGGTCCCTGGACTTTAATTAAATATAATGCTGACAAGTAGTGAAGATTGTTGCTATGTTTCTTTACAATTCACCTCACCATCCCATAGCGGCTCTCACCAACTTAGCCTTGATTGAAGTGTTCATCACATATTAGCATTCATAGCTTAATACTCTGTTGTTTCACCCACTTTATGCTTGTTTTACACCCATTTTATGCTCATAAAACAGGCGCAACAAAGTCCAATTTCTACTCTGATGAGTTACTTCGCATCATTTCCACTCACTAAAATGCTTCAGATGACACAAATTCATGCAACAAAATAGTCTGTAATAAAACATGTCAAACACTAAAGCATGGCCTACTTCTTGCAGTGCAGGTTTGTGATTTTTACATTTCCCATCAGCCTCATTAAGCAATGCCTACTTATCAGCGCTATCCCTCTCCCTGGCAACAGTCTGAGATTAAGCCAGCCTGTTCACAACTTTGGTGTTACATTTGATGCTGAGATGAGCTCCTGGCCTCAAATTCATGCCATCGCTAAGATCGCCTATTTCTACCTCGGTAACATCGCCCAGCTTCACCCATCTCAGCTCATCTGCTGCTAATTCCCATTCTTGTATCCAAATCCCTTAATGGCCTCATACTGCCATACTCCTGTAATTTCCTCCAGCCCTACAGCCTTCTGAGATACCTGCACTTTGCTAATTCAGCATCTTGTGCAAACCCGATTATAATCGCTTCACCAGTGGTGGCTGTGCCTTCAGTTGCCTTGGCCCTAAGCTCTAGAATACTCTTCCCTACGCCTCCCTGTCTCGCTTCATCATTTTCCTCCTTTAAGATGCTTTTTAAAACCCAGCTCTTTGACCAAGCTTTGGTCATCTGATCTGATATCTCCTTTCAAAAACAGAAAATGCTGGAAAGACTCAGCAGGTCTAGCAGCATCTGTGGAGGGGGAAACAGAGTTAATGTCTCGAGTCTGAGAGCTCTGAAGAAGGGTCATGCGGACTCAAAACGTTAACTTTGTTTTTCTCTCGCCACAGATGCTGCTAGACCTGCTGAGTTTTTCCAGCATTTTCTGTTTTAGTTTCAGATTTCCAGCACCTGCAGTATTTTGCTGATATCTCCTTATGTGGCTGGGTATTATACTTTGTTTTATAATGCTCTTGTGAAGCACCTTGGGATACTTGATTATCTTAAAGGTGCAATATAAATATGAATTGTTCTTGTTAATTCCTGCAGCCTATGTTGATTGCTGTACTAGAGGCAAGGATGTAAACTTCAGCTCTATATTCTGATCATGAACCTTTATTTTCAGCTGACCACATTTTCCCCCACTTGATTTTCAGTTCATTATTATATGGCTGGATTCCCATCTCATTTCTGTCAATGTCATTGCAATGATTAGCAGTGTGAATCATCATGCTATACTGTGGACAGTCTCTTTCACAATTATATTCACACTCCTGACACATCCTTTCTCTGGACAGTCAACAACATGTCAAGAACCAGAGACAATCATTACAGAAATGGCCCTTGTATTTGCCCCAAATAGGGATGCTAACTATACAGCCAAGTATCATAACTGATATTAGACAGTAACTCAGACTACAGAGTACCCTCTTTATTTATTGTGGGTGTTGATGGATAGGAATTTATCACCATCCCTAATTCCTCTTGTTCAGAGGGTATTTATGAGTCAACCACATTGCTGTGGGTCTGGGGTCACATGTAGACCAGACAAGGACAGCAGATTTCCCTCCCTAACAGGCATTAGTGAACCAGACAGGTTTTTATGGAAATAAGCAGGTTTTCACAGTCATCATTAGACTTTTAATTCCAGATTTTTACTGAATTCAAACTCCACCATCTGCCGTGGCAGGATTTGAACCCAGCGCTACCCTGGGTCCCTGGTCCATTGACAACATCACCATGCCATCACCTCCCCACACTGACTGCTATTGATCTATACAGTTTCCCCTGTTTCATTAATCATAGGCTACAACCCAAAGGGATAGATTTTAACCCCCAAATTCTACTTTTTGATCACTACTTTCCATGCATTCTAACACTAAACCATAATATGTCAAAATTCACATAATGCAGACTTCAGATATACAACACTGAGCCAGGAAGATACATTGATGCCCTCAACTTCTCCCAATGATTCCGTAACCATAGTTATATGGCCCACTTAATCTCTTCAATCACTTTATTACTACAAACAGTGACCAATCCAGCATGTCCCACACACTCAAGTCATGGATGAGTGACCCCCCCATTCCTTCAGCCCCTCAGCCTTGCCCTAGGCCTGTTTGGTAAAGTGCCCCTGTTCAGCAGAGCTGCAAGCTGTGCTGACCTCACAAACAATAAGATACATAGAGATGCATGGATAGTGTGAACTCTCATTCCCATATGCTGTACCACAACAATTGTGCTGTATGTTGTTTTTAGCACACTAAAGCACTCTTGTCCATACTAAAAATAGTGCTCAGCAGAACATCAACCCTCAAATGTCCAATGCGCTGCTAAAAACAACTGCATACGGTAGCCAAACATGTGCCCTCCCCCACCTTCCCAAACCAAGCTCTATCTATCCTGTATCATTTATTTTATGGTATAAATAACACCTCAGTGTCTAGATGATTGTCACATTTGCAAGTGTTGTTGAGCACTCTCATTAGTGACTTAACTTAACAAAATGCAGGCAGGAGAAGCCTGTGATTTCAAAGTACTAAACAAATCTACCAGGATAAACTTTTAAATTCTAGGGCTAGACTTCAATGATAGCTGTTTTCATTTATCTAGCACCTGTTGCTTGGCAGAACAAAGCTTGAATATTGCTGAAAAGAGAGACATGGGGGAGAATTTTCCTCATGTCAGGCTGGCCGAACGGGAGTGGGCCTGGACTTGATCGCCTCCCGTGATCGGGTCCGCGCTGCCATTTTACGCAGGCTGGCCAATTAAGGCCTGCCCAGCGTAATGCACGACTCAAAAGGATAGCGAGAATGGGTGGGCGGAGGCGGGAGTGCACTGACCGTTGAGTCCAAAGGCGACCCAGTGACCTGTTTAAATGAAGCGCTGGCAGCCTTAGCAAGGCTGCTCACAATGGCAAGTAGAAGGGCTGAACAGAGGGCCACTGGGCAGCAGCCCAGTCCGGAGAGTAGGCCAGCAGAGCAGGCTAGGCCGAAGGGTAGGCCATCACGGCAGGCCAGACTGGAGGGTAGGCCGGCGGGGCAGTGTGCCCCTCGTTTCTCTGACGAGTCCCTAGCTGCCCTCCTGGGGGAGGTGGTAGCGCAGTGGGAGGTCTTTCTTCCGAGGGATGGGAGGTGGAGGCCCCCCACCTGACCAAATGTGCATGGGAGGAGGTGGCCAAGAGTGACAGCTCACATGATGTGGTGCAGCGCACATGGGTCCAGTGCCGCAAAAGATTCAACGACCACCTGCGCTCAGGAAGGGTGAGTACCATGTTGCCTCAAGTCACTTAATGCAGCCTTTACCCTTTACCCCAGACCCCTCAAACCCCACCGTATCTCTGAGTACAGTAATGGCATTGAATCCTTCATGGCATGTATCCCTCGCTGGGTGGGCTAGCAGAGATTGCCCATACTCAGTTCACCCTGAGAGGGTAGTGCTGAGATGGGTTCTGCATCTGCAGCATGTGTAATACTAACACCCAGAGTATAGATTCAGGGGCAAATTCAAGGGTCTGCGCCTACGCAGAGAGCTGGAACTGGGAAGCATGTCAAAGTCAGGGTGCTAACAGGCTGGGAGGGGAGCTTCCAGGCAGCAGAACCAATCCATCTGCTTGTCTTTGTGCTCCATATGCTTGTGCCTCCTTGCTTTGCTAGATTAGACTGTGTGGTGCCAAATGTGAAAGAGGCAGCATTTGGGCAATGGTTGGGGGGTGTGGGGGGGGGGGGGGGTGGTGGGGGTGGGGGGTGGGTGTGTGGTGCGGTTAGCCCTGGCTTGTTTGGGTGGTTGTGCGGCAGCCTCGGGGTGACAAAGAACTGTAGTCCTGCAATGTCCCACTCTGGCTGGGTTGGCAGGGATGTGATGGGAATTCAGGTGCAGGTTGGACTAATTCAATGCTCTTCTTTCCTTTTCAGGAGAAGACTGCGCACATTCCACAGAGCGGATCTGGACTGGCAGAGACCAGGCCCAGTTGGCCATCATGAGTCCATTCGAGCAGTAGGCTATGGATCTGGAGAGGCGCCTTGCCCCCAGGTCCACCGGTGGCGGTGAGGCTGGGGTGTCACGGGGAGGTATGTTTGTCAAGCATTCAGGTCACCATGTGTGTCCCAAAAGCCATGGTACTGCTGAATGCTCAGTGATTGAAGTTTGCCACGTGGGTTGACCATTGCTTATGGAAGGACAGGTGCATAATGATCCTGGGGACTAGGATGCACATTGATATTATCTCCACTTTATCTAATCAAATGTCTTTGTTCTTCCTTTCAGCATCACCGGAGCAGGGCCGGGAGGAGGAGGCAGAGGGGCCTGAACATATCGACTCACCAGCATCACACCATCTCAGCCAGGCAGGCACTAGTGCAGATACTAGCACCTCGGTGGGAATTAGATTATTGGTTAGTGTCCCGGGGCACAGTGGTGAGGGCACTTCACACTCGCTTGAGGTGCGGGCAGAGACAGAGAGTGCCCATGGTGCTGGCAGTCAGAGGACTGCTGGGGACCAGGCACAAGCTCGGTCGGTGACTGATAATGTGCCTCTGGAGTCATCCATGAGGCAGCAAATGCTGGAAATGCAGCAGGGTATGCGGGAGGATCTGGTGGAGATATATGAGACTGTGCGTGGCCTAGGACCGGTGCTGGAGGAGCCTACGTGGAGCATCACCGATGTAAGAGCCTCATGGCTGAGCGCCATGCTTCCTCCATGAAGAGAGTGGCAACTCTCATGGAGATGCTCCTCCAGGAGATCAATCAGGGCCTCCTGGGGTTGCGCTCGGATGAGCAAGCCCTCACAGCAGCATTGACCTCAGCTGGTCAGTGCCAGTGTGGGAGATGGTTTGGGCACCAAGTATCCCAGCTCAGTGCCCATCCATCTACAGTGAGCAGGGAGGTCCAAAGCGACCTCATATTGGCGCAGCAGCTGCCTGTTGTCTCTGCGGGTTACTCTCAGGGCGCTCCGGATGAGGGCATCAGCTCTTCCACCCCTCTGCCAGTGACTGTAGCATCTGATGAGGCTGAGGTGACTGGGGAGTTGCCAGCTGTGGAACTGGCCGCTCCCTCCCAGGCGGGGCCATCAAAGTCTCCACAGGCCAGAAGACGTCTGCCAAGGTCATGGAGGCCAACAGGACAGCACAGTGAGCAGGGTGTCCCAGGTGCCAGTGCCAGCGAGGAGACAGCACCTAGACATAGCACCTGTAAGCGTAAATTTAAGGCATCTTAGGCACACCACGGGTTTCTCACTGGTGCTTTTATATTGCCCCGCTATTAGTTCATGACCACTTGATGTGATGTGCAATACCTTGGTAATTTTTTTCTGAACTTCATTTTGTTATAGCATTAAATTTTGATATGTGAGCATGGCTCAGGGTGATTCTCTACTTCTGCAGGTGGATGGGAACCCGGGATGTTATCAGTGAGTTGTTTGACATTGGGCTTTATTGACAAAGGCTTTAGTTAATGTCAGTATCCAAGCTGATTTAGCTCTCAGGTATTGAGTGTGGAGCCTGCAGCCCTGGCGTGTGTTGAAGGTCCATCTGTGCTGAGCTAGCTGATGGTTTGTTGGATTAAAGCCTCCTGGGTGTCTCTGCCTCCCTGCATATGCCCGAGTCAGTGTCTAGCCCCTCAGTGTCTACCCCCTCAGTGTTCTCCTGTGTGTGCTCCTCCTCGGGCTCACTGCTGAACTCCTCGTGAGCATCCAGAGCAACTGCGCCTACGTCTTCATCATCCACTGCATCCCCTTTTCCAGCGCAAAGTTGTGGAGAGCACAGCATGCAACCACTATCAGCGACACACAATCTGGGGGGCACTAGAGTGTACCCCCTAAAAGGTCCAGGTATCGGAAGCGCATCTTGAGAAGACCGATGGTTCTCTCCACCACAGCCCTTGTGGAGCTGTGACTCCTATTGTACCGCTGCTCAGCTTCTGTTCTTGGATGGCGGAGAGGTGTCATGAGCCACCTTCTGAGGGGACAGCCATCCATTCAGCTGAGCCAGAGCATTGAAGAGCCTCGGCACCTGGGAGTGTCTGAGGATGTAGGTGTCATGGGAGCTGACTGGGTACCTTGCACAGACTTGCAGAATCTGCAACCCGTGTTCACACACTATCTGCATGTTCATGGAGTGGAAGCCCTTCCTGTTGACAAAGGCACCGGGCTCACCTGCTGGCATCTTGATGGCCACATGTGTACAGTCTATTGCACCCTGAACACGGGGGAAGCCAGCAATGGCCGCGAAGCCTCTGGCTCGCTGTGTCTGGCTGGCCTCGTCCAAGTTGTAGTGGATGAAAGTCAATGCACGTCTGAACAGAGCATCTGTCATCTGCTTGACACAACTGTGGACAGCTGACTGGGAGACTCCACAAAGATCACCCACCGACCCCTGGAAGGAGCCGGAGCCATACAAGTTGAGGGCAACTGTGATCTTCAGCGCCACTGGCATGGGCTGTCCACCCACATAGTTGGAGCTGATCTCAGGGCCAATCATCGGACAGATGGAGGTGACTGTCTCCCTTGACAGACGGGGCCTCCTTCAGCACTGCACCTCAGACATATTGAGGTAGCTGCTTTGCCGCCTGTAAACCCCGGCAGCAGGATAGTTGCATCTTCTTTGGCCCCTTCAGCCTTGCACTTCCTGTTGGCCCTGCACCCCTTGTGCCTGCGCCTCTCCTCCCAAAGGTGGCTCCCCAGGAGGCTGAATGTGGTCTCCTGGCCTCCTCCCCCTTCTGGCCCTCCCTTCATCCTCAGAGGAGGTGCCTCCAGTTGAGAGCACAAATCCCATTCCCAGGCTAAGGGAAGGCTTCCTGAAAACTGCAGGCCCCAAAAATGATCTTTACTGTAGAATCCTGACCTGAAGCCTTTTACTCCTGTCCAGCAACTGTGAAGAGTTTTGAAGTATTCCTGCTCACGTGTCAGTAACTTTCACAATTAAATATCTAACATATGCCACTCACGACCCCACTCACCTCTCTTATCCCGCCCGTGGATGAGGTTTGTACAAATGTGTCCCACCCACCTGCCCGTTGCGCCCGTGCGATGTCCTGAAGATCGCACTGACCCCTAAAAATAACAGACAATTGCTGCCTCATGGGGCTTATGTGGGTGATTAATTAATGCTGGGCGTGCATCTGAGAACATCGCGTGCCTGCCCACCTAAATATCATGGTGGCATGCAGTGACATCGGGGAACTCACCTGACATCGCCACGCGTCATTTTATGCATCAGTATTGGGGGCCTGCCCTCGCACCTCAACGAGAAAATTCTCGCCGTGGGTGCTGAAGTTTTTCATCTTGCACGCATCAGAACAAATGCAAGAATGTCAAATTTCAGAGAAAAGGTTGCTGATTGGTTGACAAGTCAACTCTGATTGGCTGAGGTATTATCATGGAGAAAGCAACAGGGAACTATAGGTTCCCCACGCTCCCAGGTAATTATATCACATCTTTAACATAGAAAATATGCCAAGATAATTATAGGGAATGGAAGAGGGAAATAGGTAAAAGTAATGGAGGAGCAAACTTTGAGCCATGGAGAGAGAGCTTGGGAGAAGCAATCAAAACCTTGGGCAAAAAGATGGGAATCTTTTAAAAGCAAGAACGATTTATATTGATAATAATAATGGTATTTTAAACAAAAAACATGTTCACAGCCCAAATGCTGAATTGCAGTATAACTTACATTAGAAAATCATAATATTATTATGTTCATATATATTCTTATGTCTTTATATATAGACTAAGTATTCAAGTTAAAAATTGGAAACACATGACAATTGTGTAATAACAAGAATAGATGAATAAATTCAGCAGGTAATAGGGAAGCGATGGACGGAAAATATTAACAAAAGGAATGTTGAATTAAAATGGTATTACAGTTCCACCATTCTCACATTACAAGCACTGAAGTACATATAGATTTCATCATTTAATTATTTCATTGAGGGCCTGAACCATGTAAAGGATAGGGCTACATCAGAACTCTTTCTGTCCTACAAAGTTTTTTCCTAGCTTCATAAAGCTTCTTCAAGAACTCAGGATATTCCTAAGTGCTTTACAGCCAGGGAAGCACTTTTTGTAGCGCAGTAATTATTTTATGATGTAAGATACACACAGCCAATTTGCACACAGCAAAGTCCCACAGACAGAAATGTGATGATGGCCAGATATTTGTTTTATAGTGATGTTCGTTGAGGGATAAATAATGGCCAGGACCCCAGTGTCTTCCCTCACCCCTTTCTATCTCTGTAATCTCCTCCAGCTGTACACCCTCTGACATATCTGCACTCCTCCAACCATGGCCTCTTGCATATCCCTGATTTTAATTGTGCCACCATTAAGCTGCCTGGGACCTAAGCTCTGGAGTTCCCTCCTTAAACCTATCCACCTCTCTACCTCTTTCTCTTCCTTTAAGATGCTCCTTAAAACCTACATCCCTTTCTATACTTTTGGTTATCAGTCTTAATATTGCCTTATGCAGTTCTGAGTCAAATTTTGTCGGATAAAGCATCTCGGAATGTCTTGCTATGTTAAAGGTGCTATCGAAGTGCATATTGTTGTAGCAAAAGATGGACCCTCTGACAATGCAGCACACCCTCAGTGCTGCACTGGAGTGTCAGCCTTTTGCTCTTTGTTAAAAAGCCAACGTCACGGTGCCATGCCTAAGTCACCTCACATTCATTAACACTGTTTTACTTGTGATAAAAAATATCTTTCAGTTTAAGGTTTTATTCCTCACTTTGGCTCTTAACTTCATCAACTTTTCTAGTATGAATCTGGATGTAGTGTAAAAATAATTGTGTCATCACTAAAATACAACTGACTATGGATTAATAGCGAGGGGCAGGCCACATGCTGAGGGTGTCAGAGTCAGCAGCATTGTATCTATTCAGCTGTAACATTTATTAAAAAATCCACGCACAAAACCTAAGGTTGCCAAGAAATAACCTCTTTCCTGAGGGACTTGGCCAAGTTATAAAATGTTATTCAGTGGGAAGGAACATTTAGAGTTTTTGTTGGTTAGTTTTCACAGCTCATATAACACAGCATCTGTGAAGCCAAATGTCAGATGCGTACCTACAGCCTAATGCAGACCATCAAGCATTCCTGGCCAATGCTAGATACTTTTCACGACATTGTTGGGGAGCGTTAGTGAATTCCCTCACTATACTGCTAACTAACAGTCGCATTTTTTCACAATACTACCGGACCTTTCTTGAAGTATGGACGTGATAGCAGCTGGACTCATTTAATATGGATGAAATAGGCCTAAGGCATATAGACACAATCCCTATCTCTAATACTGAAAATAGAAATAAGTGTAAACAAGACACTGCGAGATCTCAGAGACCAGCATGAACAATGGGAAGCTAGTAAAAGGAATTCTGCTTGATGGCCTGAATCTTCTGGTCAGTGTGAGGAGGCGGAGCCCGCTTGCCGACACGTGAAATGATGCGCGGTGACATCAGGTGGGCGTCCCTGCGCGTCATTCAGATCTTCAATTTGGCAGGCGTGCACTGGAGTCGGCTGCGTGCCCGCCGAACTGTCAAAGGCCTATTAAGGCCATTTAAACATCAATTAAGAGCCCAGGCAGCCTTCGCATTTTTCATGGAACCTCATCCACGGTCAGGATGAGGTTTCATGAAGGTTTTATAACTAATAAAAAATTTAAATAAAATTCATAGACATGTCCCAGCTCGTGTCCGAATAATTTTTTGAAATTTTTAATTCGCTTTCTGAGAATGAAGTTAAGCTCCCAGAAGCATCAGAGTGCGTCAGGGAGATTTCTGCACTCATTCATGCACAAGCACGACAGAGCACAGGCCCCGACCCTCCCTCCTCCCCACACCCACACAGGGAGCGCTCAGCGCTACTGGATGCACGTCACACTGGGTGGGCCTTAATTGGCCCGCCCACATAAAATGGCAGCATGCGCCCATCCACGCCCGCTCCCGCTCAGCACCCCCAACGGGGAGAAAATTCTCTAGAAATTTCCCGTTGGCGGGTGGGGGTGGGCCCCGCACGCATATGCATAAAATGACACGCGGTAATGTCGGGCTCTCCAATGCGCAACCGCCTTTAATTAACCGGCCACTTAAGGCCCTTGACGCTCCAATCGACCGGTATTTTTCGGCGGCCGTGCAATCTTTGGGTCGGTGCACGGGCACTATGGGCAGGCAGGTAGGACAAATTTGTACAAACCTCATCCATGAGCGGGATAAGAGGACTCAGTGGGGTCGCGAGTATTGATTTTTCAAAGTTATTGAAACTTTCCTGTTTGATCTGCAACACTTCAAAATGCACACCAGCTGCTTTGTCTGGACTTCAGGTCAGCACATTGTAGTGAGGAATCTTGCTGGGCCTGTCAGTTTCAGGGAGCCTTCCCTTAGCCTGAGAATGGGAGCTGAACTGTCCACTGGAGGCAGCTCCACTGAGGAGGAAGGGAGGGCTAGAAGGGGGAGGAGGCCAGGAGTGCACATTCAGCCTCCAGGGGAGCCACCTTTGGGAGTACAGGTGCAGGCTCAAGGGGCGCAGGGCCAAGAGGTAGTCCAAGGTGGAAGGGGCCATATCCTGCTGCCAGGGTTTACAGGCGATGAAGCAGCTACCTCAATATGTCTGAGGTGCAGTGCCGAAGGAGGCTCCTCCTCTCAAGGGAGACAGTCAACTATATCTGTCAGATGATAGGGCCTGAGATCTCTGCTAACTGTGTGGGTGGACACCCCATGCCAGTGGCTCTGAATGTCACAGCTGCCCTCAGCTTCTATGTCTCCGGCTCTTTCCAGGGGTCGGTGGGTGATCTTTGTGGCGTCTCCCAATCAACTGTGCACACTTGTGACGATCTGTTTAGGCGTGCACTGAGGGGCTCTTCAGTGCTCCAGCCTGGCTGGATGGTTGGCTGGTGGGTGATAAGGGCTATCCCCTCAGAAGGTGGCTCATGACACCTCTCCGCCATCCAAGAACAGAAGCTGAGCAGCGGTACAATAGGAGCCAAAGCCTCCACAAGTGCTGTGGTGGAGAGAACCATCAGTCTTCTCAAGATGCGCTTCCGATGCCTGGACCACTCAGGCGGCACACTCCAGTACCCCCCAGATCGTGTATCGCTGATGGTGGTTGCATGCTGTGCTCTCCACAATCTTGTGCTGGAAAGTGGGGGACGCTGTGGAAGATGAAGACATCAACGCATCCGCATATGCAGATGCACACGATGAGTCTAGCAGTGAGTCTGAGGATAAGCATGCACAGGAGAATGCTGAGGGTGTAGATGCTGACCCGGGCGCACTGCAGGGAGGCAGGGACACCCAGGAGGCTTTAATCCAATGAACCTTCAGCTAGCACACCACAGATGAACCACCAGGATAAGCCTGGGCTTTAGCCTCGATGCTCGACACCTAAGTGCAAAATCTGCCAGGTTAGGAACAGTCACTAAAGGCCTTGTTAATAAAGCTGAATGTCCAACAAAGCACTTATTGCAGTTTTGGAAACCAAACACATGTAGAAGAAAAGAGGCACCCTCAGCCATGGTGACATGTCTGAATTTAATATCAAATGCAAAGAAACTTAAGCAAAAAAAATGACTGTGGTGTTCCAATTCAGAGCAAATCATAAAAACCTCATCTTGGGCCAACACAAAAGCACCAGTGAAAAACCCATGGTGTGCCTAAGGTGCCTTATGTTTTTGTTTCCAGGTGCTACATCTAGGTGCTGCCCCATCGCTCGGAGTGGCATCTGAGACAGCTGCTGACCCTGCTGTCTTGTTGGCCTTAATGACCTTGGCAGTTGTCCTCTGGCCAGTGGAGCCTGTGCTGGTCCCGCCTGGGAGGAAGCTGCCAGTTCCACAGTTGGCATCTCCCCAGTCATCACAGCCTCACTGGATGCTACAGTCACTGGGAGAGGGGCGGAGGAGCTGCTGCCCGTGTGTCCTGAGAGGTGCCCACAGAGATGACAGGCAGCTGCTGCACTGACATGAGCTTGCTTCAGACCTCCCAGCTCACCGTGGATGGATGGGCACCGAGCTGGCACTGACCAGCTGAGGTCAATGCTGATGTGAGGGCTTGCTGGTCAGAGCACATCCCTAGGAATCCCTGATGATTCTCCTGGAGTCGCCACTCTCTCCCTGGAGGACCATGGCGCTCGGGCATCAGGCTCATTGCTTCGGCGATCGTCCACTTAGACTCCTCCACCATGGCGACCAAGCCAAGCATATCCTCATGTATCTCACCCAGATGCTTCCGCAGGCGGGTGTGGACCTAATCGCTGCTGGCAATCGGGTCCGAGCCACCATTTTACGCGGGCAGGCCCCCTCTCACGCCTGAGGGCCCTGAAGTCTCATCAGCATCACACTAGGCAGGAACCAGCGCAGATACTAGCACCTCGGTGGGAATGCAAACATTGGCTAGTGTCCCGGGGCACAGCGGTGAGGGCACTTCACAGTCGCCGGAGGAAATGTACATAAGTGATGTGCAGCTGGCGAGCTGCACTTCACTCAGGACTTCGAGGTTTGCCTGCCTGTCTTGCTTCAGGCAGCACTCATGGTCATTTGCGCCAGGCTTCACAGGCAGCACCAAATCACTTTTAGGGTGCTCATGGGCAGGACTCTACCTACCAGCATTGGCACTGACCACCACTGCCACCACATCCTAAACCAGAGTGATGAGACTGATGGGCCTCCTGTGGCCAAAGTGGGGGTAAAGGACATCACGGTGGATTTCCACAATGTCCAGAAGGCACCCCAGGGATGCATCACTGAATCGGAGGTGGTGGGGGGTGGGGGGGTGGCGGTGGTGGGGAGGGGTGCAGTGCTACACACTTCTTGACTTTTGGGGCCATATCTTCACTGGTGCCCTCCTGGGCTGCGAGCATTGAGAAGTTTGGGTGCAGCTGCTGTTTAAATATGGCACCGTGCATGAGGAAGCGGTGAGGTAATGGTATGGCGGGCAAATCAGAGGTTGCCCGCCAGCGAGATGCTGTGTTTCCTGTGCCTGCATAATTAATGAGGCAGGAATGGGGTGATACAGCATGGAAAGCTGCCATTGTGCCCAGTGGGTAAAACATCCTTTTACCCACCCGCTACCACACAGTGCAAATCTGGGACGATTCCGCCCAACATTTCGAGTCTGTATGACTCTTCTTCAGCGCTGAAGAAGAGTCATATGGGCTTGAAACGTTAACTCTGTTTCTCTCTCCACAGATGCTGCCAGACCTGCTGAGTTTTCTCCAGCACTTTCTGTTTTTATTTTGCGTATGAACCTGACTGTGTAAGGGTAGCAGTTCACTATCCATTGAAGGCGCGTTAGTGAACCAGGTGCATTGTTATTATAAGTTTCACGGTCACTTTTACTGATACCAATTTTTTATTTCTGAATTCATTTTGAAACTAAATTCAAATTCTCAAACTATCATTTGAACTGAGTGAGGATTTGGGCGCAGATTTAATTGGATTGTTTTCCCAAGCCTTTGGGTTAGTAGACCAGTAACATAACCTTTTTTTGTCATGGCACTGTTCCTCAGGAAAGAGGTCATGTCATCAATTTAAAATTAATCAAGTATATGGAGCTGGGTCAAGGGGATATGTGTTCTACTCCTGCTCCTCTGTTTTCTCTTATGCTTTGAGCCTCAGAGAGATATCAGTTTTGGATATTCAGACACTTGAAGAGTGAAATTGCAACCCTGGAGAGGAATGCATTTATGTCTTTTTGAATACTTTTTTTTTAGTGAATTGATGAGTTTGAATCAGCAAGTGACTCAGGATTTCAGGTTTGAAAAAAGTTACAGAGATAGGGAGGGGCCTAACTATGAAGAGATTTAAATACAACAGTGAGAATTTTTAAATTGGAGGTGTCAGGAGATCAGGAGCTAATACATATCAGTGAGGACTGGGGGAAGGGTGGGTAGGAGGGGGGATGGTGGACGGGTGAGGGACAGGGGATTGGCTGTTAATTGGCCAGCCAGCGTGAAATTGTGGTTGGGGCCCGATGGCAGCGATCCATTTCATGGCCGCACCCACTCGCCCCCCACCAAGCCTGCCTGAAAACCCTGGTCGTGGGAACCTTCAAAGCTCATTGGAACTGTCAGCGGTCAAATGATTTAACTCTGCTGGACTTTATTCTTTTTTAAATGTGGGGAGTTTCATAAGATCATTTACTCTCTCTGTTGACATAAAGCTGAGGGTTATCATTATAGGATTTGTGCTGCTTGACTGAGTTTACAACCTAGTGTCGCCCCTGTTAAGTGAACAGTTTGATTGACAGCTTCAAGTGGCCAGAGAATAGAAATATTTGTTTTCAAAATAAGTTAATTGAAGGAATTTCACTGAATTGATATTTAAGCAATTAAAGTGCTTTTTAAAAATAGTGACATCATCAATAGACACCACTTTATTTTATCTCAGCATGAATCCTGAGTTTGCCCATGGTAAATACTAGCTAAGTTTGCATGGTGGGGTTAGGGGAAAAGGGTGGCAGGTGGGGGTGGGGGGGGGGTGAATTTGTTGGCATGAGTTGGCACCATGGTGGTATAAGGGCTAAAAGGTCTGTGGGAATGAATAGGTTGACATAAGAGGCATGAAGGGCCTTTGGGGGTGGGCAAAGGGCCATAGTGTGGCATGGGAGTATGAGAGGCCATGGGAGGTGGCTAGAATGCTTAAGATGGCTTGAGTTGGTGTGTGAGGGATGAGGGAGTATGAGGTGTGAGGGCTGGAGGGCTGTTTTATGTTTTGTTCATTTTTAAAATAAATTCAACAAAGTGCTGAAGCACAGAGCCAGGCCTCCACACCCAGCGGCCTCCACACCCAGCGGCCTCCACACCCAGCGGCCTCCATACCCAGCAGCCTCCACACCCAGCGGCCTCCATACCCAGCAGCCTCCACACCCAGTAACCTCCACACCCAGCGGCCTCCACACCCAGCGGCCTCCACACCCAGCGGCCTCCACACCCAGCGGCCTCCACACCCAGCGGCCTCCACACCTAGCGGCCTCCACACCTAGCGGCCTCCACACCCAGCGGCCTCCACACCCATCAGCCAACACACCCAGTGGCTTCCACACACAACAGCCTCCACACTTATTCTGGGTGCTGCTGGCCCAACTTCTAATTCAGCCCATTTCCTCCCCAGTTATGAAAATCCAACCTTCCGTGACATTTTTCTTAACCCAGTTTGTGTTCGCAGAGCCAGGAAATTATCCTACCTCTGCACTCCTGACCCGAGAATGAAAACCCGGGCCTGTGATTTGGTACGTTGTCTGCTTCCCCCCAAAAATCCTGCTTCTTGCTTCAACCTGGGGTTGCACACAGACTGGCAATGGAATTTGGGATCTTGTACTCTATGACTCAGTATTGTACTGGCTGCTGTGACTATCAGCTCCCCCATTGGACCAGCTCCTATTCTGTGGCCCTGCTTTGTTATAGCAGGATGCCATTAATATGGCAGCATGTACTGATCTGTAGAGCACGTTGTGGTAATGCGTACAATTTGAAGCTATTATAAAATGTGTAACTGGCCCAAAACATTTTCCAGACAGTTGCTAAAAGTCACTGCTGATTTATTTCACAAGGCCTGCTTTCGATTCTTGGTTTCCTTCACGACAATAATGTGGTTTTTTTTGTTAAAATTTATGATTTGAGACAGTAACAACTTCATATATTAGACTACATGCAGACATGATAAAACCTTCCCTTGTCTACCTGTGTGATGGCGAAACATTAAATGAAAGATAAAACTGCCAGTCTGATGGAGCTGAGATTAGAATTTTTTTTTCTCTTTAGACTCAGTTACTGCTGAAATGTCATGATGTCAATGTATTTGGAAAATTCATCTCAAAGAACTTCAAGGCATTGGAGTCAGATACCTGTAAACATAGCACATGGTTTAAAATCCACACAGAGTGCCTCCCTGTCCTGTATGTAGCTGTCAATTGAGGCTCAGTTGCTAATATGCTTATTTTTGAGTCACGAAGGCTGTCCGCTCTGGTGAAGAGTCATACGGACTCGAAACGCCAACTCTATTTTTCTCTTCGCAGAAGCTGTCAGACTTGTTGGGTTTTCCAGCATATTCTGTTTTTCTTTCTGCTGTCCATTCAAGTCCCACTCTAGAGACTTGAGCCCATAATCCAGACTGGTGCTCTGGTGCAGTACTGAAGAGTTCTGTTCTGTCAGAGATGCCATCTTTGGGATGAATGATTTATCTGAGGGCCCATCTGCTCTCTTAGTTAGATGTAAAAGATTACATTACATTAGTTCGAAGAAGAAGAGGAGAGTTCTCGCCAGTGTTCCAGTCAATGTTGATTACTTGAATAGGTTCATCAAACTGGAAAAAGATTGAGATGTAATAGATTTTAAGCAAGTACAGAGCAGAGTAAGGCGTTGAGTGGGAAGATAGGGTTGAAGACAGGACTGATTAGATGACAAAAGGAATGATGGTGCAAAGCAAAAGGGAGTGGTAATGGGACGTGTAAAGAAACAAAAATGGGTCTAGAAGAGGTGTGAATGGCAAACATCAGAATCATTCGCAGCAGCAGTCCTTAAAAATGGGAGCAAAGATTTGAAATTTTTGAGTTCAATGTTGAGCCCAGTGAGCTGTCTGGATTTGGATTGGCTGTAAAATGCCATCAAATATATATCCAAGGCTAATACTTCAGGTCACATTCCTTTAATAGCACCATATGTGACTTCATGACACCCTACCTGCTATAAATGACTTACAGAACACAATGGAGACAAACTGAAAGAGCGAGAATAAACAGGCATAATCACAAGCTGCGTGTATCTGGACATTGGCCACCAGCAGGGTTTGTATGGGAACCGAGCTCAGTTATAACCCTGAAGTAATTATGTGAAAGCCAAAGGATATTGGGTACCCCTGTTAAAGACAGGGGTAATAGGTGCCTCACAGGGACCATTAAAAGTCAAGGATGCCAAGGACTGGATTTTAGTTTTGATGTTGGCACATTTCCACAACTTCATTTTTGACCAATTAGTGGCCAGGGAGCATGCTTACCCTCCAGCCCTAGAGATCAGCAGCCCCACCATCAGACGTAGTAGCTGCTGAAGTATTGTCATAATATTATAGTGTTGATCTTCAGACAACTTTTCTTCGTGAAAACATTTAACTTTATTTACAAGACAGCAGCAGTGACTACACGTGTGTATCAAACTTCATAACTAAAGAAGTCCCCACTAGAAGTATCCACCCTGCTAACATATTGGTTTACACAGATTATGTGATCTTACAACACCGGATTATTCTTAAAGCTACAGTCCTAAATTTCCCCAAACTATAATTACTACACATAAGGACGCGCTTTATATAAAAAATATTTTTTTGAATCTATCGGCTGGAAACACTATTTGAACTTGTTTTAAAAAAAACTAAAACCGCATTCCAGTGACTTGAACTCAGCCAAAATGGATGCACAATTTGCATCACCATGCCATCCACATTCCAACTACCTGTCTGCAAATACCCATCAATGACAATTACCTAAGGCGAATGTGTATGACACACATCCCCTATTCCATAAGCACAGCATCCAGATACTCAACTGGGTGCAGACAAACCATTAAACGCAATCATTTGTCAGTGGGACCCTGGATGAGAGAAGGGATTCCCAGACATGAGCTTATCAAGTTACAATTGGAATACACTAGCCATGACCATATTTTAATTACTGGTCAGTTGGAGAGGGTCCACTCCTCCATCACCCCCACACCTCAACCCCCTCCCACGGCATCTTCCCTTGCAACCGCAGAAGGTGCAACACGTGCCCCTTTTCTTCCCCCTCCTCACCTTCCAAGGGCCCAAACACTCCTTTCAAGTGAAGCAGCATTTCGCTTGCACTTGCCTCAATTTAGTTTACTGCATTCGCTGCTCCCAATGTGGTCTTCTCTACATGGGGGAGACCAAACGCAGACTGGGTGACCACTTTGCGGAACACCTTCGGTCTGTGCACAAGCATGACCCAGACCTCCCTGTCGCTTGCCATTTCAACACACCACCCTGCTCTCATGCCCACATGTCCGTCCTTTGCCTGCTGCAAAGTTCCAGTGAAGCTCAATGCAAACTGGAAGAACAGCACCTCAATTTCCGATTAGGCACTTTGCAGCCTTCTGGACTTAATATTGAGTTCAACAATTTCAGATCATGAAATCTCTCCTCCATCCCCACCCCCTTTCCGATCCCCCTTTTTCCAATAATTTATAATTTTTTTTACACTATATTTTTTTTCTTTTCCCTCCTATTTTTAAATTTATTTCAATCTATTGTTTCATCTCTACCTTTTAGCCCATTTCGATCCCTTCCCCTCACCCCACCCACACTAGGGCCATCTGTCACTAGCTTGCTTCTCTTAATGTCACCAATAGCACATCTTTTAGATTATATCACCACCATCAACACCCCTTTGTCCTTTTGTCTATGGCACCCTTGGCAATCTCTTCTCGGTCTCCACATATCACTGGCCCTCTTTCGAGATCTCCTCTCCCACCCCATTGTACCAGCTTATATTTCATCTCATTTCCAAATGTCATAGTTCTGATGAAGGGTCATATGGACTCGAAACGTCAACTGTATCCCTCTCCGCAGACTGTCAGACCTGCTGAGTTTTTCCAGGTATCTTTGTTTTTGTTCACTCTTTATTCTATTTGTGTGCGTGCAAACTTCTTGTGTGTTTAAGTATGTGTATGTAATTATTCATTATTTTACTTAGGCCAGAGTTGTCCATGCCCGCTGGTGTCAGGCGTGCGCGGTGGTGTGTGTGGGCAATATGCTGAGAAGGCCAAAGATCAGTTCCAAAACGCCGTGACCCAGTTTGCAATCATCCGCTTAGCCTGTCGATGGTGGGCCGCGTTCCTCACCATCGGACGTCAGGAACTCATTGTAATACATCTGCATATCATTATAAGGCAGACTCATCTCCCCTGCCTCCCTCTGGATTGTCCACCCCCACCACCCCCCCACCCCCTGTCAGCATAAAAGCACACCAGTGCAGAACACTTCTTGACAAGTGGGACGTGCAGAAGTTGGAACTTACTACCAGGGCTTTGCTCACATTGTGGACATCCAAGGAGCAGAAGATGCTGGAGCCCAACACCGACGGCACACTTCTAGGGGGTGGTGGTGTGTGCGTCAGCTTCACTTCTGACTTCTGAGCGGTCCAAATCGCTCCCATTCCCTGGGTTCTAGACCTTGGACTTATTTGGGGGTTGTGACAAAGTGCAGCAGACAATTGGTTTTGGTGCAAGAAAAAAACGGAGTTTATTGAAGTCACAAATTAACTTATAACATTAGGATTACACAGAGATTATACAGACCTACAATGTACACTTAGTTAAGAATGGGGAACACACGGCATAATGAGGGAAAATCACGCTGCTAATCCCCTTACCCTTGTCCCAAAACCTAACTAAATTGAACTAGGAGAGGTCAGGGATCATGCTCACCAACCAGGGTTCCTTGACAGTTCGAAATCCAGCCAGATAAGCCGGTTGCAGTTTTGAGGTCCGCTCTTTGTGTCCTCTGGGGCCTGCCGTCCCCACGTGGTCCTGGTCTGTGGAATCTGCGAAGGTTCTTCTGTTGGGTGGAGGATGCGGTTGTGGGTGGTCGATCTTCGTGGACGGCTGCGGTTGTGGCCTTGTTCTCTTCGGTTGAGCCTGCCACCCCGTGCCCCTCGCCGTGATGTTGCCTGTGGGCCTGCAAACCTCCATATCTCCTTCCTCCGCTTGGCTCAGCTACCTCTCCCTGCTTAAACTCGGCTTCAACCGCTCACTGCCCTGTGTCAGCTTTCAAAACTGCTCCTCCTTCTGTGTCCCTGCCCAAAAACTGCTCACTTCAGATCTCCTGGCCCAGTTACACTGTTTTTTTTTATTTCTTATCTCAATCCAAATCAAGGTTAGTTCTTTGTTTGATTTTGGTGGGCTTCCCCAGGTGTCTCGTTGTTTTTAATGGGCTCGCATGATGTTTATCATTGTCTTCCTACCCCCGTAACTAGTTTTGAACTGAAAGCCATTGTATGTGTGGAGTATTGATGGGTTTCACATAATTGCATTGATTGTCGTCTTCCTGCCCCCGTAGTTAAGTAGCGATTACTTATGCAAGATTTTGATGGGCTTTAGTTTCGTGTTGATTGTTTTCAAAGGAAGAATGCGTATTCTGTCTCCTCTCGTTGTCTTGTTTCAGGTAAAAGTCCAAAAGTCATATCCTTGTTGATGATGTGAAAAATGTGGGAATTTTGAGAACCCTTCACACTGGAGGAACGTCCATGGCATGTTGAGTGGATTCTCATGGAAGGGGACAGGAGTAAAGCTGGAGGAAGAAATGAGGCTAGAGGAAGAGGTAAGGCTGGAGGTAGGACTCAGGAGGGCGAAGGAATAAGGATGGTGGAACAAGTAAGGGTGTCAGAGGGAATCAGTAAGGGGGAGGAATAAGCAGGGGGTGAGTCTGGCGCAGGGGAGGATTAAGGGTGGGGAAAGGAGTTCCAGAGGAAAGGGGTTCTGGGGAGGGGGGCAAGGGGTCCAGAGGGCGGAGGGGCAAGAGAGGGGATGGTGTCCGGAGGGGGAATGGGGTTCCGGGGGAAAAGAGGTCCAGAGGGGGGAAGGGGTTCCAGCAGGGGAAGGGGTCAGGCGGGGGGGTGAGGTGTTCTGGGGCGAAAGGTTTTGGAGCAGTGATGTCCAGGTGAACATGCAAGGAAGGGGTCTGATGGGTCCATGACTACCTCCTGGAGAGCGAACTGAGGGTGGGCATGGTAGAGTTTGTGGTGAATGTGGATGGGGGTGGGATTTCCGTGAAGGAAGGGGTGTGCACATTTACCTGGACATCCCCGAAGGAAAAGGGTTGTGGCTGGTAGGTCACAGATAGAAGGTGGAAGGTGATGCCGGTGGGTTGGGGGGGCAGCAGTGATGAGGGAAAGGAAACGGGTGACTGGGGGAGGGGAAAAGATGGGGGAACTGATGAAAAAGCAAATCCAGACCATACTGTCCAAACCAAAAGTGAAATGTGAGTCATGGTTGGCGAGATCAGGTGCTGCATGGGAGTGTGATCAGTGGGTGGGTGGAGATTCAGGTCAGTTCTGATGGACAACTGAAAGTGAACCCCAGCCAGACAGCATTGAAAATACTCAGGACATTGAGGTGAGTGTGAAACATGAAGGATCCGTGTGCCTGGGAGAGTGCTTCCACGAGGCTCCGCAAAGCCCTGCCACAGACACATTACTCCCTCCAGAATCACTCATTGGCCAGCAGCTCCCTCTGCGGTGACAGAGCACGGGGTTGAGGGGGGTCACAGGCAAAGGGGACTTGGAGGGAGAGGACAGCCTCTGAGATTCCTGAGTGGATGACCCAGGGGTGACCAGCTGCTGCAGCTCCTCCTTTCGGGTGCCCGGAGGCCTCGGCCTGACTCCCGGAGGGGAAGGAGCACCTGGAGAGACATCGAGGTGCTGTGTTTCTCTCTTGCGTTGCCACTGCAGGAACTCACCCATGGCTCCCACAATAGAGTGCAGGTCTGCACGCATCTCCGCAATCTACTGGACCAGAGTCTCCATGGCATCCACCATCCTCCCCATGGAGACGTCCTTATAGGCACATGTGGTCACCACTTCATCAGAGAGCAGGTGGACCCACTCCTCTGACTCATGTGTCACTCTGTTGAGGGCTGTTGGAAGCTCTGCATGATGTTCCCTCACCTTCTGCTGACTCTCCTGGATGAGTTGGAAGGCTGAGTCTAAAAGTTTGTCATCTAACTCGGACCTCACAGATGCCTATTCCCTAGCAGCCCTCTGAGTGCCGGGGAGCTCGCACAAACCTGCCTCCTGCTATGGACATGCTTGTGTGGTGACCACCAGATTGTGTACCCAAGCCTGCTCTAGATCTAGGTCCCACTGAGGTTTGTGTTTCTGTGCTGGTGTAGGGTGTGGGTAAGCGCTGTAATGGGTCTCCCAGGCTGCTTATTTCCAGCTCTTTAATGGAGGAGGTGTCCTCTTGGCTGGAAGTGAGGCCCTGGATGGAGCTGAGGGACTGGCTGGCTGAGGGTGTCGGTCGCTTGGCAGAGCTCCATGTGAACCAAAGAAGAGAGGAATAGAGCATGGCAACAGAGTCAAAAAGAGGAGGGAGAGCATCACATTTGCATTGAGAGAGGGGTGATGTGCTGTAGGATCCTCATGTGGGTGTTCACCGCCGACCTCACCGTCACCACAGGCAGGGTCTATGTCCTCACCAGTCAGAACAATGGCACACTCCTCAAAGTGAGTAAGGGGCCTAATGTGGGCCACTCCACCCCTGGTCTTGGACCTCTCCCTGCTGTTGTGAGCCAGCTCTCCTGAAAACAGATGAAGAGAGTGTGAGCAGGACATATGGCACTGCGTGGAATGTTTGTGTGGTGAGTGGAGCCGTGGACAGGGTGACTAAGTGAGCTCAAGAGGGTATGAGCCTGATGGAGATGTGAGAGTGTGTATGAGAGTTAGTGGTGTTTTTCCTGGAGGTGTGAGATCCCTGTGGATGTATAATGGGTTTGTAAGTGTTTGAGTTGAGAGTGATGAGAAGAGTGACTTACTCTGGTGGAACGGATGAGACCATTCATCCTGTAGTGACACTGGGTGGCTATCCTCTTTTGCAGGGCACTGGCGCTGACCAACACTGCCACTGTCTCCCTCGCTGGATTGGTGATGCTGCTGCCCCTGCTGCGGCCAGAGTGGGGGCTAGAGGACATCATGGCGACCCTCCATGCTGCCAAAAAAGCGCTTGGGGGATGAGCCACTAAACCTGGGGCTGCAGTCTTTTTGCCTTTTGGGGCCCTCAGCCTTCCGTGCAGCAGTCCTGGGCTGGAAGCACTGAGAGGTGTGCATGCGGCTGGACTTTAAATATGGCACCAGGTGTGATCAAGTGGCAGACGAATGAGTGCCCTCCCGCCATGGAAATGGTGTGTTTCCTGCAAATGCATAATTAATGCGACGGGTTTGGGATGATACGATGTGAGAAGCCACCATTGCAGCCGGCGGGTAAGACATGTTTTACCCACCCGCTACCGCACTTAGTGCCAATCTGGGACGACTCTGCTCTAAGACCAGGTTAAGTACAAAAAAAACTATCTCCTTTCTGCGTTAAAACTACAGAAAACCTGCCTGGCTCCACCGTTTATGATCACAACCCATAAACCATTAAATAGGCACAAAATTGCTGAGTAAAGCCTTTACAAAAAAATCTGGAGCAAGCAAATGAGGAGATGGAAAAGAAGGGGTCCATCCTACCCCTCCTCACCTGATTGTAATAGTATAGGGGAGAGAGAGGAGGTCCCTCCATCCTGAGGCTTGAAGAGTTTTTGACAAGGGGATATTAAAACTGGCCACTGTTGCTGGACCACTATTTTGGAGAGAAACCATCTTCGCCACCCGCACCCCCCCCCAACCCCAAGGGGCCAGCAGCTGCAGCTGTGGCTGCCGTGCGATCGCGTTCATGTCAAAATAGTTACTGGAACGTTGTCATCCCATCTGGCCTGCTGCCAGGGTGCCACCACCATCCCTGGGCCACGTTTCAACTCCAGCATGGGGCCCGCACACCGACGGGAAAATCCTGCTTGCCGGCAGGGAGCTGTTTCTCCCCCGGGCCCCCATGTTCCAAAATGGTCCAGAGGTAGGAACATGTCTGCAAACCAGCACACTGGCCGCTCGCTGGTACTTGTGGGCCCGTCTGCCTCCAGCTCCACCTCTGCGCCCATCTACAAATTTGCCGCCCATATGCCTCTCGTATGAAAACATGTTCTCTTGGATTGGACTTGGTAACCGTCCTAACGGTCAGAATAAATGATGCAAGGGAGGTTATAAGGTCAAAACCTAAGCAATCAGGGTCATTGCGTATGAGGGACCTCTTTCTGGGAATCTGGGTGTAAGCCAGTGATTGATTCAACAAGACTCACTGGATTTTGGATCATAGCATAGGGAAAAGGAAGGGGCACCAATGGACAATTGGAATAGAAGGCTTCATGGAAGCTCAGGGGACACCAGGTGGAACTGGTCGAAAGTGAAAGGTAGAAGGTGTGAACACGTACAGTTGCTACTTCTACCCAGGGCACAATGGGGCAATGTAAGACTTAATTATACCTTGGAAACTACTGATTAAATCCTAGATTAAGTCTTATTTATACAAGCAATGTTGAAGCACCATCACCAACATTGAACCATTGGAAATTAAGGTCTAGAAAGGTCTACAGTCTGGAAGGAAAGTGCCTAAAAGAAAGATAAGATGCTGTTCCACCCTATCATAGACCTAGTCTTCCATTCCTTCCTCCCATTCACTCCTTCCCTGCCCCTGTACTTGCTTAAAAAACTGTTTCAGCACTTAAATTTTCCAGTCCCTATGAAAGGTCATCGACTGAAGCGTTAACTCTGTTTCCCATTTTCCACAGAAGCTGCTGGATCTGCTGAGTATCTGCAGCAATTTGTGGTATTATTTCAGATTTCCAGCATCTGAGGAGCGCAGTTAAATTATCTTGTGGTATAAGCCAACAGGTTACATTTGCCTTATCAAATCTGAATAAAGATGGAGCTTATGTTTGTGTAGTGTTTTACATGGTTTCAGGACATCCCATGGTGCCTTCCAACCAATACAAATGCTCTTAAAGCCTATCCTGCTGTCTTCAGCATCCCTGTTGGCTTTTGTGTTTTTAATTTGTTAATTTTAACCCAGCCTACTTGCTACAAAAAAACTGACTTTCTGGCCAAAATAAATGCCTCCTTTTTAAAAACCCTCTTTCACTGACATATGAAACTCTAGCCCCCTGATGTTCACTTAGCCTTCATGCCATTTTACTACAGGTATTGTCAATTCACATCATTACACATGCTTCATTTCTGGATATTGACAGGGCTCCTAGTTCTCCGTGTATTATATTGTAGCATTAGAAACCTTGCTGACTAATATCAAAGATGACCATAATTGTCATAGGCAGAATGTATCAGCTCTCTTACTGTCTGCAATCAGCATGATTTGTATGGAAAGAGGTATGCCTTTTATCCTTGGAGTACGTATTTCAATTAAATAGTTCAGCAGCAAGCTTTGGGGAGGTTAAAATAAAGAAGGGTACTTACACTTACCCTGTGAGTGCAACGTCACAAACTCAGTCTCACTTGTGCACCCTCACATATACAGATATAAAGGACATGCACTTATATGGATTACGGTTATCTTAGCCCCTGTTTTTCAAAATTTGGTCAGCTACATGGCAGGCCTGTGACCTTTTGAATGAATATGATGATTTAAAGTTGGAGTAAAGGTCTTGTAAAGTATAGCAGGTTGTGAAGTTGCTTGTAGTTGAATAGCTAAGAGCTTGTTCTCTGGCAAACTTTAAACTGGAACAGGTTGCATATTCTGGCTGCCTGATGTCTTGCAGCTTGTTTCCGAGTCTTGCTCAAAGATTGGCTGAACAGATGCTTCTGATGGCTTTGGTGGGACACTGAGCTGATCTGTATAACAGACAAAGAAAACATGGCTGTCCTCATATAGCTTTTCACCAAATTAAAGGCCTTTTGCAAGTAAGGTGTGGTGTTCATGTTGATTCTACATCCTGTGTTGTGGGTTAACACCTCGGAGGGTTTGAGATGGCCGGTGCCTTTGTTTTAGAATGACCCATTCAAGTCAACTAATACCCCTTTGACTCGTTTCAGGGAAGGGATCCACTCACGTCCACCTGGATTGTTCTTTGGTTCTCTCTTTAGATAGGGGAGTGATTCTAATCTACAAAATAAGCTAGGGGACCCTGCATGAGCATCTTGTCCAGCATTTTTGTCCATTTAAAAAAAAAATAGAATTAGTTTGAAGTTCTGAATATTACATACCGGGTACAACAATAATCCTAAACAGAAAATGCTGAAAACACTCAGCAGGTAACATAGTGCTGTAAAATTAACATCATTGGACTAGTAATCCAGGCGCCCAGGTTAATGTCCTGGGGACATGAGTTCAAATTCTACAACGGCAGTTGGTGGAATGTAAATTCAATTAATAATCTGGAATTGAAAAACCAATCTCAGTAATGGTGACCATGACAACTATCATCGTTTGTTTTAAAAACCCTTCAGGATCATGAATGTCCTTTAGGGAAGGAAATCTGTTGTCCTTACTGATCATAGGGTCATAGAGTTCTACAGCACAAAAAAGGCCCTTTGGTCCATCGAGTCTGCACTGGTCAAACAAGCACCTAACTATTTTAATCCAATTTTCCAGCACTAGGCCTATAGCCTTGTATGCCATGGCATCACAAGTGCACATCCAAATACTTCTTAAATGTTATGAGGTTTTCTGCCTCCACCACCCGTTCAGGCAGTGAATTCCAGATTCTGGCCTACATGTGACTCTGTACCCCACAGCAATGTAGCTGACACTTAACCGAGTTCTGAAACGGTGAGGCAAGCCACTCAGTTCAAGGACAATTAGGGATTGGCAAAAAATGTTGGCCTTACCAGTGATGCCCACATCCAATGAAAGAATGAAGCAGGTCTGGCAGCATCTGTGGAGAGAAAAGCAGAGTTAACATTTCAGATCAATGACCTTTCGTTAGATCTTTTGACATTTATTGTTTTGTTTGCTTTATATGTTAATCATTCCTGTTTTCCACTGAAGCAATTCATTTAATATTTGGTTGCAAACTCAAACAAAATGACATAACTATGGTTCGGCACATTGTAAAATTTGATGTGATACAAAAACGAATAGCCCGCCTGCAGTTTGTGATTCAGTCAATGCAGAGAAGGCAACAGTTACTTATACTGTGAAAAGAAATCAATCTATGAATTTCCCTGAATCCAGTCAGTTAATACAAAATGCTTTCTCTGAATGTACCGATTATCAAATAAAGGCCTCCACCATCCTTCGAATTTAAGAACATAAATTCTCTTTTTTGTGTCCTAGAAGTCCAAGGGCTGTATTTGGCAGCAATTGGGTTTAAGAGATAAGCTGGAATGGAATAGTTGCTGTTAATGATGATGGTGTGTGACAAATTGAGTACCTCTGATCATACAACTCACACCAGAAAACAGTTGCCTTTATACGAACATACATACATTTGAATTAGGAGCAGGAGTTGGCCACTCAGCCTGAGCCTGCTCCACCATTCAATAGGAAGATGGATCACCATCACATTCCTGTCTACCCTCAACAACCTTTCACCCCCTTACTTACCAAGAATCTACCTTAAAGACATTCAATGACCCTGCCTCAAAAACATTTTGAGGAAGAGAATTCCAAAGTCTCACAACCTTCTGAGCGAAGAAATATCATAGATTTTGTCTGATCGCATGGATTTGATGGACTGAATGGAATCCTTCTGTTCCGTAATGACTCTATGACCCTATGATATTTACTCATACTTGAGAGATCTGGAGCTTTTTATGTTTCATGCTGTTTCCTCTCCTTTGCTGAAGATGTTGAGGTTTGGTGTACGAGCTACAGGCTCATAGATACTGGCTGCCTTCCAACACTTTCCCAAATGGCCATTCTTTTCAGCCGTAACTGAATAGTGAAATAAAACCAAAAATCCCCATAGACTCAATTTTTTTACTCCGTTTTGTGGAGACTGGGGCTAATTTCAGTGACCTTACCAAATCATGGCTTCTTTTAATTCATTCATGAGATGGGGATGCTGATGGCTGCCAATTAATGCCCATCTCTAATTGGTGCTGGTGATTAGCAATATTCTCCCTAACTATTTTTGGAGTGCGCAGGTAGTTCAGTTAAGTGCACAGCCCCTTTAAATCCTGTTGCCCCGTGATGCACGTACAGTAATTTAAAGGGGCTGGCATAGCCTCGTTGGGGATTTTCAGATTTCTCCCCAGCTTAGAGGGAACATTATGGTGAGCCGTCTTCTTGAATACAGTTGAGTGGTTTGCAAGGCCAATACACAGGGCAGTTAAGAGTCAATCACTGTGCTTTGGATCTGGAATCACATGTAGGCCAGACTAGATAAGGATGGCAGATTTCTTCCCTGAACGACATTAGTGAACAGGATGGGGTTTTATGACAATGCACTACTCTCATAGTCACCTTTTTAATTGTCTTTTTTATTGCATATTTATTTAAGTAATTGAATTTCATTTCATTTCTCAGTGTCTTCCTGGCCCATTTGAGTTCTGCATTCTAGTCAATGCATTTAGCAAATTGGTCACCAGGAGAACAGACAGACATTTTATTATCATTGAACCGCATAGCACATAAGGACCTGGCTCACTTTGTGCTGCTAGGTCTTTGATAGAGCTATCCAATCCATCCTACTCCTCAACATTGGTGCTTTCCAGACATTTGAACACTGGACTGGTGTCGATGCAAACTTGATGGGCCGAAGGACCTCTTCTGCACTGTGTGATTCTGTGACTCTCTTATTAAAAGTCCGACCATTGACTAATTTAGTAACCCAAGCCCCTTTATGATGTCTGATGCAATTATTATTTTGAATTGCAGGTTATCAGTTAACACACATAAATGGAGCTGATCCAGGGTTAGCTCAGCCACTGAAAGCATTAAGAACCCAGCTTCAGTGGATGATCTATAGCTGGACAGTTAGTCGATCTCAGCTTTGCTGAAGGCAGTGACATAAAGCTGACCTTGCCACCCTGGAGGAGTGCCCCCACTCCCGACCACAACTTAGTGAACTCTGCCGGAAGTGGATGTCAGTCAAAGATGAGATTGAGCTCAGCTTTCACCCTGATCCCCTCCCCCATGGTTGAATAACCTGAAAATACTCATTGCCAAAGTTCCCGGGTGAATAATGGCTCCTTGGGGAAGGTGTTGGAGTGTGAAGAACATTTGTACAACTGTAGTGCAATTAACAAAGAGCCAGCACTTTCTGTGGGAGGAGGATGAAGTGTACACAGGGTTAACCTAACTACATATTAATTGGAGATCTGAACATGGATTAAAGCCGGAATATTGCAACTTCAGATCTTAAAGGACTGAAGTATATATACTACATGCATAATATATATATAAAATACATACATTATATCCCTTGATAACCTTATTCTGTCTCATTCTAAGGAGATACCCTATGAAAATCACCTTTCAATACCCTAAGACTGATGCAATTTGGTACAACTACAGTGGGCCAATGAGCTGGTGGGTGGGGATGCAGTGGTCACATTACATCCTGTTTTAACTCCAGCTGTGCTCAGTGGATGGGCTTGTCACAGTTAACACCACGGATGGTGACTGGCACCCATGGATTGCTGATTTACATGAATATCTGATGATAAAAAGTAACTTAAAATTAATCATTCTGTTTCTATAATCATGAAGCAAGATAATTAAAATTACATTAGTTCCAAATTTCACATCATTACTCATCCGTATGTGGTATCTGACTTTAAATTAACCTTAATTGCATTACTTCAGTATGTTAACTTTGGTTTGCTATCAGCAACATCATAACTAAGTGGAACATATTTTTACTGATGATTTATATCTGTTCTCCTTCAAGAAGCAGATAGAATGATTGATAGACTCAAGGTAGAGTCAATTCAAAATAACCTTCTAGAAGGTTCCAAAAGATAATTGGCTAAAGCCTATTCAGCATTCAACATGTATTTGGATCACACTAAGAGTTCCGGAGAAAATTTAGCATACACTACTTAGTTGGGATAGGTTTTAGGGTAAATTTTCTGGTTCTGAGCTATGCTACAGTTTCTGTGGGTTACAAGCTTTGCAATCATGCAAATTAGAATTGGTTAACCGCATTAAATCTTCCAGATTTATCCTAATTATATATCAGTGTGATCTCCCTGCTTGGTTTGGGGTGATTACTCTCCTGGCTATGGTCAGGAAAGTTGGGAGGCTACAACCTTTAAAAGGCTGCAGTTGCCACTTAGACAGAAAATCACTTTTGGAAGTAGGGTCAAAATAGTTGCAAACAGAAAATCAATGACTGATTATAAAATGGTACGGTGCCCACAGGAAATAGACTGTGAAGCCAGTCCTTTGAGTAGTAAGCCAAAAGGAAGGTTATCCTTATTAACACTGAACCCAACAGGACGGTGCAAGGGATAGGCCAAGTAACTATAGGCTGCGCAGTCTGTCTTCGGTGATGGGCAAATTATTGGAATCACTTCTGAAAGGCAGGATAAACTGTCACTTACAAAGGAATGGATTAATCAGGGATAGTCAGCATGGTTTTGTTTGGGGAAGGTCGTGCCTTCCTAATTTAATCGAATCCTTTCAGATAGTAACAAAGAGGATTGATGAGGGTAGTACAGTGAATGTTGCCTACATGGATTCTAGTAAAACATTTGACAAGGTCCCACATAACAGACTGGTCAGAAAATTAAAAGTCCATGAGATACAGGAGAATGTGGCGAGTTGGATCAAAAATTGGCCCAGTGACAGGCAACAAAGGTTGATGGGTGCTTTTGCGAATGGAAAGCGGTTTCCAATGGCATTTCACAGGGCTCAGTGTTGAGGGAGGGGTGGTGGGTGAGGGGGATCCTTGGCTTTTTGTTGTATATATTAATAATTTGGACATAAATGTGGGAGGCATGATTGGGAAATTTGCAGATGGCACAAAATTTGGCCGTGTAGTTGATAGTGAAGAGGATGGCTGTTAATGGTTTGGTTGAGTGGGTGGAAAAGCGGCAGATGGAATTCAACCCAGAAAAGTGTGAGGTAATGATTAGGGAGGGCAAAGAAAGCAAAGGAATACATAATAAATGGGAGGATCTTGAGAAGGGTAGAGGCAGTGAGAGATCATGGAGTGCATGTCCTCGGGCCCCTGAAGATGGAAGGACAAGTGGATAAGGTGGTAAAGAAAGCATATGGAATGATTTCCTTTCTTGCACGAGTTATTGAATACAAAAGCAGGGATGTAATGCTGAAACTGTGTAATTCAAAAGCTGGGATGTAATGATGGAACTGTGTAAAACACTGGTTAGGCCACAGCTGGAATTTTGAGTGCAGTCCTGGTCACCACATTGCAGGAAGGATATAATTGTTCTGGAGAGAGTGCAGAGGAGATTTACAAGTGTGTTGCCAGGGCTTGAAAATTGCAGCTATGAGAAAAGGTTGGATCGGTTTGGATGGTTTTCCTTAGAACAGAGGAGGCTGAGGGGTGACTTAATTGAGGTGTACAAGATTATGAGGGGCCTAAATAGAGTAGACAGGAAAGACCTGATTCCCTAGTGAACAGTCAATTACCAGATCTAAGATAATTGGTAGAAGGATTAGAGGAGACATTAGGAGAGGGTGGTGGGCATCTGGAATTTGCTGCCTGGTTTGGTGTTGGAGGTAGAAACGCTCAACTAATTTAAAAGGCACCTGGATCTGCATCTGAGATGCTGTAACCTGCAAAGCTATAACCAGGTGCTGGGAGGTGGGATTCAAATGGGCAGATAATTTTTTAAAAATTATTTTCCTTTTCGGCCAAAGCAGACATGATGGGCTGAATGGCCTCTTTCTGTAGCGTAACTTTTTCTATGGTTTCCATATTTCTAGGATAGCTATATGAATAGCCTAGGACTTAAAGGGCATTTATCATCCATTTCATATTGATGGGCTAGTCATTGAGCTCAATTCCCACTGGCCATGTGTAGATTGTTAATCACGTTTACTATGACCTTCAGCGATAAAATGAAGCTCTTGTACTGGATACAGAACAGCTCTTTAGGTCAACCAGAAAAACTGAGCAGAAGATTAAATACTACACAATTGGGGCAGGGATCTGGCGATTTTCTTCAACGCTGCCCTGACCCTCAGCCACCTGTTCGGCAATGTCACCAACAATCCATTGGTCAAAACATCAAGTCAATTTGGCTTAATGAACGTGTGCTGAATGTTGCAGTCAGCACAATTCTGGCCTTTAAAATCCAGCACAGGATGAAGACGCTCTTAATTTCCTGCATGCAAGGCTCTTATACAAATGATTTGGTTAGTCTCAATCCACTTCGTGATGAGTTACGGGCCAAAGCATGAGAATGCTCCTAAGGCAGTAACAATTTGACAGTCAAGTTAATAGAGGCCCCAAGGCCACTGTTGCAGCAAGTAGACAAATATTACATTGGTGGTGCTGGGAGCACTTTTCTGAGATTGGAACTGAGGGACATTGGGCTGAATTTTCACTAAGTTAGGATGACTCGGAAGCGCGTGAAAAATGGCAATCAGGTCCAGATTCCACGATTCCCAACCCCATTCCCGGGCTGTCTGATTTTCCGGAGTGCCTTTAAAGGGTGTCAGCTGATTCCTGTCAAAATCTGCATCCAGCACTCCGGACCTGGCTGGCTCCATGGCAGAGATAGGCATGTCCTATTAGAAGGCAAGTTCATGATGTATGTTTACACAAGGTTAACTGGTTTAAAGGTCTTTTTTCTTCATTGATGCTTCAAAGGTGTCTGGATGATTGAAACTTTTATTGCCTTCTAGTGAAATGACTTTTTCAACATAGGAAAAATTTATGAATGGATTACTTTTCTAAAAGATTTTTTAGCACATCCTATTGTCACGATAGGATTAATTGGTTCTAGACAGTGTATAGTGGGTAAATGGGCGTGCAAGTGCCAAGGCATGGCATAGGGGACATAAGGGGCTGGGGGGAGTGTGGGTGGATGGGCATAGTTGGCATAGGGGTATGCAAGTCATAAGGGGTGGGTGGAAGGGCACATCTTGACATTGAGGGCATGAGAGGACATTAGGTGCTGGGTGAGGGCATGAGGTGGCATGGATGGGGCATGGAGAGTGTGGAGGGTATGCTGAGTGGGTGTGAGTGGTGAGGGCTAGAGGGTCCTTGCATTTTCTTTTAACTGGGACAAATCCCACTGCACTGAAGCGGGCCCTTTTAAAAGTCCACCTCCACGTGCAGTAGACACTATGGCCACCTCTGAACTTTTTCCAGGGTTGGCTGGCCTGACGCCAGCCCACACCCGCAGCCCCCTCCCACTGAAAATGAAGATCCCACCTTGGCAGGCACTTTCTCCCCAAGAAGGCAGGCCGAGCTGGGAATTTTCCCCGACTCCCGCTATTCAGTTTGAGGATGAAAATACAGATAATTGTTCAGACAGACTAGAGGAAGCCTTCTGAGAGCTTTGGGAAGGTGGACTAGATGGATTGATAGTCTTTTCCTGTAGAAAGCAATACGGCCTTGAATTTCCCTGGAGCCTTCTCTGGCAAAATGGCAGCAGCATACCTTGAGTAATAGTTAGAAACATTGAGCCATTTATCTCAGAGTCCTGCCAAACTTTGCTTGGAGGAATAGTAAGGAATTATTCCCACAGAAATTTAGGCAATACTAAGTTAATCTGAAACTAGTCACGTTACACTTGGCCTGTTAGTGATAGATATGAACATTGTAGGCTGAAGATGGTAAATCCTCCATCCTCAGCCTGTGTCCCTGAGCGTATGCACAAAAATAAAATGGCCAGAGTAAAAGTATTGTATAGGATTGTAACATCTTGTGAGAATAACTCAAGTCTGCCCTGTGCACTTTGGGCTTGAAAGTAGATCACACATGAATTGGGTTCAGTCCGTGTGTGGTACATGTCCTCAATGAGGCCAACAGCAAAATTAGTCTGCCAACCTAAATTGCTTATTACCAACAAGCTACAGGTGCCTTTGACAGCCCCAAAGGCAACTCATCAGTCCCAGGGAGAATGAAGATCAGCTAGCTCTGACACCAATCAGGGGAGGGGGTAGGCAGGGGAAGGGGCAACTGGAGAATGAGGGCTGGTAAGTGGCGAGTAACAGCAACTCTTGAATTTACTATGGAGACAGGAGAAGCATTCCTCCTTCCCCTGGATCAATAGAGAGCTAAGTAAAGAAAATAAACACTGACCTTTTGGGAGGCAGTCACTGTAAGGACAGTGGTTTGATTTCCATCTGCTTGGGAATACTGACCACAGCATGTATGGTGAACAACATAGACAGTCACTTATCAATTTAGCAAAGAAAGCTTTAATCAGGTGTTTTGGTCCCTTACTCATATGTGCAAAATGCCTAACACCTGTTAGAGGCGTGGTCCCTTGATAGCTATACTGATATGGTGGATGGCTCAATTCCAGAGCGGAATATGTGCATGCCTGCCATGTTGGATGCTTGTGTTTCCATTTTATGCCTGGATTTCAAAAACTTTGTTTTCACTGACCTATGGTAAAGGCAGATTCCTCAGGCAAGAATATAAATTAGAATCAAGTGGCAACATCTGGCAACTCACTATTAGGGATGCCGTTGACTTGCTCCTCAATGTTTCAATAAAAATCTTCAATGTCTGCTTTTTCAAAAGTATTGTAAAGACTGGGAAGCGTCTGTAGCTCACTAACTTCTCTGGCACAGTGGCCAGAAATGCCAGAGCATCACCATGGGGAAGAGAATTGGAGATCCTCTTTCACCAATCTCCATGGTCAGTTCAGGATCATGTCCACGATGTTGACGAAAGCAGAAACACAATGTGGAGGACAGATTCTTTCCCACAGGGAGGAGGGAGAAGGGAAGGAAGCTGACTTTCTGGCAGTGAAGAGCAAAATCATCAGAGGTTGCCCTGTACAGTGGCGGAGGGTGACGGGCAATGTATGATGGGGAAGGTGGAAATGTTGCAAAAAGGTTTATTGGGGGTGGGGGGGGGGCTGAATTCCTCACCCATGAATTCCTCATAGAGTCACACAGAATCAGAGAATGGTTACAGCACAGAAGGAAGCCATTCAGCCCACCATTTCTGTGCTTGTTAATTCCTAACCGCAAATTTCTCATTGTGAATTTCTCATCCATGAGGGTTCTCCCAATAGTCCTCTGTAATTCCAGTGGAGCAGGAAAACCAGGCTAAAATTTATTGGTATCGTGAGCATCAAAAATATTCATTGCTTCTCCACGACCCTGCCCACACCTCCTGTCCCTGTGCAATCCATTAGCCATTTTAATCCATGTATTAACATGCATGAATAAAACTACCTATAGATGTTTACATATTATTAATAAAGAAAATCCCGAGATACTTCAGTCAAAGGAAACTGCTTAATATTGTCCCATACAATGAAGTAAAATAAGAAGTGACGTTAAACTCTGTAGGTTTAAGAACTATGTTCTATTCTATCTCTGCAATTTACTCCTATCAGCACGTAATGATAAATAAAGATGTAAAATTCCAAATGGTGATATTACAATATTTTGATTGTAATACTTGCTCAGTCAGAAAGATCCTGCTACATTGCACCATCTCGTCAGAGATCCGCTGTTGTCAGAAAATCATTTCAACTGCTTAAACTTAGCAGGTGAACCTTTTGTTTGGAGGAAGGTTTGGCAGGAAATAAATATGAAGCATTTATTCAATGTTAGAATGGAGTCCATTGAGAGACAAAGATACCTGTAATAGTCATGAATATTTACAATTAATTTCTATGCTGAAATATTGTTACTGCAATTTTAAGCAATTTCATTGGGACCTTTATTTGGATAAAAGTGTGATCCAGGGCAAACACATCTGCAGTAAGTGTTTTCGGCTCAAGGACCTTCAGCTCAGAGTCACCGAGCCGGAGGCCGAGCTACAGACACTGTGATGCATCAGGGAGGGGGAAAGTTACCTGGATACTTTGTACCACGTGGCAGTCACACCTTTTAAGACAGGGTCTTCTGATTTGGCCTGTAGACAATGGCAGGAGAGTATGACTCTGAGTGAGGCAGATAAGGAGGCCCAGAGGGCAGGAGTGCAGGAGCTTCAGCCTTTACCTTTGACCAACAGGTTTGAGGTTCTTTCAGTTTGTTTGGATGAGAGTGGGAGCTGCAGGGTGGTTGAGCTGGCCGACCATGGCACCATGGTATGGTAAACCATTCAAGTGGGGGGAGCACAAAGGAATGTAGTGGCAGTAGAGGACTTGACAATGTTCTCTGCAACAAAGAGTAAGACTCCAGAAGGCTGTGTTGGCTGCCTGGTGCCAGGGTTCAGGACATCTGCTCACAGCTGGAGAGGAACTTGGAGTGGGATGCAGAGGGTGTGGTCATCATGGTCCATGTATGTACAAACGACATAGGTAGAACTAGGAAAGAGGTTCTGCATACTCACTATGAGGAAATAGGCACCAAATTAAGAAGTAGAACCTCAAAGGTAATAATCTCTGGATTATTACCTGAGCCGTATGCAAGTTGGCATAGGACAAATAAGATTAGAGAAATTAATGTGTGGCTCAAAGACTGGCGTAGGAGAAGTGGGTTCCAGTCTGTGGGACATTGGCACCAGTATTGAGGAAAGTGGGATCTGTTGGGACTGTCTGCACCTGAACTGCGCTGGGACTGGTGTCCTAGCTAACCACATAACTAGGGATGTAGAAAAGGTTTTAAACTAAATAGTGGAGTAAGGAATCAAATCTGGGAAGGTATGGTAAATCAAAGAGTAGAGACAAGGTAAGAGAGAAAGCTATTAATGTGGGGAGTGATAAACAGACTTTAAAAGGAAGAGATAAAGAGTACAAAGCTGAGAGTACATCAGCAGATAAGGCTAGAGGTTTAAAAATTAATAAAAGGGCAAAACTAAAGGCTGTGTATCTGAATGCACATAGCATTCGTATCAAGCAGATGAGCTGGGAGCGCAAATCAAAATAAATAAGTATGATCTGATAGCCATTACAGAGAAATGGCTGCTGCATGACATAGATTGGGACCTGAATGTTGAAGGGAACATAACATTTAGAAAGGACAGAAAGTTAGGAAAAGGTGGGGCGTGGCTCTGTTAATTGGTGATGGCATGAACACAGTAGAGAGGGATGACCTAAGTTCAGGAAGCCAGGATGTAGAAACAGTTTGGATAGAGATGAGAAATGATAAAGGAAATAAGTCAATTGTGGGAGTGGTGTACAGGCCTCTTAACAGCAACTGTATAGTAGGGCAGAGTATAAAGGAGGAAATGATGGCTTGTCAGAAAGGTATGGTGATAATCACTGGGGATTTGAAGCTACATATAGACTGGATAAATCAGATGGGCAGAGATTGTCTAGATGAAGAGTTCAAAGAGTGTTTTAGGAATAGTTTCTTAGAACAGCACATTCTGGAGCCAACCTGAGAGCAGGCAATCCCAGACCTGGTATTGTGCAAGGAGACAGGATTAATTAATGATCTGATAGTGAAGGTGCCCTGAGGTAGCAGCAATCATAATATGATTGAATTTCACATTCAGTTGGAGGGAGAGAAGGATGGGCTCAACACTAGCATTGTAACCTTAAATAAAGACAATTGTAAGAGAGTCGTGTAATGGTATTGTTGCTGGACTAGTGAATCCAGAAACCCAGGGTAATCCTCTGGGGACCCAGGTTCAAATCTCACCATGGCAGAATTTGACTTCAATGAAAACCTGGAATTAAAGGTCTAATGATAGCCATGAAACCATGTCGATTGAAGCCATCTGCTTCACTAATGCCCTTTAGGGAAGGAGTTCTGCTGTCCTTATCTGGTCTGGCCTACATGTGACTCCAGACCCACAGCAATGTGGTTGATTCTTAACTGCCCTTAAACTGCCTAGCAAGCCACTTGAGTTGTATTAATCTGCTAAAATGTCAAAAAGGAATCAAACCGGACAGACCACCCAGTATCAACTAGGCACTGGAAACGGCAAACCCAGCCCTGTTGACCCTGCAAAGTCCTCCTTAAATTGGGAGAGTTGTCTTACAGACTAGTCAAGCAACAGCCTGACATAGTCACTCATGGAATCATACCTTACAGATGATGTCCCAGACACCACCATCCCTGGGTATGTCCTGTCCCAATGGCAGGACATAGAAACATAAAAAGTAGGAGCAGGAGTAGGTCATTCAGCCTGTTCTGCCATTCAATATGATCTTGGCTGATTCTCTATCTCAACGCCGTACTCCCACTTTCTCCCCATACTCTTTAGAGTCCAGAAATCTATCTATTTCCTTCTGTGGTAGAGAATTTCACAGGTTCACCAACCTCTGAGTGAAGGAGTTTCTCCTCATCTCAGTCCTAAATGGCCTACCCCGTATCCTGAGACTGTAACCCCTTGTGACGCCACCCCCCCACCCCCCTACCCCCCAACCCCGGCCAGAGAAAACATCACCCCTGGATCCAGTCTGCCCAGCCATGTCAGAATTTTATATGTTTTAATGGAATCCCCTCTCATTCTTCTAAACTTCAATGAGTACTGGCTTAGGCAGCCCAATCTCTCCTCATATAACAATCCTGCCATCCCAGGAATCAGTCTGGTGAACCTTCACTGTATTCCCTCTATGGCAAGTATATCCTTACTTAGGTAATGAGTCAAAACTGCACACAATACTCCAGGCGTGTTTTCACCAAGGCCCTGTACAGCTGCAGTAAGGCATCCTTGATTCTGTACTCAAGTCCTCTCGCAATGAAGGCCAACATACCATTTGCTTTCTAAACTGCTTGCTGTGCCTGCATGCCTGCTTTTAGTGATTGGTGTACAAGGACACCTAGGTCCCTTTGTACATCAAAATTTCCCAACCTATCATCAGTTAACTAATACTTTACCATTCTGCTTTGCCTACCGAAGTGGATAACTTCACACTTATCCACATTATACTGCATCTGCCATGTATTGGCCCGCTCACTCAACCTATCTAAATCGCCTTGAAGCCACTTAACACCCTCCTCATTGCTCACAGTCCCATCAAGTTTCGTGTTGTCAGAAAACTTGGAAATATTATATTTGGGTCCCTCATATAAATCATTGATATATATTGTGAATAGCTGGGGCCCAAACATTGATCCCTGTGGTACCCTAATAGTCACTGCCTGCCACTCCGAAAAAGACCCATTTATTCCTATTCTCTGTTTCCTGTTTGCTAACCAATTGTCAATCCATGAGCCAGCAAAGATGGTGGCATAGTGGTATACATTCAGGAGGGAGTTTCCCTGAGAGTCCTCAACATCAATCTGGAACCCCTGAAGTCTCATAGAATCAGATCAAACATGGGCAAGGAAGCCTCCTGCTGATTGCCACATACCGCACCCCCCCCACCACCACTCCACTCAGCTGATGAATCAGTACTCCTCCATGTTGAAAACCATTTGGAGGAAACACTGATGTTGGAAAGGGCGCAGAATGTACTCTGGGTGGGGGACTTGAATGTTCATCGATAGCACCATTACTGACCAAGCTGGCTGAGTCTTAAAGGGCAAAGGGATAGAGTCTGTGGCAGGTGGTGAGGGAGCCAGCAAGAGGGAAAAACATGCTTGAACTCATCGTCGCCAACCAGCCTGTGTAGATGCATCTGTCCATGATAGTATCGGTAGGAGTGACAACTGCACAGTCATCATGTAGTCAAAGTCCTATCTTCACATTGAGAGTACCCTCTATTGTTTTGTGTGGCACTACCACCTGCTAAATGGGATAGATTTTGAACACATCTAGCAACTCTAGACTGGGCAACTGTGAGGCGCTTTGGGCCAGCAGAATTGTACTCAACCACAATCTGCAACCTCATGGCCCAGCATGTCCCTCACTCTGCCATTGCCACCAAGCCAAGGGATCAACCCTGGTTCAATGAAGAATGCAGGAGGGCATTCCAGGAGCAGCACTAGGCATTCCTAAAAATGAGGTGTCAACCTGGTGAAGCTATACTACTTGCATGCCAAACAGCTTAACGTAGAGAGAGCTAACGATTCCACGACCAGTGGATCAGATCTAAGCTCTGCAGTCCTGCCACCTCCAGTCGTGAATGGTGACGGACAATTAAACAGCTCACTGGAGGAAAAGGCCCTACAAATATCCCCTTTCTCAATGATGGAGGAATCCAGCACATCAGTGCAAAAGATAATACTGAAGCATTTGCAACAATCTTCAGCCATAAGTGCAGAGTGGATGAGCCATCTTGGCCTCCTCCGGAGGTCACCAGCATCACAGATGCCAGTCTTCAGCCAATTCAATTCCATCCCATTCTCAGTTGAAAATCAATCCAAGGCGGATTGAAAGTGGAGCAGGGCCGTGGCTATGTGAGTAGGTAGGGGTTTAGGTGAGAGTTGGTTGTAGGTGCTTTCCTGACAGTTCATTGCATTTTCTGTGCTTCCAGGAGGACCCATTGGCTTCCAAGCTTTCTTAGATGCTTTCTGCTGAGTGCATCCTTCAGGGCCCTGGCCTGTGCCATCTGTATTCCAGCAAATAGTGATTGTTTTTTCTGCTGGAGGAAGCTCCTCTGACGAGGAAGAGAGGGCCAGAAGGGAGAGGAGGCCTCGTGTCCACAGGCATCGTTCCAGAGAGCGACCTGTGGAAAGGGAAATGCAGCCAGAGTGGGTGCAGGGCCAACAGGAAGTGCAAGGCTGTAGGGTCCACAGGAGATGCCGTTATCCTGCAGTGAGAGTCTACAGGCAGTGCTCCAGCTACCTCAACATGTCCGAGGTCCAGTGCCGAAGGAGGCTCCGCCTCTCTAGGGAGACTGTGATCTCCATAGGCCAGATGATTGGCTGAGTGATCACCTCCAACAGTGTAAGTGGCTACTCGATGCCAGTGGCTCTAAAGGTAACAACTTTTTTACTTTCCAAGGCTCAGTGGGAGATCAGTGTGGCGTTTCCCAATCTGCTGCCCACATCTGTATCAAGCTGGTCACTGACACTCTGTTCAGACAGGTCAAGAACGTCATTCTCATGCTAAAAGTGACTTAACCTTTCATTTGCAAGTGCTACATCTTGGTGCTCCCCTCACCTTGCTGGCAGCGGCATACAGGCACCCTGCTGACTCTCATGTCCTGTCGGTCCTGACAGCCTTGATGGACATCCTCTGGCCAGCGGAGCCTGTGCAGGCATCTCCTGGGAAAGAGCATCCAGTGCCATGGCTGGGCACTCCTCAGTCGTTGCGGCCTCAGCAGGTGACATGGTATTACAAAAATATAATCATTTTCACAATATTTTCCTGGCTTATTATAAAATAGGTTTATGGGGGTGAGTTTAGTTGGTTCTCTCTGTGTGATTTAATTACATTTGGAGTCAGGTAGACTGCAAGCTTGGAATTATCAAAAGAAGCTTGGTGTAGAAATGTGTTTAAAATGCCAATGAGTAAACATTGATGCTGGCTTAGCATGTAAGATGTGAAGGGAATTTGCATTTTTAGATAAGTGAAAGGGTTGTTTGGATTACACATGGAAAGTCTGTTTACAACTAGCCAGATAAGCAAGGCTAAGGAGTGTGTTTATTTTCCCAAAGGCTACTGACAAAATATTGGCAACATGAAAGTTTTTATATTATGAGAAAAGTACCATTCCAAAGCCACATGGAACAATCGAATTCACATATTAAAGAGAGAGAAACATATATAAAGGAGAATGAAAGGCTATGTGAGGAGAGGGCCCTATAAGATCTAACAGAAGTGTGTGAAACAGCCTTCAAGTAGCCTCTAACCATTTGTGCATAAGTCTGTTATATCCAGTAACTGAAGTTGGAGAAAGCCATTTGAAGTTCCACTGTCAAGTGGATATCGTGTTAACTTGCTGGTTTTGTTTTAAATCTAAAATCTCTTATACCTGTTGCCTTAAAGGGAGTGTGTAACTGGGAGTCAGTTTAATTAGGAAGTTTAGGGATTGTTATAGTAGTATGTAATTGTAGTCTTATGTACATGCTTGAAATCTTATATTTTGTTAATAAATATTTAAATTTATTTTTTAAAATCTCTAAAGGTCTTGGTGGACTCATTACTTTGAATTCAGTGCACACATCTTCTTGTTAAAAAAATACAAATTTAAAAACCATTGTGATAGTGTGACCAAATTTCCCTTGTGGATTTGGTCCACCTGGCACACATCATCTGCCACATCATAACAATGGGCACTGGTGGAGGGGCACAGGAGCTGCTGCCTTCAGCTGGAGCACCCCGACCAAGAGGAGCCTGCAGATGTGACATGCAGCTGGTCTGCCAGTGTGTGACTGGTTTGAACCTCCCTATTCACCATTGATGGACGGGCATCTACCAGAGAGACTAGGTTCCTCGTCCATCTCTCACACTGGCAGTAACCTGTTGATGTCACTGCCAGTGTGTGGGCTTGCAGGTCCGAGCACAACTCCTGAAACACCTGAATGTGTTCCTGGAGCTGCCTCTCCATGAGAGCTGCCATTCTCTCAACGGAGGAGGCTGGGCGTTCAGAACTCTGGGTCAATGCAGTCTCTCAGAGATCTCTGTCAGATCTTCACATGCATCCCACTGGAAATCCAGCATCTGAAATATGATGGACAACTCCAAAGGCTCATCGTCTGCCTCAGACTAAGCATGGTCCTGGTCTCCGGCAATCCTCCAACTGCCAGCAGCCTGGGCCCTCTCTGCCTCCACCAGCTTCTCTTATGAGTGTGAGGTGCCCTCACCACTATGCAGTACCAACTGAGCAGACATGTTATTGCCCACCGATGCGCCTGTGTCTGCGCCAGTGCTTGGTGCAGAGAGTGGATGTGACATGGGTGCATCGGTCAGCGGCTCCTCCTTGGGAGTCAAGGGGGGGTCCTCAGGGTCTGCAGCGCGTCATGAGGATGGTGCATTTTTGGGGGAGGACGAGAACATCTCAGTTGCAAACATCTTACTAAGTGACTGTGCTGGTAGACAAATCATGTCAGCCTGTTCCTGTCCCTCGGAACTCATTTCTTCCTATCTTGACTCCATTCTGTCTCCCTTTGTCCAGTCTCTTCCCACCTACATCCACGATTCCTCAGCAATCCTCGTCATATCAGCAATTTCCAGTTCCCTGGCTCTAACTGCCTCCTCTTCATCATGGACGTCCAATCCCTCTATACCTCCATGTCCCACTGGGATGGTCTGAGGGCTCTCCACTTCTTCCTTGAACAGAGGCCCAAACAATCCACATCCACTACCACTCTCCTCAGTTTGACTGAATTTGTTCTCTCACTGAACAATTTCTCCTTAAACTCATTTCACTTCCTCCAAATAAAAGGTGTGGTTATGGGAACCCGCACGGGCCTCAGTTATGGAATATTCCTTCTTCCAGTCTTACTCAGGCCCCCTCCCACAACTCTTTTTTTGGTACATCGATGACTGTTTCGGTGCTGCTTCATTCTCTCATCTGGACCTGGAAAATGTATATCAATTTTGCATCCAATTTCCACCCCTCTATCACATTCACATTGTTCACCTCCGACACTTCCCTTCCCTTCCTTGACCTCTATGTCTCCATTTCTGTTGATAGACTGTCCACCAATATTCATTACAAGCCACTGACTCCCAAAGCTACCTTGACTACAGCTCCTCACACCCTGCTTCCTGTAAGGACTCCATCCCATTCTCTCAGTTCCTTCAACTCCGTCACATATGTTCCAAAAATGGCGCATCTGACATGTCTTCCTGCTTCCTTAACCGAGATTTCCCACCCAAGGTGGTTGACAGGGCCCTCAACCACTTCCAACCCATCTCCCACGTCTCTGCCCTCACACCTTCCTCTCCCTCCCAGAAACATGATAGGGTCCCCTTGTACTCACGTATCACCCCACCAGCCTCCGCATTCAAAGGACCATCCTCTGCCATTTCCACCAACTCCAGCATGATGCCATCCCACCATCGGCATTCCTTAGGGACTTTTTCCTCCAGGACATTTTGGTCCACTCCTCCATCACCCCAACACCTCATCCCCTTCCCACAGCACCTTCCCATGTAAACACAGAAGGTGCAACACTTGCCCCTTTATCTCCTCTGTCATCACCGCCCAAGGGCCCAAACACTCTTTTCAGGTGAAGCAACATTTCACTTGCACCTCCTTTAATTTGGTTTACTACATTTGCTGCTCCCAATGCTCCCAATTTCCTCTACATTGGGGAGACTGGGTGACCGCTTTGCGGAATGCCTTCGGTCTGTCCGCAAGCATGACCCAGACCACCCTGTCGCTTTTCTTTTCAAAACTCCACCCTGCCCTCATGCCCACATGTCTGTCCTCGGCCTGCTGCATTGTTCCAGTGAAGCTCAACGCAAACTGGAGGAACAGCACCTCATCTTCCGATTAGGCACTTTACAGCCTTCCGGACTTAACATTTTGTTCAACAACTTCAGACCTTGAACTCTCTCCTCCATCTTCAAACTTTTTTTAATCCCCTTTTTTAAAATTTATTTTTATTTTTATTTATTTTTATTTTTATTTATTCATTCATTGTTTTATCCCCCCCTTTTTAATTCACCCTTTTATCCCCGTTTATCCTTTTTTCCCCAATCACCACCCCCTCCCCCCCACCCCACCCCGAAAAGGGCCATTCTGTCACTTGTTCATGTTGTTCTTTCACAGAGCGCTGACCCTTATCCTGCTATTATCACATTCTGCTTTCTGGCCTTTATGCCACTATCAGCACCTTCTTTAGCCAGTACCACTACCATTAACACTCCCTTTGTCTTTTTGTCCATGACATCTTTGTCAATCTCTCCTTAGCTCCCACCTATCACTGACCTTCTATCCAGCTTAACCTGCTCCACCCCCCTTATAAAGTATAAATTTAATCACTTTTCTACTTCCCTTTAGCTCTGAAGAAGTGTCATACGGACTTGAAACATTAACTCTGTTTCTCTCGCCACAGATGCTGTCAGACTGCTGAGTTTTTCCATTGTCTTTTATTTTTATTTCAGATTTCCAGCATCCACAGTATTTTGCTTTTATTATTGTATCCACTGAAGTTTAGAAGAGTAAGAGGTGACTTGATTTAACCATATAAGATCCTGAGGGGTTTTGACAGGGTGGATGTGGAAAGGATGTTTCCTCTTGTTGGAGAATTTAGAACTCAGGGCCACTCTTTAAAAATAAGGGGTCACCCATTTAAGACAGAGATGAAGAGAATTTTTCCTTTCAGAGGTCTGTGAGTCTTTAGAATTCTCATCCTCAAAAGGTGGTGGAAGCAGAGTCTTTGAATATTTTTAAGGCAGATGTAGATAGATTCTTGATAAGCAATGGGGTGAAAGATTATCGGGGGTAGGCAGGAATGTAGAGTTGAGATTACAGTGAGATCAGCCACTATCTTATTAAATGGCAGAGCAGGATTGAGAGGCTGACTGACCTACTCTTGCCTTTAATTTGTATGTTCGTATGCAAAACTGAACACAGAAATGTTAGGCCCAACACTTGCACTGTATGACTGACTCTTTCCATGGTGATGAACCATCCACACCACATCCTCTTGCGAGTTTCCATGAAACTAGACAGAAAAAGTTCGGCTGCAGGGGCTGTCACATAGTGATGGAAACCTGAGAACTGGGAGAGGACTGCAAGCAGACGGAGGGAATCCATAAGCGTACATAAACCACAGACTCTAACACACAAACTACTAACTTACTTCCTGGTTTTCAGTCCAGGTCACTTGCAGAAGTGGAGATTAACCTTTCTTTCCTGGGAACTCTAGGAATATCTAAGAGGATTGGCCACACTAGGTGTGGTGATATTATTCGGGTCCTCACATTGACAGTTGAACCTTGGGCCTGTGCATTACTCGCTCCTGCAGTGGAGTCAAGGGGTGTTACTTTGGCTTGGGAGACCGTGTTGAATGGGCAACGTCAGGTCACTCATCCATGAGACACCTCTTTCCTGATTCAACAGGCCATCCAATATCTTCCATTTCACAGTTAAAATAATCCGCAGTGAAATCCCGAAAACGGTGTAAACTGCTCATGAAATTTAGCATCTGCACCTCTTCAGAAGGGAAAATGGATGAATCCAAGTTGCTTCTCATCATCAGTTGCCTTGATAAAGAGTTCTGTCCTTGAAAAGGTCATTGATCTATGAGAGAATCATAATAACGAGGGTGGCTTAAGGACTTGTTCTGAATTGGTACCTCTGATCTCTGGATTTGTTTCCTATGAAGAAATGGAAAATGAGATGCAAGATGATTCAGGTCTTTATAAAACTAAAGGGACAGGGAAAGTAGATATAATCAGGATTATTCATACTAGACTGCACACGGAGAACTCAATTACATAAATATAGAGAATTCGAGTAAGGCCTCAGATTATTTTTTAAAATTACACCCTTCGAAAATATATGGAACAAACTGAAGTGAAACCTATTCAAAAAACTGTGCCAAATATCACTTTTAGAAGTGAATCAGGTGAATATGGGGTAGGAAGTGAATCAAAGTGTTGGGAATAAGTATAGACAGAGATAATCAAATACTGCAAGGGCAATAATATTAACAGCACTGCTGAGGCTGTGTGAATGTCACTGTGGGGCTTATCTGGACAAGGTTGGAAAAAGGCAACATGAGGATAGATGCTCAAAAGGTTTGAAGGGCAACCAAAGGCAAGAGAGAAATGGAAGGTTATCCACAGTAGCCTGTGTCTCTAAGGTGTTTCATGGGCTGAATTGCCTTTCCCAGTTCTGTACTTAATAATGACCTGGAATTTGTGGTGGTAGAACGATGCAAAAATGTCAGCACTCAGCACCGTTGCTGCACTGGTGCTAGCAGCAACTTCGGGAGTCCACACATGCACGGAATAACACGGTGGTCCAGGAGTTTCTGTCTGTGATTCTCTGCTATTTTTTTTGCAAAATTATACTTTATTCTTAAATCTTCAAAAACATTTCGAACCATTTCAAAATCACCATTACAAAAATACAATCAGGTTCAACTTTTACAACATGTATCACAAGGTGTATCAGTACAAACAATGAATATTACAATCATTGGCAGACATTCATTTTAAGCTGTACAGCCTGAGGGGCTCTTTACAGTTCCCAGCCCCTCAGTGCACTGTGGCAGAAAGGTCTTAGGCAGCGACCCTTCCCCATTGCGCCTTTGCGGCGGCTGCCCCAAACTTAACTGTGTCCCTCAGCACGTAGTCCTGGACCTTGGAATGTGCCAGTCTGCAACACTCGGTCGGGGCCAACTCTTTGCGCTGGAAAACCAACAAGTTTCGGGCAGACCAAAGAGCGTCTTTCACCGAGTTGATGATCCTCCAGCTGCAGTTGATGTTTGTCTCGGTATGTGTCCCTGGGAACAGCCCGTAGAGCACAGAGTCCTGTGTCACAGAACTGCTCGGGATGAACCTCGACAGAAACCATTGCATCTCTCTCCAGACCTTCTTCGCAAAGACACAATCTACAAGGAGGTGAACAACGGTCTCTTCCCCACCACAGCCACCTCGAGGGCAACGTGCAGAGGGGGTGAGACTCCTGGCATATAGGAAGGATCTTACAGGGAGGGCCTTTCTCACCACCAGCCAAGCTACATCTTGGTGTTTGTTGGAAAGTTCTGGTGATGAGGCATTCTGCCAAATGACTTTGTCAGTCTGCTCAGGGAACCATCCCACAGGATCCACCCTCTCCTTTTCCCTCAGGGCCTTTAAGACGTTAAGTGCCGACCACTGCCTGATGGACTTGTGGTCAAAGATGTTTCTCTGCATAAATTTTCCCACGAGGGACAGGTGGTCCGGCACTGTCCAAATACTTGGAGCGTTCCGCAGCAGCGTGGCCAGACTCATCCTTGGTAACACTGGGGACAGGTAGAACCTCAGCATGTAGTGACACTTTGTGTTTGCATACTGAGGGTGTACGCACCGCTTGATGCAGCCGCACACAAAGGTGGCCATCAGTATGAGGGCGATGTTGGGCACGTTTTTTCCCCCATTATCTAGAGGCTTGTACATCGTGTCCCTGCAGACACGATCCATTTTCGACCTCCGGATAAAGCGGAAGATGGCTCGGGTGATCGCCATCACGCAGGGGTGTGGAATGGGCCAGACCTGCTCCACGTACAGCAACAACGAGAGTGCCTCACACCTGATGACCAGGTTCTTACCCACAATGGAGAGGGAGCGTCGCTCCCACATGCCCAGTTTCCTTTTCACCACAGACACTCGCTCCTTCCAGTTTATAACGCATGCCCTGGTCCCTCCGAACCATATCCCCAGCACCTTCAGGCCATCAGCCCTGACAGTGAAGGGGACAAAGGATCGGTCAGCCCAGTTCCCAAAGAACATGGCCTCACTCTTCCCACGACTTACCTTGGCTCCCGAGGCCAGTTCGCAGATGTGGATCAGTCTGTGCACCGACAGCGGATCCGAGCAGAAGACGGCGATATCGTCCATGTACAGGGAGGCTTTCACCTGAGTGCCTCCACTGCCTGGGATCGTCACTCCTCTTAGGCCCGGATCCTTCCTGATGGACTCAGCAAAGGGTTCTATGCAACACATGAAAAGAACAGGTGAGAGAGGGCAGCCCTGCCTGACTCCAGATTTAATAGGAAAGCTATCTGATTCCCACCCATTGCTAGAGACTGCACTACTGATGTTAGTGTAGAGCAGTTGGATCCAATTGCGAATTCCCTCCCCAAACCCCATTTTGGAGAGCACATCCACCAAATAGGTGTGCGATACTCTGTCAAAGGCCTTCTCCTGATCCAGGCTGATGAGGCAGGTGTCCACATCCCTGTCCTGTACATAGGCAACCGTATCCCTGAGCAGCGCGAGGCTGTCAGAGATCTTCCTGCCCGGCACAGTGCAGGTCTGGTCAGGGTGGATCACCAATTCCAGAGCGGATTTGACCCGATTGGCGATGACCTTGGACAGAATCTTATAGTCCACTTCAACAGTGAAATGGGTTGCCAATTTCTAATTTCCTCCCTTTCCCCCTTGTGCTTGTAGATGAGGGTGATAATGCCTTTCCTCATGGATTCTGAAATACTGCCGGCCAGGAGCATACTCTCGTGCACTTCTAGCAGGTCTGGGCCGATCCAATCCCACAGAGCCGAATACAACTCCGCCGGCAAGCCGTCGCTTCCAGGAGTTTTACTCTTCTCGAAGGACTCAAAGGCCTCAGTCAGTTTGTCAGGAGTTAGCGCTTTGTCCAGACTCTCCCATGTACTGTCGTCTAAGACCTCCGTGATAGAGGACAGGAAGGACTGGGAGGCCATGCTGTCTGTGGGCTTCACGTCATACAATCCGGCAAAAAAGGATTTGCTGATCCTCAAAATGTCGGACTGTGATGACTTTACTGAGTCATCTTCTTCCTTCAGGCTGCTAATCACAGAGCTCTCTCTGTGTACCTTTTGGAAGAAGAAGCGTGAGCACTTCTCATCCTGCTCCACGGAGCGGACTCTGGAATGGAAGATGATCTTGGAGGCCTCCGAGGCAAAGAGCGAGGCTTGCTGGCTCTTCACCTCTTGGAGTTCCTCCTTGACATCGACCCCCATCGACCGCAGCCGAGCAGATTCTGCATGTTTTTCTGGAGTCGGGACATTTCTCTCTGTACCTTTCTAGCTTTCTGGGTGCCTTTGAGGATGAAAAACCTCTTGATGTTTCCCTTAATCGCTTCCCACCAGTATGGCAGTGACTCAAAGTGGGGTTTCATGGTTCTCCAACCTTTGTAATCCCTCTTGAGCTCCTCAATGTTCTCTGGGCTCAGCAACTTCACATTTAGCTTCCATGCCCCCCTGCCAACCCTCTGGTCCTTCTGTAAGTGACAGTCAGCCAGTAGGAGGCAGTGGTCAGAGAAGAACACCGGCTTGACGTCGGTGGATCTGACTGCGAATGCACAGGACACAAACAGGAAATCTATCCTGGAACAGACGGACCCGTCAGGCCGCGACCAGGTGTATCTACACTGCGCTCCATCTGCAGGATTGCTGAAGACGTTATGCAGCTTGGCATCCTTTACTGTTTCCATCAGGGATCTGGACGTAGCGTCCAATCTGCTTTCGGCCCTGCTGGATCGTCCAGCCACATCGTTGATACAGTTGAAGTCACCGCCCAGAATGACCGGCCTGGAGGTCACCAGCAGCAGTGGGAGCTGCTGAAAAACCTCCAGCCGCTCAGCCCCTTGTGACGGGGCGTAGACGTTAATTAACCGGAGTGGAGCATTCTTGTACATTACGTCTGCTACGAGGAGGCGCCCGCCCACCACCTCCTTAACCTGGGAGACGGTGAAGCTGCCTCCCCGCAGCAGAATCCCCAGGCCGGAGGAACGAGAGTCGTTTCCTCTCGACCAGATCGATGGCCCATGGGACCACCATCGTGACCATTGCCTGTAGGAGCTGAGGTGCGGTATCGCACACTCCTGCAGAAACAACAGGTCAGCTTTAACCTTGGCAAGGTAGTCCAAGGTCACAACACATCGCGTAGTAGATTTAATGCTACGCACATTTATGGATACAATCTTTACACCTATTTTAAAGCAGTTAGTCGCTTAGCAAACCTGTTGTCTCTGACAGTTCCAGACCTTTGGTCTGCTCCTTCATGCCCGTGGTGTGCTCAAATTGCTTCACTTGGGATGGGCTGAGGAAAGCGTCCTGAACCTCCCCATTGGAGATGTTCTGCTCGGGTGGCATCTGGGGGTCCATGCAGAGAGCGGAGTTTGAAATGTCCTCTGTTGGAGAAGCTTCTCCAATCCTCTCCCCCTCTGGGGCTTCCTGGAGCTGGGGATTCTCCGCTGCTTCAGAGGGTGCGCTGCTGAGGGCCCCTTCAGAGAGCAACCACTGAGCAATCAGTAAATTGATGAAAGCTTCCACTTGCACACTGTTAAACTCACTGTAAAAAGCCCTTGAAAAAAGTTACACCCTGTTGAATGAGGTATATCTGAGATTTCAATAGCATGTTCGCTTCATAAGTATTGCTGGACACCTTCACTGGCCCTGAGAAACAGATTATATGTTTGCGGAGTGTCAAATATCTGTATTATGATTTTAAAAATCTGTATATTTTAAAAGCATTTTAAAATCTGTTTATATTGATTCTTTATACTCTATCTGAATCTAATCATAACTATTTATTTTGCTATCTGAAAAATTAAATTGAAAGTGAAGGATAAAGTGATTTTAATTTCCTGATTTGCTGTACATGAGAATATTTCCAATGTGAATGGTTGCTTATCCTGCTTGATGACATCACTGCTCCTGCACATTTGGAGATCCCTTTGCCTTGACATCAGACTTAAACTGTTAGAAAATCCACACCACAGAGATTGCTAGATTTTCGTGGGTAATTTTTAAAAAAGTGACATTGCTTCACTGCAGACTGTAAATACAGTTGAATGGTGTAAAACTATGATGAATCTCACACAATGGTGCAAGCCCATCAGGAGGGAACGTCATTGGCCCTGGAGACTTTAATAAATGTCTTACCAAAACTCGTGTGACTGTCACCCAAAAGATTCCTGGATGGGATTTTGAGAAACTTGTGCAACTATAGGCAGCAGCCATGAAATCTTACTTGGGAATCCTGCACCGCACCCACCCCCCCCCCCCCCACCCCCCCAACCGCAACTTCTGACATCAATCTGGTGGGAGACAACATGAAAGTACCAGAAAATAGCAGAAATCTAACTTAATCAGGATTTCCAAGTCAGTATCCTGATATCTCTGTAATGGTGCCTTTCCTGTCATATCACCTGCTCTGTTGCTCAGTCACAGAATCGGAACTAGCGTCAACTACAATGAGAAATGGTGCCAAGTTGAATCCATGATACTCAGCCTGTAAAATGCTCTAAGGGTAGGACTCAAGATTGGTCTTGAGAAGGACAGATTTCTGTTGAATTGGGCAGTGTAGCTGACTTTACTGACTCAGGAGTATTGTTCTAAGCTACTGCTTTTATCAGCAATGCCTTTTCAAAATGAGATACCCCAACTGAAAAGGGGCAGTTATCACCCCTCTCCTGCCTTATTAAGTTTGTCCAGTGAACAGCTAATTGCTATAGGGCAGGAAAAATATTGGTTCAAACAGCAATGATGCACAGAAGGAGTGAAACAATGTATTGTGCTCAGTTGCTGATCTCTGCTGGAACGTTACAATTGGTCTCAGTACCTAAAAGAGGAAAGCGACCAGAGTTCACACTCCCTATTGCTGGAGGTATAGGGAGAACAAACTTGTATTGCCACAGCACCTTTAACGGACCTCAAGGAGAATCATAAGTACATCACAACCATTCTGAAGGTCTTTTGAAATATAGTCACTGTTGTAATGTAGGTTAGACAGCAGCCAGCTTGTGCAGAACAAGGCTGCAGAAACAACAGTGAGATTAATTGTTAGCAGAGGCTTTGGCCAGGAACCAGGTAATAAATTCCCTGCTCATCTTCGAATTGTGCCATTGAATCTTTTACATTAACAGGGTTTCTGACCTGGAGGTAAAGGGACTACAGTGAGACAAGGCCCGCACCAGATGTTTGATTGGTGCAAACAAAATTGGACTTGGGCATGCTGAGTCCTCTGGACATATCACCCGCTGCCACCTACTGTCAAACTCTAACATGAAGGATGGCACTTGAATGAGGTACAAGGCATGACTGGCACTAAAAGAAAACCAATGCCTGAAGAAGAGAGACAAAAGACAAAAGAAAGACTTGTGTTTGTATAGCGCTTTTCTCAACCACCATGCATCTCAAAGCACTTGAAAGCCAGTGAAATACTTTTGATGCGTAATCACTGTTGTAATGTAGGAAACACAGCAGCCGATTTGTGCACAGAAAGCTCCCACAAGCAGCAATGTGGTAATGACTGAATAACCTATTTTTGTGATGTTGACTGAGCAATAAATATTGACCAGGACACCAGGGACAACTCCCCTGCTCTTCTTCAAAATAGTGCCAGGGGATTTTTTACATTCGCCTGAGCAAGACAAACAAGACTTTGGTGTAATGTCTCATTCAAAAGATGGCACCTCCAACAGTGCAGCACTCCCTCAGTTTTGCAATGAGATTAGGATTAAATTGACCAAATCATTGATAACATGAAACAGTTAACAACTTGACAACATTGGATGCTCTATGCTTTGAAGTCAGAGTGACCCTGGATGTGTTGGGTGTGTCAAAAGCCGCTTTAAGCTTTGTCCAAAGCTTTCAAGAAGTCCAGTTGCAGCATGTATTATAGCTTTCCACTGTGTGTCCATGTTCACTTCTGTTTGCTAGTTGCTATTGTACTGCAGGGCCCAGAAATTCAAGTTCAAATTCAAATTCAAGTGCAAAGTGGATGCCTGAGCACCAGATATGGTGTGACCAATACATGCTGGAAATGCATCATCTGCTTTTTTTTGCAAAAGACAGAATAAAAAAAGACACCAGGGCCTGCATGAGAACAGGTAGTAAGTCTGCTGTTTGCATGTGTGAACAGGGGGCCTGGTGCCTGTTGGAGACCCTCTAAATATAGGCACTGCTGTTCTGTGATAGCCCCACTGTGACCATTTCACTGGAGAAGGCAGCTTGGCCTTTGGTTTATCACCTCATCTGATGGATGCCACTCCGACAGGATGCAGCCCTGTTTCTGGGTGTTGGCTGAGGATTAAGTATTGGCCTGTTCACAGGAGAGAACTTACCCACCCTTTCTTGAAAGAGTTAGATGGGATCTTTCACACCCAACCAAGAGGACAGACTGGGCCTTGATTTAACATCTCCTCCTGAAAAGTTGCATCTTCAGCAGTGCAGCTGTCCCTCAGCACTGCACTGCAGTGTCAGCTTTGATTTTATGCTTAAGCTTCTAGGAGGGGCTTGAACCCCTTAACCTCCTGATTCAGAGGTAGAAGCAACACCCACTGAAGCCACACGGGCACCTGAGGGGGATTATGTCTATTCCAGTGTTTCTCGTCACCATTTCACCAGGAAGCTTTGTTTTCTTTCTTATTTTTGTCTCCTCACTGCATTCTACATCATTTCATTTCATGCATTTGAGCTTTTTGAAGATGTGCTGAGACTGATTAGAAAGGCAAGTCTTGTTTTATTTGATCTTAGATTGTTTTGTCAGATCATATTGCTAATTAATTCAAAACAGAGTTAATGAAACTGTCATGTAAACAGTACTATTAGGTACAGATTTATTTTATCTATTTTTCATTATCCTCTTAACCTAATGCATTATTTCATTTTTTAAAAATGTAAGTGGCTGAATTGAATTGATAGAATTGAGATAGCTTAGAAATCATCATTGAATGGTAACTAAATTAAGACAGGTTTAATACAATAAATGCAATGAGTTCAGTATTAATTCAAAGGCAAAATGCTACAGAGCCTTGGAATCTGAAACTGAAACAGAAAATGCTGGAAATGCTCAGCAGCATCTGTGGCGAGAGAAACAGAGGGCGGAATCTTCCGAACCTGCCAGCAGCAGGAAGTGTGGCGGGCGGGGGAGCTTAATTTGGCGTGAGGTCAAAAATCAGTTTCCCAACACTTGGATTAACTTTAGGCCTTTAAATGCAGGTTTAATGCGAGTTGAGCTTCCTGATGAGCAACGTCGGGAAGCCCTTTTCCATGCATTAGCACACGAGGCATGCTCATTAAAAGGCCACTTCATTGGAATCAAACCCTCCCCCCTCCAAATAAAGTTCCTTGTCAGCAAGAGTTAGAAAGTTTACTTTCACAACTGTGTGTAAGCGGCGTGCAGCTGGTGAGGTGGACTCCTTCCAAGATTACGGTGAGATGCTGCTGTGTTTGGGGTGCGTCTGTAAATGCCAGTCTGCGCATGTGCCCTGGTGGTGGCATTGCGAGTTGTGTGGTGGATGACCAAGAAAGGGAGGAAGGGTTAGTGGGGAAGGGTGGAGCAGTGGCCAGGCAAAGGTGGAAGGGATAATGCAGGCTGTCCGGTGCCCTTTAAATATGGCAACCGGACCTCCAACCCCGTGAGGTTATGGCAGGGATGGCGAATTGCTGCCTGCCTCCACCATGAGATTTGCTGCACTATGCATGTCTGCACATGTAATGAGCTTGAACACACAATATCATCAAACTTGGACTTTAGGGTGGAAAATTGCACCCAGAGTTAACATTTCAGGTTGGTGATCTTGGGTCAGAAAAATAAACATTAGCTCACTAACTGCTAAATCTAATTATTAATCAACATCATTGCATTGTAAGTAGACATGAGGCTTTACAGATAAATTCAGTAACATTTTATTCCTGGTGGATGAAGCGGTTCAGTTCCTGGAATCCATTTTGAAAGTTGTATGTTTGAGGTATGGGGCTGCTTCTCAGTTTAGCCATAGTTTGCCTCGTCAGTAGCTCATTAACTGGAGTAGCATGTGAAAAGGATGGGCTGGGCAGGGAGATGGAGAGAGAAAAATGGGCAAATGCCACCTGTCAATCCAGACTCCATCCAGCTTTCCAGACAGACAGGCTTTCTCTAACCAAAACAAAAACAGAATTACCTGGAAAAACTCAGCAGGTCTGGCAGCATCGGGGGAGAAGAAAAGAGTTGACGTTTTGTGTCCTCATGACCCTTCAACAGAACTGGAGGGGAAATGACTGCAGAGAAAAAAGGAATAAGTGAGAAAGTTGCATCGAAAACAGGTATTCTAAATGAGCACGAGTTCTCCATTTGCCTTTTGTCTGTGGGTATGTTAAAATAAATGCTACATTTTAGTATTATCTCCAATTCCTCCCTTTTATTGTCACCATCCACTTTTTAAATCCATTGTAAGTTGACACTTGAATGAAATTACCGCTGATGCAGCTTTGAGAAAACCTTGTCATCAGCTTAAAAAACTCATCATAAGCAGGATTTATAACTAATATTCCACTGGAGTTTGCTTTTTATAGTGTTCCCTAAATATACAATTACTTACTATTTACTTGACAAGTGTCCTTAAAGTTAATTCTCTGATTAGGCACAGATGACTAATTATGACTACATATTGTTTACGCAAAACTCAATAATCAAAAAGCTGGCAAATGATTTTCTATAAGCCTTTGTTCCACACAAAAGCTGAGAAAAGAAGTTCTTTTGGAATGAGAGCTCCTTAGGGTTTACTCTTAAATTAGTTTCTCCACCCATTAACTGATAATTATTCTTCTTCACAAAGAATTACTGTGTGTACTGTTGAATTAATATGCTAAATTGTAGATATGTGTCTCTGGGTAACTGTTCTCCATGGTGACAGACATTACTGAATGATGCAGATTAGGTTGCATTACCTTGACAGAAATGTTTTTTTTGTGAGGAGTGTGTGTTGTTATTGAACTCCCGGCCCTGAACTACTGAGTCTGTTTTGTGTAGCCAACAGTGAAACCTGCTTTGGCACCATAAGGGGGAGCCTATGAAGCCGCCAGGTGTCAGGGCCACGAGGGAACTGAAGTTGGTCATTGCAAAGGACTGAGAGGGTGTGGGCATTGCCTTTGGTTCTGAGTGAAGAAGTGCGGGTGATCTATGAAATGCTGGGAATCTGTCTTCGGATTCAATCAGGCTGTGGCTGATTTTTCGCCTTGACTCCATTTGCCTACCTTTGCTCCATATCTCTGTACACTCCTTACTTAAAATAAATTCATTCAGAACAAGTGAACCTTCCAGAGGGAAATTGGATAAATACTTGAAGAGGAAATGTCTGTAGAGTGACGGGGAATGAATAGGAGAGTGGAACTCACTAAATAGCTTTTTCCAAAGAACTGGCACAAACATGATGGGCCAAATGGCCTTCTCCTGTGCTGTATGATCCGATGAAAGTAATAACCAGGTTATTCTTATTGATCAGTGAGCTCATAATACACTCAAAGCAATACCTGAAGTGCTTAGAGAAGCAGATTGCATAGATAGCTCAACAGTTTTACTCTTACTGTGTCCATGGTGCATTGAAATGAAAGTCACAGAACTTTTCACAATCTGTCCACATGGGTGCCATGTGTAAGAACCTCAAGTCCCACATGGTGGTGGAACCATTTATTGAGGGTGTATTCACCAGGAACCTCCTGTTTTGTTTTACATGGGATAAGGGAGCAGAGAGATGGGAATGTTGTGCTTTTGTTTTTATTCTTTCATGGGGTGTGGGTGTCACCAGCTAAGCCAACATTTATTGCCCATCCCTAATTGTCCTTGGGAAGGTTGTGGTGAACTGCCTTCTTGAACTGCTGCAGTCCATCTGACATAGGTACATCTCCATTGCTGTTAGGAAGAGAGTTCCAGGATTTTGACGCATCGACAGTGAAGAAACCATCTGTTTGTAAGGTGTAAGGCTGGCTTTAAGTGGTGCTAACTGTTAATGATATGTTAATTATTTTGTTAGGATGCACAGGTGAAGAGCATTGTTTAAATTAAGTACTTGGAGTACTTATAAATAGGGGACTGTGGCCCTTCCAGGGCTTTCGCCACTGTTAATAGTTTATTCGTTTATCTTATTGGCTATTTCCAGGTTTATTAAAAGAGCATATGTAAGAGACAGCTGGGACACTGGGTGTGTATGAGGAGAGCTGTAAGACTGAACAAATTCAATAAACTATCTATCAAGAAAAGCTCTGTGTCTTGGTTTCGACTTCACAGCTTGGATCCTGTTAACACTAGCCTAGCATGAAGTTACAGAGAGGCAGTGGTGTGGTGGTATTGTTGCTGGACTAATAATCCAGTGGCCCAGCGTAATTCTCTGGGAACCTGAGTTTGAATCCTGCCATGGAATTAAATGGCAATGAAATGATTTTTTCATTAAAAATTCATCTGGTTTCACTAATGCCCTTTAGGGAAGGATATGTGACTCCACACCCACGGCAGTGTGGTTGACTCTTAAATGCCCTCTGAATAAGGGCAGTAAATGCTGGCCTAGCCAGTGATGCCTAAAAAATATTTTGGCTCCCTGCTGAGGCGTGTAGTCACTTTACACCACTGGAATACATGCTGTATTCATTCCAGTTAGCAGGGAGCACAATGCTGCTTGCTGCCTCCATTACTTTGATCAGGGTTCCAATCAAGCTGGAGCTGGTGAATCCCCATGGTGAGTTAAACCTTGGTTGCACCTTGACCCCATGGAAGCCCCAAGGTTAGGGGACCCTCGCATGGTATGGCAGACACCAGTGCCAGTTTCGATGATGTACTGTTCCCAAACTTGATAGGAGGGATATTGAATTGTGCCTTAAAAGGTGCTGCTATGTCATTCAAAGATCAAGAAATACTATATGAAAAATATCACCCAGCAGTGATTGCACCGTTGAGGCCAGGCGCGCTGGTATTCATCATCTTCCTCGAGACATGCATTACATTGCACCTAAAGGAGGAAAGAATTTGGGCTGATGATGTTGTAACATATGTAAGCAGGGTCAAGGTCACAAAAAAGTGCCTACCCCCAGAATCATAAGACATGAAAATATTTTTTAGGCATCACTGGCTAGGCCAGCATTTACTGCCCTTATTCAGAGGGCATTTAAGAGTCAACCACACTGCTGTGGGTGTGGAGTCACATATCCTTCCCTAAAGGGCATTAGTGAAACCAGATGGGTTTTCAATGAAAATCAAGACCCAACAGAAACAGGTGCCACCCCAGATGCTTGCTCTGCCCATCTAAATAACAGCCATTTAATATTGCCTGGACCTCAGGAATGTATGGGCCTCAGGCCTTCTCTTAGCCAAGGGATATTTTTGGTGATTAAGCTTACCTGGGCTGGTTTCTACCTGTTTTCCAACAGAGTATTCTATCATTGATCAAACTCTACGCAAAAGAATCTTTCCTGGTTTCAGTTCTGAGTTTGCCCTTCACAACCATGGATTGATGCCTCTGTGTCGTATTGCTTTGAAGTAGAATTTACTTTCCTGTTATCTTAAATACCCTCTGAAAGGTGTCCTCCGAAAGACCTCTTTCTGAGGCTGAAGAATCCATCTGGTCCAAGTATTATTAATCAGGCATATCCTTGATAGCAGAGATCAGTCTTGTTGCTCAGCTGTTAGCCCCTTTATATCATAGCAATCAGGACTATACCTCATATGCCAGGAGAGCAGCTTCAACTTGACTTCCAGGGATGGCATTTTGAACAATCTAATTGCCTACCCCAAATCTGGTCCATGCCAAGGATGGTCAGATAGCAAAAAAGAAAGGTTTGCATTTATATAGTGCCTTTCATGACCTTAGAACACCCCAAAATAATATTAAAGCCAATGAAATACTTTTCAAGTGTAGTCATTGGGCAGCCAATTTGTGTACAGCAAGACCACAGAAACAACGATATGATAATGACCAGATAATAAATTGATAATGATCTTGGCTTAAATATTAACGAGGACTCAGGCAGAATTCCCTTATTCTTCAAAATTGTCCCTAGAGCCTTTGCACCCACTTGAGATGACATTGTCTTAATATCTCAACCAAAGGATGATGCCTCTGACAGGGTGCCCCCCCCACCTCAGTACTGCGTTGGAGTATCAGTTTGGATTTTGTGCCCAAGTCTCTGGATTAAGTCTTAGACCCACAGCCTTCTGGTTCAAGTGTACAAGTGATAACCACTGATCCACAGTTGGCGTGGATAATAGAGCAATATCCTCCATTTGTGTTATCCATAGAGCATCATCTGTTGCTGATTCAGACACCAGATTGGCTTCTAATGGATATCATTTTCATGTCTTTTTTTAATCCCAACAGGGCCCAACATGCCTCATAGTTAAGAGGTTTTAATTAACAGGTGCTGATGGTTAGACCATCGCTGCTAAGTAATTCGCAATTTCCCAAGTGTGGAGTAATTTCAAACCATCATGAGGATGCAGACTGACAGAAAGTGAATCTGCCTGAATAATGAGCCTGGAAAATGTGTGTACCTGATGAGATGAAAGAAAGGCTTGGTTAGCCTCAGAACTGCATTGTTTACTCCAGTGAGACCATTGATCATACTTTGCCTGAAAACTAACTCACTTAGGGCCGTGACAACACTGCGATAAAGACAATTATTTATACTGGATTTCTATGTGTTGCTGCAGTGTATACATAGAATCATATAAGGACAGATGGAAACCATTCAGCCCATTTTGCTGGCTCTTTGGAAGGTCTATGCAATTAGTCCCTCTCCCTCTGCCCTTTCCCTAGCACCCGATAATTTCTCTTCTTCAAGTGTTTCTTCAATTCCCTTTTAACAGTTACTATTGAAGCTGATTCCACCAGCCTTTCAGGCTGCATATTCCAGATCACAACAACTCGCTGTGTAAAGCAATTTATTTACATTTTCCCCTGGACCTTTTTTTTGCCAATTATCTTAATAGAGGTCCAATATTTGGAAATGCAATCCACAATTGCTGTGTGTGTGAATAATAGGTACCACGGAAAGAAAGACTTGCATTTATATAGCACCTTTCTTGACCTCAGGACACTCCATCATGGTTTTCAGTCAAAGGAGGACTTTTGCAGTACAGGCACTATTGGAATGTAGGAAAGGTAGCAGCTAAAATGTACACAAGTCAGCCCCACAAACAGCAATGATATAAATGACCCTGTCATGTGTTCTGGATGTTGGTTGAGGGATACATACCACAGAAGAAGAGGGATTACAGTACACCAGCACAGAATGTACATGCTACCATTTGACAAGCATTAAAAAGAAAAAAAACTTGCATTTACGTAGCGCCTTTCACGACCACTGGACATCAAAACTCTTTGCTGCCAGTGAAATACTTGTTATGATCCCCATGGAAATCAACCAATTAGAAGAACAAAATTTACCAAACAACCCCAAGGAGAAAACCAACAGACAAGATTTCACTTTTATAACTTTTACTTTATCGATCAAAAAGTGAGCAGCGTAGATTAAATATGAATTAACAGGAAAATTGCAGTCAATATGAACTATAAATTACATGATAATTACAGATACAACAACAATAGATATCACAGATTTGCCAGGCACTCCACTTAACATATTCAGTCACAATTTCAGTCACAAAGCCCCTCATGACACTAATCTTCCTCAAGTTGAATTCCAGCTCCTTTCCTTCAAGGATCTAGCCATCGAATCTCATTCAACAGTTGCTCCCATTCACAAAGCAGGACAAAACCAACCTCGACAATTACTGCCCCAACAGTCTGCTCTCAATCATCATTAAATCAAGCAGCATTAAGCAAGTGCTTAGCAATAACCCTCTCACTGAAGCTCAGTTGGGACCCACCAGGGCCACTCAGCTCCTGACCTCATTACAGCCTTGGTTCAAACATGGACAAAAGAGCTGAATGCCAGAGGTGAGGTGAGAGTGACTGCCCTTGACATCAAGGCCGTATTTGACCAAGTGTGGCATCAAGGAGCCCTAGCAAAACTGGAGTCATTGGAAATCAGGGGGGAAACTCTCTGCTGGTTGGAGTCATACCGAGCACAAAGGAAGATAGTTGCGGTTGTTGGAGATCAGTCATCACAGCTCCAGGACATCACTGCAGGCGTTCCTCAGGGTAGTGTCCTTGGCCCAACCATCTTCAGCTGCTTCATCAATGACCTGTGTGTGTGTGCCTACATCACATAGACTGTAGTAGTTCAAGAAGGCAGCTCACCACCACCTTCTCAAGGGCAATTAGAGATGGGCAATAAATGATGGCCCAGCTAGTGAAATCCACATCCTTTGAATTCATATAAAGAAAAACACACAGACAGACACACACAGGTATAGACACGCAGATGGAGACACACAGACAGACACACACACACACACACACATAGACACAAACAGACAGACACACGTACACACAGTTATGGGTACACAGACAGATACACACACATGTATAGAAACAGAGACAGGCAGAGACATACACATATATATATATATAGACACATAATATTCCCGCTCCCACCCTTTTCCCACCAACAGCCCGAGCAGGGGGACCTGGCAGGCTTCAAACGTGGCTCCGGCCTCCTTCCTCCGCAGGTAGAATTGTAGTGGGGTGAGAAGAGGCCCTTAAGTGGCCATTTAACGGCCTCAATTGGCCCAAGAATAGGCAGACTGCTTGATACCTCCCCTGCCATGTATACATTTTGGTGGGGTCAGGGACGGGTAGGTAGGTGACAGGAATGATGCTTATGGCATTATGCCCAATTTTATGCCCCCGTCACCTGCCTGCTAATCACCCCCAGGGGAGCATAGAGCTCTGGCCATAGTCACACAGACATTCACATGTTTACATTTAAACACAGAGGCACAGAAACACACAAAAAGACATGTACACATATAAACGCAGACAAGCACTCACACACATTCACAAACACACAAATACGAGCAGGCCAGAATCTTCCATTCGACTTGCAGGAGTGGGCCCCGCACGCCGACACGTAAAATGACGTGTGGTGATGTTGGGCGTGCCTATTGACATCACCGGGCATCATTCTGATCTTCAGTTCGGAGTGTGTGCATGGGAGTCGGCTGTGCACCCGCTGAACTGTCAAAGGCCTGTTAAGGCCATTAATTAACTAATTAAACTGATTGTCAGGGCTGCCCGTCCAACCTTAAGGTTGGGGGGCAGGTGAAGACCCCAGGCGGCCTTCGCATTTTTCATGAAGCCTCATCAAAGAGTGGGATGAGGTTTCATGAAGCGTTTATTAATTAAATAAAATGTGTCCTGGAAATTCATAAACATGCCCCAGCTCATGTGACAACATGAGGGGATATGTCTTAGTAATTTTATTTTTTCTTTTTTGCGATGTTTTATTATTAAACTAATCTCCCTGAGGCAGCTCCATGCCTGCCCGCACCCGCTCCCCTCACAGACACACAGCACAAACATATTGACAGACACCCACAGGTACAAGCATGGACACTCCTGAATGAAAATTAAAATCAGGCAGAATGTAAAATTGCAATTGCTTATTCTGACCTGTTGGCTAAGATAAATTTCATCACCAATGTCTTATCTCCTCTATGCAAAATCTGTTCTTACTTGTTATCTCAGCTTTTGTTTCATTCAATTCTCTTCAATAGAAGGATCTCTCTGAAACTTTCTATCTGGATCTCCTCATGCACCGGGGACAGTCTGTCTCTTTACCACAACCCTCTGCCTGTGGTTCTTCCCAACCTTCAGCTATAGACACTTTATTTTTTTTACTGTCACATTTTAACACATGGGTCAGGATCTTTCTCAGCTTCCTTTTAATCCAAGTAACTCTTTTATATTCCTGTTCTGCTTCATGTCCTTCTCTCTCTATCCTCATGGGCACAGTGTTCCAGTTACTGTTCTATTCTTATTCAAAGTTCATTCAGAACTCCAACCTTTCTGTTTTTCACTTTCCTCCAGAGGTTTATGCTTTTTTTTCTCCCTGCATCTTCCATAATTCCGGAAATTATGGAATCTGATGGAACTCTTCTCATAAATGCAGCTATACTCTCAGTTTGACAGTGTTCGCCTGTTTAAATGGGTTCTAAGAGTGTTCACAAGTGTTTTATAGCCAATGAAATACGTTTGAAATATAGTTGCCATTATAATGCTAAATGCGTGCAGCAAACTACCACAAAGAGCAATGAACTAAATAGAGACATTACCACAAAGAAGGAGGCCATTCAGTCCATTGAGTCCATGCTGGCTCTTGTAGAGCAATCTGGGCAGTCCTGTTCCTCCACTCTATCCCCTTAGCCCTGCAAGTTTATTTCCATCTAACTTCCTTCATGAAATCCACCTGAGTGACAAATATTGAATTATGATGTAAATAAGACCTGACTGCCATGTTAGGTCAGAACTGATCTGGGCCTGCATCTTGCTCACTCTAACCAGTTCTACCACCAATGGAACTCATTCACTCCTGCCCATTCTCACCTCCCCTCTCCTCTCCCTGCCATTCCTCCCTGAGCCCCACTGCTGACAAAATAATTAGCAGCAAAACTTGAGCAGGGGTGAGCTGAGGGGGAGAGGCCCAGTCTACATTGTTATAAACATGTGGAATGGGCTTCCTAAACACTGATTGTCTGCATGGAACACAGATGGTTCTCATGTATTGTCCCACATAGAGGACAGGAAGGAAAATATATATCTACATCAACCTGGTTACTTTATAAAATTATTATTTTATTTTTAAAATGGACAATGGCTTTGCACTGTCATACCTGACTATCCACTACTCATGCCAGAGGAATTTCAAACCTTCAGGCACCAACAGGGACCTCATTACCTTTAAAGAGGCCCTAATGCCCCCGTGACTGCAGATAATTAAATTCCAAAGAAATCCACCAACACCCTTTACATTTCTAAAGCAGAGCTCTCGCCAGTGGAAATGTTTTGTGTGCAAGGACAAAAGGACCCTGATTCCTCTATTAAACCTCTCAAGATTCCAGACCTGGAAAAGTACATCCTTTGTCCAATACCCAGTGGAAGTAGCGGGGGGTATGTCACATGACCTCCCCAAGCTGCTAGAACCTGTAATATTGCCGTGTGGAACTGAACCCAGGCACTCTACCATTTAACTACCTAACAGGTTGCAGCAGAAAGAGCTCTGTCTAGATAAATTACCTGGCCCTCATCTACACTATTAACTACTGGAATATTGGAACTCCTGTATCTGTGCCTATAAAACTCATGCATCTCTATGTGCTTTCTTCTGTTGGGTAAGTTATTGCTCCTGGAAAGATGGATCACCCTGCAACAGTTTCAGCCTGCCAACCTCTGAAGGAATACACCATTGGACTTTTAATTCTGGACTCTGTACTCACCTGAAACCATAACTCTTATTTTTATCATGGTCTTGCCCTGTACCCCTTTCTTTCCCTTATCCATCTTTTATTGTACGAGTCCAAAAAAGGGAGAATGTTGTGAACCCCTTCCCCGTGTTTTGTGTGTGTGCAAAATAAACCAACCCTGTTATTTTAACTTACCTCATGTTTGCTGTGGGGTTATTAATAGAGGATTGGATGACTCCAAACTGAAGGACTGGGGAAACTTCACTACCAGTAAATGGGGAAATCAGAAAACTTTCTGCTTACAGATGAGTAGTGAAAGGAGAAATCAGGGCTGTTTAAATTAATCTCCCTCTTGACTGATACGTGTATGAAGCCTTATATTGTGATCTCTGTTTATCCAGTGTCATTTTCACTCTTGCTGCATTGATGGGCATCATGATCTGCCTGTTCCATATGCTACCAGTGATCAGCAGAAGCATGTACACAAACTGCTTAACCAAGTTGGCAGCCTGCCTGCTTCCAGTCTGAAGTGTGTGTATGAGCCTCAGACAGTCAGATGCCATTTTTGACCATCTGGTACCTGCTTATAGCACCTAAGAAATGAGTGCAGCATATCCAAATTTAGCCCCGATTATCATCATTTAGGATTCTGTGTAAACGTTGAGGGCACTTGACACTTAGGAAAGAGTAACTTTGTTGTTGAAATGTTAAAGGATAACAAAGATAATTGAGATCAAAATTTGTTGGTGCCTGGTTTTGGTTGTGAAGGTAGCAATGCCCCCCTGTGTAAACTGTCTGGCCAAGCTACCAGTTGCCTGTTGCACCTCCACAGGCAACTTGACTCTCTGCAGAGACCAAGGGCAGAGTGGGAATTGGGAGCCGATTGTAGCCATCGGCTGTGCCTCCGGGAGCAGTACACTCACTGCTCCTGGTTTCATATGACTAAAGCTTCCTAGGCCGATTCCTTGCCAGGTGAAGCTGAGCTGGGCAGGCTGCATGCACCACACAGCAGGGCAGTGTTTCCTTGGGTGGTTCTAAAGCAGGTTTTAGGCCCCTCATTCACAATAACATGGGGGCCCGACACTTCCAGCCACTGGGGATGCCTGAAAAATCATGGGACCAAATTTCGTGTCAGACCTTTGGGATGGAGGACATTGGTGCCTGGAATTGGGCATCATTGTGCCAGTTCTATATCTGTAAAAATAGGTGTAACAATGTCCAGCCTCTACCCTGGCTGTATCCATGTTAAGGGAAAAGGGAATAGAGAGTTACAGTGATAGTATAGATGAAAGAAGATGGGAGGAGGCTTGAATAGAGAATAAACACCAGCATGGATTGTTTAGGCCGAATGGCTTGCTTCTGTGCCACACATCCTACGTAATCCTACGTGGGTTTGGGCTAATTGGAAATACTATCAAAGAAAAGGCAAATCAAGGGTCAATTGAGGATGGTGCAGAGGATGGTCCTCCTGTGTCCTTGAAGATATCCGTAAACAGACAAAGAAGCTGTGGCTGGGCATGAATCCACCTGTCGGAGCCACGAGCCTCCCCTCCATGGTGATAGTAAGGGAGTACGAGTGGTTGGGACATACTGGGAGCACGAAAATGCACACTTGAGGGATGAGGTGAGGAACATGCTTGAAGGGGAGACCAATGAAGAAAACGTATCGAGAGGTTTGACAAGAGATGACTGTGGCAGGCAAGATGCCCTATTCATCCATATCCATGCAAGCAATATCAGCTGAGGTGACAATAAATGTATTAGGATTAACTGCAGCACCCTGGGGACTAAATAGTAAGAAATCAGCCAGAGATTCCTGTCTTAATGACTATCCAGTGGCTCCCACTGGGAAATCGAATATGGACATCAGCTGAGGTTATCAGACACATGTACAATGGACCCCTTGGTGGAATGGCCAGGCAGAAGTCACTGTCTGGGCTTTCATACAAGGAGCAGGCTATCTGGTGAGATGGTGGTAGGTGGGCATTACTTATGGAATTGCATGCTCCCTTATTCGACAGAAAGGAAATTTGGGCTGTGAGGCAGAGTTATGAGTGTCTCGCCCTGGCTCCGTGTGAGTGCGTCATATCAGGCAAGGCTTCATTCTGTCATTGGAACCTCCCAATTTCTGACCTTGTATCTGCAGGAAGGAAAAAAAGATGAAACCAGTGATTAGATTAATTAATTTGACTGCAACTACCAATCCCACATCATGTAAAAGAAACATCTCCTGGTTAGTGGTGCCTGACATCGATGGGTTTATTAAGGAAACTGAATCATGACAGTGGCGGAATTGTAATAGGGCACATAATAGAATAATAAAGGACTGTCACCATAATTAATCTTCCTGTCTTGTTTATTCTGTGCGTGTAAACTAGTCTCTCACTTTATGCATTAATGAACAGTTCACAGAAAATACAACAGAACATTTGATGCCTACTTTCAGCTTGGAAATTCATTCACAGAATATTATTCTTTCACAGGACACATGAAAATTCTTTCTAATTCATTTTAATATTGTTCCACTCTTATTTTTCCTCTCATCTTCTCCATGACCCTTGGGATCCATGGGAGTTGGGAGCCCTCTGGGATCATCCCCAAGCATGGAAGTGAATGGCCTCGCAGACTATTTGGTAATCAGAGTGTCACAGCCGAGCTTAATCCTATCCTTGTCCCAGATCAGCACACACACACACAGGCCACGGGTCAGTGATCAGGAATGTGCCCACAAAAGATTACATAGGGATTCCACCACAGCACCTACCTGCATCTTCAATTGTTGCAAGACCTTTAGCTCCCCTACCCGACTAGCAGAGCAGTCCCAACATTAATTACAGTGTGTGACAAACTGCTTCCTGAATCCAGCTCTGACTTTCCATTTTGCCAGTGTGCACCTGCATCCTCATGTCCTAGACTGTAATTTAAATAGGATTTGTGTTCCAATTGAAAGGACATATATTTTATATAATTCCTTTCAAAGGACATCCCAAAGCACTTTACAGCTGAAAAAGCGCTTTAGAAATGTAGTCACTATTGCGATGTAGGAAATGCTACAGCCGATTTTCACACAGCAAGGTCCCAATGAGATCTTGGATATCTAACTTGATTTAGTGATGTTGGTTGAGGAATAAATATTACAGACAAAAACTCTCTTGTTCTTCCTCAAAATAATAGGGCAGAATTTTTCCGTCAGCGAGCTGGGGGTGGGGCCCACTTGCCGACATGAAAATGATGCGGGATGATGTCGGGGGGAACCCATTTAAATCCCACCACATTTAAATCAGCTGTTGGCCCGCCGACCTGTCAATGGCCAATTGAGACCATTGACAGGATAATTAAGGCAATTAAAGGCCCTGCCCGTCCAACCTTAAGGCTGGCAGGCAGGCAGGCCAGGAGCCCCAGCGGGCTTCTGAAAAAACATGAAACCTCATCCACCAGCGGGATGAGGTTTCATGTCGGTTTTAAAAAACTTTAATAAGTTTTCTGTGATATTTATTAACATGTCCCTTCTCGCGTGGCATTGTGACATGAGGGGGATATGTTAATAATTTTTACATTTTTCTATTTTTAAAGTTTCAAACACTGTCAGCGCTCTCCCTGATACAGCGCTTAGTCTCAGGGCGATGTGCGCTCTATCGCACACATGTGCGAAGCAGCGCACTCTGACAGTTGAGGAATCCCTCCCTCCCCGCACAGGAAGCCCACAGCGCTTCCCATCGGGCAGCCCGCTGGGTGGGTCTTACTTGGCCCGCCCACTTAAAATGGCGGCGGGGCCCGTTTCAGTGGGGATCGGCTCCCGGCCTGCCACCGAGCCGGTAGGGCCGGCCCGCCCATCAAGGGCAAAATTCTGCCCATAGTGTAGGATCTTTTATGTCCACCTGAGAGGGTTTAACATTTGGTTTAATATTTCAAATGAAATGTAGTGTAACATCCGTCAGTACAGCACTGTCAGCCGGGACTGTTTGCTCAAGTCCCTGGCATGGGACTTGAACACATGGCCTTCCTTTTCCATTTCACTCGATATCTTATGTAGACCCTTCTCATTCTTCTGGCTGGTTTTTCTATAATCCTTTACTTTAGTAACTTGCTCCTGCAGTAACAAGGCACAGTTTGTAAATTTTCAGATGGCACAAAACTAGGAAGTGGAATAATGATGAGGAAGGCAGTGGTAGAATTCAGGAGGACAGAGTCAGGATGGTGGAACAGGCAGAGAAATGGCAGATGAAATTCAAGTGAGAAAAGTGAGCTGATACATTTTGGTCGGATGAAATGGGGACAATAGAAGCCAAATGGTACAATTTCAAAAGGGGTTGCAAGAACAGAGAGACCTCAGTGTGTTTGTGTACTATTCCTTGAAGCTGGCAGGATAGGTTCACATAGCAGTTATAAAGCATATGGGATTCTGTGTTATATAAATAGAGGTGTAGGATATGAAAGCCAAGGAGTCATGCTGAATTTATATAAAACACGGTCTCAGCAACAGTTGGAGTATTGGATCAAATTCTGGGCACCACACTTTAGTATGGATGTGAAAGCTTTGGGGAGGGTACAGAAGCGATTTATTGGGATGGTTCCAGGGATGAGGGGTTATAGTTAATGTAGATGGACTGGTGAAGCTGGAGTTGTTCTCCTTAGAGCATACAGGATGAGTAGAATGGCATCTTTCTTGCTGGAATATTCTATAACTCCATAAATGTTGAGGCATTTCAGTTAATTCGGTGCCCCCAGCTAAGACCAGTACATCCCTACAGTGAAGAATGTTAAAACTTCATGGATGTATGTAAAGTATTAAATAATGTAGATAAGGCAAGCCCAAAATAATGAGGAGATGGTGGTATGGTGTAATCTGGAGACCCAGGCTCATGCTCTGGGGAAATGGGTTCAAATCTCACCATGGCAACTGGTGGAATTTGGATCTGGAATTGAATATTCCAGTCTCAGTAATGATGACCATGAACTATCATTGATTGTTGTAAAAGCCTATCATATTCACTAATGTCTACATAGAAGGAAATATGCCATCCTTACCTGGTCTGGCCTATATGTAACTGCAGATCCACATCAATGTGGTTGACTCTTAACTGCCCTCTGAAATGGCATAGCAAGCTACGTAGTTCAAGGGCAACAAAGGATGGGCAACAAATGCAATGCCCACATCCCATGAAAGAATTTTTAAAAATCCCAGTGATTGACATCCATTTGTCTGGTTTTATGGTGGTAGAGAGGGTTTTAAACTGAATAGTAGGGGACAAAGGAAGATTTGGGAACATGTGGGAAACCAAAGAGGAGAGAAAGGTATTACTATGGGAAATGATAAACAGACCATGACAGGGAGGGACAGGGAGTGCAATCCTAAGAGTAAATCAGCAGATAAGGCTTGACATTACAAAAATAATAAAAGGATGAAGCTAAAGACTCTGTATCTAAACACAGATAGCATTTGAAACGAAACAGATGAACTGATAGCGCAAATAGAAATAGATAAGTATGATCTGATAGCCGTTACAGAGACATGGCTACAGGATGACAGAGATTGAGACCCGAATATTGAAGGGCAGGAAGTATTATAAAAGGACAGGAAGTTAGGAAAAGGTGGAGGGGTGGCTCTGTTGATTAATGATTGTATTAGCACATTAGAGAGGGATGACCTAAGGTCAGGAAATCAGGATGTAGAAGTGGTTTAGGTTGAGACGAAGAATGATAAAGGCAAGAAGTCACTTGTGGGAGTGGTGTACAGGCCCCCTAATTGTAACTACACAGTCGGACAGAGTATAAAAGAAGAGATAATGGGAGCTTGCCAGAAAGGTACAGCAATAATCATTGGGGGATTTTAATCTACATAAAGACTGGAAAAATTAGATGGACAAAGGTAGTGTAGATTAAGAGTTAATAGAATGTTTTCGGGATAGTTTCTGAGAACAGCACATTCTAGAGCCAACCAGAGAGCAGGCTATCATAGACTTGGTATTGAGCAATGGGATAGGATTAATTGATAACCTCCTAGTGAAGGCAGCCCTAGGTGGCAGTGATCTTAATGTGATTCAAATTTACATTCATTTTGAGGGAGAAATGAATGCGTCCAAGGCTAATGTTTTAAACTTAAATAAGGGCAATTATGAGGGCATGAAAGCAGAGCTAGCTAAAGTGAACTAGCAAATGAGGTAAGGGATATGTCTATAGGAGTTTAGAGGCAGACGGTTAAAGGGATATTCCAGAATACACAGAATGGGTACTTTCCAATGAGTAAGAAAATCTCTAAGGGGGGGTGCCCACCATCCGTGGTTAACTAAAAAAGTTAAAGACAATATCAAACTTAAAGAAAAAGCATATAATTATGCAAAGACAAGAGGCAGGTCAGAAGGTTGGAAAGAATATAAAGTACAGCAAAGAACGACAAAAAGATTAATAAGGATGGAAAAATTAAAGTATGAGAGAAAGCTAGTTAGTAATATAAAGATGAATAGTAAGAGTTTCTATAGATATTTAAATAAGAAAGGAGTTAACAAAGTGAACGTTGCTCCTATAGAAAGTGCGTCAGGGATTGATAATGGAAAGTAAGAAGATGGCGGACAAATTAAACTGGTATTTTGCTTGGGTCTTCACTATAGAGGACACAAGTAACACCCCAGAAATAGCTTTAAGTCAGGAGATGGAATAGATGGAGGAACTTGTGAAAATTACAATCACCTGGGAAGTGGTATTGAGCAAATAGTTGGGGCTGCGGGCTGACAAATCCCCAGGTCCGGATGGACTTCATCTAAGGTCTTGAAAGAAGTGGCTAGTGAGAGGGCTGATGCACTGGCTTGAATTTTCTGAAATTCCCTAGATTTGGGGAAGTGTCCATTAGATTGGAAAATAACAAATATAACTCCTTTATTCAAAAAGGGAGGGGACAGAGAGCAAGAAACTAGGCCAGTTAGCCTAACATCTGCCATAGGGAAAAAATTACAAGCTGTTATTAAAGATGTTATAGCAAGGCACTTAGAAAAATTCAAGGCAATCAGGCAGAGTCAACATGGTTTTGTAAAAGGGAAAACACATTGAGCCAATTTATTGGAGTTCGTTGAAAGAGTCACATGTGCTGTGGATAAAGGGGAACCACTGGATGTACGGTATTTACATTTCCAGAGGCATTTGATAAAGTGCCGCATCAAATATTATTGCAGAAAATAAAATCTCATGGTATAGGGGTAACATATTGGCATGGATAGAAGATTGGTTAGCTAACAGAAAGCAGAGAGTTGGCATAAATGGGTCTTTTTTCTGGTTGGCAGGATGTGATGAATGGTGTGCCACAGGGATCAGTGTTGGGGCCTCAACTTTTTACAATATATATAAATGACTTGGATGAAGGGACCGAAGGAATGGTGGCTAAGTTTGCTGACGACACAAAGATAGGTAGGAAAGTAAATTGTGAAGATGATGTAAAGAGGCTATAAAGTGACATAAAAAGGTTATGTGGTTGGGCAAAGACCTGGCAAATCGAGTATGATGTGAGAAAATATGAAATTGTTCATTTTGGCAGGGAGAATAGAAAAGCTTATGATCTAAATAGTGAGAGATTGCAGAGCTTTGAGGTTCAGAGGGAGCTGGGTGTCCTAATGCATGAATCATAATAAGTTAATATGCAGGTAAAGCAAGTAATTAGGAAAGCTAATAGAATGTTTTCATTTATTGTGAGGGGACTTGATTACAAAAGTAGGGGGGTTATGCTTCTGTTGTACAGGGCATTGGTAAGACCACATCTGGAGTATTGTGCACAGTACTGGTCTCCTTATTTAAAGGAAGATGTAAATGCATTAGAAGCAGTTCAGGGAAGGTTTACTAAACTAACACCAGGAATGGGCTGGTTGTCTTATGATGAAAGGCTGGACAGGTTAGGCTTGTAATCACCGGAATTTAGAAGAATAAAAGACGACTCAATTGAAACCTTCGAGATCCTGAAGGGCCTTGACAGGGAGAATGTGGAGAGGATGTTTCCTCTTGTGGGAGAATCTAGAATCAGGGATCGCTGTTTAAAAGTAAGGTGCCACTCATTTAGGACAGAGTTGGGGAGAATTTTTTTTCTCTCAGAGGGTTGTGAGTCTTTGAAACTCTTTCTCTCAAAAGGCAGTGGAAGCAGAGTCTTTGAATATTTTTAAGGCACAGCTAGCTAGATTCTTGATTAACAAGGGGGTGAAAGGTTATTGGTGGTAGGCAGGAATGTAGGGCTGAAGCTTCATTCAGATCAGCCATAATCTTATTGAATGGTGGAGCAGGCCTAAGTGGCCTGCTCCTGCTCCTGCTCCAGTTCATATATTCATATAGCTGGTTTTGATACCAGAGCGGTCCATTTACTCAGTAAACCATTTGGGATCTTGAGCCCAGGCGCTTGAAATAATTCTTTCTCATTGGCCTGAAAAAACTTCAATTTTGGGTTTACTTTAGAATGCCAGAGGCAAAATGGAGACACAGCTATCTCCAAATTGGATATTGTGAGCACTTTGCTCTATTCTGCTTCATGACAAGTGACAACATGCGCTTGAATTCAAATCATTGTTCATCTGATTGAAGCATAATTGAGATCCAAGTTTAGTTTCTTCTGCACTAAGGTTCATTAGGCCTACTAGCTGCACAATCTCTAACCTCCACCATCACATAGTACACAATAAAGCAGCTAAGCAAATTAACCAAGTCAGGAGATTATTTTAAAGATTCCTGTAAATGCTCTCCATGGTTGAATGCAGAACTATTCACTAGAACTGACAGTACTAAGAACTGAACACAAATTACTTTACTCTGAATCAGGTACAACTGGCTCGAATAGATTCATGATATTGAACATGAAAGACCCATTGCTTGTGTATTTTGTCTTTGTAAGCAAGTGTAGTAATTGAAGGTATAGCCTCTCCTGCTACTATCAGGGGTCATGTGATGTTCTTGGAGGCTCCAACCAATGAGCCTGAAGCAGGGGTAATCGGGTGGGGGGCTGGGCTTCCTGATGAGGGTCCTGATCGAGCATGTAGTATCTGAAAAACTGTCTGTAATAAAGGTTATCTGTTTCTTGTTGAAACCTGTCCAGTCCGTCAAGTCATTACATTTAGTGATGAGAGTAAAATAGCTCCAATGCTGCACCTTGCCTTATTACCTTGAGTACATTGAATCTTAAGAAAAAAGAAAAGAATATTCACCAGTCGTGCCACTCTTCCGCAGAATCGATTCTTATGATGTGATTATGGAAGACTGGAGCCAGTACATAGAACGCCTTGGTTTTTATTTTGTAGCGAATGAAATTACTGGGGAGGAAAAGCAGAAAACAATCGTTTTGAGTGTATGTAGTAGTAACACATACAATCTTATCTGCAGCCCAAACGGGCCCAATTCTAAGTTCTTTAATGAATTAGTAGACCTCGTGAAAACGTATAACTAGCTGAAGCCATCTGTAATAATGCAGAAGTTCAAGTTTAGTTAGGGCCTCATTGCAACCCATGAAGCAAAACTGAAGCAGTTGATAGAACACTGTGACTTTGGGGATACACTAAATGATATGCTGCTGGACCGATTAGTTTGTAAAGTTCACAACTGCGCCATTCAGAGACTCGCAGGCTTTGCAACACATTCAACATAGCGCTGTTATTCATATGGCGCAGGAATCTACAGCCAGGCGTGGCACGAAAACCAGAGACACAGCAGCAAAGCGAGAGGCAATGTCCGCTGTTAGAAACATGAAAAGGCCTAGTAGAAATATTTCAGCCCTGACTCTGAGGTTAATTGGCTATAGATATGGGGATAACCACATACCGGACACCCGCAGATTCATGGAGGCAGCATGCCATTACTGCCAAAAGATAGATCATGTAATAAGGCAACGCAGGGCAAAATCAAAACAGCCCATAAAGCAGCAAACCAACATGAATGAACTGAAAAATGCAGCAGAACCTGAAGCTGCCGATACCGACATCTATTCCTTGTATAATGTCACTGCTGTAAAAACTGAACTATCACTGACACAATCCAAGTGAATTAGAAGCACCAGTAATGGAAGTAGATACAGGAGCCTCAGCCACAGTGGTGGGAGAGTACACATTTAAATACCTAAATGAAGGTACCCAGCCACTGAATCTAGAGCGAACAACGGCTCAATTGAAGACGTACAATGGAGAATCCATGCAGGTAAAGGGCATCGCCACAGTACCTGTATCCTATAGGCAACAAACAGCCCAGCTTCCAGCGATCATCGTGACAGGTGAAGGTCTTAGTCTTCTGGGCCAAGACTGGTTACAGAAAATCAAGCTCAAATGGACTGAAATTTTCATTTGAGAACAGGAGGAGCTCCTGAAATGTATTTTGTGATGAATTAGGGAAGTGAAAAGGCTTGCAAGCAAAAATACATGTGGATCTTGAGGTGACAACACATTTCTTTAAGGCCAGACCTATGCCTTATGCATTGAAAGAGAAGGTGGGTACAGAACTGTGCTGGTTGGAAAAGCTGGTCATCATCCAACCTGTCTAATTCTCAGATCACTTTGTCCCAGTGGTTAAGCCTGACCAAACCATACACAAACCATATAAATTGACCATGAATAAGGCAGCAAAACTAGACAAGTACCCCATTCCAAGGATAAATGACTTAAATGCAAAGCTAGCTGGAGGAAAATCCTATACAAAATTGGATGTGAGCCATGCTTACAAACAATTAGAGCTGGATAGCACATCTAGAGGATACGTAACTATCAACACACACAAGGATCTGTATCAATATCCTCGCCCACCCTAGGAGTATCGTCTGTACATGCAATCTTCCGAAGGACAAATGGAGAGTCATTTGCAGGGACTTCCCTAAGTGGTAGTATACCTAGGTGACGTTCTGATCACAGGGTCAACCAAGACCAAACACTTGGCCAACCTGGAGGAGGAGCTAAGAAGGTTCACGGAAGCCGGTGTACAGTTAAAGAAAGAAAATTGTACATTCCAAGTGCCCAAAGCTACTTACCTGGGTCACAGGGTGGATGCCATGGGTTTGCATCTGGTAGAAGAGAAAGTTAGGACAATAAAAGATCCACCGTCTCCATCCAATGTAACCAAACTCAAGCCTTTCTTGGGTATGAACAACTACTATAGCCACTTCTTGCCAAACTTAACAAGTGCGTTAGCACCATTGCACTTGTTGTTAAAAAAAATCATTGTTGGTTGTGGAATTCACAACAGGAGGAAGCCTTTGTTAAAATGAAGAAGCTGTTGCATTCACCATGTTTATTGGTACACTACAACCCATCAAAAGAGCTGGTATTAACATGTGATGCTTCTCCTTATGGTGTAGGAGCTGTGTTATCACATGGAATGGAAGATGGATCAGAAAGGCCCATTGACTATGTCTCGAGAAACCTCTCCACAACTGAGAAGGGCTGTTCCCAGCTAGAAAAGGAAGGTTTATCGGTGATACTCGGAGTGAAGAAATTCCACCAGTACCTGCATTGGTGGCATTTCACCATTGTTTCGGACCATAAACTATGATGGGTTTATTCAGTGAGGATAAAGCCATTCGCCACTAGCATCAGCAAGAATACAACATTGGGCTTTGACATTATCTGCGTATGAGTATACCTTTATGTGCTGTCCTGGCTTACATATTGGAAAGGTGGATGCACTCAGTCATCTCCCATTACCAGATAGCATTGTACATGTCCCAGTGCCACAAGAAGCTGTGCTTGTACTGAATTCCTTGGATTCTTCGCCTGTGTGTGCAAAGCAAGTTAGAAATTGGACAAACAGAGATCCAATTTTGTCATAAGTCCAAGATCTTGTATTGCAAGAGTGGTTGAGTTCACCAGTGTCTGAAGAGATAAGACCATTCCATGCCCAAAAAAGAGAGTTAAGTTGTCAGGAGGGAATCTTGTTGCGGGGGTCAAGAGTCATCATCCCTTCACAAGGAAGAGGAACTCTGTATGTGACTGTGGTCACCCAGAACAGACTATGGAACACACAGTAACACAATGTCTGAGGAGGAGTATTACTGCGATATACACCGCCACTCCTAACGTAGTACCCTGGCTTGACCACCTTGATGTAAAATTATAGTTGTTGCTCTATACCCAGCCATGTGAAAGAAGATTGGCAACCCCTACCTCTGAAGTTAGGATTGCTGATGCCTCAGGGTTGGAGCAACTTCCATTGCCCCTCCAACCTCAATTGGACAGCAAGCATGGCCCTTAGCTCACCTCTTAAAAAAATCAAAGCAGGTGCCAAACGCCAATGCGATGTAGGTTTGGGATGCAGAAATTCTTCATTCTTTGATGGGATGTGGGCATCACTGGCAAGGCCAGTAGTTGTTGCCCATCCCTATTTGTCCTTGATCTAATTGGTTTGCTTGGCTTTTTCAGAGGGCATTTGAGAGTCAACCACATTGCTGTGAATCTGGAGTCACATGTAAGCCAGACCAGGTAAGGATGGCAGATTTCCCTCCCTAAATTTCATTAGTGAACCAGATGGGTTTTTACACCAATGATGTTAGGTGCCATGTTCATGAGATGAGCTTTATGTTCCAGATTTAATTGAATTTAAATTCCACCAGCTGCAGCAGTGGGATTTGAACCCCTGCCTCCAAAGCATTAGCCTGGGCCTCTGGATTTCAAGTCCACTACCACCACACCACTGCCTCTCCCCATGTGCCTATTGTTGAGGTTCTAACCTCTGAGCTAAAATCTAGCCCATGGTATTCCTGACATGGGTTTGCTTGATGCTGGCACTAGAGCTTTTCTCTGACACAAATGTATCTCAATAGCTTAAACAGAAAATGTACCTAAAAGCAAAACACCAGAGGGAACAATAGTCACTAGTCTGTAACTACAATCGACTGTGGACAAATGATGGAACAGAAGACTATTAGAGAGTGCTTACTGTAAAGAGTCACTCCACTCTAAAAAGAGACATGCTTTACCAGAACACTAAATGAGTATCACACTTTAGTTTTATTGCTGAGAGGTTTTCATGATTAATTACGAAACTTTTCAAGCAGCCACAATACCAATAATTATTGCTTTTTCTCAGAGGACAGATAAAAGCCTATCTTGGCAAAGACAGAATATTTCATTTGCCAAGATTGTTGTGTTATGGCTTGAGCTGCTCTTAAGATTGAGTACATAATCTAGGCTGACCCTCTGATGCAGTACTGACAGAGTGCTGCACTGTCAGAGGTGCTGTCCTTTGGATGAGATATTTAACTAAGGTGGATGCAAAAGATTCCATGGTGCTATTTCAAAGAGTAGGGATGTTCTACTCGGTGTCATGGCCAATATTTATCCCTCAATCAACATCACAAAAACAGATGATCTGCTCATTATCTTATTGTTGCTTGTGGGAGCTTGCTGTGTGCACATTGGTTGCTGTGTATCCAACATTAGAACAGTGACTGCCCCCAAAATATATCACTGGATGTAAAGTGCTTTGGGAGGGCTTGACATGAAAGGCGCTATGTAAATGCAAGTCCTTCTTTCTTTTTCCTGCTCATCAATCCAAGCACCAGCATTTCCAACAGGAGCTGCACAGAGATCAGGTGTCGAAAGGTGGACCTGCTCTTTTCACTCCTGCTCTAGCCCGTGGCTACTGAACAGTGTCTGGGGGTGTGGGCAGTGTCGGAGGGTGAGCAGTGTCGGGGGATGGGCAGTGTCGGGGGGGGTGGGCAGTGTCGGAGGGTGAGCAGTGTCGGGGGATGGGCAGTGTCGGAAGATGGACAGTGTCGGGGGTGTGAGCAGTGTCGGGGCGCTGAGCAGTGTCGGGAGGGTGGGCAGTGTTTGGGGGATGGGCAGTGTCGGGGGATGAGCAGTGTCGGGAGGGTGGGCAGTGTTTGGGGGATGGGCAGTGTCGAGGGGGTGAGAAGTGTCGGGGGTTGGGCATTGTCGGGGGGTGAGCAGTGTTGGGGGGGTGAGAAGTGTCGGGCAGTGAGCAGTGTCTGGGGGTGGGCATTGTCGAGGGGTGAGCAGTGTTGGGGGAGTGAGCAGTGTCGGGGGGCTGAGCAGTGTCGGGGGGCAGTGAGCAGTGTTGGGGGGGTGAGCAGTATAAAGGGGTTGAGCAGTGTCGGGGGGCAGTGAGCATTGTTGGGGGGTGAGCAGTGTCGAGGGGTGAGCAGTGTTGGGGGAGTGAGCAGTGTCGTGGGGGCTGAGCAGTGTCGGGGGGCAGTGAGCAGTGTCGGGGGGTGGGCAGTGTCGAGGGGTGAGCAGTGTTGGGGGGGTGAGCAGTAGTCGGGGTGGGGTGAGTGTCGGGGGGCTGAGCAGTATCTGGGGGTTGGGCAGTATCGGGGGTGTGAGCAGTGTCGGGGGGTGAGCAGTGTCAGGGGGATGGGCAGTGTCGGGAGGGTGGGCAGTGTCGGGGGGTGTGGGCAGTGTTGGGGGGTGAGCAGTATAAAGGGGTTGAGCAGTGTCAGGGGGGTGAGCAGTGTTGGGGGGTGAGCAGTGTTGGGTGGGGTGAGCAGTGTCGGGGTGGAGTGAGTGTCGGGGGGGTGAGCAGTGTCGGGGTGTGGTGAGTGTTGGGGGGGCTGAGCATCGACGGGGGGTGAGCAGTGTTGGGGGGGTGAGCAGTGTCGGGGTGGGGTGTGTGTCGGGGGCGCTGAGCATCGACGGGGGGCGAGCAATGTCTGGGGGGCTGAGCAGTGTCGGGGTGGGGTGAGTGTCGGGGGGGCTGAGCAGTATCGGGGGTTTGGGCAGTATCGGGGGTGTGAGCAGTATCGGGGGTTTGGGCAGTATCGGGGGTGTGAGCAGTGTCAGGGCTGAGCAGTGTCAGGGAGGTGAGCAGTGTCAGGGGGGTGGGCAGCGTCAGGGGGGTGAGTAGAGTCGGGAGGATGGGCAGTGTTGGGGAGTGGGCAGTGTTGGGGAGTGGGCAGTGTTGGGGAGTGGGCAGTCTCTGGGGGTGAACAGTGTTGGGGAGTGGGCAGTGTTGGAGTGGTGGGCAGTATCTGGAGTTACACGGGTGCTGGAGTGCTTTGACAGTCCTCCTGATCCAGAGGGCTTCACTCCAAGCTGACCTTACTCTTGCTTGGCACAGTGCTAATAATTCCAGGTTAAAATCTTGGCAAGTACCAGTCAAACAGCCTGGCATATCATGTTGACAGGTGCTGAGGGAGCTATCAGCCAGCGTTCCCAGGGAGCCACTCCTGCTGAGCTGGAAGTTTAGGGTTTTGGTATAAAATGGAGCTCCCAGGACCTCCGATACATTTGCAGCCCTCAGTAGTGGCAACACATTCGCGCCTCTATTAGGATCGGATGATCTGGGCCAATGTTTCACTCAGTGAAATTTGGGGAATAGGTACTTGTACATGTAGCAAATGGAAGGGAAGGTTCTGCTTTCACTGTGTGACCCTTAGGTAAAGCCAAATTCTGTCACTACACACAGTGGGACATTGAGCTCAAATGTATTCCTCCTTTGAATGCCTGCCCAATTATAGCACTGAGTGAAGCAGCAAGTGTCTATGCAGCTCCACATTAGACGAAGGTCCTTTCTTTCAGTTGGGGAAGCAGTTCCCTCTCCCGCCTCCCCATTCTAATGTAACTGGGACCCGAGACAGATCAATGTTTTATTCTGCTCACCCACCAGTTTCCTGGTCACCGTTCCTGAGGCTAACTTTCAATTCCACGTTTTCCCCCCACTTATTTAATTGAATTTTATCTGCATCAGCTGCTGTGGTGGGATTTTTCATGTCCCCAGAGCATTAATCTGGGATCTCTGGAGTGCTAGTTTAGTGACATGACCATAACACCACTGCCTCCCACAATCAGTCTAAACATGTTGTATGGATGCACAACTCAAGAGTGACCATTTGAGCAAGTTACCAGCAGTGAGGATATACCCAGCAAGTATCAGGATGTGGCAGGGACAGGAGATGGAGGAGAATTGAATAATTACATAAAATTACATAGAAAGTACAGCACAGGAACAGGCCATTTAGCTAAACTGGCTCCACACCAGCCTCCTCTCCATATAACCCTGTCAGCATTTACCCACCGTCCATTCCTTTCTCAATTATAAAACAAAGTTAACTTTTTCTATGTCGGCAGACTGTGTGAGTGGCTGACAGATGATATTGCAGAGAGGGTCACCCATGTGTTACAGGTAAGGTAGTTCTGTGGTGAAGGTGCCCCCTGAGATCTAATGTACTTGGTTGAATAATTCCAAATGCGCGCAGGGAAACCATAAAAATTCAAAGTGCTGTGTTTCAGAGAGGCTGCACGTTGTTCCAGTCCGGCAAATTTAATTAAAGCGTTAAGTCTGAGAAGTGAGGCCACATCTAAATCAATCGAACGCTGCAAATCAGGTAGCTCCTTCTGTTACAGTTTAACAAATAAAGCAGCTATCAGCTAGAATCTAAAGTAGAAAAAGCGACAAACTAAAAGCAAATCAAATTGGGGAGGGGCAGTAGGTGGTGGAATTCAGACCCATCCACCGCTTAAAGCATCATCGACTAATGAAAGTCTTATTTAGCCATTCCCATTTGTTGACTGTGCCTGTGGTGAGAAGCGACATGAACAGGGTTAAGGGCACACCTCAACACCTCAGGACATTTTAAGATTGGTGAGAGGGATACAACTCCTCTCAGCACCACTGGAGGAGATTGGCCCCAGTGTTCCTGCTGACCTTAAACAGACCTTAAATGGGGATGCAATTAGGATTGGTCAGGGTGCTGACCCCAAGGTCTAATGACCTGATGCCACTCACTGCACTGATTCATTCATCACAAAGGTACAGCTGGATGAGGTACTGAGTGCAAAGGTTGTCCATAGAACCTTACTCCAGAATGGAGTACCAGGGAAGAGATCAGAGGGAAAAACAAGAGGTAACAAAATGAAGGTCTCTCCTCCTAAACAAGTACACACCCTTTTTTTCTTAAAGGCAGGCGTCTTTTTTGAAGAAACAGGAACTTGCATTTTTTTTGTGTCTTTAATGTAGAAGGAGGTCTGAAGCACTTCACAGTGAGGATGAAATCATGAAGCATTTAATGAAAGACTGAAAAAGATTTTTTCCCTGACTGAGAAATAGAGGGTCTTAGTTTTGAGTGTCTTCTTTGCTTCCAATGAGACCATGAAAGTTGTGGATCAAGTAATGCATGACACTTGCTCCTCATGTTATTCGATTTTCCATTTTCATCACTTCTGTCCATTTTGGGCAGCTATTTCTTATGTTAAGTGCCTTCATCCTTGTCAATAATGGAACACAGCACTTTACAAAGAGCAGCCATCCAACGACTGCTAATGGGAAATGGAGACACCCTGGCAATCTTGAAGATTGAAAATGATACTGTCGTCTCCTGTGAGTCACAAGGTGGATGTATCGAGCTTCTTAATACAATCCAAGATTGAATGAAAAAGCTGGAAAAAAACTTGAGGAGAGTTTAGGAACTCGACACCTTCTTGCAGACTCTTTGCTTGTACTGCCTGACTCGGAACCAGGGTCACATTTTATTACCAGCTGCTGATAGATAAAAGAACTTCTTTAAGTTATGCAATCAATCTTTCTTCTATCCTTTCACGGGCTGTGGGCATTGCTGGCTAAGCCAGCACTTATTGTCCATCCCTAATTGCCCTTGAAAAGGCAGTGGTGAGCTATCTTCTTGAACCACTGCAGTCCATGTGGCAAAGGTACATCTACAGTGCTGTTGGGAAGGGATTTCCAGGATTTTGATCCAGCGACAGTGAAGGAACGGTGATATATTTCCAAGTCAGGATGGTGTGTGGCTTGGAGAGGAACTTCCAGGTGATGGTGCTCCTATGTGACTGCTGCCCTTATCCATCCTTCAAGAAACAAGCCATTTTTTAAAATAAGGAAGCATTTACTCATCGCATATAGTTCTACAGGTACACTGATTATTAGGTTTCAGATGACTGGCACAATAATCAGAAAGATTACTGCCTCTCCTTGTTTTTATCTATAAAAGCAAGGAAGTTTTGCTAATCCTTTGTAAATCACTGGTTAGGCCACAGGTGTAGTACTGTGCCTAATTTTGGGTATCACATTTTAGAAGGTATGTCACAGCCTTGGAGATGGTGGAGGGAAAACAGTCTGGAATGGTGCCAGAAGCGAGGGACTTCAGTGATGTGGAGGCTGAAAAGCTGGGGGAGAAGGTGGTGTAGTGATAATGTCACCACGCTAATAATTCAGAGGTCCAGTATAATGCTCTGGTAACGTGGGTTGAAATCCCACCATGGCAGCTGGTGAAATTTAAATTCAATTAATAAATCTGGAATATAAAGCTAATCTCAGTAATGGTGACCATGTCAACTATCATCAATTGTTGCAAAATCTGGTTCATTAATATTCTTTAGCGAAGGAAATCTGCCCTCCTTACCTGGCCTGACCTACTTGTGACTCCAGAGCTCACAGCAATGTGGTTGACTCTTAACTGCCCTCAGTTCAAGAGCAATCAGGGATGGGTAACAAATTCTGGCCCTGTCAGTGACACCCACATCCCATGAAAGCAAAAAGAAATCTTAGAGCAGAGAAGGGTTAGGGTTAATTGAGGTGTTTAAAATTATGAGAGATTTTGATTGTGTAGATAGGGAGAAAATGTTCCCTTATTTTACATTCCATGTCTCTACAGGAGGAGGAGAGACCAGAGGACACAGATTAAGGTGATTGGTAAAACAGTCAGAGTGGAGATGAGCAGAGATTTTGTTACGCAGGGAGTTGTTATGATCTGCGATGCACTTTCTAAAAGGATAGTGGAAGCAGATTCAGCAGGAACTTTCAAGAGGAAATTGGATATTGACTTGGAAAGTGAAAATATATAGAGCTATGGACAGAAAGCAGGGGTTGTGGGGGGAATTAATGGGACAGCTCTTTCAAAGAGCCCGCACAGACACAATGGGCCAAATGGCTCCAACCCATGTTGTGTGATTTTATGACTGTTATGTATGCCTGAGGGTCCCCTAAAGGTGTATGTAGCATGTCATAACACTGCATGAAAGCTTCATAAAATGTAAACTTTCTCAAAGGAAATTTTTAATGAAGCAACTGGACAGGGGAGGGAAAGATGTTCACAAGAGCAGTGAAGGCCCTTTGATCTGAAGGAGAACAAAGAATGGAAGTGAAGGCAAGGGGCAACTGTTAGTTCCTTTCCAGGTTTAGAGTAGAGAAGAATGGATTAGAGATTTAATAATTAATGTATTTGGACAGAAGACAGTATACCTAGTGGCAATTATGTTGTTCACAGTTATTGGGTGAGATCAGTTGAATGGCAGCTTGAATTGGACAATTTATTTAGTGGGAGCCTGAAGGAACATCAATTGTAGGGTGCGGGTTAATGGAGTCAAAACCGAAGCAAAACTGATTAAAGAGATTAATCAAAGCTTGAGCAGAGAGAGAGAGAAGGTGGGAAACAGTGATTTGAACTGGAGCAAAGAGAAAACACAAGTGACTTTAATTGGAGACTCTAGAGATCGATAATCAGTTTAACAGAGATGAAGTAAACAGTTGGTGCATTGATTTGATAGGAGGATGATTGGAGATGCACATCAGAAAGATTTATTCTCCTTTTGGCAATAATTTCAATGCTGTTTGTTTCTTGATAGCTGGTAGTGATGGTAGTTCACATTAGACCTGGAATGCATTGCAGGCTGGTGCTGACTCTCTGCATTACTTCAAGAGCGTTGACTGGAGATCACATCACAGAGACATCATATTGATTTCAAACACTTGAGTAAATTGGGGAGATTATCTGGAGTAAGGATCAACTTAGTGGCTTTGTAACCAGCCTCTGGCCTACTCAGCTGTACGATTATTATGAGCCTTAGCATTTTACCCAAGTTCCATAAGGTCAAACAGAAACAAGTTGCTCCCTCAAGATCTCATGGATCAAGATTACTCAACCATGCCCTTGTTGCTAATGCCCTTCTTACCAGTTTCCCACCACCCTCCATAATCTCAAGATTATCTACAACTGGCGGAGATGGCGGCACAGTGGTAACTTCAATGGGCGAGTAATCCAGAGGCCCAGGCTAATATTCTGGGGACATGGGCCAGAATTTTACGTTGATCAGGCGGACACGCACCCCTTGACCCGAACGCATGTGAAATTGCACAAAATAATGTCGGGCGTATATCCTGATGTCACCACGTGCGTGAGCAATCTAGAGGTCGGTGGGCGCACATAGGAGTCGGATCTGTGCCCACTGACAATTAAAGGGCCAGTTAGGGCCATTAAAAACCCTATTGTCCATGATTCGACGCTGCAAATGTTATTTCATGCTCATCGCACAGACAAAATGGGCAGGCGTCAGCTGGGTTTTAACAAAACCTCATCCAAGGATGGGATGAAATGCCCGGGGCGAAATATAATATAATAAGCTATCTGACCACTGTTTCCCACTGGCTGGCCGTTAATTGAAATTATGTTCAGGGGCCAATCGTGGATGGAAGCACGTTTCTCGTCCGCTTCCGGGCCCCTCGAACTAGAATGCACGCCAAGCGTGAAATTCTGGCCATAGTTTCAAATCCCACCATGGCAGCTGATGGAATTTAACTTCAATTAATAAATCTGAAATATAAAGCTAGTCTGAGAAATGGTGACCATGACAACTATCATTGAATATGATAAAAACCCATCAGGTTCAGTAATATTCTTTGGGGAAGGAAATCTGTCATCCTTACCCGGTTTGGCCTACATGAGACTCCAGACTTAACTGCCTTCTGTAAATTCCTGGTAAGCCACTTATTTCAAAGGCAATCAGGGATAGGCAACAAATGCTCGTCTAGTCAGTGACCACCACATCCCATAAGAGCATTTATAAAAGCCCTGCTGCCCACATCCTAACTTGAAGACAAAGTGCCCTTGGCTCACCACCCTTGTGTTCAGTGACCTACATTAACAGGCAGTCTGGCAATCTCTCAAGTTTAAAACTCATATTCTTATTTCAAATCTCTCAATAATTTCCAACCCTCATTATCTCTGCAATCTCCTTCAACTGCACAAATTTCTGAGATATTTGCATACCTCCATTTCTGGTCTCTTGCACATCCCTCATTTTCATCACTCTACCATCGACGGCTGTGCTTTCAGCTGCTTAAACTCTAAGCTCTGGAATTCCTTCGCTAAAGCCCGACCTTAATCCTCCTATAATATGTTTCTTAAAACCTACCTTCTTGACCAAGCTTTTGACTGCTTATAGTATCTCCCAATGTGGCTTGGTAATAAGTTTTGTCTGATAATTACTTTGTGAAGCACCTTAGGCTGTTTCAGTACGTTAAAGATATTTTAGAAATGCAAGCTATTTTCATTCAAGCAATATGTCCAGGTATTAAACCTGTTTTGAGTTAAACAAGTTTGGGAAACATAGAGTTCCCTAGTGCATTCTCCATGGCAATGATTGCAACAATTAGAGTCAACCTGCCAACCAATCAGCACCCTTTTCTCATACAGTATAAATTGTTTCTCTCCTTTGAAATTTTGCATTCTTGCATTTATCCTGATGAGTGCAAGGCAAAAAACTTTAACAGCGTTTCTCTTTCTTCCAGCAACACTCAAGCCATTGTTCTTCATATAAAACTAAGATAAAATGAGTTTGAATGTTTCACACTAATTTTAAATCCATTCTGAGTGATTGACCTCTTGGCAGGAAAAACAGAATGGCAGGGTATTATTTAAACGGTGTTAGATTTGGAAATGTTGATGTAAAAAGGGACCTAGGTGTCCTTGTACACCAATCACTGAAGGTAAGCATGCGGATGCAGCAAGCAGTTAAGAAGGCAAATGGTATGTTGGCCTTCATTGCGAGAGGAGTTGAGTACAGGAGCAAGGATGTCTTACTGCAGCTGTAGAGGACCTTGGTGAGATAACACCTGGAGTATTGTGTGCAGTTTTGGTCTCCTTACCTAAGAAAGGATATACTTGCTGTAGAGGGAGTGCAGCAAAGGTTCACCAGATTGATCCTTGGGATTGTTGTATGAGGAGAGATTGGGCTGAGAGGCCAGTAATTACTGGAGTTTAGAAGAATGAGAGGGGATCTCATTAAAATGTATAAAATTCTGACAGACTGGACAGACTGGATGAAGAGATGATGTTTCCTCTGGCTGGGGGGGACAAAGAGTCACAGTCTCACGGTACAGGGTAGGCCCTTTAGGACTGAGATGAGGAGAAACTTGTTCACTCAGAGGGTGGTGAATCTGTGGAATCCTCTACCACAGACTGATGTGGAAGCCAAGTCACTAAATATATTTAAGGGAATAGATAAATTTCTAGACTCTAAAGGTGGCAAGGAGTATGGGGAAAGAGCGAGAGAATGGCGTTGAGATAGAGGATCAGCCATGATCATATTGAATGGTGGAACAGGCTCGAAGGGCCAAATGACCTATTCCTGCTGCTATTTTCTATGTTTTTATGTTTCTTTGTGATCTGAGTGATTGCTGGTGGATGTTGTACCTTTGTGAAAATCACACAAGAATAGAACTGAGTTCTGCGGTGGTGTCCTTCACTGTTTTGAATAGACTGTCCTTGTTCACTGTGAGACAATTATCAAAAGAAGAGGTGCAGACAATAAGATCTCAGAGCAGCAGGGTGTGTGATACCAGATGAAAAGAGCACAAGGAGGAACTGACAGTGTAGCAAGTAGGTCATCCATCAAAACAGTGAAAAAATCACAGTAAAACTCACCCAGAGGAACAACTGGTGATACGAAAGTGTGATTTATGTTTGTGCAGCCTGCTTCCTCTTGCATTTGATTTGCTAATAAGACTTTAAACACTGCACAGAGCAAACATGTAAAGTATTGCCAGTGAAGTAGTGGGGACATCCTGTGACAGGCATTAAAGAATTGTTTATTTTTCATTGGGTTTTTTGAGAAATTTTTGAGTCCCACACGTAAGAATAGACATTTCATAAGACCATAAGGATACTAGTAGGAGTAGACCATTTGGCCTATCAAGCCTGCTCCGGCATTGAATACAATCATGGCGAATCTTAGGCTTCAACTCCATTCCCCACACCACCACCCCACCGCCCCCCCCACCCCTCATCATATCCCTTGCTTTTCCGAGAGACCAAATATCTGTTTATCCCCGCCTTAAATGTGAACAATGTGGAGTATCCACGACCCTCTGGATTAGAGCCATCCAAAGGTTCACAATCCTTTGAGTGAAGTAGTTTCTACTCATCTCAGTCCAAAATGCTTAGCCCCTTCTCCTGAGACTGTGCCCCTGTGTTTTAGATTCCCCGGCTAGCGGGTATAATCTCTCAGCCTCCACCTCTTCAAGCCCCTTCAGAATGTACATTTCAATGGGATCACCTCTCAATCTTCTAAACTCCAGAGAATATAAGCCCAATTTACTCAGCATTTCATCAGAGGGCAACTCCCTTCATCCCAGGAACCAGTTTACTGAACCTTCACTGTACTGCCTCCAAAGGAAGTGTGTCCTTTCTTAAGTGTGGTTTCTGCACTCACATCCATCCGCTGCCTAAGATAACCTTACCTAAGTTCTGCTTCCAACATGAAAAATTTGGGTATCCAACTCCGAGGAGATAGAAGCTGAAAAAACAACTCTAATTGTAACTTGTGAAGTAAAGTTACATTGAAGCTGTTAATTGCTGCTAAAATGTGAAACCGTTTTCTTTAATCTTAAATCTCCCATTTGTGTGGATTTAACAGTACAAGACTCTCAATATTATGGGGTAGGTTTTCTACGGGCAACCTAGGCACAAGTTACACCCAAAATTACACTAGATTTTGAGAAGTATCTTTTTCTCTCAAGCTTCCATTCAAATTCATTTGCACATTGTTGAATGCACAACCTGCCATGGATCAGCGTTTTAGAATATAAATTATTTTAAATATGCTTTAAAAAATATTCCCTGATTAGGTTAAGAGCATTAATTTGGTGCAATGCTATTGATATCACTGAGAATGGGTTTATCACACTAAATAAGCATTTTGATCACTGTCTGGTCTCCCACCTGTGAGTAATCCAATTTTAAATAACCCCAAATTACTGTTAAAACTATACAGACATTTCTTAGTTATATCGTTGCAAAAGAAATCCATTTCTTAGTGAATTAAAAGAAAGCTCAAAAAGATTTTAAAACGTGCCTCGTGCCAAAAGAGTCAGTTTAAAGTTAAGAAACTCCTTGAAGGCTCGCAAGTGAGCGCAATTATAAGAAACTTGTAATGATGATTCATTCGATGTGGAAGTGTGGCCATTTTGCGCACGGAGCCAACTTCGAGGATATTTTAAACAAAACGCCAGGGAAACTTGAGTTGAGCTGTTAATAATTTGCACTTAAAATGCCACGATCTTTTATGCGGATTCTACAAAATTGCGCGAAAGATAAAGTGCAACCAAGCAGAAACTCCAGGCCTGCATCTCCCTCCTGGACCATTATCACAGTTAATGTGACACTGCTTTGATGACCAAAGGTTATCCCAAAGATGCTGTTGAAAAGCCAAATGAGACTATTTATTTTGTTGTCAGGATTAATATTTCCTGTCTTGGCAATCATTATTTGACAGATAATCATTACCTATCAAGCACCACAAGTTTCTCAAGTAAAATCCACCAAAACGTTCTATTTTGCAGTTGAATACATCTAAGATGGAAGATGGCCGGTTGATGCTTTAAGAATTAAACATGTTGGAAGGATTTTTGCAATCAACAGCAGAGCAAAGGTGCTCAACACTGACCACGCAGTAAGTCTCACTGAAAGTTCAACTGATCTCTCTTGCAAGAATTTCAACTGTATCACCATGTAGGGATACAGCAACTGATTGCAATACTCTTTACTGGGGGCTTGCCACTGTGGAGCTGGCATTTTTGTCATCAGGCTGTCCAAACAGCCAATCACATTAAATAATTTTAACAGAAAGCTAAACAGGAAATTCAGATCACAAATAGCATCACATTTAAAATTGTTTACATCAGGAAAATTAAAGATCAAAACATATACATGGGGTGAAATAGAAGCTGAAATATAGTGAAAAATGCTTTAAAATTATTCTCAAATAAGTCTAGTTTAAAAAATATATGAACTAATCAATTTTTAATTCTTTCACAGGGTTTGTATGTTGCTGTTATTGCCCATCCCGAATTGCCCTTGAGAAGGTGGTGGTGAAGTGCCTTCTTGAAGCACTGCAGTTCATGTGGTATACCCACTGTTAAAGTCACTGTTTATACTTTGAGTAAAGTATAGGGGCCAGTCTTTTCCTTAACACGGGTTTATTGACAAAACCACAGGGCACAGGCACAGATTTCCTCCCCTACATTGGTATAAAGCAGTTCTTATATACTTAAGAATAATTTATTTATTAGTGGAGAATTTGTTTATTTAGTAACACAGAACTTGAGTATTGCTGAAAAAAGACATTGGGCAGAATTTTGCCCTTGGTGTGGGGGATCGGCGGGGGTGGGCAGGACAGTCAGGAAGCTGACTGCTGCTCGCGATCGGCAGCACTCCACCATTTTATGTGGGTGGGGGCAGGTGCTCAATGTCCACCGGGTCCATTGGTGATCCAGCGGCCGATTCAAATGAGGCCTCGGCAGCTCTTGAGAAGGTTGCCACTGAAGGATGCGGAAGTCGTGATGGACAGTGCTGCGGGTGGACACGGCAAGCAGGAGGGCAGGTCGGCAGGGCAGTCGGCCCCACGTTTCTCCGATGAGTGCCTCCTTGCCCTCCTGGACGGGGTGGCAGTACAGTACAGTACAGTACCCTTGTCCCCCGGGATGGGAAGAGGAGGCCCCCTCCCCCACCTCACCAAATAGGCCTGGGAGGAGGTGGTCTCCAGGGTCAGCAACCACGACATGGTGATGTTCACATGGATCCAGTGCCGGAAGTGCTTCAACTATCTCCTGTGACTGGGAAGGATGAGTACCGTGTTGGCATGGGTCACTTTGCAGAACAGATAAGAGCTGCCCATCCTCCGTGGACCTCAGAGGTGTTGGAGTGTGAGTGGCAAATGTCAATAAGGAAGGATCTGGCCAAGGGGGTGAGCCCTGGCTGCTTGGAATGAGTGTCTTGCGGCTCCAGGGTCACGAATCGGCTGAGCCCTGCAAGGTTTTCCTCAGGTGGGGTTGGCCAGGCTGCAGTGGTGCTGCAGGTACAGGGTGGACTGATCAATGCTCCTCTGTCCTTTCAGGAGAAAACATCCTATAACAATGCAGAGAGGTCACGGACTGGCGGGGACTCCCACTCCTACTAATCCTCACTCATTATGAATCCTGGAGCTGGAGAGACGCCATGCACCTCAGTCAAGCGGCCGTGGTGAGGTTGGGGAGCCACAGGGAGGTAAGAGTGCAGTGCACTGAGGTCAGAACATCGGTAATTGCAACCATTCCACTGTAGTCTGTATATTGATGTGAGCCTCGAACCTGGAATCCCCATTGATAATGGAAAGACCAAGGCACCATGATGCAGATCTCTGTCTCATCAGGCTGCCAGGCATGCACACTGACAGTCTAATGACTTAAACTAATGACATTTCCTTCTCCATTTTAGGCTCACCAGCAGCCCCTCGTTGTGAGGAGCCTGAAGGCCCACCCCTGACCCCTGAGAACCACACTGATCAGAACGCACCAACGTCACACCTGTTCTCTCAAGCAGGCACCAGAGCAGATACCAGCACCTCGGTGGGCATTAGATCGCTGGTTACTATCTCGGTGCACATTGGTGAGGGCAATTCACACTCGCTTGAGGTGCAGGCGAAGGCAGAGAGTTCCCAAGGTGCTGGCAGTCGGATGACGGCTGCGGACTAGGAACATGATCAGTTGGTGGCTGATGAGGGGCCTCTGAAGTCAGAGGCAGCTGATGCTGGAAGTCCAGCAGGGTGTGTGGGAGGATCTGGCGGAGATACATGAGGGAACCCGTGCCACGGTCTCCATGATGAAGGAGTCCATGCGGAGCATGAGCAATGCATTGAACCTCGTGGCTGAGCACCAAGCCTCCTCCATGGAGAGGTTGGCGACTCTCATGGAGAGGCTCCTCCAGGAGAATGATCAGGACTTCCTGGGGATGCACTTGGATTTGCAAGCCCTCACAATGGCAATGACCTCAGGCCATGACCTCAGTATCAGTGTGGGAGATGGGTGAGGCACCCAGTATCCCAGCTAGGTACCTGTCCTTCAATGGTGAGCAGCGAGGTCCAGAGCGACCTCACATTGGTGCACGAGCTGCTTGTCATCTCTGCTGGCTCCTCTCAGGGGTCTCCGGATGACAACAGCAGCTCCTCCGCCCCTCTGCCAGTGACCGTGGCATCCTATGAGGCTGTGGCATCTGAGGAGATGCCAGCCATGGCACTGGCTGCTTCCCCCCAGGTGGGGCTCGCACAGGCTCCATGGGCCAGAGGATGCTCACCAAAGTCATTAAGGCTAACAGGACAGCAGAATGAGCGGGCTGTCTCCAATGCCGGTGCCAGCGAGTGGGGAGCACCTAGACAAAGCACCAGCAAGCAAAATCTTAAAGCACCTTAAGCACAACACGGGCTTATCACTGGTGATATTTGCTTCCCCCATTTTTCCGTTCAGTGTTTATTGGTGTGATGGAAAACACCAGTCAATGCTAATTTGTAGATCGTTTGCCAGGCTCCAGTTAATTATATGTGTTCTTGTGCAACTGGCCTCTGGATGCTTCAATTCTCCTGCGGGTGCAGGGTAAGCCATGATGTTATGATGGACGTGTTTCTCCTTAAACTTTATTGCAGTGGCACATAGTGTATGTTGTTGACCAAGGAACTGGTCCTGTCAGGGATCGAGTGTGGAGCCCACAGCCCTGGCATATGATGGTGGTTTGTATTTGGTAGGCTAGCTGAAGGAATGTTGGATCAAATTGTCCCGGGTGTTCCTGCCTCCCTGGAGGTTGCCCAGGTCAGCGTCCATGCTCTCAGCGTTTTCCTGACCGTGCTCATCCTCTGACTCACTACTGGACTTATCATCTCATGCCTGAACAGCTGCATCAAGATCTTCTTCCTCCACTGGGTCCCCTCTTCCCCGCGCCGGATTATGTAGAGCGCAGCATGCAACCACAATCAGTGACACCCACCCTGTGGGGTATTGGAGTTCACCCCCTGAATGGTCCAGGCATTGGAAGCGCATCTTGAGAAGACCTATGGTTCTCTCTACCATTGCCCTTGTGGAGGCGTGGCTCCTATTGCTCCTCAGCCTCTGTTCTGGGATGGCCGAGGGGTGTCATGAGCCACCTTCTGAGGGGATAGCCCTAATCACCCCGCAGCCATCCATCCAGCCGGGCTGGAGCACTGAAGAGCCCTGACACCTGGGAATGTCTGAGGATGTAGGCGTCGTGGAAGCTGCCTGGGTACCTTGCACAAACTTGCAGAATCTCCATCCTGTGATCATACACTATCTGCACGTTCATGGAGTGGAAGCCCTTCCTGTTGACAAAGGCACCAGGCTAACCTGCTGGCACCTTGATGGCCATGTGTTTGCAGTCTATTGCACCCTGGACGCGGGGGAAGCCAGCAGTGTGCCTGACTGGCCTCGTCCGTGCGGTAGTGAATGAAAGTCAATGTACGCCTGAACAGAGCGTCTGTCACCAGCTTGACACAACTGTGGACAGCTGATTGGGAGACACCACAAAGATCCTCCCCACTGAGATCTGGAAAGAGCCGGAGGTATAGAAGTTGAGGGCCACTGTGACCTTCAGAGCCACTGACATGGGGTGTCCACCCACACAGTCAGAGCTGATCTCAGGGCCGATCATCTGACAAATGGAGCTCACAGTCTTCCTTGAGAGTCGGAGCCTCCTTCGGCATTGCACCTCAGACATATTGAGGTAGCTGCATCGCCGCCTGTAAACCCTGGCAGCAGGATAGTGGCATCTTCTGCAGCCCCTTCCACCTTGGACAACCTGCTGGCCCCATGTCCCTTGTGCCTGCGCCTCTCCTCCCACAGGTCACTCCCCTGGAAGCTGCATTGGGACACCTGACCTCCTCCCCCTCTGCCCCTCTCTTCCTCCTCAGAGGAGGTGCCTCCAGCAGAGATCACAGTCCCCAAGGGTAATGGAAGGCTGTCTGATATCTGGAAGGCCCCAAGTGGTATGAATCCTCTGGAGGCCTGGGAAATATTGAATCCTGAACTGAAGCCTCTTAGTTCTGTCAATGTAGCTCTGAAACGAAATGAAGGTGTCCTGTTCACACAAGCAACCAGCAGCAAGTTATATCCTAAACTACAAACTACTCGCATTTACAAGCCTACTGACCCCTCTTATCCCTCCTGTGGATGAGGCTTTTGAAATTGTGGCCTGCCCACCTGCCCATTTAGCCTGTGCGATGGTCTGAGAGTGCGGGTAGACGTCGGCATGCTCGTCTGATACCAACGTGCTTTATTTCACAACCGGGCATGTAGGGCGCGGGCCTGCATGCCAAAGTAAAAATTCTGGCCATTTTGCCAACCAACCAGCACTCTTTTCTCGTATGGTATAAAACTGTTGCTTCCCCTGACATTGGTATTCTTTTATAAAAGCAAAAAACTGCACATGCTGGAAATCCAAAACAAAAATACCTGGAAAAACTCAGCAGGTCTGACAGCATCTGCGGAGGGGAATACAGTTAACATTTCGAGTCCGTAAGACTCTTCACCAGAACTCAGGAAAAATAGAATGTGATTGTCCTGATGAGTCGAAGACAAAAAGCTTCCACAAAATGTCTTTTTTCCACAATAACTCAGGAATAATTGCCTAATTGCTTCCCAATTAGTCACAGCTGTTCTCACTTACAATCTAAAGCAAGCACTTCATTGTAACCTGACTCCAACATTAACACCCACAGTGCTGTTAGGGAGGGAGTTCCAGGATTTTGACCCAGTGACAGTGAAGGAACGACAATACATTTCCAATTCAGGATGGTGAGTGGCTTAGAGGGGAACTTGCAGGTGGTGGTGTTTCCCATGCATCTGCTGCCCTTGTCCTTCTAGATGCTAGAGGTCACAGGTTTGGAAGGTGCTTTCAAAGTAACCTTGGTGAGCTGCTGCAGTGCATCTTGTAGATGGTACACACTGCTGACCCAGTGCATCAGTGGTGGAGGGAGTGGATGTTCAAGGTATTTTTAAATATTTAACAGCTGCCTATGATTATAAAATTATTTTTTAAGGATCAGTTCTGATGATTATCAAATTTCATTAATCACGTTGTCATTAAAAAACCAAGATATTCCTGACAGAACAAGATGAAACTTCTCAATGGATCTCCTATAATGATGTCTGAGCAGGAAAGTTGAAATTCTTATTGACTTCAGTGATTGACATCTCTGTTGAGTTCACAGTGAAGTTTGGGATGGAGCCCTGACTGATAGTTGACAGCGACTTTAGGGTTTGTGCATTACTTGTGTCAGAACGACATCTTGAAGCTGCGGTCAGTTTCAGAGGGATAATGACAATGAAAGCTGACCATTCTCCATCAACTTCCCCCTGCCCCAGCAAAATATAGGCCTTCCTATTTCGATGGTAATTCTTGTTTGTGTGATTGCTTTGCCAGCCAATCTGATAACAAAACAACGCCCTTGTGTAAAGTATAAGATATGTTAGATATGATCAGCTTATAGAGGAAGCATTTTTAGCATTTGACAGAACTTGCATCAAATTAATAAATGAAAATATTGTCTGAGGCTTGTCACTAAGGCCTTTTATTCATCGTTTGTGATTAAAAATAAACTCTTTGCTCATAACTCTAAAGTATATGGGGAATAAATGTCACACTGTAGGAATACATTGGACAGCCTGACAACCAGTTACTTCAAGTGAAAAGCCATTTAGAATTGTAATGAGATTTGTTTTTTATAGCTAAGGTTATTGGAATGTGGAAATGAATGAAAATGACCAGTAAAACTGCACCGAAAGATGGAATTTAATGAGGTTGGTGCGGGACCCAATGTCCTCCACCAAAGCTGGTGGCAGCTCTGCCAACCCGATCGCCGGGACGCTTATGGGAATTAAGTCCCTAATGGTTACCCTGCTGCTCCTGACTCCACGGGGGGCGTTTAGTTCCAGGACTTTACCCGGCAAGGGAGAAATCCTGCCTCCCAAGAGCTGCCGGCCATTCAGGTGCCAGCAGCTCTCCATACTGGCAGGCCACCTGGACCGGTGGCTGCTGCCACTGATACACCCAGGCCTTCACCAGGGATCATCTTTGGTTCCCTGGAGAAAGTGAGGGGGGGAATGGGGTTGCTGGAGAGGGATACCAGCGAGGGAGGATGGGTGGTGGCAGTGGAGGGAGGGGTCGGAGGAACGGGCAGAGGTTCTCAATGGGCCACTCCTTCCAAATGGCAGGTCCTTTGATCAGGCACTGAGTGCCTTTGAACGAGGGACCCCTCCTGGCTGCAGGCCCTACCAGTGCACCAATGGTGGAGGGAGGAGGACCTCAAGTGGGCATCAGTTGCCATGTAAGGACTTCAGTTGGCATCCAGGTGGGAAGGCCATCCTTGAGCCTTCCTGGCATGGACTTAATCGGGTGGGGGGAAGGCAGTGTTCCCACTCCTCATCAGCCTGGCAGATCAAACAGGTCCCTCTGGCCTCTGAACATGCCCCTGGGAAGGGGCATTAAATTCTTCCCTAAGAGAGGGTTCAGAGACGATTTACAAGGACAATACTAGAAATGCCTGCATTTACATATCAGGAACTGTTTGACGAGCTGCGTCTCTTCTCTCTTAAAAACAGAAGGCTGAGGGGTGACCTAATAGGATTTGGAATGGGGGCCAGAAACAATAGCTTCAGTCTTCCCAATATTTAATTGGAGGAAATTTCTGCTCTTCCAGCACTGGATATGGATAAGCAGTTTGATTATTTAGCAACAGTGGAGGAGTCGAGAGCTGGGTGTTGTCAGTCTATATGTGAAAATTAACACCAAGCCATTAGGTGGTGTCACTAAGGGGCAGCATGTAGATGAGAACTAGAAGGTGGCCAAGGATTGATACTTTGGGGACATCAGAGGGAATGAACTTCCATTTCTTACACTTGTATGCATCACAATCCAAAGCCTTTAAGACAAATGGGCTGGCTGCAGACAGCTTCATTCATGGCACAGTGTACTCACAACATTGGAGAAAAAGAGAATTTCAACCAAGGTTTTCTCTAATCATCCATTACAGTTTACATTACATAACATTTACAGTGCAGAAGCAGGCCTTTCAGTCCATCAGGTCTATGCTGGTGTTAATGCTCCACATTCACCTCCTCCTTACTTGCTTCACATCACCCTATCAGCATAAACTTCCACTCCTTTATCCTTTAATGTGTTTAACTATTTTCCCCTTAAAGCATCCAGGCTATTTGGCTCCATTATGACATGTGGTGGAATGTTCCATATTCAAACTATTTGCTGAGTGATCCTCTTTCTCCTGAATTCTTCACTGAATTTATTAGCGACGTCTAACATCCATGAGCCTCCTACAACATCTTCTGTGCACCTATCCGATCAAACCCTTTCTAATTTTAAAGAGCTCTAAGAAGTCCCATCTTAGCCGTCTCTTTTCGAGAGAAAAAGGTCCAGCCTGTTCACTCTTACCTGATAGTTAGAATCTCTCAGTCCTGGTATCATCCTTAGAAATCTGCTTTGTACCTTTTCCAGTGCTTCTATATCCTTTTTGTAAATTAGAAACTACACAGTTACTCCAAGGGCGGAAACCTCCGATCCCGCTGGGGGCAGGCATGCATGGTGGAGTGAGCGAACGGTACAGCGGGAAGACCAAAAATCATTTTCACAGGAAACCAGTTTGCAGTTGTCTGCTCCGCCCATCAATGGTGGGCCACGTTTCCCACTGTCATACATCGGGATCTTCATTGTAATAAATCTGCGTATCATTATAGACCCAGCCCACCAGAAACATCCCCCCCCATGCTGGATCATCTGGACATGCCAACGTATTTCACAACTGAACGTAAGTTACGTGCGCCTGGTGAGCTATACTCTGCTCAGGACTTTGAGGCTTATTTGCCTTTCTTGCTTTGGGCTGCACTCATGGTCATCAGCACTAGATTTCGCAGGCAGCACCACGTCACTTATAGGGAGGCTCACAGGCGGGTCTCTACCTACCGGGTCAGCTGTAAGCGGGGGTGGCTTTTCAACAACTGCAGGGTTATGGATTGTTTGGGGAAAGAGAGAAGTGACCTCAAGCAAGGGAAGAGTCTGCAGGGCGAGGGCTGTACTGGGGAAGGAGGGTAACCCAGGGTGTGTGTGGGGACACATGTTGATCTGTGCAAGTGGCTTCAAGATGGTGAGGGCTGAGGAGGCAGTCTCCAGAGGAGATGAGGCCAGATGGAGATTTGAGGGTGTGCGTGAGAGAGCGAGTGGTGATGTCCCTTGAGTTGGCAGTGAGTGAGATGCCAATGAATGTGTGATGGGCTTGTGAGTGTGAGTGTTTATAGTGATCAGATGGTTGCTTTACCCTGGCGACAAGGATGAGATCATTCATCCTCTTTCTGCACTGGATGGAGAACCTCTTCTGTGCAGCATTGGCACTGACCACCACTGCTACCGCTTCCCAAGCTGGAATGGTGAGACTGATGGGCCTCCTGCGTACCAGGCATGCATCACCGTTTTGGGTGGGATGTGGTTGGGGGGCTGGTGGTCAGCTGCAGACTTCTTGCCTTTTGGGGCCATGTCTTCATGGTGACCTCCTGGGCTGGAAGCACTGAGAAGTGTGTGTGCGGCTGCAATTTAAGGATGGCGCCCAGCGTGAGGAAACAGTGAGATGACGGTGGTGTGGTGGACGAATTGGAGGCCACCCACCAGAGAAACGGCGTGTTTCAAGGGAATGCATGATTAATGAAGCGGGATTGGGATGATACCATTGCGGCCGGCTGGTAAAATTCCCCTCCAACTGCCGCACTTAGTGAAAGTCTGGGACGATTCCGCTCCTTGTGTGGTAAATTGGACAGAATCCTTGGGTAAACAACATAGGTAGCTGTTTACATTGTTTGCCCAGGATTACACAGAAGAAATATCCCAAGTCATTCATCTTTTGATCTGCATTTTCTCCACTGCTTTTAAATTCTGTTACTGTGCAGCATTTTTTTCTGTCAAGTTAATTTCCATTCCAGTTCCTTGTGTTGTCGGGCAATCATCCACCATCATTCCAGTTGATTGGTGAGATGCATCCAACATTTAAGATTTCATGGATAGAAAACTACATT